>NC_064753.1:27138321-29638321 GCF_011397635.1 Epinephelus fuscoguttatus | reverse complement strand
AACGTTAGCACAAAGCACGCTAGCACATCACTGAGCGGTAACTGCTAGCCGGCAGGTAGCCAATTCGGGCTGAAAGACTGAGGCTATGTCAGTGACAGTAACTTTGCTTGTGTTTTATACGACTGGCATTTAATAGAATTGTTTTTTCATTTATTTATTAGACTGAAGGAGCTAAAAGAGCTTCTGGAGCAGAACAAACTCGCCGCTTACACATTGGGTGAACCGAACAAAATGACACTGATGCTTTGTGCTCTAACGCTGGTTTTTCATAGTAGGGAATTGGTTATGCTAATAATGGCTCCACTGTGTTGTCAAGCCATGATTTCAGATCAGCCCAAAAAAAATCCTGGACACGAAAACGGTCCAACACCATAATCCAGTGCTTTGTATGTTCCAGTCTTTTCACATTTTTTTTAACGAGTAATTTCTAACATGCATGTGTTAAGAAAGAAATTAGATTTTACTTTACCTGGACTTTAAAGAAAAGTCATGCATTATAGCACTATTAAATTCTGACTTATTTTTCCCTTTAAAACCACTCTAGTTCCACTATTTATTTCCACACAGACCATTATCAGTCACACAGCTCTTACTTCAGTTTAGAGTTTTTAAAGGTGGGAATCAAATACTGATCAGCTATGGGCAGCTTCACTTACACAGATACGTACAAGGAGTACAAATATCGCCAGAAAACGATTTTAAACAGAAAATGAAGTCTTCTAAAGGACGTCTATATAACTTTCAGTATAGAGATAAGTAGTTCAAAGATGACAATGATCTCAACAGCTTGAGAACTGAGCAGGTATATATACTTTGTAAATGTAGTGGTCTCAGATGTCTTTGCTTCCTGTTCAGCTATTTCACTCTGTCACTTGCGATTCGGATTAAACCCAGGCGAACCTCAAAATATTTCATTTGTGCTGTGTCTTCATTTACTCTTCATATACTGATATTTACACATCTGAACAAATCTCTCTTAGGGTTTAAAAGGTTAATTATCAGCTGCATAGGTAAGACCAATGAATAGACCTGTGAAAAGAATGAGATAACATCTAACTCCTAATTCACTTCCAAGGTTTTGCAGACAGTAAGCTGTTGCCTTGATCACTGTCTTGCTTTAAGCGCTTTGTATGAGAGAGACCTTGAACACTTTTCTATTTTAAGGGTACAGGGGTCAGACTCATCTCCATGAAGTCCACAGGAGATGAATAGAAGCATCGGAGACAATCTTTGTTTTCTTGTTATCTTTGCTATACCCTTCCTTGCATACATACCACACCCCGCGTGGCACCAGGATCTCTGGTTTGTCTCTCTCTGTATTATAGTGCCAAAGAATGATGTATTCAATGACTGACAGACCAGAAGTAAAGTTTCTGTGCCGAGCTATTTATTTTTTTTGTCTTCAGAGTGAATTTCAGGGTCACTGGCATTCCCCTTGGAGTAATGTGCTCAGGTCGAGCTGCTATCTTGGCTTTGATTAAGTACCTTGTCCAGTGTCATGGATAGACAGTGAAGTGCTGGAGCTTTTACATTAGCATAATTATACTGAAGAGTGAGGCTTCCTCTATCATCAAAATATTAGTCTCCATCAGTGTTCGGCATGAACAGCAAAACCACAGTAGATGAAGTGTGCTTTTATTAATAACCTCTCCATATCCCAATCACGGCATTTATTTAAAAAAAAAAAAAAAAATCTTCTGCTGAGCCATTTAAATGATTTTGATTCCATAAAAGTGTCCTAAAAACACATCTGTCGATACTCATGTATATGCACGCACACATACAGATAGACATATAGATATACTGTAAGAACTTGTAATACCAGACGGCCATTAACAAGTAAAAAGCTGTACGAGTCTCTCAAGCACTCAAGTTTAAGTGGTTTCACAAAATTTGAGATCTGACTTCTTTTAACAAGATGATGGGCAGGTCCTCGTACCATATAGGAAAGCGGAGGGACCAAGGATCCTCGCTGCCAGCAGATGACATGTGCTTGTGAGTCATTGCTCATGCTTGTTAATGGGGTTTTATTGGCAAGATTAACAGCTTTTATATCATGGCAGAGGCAGCAAGCCAGGTAAAACAGCTGTTGCTCATATTGTCTTGGTTGTAGGGCACGGAGACGCGTTAACACCATATTACTTGAAACACATATGGCCTTGTAGCGTTGCTGAACAAGTGTATGTAGTAGTTAAAAGCAAAGGGGTGCCATAAAACTAGCTCTTGTTATCCTAGCTTGGTTTTCCACCAGTCTAGATTCCTACTATGACTTTTATTTTTGGCGAAAAGATAAAATGTTTAGGTCACATTCAATATTGTAAAAGTGAATTTGGCACAAAGGCTGGCTTCGTGCTTTTGTTGAAGCAGTTTTATGGTTTTTAAGAGAGGTCTGCGGGCAGGAAAATCTCTCTATTTTCAACACTAAAGAAGGTACCAATAGATGCCATTTGCTGCGACTCAATTGACTCTTTGTGTTTTCCACAGAAAGAATGGACAAAGGGTCAGATGACCGCAGAGTTCACACACGTGCGCATTTACTCTGAGGCATGTACCTTTTATCGATTGGAGCAGCACGCAGCACACATCTGTGCACACTCATGTCTACATTCACACGCACTTCAGGAGAGAGCAGAAAGAGAGAGCCTCAGCACGCAAGGCATTCAAGCTATGTGCGGTCTGTGGGTACAGCTTGGTACAATCGGAGCATTTAGACAAGTCTTAATTTACTTAGGATGGGCTCGCAGCATATGGAAGCATCCACAATAGCTGACTGATAGAGGGACAAAGAAATTCCAGTCTTCTGGCGCTAAAAAACTCAATTCAGATCTGGTCATAATGGCTCAGCTGTCTCAACCAAAGGAAGGGAAGAGAATAGGGTGCCTTGTGATTTTCCCCCTTTTCACCCTCACCCTCCCTCGCTTTTCTTCTTTTTTTGTGCCTGAATCTTTTATCTGTGTTATTCACTCGGGACTCTTCAAAGTAACAAGCCTCCTTCTTTTTCCCCGGTACTGGACTTGGAACCCAAATTAGAGACTGCTTGATTAGAGCAGAGAGGAGGGAGCCAAGAGAGAGGGAGATGTGGGTATTGGACAGAACAAATCACACCCCTACAAAGTGCCTTTTATCCAAAGACCCCAAGGCTCAAATACCCCCATCCCTCCCCAAGCAACCATGGCTCTGCTTGTTTTCCTCTTATCATTTATTTAGTCACCCGTCGTTGATGTTTTCTGCCCTACTTTGTGACGTTTAAAAGAGGCAGGAATCTCAAAAGGTAAACGGTGAATGGGTTGAAACTGAACAACACTGCTTTACCGTCTCCTCCTCCTATGTGTCAATCTAGCATCTCTGAAGTTAACACTGTGGCCTGAGGAGACAAAAAAACAAACAAAAAAAAAAAACAAGAAAAGTGCCAGCACAGCTTGACCGTTCACTCCTGGGATCCTCTTCCTGTGTCGGGCTGGTATTGTGCTACTGAGCTTCAGTCGTCTAACAGGAGGATGTCACAACATGTTAGGTCTGGGCCGACTGCTGGGGTTTATGTAGCGCCAAGGCATCTCTGGGCTGTCTGTCTGCCATCGGAAGCGCAATGTGAGGAGACATGTTAACGGGCAGACCCCAGCCCCACCGCTGTTAAAAGCCATGCAATATGCAGGAAACGGCCTCTTTTGTCAGCGGGCTGGTCAGACACAGACCACGACTCTCCTCTTCTGCACCACCCAATAAAAGTTTTATCTGCATTTTAAAGCTGATCCATAATTTAAAGCAGGAAGAAAGAGATTTTTACACTAACCAACCAACAAAAAACACATGCGCCGGATTTTCTGAGCTTTGTAGAGTCTTGAAGGTGAAATTTTTTCATATGTAGGTATTTATATAGAAGATGTCTTCAGCATTCACCATGAATCCAAACAACTTTTGTTGATATTTCAGCATTAGACAAGACAAATAAGACCAGAAGTGTTGAATAATTGAGATTAAAATTAGCAATGCCCAAACTGCAGTACAGAGGGCAGTTTAGACTTCCTACAATTCAGCTCAACATCAAAACAATGGGCCCTCTGTTAGTATTCTTTTGGTGTCCGGGCAGGACTGAGCTCTCCACTCTGACTGTTCCATCAGATCCCTCTGTGGACCCTTAGCACCACTCCCCCTGCACATTCACACACACAAACATTAAAATATATGCACTGTACATTCCAGTTATTCCATTTTAGCAATTTTATGTTTTTTTCCCCCCACAGTGTTGACAGTCTGAAACTAGTGAGTGATCATCAGAAATGTGTAATTAGGCAGGCTGAGAGGGCATCATTGAGTCCAGATGTTTGGTTCCCAACTCAAGGTCATCTATGTCAGCCCCGAGGCTTGATGGCCATCATCTTGATCATCTGGATGAAGATTTTCTCTTTCTTTTCTTTCTTTATTTCCTTCTTCCGCCCCTCTCCCCACCTATAGTCCAACTACGGTATTGATAGCTGTGATTTATTGTGACAACGACTGATGCATCTTGCTAGTGACCTGTAAAAGGCAGCTCCTTCATGGACACAGCCAAAGGTTAATAAAATTGGTGCTGATTGTATCAATTTTACAGATAAGCCATTCACAACAAGTGTAGTCGGGTGAATAAGAAGTCAATTCAGGCCTTGGAAACTGCACGCAGGCCCAATGAATAGCTGCTTTTAGGTGGGTTTTTTTTCGTTAGGAGGATAAATGGAGAATTGCAGCTCTCTTCCATTGCAGCAGGCAGCGGAGGCAGAGCGAGGCGAACCGAGGTTCAGACAAGCCTGCCAGTAAATTGCCCTGAATGGGTTCTGGAGGTTGACAAGCCCTATTAAGACAAACGGCTTTCCTCATCGGAGAGATAAAATAAATCAGGTGTTTAGTCAAATTAAAATAGTTTGAGTGGAGAGGGCCCCTGGGAGCTCTCGGAGAAACTCAAGACAGATGTGGCCAGAGACGAGAGGAAGACACCCAGGAAAGAATTCAGCTCCTGCTGGCCCCAGGCCAGACTTCACTGTACTGTTATCTGGATCTCTATGCTTTTATCCCCTCTCTCTGTGTCTCACTGTCTCTCCCTCTCTCTGTCTCTTCTGTCGGTTTTTCCCATCTCTTTTTTTGTATGTTCTCCCCCGATCAGCTTGTCACACAGGAGTGCAGTGGGAGGAGAGTGAGTTACTGTCTAGCCTCTCACTGGCAATTATGTTGGCGGTGTAAGTCAATGGTAGGATCACTTAGCATTGATTAGGCGGAGGGAGAGAGCAGTGCAGCGGAGCCGCTCTCTCTATCACACACACAGTGCGGACATATGACTGTGGAGAGAGGAGTGAGCCTATTGGTCTGTCATTGCTTTTCATTTTCAAGTACGCATACGGTAGCTACACAGATAATACTATAAAGAGCATATTGTTCGGTTTTCCCTTTACTGATGATTGTCACGGTGCATTCAGAGCATAGTTGTGGTGTGTAAACATTTTTCTTCATGACTTTAAACAATCCTTTCAGCAGTCTGTAAGGACTGGAATGGCCACATGATACAAAAACTTGTGTAGTTTTGAGGCGAACACTCACTCTCAACTCTTTCTTTATATTCCCCCCTGGTAGTATATGCTGCCATCTCAGTTTGACAGCTTCCTGCAGCTCTTTGTCTATAGGCTGGGAACAATTCCTTCCCTTTCTTCCTGTGAAAGCTGCGAACACTAGCTACAAATAGATAACTGCAGGCTGTGTGTGACCTTAACACTTTCTGGTGAATTCACTGCAGTTGGTTGCTGCCTGTGTGGTTTTCTTTGTATGATATATTGTGTGCAGCACTATGGCACAATATGATGATCGGCGTGCAGCATGGTCACTTCTCTATATTTAATAGTGTGTAACAACCAAGGCCTTCTGCAGGTTTTTTTTTATTCAACCAAAGCCTCCACCCTGGTTATTTCGCCACTATGAAACCTTCTGTGCTGTGCTGTTTTTTTAAGGTATGCATAACACATACCTGTATGTGTGTTTATGACACAGGCTCTCCACCTTGTGTTTATCCCTTTCACTCCTGACATTGCTCCCTCCTTCTCTCTTCCCCTCACTAGGTACTCCAGAGAGCCTGGCAGAAAAGGAACACCAGCTCTCCACAATGATCACCCAGCTGATCAGCCTGCGAGAGCAGCTTCTGGCTGCCCACGATGAACAGAAGAAGCTCGCCGCCTCACAGATGGAGAAACAGAGGCAGCAAATGGAGTTAGCTCGTCAGCAGCAGGAGCAGGTAACTGCTCACTGTTTCCTTTTCTCACCTCATTCTCTATTTGTCTCTCTTTGCACCCCAGGTAACAGCCTTTGTACCCTCTCACTGTATTCCATTTTTCTTTTCTGTCTTTCTTTCTCTCTTAATTTCCCTTCCTCCTTTAATCTTGTTTACTCTATTTCCCATTTCGTCTCCATAATAAACCCCATTAAATACATTTTTAACAAACTGTCACTTGACTCTCTATTTCATATTAAATTTCAAGCCTGAAATGTGCCAATAAAATCCCGCTCCTTGGTAGGAATTTGGAATAATATTAGATTTAAGAGATGTTATATTCTATATTACCTCAGACATTTCGGTCATGCTCTCTCGCCCGCATTTATGCTGCGTGGAAGGAAAAATGTTATTATGACTTGTACTAACAAATGAGAGGGAATGTGTGAATTAAACGTTATATTAAACATGGAAGTCCTCTATATCTTATAAATCGACTCCTATTAGAACAAGCCTGGCATTAGATTTGCAGCACAAATCAGGCCAATGAGCCATATTGTACAAATCAGCAAATTAGCAGAGGCCATGAAGTGTGTTAATGTCTGGGAAGAAATAAGGACACAAACTATCCACACGGGCGACACTTTTATTATCACCAGCCACCCTAATGGCTATGAGTCAATTATCAGCACGGAGTTCACTCAGAGTTTTCTCAGCACACTCTCAGACCTTCCTGTGGTAAATGAAGAGATAGACCATATACCTTGGAGTGATGCATTTGGTCATAGTACACTAATAATACATTAACAGTATTGATTTCTTTTTCAATCAATGATGTTCATTTGCAAACTACATTCAGGCTTTGTGGACATTGCAGCACAAATGAACAGCCATTCTGAGATATATATATATTTTTTTATTTGATCTTATTTCAAAATGGAAGAATATTAATAAAATGGAAGAGAGAGAGAGAGAGAGAGAGAGAGGGAGAGAGGGAGCCCGCTGAGAGCCAGAATGTCATCAAGCCATCAAGATGCAACACAGTAATTAACTGTTGACACTCGTGAGGAAGCCAGCACAAATTAATCTTGACACATTTGCAGACGACCGATATCTTACAGTGAACACTTTGTAATTATATTTAAAAATGAAAATTAAATGACACTTAAAACTAGGTTGTCATGCTCAATGAAGTGGGCATGTAGAAAAGGGGGACTGCTGGGATTAGAAGGATTGCGGTGTGGCTGCTCGTCACTCAGAGACGGCAGGGACCTCTGTCACCCGTACACTGCTGCACCAGTAATCTCCGTCATAGCCACGTTCGTCTGTCCTTTGAATCATTTATTCTCTTTCGCCAATAATTTTGACTGTGCAATTGAAAATAGTTTGTTTTATCTTAGTTTTAGATCAGATTTTGCATCCATTTGGTTTATAAAACTACATTCTGTAAAAAGAAAAAATAAATGTATTATTATTCTACCTTATTAATCCACTGCTTTCTCCCTTTTATTGTTACCTCAGTTTTAACAAATCTGAATACACTGTGGCATTTAGGATCTCTGTTGTTGTACCGTCAGTTGCAGCTCAGTTCCTACATAATGTAACTGAGAGGAAATAAGAGAATGAAAGTATCACATGATTCAACTTCCTACTCCTCTTTATGTCAGTTTAACCAGGAATCATCTAATTTCCCCTCTTCACTTCTGTTTCTAACCAGATTGCAAGACAACAGCAGCAGCTTCTGCAGCAGCAGCACAAAATCAACCTCCTCCAGCAACAGATCCAGGTCAGTGAAAGTGTTTCTGTCGGCCCTCTAACACTCAGCAGCTTACTACTCTCACTTCTTCCATGCTGACTACCAAAAACAGTTTGTTCTTCTCAGTGCAGTGACCACCGCTGTCATTACGAACCACACGTCTGGATTTAATAGCAGCAATCAATACAATCAGACATTAAAGTAAATAACTTCTGTTAGCCTCTCCTTCTCATCCCTGTCTTTCTGTGTTAAAAAATGTCTTGTCTTTTTATCTTTAATTTTTGTGTCACACTAACATTCATCACTCTCATCAAATGTTAATTGCCTGTTGGTAATCGGGAGGGCTTTAAAATATGGAGAAGAATAATTAGCACATCTTAATGAACAAAAAAAAGAAGGGAGGGGGTGCGGGGTAACAACGGCTAATGAGTCCTGTTGATGGAGAAGAGCCTGGAGGTGGGGGACATGAAAGAGGCTGGTAAATGCCTCTGAAGCAAGCCGGTCTCAGAAGGGCAATGTGGCATGTTTTCACCAAACACAAGAGTTACTGAAACTCACATTGTCATTATGCTGTGCAGCTAGCGTTATGCTTTATGTCCTTGTAGTTCCTATATTAATGTGGTGCTCTAGTTTTTGACCTATGCACCTCATGTGAGACATTCTCATTAGTGTTTGTCTGTTTGTGAGTGCAGCAGTGAAAGACCACCCAGGCAGCATGTAGCTGGACATGGTCAGACAGCACAGGGTTATCCAGGGATGGTCGCTGGCAGTGGTCAAGGCTGTGAGCCTGGCTGCCTGTGTGAAGCTAGCGTTATCCTGCTGGGTGTGCTCAGTGTCAGGCACATCCTTCTCCGTTCACCTCCTCCTCCTCCTCTCCTTGTTCTTCTTACTGACGACTCACTGTCTTATCCTTTCATTCTCCCTTTCTTCTAACTCTTCAAACATTTATTTCTAACAAATTGTTCCCGCAGCACCCTTTAGCGCTCCCTGAAAGCGATACTATTTGTTTGTTTGTTATTTTTTGCTCAAGAGCAGTTTCTCCTAATGGGGCATCGTACACAGGCTGTCCTTAGTATACACTTAGTCAAAGCAAACTTCTGGTTTCAAACATAAGTTAGCGCAAATACCAGATTTACTGCCAGGACATCGAAATGCCTCTTCCAAGAGCTCTTTGCGAGAGAAAGGCCGTACTGTCAACATGTTCTCGCGAAGCCACACGCCTGGACCTTTCACTTCAACAGTGGACAGTCTATTAGAAAAATAATTCCGCTGAAGAGAAGCACAGAGCGTGACACTCTGTCTAGAAAACACTCTCAAATGAAGTACTTTATACACGACTGAGGGGCTAGTATTACTCATATCATGGAGGACCCTTTACTTATGCTCATTGAGCATAAGGGCACAGCCCTAATGCATCTCACTTTTAAAGGCCCTTGCTTTCATCACAAAGTTAAAGGCAAATGATACCTGAAAATTCCTCTTGGTGCATAGTTTTGAGAGAGGGTGGGGGGGGGTTGAGTGTGTATGGGAACGCACTTCTAAATATCCATTTCAAACACTTGAACAGAGATACAA
This sequence comes from Epinephelus fuscoguttatus, assembly GCF_011397635.1. Lineage (NCBI taxonomy): Eukaryota > Metazoa > Chordata > Actinopteri > Perciformes > Serranidae > Epinephelus > Epinephelus fuscoguttatus. The sequence continues at coordinate 29,628,764 of NC_064753.1, read as the reverse complement.
GTAAAGTCCTTTCTTGCAGAGCCCAGTCAGCCAGCTTCTCCCTTGACCAAATGTGCTACAGATCTTCCCCGATAAAAAAAAAAAAAAAAAGCCACATCCACAATTAAACAAAAGAGTCCCATGGTCAGACCATCTGTTCCACTGCCCATCAGCCTGTGCTGGCTGCATGATGCAGAGAGAAAACGCCACCCGAGAACAAACAGGGATCGCTCTCAATATTTCAAATAAGTTTGATCTTGTGCAACACTGTTTATCCAATAATGAGTCCTTTAAAGCAGAATATGTTCTCTATCCCTAACCTAGTTTCTTCTAGTGTCCAGTGTGGTGATGGATACTCCTCTCAAGTAGGAAAGAGAGCAGATAAAAGAGTCAGGGGCAAGTTAGTGAAGCATTTTTGCCACTCTGTTTTTGTTACTGCTACCTCTTAAAAATGCCCTGGACATTTTAATATATAGCAGCTTTGACTTAATTAGTTCTGTAAACAAGCCTCCAGCCTGTATGTCACAGACTTTAAGCAAAGTGGTGAGCAGTGTTGGGGGATTGAGTTACTCTGCTGTTAGAATGGAGAGCACTAAACTTTATTGGAGACCCCAGCGGCCATCAAAGTCCTTCTGTTTTGGCTTCAGGGAGAAAACCAAGAGAGGGCCTGAGCTAAGGTCTCGTATTGATGATGTAACCGATCACATCAGTGGACACTGTAAACTGTCCAGACAATAAAACCATGGGAACTGCAAGGGGAGACTGTTGTTAGCACACTATATGTGTTCTTTCAAGGGGTTTTTGCACGTGGACCTAAGGGAATCCGTCAGAAGTGTGTCGTTTTAGAGGTTTAGTTAGTGAGGTCTGCACCATGCAGTTTAATCAAGCCTCCCTTTTGAATAGCCATCTCTCTTTTTATCCTTTCCCATCATTCCTACAAGAGAGGGATAGAGATTTAGTCTTTGTCCTTCGGGATTACAATGTCACTTGTTTTAAGATAGCAGATGTTTTGATTGCAGTGTTAGGAGCTTATCAAAAGTTAAAGCTCAAGGCTTTGTGTGTTTTCCCCCTCAGCTTGTTTGTATTCCTTCAGTCCATCCTCGCTGTTGAAATCGTTTTGGCACTAATTCAATCCCAGGATGAGATTAACTCTTGAGTTGATTTAGCTGAAAATTTGAAACGCCACCAAGACACATGTGACAATTAAACATATATATTAGCAGAGAACTGCTTTATCTGCTAAGTTCCTTATTTCTCTGAGTCCATGTGTGGGCACCGGGAGGGAAGAAAATAATAATGAGCACACTGTTCTGTTTTTCACTCAGGCGTACTAGGCATTATTTGAGTTTCCTCTTCATGGCTTTCTGTTTCATAATCACGCCCACTTTCTCCTGCTCCTAATGGATGAGAAGCCGCAGCAGATGAGCAGCTAAACAGCATCACGTTGATCATGTTGACTGGAATGTTCTTTCATACGCGTGTTCTTGTTACAAGATGGTTGAAGACAAGACACGTCACTAAGATGTAAGCAACATCAGAGTGGCAGTGGCGGATAAAGAAAATTAAAGTCTCTCTGGACATAAAATAAAATGCCCCTAATGAGATTTGGAGGCCAAAGGTCAGACTTTCTCGTTGTCGTCATTTTGATTGACAGGGTTGTAAAACTTCCACCATGATCTATCATTACCGGCCATTTAAATTAAATTTTGTTAAGATAAGACTTTTTATTTTTTTAACAATTACTTTACACAACAAGCTTGTAGATTACAAACTTATAAGGGTACTGGAAGACACCTATGATGCGCGCATATTTATGTGCATATATGCATGTGCACATTTATGTTGTGGCTCGTGTCTAGGGTTACGTAACCACTGTTTCTACGGTGGCAAGTTTACAAACATTACTCAGCTACAACTATGACATGAAAGCATGCTTTGCTTTCACCCTCAATGTCCTAATCTGTCAAAATTATGAACAGTTTGTTACACAAATTCGGCCGATGATGGAAAATATTCAGGTAACGCAACCTCTGGTGGGGCTCTGCGGAATTTAAGTGATAGTACTGCCCAAAGCCGTGCAGCAGACATCCATGCCCTCACCTCGCACATGGTAATGACCCCAGTTCATGCATTCTTCAAGGATGCGTCTGTTAAGATACAAACCATGTTTTTTTTCTCTCTAACACACAGATACTCATACACATGCAGAGAGGTGATCGTGTACAGTACACAGGCACACAGGGACCCACGCGTTCGTACACACATCAAGAGAATAAATATTGGCGGAAAGGTCAGGGTGAACTTTATCTTCACAAACAGGCTGGAGAAAACAGAGCTCCCCAGATGAAACAGAGGAACACTTTTAAGCCAAAACGTTTAATTTAAATGTTTTCATCCTGTAAAAATATCATAATATCATGACATCGCCGCTTGTCATTGGCTGCGGCATTGACGTGCCAACCCTGAGTACCCTGCGAGATCCAAGTTCTGAGAGATAATGCAGTTTTATGGAGGCCATTGTCTGCCATGTTGTTTACACACCTGTTTCTGAAACCTTAAATGATCTGTTCATCAAGCAGGTCTGGTTCTATTTATCTCCCTCTGACCTTTCGTTCTCTCCCTGTACACGGCCTGGCGTCATATTCCAACCTCACTGTATGTACACACGCATTATCTGTGCCTCTACATCCTACCTTTAACCTTGTGTCCACAAAGATACACAAACACAGCAAACCGAATGTGTGCATCCTTTTCCATTTAAAGAGAGAAAGTCAGAGATTAAAAGAGGCCAGCATATTGTTGTCCACTGCGCACTTCAAAGTCTTAGAGGCTTTCTCACATGTCTTTAATGGTGTAAAGAAACAGTGGGGGACATGCAGCCGTCCAGTGGTTAGATGCTAAAGGTCCTGAGATTAAAGATGAAATTCAATTACACCAGCATCTAGCTGCCCATAGTTTAAAGGTGGACATTGTTGAGACTGAGGACAACAGACAACACAACACTACTTCTGTTTCAATCCAGAAAAAAAGTACCTTACATGCTGCTGTTTATTTTGAGTTAATATATTTTCAGAGGAGGAAAAAAGAATGTGCACAGAAGTGTGTTTCAGATAGTTGCACATGGATTTCCCATTTCCCTCTGTTACAAAGAAACCAGAGAATTCACAAGGGAAGTTCTGTTAAAGTGTATTCAGTGACTGTACAATCTGCCCAGTTAAACACAGCATTTTTTTTACTTGCACCAAAAGAAGTCAATCTACAAATCGTGATAGCAAATGATCCATTGCTCCCTCAGCAATGCCATCTATCTACTTGTATACATTTTGGCAGCGCTCAGAGTTTAAGTTTAAGTTCTCTGGAAACATCTGTATTAGCTTGGCGAATCAGGATTTTATGTGCAGATGTGGTCAAGATTTGTCAAGCTGGATGTGAGACATCTGTCACGCCTCACATCCAGCTTGACCAGAAGCTTTCATCGAGTCATTCCACAGATTCTCAAAAAAATCCAGCCCTTGCTTTTCGCTGTGCCACTAGAGGACTTTTGCATTCTTGTTGCGATGCCATTGCAGTTTGATTCAGCTGCATGCTAAGGAAGCTCGGGGGTTACGGTCCCGCTGCAGCACAGATGAAGTCACTGTGAGGTCTTTGTCACTGAGAGGCAGTTGGCCCCTAATAATTGGCATGTATTAACTGTTTCCTCCATCCTCATAAACCCCACACAGCCTGAAGCTTCTACCATTATGCTCTGCAGCCATTTATATGCAGAGCTTTTTAGCTGGGCATTAAACATTTCTATTTTTATCTAGTGCCGAACAAATAGTTATCTAGCTAGATCTCCAAGTATGAACAAAATTGGTGTTCAACTTGTATTTAAATTGGCTTGACTGGTTTGTATTCACGTCTTTGTTATTATAAAAAGGAATATGCATGCTGTCCAACGCAGTAATTTAATGCACTGATTCTGTTTGGTTGCCAATTTAGGGAAGCAAAGACTGCAAAACTACAACATTATGGTAAATATTTTAAATCAATCAGATGAGTTTAAATAAACACAGGGCTGTATGGTAATTGCACAAAGATAATAGCGCTAATTTGTGTATTCTCAAATGCTTTTGTTGTCTCCCCGGCACAAATGATTTTCTCAGTGTGAGACTCTTATTAATGCACTGGCAAAAAAAAAAAAAAAGCACAAAAATAGACATTGTTAAAGAGAATGTGTAAGTCCCCCAATTAGCACAGCTAGATTGGAACTGTTAGCATGATAATAAGAGAATAATAGAGCAGGGAAATGATCGTGTGTGTGTGTGTGTCTGTGTTGAGTGTGTTGCAGTGTGCACACGCGTGTCTGTGCGGATGCTGCGCTGCCAGTGCCTTTCCCTTGTGTTGAAGAGCTCTGTGTTAGCCTAGTAGGATTAGGTGGGGGCATTAACAGCCTAGTCAGACGGGCTTGGCTCTCGCCCAGGGAGGCTCAGTCCAGCATGTTCATCCTCCATTTAAGGAGACTGTTAGCTGATGAAGATGTGCACATGCAAGACTGAAGATAAAAGAAAGCGGTGACCCGACTCATTAGCCTCTGTGATTTAATATATTGACACTTGGATACAAATAATTCCATTTAGTGGACTCTATCAGCGGGGAGGGAGGGATCAATTTAATTAGTTATGAAATGTGACTTCTTATCAGGAAGCGGGAGAAATGCTGACGTTAAACAAAGTCGTGTGCAATTTAAACAATAAAGCCATCGCGGCCCTGTTAAAACTTAATGAGGCACAAGGAGGTGTAATAGACACAACCTCAGCAGTGGCAGTGATGGTTTGCAAATGAAGCTGAGTGGATGAACAGTTGGTACGTAATGTCATTTGTCTGTTAAAACAAAGTGTTGCTTTAGGAATATAAACAGTAGACGCTGTTTGAACGGACTGGGGTCTGTGGGTTTTGCCCCATTAGGTCATGATAGTGTGTCCTTTCTTTGTGGATGGGCAATATATCGATATTATATCCATGGTGATATGAGACCAGATATCATCGTAGATTTTGGTTATCCTAATATCATAGCCTCAAGTGTCTTTCCCTGAATTTACTGGCTGCATTTCAGTGAAGTGATGTAATTTTTTCAACTTACGAGACTGATGTAGCTGTTCTATTATTTGCCTTTGGTCATTATATTCACATTACTGATGATCATTTATCAAAAATCCCTGTGTAAATATTTTGTTAAAGCACCTATGCTCAACCCTACAACATCAGCATCAAATATTCTGATCAAAAATATCCTGATATTTGATTTTCTCCATATCGCCCAGCCCTACTTAAAACAAGTGTGTTTTGATTCAAACTAAAAGGTGACGATTTGTGTTATTATTGCATAAAAACTGGATTTAAAGATATTTTTTAAATGTAAGAACTAATCACTGGCTTTATTGAGTCCATTCAGAAGCAGTCAATTGAAACATTTGCTCGCTTGTACTGCGTCTCTGCCAATGAAATGAGGATGTAGACAAACATAGGTCCATTATTGCTGTAAATTACACAATAAAACCATGCTTTTGTGTAATTGGCCTTTGTATTCAGACACCTCAGCAGTTTAAGCAGCGATAATTAAGAGGCTCCATCTGAGAGGTGCCACATGAACGGCAGTAATGTGTGAAATCACACCTGAGGGTCTACTTAAAATTAGTCACCTGAGGGGTTTGTAAAGCAGCCGTGGGACAGGCTAATTTATGACACAAAACTTCCAGCCTTCCATCAGTTTTCACAGGCGAGGAGAACAACCGACACAAGACAGGAGATTAGCTTGCATTTGGGAATGCGAATTTGCCTTGTAAATTAAGCACGGCGCAAAATAAAGCTGATAACTGAACATCTTTTCTTCACAAACATATACGTTGAATGAGGCACCTTCATGTTCTGTGTGGATATCACTACAAAGCACCTGTTTAGAGCCCCACACACCCTCCCTGGATGAAGGCAGGGCGCCTACACTTAACAACCATTGTGCCCCCCAACCCTCGCAAGGAAAATATCAGTTGAGAGAGAACACATCCTCCAGTGTGATGTTGATTTAGTTTCCTCTCCCTCCCTGCATGGACTGTGTTTTCTCTGCTAATGTTGTGCAAACTGTTTTGTCTTTGCGTTGGCTTTGCGTGGCCATCGTCCTCAGCAGTGGGCACACTCACAGGGAGAAGGAGCTGCATTAATAGGCTCCACTGTGTACGGGCAGCCGGCAGGGAGAAAGGGGCGCGTGTTTTCTTAGGGCTGGGGTGGCAAAGCAAAGCATTCAGCCCATGGCTGATGCAAAAAAAGGACCTTTTTGTTTTTGGGGCGGAGGAGAGTCCAAGCATTCCCCAACAGAACACAATGAATGAGCTATTTTGTCCTGCAGTTTTTCACAGAAACAGAACTGTAGAATTTTTTGTTTGTTTTTCCATATCTCAGTTCTCCAACACCTACTTTTTTCTTTTGAGCTTAATTTAATTGCTTATGGTTGATTTAACCTGAGCAGTATTTTTCAAACAAGATGTCATGTTACCTCTCTTGTTTGATCTTTTACACAATCATCAGCAGGCGATATTTGAGCACGTTTGAAAGCCTCAACGCACGTATGTCTCTAATAAAGTTGCCCCTCCTGACGGGCCCACTCTGCTGAACAACAGAATGGGCTCTGTTGTTATGTGTGGCCCCAGCAGCTGGGAGGTAACAGTGAAGACAGAGCTTCAGTCTTTGAGGACGGGACAGAGGGGGGAAACCCAGCCATAGTGTGGACAATACCATTACACAAAATAGGGGTGGTTTTCTGTTCCAAAATCAGACAAAATGATATCTATTGTGAGTGCAAAAAAAATTAAATAAAAATTGAATAAGAGAATTAAACATGCTTCATATTGAAATATAACAATGCCAAGAGGAAATATTTATATTTTTTTTTTTACAATTCTTTTATACAACCGAAAACAGTTAAAATGGACAGACAGAGCATGTATGTCTCTCTGCTTGCCTCAAGTGTTGGAAGATGTGATATTTCAAACCCTAACAACCACATTATTTCATAAGCCTCACATACTTAAATCCCTCTATGTTCCAACCCCGCCCTGTTCACATCACATGCTTGTAGCCGGCTGTCTGACTCGCCCGTGTCCAATGTTCTTTGGTACCTCACTTCTCCCCCCTGCAATGAGGGTCCGAGGTGTTTCACTTATTCCCATTTCCATACAGCGAGGATGTATATGCAGGATAATGATGTCGGCCCCAAACCCACTTGTGCTTTTGTTTATGTCTGTTCTCTTCTTTCCCGTCATTACACATGCTGTTTGAGGGAGTCCCAGTGGATTTGGCCAGTTGACTGCGAACCTTAATTTTAGGGCCAGACCTTGGAAAAGAAAAAAAAAAAATCATCCCCCCCCAAAAAAGAGCTGATATTCTTTGCTGGAATTTGCTGTTGAAATAATCTGTATTTTAAGGGTGATTGCGTTGCTGTGTTGCACACTATTCATGGCATACATTGTGTCAGTATGTAGAAATGTTTTCAGAACCAAAGATAAAGTAATATAAAAGCAAGCTGTAGCATGAAAACTCTTCAGACACTCACACATACGTCACTGTAGAAGCTTTAAAAGGGAAGAAAACACCTCGACCAGCTCGTCTTTCATGACTATTTTCTATATAAATCAATTTTGTAGATGGAGAAATTTCAGTTAAAGAATGTCTAGAAATGCATTCTTGCATCTTGTTTTTTTGCTTTTATTATTCTTCCTACAACATTTAATGACTAAACTACATTAAATTAAAGCAGTGTGCAGAAATCCTGTAAATGCCCAGCAGTGTATTTGAGCAAACAGTAGCCTGCAGTTTTATCCAGAATTCCAAGGAAGTCAGGAGCAACGATGAGATGGGAGGAGGGTTGGAGTGGAGGGATTTGGGGTGGGGTGTGTTAGGCAGGTCAGAGGGTTGGACTACCCTGCTTTCAAGCTCCCATCGACTTAATATAGACATATTGGAATGGCTGTTTTCCAAGAAGGCTTGTTTTACTGTGTAAGGAATTAGTGGAACAAGAAGTCATCTATTGGTTATTCCCTCTGGATGGTCTGACCTCACTCAAGTGTCTGGATTTGCTGCACTTTATCCTGAACAGCATTCAGTGTTAAAACACACACACACACACACACACACACACACACACACACACACACACACACACACACACACAGAGGCATGACTGATGTGCAGTGTCACACTCAAACCTGAGCAAACAGTGCCTGCTGTCACAGTGAGAGCCGTACCCCAACAATTCAGAGAAAAAAACATTATGGGGCTTTTTTCCAGGCTGCTGCTTGTACACACTGTTGATTTTTGGCTTCAGTTGTCTATCTTTGACTGTTGTAGGGAAGGGGGCTGCGCAACAGTTTCAGGAAGGAAGTGAGGAGAAAGGTCAGAGACTTGACCAGGACAAGGGCCCTTTGTTAGTGACCTGAACCTCTCCAGTGTGTGTTTGCCCTCCCCATTCCAGTGTGCCCATTTTCGGAGCAGACAAGCAGAAATAATGTGCTTCAGTCTAGTGGGTGGTAATATGAAGACCTGGAGTCTGGAGCATCAAAGTCTGGTTCAAATTTATTGATCTATTTGTCTGATTACCATTAGCTACAGACGAATCCAAACACCATCGCATCTGTGTTCGATCAATGTGTGTGTCTGCCATGCGGTGTAACTGTTCAGCGTACAGCGGTAGAACAACCGGCTGATAAGTGAGTGGTAAAGGAGTAATATGTGCTTAAAAACCGTTGATTGTTTCATGGGGGGAAGAAAAATCCTGAAGCAACACAGAGGATTCAACAGCCCAGAAGTGCTTTTTCCACTGAGTGATTTTCCTCCTGGTTAGGCTCCAGTACAGTGTACACCCAGCGGGCTGTGTACACAGTGGCGGGTGTTAAACATATCCTGCTGTCTAGTGTCAGTTTTACTGTGTGTGCTGCTGTTGGGATGTAGCCAGACTTGCCAGCTTCCTCAAGATCACTTTCCCTTTAAATGGATCACAAAAGGTGATTTCCACTCACAGGCGTTCGGTGTGCAGCTCAGCGGAGAGCAGGGGGGGGAACAAAGTGTGAACTATCAGTTCTTACAGCAACAGCTGGAGTCTATCCTCCCTGGGTGAAATTACAGAACCCCTCCTATAGAAAATGTGAAAGAGAAGGTTAGTGAGAACTGCGGATCTGACAGCTACTAAAGTGTGGAAGTAATTTTATTAAAATGAGATGTCAGTGAAACGTGAGTCCTCTTCTAAATGATTACTGGTGATTGTGATCCTTTCCTAATGGGAAAGGCGCCTATTATGATCTAAATGATTGTACAGAATTAAGAGTATCATCACCACAAGCTCCTCAGATATTTTTTTGGCTGCGTGTGGTCGCATTGTCAGTATTTTCATAAAATACTTGAAGGGGTTTTACTTTTCACAAGTCTCCTCGAGACAAATGAATGCAGATTATATCCAAGATAAGCACATGTGTGAGAGGTGTGTTAAAAGGTGTCAAGTAGCAATTAATCAGGATGTTAGACCCAGGATCTCACAGGTCCTTTCAAGCTAATAACCATGAAACACAGTGAGAACGAGGTATGTGTTTGTCTTTTTTGCCCCTTTAGTCTTTCAATCGTGTTAATACCGGCTGATTCTGGCAGTAAAAACAAAAACCCGCCCAGTTTCCTTCACATGGCGCATTGTGGTGCATAGCGAGTAGCAAACTTGAGTGTGGATCAGTGCAAGGAAGTGTAAGAGGGTTCAGAGGAAAAGCCAGCAGGGGGTTTTCAGGCCTCCTGGGTGCTTTGTAGAGGCTATAACAGACAGTGAGGAACATGGGTGTTGACAGGGGCCAAAGTCAGTGCTGTAATGCGCTGTACATCTCCATTAGCTCTCAGTGTTTCGGAGCTGCTTGCTCGTGTGTTGTAGGTGGATGCCTGCACGTCTAGAAAAACAGCAACACTCACTCTTTTTCGTTGCCACAAACACTTCATAGCATCACCTGAGCTCAATACAGGTCTGTAGAAATCTGTTTAAAATGTGAAATGTTTTTTTAATCACACAGGTTGTCAGAAAATAATCATAAAAGTGCATCTTTCATCTAAAATATGCTAAGTGCTGTGTGTATTTCACCACGAGTAAAGCTTACAAAAGTAATGAAAAATAAATCTCGTAGTAGCAAAAGTGCGTCATTGATGGGTTAATGCAGTATTAAAGCTGAATTTGTGTGTGTGTGTGTGTGTGTGTGTGTGTGTGTGTGTGTGCGCGTGTGTGTGTGTGTGTGTGTGTGCAAGTGCGCATATTGCATGTGTTGTAACTGCTAGGAGAAATAAAGGGAGCTCTTTCAAGTCTACCCCGTCTTTTACACCTTGTGTATTTACACATCAGAGATGAGTCTGTCTGAGCCGCCTGACTCGTCCTCTGCAGTCTGACCCCAGGATGGGCTGCTGTTATAAACCATTGTACACTGAGCTGAGTGTTTTCTTAGTATAACTTGGTTAATTTGGGCTCTTAAAGTTTTATTTACTATAAATGAATGATGAATAAGCTTTTCTGGATAACGCAGAGTGATGCACTAGAGGAAAGTTGGGTGATTGAGCTAAATATTGCAAAAATAATAAATAAGATGTGCTGTTATTTTTCTCACAGAATAAAATAAACCTAATTAGCTCTTCCACAATATGGTATCTATATGGTATCCTACTCACAGAACTGCATTTATCAAATACCAGCATCTCCTTGAGAGGGAAACAGATTGCGTGCTGGCCTGATACAGACTTCATCAGGTCATCTGAATTGATGATACATGTTGCAAGGCGGCTGAGTTCCCCCAGAAACCTCTGTTGGAGTGCTTGCTGGCAGAGACGGGGGCCTCAGCCAAGTCTGTCTGACTGATCACTACAGATGCTCCTCTTCAAGTATTCCGAGTCAGATCCTTAGTGCTGGGTCTTGAGGGACAAACAATAGCACCTGTTCCTCATAAGATAGCCCATTCATGTATCTTTAATGAAGCCTGGGGGCAGATGGTGTGAAATGACATTATCCAGTACTTAGCAGTGCTAAGACAAAGGAAGAGCAGTGCCAGCACAACAATGCCGCTGTATTTACGAGGAGAAGGGAGGACGCTGCCCAAGTGCCCCGCTCACATCTGCTCCACTTCATTCTCAGACTCCTCAAGATCATCTTGGCAATAGAAATATCCCGGGCACTCAGCCCATACATAGATGAAGTTGAGGGTAACTCTTAAAGGGGGAGGAGGTTGGGTTTGTAGTAATAGAGGGAGAGTGGAAGCCACACATATGAGAGCATTTCTTTCTCTGTTTTTTTTGGTTTTTTTTTTGTTAAATATACATCTTCTTTTTTTCCTCCACTTTAACAGTCAAATTAAAAAAAAAAAGAAAAAAAAAAAGAGGCGCTTGTGAAAATGTTATAATCTGCTCAGCCACTGTGCCAGCTGTTAATTGACAGCTCAACTAACCTCCACTATTTGTTGCCACCTTGAAGCTCCTCAGAATTTGATTTGCCATTCTCTGACATTAGTTGCCGTAAATTAAACTTTAATGCGCGGAGCTCATTACTGCAAATCACAGCTATTCAAACTCAATGCATTTATTTCCCCTTCAACGCACATTCACACTCTGTCTTGCCTCGGTGAATCTTGTATATTCTGCCCCATATTTTAAAATAATAATAGTAATAAAAGCTGATATCCCAGATGAAATGACATCATTTACATTTAGTGCCGGAGGAAAATACGTCCAAGTATCTGATGCCTTTTGCGGGCTGTCTCTCGGTATATATGCTGTGTTTAATGTGTAGACATGTCTTGTAAGATTCAGTTGTGTTAATTAATGCAGTAACATGCGCCTTTTAAAATGATTAAAATCAAATAAATAATGGGATTGTGTGAACGATAAAAAATATTTAACAGTTCTTTCGTTGTTTGGCATCATAACTATTGTTTGCTCATGTGAAGTAGCTGTTCTCCTGTTTATGTTTTGCTTGTATGATTTGGAAAAAAGGATGATAAAAATTATGTTTAAGCATCTTTTACATGCAACAAATACCCCGTACGGTTGTACAGCAGTCTCATAAAGATGTTTTCACTCAGGAGAATGTTTGGAAAAAGGCTGACAGCCAATAATTTTGTTAAGAAAAAAAAAAGAGGAAGTAACTTTTAATTTACTGCTGAGGCATGTTAGTTAATTCATGAAAATGTATGAACTACCACGCAACGCACTTGTAACATACTTGGAGGGATGTGGACTTGAGGGAGCCCTTTTCTGCCCCGTGACTACCGCACATTCAGCAGCAGACTCCATCTGGTTTTACAGTCCAAATACACAGACAGAGAAAAGCTGTGTTCCCCAGTGTCCCCCCCGCCTGTCACTGGCCCTACCTCATGTTGTGACATTAATTATTGTGTTTTTCCATATGTTCCATACATGCAAGGCCAAGATTCATCTTTCATCCATTCAGCCTGGAAACTTGGAACACAGATCCCTATAAAGCAATGTTTTATTTAAGGTCATTTGTCGCAGTCTCCTTGGCCATTTATTTTTTCTACAGTAACAGCACATTTCGCAGAATTACTTTTGGAAGAATTACATACTTTTCTATTCTTCTATAATGCACTTTCTGCACTTGCACTTCTGTAAAAGCTCAGTAGGCATAAAATGGTTCTATTTATTTAGTTTTCAGTCTAGCTCTGCACCTCTGGACAGATCAATAAAGTAGTTTTAAGTAGGTTTAGCGTGCTAGCTGTGAAAGAAACTGGGTGCGACTACTCCGGTAAAGGGTCTACAGGGGGAGCAGCACAGGCTGAAAAAGTGGAGATCATAGCAGACCTCAGCCAGAACATGGGGGAAAAGTCATTGCTCAGAGCAGGTTGATTTCATGCCCCAATGCAGCGGCAGTAATTGCGCCCAGACCCGTTTTATTGCGAGTTGATTTTAAGGAGGGATGAATGGAGAAACATTCTGTAAAGTGTTTATTTTGGGGGATGACCTTTATTAACCCATTTTCCAGGCAGGTTCCCCTGAGGTGGCCTGGCTCAGTGCGAGATTAACCCTCGCAGGCCCGTGGTAGCTGGGCTGCTCCCCGTCATAGAGTTTCAGGAAGCAGGGAATGACAGTAAGATTGGAGCTTGCAACATGTGTGCAAAACCCCCACACACCACTTTTGAGACATAAGCGACTCACCCACCCTTGACACACACATGCAAGGAGTTTGGGTTGATATTCCCAGTAGGCAAGTCAGCAGCAGACTGGAGGATGGTGAAGGTTAATATGTGAGTGGAACAGACAGTCAGAGAATGACATTAAAATGAAATACAGCAAGCGGCACGCACTTTTCAACCGCTTGCTATTTTTCCTCTGCTGAAAACAGTCGTAGTAAATTACTGGATTGTCTTCAGGCTTTTATCATTTAAATAAATGATCATCCAAGATTATATGAGTGGATGAGGCGAGGGTCTCCTGTGTAAAACATTCAGCAATCCTCTTGCTAACATGCTGTGTCTACTGCAACAGCAAGAGTGTTGGTGAATGCTTCTTTCAACATGTCCAGTACGTCTCTACAGAAGCCGTACGGACCTGCTGAGCCTCTCTGCTCTCTGTCCTGCATGTCACTTCCTCTAACTGACGCTGGAACAATGTGCGTATGCGAGGGCCTTTGATGTTCCGAGGTGAAATTGTGGTTTGGATTAAGAGCAGGCGTAGCTTGGCCAGGTATTGTGCGAGCACACGAGGGCCGTCAGTGCCGCAGAGCTCCCTGTCAGCACGCGTTAGACGGAGCTGTGATCTGGCCTCCCCCTGAGTGGGCTCTGTGTTTCTGTGTACCATGCCTATGCTTAGGCCTCTCTCTGATCTCTGCTCCCTATCTGTTCAGCAGGTCCAGGGTCACATGCCTCCGCTCATGATCCCCATTTTTCCACACGACCAACGCACTCTGGCAGCAGCAGCCGCCGCCCAGCAAGGATTTCTCTTCCCTCCGGGAATGTCTTATAAGCCAGGTATGCTTGCAGCTTAAGTCTTCATTTTGTCCTTCCCACTTTCTTTCTCTCTGCTTGCCACGTCTTTTCCCTTTACACTTTGATTCATAATTATGAGTTTTAGTTTTAAAGTTGCTACGCTTACATAGCAACCAAGTGACAACCGGGGCTAAAAAAAATGAAGCCAATACGGAAGTGCCAGAATCTGCAGTTCCTCAAATGGCCACTTGAGGCTGGCTATTTGAGAGCCAGTCAGTCCCCACAGACCCCTTTTGTTAAAATGCCCAACTTTAAAGCAGAAATAATCATGTTAACAGCCTGGTACAAAAACAGTTTGGGTTTCTAAAGCTATTTCCCATTTCATGACAACTGTACAGGTGGTGAATTTTCATGTAACACACCCATTTACATTTTATGAAGGCTTAAAGTTACGCAAAATTAAAGGCCTGACGTCACCACCCCTTGCTCTGCTACAGCTCCACCCTTTTGTCCAAATATGGTCACTTCTGGCACCAAAAATCCAAGATGGCGACACCCAAAGCACCAAACTCAAAGCTTCGAAATGGGAGTCCACAAACTAAGTGTTTATGTCACCGTAGCTGCCTGCATTATTTTAATACAGTTTCTGATAGCAACAAACTTCACACTTGAGGCCACTGGCATGCCCTACTCTGTCTGAACTTGGACTCGACACCAAGGCCTGGGAATGCTCTAGTCCATGTGAAACAATAGATATGGGTAGAGAAGCCGAGGAATGTCAACATGTCTTCAACATGAAAGTGTATTTCGGGAGTGTGCCGGCTGTAATCGTTTTCCAAGTATCTACTGTTTGAGATCCAATAACTCAGGCGATGAACCCTGCATGAAAAGTCTTATATTGTTATATGCTTAAAAAGCAACTCCCCTCTTCTCCCCTTTTACAGTTTTGCACAATTATGTCTTTTGACAGTGAAATTAAGTAATTAAAAGACAATTATAAGGTGAGATGCTTGTGGGTGATACAAGGAACAGGTTTTCCTGCATGTATAACTGTTTTCATTGCCTGTAGCAGCATGTCTCTTTCTCTCCCTTTGTCTTTTGAATTGAGTGAGGGAGAAGCCCTCAGAATAAAAACGTTTTCGGAAAAAGGTGTTGCAACATGTTGTCCGATAACGTGCCAAAACAATAACCCCGTACACCCTCATATTCTTGTGAAAATGTAAGATGTGTCATCAATATACTACTGTTTGTTAAATGTTAAAAAAATACCCATGGCCCTAGTTGCTCCCTTCTTCACCTCACATGGCTCACGTGGTCCCAGAGCCTGCAGTTTTTGATGTTTCTTAGTTATTTAATCGATTTAAACTGATTTTGTACTTTTTTTTTTTAAGTTTTCCTATTTTCACTCCCACGCATGCAAATTGAAGGAGACGGTGTGTTGCTGAAAACTTCACTGTCAAAGAGAAAAGGATTTATGAGTCAGCTTGAAAGAGGAAAGTCCTCCTGTTTGTCATAAAACAGTACCAGAACAAGGAAGAGGACTGGAAACGGAAAAAGAAACACAGGGAAGTCAGCAGGTTCGCAGCAGAACATTAAAAGGTGTGGTAGTGCAGTTAATGAATTAACTATAAAACCACAGGATGAAAAAGAAAGTCAGCTATTTTGGAACTATGGAGCCATGACAGCTTAAACAAAGTGCCTGAGGGGGAGTCTTTTACCAGTGTGCTTTCTGCAATAGATTTGACACGGAAAATGTTTTAGTTCAAATAACAGGAGCTATTATGGAATCATGGTCAGGGGTCGCCATGTGTATAGTTCCTGCATAATTCATGAGTTCATGAAGAAAAAGCAAAGGGGGTCTGAAAATGACTCGTGCAGTCAGGAGAGGTATTTCAAAAACCTCTATTATTTCTCCCCGTCCCACACAATATACACAATATATCCAGAGAGTACAATGTTATCGCCACCACCTGCAGGGTATACAGGATGCTGCCGTGTCTTTTCTCCATGAAGTGAGTGGCCAAGCATTCACTTCCAAGACTAAGGCACACTAATCTGATGTTATCATTATGAGAAAGCTCCCAGGGACCACTGCTTATGACCCCCAGCCCCGTGGTGCTCACATAGCAAGAGAGTCATTCTGGCACCGTAGTGGTAAGTCATCACCTCATCCACTGGCTGTGCTCAATGGCCTGGTGCTGCATGGTAGGCAAGCACAGTCATAGAAACACCAACTCATCTTTTAAACAAATAGACTAGAGAATCCTGTCCGTTTGCACTGTTTACACAGACGTGGCAGCATTCAGGCTGATGTGCCTCTAATGGACCCGCAGAATGGCCCCATAGTCTTTGGGTTCCTCTGCCAGTCTTTCTCATAGACATCCTGCTGAACGTTGCTGGTTTTGTCATTCCCCTTTCTTTTCTTTTTTTTTTCTTTTTCTTAGATTTAGGCATGTTTTTTTCTTGATGTACTGTAACTTAAATTTCAGCCCAGTACCCTGAAGAAAATGTTGGCAGTATACGTTTCTTCACACCACAAATACATTACATTTTCACATTTGGTACATATCACATCAACGTCTTTAAATTGACGTAGCATATGAGCTGACTTTGTTATCGGCTGTCACGCCTGCCAAGCTGCAGATGACAGTTTGAGACCAACAAACAACAAAAGCAGTTGTCTTTCAGCAAGTCGCTGCTGTATTTCCATTGGCTTTTTTAAGCTCCAAATGTGGGTGTTTTGTAACCACCAGTTGGCGGCGATAGCGCTACGACAAACTGAGACAGTGCTGCCTTTTTTTTTTTTTTTTTTTTTTTTTGCTGGAATCGTGCCTAAGAAACTGGGTATTTTAAGCCAAAATATATTTTCCGTTTCCAAAACGTACAATGCCGACATTTTTTTTTGTTTGGGGGGGGGGGGGGGGTATGTGGTGAATGTCAATAAATTACCCTTGGTAAGTTTTTTTTAAACTCCATATCCTCACTTGAGAGTGAAATTTAATTTGTATAAAACTAAACACCTGTTTATTTATTTTCATGTAAGCCTGTTTTTCTGCGAACAGCCTTGATAATTCCATACGGTTTAAACGCCAGTGAAAATATAAAATAGGTTTGAGGGTTGCAGCCTTCGTTCATCATCATTTTATCTGTTCTAAGAAAGCTCTCAACGTCATCCGTCAACCCTGAGCAGACCTATGACTTACATTTCATGGCACTGCATAAGCAGGGAAACACAGCCTGTTGTGACCATGGCGTCACCTGCATTACCCCCACCCTTAGCATTCAGAGAGGCCAGGCTCTGGGCATGGGACCAGCAATGGCCAGTTAAATAAAAAACACAGTTTCGCATGTAATTCCCTTTCAACGGTGACGTTACCCTGGCACTGCGCCCATTCCGCTGGAGTCTGGTTGCCTCGACTATGTGCACCCAAGACCCAGACCTTGGAGCCCGAGACCCCCCAGCAGTGGCAGTGCGCTCACTTAGCACATGACCCTCCCCAGGTTTCACATGACATCGAAAGACATCGAGCCATTTATTATTCCCAACCCTACGTCACAGACAGCACAGAGAGAAGGAGACAGAGAGAAAGTGATACCAAAAAAAGGAGGTGTAGAAATAACCACGGTGCACCCCCGCACATCCAACCCAGCACTATTTGAAACCACTTCTGCTGTGTGATTTTATTTGCTACTAAATGGGGATTGAATTTCCATGGCCTGTATCACATTGTGCTGTGCTGTACAAGATTGCAAAGTGAGGCGAGCGGGTGAGGGCAAAGTGAAAGAGAAGGTATATACATTTACCTTGTCTGTGGCTTAATGGCTCCATATGTTTGTGAGAAGAAGTGACAGGCAGAAGTGGGGTCTGAGCGAAGGCCAGCTACCCCTCCCCACCTCCCCTCCTCCAGACACATGCTTCAAACCAGCCTCCCCCCATGAATGCTGCGCTGCCCCGTCTCACTGGGGCTGTTCTGTCCGTTCTAACACACTAGGTTGAGTGTGTGAAAGCGTCTGGTGCTCAGTTATACACCCCCATGGATATCACTCATACAGCAGCCGTTTTTATATCCCTGTCTGACAAACGTGCTGATGGCAGGCCAACAGTAGTGAATAGTAATGAATAGTGCCGCTATTATATATCTCTTCTTTGGTTGATCACGGCAATGTGCGAGATAAGAACGTGTGGGTTTTTTAACCTTGTTATTCTGACTACACACTTGTTCCAACCAGTTCGCATACAAGTGCTTTCACAGTGCTGCCAAAGCTATCACTCAGAAACAAACAATGTAGTGTTGAACAATAGCCAGGCAAGTCTACAGCTGTATGAACTGCCTGAGAGAACATGCTGGTGCTTTTACATAATCGCTAATTGAATACCAGGGGAGATATTTAACATTTACTCTGAGCACAGACGCACGCACAAACCTTAACAGAACTCCTAACTTGTAAAGCTATGTAGTAGTTGTTTCCAGGAGGAGCAGTGTGCAGGTGGAGGAAGGAGGGAATGGCGTGGAACGTTCCTAAGTAATCCTGCTCCAGTCAAACCAGCTTAGCCTTTTGTTAATGCAGATGTTTGGGCTTGAAGCCGAGGGCTCGTTGCAATGTGCCACATTGCTGTGGCAAAGTAGCGGAGGGCCCGGGATCCGTGTTGGCACTTGCCTGGTCGCTGTGGGCCGGCTCATTGTCTGAACCTGTATGCATTGTTGTCTCTCTCTCCCTCTCTCTGACAGGTGATAACTACCCGGTGCAGTTCATTCCATCCACAATGGCAGCTGCAGCAGCGTCAGGACTCAGCCCCCTCCAGCTTCAGGTATGTACAGTACTATGACAAAGAATGCTAGGGACGCCCGCCAAGCCCGGGGTAGAAAGGATGGCTAAGCAGCTGTACGCTAAGTAATGAGCTGCACACTAAATAATCCTGGAGGCCCCTAGCTCACACACGCTTATCACCTTACATATGTAATTTATCCTGTTTTATAGAGGATTTATCCACACTAGCTCTGCCAGACAGAGGAGTTAGGAAGATAATAGTTATTAGAGGGAATGAGAATCACTTTGGTTGCCTTAATCGCCCGCCAGTGAATTTATCAGAAGACAATTGACTGTGTAAGCAAAGAATTTCCTTCTTATTGCTTTTATCTGGTAGAACCACTGTAATATTTCTTTTATCTCTGTGTGGAAGACAAATGAGAGGAAAGAATGGACCAAAAAAAAAAGAAACAAAGTCATTTTAATCTGTTCTCGAGGTATGTTGTACAAAGTGAGGCTGAGTAAGGGTTTTGAGCAACATAAAATGTTGGAACAGGCTCCAAGCCCTGCAGGCTCATCCAGGACTTTTCTCACACAGCATTTAAAAAAAAAAAGCTGAACCCAGGTCAGGGCTTAACCTGAGGCCATAATGTTTAATATAGATAACTGCCTTCTTTCTATCCTTCAAGTTGTTACTATCACAAATACTGTTACCAGGGCTTCCTTTAGTCTGTGCATGATCTTTGTTGTCAAAGCAGTGATTATGATTCCCTTGCTAATTTTGACTTTTATCTACATAAAAGACAAGTAGCAACGGGAAGCTGAATAACCATCATATTCACTCAGCTGCACCGCTGCTTGTTGCAGTTTCCTTTGCAGTTCTGAGTAATTGTAGATCTTTGGTCTTGAAACTATAAATCAGCCTTTGGAAACAAAAGAAGGAAAGAAAGGATTAAAAAGCATCTCTGTTCTGACATGTGGTTAAGTGGCCACTGCTGCTTTGTGGACAACAGGGAGAAGTTACTGAACGCTGCAACATGTGATGCTCAACAACAGAAAAGAAGAATGTCAAGATTAAACAAGACAGCTCAAGACTGAGGGGGGAAAAACTCTTTGCATGTTGATATATGTGGCATTTGTCCTTCTGAGGCTACCACTGTCAGTGTTAACGAGCCTTGGCAAGTTCTAACAATGCATGCAGCTGGCTCTGGAGGGCTGTGCGTCATTATGCAGCCATGAGAGGAGCTATTAGAAGCATGTAAGGTGTTAAATGAGTCTGCTCATGTTTGAAGATGTGCGGCCATGAGAGCAAAAGGTGGAGGCTGCGTGTGTGAATATGGTTTTCTGGAGCGTATATGTGTGACTTAGTTTGTGTATCATGGAGAAGTTGGTTGGAAAGGAGTGGTAGTTCAGACAGGCATGTGGAGTCTATTTATAATGGTGTATGAGGTCAGATGAGACAGTCATATATCTGAAGGAGCGGAGACGGGTCGAGAGTGATTAATTCTGATTATGTACCTAACCCTGGGAATGGGCAAAAACAGTGCCTCCAAGACCATGACTTGGCTGACCTTTACAGAACACAGTAAACAAAAAGAGGTGCATTTTCCATTAATTGAAGTCTGTCAGCCTGTCACATATTCCGCCTGCTGGCTGCTATTTACCCTGCACAGAGACTCCCCTTAAAACAGCAAGGCAAGTCAAACATGCCCTTTTCTACATAGCTGGGATCAACAAACCATGTGACTGCCACCACTTCCTCTACAAAGCACTGGGAGCCCGCTATGATTAAAAACATCATATCAAGCCAGACATGGAATTAAGTTAGGGTTGTCTCCTCCCTTTTGGAGCAATAATAGCTGCTTCTTCCTCGAAATTAAACTATTGAAAAGTCTACTCCGATGTGTGTGTGTGTGTGTGTGTGTGTGTGTGTGTGTTTGAGAAAGAGAACTCATGTGTACAAGGAAGCAGAAAAAAATATTCTCGCAAAATCCAAAGAGGAAAAACAACACAAATTTGAGTTGAATGAAATGTAGGGAAGCACCTGTGGCTGCACTCTAGACACGGTCCCCACGTCTTAAGGCAAAGTAGACTCTTAAAGACTTTTTTAATACCACTCGAAATTAAATTCAGGACAATTTTACAACAACCAAAATTTAGAAAAATGAGCCAACATCAATTATGTTATGTTATAAGCATTGTATGTATTGCCTTGTACCAGTTTCAGCCATGCGACAAAATCTTGAATTAGACAATCTTCCTTGAATTCGCACTTCCCCACTAGCTAGCTAGCAGACAGTGGATCCTCTGCCTCTCAGCAAGAAACACTATGTGAATGCTGCATTTTAAATACTTGGAAAGATTGATTTGGCATTTTAATACCAATTAAGGCTTTATTTTTAGATGAATGAATCCAGTGCCTTACAGGACTTTTTAAGGATCTATCGGAACCCTGCTACAGTAGATTTGTCTTAGGTATGGATGGATTACTGAACAGGCCAACCGGGCACAAGCCCAAGGGCTCAAAGTATCAAGGCCCCCCCTGGCCTTCACCTGCAAAATGTCCCTCAAATACACACATACCTTCCAGGAAAAGACTCAAAATGACCACAAAAAGGTGTTAAGAAACTGCAAAGAGACACATTTGTCTACAAAAAAAAAAGGCAAAACAACCTCGAAGTGACACAAAACGACCAAAAAAAGACACAAAATTAACTCAAAGAGACACAAAACGACTACAAAGAGACACAAAGCCATAAAAAGCTGCATACTGCCTACAAAGAGATGCCAAAAAAAAAACCAACAACCAAAAAAAGGCAAAACCTGTGAACTCCTGTGGTTAAAAGAACTCCTGTGGTTAAAAAAAGGTGACAGCTACTTTGAAACTGACACATTATATCCAGTGTTATACTGATACAACTTGTAATTTGCGTGCCACAGGTAAGATTATTTGCTATAAAAACCCGTTTAAAATGGAACAAAGTAAGATGATGTAAGTCACCCCCGCTTATTACTCATTGTACTGCTGAGTTTATTTTGCATGCATCATCAAGCACAATACTCCACCTCAACTTTTCTAGTTTCACCTCCGAGCCCATTCTTCATCCTCCTCGCAGATTCGCACACACAGAATCCCACACACATATGGCTGAATAGGCTGCCCCCCCCAATTAAAATATCTCTTCCTGTCAGCTGCATGGCAAGCTATAATTTTCACCAATTTACTCAGTTTAGATTGTGCAATATATGAACCTTAAAAATTAGCTTATTGGAAGAATTAATTCCCACAATGCTGCAGAGGTAATGTGATCAGCCATCCAGTCAGAGAGGCTAGCCGCTCCGTCAGTCTTAATGTTGGCCACGTAGCCTCTTCACAATCTCCTCTGTCATAACAGTCTGGGATTCCATTCCCCGCCCTTTCTCGCCAAGAGAAGAAAACCCAACAAGGTAACAAAGGCTTAGAGCTGATGGATGTAAATGAATCTTCCAGGATGCGTTTGAGTGTTGGAGACTGTAATTTGCTTGTCAATACGGGGTGGTAGCATCACTCCGCTGGCTGGCAGTCTGCAAGTGGCTGTCACCAGGCATTGCTGTACCACAGGGCAATTTCACTCAATGTTTTCCTGACAGATTGGCTCTCGTCCTCAACTCACAGGAGAGGAGGCGGGTAAACTATCCCAGCGCGACATGCCCCTCTTCATTAAAGCCCACACAGAGCCGGGATGAGCCCAGGACCAGCAGGAAACAATGGCTCCATCCCTGCCTGTCCTTCCCTGATTACAACTGACACCTCTCACCTAACAGAGGAAATTGTGCTCAGATTGTACCCCAATCTGTCCGGACACCTACTATATTCAATTGAGTGAAGAGACAAGAAGGGAATTTCCCTAATTCCACAAAAGAATTTTCTATTGGGACAGCACTTAATTTGCTGTTTGTAAACTATACCTTGCATCAGTTGCCAAGTGAAAAACAATTTACTTAAGGCCAATATGAAGTTAATATATATCACCCGCCCCTTTACAGAAACAGTAAACAGCAGGAGGACCTTTGAGAAAGTCCTGTTTTTTATCATTGGAAGCAGACTTTGGGGTTTAAGGCATTTTAAAGAAAGCATTATTGGATAAAACAGAACATCTGGGTTCTCTGTATGCAGTATCACTGTTAAGACTAAATAAATAGAAACCCTCTGCTTTCACTCAGTCAAAGCTCCATTTTCTATCTGTTGCTGTCTCTGTCTCACTGTCTTGCTTTTCCAATTTCCAATCCACATCTTGAACCATCTCTAAGTGTCTTAGTTTGTGTATTTCTCACTGAATTACCCCCATCCTCTTTTTCTTTTTTCTTTTAACTCATTCTGTCTGTGTGTTGCTCTTTTCTTTCCCTGAATTGTCCAAGCCCGTCACATCCTCGTGCTTTACAGCACTGGAAGTCGAGTCGCTTGAATAAAGACTCAACGCCGCAATTACCATCCGCCGTATTTCCTATGGCATCTCTCTAGGCCCATGATAAACCTGGGCCCAGCCGCGGCTCATGCTCCCACTGTAAAGATGAAAAGCAGCCCACATGCTCAGCGACAACCCGGACCAGATCTCAAGCAGACAGTCACATCTGAAGGAGTACTCAGAGGCTGAGACGACTGGAGTGATAAGAAAGAGTGTTACACAGTCAGGGACAAACAGGAAGAAAGTGGGAGAGCAGCAAACCGCACATTATCTTTTGTTTGGATGTAAATGCCTGTGTAGTACAGATGTGAAGAAACGGCTTCCATCATTAACAAGTGAAGCACTTTTGACTTTGAAAGAGAGAGAGGCAGAGAGGAGGAGGGGAGAAAGAGAGAACAGACATACTGTAGAGAGCAGCTGTTTCTGTGTTTATGAGCAGACGAGCTCGGTCTTTGAAGGTAACCCAGAGCAGTGCAGCAATGCTAGCTGTGTGTGGAAGGCTGGCTAATAGGACGGCTATGTGAGCAGCTGGATAGAGGCAGTGGTGAACAGAGGGACAGATGGACAGATAGAGTGGATAATGCAGTGAGCTGCACTGAATGGGAGGGCTGGCTCTGGGGCCCCTGGGCCTGGAGAACCCATACACACACACACTTATACAAGATGGACTGCGTTGTGTGTGTGTGTATGTGGGAGAGAGAGAAACTGATAGAGAAGGACTTCAACATATACTGTTGATGCAAGATGGAGAAATAGAGAAAGGCCAGAGGAGGGGTTAGAGCAGAGCAGGTTGGGTGCCAGCAGATCAGACAGATGTTGGGCCATACTGGAAAGCATCGGCACAGTGCACCAGGACGCCTTCCTCCACTCCTGACATCTGGGCCTAGCCTGGGTCAGCCTGCCCGGTCGCCCTGGGCAATGAGCCTGTACAAGCCTTGTGGCAAACGGGGCTGGCGCTGCGCTGCCTTTTAAATGGTGCGGTGCAGTGAAGCACAGTTAATGCCCTCATATCCAGCCCAGTGCTCAGCGCCCAGGCCAGGCAGAGGTGAATGAGACATTGACAGACAGACAAACAGACACACTCGCACACAAAGAGAGAGGAGCGCGGCTACTAGTGTTGGCAGTCATCAGACAAAGCTCACCTCATGGAAAACGCAGAGCATGTTTGTCACTATTATTAGTTGTTGAGGAAATTTGTTTGTCTTTATTCTTGTATTTTTGCAGGCTGCAGTTGTAAATGTGCAATGCACCGTCATCGCTGGCAGCAACGAATCTGACAAATATCTGCCACTGTATTTTCCAGCACATATTGCCATGCTGTGACTGACTTTATTAAAGAAAAACAAGATGCACATTTGTTTTTTCATGTTAAGTTTTTTCTCTTTGTACTACGAGGCAAATGCTCCCATGCTCGCAGAGGGGAAAAGAGCGTTGATGGAAGTTATGAGCAAATCAATGTTGTATATTGAGCTATAATATCAGCTTTGTTGTTTCACGAAACAAACAGAGGCCGCCCGTCTTAATTGCACATCATACTTCTGAGATGTCTAACATTATCAGCAGAGTGTGTAATCTCAGTTTAATGTCGCAGGCAGAAAAGTGAACCTCCCCGTTTAACCTCTGCTGCCTCCAGAGGGCTTGTTTTTAATTACCAGAGGCTAACAGGCTGACCTTGGGCGTGCTGCACTCACTTTGAATCCATGCTTGCTGAGATCTGCTCCGCTCTACTGGGAAACAGGGAATGATGGGGTCAAAAGGAGGACCTTAGATTTCTATTCTGTGTCTCCTCATTTATGTATGTTGTGTCTGTATTAGGAAAAAAGGAGTAAAACAATAAATAAAAAAACAGACTGTATTGTAATACTAGTTATAAATGAACACTTTTAATAATGGAAAATGGTGGGAAGTTGCTCCTTCCTTTAGGCAAAGAGGAAACACATAATATACGAGCTCGTATTTCCTAAATGCCAGATTCCTTTTATTACCCACATTGCAATCCCATTTGCTGTTATATTAATTTTGCTATTTCCTATTTTCATACAAGCTGTGACTTAATGTGCAGCTCTATGGCTTTTCATGAACAGAAGCATTGCATGTTTCCCGTTAGATGTATATTTCCCTGTTAGGAGTGTAAAGGGAAAAAGGAAACAGAAGGTGTCGAGCTCCACTCAGTCTTTCACCCTACTCCTCCGGTACCTCAGAGTTGGAGCACTGACTTTGAGCTTGACCCTAAATACCATGAACCTTTTGCTGCCCCCACCTGGCAAGTAGATACGAGGAAGCGGTTATTAGATGTGAGAGAGTCAATTGGGGGAAGCAGGCAGATGTCTTCTGCTTGGGGAGAGCAGCTTTGGCAGGATGCATAATCCATCAGCGTTTGACACCACAATGCATTTAGAACGGACAACTTCCTGTACAGTTTTGTGAGGCTGTTGTTTCTAGCTTAATTATGTGATTGGTGTCAAACACATACATTTACTTTTTACCTAGATATATAGTTTTGTAGGGCCTGAATGCTTCGAAGCTTTGATTGTTGCCATGGTAGTCAGTGTAAAAATCAGGATCCAAATGCTCCAACAAAATCCCAACAGCTCATCAATTAAGAAATACTTATCCAACATTATTTGTTACGCATCAATGTTAATTATTTTAAGTTGTTCTCAGACAAGGACATTTAAACTGGGAACCAACCACTGACAACCTGGGACAGTCTGACCACATGTGACAGGCATAGGGACACCCTAGCAACATGTTGAAAACGTGAAGCGACTGGAATAGTTTCAAAATTTGTGAGGATGGCCCCCAAAAAATGGAGTGCCAGATACGCCAAAGGAAACTGGTGTGTCAAAAATCTACAATGAGCTTTGCAAATCACCTGAAAACTGTACATGACAGCTTAGCCTTCTTGCAAAGTATTCTTTTTCCTAATGCTAACAAAGCGGCTAATTGACTGATGTCGTCATCTCTCATTTATCTACTGTCGAAGCACCAATAATTACGGATAGTTCTCACTGAAGATTCAACGCCCAAACACGGTATTCGGAGCTGCCCTACCATAATGCTATGGCAAAACACACTAAATGCTGAGGTGTTTCATACCTGTCCTTGAGCAGTGTATGGTAGATTAACACACCCTTCATCTGTCTTTGCCCCTGATTATATTTATTGTTTTTTGGCCCTTGGAGGCAGAGTGTTCCTTGTTACAAGGATAACCACTGCTTCTCACCCCATGGCACTGACCTGCTAATCAGTGCTGAAAAGGGGCACTCTGACTGCGTCTAATTTGAGGCAAAGTCTAATTATGCTCTTTTTCCGGGACAATAAAGTTCTTCCCACTCAAGGTCAGGGGTATGCTCGTCGACAGGCCTGTTAGCAAACATCTGTCCAACAGACTCAGCTTCCACTCCTCTACTAAGACGAGTGTGTAGCCTGGAGTTACAGCCAGTCGTTTTCTCTGTCACTTTTTCTCCCTGTTTTCTCCGCCCCCCGCACACACACAGACACACACAGAGTGCCTTTACCACTGACATTAACTAAGTCTAGCTCAGATGAGAAGAAAATAGAGTTGGGTCCGCTCCTGTGTCCATTCCTGTCGGAGACAAAAGGCTGTTTGTAAGGGAGGTGGGGGCAGTGCTATCATTGTAGGAACATAATCAGTCTGTCATTTCCGCTGCTCATGTGCTGTTGTTATCCCCAGGTCCCCTGGAAGAATGGACCTTTTGTGCCGCCGCTTATGTGGCAGCGATAAAGTTTCTTACAGGACCACATATGTGTTTATAACTGGAGATATGTGCGTGGACATAAAGCGCTTTGTTTGGTTTTAGTCTGCATCTACACTGTCAAAGGTGAGGCTGCCGGGGCCAGGTCGCTTTCACCCCCATCTGCACAAACGCGGTCTGTATGTCACCAGTCGTACCAGGAAATGAGACAGGGTTTGCTGATTGGCCAGAGGAAGAGAAATAAGATTCCTCCTGACAGCACCATCTGACTGAATAACCTAACAAACCATAAGGTTTACCTAGCGTGAGGACAGCGGGCCAGTGGGGGAGTTAAGGGGCGCTATCTGTCTGATGAAGTGAGGTCTAAGGCCACATAGAGTAATGCCTCATTTCCACTGCATGGCTCGGCTAAACTCAACTCACTTTTGGTACTAGGTCTTTTTTCCTTTTCATTTTCCATTGAGGATAGTGCCTTTTCTGTGTAGGCAAGAATCTTAGCTGATTGCCATAGCGACACTACATTAAACTACTGTGGCATCATCTTCAACACGGCACTCAACGAGTCCTTCCATTGGCAACCAAACATAAGAAGGTTGCACTGTGTAATTTGTAAAGCGTACTGTATGGCATACTTTTGCGGGTTGCCATTTTTTGTGAATAAAAAAATTGCAGTCCTTATTGACGGTAGCTTGGCTATTTAAAAATGGCAGGTTTGTGCAGCATGTCCCATGCCGCACAAGTGGTGATTCTAGTGACAATTCTCTCTGACCAATCAGTGGTCTGCAGAGTTTTAACTCCACCCTTCAGCATCAACCTCAACCAAGGTGTTACCAAAAAAAGTACCAGGCACCAACTTTTGCTGATGGAAAACCAAAAACAGCGAGCTGACTAGCGCTGTGCCGTACCACGCAGTGGAAATGTGGCATAACACTCTTTCTCAGACAGTGGATCTATTTGACAGACCCCTGCCATTTGCAGCAGGAGACAAAAGCCAATTTCATCACTTACCTGGTGGCCAATCAATACAGACCTGGGGCAGAAAGAAGTCACAGCAGTGTGGGAGTGCTCTGGGCTCTTTGGGCACAGAAAAACAAGCACAAAAATAATCATCAAATCAGTCTGGTTTTATTTGTTTCAGGCTCTAATGATATAAAAATGGGCGCACAACTTAATGTCAAGACATTAAACTGTAACTTTATCCAGGATAAAGGATAAATTACTGCGTCAAAAATCTGATCCAACGGACAATTAGCAGTCTGTGGCTCACCAGATTTTTTTTTAATACTTCCAAACCCTCATATCAACGTCTTTAACCACCCTTTCTAGTATATGCCACATAATCAGCCCAGTGGTGGAAATGTAAATTGAGCTTTCAGAGTTCAACCCTGTTACAGGCCCAACTGTTATTGAGTGCTTCGCCAGTCATTTGAACCGCCCTCTTGTGTGGTAATGTCACCAACAGTTGGACATCTTACTGATTTAACGCCAAGGAAAATAACGGTGATTACATCAGTGTTCTTTGTGCAGGTTTCTAAGCCTTAATAATGCTTGTGTTTAACATAGCCTGTGATGGCAGTCCAACTGAGGTTGGGTTTCTAACATTGTGGAATGGGACTGTCTCACATGGCTGTGTGGAGACGAATCCCAGGCCAGAAACTTCAATAGGAAGCTGTGTAGATCTAGAGAAATGAGAGATCTTTGCTAACACACTTGCATCCAGTCTGCAAACTTTTCTCTGTGATGAGTGGAAAATAGGGGCTCCAAGTATTTTGAATGAAAGCCATCTCTGTGTGGTTTTTAAGACTGCTGTCTCTCTCTGGGTTCAGCCTTTGAAATACAGTTAAGACCTTTGATGGAGGTTCTCTGCCAGCCTCATGGAAAGAGAGGAAAGACGTAAAAGAGAGAGAGAGAGGGGGAGATGAAGGCAGACACAGAGGCAGAGAGAGTTCTAGGGAGAGGAAAAGACAGAATATAAAACTTTGAATGTTTGCTGGATTTGGATGTTAACGGGTTTCTCCACCTCCCTACAGCAACTGTATGCCGCCCAGCTTGCCAGCATGCAGGTCTCTCCTGGAGCCAAGATGCCTCCGCTCCCCCAGCCCATCAATGCTAGCGGGCCCATTTCTCCCTCTTCTCTGAAGAATGACAAGAGTTCCTCCAGCCCCATCACTCAAGTCAAGGTACAACGCTCAACTCCTTTAACTAGCCCACCCACCGGCACGGGCCTTGAGTGGTACTTGACCTAGCCTAGCCGAGTTGGTGTAGTTTTGCGTTACAGCCTGCCGGTGTTGAGCCCAGCCCGTAACTGGCCATCAATCTGTGGGGCTTTAACAAGGCCCTCTCTCTTAACCAGAAGTCTGTGGACATGGTTGCTATGGCTATGGCTGCTCCAAGCCAGTAATTTGTGGAACACATGGTTTCTAATTTTTTTCTTTTTTTTTTTTTTCACAATGAAAAGTTGTTTTTTTTTCTTCTTTCTTTTGTAACTGAAATGGAACAAAACCATTACAACAGCACTGTACAAACGCTGACAAAAGTGAAGCGAAAAGCAGAATTGACAGTTTTGTTTGTCTTGTAAACAAACCAAATGCAGGATGTGTGTGTGTGTGCGTGTGTGTTCTGCTGCCGTATGGCATGGCTCCACTAGACCTCCATGCAGAGGAAAGGCCATGTACATCATCCCCACTCACTAAGGCCATAATCAGAAACATACGCCCATTTGGAGTAGTTTAGCTTAATAATATCACAATGGAGAAAGACCATAAATCATGTCTTGAAGTGGTAGGAAGGCACTCTGGCTTTCTCTTCTCACACACATGCACACGCACACACACACTCACACACACACCCACACACAATCCTTCAGGTCTTCTACCTCCTGGGATTTCCACTGAAAGACTGCCATTAAACTGACTCAACACTGTCATTTCATCACATGAATGCGATTCTCTATTTATCAGATTAGATGGATGCCAGTTCAGCCGATATTATTACAACACTAATTCTAAACAAAACATAAATATTGCCAAAAAAACTGAATAAAATGAGTCATGCCTAAATGGAAAGCAAACATATACGTACACAGAGTCCAATGGAATCAGATTGCCTTTAGTTTTTGTTTGTCTGCTTTCAGCCTCACTGCATGACAAACTGTTATTGGCACAGCAATAACAAGGCCTTGGGGCAGTCTACGCTTGAGCCATATGTTTGGACAAGGAGACACTTGGGCTTTGAAAGAGACTGTTAACGACAGCGTGAGCCCTAATCTGATTTAAAAGACTGCTGTATACACAGGGCGATTTATACTGTGCGAAGTGACATTTCTTTTCTGGGATGCGAATGTCTGAGTTGTTTCTATTCAGCATTATACAACATTTATTGTATTTAAAAAACTCCACTGTGCATATTGATTTTGGTGTGACAGGGCAGTTTTTACATCATCTCAGAGTTTTCTTATGTTTAACGTGATTATGTATCTAATTATGGAGTGATGACATTTTAAATTTATGTAATGCTGATTATATCTAAATTTATTTAACTATAGTATCTAACATGCATGCTAATATTTCAATATCAGGAAAAGATGTACAGAGTCTATTTCTTTTGATCAACTTTGCACAGATTGCTAAATATAACTAAGGTTACTTAAGGTTACTTTTGTTTAGTGTGCATTTCTTCTGCTCGTACGATTTCAGTTTTCAAACTATTTTAAACAAATGAGCAAGCACTGAAAGGTCTTGCCTGTGCTCCCATTGTTTATCCACAAGCGCTCATAGCTATAGCATGTTTGGTCTCAGTAGACAAGCTGCTGAAGTGACACCTTGGAAAATAACACTCTTCATCTTACATCAGTAACTGGTCTAAAAGGCTGCAACAAGCCCAGCAAATAAAGCACCAAACACATGCATCCTCTTCTGACCTCATCTCAGAAGTACACTATTGAGTTTTTCTTCCCAATCACATCGTATTTTTTTTTAAGGAATAGGCATATCAAAGCTTATGATAAAACCAAGTATGCACAAATGAGGAGTGAAATTAGAAAACAAGTTAATGAAGTAGATAATGCAAGTCGACATCTGATGAATGGAACAGCTGTCTTTGATCATTGGCACCGCCGTTATCTGGTCATTATTTATTCTTCGAACCAGAGTGCAGACACAGAGAGCAGGGAGGAGGAGAGGGAGAACAGATGAAGATGTACAGAGAGACAGAATCTGCTTTAATTAGAGTGAACAAAGGCGCTGGGCAACTGTGAAGAAGATCGCAGATCGCGCAGCTCTGAAGGAAGGATGGATGAGAGAGGAGAGGAGAGGAGAGGAGCAAAGACAGGGAAGAACCAGGGAGGAGGTGTGGGTCAAGATAGGGATCCTATAATTAACCGGGAACAGAGGAGAGCTGTGCTGTCTGGGAATCCCGAGCCCCTCCAAAAAAATGGAGGGGAGGTGGCACCTACTCACATCTGTCTTCTCTCACGCTTGTATCTCTGCTGCCGTAGGAGGAGGGAACACAGCCGCTCAACCTGTCTGCTCGGCCAAAGACGACAGACCTGGTTAAATCCCCCACGTCCCCGACACAAAACCTGTTCCTCGGCAGTAAAAGCAGCCCTAACAGTCTCCTCGGCAAGGGTGGGATCCCCAGCCCACTTGGAGGAGGCCTGGGTCGAGGCTCGTCTCTAGGTACGACCTTCACTTCGCAAACAAGATGCCCCACATGCACACAGATTTAAACACACATTTACAGAATGCACTCACATCCAGGGAGACCACATTGCAAGGTTTTGGTCATTCATATATCACAAATAAATGCCACTGTGTCAGGATGTTGTTTTTTTGGCAGTGTGTGTTCTAGCAGGCTAACTCTGCTCTGTGTGTGTGTGTGTAGATATTCTGTCCAGCCTAAACTCTACCGCGCTGTTCGGGGACCAGGACACAGTGATGAAGGCCATCCAGGAGGCTCGGAAAATGAGGGAGCAGATCCAGAGGGAACAGCTGCAACATCACCAGCAGGGCATGGAGGCAAAGCTGTCCGCCCTCAGTTCAGTGGGCCTCAACAACTGCAGAGCTGACAAGGTTAGAACTACTATCATACAGTCCGTCTCTCCCTGATTCAGGTCTTCTCCATTGCACGCTTTTTCCATAAAGCAAAAGAAAGAAAAAAAAAAAAGAACAAGCAGTTGACCACAAAGAGTCCTCAGCTCTCCCTGCAAGGAGTGGAGGAAAGAAACTATTAAAGAAAGTGGAACATGTTGATTTTAATATCGCAGTAATTCTTAAGGTTATCATGTTTATTTCATCTGTGTCCAGGGTGGTCGTAGTGATAAGAGCTGGCATAGTTCAGTGCGTACATGTGTGTTTACTCAAATTAGTATGAATATGTTTGTGTGTGCGTGTTTAGAGGGCTCGGCGTTGTTGATGTTGGTGTGAGGGCCGTGACAGGCCATGGCGGTGCCCGGTGTGGGTTAAGAAGACTCTGAAGTCTATGCCCAATTAAAGCAGACTTGCAGCCCTCTCCGTCCCCTGACACGGGATGGGGCTGCTTTGTACCAGGAGCACACACTCCCAGGGATTCCCTTTAAAAATATCTTCAATCGATGAGTCAATCAAGGAGAGAAAAAAGCTGTCCTCCTCTCTTCAGCTTGATGCCATGTTGCCAGTTGGCTGTGAGGAGCAGGCAGGAACTGGGAGCGATGCTCATTAATATTTCAGCACCTGACACTTTCAACCAACAGCCTCAACTAGGTCAATGTATATGTAAAAAAGTCAATGAATATCTATTTTGATTTCCCTCTAATTTGGTGTTTGGAAGAGATCACTGTCTATGCAGGTGGCAATCAACTATGCTCTTAAAGAAGTGAAGCAAATAAATTGATGCAGCCCGCAGAGAGGACAGAGACACAGCCTCTCGTGCACTTACTGACACAAACAAAAAAGAGCTTTACAATAGGCAATCAATAACTCAATCAATCCATAATGTTTTTGCACTGATAAACAGCTTTCATACATGCACCCTGTCACAATTTCTCCCCAATTTTAAAAAAGCAAACAGGCTGTTTTCTTTTAGTTACAACATGGCATGTGAGGCTTTTAGCATGAGTGCACAGGAGCTGGTACAGCTGCCTCCCAACTAAGGTGAGCCTGTGGTCAACCAAGCAGCCGAATCTGCCATGACATGAAAGCAGTAACTGAACAATACTTGCAAAGAGCCATTTTCAACAGGCTGCACACACCTACAGCTACATTGTCCTCGGCAGGTAGAGCTTAACGCTTTTTTTTTTTAACCCCCACTTCGTCTTTTGTGGGATTTAGTTTTGTTTCCTCTGTATTTTAGACGTGTCTGTTCAACGCATGTTAAAGCAATCAGCTCAGAGGAGGAGAATGCGTGGGGTTTTTTTTCCTAAAGGGATCTTGTGCTTGAAATAGTCAGTCACTCCTCACCTGTAATCTACCTTTTGTCTGTGTTTGTCACCTGAGAAGAGAGAGTGTGTTTTTAAGGAAGGGAGACAGAAGCAGAAAGAGAAAGAGAGGGTGTGTGTGTGTGCGCGCGTGTGCTGAGGGTGCAGGGTAAGTAAATGCAAAGTCGTGTTAAAACAGACATAAATTGAAATACTATTAAATAAATTAGTGTACCATTGTAGTATTGAAAACAACAAAAACTAAACACTAAATAATAGAGCAAGCACAGGGGGACGATGTAATTGTTGCTCTACATTTGAAGCCATTTAATCTTACACGCGTGTCTCAGTTTTCATTACAACATCATTTATTGTCCCGCTGAATGACACCTTAACCGGGCCCACGCTCGACTCTCCGGCCCGTGCAAATCACGGTGAGCTATCGTCACCTCTTAGTTCCAGTGACACTGGCCCTATTAGGACGGTGTGAAATGAGAGGCACGCTTTATCAAGTCAGCTAAAAGAATTGCCCCATCATCTTCATCCTTCGGCCGCAATAAAGAACAGTAAGTTGTAATTCAGCGGTGAAATGAGAGGAGGAGGAGGAGAGAGAGCCTTTTGCTGATACAAGCCTACGAACTAGAAAGGTTTGAATGCCCCTGATAAAAGCTTTCACTTTGGTCAGTTTCAGAATATTAATATTTCAAGAAAGCGCCTCACCTGACATAAATATGGTGTGGTCTTTAATAGCTGCCCCCCTCCCCCCCTTCCTCCCAGTGTCTTGTTTGGAAGTTTATCATACAGAGAGCTTACATGAAGAAGAATCTGGAAAGGTAACATAAATGGGATTAAGGAGAGGTTAAGATCATCCAGCGTGGCTGTTAGAGGGGGATATTAAATATTGATTTATCCCACTGTAATGACCGGGCAGAGGAGTGGGTCTAAGTGCTGCTTACAGATGGATCAATTCATCTTTTCATAAAAAGTGTGTCTCAACAGTACAATGCATTCCTCCCTAACCTTTATAACTAGGACTCTCCCTCTCTCCTTCCCTCCCTGGCTGTTGACCTAGGAGAACATGGTGCAGATCAGACTCTCTGTTCTACAGTATACAAGCCTTTAACCTGAGGACATGTAAAATATTCATGCTTTACAGGAGCGTGTTTTTCTTTCTAGTCTTTTTATTTGTCTGTTTTTACTATATCCCATCAGTACAATAAAACCTTTTTACAACCCTTCTGCAATTTACCTTTTTGAAATATTTATCTAAAGGTATTATTGTCTGTGGAGGGCAATTACTTTGTTCCATTATTTACCATCTCCTCCTCACCCCGGTGGAAGCTTTTATCTGGAATGTGCCAGCATGCCTACAAGTCAAATACAGTACATCTGAATCCATTTGTAACCATTTGAATTGTTTCCCTCTATTATGCACTGTAGCTATAAGTGGACATGCTGTTTTTCAGGGTCACGGGTGAATAAATATCGAGCATTCGAATCTCTGTATGTTTTCGCTCACGTGGTACATGCAGACATTCAACCATGTTACCAGCTTGTCATCAACATTTATGGCCGACTGGAATATATGGCCAAGAGATCAGGGGTGTAGTACTTTCTGCTGGGGTTGCATAGTGTATGCACTTTCTTTAACCGATCATTGGTAATATTAACAATCAATTAATCGTGATTTTAAAATATATATATATATATATATATAAACTTTCCTTTTACATAACAATACCAAATGCTTTTTTTGCCTCAATAGAAGCTCACAGCAACATATTGCATATGCTCTGACATCATTGCACAGCCTATGAAACATTAAGGAGAAGATGCCTAGACATATAAAACATATATAACATAACCAAATAATGCTTCGCTTTGCCTGCTTCATTTTACAGTAACGGCACTGCACTCCTCCTCCACACTCCAAGATGGCCGCCTTGTCATTGGTTATATGGTGCTCTTTGTTTCTATCTTTATTCGATCGATTAATTTTCACACGTTTGATCAACTTCTTATCAATCATCAATGAATTCATATCATCCCTACTTTCTGCTGATAAATATTCACTGTCTCAGCAGATAATGATAAAAAATTCATAGAAATTCAAACAATGCATTTATATTAATCTTTCGGAATTAAAAATATACCACGGCCCTTGTTAACCTTAATGTGTTCAGACGGCAGATCACCTCTCATATCTAACTAATACTGTTAATGTAATCAGACATATAACACTTAAAGCTATGGCTTTATTTTTCTTGTCAATACAGAACTGGTCAGGGTTAGCCAATTAGCAGCTCTGCTAGAACACATAATAGATGCTGCTAGACCTTGCTGCAGACATGAATAGTATCCTTGTCTATTAACTGTAAATTACCTGTAAATGAACACTTTAGATGTAATTCCTCCTCCTCAGACATGATAGTCACACACTGGAGAGCTAATTTAATTTTCAATCTCTGCAAACCATTGCTTCTGCGGCAGCAAAAAAACAAAAAGTCTTTACATAATATTTCAGATTTCCAACCTTCGTCTGTCTAGTAGGCGCAGATCAGTATGTGCGTCCCTGACTGAGGTGATGTCCAATGTGTAGAAAAAGCACACCATAGGCCACACAGAGAACAAGAGATAAGTCTTATCGCATTTTGGGCCACTGACTGACAAGTCTTCTGGCCCAAATCTGCAGCTTACTGGCCAAGCGTTGTTGTTGAGCTCTGTGTAGTCAGGTATGACAGACTCCTACAGTGATGCATCAATTTCTCTTATTTAAGGTTTGAAAGACGCTGCAGATGTGATGCCCTGGAGGTTGTGTGAGATAAAATATATTCCTCTGCTGACATGTCCCTAACTGGAATCAAAAGGTGAAAGGCCAGTGTATTAACCTATTGAACTGCCCCTTTCTGCCCTGCAGCACCTCCTTTCCTCAGTATTGATGACTACAATTGTCCATTTCCCGTGTCCCAAAGCTCAGCCTGTAAATATTCAAATGGAGCTTATGCTGGTGCTCTACAAAATCCAGACTCCTAACCTATTGGTTAAAGTGGTTATACTGGTCCCTCCTCTGTGTGTGTGTGTAGGTGTGTGTGTTTGAATACATGTGCATGCACGTGTGTGATGCCAGGGCTCCATTCAGGCAAAGCCCTCACAAAGACTTTGAATATAATCTTGTCTGGTCTGCAGCCCTGGAAGCAATTTTCTGCTCCTTTTCGACTGCTGTCTTGGAAATTGCAAACCAAGGCGTTTTGGCTGCAATGTAAATCCTTGGCATACAAGGGTTTGCCCATCCAAATTAGATTATGCTCAGCTCCCAGACACTGGCTGTAGCCAGCAAGTGCTATTGTGAAGATTGCTTACATTAATGCTTTGTCCAATTGTTCGTGTTTGCCAAAAGAATAAAAATAATGTATGACTCTGGATAATATGTGCCTGTGTGTGTATGTGTGTGTGGGTGTGTATGTGTCTGCGGGCTCCTATCCCAGGTCAGGTCTTTAGCTCTGTCTCGCCTCTTCCCCAGAAAGACATCAAGACTGCATCTTGGTAGGGTCATTTGGCGGTGGCGGCTCCATTATTTTCTACAGTTGTCATTTTACACGGTGAATTTCTGGCCTGCTGCAGTCGCTCAGAAATGCTGCTGGCCCCGGCTAAGACCTGTGATACCGCACTCACCACAAGGCACACACAACAAAGGATGAGGAAAAGAATAGGCCACAAAGGACCATTTATAGTCTATGGTATTGTTGCAGTAGGAACATAATGGCTCCGGTGTCCAACAAGTCTTGAGGTTTTGTCCATATGTGAAAGAGGTTTTGGTAATGCTGCAGTTTCTAATGTCCTGCTGTTTGCAACCTGGAGGGTTTGATAAGGCGGGAGATTTCAGCCCAACTTAACAGTCCCTGGAGGACCCAGTGAACAGTTCTGGATCATTGAGGGTTGGAAACCCGTAAAAGTACATGATGTCAACACAAATGATCTCAGCAGTGTGGAGAAGAACATAAGAACTGCGCGCTGTGTCAGAAATGTGTCACAGCACTGAGATGGTTATCCATTACATACTCTAAAAATTATGACATTTTCGGCACATCTGGGTCTAACTGAAGACAAAATTGTGATGTTTTGCACAATGTATTTAAACCAACATGAGGAAGAAATCCAACTGTTTAGACTCAATGCACAAACAGGCACTGAAAGGTCACATTTTGTTGGTTTGACTTGTTTCCCCTCCAACAAAAAACAACTCATCTTGAATAATGACAGCATATCCTTTTATTAAAAACAAACAATAAACATCAAATTGGCACGAAGCCCAGAGCAGAGTTACCTCACTATTTTTTTCAACATAGCTTAAGCCCCTTAATTTAATTAAAGGCCTCTCCTCCCTCTGTTTTAAACAAATGAGGTGATGCCCTGGCAGTACAAATGGGACTGGAATAGCTGGCCATCTCTGCTCTGTGTGATGTTGAGGACGACTACTATAGAACAGATGCCAGCCTTTTGTGGCTGCTACTGTTGATTCTGCTGCTGCCTGCATTAGCCTGAGCAAAGGGAGAGCTCCGGGTAAAAAGAGAGCAACAGCCTGCATGAAAGGAACTGTGGGTTTACCGCATGGCTGGATGTACTTAACATTTAAATGGTTCAAAACTAGCAAAAACTACTGGAAAGCTGCAGACTTATAAATAACATTGCAACTGGTTACAATAAAAATACAAAACAGATGAGGCGCTGAGCTGTGAGGAGCTGCAGCCATGTTAAAGTGCAGTCTTTGTCTACGTCGGGGCTGGGACAGATTGTTGAGGGGTTTAGTCTGAGAGAGGGAGAGAAGACTCTGAGGGCCACAGACCACAGTGATGACTGACACTTGATACACAAAGCCCTGTATTGTGGTCAGAGAGCCATTGCCTTCAACTTGCCACATACCAGGTGTGTGATATAACCAGAGCCAGTTCAGCACATTATCACACATAAGTGGCTGTTTAGGGTCCTGCAGCTGTTAAAGCTTCCAATGAAAACTTCAAACATATGCAATCATATACTTTCCACCACCAAGGAAACGTGGATGAGATTTTACCAATAGTTTAGCGATCTTGGAAAGTAAGAGTTGCTGCTGTCAGATGTCACAGAGAGGGCTAAACATGTCATTTGCTGTATATACACTACATACGTTATACGGCCAAAAAAATAACCAGACTATTATATGACTTTAAGTTGGCAACTGGTAATTTTGGGAAGAAGTAAAATGTGTCGTGGCTGCCAGCTGCCTGAAAGAAATGAAGCAGTTTTCTCTTTAAAATAATCATTCTGATGTCAAAATGTTTTGGCGAGCAAACATGCCAACTTAATCTGTGCTTGTATCAACGAGTTTACCCTATTCTTTTTTTCAACGTGTGGTCAGGGCTGACGCAGTGAAGGGATTTCCCCTGCTGGCTCAAAAATGTAATATATGGTATGACCGCATTGTTTTTGTTGTTTTTGCAAATTAAGTTGTTTATCCTGATTTTAGTGCTTTATAAATAAGCTTTAATTAGGATATTTTTAGGTTTATTGTTCCTTTTTTTAATGTAGAAAAAAGTTTTAAACAAATTATATACTACGGCAATAATGTGCAATAAGGGGCACAGTGTTTTTGTCCGCTGAGAGGCGTTGGTTGCGTCTGGTTGCTATGATACAGAACACCCACAGAAGTTAAAATGTCAGAACAAGGTAGAGTACCTGTTCTGGATAAAGGAAAGACTGAATGACGTAGGAAGAGAGGACTGGCCTGCCAATCTGTGTGGATTAATTAGCAATTTCTCCTCCATAGTTGTTGTTCAGTGCTGTGATGGTTGGTTTTTGTGGTATTTGTCCTGCCCCTCTTTCACTGTGATTGGACAGCTGGATAAGAAGTGATGAGCCTAGCTTTTTAACCAAAGTTGAAAATTTTTCAGGTCTCAGCGACCAGAAAAAAAGGCAAATGTGCAGCGCTCAGCACAAAGTAGATGCTCAGCCGCTTGTCAAGCTGATGGCAATTGGAACATCGTGTAAATACGCAGCGTTTCAATGGAAAAAAACAAAACAAAAACAATTGCTTGCCGTCCCCTGCAGTTGGCTTTTCAATAGCGCAGTATTGCAATATACATGACAGCCCACATGCGGCAGATCATATTGTTCTCAAAAGCACACCAATTGTAAAAAAATATGCCTACTAATGATAAATAATTATGTATTTAATGATGAACTGAAATATAACAAAACTGATTATAAGCATGTTTTGGACGTAGGCCCAAGTCATGTCATTAAACCTCCAACAAGGCATCAGACTAAAAAACACTAACACCAAAGTCAAATTTTTCACTACTGTTTAATGAAATCTTAAAAATCATCCAGATTAGGGCAGTGGTCATTTCATGTCTAAACCTGACCCCGCAAACCGAGCAAACTCCAAAACAACTGCCTGCTGATCTGCTCCACAGTCTACCTCACTCTTGTGTATACTTTTCTTTCATCTCTTATTTGAACAATCCCAGGCCATATGGCTTTGCCTATAGCCCGGAGCTATTTACAAAGGAGAGAGTGAAGGAGTGTCAGGATTGGCAATGTGTTGCCTAAATATAGGGCAGGAGTAGGCACAATGCACAGGGCCGTCCGCCACCCGCCTCTGCCCAGAATACACCCTGTGGGCAGAGCAGCAGGCCTCCGGCACATGTTCTGCGGCCGGCCAGATTAAAGCTCTCTTTACAGCACTGACAAGGCCTCTTTTGGGTTCCCTCGCCCAAGAAGTTGCAAAGACTCTGCTATCTTTCTACCTCTGCTCTCTTCCTCAGTGACTCACGACTCCACCGTACTGGCTCATAACTTTGCTGCTCAGCCATGTGCAATCCAACAAAATACATGTGTTAGCAAACTTTAAAGACAAAAGACTGCACAGGCAGGGCAGATTATTGTGGGTGGCAGTTTTCCACTACAGCTCAGAGTGCATTGCTATAATTTTAGTTGTGGGGTGGAGAGCTGCATGCTGAAGTCATTTGAGGGAGGGACCGGTTGCTTGCCAGCGGTCGTGGTCAGAATGGGAGGGAAATAATGTGTACTGTTACATCTTTTGTTTTCTGTCTCTTTATCTTTACCTCGTCACAGCAGCGTGAATGTTCTGGGGGTTTTTTGCGTTCTGAGTCTTTTATGGTTCCCTTGTGCTGCACACCTTTTTACATCAGCCACATGCACTCCCTCTCTCTTCTCCTGGCAGGACAGCCAGCCTCCCCAGATACTGCATGTCCTTTGCTACTTCTCTGTGTCAGAGTGATCAGTAAAAATTTAATGACACTATAAAATAATAAAAGTGCCATTAATTTATCACAGCACTTGATGCGTGGGCAGTAAAGAAGCATTAGTTCACTGAATATTTTCAAGCCTTAAAACAAAACCCTGATGCGGTGCGGATAATTTACGGCCCTATTTCCAACTATGATTCTAATTCGCAGATATAAATTACCAAACTTATAACCAATAAGTATATTAAGCCCAGTATATAAAATTTTATGAAAATTTGCAGTAGCATATTGCACAGATAGTCTGATATTAATTAGCATAGTTAACACAAGGATGGGTGGAATACTTACCGTAACTACCCCTTTATATCAGGTATGTAAAATGATAGCTCGGATTTAATACACTACAAAAAACCACATGCTCCTTTTCATGTCAAAACTACCTGAAAGAATTCTCCAACAAGAGCTTCATTCAGTCTTTTCCCACTTGTTTAATGCGCTGATGTTCACTAATCACATGACTACATGTGGCGGAGAAAGAAGTTCAACACTGAGATAGTTATTAATGAAATTCATTGATGGATGGGCCCTGTTCTCTCTCCTTCTCAGCCCAACATGATGCTTAATGATCATGAGTTTATAAAAGGACTTGATTGATCAGGAGGGACCGCCGAGGCGCAGAAGAGGGACGAGATGACTACTTTATTACAGACATACAGTACTCACGAACGCTGTGTCTTCCTAGTGGACTGTCCATGGAGCATCTGAAGCAGCACCATTGCCCATCCAGCTAATCGCACATCAGTCACTTTGTCATCGGGCTGCTAGCTTCTTTCATTAAGAGCAATAATGTGGCCGGGTGATGAATACGGCTCTGTGTGCGCGTGCATGCGTTGCTTTACGCCGAATGTGACACCCGAGAGAGGCACCACACTCCGTCTTGTCTTTACAAAGCGTCCTCTTGCCCAGCAGGGACCACCACATATGTCATAATTAGAAAACACTTAAGTAAGCAAAGGGCCGTCAGACGGACAGGCTCTAATCACAGGCCATAAGCAGGTAGTGGTTAATTGTATATCAGAATCACTCAGCTGGCCATAAATAATGACTGCTCCTTCAAGTATGATGGCAAATTGCAGTGCTCTTTCTGTCTCTCTCGCAGTCCTTTCTTTTGAGGAATAGTTCTTGAATAAATAAAAGCATGAGGAAAATCAAAATACTGTGAAAGGCCGAAAATGGACTTGAACTATCTTCATCCTTCAACTTGTCATCTTTTTTCAGCTCTAAAAAAAAAGGTTATACAAATGAAATTTAAAAAAAAGACAGATTTTTAAAATATTTTTTTTTAATGTGCTGTAATTTACTGACAGCTGTTGTCGCCAGCATGATTTCAATTGTCAGGGAAAAAGACAACAAAATAAATCAAATGCAGCCGTGAAAATAAATATTTTTACTTGCACTGCTTAATTTTTTAGCACCTTCTCCCTTCAGCTGGGGGGGAGCAAACTTCCCTGCGGGCAAAAATTGAAAAAACAACAAAATGGTGCAATGCATTACAAAGAAGGGGCTAAAAAATTAATGCGTGTGTTGGTGTCGGTGTGTGTGGCAGGGGAGCTGTTAGTATTGTGTGTGGACTCTACCTGAGTATGTGCTCAGTCTGCATGTGATAGGCATGTTTAGAAAAGAAAGAGGCAGAGGTCAGAGCAGACAGTACATCTTTGGCAGAGACTGAACGCTCACCCTGGGAGTAAAACAAATGCTTTTTTTTCTGAATGGTGGCAACATGCCTGCTTTTAGTGTCATCCAGGCGAAACCTAGGGGGGGAGAGATTATTTGTATCATGCAGAGTCAAAGTGTCCATCTCCTAGTTGAGTCTTTAGAGAGGAAGACAGCCCTTTGCTAATGCCCTGTGTATTCACTGAGGAAGTAGGTCATTCAACAATGGAGCCAGCAGCAGTCGGCACTCTCCCCTTGCATAATACATTAAGTGTAATGTGCAGCAACTATTCAGAGGCCCCCCGAAAGCTGTTATTTTATTCTGTAAATGCACACGGACATGACATTTAATATTGTCACGGAGTGCTGAATGACAGGGTTTCATTGTGCGTCAAGTACAACATGATGCCAAGTTTAATCTGAGCACAAAGCGACATGACAAACGGGAAAACACGGTGTGTTCTCCAAAGCATGAACTCTGAATAAATGATGGGCGCTGAGCTCTGGGCACTGTAGACTGGAAGGGAGGATGTAAGGAGAAGATTACAGAGGAAAATCTGAGCACTGCAAAGAGGGCCACGGCCCCATTGTGTGCTTCGGATCACAAAGTATCCTTCTGTAAATCTATTTACAGCACCCCTGGCCCTCACTGTCTCTCTGCCTCCTGTCATCCATTATAGCAGCTGCTGAATAGAGAGATGAGAGAGGAAAAAGCTACATCTAGCTCATGTCAAAAGAGCAGCTCTTCAAAAGAACCTCCATTTACCAGAGACACTTTTTTTTCTTTTCAAATTTTCAGATTCTGATGGGGTTATTTTTACAATTCTATCACTGTAAAAACGTGTATATGTGCTTGTTTGTGTACCTGACTGTTTGTGTTTCCTTGTAGGAGAGGGCACATTTTGAGAGCATCGGGCACCACCTCGGCAAGCTGGGTGAGGAAGGGAAGATCGGCCACAGAGTTATTGACCTCACCAGGCCAGAGGACCTTGATGGTAAGGACAAATATTTGTTTTTCTCTTTTGTTTTTATCGAACACAATTTGAATTGCACATCAAATGATTTTATGTTTAACATTGTTGTGAATTCTACGCTAAAGACATGATGTTGAGTGGATTCTCTATAAAATCTAGACCAGGGGTTCTCAAAGTCTTAATGACTGAGTGCCCATTTAGGGCGTCAGACAAGTATGACAGAGAAGTGCACAGGAAGTTGTTGGATTTGGGATTGGTCTCATAATGGCGTTTAACGTTACAGTCCTCAAACACCGAATTCACCTTTTTTGCAGATAAGCCAGATCATTTCATCTGTTCCCTGAAGTACAAGGCGTTGATCCATTTTTCCTGAAACCTCCTTATCCCCTCAACCATACAGCGATTATTCTGTGGTGGCTCTTCTATTTCACTTCCACGTTAAACTGCCAGGTTGACCACCAGGGTCTCTAACTTTAGCTAATAGCATTAGCATTGATGACAGAACGTCCTAGCTGCAAGACTCGCAATGTGCCACTTATCATGAGTGCTATATCGTAGGCAACTGGACTTGTTTGAGTGTCTTGAAGATGCCAAGAAACTCAAGCAAGTCCAGTTGCTTACGATATAGCACTTACGATTACCATGACCATGACCTGGACAACTGAGAACCTTCACAGACGATGTGCCAGTAGTTGCCATGCAACCAGTGGCTTTCTACAAGTAGTCATTCCTAGCCTGACAGACGCAAAAGGTCCAGTGTGTAAGATTTAGGGGGATACATATATATGTATATATATATATATATATATATATATATATATATATATATATATATATATATAAATACACAAACAAACAAAAATATATATATATATAT
Organism: Epinephelus fuscoguttatus; assembly: GCF_011397635.1. Classification (NCBI taxonomy): domain Eukaryota; kingdom Metazoa; phylum Chordata; class Actinopteri; order Perciformes; family Serranidae; genus Epinephelus; species Epinephelus fuscoguttatus. The sequence continues at coordinate 29,584,691 of NC_064753.1, read as the reverse complement.
ATATATGGGAAGTACAGCGTAGGTCCTCTTCCACAGAGTCCGCCATGTTGTTCCTACAGCAGCCCAGAACGTTGGTCCCGTAGTTCTCCTACACGTTTAGCAAACGGGAGAAGTTTCAGTTGGTTGCAATCTCCAGCCCTTACCAACCTAATCCTACACACTAGACCTATGTAAGCTACTGAAATTTTAAGTATTGGAACGGACTGCAGATGATGAAAATATAATGCATGCATTTCACGTCACGTCTCTGAGGGCTGCCACTGGGCGCACTTTAAGCATCTATGCTCCAGGATAATGCTACACTCCGAAAGCAAAAGGAGTTTTGATAGCTGACAAAGCCTGCTACTCCATGAAGCTATGCGTCTCAGTTTTAGATCGCAGAGCGTATGGGTGTGTGCAGAAACATGTGCGTATGTGTGAGGGAGATGTGGGGGTTGGGATGAATGCCGTTTGAAATGAGCCGTAGCTCTGAGGTTTTCACAGGTAGGTGAGCAGAGGACAAGGGTGCCTGAGGACAAAGCTGGCTTTTTTCCAAGCTCGGCTCCTGTTGCTGTTGTGCTTGTTTGAGGTCCTGGGCACAGGGGTGTAAATTCGGGTTGCACCAGTGTGACAAAGCGTCATCTCCCTTTGTGGTGCTGGCTCCTACACAGGAGCAAGGAGTACCTCAGCGCACCAATGTTTGTCCGACATAAATATTTGTGGCAGTTTCCATGGTACTTCGGAGCCACAGCAAAGAGGAAAATGGTTCTGACTCATCTTTGATGCCTCAAAGACTCTCAAGGCAGAAGGATAGATATTTCTCAGGACAATGTAACCCATCAACATCTTTAAATAGCATCTCACACACATTTCCCATCAGTTTTAGAACCAAACACTCCTGTTTAATTGGTTCACATAGACTTTTATAAAAAAAAATATTTTTACTCCCCATAAAAATGTTTACCAACACCAAGGCAAATGTCTTTTTATTTAATTATGTCTAGTTTCACATCACACCCAATCGTGACGCTGACAAATAGAGGTGCATTTAGTGGATTCATTGACATGTTTCCCATGTGAGCCACAGCAGCAGATCCCATCCCACCCGTCTGAGTCCTCGGACAGATGTGTTTCCAGTGCTCAATCTCCCAGTGGGAACCTTCTCTCTGTGGCTACTGTGGAGTCGGGACTGAAACAGAGCGCACACCAGGGCAGTTGTGTCCTTTTAAGTCCTGCACAGGGCCGAGGGAAAGGCTTGCGCCAGACGCCTCACATCAGTGTTCCCAGTGGGCTATGGATTAGGAGCAAGCAGAGGTTAGAGGAGAGGAGAGGTCCTCTTCCCAGGGGGAAATGGCTGGGAGCCAGGGCACTACGCATAACTCAAAACGCACAACTAGCATTTCTTCTCTTTCGCCACAAATATATCTGTCTGTCTCTTTCGGCTTCACCAACAGGAAAACACATACGGCTGAATGATGTGAAGCGGGGTTTTATGATGTGAACCACAAAGTGTTTACTCTTCTGAGAACATGTTTACTTTTGAAATCCTTGTTGTGAGGATTTTCTGCTCCCTGAACCAATCGAGGCTTGGCTCCCTGACATACCTCGATATATAGAAACATACAGTATCCATCTAATTGCAGCTTTTTTGTGCTCCATTTACTAGCTTGGAATCTTTAATTTGCTGATCTGCATGTCATACAAAGGTCGTGCAGAAGTCAGGGTTAAAACCGGGCTAAATTTGGTTGGCAAGTTAAGGTTTTTTTTTTTCATCAAGCTTACATATACAATTGTTTAAATGGCTTTTAAAATACTATATTTAAAAAAATATAAATTGTGGTAATCTTATACGTATACAAATGTTTACTTTTCAACCAAACTTGGTTATTTTTTTAACCCAGACATCTGCCTAATCAATGCCTAAGCCTCTTTCCCACTGCACAAACAAACCCCACGAACATCTGGCTTTTGTATTTAATGAGAAAGGTTACAATTGCTATTCACTTGGCACTGACACGGCAGTAGCCACAGGTATTTATTGGCTCCAGCTCTGATCGTCTCTGATCAGTAGTGATGGATATACGACATCCGGGTGGATACGTTAATTTTAGCCCCTTTTCTGGGACGATACAATGTTGCGCCGCCACAAAATAACATCTGTCTCTGTCTGAACAGCTCTAGAACATCATTCAAAATATAGCTGGCACCAAGTTTGAAAGAGAGACTGAATAAGTAGGCTAACAGATATAAAAAATAAGCACTATAACATTTTTTCCCACTGGGCTCCACGCACTTTCTGCTGTTTATTAACCCTGTTTTCTGGCGCATCTGTGACGTTGAATGGGACACAAAAAAAAAACAAAAAAAAAAAAACAAAGGCATACATGTCTACCTCAGAGTCCTGTACACTGCTACAGTATACTGCCAATAGGAAAAGAGTCTATTGCCCATTTTTTGCGGGTTTCCCGTGTTTAAAAAATCCCACATACATGGGCTACTTATGAAGGAAAAAGGGTTTTACTTTAAAATTCCTAACTCAGGTCGCGAATGTAGGTCTTTTTTTTTGGGACCATTCAGTAGGAGGGAAATCAATTTGGAGTCTCCTCTGTATTCCTTAACACTTTTCGTCAGTAGTTCAGAGCACACTGCATATAGTTTGCCATTTCCTGAAAAGGAAAATTACTGGGTGTAGCTCCCAGCCCTTACATAGGGTGTGAAAGCCCCTTGGTGTGTAGCAGCTTTCCCTCCAGAACAGAGCAGCCACATTGAGCAGACCCAGCGTACAGCCGACTTCTGTCATCAAAGCAGTTCACAGAAAGCTTTAGGTTGCTTAAGCTAATATTTGCAAAGCATGCAGCAACCAAAGTCCTAACGACTTGGGGGAAAAAAAAAAAAAAATTGGCACAGGAATGGAAATAGATAGGATTTCCTTCATTTTACAAAGCCACGAGCCACACGCATGAGCCCACCACAAATTCATTAGGTCTTTTTAAGCTGTGAAGAAAACATTAACAAATACCACAAAGGCCTTGGCCCAGCCAGGCCCTTTGTTCATTCACATATGGCAGTATGGAGTTGCTGTGTAGCTGAGGTTTTGTGTTTGTCTAAACCGCCCCCATCACTGAGGGTCCGCAGAGAACAAAGAGGTTGTTGAGAGATGTGTGGAGGCAGGAAATAGAATTAATCTAAACGCCTAGTGTGATAATATCAACCGTAGAGTAAGAAAAGATGAGGCTATAGCTGAGCAGTGTCTGTAACAATGTCCTGATGGAATAGGATGAGAAGAACAGTCGTGTTGCATTGTTGTTACACTGATGCGTTTCTTTACATCGGTAGCTCCGAGCTGTTTTATATGACTTGATTGTTTGAAGAGGTTTTTTTTTGTTGTTGTTTTTCTTCCACTGTGAGGCCGTGGGAATCAAGACTCTGGCTTTTATTGCTGAGGAGTTTTTTTCCTAGAAGAAAGCTCAGATGAGGAGGCTCAGACATAATGATTTATCAAGTGACAACAACAATAGCTGGAAAGGTCAACACAGTCAATAAGAAAGTTGTGTTTTTGTGAAGTTGGCAAATTTAAATTTACCCCCAATAGGACTAAATTCTGTGTGTGTGTGTGTGTGTGTGTGTATCTCCTTTTGTATGAGCAAAGCTGGGATGTTGTGAAAGATTAGACTCCACTTTTAGGCTAAATGCATATGAGAGGGGATAGAGTAGACAAAAGTTAAAGCCGTAGCCTGCATGTTGAAACAAGTCGGCCGTTTGTTCCCAAGTTCCCATGTGCGCACACACACTCACACACTAACTCAACACACACATAAGTGCTCCAGAAAACTCAAATCCTGACTCGAAAAGGAGAAAAAAAAAAAAAAGGATTGACATGTTATAATAGGGCTTATATCACTTGTAATTTGTAATGGTTTAATTAGCATGCTATGAGCTCAGGCTAGAACAGGGGCACTGAGCGCTGTCTCCTGTCTGTCCATACACATTAATCTCGCCTGATCCCGCTCCGAGGGAGAGGCTCTATTGTCAGTAGTAAATGCCTTCAGTCAGAGGTGTTAGATTTGATCCCAACAGGGAGGGCTTGGCAGGTTTGCGTGATTGTCTCCTGCTCACTGAGGCTCATCCTCTTGAGCGGATTCCTGGGTGACATTATGTGTCTGCCCGCAGAACAAAGATGAGTAAGGAGGAGAAAGGAGAGGGGGGGAGGAGAGGGGACGGCTGGGGCAGCGCTACCCTCTGGCTTGGTACATGGTCGAGTCTGAGCCTGCAGCTCACAGGTGCGATAGGCTTTAGGGCCTCACTACATTCTCGCTCTATTTCGCTCCCTTTTTTCCTCCTTTGTCCTTTTCTGCTCTCCCTTCACCATTTTTTATACCCCCGACCCCCCCACCCAATATACACACGGACACAGACACACACACAATCACTCTTTCTCACTGTAATTCAAGCTGCTCATCTGCAGTGTTTCCAGGAGAGACAAATTAAAAGGGGATTCTCATATCGCTCTGTCACACTTGAGCTGCGGGCCTCATGAATCACAATAAATTCTATTAAGCAGCACTCCCTCTGTTTCGCTCCCTCCCCAGCTACCACCCAGGGGGGCTGCCCCTGTCACTGCTAAACATCTGTGTTTATTTACACAATCACACACCTAACTAACTGATTCCTAAATGTCCTGCACCTCCTGGAAAAAAATGTTAATGCTCATTTGCAAAATGTCAGAGCAGTGTTGTGATTTTCAGTGAAAAGGCAGAGACAATGTTGCAGTAAATTGCATGTTGCCGTTTCTGGGGATTTGCTGAGACTGGCTGCTAATGTGCAGGATGCCTCTGATTAAGTCATATATATTATGAGGGCTGAATAAGGGGCAGGATTTATCTACCCATGAAGCCTTGCATGGGCTTATATTAGAGACAGTCATTCTCCCAGCTCTGTACTGTCTTTGTGCTGTAATCAGAGAGATTACAGTGAAGACTTAAGTATTATTTCAGGTCAAAGGTCAAACTGGCTGCTCTGAGTCAACTTGATACCTTCATCACTATGTTCTTTACAAATCCACGACCACACCACCTGCCTCAGTGCGGGTAAAGATGATGTAACGCCACTGTTGTTCATTTCAACGGCCCTCTGTAGCATCAGACAGGCACTTTTCTATGTGCCATCATGGGAGAGAAAAAACCATGCCTCATCTGGTTTCCCTCCAATGAACCAAGTCACGTGGCTGGTTTCCTGGCTAACTACGGATGTGGCACTAGCTGATGGCAGGCGGTTGTTTTGTCCCCCCTCCCCATAAGAAGCTCACCTCTGCCCGTATGCATGCACACCAGTATATAAATTGCTGAATCAGTGTCAGTGATAGAGTAATGGCACGGGAGGCATCGTAAATTACAGCAAGCGATCCCGGGGCGCAGACACTGGCTGTCGTGTCTGAGTGAGCGCTGCGCTCCTGAGCTAATGAATACCTTCATCTGGCCCCGGCAGTCAGCAGATTGCCCCGCGTTGATGGATACTGTCAGCCCTCCGCCACACCACATTTCATTGCACAATAAACATGGTTGTCAAAACCAAACAAAGTGAAATCAATTCATCCTGTACAGTGAGTGCATGCTAAATGAAATTAACGTACTGTGTGGGGTTGGGTGGCAGCAAAGGTAGTGTATTATTTCTGAATTCATGATGGCTTTAGGGCCCAGAGCCTTCTGGGAGGGGAAAGCTAACAGGACAAGAGATGGTACCTGCAGAGTTGGAAAAAGTATTTAAAGTGACACAAAACACCTGAAACATTCAGATTAAGTAATTTTGTACATGCTGTATGTGTGCATGTATCTATGAGTATTTCTACAAATAAATTAGTAGGTTGTGTAGGCCACGAATTATTATAGTGAGAAAGGGTTTTGCAGATTAGGCTTTTCTCTGTAAGCATCCTGACACAGATGATCATATGGAACAAAAAGGAAGAAAAAAGTATAGTCAAACTATATAATGAACTATGTGGTGAAAAAAAAGTCAAACTTAATATTTGAAAATAAATAAAACAATATTATGACAATCAAGGACTTTCAAATAATTTTATAAATAAAAGTAATTAACTGCTATTTTAGAGATATTAACACTGATGTATTACTGGACAGGGAATTTCAATTAGCCCAATATTTAAACTTAAATAAAACAACTGATAAAAAGACAAACCCTGACTAGATATAGACCTAGTGACTAGAAACTCCTTCTACAAACTCTGTATCCAGTGTGGAACAAGGGAAGTAAAGACAGAAGTTCACTTTCTTAAAAATTGTTCAGCATGTTTCACCACAAAATCCCAGACTTTCTCACGCTCCTAAAAGACAGACTCCCCTAGCAGAAGACTGGCAGGAGAATATGTACATCACAAAGCAAGAACTACTGCAATGCAAGACTATTTTTTCTATTCTTTTGTTTTATTTAGCTATTAATTACTTATATTCCATTGTGTATTGTGTATCTAACATATAACCTTTTGCTTTGGCAATATGTTTGATCCATAACATCATGGAAATAAAGCAAATTAAATTGAAATGTAATTATTTTTGCCCCTAAATTTAAATATATCTTTTTTTTTTTTTTGGAAAGATATTTTTTGAGGCATTTTTAACTTTATTTGATAGGACAGACAAGTGTGAAAGGGGGGAAAGAGAGAGGGAGTGACATGCAGCAAAGGGCCACAGGCTGGAGTTGAACCCGGGCCCCTGCGGCAACAGCCTTGTACATGGGGCGCCTGCTCTACCACCGCTCTGCCACCGACGCCCCAAGTTTAAATATATCTATACATTTATTTCATTTATATACTTTTTTCTTCTTTTTTATAACTTGTATTTCCTGAAATCAGAAACACAGAAACATTAATGATGTGACTGTCACAATTCACTTCCATTTGTTCAGAACTATAAGACAATAGGAGCTTTGGGCAGCAACAAGTGCAGCGTCACAGTGTGAAAACACATTTCTCTCTGGCCTCCCCGATGAAGGGAAGCCTCTGCGGATCATAAATGTGGCTGTTTGACTGTTGAACCTGAGCTGGTGAAAATTGATTTGGGGCCATTGTACTGAGAGAAACAGGTTTCCTAGTGGGCAGCGCGACCTCAAACATTCTCTGTAAGCAGAAACCAAAAACCACCTTCCACCACCCCTTCATCTCTATTACACTGGAGGTGGCTGTGGGCTCCCTCAGTACAGCATCTGTGTGTTTGTGAGTCTACATACAGTATGTTGCCTGTTCACTACTTGTCTGCTATAATACTTTTGAGAAGAAGACACCCTTTTGCAAAGTGAAGACACTCAAACTCTTGAGGCTGAAAATGGCACAGCAGCATCTTCAGTGATTAGAGCAGAGTGAGGTTTCTGTGGATTCGGAATTAATGCCTCTGCACAAACCCTCCATTACTCATTAGGAGTTTGATTTTGTTTATCAACTGAAATAATAATAGAAATCAAACCCCAGGTAACGTGTGCCAAGGCTGCTTGTGGAATGGTCTAATGAGAAGGCTTCACATGTGGATGATGAAATATGCATGAGTCATCCCAAGCTTTCTTTTCCAGATTTGAGATCATTAAAGATGTATCGTAGCATATGGAAGGCTTTTTTTGTCTTATTTTTCAAGCCTTGTTTATCAACATGTTTTTGTTTGTTTAAATATTCATACTGCTTTTATTTAATTCTTTCACATCTTACATATAAAAGGAAGCAAATGCGCATGCAAACAGAAATCATTATCAGTCTGATGTACAGTTTAATACTGAGAGAAACTCTCTTATGCTGATTGTGAATGCCCTGATTGAGAAACAGCACTTTGCAGAAGCCGCACGGTCTCTCGTTGCAAATGTGGAGAGAAAGCGAGTGAGAGAGAAGGAAGGACGGAAAAGAGAGAGGAAGGAGAGGAGGGGGAATGAGGAATGGCGTGCTTGAATTTATTTGTGCATATGTGTTAAAATGTACTGGTTTTTTTTAGAAACTGCCTCAAGTCCCATATTTGTTATTTATGTTGGCATTCTTGCACTTTTTATGAACACTATGAATGTCAAATTGAAATGTATGAGGAAGAGAAGTGTGAACACTTGCAGACAAAATATTTAACTGCCACTGAAGTCCAAGTCTTCCTCCTTTGGTGTTGGAAAGACCTGAGTATAAGTAAAAGAGCACAGCACCTCCTCAAACTGACATTGTATTCGCTTTTATAGCACATAAACTATAATCCTGTCAAGTCAGGTATTTCACTCAATAGAAAGTCAGCCCCCTCTATGAGGGTCCATAGCCCAGCACTCATCTGAAACAATGTTCATGATGATGATAGCAGGGATGACAGCAGATGAAGGAGAGTTTGAACATGGCTGGTCATTTAATCAATGTCGTGCCTTGCTCTCTCTGTTTCGTCTCTGGCTATTCCAGGGTCCAAGGAGCTAAATGGCTCTGAATCTGCAGATAAACCTCAACCCTATTATTGTTGGCCAACAGGAGGCGCTGGATCTACTGAGGCAAGAGTCTTTAGGGAAGCCAGAGGACGGAACAACAACGAGCCCCACATTAAACGGCCAATGAATGCATTCATGGTGTGGGCTAAGGACGAGCGGCGCAAGATCCTCCAAGCTTTCCCCGACATGCACAATTCTAACATAAGCAAGATTTTGGGTAAGACCTTTTAAATCAAATACACTCCAGTCTGCTAACACTGCGTAACTGCTTTTGTAAAGCTACCTCTACACTCCAGTGTCTTATTATCCCTGTTATTAAATTACTATCTCTTGTATCTGCTCTTATATCACAGGTAAATGAAATGAACAACAACATGTTGTCAAGTACCCAACAGCGTTCTTTGTTATCTGTTTAGCATCTTGAGTTCCTGCCTCTGTACTCGTATCTTTCTCTCTCCTGCTCAACAGAGGCATTGAACTCTTTGGCAGTTAACAACAGTGATAAACTTGTAGGTTACAGCTAAAAATTAAAAACTAAAGTTCTTTAATGACACACTGTAGAGCTGGAAAACATTGTTAATCAATCAGACCTCTGTTACACCTTTCAGACTCAAGTGTTTGTACATTTAAATATGTGTTAATTGTTCTAAGTATAGCAGATTTTAAAGTAGCTAGCATCTGAAAGAGGAGGATGTGTTATCTCATTGGCCACTGTGCATCAGGTCACCACAGCATACAGATGGATTTATAGCCCATCACTACCATAAGTGTTTGTCATGAAAAATGACAGAGGCTAAATGGGTCTAGTCCCCTCAGCATTGGAGTCCATACATCAGAGCTGTTAAAAGTGCTGTCATCCAGCTCCTAGTAGGGCACAGAGCTGCAGTATTTACTACACTAGCTTGTTCCTTACTGTTTAACATCAAAGCGTGTCTCTTGTCGAAAATAATGTGCATATGCAGGGCTATCAAGAGGCTGGTGTGGTACAGAGGATAAATTATGATTTTGCTGGAAAACCTCTACCCTTATTATATACAGTTTAATATAGGGCTGGGCGATATGGCTTTTAAATGATATCAAATGTTTTTAGACTATATCACAAAACATGATAAATATCTCAATATTCTGAAATCTCTACACTTATGTCGACTTCTAAATACAAAACTACTGAATAAAGCACTGTTAAAATAAAATTAGAGTACCGTTACAGTAAAGTTAAATGAAGTACTGTTAAATGAAGTTTAATAAGTACTGTTATTACTTAGTTAAAAAAAAGTATTGTTATATCAAAGTTAAATAACTTACTGTTAGAAATTAAGTATTATTATAGTGAAATAATAAATAAGAGCATATCCACTGGTGATCTTCTTCTGAAACACCCGTCTCATCTCGGGCTGGAAGTGTTATGTTTTTGTGGTGAACTTGAGGCTTCCAGTCAACAGTTAGCAGTTAGAGTCTAGCAGAAAGTTGAACCCTTACAGCAGCACGTTTAAACATGGAATTTTATTCACTGTGAGCAGAAATAACTAACAGCTCTCCAGTTCATATTTCAGTAATATTTGCAAGTCGCACCGGTGCTCCATGGTAGCAAATTGTCACTAAATAGTCGCAGTCCACAGCCCTGCAGATACAAAAACACACACCTCGCCCGCTCACACTATCTCCCAGGAGAGAAATGACTAGATGGGCAAGGGACTGTGTGTGATGTATCACTTTTGTGAGTCTTTTTGTGTCTGTGAAAGGGAAAAAGCAGAGCCAGAAAAACAAGTCTCTTGCTAGTTGCTTTAAAAAATGACATAATAATACTTACTCGTTGTTTGCAATAACGTAATTTTATAAATCCCACACGGAACAAGCTGCAATTTCATCACATATAATCAATATATTGCCCACCCCTTGTTCAATAGTTAAGTAAGGTTTGGCTAAAATATAAGTCTCTGACTCTAAAATCACTATCAGTTATTAAAACTGCTTTTTCCCCACCTGTGTTGAAACACTGAAATCTCTATGTACTGTGTTGTGTAGGTTCTCGGTGGAAGTCCATGTCTAACCAGGACAAGCAGCCATACTATGAAGAGCAGGCCCGTCTGAGTAAGCTCCACCTAGAGAAGTACCCAAACTACAAGTACAAGCCACGGCCTAAGAGGACCTGCATCATCGACGGCAAAAAACTCCGCATTGGAGAGTACAAGCAGATGATGCGCTCACGGCGACAAGAAATGAGGCAGTTCTTCACTGTGGGGTAGGTGCGCAGTCATTGATTCCACAAAATAATCACACTTACACACTGACAAACTCACAACATACCAACTGGACTGTAGCTTTTTACATCCTTAGGTGTTCTTATCACACAGCGTAAGCACCATTTCCAAAGGCAAGGATCGAGTTAACCTTTACTGTATTGGTTTTAGGACAAGGGCCTGACATGCACATTAAAATAAAGTGTTTTTTCAATAGCTGTGATTTAATAATTTTAGACAATAGCAGTCTGCCAATGGAGCATGAAGTGCAGACATTATTACAGGATATATGCTTTAAGTATAGACTTACAGAAGCCTGGAGGGCAGCAGTCTGAAGCTTAACACTTTAATTTACTGTGTGTGGTTAGCAGGAGAGCCCTTCTCCAGGTGTTCCCATGTCAGTCATAAGCTTCAGCGGCTGGAGTATCAATCATCCAGCGCAGCAGCAGACAAGAGCAGCGCTAACCACGTATTGGTTTTATGTCACCAATAAACTGGGTAGTGTTTCTGAACAGCTCAAGACGGGAGCTGTCAGGAGAACCTCTCTTTTCCCAAATCATTTTCACAGAGCTGCTGGCTTAAGGCAGACTGCTGCGGGAAAGCCTTAATCCAACCATCTCAGTTTTAGTGCTGCAACAACAAAAAATATATAGTTTTTTTGAGACTATTCTGAGCAGCACTTCCAGCAACACATGAGCATTCTTTCCATTTATTCTTTTATTGTACTTAAAGGGCGAAATTTGTATCAAAAGTCATTGGAAATAGTGTAATATCTTAATTTTTCCTCTTTCTCCTACATCCAGACAGCCACCACAGATCCCCATCACCACCAGCGCCAGTATGGTCTATCCCGGGGCCATTACCATGGCGACCACCACACCCTCACCTCAGATGACATCAGAGTGCTCGAGTGCCTCAGCGAGTCCCGAGCCATCCATTCCCGTCATTCAGAGCACCTACAACATGAAGCTAGAGCCCAACACCATGGCGAACAACAGCGAGCCGGTCAACGGCGAGGACGAGATGGACATGTACGAGGATTTCGAGGACGAGCCCAAATCAGACTATAGTAGTGAAAATGACACACAAGAGCCAGTCAGCGCCAACTGAGACCTCTGGAACGGGAGAGGCCAATAGAGACACAACACTCATACGGGAGGACGCCCAGAGGGCTGGTCTGATCTGAGGGAGCGAAAGAGCAAAAGAAAAACAAAACTACACCACAAAGGTTTAAAACTGTACAAAAAAAATAAAAATAAAAAAAAAAATTAAATAATAATAATAACGATGTATCATTTAGGAGCCAGCATGCAGATGTGGCTTCATCAGAATCAAAAGCTATTTGGTCTTAAGTGTTTCTTCAAGTGTGTGAAGCAGTTTGGTTGTGGTAATTTAGATTTTTTTTTTTTTTTTTCTATTTCATTGTTCATTTTTTTTCATTGTGATCATGGACATTTACACAATTAGGTCAATGCCTAGAACAAAAGACGGAACTTGAAATTGAACGTTTGATATGAACCTATAATTCTTACGGTCATTTACCTTGTTTTTCCTCTTCAATTAGATGATTTTGATATATTGCATAACTGTTCAAGATGGGGATAATATTCTCACTCAGGTATAGTGTGCCAGCCAACAGCTTGTGAATGTTTTTAATCAATAATTAATTATTACCAGTACAAAATATCTCAAAATTCATATGGAGTGATTCCGACTTATTACAGAGGGAAATTACACATTATTATTATATTATTATTATTATTATTTGTGTTTTGTTGTTATTGTTATTTCACAAACTGCATAATTGAGTGCAGAAGTGCCAAACATTTCAAGTTGTTTCTAAAGTCTTTTGGGAGAGGCTTCGTGAGTCTTGGACAATCTCTTGATCTCTTAATACATTTTCATTATCCAGTCTTTCTTTAATTTACCCTAACAGAATAAACAAATGAAACTCAGGAACTTGGAGGCAGCAGGCTCTGCGGGAGGTTACAGTAGGCGATGTCTTTGGGTGGTAGCTTGAGATGCTATAGCTGTTCTCCGGGGAGCCCAATGCAGTGATCATCAATGAAAGCGGCCAGCCCTTTCATTTCCTCATCCCAGTCCACACAGAGCACTGTGGCGTCCTTAACTCATTTCCAGCTCTGCAACCCAGTCTGAATCACCAAGTTCTTAATCAGAGTGATTGTAATCAGGCCAGAATGCTAAAGGGCCAAAGGCCTCCAATCTGTGGGATTGGAACAGCAGCGAAAGGCAGCTTTGGGGGCATTACAATCTCAAATTGATGTTGTACAATGTGTAGCTACATTGCGTTCTGCTAAACGCTTTAGCCCCATTTGGACGGCAAGTTTAAAGTCTTACGTCTTAGAACTTCATTTTTTTTTTTCGAATCTTAATTCTTTTGAGACATTGTAAATCTTAAATTGACACTAAGAAGTCTTAAAGCGGAGCACGGCCATTGGGTTGATGCAATGAGTTGATTACTGCCGTAGTCTTAAGAGGAGTGACTGTTTGTATTTATAAACTGAGGGAAAGGCTAAAATCTTATGGTTGTTTCTTAAATTACCTCATCAGGGGTAACTTAAAACACTGATTTTTGCATTAGTGCACTTAAATCTTATTCTGTCACCCTTGAGCCTTATGTTGTTATTTTTTAATAATCTTATCAGCGACTGGAACGCACTTAACTCTTGCATTTAAAACAGGACAGCATGCAATGACTCTAAAACAAGGGGCACAAAGTCTCTGTCCTAATTTCAGCTAAAAAGCTCACAAGTGGTGACCTTCTGGAGACTGCAGCAAGATAAAGCACGGCCTTGATGTTGAGACTCAGATCCTCTTTACAGGGCAGAAGGTCTAAGTGGCTCCCCTCCCTGCCATGCCCTGCTCTGACCCCTGCCCGTGGCAACCTCAGCACCCAGGGGGCGCCATCTGGCTCGGAGAAGGAGAAAACACCAGGGAGGGACGGGAAACAATAAAAATGGGGTGTGTGTCCCTCATTGTGCTCTCCATCAAAGTGCTGGTGGTAAGGCCTCAACAGGGCTCCCACCCTGGCCCAATCACCAGGCACTGGCGAGCAGATGGAACAAGTACATCAAGCTGTGGGGGATTATTAAAATGACTGACGACTGGGTATCATCTGAAATACAGCATTATTAATGCATGAGTCCAGCTATTCCCCTCCCTTGCCCTTGAACCTGTCCATTTCAGAAAGAGCACAGAGCTTTTTGAAGGATCTGAATGGCTGGTCACTGGCTTTAACTGGTCACCATCCCCACTGCTGGTCACTGCATTTTTCTCCTAGCTCTAACTGCTACAGATGGCTCTATATATCTCTTATACATTATCTTCTGTGCTCTAATCGTATCTGTGCTGGCTTCTGCTTTTCGGAGGCATTTATATTAAGTCTTGTAGGTTTTTTTTTTTAACCACCCCATTCATAATTCCTTTTTTTCCCCCACGTCACATCTTTTTCTACATTGTTCTCACGCTGAGGTACAAAACATTTCAAGGATGCTCTCTGACAAACAAACAACCCCCCCCCCCCCCCCAAGTGGATTTCCCTCCAAGTCAACCTGTTTGGTATTTTTAAGCTGTTTGCTCCTGTTTGCTGGTGGTTAGATTGATTTGTATGTGATTGTAAATATTTTCATGACCACGCCACACTGCTTTAGTTGGCTGGTAGTTAAAAAGGACTCTTCACGGAACTGAAACTTGACTGTGCTTATATAGCAAAGAGAGAAAAAAAGACAAAAAAACACACAAAAAAAATGAGAGAAAAAAATGACAAGAACTCACGAGGAGATGATGTTTCATAAGTGTTATAAGCACTGGATATAAATTGTATTTTTATCAATTCTGATTAATGTGAAGCTGTTTGAGGAAAAAAAAAAAACACCATGAATGAACAAAATTCCCCAGTTGGACTCAAGTGGGTTTGCTCTCACAGTTGCCAGATTTGAGTCAATTTTCTTTTTTTTTTTTTTTTTTTTGTCTACTTATTTTGTTTATTTATGCAAAGACTCATGTGATGAATGAACACTTTGTTTAAGCTTCAGGGCTGCCTAGGGGAGAGAGACTCAGCACAAGAAAGTGAGCAGAAAATTCAACAGCAGGCTCGGTTAGCCGTCAAACACCAGACTTCAGACTTCAGTGCATTGTACATTGTATTTGAAACTGTAGAGTATCAACATATTGTATTTATTATCAGCCATTGCTGGCTCTAAAACTGTCAGTAAAAACAACAACATGGACAATCAGAGATAGAGACAAAAAAAAAAAAAAAAAAATCGGATGAATTGGAGCTAAAAAAAAAAAAAAAAAAAAGGTTTTCAGTGAATTCACCATCTCATTTAGATTTTATTGTAAATATAACATAGGAAATATATTTTTGTTCATTAGTGAAGTATAAGTTATGTATTTGGCTGTTCTATTTTATTTTTTATGTTTTATTTTTGTACGTGGTTTCATGTTTTTAAAACCTGACAAGTCACTGTACCTCATGTAGATGCTGAATTTTTTTTTTCCTGCTTATTGGAAGAGAGCAGTATTGGACCTGAGACAGAGAGAAGCACCTCACTGCGCTTACGGATTATTCAAAGAACCAATCAGAATAAAAGCTGGTTACATTTGTTAACACAGAGGAGCCATTACAAGTAAGGTACTCGTTTAAACAACAAGCACTTGACGTAAAAGACTTATTAAATAATTAGTCTCCAATCATGATACAATCTAAATGACATGCTGTATATGCTCACTTGTGTTTTGTGTTTATTGCAGCACTCATGGTAAATTTAACATGAGGAGCTGATATCCTTAAAAAAAAATCTGCATGCATTTGGCTTGCATTCACATTACCACAATAAAAAAGGCGTTTTTTTCATGATTGTTTCAAACACAAGTGACACAAGTTTTTTTGTTGTTTTTAAAAGGTGGGAGCGTGCAAATATTTATTTGTTTCAATGCGCAGACACTGTGCATTCTTCTTAGTTAATTCTCTCCTCGTCATCTTTTTGTATGTTGCTGATTTTTTTTTTTTTAAATGAACATGTTCACGACTATCCAGCCATCTGCAAATGTAGCCCTCACAATTGTTTTCTCTTAATCCACTTGCAAATGGTTTGAACGAACAACTGAAGACAAAAGCTCGAATGCTGTTTCAACATTACTTACTGTAATTTGATTTTTTTATTTTTTTTTTCCTGTCTGAACTTCGTGATGTATATGGTGGGAATGTTCTCTGTGTTAATTTAATCAGCACAATTCACTGACATGCTGGACTGACATGCTAGCTGCTGTTCAGAAGTGTAAAATTTGTTGTTCAGGGCAACATTTATAGTTGTCTTTGGTACTTGCTTTTTAGAGTTGTCTCTCAAGCAACACTGTGTGTGGCTCTTCTATCACTGGAGCCGTCGTTTTGAAATTGCTGGCAGCCTGATACAATTTTCTGCGTAGAAATCTTTTTTGTTTTTTCCTTCCTGGCAGGTACCTAGGCCCACGGCAAGTATTGTTTGGGTGTTATTAGAGAAAATGAAATACATAGTGTCTGTTGCTGCTTTTAAAAAAAAGTTTATGTCTGAATATGTAAATAGTTTATCATAATATCTTGTACAGTCCAATGTAAAGTTTTTAATTCAACTTAAAAAAAAATGTTGCCATCACATTTGTGTTCACATTCTTCTTTATACAGTACAAAAGATCCATTATTTGCTAGGGGTATTATTGCTAAAAAGAAAAAAAATGAAAATGTTATTAATTTTTTTTTTTTTTTTTTAATGTTTGTTTTGTTTTGCTTGGCTTCAAAGTGTACACCAGCAAGTCTTTGGTTTCCATGTGCAGTATTGACGTGAGGTAAACTTAAGGTGAATAATTTTACAGTGGTGTGTGTGGAGAGCAGTCTCCTCGGCTTTGGTAGTATTAATACACTATATCAAGTAAAAACAAAACCAATGAGTGACACATTCGGGTGCGTCTAGGCACCGCAGAGATGTGTTTACTGTATATGATTAAATTATCCCCACAGGATCAATTCAGGCATATTATAATGTAACACCATTTTCTGTATGTCTCAGTCCATTGTAACAATGCAACAGTGGGATGAATAACTGCCTGTTTAAGCTCATTTACCTCAAGAATTTCCTCCTTTTCTGTAAAAGAGACAGAAATTGTGTTACAGAAAACTTCTCCCATCACTCCATCTTTTGTACTGCTGTTGACACTTACAAATTAAAGAGACATTTTGTTTTAATATCTGAGTAATTATTTTTATTGTGGACGGATTCATCGTGTTATTTCCTCTGGTTAAGATGTGAGACAACAACAGGGTTGAAAAAGTATTACTATTATAGTTATAGCTTATTTTAGTCCGTTTCGAGATGTTTACCCGTCACATATTCAATTTTGTACATCTTCACACTCTCTTACTCTGTCAGCTTAGTGTAAATAAATTACTATTAGTACTACACATTATGAAAAACTTTTGATTTATAAAAATCTTTCACAGTAGGGTCATATACACACTTACAGGTCAGTTTTGTCTGGAAGTATAAACATCTATACTTGTCTATAAGCAAACAAAAAGTTAAATCAATTACATTATTTGTTGTATATTAGTCTAATATTAGAAGAAAAACTTCTAAATCTTAACAAAATAATTATACCTATTTATACCTGAATATCAATTATAAGCGTAAGGTTTTCTATATTGTACCATAATATAATACCATCATATAATATTTTATATTACAATATCATCTTGCAAATGTTGCTGAAGGGCTACAAACACTGAATTTAGATCGTTTTGAATAGTTTTCATTAATTCCCCCTGACCTGTTTATGATGTCATCACGGCATGACAGAGACCACCTGCGAGAAACTTTTTGTGCCATGTTTCTAAGAGCTGATGATTCACATTTTACAGCACATGAGTTTATTTTACTTGACATTCATGAAAGAAAACCTGTTCACTAGTTTGATTTCTGTACTATTTGTTGCTTGTTCTGATCACACACTAAACTTACAATGTGGTCAAACACAAAGCTTGAAGCCTGAATGTAGACTATTCTCTCTTTTGTGGAGAGACAGTGTTCTGGTAATTTATTGTAGCCTGACCCATCAGCAAAAGTACATATTTCATGGTTACCACACATTTTTACCAATGAATTGTCATAACTATTAGCTATCATTCAAAAGCCATACAGTATTAGATATGCATTTACCAGGCATTTGTAGATAAGTAAACTGCTAGTGGTTGCTAACTTTACTCGCCCATTACACATTCCTGCCACCAACCGGCTGGATACGTCTACGTGCATCAAGTGGTACAAGTGATGTTTCAGTGATCACAAAGTGCAGCACTAGATTTTAGCCCAGTAAAACAAGGAACAGGAAAAATGACAAGTAATGAATTCCATGTAATCTTAGGCATGTTTGGCATTTTTATGAACACATTTTAAATCACAGCCAAAACTAACTGTTGATTCCAAACAATTTCCAAGCTTGGAAACCAGGACTTTCATGAACGTGGGAACCCTGATATTTGTGCCTGATAATACAGCACTTAAAGGAAGGTTTCACATATTTTCAACTTTATTTCCATCTGTTAGTCATCGTGCTGCATCTGCGTGCCTATGAGGGTCCACAAGGCTCAGTGTGACTTAAATTTTGTCATCTGCCCAGTGTTCTCTGTGTCACTGATGCTAGCTGTATGATGCTAGTTTACGTCTGCCATTCACTGGCCATTTCTGATATCAATAGATGTCACAGGAACTAGAGGTAAAATCTGACTGACATTTGCTCTTACTAGTTCAACCTATGAGGCCTGTGCTTCAGTATGTACTGGGTGTTCAGACCAAAACTGGTACTGGCTTATATGAAATTCGAGGGGCATGTTGCTTCAGGTACTGGCATGAAATCTGAGTTTCAGTAATAGGTCAATGAGGCTTATCTGATACAAAAATGGTACACAGGGGTTTATAACACAATGAGAAAGCAAAAATCATTTTGTCACCCTTTACACAGTCAGGTATAGGCATCAACATATATTTGGCAAACACACAGCATTGCTCTGCTGCTGTTGCATTCCAGTGCAGTAGAAGTCGAACCTATGGTTTTTTGCTTTCCGCGTTGGGAACTTTGCTGAGCCGATGCAGATGCAGTGTCTCAACTCTAACTGCTAGTATTGGTCTGAGCACAGCCTCAATGTTGTCTCCCAGCTAACGGCTAATCCCATCAATTTATGACCTGCCCACCAATTAGCTTGTCTGACTGGTGGCAGCTACACATGGAAAGAGTTTGACTACATGGCTTTCTGGCAGAAAGCCCTCTCTCTCTCAGAAATCCATTTATTTAAACCCAAATGATAATTTTATCCCTAAACTTAACCAAGAAATTCCATTTTAGCAGAGAGCCCCGAGGGCAAACGTCTCTCAACACCACACTGCAAACTGGGACAAAGGGAACAAGCTGATCTGACAGAGTGAAACTTTCCTCAAAGATAATTAAAAGATACTCTGCGACTAGGTAGATGTTGAATTCAGACTAGGTGTCAAGTAAACTGACACTGTGTTGTGCATAGCAAGTAATATGCAATGCATACTTCACTGATTGTTGTGACTATGTTAGCAGTGGCATCATCTATACTGAAATGATCGATGTCGTGTGCAGTTGTCGAGCAATCAGAAACACTTTAAAACACTAAAAAGACTTTAAAGGTCCAGTGTGTAGAATTTAGGGGGATATATTGGTAGAAATGGAATATTATATACATAATTAAGTTTTCATTCATTTAAAATCACCTGAAAACTAAAAATTGTTGTGTTTTCATTACTTAGAATATGTTGTTATAGCTGCAAATGGCATGGGTCCTCCTCCACAGAGTCCGCCATGTTTTTCTACAGTAGCCAAAAACAGGCAAACCAGACTCTAAAACTAAAATTTGTTTTATGTGTCCAGTGTGAGCATGGTACAATGCACACATAAAAAGCTAAACAAAGCACTGTAAGGCTTTAAAATTTGACTTGGGAACCACCTTGATATCCCCTCAAGATGAGACAGAACGTGTAGTTTGGCAGATCCAACTCAAAGGGGGTATTTACTCACCAGCCGCTCTCTGTGGTTTGGTTCCTAAGGATAGGATGAGCACATGTCCTAAGGATACTTGACCTCCTGAAAAAAGACATTCAGAGGTAAAAGCTTAGTGTGTGTGTGTGTGTGTGTGTGTGTGTGTGTGTGTGTGTGTGTGTGTTTGTGTGAGACAGTTATGTCAGTGTGCCAGAGGTCATCTTGAGAGTTGTAGCCCAGACTATGTCCATCATTCTTCTCTGGATCTCTGCCATCTATTGCTCATTATCATCATAATCATTATGAGTTCTACGCCCTGCTTCCCTTTTAAATAATGTATTTCTTGATGACAGGCGTAAAATGTTTCATACAAGATTTGAGTTGGTGTTGTTACAAGTCAGCATACAATTTACTGATTTAGAGTTTTCTAGCCCTGTGTGAGCTGTACTTATCTACAGAGAGGAAATCAATCTAAAAAAAGTCTCTGGAACTAAAGTCCTTTTAACCATTTGGGGAAACTGTTTAAATTGTTGTCCTCATCCATCACTTTGTCTTTTACCATTGTACTGCACGCTGTCTTCCCAAGAGCATATGAAAGCTACAGTTTAACTGCAGTATCTGTAATAGATGTCTGTGTAAGCACTCTGCAGCAGTAGATGGAAAACTAGACATATACCTCTGCACAATAAATCTCATAGTAATTTTCCAAGCCTGCATGACAACTAATGGCATGGAGAAAAGCTCTGTGCTTTGTGTATTTGTCTTTGCATTATTGTGCAAGTGAGCGCACAAAATTATAACACTGCTGAGCTGGTGATATGCGAGACATTTTTTTTTTATCTTCTTTGAGGGCTTTTCACTTCGTATTGTGCCCATAGATTTCTGTGTGAACCAAATAAGAGGTTGGGGTGAATAATTGGGGGCCTGGTGAGCTATGGGGAGCAATGCTGCTGTTTGTAAGTGGCCTGTTTGGATGAACTGTCACTGTTGTACAAAGATGTGTATGTTTGAACAGCGGATAATAATTAATACAGCAATGCTGTCGTGTAGCGGCAGGGCTGCTATTTCACAACTCTGATGACTAAACACCGGTGGGAAGGGGAGCAGTGAGGGGCGCCTGGAACAATATTTTACTCATTTGGATCTGCTCAATGCTACAGCCGCTGCACCCAGTGAATCTGTCAGACAGCACCATTTCCCCAAGAACAGCTGCTATTTATCTGATTTTCTCATTAGAGTTGACTCATGACTTCATTGTACTGGCTTTGGCAGAGGTACTGCAGCGCCTAGGTATGGCTCTTTAAAACAGCTGAGACTGGGTCTCCCTGGTGTTACTGCATGAAGGAACGTGTAACACCTGCCCATGTTCTCTTTTTCATGATTTTCAGCCATCACTTAAAATAATGATGAATATAATTTTTATCTGCTTAGACGCTTAGAGAAAAAACCTTTTAACCAGATGTTTAATATTCTTTACATGCATGTAACTTTCAGCTTATTTCTATTTCTAGCACAGCTGGGAGAAAAGGATTTGATCTCAGGAGTCGACAAACACATATACAAGAACAGTATGTAAGAACAGCCCAGACCCTTAGCAATGTTTTAATCCTTGGAGGTGAAGGACTTAGGAAATCTTGCTAATTTCACAGATGGTTTAAAATAGATTAGTGTGGAGTAGCAGCTCCCGGAGAAGGGCTGACCCACCAGGCTCCCTGTGCAGCTGCCAAAACCCTGCGCCTCATGCTCAGAAGTGCCTTCCAAAAGTCCTGCAAGGTTAAACTCAAACTTAAGCATCCCGAAATGCCATCCTTGTTGTTAGCTGTACTGCATCTTTAATGAACTTCACCTTTCTTTTGTTCTGTGCCTATAAGAGTCAATTTATCATTAATATTCTGTGAATAATTAATTTAAGTCCCTTTTCAGTTTTGGTTTTCTGGTTACAAAATCTAAAATCATTGCCCTTTGCCTTTTCATTTTTTCTTTCAGTCTTTGTTTAGTTAATTAGTCCTTTGCTACCTTGGTATTTGCGGCCTTGGGAAATACAACTTCCCCTTCTTGGCTTAAACAACACCCTGCAGCACAAAGGATTTTACTCTGAAATTGATGGGTCCACTTGGCCACAGAAACTATTGTTGCTTGTTACTTTGTCTTCTTTCCCATTAGACGTTTGCACAATGCACCCAAGAGCCATTTTTTTGTAATGGAATAAAGGAGTGAATCAGACTCTGCATGGTATTTTGAATAGGCCAAGCCTGCTGCTAGAGCTGGGCTGTGTCCGAGTAGGCCTGACACAACTCTGGCCTGGCTGAAAAGGCCCAGCTTGGAGTTAATGTGGAAAGACAATGGCACAGGGTGAAAAACTCGACATGGTTTTGTTGGACTTGTCATTCTTTGGTGCATAGCTGTGAGGAAAGCCTAGGAACCATCTGAATGTTATTTGTGCTTTTTTGACCCATATCTGGGACAGCTTTCACAAAGCCCTTGTGAGAGGGTTGAAACAATGGAGAGGCGCTTTCAGAAGAGGGACAGGCCTCGACTCTGGCCAAGCCGTCTTGGACCTGCTTCACTGGGATGGTTTGTCACCAAAAGGCTGACATCATGGCAAAGCTTTTGGCTGATTTTTACAGTGCTGAGAAAAGTAAATAATGATGACTAATCCCAATAATGGTTATTATTAAATTATCATTTCAAGCATCAGAAATATTTCAGATTACAGTTTAAAACTAAAGAAAGGCAAGAAGAGAGGATATGACTTTGTGTTAACAAAGAGAACAGCTTAATGTAACATCTAGGCAGGGCTGGGAGATAAAATGATAATGATAAATATATGGATATAATTTTCTTCGATAGAAATATAATAAATGTTCCTTAAAGCTTTAATATAATTAAACCACCACCACTCTGGTACAGGGGGGGCAGTGATGATGTTTAACACAAGTTGCCACCCGCCATCAACCATGGGAAGATGTAGTAGTAGTAGTAGTAGTAGTAGTAGTAGAATATGAAGATGAGACCAGCCACCAGGTTAATGTGTACGGTAACATTATAATGTTACAACAATGTTCAACACACTATTTTTAGTGTGATTATTCTGACTGCTTATAACAGCCCCGGGCTACCCCGGAATTGAACTAGCCACATATCGTTAGCTACAATAGCTGGATGGGTAGTCAACTCATCTAATGCCGATGGTAAGTTAGCAACTTAACTGGCTTGTGGCTATTTCATTAGAATGAAATGACATTGAGTCATCTGTGAAAATGACTTCTGCTTCAGTAATGTCGGACTTTCACTGGCAATAAATAATCCATGTTACTTAATGGTGTTGTTTGTTATTCTTTGTTTGCGAAAACAGCAGAAATGACATACTCTGAGAAGAGAATTACCTTTTTTGGTCTATTTTTTGTTTTATGAATTGATATTATTTAGATTATAACTGTTCTGAATCTATCTCAGATTTGTTGACTATTCTGCTGTTTAACCCACAATTAACAGTGTGGTTTCTTCAGCTTTCACTCAGTGATTTAGTTGACATCGACTAAATCACACTTAAATGTAATATCTGACCTCTGAAAATTCTTAGTATCAGATTCTTTTTTTCCTCTATACTGTGGACCATTCACTTCTCATTAACAGCTTGCTGAGTGCTGACATGGGATGCAGAGTGGTTCCACCATTATCTGACTGATAGTGGATTGTTAAACATGGCAATGTCATGTTCGACAAAGTCATTGTCAAGAAGGGTGTCCCACAAGGCTTGGTTTTAGGACCCTTGCTTTTTTTTAAGTTTATATTAACAATATCTGGGATCAATTCAAATCCTGCAAGTACCAACTGTATGCCAAGGACACAGTCATGTATTCACACTCTTATGGATCTGAAACTGCTTTTATGCTCAACTAAAACTAACATTATGCCTTTCTTCCCTGGGCAAAGAGAGGTTCCAACCCTCTCTGTCAATACTCTTGATGGTGTCTCCATTCAATCTGTTGATAATTATAAATATTTAGAAATTCGGATGGACAAAAGTCTTAACTTAAAAAATCATACCGACCATCTTGCAAAGACATTGAAATTCAAACTGGGCTTTCTGTACAGGCTAAAGTCCCGTTTTTCCATAGCGTCGCAAAAACGCATAGTTGCTGGCCTATCTCTGTCTCAGATGATTTCGGCAATACTATTTACAGGTTTGTCTCACTGTCCACCTTGTCCAAGCCTGACCTCCTGTATCACTCAGCCCTGAGGTATACAGACCTGCCAACCTTGAAGAAAGGTTATGAGTACCACCTTAAAAGACACTCGTGCGTGGTCATGCACATGTGGACATGGCGGCACTTTTTTTTTTTTTTTTTTTTTTTTACCATAAAAGTCAATATGCACATGTGGCAAACAGAAGAAACGAGCGTACGTTTACATATTCATATCTATAGGCCTAAGCCCCACATACGTCCATAGACGCCCAAAATTTGTTTTATGGCGCAGATCAAGGTCAATTTCATCAATCTGATGGTAGTATTGATCATCTGCTTAAAAAATACGGTAATATGTCCTGTTGTGACAAAAAGAAAAATTTCAAGTGGGATTCGGGGGTTCTCCCCCAAGAAAATTTTGAAACATCACATGGCAAAATCCTATTTTCATGCAATTTCATACAGAAATAGATAATAGATCATAGACAAGTGCATTACATTAGCATTCCTCATCATGTTCTTGTGTAGTACGACACCTATTAGAACTACTCTCTTCTTATTGCCTTGTTTTTTTCTTATAGAAATTCAGCAGACTCATCAAACAAAAAGTCTTTTTATCCTAAGTGTGTTCTAGTTATTCAGGCAGGGCACATGGTTTCATAACACAGTTGAATGTAAATTTGTCTGCAATTTGCTTACCTTGGTACAATTCTCACGAGCAATGTATCCACGACAGGTGACTTTGACACCGCCCCGCCCCCCCTTGAAGGTCAAGTTAATTTTATTTAATTTTATTTTCTATATAGTGCCAGATCACAAAGAAGTCACTTAAGGTAACCTTTCCTATAGAACAGGTCTATACCTTGTCCTTTTATTAAACAAACTAAATAGCCTTATGTTATTTATCTTATTTACAGACCGCGTGTCATTTCTGTCTCTACATGGTCGCGCGTTTACAGTCCTCCCCTGCTCTCTGTATCGCGCACGGCGGCGTTTGGCCCCGTTGGGTGCGCACACACACGTGCCCGCACACACACACACACACTAGAGGGCATAAAAAATAAAAAATAAAAAAGGACTCGGCGGTGGAGTGAGATTTCTTAAACGGGTGTGAGGAGGTGATACCGTCTACCGGACTGAACACACGGTAACTCCAGTCTGAGCTGACGGTGAGGAGCTAATAAGAGCTAACTGCTAATAGACAGAAGCTAACTGCTATGAGACTGTAGTTAACTGTTTACAGACAGAAGCTAACTGCTAAGATAGAAGCTAGCTCTAACAGACACAAGCTAAAGTTAACTGTTTACAGACAGAAGCTAACTGCTTACACACAGAAGCTCTCAAAGCTCTCAATTTTTGCATTTCTTACATCATTTTACCTGTCAGCGTTGTTTGAATTGATAGAGTCATCACTGAGGACTACCCAGAGGTGTGGGCGAAGAGGGTTTGTCTATCTTGACGGTGAGGGCGACAGTGCACTGTACACTTACTTTGTTTAGGTTACAACACTGGTAAATTCTAGTCTATCAGATCATTTCAGGTAAATTTACAACTTACCTAAGCAAGAAGTTTTATCTTTGCACAGCAGTCATAATCTCAGGTCACAGAAATGGCTTTAGTTTTAAGTGCCTTTTAGCAGCACAGAGGCTGACAGAACAAGTCTGTTCTACTGTGATCTTTGGTCCTGATATGACCTGCAGGCCAAGTTCAAACTCGAAAACCCTCTCTCTTAAATTCATTTTTAAACTTAGAATACAGGAAGTGTCACGCTAGCTGCAGCAGCTTCAATTAACTAACAAACTCTAGACTACATAATGCTGCCTTTTACTGCACAGACGTATTGTCGCTGTTGTGATTTGCTGTTGTTGCCCTGTTTGTTTTTATGCTGCTATATGACCTCGTTGTGGTTAGGATTAAAGAAAAAATGTACATGTTATGGATAATTTTGTCCAGAGTGCACTGCATATTTCCTTGCTGAACTGAGATGATACTGAAGATATATTTCTGTCTATGTAAATCAATTGGATTTTCTGAGCACAGTTGTTAGGAACACTGGGTTGCTAAATGAACTTTTGAAAATCCACGTGGGACAATATTTCAGAAAATGTAATTTTGCATACTGTTTCACATCACTGCATCTCCTCAGTGCATTTGTCTCCCAGAGCATTTGACTGCATTTCTGTGGGGAAGAATAAATGCGTAATGTTTTTTTTAAAAGCATCTCTGCTCCCTGAGCTTTTTGAAGAATTTAACAAATAAAGGTTTCTTTCTTGGAATATGTGTTATTCTCTCAAAGCTATCACTCAGCTCTCTCATGCATATGTGAATTACACACCTTTATGAATATGTAAATGTTGCGAGAATGCCTCATTAATTAGTAATTCATGCATTTTTCACAAGCCCAATACTTTGCCAGTGTAGTCTGATGAATTATCAGGCAGAAGTTAAAAAAGGGATTCATCATCACGTTTTCAGAGGTTTTGAGCTACATCTGTAATTTGTGTAATTCAATGAATATGATTTGTGTAGCTTTTTTATGGTGCTATCATTGCAGCTGTCTCATAATATGATCTATGGATTTCTACTTGGAATCGGCAAGTGCACTTATAATGTTATCAGGCATATTCCGTCGTGAAGATGTTTGCTTACATTATTATAGTCTGGTTGAAAAATTTAAATGCAAGCGTCTCAAATTATTTTCCTCAGTATGTTCCATTTGATATAACGACTCTTTTTTTTTTTTTTTTTACTAGTTTTGGTAATTTTAAGACAGATGCTAAGAAAAGTTATGAGATGTCAAAAAAAAACTGTAGCAAAGTTAAGTCAATCAAAAAGCCTTGTTGATGCATTTTGTCCATGTGCATGGAGGTTTTGCATATCTTACACCAGTTAAAATGGAGAGTGTGTAAGAGTATTATAGATAAGGGACAAGGCAAAATAATTTCTTAATACATTTTGTAAGCGTTCTTAGGATGTACATTTTATGCGGCAATATAATAGGGATTGGACAAAATTGAAACTTCAAACAAATTATCCAGAATGATGTGTATGTTTTATTTATTTACAACTAATCAGATCATCGGTTAATCAGTTTGAGTGGTCTCTTACGGAAAAATAAGTCAAACATCTTCGATTCCAGTTTCTTAAATATGAATATTTTCTGGTTTCTTGACTCTTCTATGACGGTAAACTGAATGTCTTTTGTATGGACAGAAGAAGACATTTGAGGACATCATTTTGGGAAAAACTGATGGATATTTTTTACAATTTTCTCACATTTTATAGACAAAACAATTAATCAATTGATCAGGAACACAATCAACAATGATAATAATTATTAGTTGCAGCCCTAGACCACATTAAAACTAACTAAAATACACTTCAACTTCCCCTAACTTTCCAAAGTTACTCAGTACTCAGTGTAGAGCTTGTGTAAACCCTTCACAAAATAATGCAGTAAGTACACTTGGTTGGTTATATTTGCTCAGAGCGAACACATGATTCATGGCTATCCGAACGCCAGCCAAACACAATACATCCACAGATTTTCTCTGTGGGCTTCTTGTGTCTGTGTGTGTCTATCGAGGTGTGTGCATCTTGTTTAATCTTGATATTTGCTTGAATTAAATACACTACCTACATACAGCCCGACTGTCTTGGGGTTTCCTGGACATGTGGCTTTTAAATGAACCCTCCTGTTTAACCATTACCGCGTTCAGGAGAGCTGCACACCCACCGAGAGCGAGAGCAAATACAGTATATCAGTGTGTACTGTCCAGTGCACATTGCTGGCCCATGAATTTAACATGAAGGCACAGGGGCAGAAGCACTTGGGGATGCTGCCTTTTCTGTTGGGGGTTCAAGTCTGCTACCTTACGGATGCAGCCACTTTGTTCCTGCCTTCCTATTGGTACACAGATATATTTATGTAAATGGACAGGGGGCCCTTTGTTGTAAACATGAGTGTACTCTGAGGAAAGGGTGCCAGGGGACTTCCAAGTAGTAAATATGTGATGGAAAGGGGGGGTTAAAGGAAACAAACAAATGTGTCATCATAATAATGTATACCATTTTACAATTCAAAAGTGCAGCATTAAATCATTCAACTGGATTATTTTAATAAAACTGTATTAGTTTTGAATAATGGGTCGAGGGGTGGGGGGTGATTTAGTGTCTTTGCTCTCACTCAAGCCGTTCTCTGAGGTATGACATTGAATCAACTTACTTAGAGATATGGATCATTTGCTTAGAGACCCGATTGCTCATTCCCTCTCACTTATAAATGTTACTAGACATTATAAATCAAAACATAACTTTTTACTTTTGTTACAAATAGCTGAAAATAAATCATAAACCTTTCCTGCAATTGAGCACCGTCATTTATCAGCTAACTAGATATCAATGATACATGGTTATCTTTGCAAATTCAAAACAACATATCATTATATTAGAAGGTAAGATATAACGCAATTACGGAGGTGTAACAAAAAGATAATATGACAAATTGCGTAACAGATTTGCTCTCAGCCAGTAATAAGTAAAGCAATTACTTTTGAAATAAGTAATGAATAATTATCAATATATGACTACTTGACTGAGTAATGAGTCCAACAGTGGCAGGTAGCAGCAGGACCCAGTCTCTGCACATGCCCATTCCACACTGTTGCTGTTGTTGACGGTCAGTCAAGCTCTAAATGCAGCTTCTTGCACCTCAATGTGATTTCAATTATGATTTCATGGATGAATTACCTACAGTACTCAAGTATGTTATGAAACATGTGGGTGACTGTACAAATGACCTAATGTCCAGACTATATGATGATGCAAAGATCCCTTACACCACCATGGCTGCCACTATGCCTCAAGATAAAAAGGGCCACTGAGGGTGCTTTCAGACCTAGATTTAACTTGCTTTGGTCCAAATGTAATTTTGTTAGAAATTTGCATAATTGCCTAGAATTGGTTCGTGTTCTCACGGCAGCATTTATAAGCGGATCATATGCTTTGCGCAAGAAAGCTGCTCTTGATTGGTCAGAATTTCCATGCGGGAAAAATACAGGAAGTAAACAAAACACTGAAGAGTACACTTGCGAGATAAATGCAGCACTTTCTAATGTCACAATGGAGGGACAACTACGCAGGCTGATTTTAGCGCTGGTCATCGTGGACTATATTGCTGTCATTGTTCTTTTTAGTCAAACCATACAGTTTGAAAACAAGGCACAGCTCCAACTAGAAAACAATGTTTTGATGCATTGGATGTGCTGAATGTGCATATTAAGGCAGTACAGGAGGAGGCGCACATTAATAATCCTCTAGGACTGTAACATGCTCATACTTGTTCAACACAAACAATGCGTAAGAGTTGGTTCAGATCGAGGTCAGAACATGTTCTCACCACAAAGGAACTGCACCAGAGTTTGTTTGTTTGGACCGAGACCACCTCTTCAAGAAGGTCTCGGTCCGGTTGCTTTGGTGCGCATTGGAGTGCGATTGCTGTGTTCACACCTGCCCAAATGAACCGCACTTAGGGGGCAAACGAACTTGAGTTTGATTGAACGGAATCAAACAGGGCAGATGTGAAAGCAGCCTTAGTTGCAATCAAAAAGACTACTGAAAAAATAAGACTGGAGGAACTCCACTGTTAACATTTCAAGCTCTTTTGAAAGCACAGTTACAATTTTGGCATGTACTGACCAAAGACGAGAGGAAAGACACAGGATCTCTAAGGAAAGGTCTGCTGATAAGTTTTGTTTTGCATCCAAAAACTAAGAGGACAGACAGAGATAAATAACATAAGAAACCATTCTGTTCCTATATAGCGAGGTTAGAGGAGACCTGTTAATTGCTCCTGTTGCTCAATGCTTTTTCTTGTAATTCTTTAGGATTCGCTCTCCTCTGTTGGGGACATTTCCTGTCTCTGTAGACACGGTGGTGGTGATGAAAAACCAACATCAGATTAAAACATGGTGTCTGAGGAATTCAACATTGTCTCGCCTGCAAATTTAACATATTACAAATTATATTACACCAAGCTTGTCAAGCATTTGGGTTCTGATAATTACTATGCAATCATATAGATGCGAGTGATATTAAATATTCATTTACTAATTCCTTGAGGAATAATGGTGATGGAAAAATCTTGGAAGTTGTTTTCTATTTTTAATGATTTTTTAACAAAGCTAAAAAAGCTCAGCTGTGATGAGATTCAGATTTTGTCTGACTGTGACGAGATGGAAGCATGCAAAAGGATTTTTCTCTGGGTGTAGGTTGGGTTAAGGCTTTCGTATTAACCTAAGGAATTAAGTGGTATTCCATATATTTAAGCAAAGCAGTGCTACATCTCTAAACCCTCCCCTCATTCACGCTCTGGCTGGGGAGATTGACATAGTAATAAACTGATGTTAATTAGACACACTTTGAAATTCTCCATTCTGCTCGTCTCCATGCCCTAGTGGAGCTGGTGGCTTATTAAATCATTTGCTGCTCTTGGGTGATCTTCTTTTGAATCTTGGCCTGACCCTCCGGGCACAATTTATTTTTATTTCAAAAAAATTTTACCAGCAAATTTTGCATTAGTTCAAGAGAATTATAAATCATTATTACACAGGCAGACACTTCAAACATTTTGTTTAAGAGCTTTCTGCTCGATGAGGCATCAAAGGAGATGTTCGCACTGATGACTGTTACACTGGCACACATCCATTCATTAGCACACTTAAGATGGCATGATCATGTTTTGTACATGACCCACAAAACCCAATCTACGGCTGTCATGTTTGTAGGGTTTGTTATAGACGAGAGGAGGTTCAGAATTACGCCTATACCATAGATGTTGCCAACAATTCCTTGTCCTATCGGCAAATTCTCACTCCCAACTCATCAAATATCAATGTGGCCCTACACGTCAAACTATGACACTCTAGGTAACGCTCCTGCGTCAGTTTTGGATGCTGCAGGGACAGCATGCCAATTAGCGTTCATTACATATAATGTGTCTTTTCAAAATCAACAAATTGTGCCGCCTCTGCTCATTAAAGGCAAACAGTCTCCTCTAAAAATAAACTTGAACGTAGGTAAAAATCTTTTTTATATTTATTTCCTTAGGTTTAGGCAACAAAACCACGCAGTCAGGTCCAGAGAAACAATATGGTTTGGCTTAAAATAAATAAGTTTGTTACTAATGTAAGCTAACATGACATCATGTCACATACATCACATCAGTTACATACGTCAGAAAAGATGCCTCAGTAGCACAGCATGTTACACACACTGGCACACTACGGTGTTACTAAAATTACGTGACTACTGATTTCACACGAATCATGAACTGCAGGCTCCCCAGTGATTTGGTGGACCCATCCACCTCCCACCCACCATATGTGGATTTGTTTGCTCTTCATACTACAGCAGTTGCTGCAAGTAAAAAAAAAAGCACACCCTGAGGTGTCTCATACTGCTGCTAAAGGGTACCTCTGTATCTGACACCAAGGGCCACTGGCCATGCATTGGTATTTGATGAGTTGGAAGTGAGAACTGGATGGTCTTGTCAAAAACAGTGGCTGTGTATGACAGTAAATAACAATGTGTTATCTAACAAAAGTTGTACATAGCTACTCTAGTGAGCATTAACATAAGATCTGACCAAGCAGCCTGGATCTTTGGTGATGTTAAGTAATGTTTAGTAGTGATAAGGTTGAGAACTATCAGTCAAGCCCACAGAAACAGTGCTGGGGTCTGACAGTATTTTAGCATAGTAGCCACAGAGAGTATTTCAGGATCATATGACACATGCTGGCGCAAAAATGCTGCTGCTTTGCTTTTTTTGCTTTTACTCCGATGGTATGAAAATTCCTTCCTGCAGAAATTACAGAGGATGGTGCTCCTATCAACCGTTCCATCTAGGTGTTTTTTAAAATGCAAATGTTCAATTTACGGGGCCGAGCAGCACTGTCTCGTCTGCCTCCATCAT
Source organism: Epinephelus fuscoguttatus (assembly GCF_011397635.1). NCBI lineage: Eukaryota > Metazoa > Chordata > Actinopteri > Perciformes > Serranidae > Epinephelus > Epinephelus fuscoguttatus. The sequence continues at coordinate 29,552,808 of NC_064753.1, read as the reverse complement.
GTGACAAAGCTGCTGTGGCCTTCAGTGACACACCGGGTCAGAGGGCATCACAGAACGCGATAAATCAGCTTTCATTTTTTTAACACGTTATGTTTTCTGTGATTAATTAATCGAAATTAAAATGTTATTTTGACAGCCCCGATGTGTGTGTGTGTGTGTGTGTGTGTGTGTGTGTGTGTAAAACACAAAAGGATTGACTGTAAAAAGATAAACACATTTTTTTTACAATCTCTCCCCCCATCTGTCATCTGAGAGTTGGCCCAATAACCCAACACTTTTAAAACTTGATATGACATTATATGAAAATATATTTTGTAAAATGGGTTTACAAATTTGACTCAGCAAAGAAAAGAAGAAGCTGAATTACTGCACAATAAAGCCGACTGCAAACCCCCACTGGCTCTCCAAACAGCTGATTAAAGTCACAGAACTGAATCCACTATCTTTATTATTCTCATCTAATTAGATGGCATATTCAACATGCATTAAAGCAATGTAACTGTAAGACACAAGAGGAGTTGTGAATAATGCTATTGTTAGGGTTTTAGCAATGCCTGTGGCATGACCAACAGAAAAGAGAGTGGTCTTAGTATCAATTATAGTGGCATTATTAGTGTGCCTTTGTCTCTCTGTCCAACAGAGCTACAGAATACAGCCAGCTAGCTCAATTAGCCTCCACCCAGAGGTGGCGAAGCCTTTGATTTGCCCTGCCTTTTAAATATCTGCTGTAATTCTAATATGTCTCATTATGTAGCACTGCCTCGGTGCTGGCTAGCAAAGCTGAAACACTAAGAAAGATCACAGGATTGTCCAGAATACTTAGCCTTAACGGCCTCTGTGCAATCACAATTATTTCACCGTCACACGTTTCATTCCAACAGCATTATTACTCTTAGAAAAAAGACATTAGACCATAAGATTAATGTGATCATCAGCACAAAGAAACAATTGTTTAAAAACTAATTGAACTGTGAAATAAACTGTATGCACAGATATACTATCCATAATAATTTGTGGGTATTAATCAAAGAAGAGACACATAAAAGGAGAGGTTATGAAGAATTAATCATAAGTTCTGAATTCTATATTATTAGATGTTTACAGTGACAGATGGTGCAAAGTAATGCACCACAAAGTAAGAGGATGAATGAGGGGGGAAAAGGGAAAAGAGGAGAAAAAAGGAGGAGGGAGACATGCTGTGCCAGTCGAAAGGGGCCTGGACAATATCTTCATAATGAACATCAGAGTAAAGTTTCACATTTATTTAGGCTGTTGGCATTCTCAAATCTAATGTGCATTACGCATGAACAGAGAAAGAGGGAATTGAGATCATATTGAAAAGTATTAATTTATCAGTTTATTGGTTTTGCAGTTAAGTACAGAGTATTTCATTTGAGGATTTGGCAGTTATCTCCACTGTGGTTTTGTGCTTAAAAGACGTAAAAGCCCTTGTCTGAAAAAATCATCTGACTCGCTTTTTGAAAAAGTTACTCTGGAAAAAAGACTTGAATGAATTATTGCAGTCCATTTATGTTGTTAATTCAGGGGATAAATGGTGTTGGAGCCCTGAATATGTAAGTTGTCAGAAATTTGGCACCTTGTTGAGACACATGTTCGCTTCTGGAATCGCTGCAGCGAAATCAAACTTTGCCGTCTGTTTCATATTAAGACTCTGGTTTTAAAAGCTTTCAACTAGTCCACTAAATTGTAATGCAATTTTTCCAGAGCCCGTGTTCTCAATGTGACTCCTACAGTTAAGGATGTAATGGTGTGTGGTTTGAAATATAACGTTGGCTCCCTGGAACGGTTGTCATCTGGTTTCTTGTGACTCGCTCTTCCATCCAAGGCCTCACATAGAGGTATGATTATGAGTGAACATTCAGAAAGTGAGATGTGGAAGAGAAACAGGAGTTGTTAACTGCAGATTTCTCCTCAGCAAAAAAAAAAAAAAAAAAGACTGAGCTTGGTTTTGTTGTCATTGGATAACCATGGTGGTTATATTTACACACCTATTGTGCTCCTACATTTCGAGGATTATTTCTTGTATGACTCATAAAAAAATATTTAAAATGAGATTGGGATTAAGACACACACAGAGCATAAGGACGGGTCTCTTGCTTGCTGCCCGCAGTGAAACCATTCCCCCATCCAGTGACACTTTGATTAAAGAAACTCTTACACAAATAATTAAATTAAATTTATGCTGCAGTGGAAAGTGTGCGCTGTAATGCATGTCTCAGAACCACACAGAAGCATATGTTGCCTCCCTGACTCCGTGGGTATCAGGGCGGAGGGTTAGCACTGTATAAACCCCGTAGTTACAAAAAAAGGAGCATGAACCATGAGCTTGTTCTGCACTCAACCGCGGGATTTACCCTAACAAAGTATAAACTGAAGACTCAAAACACAGCACGCACATCCAAAAACGATAAATACTGGGTGCTGGACAGAAGAACAAACACAAAAATATATTAAAAATAAAAAACATGTCTGCACACCAGAAACTGCTCCTTTTGGAAATCTGAATAACATCACCACATGTGACGTTTCAGGCACCAGCCCTTCATCAGACATGAACAAGATACGGTGACACACCTCTATATATACAACCAATGGTGGTCGCCCAACAGATCATGTGATAACACATGTACTCTGTTTCTGTATAGCTACAACACACTGCAAAACCTGTGCAAAGTGACACCACAGGAATACTACAAATTTACAAAAAAATAAATTTACAAAAATGAAAGTAGTTCCTAGAGTATCGCCTCGGATATCACATGACTGAAACATCACATAAAAAAGAAAGAAATGGAATAATGACATGGAAATACGGGGTGAAAATGCAGAAGTAGATTTTTTTTTTATAATTCATATTTTTGGGGGTGGCGGTATGGTGTTGTAGTGGTTAGCTTTGTCACCTCACAGCAAGAGGGTTCCTGGTCGAATCGCCCTTCTGTGTGGATTTTGTATGTTCTCCCAGTGTCAGCATGTGTTTTCTCCAGGTACTCCGGCTTCCTCTAACAGTCAAAGACATGCAGGTTAACTGGTGACTCTAAATTGTCCGTAGGTGTGAATGTGAGTGTGAATGGTTGTCTGTCTCTATGTGTCAGCCCTGTGATAGTCTGGTGACCTGTCCAGAGTGTACCCTGCCTCTCATCCAATGTCAGCTGGGATAGGCTCCAGGCCCCCTGGGACCCTCAAGAGGATAAGCAGTTACAGAGTTTCTTTTTTGTTTTTTTTAAATAGAGGCACCTCTACTACTACTTTTTGTAGCATTACAAAATGAAAAAATCTATTTTCTTTTAAAAATATGAATTATAAAAATATCCTCTTCTTCAATTCAACACCTTGAATTTGCATGCCATTGTGACATTCTTCTTTTTTTTATGTGATGTTTCAGTCATGTAATAATCCAAGGTGATACTCTAGGCATTGTTGGTCTTTTTGGAAATGTATTTTTTGGTAAATATACTGTATTCTTGTGGTGTAATTTTGTACAGGTTTTGCAGTGTGTTGTACTCTGTGTCTGTATAGCTACGTGTGTTATCACATGATCTGTTGGGCGACCACCATTGGTTGTATAAATAGACGTGTGTCCCCTTATCTTGTTCATGTCTAACAAAGTATACCAAGGACAGACAGAGTGACGTTAGTGTTGGGAAGGCAAGGGATAGCGGTGGATTGTAGCAAACAGCAGGAATTAGATTTTGACGATGAGCGTCTCCTGAAATATCTCAAATTTAATGTTAAATTCACCAAGCAACACTAGTTATTAAGATTTGGTTCTGAACAGTGTTTTGAATGGTACACAGTATGTAGCCTACCTATTGCAAGGCAAATTTCAACTGTAAGATTTGTTATTTTTCCTTCTGTACAACAAAGGACAGTTGGATTTATGAAGGAGATACATATTTTACATGCTGTCAATATAAATCAAACATTAATAAATTAAAGCATGTGTTCCTTCTCAAAAACTCATGAACCATAAGTAATATCAGTTTACAAATTGTCTACAATTTCCTGTCATCTGTCTCAGGAGACAGTGTGCCCTCGTGCTAATCAATCCAGCTGTCTACACAGGCCATGTAGCGGCTGAAGTTCTATCCAAAGCCTATTTTAACACTTCAAGTCTATTGTCTTCTGTTTTACCCAGGAAACTACGATGACAGCGTATTGGGCTATGAATGCTGCCAAAACACAGCTGACCTGCACTCAATACAGTGCCTGAATGAGTCCTGTGTACACACAGACGGAGCACTGAAGCTGCTGCTCTGCTAACGTGCTGCTCCCACTACGCCTCCTGTGTACACAAGGTGTAAGTGTTGCCACAGTGTGTTTCTGGGTGTGAAAAAAGAAAAACGGCATGTCATATGGTACTCTTCACAGACACAGACGTAGAAGGATAATGTGGTTCTGTCTTGTGTGGCGTTGAGCTTTTTCTTTTGGTCTGGTATTTGTGCTGACCCAGTTTGGGTTTTAACAAAAGTCCTGTCAGTGTAACCGCAGGATTTAAAAGTCTGTTGCATGGGCTTCTGTTTCCCTGGTTTTAGCCTCAATGTTTGCTATTATGTCTACTCAGTGGTGCAAAGTTCAAATTACGCCCAATTTATGCTCAAGTGGATGGTGATTATCAAAGAGGAAATACTGGCCTCTGTGTGTGTGTGTGTATGTGTGTGTGTGTGTGTGTGTGTGTGTGTGTGTGCATGCGTGCATGCGTGCGTGGTGATGTTGGTTGTGGTGGTGGGGAGAGGGGTAACACCTCAATTTCAAGGCTCCCACTCTTCTTCCAGAGTGACCGCACAGTCCAGGAATGTCAAATTTGCTGCTATGCATCTCCCCACATTAAAATGATGTTATCTTCTTATGAGCTAATGTGTAATAGAAGTATTTCACTGCAGTATAGATGGTCTTTTCATAAAACTGGGCTGTCTATACAGTAGAAAGCTGCAAATAATTATAAAACTGGTGCTACATAGGGTTGGGTCGGTTCTCCGTAATACCAATTCGGTTCGGTACTCCATCTTGGACCAGGTTTTTTTTTGGAGACCGACCGACCGCATACTCAGGCGGAACGTATGTGGAGCGGACGCCACGGAGGTCCGCCCGGTAAAAGTGGACGTCCGCAAGCCCTGTGCGCGCAAAGCATGACTGCGTGGACTCCGCTCCGCGTGGACTCCGCTCCGTGCACCAGTGTCACACAAAAGACTGTTCGACATGTATTTTTCACATCGCAGGGATTTTTCACGGACATTTTTACACGGAGTCCGCTCCGCTTATAGTACGCCCGAGTCTGTGAGCACCTGTGTCTGCCTCTTCGCCAAGCGCACAGCGAGCAGGAGAGAGAGGGGTGTGGGGCGGGGACTGAGCTAGGGGGTGCGAGTGCACATGCGCCGAGGCCTCTACTGTAGCCTGGAGTTTGTTTAATAGTGACGGGGAGTCGATAATGGCGGACAATTTAGTCTCGACGAAATCAAAGAATGCGCCACTATGGCAACACTTTGGCTTTGAGCCAGACGAAGGAGGCAACCCTTGTTTGCACTGATTAAGCTGCAAAATTTATTTGTAAGGAATAAAAGAAACAACTTGTTATTGTCACTCTGTTGTCCTAAGGTTGTTTTTTATTTTAAATGAGTCAACTGTGGCCCCAAGTGGCGAAAATCCGGTATTACCGACTTGATGCGTTTTTTGTAATTTAAAAAAAAAAAAAAAAAAAAAAAAAAAAAAAGACCTTTTTTTTTTTTGTTTGTTTGTTTTCCTCATACCGACCCAACCCTAGTGCTACATGACTAGAGAAAACAGAGACAAAGGGGCTGTGGCACTAGCTTTTGTTCAAGAGATTAAAAACGTACCAGAATGCATTGCCCCACACTGGACCAATTAACACTTCTGCTGGTGGGTGACGAAATGAGAACATGGCCGCTTTGAAACAGCAAACAATATGGTGGCCAGCTGGTAACAATCAAACTACAGTTAAACGGTACGCTGAAATATGTTTCCGAAAGATTTTAGTCAAGACATAAGCAACCCAGTAACAAAATCTTGGTTCACATTTCATCAGCACTGCTCAGTTTCACTGTTTGATCTCATTGTTTTCAGCCTTCGTCTTCAAAATACAGGATACAAAAATGCTTAAGTACAATGTGTAGTTTGAACAGGAGCCTTAGAGCCAGTAATTACTGCCATGACATGAACAGGGAGGTCTGGATGCTAGTAAGATGAAGGGAAGTTTACCACATTTGATTTGCACACACTACCCACACTGTTATGACACAAAGCCGGTTGAAAATCAGCAAAGAAATCCTTAAACAGAAAGCAACCCCCTCACAGGTTCTGATTTGCATTCATATGTTATTCACATATTTAAACCAGTGGCTTGGAGCCCTTCTCTCCACTTCCTCCATTATTTATAAATTAGTTAAGAGACATAGGTGAAACCACAGCACACACATGTTCAAGTGCACATACATAATGCTCCAGCACGTCAGTCAGTACGCATATTTAGTTTGGTCCAGTGGTAGCAGTGGTCTGCAATGTTGCCAGCTGCAAGTGTTAAACATGTGATACATAAACATGTACAGACTTCCTCTCAGGGATAGGACGGTGTTACACGTTAAGATCAATTACTGTTTCTCTGGTGACTGTTAACAATCAATAACCTTCTTTTGGTGCACCAGGGAGGGATCCCATGGGTTTTACATCATATGTGTCAGTAAAGAGTCCACGTGGTATTTTTCTGTATTAGACACGAGCTTACATCTCTCTTTGTCCACTAGTAGGATAATAATGTTTGGGTCATTAGTGAGTAAAACTCAAGGGGCCGTTTTCTCTTACGTTAGATAAGCAAACCACGTTCTTTGATGTGGTTTTTACTTTGACTTTCTAACTTAGTTGTTTGACCTCAGCACCGGAGGTGTTTCTTTTCCTAAAGGCCAAATCTGTGGAGGTGGTTAGGGTTAGAGTTGGGTTTCAATTAGGGTGCACTGGCCTGCTGATCTGGTATGTGACATGGACGGAGAGGGATGGCAATGTGGAAAAGTTTTGCTCCCCCGCTCGGAGGACCAGGGTTCGATCCCAAAGCAAAGGGTAGACCACTGGACCTGAGGACAGAGGAAGAGGCATGCCCAATTTTATTTCTGAGTGGGTGGTGGCTGTTTGATGGGGTGACTGAGGGGGCGTGGTCCCAGTTGAATCTGCGGTTATGGTGGGGGTGATATTTGATGGTGATGTTGGGTTATAGTAGAGTTGTGGTGGAGTTAGTTGTTTGACCTCAGCATTGGGGGTGTTGCTTTTCCAAAAGGCCAAATTCATGGAGGTTGTTACGATAAGGGTTAGGCAGGTTCAGTCCCGCTGACATGTTGCATCAGAATGCAAACAAACAGTTTTATGCACCACCATCCAGTATGGCACACATCCCATCTAATGCCAGGATCAGACTACACAATATTTTTGTTTGTTACAATGGTCACTGTGTCAGATTAAGCAGTTACAGAGTCATAAAATCACACAATGACTCGGTCAAGAGATATGACAGATAGACAATGGTCCAAGACAAGCTAAAGCTCACCGTCTTTCATGATACCAGTGATGTCATGGGGAAGACGGTGCAAGGAATCTATTTCAAGGAACACGAATGTACACAAACAGCAGAAGTGTGTACGATCCTGGCTGTCTTGTGTTCAGAAAAGCCTAAAAAAAAGAAACAAACAAAACAACTAACCTTTCGTCTGTCTCACAGTTCCACCAATCTCTGTCTTTATCTGTCACATCATTTCTTTTTCATCTCGCAACGTTAAAAGGTGAGCGCCCTGTGCCCCTTTGGGTCAGCCACAGTCATGAGAGAACACGTCGCAACAGGTAAAAAGATTTCCAACATGCTAGTCTTTGTGTCAGGACGTCATGAGGCGTCCCATACACAGCGCTGATTGTCATCTACTATGACACCCTACATGGGATAAAACAATCGATTGACACTGCCGATCCCGTTATCATTCCCAATCTGAGCCAGCAGTCTACAACAATCATGTTTGGCCACAATCAGGCTGATATTGTGAAGTTTGAACATGTTCTTCACTCTCTTGCCCTGATCCCAACCCTTCTCTCTTATTTACCTTTCATTACGGCCCTGACTAAGAAAAGCAGTGAGTCATATTTGTTCAAATCTACTAGGGCTGCACAGTATATGCGGTAGACGGTAGAAAAGATATAAATTTGGCCCACGGTAGAGATTTGCGCTCTACCGTCCTATCGTCGATGACATCATCGCACCTGCCTCAGTGTGAAAATGGCTGCGAGCACAGAGACAGCGGAGCAAGAGGAGCTGGTTCTCATCCGTGATTTAGCGTAGCACGTGCAACACGTGTTGCTGGAGAACTTGTGAGTGAGTGAGTTAATGTTTTATGAACAGCCCCGGACTTCTCAGACTCTTTTAGCGACTTACCGCTCAGAGGGAACTCATTCAGTGTCTCCTCTGGCAGCAGCACAGCGTCTCTCCCTCTCTCGCCGTGCGCACACGGGAGTTGGTTTTCGGCAAGAGAGTTTGTCATAAACCTTTGGTAATGTAAACCTATGTGATGCCAGGGACTCCACAAAAAAACTCCATATGTGAATGTGTGATAGTTGTGGTATCATAACAGCCTGTCACAGATTACAGCGTGATGATTAGAGGAGAAATGGCAGAGCATAAAGGTCCAGGTGGAAAAAACACAACTCAGTCATTTAGGATTTTGCTAAAAGAAGGAAATTACCTTTTGATATAGATCCCAGGGGACATTTTGCACCATAGAGTACTGGGTTTTAATTTTGAGTTTTGAGATCTGCATTCTGCACAATAAATGCTCTAAAAATACATTATATCTTTGCTTTTGTTGTTGTTGTTTTGTTTTTTTTATCAATTTAGCTTTGCTAAGGGACTACAAAACCCATTCAGAAACACTTCTATTAAAACTTTTACACTTAAATTTATACCGCGATATATACCGTTACCGTGAAGGGATTCAATTTATACCGTGATATGAATTTTAGGTCATACCGCCCAGCACTAACATCTGCATGCGTAAAGTTACTTCAAACACTGACAAAGGCAGTTTTGCTTTTTAAGAATGTCACTTTCAAACCATCACCTGGAAGAGGCAGATGTGTTGAGAACAGCTACTTACCACGAATTGTGCAATCTAGTTGCAAGGTAGTGGCCATCACACGCGTTTATCAGCACTTAAAACAATAGTAGCTGAACCGTGTATCAACACATGGAACAGAGTCAGAAATGCCATTATTTCATACAGTGTCGCTTTGCTTTCCGCTTCGATTACAGCAAGAGCAAAGGCATCTGCTGGCCTGTAAGACCGCCAGCGCTGATTTGGTTTATAGAGATCGTATGGCAGACCACTGAGCCTTGAAGAACCAGATCGTCTGTGTTTCCTATGATTTCAGCCTGAGCTTATTCTTTCCTGTTGAGAAACACACACCCTGGCAGCATGTGCACGAGGCCCCGGGATGAGCAGCAGCGCTGGCCAATTAAAAACACACACTGTTTTCACACATCTTGGGTTGCATTTCCAAACAGGAGGAATGGAGGCTCTGAAAACAATCCAAATCTGGGCAGGAAACCACACTAGGTTTCATTTACAATTAATGCAACAACTGTGATGGTTGAAGTCAGCTACAGCAGCAGAGATTTATCAGTGTAATGACAGAAAACAAAGAACAACACTGATATAGAGCTGGAAACAGATGCAAATGGAATTCAATGTGCAAAAGCTACAAACAGGTTCCCACGTTGAAGACTTTAAATGAATGGTGGGACTTTCATCAAAAGTTCACAAAAGCATTTTGAGAGAATGACATCATGTATAGCAGAAGCTGCCTGTTCCCCCATTCTCCCTCCTCCCTGTCTGAAGTGCCAGTCTTCATTAATGTGACCAGAATGTCATCAACTTGTTTAATGCCCCTTAATATCACTGTATCGTTTACATTCCCCTCACACACTGGAAATGAGTCCCAGCTGGGCAGCTTAGAAACCAAAGGAGGTGACGAGAGAGACTTGGAGGTAGGGTGGGCATAGGTGGGTGAGCGGGTTGGGGGGGGGGTACGGGGTGGAGTGACAGGCTATTTAGACGTTGTACTTCACTTTGCATTAGAGTGTACAATATCAGGCATGGGGAGCCAAAGTGAGACCAGGTTTCAGGCAATGCTGGTCAGGCCTGGAGCGATGGATCACTTACCTTAAGAAATCAAAGTCAATGGCAAAAAGATCTGATCTGGAGTGGGGCCCAGCAGTACAGAGAGAAAAGTGTGAAACCTGGAGAAAGAGAGACGCTCATTGAGGAAATCCATTACCACTGGAGAAGCCAACAAGCATGAAAGGAGCTGTCTTGTTAAATTGGCTGCTTGATAAAGCAGGTCTTTGGCTGGGGAGCCACTCAGAGTCACCACTAGTGACACCAGACAGAGGAAAGAGAGAGGCCCTTATTGATACGGCGAAATGTTGAGTCACTGCAGTTCGCCCTCTGTTCTTCACTAGAAGAAAAAGTCCAAGGGGAAAATGTGTTCCCAGAGGGGTTCCTCAGTAATCTTCAACTTTACAGTAGAACATGAATGTAGTACCTTTATTTTGCTGCCAATGCAGGCATTCAAAGAAATCTGCTTGTCTCCATTTGTTTTATTCATTTTGTGGGTGACAGCATTTAAAAATCATGGCACACTAATTAATTTTCTCTAAAGCTGTCGCCAGATAAAAGCTGATACCTTATCAATACACTTGTTCAGGATGTAGAAGTGATATTCCAGTCTGCTCTGTCCACAGTCTCTCATCCACCACCGTTATGTTTACACATGGACAGCGCCCTAGCACGGCTAAAAGAAAATTGTTAAAACCAGCTAAAAGTAAAGCTGCCTGATGTAGTCTGTTTTGCTCTGTTTGCCACTTATCCTAAAATTTATCAGCTGTACCTAAAGACAGTAGCTGGGTTTCCATCCAAATGTATCGCAAATTTTAAGCGAATTTTGTGAAAATGCGCAAAAGAAAATGCGAATTTATGCACGTTTCCATTCATTATTGTTTTGCGAGTATTGGGAGTCAACAGGTTGAGCAGAAGGTGGCGCTTCTCATGAAAAATAAAATGCAAAAGAACACCCGTAGAAGAAGAGGGCGCCATGAGATGACGTCATTAAGAGTGTCTCATGTCCGCAACTGATTTAAACAATTACCGGCACATCCATGACTACAACGAGATGGAGAGATTCCTTGGGAACTTCTTGGCTATTGCAAGAGCTCTCATCACACTCATATCAGCGTTGACAGCATAGCCTACATAATGCCATGATGTCTGTGTTAGAACACCAGGCAGCGCACATGATGCAGCGGTATTCAACACATCCAGTCTATTCAGATAAGCTGTGAAATAGCCTACAATCACCTGACACTGGAGTAATTACCTCTCTCTAAGTTCACACAGGTGTGTGTGTGAAGTAGAAGTAGGATCCGGTAGCCTACGTCATTGTTTATTCACTAAATCTGTTTCTATTGCCAAAAGTCGCATTTTCCTAATATCAATACGCTGACTTTTCCACCCCCTCCAAGCGTAAAAACTTTTTTTGCGATATTTCGGCCCCTTTTCAAATTTCTGGCGTTTCCATTCAAGTTTTTTTTTCGCCATTGTTGAAAATGCAAATAAAAATAGGTGGATCAGTAGCAGAGGCAGGAACACAGAACAGGAGCAATGGCTGATACTGATGTCTGATGTCTTATTTACTTCACTCAGTATTGTGATGTCAGGAGTATTATTAGGCTGTTTAAAAATACACCCCATGTATTTTTGTATATTTCCTATATACCTGACCTCAAAGAATAACGTGAAGAGATGAGTGTGTGTGTGTCTTACTGTTATTGTCTGTTCGCAGCTAACTCAGTCGCACAAAGCACCAACAACCGCCAAGCTGTAAGAAAGAGCCACCACGCAGCAAAAGACTCTTGTTAACGACTAACCCAGTGGCTCAAAGCACACACTAGGGCTGCACCTACTGATTACTTTTTTATTGATTAATCTAACAATTATGTTTTTGATGAGTTGACTAATCTAACTGATTTATCAATTATTCTGGAGATTGTGTAATACTCCATCAATATGACACTTAAATCATCAAAAAATAAATAACAAAAATTGTCTTATATAAATATCTAAATATCTTATTCAGTCTTCTTCTTTTGAAAACATTGGGTCTCATTCATGAAAAGTGAGTAAATCTGTGTGTAGATTTGCACATAAAAGCCTACGCTACTAAAAACCTACTCCGGATTCAGGAACGCCACGCGAAACTCAGATTTGATCGTAAACACGTGTGTATGATCGTGAATGCCAATCCATCGTAAAGTGACAGCGCGCTCCCGGTAATCAGCAATTAGCATAAATCCCCGCCCATGAATAGCCAATGACCACCATATAAGGAGGTGTAGGTGCATCCTGTCGACCTGTCAGTCATGGCGCAAAGAAAGAAAGAGAGAGAAAGAAAAAAGAATTTTTCTGAAGCGGCGATCAAAATAATTTTGGGTGAAGTGGACTTAAGAAAAAACATTTTATTTTCTTCAGTTAGTAGTGGTGTGACAGGGACAGGCAAAGCAAAGGCCTGGAGGGAGGTAACAGATGCTGTTAATGTTGTCTCTGTAGTACAAAGAACCATGCCAGAGGTGCAGCGTAAATGGTTTGATATGAAACTGGAGGCAAAGAAACGCATAAGCACACACACAAAAATACAGCGGTCACCAAACAAACAGAAGATTCATTTGTGGAGTTTTGAATGAAGTGGGAACAGGAAACCAGAGATGTTTTGTGCGTAATGGATAAACTCTAAATCAGTGATGGCTGTCGGAATGTAGAGCTATTTAACATTTATTTTAACAAATGATACGGATAACATATAGCCTACAGCAGTTTTGTATGCATCGTCTTCAAATTATTTGAATCTTAATAGCCTAAAGCTCTGTTTTGTTTTAGGAGTAGATTTTGTTAGTAGCTACGAAAACATCAGAGCTACTAAAATATTGATGAATGCGGACACGCACGTAAATTTTCGTCTGCGAACAGTTTACACACAAATTCCTTCTGCTCACGTTTCATGAATGAAACCCAATGACAATAGCAGCATATTTTAAAATTAGTCTAATTTCCACATCACGTGTTATGATAATATTAATAGTAATAATGGGCTCTTTATGTCAGATACCTGATCAGAAAGTACTGGACCTCTTAACTTAAAATGGTTATGACTTCAATCTAATTCATCACTGAATAAATATGCAGTAAAGATAATTACTGGCAAATATATTTTTGCATCAGTGTGGGGCAAGAAAATTCACTGAAACTATTTACAGACTTAACAGCAGTTACAGACTGTAACAAGAGACTGTCATGTTAGTTCCAGCCGTTTTCTTGCTCATGCATGCCCGTTATTGTAAACAGAAAATAATAACAGCCGAATAACAGTAGACGGCGTATGCTGTAACGTTAGCAGCAGTGCAGAAAGTTCAAGTGACAAGTCTAACACAAACTCATTCAACGTGTTAATACCCCTAATACATTACGCTTGGGTGCGGACAAAAAGTGAACAGGACAAACAAAGCGCTGCGAGATGCTTTCACTTTAAGTGTCCGTGCGCTGCAGTTGCACACTTTCCACTTTTTAGGCAAGGTTTTTAACTACAGCTCTTTCTATGGAGGAATAGAAAACGATGACATCGGTAACATTGATGAATCCCCGCACCTCTAACATACACCCGAGATGAAAAACTAGCCCTCATGCCGCTACAGTCTCATGTGAGCAGATAACCCAGTAGCACACACAAAGTCTACAGTAGCACAACAGACACTCTCTGAACCGAAGAATGAGAACTGCTGCACAGGGATAGCCTCTCTTTCAGCAACTAACAACAGCTAACATGAGCACAAAGCACACAAACACCCAGGAGTGAGAAGTAACTGACAGCAGGCCAGGCAGATAGCCGTTTCAGGCTAAAAGATTGAAAGGTATGTTAGTGACAACTGTTTTGCTTATAGTAAGATAATTATGGCATTTAACAAAGATGTTTATTAGTGTGGATGAGCTAAGAGAGCTTGTGGAACGTAGCAAACTCACCGGGGGGCGAATGAAACAACACTAACGTTAGTAGTAACACTGTTCTCATACAGTAGGGAAGGGGCTACAGTATGTTAAGGATGGCTGCAGTGCATCATGTAGCCATGATTTCAGGCCTGCCCAAAAAATACTGGACTTTTTTTTTCTTTTTAAAGTTAAATTATAATTGTGTGTTACAGCAGTGCAGATATTTCAAATAAATAAGCACATTACCTGCATTGCTATAAAACCATACACCTCGAAGTTACAGGAAAAACAATTCATAAATCTAAAACACAGTAAGAATGACTGAACAAGCCAAGAGATGTGCTGAGTTAGCTGTCATTATCTACTGTAACTTTGCATTGACCTTCACTGTGTCTCCTGTGTATGTTTTTGATTTTGAGAGATTGGTTTTGGCAGCGCCTCTTGTGGACCAAGGTGAGTGGCATCAGGTACGTTCAACCTGCAGTCTATGACCACTGACCCTTTAATCGTCTTGGCTCACTTAAGCTGCTGGTGGATCCCCCAGTAGATTTGTTTTTAATGCGCTGTGATTTTTTTTCCCTTCCTCCAAAGCCCCCCTTTCTATCTTCCTGCTGTGTGGCTGGAACCCCAATGAAGCCATGGCAAGCCTCAAATCCGCCACATCAGGACGAGCAGGAAAACACGGCTTGATCAAATCCTGAACACATATCAGCTGCACTAAATTAATAAAGGAAACTACAGTATTGTCCGTATGTGTATCGGGTGTCAAACATATATGTAAGATTTTAAATGTCCTCACTTATAATTGCTGTAGAGTGAAGTGGTGACAGATACATATGCAAGATCTGTATTTGACTAAGTAAGACCAGACTTAAGATGCATACTTTGCAGATATATTGCAAAATGAAGAGCTTCACTCATGCTGGGCATTAAGTGACAGAAAGTATCTATAAATGAAGCACACACACTTCAGCAAATAGGTTACTTTAACGCAATGCTACTACTTCTGCATGTCTAAGGTCTGAGCCCAAAAACTTCTTAGCTTTATCATTTCAAAAGAAAGTGCATCATCATAATTTACAATCTGCCGTGAAACACACACAACCGTTTTGACGTCAGCGCTCTTTAAAAACAAGTTGTTGGAACTGACTGATGCAATTCAAGAACCCAAAGAACGGAGATTGGTCTTCAAACCCCATGCCAAGTAAATGTCACACTCACTGACCTCCAATCTAAACCTCTTTACTGAACATCCAGGGAAGTAGAGTAAAATAACTTCAGAGCTGGAAAAAGATAACACATTGAAAATGACCATTAGAGTCGACTACAAACCAGTACTTTATCTGCTGTTCACGGAGAGCACATTTGAAAATAATTACAGTTGAAATTAAACATATTACAATTGAATACAATTAGGTTAAACATATTTAATCCCTCAAAAATAATTCACCTACCATTAGTGTTGACAATATAATTAGGGAATAAAATATTATTAGTTGGTGCTGTTTTTAAGGTTTGCCTTTTTCCAGTGCAGATGATTTTTTAAAGCGTGCTCAGCGGCCAATTTAAACATCCTGCTATGGCGCCTAACAATGAACATTTTACAATTTCCATAGAGCTGCCAAAATTATTATTCCACACAAAAGCAAATGTTACTGAGACATACTGCAGGATCTCACTGGAACCAAAATTCTGTCATACTTGTCCGTACTCTGACTAGATGTCTAAACCCTTTAGTTTGCCAGCGTATTTTTTTTTTTTTTATTGGTTCAACAATCAAATTCTATTCTCGATCAACTTACTTGAGAGCTGGCACGCACTGTAGCATGCTGTTCTTGTAAACCTCTGTACAGAAAGAACTGTGTCATTCCCCCGAGTGCTCTGATTTGTGCAAAGGAACACTGACTTCATTTCTTTTAATTATGCCTGTTGAAAATAAAATACCTTGTATACTGCAGAGCACCACACCTGCGTTTGAGTGGGGAGCTGAGATTTTGAGGGAAAGGCAGGACAAAAAGAGGTATTGTTGCTGGGTGTAGGTCAGCGCTGCTAGGGCTGCTGCTCCCTAGAACATTCCATGGTGTCACATAATACTGTCAGTTTCCTGTTGGAAGTGCCAGCCCAGAAAGATTGAGTGTGCTTGCAAAGTCAGAGAAGTTTGTGTGTGTCCGTCTGTACAGTATATGTCAGTACGTACGTGTGTGTGTGCCTTCGCTTTTTCTCCTCTGGCGTCTCTGCTTTACATCTATAGATTTTCATCTGTTCGTGCTGTAAGTGTGCTGCTACAGAAACAAAAAGAAAAAAGGAGTATTTCCCTGAGCTGCGAATTACCAAAAATGTGCGTTTATGTGTCAGAACACTTGGAACAAAGTATGATACATCTCCTGTGCAGGGAAGTGGGTCTGCACTTAAAAACTTTTATAGGGTGCTCTATAATATGTATGAACACAGTCATGTGTAAAACACAGCCAAAGAAATAACTCACCTGCCCTCTACTTGGAATTGTAAAAAGAACTGCTCCCTCTGGATGCCACCAATAGAAAGGCCTTGGATACAGCCTACTATTTGTTTTGCATTATGCTCAGGTCAATACAGAACTGTAAATCTGAATCAAGAGACGTGTTGATATAAAAGGCGCATTTTTTTGTGATCACTGTTAAGGTCATTTTTTGCTAAAGAACAACGCAAAACACGTAGAGCTTATAATGTAATCTGTGGAGGCAAGAACACACAGAAACATGTCATTCATTCATTCATTATTCTAGTAAACAGAAAAGCCTTTGATGCAACAGTTGAAAAGAAACATAAGGAGTGACAAAATCCAAATATGTAATCCAAATCAAGGACTACTTGCATATTTTTCTCATCAAAAGGAAGTCAGCAACTTAAACAATAAACCGATTAGAGAACTCCACAAAGATCTACAACTTCTTTTAACCCTGAGCTGTCATTTACAATCTACCGTACAACACACATTCACACACAAAATCTGTAATGTAGTCAGTAGGGGGAAAACACCCTTAAACATTATGCCAGTGAAAATGTGTAAATTAGACTTGGCCCTGTGCAGCGTTGGAGCTCGGTACGCAGGCTGAGGAGACATTAACGAGGGAGGGGAGACTCAGTGATTTAGAAGAGAAGCAGCCCCACACCACAGAAGGAAAATAAACCAAAATAATAGATCTCAAGGACGTAATTAAGAGAATTGTGATTCAACAATGAGGTAACTATCAAGTCGCTCAGCCGCGACAGCCAGCTAAAAGTCGCATTCAAGACGTGTGATGACATCATTTACGTTAAAGCGAGTTTTCCCTCCTTGACTCGAGTCTTACGGCTCTACAGGAACCTTCTATCAACTGAGACGGCCCAGTGTGAGTCTGCGCCTGTCTACCTGGCAGCGCTGGTTCAAAGTTATTATACGGTTTATGTTTGAGTGGGTGGAGGGAAGAGAGGGAGCAATATTTGAAGGAGACATAAAACAGGCCCATAAATAAAGTTAAGAATGGTCAAAGCTCCAATTAAGGATTTTGGACTGTGTAATTTATGGGTATTTATAGATATATTTCTGCTAAGTAAGATTTGTCGAGGATACAATTTGGGGATAAGAATAAAATTGTACAATGCATAAAAAAACATTTACTTAAAGGAACAGTGTGAAACATTTAGCAGTGAGGGTTTCAGGTCGCAACAAGCTGAAACTTCTCCTGGTTAGAATTCCTTTAGTGTTCATTATTCCTCACGATACAATACAATATTATCATGATACTTAAGTCACAATACAATATTATTGCGATTTTAAATGTGTTGCGATATGCTGAATATTGCAATAAAGCATATTGCGATATATTACCTTTCTTGAAATACAAATTTAGTCCTCAAAAGGAAAACTTTGTCTGTTTTATCTAACAAGATAGTTTTCTGTCTGTTCATCTCACGTAGGTGATTTTTATTGCAGCGAAATGTATACAGTGGACTGAAAAGGCAGCTGATTATATCATTCTCGTATGCTACCAAAAGCTTAATTTATTTTTGTAAGCTAAGTCATTTGTTGACCAAAAAAAATCAATACTTGGCATCCATGTGACAATACAATTTTGCCATACAAAAATATCACAATACTATGCTGTATTGATTTTTTCCCCAAACCCTATTATTGAGGAGATTTTTTTACCATGAACCGAATTATTCACAGAGGTCTCCTCCTTTTCAATACAAGCAATACCAGTGATTAAAACTGGTAAAAACACTGAATAAAGCAGTTTTACGCTACAAATCAGTGTTTCTCTGGCGCTGCCTGGCATGTCGGAGACAGGCCGCTAGCCCAGCATCTGCTAATGTGTGCTCACCTTTTTTGTCTGATAACTTAAGATCCAGACATTAACAGGGTTTTTACTGGGACCCAGTAATCTAAACTGGTGAAAACACAGAATAAAGCAGTTTCATGTAAAAAGAAATACCCATCAGTGTTTTTCCTGTGCTCCCATCAAGATGTGGCTACCAATTATGGTGGCTGATGTGAAAACGCAGAATCATAAATGGCCCTATCTAGAGGCAGTGTTTGGTTTGTCCATGCTGGGCTACTGTAGAAACATGGAGGAGCAACATGGTGATCTCCATAGATGAGGACCTGTTCCCTATGTAGATATAAACGGTTCATTCTAAGGTAACAAAAACACGATTCAGATTTTCAGATTTTTTTCATGCTAAAAAAAAAATATATATATCCTTAATATATTATATTCTATTCCTGCTGATATACCCCCCCTAAATCCTGAACACTAGACTTTTAATTACCAGTCTTTTAGTCCAGAAACGGAGTGTGAATTATCTCCGACAAATTGTGTTTAAAAAAAAAAAAACAACAACCTAAAAATAAAAAAAAAAATTAAATCAGTTGTGGGGAGAACTAGTGCCGCAAGTTCAATATTTTCTGATACTAACCCGCTGTGAGTGACAGTTCAGCTAATATGTGAAGCACTTCACCCGGGACATTAGAGGTCTGATATGCATCTGTTCATAAATCACAAAAGAGCAGACCACTCACTTACACTCCCCTGTATTGCTTGATTAACTGCAAATCATAACATTGTCCCTAAGCGCACCACGGGTAAATAAGGGGAGCGACAAGCAACAAACATTTATTTTCTTGTGCGTCTGCTTCAGAATTTAATTAGCCTTTTTTTTTTAACCTGTGAACCCAAAGCCTCACCCCTGCTGTAAGACGCAGAATTCATTAAGCTGTTTTCTGCCCTCAGATTTTCACACCACGGCTTTGAACATCTGCACCCTGTCATGTATCATCCCATTCATTTCTACTTAATTTGATCCTAATAAGCGCCTACATGAGGAGCCAGATGTTGCTGCTTCGACTGTGGCACTGAAAGTTTTGTTTGACGGGAGTTGTGCTCTGTGCCTGGTGGGCATCCAGTGCAGGCATAGACTGTTTGAAATCACTCATTAATATGTAGAATAGTTTTGTGATTTCTTATTTTCTAGATATTAGTTTTTACTTGTCAGTGCACACAGAAATCCATCAACATTTGACAAGGTCCCTCAGGGTAAGCCTGAGAACTTGCTTTTCATTTTCATTAATTCCAAAAGACCTGTTTACGAGAAAATCATCAAACACATATTTGTATCAGCCACGTAAGACCCACTTTCAAACACACAACTTCAATGTTGCAAAAAGTTTAAAATAATGGAATGTAATTTCTTTTGCAGAGGGATCTGCGGCGTCTTTCGGGGGGGATCGATGTGTGCGAGATGATGTTCAGTGGGCAGGATGCTGGGAGTAGGTCTGATTATGTTCTGTGGATAGAGAACCCCTGTAAACTTGACTGCTAATCAGCACCATATGCCAGCCCTTGGCCCTCATTCTCATCTTGTCAATTCAAGTGGCTCCTAGACATGGCTCCTGACATGCCCTGGATTCAGCCGCAGCAACTAGCAGCCTGGCATGTGCTAATGAGAGAAGTGGTGGATGCCGAAGAGTCTCATGTACCCCAGAGATGCACAGGAGGACGGGCAGAAAAGCCAAAGGCTGAGTCATATGACCCTTTTGAGTGGGCCTCTTTACCTGTAGTGGGAGCGGTTGTGGAGCTGCCTGCACACCCATGGGACAGTGTGTGTGTATGTGTGTGTGGTTATGTGTGAGAAGTGGTTCTTGGAGAATAAACTTGGGTTTACTTGTGAACTGTGGAGTCCTTGAACCATGCCAGAGCTGGTTGTGAAAGCTCTTTTCTCTCCATACCTTTGTGTCTTTCTCTTGGGCAACCGATGGAGCAGTCTGTAGCCTTGAACATGTTTCTTTTTGTTGTAACAAATTATTCACAATTCTTAGCACAAGGTGGCCTTTCGAATCTCAATCATACTCAATCACTTCTTTGGCAGTAACTTAATTCCAAAGCTGGCGGTAAACAGGAAAGGGTCATCTTTCGGCTGACACAGAGCGGTGAAGCCTTTCCATCAGCTGAGCATCAAATCAGGTCAATCTAAATAACTCCCTGATTATAATTTCTATAGCCTTTGGGGTCACGGGGGGTCAAATGTGTCGTCTTGCCGCGGATCATTATTACACGGGAGGAAAACTGAACTGGGATGCTTGAGAAGGGTCAAGAGCTGAGGAGAGTCACTCATCCGTCTGTCTAAGTAGGCATCTGCTCCTATTTAACCCCTGGCCACAACTGCACTCTGGGTAATCAGAGTGACCACTGTGCTTTACAAGCTGCCTTTTTATGAAGGAGAACACATCACAGTCACACATGCAGGCAGCTATTCCCCTTGGTCAGGGAAACATATTGTTACAGCACAATGACATCAGTCTACAGTACTCAAACAGTAAACTACAACAGTGTGATCTAAGCAGCTCTGACTGATAGCTCTGATAGAGCCTTCTGTCTGCTCGCAGAGCTGTTTGTACTGAGTCCCAGACCGGGGCTGCCACTGCTCCTCTCATGCGCTGTTGTCATTCAAAGTGACTGCAGCTTAGTGTATCTGTCAGCTGACTGGTTTCTCATTGTTTTACACGCTCGCAGACTATGCCTGTGAGAGAGTGAGTGCAGGCCCCTCAGGCAAACATCATGTCAGCCAGCTTTGTTCTACAGGATGCTGGGGCTCCCTCGGCTGCTGCTTGGCTCCTCTGCTAACTGGGGAAGTCAAGGAGATTAAATGGAACATCCTGAATCTCATACTTCCTAATGTTTTGTGACATCCACACTCTGTGGAGACCGTAGGCGCGCCGACACAAAGGAACAGCGACAAAACAAATAGTGCCTCTTTGAAGAGGGTTCATCGCCACAAGACATGTGTACATCATTTACGCTGATGTAGTCTGACAGAGGAGGGAGTTTTCACAATGCTACCTTCGATAAATTATGGAGAATGTTTTGAGTGGCGCTTTGACATTTACCCAAACAACAGCACTGCGTTATGACGATCACCCTGTAAATCCTCAATAGCGTGTTCTCAGGACAGGATTATGAGTAACATTTTAAAATATACGAACCAATTCAATTGAAAATACTGCATTTATATGATACAGGGTCTTGTTTTTTTACATGGCATGTCATAGTATATTCATGAAGCACTTGATACCGTTGTATGAATTATTGAAGACAAGACTGTAGTCCCAAGTCAGTCAGTCCAGTCAACTCAGGATCTCTGACATCAGGGAGCCCGTCCCACGAGAGGAGGTCCGTAGACCAGCTTTGTTGGAGGCTGCGGTTTTGGATTTTAGTTGCACGTCATTATGAATCAGAGGACTGTTGAGAATTGAGGTGTTCAGGATAAAGCTGTACTAGTTTTACCCCAGCGCTGCACACCGCTGTGTCAGAACCAGAACCAGATTTAATGGCCAAGTAAGTGACAGCATATAAAAGAATTTATCCACATCTTATTTCTACACCCCCACAATGAAACTGTAACACTGACAATGACACAGACAATGAAACTGTGACATTATAAACAAACTGTGCGCCAAAATACTCAAAAAATAAAACGTTACCCCAAAAACAACTTCAGCAAATAGAGCATAACTACATAAACCAAATCATGTGATGGAAATGTGTGTAGGAGGTTTGGAATATTGTGGTGGACACGGAGCGAGTAAGAAAAGGAGAGATGACAGTCAGATGCGGAAAATATAAATGTCTGAAACGGTCATTATTATTTCATACAAATGCCTTTTCTTTGCTTGAAAAATTTAAGCTGCGATGGCAGCACCGACGCTGCACATGTCAAAAGAAAGCCCAGGGACCGCAGATGATTTAAGTGGGAGAGGAGAGCATATGCAAAAACCACATGTGTAACAGCCATCAGTAAACAGTGAATATGTGGTAAACTTGGCAGAACACTGACATTTTTTAGAGTAGAGCCAGTGTGTTAAATAAAGAGAGGGCCCAGCTAGCTCCTCTCTTATGTCAGGTTGAGGACGGGGCAAAGTGTGCGCGCTGCTCGGAATATTACGAACCGTAACAAGATGTTACAGCAACTTCCTGATGCTGGTTTGGGTCAGTTATGACTTACTTTATTTACTTTAAATGTTCAAGTGATAAACACGTAATAAAACAAAGTATAACTACGAGGACAGACATCACAACATGCATGAAAACTAGAAAATAAAGCACTGACTGTGACGGAGAGACAAAATCACTGTGTGCAGGCACCAAGACTTTTAAGAAAACAGATTTCATTATGGCCACCCTCAATAAATGTACTCCGTCTCTGTGGTAAAGCTTATCACAGGAGTGAGAATTTTTAATTTCATTCACAGAGCAGGCAACCGTTAACTGTCCTCTTTACTGATCTTTTTATTTCATATTTCCTCACCAAAAACCAGCCTCACCCCTGAGCCACACACCAGCCCAAACAATCAATTTATTACCAGCTCTGAGTGTGAATCATTAAAAAAAGTTTTTACATTTCTAACACATTGATCAGATCCCCCGTTTACATATTGATCAGAAGCAGCCGAACGACAAATGGTAGTTTAATTCAAAGCACACACTTTAAATCATACATTATGCTAATGACTGAATGATGTTTTTCCAAACAAGGAATTTCAACAAGCATTAAAATTTCAGTCTTGAGTTCTGAAACCCCCACTGCCTAATTAGACATGCTTATTGGTGGACCAACGATGCAACATCATTCGGTCAACAGCCAATAAACAAATTTGCGTATATTGCTGTATTCTTTAGTCATTAGTTCACAGGCCATCTGTACATAGAAATAAACAAGAAACCTTATTCTTGCCTGTGTAGGATTCTAACAGTGGTGGTGCCTTTGATCTGTGGTCCTTGATCTATTGGGCTCATGGTGTCATATCCCCCTGTGATGTGGCGGATTAATTAGGTGGAACGGGTATTTATCCCTTAAAATCATAATACTAATTTACCCGATGCAATGTGGAGGCTCTGTGGGTGGCAGCAGTGGGTCCAGCTTCTATTAAAAACGCTTAGCCTTCACATCATCTGATGAGCTCCGGCACTGAATGTATCACAAATCGGGGAAGACATTCAGCACGCAGATATGCCAATTATTAACGAGAAACAATTATATCAATATCACCAACTTTTGCTGCTTGTTTCGGAGCATGTGCTGCACTAATGTTCATGTGTACTGTTCACTTTTAATGCCCTCTCTTTATTTTAACATAGACATTAAAAAGATTTTACTTTGTGGATCGATTTTTTAGGCCAAATGATGAGTGAAGTGTGTGAGCACAAAGTGAGAATATCAAGGAAAAGGTGTGGATATATAGGTGAGACAGAGAGAAGAGACAGTGGAAGGGTAATGAGAGAAGAGGTAAGAGTGTAGTAGCTACCGGTCTATCATCAGCAAACGAGTCATGTACTGTAAAATAATACACACGTAATGAAATTGCCGCATCGAGAAGGCAGTAGGTAAATAGAGAGGCCGAGCGAGCTAGAAAGATAGAGAGTCTGGAAACAAGACCTGCCAAACCTTACAATAAAATCTTTCCTTGGTTCTTTGTGTCCACACCAAAGATAGTGTACATTGTCCATCCCTGTGTACAATTCTGCAGCGTAGGGCCCCTGGTTCCCCAGGCTGAATGCAGCCCGTTCTTGTGCTCTGGGCTGTGAATGCTATCTCAGAGCAGCAGTGCCCAGAATGCTGCCTATTCCCACACCCAGCAAACGCCACCAGGGGATAAGGAAAACACAATTGATAGAAAGTGTATTCTTTTCCATAGGTTCCCACCAGCATGTCGCTAACTGTTTCCGGTACCTTATCAAAGAACAAATGCCTTTGAAAACAGGGGGAAACAAAGCGCCGGGCTGCATTGTTGCCTGCTTTTTTGACAGGAGTAATCTGGCTTTTCCATCACCCACCAAAGTAACCTCCACCTAACAATCTTGCTGACAGGGCCATGCGGGGAGGCAGCCACGTGCCATCTGCTGTTGTCCGTTACGCACAACACCGGACAGGCATGGAGCTATACAGCCACATTTACCTCCACATAAACTGGCTCTCAACTTAAATATGTGCTACCTTCTACAAAACTTTAAACACTTAAAATAGATGCATTTTCTGCCACAATCAGATTTAAGCATTGTGTTGAGCTGCAGCAGTTCTTTAAGAATCCCCTTAAACCTGCTTTATCTAATGACCTTGTGATAGTAAATACTGTTCAGTATCTCCTATCCTTTTTCACCCCAGCAGTGCACACTATCATTTTGCTGCTAAGCCCCACAGTAGAGTACCATCTACTGGCTGTTTGGGGTACTGGATACACAACCATCATCTCAGCCACTTGCGTACAATCAGATCTCATCTGCTCCTCAAGGTCTTCAGATCGTTGCCTCTTAAGGCAAACAGAAGGAGACCAACCACAGCATCTGTGCACTTATCACATCATCTCCTGTGTAAATGCTCCATAAATTTCAAACTCTGACTTTTATAAAGCGCAAATGATTTGCATCTTGATAGATCAAAAGGTAGCAGAATTTAGAATAAGACATTAATTTAAGAGAAAAACAATATTTGCTTTGTCTCTAGCATCAAACAAGACTATTTAGGTATGGCAGTTTAATTCATACATATAGCTTCAGTGGAGTTGTGATGCAAAATAAGTGATTTTATGTGAGAAACAAAAGCTGCTTCAGTTAGTTATGTATAACTGTGCTATTATTAGATAAAAAAAGAAAGGCTCAAGGGCCAAAATATGTCAAAAATTGTGAAATTATGCTGCAAATTTCCTTAAATTATTAATTTCTACCAAAGTATATAATAAAAAAACCTTGCAATCAAAATCAAATTTGCCAGCAGTGATAGAAACTGCAATACAGTGCAAAAAACACACAAAAACATAATTACAATTAATATTATATTGTTATATGCCCTGACTTGAGGAAGCTCACTTAAATTGGAATATTCTTTATATGCAATCACTAATATAAGTAATTTAAATGTTATCCCCGAAATAGCATTAAAATGTTTATTATCATCAGCAAGACTGTCCTTATCATAATTACTGCCATTAAGAGTCGACTTTGCCACGTAAAGCAGTAAAGCCTATTTTCACTTTCACCTATTCTGCTGAATATGAAACACATACTAATAACACTTGTGTTGTCTGTCTGCTGGATTGAGGAGGTGACAACCTGATTCCGAAGCCGGGAGGGAGATGTCATCGGCACTAAAAGATAAATAGATCAGTAGAAGTGTCACTATCCTTCCTGGCTTATGACACACAGACCAATGATAATTACTCACTTGATGACAGGCACTGTGAAAAAAAAAGAAAAAAAAAAAGAAGAAGAAGAAGCAAAAAACCTTGTCGGGTGGTTTCGAAAACTAAATGGATTGCAAATCAGATGAGAAATGAAGCATTACTACCACTAATCAATTATATTATCACTCATATTTCACTTTATTTCACCCCCCTAGCCTTTGAAAAAAAAAAACACGCTACACAAATTTGCTAATTTCTAAAAATTAATGAAGCAAACGAAAAACAACATCCACACTTCAAAACTGGTAGAAATGTCCCTCATTTCCACCTCTCACACCCTGAAACTGATATGACACAGGCTTCACGACGTGTAAGATTTTAGTGAATCCTGTGAAAGAGATGGGCTCAGTGAGTGAGCGGGTGATATGTGGAGACACAGAGAGAGACGAGGAGAGGACTATTTTGCAAAGACAAAGGACAAGACTAATTAAACAATGCTGCTTATATAATAAAGTGTGCGCAAAATCAATAACCTCTCTGAAATATGAGTTTTGCCAGATTTCTGAATATCCAAATCTTAACTCGTTGCAGTTATTAAATTTCACCACAAACCAGCACACATCAACCAATTACACCTTTAGAGGAATAAAATCTCACTGTGGGTCACGGTCACACAAATGTCTTTTTGTGCACTTTTTATACATTCTGCTCAGATTAGTTGATTTGGAAAAGAAGGGCCATGAAAAACACACTGACACTCGACCATTGTGCCGCTGTACTGTTGTTGGTATCCACTGAGTCTCGGTGTGGGCTGCTCTGCATCCTCACTGCCCGAAGGCTGTTTTCCTAATCATATTAATGAGGCAGCGAAGCTCCAACCTGTGCTGCAGAGCCGCCGCCTATGCTCAAGGAGCAGTCCTATTTACACTGTACCTATACTAATCTGACAGCCTTGATCAAGGAACAGAAAATAAAACCCCTAAGGCCTCTATTGATCAACCTTGAGTCTTACTCTAACACCGTTGTGAGGGGCTGGTTAGCTATTACAAATGTTAGTGTGTTCAATGAATTATTTCATCAGAAAAAGCACGCCGCATTAAGTATTTATTTTGAAGTAAACTATTTCAAAGGGGTGTCCATACTATATGATCCCTGTTGAGATCAGGGTCCAAACAGTGCAGCCTATTCTTTGTGTATGTCTGCAGTGTGGGGGCTGCTGAGAGAGAGTGGGATCACAGTTAAGGAGGACGTCAATAGCAGGAAGCATCCACCGGTCTTTTAGGTTCTCAGGTGGGCACCTCAATAGAGCAGTCTCAATCCTCCGACTGCATGATCATATAATTGCAATCTCTGGAAAATCAACAGACTTTCATTATTTATGTCATTCAAAAAAGGCAGAGGTGAAAAAAATCCTGTGTTTCAGCTCAAATTGTCTGCAGGCTCAGGGGTTCGTGCACCATCAGTCTCAATCTAAGAGGCAACAAACTTTTATTTATGACCTCCCGGCTCATTAATGTGAACCTGCAAATGGTTGAAGAACAAAGTTGAAAACAACATCATGAAAAAGATAAAGGAAGGAAATACAATAAAGTGCAGAGTGTATTTGTTGTAAATAATCCCTAATATAATTACCCGTGGAGACCTGCCTTCTCACTGATTTCCTAAATGTTTACTAATGGACTCTCTCTCTTAGCCATTCTATTACAGAGAATTGTTGAGTGTTGCCCTGGAGGCTTATATCTCTCCCAGGGCCATAGGCCTGGTTAATGGATGACCCACTTGTTAGCTAATTGCCGTGGTGTCCCTGAACACAAAGGAAATGTTAAATTATGTTATGTGGCTGTTAGATAATGAGCTGGAGCAGGCATAGCACTTTCCTCTATGCTCCAAGTACAGTCCATACATACAGTATTACTGTTGTTAACACCTCAGAAGAGGAGATGTTTTTCCTCTGATTTTTATACCCACGAGCGTGTTTAACAGGATCGCTGTTCAATGTCTAACATCTTTTATTCCTTCAGCTCGTGTACCTATTTCTTTAGATAGTTATTTGTTTCATTTATTGACAGTATTTGCAACCATGTAAGAATGGTCATGAGGAAAAAAGTATGAACTATCTCAGTCATTATAGTAATACACAAATGAACTGAAACGATTTCTGTCCTCCACTTTTCCTCTTACACACAGAATCCAGGCCACATGTTGTGCTGTGAGTCATCAAAACATGGAAGCTGACTTCACGAACAGCCAGTTATTAGATCCGCGCTCCGACAGCGCGCACATGTAAATGGTGACCTCGTAAAGAAGCGGGGTCACACAAATCTTAAACAAGGACCTATCGCCCTGTCTCTAATGTCTCTGCTCTCTCGTAAAAAAGCCCAACAGACGAGCGACTTGCAAAGTCGGACCGCAGAGGAGGAGGAGCTTGGGGGTTTTTTAGACTTACAGTCACCGAACCTCAACAAAAGCAGACTGATTCAAACCAAATGGACAGCCAGCTTGTTATAAGCTCTCCTGCGAGAAAAAAAGTCCTTAAAAAGTCTAGCAGAGCATTATGCAGCAAGGAAACATTTAATGACTTTACAACTTTTTTTGGTTGATATTTCAGTTGTATACCAAAATATTTCTCCACCTTGATGTGCCAATTTTGTCCGTGAATCAAAGTTTCATTTAAATTTCTAAATAGAAAGCAGACAAAATGCATATTTCAGTGAATGGGATTCAGTCAGGGAGCCCTGTGTGGCTATATTTTAGGATCCCTGAAGTACAGACAGCCTCCTCACCTCTTGGACCTGAAGCCAGCAGCAGAGAGGCCAAGCCTGCCCAAAAGAGTCTCTTTCACCCTCCTCTGAGGATTTGTTTTCACTGGAGGACATGCTGGAACACAGTGCCATGTTTGAATTCTACTGGCACTTTTTTCAAATAGTAGCCACAGCCAATTGGAAAGGCCTGGCTGATGATTTTACTCAATATTTAACGTCCTAGGGCAGAATCTCTGGCAGCGCAGGATAAACAGCTAGGACTGCACCGGGTATGGAATGAAATAAATAACTAAACCTAGCATTCCTTAGATATCTTACAATTGAGACTCACTAAAATCCCAGAAATTACATTTTTCAAGCCCTTTTCATGCCCATGGTTTTGTTACGGCTTTATCATCAGTATCAGCAGCCTGTGTTTATTCAACCCTCAATTACCAAAGGCTCAGCCGGCAGGCCTTTAATTGATTACTTTAATTGATTGGTTGGGGGGGTAACCATGGCTGAAAAGCAGTTTATCTTAATCAGTTGAGAGGAAATTTAGAGAGGGGCTTGATTTCCTCCAGCTGATCACCCCTGTGTGGCATGAAAGTGCAGAGTGGGAGGAGGTGTGTGAAAATTCCTAGCTACACATCTAACACTAAGGAGGGGATGAACATTTACCGAACGCATCAAGATGACAGATTCACAAAATTTAGTCCCTCTTTCGAGTAGATAATCTCCCTCTGTCCAAACTCACAGCGGCGGACGCTCACACTTGAATGCTTAATCCTTTGATATCAGACCAGGTAGATGAGATGATGCGTAAGCACAGAATTACGCCATTTTCTAAAATAAACTTAATTCAGAACATGAATTACCAAGGCTTTGTTCAATGCCTGATATGGTAAAGAGGAAATGAGCAATGGCGTATAAGGCTACATCATATATGCATCATATATCCTTTTAAGTTATTTGGTGTATACATTTATAATATGCTTGTCAAATGTGCATTTACCAACCCCCTTTTAAATAATTATATATTTTTTTTTTTATTGTTTTTCCTGTTTTGTAGATTTTAAGTGTGAGCACACACAAATGTATTTAAATTACATTTTTCTTTTAATTCACTTAATAGCAGTGCAATTGAAACAGTCACAATAGAACTGTAAAGAAAATGAGAAATGCATTAAGATTTGTGCTCGCTCTACTTTTGTGGATTCAACTGATCCATCGCTTTCTTCCATTATTCTCCATTTTATTCTTTAATGGGAATGTTTGTTAATATATTTTGAATCTAAAGAGTGCTATAATCACAAAAAAACAGTATTGGTGACTTTACTGATGACTGATGAGTGTGATGATGGAGATTTTACTGCTGATGGTGGTTTACATGTGCATGTATAACAACTTAATGATGCTGTGAGGGCTAAAAATAACCAGTGGTGTCTGTAATGGTCTGATGGTGGTGTTCGAGGATTCTGCCAGTGTAAAACGAACTTTGCTTCATCCTTTCCATTGACAGGTCTACAAAAACGGATGAACTGTACATAGAAACAGTTGATTAGGAGCGTGTCTATGGTCATTTACGGACAAATGTGAGAGTGGAAATCAAACTTGTGAGCAATTTCACAACGATTAAGAATTATTCAATAGAGTTTCGCACAGCTTTCGAAATCTGAGATACGTGTATCTGGCACCTGGTGTTTTATCTTCTAGGAAATATGAGCATAGTGTAGGGGTGTGGGAAAAAAATCGATACAGCATAGTATCGCGATATTTTTGAATGGCAATATCGAATCGTCACACGGAAACCAAGTATCGAGGGATTAAATAAATGATCGATACAACAAAAACAAATTAAACTTTTGGTAACCTAATAGAATAAAATAATCAATAGTCTTTTCAGCCTGCTTGATACATTTTGCAGCAATAAAAATCACTGAAGTGAAAAGAACAGACTGAAAACTTGATCTTATGAGACAAAAAAAAGATGTTGACAGAGTTTTCCTTTGCAGACAAAACATGCAGCTCAAAAAAGGTAATAAATCACAATAACTCTTATCACAATACTCACCATATTGCAACATCTTTAAAATCACCATAATATTGTATCGTGTGTTCGCGATGATAGCGTATCATGGGGCCTCTGGTGATTCCCACCCCTAGCATAGTGCAGGCACAACATGCACATGGAGGCATTTGGACAAGATGTCTGATACATTAACAGACTGTTCAGGATATTACAACCCTTTTGTCTCCTCTGTGACCAAACAGTATCAAAGACCCAACAACCCGTCAGTGACAACATGTCCCTGTTGACAGGATTTAAGTTGTAAGAGTCTTTCCTGTGGATGTGAATGGGTTTGAAATGTTTCCCACTTCAGGACAGTTAAGGAAATAAGGAGTATGAATAAGCGCTATCGTCTCACTGTGGCTCTCAACAGCCAAGAGCAAGGATCTTTGTGTATTAAACCCAAAACTCATATACACTTCCTCAGTGACCCTGAGCGCTGCATGTCTAACAGTACGCGCTTTATTTTTTGAAGGTGCAAGAAAACTACAAGAACACTTGTACATGACATAGGAAACCTTTTGAGTGCTGCGACTGCTACATACAGAAGGCGCAGACAGTACAGAGGCTCTGCAGAACTTCCTGTATCTGAATACACTCCGGTGAAGGCCTGATATAAATGTGTTGGCAGCGGTGGCTGGTGGTATCACTTATGCCGAGTAAAGGATATTTCTGAGTGATTCAAAATGTTTGCGTGAGATAACCCGTGACTCTGCTGTGAATTCAAGGAGAATATCAACCTTATCTCGATAATAAAATCCTCTATTGATCTATGACTCATTAGTGTATGACAAATCGCTGATGCAAATGATTTTGGTAAAGAGATTAGAGACAGACAATTCAGATAATGGCAATAATGCTCCTCTACTGCAGCACAGACCCCTAATGGACAGCATCTATTGCACTCAGGAAATGTGTACTTAATTTAACCCTTCTTACTCATGTATTTATCTGGGGAGCTATTTGCAACTTTAACTTGTCTGAAATTATGACATCACTGACCTTTGCTATGTATGACCACTTTGACCTGTCTGGCTTCATTCATGTCCGTTTACTGTTTGCCCTTTGCCTGGTGGTAATTGGTCTCTGCCTGGCACTAATGGCCGCTGGATAGGAATGCTTTCCCCCTGTCTGTTCAGAGGATAATGACAAGAGGCCAGCATGACCTTGTCTGGGTGGGAGCAGCTTTCCTCCTTCTGAGAGAGGCCACTCCACCAGGCTCCCACTAGACTCTGGTGTCTGTCAGGATCTGAAGATCCAGCACTGAAGCGCCACAGCAGGCCAGCCAAGCACAACCACGAGTCGTTGGGAGCGTGAGCAATCTTTCCCATGGTCCTTTGCCCACAGTCATTTATCTCAAATCTCAAGGCCATGGTCTGTACTGGACAAGTACTAACAATAGTCAGGTTGAAATTGAGATTTAAAATGCAGATTTTTGGAAGAGATTAAGATTTTTTTTTCACCCTGTTTTACTTTCATTATTGAATAATCTTGAGATGTGTCAGTAAAATAGTGAAAAATGGCCATCTTCAAATTGTTTATTTTGTCTGATCAACGGTCTTAAAACCAAAGACATTCAATTTACAATTACATAAACCACAGAAAAGCAGCAACTTCTCATATTTGCTAAGTAGGAACCAGCAAATATTTGGTATTTTTTTTGCCTGATTAAAGTTAATCAATCATCAGAATTGTTGCCAAGGGAGATTCACACCACATCCCTGCCAGCTGAAATGTCTTTCACTCTGAAATATGTCTGTCACTTGTTGATGTGACTGCTATTTTTCAGTCTCAGAGAGACGCCAGCAGGAGTTATAAATGTCTAAATCAAGATAAATGTTAAAAGGTACAAAACGCAAATTTACAGGTTTTAGTTCTTAATAGGCCGACAGTGTAGGACTTGGGGGTATGGAAAAAATCAAACATTATATTTTTGACCAAATACCTGGATATCGATTTTGCAGTGATATTGCTGGGTTTACTTGGTGCTTTCACAAAATATGTACACAATGAGACTCCTGAAAAATAATCATCGGGAATATCAATATGATGACGAAGTAGATTAAGGCAAACAGAACAGCTAGAACAGTCTGGACAGTTCAGAAAATTAAATAACTTTACTGTAATACAGCCTTTTAAACCAGGACTAGACAACAATTATGATATGCAAAATCTAAGACAGTATCTAGTGTCATATCACAGTATCTATATATTCTGGATACATCGCCCAGCCCTGCTACAGTCAGTGACGGCATTTGAGGACCTCTTGTTATACCGCACTGGAACACATTTAAAGATCTCCTCTTACAGACTAAGAATTAAATAAGTGACTGTTGAACAGAACATGTCCAGAGCTCCATTTGCTGCTCAGTGATGTAGCTAAGTTCGACCACTGGAACACTTGGCCAGATTATAAGCTTTGTGTCAGAGCTCAGCCTCAGGGTTTTTGTTAGGAGTTATCACGCTCAAAGCCCCTCTAAGCTCTCAGAGCATGTTTATAACTGTGTGTGCGTGCTTGACGTGTATATGCTGGTATCATCTGTTGATGTATACACTTGTCCACTGGTTATGAAATCGTTCATTTTCCATGTAAATTAGGTTTGCGGTGGCAAAAACATGTATGGTTTTTATAGTACCTTTACCCGGTAAATGGGCTGACAGAGACAGAAACACAGACAGACGCACATACAAACACTTTCCTTGTTATTCTCCCGTTTCTACCTCATTCCATTCTGTCACTCCATCTCTCTGCCATCGCTGCGCTACTCTTCCCAGATAAATGTTTCATGAGGCAGCCCCCATATCCTCTCCTGGAATAACGTCCTCTAGATATGTCCAAGAGATTATATGACACATCACTCAGTCACATTTAGACTGCACATCTCATGGCCTAACACAAGCAACAGCGCTAGCATAGGAGGGGTAAAAACAGGGGAGAAGCATATTTCATTACCCAAAACTGACTGTCAAATAGTGTCTACAGTCAAAGAATTATCAAAGGGTTTATCCTTTTCAGATGTGAAAGTCTAAAGTGGGTCACACGCTACATTCACTGTAATATCACAGTAAATATTCACAAGCTTATCATTATTTAATCACCCCCTAATGGAAAAGATCCCCACCCCAAATATAGACCCACCTCCAAACTTAATAATTTTCAAATATGTTAACAGCTGTAACTGTAAACTTCATACAGTGAGTCTGCCTGTCCTGTATTTCACCTCAGCAGCTGTACGTAGGGCAGCGGAAGACTCATTTATCGAACGCTGCACCTTTACAAGAGCAATTAATTAACATATTAGAAAAAAACGTTTGTAGAAGAAGAAGACACACTTACAAATCAGAATTACAGAGGAATAAAATTAACACCTTAAATCTGTAAGCAATCAAAATGTGAGGTTATATTGATTCAAATTAAGGCAACACCAAAGAAAAGCAGATAACTTATATGTCTCTGTTACACATTATCAATTTAACCATCAACTGTGCGTGTTATCTAACTAGGTTAGGTGATTTTATTATTGAAGAGGTATCTATTTTTTGTTATAGCATTTTCCCATATTCATGTTTTCTACTGAGAGCACTGCATTTCTACTGAGAGAGGCCGCCGCAAGCATCAGCCGCGCCGCCATGTTGTCCTCTGTAGGTATGCACTGTGTAGCTGATGAGAAACAGTATTTCGTTTCTTTTTGTATGTAAATACTCAGGGAAATGACAAATAAAGTGAATCTGAATGTTTTGATTGACTTACAGTACACTAGCCACTATCTGCAACTAACGATTATTATTATTAATTAACGACTACTGCAGATTATTTTCTCGAATACTTGATTAATTGTTTAGTCTATGAAATGACAAAAAAAACCTACTGAGAATGTTCATCACAATTTCCCAGAGCCCAAAGTGACAACTTCAGTTTTCCTTTTCTGTCCAACCAACAGTCCAAAACTCAAAGACTCTTCATGTACTATCAGTTGTGACTAGTGGTGGGAATCACCAAAGGATCCATGATATGATTTTATCACGATACTTAAGTCACGATTCAATATTATTGCAATTCTAAATATGTTGCGATATTTCCAAAATGAAATAGATTCCTTTTAAGTATCAGGAGGATTGGCTGGATTAATGAGTAAGGTGTCCCTGGGGCAATTTTTTTGTTGCTGGACCCCTGATCTTTCGGTAAAAATGGAAGACCTGTTTTAATAGATATTGTTGCAAATATAAATGTGCGTTTAAAGTTCCAGTGTGTAGGATTTTGTGGGGATAAATTGGCAGAAATTGAATATAATAACTATGTTTTCTTTAATGTATGATAACTTGAAAAGAAGAATTGTAGTGTTGTCATTACCTTAGAATGAGCCGTTTACATCTACATAGGGAGCGGGTCCTCGTCTACGGAGATTGCCCTTTGTGCCGCATGTTTCTATGGTAGCCCTGAATGAGCAAACCAAACAGTAGCCCTTTTTAGATAGGAATTGTGCAAATTTGCAGGAAAGCCCAATCAGTTTTTTTTAAGCATTGGCAGTATAAAAACAGAATTGGGGAGTGCGGCAAAATGCCGCCTACCTACTTCTGTTTATACAGAATGCACATTTTTCGCGGCAATGGGGGGCGTGAGCATGTAACAAAATGTGTGGCTCAGCGTGTGACGTAAACAGTGGCATGGGAGGGAAGCTGCGACTAGTCAGGCGGCGATTCTCTCGCAAGTCGGCCCGTTTCTCACCGTTCCTGTCATCTGACGGTTAATGGCCTCGTCGTTTGCGAGGACAAGGAGGCTGCGCAATTCCTTGTCTCCCCAGTTGCTCATCTTTACAGTGTCTGTCAGGTTTGCATTTCCCTCTTGCTACTAGCTGCTTGCTAATTCCTGCTATCAGCTGTTTCCGCACGTGCGGCGTCATCAACAGCTCCTCCCACAAGTCATCAACAGCCCCTCCCGTTGTGGAAGGCTGCCTCGGTCAGTTTAAACTAAAAGAGTTCCACCAATATGACTACCCTACAAGGCGTAAAATTGGGCACCTCGGATCAACTCACCATTCCATCTCTGTGTGTATAAACGCTCGCAGCTGGCCAGCAAAACGGCCCAACATTCAAGGAAAATCTGGCAGTGTAAAAGGGGCTACTGGCTCTAGAAGGTAGGGGTGGGAATCACCAGAGGATCCACGATATGATATTATCACAATACTTCAGTCAGGATACAGTATTACTGCAATTTTAATATGTTGTGATATGCTGAGTATTGCCATAAAATATATTGCGATATATTACCTTTTTTCAGCAGTAAATTGTGTCCCCAAAGGAAAGCTTTGTCCACATCTGCTTTATCTGATAAGATTAATTTTTCAGACTATTCATCTCGCCTCAGCCATATCTAGTGAAACTGAAAAAGCAACTGATTATTCTAGTAGGCCACCTAAAGTTGAATTTGTATTTGTAATATTAATAATTTACATCATAAAAGAATTGATGCTTGGCACTGTGTGACGATACAATATTGCCACACAAAAATATTGCGATACTATGCTAGTACTGACCAAAAAAAGCAGCAAATTGTCTCATTTAAGAAGCAGGAGTCAGCAAATGTTGTCATTTTTTCTTGGAAAATGACTGAAAAGATTGATCAATTATCAAACAGGATAGTGATTTATTGTCATTCGATCGACTAATCAACTAATTGTGCAGCTCCAGCCACAATCTAGTCTTATTCTCTTCCCTGTGGAGTCTCTTGTTGTGTGTTGTTTTGATCATTGCCATATATGCTACATCACTTTGACAGAACAAGGAGCTGTATTTACTTGTGTTTGCAGCTGGGGCATGCCACCCGTGTAAGGTAATAAAATATGCTTGCATAAAGATGAGTTGTGTTAACTGTATGAACCCTGGCTCTCTGTTAAGAGCCCTGCTGTTTAATCAGTGGTAAATTATACTGTCTTGCCTGCCATGGTCGTTTGTCAGCACATATTGATGCCTGCTGCAAACAGCGGAGGTAAGATCATTGTTGCCTCTATTGCTTCTGTGGATGCCTTCAAGTAAAAGGTTCAATCCTTCTTTTTGTTGTCCTATACACACTTTGAAAACAATTAGTTGGCCATGCCATCCAATTATTGTGATACACATTTATGAAGGTTTGTCAGTTTGTCATCTAAAGATGCATGGGTTTCATTGAAGCTTGCCTTCTCAAAAGAACTGTACAATATTCTTTCCAATACACAGGTCTCTTTACTATACAGGTTTCTCTACAGTATTCTATTTTCAAGTCCAGTTCTTAAATTTTAATGCAACGTAACTTCATTGCATTCAGAGTGAGATCAAAGTCTTCTGGTTCTCTGTTTGATGTATCCTCTATTTGAAGTTTTTTCCAAAGACAGAGAGTGTAAAACAAAAGTTTACATATTCTTGCCTTTGTGGGAGCAACTTCTGCTGCACAATATATTGATCCCACTTTCTGAAAAAAGAGAAAGTAGAAAGACTTGGGGTTTTTTGTTTGAATCATGTTGTTGCATTGTCAATACAAGGCCAGCAGCCTGTTCCTGGCTGGGCTGATGGAGCTGAAGTGAAGTGAGGAGAAGAAGAAAAAAAAGGAGACTGAAGGGCGAGTCAGGTTTGTATGGTATCAATCTGAAAAAGGTTGATGGGCCACGGTGACCAGCGCTGTGCTGATGGACAACCACACCCCGGGGAAAGTATCACCCACTGACAGTGACTGACAGATAGAAGAAGCAGTGTTGTTGCGATGTTGAATGGCTACTTCCCACAACACAAGAGGTGTGATTAGGAGCTGTCAAAGCAACATGAGGTAGCTGACAATGACATCACTCACAGCCAAAGAGTGGGCAACACTGCTGATGTGTATTCATTGAGAAACTGGAGAGAGGCAGCCTTTACAAAGCACTGTATGTTTATATGCAAGTATGTGTGTGGGTGGTGTTGTGTGTAAAGAGGTCACTGTGATTTCTCTGAGTGGAGGCAGTTTCTCAGTTTGTGTGATTTAGGTACCGAATGTTTCTGCTTCTACAAAAGTAAAATTAAACTTCTCTCAAATTGTCAAAGTGCTACAGTAAACGTGTGCTCTATTATCAGGACATATTCTGTGGAGACCCTGTTTTTTTGCAGCAAGCACAGTGTATTCGACGGTAACACCGTGGCTAAATTACTACTGCAGTGTCACAGTGTCACATTTTGTTGATCTCACTCAAACATTCATATGTAGCATTGACTACTTTACAGCCGTGTAAATAACTTTGCAGTAATTTATAGTAATATGTCGCAGAGTCATTAATCTTGAACTATATTTTTTAGCCATGTGTAGACGGTACCATAACTCAGCCATGTTGCAGCAATGAACCACCCGTGTTTCATGTCCGTGGTATGTAAGACATACAGAGAGTGAATGGATCAGTACATCGGAGTAAGTAGTGTAAGGTCAAAATGATAATATATTATAAAAGATAAACAAAAGTCTGAAGTATATGATGAGTTTCTTTATGGGTGTTTGACAGGGGTGGGAAAAATCATTTAGAGAGGCTTTTGTTTTTGATTTGTTCTTTTTTTTTTTTTTTTTTTACAGTTTTTTATTTGACATATTAATGTCTGACTCAATATAATTCAAATGCTGAGCTGGGAATAACTTTTATTGTGGTTGTCTATATGTAGCGTGACATCATCTGTTTCAAGAAAATCAAAGCCAAAGCAAGAAAGCAGGAAATGACAGATGGTTTGAGGACATGGAACTTCAGCTGCTTGAATAGTAACTCAAATTGAGCCAGGCCGGTGTAAACCCAACCCCCCCGCCGTGGCAAAATCAGCAAACTTTCTGTTGCTGCCATCACATAGATTGGTCTCAGCCCAGTACTTTGTTTTTGCTTTGTTGTCAATAGTGATGTCAGTTACATTTGGTTAGGTCAGGGCTATGGAAGATTAATCATTCATATTTTTGTCACTACATCTTAGCCTTTCTTACCGTCAGGTGTGCATTAACTACAAGTTACACACTTCCTTTTAAATACAAAAACATGAAACAATCTGTTCTTGTGTTTGATGTTTTCAGTAGCTGCCATGAGAAACCGGTAATTACCAATTCTCAGTATTACGTATGAAAAAAAATACATATCGTGCATCCCTAGAAACACTGCAGGGACAGCTAAATTAAAGCATTTTTTTTATTTATGATATTGTACATATACATTTTAGTAAGTAAGTATGTACGTAAGTAGTTAAGTAAAGTATATTAAACAAAGGACCCTTCACAGAGCAAGTGCTTCTCTGGAATAAAAAATATATCTACCACTTTTCCATGCAGTATATGATGCTGCTGAAATAAAAGTCAGAAAGACTGACTGACATGAGATGTGCATTGTTTTTGGAAACATGTCTCATGATAAACAGTCTCAAGAAGTATATGATTCAACTTCTTCCCATGATCTTGTGTTATAAAGTTAACAAAAGTTGCAATAAATTGTAAAATCAAATTGCAAAACTTATAAAATCACAATATTTAAAAACGGCAATACTTAACAGGAGATAACCATATCGTCCCAACCGTAGTGTATGACAACAGATTTATCGAGGAGGTATGCTACAGAGACAACTGAGTCTGAGAAGGACGTCTGTGATCACTGCAAACACAACCAGCAACCCAGTGTGTAAGTAAGCACAAGTGCGCTTTAACACGTGATACAGGTAGAAATCCCATAACTGTGAGGATAATGTGTAAATTACAACTTAACTATATTCTGTTGAATGACCCATCCATCAGATTAAATCTTCCAGTTTCTTTTTAGACTTTATTTTGACTATTTTCCCTTCACATAACTACAGTCAGAGAGCAGCATAACTATGATGGATATACTGCATGAGGTGTGCCAAATAAAACAAGTGAGAAGGCCAGGCAGGGGCAGGTACAGTGGGAAGGGGCTGACTCGCTCTCTGTGCTTAGATCTCACAAGGCAGACACAGATGGAAAGATCTCTGGGCTCTGAAATGCTCGGCTGCACGGGAACATGCACAAATACAAAGCCCGTTTCACTGCAAGATTACTGCAGTGTTTACTGGTGTGAACAAAACTGTCACCTATTCAAAGCAGTTATTGACAGCAGCAAAGACAGGGATTAGAGGTGTTTTAAATGTCAGGAAGAAAAAAGGGAATACGTGTTCAGTGATAGTATTTGTGAACCTTGAATTTTGTGTCACAAGAAGGCTAACCAGACATAAAAATACTTCTACTTCAACAGGGACAAGGTTCATGGTATATAAAACATAAAACAACCATTGCTAACGTATTAATTTCATTTTGTGCTGACATATTGCAGTCCGAAAATGTTCTGCAGAATGCTTAAACCTGTTTTTTATTGTAGTCAAACTGAACGCGATGCTCACATTTAGCAGAAGAAACAGTGCACTGTGCAGCGCACAGACTGTGTGTTGTTTTGAAATCAGCTCCATGACCTGCATCCAATACAAACAGTCCCATACATGCTTGGCAGACTCCAGTGTAAGGACGTTATTCACTGTTTCAGTTTGGCCAGGGTGTAACTCCTGACTCACACCATACAATAACATTAGATCTGACTGGTAAAGTGTCGAAAAGGTAAGTTACTATACCATACACATTTCTGAGCTTCACTTCTTGCAAGGTTTGTTAAAAAAGCAACATGGATCTATAGAAGGTAGCATGTATCAACTAATATCACAAATCAGTAACTAGCAGAAAATATTAATAACACTGACAATGATTTTCTAATAATCTGACATCAGAGTTTTATTTCTAACACATATATTCATTTTTATATTACTAGAAATATTCAATTATATAGAAAATAAATACAAAATTACATGAAATTGCCAAACTAATATTGCTTTACATCAAACATAACTCTTTGTATACTTAAAACAAAAACTCAAATAACTTGTTTTATTTTTGTTTTGTTTTAATTACAATTGGCAAATTATATCACCAATAATTTGGACAACTCAATTTGTAAATCATTTAATGCACTGACTCCACTGATTAAACGATAATAATGATCAATGTCCTGCCTTGTGTCAGCTAGCACATTTTCTAAATAGGACAAGCTAAACTGATAAGACACCCTATGCACGCAGTAATGTCTTGACTTTATTTAATGTAGTAGCATGTAAATGCTGGTTCAGTGTCTGTTTTCTGTGGATCTGTGAGGTTTCCCTTGGTTTAATATCCTCTCTTTGTTATTCTCTCCCTTTACACTATACAACCTTTTTATTTTCAGGATCAATCTAACACAGTTCTATAGTTAATTTCTTCAGCCACCAACACATGCACTGAGTATGTCAGAAGTTCTGATGTGTGTGAAACTTCCCTGTAAATTAAGAATTATTTGTTGACTTTAGGATAACTTTGAACTGTATTATAGATTTGTGTATATTTTTAATTAAGATTATAATAGTAAATACAGCAGCAAGTGGTGATTCCACTATTAATGGTTCAAAATAACTACATAAAGATAACTAAAAGGTTTTAGGACCATCAGACAGACACTCATCATTTAACTCTAAATTTGTGCTGGGCCACGCTCTGCTTTAGTAACACTGTTCACCCCTATTGATTAATTGCAGAAACATATTGGGGACATACCTCAATAGCTTTATAAAAAAAATGTACCTGTTTGGTGACATTTGGACAAACACTAATTGAGTCGTGGACAAAGTTTGCACCAGGCCTTGTTGTTTGGAACTGGTGACACCGCCTTTGGAGCAGTTTCAAAATAATTTTACACACGTGGTTTAACATTGCTATGAAACATATCCTGCAAGTTCTGTAATGATTGGACATGCAATTTCTGATATTTAGACAGATTTGTGAAACTTTCAGGGTATGTTTCAGGTACTTATGTGGACATATCCTGCAAGTTTCTTGATGATTGGCTAAAGTGTTATGGAGGTAGGTCTATTTATGTGCTAAGCCACGCCCCCTCTAAAATCCATTGGTCGGTATCTTCAAAACGCAATGAGATACCAAAAAGCTTTTCATAACTTTTCATTAGCTTTGTCCAGTGATGATCCACAGATAATTTGGTACAAATCATAACTACGATTTAGGAGGAGATGTCAAAAATGTTTTTCAAAAAATTAAAAATGGTGGAAAATCTAGTCAACAAACTTTAATGGTTCTTACATTTTTTGTAGAGCACACTGAGCTGTACTTGTGTGTCAGATTTCAAGCTAATCTGCCTTACAGTGTGAAGGGCATGGCCTTTCCAAAATTGGATTTTTGGGCGATAATTATAGCACCTCCATCCGGCTGATTGGCATCATATTTCATGAACACTATTTGCACACAACTTCCAGTCATTGAGGAAAATTCCATGTGTCTAAGATGTAACATCTCATAGGAAATTGCTAAATAATTTCTGAAGAAGAAAAAAAAGGAATAACAATAATAAATTCACACAAAAACAACAGGGTTTCAGCCTTCAGTTTGAACCCCTAATTATTATTATAGCAGCAAAACTCGGTCCAGCATATTGCAATGTACAGTGTATGCCTAGTGAGGAACGTCAATGTGGAGCATTGTAAGTCCCAGTGTGTTTGTTTCCAGATGTCATTTTGTGTAAAAGCTGTAGAACTGTAAACTGTTGTGTTCCTTCCAGTCTCTTTCCTCACTTGCACACACAAATATAATGCGTATTATATAAAAAAGAAAAAACAAGAACTTTGGTGTGTTCTCAATGAGCAGCAGAAAATCTGCATTGTTGTTGAGCCACATGCAAATGCCGGTATTATGAACCATTCTTTCTCGGTTCAGGATGATAACTCCTCAGTAATAATTAAGCTGATGGCCTATTATGTTGTATCGCAAATCAAATATGTGTAGTATTTGGCGGTGGCTGAAGTGGGAAGTGTTGGCATGAGGCCAGCCTGTATTGCTGTACAGATGAACAGATGCAGGTGCATCACAACTTGCCCGTGCCTGTCAGCAGAACAGAATGGATCAGCGACAATAGCAGGCGTCTACTTCAGAGTAATTGTGCAAGATGGCTCACTCTGAACCTCTTTGTGAAGCAGGTGTTGTGAGTCTAGATTTGGATGTGTTGAAGTTTGTGTACGTTTAAGTTTTTGGTTGAATTTTGATAAATATCGGACTTTTCCTTGTTAGGCATTTTTGCAAAACTAAAACAAGGCACTTTCTAGCACTTGGGAAGTTATTTGTTGTGCATTCTCTGACACATTGTGACTCATCTCATTGGATTAGCTGCATCCAGACTTGTTTATAACGAAGATAAAATTGTGCTGCTACTTTTATGTTGCCGCGATATTGTCAACTTTTGCAGTGTTTACCATTACTGTAGTTGTTTGTTTGCCACAGTTTTGTTTATCCCTTGAATTCCAGTATATTTCCAGGCTATTGGATGTTGTTTAGTTGTCATCAAAAGGAGCTTATCTATGAAAGTTCTTCTGTTTTGAAGGAGAACTGAATTTCAGCATTAAAAATTAAATGGTATATTGCAAAACATCACTTCTTAGATTTGGGGCAAGTGTTGGAGCAGATG
This sequence comes from Epinephelus fuscoguttatus, assembly GCF_011397635.1. NCBI lineage: Eukaryota > Metazoa > Chordata > Actinopteri > Perciformes > Serranidae > Epinephelus > Epinephelus fuscoguttatus. The sequence goes on along the minus strand of NC_064753.1, from coordinate 29,509,681 downwards.
TTCCTCCAGTGATCTGTAAATAAGTGGAATTGTAGATAAAGACACTGAGGAGGCTGTAAGATATTCAGGAAGCAGCCCAGCCCTGCTTCAAATCCACTCTAAGAAAATAGTGCAAAAGCAGTCAAAAACTGTTAAAGCGTATTTGATTCTAGCATCTTGTTTTAGTTCTTCTTCCTCTCCCTTTCTCCTCAGACCCTCTCTCATTTCTGCTTGAACTGGGAGTGGGGGGATAGAAAAAAAGACCTTGAAGAAGGCTGCGAGATTAAATTAATCGTTGGTGGGAGGAAAAATATCACTAAAGTATGCATAAGTGTAAAAGAAATGAAAACAAACAAACATATTTTAAAGAATATCTTGAATTGCCGATAGAACGCGTTTGAGCAAAAACTGGATGCTTTGTGGGTTTTTATCTCCTTGAGCTGTAAAGCATGTTTGGAGGGAGTGTGCTGCCCTCTGCATGGCTCACAATTTAATGAAATATATAGCGATTGTTCCTCAATCAGAACAAGTGCTTGTTTAAAATGCAAATCCGCTCTTGTCTGTGACATGCTGTAATTAGACAGAACAATGATGTATTATTTCTGTGATCTTTCTCAGTGCTCATCAAGAGCTTTGAGAATGGGACAATGATTGACCACCTGGTCCTGCTACTGTAGCTAAATTTATTAAACACGCTCTCTTTAGAAAATCAATGTGTGATTGTATGAGTTGTTCGGGGGTCAGGCTTATTTTTCATGAGAAGACATAATTAGCCTGACCTGTGACTTGCAAATGCTTCGGATTGTTCTGCACTGTTCTTAAAATGTGCGAAAATGATTTGGAGGAACTTAAGACAGACTATAGTCCCTCGGTGTGATTACTGTATATTAAAAATATATTTGCTTTATTCAGTAGGACGCACTGCTGCAACATCTGAATCCTTTATATCTGCAGTAGCTGTTGTAAATTTCTTGCCAAAATTGAATTTAAATCCTTCCTGCTATCATGAAATGCGTCAAGGCTTTTGAGGATTACAGTAGCACATGAGAAACAGAGAGCAGGCTTTATAATATTAAACTGATATATTAGATAACACTCCTCTCTGTGTTATCTCACATTACTGCGCAGAAGTGAATGTTTTGTGGCATTGATGAAACATTTTAAAAAGGCACTGGTGCATTTACCGCACATAAGCCAGTGGGCAAAGCTGGAGGCAAATCTCTGCGCCTACTTATCGAATAACTTGTGATTAACAAAACAGGCTGTTTTTCAGAAGAATGGCGCTTGGAGAAATGAACCTTGCCTTGTCTCTGGAGTCAGTTTATAATTATTATATTGTGTCTTAATTGAACTTCACCGCGGCGCTCTCAACAGCACAGCTCCATGACCAGAGCTGCGTGATATATTCAGCTCATTCTGCTGCTTGGATAAATTAATTGGATTAAACATTTGATTATCAGTTCCTTTGTGCATCCATGCTTGAATCTTTGCCGTAAACACATTGGTATAAATACAAACATATGTTTCCGACTCCCAGCCCCCCACAGACACACAGCAGGCGAAAATAAAAGACAAAGAAAGCCCACCAGCTTTAATATGTGCTTATGCTTACACCCCAGACCACACAGCCTATCAGCTGTATAAAAACTTTGTTGTTTTTTTTTGCATGTAACTGACAAATCTACTAAAAGTATTCACCTAGGTTGTGTACATTATATATCTAAGTGCGACAGAAGCCTCTCTGCCACCAGTTTACACATGTTGTACCATGAATTTCTTCCACATCACACTCCAAAGAACGGGACAAGTTGTGAATGATGATAGTAGTTTTAATGTGTGTGTGAGGGAGAGAAAGAGGGTATGTGTGTTGGAGGGGCTGCTTGTGACTGGTGCAAGGGTGTCAGGAGCAGATGCAAATGAGTAGAGTGCAGCAGTGTAAAACCAAATCAGAGAAAAGGAAAAATAAATGAGCGGGAGAGGAAGTGAGAGAGGATGAGGGAGTGTGTGGAGTTCACAGCCTGGGCTACTTTCACACCTGCAGCCACTGAGCTTGTTTTACATTCAAATACACACACACACACACACGCGTACAGTGCACATTCTCTCTCACACACACGCACCGGATGACAACCGCATGACACGGCAACAACACACCACAGCATGCCACTTCTGTATCCACTCAATCACAGTCTTGCTAATCACATGCAAATTAATATCCCGTTGTCCTCAGGTCACATCCATCACGTTAACAACGAAATCCACCACTTTGCTTGACTTCCTTGCAGTTCCTGTGATAATGCGGAACAAGTATGACAGCTTTTATGGTTGCGTACATATAACGCAGTGCCTACTTCTGTCCAGCCTTGAAAGGTTTTCTCTTGGCATCATCCCACTTTTGATCAAATGCTTGAGCAAATGACCAAAATGGGTGCATATTTTCAATTTCAAATTAGTAATCAGAGCCTATATTCGCTACTTCGCATATAACATACTCGTTTTTAATCATGATGTTTTGGTTTTTATGTCCTGTGGGGTGGAAACTTTGTGCATCTTTACTAATGTAATGAGTGCAGGAAAAACGAACTGCCATCTGCTTTTCTATTTACTAAACATTCTGGGAAAATCTGTCCTCAAACTCAGGGATTGGATTGCTCCGGAGCATAATGCAAACATATCCTTTTGATCCTAGATTGAAATTTGATTGAAATTGTAAGTATAAAGTGTACCTTTGAATTAAAGCAATTATTATTCCTTTGTGTCTGACATCAAAAGTACCTCCGAGTGAATTGACAGTGTTCCTGCAAGCTTCAGGAAAATGATTGATGCGCTTGAGTTAGTCACAGTGACTTGCATCACAGTCTTTGAGATTTAATTTCATTTGAATACATCCATAATCATTATCACCATTTTGAAAGGAAGCTATTACAACCATTTGCTGAGACTTCAAAATGTTTTACAACAGGCCCGAAACATCAAATATGAGCATAGCTGAAAAGTCTTTAAATGCACTCATTAAGGCAATTGAATAATGTTGTGGTGTGGTGATCAGAAAGCAGCTTGTGTTCAACGACGGGTTAAATTATGGAGGTGTACTACCTTGAATACAGATTCCCTTTTAGTTTCTTGTATGTTTTGTCAGTAGTTTTGCCACATGTGACACGTATCCCTTCACACACTATTAAAAACCCTCAAAAAAAGGTTTTAACAGGAACTTTATCAGGGACGGTTGTCTCAGGGTTTTAGACAGTAAAGAGTAATGAAGAGTGTTAGACCCAACTCGACATGTGAGCAAATTACTAGCTTTGCCACAGGATGTTACAATGATGAGATTATTATCTGAATGATTTGAAATTAAATACATATTCAGACAGAATTTAAATATTTCCCTAATTTCGATCTGCTATTAGTAGGATTTAAAAGCTTAAAACTTTGGTCACCTCCTTAAATCTGCTGAAACTGGACTATTTTCACTATTTTTAGTTTTTAAAGACCAAATTGTTCTTTTAAACCTGATGATTTTATGACTTGCCTTTTACTTTGCTGCCTTTGTGAAGCACTTTGTAATGTGGATTTTGAAAAGTGATTATTATTTTTACTACTACTTGTAGTAGTAGTAGTAGCTGTAGTTATTGTTTGTATTATTAGTATTATGTCATGCCAGTGTTTCACCACCTTGGATGGGGACTGATAATGTACATTATTTAGTCATAATGCAGACCCTGAATTTGGGATGTTGCTTGACATACTGCATGCTACAGTACAAAAATACCATGTGATGATCACTCACATAATGTTCCTATCAAAATGTTGTTTACTAACTGCTGTGGTTAATTCATGAGTCAAAAATATTTTCTTCCCTTTTTGTAAATAATTTATCATTTTGGCACTTTTTGGAATACTGTGTTAATTAGAGGTTTTTGTAAACACAGTACAAGTTGAAACCTAGCATAAAGCGATGGTCTAATAATCAAGATTACACAGGGACATGGAAATGTGACAATAGGAGGATTAAATATACCTTTGTGTTTGCTTTCATCTGACTGCAAATACATGACATATGTATATTCTTCATCCTTTAACTTAGTCACATGCAAGCCATGACAAATGTTGATTCTTAAAAATTAGTTTGGAAAGGTATATTTGGCTTTTGTGAAAGTATTTTTGTGCGACTATTTCTTTCATAAGAACAATGTCATATAATTAGTCTGTCGATTCATCAACATAATCAGCAACCATTTAATGGCAATAAATGGCTTTTAAACACAGAAACACCAAACATCCATGGTGCCATCTTCTTATATGTGAGTATTTCTGCTCTGAATTGTCACATAAATTGAAAACCTTTGAGTTTTGGAGTGTTCCAATAAATTCAAATACAACAATTCAATTTTGAATTTGAACATTTCACCTAGGGCTCTGAGAAATTACAATTTTTACCTGCTTTCTGACATGAAAGACAAAATCATTAATCCATGATCAACAGATCCATGCATACTGAAAACATTAGTCATTAGTTGCAGTCCATGGCTATTCTTTAAAAAAAATAATAGGCCTTAGTCATGTATACTGTAAAATCCAAAACTGATCTGCTTCAATTGATACTGGAAGCGAACCTGTTCAACCTCTTGACCCAGAGGAAAATATCAGTGTGGGGGAGTTAACTCTGAGTCTATGCTCACCTCAGTCCGAACTTGGACGTTTTTGAACAAGGTCCCTAACCCCCACCTGCTGTAGAGCTGCTCAGTGGACAGCAGTATAAGACTGCGGTTGTACCTCCCTGTGCACAATACGGTATTGCCAAAAAGGGCATACTTAGTGAACCAATTCCTCGTATATAAATTGATATGTAACATATAAAAAAAAATCTATTTACACCTCAAAAGCTAAAGCATGTGTCCAAGGCTCCAGCACAAGGCCCTATCGGACTGCTATTAACTCTTCCAATGGCGATGTCTAAATGTATTATAAAAAAGAAAATGCTTCCCTTATATATTCACAAACCCTATCACCCTCAAGGATTATTTCCCTTTGAAATCATTTTTCAGGTACAACTGTCTGGTTGACCCATCCCACCTATGAACCTTTTCTGAACTCCGGCAGCAGCTGCAGATATACCTCATCAGGTAAAAGAGAGGCAAAGTTTCTCATAACTTTAGCAGTAAACTGAAGAGGCTGTTCATTAGAACATAAGAAATATCTAACCATTAACCTTTTTTCATATATACTGTATAGTATAGTAATTTTAGCCTTTCAGCCCAGTGAAAAATCATATAGTTTTGAAGTTGTTCTACAACGCATACACTATATTGATATTCAGGCAGGAACAGAATTCAATATGTCATTCCCAAACATTTCCTCCAGAGAATCACTCCTTTCTCTATAATTTCCATAGAAATTTTGTGTGCAAATGCGGTAATAGACACATTTATAACATCAAAAGGATTCAATTTTCTTTTCAATCACGTAACAGTATGAATAGCTTTTTCCATTGAATCTAACAACGAGAGGCCATTACCACATGCTAAAGGATGGGTTGCCGCCACTTGCTTTTATGAAAGTGTGTCAAACAATTTTTCATGTCTCACATTTGTTCTAACCAAACGGGGCCTGTCAAACAGGTTTATTTCTAATTTGTCAGGCGGAGGTCATTTTTATTTTCAATTGGTGTGTGCAATCATCAGTGATACATACAGTATATTGACTGTATGTACATACAGACTTTTTAATGCAGACTTTTATTTTATTCTTAATACATTAACTTCTCCTCTAAAGAGTTCACAAAGCACTGTGATGACAACTAGAGTCTAGAGTTAATTGCAGCTGGTAAATTGTTTGGAAATGATGACATGCAAAGCAAGACTGTGATTGCTACACACTGAGCATTTTGCTGGCTGGGGATGTGGCCAGTGTTCAAATAGATGGGTGATAAAAGCAAATATTTTCACCTCAGTCGTGTAATGGCTCCGTTTGGAGCACTTTGTAGAAAAGGTTTGCAATAAATGGCTGGAAAGGGGTGAGTTCCTCATCTTTCAAGCATATTGTGGCTGTACCATTCCGCTCAGGCTTTTTGTGCTGCTGCACTGGAATCAATTCACATGGAGCAATTTAGGTGTATGATCAATATGTAAAAAAGAAAGGACAGAAAAATATTAACTGTAGACTCAACTGTTCAGACACAAATTTAAAAGTTTGCTATTATTTTGCCTAATTTAATGATTACAGACAAATATTAGGCAACCTCTGCAAATATATGAAACATTTTTGCTTTTTTTGTTAGACAACAAAAAAGCAATTTGATGCATTGCTGTAAAATTACTACAAGCATCAAAAGAGAAAGCACAAACACCTCTCATCTCCAGTAATTCAGCGTTTAAGCTTTGCCAGTTATTAATTCAGCACCACAACATTAAATCAAATTTTTCTATTGCCTTTTTTTATTTGATTAAAAATAGTTAACCACACAATTCAGAGACAGTCATACAGTAAAAGTCATACACAGGCTCATATTCATATTCCCACAGTTTTGTTTGCCCTTTACTGTTGAAAGTGAAAATTTGCTTATAATGCATATTGATCACTGCAAATAAACCACTGCAAGCCAAATGACTACACTTCAAATACACTGATCTTGTTGCTGTACTAAAAACTACTACTGTAGTTGCCCATGCCAATCACTCCCTCTTATGACCAACCATACCACTGCTGAATGCAGTGGGTGGGATTAGCCACAATTTCTCTCTCTAGAAATAGCATGAGTTCTCAGTGGTGTGTTTATGCTACATAGTATATCGCCAAAAATATCTACAAGGGCGACTGTACCATGCTGTTGATATGAATAAATAGAGTGGCAGCGTAAAGATTGCTTCTTCAAGTTGAGCTCTTATTGACAGGACTTCACTTAGATTTGACATTGGTAGGCCATATCTCTACATACCGTTGCAAAAATGTTAGCTGAGTGTTCTCTGCATAGTTGGTGCCTCTGCTCATCTTTTCTCTTCATACCAAGAGGGGTGTAGTGCTGCAGAGCAAATCAAGACAACCATCCGCCACTTTTTTTCTCCAAGTGATGAAATGGAATATTCACAAGTTTGCATAATCCAGCTGAAATTCCTATAGATTTTTAAATGCTTCAAGATCCAATCATGACTTAAGCATATAGAATACAAGAGAGACAATAAACAAATATCAACATTTAATGCTATTAAATAGTCCTAATATTGTTAAAGAAATGAAAATTAAAATGACGGGTAATAATAGATTGCACTGGAATTTTTGCAACCTGAGAGAAAGTCTAACGCAACACCTGTCTGAGAGCATTAGCCTGGGGACACTGTTAGCGTATTAGAGATGGGGGAATCGATAAAGCATAGTATTGTGATATTTTTGTGTGGCAATATCGTATCGTCCCATAGTGCCAATATCAATTTTTAATTTTTATTTTCTTATTAATATGACAAACACAAATTAAACGTTAGGTAGCCTACTGGAATAACACAATCAATTGCTTTTGTCCACTAGATACATTTTGCTGCTGCCAAAAAATGTCTGACATGAGATGGACAGACTGACAAACCTTTATCTTATTAGATAAAACAGATGTTGACAAAGTTTTCCTCACACCCTAGCTGATGTGACAGTTGTAGATTCATAAATCTGACTTTGATTTTAAGATAAGCACTTACATATATAGATTTTGTTTTCCACATATTTATTCAACGTGGCTATTAATTCCATCGCTCAAAACAAGTCTGTATCCACGAATATGGATTCTATGAATTCCACAGAGAGTTGGTTGTATCAGGGAATATCATTGTATCCCAATTATACAGTTGGAGCCAATTTACTCATTTATTTATGCGTCCCAGTGTGGCTCAGATACAAAGTCTCCCCCATCCCCTGTGGATGTCTCTGCTTAGATATTATTCGTGGCTATTCTTCTTTCGATCAAACAACTCATTGAATAGGAAGGGAAAAAAAAGTCTGTGCATTGATGTAGTGCAACAAAACCTAAAGACAGACCGTGATTGAATTTATGGGTGTTTTATGTGAGCAATGAGGTTTTCATAATTGCATGAAACATCTCAATATCCAAACGCAATGCTGAGGGACTTGAGCCTTCCAACTGAAGCATGGAACCACGATCTGCTGAGAGTCAATCTGAGGAACAGCTGCACTTGTCAGATATACTTAAAAGTGACTATATCCTTTGTGAAAGATAAGGCTCGCAGATTGGTAATGAATTATGAGTGTGAGCGAGGGAATGGCAGAACACACTCAGTGTTCCAAGTTGTTGTATGATCTAATTAAATGTCACTGTAATGACAGTGAAATCTAACACTGCAATAAGAAATGCAGGCTAATGAGTGATAAAATGGGCGACACTGTTCTACATATTATATTGTTTGTCAGTGTGTTGACTTTGTGTTGACATTTGCTCTCATTATGTCATAGCAGATGTTTTTACAACACACTTAGAACACGTGTATTGCCTTTTTTTTCATTTAACAAGAAGAAGTTTATGATTTTGCAGGAGGAAATGTCTTATTTCCAGGCTGCTGTGGTTTGTCCTGCCCCATGAGACAGGCTCACTGGAGCTGCAGGGAAACATGAATGCCATTGCACCTGACAGCATGTTGACTTTAATTCTCATTGTAGTGACAAGGGAGGTACTTTGGAGTGGGAAATTGTATCTAAGGTCTTCTGCACGCTGCTTATTATTGATTCATAGAGAACAGAATGAACTCCTTGTAAACGTATAAAAATGCATTCAAGTGTCCATTCTCCTTTCCTAAAATCGCAGCTGCAGCTATCTGCTTTTGTCACTTCCAGTCCTGCGCTCTGCCAGCTCAGCTTTTAAGGCTCTGGCAAGCAGGATGGAGCTTATATTTAACAAAGCTGACAGGTTGGACAGTAATGCAGTTGTCTGGGCTTTTATTTCTTACTTGGGATTGGATTTTGAAAACCACAGCACATTAGAATGAAGTGCTTTCCGACAGGGCCCTGCATGAAAGTTGAACTGCAGAAGTGCATAGCCGCTGCAACAAGACATACAGTAAAAAGCCTGTCTTCTCATTCTGAGAGAGGTCTCCAGGTTAAAAGTAAACGTGGACAAACTTTTAGAAAGTTTGGATAATTGCTTCATTGATGTTGTGTATTTAAACTTTTTATATCTTTTAAACATTTATTTAATGTTTTATAAATGCTGTTAAATGTAGAAAAGAAACTCCATGGTGTGTCCAATATGGAAAAAAGTGGTTTTTTTGGGCAAATGTCATATTAGACTTTAATGTTCTGAGTCTGCAAGCAGAAGCTTTGGCCTGATGATAGTGAGAAAGAAAAGGTCACTGAAATATCTGCAGTCGCACTTTGGAGACTATGAATTCAACTGTAATATTTTGCTTTTAATAAATCATTTTATTTTAATATTTTGCCTTGCCAAAGTGTTCTGATGGTGGTGCTGCACAAAAAGGTCAGGCCACCACCAAACCAAAGACTCATGTGCTGGGTACCACAAATTTCTACACATACAACATTACGCCGCATCTAAGCAGCAGTTGTAGAGATATTCTGCGCTCGACCAAGTGTTTGACGGACTGACCAACGTGGTTATCCTTAGGCCTTCCTTTCATCAACAACTAAAACGTGCCCAAAGTAAGTATGCTGCAGCTCAATTACATGGTTGACAACATATTGCTTTTTCAATTTTGACAGTCTAATCTCAGTGCTTTTAAGAAACAACAAAGTACACAGCTTTTATTTTGAATGCTCTGACTTAATCACCTCTTGGTTTTTGTCTGTGCACGCAGCGTCAGAATATCTGTAATCACCCTGCTTTCATTGGGGAAATGCTCAAACTTCCCTTCCACTGTCCCTCAAGTGAGGCATCAACTAAACTACTCAATGCTTAAGCAGACAATATTAACAAAGGCAGGTTTGTGTTTCTAAAAGCAGAATCACAACTGCAGTATGTTCGAGCAAACTATGAGCCTATATTTGTGTTTTACGCATTACATCTGTTGCCGCTGTTGTAATTTTAAACGTGGTTATTTGAATTTGAAACTTTTAAAAGATTAGAATTACAAGAGATTTTTTGTACGTCAGGTTTTGTGACCGTCCCCTGTAATTTCTGGTCAGCATTGTATATTGTTGTATACGAGCTAATGGAGCCAAACAGCAGGCTTTGAGGTTACCTCAAAAGGACCTTCCAGTGTAATAAGAGCACAGAGGTTTACTGCTTACCGAAAAGCTGGGGGCAAAGAGAACCCGGCTGCCAGGCAGCTGGTCCTCTTCACATTCACTTATGGGGACACCCGCAAAAGCAAGCCCACACTACAGCTGGAAACCATCAGGATGAAAAGTTGAGACTATGGGCCTTCCCTCCCTGTGCCCAAAGACTGCCTTGGCACAGTCTTTTATTTGCTCATGTAAATGTGTCATTCTCAATTTATTCTTCTCATTTTCTGAGGATAAAGGAATTATCCAGACATTTTCTCTAACTGAAGGTCCTGTTTATTTGATTTAGCCTTTTGATTGATCAGTCATGGAAATACATGTGTCGCTACATTGATCTTATCCTCTAGACAATTTCACTTGCTTTGATTATTTGATTTGACTTGAGGCGTCAGTGCATCACAGCCCCCTTTATATGACAAATGTTAAGACTTCATTACAAAACATACATTCATAATAACTCCTTGAGCTTGCTTGTCTTTAAGTCACTGACCAAAAGAAAACACCTTTAAAAGATGCAAATGCTAGATTTCTAGGTTGGAGGACTGAGTATGAGAAAGAAAGAAACAACCAATACAGAAACAAGAAACAGATAATGATCCAGTTTGGGGTGGGGGGGCAATGATGAATGAGAATAGCCAACAACAATTGCTTCAATAGGGAAATAGGAAATTACTAAGTATCCTCTGCCTAGTCCATTAATGTGGCTGGGACATGAACCAAGACTTCCTGAATTGACAGGAAGCCATACACATGTTGCCACTGAGTGATGGAGTGTGTACAGGAAAAGGGCGGGGTTGGTGGAGGCTTGTGGACCTGGCATGCCCAGACAAAAACATTGTGTGATGAGCGCTACTCAGTGTGTTTAGAGCCTGGGATGGCCATTCATCCACACCAGTCAGGCCTCCATGGCAGTGATTAGCATTGTCATCCTCATTTCCAGGCCCTCTATGCAGATGGCCCGCATGCTGGAGGTGCCAGCATAAGAGTGGCTGTTCTCTCACACATAATCACTCTCTGGCCTCTGCTCTCATCTGTCCTCTTTATTTCCATAAAAAAGTATTCTAGGAAAATTTGTATGGCCGTTTTATGTTCCTTCATTATAGCTCTGGATTATCAAGAATAGACTTGCCAGCGCCTATGCACTGATGAATGTTTCTGTGGTACTGGTGACGCAATTGTGGTGTTTCTTTCGAGTTACTCATATTGGCATGGCCAACATTTGATCTTTTTAATCAAGTAAAATCAGTTTTATGCTGCAATATAAAAACACATAGCTGTAGAAGATGACAGTTTAGCGCAGCAGAGGGAGAGGTCTGATCAGCACACTGCCTGGGGCACTACAGGGCTGCCGTGGGCTCTTCGCGGCCTCTGTAGATATACGCAGCAATTAGGCCCCACTACGAGGCCTGTGGAGAAGAAAGTACTGCAGACAAACAGGATATGGCATGTCAGTTTGATACCACATCGCCATGCACAAATGTCTGATAAACCAATTTAGAACCCCTGACAACAACCTTTGACTCTTCTCGCATGGCCTTGTTTCACTCGTCTATATGTCTGCTCTCTCCTCCCTTCCTCTCCTCTCCTCTGCTCTCCTCACCCCTCCTCTCATCCTAAAGCCAAGATGATAGGCCTAATAATTAAAGCAATTCTGTATGGGTTGGAGAGCTCCAGAGCATATGTGTGTGTCAGACTCCTGACATGATACAGAGGGACAGCACAACTATTAAATATCCATCATGCCACGCCACATCAGTTCTAATGCAATCAGAAACACATGAGTACGTCGGCTAAGTCCCCTTCCATCCACAATGATTAAAGAAGTCTTTAATTTCAAAGACAAATAAAAAATGCAGGATCATTTTATCAAAAATGTAAATGACCTGTCTCTTTGCATGACACTTACCGGCGACAGAGCTGGAGCTAATACGAAAGTCTGTACACCACTGTGAACAGCAACACAGGGACTGCGTTCTCTTGATGGCCATTATTCTAATAAGATGTTAGTGTCTTTACTCATCCTTCTCTTTAATCCAATATGTTTAAAATATAAAGGTTACAGGCTTAGGGAAGCACACTAGGACAAGACAAAGATTGAAAGACAATAAGGTGATGCAATTTAGAGGATATTGTCTCCCTGCAAGATGCTTTTAACTCCCCTTTGAAACCAGACTGAACTGTATTTGGTTTACAAATAAAATTGTAGATAATAGGTGGAAATTAATTTCTATTAAAATTAAATTATTTACTATTTTTTAACCGACAATTGTGTTGTCACATAAATCAATTTATTGATAGTTACAATGATCCTGAATATCTGAAATGGTTTCAGTACTCATTTTCCACAGTATTGATACACTGGTACCAGCTGCACTTTTAAATGTTTACTACAATAATTTTGCTGTTCTCTGCTACTAAGAAAAGTCGTCACTGTCATGTTAGAGCCTTCTTAAATGTATCTTTTGATCAAAAAGAACAAAGTTAGAAAATCCAGTATTGCCTTAGCATGGTGAAGGTTGCTGTCTTAAAGTGAAATTGACCCTATGCTAGGCCCCACCCCTTTGTGATGGTCCGTCAAGCTGTCAGTGCTAACATGGAGCCCACTGAGTCCACATTGTCAAACTGCAATCCCTGAAGAAATGTAATGAAATTCTTAGAAAATGAGAAGGCCATTACAACATGTATTTGTTGGAGGATCCAGGATGTGAAATTCACTCGGCAGCAAAAACAGGTTAAAAAGATAGCTATGGCTAAAGCCCACACACACAGTGTAAAAGTGAACCACCAAATCACCCAACAACTGAGACAGAAGACGATCAAAGGAAACTTTGCCGATATTCAACCAGCTGTGTGGCGTTGCGGTGTGTGAAGATGAACAGTGGGTGGCTTCCCTGTGTGCCATCAGCACCTGCAACTGCTGTGGAAACCAAACACCAAAAGCAGCATACATTCAGTACACCGTCAGTAGCTAGCTAGCTAACCCTGCATCACTCAGGGTTTTTTCTGCCTGTGTGTCACTGTGTCTACTCTCTGAATTCTGAGGTTTTCGTGGGTCTGTGAACGCAGAGCAGGCAGAGCTCTTCATGCGTTCTTTTCTCCTCAGCAGCAGTTTATGGAGTTTTGATTCGCAGGGTGGATAATTGATGAGTTGATCCAATCAGATTGATGCACGAGAAGAGCAACTGCTGCAATGAGCAAAAGCAAACTTTTGGACCCAGCACAATAAATGGTTTAGTGTCACTTTCCCTGCGCCTAGCGTTCTGCTGCTCTACCTGTGCACAGTGCATATATTCCAACAATGCTCCTAATGAGCTGTCTAGCTCCAACAACGGAAAAGCAAAACATGGTGGCACATGTTTTACTCAAGGTGGGCCGCCACAAATAACTGAAACCCTACTGTCTCCTTTCAACCTCTCCAGGTAAGAAGTATCACTATCACACACACTACAGGCACGGTTAACCATGACTAGCTCAATATCCACACTGCCAGCCTGAAAATAAAGACAATCGTCGGACCCTGGTCCGAGTTGGCTGATGCTATGCTATGATTGGCCAGTCTGTGTTCAAGGGGACTTAGCGAGCAACCTTTTATAAGCATGCTTTGGATGTACTGTAGGAACTACAAGATATAGATGGTACTTTCTTATTACAATTGGAGAAACCTTCTACAGGCTTCAATCTTTATTATCCTTAATAGCTTGGAATAGGTTAATAATTTTACTTGTCTTGTCACTGCTTAGATAAAAATGTTTTTACTATATGCAAATGCCCCAAGTGAATGTATAATTTGTGAATACTCATTAGTTCAATTCAGATATTCCCAATGACATGTCATGTTCACACTCTCTTCTTCTTTAGCACCCTGCCACATATTTCTTTCTTTGGCCAATCTAAAAATAATATTCTAGAAAGCAAGCCGGTTAAGGGAGGGTATTTAACATTGTGAATCAAAGTAAAATTAAAGTTTTGAGCAAATAATATTGTAACAATATGTCCTATTTAAATTCATGTGAGGGGTAAAGTGCATAACAGTAATTTTACTTGGCTTAAAATGACATTTGGATTTGACAGCAAAGGCAAAAGGATATACGACAACACAGATAGTGTGCAGGAACCACTGGGGGATGTCAGAACTGGCTCACATTCAACACAACCCACCACCTCCATTTCTCTCATGTTTATGCAGAGAAAGACTGAACTCTTTTGATTCTACAGTGAAGCTTTTGATTTGGCTTTTGAGTGTCTGCTGGCAGCCTTTCAACACCCTACTTCAGGTTCAGGCATTCACTTATCAAGCTCAGGTGGGGCAGGGCATGGGCGTGAGTATAGATGACAAATGTATGGAGCTGGTAAAATGATTATTTAGGAAGCTGCATCACCTTTTATAGTTAAGACAGTTTTCCAAGGTCCCTTCACTTGTCCTGGTGTTACCCGGCAACCCACAACCCTTTGCTTGATGTACATGTAAGTGCTGTTTCTGCCAAACAGAGGCACTGGGAGCATTTTGGAAGGCTGATAAATATATTACTTATTCACATGAACTCGATTCAGACATAAACAACTTTAAAATGCATCTTTTTGTACAAGAAGATCAGGATGTGCCTTGTCAACAACTCCAAGCTGTCCTTGATGAAAGTTACGCCAAAGTTTCTGTGAGTTTTAATAATCCCAGCTTCGACAAAAGCTTTACTCGGGATAACGTCAGGAGCAGGGCTCTATGTATGTATATATCAACTTTTTATTGTTGTCAATTCTACCAATTATTCTTAGAGTTCATCAAGTAATCAGTGAAGACTACTAAAGTTGTGTTCAGACCAAATATGAGGGGGATTTTTCGTGTGGTGCAGTTACATACAATGCCAATGCAAAGGTGCAAATAAACCCTAATACATGTCCATGCAAGATGTAGGCCTAGTGTTTTGTCTTTTGGAAAATGCTGTGTCACAAAAGGCTATCACTGTGAGAACCTCCTCACAATGTCACAGAGAATCAGAAATGGAGGACGAACTCTAACATCAGTACTGTACAGATAGAGAGAACAAAAAAGGAGAGGGCTTGGAGAAAAGTAAGTGAAGCCACGGCCATCGGGTCACATTTAGTCTGAACACACCTTAATACTTTATCAAAGATCAAGGATCTTGACGAGATTTAATTAAAGCTAGGGATGCAAGGATATGTCTAACATATTCGGCGGTCGAAGATCAGACCCTTGGCGTAATCCTGTTGTCTTCCTCTGGAACTTCGAAGGATGTCCACACCGCGACATGTCTTACTCTCATGACAGCATGCTGCAGTTGTTGTTCTTCATTGTGTTTATTGGCAACTCAAAAAAAAAAACAAGTTTGAAGGTACATGTTCGGCCACCCATTGTGTCTGGTGTGTAGATACTGCCCTTGTAAAGTCAATGGAAGCAGTCTGGCTTCATATTATCGGCGCTATTTATTGGCTATAATTCTAATTATCGGAATAATAATTCAAATGTCCTATTATCGGCCGATAATCTATCGGCCCAATATACATTGTGCATCCCTAATTAAAGCTTATTAACAAATTAGTGTTTTCTTGCAGTAAGTACTGTATGGGCATATCCCTGCTGTCATACTGGTACTGACACTTGCCAATTGCTTCATGCATTTGCATCCTGCTTTTCAAGACTAGTATGCTACTGATAGATAGTCATCCTTGTATTTTGCTATCACTTAGGTATGTGGCTTTGCTAGTTGCTCCGGCAGCCGAGTGGCTAGTGTAGCTTCCCAACCTCTTTCAGACTAAAACATTCCCAAAATTGAGCTATTTCTCTGTTTCATTATTGACCCAATGAGTATAAGTGCACGAAAGAGAGTCAGCTCTTTGAGTGCAAAAGAAAGCTGTGTATGTGTTTGTTGTGTAATAGTTTTGTGGATGTAACAAACGCTTTGACAGAGAGATCTGAATTAGCCGTGTTTATTAATTACAAAATTCCTCATTCCCAGTCTTTATTTAAGCTACGATACCCTCATGACAATCTACCATGCAGACATGTAGTGTTGTTTGGAAGCTCCCCCCACTCACAGAAGCATACTGAAGGGAACATTTGCCCTGTATCTAAAAGTGGGAGTGCCATATGCTATTGATTAGGGATGTGAAAGCAATGAATGAAAACAGTCCCATGTAGTCAGGGGCAACTGGGGTCAAATGCAGGGGTGCTGTTATTCAGGAGGGTCCCTGACTACATTAGCCAGCACCTCACCTAGAGATCCCCCAAATGATCTACTGAGCCTGTCAACCACGGGGTGGGGGTGAGGGGTGCCGGGTAGCAAGTCAGTTAACATGACGAGGAAGCCATACAGATAAATCACAATTCACTCAGGGAGCAGTCACACTCAATGACATATTCACTGGCTGGCTCTACAGCTCATTTGATAACCTTCTTGCCACGTCATTCATTTCTCTGAAGGATGAAAGGGAGGCTGAAAATGTCATCAGCTCACTGAGGCAGGGACGCCAGTGACTCAGAATAAAGAGGGAGGGAGGTGCCTCATAATTAATTAAGTTTTTTAACCCCGCTACAGCCAGAGAGACATCCCACTATTTTCCGGGGGTCTTTCAATTAGACATGCGTTGTAATTAAATGCTGTGTCACACCGCTGTTGGGGCTTGCCAGATTTATGTCCCAGGATAAGTTACTGCCATTTATTATCATGATGGATAGCGCAGCGTAAAAGGAATATTGTTAGGGTCCCTTTAGGAAAGCTGTAGCAATTGCATAATAATAGAAATAGCTCTTCTTCCTGTCACCTCTCCTGTTCGCCAGACGGAAACAGTTATATTTCAAACCAAGGGTGGTATGTTTCTTGCAAAGAGGATCAGTGAGCTTTATCTTAAACAGTTTGACACAAATTTCTGGAACTTCATGTAAAGATATATCATCAAGTGACTTAGGTTTACAAACTACAGCTTTGCAAAAATGTCTTCACTAACAGATCTATAAATATCGCCAGTATTTATTCCGCTAAAGAATGAATACCACACAACTGAAATTCACAATGGTTGCTCCTTAGATGTAACACTGCATCAAAGACAGCACACTCTTCTTGCTTACTCTCTTTTCTTAAGCGTAAAGAAAGTGAGACACAGAATGAGGGTGGCTGCTAGGTACACTGGCCGTACTACAGTATGTGTTTTCACTGTGAAGTCAAAGTGCCAGCGCAACAGAGGCAAGGCAGAGACACTCATCTTTGGACGTGTCTTCAGGACATGGTGTTGTCATCTTGACAGCACAACTTTTGTGTTTCAAGTCTACTTTCAAGTCTAGAATGCCCACCTCACTTCAGAAAAGCCCATGCTCTCCATCAGCGTCTCTCTGTGTAGCCTGAGATCACACACACTGTGTTGTTTTACTTTGTCTAGATCTCACAGATCACAACAACACAACACAGCACAGATTGTACAAGGTGCTCCATCACAGATATTTAAAAGCCTGATAGAACAGAAGTTGTTTGAAGATGTTTTATGCATTTCTTTTTGATTTTATTGGGATTTTTAAATTTAATTTGCTTTATTGGTTTTAGGGAAGCACGATATGGATTTTTTTCAGCCGATAATGACAACCAATAATTACCTCCTTCTCATGGCTGATACTAATAATTCAACCAATTATTTCATATTTTTGTATTTTAAAAAGACATTTATAACCTGAAGGTTATGTATATGAGGGTAAGAAAAGCTAAGATGTACTGAGGAAATCCAGGTGATGTTATTCCATAGCCCTGACCTAACAAAGCAGAAACAAGGAACAGTGTTGACTCTTCCAATGCTCATTCATTTTTTTCTAATAAAGTATATAAAAAAAAAACTTCACAAACATACACTGATTTCGATCAAGCATGTTTGCTTGCTATGTTTGCCAAAGAACTGAAATTAAATGCTTCAACATAATCTGTGCGGCACGGTGGTGTGGTGGTTAGCACTGTCGCCTCACAGCAAGAGGGTTCCTGGTTCTATCCTGGGTGTGGGAGCCCCTCTGTGCGGAGTCTGTATGTTCTCCCTGTGTCCGGCTTCCTCCCACAGTCCAAAGACATGCAGATTGGGGACTAGGTTAATTGATGACTCTAAATTGTCCGTAGGTGTGAATGTGAGCATGAATGGTGGTCTCCATGTGTCAGCCCTGCGATAGTCTGGCGACCTGTTCAGGGTGTACCCCATCTCTTGCCCAATGTCTGGGGATAGGCTGGGATAGGCTCCAGCCCCCCCCCTCCGCAACCCCCAAGAGGATAAGCAGTTAGAAAATGGATGGATGGATAATCTATCAAAACAGACATGTCAATGTGTTATACACAAGTAAATGAAACAAACAAATTGAAACGGTGGTGTGTGAGCTCTGCGCCAGGAAAAGTTGTTGAGAGTCCATCTGCACACACTGTGACAGGGCTATTGGCTGCATCACACATCTAGAATAGTGTTGCACGGTATACCGGTATTAAAATAGTACCGCGGTACTAGAGTATTCCAAACGGTACTATACTGCATTTGGAAAATACCGGTACTCTGAAATTGATTCAATTCATTAATTTAGTTAATTTATTTTACTCATTTATGCACACAAACGCCTTTCTTGTTCCTATTGGAACACATATTGCGCAAGTGGTGTGTATGACAACACCTGTATCAACATTCGCACCTGGCGCACGTGGAAAAAGACAAGAGAAAGTCTGCCTGCAAAGGGAGACAACACCAACTTGGTGAAACATATGAGCAACCAAACCGTGACGTCCGTATCGAGGTACTTACCGAACCATGATTATTTTTAGTACCGTTACACCCCTACTATTTATTGTTCTAAAGGTTTGTATCCAAAAGGACTTTTCCTTAGGAAAAGTACCGAAAAGTATCGAAAAGTATCGAAATTCATATTGGTATTGGTACCGAAACAAAGATTTTGGTGTCGTGACAACACTAATCTAGAATTACCTAATTGTTCTTTTTATTGAAAGAGTCGAGCTTTTGTGGTGCAAGTGTGTACGGACCTTTTGAAAGGCTTAGTGTTGAATGTGAGCCACTGCTGCTGTGTTAGCTTGTACTAACTGGGCAGAGGTTGAACTGACTATTCACCGGGGGTACAGCGACTCCAGGGACGTCCTTCAGCGCTGCGTCTAACCTGTTTAACGGCAGCAGGAAGTTTGCTAATTTGGTGGGAGCGCAATTGTGTTGTCTTCCTCTGAAACTGTGAAAAACTGCCACACTGGTGACGACATGTTTGGCTCTCTAGTCAGCATGCTGCACTTGTTCTTCTTCTCTGGGTTTATTGGCGGCTCGCAAACCTTTACAATGTACGGTGTATACCACCACTTACTGTATCAGGGTATGTAGATGCAGCCCGTGTAAGGTTCACAATCTGGCTTCATACTATCAGTGCCATTTATTGGCTATAGTTTCATTATCGGAATAATACATGATAATATAATTTTCCCATTATGGGCCATTAATTCATTGGCCAGATATGTATCATACATCCCTAATTGTTCTCCCAATATTAAAATAGTGGCAAGTGGACAGAACTAGAATATTTTGCATCACACAGATGGTGGCAGAACATCAACTACTAGTCTGATGACTGCTAGCTATGAGCGTAAAGGCACAAAAGTCAAGGCTCAGTTCACACAGCCGAAATATTCTTATGAATTACGGTTCATTCCTTTCTGAAAGGATGTACTTGCATTATCATACTATTAGATTATCATGTCAGTGGAATATAACGGTCTTAAAATGACAATAATATTGTTTTTCACAATTATTATTGGCAATATATCGTCCACCAGAAGTAGTTATCGTGACTCACTCATCAAAACATTGCTCTACAACGCAACTGGTAGTCAAAAAAATCCACAGGGTGCCTTTAAAGCCATGTCCTATGCTTCAGAGAAGCATATACAAATTGATGTAACAGGAGCCCTGACCCCTATTCCTTTTATGTTTCTACTGTGAAGTTAAAAAGCATGATGCGCATGTTGTCTGTCATTGCCTTTTTTTGCTGTCCATCTTCCTGGTTGGATTCTCGGTGAAACTGCTGTACACTATAATAGACTTGGCCATTTGGGGCTCCACACAATGAATGTTGTTGTAATTCCTCCTGTCATGGGGCAATGAATGTTCCATGTTTTCTTTTTTTTCTCCCTTTTGCTTGTTTCCTACATGTAGACAGCAATTTACACGGAGACATTAATGTAACTGTCATGTTCTATCCAAGAGCGCTGAAGCAGAACTGCTAAAAGACAGCCAAGCCACAGCACTGATGCTCAGGGCACCAAAGATTGAGCAGCAATACAAAGTTAATGGAATTAAGTAAAGAATTCCCCCCATCCGCCGAAGCAGAGACAAGAAGGGGAGAAAAAAACAGTTTAGTTTAAATAAGCCCTGGCTTGGAAATAAATGATAAAAATAAAGAACTCAAAAGGCATTTGTGAATTTAATGTGGTGGAGGGGCGAAAAAGAGAAAGTGAAAAAATGAAGTGTATCACATTAACTGTGATAGCGCTGCAGCATCAGCTTTTTGTGTGATTTCTCTCCTTGGCTTATTGTTGTCTAAATAACAGAACGGGCAACTATTATATCAAACAAATTGCTCGATTAAGTGCAAGCTTTCCAACAACATCGCCTCTGCAGTAAGTTGCCATCAGGCTACTCGTACTGTAATGCTGTTATGTTGTATTTCCTGTTGAACTCTGCACTTCATGTGTGGATTATGTTATGTTTGAGAACGAGAGGTGGCAGGGGAGCTCGGCACACAGCGAAAGGGCTTTGGGAGACACAGTAGAGAAACAAGGTCTTGTACCTCTATATTGCATGTTCAAAATCTGCCTTATTTTCACCAGGGATCCTGCAAGCACAAGCCAAAACCAAATGGAAGGTCAGTGTAGTCTTTTATTCCACAACAGTTTACTTATAGAGCCAACAACCCGACATCAGAAAAAAAACTATGCCATGCAGTTAGGGTTTGGAGCTTTGGGGATATGCTGCACACACTACTAAAAATCGCAAAAACTTTACATGTTAAAAATTTGTTCGCATCTTGGACCTCTGCACAAAACCCTATATATTAATTTAGGGTATCCATTTAGTCCAAATTTTAAAGTACTGTAATTTAGAAAGGGGAATTCTAATCAACCAGATTTATCCCTCAAACAAAATGACAATACAATATAGTCAAATAAAAATAAAACTGAAGTCGTAAGTTCAAAAGACATGCACAAACCATGTTTAATATAAATATTCTGTGATAATCCTACTACAAAACCGGTTATTGTGTATTTCCACAGAAGTAAATGTTTCATGGATCTTTTTTGAGTGCATTGTTTAAACATTTAAACAAAAGCTTTCCCTCATGTTAATGGCATCCTTCACCTAATTGTCCGTTTACTCATTTCCACTGTGTTCTGAAGCCAGTTATTACGGAAGGAGATTATAAGAAGGAAATTATCGCTTATGGTGAACTCAGTTCATTCTTGTGCACATCCATCCATCAACAACACACACCGTGTTAAGCCTGCAATTCTTTTGTCATTAATAATTCATTAATGCCTTCCTCATTAATTCATAATAGTTTTTGAGGTTTGATCCTAATTGCTTTGATTTGGATCACAGCCTGTGATCAATTAAGTCATTTCTGCGAGCGAACGGTAGCTATTACCTTATGAAGCAG
Organism: Epinephelus fuscoguttatus; assembly: GCF_011397635.1. NCBI lineage: Eukaryota > Metazoa > Chordata > Actinopteri > Perciformes > Serranidae > Epinephelus > Epinephelus fuscoguttatus. The sequence continues at coordinate 29,487,792 of NC_064753.1, read as the reverse complement.
TGCAAAGTGCTTCAGCTAATTTCAAAGACAAACAATGAAGGGCTACAATACATTGAATATTAGAGTTGATGTGTGTTTATCATTAGAGAGGTGGAAGAACACACAGTAAAGAATAATGAAACAAAAAATGAAACAATGAAAAAACAGATGACTGTCTTAATCATGAGACTTGCATCAATTAACAAACACATTATTTACTGGACATTTGTGTTTATGTTAGTAGGAAGTGGGCAACTGGTAGCTGGAAAAAAAATTAATAAAAAAATAATCTAAATAATTATATGCTCTGTGATTAATTCATCTAAATTAATCGCATACATCAACATTAGCTGTGAAAGTATCTAAAAAATATCAATTCAAATAAATTTTGGCAGATGTGGCATAGTAAAACTGCTGGATTTTGGACACAATTGTCCCCCCTGTCCTCTACCACCAATGGTCCATTGGCAGTCCATTGCGATCCATTTTGCAAGGGAGTTAGTTAGTCGGTCACAGGTAGACTTACTCAGTTTGTGTCTGAATGCCTGGTCGAGTGTGGCTGGACGAGACTGGCTGCTAGCGCTAGCATCAGAGGCTGTGCTAGCACCGACCTCTGGGTTCGCTGCTAAATGCTTTGTGTTGAGGTGATATTTCAGGCTTGATGTACTCCGATGGTACAAAACTTCCATACTGTAGCAACTGCAGAGAACGGGGCTCCTATCAACAGTTCCATCAGGGCGTTTTTTTTTAAAAAATGTTTTATTCACGGTGCCAAGCAGCATCTTCTCGTCTGCCTCCATCATGTGACAAAGCCACTCTGACCTGCAATGACACACCGGGTCAAAGGGCACCGCAGAACATGATTGATCAGCACTATTTTTTTTAACACATTATTTTTTCTGTGATTAATTAATAGAAATGAATGCGTTATTTTGACTGCCCTAGTTTAAAGATATGCACACAGAACTGGATGCAAATATTTGACTTTTTGCACATGCATTTGTTGAGTAGGTATTCGATTTTAAATTTTGGAATTCAGATACTCTTTTTTTTTTGACAGGTGTATCCAATTCAGGGCCTATTATGAACATTCATGTAGGTCTATAATCTATCTATGGTAGGAAAATCCATAACAAGCTGTTATGACATCTCATAAAGTGCATCATAGATAGGACCCTGCTGACCAAACCCCTGGGGATTCTAAAAATGCGTAAAACACAACAAACCTTTCGTTCCTTTTGTTTATTATTAACAAATAACAACACAAGAACCGAGGAGCATCCCGATAGCTCAGCAGGTAGAGCAGTGGCCCAGGTGCGAGTGTTGCCCCGGCTATCTGCTGCATGTCGTCCTGTCTCTCTTGCCTGCCTTCATTGTCTGTCTCTCTTGGTATCAAAAAAAACACAGAAATGACAAAAAATCGCTAAACGACAACTCTGCTGAATAACAGAATCCTTGAAATTGAATGAATTAAACCAAAAGACCAAGCCATCAGCCGAGAAAAGAGAAATGTCAGGCAGAGCTCTTCCCAAGTCACGTTAGTCTAACCTCATCTCCTTAACTCAGTGGGAGATAAAAAAGTGACAATAATAATTATCCACTCTTCTTTGTACAGCTTCCTTGTGCATGCAGTGAAAATTGTTATAATGACATGTTGTACTTTTCACTGTAAAACACAAAACTCCCTTGTCTAAATGAACAATGACTGTGTGCATCATCTCCTGTCCAACAGGCCAGGTGAGAGTTACATCTGAGGCATCACATTTACCTGCAGCAGTGATAAACAACATGCTGTGGTAGAGCCGAACCAGGGCTGTTTTCTTTAAACAACTCTAATAGAATAAAAAACAATTATTTGTGGATAATAAAGCAAAAACTGAATTATTTGGGGGAAATTATCAACTTCTGCAAAGGCATAAACAAACTGCTACTTTTTCTCTAGTTTTGCAGCACTAACATTATTGCTGTGTGTAAACAAAACAAAATCCTACTGAATGTAATTTTAATAATGACTTTAGCAAGCGAAACTCAAGGCACCTGCAAAACACAACTCTACATTTTCCCTTTTTTGGGTTCAACTAGTTATATCTGGTTACTGCAGCTGGCTGTATCTGATAATATACTGTAGGTTGATGATCTGGATTAAACCCACAAGTGAGAATATATTTAGTCTAAACGTTCTTATCCATTAAATAAACATTAAGCAATAGGCTATGGTTTACCTGAGGGGACTCGTACATTGTTTCAGCTTTATAAAAATTCATTATATTATAAACTGATCAATCTGTTAACATGTCCTACAGGACTTCTCTTTTCATATTCAGAAATATACACAACTCTCAAACCTTATAACATCAACACTATAGGCATACACACTTAAACGATTACATAAATGAGAAATGTCACAAGCATTTTATTTCCTTTAGAGTGTATTGCCTTTTTTTGTGTAGATTGCTGCACAGTCATGCGTTATTTTATGCACCATTTTAATTGTTGTCTCTGATTGTGTGGTATAATACAACACTGTGCTGCTTTGTCACATGCTGTCACTAGAGTTGTAAAAAAAAGTCTGTTGGAGATCGAATGTTAGTAATTTTACGATTTTTGTCGTGACTTCTGAGAAACAACACATCTATATTTTGTTATCACCTCCTAATTACTAAATTAACTTTCAGTATACAACACCAAGTCATCCATTTTATTTTTTATTCATTCATTTTTTGTATTAGTGTCACTGTCTCTCATTCTCCTGTGCTCAAATTAACATGCAGTCAAACCTGCTCCACCGCTGTACAGGGCGTGCTTTAATTTACCAGGAAAAAAAAGCAAAGAAGCTTCTATCTTCATCCTATTTAGACTGAGCTTCTTTGAACACATCACTTAAATGTAATTTAGTGTTTTATTTGAGATTTATTCAAAATCAACCACGATAAACAAAGAATACTTTCTCCATGAAATCCAATAAAACTGAGTGCATGTCACAGAGCTCCTGACAGCCTTGACTTCAAAAGCATATGGTTGGAGATGAATGCAGGAGTAAGGGGGTGGAGGGCATGATTAGCAGCCCACTTGGCTTCTCTCTCGGTCGTATGTGCTGTATATACATAGCATCAGTCACCTTCTCATCACCTAATTAACTCCTTCACCTTTACACAACAAAGTACCATCTACTTCAAACTGCTCTGTCTGACTGACACAAATGCTTTATGAGTATTTTGGAATGAAAGGTGATTTTGGAGACGCAACACACATTGCTAATAGCCATCAAATGCCTCAACGGCTATTTCTTTTTTAAGATGATTAAAGCTGTTGGTGGGTTTAGGAGGCTTACCTGACCCAAATGCTGGCAATTTTCTAAAAAAGTGCCGAGAGTAGTGTTGTGAATTGTGTACACGTGTATACACACACACGCACAGACAGACACACAGACACAGACACAGACACACACACACACACACACAGGCTAAGCTTTGTCTTCGCACTTGCATTCAGTCTCCGCCAGCAGCAGGTAAAACTTCTGCAAATTATAGCCTGAGGGCAGCCTTTGCTGCTCAGTGTTCGATGCTGTTTGATACTGTCTGCCTGGAGTTTGTGAAATTCCAAGTTTCTCTCATTGAGGTTTTTTTTTTTCTTTTTTCATTATTCCATTCGCACTACCTGCTTTCCTTAAGCATTTACATAAGACAATGATTCTTCCTGACAATTTACATGGGGTAGAAATTAACATTTTCTCAGCATTTTCCTTATTTTCCAAGCTGTATTTTCAATGGCACGTGTTTCAATTTCAGTTTAGAAACATTTAAACTTGGAACAATAATATATGTGGATTTAACTCAATACTACAATTACTGATTTGGGATCTGTTATGAAGGTACAGGTTGGGGATTCTGTTAATCAGAATATCTGACTGGATACTCATGTAAGTTTATCAGTTGATTTTGCTAATCTCAGTTTATTGCACTGCGCACCGCACGGATATAATGGGAGACGGACAAGCCGGGGGTTGTGTTAACATGCTGAAACATAATCTCTTCTGCCCACCCTCCAGTCTCCACTGGTTAGCTAGCCTTGGCTGCTCTGCACTATGCACCAGCTGAGTCAGGTGGGAGCTAGCTCGCGGCGCCAGTCATTTGACAATTACTGCTAGTTATTCTGACCGAACCCAACAAAGTTGCTGTGGAAACATTGTACCCACCCTCCGGTCTACCCAAAGGTTGCCCTGTTGAATAGGCCGATTAATTTTGGGCCGCAAACTTCCTTTAGCATTGTTAGCACTGTTAGCAGTCTCAACACAGCAAGTGATGCTAACATAGTAAACAATGCTATAAGAGGTTTTGCAGATCAAAATGAAGCTGCTTAAGCAGAATTTAAATTTGTCATCAGCTCTGCGCAGAGCCTACACCATAGCCTACGCATGTGGCCTATGCTGCTGTAAGCATTTATATAAGTGGTGTGTCTGTGTCACTTTGCACACTGCAGTGTCACTGCAGTTACACCTCCAGAACACTAGTGGGCAGCAGGGTTTCTGTGAAGTGCTGTAAATTTTAGTTGATTCAAAACACACCAAAACACACATTAAACATGGCTTTGTGACACTGCGACGTGTAGTTACATTTCTGGGGAGCTGCACATCAGGCTACGGTGTAGGGTATGGCGTAGGCTCTATGATGGGCCTACAGCGTGGATTTGACACCTATAAATCCCTCTTGACTCACTGGGATCACCATGGAGAAAACCAGAGCATGGTGACCACCACAGCAATGTTGTTCCGCCAATGGTATCACAGCAGTAATCATGAATGAGTGATGCTGTTAGCTAGCTTCCACGCAACCTGGCTAGTGCACTACGCAGAGCAGCTAAGGCTGACATCAGCTAATCAGTGGAGACCAGATGTTGGCCAGCGAGCACTATGTTTCATCATGTTGACGTGGGTAGCCGGCTGTCTGTCAACAAAGCCAACAGAAAATAAGATAAAAAGCAAGACATTAAAATTTCACCACCTCTAAATGGATAGCACTTAGAAATGTGCACTAAAGCACATACTGAGTCAATGGAGCACTTGTCCAAATGAAAAGGCCTCTTGTATTTCACGTCATTTCTTTTTCTTCTTCTTAAAAACTACCTGATTATTTACCGGTTAATGGGTGGCGCGCTATCAACTGCCATATTAACCAACAGTGACATCCCTATGGGCAAATATGAAACAATACAGCGTGGTATCTTCTGTCCAGCCGTGTCAACATAAATGCTTATATGGCCTCCCTGTGGAAGCAGTCTAGGCACATCCAACTGGGCAGAGACCTCAGGGTAGACCCAGAACACACTGGAGGGATTATACATCCCATCTGGCCTCAGGATCACCCAGGAGGATTGGGAGGATATGGCTGGGCGTCTGGGCTATCTTGCTTAGCCTGCCACCATGCTGCAGACAAGTGAGCGACATGGACAGACGGATAGAATGCAGTGCAGCACTACTGCCACAGTGTCAAGTCAATTTCATATCTACATCCTAAAATCACATATTTTTACAGTGTGACGTGATGAGCATTGAATTAGGCAGGGTCATACGTGTTTATTCATGCAGCCCATATGATTAAGAGGGAGAAACTGATCAGTGTTGTTGGTAATAAGTAACTGACTTTCCTATGAGTTAGGAATTACTAATAAAACTACTTGGGCTTGGGCCCTTAAGGTCAGTGGTGGCCCTGGGCTACATATATGATATCATGCTAACTCAGCGCTACAAAGATGCAAATGAGACTTGAAGCTAAAGCCTACAGGTCCCAGGAAAAAGTCAGCATCCTCACTGATCTATGATTGATATAAAAGACAGGGAAATTAAGCAGCAGCATTAATCTTACAGTGCAGCATTTATGGTTCAAAGGAGGTGAATCTGTACAATAGGATACAGAGTGAACATCTTTCATCTAATGCAAACAGCTAACTGGTTAAAAAAAGGCTTGCTATATGTACAATAAAAATGCAGCGCAGTTTCTATAAAGATTTGTATACACTGTGCATACATTACTTCTATGTGAACATGTCTGTGTGTTTTCTGTGTGCTGTTTGGGTAGAGGGTGGGGGGTCTGTGGGTTATGCTGGTGATCTTGAGCTGATTTCTTTCTCTAAGTGTGCAGGATCTGCTTGGCATGCTCTGCGTCTCCTTTCTCCCTGCTATAGGCTCTGCTGGCTATAGCTTGTGGCGCTCCCGGTGGAGTTAGCTCTTTCCACTAACAAAATGCAAAATACAAAATTAATAAAAACACCCTTTGAAACTGACAAATATGCCTCGGGCAAACTATCGGCCCGCCAGCTGCTTAAAATTTAATCAGTATTTTTTATTTATTTATTTATTTTCCACGGCCATGCTCATCTTTTTAATAACATGTTGCTGAGACTGTCTGTATACAAAGTTTTCCTCTGTCAAGAATTACATAGGGCCTGTCAGTTCATGGTCTCTTTCCCTCAGGGGGTTGCCAGAAAATAAACCAAGCAGATTTATTTTATCTTTTAACCTTAGTCCTTGTCCTGCTCTAAACGGGTTTTCTCCTCGGTCCTTGTGGCTCTCGCAGTGACCCCCCTTCTCCTGGATGGGGCCATATGAGGACGTAGAGATCGACCTATGTTCACGTTACTCAGATATTCTGGAATTCCCTTGCATTGTATTTTAGTGGTGAATGCAGATGAACAGGGGTGACTAAAATGGTAGAACTGTTGATGTTGCAAAGCAACACTGAATTCCCTGATAGCTCCCCCATACTGATATAATATTCATGCACTCATTTATAATTTAATTATATTAACACTGGGTTTCAGTGTGAGTGATGACAGACCGTCAAACCCTCATCTAAGTGTCAATCACGCTCTCCAGAATCCTAATCTTGGCAGTAATAGAACAAAGAGATAACAGACAGAGAGCAGAACATTTTTACATGCTAGTAGCCAGTTGAATTTTATTGTCTCCTGTGGTATTTCTAAAGAGGCAAGTCCTGAACTTGCTGCTTTTGTTGGAGGCATTTTGGTACCAGAGCTAACCAGAGATGAGGGTGACTTTTTTATATTTTATTTAAAGATTTTATGTGTGATTGCAACACTGTTTGTAGAAAAAATAAGTAGGGCTGCCCCCTAATAGTCAACCAAACGTTAGCCGATCAGAAAGGTCACTAGTTGGCGAGATTTCATTGGTTGTTTAGTCACAGAAAAAAACAAAAAAAAAACAAATGTGAAACTCTGTAGGAGTCACGTTAATTTCAAGGGCTGGTGCCTGTAGTTATAGTCTCCATATACAGACTCAACATTCAGTGAATGTAGAGTCTGTAGGCAAACCCCGGAGATCTTGCCTCCGGAAGAAGAGTGGAAGAGCCCTGGTTTCCGGTTGTAGGCTGTTTGTAGTCCGTGTGATATTGATCAATCACGTTTGAGCCGGCTGCAGTTGGTGCCAGGTTAAGCGGTCCATGCGGTGAACTAACGAGGCAGAACATAATTGGCGTCACTGCAAAATCTGAATCCATTTGCAATGGTTCAGCGTATTTACTTAAACGGAAGTCGGAAACGGAAATTCGCCTCTTCAAACCGGAATTCCCAAAAATCGGGGGTCTGCCCCCATCGGCTGTATCGCCGTCTGGCGGAAGTCAGACGCCGAATACAGCCGATGGGTTCCGAGAATGCTGTAGTTATTACACTGGCTGGTTAATAACATGTCGGGCAGGAAATCCGAAGTGTGGGATCATTTTGAGAAGGTGAAAGACGAAGCCAAGGTAGTCTGGGACCATTTAGTGGCCGTTTTAGTAAGGAACCGAAAACAGGGCGAGAGAGACAGGATCCGGAATTCGATGGATGCGCCTTTCCGTCAAAATAAAAGCACCAAGCTAATAAAAATGCGGTGAAACTTTTTAATTTAAAGAATATAATTTATAAGTTTTACTTTGGTGAACACTTTTACTTCGGTGAATTTGGTGAATTCCGGATCAGCTCTCTAGACCTGAACCAGAATCCACACAAAATTCAGAGTGAATGGAAACCAGGCTCTTCACTGTACGTGAAGAGCCTGGTGACGCGAGGCTAAACCCAAGGTGATATGTAAACTCATCTTCACTGGTTGACTACAAACATGACGTATCATCTGAAACATGGAAGTAGCTACATGCCCATTAGCCACTTAGCACAATCGTTACTGCTTTGCCGACAGCGTCATTAACAGGCGGCTCGCTCAGTGTGTGACGTGCACTTGTAGATAAAATATAGGCCTATATTAATGAAGGTTCATTAGTACGGTTTTGTATTTCTCTGTAATGTAGCACAGTGTTAACAATGTTACTGATACTATTCTTTCTCACACCTTGAACTCAAACCATTGTGTTGCCCCACCCACAATATGTAATTTAATAATTTAATTAACATCGTAAACACGCGGGCGACTTGTCAACTAATGGCCCTAAATGATGACTATTGGTCGACTAGGAAACTTTTCAATCGGGTCAGCCCTAAAATTAATACATATGTAGCCTACCCGTAAAATGTGGTGCAATCTATGTGTCGATTTTGTCCTATTTATGCTCACTTTGTCAGATCTGTAGTGGTGGTGGTGGTGCTGATGGGGGTCTGCATTTCTGTTTGCCATGCTGCCTTTTTGCTGCTACCACTGGACATCTCTAAAATCTGACATTTTTAAAGTCTACACAAAGGGGCAGTATTTGTGGAGGAACAGAGGATGCCAATCTTCATTTCTATTACTTTCATTACTATCAAACTGTACATTCATTACTTATTTTGACACGCTGTACTTGAAGAGTGCCTTTTCTCATATTAGTGAGAACTCATTTCTTTCAGCTCATTGAATGCCTGTCAGGTTTAAACAGTTTTTGAAGGTCTTTATAGGGAAACTCACTTATCACTCTCTTTTAATTTTGTGCATCTGCTTATTTTTGATAAACAAACCTAGTGAGTAACACAAACTGTAATGCATTGCTGTTACCGTCATATTACAGTTACTAATCAAACAATTATGTCATTATTTTCATTACGTAAGTTCTTAAATTTTCTGCATAATAGGCAGATATTAAAAACTCATCAAATGAGCCATTTGGAAGCTCTGCAGTCAGGGCAGTTTTGTGCTGACCTCGAGGAGGAAAGGGCTGGGTGACAAACAATGTGAGACTCCTCATGAGGTAAAACCACTGTTTTAGTCATAAACACGTCAAATAAGCTGAACTAGTCTATCATAAAGCCATGGTTTGGTGAGCGAGCAACATGAGTGAGTTATTTTGGCCTGTTGAGATTTGTGCTGACATGTGGGCATATGAAAGGCCTAGCGTTTTATTGTTATAAGGCAATTATGTGTCAATGCATCTCAGCTGTAACACAAAAATACCATGATGTGTAGTGTAACAAATTACTTTCTACATGAAGTACATAAGTCAAGAAATGCATTACTTCTTTAAAAGTAACTAGTAATGTGTAATATATTACTACATTTTATGTAACAACCCCACACACTTCACAGTATGTGTCGTAGTCATTGCACTGCCAGGCTTCATGATTTTACTTTGCATTTTAAACTAGAAAAAAAAAAAAATTTAAAAAGATTACATTCTTAACACATGAACACAGTCTGACAAACTCTCGGGTACTGTACGTTTTATCGACTATCCTATGACTTATACAGCTTAAGCTGCTGTTTTGCTTTTAAATTAAAAAATCAGTTTTCATACAAATGATTTATTTTCCACCCAAAGGTTTTTATTGCTGTTAGCTTCACAAATAATATCTCTTTTCAAATCTATCATGAAAAAGTTTTTTTCTCAGTGTGCTTCCTTGAATTATACCCTGAAGGAGGCCAGTCTCTTGTTCTTACACATAAGTGAGTCTGAATGTGAGATAAATTCCCCTTGGCAGGTTTTTCTCCTCTGTGTAAAAAGCTTCCAGTTTTGTGCTGCTTCCTCCTTTTCTTACTTTCTTAGTTATTAATTGAGATCATGAGAGTCAACGCTTTCAGCAGAGGACTAGCTCAAGACAAGAAATGCTTGAACTTCTTTGGCATAAATATTAACAAGCAATATATTATGCATATTATTCTTTAAATACCATATAAAATGTGTTTTTGTGACTAAATCTTAATTTTGCATATGCTTTTAAGTAATATGCATTAAATAATAATTACCATTAAATTGATGGCAGAGGCAGCTTTGGTACTGTCAATCAAATTTGTGCAAACCCCCTCTGACACTTTCTGTCTCTCATCGCTTCCAGCTGCCAAGCCATTATTGTTCACGCCAGCGTCTCAGAGTGCAGCAGCATCAGCACATACTGTACCCCACCACTTTCCCATCTGTACACTTACTACAGGTCATAAAGGTCATTAAATGTACTGTAGATATCTTTACCCAAGAGGAAGGAATTAATCTGAAGGCACTGCAATATTCACCACCTTGTTGCCGTGTGGAAAGGGTAGAAGGTGACAGAAAAAAAAGTTCCTTCCTATGGCGGTCTGTGGTGACTTGCCTAGTTTCAACAGAGCTGCAAACAGCAACTCTGAAACACAGCAGTCAAATATGATCAGCTTATTAAGTGATCACCTGTACACATTATAATTAGTGACAGATTGAAGACATCGTGCCTTAACTGAGGTGCTTGTTGGATTATTGAACAGTGTCTGGGAACACTTCCCTCCGCACCTTTCCAATATTGGATTTGAGGACTCTGAGTCTGCCATTTTTTGTAATTTTCCCAATAACACCCACTTCACGCAAAGACTGGCCAGCGGTACAAAGGTGAGAAAATATGCAGGATTTTAACTTCTCTCTCATGCTCTATCTTTCATCACACAGTTACCGCTAGGGCTGCACCCTGAAAGTGAAAGATTCCAATCATCTTTTGGAGACCCCTCAGTTGACCGAGATTCTTTGAGTCGAGAAGTCGTTTTTTGTTTGTTTGTTTGTTTGCTCATACAGTAAGCAGTGCACTTCTAAGGTAAACTTCTTTCACCTGGCATGCTGGAGAGAAACACAAGCAGCAAAAACAACAGTTGACTTTGACCATGGATCAGCCCGCTGCTTTTAAACGCCATCACCCAAGACAAGCCATCATCAGTGACAGACACACTTTCAAATGGGTAGCCCTGATGTAATAGAAATTCACATCCCTGCTGCGCTCAGCTGATGGCCCAAACCAAGCCAAGCCAGCCCATGATAGTCGAAAAGGGGTAAGAGTGAGTGCTTGTTGTTTTCACACTGCTCTCCAGTACAGGCAGCTGCAGACACAGATCCAGGGTGAGTCTGAGTGAGAGTCAGAGACCACATTTTGTTTGATATCTAGTGTCAGCACAAAAAATGTTGCACATTAGCGTAGTTAGCATGCATTAGCTCAGAGGGCTAACTTGGCATGCTTACTATATTACGTGAACGCTGCAGTCGCAATGCACATCCTGCTGAACCCCATTCAAACTGTCTTTCTCCATATGGAATATAGGGACCGATAGTCAAATATTCGTACTGAAAAGCAAAATCTGTTTTGACTGACATAATTCTGAGTCAGGTATGGCCCTAACTACCTCTTACTTTTTGTGTGTGTAATCAAGTGCAATGCCATGGATGCCTTCAAGGAGAAAACTGTCCAACAGTGTCAGGTGTGGCTGCTCAGAACAAGAACTTTTGCTGCACAATGTGGACAGAAAACATGTGTGAACTAGCTCATCTTTAGCACACAGCTGCCTTTATATATTCTGGCAGTTTCAGAAAATATCTTCAGAAAATAGCATCACAAAGACAGGCCTAGAGAAAAATACAGATTGCCATCAGGCATCGCTTCATTTTGGTTACGTTCCCCTGGTTAAACCTCCGATACCCAGCAGAAGCTCCACATGTCTCAATGGAAGGGGGACGAGCGACGCCCCTCCCCAATCCATTCTCCTTTACTGTAACAGAGGCAGCAGGGAAGTATTTCAAGGGACAGCGCCTTTGATGTGAGCAATTTATAAGGCTAATTATACAAACAGGATAATAACAATGGAGACTACAAGCTGCCTGTGTGTTTACCCTCCCTGTGTTTACATCACAGACAGGTCCTTGAGCCATACGAGAACACACACACACACACACAAGTGCACATGCACACACACTCAGACATTAGTACAAGCAGCTGGGGTAATTCTCAGTTGTTCATAGTGCGGATCATAATAACAACAAACAATGAAAAATGCCTGACATCAAAGAAGAAAATGATTATGTATTTAAAAATTCTTTAAAGTTTTAAGAAAGAGGCAAAAGATTGTTGATGCGCTGACTTCCTCCTGGAGTTAATTGATAGCACTACTGGTTGAGTGTGCTGCATAGCTGCAGGACAATACTTGTATTATCATGTGAGCCCTAGCCCTTGGGTATCAGATCTTGTTGTCTGCATATTTATTGTATATTTGTGTATTCATGCCCCTGCCTGTATCTTATCACCTAAATTGGCTCATGTGTCATTATTTCCTGTGTGGGTGGTTGATTGTGCTGTGGCAGTTCCTGGAACAGATCTCCTGAAAAGTCTCTTGCTCTCACAGAGGATTCAATTTAAAGGGCCCGAGATAACAAGCTTCTTTTCTCTGACATTTGTTCAAAATCGTGTAAAGTCACAGAATACAAAACCTCAGATGTTCTTCAAAAAAGTCTGGACAACGGTTGTAAATTTTTCATTTGAAACATGGATTCTTTTTACCTGTTCGACTGAGAAAGAATGGGCACGGCTGCAACGCATACCTTTCATCATGCAGCCTAGCTATTAGGCGTGCCTTATCGCCCCATGCATTAGAAGCACATTAAATTTGGAATCACAGCACTCTTCAGGTTAAAATAATGAGCATTTAATTATTGACAGGGGATGAATATTTAACAAAGACACTAGTGGTTCACTTGGTTGGCCTCATATGGAGTAGTATTAAGGAGGACATGTGGTCCCCATGACCCAGAAACCCACCCCCATTCTCAATGAATTCCTACCACTACTATTAGAGTTCCTGGCATGGCAGGGTACAAGTGCAGGTCCATCCAAGCAGAAGTACCGCTGGAAGAATGCTCTTGGTGTGCAATGTAATCTGAAAGAGCATTATTCAAAACGTGATGACAAAAATTTGCATTAGCAAAGAATACCTCTTGACCAGCTCATTTATATTTTTAATTATACACAACATCACGCAAATCAGGAACATGTCAGAATACAATTGAGGCAGCCCACCAGAAACGCTCCACATGGAAAGTACTACATCAGTTTAAATAAGACCGTATATGATTAAACTTTTACAATATTTTGGGGAAATTTAAGGTAAATTTAAGGTCTCCATCCTGCTATACCATCACACTGGTGGTGCTGCAGCTGGTGCTGCTCTTCACTACCAGTGCAGCCTCCATTTGCATCAGTTTAAAGAAATCCAACTTTTGTCAAAAGTAAATCAGTTTTAGTGGCAATCTTGAGGATTTCAGTCCTGGTTGATTTGGCAATACCCCTAATTATTGGTGGTAACAACAAATGTGGTTTATACTACATGTCACAGGATTCTGGGGGCAAACCCCCCCCACAAATTATTGTCATTTTAATAAGATGTCAGGCAATAACTGGCCTTTTTCCATCATTCTGTGAGCAACTCTGATCTGATTTTATGCTGCACATGGCACAAGAGTCTACAGACAGAAGGGCACAGTGAAAGTGAAAGATGGTTACCTCACTAAATTGAAGGATGTGCAGCTTGTTGCTCTTCATCTTAAGCCATTTCCCACTGGACCACAAAACCCACCAACATCGACTAGCATCTGGCTTTTGTATTTTATACAGAAGGTCACAATCTGTATTCCCTCCCAGGACAAAAGACTCTGCAGTAGTCACAGGTATTTATCGGCTCCAGCTCTGATCGGCACAGATGGAAAAATGACACCTGGGTGGGAATGCTAACTAGCCTTTTTGCCGGCTCAATGTGATGACAGGCAGCCACAAAACATCGTCCCACATATCGTCTCAACTTTAGTACCATATATTAAAAAGAAGTAACCACCGTAACATTTGTTTTTTTACTGGTCTCCATGCTGCTTTCTACTGTTTACTAACCTGTTTTCTGGCATTTCTAATGTAACACACCAGGAAAAAAAACACAGAAAGGCTCAGACTCATCTCCTGCACCCTATACACAGTTCGTGGCTACTGGCAATCACAAAGGAGTCTACTGCCTATTTTTGAAAGTTTTTCCTGCATTTGAAAAACGCATATGCAGCAAGAGGCCACAGGCCGGAGTCGAACCCGGGCCGATGCGGCAACAGCCTTGTACATGTGGCGCCTGCTCTATCCACTAATCCACCGATGCCCCAAGTTTACTTTTAATGTTTAGCTTTTAATGTGATGCTGGAAAATATTCGGTTTGCATTAGCGGTAACTTAATACAGCATTTTTTCTGTGAATGTCACCCTCAGCAGCCAGATAATAATACTGCAGATATATAAATATTGCATTACTTTCATCAGTAGGCCACAGACTCAATCACCATCGTGTTACCTCGTTGGCGATAGTGACTTCACAGACATTTAAATTAAAATCCTTCTGATTATTACTTTAAACAAAATAATTTGCCCTTGTTTTAGTGATTTAAGAGTACATCCATCTGCTTGTTTCATATTCAAAAAGCTACCCAATGATAACAGATCCAGACATATGCATAGAAATTAGAAAACTGAATATTCCACTACATGGATGTATGAAGGAATATAGGAGCTACTGCCAAATCTATTATGGTCCTAAGTATTCACCACACATTTGAGTTTATGTATAACTTTCACTGACATAACGCTCAATATCAGAGGATGTTACTTCCTTTTTAAACTGCAGGAAACATGCTGCTGACCTGCAAGAGTATCCCTTACATCACAACTATTTCCATCTAAATCAATGTGGTTTGAAGTTTGATGTTGGTCTGTTTTCTTTGGCTACCCCAACATCTAATGGATGAGTCGAGTGAACTTGGCCTTTTAACTGAAATCCTGTCTGTCAGAGGGAACTGTGGCAGGCCGCCTCTCGCTGGACATTGTGGGATCAGATCCTCTGTACAATCAAAAAGAAGACAGACCAACAGACAGACAGATAGAGAGGAGTGGCGGGAAATGGAAATAACAAGATCTACATCCACCCTCCGGGGAATGAACCATTTAACTGTGTCAGTCACCCTTCCTTTTCTCAGCCCACATCCCATCTACTTATCCTCCACTCTCTCTGCAGATGAGTGGCCCTTCAGATCTTATCTGTTGTGAAATACAAAGTGAAATATAAGTCTCTCAGAAAACAGGATGATGACATAAGAAAAGCCTGACAATTTCTATTCTCATTTTACAGTTTGCATCTTTGTCTTCCCTTCACACTTCATTTCATTTAGAGACAATGTAGAGTTACAACTATTTTAGTGTCAGCATACTTTGATTTATTTACTTTACTTGTATATCTTTTATTTACTCATCGATTCAGGTGTTTTAACAGCAGATAATATAAATACTTAAATACATACCTACCTATTAAACTGTAGACTTTTCAGACTGTTGATTCTATTATTGTAAACGACATCTGTTGTCTCTGCCCTATTGTATCGTGCTGTATGTCATCCTACATTGCCAGACATTCTTACACATGTGCAGCACATACTGCACACATCAAGTGCCCTGGTGACACTTAAACAGCACTTAAGTTATTAGACTCTATGGCTGTTCAGCTGCTAATAACCAGGTGATGAGTGGTGACTTTGGGCTTTTCTCCGTTCCTCCAGTCCAACATAGCTTTGCTTACTGTGTGAAAATCAAATGGTATTTAAAATGCCATTGCTTTTACAACAAGGCTGTGTGTGTAAATCAGAGCCAGGGACATCCCTCTTCTCTGTGCATGTCCTCACAGATCCAGCTGGGCTCTTTGTAGTGGTACTGTATATCTTCCACTCCAGATTCTGCACTGCAGCTGACCTACCCATACTGACATCTTAATTAAATCTTTAGGATCCCGTTAAAGGCTTTTATTGGAGCAGAGACATATGGGCTTGCTCTGCAGTCAGGAAGGTCATATATGTCCTGTTGTTATAAGCAGCTGAAAGCCAAACTGGATCCATTTTTAGCTAGCTTTGCTTAATGTGTTTTTGCAGTAAACATTCAGCTTCAGTCGCTGAATTCTCAACTCTGAGCTTTTCTCCACCCCTCCTTTATGGTTATGCTGTCTCTATGATGGTATAATGGTTAATTCATCCCAAAGCTCACAAGCAAGCCCCCTGCAATGCTTCTGACAGCTGAGAAATGTCATTACAGGCCATAATGAAGAATGAAATCAGTTATACCATCGCCACACGCCCAAAATTTAATTAGCACCTCTGAAGGTCAGCTCAAATGGTTTCCTCGTGATGTTTTCATGTGTGCACAATGTTTGGTTGTAAATTTATTTCCACTTTGATTTTGCATGGGGAATATAGCACAACAAAAGACAAGTTGCCCCTGTGAAGAAACATATGGAAAAAGGAATGTAATTAGGAGCTGTGTAACATATGAATGCCCATCAACAAGCAGTGACTTGACAAAGGCGACTGATAAGACATTGAGATTGAAATGAGGTGTGAAGAAAAGCCTTTCTATCAATAAATGCCATACCTTCACACAATGTACAATTAGAGCTCATACTCTGGAGTGAGACACAGCCTAAGTGTTGCATCAATTTGCAGATCATTTAGTCTTTTCACATGCATTCGGCCTCTGATAAAACAGCAGGAATCAAAGCTGGATAAAGATGAAAATAGAGCATGACAGGAAAAAAAGTCATGCAAATGACTTTTGTTATTGCACTGTGATTTTTATTTGAATTGTAAGTGATCATTCTGCCTTTTAGTTACAGCTGTCAGCCCTCATTAATGTGCATTATAAATTGCATCAAAGTGCATAAGGCTGTGTGTGATTAATTTATACAGCTCTTTACGTAGGAGGAAACTGTGCAGGTGGTGAGGAGCCTAATGACTTGGTTTGGGTGGCACAGCTACACCGAGTCCTCGCTCTCAATGCAGTATGTTGTGTGTCAGCTCTGGCATGTGTCTGTCACTGCTTCATAGGACCTAAGGGTGAAGATTACACGCTCATACCCATCAACTAACACAGTGTCCAAAACAACTCACAAAATCCCCTCTTTTCCATAATGACAATCAGTTATGCCCTGATTAGATTCAATAAGTGATTTTAACCTCATGTCATTTCCAATCAACATACTGTACGTATCACAATAATGAAGATGTATTATGCTGGAAAATGGTCTTTTATTATGTCATAATTACACATTTACATTGGCGCTTTTCACAGCTTTTCAATTAAAAATACAACGTCAAAACTGTGATTATCAGTATTTAAATAATGACTTCTGAACAAAGCAAAAAAAATTCAGTAAATGCTATTTATTCTGACACAGCAGGTTTGTTATGGGTACGGGTTGAGAGAACTGAAGTACATTTCAATTTATCTTACAGTATAATAGTGAGCCAATTCCTGTATGTATCAGGATTTAGGGTTGAGCAATGTCTACATCCCTACATCAAATTTGACTTGACACAGATATTGTGATGTACAATAACTCCAAGAAAGAAAATCATTTAAAAAATAGGCCATTTTACAAACCTTGACAGTTTTTTAAAATTTTCTGATTTGAATTTCAATGGATTTGTATCATTTGAGAAAAGCACAGGTGTTACTATCAACATCAACAATGGCTTTGTTCTATTCAACTTAGCCAGCATACAAAATACCAGGACAATGAAGTCAAAGCAGCTAAATGGAATTCAGCCATCTTTTTTTTTTTTTTTTTTTTTATTATTTACAATTCTTAACGCAATACTTCTGTGAACTGCTGATCAGCGGAATAGCATAAAAACCAACAGCAGGAATGTGTGTTGTGTCAAAATTAAGACCTACTCAGGCTGCCCCGACTCTGAATTTACCTAGTCGACCAATAGTCATCATTTAGGGCCATTAGTCGACTGGTTGCCCACATTTTTACGATATTTATTTATTATATGATAAATTTTGGGCGGGGCAACGCAATGGTTTGAGTTGAAGGCGTGAGAAAGAATAGTATCAGTAACATTGTTAACACTGTGCTACATTACAGAGAAATACAAAACCGTACTAATGAACCTTCATTAATATAGGCCTATATTTTATCTACAAGTGCACGTCACACACTGAGCGAGCCGCCTGTTAATGACGCTGTCAGCAAAGCAGTAATGATTGTGCTAAGTGGCTAATGGGCATGTAGCTACTTCCATGTTTCAGATGATACGTCATGTTTGTAGTCGACCAATGAAGATGAGTTTACATATCACCTCGGGTTCTTTCTTCACCTTCTCAAAATGATCCCACACTTTGGATTTCCTGCCCGACATGTTATTAACTAGCCTGTGGAATAACCGCAGGACCGTGGAAATTAACCTGACTCCCGTCTAACTGAGCGTGACCTCTTCCTGTGTCTGTCCTTTCAAATTAAATTCCCACATGGTCCAGTCATATAGGTTTTGATTTATTTTGACAAGGCACAGCTCCTAATTGAGTTTGACAGGGGTTTTTTTGGTTAGTTTGTTTTTGTCTGCAACAAAGCGATCAATGAAATTTTGCTGACTAATTACCTTTCTGGTCGACTAACGTTTGGATGACCATAAGAGGGCAGCCCTACTGAACTACTAGTGGTCAATAACTCCACAAGTTACTTTTCATGTACATCCTAGGAGCAAAGCGAACACATGCCAAGTTAAAAAAACACTATATCAACATCAGCTTCGAAACTCAAACTATCTATTGGGGTATGATAGACACTGTCGCAGGCATCTCGTTAACTGAATATTTGTTAACGATTGTCCATCATTTTGACATTTTAATGTGTAGTGTATTCAAAATTGTATTTAAAATCCATAAGGACGGGAATTGATAAGATTTTACTGATACCAGTACTGACTTGCATTTGGCTTAATGGTCTCATTCCTGATCAATTCCCTTACTGACTCATGATTGATTTTCTTCGTGGGGGAAAAAAGTAGGCCTACACAGGTTTTCAGCATCAACTCATCTGTTTTATTATCTCTGAGTCTGAACACAGAAACAGTAGATAAAATACATGCATGTGACTCAGGTGTGCAATACCTCCACTGGAGTTATTTTACCAACCTGTGCGGCAGGCGTAAAAGGGAGAACTGATGGGTGAGTCAAGGCGGCTGTAGCCTGAGAGCTAGCTGTAGTAACAGTCTGTCTGTTGCACACACCAAGGCCATTAATCCACCATTAAACTTGTGAATGTACCCTCAGAAGTTTTAAGTGTTAAATGTTTTCTTAGAGAACATCAAGATGCTAATGACACACATGGTACATCAGACATGAAACAAAATCAATGGGGAAGATTAATTAAAGGGCTTTTAAACACCCTCAGCCATACTCTACCCTGTTATTCTCTCCTGCCAGCCTTGCCAGATGAGTGCCACTGTATTTAATCCAGAGTTTTTGACATTTAGATGTGAATGACAGGGAGGAAAGCGGATCCAAACAAAGGGACAATTTGAAACAGGTCTTTGTCTTTGTCAGAGGAGAAGAAACGGATTAGCTCTGAGATGCTACTTTGAAGCCTTGGAAATCTGTAATGAAAAATTTAAGCTACAAGCGAGCAGGATGGGAAGGGTTTGAGGGGGGTTAAGCACGACGATTCATTTGACTCTGCATATATTAGGGTGTGTATTTCAAAGGTTGTGCTGTGTGTTTTTGTAATTTTGGCTTTAATAAATATTTTTGCTTTGATATACTGATTGTCCTGTGGCAGGCCTGCGTGATGGTGGAAGGGAGGGCTAAAGAGAACGAGCAGACTCGTGGCTCTAATGAGAAGGTCATAGCTCTCTAATTATCATAGGCAGCTCAGCAGCATCCTTCAAAAGACCCCATGAAAGCTCCAGTTTCAGACAATACTCTAAAACGGCTATCTTCAGTCACACATGTAAGCAAACATGTACGCTGACAAACGAATTGACTTATTAAAGCATGTATAAGCCATTAATTATATATGCTGTAAACAGCTCTGTCCTCACACACAGATACACAAATATCTCCATACACACACACACAGAAGGGTCACCACGAAACAGCTACTAACAACAACTAATCAATGTCAAGATATTGGTTTAAAAAAAAAAAAAAAACCTTATATTTTCAATAATGATTAGGTGTATGATCAGACATACACAAAAATCAAAAGGCTGATTTTTAATCTATAAGACAAATTATAGATATAAATGTTTAAAACAAATAAGATTTTTACAGTTAACAAGGTTAAGTCCTTTGGTGACGTTCTCACTGGCTTATCACTGCAGTAGCAGCTGGTTGACAAGGGTTATCTGAACAAATGGGCAAATGTGATCTGAACTGTAGGTAGCATTACATGAAGCTAACACTTTTTTTTTTTGGTCTTCAGGTGCTAATACATCTGCACACACTCTGTCAAAGATTAAAATCAGTGAAAAGATTATTTTCAGTGGTTTACTCTCTGTGTCACAACAAATCCAAACAATGGAAGGAAACAATCATCTCACTTTGAAGGCATAACTTCCACAATTACAACTCTTAGAAAAAAAAGGACAAAAGACATAACCAACTCACTATCACTGAATATTACTGTAGAAAAACTATACTGCAAAGGACTGAAAAAGTATGTATAAACTAAATATGAAGCATTTTCACATGTATACCTTTATTTGGGGTTTCTACTAGAACATGTTCACATGCTTTAATGTTCAAAAGACTTAATTTTCCTCATACTGTCTGTGCTGGAACACATATAATCACCCTTTGTCTGAAACACTCCATTTTTAGCGCCTGTCTCTTTAAACGCCCCCTCCCGAAAAGCCCAGTCTTCTCTGCTTGCTCTTCCAGGTCTTCCTAATCTACGCTTTTGCCGTCTCTCCACCGTAATTGCAGCAGGGGAATGACTGTAACAGAATATACTGGCACTTTCTACCGTGAACATTCACCAATAAAAGCCTCTACACCGAAATCTTCACATCCGGACATGTACCAACAGGAATATGCTCCAAAATCGGGGAGAAACTAACAACACAGGCACCCAAGATTACATATGCCCCTGACGTTAGCATGTAGCTACATGTAGCAGTGTAGGCCACATAATGTTAACACTTGCAGAAGCGTACCTGTGACACATGACTATATAAAGAAATCCGTCATGAACTGATGTCAGTTTGTCGACAGTAGAAAAAAAAAAACGTTGGAAACAGAGTATTCAGAACAGTCTGCAGCCTAAGGATTTTGCTCACAGGGATTATTTTTACGAACAAAACCTGAGTATTTGAAACTTTGGCCACGTTTAATACGAACATCAATCACTGTAACATTATGCACGTATGACAGAAAATAGCTAAAAGCTTAATAGGTCCCCTTTAAAGAAATATTTCACTGAAATAAAGAGGGTCCCCACTTAAACAAGGCTACCTATGCAGTAAAAAGAAGCAAATACTTTTGAATTTGGTGCTACATGACCAGAGAAAACAGAGAAAATGGACCGTGGCATTTACTTTTGCTCATTAGGTAGTAAACCTACAGCTACCAGAATGTCCCACGCTCCAAATGGTGGGTGACATTATGTGGACTGGTCTGTGTGAAACAGTCGATCTCGGATTACAGTCAAACAGTAAGGTAAATCGTGATTCTGAAAACATTCGAGGTAGAAGGTAGAATAGAATCTTGGTTTATATCTGAACAACGCTGCTGAGTTTTACAGTTTGATCTCGGTTTGGCCTCTGTTTTCACTGTGCAGGAAACAGTATGACGCCCACTTCCTGTTCACAAACTCTCCCTATTACAGCTAAATACAGCACTAAAATGCGTTTCTAAGAACATTTTAGGAGAGAAATAGGCAGTGCAGTGACAATATTTTGATTTATATTCAATCAGCATCACCTAGTTTTACTGTTCGATCGGATTTTGTTCTCTGCTTCTATACTCCGTGTCTGCATAAGCCCAGCATTGGAAGAAGGATAAACTTTACCAATACCTGTTATATCTTTTTTAAAATATGAGGCATTGTACCACCTTGTGCATTTATGTGTGACAGCGAAAGATACTAATTATCATTGATATATGAAGGGAAACAGGAGTGAAAAATAGAATGCAAGATTGATTAATAATGACGTGTTTGACACTTTAAACAAAAAGACCTACTTAATGTGCTAAGAGCTGAAAGAAAGGAGAAAATGATGCTGCTGTTGTGACTGATTTGACAGAAATATGTTTTTTTCAAAGGCTCTCTCATGCAAAAGTATAATAAATGAAAGAATGAGCAGAAAATAAATAGCATATGGATTGGATCTCAACTATCCAGTGGCTCCCCACTAAATTGCCTGTGAATTAATCTAATTAAGAAACCCACAGTATGACTCAGTGTGCTGTCACTGAAGCTAACGCATCTTCCACAGTCTGCAACAGTGTCAAGTCTTGAGAAATAAGTTTTGTAAGAAGTTTTGAAATTTTGGAAGACATAGGCAATGAATTAAAAAAGAGTAAACAAGTTAAATGATGAACAGATTATCAGTAAATTAAGGTGAAACTGTGTTTGAGGATAGTGGTATTTAGGTAGTCATTGGCGATTACAGTAATGCTGTGACTTTCGTTGGTGGGTTCAGGAAGTATTATAAATCTATGACAATTTTTGAGGACATTTACCAAACATACTACTTTGTGGACAGCAGGAGAGCTTCAATTTGACATGTTTTGGATCACATAAGAGACTATTTTCAATTTTCTTACCATTTCAGAATAAAAACTTCCAACCCATGGCTCAGAGGTACAACAATAATGTAAGACATCTCCATCAATTTTCCACTGTACTTTAGTTTGCTTTAACAAGTCCTTAAGGAGAGTACAGTGCAGTCGGGAGATAAAAAGCTTCTTTTCTTCCCCTGCTTCTGCCTCACTTCTCTTTCTGCCTTATCAATCGACCGCCCATCTTGTGTGCTTGCGACCTCTAATGGATTTCACATGACAACAGGGCCTGGCCCAGACAAGAGCGCAGGGCCTCGCTAACTTGACAACCATTAGCCTGCGAGGAGGGGGTGGGGGGAGGGTCTCCCGGTGTCCTGTAACTGATGTGTCGTGCACCGAGCCATCTCCCTCGAGTCAGGCATGGATGTATCCACTCTGACAAGCGTCTCGCTCCTTTCTCTGTGTCCCGACGAGCCTATTATCATGAGGTCCTGTGAATGTTGTGCATTCTGGGAAGTGGCACATAAAAGAATGATCAGGCAAAGCTTTCAGACAGAAGTCATTCGCACAGGCAGGCTCTTTGTTGAACAAAATGGAAACGCGGCGACGAGAGGTGCACCTGTTGAGCGTCCTTGTGGAGACACAAGCACTCACACTTGGCATTATGTGCCTTATTATTTATATGGGGTTGTCAGCTAATAATGCATGGGTCTCTCACCGGAGCACTTTCTGCCATCTTTGAAAGTCATGGCAAGAGGCACCCATGGTTTCTGAGACATCAGGGGTCCTCTCACCAGGGTGTTGTCTGAAGAAGTCATTCCCACTTACACTGATATAATGCATCCGTGCTGCCGTGTCTTCTTTACCTCCGTTCACTGATTTACTTCGTCTCTGTCTTCTCCTCTATTCTGTTAAGTGCATCAGCCTATATGTCACTGTTGAGCTGATGATTGTAGGATCTGGGAAATGTTATTAAGTATAGTATTTCCCTCACAGCTCACTTCAAGATTTTAGATAAGGCATTCGCCTATAAGCACTGACGAACAACAACAACAACATATCTTGTCCTTACTTTACAAAAATACAGAAGAACAAAGTCTATCTATACCAGCGTTTCAGTATTCCCTTAGCTAACAGCTGTAAGCACTGAGATTGGCCTGAAAGGGTTAAGGGCATTGTTCACTTATCATGTGATAGGGACATTTTTTATGCAAGAGCGAGCCCTGATTAGAGGGTGAGTTTTAATGACAACTAATTAGCCAACCTCTTTAGCCTTGGCGTAATGATCAAACGAGCTGTCTTTGGGTACCTGATACAATGATCCTCTCACTCTTGATATGATATTTTATTCCTCTGCAATTATGCAGCCCCCACTGCACCACATGTGTTTATTGCCTCAAGCACACATGTCAAATTAAAGAGCAGCTTATGCACCTGATATTCAATTATTGCCTGCTGCACCACCATGCACAATGGGAAAATGTCAAAGCCAGCAATCTACAGTACTTCAAGCCGCAATCGGTACACTGCGATCACCGAGCACTCATGCATATACACAGACACGCGGATAAGAATTTGAATATTGAATATGAATGGGAACATTTTCCAGCTTGTCTATGCTCAGTTGGCTTTTTATACTTCCCTTTGTCACTGTAAAGGGAATTTGGCATATGACAGTATCGCTTGCCAGGAGGAAGAGCTCAAAGCTAATGTTTGCTTACAATGTGGAAAAAAAAAATCACAACAAAAAAAAATCTTAAAATAGATAATTAATAATCGTATGAGGTTTTGTAAATGCATTTTTTTTTTTACACAGCTGCTACATTTTCACTGACTTTCAGTCTGCTTTCAGCATATTTTTTCAACAAGCATCAGTAGCAGGTTCATAAAGCAACAAGAATCTAATTTTCCATATCAGGGAAATTAGACGCTGTAGACATTCTTGAAGGACTCTGTTGAAAATGATCTAACAGCCAGGGGTTCTTGATATATCTACACTAAAGTATCTGAAATGTGCAGGAGCACTGAATTTATCTATATAAGTTGAGCTGAGAGCAGAGACACATTTTGAAAAGAATGAGAATTCCTGAGCATCACTCCATGTGTTTATAATAAATGCTGTTGTGGTAAACATCCAGTTATAAAGACCGCATTTCTATGGATAATTCAATTATTTCACAAACCATAAAAGTTTAATTATTCTTGAACTCGTCTTTGAGATAATTTCTGGGTCTTTGTCTTCTCTGCAGTCCCTTGACAAATTTATAGCCGTAGAAAATGTGATTCTGATTATTCTTCTGCAGCTAACCCAGTGTTTACCCCATCTTTTACGAACTGAAATAGCTCCTTTTTAATTGACTTATTCTTCCCATTTATTCAAACACGATGCTGTGGTCACGCTCTAAGTGTTTAATTCTTTCCGTTTCCTTCCTCTAAAGAGCCAAGTGATGTTCTATTGATGTTAAAATGTGTTGGTCTCCTAATTACACACTTCTTGAAAACAGATTGTCATCTTGGCAGTGTTTCACTTCATACTTTTTGGCTGATTTCATTTTTTGTCTGTGCTTTGTGCAATTCCAGCATCATCTTGTGTGACTGAGAATCCGCAGTGAATGATCCAGTCGCACTGTTAGAAAACAAGAGGGAAATGTTAAGGAACCTTTGAAATGGATAGGCAGTATGCACAATATTGCTGGAAAACTTTGACTCTATTTTAAATGTGCGTACTTAGCAATTAAAATGCTTCATAACGCGAGCACTGTAATTTTATTTAGCTTCCCAGTGACTGTCATTGACATATGTAGAAGGCAAAGTGGGATTTGACTGTTTTATGGAGGCTGTTGTATGAATTCAGTTGATTAAAATATTAATTGCTCAAGCTCCGATGAATTAGTGGGGTGACATTGCTGGAATGATTGACTTAAACGCCCCCTCATGTGTTCGTGTCATATGTAATAAATCAGAGACTAACACTGAAAAATGAAATAGGACCGTGTTCAGGTACTTCCTTGCTTAAGTTTTTCATTCTCTGAGTCAGCCACCGAAACTTCCTTTGTATTCTCTGTCGTATGTGGGGTGTGGAATAAAAGAACAGCAGACAGAAGCCTTTGATTTGGTGAGAAAATCAAAGTGTGCTTTTCTAAACACCTACAGCATCGAGCCGGTCTGGAATAGATAGCCAGGTTCTGTGACAGTTGCCATTCTGCTGCACTATAATGACATGTACATTGAGGGTCTGAGTGGTTGTATGACAGACCAGCACAGCCCTGTAGTGGGAGACATCACTTAGCACAGGAGCACACACCACCCTGACTGTGAGCCCGCTGGCTGCTCTCGCTGGTCCCCTGTGGACAGTGTGTTAACTTACCACCTGCTCTGCTGTATGGTTTGTGACAAATGTTGATAGATGTTACAAGTTTAAAGAGATAATTGATTGTTTAGGCCAGGGAATCCCCATATGTGGGTTCATTTACAGACGGCCTGTTTTTCATTTAGCAATTTGCCATCATTTATTGTGGCCTTTACTTGGGTGCTTGTGTGTGTGTGCATGCGCATATGTGCGTTCTTGAAAGTGTGTATTTGTGTAAGGCTGGGTGATATGGAGAAAATCAACTATTAAAGTATTTTTTTGCCAAATACGTCCATATCAATATTCCAAAGATACTGTAGCTGCCAATAATCTTCAGTAATGTGGATATAATGAGGCTAATATAATGTAATATAATGTGGGTAAAGGCAAAAAGACCAGCTAGAACAGTCTGGTAAATTCAAAGTATTAATCACTTTACCATAACACAGCCTTTAAAACCAGGAAAAGACAACACTTACAATATAACTATATCCAAAATCTAAGACATTTTCTAGTCTCACATCACAATAGATAAATCACTAAATTGCCCAGCTCTACATTCATGACAGATTTGTTTAACTAAGTGTCTTCAGCCTCAAGGCCAACATGAATTATTGTCATAGTCACCTGTCTCACCGTTAATGGGTTAACCCCTGAGATTAGGCCTATTTTTGACCGGTTACACGTCCTTCTATAGACTAATTTTACAACTCTTTGGTTTACTGCACTGTGCACCACCCAGGTCTGGTGGGAGCTAGCTGGAAGCCCCGTTCATTTGGCCATTACCTCTAGTAACACCATCCCGACCCATCAGCGTTGCTGAAGAAACAATGGCCCCACCCTCTGGGCTCTCGCAAACCCCCTTTAGTATTGTTAATCGTGTTATCACTGTTAGCACCCTTCGCAGTTTTAGCACAGCTAGTGGTGCTAACATAGTTAACGATGCTAAAGGGGGGATTACAGCTTGGGATGCACAATGATATCGGCACATAATCAGTATCGGCCGATATTGGCTTAAAAATTAATTATTAGTATCAGCCAACATGCTTTTTCTTATTTTGCAGAATGCATGAATATTACATAGATTAAAAAGCACTGTATTTCATGTCACCATCTGCTGGTGGGCCATAAAGATAAGAGTATGTATGCATAATATGATGTTAATTCAATGACAGAAGAGACTTGATGATCACTAAAATCAGCTGGGGAAAAAAGTGGATATATCAATATCATGGTGGTTATCTGCCAAGTAAGTTGTTATATATCGGCATATCGGATATTGGCAAAAAATCCAATATCATGCATCCATAGTTACAGCTCAGAATGAAGCTGCTTACTCACCGGGGCCACCTTGGGGGAGACCCAAGGGTAGCCTGCATGTTTCAGCACTACCGCCACCAGGGGTAATCGTGAATGAGCGACACTAGCTAGCTCCCTCCTGACCCAACTGGTGCGAAGTACAGAGTGGCCAAGGTTCACACTAGCTAAGCAGTGGAGACAAGGGCGTGGGCAGTAGGCACTATTATTACACATGTTTGCATAGCTAGCCGGCTGTCTGTCAGCAAAGCCAACAAAAAAATGAAACAAAAGGCAAAATATTTGCATTACAAGATGTTAAAATTTCACCACCTCCAAATGGACTGCACTTTGAAATGCAGAGGTAAAGCCCTCTGAGTCAATGGAGCACCTGAATAAAAGAAAAAGCCTCATTTTGCTTCTTTTTTTCTTTTCTTAAAAGTTGATTGGTTAGTTATCGGTTAACGAGTGCCGGGCTGTCAAAAGCAAAATTAACCGGAACCGACATCCCTAGTCTCAACCTACCAAAAACTGCGTACGCAAATGACAGGACCTATTGTCATAAGCATTAAAAAAGTGTTGTGTTGTACAAATATTTCATATCACATACTCTAGATTAACTATTCTAGAATGGCATTTTAAGAAATAGCCCAAGGTTTTGTTCAGTCAGTGTGAACTGTTATCATTTCATTGAAAACCTTACACCCCAAAGCAATGACTGTGCTGTTTGTGGCATTCTCTTCCACTCTGCAACTCAGTAATTACTCTTTTACAAACAAGCCTTGTGTATATAAAAGCTTTAACAGGGAGGAACCATGTGGCCAGCCCAAAGCCCCTCTATAGGGGAGCAGTGTTGCAGTGAGCACCTGTTCAGTAGATGCAGGGAAGGAATGTAGACTGGGGAAGTTTCTTTCAGGGTGCCCCAGTTGCCAGTATAACACAGATGTTGTAGTGTTGCTCCAAAACCACAATCACAACATATGGTAATTGCTACAGAATTATTTTCTGGCCAGCTCTCTAACCAGGGGCTGATAAAATGGAGAAGTCGGCTACCGATGCTCTGTGGAATGAACACCTGCCAAATCTAACTACGTGAGATGTCAGTCCTGCGAATGAAAGGCCACCAGGTAAAGCCATTAGGGCTCGTGATGGCCACAGCAATCTGAGAGGCCACGGGTGAATGAATCCACAGATGTTTCTCTCAACATTCTTCACAAAGTTGATTGTTTGTGATCCTTCGTGCGCTTGACCTGAATATCCTCGTGGGGCTGTCGGTGCGGTGGGAATTTTTAATACAGTGATTCGCGAGATAACAAATTTACCTGTGGGATGGGGTTATTTTATCAAGAAGAATTTAACAGAATGCAGCTTGACAGATTTTCTGCATGTCTTACAGTGGGAGGGAAAGACTGTGATGGCCTGACAAATGTTACAGCCAGTTACGTTTGAGTTTTAATTTTACATCGTCTTGCAAATTCAATAATTTGTACAGTTTGAAATTCTTAATTATGCAAAATGTGGTATAATTTCCACTTAAATTAAACTTAAATCACTCAATCTCCTCACAAATGTTACTTTGATTCACTGTAAGAGCATAGGCCCTGCAGATATGATGATATGATGCTCTGGGTCCAGCCATTTGAACTGCATCCTCTGCATCTCCCAGAGTTTTCATTTATTAGGTGTGCTTATTTGTAGTTTTGTCAACACGGCTGATTAATGATATGTTAACATAAAAGCCCACATGGTGCTGTACTTCCAGTCTATTACAGGATAGAGGAAGCTTATTTAAAGTTAAGATTTACTCAGGGATTTTTTTTCCCCCCACTTGACCTCTAAGTGAAAATTTTCAGGTGGGAGACTTAATGTAAAATATATGTCTATTTTATGCCCAGTGGAACCAGGGGGAGTTTAAGAGGTTTTGCTCCCTCAGCACCTCAATATCTCAACATTTTTTTGTGTCTGCCTTGTAGACCAAACTGCTTCAGACTTAATATGAGCCGAATGTGGAAAATTGTGTAAAACCTCATTGAGATCCAATGAAATGCAGGAGAATGAGCAACAAAATGATAAAAAAAAAAGTATGCGCATAACTGTTGGATTTCAGATGCTGCAGAAAGCTCACACATAATTAAGCATAATCATTTTTGTCTGATTTTAAGAATATATATTTCAGACAGAATATACAGCATGTCATACATTTCTTCATCTGTATAATGGTGCCAATAAATCTGAGATCGTACCCACCAGTCAGTTACCTACCAGGAATTCTTTTTACACCAAGTGTTGCCATCATAGAAATGTTCTTTCTAGTAATGCCAATGCCTATATTCCCTATGCTCTCTCATCGCAAACAAAATGTTGCTACCCTGTCAAATTGAGTCATTTCCCAGTGTTGTTGAGGCACATCTAAAACATAGTTAGGGTTTTGTGAAGCATTCAGCAATATCCAGGAGCAGCGTTTTATCTCACTCCAAGGCGTGACTTACCAGTCACCCGGATATTCAATCACTGAGCTTTCTTAATTGTAAATGTTCAAATGTGGTTGTTTTGCTCTGGCTATTAGCTTTGCAGAGTGTGTGGAATGTGTTTCTGTTTCAGCACAGTTGAATTCAGCCATTATTCATCCATAGCCCAGAACCAGCCGATGGGGGTGGTTAGAAAATGAGCCCTGGTCTCTGTTTCTCAAGTGAGTGTTTTTAGTCTAGGGTAAACACACGTGCACACATGCTTTTATACACACATGCACTCGCACATACCTACACACACTTGCACACACACACACACACACACACATACAAAGAGACACTACAAACTACAGAGCCATCCAAGAAACTTGAGGATCGGAACAAATTAGAAATCAGACTTATTCTCTTCTGAGTTTTTGGCTCCACCATCTGGTCTTCACTGACACAGTCTCAGTCCGGCACTTGAACTTGTCATAAAAACATTACAGCTTATACATTAAATACAACTCAAGCAAATGACATTCTGAATATACCACTCGACATCTTTTGTTCTGATTATGGAAACTTAAAATGCTACTAATTCGGCTTTCATTTCACTGATTAATAAACGGTTAAATCAAAATCTGGCCTTGTAAAATGCAAAATAAGATCCTTCTTTTGAGACCTGAGATGTAACAACCTGAATGACTATTGATCACACAAGGAAGAAAATGCCATGAAAATGTTAATTGCGAAATTCAACTCTGCAGCCCAAATCAGGAATTATTTTGGAATATTGTTTAGACCAGCGTCTGATGAGTCTGGCATAAATAAGAGCATGATGTTTGTTTTTAATTTGCAATGAGGAGAAGAAAGGGAACAGAGCCGTGGCTTTGCATGGTTGTCTTCAGAAGACTACGTTTATTGATTGGCGGAAATGAGATTGGTGAAGAGAGGTTTTTTGCTCCACAGGGGGTAGACTGGTAAAGGAAGGAGGGTGTCTCACTTAAAAAGATCTCATGTTATGGCAGCCTTTATTAAGACTCTTCATTTGCTTTTGAAGACAGGCTGGGGGGATCAGTCCTGGCAGGTTACAAACGTCTGGTGTCTCCATTGCTTATTCTCCTACTGACAACATCCTTTGAAAAAAAAATCTGTGTTTCTGGCTCTGTGTGTATGTGTGATACACAGGTAGGTGTCTATGTGCGTTTTTGTTTGTGAAACTGCCTCCTGTAGAGTCAATTTTATTAATTAACGCTGCAACGGTTTAATCTGTTTCAAGCCAACACTCCATATAAAGACATCAAATCATTTTTAGGGATGAAAAATTAGGAAGGAAAATACTCCACCAATTAAGCTTTTTCTTTGTGTTGCTGTAGCTTATTAATATAGTGGCTGAAAAACTGACCCTATGCTACTGACACAGCCACACATAACAGTTTCAATCACTCTGATACCACTGCTTCGTTTAAACAGGTAGGTATAACATTAAGTCCTGAGAGAAAGTTCCTTTTTCAAACAAAGCAAGGTGAAAATTTGATTTAACAGGAGGCCACATGTGAAATTTGAAACTACACATTATATGAATTGTATGTCATTCTAAAGTGACATTCAGCACATTTCAATGGTTTATTACTCCACTGGGATTTTTCAGACAAAAACAAAAAAAAAAAAAAAAAAAAAAATCAAAAAGTTGATTTGTTGGCTCAGTTAAAAATCAGGAGTCCAATTCTGGAAACTCTGCACTGACAGCATTCTGTAGTGTTTCCCTGCCTCTCCCCTGGTACAGGAGTGGGTGGGATGCAACCTGACTGGCAGTAGGTGGGTCCAGAAAATATATCTTCATTCATCACTTCGCTAAAGTAACCATCACTTCTCCGGCGTAAGGCCATGTCCACACTTACACAGATACAGTGTTTCCATTATAACTGATTGTGTGATGTGCAAGCTAATTCTCATCTCATTTGCGGTCTGATTAACAGTTAATTCATCAAATTCAGTGCCCCATACACTATTTTTCAAGCTAGTGTTGCTGTCATATTACGGGGACCCGCATGAACACGGTTTTCATGGGGTTTCATCTAATGTAGGTTGGAAAAACGAAAAAATGCCAATGTTGTTAATGTCTCTTTGAGAGACAGAGAGCAGGACGTGCAGCTCCAGAAACAGGAAATCAACATGTGGCAGGTAGTTTTGATATTGTGGAGGGTAGCTACAAATAAATTTGTGTATGGAAAACCATTGGGATACCATCTGAAAACACCTACATTTTGGCCTTCCATCAACCCCCAGACAACATCTCAACATTATCACATCACAGTGCCAATGTGGACACATAAAAATGTCACTACTGCATTGTAGTGTGAGCAAAGTCCCATGAAAAGCAGCAGACTGTGAGGGGAATTTTAGTGTAGTGGCCGTAATCGGAACTGCAGGTCAAATTTACCCATATATAATAACTACAAAAAAATGTCTCTAAAAACATGAATACAGTTTTGTAAGCATCATAAACATGCTGTTGTCACTCTGTCGAAGTGTAGAGCCATAAAGTCCAAAATAAGTCAATTATAATTGGAAAAATTAACATAAATTATGATTAAAGGCAGTTTCTCAGGAAGAAATTCCACCTGAATGAATAAATGGATGTTAAATTCACAAAAAAAAATACGGATATGAGACTAAAAGTGAATCCAAAAAAGTCAATTCTCCATTGATCTCAATTTTTCCTGTTTAATCCATTATGATCATATGGGTATAGTCATCATATACAGCATATTAACTGGGGATAGGAATTACCAGAGGCTCCATGATACAATCTTATCACGATACTTAAGTCATGATACAGTATTACTGCAATTTTAATTTTATGAAAGTGTAAGAGTATAAGAGTATAATTTTTTTTTATTGCCATATGCTGAGGATTGAGATGAGGTATATATCGATATATTGCCATTTATTACCTCTTTTCAACTGTAAATTATGTCCCTAGAGGAAAACTTAATAAAGATAATACTTTCAGTCTGTCCATCTTACTTCAGTCTTTTTTTTTTTGGCAGCAAAATGTATCTAGTGGACTGAAAAGAAACTGATTATATCATTCTAGTAGGCTACTTAAAGTTTAATTTGTATTTGTAATATTAATCATTTATACAAAATTTAATAAAAAAAAAAGTTACTTTATAATACAATATTACCATACAAAATATCATGATACAATGATGTATCGATTTTTTCCCCCCACCAAATATTAACCAAGTTTAATATCACACCATACTGTTATTCGTCTAAGTCCGTACATAGATTTCACATGCTTGTGCTGCACAGGAGTTAAATTAAAATAGTCACCAGATATTATTACACTAACTTTGATTTCAGTGTAAATGAGTCAAAACCGGTCTCTACTGAGTCATTCATTCATTCACAATATCCTGTGACAAATTTAGTACACTGCTGAACAGAGCTGAGCACCGCACAGATCTGTGCATTACACACATCTTACAAAGCCTGAAAATAGACACAGACTTAACAGTGGGTTTACCTCGTAGCCCTCCCACCCCCTCCGTGTCCTCTCCACTAATGATGGTATGTATGGTGACCAAGTATTTGCTCCGCTTAAAGTCAGGCTTGTTTGTTTTGAGGAGCATTCAAGCACTTCCTCCGCAACATATTCTTCCTCTCCCCACACCATGCTGCTGTTACTGCTGCTGAGAACTGGCAGAGTGGGTTGCCTTCCATTAGAGCAGCATTGGGGAACTAACCATGCAGAAAGCAGCAGGCTTAAGGAAAACTTGTTTCTCTTTTAAATGGATAGGCAGTAAACACTCTCCCTAGTGATTGCTTCCTCCTGACGAAAAATGATATTTGATGCTTATACCAACTGACTAGGCCCAGATGAAGCCCTCAATGGCTGGGTCTCTGCCAGATACAGAGTTGAGTTTGTTCTTTTGGCACAGATAGATAAATGTGCGGAATTTTTTTACATAGAGACACATCAACTGCCCTCGACTCCTTCAAAACAAATAGAAACAAGCCTTTCATATGCAGTGACTTATTTGATTCAGCTAATTCTAAATGAGGTGGAAATAATTTAGACTGCATGTGCACCTCACCATCACAAAACAGCGCCATTTTTTGGGCCTCATCCTTTAACTTCCTGTCTCTGACTGCCACAAAATTTTTCACAGAGTTCACCAGATAACCAGGGAACAATTTTATTAGGATGTTGAGGGGAGCAGGACACTTGTTTTTATCTTCAGCATTCCCCTTACAGGTGGCTGAGTTTATGTATTTTTGCTTCTCATCATCACTGTGCATGATGTACAATGCATGATGGAAGAAGACTGCAAATACAACCCATTCATCAACGAACTTTGACACTGAAGGACAATTAATCCAACATCATGTTTTCAAATGCATCAGGTATACATCTTATGTACTAGGGTAGGTATTTGGAGATGGACAAATTGATCAATTATTAAGATAATCATAACATAGGATTGGATTTTTAGACACAACGTGGGATGCTAGGATGGCAGAGGCCTTTCACATTATATGCAAACTATATCAAAGAGGTGACTTTATGCTCACAACTTCAATACACAACACATAACACGATGTAGACCTTCATAGCTGAGCCCTTGTTAAGGTGTGCTCAAACTAAACAAAACTAATTTTAGAGGCGATGCAAAAATCTGCAAAAATTAAAATATTTTAACTAAAGAAGTGGATGCTAGAGTCAACAGCCTTCACATTCTTTATTATGGGCTTTAAAATGTTCATATACCATTATCTGTTCTGTTAAGAGGTATGGTGTGCCATTGATGGAGCAAAGAAAATTTTAATTAATATCATTTTAGAATCTTAAATTTACTAGAGATGTGTCTGGCCGTGCTTTTGCGTTAATTTCAGGACACATTTCTTCAGTGGCATCCATTGTACCAACTGTAGTGGCTTAAACATAAAAGTAATTGGCAATTCGTAAAGCACTTAATCTATCATTTCCCCTATTAACTGCACAGTTAAAAGGCTCTTTTGTCTAATTACAGTGAAACAAGAGGATTATAATCAGTGCTAAGCTTTGTTGTTGATCCCACTGATGGTACTGCCACGCCTTTGTAGGATACGAGTGCTTTAACTTAGATGTAAATCAAGAGATGATAATGGCGATGCCTCTAACCCTTTTTACTGCCCTTGTTTCCCATTTGAAAAATGATAATACAACAGGGAGACGCTTATTTAGAATTGTACCACAGTCATGTAAAAATTAGAAGTTTATTTGCCTTAAAACATTTATAATGCACAGTATCCCCAGAGATTCTTCCCCAAATGAGTAAATAAATACCATTGTAATGCAGTGCAGCCCTGCCCCCGATTTGAGGCAAATCCCCTATTAGGAGTATAAATCTGCAAGGCTTTGTGGGTAATTAGCGAACATGCTCGGGAATGTTAGCAGGGCTTGGCAGGTGCGTTTGATCAGTGGCAAGAGGCAAAATCACTGTTGACAGAGAGAGATGGCAGGAGGATGGAGATAGGAGGGCAAGTGGGTGGGGGAGCGAGAAGTGTGAGGGCTGGGGGGCAGGTTTTACTAAACCTCTCTTTTTTTAATTTACCACAGACACGCTCTACAAAGACGAAGTGGTGCCTTTATATGAGATAATTTACTGGACGCCTGAAAGAAATCAAGTTATTTGTAGTGCTATGTCCGATTTCTATGTGACAGACCTCAAAGAAATGTCATATATTGTAATGATCGACTAATGAGATGATGATGATAAAGCCCCATCTAATTTAAAAATATAAAACATAGGGTTTGGGTAAAATGAGTCCGACCTAAAAGGATCTGGGCTTTAGAACACAAAGCAGTCGTCTTTTTCATAATGAGAATTTCTTGAAAGCCCTGTGAAAGCTATTAAAATACCCCCCATTTTAATATTCATGATCACCTCATCATTTGATTTTGTTCTGTCCTAAGATTATAGTTTTACTAAATTGTAAAGGTGATGTGTATCAGATATATACAATGCAAATAAAATGCACTCTAATGACTCCTCTTAAATACGTCTTATGCTGCTGAATTATTAATATTATTGTGTGTGGGTTACCATGGGTTCAATGAGGCCTAATTAGAGGAGATACACTAAAGCTAATTTGCAGATGCCAGAAGCATAGTTTATATATAAGAGCTAATATTTGAAAGTCAAATTTAAGTTGAAAAGGCCTGTAATAACTGTTAATTAACTCTGGTTTTGTTTTTTCTTTTGACAAACTTGAATTGAGTACAATATTCACAGGGCTAGTGCTTCGCACTTCTGACCACAAAGATACATTTCAAAGCTTTTAATTATTCGTTTGATGTGGGTATTCTCTGTAGATTAGATATTATTTTAAGATCTCTTTGTTCAAAAATTCATTTTTATTATCGCTGCATGAAATGCATGGCAATTCCCCACATAACTAACCATTGGTGCAATTTACATCTTCGATCGAGTTCATATTCCTGATAATTTATACAGACTATGCACCTCCCCTGTGATCGCTTGCAGGGTTTGACTCTTCTGCAGCTCCCTTGCATTTACAGAATCAGCTTCACACTGATGAAAATGGAAAGTGAAACTTTAATGAACAGGACTTTTAATGAACAGGACTTGACTGTCACAATAATAAAGACTTTGAAACAACACTGAGGCCAGTTCAACAAGCAAGCCGACAGCAGCACCAGTGTAGTGACATCAAACCAATTAAGACTGACGATAAATATTAACAGGAGTGGGTATTAACAGAACATGACTGGGAAGCC
This sequence comes from Epinephelus fuscoguttatus, assembly GCF_011397635.1. Classification (NCBI taxonomy): domain Eukaryota; kingdom Metazoa; phylum Chordata; class Actinopteri; order Perciformes; family Serranidae; genus Epinephelus; species Epinephelus fuscoguttatus. Next base: position 29,451,156 of record NC_064753.1, on the reverse strand, counting down.
GAGCTGTAAACAAGTGCTGGATGGCTGATCATTAAAACTGTGTCACACAGTGCTGCGCAGCAATGGAGAGATGGAGATTGTAACACTAGAGCGGGTCTTTCTTTGGAGCTGAATGAAGCATCAAGTAGATTACCTTAAACAGAATAGAAACTAATTCATACTGTAGGTAGCATACACACCATCGAGTCATGACACAATTTATCATTGCAATGGAGTAATCACTGGTCTCAATGAATCAGTTTTGGGGAATTTCTACACTATGAGGAAAGTATTAGTATTTGCATGAATGTCCACAAGAAAACAAAATCAAAGGTGAAATGTCACAAAAAAAAAAAACAGTGTCTTTGAAATGAAAAATGACAATCCATCCCAATCTTCATGACATTGTGGCAACATCCCAAAGAAACATCACATAAATAACTGTGTATATTAGATACAACACTTTCTTTAATAACTGTGTGTACATGCACGCACATACCCACACACCTAAAGAGAATCATGTGATTTCAATGGCTACTTCAAGGAAGTAGACCAAAACTGCAAAGCTTGAGCGTAGTGACAAAAATTCAGCTTCACACCAAATATTGAAAGCATTATCCAGACAGGGCAGGCTTAATGAAAGCATTATCAAGGTGCATTATGGGAGATAGGATCCAATGTAAAATTGGAAAGCAACTTTTTCCACCAATCTTAACCGGTAGACTAAAGCTGTGCAGTATGAGTATGTCTTTTTTTTAATTCTAGTGTTCAACATCACGGGTGCACCAGAAAATAGGTTAGTAAACAGTAGAGAGCAGCATGAAGGCCAGTGAAAATATTATGTTGGTTACTTGTTTTTTACAACTGTTATGTCTTTGGTCTCTCTCTCAAACTCGGTGCCAACTAATTTTGAAAGATGTTTAAGCGCTGCTTGGACAGAGACAAACGGTATTTTGTGGCAGCGCGTCATTGTATCGCGCCGGAAAAGGGGTGAGAATTAGAGCATTCACCTGGTTGTCATATTTCTATCACTTCTAATTGGAGCAGACCTAAGCTGGAGCTGATAACACCCATGACTATTGTAGAGTCGTTTGTCCCACGAGTGAATGCCAACTGTAGCCTTTCATATTAAATACTACTGGGAATCACCAGAGGCCCCACAATACGATACTATCACGATACATAAGTCACAATACAATATTATTGCCATTTAAACACGTTGTGATATATTGAGTATTGCAATAAAATATAGTGTGATATATTGCAATGTATTACCTTTTTTCAGTGGCAAATTATGTCCCCAAAGGAAAACTTTGTCAACATCAACAGTTTTACTGAATAAAATAGTCCGTTCATCTCACTTCAATTAAAAATATTTTTCAATAGAAGAAGGAGTGAACATCCAACGTCAGAGTTAATTACTAACGAGCAGAACCTTACGGCCGGGCTCCACTGGCTGCAAACGTAACAGCCGGGTTCCACCAGCTGCAAAAGTAAGCGTCCCGTCAGCGTAGCGTCGCGGCGTATTCATTTGGGCTCCACTGACTGCGTGGAAGCGACACATAGAGAAGCCAGCGGGGTTGTTTACCGTTTGCTGAGCCATGAAATGTTAAAGCATTTTCCACCTAAGTTATTACATATATTTGAGTTATCTACAAGTTTACTGTAGTGATTGTCATCTTCTCGCTTTCAAATGTCCGCCACAGACATTTACACAATGTCACGGATAAACATGGGTAAATGCATGAAAAAAAATCATCATATATCACCTCTGATAATGGTTTATTCATTTAAAAACACATTGTGCTCGTTTAGCACACTATTTCATGTAGTTTTTATCTGCTGGAGGGTCGCGTAGGGCAGCATAGCGCGACAAAAATAGAAGAGCCACGTAAAATAGAGAGTTGTCGCGCGACAGGCGGTGGTTGTCGCGCCGCTCCCGTTGCAGCCACTGTAATTGATTAACGGGGGCTAGCTGCTACGGGACTCACGCTGCAGTTAACACTACTAACAGCGTGAGTTAATGTCTCTGCACATGTTGAGCTTCCAGCTATGTTAATACAGACACAGGCTAATATAACATGATGAGTTAGAGTTGTTCGAACCACTTTTGGACTTCTTTGCCCACATATTTGTACCGAGAGGTGTTTGGATCCGTTCTGCTACTACGTCTGCTTCTTGTTCTTCTTCTTCTGGTGAACCAGGTGTGTTAAGTGCGTCTTTACGATGCATACTGCCACCTATTGCACTGGAATTGTAACGACAAGCTACATTCACAGACAGTGAGTCCCATTATAATGTGTTTATGAGCGAGGTCGAACAGGTAGCACCAAAAGCATAAAAATCTATATGTGGCAGAGATAATTTATTCGTGGCGCACCGCCACAGATAAATGAATGTATGGGAAACACTGTGTTGGGTGTTCGTTGTCTTTTTGTGTAGTGGTAAAGTCAGTGAAGATTTAAGATAGTTAAGCTATTGCTGGGTTCTTTTAATTTTACACCCCAAACAGAATCAAAATATGGAAAAGTTAATTAAAAAAATCTGATGAGCACTGTCCCAGCTCTTCACTGTTGCCTTTGTTGACTATGGATGTATAGTTTGGTGTTGTATTACTGTAAATGTGCTGACATCAAAAATGTCATAATTTTTCTTTATCACAATCCATTTTGCATTGAGAATTAAACCTATCTATTTATGCCTGGCTCAGTGGGTTACCATTTTCTACTATGAATATCATGACCTTTTGGAACAGAAAAGGCCTCATCAGACTCCCATCCCATCACTGGTACAACAGTGAGCTCTCCATTACTTTAATATGGTTTAAAAGAACAGTTAAAACAGTCTGACTGCCTATAAACCAGATAAGCGTTACAATAACAAAATCTGCCTGCATCTGAACCAAAGTTAAGCCCACTTCCTTCAACTATACAAAGGCTGAAAATGGGAAACTTTGAGTACTGGTGGATGTCACAGTTGCTAATAAATAGGCAGGATTAACGCATACCTTTTAATATTCGCGCTGCTTAATGGGCTGACAGTGTTGAATTATCTATAGGTCTCAGTGATTCAAAAAGGACCATCAAACCCAAACTTGAGAGCAGTGTCTTGTAATTGAATAATACATTACATGTGGCAATTATTTCTGTTAGAAGCAGACTGAGAAATCAATAACCAAGGGATCAAATCAAGGACTGTGAAGCTCTTGTTTCTATTCCCCTTGTGACCAATTACATCACCACAGTTTAAACACCTGCAGTGTCACAGCTCACTGTGACACTTTCTTGCACACTCTCGCACTCTCTGTCTCTCTCTCTCTCACACACACGTACACACACACACACACACACACACACACACAAATTGTGTTAGACAGATGCTGAAGACTTTGATAAGAGAAAGGTGCTTATATTAAGATCTCATTTGAATGTGTGCTGATAGACTAATAACCAATTTTAAGATTTTAACGCTCCGAAATCTTGTCTGGAGGATTATTGCACTATTGTGTGCTAAATGAGCTGCGCATCAAGACGTAATTGTAAATATGGAATGATGGGAGAGTAATGCATCTTTGTTGAGATAATATGCACTCATTGCACAGCCTGACCTGGAGTTATAAATTATGCACCAGTTTTTAGCTCCAGGCAGTATCCTCCCATGACATATGTGGTGCTGATTAAGAGAGAGTGAAATGGGCCTGTTTTAATGAACATATCCCATTACACAAAAGGCATAGCTCCAGTATATCACTTAGAACACACAGGTGACAATGAACCTCTGACCACCCTGCGGTCTGTTGGTATTGGTGAATACAATTTGCTTTTATCTGAAATATTCACAGCTCCTAAAAAGGCTGATATCAGGTCTCATTAAATGTTGATGCTCTGGGTGAGTAAAGAGAATACTGGCTACATCAAAGGCCTTGTTATGTCCAGTGAATACTAACTAATCCTGAGCTTCTCTTCAGGAGCATCTAAAGCCCTGTAAGACCAGCAGTGTCTCGTTCGCTGCTGGGACCCTGCCTGGTCCTTACAGTTCCAACGGGCGGCTTCTAAATATCACAAGGAAGACGAGGGAGAAAACGCAGATTGAGTGAAGATGATTTTTTTATTTTTCTGTAATTACCGGCTCTAGCATGTGCGGCCTTGTGTTTCATCTGCCCTTTGTGATGCTTGGTGCACTGACATGCTTCCTCTCATCTGAGAATGGATCATCAAAACTGAAACAGTCAATACCATACAACACTCATAGGCTCACCCGAGCAATAATAGCCTGGAGTCAAAGGATACGTGTTCCACGCTTGATTGATTATTAGTCCCATTTGTATTATTTTGTTTGTTTGAGGGAGACAGAGTGAGAGTGTGTGTGTGTGTGAGTGTGTGTGTGTGTGTGTGTGTGTGTGTGTGTGTGTGCAAGCAAATGTTACCAACAAAGCAAGATGTTTCTTTTAAAGTGTGATGCCTTTTACTTATTTCACTGAAGAACATTACTTATCCAAAATTGCCTTTTATTATCAAAAAAGGCAGCGAACTTTGCCCAAGGCGCAACAGTCAACATAACACAACTGAGGCCATCAAAACATTGTGTGGGAAAACAGAACCAGCAAAAACACCCGAGATATTAATAGCTGAATAGGCCTCATTACGGAAAGTTAGTGTCCACAGTCATAACAGGGTAGTGAAATGCTATGGTGGGCACTCATAAACCTTGGCAAAAAAGAAACACAGCGTTCATGAAATAAAAATCACGGGCAGAAGTGCAGATCCACGTTACTCTGCTGTGGAGAGGGAGAGTGCAGTGCTGGAGCAAGTTTTACAGAAGGTTAAAACATCCACAGGCTAGTTGAATGAAGACATGCACAACCAAAGGACTTAACATCAAAAGAACCTGTGTTTTCAGCTATTCTCTGTGGTGGGCTTGCTTTGCATATTTCATGGCAGTGGATTTCATATCTATGCCCACCTTTCTATTGATATGTGCAAAGCCCTTTCTGTCTTTCAATTAAAATGTCTTTTCTTGCCAAATGTAATCGGTTGTTTTGATTTGGAGTTCAGTCTCAATTGTTGTTCTGCACTGTAGCAGGGAGCCATGCTAACAAGTGGAAGCCTTCACCCCTGCGCAGCTCTTCCCCTAAAGTGAAGAGCAAGAATAAGAACACAACGTTTGTTTTTCGGCACATAAAAGCCTCCAGGTGACCTATGGTTCCAGCCAGACCTTTAAAGAAATGGAGGACAATCAAAAGGACAAATGTGACGGGCCTCCTGTGTGAGGTACAAGATGAATGCGAAACAGCGCGTCGGTTCTGTGATGTCTTTGACCTGATAGTTCAAAGCTGCTCCTGGACTCTGGACCCCCGTTCAGTGTGTGAGCACCTCAGACAAAGGCTTTGTTCATAATAAAGTAAATCCACCACATTGTTCCTTTGAGCTGAACACAACCAGTTCAACAGGGAGGACGCTTTCCTGACCTGAGAGAAGCATCAATGTGCCTACAAACACATCACACACATGCAGACACATCTTAAAATCTTGAAGAAATTCTCTTTTTCATCGATTTTAGAACCATGTGCTTGATGTTCCCTTTCAAAGTTACACAATTCAACTCCTCCAGTCTCTTTTTCTGATACACAAATGTATTATTATTATTACACGTGGCAGGACTCTCATTAAGAAATCCATACTGAGCCATCCTGGTCAAACACACCTTGGTACACATGTTACCTATGCTTTTCATTATACATACTGTTCTCCACAAGTGTAGCCTTGTAACGTGGCGCATAATGCACCTCTGTTTCACAGGGACAGGTTATGCAGTGGCAAGGCACAAGGCAGCGTGCTGTCGAGCTACAGGACACAACTCTCCTCCCCCCCCCTCACTCTGGTATTAGGAGGCATGGGGAGGTGCTCCAGCCCGCGGTCATAGTTAACCATGGCAAAGCAGCAAAGACTGCCTGCTATGGTACCTCCATTCCTCCTGAGACACAAGGGTGAGCGGGGCTTTGAAGTTAAAAGTGTGGCTGGGAGACAATATGAGCAGCGTGTGAGCATCTATCTGTGGCGTGTGATATAAGGGCAAAGGTGGGACGTGTGATGGTGTCCTCCGAACTGCACAATAGTTGTGAAAGAAGGAATTCTCTGTGTAGGGTGACCATGAGGTTACAGTTTACAGCTGCATCATAGGAATTGGACTGCAAAGGCTGGCTATGGAGTTTGTAGGTCAAACAGTCCAGGCTTTACATACAAGGTTGTGTTTCTGTAGTCTAAGACAACCACTTAGGAACACATGCCAGTAATTACAAAGATTTTTAATTGTTAAATCACGCATACAACAGCATTCTTTTTGTGTATGCAAAATAGAGTAAAGCAGATTAATGTGAGGTCTGTATGTGTCCATGTATAATGATGATAATAGTGTCAGAAACTTTTTCCAAGACTAGGAATAATGAGACATTTAAGTGCACATTAATACTGTCCATCACTTCCATGATTTAATTTTTTATTTCACATTTTGAAGCTTGATAAAAAGTAATAAAATCCATAACGACAAGTAGCAAAATGCTGGCTCATGTCCATAATTCAACTGTCAACAGCATAATAATTCATTAAGCTATTTACAAATCTGTAAATTATTTAAAATGACGCATATTTTTCTGTTTCCTGAGTCTTGATTCTCCAAATGTTTGATAGCCACTGAACTGTGTATAAAAGGAGTCTGTACATCAAAATGAGCTGCGAGCAATACTATAGCCAGTTGTGCTGTAAGATTATGAATGCAGCTTCTATATATGCATGTATGATCAGAAGACACATAAGACGAGATGAACGCCATAGCATAACAGCTATTTCATTATCTCGCAAGGTCCCATGGCGCTGCCCTAATGAGAAATCCAACAATTAGGACTGCATGTTGTATGTGTCTCCTTTAGAGAGTATCGGACAGGCATCTTTATCAAGCACAGTATTTTATAAATCCCTCTGTCATTTACAATTAAACAGATCAGTAGCTGCGTGCATGCATATATGAATAGAGGGCCCGCTTTACATTTCAGAGTACGCACGGGGCATTCCTACAGTATGCCTACAAAGGGGCCTTCAGAGAAAACGAGAGGGAGAGAGGCGAGGTCTGCAAGGAGCTAAATCTTTGACAGAGCACAACGCAGGCTGTGCAATGTCTGTTTAATGTTGACTAGAAATATCTGCTTCACATGGTAAATAAGCCTTAGTGAAAGTGACCGAAAGGGCTGTGACGGCTTGCGTTTGGTAACCACGGTGCCAAGGAAGCTGTAGTTAAACAGAGAAGCGAAGGCCTCTTACTCTCAAGTATGATAAGAATAACAGCATTCATGATGATTTTTCTTAAACTCGATCAATAGCGCTGCCACAATGCATTAAGTCGATATTAAAAAGGACAGTGAATTGACTTCTTGACATTATTCTGATTTAGCTGTCAAAATTGCTAAAATAATTAGTGTAATAAAACTAAGGTGGAGTGGTTAACATTATCGACAACCTGGCTGCATATACACATCAGTGCATAGCACATGGAGATATTGACATACTCACAGACACAGGCCAGCTCTGGAGTAATAGAGAAACCTGATCACTTTGGATGAGACAACATACTGCCATTTAGTGTTCAATACGTTCATTGTGGACACTGAGACACCATCAATTATCCCCACCTCATACACAAATTAATTTAGTTATCGCCACACTATAAAACATTCCGTGAATTTTCTCTTGCTGGAATAATTTGTTTGATTAGACGGATTTACAACTGGAGAGGAAAGGCCTCTACATTAATTATGTACTGCATAAATCTGGCACAGAAGAAAAGAAAACAGCAAAACAGTTTTTTAGTGGACTTCATAAATAGAAAATTGATTAACGGAGTAGTGGCGTTGTATGGCTCTTTGCTGCCATCTTGAGTATCTGAAAAGACATTACACCACTTAAGATACAACGTTTTACTTTTCTTTTTAATAAATCAATAGAGCCATAAGTTTTTATGAAGTTTGTGGCATTTGCTTCTGGTATGCACTCAGGCTGATGGTCAGCAGGATGTATAATAAGCAATTATGAGAGTAACATTTACATTAAAGTAGAGACTAGTAAATGTTAATGTATGATAAACCTTGACAGATCTTGGACAGCCTATACTCCTTTCACCACATGTTAAAATCCTATTTTTTCCCTTTGCGTAATTAAAAAATTGATTTCATTTCAGAAGTCAAAATCTCGCAGTTACGATTTCTCTAATATCATTTTGATAATTAAGTGAATCAATGTTTAGTTCTGAGTAAAAATCTGTAGTATCCCAAGCCAACTGCTTTTGGAAAATAGGTTGTGCCAAAGTCAGTATTGTTATTTCTGTGTGCAAATTAGATATCTTCTGCTGCTATGTATTCATTTATTTATTTATTTTTACCAACTGATCATATGTGGCACAAAAGTTCTCCTTATTAGCTACAATTTGTCCACATGAATGCGGCTGCCCCTCCAAACTGTTTCTGTCTCCTCAACCTACAGATTTTTATAGTTACTCATAATTTTAGTAACTTATAAAAAGCTGAACATTAAATATACATAGTTTCACTAAGAGCTCTGAAAGGATTAAGATTAAATAAGCAGATTTTGAAGCTGGATTCAGACGGGATAAAATGCAAGAAGCCCAACCCAGATTTAAGGTGTTTGCCCCTGCGTCTTATGCATACTGTGTGATTAATGTTAAATGTTTTTTTAAATAATTATTGTGGTCCCTAATTTTAGTAAAGACAGAAATTTACAGTGCTCCAAAAAAGTAAATATGAGAGTAGAGCCCTGCTGGTTTTTATCTTTGTCTTTGAATTTAATGCTATGCACAAAGTTCATCTTGAAATCTTGCCTTTGCGAAAAGCCAAATGGAGGGTATCTAGATCAAATACAAAAGTTTCATTATCACTGACATGTAGGAAGCCAAATTAGGCCCTGAAATTACATTAAATTAAACCCAGCAGACTTGGGTGCAGTGTTCACCGTAGCGCATTATGAATATAATATGAAAGCGTTGTATTATTGAAAAGGCTCTTCAAGTCGGCAGAATGTGTTTTTGAGAACTGAGAATCCTTATTGGTGTCGAGACCGCATTAGCATAGACAGCCTCACTGAGAGAATGAACGGTTTAAATCAGCACAATGTGTCAATGATTACTGTATGGACAGTTACACTGGTGTTTAAAAAGAAAAAAAAAAAAACAAAAACAAATATGCGTAAAGGTTCAAGGAACAAGGTTGAAAACAAACTGGTAGTGGAGTAAATTAGGGCCAATGGAAATCTGTATTCTTATGATATCTAACTATACCCACCTTGATGCAGGTGAAAACAACAATTTAGTATCAATCAAAGCTGCAAGATATACAAAAAAAACCCATCATACTGTGATTCGACGGATATTGTGATTGTGATATGAGGCACGATTTTAGTCAAAATAGTAATTTTTGCATTTCATTTTACAAACAAACAAACAAACAAACAAACAATGGTGATGTAATTTTTGCTGGAGTCTCTACCACACAAGCATGCTCTAGAATATGATTTGTAGACTTGGGCATCTCTGTAGCACCACAATGTTTCATATATAATGGTATGATGCATTCATTCATTTTCTGTAGCCGCCTATCCAGTTGGGGGTTGTGGGGGGGCCAGCTGACATTGAGCGAATGAGGATACACCCTGGACAGGTCACCAGACTATCGCAGGGCTGACACATAGAGACAGACAACCACTTATGCTCACATTTACAATTTAGGGTCACCAATTAACCTAACCTGCATGTCTCTGGATTGTAGAAGGAAGCCGGAGAAGCCCCACGCAGGGAGGGCATGCAAACCAGGAACCCTCTAACCACTGCACCACACCTTTATAAAATAAAAATAAAAATTGCTGCCCCTGCGATTTGGATATTGCTCTTGCCCATATTGCCAATTCGGTAATATCTTGATTAAATGTTTAGCCATAGTAGGAATGTTTACATCTAACATCTGTTAAATACTGTGTTAACATACATTATTTTATATCTCAGCATTAGCCTTAAGGTAAGACAGATCTAGGTATGAGTGTATTGGCTGATGCTCAATTAACAGTGGTAATTCTTTACATAAAGAGTGTTGTTTTGTCCTTTGGCAAAGCAGAACTGATTCCCAGTACCATAACAGAGCACAAGCACAGGGACAGGAACATTACTCCCTCTGTTGGTGGACACCATGCAGGTTAACATCAGTATGTTGGAAGCTGCTGTTGTAAACTTAATTTTTTCTTCTTACCAATGACCAATTGCCATCACTGGCACTGTTTGTGTTCAAATACAGTTATCTTGACTTTCAGGCAATGGCACTGACAATACAAAAAATGACCTTCTCTCACTAGACCAACTCAAACGATCTTTACTCTCTTATCTCTGACAATTCTTTATGTAACCCACATGCAACACAACACATCTTTGCATGCTATCACATCTTTAGCCACAGGGTGGCACTGGAGCGCAAAGAGAAACAGAGTGGGTTTTCATGCACTTGCACCTCTTTTAACAACTTGTGCATTTGGCCACACATTTCCCCGAGGTTTGAAATTCACTTCCATTCTGTTATAAATGCAGAAACACTACATACATTACACATTACGAGAAATTAAATGGAAATATTCAAATGGCTTAGTTTAGCCATATTTAACATGTGAAGTGATGGAAAGTGGTGAGTGCATTTTTGAAACGAGAGGGATTCAAATTTGAAGACTGGACTGGCAGAATAAATCCGGGTGAAGAGAACGAATGAGTAGAGCTTGCCAGTTCCTCACATAGGTGCCCTTGAGCAAGGCTCTTAAACACCATATCCTCCAGTGGAGCTGTTTACTGACAATAAGGCAAGACTGCTGGTAGCTTCCAGGAGTGAATGTTGGTTAAGTGTGAAACAGGATGTCTGCATCTGATTTTTTCATAAAGGATAAGAGGTACATTATTGAGATGGGCTGTTTGGACATTTTGGAGAAGCATCAATCAAAAATAGAACTGCATGAGAAAAGTCAGCATCTGATACGAACATTCATTGGACAGTTGCTTGTCACCATATTCCACTTTAATCATTCTGGCGATGTACTGCATTAGGACCTGCTGTTGCCTTTTCTCCCTGTGATGGAAGCTAAATAGAAAAGTTTTGTACAAAACACCCACAGAAAGTCTGTGCTCCTGTGCTTAACAAGAAAAGTAAGACATTGTCACTCTGACTGACTCACAGTTTGTCATCCAGATGGTGATGAGGCGAAAGTGACAGATGCTCGTCCCCAGACGCTCAAGAGATCTGGCATCTCCAACAGCTCCTCTGAGGCTCTGAACTAACTCTAACAGCAGCCCTCGTCTCCTTCATTAGCTCCGTTTGGGAGTTTGCACATGGCTACTCACATCTAAGAGTAGCCCCATTCTCATCTGTCTAATCAACTGAGATATGTGTTGTTGGTCAACACTCAGGGGAGAGAGCTGCAAATTTCATACACACCCTTCTTTTGAATGAGTTTCAGCCACCACAGACATGATAAAGTTTGTTTTTCAACATTCACAACTTCTTTTAGACTGGACATAAAAAGTATGTTAGAGTTACTGTTATGTCCATTCTTTGTTGAACTTAAAACATATTTTGTATAGTATAGGTACATTTCTTATAGGACAAGTGCACAGATATTTATAATTGCTAAAATCTTAATCTTGGTGTTTACCAAGTAAGTTTAAAGAAGGAAACTGCAAAAACAAAGGCTCCAAAAATAGCAGAAACTAAGCTATATACTGAAACCTAAGATCTGTATCTACCAGGCCTGACACAGGTCTGCAGATAGACGATACTGTCTGTCGTTGGGACTAAATACTCCACACCGTCATATTGTCCAGCTGACACACAAGACATTTTTAAAATGGCTACCAGATGTCTAAACCTCCAAACTATACGAACATGTCAGAAGTCAAACTGTCAGGCACTTGCAAAATGACTACAAATACTACGGTTTGTGGCCAAACTTTCAAGTCTGATGTGAAAATCCTATGTTGGTAAATACAGATCCAACTAACATCTACACTAGTGAGTTTATATGACTTCTCTATAGGGATCCTAACAAGTCATTTAGGTGTCTCATCATCTCGACAACCCTCTTTACCATTTCTCCACAGTTTGGGTCAACATCTGATTTAGAAACAAACAGAAACTAATGTCCATTTTTTTTTTACATCGCTACAATTAACACAACACAATGTATTTGTTCATGACATAATAATCCAAGTTTAAAAAAGCATATTCTCCCCAAAGAGACAAAGTCAAACTACTACTATAACAAGCATGTCAATTAGGAAAGACTAGCAGCCGTGAAGCTCAGGGTCTGTTACACAGGAACCCTAGAGAAATAGTGACAGCACTCGAGGGGGCTGTTAGGCCTGTAACACCATAGTTCCTGGGGACATCCTTTGCTCCGCCGAAAAAGGTCAGACTGACTGTTACTATAACAGAACATTTGCAAAAGTGGAGGACCCAACATCCGACAGCTGTTGCTAAGAAAAGGAAAAACTCTTTACATATTTATTTCACAGGCTGTTTATGATACACTTACATGGCCGCAAACTCAGTCAAAGTTGTTAAACCACTTAGTGACCAACTATTCATATGTTAAACCTACACAGTTTAGCTGGCTTCTCAAATCAGTAACCAATGTGACAACATAGTTTGATGTTATCCTTATTTCTTTTTTAAAGCTGAGTTAAGCACTAATCTGTAAGACACTAGAAACTCAATTTACAATGACTTGCAGTTTACATGTACCCTCACTGGCCACTTTATTACATACACCTTGCTAGTACCGGGTACCTTTTGCCTTCAAAACTGCCTTAATACTTGATGGCATAGATTCAACAAGGTGCTGGAAACATTCTTCAAAGATTTTGGTCCATACTGACATGCTGCTGGAAATAGCCATCAGAAGATGAGTAAACTGTGGTCATAAAGGGATGGACACGGTCAGCAACAATACTCAGGTAGGCTGTGGTGATTAAACAATGCTCAGTTGGTACTAAGGGGCCCAAAGTGTGCCAAGAAAATATCCCCCACACCATTACACCACCACCAGCCTGAACGATCGATATAAGGCAGGATGGATTCATGCTTTCATGTTGTTTACACCAAATTCTGACCCCACCATCTGAATGTGGCAGCAGAAATCCAGACTCATTAGACCAGACAACATTTTTCCAATCTTCTATTGTCCACTTTTGGTGAGCCTGTGTGAATTGTAGCCTCAGTTTCCTGTTGTTAGCTGACAGGAGTGGCACCAGGTGTGGTCTTACTGCTGTAGCCTGCTTCAATGTTCAACATGTTGCTCATTCAGAGATGGTCTTCAGCATAACTTGGTTGTAACGAGTGGTTATTTGAGTTACTGGTGCCTTTCTATCATCTTGAACCAGTCTGGCCATTCTCCTCTGACCTCTGGCATCAACAAGGCATTTTCACCCAGAGAACTGTCACTCGCTGGATATTTTCTCTTTTCCAAACCATCCTCTGTAAACACTAGAGATGGCTGTGCATTAAAAAATCCCAGTAGATCAGCAGTTTCTGAAATACTCAGACCAGCCACCAACAACCATGCCGTTCAATGTCACTTAAATCACCCTACTTCCCCATTGTGATGCTCAGTTTGAACTTCAGCAGGTCGTCTTGACCATGTCTACATGACTAAATTCATTGAGGTTGCTGCCACATCATTGGCTGATTAGCTATATGTCTTAACACGCAATTGTGTACCTAATAAAGTGGCTCGTGTGTGTGTATTTGTAGGCTACTTAGCACAGATACCATCCCCTCCTTGCATTAGGGAATGTGGCAATGCATGATTTTACTTAACAACCAGCAACATCAGCAATGCACTGATTGTTGGAAGTGCAAAATGGGAAATATCAATGCGATCCCAGTTGAAGGAAGAGGCTCAGGTAAACAGGATGAGCTGATGACCCTCCACAGTCAGCCATTAGCCTCATGAGCTCAACATCATAAAACACACCTTTAAAGTTTAGCCTGTCCATCAACGTTGATAAACAATGCCAAGACGTTGCAAACGCCACATACAGGGCCAAGCTAACAAACCAGCAATAACAACATGTTTTATAGCAAAGCAATGTCTAAAACAAATAAACAAATAAGGTTACTTACTTCGAGTTGAAGCACCACTTCCTCAGGTCAGGTGAACTCTTGAGCTGTGGCCAGACTGCCCTGCACCTTCTCCGGCGTCTCCATAGTAACCTCTGCGCTCTCCATCGTCTCCACGCAGTTTGCCGTTGCTCCGGTAAAAGTGCGCCATTCCTCTGATAGTCGCAGCCGTTGTAAGTTCATTATTGATAACTTTATAACTGTTAAGGTTAGGCAAACTTTGTGTCCATAGCTGTCATCGCTGAAAACCACGGCAAGCCACTTTTTTTCCTTGTCCAAGGAAATTAACGTTGTCTCTCTGTAGACAAACTGCCAACTTAGCTAGCATTAGCATAGCACCTAGCTAGCTTAGCTGTCCGGTGATAGCGGCATGCTAACGTACTCCCTCTCGGTTTAAAGCGTCAGGCGTTGGTGTACCGTTGTTTCTTTGCTATTCACGACAATTTCGGGGGACTTGGTTGCATTTTTGTCCACTGAGCCATTTCTAATTTATTACCACTGTAAAAACAAAAAATAAGTGTGACCACTGTATCACCAATTAAATTATTTTCTTTGCCACAGACTGCCTGGGTAACACAATAGAGGAAAACACTCGCTGGGCCTGATCTTTCCTAATTGGGGCAACACAGACCCAACGTCCCGCCCCCTATCCAATCAAGCCTCAGTTACAGTTAAAGGGGAGCTCCGCTATTTTTCACTACCACACCTGTTTACAGGTAAGCTACTCCAGTGTACTGCATATGTGGAAAAAATGGCATAAAGCTTTATTGGGCTCCAGAAAGCACTGTGTGAAATCTGATAAATGGCCTTAAGTGACATCACTTGAGTAACTGTTGGTTGGGATTGAGGTTTGAACACTAGTTTGGAAAGTGGTGGATCTTTTTGAAAGTAGTTTGCCTTCACTTTATCAAATACTTTTTCTTTTTCTTTTTTTAACAAATATTTGACTAATGTTAAATTAGCATTTTCTAAAATGTCCCTGCATGGCTCCAGAACTTGTTGCTGGTACTGTCTGCATCTGTTTCATTACTAACTACCAGACTAAGCTAAATTTGCTGCTTCAACAACTGTGTTGAATATACCCCCAGAACAAAAGAGGATTGTGCTTGTCATCAGTGGTACATCTTCCATCACCTACCGACAAAGAGCAATATGATACCCCCGATACTGTATCACAATAATACCACATTGTCCTGTATTACAAAATAAAATGCACTGCCTCTTACTGAATCAATACAGGACAGGGTTTTTCCCATATTTTCATGCACCCACTGCTCTAACTTGGGGTGACGTAAGAAATATTAACACCAAAAGAGTTTGAAGAGCAGAGAAGTACCAAATCAGAATTTGCGTAACAAAAAGACACCTAGAATGACAGGTCTGTCACTCACCGTAAGTACATGATTTCTGTCTCTCCCTGTCTGACTGCATTGTCAACCTACATTAGAAAATTGCCCTTTATAAATTAAATTCAGCAGGATACCATGTATTATATGTTGAGTAATCTAGGTTTAGAATGTGTTATTGATATACTGTAGGCTACCTCTTTCATAACATAAAATTAATGCCTAATGTCATTTATTTTACTACCACTTTATATTACTAATGTTACTGAAGTCAGCTGCTAAATTCAGCATTATGTTGAGATGACATAAATTTGTCAGCTATCAGAGATTTTATCACATCTCTCTTGGTGTATTAGACAGAGTTGTTGGAAATGTTATTGAGTAGGCCTGGATTATGGCTATAATAACATTTTTTAAATAATTTTACAAAAATATGCAAAGATTCATATTCAGTTTGGTGGATTTGCAAAAAACACACCTCCCCATCTGGATATACCCATAAAAAATCCTGTATTACAGGGTGTCCAATAGGCCAGTGGGTAGAGCACGTGTCCCGTGTACACAGATACTGTCCTTGCTGAGGCCTTGCAGAGGCCGTGGGTTCCCTTCAAGCTCACTGCCCTTTGCTGTATGTCAACCCCTGTCTGTCTCCCCCTTTCACTGCTGGTCTGTCCTATCTGATAGAAGCATAAAAGGCCAGAAAATTAATCTTTAAAAAAATTACTATATCACAACATTTATATCAGTATCATAGTATAAAGTTGCATTTACCTTAAGCAACTTCCTGCCAAGATGCCCAAAGATAGTATGGTTAAGGTTGCCGTATTGTTCCATGGTGCATGATTGTTGAGTCTTCTAGTATGGAATTTTTGTAAAATAACACCCAGCCCTTCTACTTTTGTCAGTAAGAAGCTCTAGAAACGGCACTGAACCATTTCCAATAGTATGAAACAACATAAAAACGTTGCAAGAACATATATAGTGATGTGATGCTGCATGAGAAGCTAAACATTCCCCTCATTTAAGGCATTTATTCTTGAGAGGCTCCATATCCAGTGACAGTAACATATTATAACCACTGGAGGGCAAAATGAGCTAGGTGTAGAAAAATAAAACACATGGGTTCAAATGTCTGTGATATGCATATCATTGTATCTTGTAACAAAAAATATCAATTAACAAAAATGTTTTTATTTCAGAAATATTCTTTCAAGATGGTCCAATTATGTATTTGTAGGGAATTCAGTATGTCCTCTCTAATTCCATGAAAATGTGAATGTCATGTATGGTTTGATGTTGCTTTGTTTTTCATACCGCATAACGTGAACCTGAAATGAATAGATAGTGCTGCTGGAAATCTCAGTGTGGTTTACAGCTCATATCACCCAGTCAAACAAAAGCACAGTAAGACACGAAAGCCTAATGTAGCTAAAATACAATTTATTCCTGCTTTCATTTCACGATTATTACAATATTCAGAATCATAAGTACATTTTTCACACTTGCATTGTGCACTACAATGAAATCTAATGACATGTTTTACAACAAGGCACAAGACAGCCACAGTTGTTGAAGGTTTTGTTGGTAGTGTAGACATTCAGTATGAGACTTCCAGTTCAACACACTGTATACTGCAGATACAGTCACAACCCAAGACAGAGAGGAAATCCTTTCTCATCCCTCTTAGCAAAAGATAATATCTTCTCAGTTACCTTTCCATGATGACAATGACACCAATGCTAGTTATTTCTCTGTTTTAAGTACAGATTAACAGTGATAACTTTGTGGTGGTAGTCTGACAGCAAGAGATCAGTCCATGTTTTTGGTGAATATTTTATGCTCTTGTTTCCAGGTGATGGCAGGTAGATGATGATGGAGTTTTGTCACTCAAAGGAGGCACTTGGTCCTAGAGAGCCAAAGAGAGGATAGAAAACAGAGAAATTAGTTCAACTTCTAAAAAGATTCATATTCAGAATATTTTTTTTGTGCAACATTTGGCTTTATTTCATACCAATTTGACAATAGTATGTTTTAAAGTTTCCTTTGATGGATGTGTAAAAGTGTGTAAAAGACTACCATGCACTTATGTAACACCAAAAATCTAAAATCCAAGTATATTTTGTGTTTAAAAGAATTCAAGTAAGAGGCCTTTTTACTGACTGTAAGTCTGTTTGGCTCTCCTGTACTTACATAGTAAGCTTCAGTGAGCACTAACATACCATGTATCTGCTTGTGTGCTCACACAGGGCCGTGCCGCTTCCGTCTGCCAAACGCCTGGGCACCCACGTTGGTGGGAACGAAGTTGCTGTGTCCCAGTCCTCCTGACCGACTCAGGAAGTCAGCCAGACGGTGGGTTACACAGGTGGCTGTGTTGCATGCCCGCTTCTGTGCTGTTGTATTACTTTTAACAATGGAGAAGAAAGTGAACACAATTTATTATTATACTCAAGATTAGGTCAGAAATCTTCATGATAGACATTAAACAGTATGATGTAGCTTCATCAGCAACAAATTAATCACCATGGAAGTACGTAGAGGAAAATATTGCAATAATAGTGTGTGTACAGTCATGCTTACCCTTTTCTCCTTTTATTTATTAATTCAGTGAGTATTGTATGTTTTCAATCTCAAATAAAAAACAGCTTTCATGTCGAAGATGAAGTTATTAAACTAGAAACATCGTCACTATGAAGTGAAAAATCACATCAGAAAGGTTTTTAAGTTGTGTCTGTATTTTATTGCACAAAACTGTCAAAGTAACATCACTTCTATAACTAACTAAGTTTTCAAGTCTCTATTAATATCTAAAGTCTGCCAGGGGGGAAATTAAAGCAAGGACGTTTCTGTGAAGTTAGTCAGGAAGATAGGATCCACATGCATCAGCAGTCTTGTGAGTGGAGAGAGCCGGGCGAACAAGCAAAAGTTAACTCAGACAGACGGGATGGGCTAGAAAGGGAGAGTTTCAGTTGTATGAGTTGATGTAGCTTTCAAATTGCTCAGATAGACTTCGCTTCTTGCCGGGCGTCCCTGCTCCCACGTCGGTGCGGGGATAGGTTTGTAGTTTGTGAATGTCCTGGGAGAGTTTGCCCAGCACACACGTGCTTAAGCCGGTGCAGCGCTTAGACATGGGTCTATCCAAGCTGTTAGAGACGGAGACAAACATGCAGAAACAGGCTTACAGTAACCGTGGCATGCAGATAAATGTTAATAACTACATGCATGATGTTTTTCTAAAATGTCATGCGTTAAATGAATGCTTCTAATGCATGCTAACATATCCAACAGGCATACAAAGTTATTATAATTAAGTTGTCATGCTATTGTTCAATGTCATTCTCTGTAGTAACGTCTATCATGCATGTTCTCTCATGTTCTGCGATGTCATGATATCATGCACTCCTCAGTTTTCTGACCAAGGACACTGTCTTGCAGGCACATCATTCAATACTGATTAAATAGATGGATGAATGAATGAATAAGAGCAGTCCATGCATTGTGGGATTATGACAGAGAGCAGATGTTACAATAAGTTCACTAAATACCTTAATAATTACTAAACACCAACAAGTCGGAGCTGTTGGGCTCATAAATAAAAGTGTTATATGGTGCTGAACTGGTGGCGGATTAGGTAAATAAATTGATTATTTATTATAGACAAGGTGAACTATACTATGATGATACATAAAAATATTAAAAAAGTATACCTGTTTCCATCAGCTGTTTGTTGGTCTTGCTCATCTGAAGTTATCTGCATGAACTCCTTAATAGCTCTGAGTAACCTCTGGGCGTCATCATTGGATAGTGTGACTCCATCTGACTCCATCTTACTACTTCTGAAAATGCACATTTAATTAGACAGATCTCTGTGGTTCTGGTTCCACATCAGTGCTGGTTTAAAAGCTGTGTAACTCGTCCACATAAATACAACAGTTGTTCTTTTTAAAACACAAAGTTAAATGGCATTTTTAATATATATAAGCATGCAAACTGATCTTAAGAATTTTGAGGAAATTCAATTTATAAAAACTATTTGATTAGCTGTGATAAACAAGGAAATTATTCTGCAGAAATATTCTTAAACATATCAAAAGATATCAGACACAGTGACAATGTTTTTACAAAGCATTTTTTTTGTACACTTTTAGGAATAATGTCACAACTCTCACCTGGAAGGAGCTGCCTGCGAGACATACATCTGACAGATGATCAGCGCAGAGGCAAAAAGGAGAGTCCAGAGTTTCAGCATTATTCTGATTCCCTGTGGAAAACACATACAATACCAAACAAGGTAAAGAAAATTGTTGCAAAGAGAAGTTTTTTAAAGGATTTTGTGTGATCTGTGTCTGCAATATTTCACTCCATTAAACGTGTTTTGTTTAGTACAGGATTTCTCATCTACTGCATACATTCACAGGTATATGAATCCTCTCTCTCTCTCTCTCTCTCTCTCTCTCTCTCTCTCTCTCTCTCTCTGTCCCTCTCTGTGACTCCCTCACTGTTAGAGCAGGTGAAGTTGCAGAGGCAGATAGAAGAGTTATTAGTGATATAGTGACACTGGAGGCTTTGCCAGCAGCTCTGTCCATTAGCTGAATTAGCTGTAGCCTTACATAGATAGTATAACGTCATCACACCAACAAAGCTGCATCTCCCTTCTTATAGCAACCAGTATCCACCAGTGGCTATCCAGTCCACTCAGTTCCCACCTTCTCCCAAAAACATATCATCATATCTGCTATTTAGTATCAACAGTATAATTTGCACAATTAACTTAGCTAAAGCAGTCTTTTATCTATACTCACTGTAAGATGATAGATCTTCTGGTGATGGAGAATCAAATGACAGCCTCACTTGTGAATCTGCTGAGCACTCCCCACAGTGCAGGGTTTTTATATATGTTCCCCGAAGGTTCCTATATTAAGTGAGTGAGCACTTGATCATAGTCTATTGGCCAGTCAGATGTTTTACCTCAAACTGTTGGCCAATCAGAAGTCCTACGTCACTTACAGCAAGCCAATGGAAGAGCTTGCACACAAATGACATCAATGTATAGTCATTACTGTGGTTAATTCACAAAATGCTGCCAGGTATTTGAATCAGTCCAGTCAGGAGCATCATTTGTAGTTGTCATTCTTTAAGCAGGGTGAGTAGGAAACCATTGAGAAAGGAAAATCTCACTGTTATAGTCAGTGTCTCTTGTTCTTGAGGACTAATATGCTATGTGCATGTGGACCAGCCAACTGTAAATCCCCTGATACATACAGTGTGTATAATTATAATGGTCAGAAAATTTAAAGATGCACTATGCAGCAGTGAAGTGGAGGGTATATGCAGGTATATGGGGTACACCCACCTCTTTTTCTGGCACTTAATAGTATACCCACCTATGAGCCAAAAAGCCATTTGAAAATATAGGATAGTATACCCACTTTCTCCCTGGTACCCTTCCCACCTATCAAGCAGTACACCCACCTCATCATCTACCACTACACCACTGCTATGCAGGGCTTTCCTAAAAAACAATGTATAGACTCATACAGAAATTAACTCTCAAATATCAATTATGACCCACTAGAAGTGTGTGGCGATGTCTGTATCTGCAGAGACTCTCCTTCTGCCTGTATGCTCCAAGCGGCAACCTCCGGCGCTGTAAAAGGAAGCCGACGTCAAGTTCTGTGATGGCCACTTGAGGCTGGCTCCAGAAGCCAGTCAGTTCCCACACAACTGCATGTTGAAATGCCCAGATTTACAGCAGAAATAAATACATTTACAGCCTGGTTCAAAAATGGTTTAATTTCCCCCTTCATGACAAATGTACAGTGGATGCATTTTTGTATAACTCACCTGTTTGAATTTTATTAAGGGTTAAAGTTACACATTATTAAGGATGGGCCACTTTGACTGACAGGCTATCTGTGAGGAGTCACTACAGTCTGTGAGTCAGATCCACTCCTGGCTCCACAGCTTCACCCTCTCATCCATATATGGTCACTTCTGGCTCCACAAACCAAGATGGCAACAGCTGAAATGCCGAACTTGTGGCTTTAGAACGAGAGGCCACAAACCAATAGGTGACTTCATAGTAGCTACATCCATTATTTTATACAGTCTGTGGTATATTCTTATTTTTTTCTCATTTTCTGTGTTCGGGACCTTTAAGGGCATGTAACCCACTGCTCTCAGGTGAGGTGGGGAGTTTATATAAAGGTAGCGACCACAGCCAAATGAGAGGGGAATCTGGGGTTGGCTTTTACTTTCACATGCACTGGTGAGCGTGTTTACAAATGGTTATCAACAATCCTGCATAGTATACCTTTAAACATAATTCACCAGTGCCTCTGTTATTAAAATATTTCAATATGATTTTTAATGTGGTGTGATTTCATCTTTAAGTAGTTAGGATGACCAGGGCTAAGGCCAATGAGAGACATGGCTTCCAAAGGTGTGCAATACCTACTTTCACCCATAAAGAGTGGACAAAAAATTGGCAGTACCACAAGATTTCATTACATTTACAAAGATACAAGTGAGTCATATTTCAGTACATATTACCAGATAGCAATGTGTTAAACTAACAAAAAGGGGGAAAAAAAATTGACAGCCTTTATTGCAGTCACTCACTCACGTTGCATTTTTAGTGTGGTAAGAGGAACAGGGTCAAAGGCCAAGTGCAGACAAAGTTTGCCATGGACAAACAGCTGTTACTACAAGAGACACTTCACAGAAAGTTGCTTAATAACACAAAACAACAGCCTCAAATAATCCAGAACTGAATCAACAATAGTGTTACTATAAAATACAGTGGTGGAAAAAAGTTTTCGGACACCCTTAAAATTTTACACAATCTCAAATGTTATCATGAAATATTTGTGGAAAAATCTTTTTTGTGTTTCAAAAGGTGTGGCTGCATTAGACAGATACAAACAAATACAAATTATATTTTTTTGTTTATTGTTTACAAGAAAAACTAACAAAACTAAATTCTTGACAGTTTCAATATGTCAGTTCTCAACATTGTCGGTATCAAAGTCAACAAATAACAGAGAATGTGTTCAAAACTGAACAAAAAATAAATAAACCATCACATCATCAAATTAATATTTAGTAGTCCTGCCATTGGCACGTAGTAGAGCTCTAATCCTGGCTGGCATGTTTCCCACGAGCCTTTCACACTGTTGAGGGGTAATCTTGTCCCATTCTTCTTGAATTACTGCTTTTAATTCTTCTAAATTCTTTGGTTTATGCTTTGAAACAGACCTTTTGATAATCCACCACAGATTTTCAATGGGGCTCATGTCCGGGGATTGAGCTGGCCACTCTAAGACCTGGATACTGTGCTCCTGCAGCCAAGTTCTGCTGGCCTTGGATGTGTGGCAAGGGGCATTATCTTGTTGAAACATCCAGTTTTTACCTCGACGGAACAGTGCACGCGCAGAAGGGAGCACATGGGTTTCGAGAATGGTACAATACTTGGTAGAGTTCAATGTGCCATCACAGACAGTGAGATGACCAACACCAGCAGCACTCATGCATCCCCAAACCATGATACTGCCTCCACCATGCTTGACAGTAGGTACTGTACGTGCTGGAGATAATGCTTCACCTGGCCTTCTCATGCACCTCACATTAGTAGGAGGAAGATAAAGCTGGAAACTGGACTCATCTGACCACAAAATCTTCTTCCAATTCCTGGCTGTCCAGTTCTTGTGTGCCTGGGCCCAACGATGGCTAACCTCTGTCTCTCATTGATCAGGGGCTTCTTGATAGCCTTGTAGGACCTTAAGCCATGATCTAAAAGTCGGCCACGTACAGTGCGGGTGGAACACTGGACACCAGTTTGGTTTGACCACTGCTGCTGAAGCTCCTGTGATGTCATTCAGTGGTTTTGCCTGCACGTGCGGATCAGGATGCGGTCATTTCTTGCTGAAGAAACCCTTGGACGCCCAGATCTTGGTTTGTCTTCCAAGCTGTTGGTTCGTCTGTATTTCTGCAGAGTGTATCCAACTGCTGAAGGACTGCATCTGCACTTCCTGGCTATCTGGCGGCAGCTGTACCCTTCCTGGCTGAGAATCTTTATCTTCAGGCGTGTTTCCTGCGTTAGGTTCCTTGTTTTAGCCATTTTTGTGTCTGAAGAACTTTCAAATGTGCTGGCTTTATGTAGACACAAAGCTTGGCAACAAAAATTGTGTCTTTTAATAAAAAGAAAGATCTTCATCACTGGTACCAAAATGACCCTATACTCAAAATTTCTTATGTGTTTTTATGGAACCAATCAATTTTAAGTTTTTAATGGCTTTTTTAGGATTTATTTAGTATTTTGGCTGTGACTGTGCTAAAAGAAATTGCACTTGAAGACCTAAAAGTAATTCTTAATGCAATATTTCACAAATGCATGGGGTGTCCGAAAACTTTTTTCCACCACTGTATGTTTGTCAGTATGCCATCAGGTCCAGTTGTACCCTGCTGCTCCCTCACGTTTCTATATAATACTGCCTCACTAAACACTGAGGAACAATTTTAAGTGTAATCAAAATTGTAATTTAGTAATTTTTAAAGTAATTTTTAAGTAATTTTAAGTCCCGCCCCAGACACAGGCTGGCCAATCATAATGTAGCATCAGGCCGGCTCAGACCAGGGTCCAACAACAACACAGCTGTGTTCCACTGACTCTAATGCAATCATTTAAGATTTCCTTCATTTTCAGGCTGGTTTTGTGGATTTGGAGCTAAATGTTGTGCCTGGGGCACGTCATGTATTAATGATACTCGTTACCTGGAGAGGTTGGAAAAATGATATACGTTATTCTTTTCTGTTCCAAAACCAAAATCAAATCCCAAAAAGTGTAGGGTTAGCTAGCTAGTTACTGAAGATATAGCCTACTGAATGAAAAAAGACCAAGCCTGCTGTATAGGAACCAGTCAAGGGAAGCAGGGAAAGTTTGCTGATATTCATCCAGCTGTGGGTCATTGCATTGTGCGCAGATTAAAGTTGTTTGACTTCCCCTGGAGATATCTGCCTATCCAGTGGCAAATTGGGCAAAGCCATAAACCATTCATCTGCACACACTGCGATGCTGCACAGCTGGTTTGATATCAGCAAAGTTTCCCTTTATATTCATTGTCTTCTGTGGCGATCACCAGTGATGTGGTGGTTCACTTTTTCACTGTGATCTGTAGCCTATAGTTGAGCTTTATCTTCTAACTATCTTTGTCTTTTAAATCTGTTGTTGCTGCTGAGTCAGTTTGACATCCTGGATATATCCTTCAGTCTGTAGACCCCTCTGTCTGCTTCTCTCTGGAATCACTACTATGTGATAATATTTCTTCAGGGAGTGCAGTTAGTTACAGTGTGGCCTCCATGCTTACTCCCACAGCTTGTCGGACCATCATAAAGGGGTGGGGCTTAGCAAAAGGTCAATTGGTGGCAATTTCTGAAGTGTACAGAATACAAAGTAGATTTGATCTTCCTATGCTTCTGCAAGAAGTTTTATCCCTGACTTAACCTAAAGAACCATTTTCATCCTGCTCATTATATACGGTTGGATAAAATAATGCCTTTCTTGTTTGGGAATAGCATCACAGTGAGGTGTCCTTGGACAAACTAAACTTTCCCACAGAATTCAGTAGTGTCCGTCCGGTTTCTCCAAGCTAATTACTGGCCACTTGGTCTCAGGCCAGCTTGTAATTCCCCTTATGTAACAATATTGGATGATGTGTCATAAAGCACCCTGCCTCCCAGTTAGATTTTGCATCACAAGGAAACTCATTAGCGTGAATGAGCCTTTTAGTACTATTGAGCAGACCTGCAGGCTCTATACCAGAGGCACTAAATTAGTCCTCAGCAGCTCCACATGATGCCAGAAACTGCTCATGGAAGACTAAAGACTTTTGAGCAAGAGTTCCCAGCTAATACACACACAATGATTATTGTCTTGATGTCTCTTCTTCCATGACAAGTGACACCTTTAACAAGTCAACAGCCTCTCTACACCAGTCTGTGTAAAAGTAAATACTCTCCACACTGTTTAGCAGTCAATCTGCTCGCAGGCCTTTATTCACCGCCGCCTGCTCTGACCAGGGAGCTGAGGCAGAGAAATTACATTCCAAGGGGAAAAGTGTATTGTCAAGAATGCAATTATCTCACACTGTTCACATTCCCTAATGTTAGCCATGAATTGGCCTGGAAAATTAATTGCAACACAGGAGAGCATTCATGACAGAGAGGACAGTATTATGCTCAGTGCAGTGCTCATCAGTGACAGTCTCAGCTGAGTCAGTGTGAATGTCTCCTCTCTCAAAAAGAAGCAGCACCA
The DNA here is from genome assembly GCF_011397635.1 of Epinephelus fuscoguttatus. NCBI lineage: Eukaryota > Metazoa > Chordata > Actinopteri > Perciformes > Serranidae > Epinephelus > Epinephelus fuscoguttatus. Next base: position 29,425,316 of record NC_064753.1, on the reverse strand, counting down.
TTATTGGCTGAGAATAAAAAGACAGTTTCCCACACAGCTCTCTCATATCAACACCTTGCATTATTGGAATAGGCAGCAAGAGTCAATAATCAGCCTGACTGACCCCACAGTCATATATTAAATATTAAAGTTAGCACGTGAGGATTGTGGAAATTTAAGAGTTGAATGGATCATTGTAAGGTGAAATGTACATCAGTCCTGTGCAAAGTTTTTTCCCCCTTCTGAGGCTTCAAGCGCGTGTTGAATCTAAAAGGGCAAGCTGACTGAACAGAAGCCATTAGCACCTGCAGAGGGGACCTTGAATAAGTCTTGACATTACAGGCAATTATCAGGTCAGCTAGAGTTTAAAAAAAAAATGCTCCTTGTCCAAGACTGGACAGATCCTTAATAAAAATGGAAGTGAAACCTAGAGAATTTGTATTAGGAGATAACGTCCTCTTTTTGTAAAACTTAATGTGTTGGGAAAGGATAAGTCTAAGCAGGCAGAGACATAGTGCAGTTTCACATAAAAATGAGTACCAACATTGCACTGTGCTACCCTCTCTGCATGAATACCGTAGCATGGACACTCAACTCACCACAACGTAACAGATTCATGTGGGACCAAAAACGTATAGAACTGGAAATGTGGCTCCATTTGCACTCCTGTAAGCTTTTGACATGAAGGTTGTAAGACAGAATTGCATCTTTTCCACGATATGAGGACACAGGTTCTAAAACCCTGCAATCCTGACAGAGGCAGTGGTTTATAGACACAAATAGGATAGTTGTTCTGGGGATGAGTAATCTGGTCCGGTCCTAAAGGAGCAAGCTTTTAAGAGTGAGAACAGAATAATTGTCATAGGATGGTGCTGGCAGCTGGATGACCTCTGAATCTACACCGGTATCAAAAGAATGGAGAAAGCAGGCGAACGTCCAGTTAGTTAAAAGTTTAGTATGAAGGATTATTGGCATCTAGTGATGCAGTCACAGAACTGAAACTTCTCCTGTGTGCCAAGCATGTAAGAGAACTATGGTGGCCAGTGTGAAAACACGAACGGCCATATTAGAGCCAGTGTTTGATTTGTCTGTCCTGGGATACTGTAGAACAACATGGTGGACTCCATGAGGGGAATGATGAGAAAAAAGTGACCTCTAATGGATGTGAAGTACCTAAAAAAGGTTTACTGATCACTTTCTGTACTTCCAACAGAACGTTAAGTTACAGTTGAGGTTCATGGAATTATAAACATGAAGTGAAGTATCCATTAGCAAAGAGACTTACACCTGTTGCTCTCCATTAGAAAGTTGAACAAATCTAACCTAACATTTAAACACCTGGCCAGTAGTTGCAGAGGGATTACGAGACCTCTTGATCTTCCTGCCTCTGCCATTATGTTGTTGGAAAGAAGAGGTTCTGGACAGCATTAGTATTACCAGGGAAGGTTGGAAATTAGATTTTCCCCATGCACTTGATAATTCCAGTCATCCGGATGGTAAATAATTTACTGTACAGCTGCAGTAGTCAAGGGACCCACCCAACTGAACATGCCACACATGCCCCATAGTATAGCAAAGCAGGAAGAACTCTCTGCAAATGGCTTTATAATGTAAAGACAGATGCTGTTGTACCACACATGCGGTAACTGCATATATTGATCAGGACAGGATTAAATTAACCCCAGGATACTGTCAGGTTGGGGATATGATAGTATATACTGTACACCGTAGGACAGTCCATACCCTTTCTATGGCAGTAGCTATTTTTTTAATACTTTTGGCATAGGTCATTGTGAAATAAAAACACTTTGGATCTTTGCATCAGTGTGATAAAATACCTTATTTTTGGGGGTATTTGTTTTACTTGCAACTGACGTTAAAAGAAGAATGGTAAAAATAGATGCAACAGAGGCCAAGATATCCTGACTTTCAGTCCTTGTAGGTCAAGCTCCAAAAACTCAGGATCCTACATTTCCATCCATTCAATCCATTTTATGCCACTTATCCAACATTTTCTGGCTCCTAACAGGATTATCTTGAGGCGTTTCCAAGCTACATGACTTGTCCAGCATGTTCTGGATCTGTCCTCGGGTTCTCCTACCAGTTGGACATTCCAGGAAAACCACCAAAGGAGGTGCCCAGGAGGATTCTGATTAGATGCCGAAACCACATAAACTGGCTCTTTTCGTCACAAAGAAGCATCCAAGCTCCCTCCACATGTCTGAACTTTTGACCCTGTCTCTAAGGGTGAGCCCAGACACCCTCCAGAGCTGATTGTAGCTACGATTTTTCATTCATTCAGACACACCCAAAGTTCGGCTATGGGTGAGGGCTGGAACATAGATCAGCTGGTAAACTGAAAGCTTTGCTCAGCTCACTCTTCACCACCATGGTCTGTACAAAACCAGCATTGCTGCTGACGCTGAGATACAGGTCCCTGAGATACTGCGATGCCAGGCGGCAGCACACCTAGACCCTCACCTTTGCCTTTTAACGTTGTAACGTTAATGCTAGCAGCAGTAACATTAGCAGACTTGGTGCACAAACTGCTGCTCTCTGCGTAATCTTCACTGCTGAGTCATATTCGCGTTCTCATTTCAAAAGCCTGAAAAATGCTCAGCTGTTTTCGTTTGCTCATTTCGAACTACTTTTGTTTGCTAACACACAAGATAAGTAACACAGTATTGCTAGCATCACAATTTAGCACCAGAAATGTTTATCATACACTGACCTCCGGCCCTTGACACATGCACCAATCATTGGCATCCAAATGTATTTGCATCATAGTAAGTGGACACAGCCAAAAAGTGCATCTCAGGCACATTCATCACAATTGTATTTTCATGATATGAAGATAAATCTTTTTTTTTTTTTTTTAAATGTATGCACAGTGCGTATGGGATTATGGCTGCTGGCACTCCTCTTTGTGCATACCAACCTGTATCCAAGTCTTTCCTAATGTCTAAAAGTAAGTGTGTTTCTCCTTCCGCCCAGATATGTGGGCTTTTTTTCTGGGCATGCATCTCTACCCCAGCCCTGCAAACTGGTGGTTTGTACAACGCAAAGAGCTGAGTGTCAACAAGCAAGAAGCCCCAACTGAGATGCGTATTCTGAATGTGCTGTATATGCATCCTAACAATGCTCCTAAAACCCGAATAATACCATCAAATCCCATGTCTTCATCACAAAAATGCTACATTCGGAAAAAGGCCTAATTTGTATTATCCACTGGAATATGATGTTTACATGACTGTATCAAATTCTGCATATTGTCATATTAGTGTGCATGTAAACATGGTTAATGTAACATTATACACATGACAAAAAATGACGAAAAGCAGAATGGGTCCGCTTTAATCCAGCCACTGACAGTGAAAAGATGTTTATTTGATTAAATCTGACAGATGTGTTTAACACTTCCAGGATAGCTTTTGAGTCTGTGGAGCTGGCAGGAAGCAATGAAGTAATTTGCAAGAATGTCCTCATTAGGTAGCCCTAACAAATCTGAATGATTGGGAGAGGTCTGTAGAGGCCATTTGAGGCATCACAGGGAAAAAAAAAAAAAAAGCTTACCAGCTGCCTCAGCAGGAAGGAACGGCTGGATAAACAACTTCATGTCTAATGAGAAGCCAGTCATGATGAAGTGATCACACAGCAAAGTGAGGAGCATGGTTTTACAAAAGTGCAAATAGTTTATAGTTTAAAACCCCATTAATGAAATGAGATTTACCTGTGTTACCCCCTGTAAGCTCTGTCCATTCTCCACTTCCGTCTACACCATAAAGGAAAACTGTTTAGGCAAAAAATAAATGAATGAATAAACAATTGTAGAGTGAGTTAAAAGGATTATGTTAAAAATTGGTAGATGTGTTTTTTAACAGTCATGTTTTTATTTGGCTACAACCTCAATACTGTCCTGCAGTCTTAAGAATCTACACTCATTTTTAAAACATCCACACACAGTCTTGTGCTGACTTCAGGTTTTAGCCACTAAGCTTGAAAAAAATCTCACACAACTATGCAAGTTTGGAATGTTGTGCCTGCCTTAACCTTTGACCTCTAAACTTAGTGCATGACCTAACCTTTAGGTGTTTGGGTGAAGGAAACTGAGCAGCTTACTGGGGCAAAGTTTATTTGCTTCATGACAAAACAGAGTTACACAAAAACGTGCTTACTCCTTAGTTACCTCAGTGAATGGATTGGATTTTTAAAAACTATCTTCCTGCATTTGATGCGTCCCTCTCCAAGATTTGTTTGATCATTTTGTGAGTATATTTTTATATATTTTTGCTGATTTGGGGTCCGATGAATTTTTCAGTAATGTGTGTGTTCACTCTGTTTCCATGTTGTTTTTTCCAAAAGTTGTTGGTATGAATTAAAGCTGCATGGGCAGGATTGCCAGCGGGCCCATTTATATAAGGAGTTGAATGAGATGTCAAGTAATAACAGAAATTAGGGGGCAGCACACCATAAAAGTCACACACTCACACTGCAGTTCATCAAACCCTCTATTAAACTTGTAAAAATGCCAAGGCATTACAGTTACAATGTTCTTCTAAAATATTGTTTGGCTCACAGTGGAAACCAGCACTCTGATCCATGAGCACATGCACATGCAGTCATTGACATCAGACAGTTTTTGTCAGTATGAATTAAATTGGGCAGGATTGGCAACAGGCCAGTTTCTTTAAGAAGGGGTGAAACTGATGTCAAGGAATAATAGGAAAAAAATGTAACAAGACAAGAAAGTGGGCGAACGTGCAGTGAGAATGATACAGAAAACAAAAATAGACTATGAAATTGTTGTGCTCACTAACTTATAATCACATTTTCATTCTGCTTCTGTTAAATTGTCAGTACTTCCTTGTCTTAATTCATCTGCATATATTGAAAAAGAAAAGCTGTTTGTGGCAGTGGTTCATTTTGTGTTATGTTTAAACCCTTCAAGGATCCTTCAAGCACTTATATTTTGTTAATGATATAGGCAGAGGTTAATTCATTTGCTTAGACTGCACAAAATGTAGTGCTATGATGTTGGATGTTACAGGTACTGTGATAAATAGAAATGCTGATTCCACTGTTCTGATTGTCTGAAAAAGTTTTACTCACTTTATGCTTATGCTTGAGTGTTCTTTATACTATGAAAGTTTTCCTAGAATTACATTTTTTTGAAAATCACAATTTATCACCTTGCTTACAGTATCATAATATATCACGATATATTGAATCGTAACCCCTTTATCATGATACGTATTGTATTGCCAAAATTCTAGCCAATACACAGCCCTATTCACATTTTTTTCTCTCAGTGTTTGTTGGATCACTTAGAAATTGTCAATTAATTCAGGAACACAATAATTACAAGCTGAAAAAACGTTGCAGCGTTGTATAGTATTGTTTTCACTTCGTGGGTCTGTGTGTGTCGCCATGGCAAAATGTGGTCCTGGTGACACCAACTGTAGCGGAATCTACAACAGAAGCTGTTTTTTTGCCAGGTGTTAATATGTCTGTCTGTCTATCAGTGGGCAGCACGCTGATGCAGTGGTTAGCATTGTTGCCTCACAGCAAGAGGGTTCCTGGCTCTAACCCTGTGCAGAGTTTGCATGTTTTCCCTGTGTCAGTGTGGGTTTTCTCTGGGTACCCCGGCTTCCTCCCACAGTCCAAAGACAAGGTTAATTGATAGGTGTGAACGAGAGTGTGAATGGTTATCTGTCTCTATGTGTCAGCCCTGTGATAGTCTGGCAACCTTTCCAGGGTGTATTCCGCCTCTCGTCCAATGACAGCTGGGATAGGCTCCAGCCCCCCGCAACCCCCAATAGGATAAGTGGTTACGAAAATACATGAATGTGCAGGTTTTGTCAACACAAAAGCGTCACAACCCTGCAAGATGCAGTCACAAAACTTTACAGGTGTGTAATTGAGATTAAAATATAGGTCAAGTTGATGATAGGTGTGGGACAGAAGTAGGAGGGTAGGAAATAGGGAAGGGGCCATTTTTCAACTATTGTCCCTCTAACTTTATGCCACTTTATGCCCCTGGCCCACACGTGTTTTAAGTCACATGTTGCAGATCGCTGTATTAGTCTGAAGTGATCTCCCACATTGTGACAATTCTGCTGACAGGCTCCTCTAGCCTCTTCTGCAGAACCATGGTGGGTGGAGTCGGGTTATCAGGGAGGCTCTGCTCACCTGGGCAGTGACCCCGTGCGACACTTGCTCTGACTGCCTGTGACCTTATCAGCAGTCAGTCTGCCTCCCCGCAGACTGGCTCCCACCACCTTTGGTTTGTGTGCTTATCTGGTTTATCTTTAGCTCACCAGTTCTGAAAATTAGCTTAGACAGTTTATCTAAAAGATAACCTGACCTGCAGCTGCAGTAGTCACTTTGACCACGATTGAGATTCAGCACATTCAGCTGAAATTACAATTACATTTGACACTTTAGTCATTGCTACTTAGTGTAAAAAAAATGAAGATTTAACTAAGTTAATTAACCATCTCACTGACCCTCTTAAACCTTCCAATACTTTGTTTCTTTTCCATTTTTTATATACCAATCCAGTAAAAAATACCAACAAACCTTGATTGCTTTCATCATGAGAATTATATTTATTTTGACAAAGCATCTTTTTTATCATTGCATGTGAGTGCTTTTGCTTTGCTTAAACAGCTGAACCCCACACTGGAGATCTTAAACATTACCCTATCTACTTTAATTTTAACTGTCCTGTAATTCCAAGTCTTTGGGGGGGCAAAGATTATTTTTAGGGTCCTAGAATCACATTTCACTCATTTCAAAATTCTCCAAACCTGTTGTTGAGCTGCAGCAGCAGCATGTTCCTCTCACCTCCCTACTGAGAAAGCTGCTTCCAGACTGTGTGAGCATGTTTTGTCTGTTTTCCTTGAAACAATGGGTTGCTCTGTGCCCATCTGTTTAATACACCCCCAGCTTCCCCCTCCGTAATATGATATATTGAAATCATATTTAGGCCTATATAATTTTCTGATGTCAATTAGGCTACTGCTCGTGCAAGTGTTATTTATGCATCTAAGAGCTGCTCTGCACGTTTGTTTCAGCCAACAACTTTCATGTCTCAGAGTTTTTACAACTTTAATAATGGGCTTTGATGAAGTGCAGAGAGACTTTGTGAGTTTGGTGTGTTGCCCCCTCTGTAGATTCATTAAAAGCAGCCAAAAATCTCCACCCAATAAGCACCAAAAAAATGATCCGGGTTATTGATCAAGAGCAGAACAAAGTTCACACACAGTTGACTCTCTTTTTTTCTGGCCAATCTTAGCCTTAGAGGCGGGGGATAGAAAATGTGCAAGATGATACATATGTGCTTCAGTTCCTCTGAGGAGAAGCCGAAGTCAGCAGAAGTGGGTTAGCAGTGAGAGAGAGACTTTTTTTTGTGTGGGAAAGATGGTTTCAATTAAATCGCCGTCTCTGGTGCCGGTGTCCTGCGCGCAGGCTCTGCTCGGTGTGGGCTGCTTGGCTTTCGCCCTCCTCGCCTTCCTGCTGGTTCGCCAGCTCGTCAAGCAGAGACGACCCCCAGGCTTTCCTCCTGGTCCTTCTCCCATCCCTGTGATAGGAAACATCATGTCTCTGGCCACCGAGCCGCACGTCTTCCTCAAGAAGCAGAGCGAAGTTCATGGACAGGTAAATGACTCGGGCTCAGCCTGCAACGCTTTTTTTTTCATATAAACTGCAGCTTTTTAATCGAGTGCACTGCAAACTGCAGTGCATGAACTTATGAAAGAGGTTTCACACTTACATGACACACACATGCACATGCACGCACACGCGCGCGCACACACACTGGGAACGTGTTATGAAAGGAACAAAAGAGGCTCGCCCTAACATTTGGCTGTCTGCAGCATCTGGGCTCCCCTAAATTAAAGCCTCCTGCCAAAAAAAATACAGACTTGCTTTTGGTGGCACATTTTGCTTTTTAAAGTTGTGCAGAGCTTGATGTGCCTGTAAAATGAGAGAGAACCTTAAAAGAGGGTCATTCACTCAAGCAATCAAGTTCAACTCATCCTCAGTTTTCTGCATGAAAGCACATTTTGGAGACTATTGCCTATTAAGAGGAGCAAAATGTTTCAGCATGCCTTCAATTGTGGTATAAAGCTCACATTCCTTGACAGGCATTCATGTGCATGAATGTGTGTGCAAAAAAAATTGCACAGTTCAGTGCTCATGTTGTAATTTGTACCATGCAGATCTTCAGTCTCGATCTGGGAGGCATCTTGACAGTGGTCTTAAACGGATATGACTGTGTCAGGGAGTGCCTTTACCATCAGAGCGAGGTGTTTGCTGATCGTCCATCGCTGCCTTTATTCAAGAAAATGACCAAAATGGGTGGTAAGATGATTAATTACAAGATTGTAAAGCATGCAACAGTTGCTGAATAACTGAACTTGACTTGATAAATGATAAAACTCTTGTGTTTTCCAAAGGACTCCTCAATTGTAAATATGGCAAAGGCTGGATTGAACACCGGAAACTGGCTTGCAACTCTTTCCGTTACTTTGGCAGTGGACAGAGGCTGTTTGAGAGGAAGATCTCAGAGGAGTGCATGTTCTTTGTGGATGCCATAGATGAGCACAAGGGAAAGCCCTTCAACCCCAAACACCTGGTGACCAACGCTGTGTCCAACATCACCAACCTCATCATCTTCGGACAGCGTTTCACTTACGACGACCGCAACTTCCAGCACATGATCGAAATATTCAGTGAGAACGTGGAGTTAGCAGTGAGCGGCTGGGCCCTCCTCTACAACGCCTTCCCCTGGATTGAGTATGTGCCCTTTGGGAAACACCAGAAGCTGTTCCACAATGCTGCTGAGGTGTATGACTTCTTACTGCAGGTGATAAAGGGTTTCTCACAGGGCAGGGTGCCACAGGCACCTCGCCACTATGTGGATGCCTATTTGGATGAGTTGGAGCAGAACGCGGGTTCCCCCAGCTCCTCTTTTTCCTACGAGAACCTCATCTACTCAGTGGGAGAGCTCATCATTGCCGGCACAGAGACCACAACTAACACACTGCGCTGGGCCATGCTGTACATGGCTCTCTACCCAAACATACAAGGTCAGTTATAGTCAAAGCATCATCACAGTATGAGAACATTTTACTTCTTATGTGAGATTTGATACTCTAAATTTAATGATTATATAGTGTTCTGCATGAATAAATGCATGATGGTGTCTGTTTTTTCCCTGCAAAGAGAGGGTGCACAGGGAGATCGACAGCGTGCTGTACAACGGGAGGGCTCCCACTCTGGAGGACAAACAGAAGATGCCATACGTGGAAGCTGTCCTGCACGAAGTCCTTCGCTTCTGCAACATTGTCCCACTTGGTATTTTCCGTGCCACCTCCCAGGACGCAAAAGTCAAGGGTTACACGATTCCCAAAGGCACCATGGTGATCACGAACCTCTACTCTGTGCACTTCGATGAGAAGTACTGGATCGACCCGGGGGTGTTCTCACCACAGAGGTTTCTGGACAGCAATGGCAACTTTGTGAGGCGTGAGGCCTTCCTGCCATTCTCCCTGGGTTAGTCTCTTTACGTTTAACGTACTTAATGAAAATAATTGTGGCTGTGAGACATATATCAAACTTAAAAATCTAGAGAATTGACTTGATTGCTTTGGGTTCTTAGATTAGTGAAACTGGCACGTAATTACATAGTCAGATGCTGCCAAGCCATCAACACAAACAGAAAACTCAACCAACACCTAGTACCAACAACTAACCCCTTTAGATTATCTGCATACATACATCATATTTACATAGAAAACAAAGCCATCTTTGGATTTTAAGGAGAAGTACCATTTTAATTTTCCATATAATCCATTTTGATCTCAGTTTACTGGTGGTAGCATCCATAATATCCTTAAATTCAAAACAAATGTGTGTACAAATTAGATGATAAATGTGTGTGCTTCAGCTGTAGCATATGATTTTCATTTTGGTTAAGTTCCTGTTCTCATAAACTATCAATCACAGGACATTTCCACAGAGCATACAGAAGAGCTCCCACAATCCTCAGTTAAACCCGTTTTTCCTCATCTGTAGCCTTTTTGTGTTTCTGAGGACTTGAATGAATCAGCCAGATGTTGTCCCTGTGTGTGTATGAGAGAATCTAAATTAAATATTTTTTCTTTTTTCTTTTCAGGGAGGCGTTGCTGCCTGGGCGAGCAGCTGGCCAGGATGGAGATGTTCCTCTTTTTCACCACTTTGCTACAGAGGTTTCATCTTCAGTTCCCCCCAGGAGCCGTTCCCACCGTCACTCCCAAACTGGGCATGACCTTACAGCCCAAACCGTACTCCATCTGTGCCGTCCGCAGGCAGCAGAGAAGTCCCTGCTTTGGAGACACTCCTTATCACAAGTAGGCGAGCAGGAATTTATTACAGCTTGTTCAAGTGTTCAAGCCAGAATTTTACTATTTTGCACAGCAATGCAATCACATGATACAGGTGCATAAGAGTGCATCACTCTTGATTGTAGCGTCATAGTTTTTCCAAAGGACTTTAAGTGACAAAAGAAGCTCTCTGCATGTGGACACGTGTTCCAGTTTATTCAGTTACTATCGTTTACTTTTACTGAGCAATATGCATGTTTGCACAATACTTTTATGCAGCAGGGGAGGTGTCAAAGACTTGGTGCTGAAAGGACATTCTGGGAACACTCGGGTGGCTATTGATTTAGTTCTCAGTAGTTCAGAGTTGCGCGGAGCCCAGAAAATGAAATGTCTGTGAACCTTGGTGCGGTGGGATGGGTTACGTCTACGTCAATGATTGATAGGAAGTACAGCTATGGTGGTTCATAGCCCTGCCTACTCAGGACAGCTTCAGGTCAGACAAATGACGCCACTAATTTGGACGTGTGGGGCGAAATAGGGCTTTCCAAGAAGGTTCTGGACGCTGTGTGTTGGAGCTGGATGTGGGCCAAGATTTACATCATCTGGACTGACTCTGCCGCCTCCTCCAGGGATAGCGCTTTGTGGAAAATGTGTCTCTCAGAAGACAAATGCAACCCTGGTGGATTTCTAGAAACTGACTATGCAACACTGATTTCTGCTAAATGGTGCTTATCAGTACTAACACAGTACTGCTTTTATGTGTAAGGTTAAAGTTTGTCCTTTTTTTGCAATACTGGTGATATGAGTTTTTTTGTGTATTCATAAAGTATTTCTTATATTTAAAACTTGCCCTGTCATCTTTTAGATGCTGCTGAATCACTAAACCTGAACTCTGAAATGTGTAAAGATGTCATATTTATTACTTCCACACATTTGTACCCAGAATGTCTCATCCAGTACTTGCAGAATAATTCCAATAGGATACAGCTTTTTGATTCTGTGTCTCAAGTCTCAGGACACCAAACGTTAGTTATCACAAGCTGTAAAACCTGTGTGCTCAGAAAGGTAAAAATCAGCTGTGTCACTCATGTTCTGAGTTTACCTCCCCCACCTTTGCACTGGGAAGTGCAATGGGAATTCAATACATGATGTGCTTTATCTTCTTTTTGTGTCCACATGGGGGCAGAGCAACAAGCTGTAAGCACACTGACATAGAATAACCATGATATGGCCATGGTGTTAACAAATAGTGGCCTATTCACACATTGGGGCGACACAGAAAACAGCATCCATTTGGAGTCATGTTTAAGGTGACCTGGTGAAGTTTGATAATCACTCTCATTTTATCTCAGTTTACCAATTAACCTGAGGGGAATATCTGGGACCGGCTACCCAAAACACCTTAAGTTAGGATTTTCCTCAAAATAACATTGGTTGCACAAAACACCCTTAAACCTTTCTTTACATGTTCACATAAGTATTCAAGGCTTTCTCCTTTTCTTAGTCCTATACTTAAGGGATCCCTAAACCATTGCACAAAAGTCTTCAGCAACTAAAGTAAGGCAACTAGGTTCTACTAAAGTTCTGCAACTAGGAGAAGCCAATAGATTTGCTTTTGATTTTACACTGTGGATTTGACTGAATTAATTTTCATCACAGGTTTCCTCCCACAATCACAAATAAACCAAATAAACCCATGCTAATAATCTCTTTGAATGCAGTAGATGCCTTATTGTTATTCCTTAACTAAGAAAACATAGGGACGACAGATGGAAATTAGCCATGAGCTACAATCTGGCATATTTACATGTACTACTGTACTATGTTTATTAATATGTACTGTCCCTACCTTAAATAAATAAATTGTAATTGTAACTATAATATTAAGGGAATCTGTGCAACATCCTTAAATAAGTCCCTCGGCTAAGGAGGAATTCTGCCCTAAGTGTCATACTTAAAGAGATAATTTGAGGTGTTTTGTGCAACCAGTCTCTGGCTCTTTAGCTGCTAAATACTCCACTTCGTTCATAACTGTGTTTGTCTGTCTGCTGTCTGATGTTGGGGAGGCAGTACACTCTATCTTTTAAGAACTTCACCAAAAACAGACTCCTGCTTCAACCCAAAGTGACACTGATGACCAAAATAATATGCTGAAAGATGCTCCAAGGGGAACTGTATTAATAATCAATTAATAATAATAATCACCTGAGAATGACAGTGTTGTGTTTTCATCACCGTAGAATGAGCCATTTATATCAACACATGGAGCAGGTCCTCTTCCATGGAGTCCGCCATGCTGTTTCTACAGTAGCCCAGAACAGACAAGCCAGTCTCCAGATGGTGCCATTTATGTTTTCATGTCAGCTACCATAGTTCTCCTACACACTTGGCACATGGGAGAAGTTTCAGTTGTGCAACCTCACCGCTAGATGCCACTAAATCTTACACACTGGACCTTTAGTGTAAAAACATTTATTATAGCAGCTATAATAATTCATTAATATGGCTGAGTACATCTCTGCTCAGGTTAAGGTGGATGGAGTTATCCAGGGTATCATGCCAATATATGGCATCCCATTATATCAAGTGCAATCTTGACAGTTTCTCTACACCCGCACTGTCCTAATGGGAGGTGTCATCAGGCTTGTAAGAGGAAACACCTGTGTTAAGATACATTTTGTGTGTTAAGGGCAGTGAACTTATGGCCTGTGGGCCAAACCTGACCCATGATAGGGTGCTGGGTGGCCCACTGACCATTTTTCAAATTCACAATAAAAATATATTGATTCACACTGAGATTTTTTTTCTTGTACTTTGACTGTAAATAGGGTGCCATAGTACATTTAAAAAAGCATCAAAGCAGAGCTTGTTTATAAAAAAAAAACCAAAAAAAAACATAAGGTGCTAGTGGAGGATTCCCCAGATCTCCCGACATCAGTCTGGGCTAAACCATGAAATGTCCTCAAATCCAAGACCCCTGCTTGCTGCTACTGGATTTGCCATTTGGCAAAGGCTCGTGAGGCCATCACGTCAAAAGGTTTTATATACTAATCAATTGTTTTGTTTGGTTCTGGCCTCCTGTCATTTTGCATAAGTGGCCCCCGGGCAAAACATTCTGAGTATCCCTGGTTTTGGGTCTTTAATGTTATTCTTCTTAGGTTGTTTGGGGTGGCACGAACACAAAAAGAAAGCAGTGATACATACACCAATCAGCCAAAACATTAAAACCACTGGCTGGTTAAGTAAATAACATTCATCATCTTGCTACAGTGCAATGTTCTGCTGGGAAACCTTTGGTCCTGGCATTCATGTGGATGCTACTTGACACGCTCCACCTCTCGAAAGAGCTCAGGGCATCGACTTTGCCTCCAAATACCCCAGATCCCAACCTGATTGAACATTTGAGGGACGTGCTGGTACCCAAGAGGTACCCCCGATCCACAGTGGGTCCTTCCTGGACTGGACCTGGCTCTGACCTGTCAAGGCATGGACACAGGACCTCTGGAGGGTGTCCTTTGGCACCTGTCATCGGGGCGTTACCATCAGGTCTTTTGAGTCCTGTGGGTTGTGAGGTAGGGTACAAGTACATCCCACAGATGTTTGATCAGATTGGGATCTGGGGTATTTGGAGGCCAGGTTGACTACTTGAGCTCTTTGTCACATTCCTCAGGTCACTGCTGATCAGTTTTAGTGGTGTGGCATGGTGCACTGTCCTGCTGGGGGGTCCACTGCTAGAACCCACAGAACCCAAGGTCTCCCAGCAGAACATTGCACTGTAACAACACCATCAATGCTGTTCACATCACCGGTCAGTGGTTTTAATGTTTTGGCTGATTGGTGTATACAGTACATTTAAAGTTCACACAGACACACACACCAATAAAAATCAATGAGAACTTGTGATACTTTAGGGATGGTGTTTTATGACAGCTATAAATAACAACAAAAATCAGTTGCCCCCAGAATGTAGATAAGGGTGAATGGTTACATTAGACAAACGTACATATATTGATGCTACATAAGGGTAACAACCATTCATAGATGTATTTATGGCACAATCATCAGAGGACACTGTGGTTTGAAAGACTGCACAGTGAGAAGCCAACAAACTTTTACAACTTAATGAGCCGGAACATGTCGGGTCAGGAGCTACCGAGGCTTTATGATCCAGCACGGGTCCATGTGAACGAAAAAACAAAACAAAAACCAGACGACAGAGTTGTCAGAATGTGTATGGCTCTGACCTGAGTCCGACTCTGACTCCTGCCACTGTCACTGCCACTTTGAGCCCGCGTGGAACATTTGACTCGAGGTGTTTCTCTTGCATGAACAGTACTGGAGCCCAGAGAGATTGTGCCGATCAGCGAATCACAGCCCACAAAACTACTGTATGTAGGTAAAGTTTGGCACTAGTTGGGTCGACAGAGAGAGAGAGAGATCGTGAAGAATACAAGAGTGGTTATGATACAGAACAGGGAGAGGCTGAAACCAAGTGACAAAAAAAAAAAAAAAAAAAATCAAAAACACCAAACCCCACAGTTCCACATCTGTAAATAGAAGTAGATAAAAACTCTGGAAACACAATGGTTATTACAGGATCTCAATGTACAATATGTCAGCTGCGTGTAGAAAACAGATGCATTCATTTGATTATTTAAAAAATATATATTTATATGCACATACTCTTTTGTACAGCGGCTAAACACTTGTTTGGTATTAAAATGTGCACACTTTTATCTATTTTTTTTGTCTTTAAATATTACTATCTTGATTTACACTGCTTACTTAACATTTTCTCCAGAGATTATGATTTAATAAGGTGATAAAGGAGCTACAGGCAACAACTGTGCCTTCCCTTTCATAAAACATCTTATTCTAGTGGAATGCCAAGAGTTCTTAGAGACAAAAATAGAAAACTAGTAGTTTTTTTTTTTAACCTGCCTCGTGGCACGTCATGAACAAAACCAAAGTGAAATGAACCCTGGATCCCTTCTTTACACACTGGCCGAGTTATGGGTTTGGCAAAAACAAAACAAAAAAATGAGGAAAAAGAGAGTTGGGTGAGCTTTAAATGTGTCTAAACATCAGTGTTTGCCTGCTGACTGAAACACAGATGAGCAGACGTACTGTTTGTTTAAAAACAAAGATTGTACATTGAATTTTAAAAAAGATATTACCTAATGTACTGTTGCAGAGCTACAAAACTGTGTCATTTGCAGTCTGCTGACAATCAAGATAAGCTTTTTCTCCAGTGAGGTTGTAAAAAGGTTATGCAAACAGTGTATGAATCGCAGAGAGACAGCATATACTGTATGCTCCTCCGACGCAGAGGATTTCAATTGCTTGAATTTGTTTGTAGTCAAGTTGTTCATTAAAGAGATTACAAACTGCTTCAGTCACCCAGATTTGTGTGTTTCATATCAATGACATAAATTCTTGCAAAATAATTATTCAACTTTGCGTGAATCCTGAGTAACCTTTAAAAAAGAAAATACTTGCTAAAAGGAAAATGAAGAATCCATTCATCGAAATAACACTCCTGATCTCAATGTTAAAACACCAGAGGACATTTCACTGATTAGAAACCAGCCATTGCTGAAAGGACACACAAACATACACACAAATAACATACTAAAATAATTAAAAATGTGCTCTCTTTCTCCCTACTCATTCTCTCTTATCACATTCCCGCCAAAAATATTCACACACTCAGACAAAATGAAGCAAGGAGAGTTAAAGAATCCAAAAAAAAACAAAGAAAAAAAAAGACGGGTGGTGCACATGAGTAAAAGCATCAAACATGATGCAGATATAATGCTATTAATCAGTCAACATCTCAATATAATGTCTCTGTGACTGAGTCTGATACAGTGTTTCGTGTCGCCAGCAAGGAGAGAGAACTACACAAGCCGAGGCTCTGGGCCAGTATGGACTCAGTAAAGGTTCAGACAGGCACATTTGATATATATATATGTATATATATAATTCAAAAATATACCTGACATTGAGGCTGAAACAGTCTCAGTCTCTTGTCTTTTCCGTGTTTGAACTGTTCACTTTGGTAAAGGGTATCGATCGCTTCATGATGTCGCTTGCTTCATTATTTTTCCTCTACCTTAACTTTTTTTTTTTTTTAAATAGACAGGAATTGTTTTGTACCTAAGGGAGGTGTAAGCGCTTTTGCATTCAAGGCAGCATCACAGCCGGGTCACCATGGAGGGCAAGTTAATGCTGGACCCCCAGTCCGCACTCTTCTTCTTCTTCTGTTGCACCGTTTTTTTTAACCAAGTCTGGGTGCACTCGACTCTCCATGGGGTGAAAGTGCATAGGAGTTGGGCTCCCACCATTGCAGCAAGGATCCGCTCACAGTAGTAAGGCCTTTTTGTTTCTCCAAAAACAATTTGACTGCTTAAGCATCTGAGTGTCTGCACAGTGAATCTTTCAATGTGTGTGTGTGTGTGTCAGAGAGAGAGGGAGCAAAGTGTGTATTATGTGCATTTGTCTGTGTTTCTCATGTCTGTTTGTGTTGGTGAAAGGCAGTTGGTTGAGGGACTCGCGTCCTCGCACTGCCTCTCCTCTTCTTTTACACGCATTTCTGCTCTTTCCTTCGTCCTCCTGCTACTGACGCTCCTCCCCCTCCTCCTCCTCCTGGATGACCTGTATGTCGTCTGACGGGGAGGTGGGCAGGCTGGCTGGCAGGCTGGGGAGGAGGCCGTCGGGCTGCTGCTGCATGCCGAGCTCTTTGCTCTTGTCCTCCTCCTCGATGGTCTTCTTCCACACCTTGTGGTTCTCCGTCAGGTGCTGCATGATGCTGCAGAACAACCTGCGGCGGCTCTTCCTCCTTTCTGCGAAGACGAAAACACAAAGAAATGTTTCAGAGAATCTAGTATGGCTAACTTTTATCGTTTAAACTTGACGGTGCTGCTGGTGTCTTACTTGGTGCCAGCTCATCTTCTAGCTCATCATCCTCATCTTCATCTGTGTCTGTGTCAACCTGGCCCTCGTCTTCGTCTTCATCTGATCCCTCTTCATTAATCCAGTAGCCAGGAAGTAGGCCAGCAGCGTCATAGGAGTTACAAAGTGGTCCTACAATATGAGTGATGAAGGACTCCTGAAGCTTTGCCAGCTGCGGAGAGGAGCGGTCCATGAAGGGGCTGATGGGTAATCCCAAACTCGCCTCCTCATCACCCTGCAGATTAACAACAAAGATTATGGTTAAAAACATCTCAGGGACACAGGTCTTTGGGGACGAGCCTTGATACAATAGCAGAAGGAGCAGAATGCTACTGATGTCACACTTTATGACCAATTTATTTCTTTTATCATGAAGAGAGTCATATTTCCTGTGCAGGAAAATAAAGACTGAACTGTCCTGCTCAGATTTTAAATATTCTACTTTTCCTTGTTTTCTGTCACATATATTACCGGTGTGTTACATTGTTGGATTTTCATATTAAACGTGGCCAAAGTTTCAAATAATGGGGTAAACTTGTGTAAAAGTAATCCCTGTGAACAAAAACCTCAGGCCTCAGACTGATCGGAATACTCTGTTTAAAACTTTTTTTTCCTACTTTCAAGACAAGCTGACACTAGCTCAAACAGATTTCTTCATAAGCTTGTCTACTCCAGGCACACTACTGCAATAGTTTACATGATGTAGCCTACACTGCTACATGTAGCTACACACTGATGTCAACTGTACTGTAATAACAGTGCAGAGACACCAAAAGAGGGAAGACTCAGAAACACTAACCAATCAGAGCAGACTGGGCTTTTTCAGGAGGGGCTTAAAGAGACAGGTGCTAAATCAGAGCATCTCAGACAGAGGGTGAATACAGGTGTTTCAGCACACAGTATAAGGAAACTGTTTTTTGAATATTAAAGCATATAAACATGTGCTAGTAGAAGCCCAAAATACACGTATAGACCTCTAAATGAGCATAACAGATCCCCTTTAAAAGACCTTTTCCCAGTCTTTTAAAGGCTCTCTAAGTCTTCACAAGCTTGGGAAGTTTTTGTCACATATAGCAAATATCTCCTCACGATCCGCTAGCTACATGTCCTCTGAATATGCCCAGGGCTCCGCAAATGGCAACAAAAACATTTGGGTCCAGGCTGCACCAATCAGCCAGCGTGAGACCAGCGAAAGCAAGCACACACATGAAGACGGTGCCCATGTCTCACGGTCTTGCGCAAGCGCGCACACGTCAACGTGGTGCACAGACAGGCAGTTAGAGCTACAGGCTACAATGAGGCTAAAAACAGAGTTCAAATGACGTTTTTCCAAACAACTTTTTATGTCGGGGCTTCAGGACACTTGGATCACTACGGACGAGCAGTATGGAGATATTTTGTGGTTTCAGTTATGTGTTTTTGGACGTTTGAACCTGGGGCGCTGTAAGCCTCCATTAGGTGGAGTTGTGTTGCTACCCCCTCTCCCCTTGGATCTCCACAAGTGTTGCGAGGACTCTAAAACTTCACCTGAGCCTCCATCGGCATATGGGTGAGTAGATAATGGGTGGATTTTCATGTTGGGTGCACTATCCCTTGAACAGGTGTGTAAATCCAGGGTTGGAGCGAGCTACGAGCTAGCTACGTTGCGTCTGATAACATTGTTGAACGTAAACAGAAGTGACACCCAACGGTGCTTAGCATGCCTTTAACTGATATACCTTTTTTTAAAGGCGCTGTATGTAAGAATGTGGCCAAAACGGTTACTGCACTCAAATTCAAAATACTGCCACGAGCCGTGTCTGCTCTACTGACTGCGTGACTGGTAGACAGCGGTGAGTGGCGCAACAGGCCAAAACACAAATTCAAAACATAAACAGGAATTGCGGACTGTAAAATATTTTTTTAAATGCGAATATTCTGGCTGTACTATTGTTGTCGGTGAGATCAGTATGTTATATGAACATTATTCCTTAGTCTCTGTGACATATTAGGAGGATTTTACGACTATTTGCTTTAGATTTCTTACATATAGCTCCTTTAAGTTTGCATCTCTGGGATATGCTACAGAAGGATTATTAGAGCTCACTAAATTTATTAATCTCTGCTTTTTCGTCCCTTTTTCTTTCCCTTAATGTTTCTTTTTTTCATGTATGTCCTTGTTTATTGGACGTGTAACCTTGATGTTTTGATATAAATGTGTCAGTCATGTATTCCCTCTGAAGGCGTTTGTAGTGGGAATTACGTTAGGTTTTTTTTTTTTTTTAAACTTAAATTTAAAAAAATAAATTCCAAAGACAGAATGAAAGGGTCTGTGTTTACTGAACACACTCTGCAGCATTAGTATGCAGTCCGTACCTGCTCATAAAACTCATTGACGATGCCTTCTGTCCACTTGAGGTGCAGGTCACGGACTTTGGCCGGCCCATTGATGTCTGCCAGTTTGATACACACTTGGCACACCAGCAGTCTGTCGTTCTCATTGGTCCAATCAATTCCTGGACTGTTCACATCATTAACCTGTTAACAAACAAAGGTGGATGACTAATCACAACTAGTTTATGCTGCACACATTATCCAGCATTCTGCTCAACTAAACTTAAAAGGAAGTGGTTCCCAACTGCTCCTTAGTCATTAGGTCAAGGTCCACAAAGTTAAATATATTCAGCGTCAATCAATATTTTGCCAGAAATGAAAGGACCAATCAATCAATAATCATCTATTCTGATCATATAACTCAGTAATCTGTTCAGATCTCTCCATCTCAGACCTTGGAATTGAACTCAGCCAGGAAGTCAAAGTGCTTCTTGAGGTCTGTGGCCAGTATAGCCTCGATGACGAGGAAGCGAAAACGCTTGAACTCCACGTGATCCAGGTTGACCAGGAAGTTGAACTCAGGCCTGGACAGGTAGAGGCTCCAGGCGGACGCAGCGTGGTGATTCTCCAGCACCGACCTGTCATTGTACAGCACCGCCTACACCACACAGGAAGAAGAGCCAAGTGGTGAGAGAGGGGGGAAAGATGACACGCTCAGAAGATTCCTACAATTTCCTCGAAAATGTCAGTAATAAATTTGCTTACATAACACGTCTGCATATGTGTTACACAATTTGTAATGGCTTTAAAAATAGCAAGCACTCAATAAAATGAGATAAAAAGGACATGAGGGTATTTGGTTATGAAAGTAGAAATGCAACAGGGCTCAAGTGCGAGTATAGCTGAGGGGAGAGGCAGGTTTAAAGCAGTTACGGGGACATTAGATACCACGAAAGGCTTAAAAGATCCTTTTAACAGACAACTGTCAACATCATTAGCAATCAATAGGTTCAGGGTTTTCCTCTCTTTTCGCTTAACCCAATTTCTAGGTACAAAAGCCAGACAGTGCCATCGCTATCACTGGTCATGTTGAGAAAATACAATATTTGAACTGGGGCACACAGTTAACCTTTTCACCCCTCATTTACTCGACTGACCACAGTGAGAGAGCACAATGGGATTAACTGGCCATGTGGTGTGGAGTTCATCTTGTGTATGATTTCCACTTGAGACAGAGTTTGTAGAGATCATTTTAACTTTGTGTTAATCTTGTATATTTGCCTCCATTGAGCAGATACATTGCATCAGTTATACAGTGTGTATGTTGGCTTTGCATTATGACGTATGGAGGGAAAATTCATCTGAGGGAAATGCTGACTGTGAAGTTAAACATTAACTGGAAAACTGGAAACGTAGGGTTTCTGTAGGATACTCATGGCACAGGAAGACAAACGATCAGTTCAAGTGAACTGTTTCTAATTCCGCAAATGCAACATGAGGCAGCCAAACTGACACAGAGGCACGTGGAAAAAAAAAAAAAAAAAAGATTACGTAATGATTCAAAGAAAAAGCACTGGATATGCAGGCAGTCTATTTTGTGTGCCTCAGTGCATGTGCGTTCAAGACTATTTGTGTTGAGTGGCAGTTTTCCACGCAGCATCCACCAGGAGCCACTCTGAGAGACTTTGTCGCTGCCGCCGCGAGACAGCCATGTGATTTTGTGTTTGTACACAGGGCTTGTCTCGGGGACAAGACGTCAGCGGTGACATGTGCCCTTGATATTTGTCTTCCTGTTAGGGCAAGTTGCAAACCTGTTGCAAACAATGTCTCTCACTGTACTA
Source organism: Epinephelus fuscoguttatus (assembly GCF_011397635.1). Lineage (NCBI taxonomy): Eukaryota > Metazoa > Chordata > Actinopteri > Perciformes > Serranidae > Epinephelus > Epinephelus fuscoguttatus. The sequence continues at coordinate 29,403,862 of NC_064753.1, read as the reverse complement.
GAGGGGAAAGTACAGACAAAAGGATAAATGCTGACACTGCAGCAAATGCAGGATCCATAATGTTATAGTACTTTATTATTATCCATGGAAACACTGTGTGTACTTGTGTAGTTGTATGTACAGCTTGGAAAATGCGCATGTATGTAATGTACAGGTGTGATAGAGACGGTGATATCCACCAGTGTGTGATATATTTAGACCAGGATTGCCCTGATGTACAGAGCAGGACCAATGTTCATGGTGTCATCACCCTACTGGGTGTACATGCTGTTTGGCAGGGGTCACAGGAACAGTGCCAGATTGTGTGAGAGGAAGTTAATCTCACTCATTTACTTACTTGAGTCAATGCTCCGTGGTCTGACACAGCAACAACAGTTGTGGTGAAATGTCATTTTGCATAAACCCATATTTTGAACATGTGATCCTCTGTTTCTGTAAACACCAGTGTGTTTAGGTGTTCCACTGAGCTAAAACAAGTTTGTCAATTCAATCTACAACACTTCAAAGTACCAATAAAAGCTGCAAGTGTACCTGAGCTGCATTAGTGGCTACTAGAAAGGCATTTGTGCGACCGGGATGGTCATAATCGTGCATTGCAGCTGCTACATAAAGGGCCATGAGCTCCAGGGCAGGTATGTTCCAGGCCAAGCAGCCATAGCTGTCATCTGAAATGGAGGAGCTTTTGGAGGAGGCGTAGGCTATCCTGCCTGGAGAGATCCCGCTGTCGGAATCTGGAACATGACAACAAACAAGATGCATGTCAGTGGAGGTCACAGTGATGAAAAATAAGATGCACATCCACACAGTCATTGTAAAATCAGCAAAACCTAATGAATGCAAAACCGGTGAATCTACGCACACAGACCCTGCTCTGTTCTCTGCTCTACCCAATTTCCTTTCACTGCCATTTCCTCATCCCCTTCTCTCTGACCCCTCTTATCAAATGACAGCTGTTCTGGCAGCCTCAGTGTTGGACGTCAGTGGATAAGCCTCAGGTAATTTCTAATGGAGCTAAAATATCATCAGCAGAGACGAGCCTGGCAACCTCTGCGTTTTGAACCAAACCATCTGCGTGCTGTAGACTGTAGGCCACATCCTATAAGAGAGGAAACTACTAAAAGCCACAACAAAATCCGTCAGAATTATCACTGTATTTCTGACATCAGAGCGCGCCAAATAATGGTCTGTCTGCAACACGCAACACGCCAGCCACGTTTAGAAGGTTTTATTTTTTAGAAACTATCCATTGATACGATCAGACAAGACAGTTCCTGTGAGCAGGCCTCAGACAACTCAAAATGTGCGACACTGGCTGACATCTGTAACACACACAAGAGATTACATAATGTAATCATGCATTCAGCCTAAAATGACAGTTTTACAGCCGGATTATAACCCCACAAACTGTAACAACCATCTATAACTGATGAGTTTATGCGCCCACTCATGTTTACCTGTGTCACTTCCTGTCACATGCTCGCTGTGAATCTGCTGGAACCCAGGGATTGGTCGAGTGGTCAGGTACCAGACAGCGTGGAGCACATCAGTAGCATGGACCCTGTTATGATCTGGAAGCACAATAGTTTAGATCAGTCTATTTTACCATGTACAATACATTAGCACTCATTTGTAATATCACATACACATGCTGGGACAACACATTAAAAAGTATATATATGAACGTGTGTGTAATACTCACAGGGAATGTCCCTGTAGCCACTTTCCAGAGCACAGAAGTATGACATGAACTCCCTCACAGGGATCTTGAAAATTTCAAACAGACACGTATCCTGGAAAAGGGTGTATGTCACCTGAGGAGACACAAACCAGGGTTACAGAAACACACTTCTAGTGGCTCAGAAATGATGATTGAGAGGGATAACTTCTGTATGAGTCTACACATTGTTTTTCAAGAAAATCCTTCACAGTATATCTTTAAAAATACTTAACACAGTCAGACTTGGGCATGTTTAATTTAGACTAAATGGCTGTAAGTGCTGCTAACAGGCCATGAAGACTGCAATAACCATTACATCCCACTTGAAATTACAGTTTTCTTTTCTCAATAGATTCATTAGGTGTGGGCAGCACGACCAATTAAAACATACTACCGCAGGAGATGATCGGTTATGTGTGTGTTGTACTAACATAGCTGAGTATCCTCCCGTTCTTCCCTCCTGTTTTGTCCACCAGGTCAAAGATCTGGAAGTTCCAGGTGTTCATCCTCTCCATGAGAGCCTCATGGTCCTCCAGCATAGGATCTATTCTGAACTCCTGCTCACCCTGGAGACAATCAGAAATTGTCACAGAGATTAGCACAGGTATGATTTTCCATTGACAAAATTGGCGAAAACCTGAATCCGTACATGCTTAATCACTCAGAGCAACACTAGGTAAACTATGTCCCTATGTAAAAACCCTGAACCCAGAATCAGTGCGAGGCCCCTTGACTGAGCACACCTCTGATTCCTGAGTCTGCTGGTCTGTGCTCGACTTTTTCTCCTTCTCCTCCTCTGCCTGCACCTGGTTCCCTGCAACGTCTGGCCTCCCGTCCCCAGACACGTCCACCTCCACGCTCTCCTCCCTGATCAGAGGCTCTCCTGTGAACTCCAGCGCTTCACCTGCTGCGAACACAGAGCAGAGTGAACGGAGAGCCACACACAGACACTACATGTCAACACTTTAGTTTTTTACTTTGCATTACTAGGTTACTTTCAGGTATCTGAATTTTAAAGTGAATTCGAATAATTTTTAAAAATATTTTTCAATATACTGTCGAGATGAAAAGAAAATTTAATTTATGAAAATAAAACTGATTTGCCTAAAACAGGTAACAAGTAAAATGTATGGTCCATAGTGATTGTAGGTGACCATTGAGAAAACAAAGTTTATTTCAAAACTAGAAGTCTAGGTGTTCAACAAAATTTACAAAATTTACATTCACAAATTTTAATTTTCTAAATACAACCCTTACTTGGAATATAACAGGGAAAATTTGTGAAACAATGTGAAGTGTTCATTCTTTCACATGTGCATCAACTTGCATTATATTTGGAGTCCAGCAGAGGGCAGCATTAACCCCCTAAACTGCTTACAGAAGTGTTTATCTTTCAATCTCAAACACTGTCTGACTGGTCTGCCACCACCCCATTACACCATATAATGTGCATTAAATCAGCGTTGTAGTGTTGTATCAAGATCGTCTCGGACTCAATCGCATTATTCAATCTTGTCTCAGCCTCAGACAGAAAGGACTTTATCTTAAGACCATAACTTCATGGATATGACTAAACTGCCTGTGCAAAAGAAGGGCGTTAAATAAAGATGGTTGTATTCAGCTCCTTATAGTGTTTGTCTGTATTTGTATGCTCACAGAAAACAAAGGAAAATTCCCACACAAAAAAATTCACCACTGCTCTACCCTTTAATCATTTTATCTAGACATTTCTCGTGGTGCACTTACACATGTATGTATACAGTATGGCAATGAAAGAGAAATTTCATTTTTTCATTAATTTCATTTTCATTTGTTTTGTGGGTATTTTGGGAATGTAGATCTTTCAGATCACTCTGAAGAATGCCCATGGTTTGCATGTCCCACATTTTATCATATGTGTGTCATGCAGTGTGGGACTCATACCAGTCTGGTCTTGGTCTTGATTTGGTTTCTGTTTAGGTGGTCTTAACTAGAACATCTTAATGTACCTACCTGATCGGCCACGTTGAGCCTCACTTGTAAATGGCTGATAGGAGTCCCCTGTGTCACCGCTGGAACCTCCCTTGAGCATCTGACGACCACAGCTTGAATGCACAGACACGACAATCACAGATATGACCAGCTGCAGTATATCTTTTGCTATAATTGCAAACATGAAAGACACAGTAACGTAACACTTCAGCGCTGCAGGTCTCACCTGGTGCAGAGAGGCAAGGTGGAGCTACGGAAGGCCTGCTGGAAATCTGGCGAGCTGAGGGTGTAGCCCAAGGGCTTGTGCAGGTTCAGACTGACACTCGGCTTTGTCAGGAAGTCAGCCGTGTCTGGGAACTCCACAGGTGATCGAGTGACGAGGGACGATGAAGAACCCACACCTATTGGCAGAGGACTGTGGCTTGGTGACGTGACTGGGCTGAGGCTCGGAGATGCGCCTGGAGAGGACAAAGGGAAAAAACGAGAGAGGCATGAGATTCAGTCAGAACTTGAGCTATGAACTCACATGTAGTGTCAGTGGGAGGTTTTGTGGTGAAGCCTCACCGGTTCTCCTGGGCCCTGCGTGGTAGGTGAGGGTGACAGAGGAAGACCTCTGCTTGGGAATCGTGAGCAGGTTTGGATTGGGCCCGTTAGACAGACCTGAGCTGGAGCACAGAACATAGTCGTCAGGCGTTTTGCCTCATCATGTGCACAAAGAACTATCCTCTGTCAAGTCAGTCATCTAGCACTCTGTAACAAAAAGAACCTGATCATCTTAAACTCAAAGAAGCACAGCTGCATCATACATAGCTGGTCTCTACTGCCATCATGTGGAGACATATATACACTACACACCACTGTCCACACCAAGTTTATTGTTGGAGAAAATTGATCTCTGCGTGATGGATTTGTTTACAGTCACTTAACTGCATGTAAACAGTGGGTGCCATTACTATAATCCGCTTATACTCATTCCTTAAATGTTTTAAATGCAGATCTTTCTTTGCTTTTAGTCATAGACGAGACGAGACAATACGAACACAGACACTATGACGTGTTAACAACTCCTGCTTTTGGTTTCTCTGTGCAAGCTCAAACTCACACAGGACTCACAGGTGCATGTTGATGTCTAAGTATGCAATGAGAGAAAGCGATTGATCACAGGTTCTCACAGTTTCTTGCTTGTGGGTGAAAGAGTGCTACAAATCAAACTCCGAGGCACAGTCGGTTTCGGCAATTGGGACAATATCCATTTTACATGTATGAACATTTTCTATCGTTTTATTAATAAAATGTTAATGTATCTGCATTCTCTTTGTTTCTCAGTTGATAATAGCAGGGTTTGTGGGTTAGCTTGCTAACTTTGAGCTTCTTAGTCTCACACAAACATCTGCAAACCACAACAAAGGCTGCAAACCAAACCTGCAAGCGGCTGTGTTTTGTTTTGTTTGGAGTTTGCAGTTTGGACAAAGACGACAAGTAATAATAAGAGAGTGACATGTTTACAAAGCCCAGAATACCTTTGTAATAGTTTAGCGTAACTAATCCAACATATATTGAATGACTCTGGCACTTAAAGTAACACTGAAACACAGGATGCAAAAGTAAACTCTGAGAAAAAACATTCACAGTTTTAAATCAAATCTGGTTTGTGATCTACATTTCTCACCTGGTCCTCTGAACACAGATGTTTATAACACAGCTGACCTGGTTTCTCTGAAGTGCACTATTTCTGTTTTAATAATGAAGATGATTCCTTGAGACCCATTCATAACTTTTTTCAGGCTGACAAAAAATAAAAATAAAAATCACCCTTTATTTCAGAGTGCACAGGTGCTGCTGAGCCACCTGAGGACGATCACGGCTCCACTACAGTCACATTATTCACACCGTGCAGGACTCGCCATTAATCTAACCGAAAGCCGGGCAGAATCAGGGTACAGCCCAGATGACGTGTGTGAGCACTTCTGAAGTCGGTGTGTGTGTTTCTGGAAGGTGGTGAGGCGTGTTTGTGTTGATACCTGGTCAAGTTGAGGTCAGGGTGGGGTCTCTTGCCGTTGTTGCGCTCCCAGCGTAAAGAGGCGGCGTCAAGAGGAGGGAGTGTGGAGCACGAGGAGGAGGTGGAGCTCCGCCTGGGCTGAGGGGTGGGGAGGCTGTTTCTGCTGCTCAGACCCTGATGCGGAAAAGGAAGTCTCCAGTATAGATACGTGTTTTATACACAAACTGAAGATGCTGGCTGGGTTACATAAACATGAACACACCAAACAGATAGGAGCGTTTGTGAACTCGGGCCACGTTCAGACAGACACACGCACAGCGTCTAAAGATGACGAAGCCAACAGAAGGCTGGTTTGGGCAATATGTTTAAACTGACTCAACTCTACCACAAGGCAGGGCAACATTATCTGGCAACGTACTATGTGGTCAAGTATGCGAATGGCATATATCTGTTATCTACCTTGTGATCATCAAGATAAAATGATGCCACTCTGACAGCTTTGCAAAGCTGTAAAATTCTTTCTCACGGTATGAGAAACTGCTGCTGTGTGTTACGTTGTCATATCAGGACTTCTTCAGTACCAAGACTGGCCTGTTGCTCATCTGGATACATGTTCATACTACGTTGGTGCAGTGGTAACGCTTCTGCCCACCTTAATGCTTTTCCTGTCGCTCCTCTCTACAGAGTCCTCCACCTCGTCGCAGGGGTAGAAACCTGGGAAGGGGGTGAAGGGGTTAACCCTGGGGCGGCACGAGCCTGAAAATGTCCCCATCAGGCTCGAGATGCTGCGCAGGGCTGAGATGGTGTGTGGCGACAGAGACGAGTCCATCAGCAGGTCTGACACCAGGTTCCTGGCCTCGTTGATGACTGAAAGATCCACGCCGTTGCCGCTCACAGCACCCTGCCATACGCATGCGCGCACGCACACACACACACACACAGATTAGAGAACAGGGCAGCAAATACACTGCAGTAGTGTTGTTTTCAAAATGTTTGTGGTACAGTTTTGTTAACATGTGACCTATATATATATATATATAAAAGAGCCCTAGTTTCCGCTTATGGTCTGAAACAGTGTTGACTAGTTGCCTCCTACGCTGTGCTGCTGCCGGACAAGCCACTGAATGAGTTCCCTCTGAGCGGCATCTCGCTAAAAGAGTCTGAGACGTCCGGGGCTGGTCATAAAACATTCAGGACGCCATAGTTTATTACACGCTGCTGAAGCTGCTCCTCTTTCTGGAACCACCGCAGAGTCTGGAATAATTTCGCTTTCAGCCATGCTTGTTGTTGCCGTATGACATCAATGTCAACAAGTCGAAATATTGCGAGTATCACCCTATGAATTTTACATATATTAAAAACTGTACCAGTGTTATCGTGAACAAGATGATATGGCACCCCCCTAGCGGACACAATAAAAATGGAGGATCTCAGAACTATGAAAATGCTTATGGACAGCAGACAGCGTGAAAATCTACTGATTCCTGCTGCTAACTCAAAAGGATGTTTTGGTTAATGGCGTTGCGGTAGGAACAAAAACAGTGAGAACAACTACAGCACCGTTGCCATAAGAGCGGCCATGAGTGTCACAGGAATTAGGCTCTTTTATCAATGCTAGTGCTATTAGCTAACGTTAGCGATTTTGGTGGACAGCTTGCGACATACAGTATATGCTGGCTCCCTAAATATGCACTCAGTCATCAAAACTTTGAGCACCCCTGAACTACAGTAAAGTGGGAGGAAAATTCACTATATATCCAGAGTGCTATGTTTATATCTGAAGTTAAATAAAATGTAAGAGCAGTGTGGCACAGAATAGGCTGTGTAGCACCTTAGGGCAGTTCTCATAAGGGAAAATGTCCCTGCTGGCTCGGCTCCGTCTATCAGGAACAAATAATGATTCTGTGTCTGTGGGAGCTAAATTCTTTGACAGATTACGCAAATAGTTCAAACAAGACAAAGAATGTCTGTGTAAGATAAAATGTGGCATGCCAACAATGCCAAGGTCACTGTATGCCAGGTTTTACACAATGTGGATTTTGCCTCACCAAAAAAAATGTAAGCGAAAGAGCTGCATGTCCCAGAGGTGACAGCTTCTGCAGGTGGGCCTGAATACACCTGTGAGTTACCTGGATGAACCATGCACATGTACTGACCTGATACTGTGGTTTGTACCAGTGTTTCAGATCCCAGTCCCACAGGATCATCTGAAAAACAAAACAGAGACACACAAACTGTCAGTCAAATGTCATCATTGTATGTGTTTGTGCCATAGAGAATATGAGGTGTATACACACAGGAAGAGCACAGGCTTTGACTTATACTCCACATTGTGCTTTATGACTTCAGAGTGAGGGCACTGGCAGGTCAGCAACGGAGCGACAGAGCTCCTGCTCGTCTATTCTGCCCGTTATCTAAACACACGGTGTAGTAACAGTTTACATTAAGGATTTCCTGCACCACACGATGCACTTTCCACTACAGGTATGCTAACGCACGCTGCCTGCGCGAGAGCAGACGGAGGCCCTTCACTGAAAGCAAAAGAAGAAAAGCTAACCACTAAAACCACCGTGGTGCGTCTACAATGGAGCTGTGAGATCTTATCTGGCTCCAACTACGTCAATCGGCAGCATTTCCACGCTATCTGTCGGTAACCAAACAGGAGCTCTCACACGTTACAGTCAAAGCTGCAGCAGGTTGTGTAACACTAAGTTGCTGGACCTGAAATAAGTGTTAAGTGTAAATACAGAAATATAGTCGAGAGAGCAGCTAACTTTAGACTGTTTACACAGTCAAATTATACTGTTGCACATTCACCGATTTTACTAACATGCATTTCAGTTAAAGCACTCAAATCTTTTACTTTTCACAGCATAACAACTGGAAACATCTGCTACTATTTGAAGAGAATCTGACTCCAAATCATGCAGCGACAACAGGACGTGATTTCAGGTCCACCTTCATGTTTTCATGCGTAGAAATATACCAAGTTTCTGTGTGAAATCCAACAGATCAGCGAACATTTCTTGTGAGCAGCCCGCCTGCACTCTCACCCCCACACCACAAGGGGGAGAGACACTGAGGATTAGGCCTCGTTTTGAAAAGCACCTCCACAAACAGCAGCAGCCTCAGCTTAACATGTAAACACATTTCTCCTCCCCTGTCACATCTGAGCCAGTCATCATGATGTCAGGAATAATCACAGCATGTCACAGATTATACAACAGATTAATATCAGAAACTTAAGACATTATACTATATTATTATTTAGTAAAATGACTAAATCCACATTATTTCAGGGCACTGGTCCCCAACCTGGGGGTACTCTCAGGGGTCACGAGGCCTATAAATATATATATATATATATATATATATATATATATAAATATATATATAGATAGATATATAGATATATATAGATATAGATATAGATATGAATGAATGACTTTATTTCGCACCAAAAATGAAAAGAACATCATAAAAAACAAAGAAGACAAAGATAAGTGTCCAAAAAGGAGTAGGTAGAAGTAAAACCTTTATGTCTCTACCCCTTTCTTACATTTCTTCTTTTAACTCATGTATCATTTCAACAAATTCCCAAATTTATTACAACTAATATTCAACTATCTCCAGTCTATTCACCACCTAATTAAATAAATAAGTAATAAACCCAGTTTATTTACGGCCCATGTACCACCCAGCGTTACAAAATAAATATGCACTCCACTAACACAACCCTTGCTCATCTATATACCTGCCAAAAACATATTTTTTGGAGTAGTTTTTTAATTGATTTATATTTGTGTAAGACTCCTCTTAGTTGTACTTGATTTGTTCTTAGTTGTACAAATACATTGTTTTTTAAAATTAAATACGCATTTTGGTCATTTCTGTGAAGAAAATTGAAATTATTTGAAGCTTAGATTATTATTCAAGATATAAAATTGAACCTGTAAAATCTCACAGGATAAGGTGACACAGTGAAGACCTGAACACAAGCTATATTGAATATAATATTAAAAATCCATCACATATGTCACTTAGTCAGGGGTCTTCGGTTTACTCAATGATATAAAATGGGTCACATAATGAAAAGGCTGAGTCTTAGAGCATAGGTTTAAAAAATTTTTTTACAGCTTTCTGCAGTATTATTCATGTTACACAGACATGTTCCTTCCTGCATGTGATCCATGCACAATGCATGAACAGCTATAACTAAGGTTGTTAAATAGATCAGTGGCCTCATCCCATCTCCTCTAATCAGCGACTGTTTCACTGATCAAAGTGGGATGTTGGGTGTTTGTCATCAGCATCTGTACAATGCTGCCAAACATTTAATATGGCAAATAAGCCCTGCCATGGCAACCCGACATAGAGGCCAGCAAACAATGCTCCATACACCATGGCAACACGATGGCGGGAGACGGCCGGAGGACAGAGTTGTTGGCCTTCTGCTTGTTTACGGAGAGACGCAGAAGGGCTGAAACAGACAGGGAGATGGGTAAAAGCTGAAGGAGAGGATGCCATTAAGGAGGGGACAGAGAGTTAAGGACAGAGAAGCACAGACAGAAATGCGGACCCAAATGCAGGCCTCCATTTAACTCAACCTAAATATGTTTCGTTTCATTTTCTATTCACCCTATCGATCACACACACAGTGACACACTCAGAGGTCTTAAGTGTGTCACACAATATAGCACTGTGTGTGTACAGTCCATCTGCATCACACCATTTCCATATGCCTTTGCATAACCTGTGCACAATGCACAAAAACATGGATGTCCTCTCCACCTCTTGCACAGCACAGAAACAGGAAAATCTGGCTGAATAGGTGCTACCACTGCCACCACCATCACAGCGTGTGCTAAGCCACAACGTACAGTGAGGGCCTCCTGCGAGTGGCGAGATTAAAATCTTTCAATGAACAAGAGACATTTTCTTTAGTGATGTTATGAAAACATGACATGGGTGCAGACGTGGAGACGGAGACACACAACTCAGCTGCTGACACTTAAGACTGTACACATGCAGACACACGCACACACACAAACAGAGACACACAGGCACACTGCAAAACACATCTTGTTATTTCTCACCTCTGAAGCATTGCGGTGTAATTGTGAAACATAAATAAAGTACGCTGAGGCACAGGCACTTTGCAGTCTGAGATTTTCTTTTTTTGTGCTACTTTATACTTCAATTCAACATTTCAAAAGGGATATATTGTAGTTTTTACTTGTATACAAGTGCATATACGTATGAATCATGTGACCATCTTAGAAAAACATGATGCATAGCTACCCAAGAGCATGTAACATAGATAAAATTACCATTACAAGGCATTGAAATGATAATCTATTTGAAATAATAGTCTAATATATAAAAAAATCTACCTTTACCAAGGTAAAGTATAAAAATGTACTATTAATATTAACAGCTATTAACTTACAACAATTTGTAACTGAGTATTTTTGCATTGTGTGACTTTTACTGATGTACATCCTCCATCACTAGCTTTAGGGTTGGGGACCCTGAGAAAGAGAAAAAAATATAAATGTCAGTAAATCATGCTATAAGCTAGGACTGGGTAAAATAGCCTATGAATAATACTGCAATATTTTTAGGCTACAACACAATATAGGATATACATTTCGAAATTTAAAATCTCCTCTGAACTACTGTAGACTACAAGATGCTCGAATACTAAATAAACTACCGTTACAGTTCAATTAAATAAAATGTTGCTAAAATAAAGTTAAATAAAGTACTGTTCTGCTTAAGTTAAATGAAGTACAGTTTAAATCAAGTACTGTTATAGTAAATTTCAATAAAGTACAGTTGTAATAAATTTAAAATAAATTTAAGTAAAGTATTAAAATAAAGTTAAATAAAGCACTGTTAGTAAAGTTTAATTAAGTACTGTTATAATAAAGTTAAATAAAGCACTGTTAGTAAAGTTTAATTAAGTACTGTTATAATAAAGTTAAATAAAGCACTGTTATCATCAAGTCAAAGTAGTTACAATAAAGTTAAATGAAGCACTGCTATAGTTAGGGCAAATTAAGTATTGTTAAAATAAAGGTAAATAAATCACTGTTATGACAAAGTTACATAAAGTATTGTTATAAAACATAAATCAAAGCGGGGCCACTGTTGCTTTTATTCTGAAGCACCTGGCTCATCTCGGGCCGGAGGTGTTAATGTTTTTGCTGTGAACTTGTAGCTTCCGGTCAACATTTAGCTGTTAGCAGTTAGTGGGATGTTAAACAGTAACAGCCACATGGTTAAACATGAGGATTTATTCACTGTGAGCAGGAAACAAACTAACAGCTCTCCAATTCATATACTAATAATATTTGCAAGTGGCATTGGTGCTCCATGGTTACAAAATGTGACTTAATAGTTGTGGTCTGGAGCCCTGCAGATACAGAAATTCACCTCGCCTCACACACTATCATGTTTGTCACAGTGGCAAAAAAAACAAAAACAAAACAGAGTGACAATTTATGTTTGATAAAGTGATTTTAAACATCTCATATGAAACAAGTTGTGATACTTCAAGTAAAATTGACACATCCGCCAGCCCTTATATAAACCAAAACTACTTTTTAAAATGAAGAATTCAAGTCTGATTTTGCAGGGACATTGGTGCAAATGGTAACACCAGACTGCCTACTTTGTAAACGTTTGTTTGTACAACTCATATATTTCACTGCTTTTTATTTTGGCTAGCTTTTAAACACACAGTCACAGACGGGGTTTGGGACTTGTACAATTGTCCATATTCAGCCTATCTGTCATTCCGAGTAACACAACAAGATTATTTATGGTGCAGGTATTTCTAAAAGGGAAAATAACTGCACTATATTTATACCTTCATGAATGTACAGATACAATGCAAACAGGGAGAGACCCACACAGAGAAAACAGACACAATCAAACATGCTCACAAACACACAGGGGAAACACAGCACACATCAAAATAACCCTTCACACACACACACACACACACACACACACACACAGTTATTTAACATGAGACAAGTCGTAAATATTTCCTAACAGGAGTCAATAAACCTGTGCGAGCTATTAGACCGTCAGTTTGTTACACCTGCGTGTCATATTAGCTCGGCTCTGTGCTGTGAGAGGTGCTAGAACTGATAAAAACACGCTAATAAGACTGTGGGGGGCAGAGGAAAGGTATCAATGGCAGGCAGGCATTTGTATGGAGAGAAGCAGGGCACTGCTGACGTCAGTCTGCGGCGACACACACACACAGCGTCAGCAGCCCTCTGCACATGCACACACCAATAATGAGGACTGGGCTCTGGCTGTCAAGACACGCACAGGAAGAAAAGATGATACGGAGAGAGGAAAAGAAAGCACAGAGTGGCTTGATTCTTTTAAGCCTGTTCAGGAAAGGGAGCTGACCAGATGAGAGCTCTGTGTGTGTGTGTGTGTGTGTGTGTGTGTGTGTGTGTGTGTGTGTGTGTGTGTGTGTCTGTGTCTCTCAGTGTGTGTGTCTCCTATTGCTCGGACATAGCCTGAACTGCCAGGATATGGCTGGGCCTGTAGCAGAGTGCCAAAGCTCTGGCAGGTTAGCTGACGGTAGGCCAGCAGCTGAGGCGACTGAAGGAAGGAGCAGACTGGGATTAAAAAAACAGTCTCTGAACTTTTGACCCAGACTGACTCACTACAAAGATGTTTCCTACACTCAAACACACACTCTCCAACACACAAAACTGACACATGAGAAAATATATATTATATATATACTGTAAAATACACTAGAGATGCAGCATTTTCTTATATCTACAAAATGCATTTTGTGTTAAGTATTAACAGAACATTAAATTCAACTATCTCAGTAAGGCATTTTAAGAATACAAGGAAAGAAAATGAGTGTAACTGTGAACTTACATTAACCCCGTTTACCAAAGATGAGGAAGTTACTGACAAATTCAGTTTAACAACCCCAATTAAAAAAAAGTGGTGTAAGATAATCTTCAGAGTGACGAGGGAGCTCTGACAAAAGTGCAAATGCAAATGCAAAATGTGCCTTGTGCAAACAAGGACAGGAAGCACAACTAAAAGGTACTTTTTGTGTAAATGGACAGAGAGTGTGAGATTTTGGGTCAAACAGTGATTGTAAGCCCACGAGCAGCGTTCAACAGGCCAATCTTTGACATTTAGCAGCATCACTAGAGCTCAACCCACACAAGAAGCTAATGTGTCCTGGGTTCATGGCTAGTGCCCCTTGTAAATTATGGCTTGACTTGCAATGAGGACATAAGACAGCTTTTTTTTTTGGCCACATAATGTCTCTGAGCAAAGTGGGCACAGAAAAATTTAACAGCGCTAGACGCTCCGTACAAACCAACAACTGTATGTGAAGTTGGACATGACAGCTCCCCAAAAGCGAAGCCTCAATCCCCCTCGGTGTCTGGCTGCAGTATAGGTCATAAACTCCACCCCCTCCATGTTAGCAGATGGGACATGAGCCAAACTAAAATCTTAAAGTAAGTAGTCAGTATATTGCTGAACTTCTCTGCCCCTACTCCAACTCCCAATCTCTTAGATCCTCAGAACAATGTCTTTTAACTGGCCCACCTTTAAGGCTGGTGGGTAAGAGAGATAATGCCTTTGCAGTAACTGCTCCAAAGCTTTGGAATAATCTTCCACTCTCATTTTTAAGACAAATCTTAAAACATACACGTGTTCAATGGCCTTTGGTTGTTTAATATTTTAGTATTTTATAATCTTTTTTATGTATGTAATAGTTCTTAGTTACTGGTGTTTTTCTGTTTCATATTTGTGTACATTTCACATTGCTATTTATTTGTATGTCATTAATTTATTTTGCACAGCACTTTGGTCAACTGCAATTGTTTTTAAATGTGCTATGCAAGTGCAAGAGTTCTTTTTTTCCTAATAGGTTTGGTTACAATTAGTCATTTGATGCTATAAAAAAGGGGGCTTGACGTCATGATCAACTCACGATTTAGTTGGGTGGGACCAATCCCTGTACGCTACTACGCAGACTCTGGTTTCAAAAAACATCATGAGGGCAAGATGGCAGCAGCTGTAAATCCCGAATATTTTGGCCTCATTTTTTTAACGTGGGAGAAATCTTTATGCAGCACAGTGGTGTGGTGGTTAGCACTGTTGCCTCACAGCAAGAGGGTTGCCGGTTCGATCCCGGGCGTGGGAGCCCTTCTGTGCGGAGTTTGCATGTTCTCCCCGTGTCAGCGTGGGTTCTCTCCGTGCACTCCGACTAGGTTAATTGATAACTCTAAATTGTCCGTAGGTGTGAATGTGAGCGTGAATGGTTGTTTGTCTCTATGTGTCAGCCGTGCGATAGTCTGGAGACCTGTCCAGGGTGTACCCTGCCTCTCGCCCGATGTCAGCTGGGATAGGCTCCAGCCCCCCCGCGACCCTCAAGAGGATGAAGCGGTTAGAAGATGAATGAATGAATGAATGAATGAATGAATGAATGAATGAATGAATGAGAAATCTTTTATGAGTCAATTCAAAAGCAACACTAACATCAGCATAGTTTTAATTTTTTATATTTTCACATAATTTGATTTATAGAATTTCTCAAGATCACATTTATTTTAATTTTTGTAGGATTTAAATGGCATTAAAAACTTATCTTGACAAAATCAACAACAAGAGAAATGGACAGATTTTTGTAATTAAAATAAAATAAAAGTTATGAAAAAAATATAAAAATCATAAATAAAAATATCAGCAACACTGCATTAGATAGACTGATTTTCTAACTGATATATTATGAATTGCTCTATGTGTGACAAAGATCGGACACTGTCTCAATATACCTTTTTTACCCCCACATCTTTGGTCAGTTGCTTTACAAAGTCACCATTAATGCTCAGTGCAATCTGTTACTCTCTGATGAGTGCTTTAAAGAATGTATCACACTGAAGTTGCTTGATGACAAAAGTGTAAGTGACTAAGCAGTTGCCTGTGAGAGGTCTGCACAGATGAAGTACTTCCTCTCAGTGTAACCAGCCAGACAATCTACAGGACCAAAGACTTGTAAAAATCTTTTTGCATCTGTGCTGCTTGGCTCGCCACCAGCCTACAGGTCAACAGGGCCAACGGGAAAACTCACGGTACTCCAGATGGCTAGTCCGCCTGTGGCTGTCACCAGTGTTGTCAGGGCAACCTGGCAGGACCATGGAAAATTCTTTGACTAGGGAAAGGAGCTCGTGCAAAATGTCATCCCTCTCTTTCACACTCATCTACCACTTCACTGGACTGGTGTTGTTCAGCGTCTGCCCTGCAAAGCCAGAGTCTATTGATGTCATGTAGAGTATTTTTAAGTCCATAAGTATGATAAGATATTGTCCTGTTTGTCACCAATCAAGTGGGGGAAAAGGACAAACTAGCTAATGAGAAGTCTTCTTGGAAATGGTTTAAAAATTTCAATCATCCAAAGCATGAACAAGTTAACAGTTACAGGTCTTGTTAGTCTGGTCTGAGGAACAGCTTCAAATACACTGTTTGCTACTATTACATCTGTTAAAGGAGACATTTTCATTATTATCTCTTGGCATTTTTCATAACAATGACGTTTATTAGCTGTTGCAGTCTTTTTCATTTTGATGTTCATTTCATTTTATGTTGCCAAATGCCCTCTGAAAAGCCCCTCACCACTTCCAGAGTGTGAACCACTGCCTTCTAAGTTTCTTATCTCAAGCTTGGAGGGGTGGAGCTACACAAACTAAACCCTAAAGTACATGACGTGTTTATTTCACCTCGCAAAGACGCATTCTTTAAATGGCACCCAAGAATTTCACTGTGGAAAACTTAATGGGTATTTATAGAAGCCAGAGTGCGCTCAACGGGGAGACACCCAGGCTAATGAAGAGCATGAAACAGGCTTCGGAATTAACGCCACGTCACGCTGCATCTTTAGGACACTTCAGGGGCTCATCTGCCACATTTGTCTATATCCTCTGCTCTACATGTAAACAAACACTAGTGGCCTGACGCTTCTTAAAGGGCACCATAGAACTGCCACTGAAAAACATACAGTGAACAATCAGAAGTAGATGCAGCATTCACAGCAAGTTCGATGCTTCTTATATTCAAGTTTATAAGAATACCATAACAGTAGATTCTGTACAATGTTTGCCTCTGGCAGGGTGGAACTTAAATTGCCAGAATTTGAAAGGAGTTTTGTGACTTCCTGCCTGTCCAAAGAGGAACGTTGGGGTTTATTATCATATTGAACAATGATGCCTTTTTGTCTTCTGTTATAAATTTTTACCTAAAACATAATCTAATTTAGATAAACGTAGTTATCAAGTAAAACTGACCACCTATTAAGGCTTTAAAGATCCCATGTCATTCTCATTTTCAGCTACACACATGTATTTTGGGTTTCTACTACAACATGTTTACACATTTTAATGTTTAAAAAACACTTCATATTTTTCATACTGTTTGCCTGAATATACCTGTGTTCACTCTCAGTCTGAAACGCTCTGTTTTATCGGCTGTCTCTTTAAAGCGGGATTTATACTTCTGAATCAAATGAACACCGTAGCGTAATGCAAATGTAACTAACTACATGTCGCGGTGACGCAGACCTCCTGGAAGCTTTTATTTACTTTCATCTCATAGATAAGGAACAATAGATTGTGAAGACAATAAAGGCTCGAGAAAATAGCATTTTAAGTCTTGTGTGTGATTTATCCTGGCTTCATATGAGTACAGGAAATCGCCACTGGTCGCCAGGCTAATTTCTACAATGTAAAATGCCATAGGCTTGAGGTAATAACTTTAGCATGTTGTATGTCTTTGGAAAACATGTTTAGTATAGGACAGTTGTTTTGTCAGTGGAGCTTGTGAGCTGAAATTTTGTACCGTTACCTTTGCTAAATATTGCTGTTGTCCCTGGCTTCATTTGAGCAGAGGAAATGTGTACTAGCCACGAAGCTAATTTATGCAATGTAAAATGCCATAGGCTTGTGCTAATAATGTTAGCATGTTGTATTTCTTTATAAAACGTGACAAGTATAAGACAGTGGTTTTGTCAGTGAACCCTGTGAGTTGTAACAGAGCCGAATTTCTTAACATTACCTTTGTTAAATATTCCTGTTGTCCCTGGCTTCATAGGAGTAGAGGAAATGTCCGCTAGCTGCTCAGCTAATTTATACAATGTAAACTGCCATAGGCTCGTGCTAAAAACATTAGCATGTTGTATTTCTGGGGAAAATGTGTCCAGCAAAAGACACGTGTTTTGTCTGAGTCTTACGAGTTATAATAAAGCCGATTTGTGTAATTGTGTTTGTAACTGTTGCTATTAAGCCATGTTTAATGTGTGTTTTGAATCAACTAAACTTTACAGCACTTCACAGAAACCCCACCACCAGCTAGGAGTTTGGAGGTGTACGGTAGAGTGACAAATACAGACCACCACACAAGTATAAGTGCTCACAGGCCATGTGCTTAGGCTATTCTGTTCAGATTGGCCGGTGTTTCTGGGTCTTCCACATCTCCCAGCGTCTCTTCACTGTCATCGCAGCTGGGGAATGACTGAAACAGCACTGTAGCAGCCCTTTCTACTTTTATACTGTATAGATGTGACATCACAACTTCAGGGAAGTCCTGCTGGCTCATTTAAACACAAAGGTTTCTCAATACAGACTGTGTGCATTTCTCTGTGGATTGAGCCTTTTGATGCTTTCACAGTTTTTATATAGCACCTATACCTGCTTTATGATAAAAAAAAAAACACATGAAAATCAGATTTTTTAAAATACAGGACCTTTAAAGCTCATTCTCAAGATCAACCCATACAAGCTACCTCCACCTCCTATACAACTGAATCACCTGCTCCAAGTATTACCTGCCATGTGACACTGAAGATAAACTGATCTAAAGCACATTGTAGTACAGGTTACTAGCCAGGCAACGATCCAACAAGAGTGCAGTGTCTGTGTGGCATTAGGTTACTCGACACCATGTTCTCATGTGCTACAGGACGATAACAAGGTAACAACACTGAATTAATGGCACATGACCCCGGCACAGGGGGAATGCTACTATAAATCAACAAAGTTGTTTGGATGTTTGGCTGAAAAGAGCGTTGAAACAACATGAAACAGGAGAACAGATGAGCACAACAATTAAAACTTTCAATATTTCGCTCAACATGGTGTCCTTACTGATATGTCGCACACACGTTATTCAAATGTTTCATCAAATCATCCTAAAAGTTGAACACCCAAAATTTTTTTTTACCTAATTTGCTGGTATATAACATGACTGCTCTATCATTTCAGGACGGTATTCTCATCATCAACCTGTCAACTTAACTAATATTTTTATTTTTTAAACTATTTGTTTCCGATTTCATGAATGATTATGTGTCTGTTTTTTACTTGCTTGTTTAAGTGACTAGTTGGCACCTGATCAGATGTAGCGCTCCTAATCGCGTTGTATATTCTTTGTACAAGGACAATAAAGACTTCCTATTCTGTTCTATGACTGCTGTCTTGTAATACAGTACAATACAATACAGTAAGCTCTGAGAACTGTACATCTCCATGCATTCATCCACACAGTCGACACACCCACATGGAGGTCGTAGGCCTGACCTTTGTCACAATGCGAGATACAGTGAAACAACTTTCCTAATCCTCCCCAGCCTTTGTCTCTCTGCAGACAGCCATAGTTCTCTGAGGATTATGCTACATCAATTCTACTTTCCGTCTTGAGTTACAGATGCTTTTTCATATTTGCACCCAATGGCCTCAAGTGTAAGAAATCACAAGTGTTCACAAGTTTGTATGGAACTGTGTTTCACATGGGACATCTTTGACTCCGCTGTACCACCTACTCAAGATATCATCAGTTTGTGATGTTTAGTACATTCCAACAAGCATTTTGTGGTCAAGTGTTGTAATTTTAGTGGAAGATGATCTGTGTTCAGGGTCTCCTGTGCTGTGTAAATGTAGATAATACTTTTTCAGTAGTTGGATAGTTAAGAGGCGGTGGGGTTCCGGCTGCTACGTGGCTGCTGGAGCTGATTGCAGCCACTCTAAACAATGCACATGGCACAGCGGAGCCCAGTGGAATTGTCCCTCCCTGCTTCCTTGAGCTCAAGATGGTGGCAAAGATAAACAATAACGGTATCTGAAATCGTGCCTAATTTAAGTGGATTGTAACGTAGCTGGAATGGGATTAACATGCAGATACTCCAGTTCAACATGAAACCAAACTTCAATTTCTGAGCCACAATGAAGGCCAAATGTGCCTTCAACAGACTCGGTAAGGCTAGTCTTTTTGAGCCTAGCCAAAAAACTTACTGGCTGGGTAAGAGAAGTGAGGAGTCAGCTGTCATTAAAAGAGGTTTTTCAACAATTGAAACGAGAGATCCTTGAGCATACAGTCATAAATGTGCACAAGAAATATTATTAGGCTGATTGGTCCAGTAGTATGTACATACACAATGCACACATTCACACACAACCAAATGCACAACTCCCTGCAGGCTTACGCCTGGCGGAGACAACCAACCAGTTCTCAGCCTGTCTGGTTTACGTCAAAGGTCGGAGTTTGTTGCAGCAGAACGAGTAGCCCACACAGCTCTCTCATCTTCTATCTCTGGGGCACAGCATGTGGTTTTACTATGGCGTTTTGTTTACATGAGTCAGAAGACGTACAGTGCACGGCCTATAGACACACACCCACTAATTTCTTTGAAGAGAGGAAGACAGCAGTCTCTGTCTGCTTCCTGGTTGTTGTGAATTTGGTCAGCCTGCTGTGTCTCCAGAAAAAAGCAGATGGAGCAGAAAAACTGAGATGAAGAGTTGCAACTGAGCACCATGAGCTATTTGGGGAATAAAAAATAAAATTCTTTGTGCTAAACCAAGTTGGATGGTGCTCCTTCCCAATACTGTTATTTCATCAAGGCCACAAGACTGGACGAGTCCATGGGACATGGAAGGGACGTGGTGTTTTATCAGACATCCAGTATGGCAGTCATGGCTGGTGTCCACAAGGCTATTAAATGAAGGCTGGGTCTTTGACCTCATGGGAGCTACGTGGTATGAAACATGTACAATGTAACTGGAGCTGCGATATTAGACGGTTTAAGCAGATGGCGCTAAAATAAATAATTGGATGATGCTCAGGTTCTCTTTAGATGTGCTCTTTTAGCCTCCTTGGGTACGCTAGGCCTGACTGCACTTTTTGGGTACACTTGAATGGATGGTGACCGTTGTGCAATATAACCTTTTGAAATAGAAAGCATTTGTTTATGGTCTTTTATTTAAGACTTTCTGGATATTTGCAGAATTGAAATTCTTAATTTGGAGTGCTCAGGAAGGGACAGCAAGACTAGATATCCCTCAGGCTGCAGGTGTGTCCTCGTTTCAAGCGAAAGCCTCGGGAGATACTTAAGGGTCCCAGCAGACCTTGCACAGTGTGAGATTTACGGCATCTCTCATTTGATCTTGGATCAATTTAGCATCCTCCAGAAAGAGATGCAGGAAGGACAAGAATATAGACAGATGACTGCCTCGGTAAGAGCTACATTGGTCAACCAAAGATTATTAAATAGCGATTATTTTTTCACTTTAGCTTTGATTCTTTTTTTAAATTTTTGCACCTTTCAAAGCCTTTTTACACCCTACAGAGTCAGATGGTGTTCATCTATATCTACTTAAAGTCCACGGGAAGTTTTGTGCTGGCAGTAACACAGAGCTTCAGAATATCTGCATTTCCCAATATATTCAGTCAGTGTGACGCACAAGAAGTGAGCCTTTTATCCTCATCAATTCATTTTACTTAACCTATTGTGTTCACTTGAGATTCTAAGCATGAATAGGCCGTTACCATAATACAGTGTTTTATCTTTAGTGCGGTGCATTGTGTTGTAAAAAATGCTTTAAGAGATCATCACGTGGAGCGAGCAACAAGATTAAGCAATAAGATTGTCAGCACCTTCTGTTAAAGCTGTGTAAAAGGAAAGCATTGTTAAAGGAAGAAAAAAACCCTGCCACAACAAAAGTTCGGGACGTCATGCACTGCAAGATGGTTATCAACGCAGATGATGACTAAAAGGATTCTTGAGCCCATCCCGGACTGACCTGGATGTCTGTCAGCAAAGCACTCTTATTAACAATGAGTTTACAGATGCACACGCAGGAGAAGAATGTATCACCACTGCATTTTGAAAAACTTTCTCTGCATGAAATCAATTAAGGTGTGCTGGTAGTGAATGAAGATGATTCAGGGCTCGCCAGTACCAACCTGCAAGTTAAAGCAAGACTGTGTGACTTTTGAAAGAAGAAAAAGCCCAGTATGAAATGAAAAGTTATAATTATAAGCAAAATAAAGACAACCTTTGTCAATTAAATACATTCAGTGGTTTTACTGCTACGTGCTTACATGGTGTGGTATGACCAGCAACTTAGGGTAGAAAATAATGATGTCAGTTTGAGTATATTTTGCTTTCGGAAGTCCAACAGCCATTAACTGGTAACTAATTTAATTTTTAAAACAACAAGACAGGAAAGAGAGTCACTTTCTTTATACTCCGGCATTTCATTGACTCAATGAACTTTCACACCGCATTTCAAAGTGCTTTCTATTCAAAGCCAGGTAAACCTTAATGTTTTGGGTTGTAAATGTCTTGCCTTGTTGGCTACATTGTCGACAGACAGGTGGCTAGCCGCATTAAATTACAGACGCATGATGCCAACTAGCCAACCTCTAGTTTTCACTGGTTAGCTTGCTAGCAGTGCCTTTAATTCGGCAATAAGAGCTGGTAACATTATCCCAAACCATGGTGGCAGGATTACCGTGTTACCAGCAGTAATCGCAGAATGAGCGGTGCTGCCAGCTAGCTCTCATCCAATATGGGTGGTTCGCAGTGCAGAGCGGCCAAGGCTAGCTAAGCACTGTAGCATTAATACCTTATTAGCTTTGTTGGTGCCACATTTCAAAGCACTATCCATTTTAAGCTGGTTAAACCTTAACGTTCTTGGTTGTAACTGTCTTGCCTTGTTGGCTTTGTTGACAGACAGGTGGCTAGCCGCGTTAGCATGCAGAAACATGGTGCCCACTGGCCACCCTCCAGTCTTCACTGGTTAGCGAGCTAGCAGTGTTGCTTATTCTGCCACAGGAGCTGATAACGGCATCCCAAGCCATGGTGGCAGGATTACCGTTTTACCAGCAGTTACAGCCAAACAAGCGGTAGCTAGCTAGATCCCATCCAACATGGGTGGTTTGCAGTGCAGAGTGGCCAAGGCTAGCTAACCGCTGTAGCATGAATACTTTATTAATGTGGTACAGTAGAGTGCAAGTACTACTACTAAACTGAAGAGTAATAATATTAACCTATAGACCGACATGCATACCCGGTCAAAAATATTCTCAGTGGATAACCGGTTATCAGTTAACCAGTGACACCCCTGAATGCAAATGTCAGCAAACTTTAGATAGATAATGGTGTGTAACCAACATTACTGAGTCAGTTAGTTAATTCTATGTGTGCAACCATATAGCACTATTAAGTAAATGCCACTTGGCTATATTATCAAACCATTTTATCAGAGCTTACAATCTTAATTTATTTTGATAAAAAAATCAATTCATTGTTCAGAGAAGAAGAAAAACGTTACGTTTTTTGACAGCTGGGTCACATCGCACTGCCAGCTTTGTCAATGCCAGGTTTCAGATTAGCACTGCTTCACACTAAGTCTCAACTGTAAAGTAAAAACTGAAAACAGAAATGGAATCAGTAACAGTCCCCAAAAAAAGTTACAACAGAGAGCGCAGAGCCTCATACATGTACACCAGTGGGAGGAAAGCCAAAGAGGTCATGATGGAGCCTTTTTTAAGGAAATGGGGCAGCAGCTGCTTGGTGTCTGCCGAGCTTCATGTCGAAAAGAAGCCACAAAAATGGCAGATAAAACCAGTCAGGTGCAAATAAGTCTGAACTGACAAACATGCTGCATAGACATGTTCATTTTTATTAGGACATTATCTATTCTACTTTTTTCTAATTTATTCTAATTTAATTATATTTAATTAAAAAACACACAATGTGAGAAATGTGTGAGCAATCTAATCAATTCTTAAACTTACTGATGGTAAAAATGTTTAATGTTCATTATAAGTCATCCTGTTTGTTTCTAAACATTTTCTTTAACTCTTGACATTATTTGTTTTAAGGAAAAAATATATCAGGATTGTACAAAATGTTACTGATAGAATTATACAGCAATAATAATAATAATAATAATAATAATAATAAAAATGTCCAAAGTTTGTCACTAGAGAGGTGTTTTCACATTCCTCTACTGAGGGAGGGCAACGGCTCTGCACTTCCCTAAAATCTGAGATTCAAATCAGGCAAGCTACAGAAGGGTATGTCCCAAATATGAAAGCCAGTCGCTGCCTAATATGCAAATACCAGAAAAGAAACCTGAAAATTCCAGGGCTGAGTGTACCTATTACACGTAATACAAAAACCTCAGCCAGACAGAATGTATTTTTCTGCAACCTTTGATTAGACCACTGATATATATGCAACAAAGTGAACACACTGGAACACCATAGAAGATATTACTGTATGTTTTACAACCACTGCACAAATACAAGATGCTATACAACACATGAACAAATACAAGATGCTAACTACACTTACCAATGTGACATCTGCTAGTCATCTATTTTGCACAACAGCCTCCTAGTTCAGTCTGGGTCTGACTAAGGCTCAAACATGTAAGGCTGAACCACTCTGACATTTCCTCTAATGCTAACACTCAATCTTGATGCACGCTACTCTTTCAGCAGTCAACCAAGCACTAGTCTTCCACATTGTTGGGCGTATAGAGCAGGTGCACTACAGACTTTCACAGACCAAGTGGCGAACTTCTGTCGCCCAAGCAGCTAACTTTCAGTTTAGCACTTCACTAACTTGAGTGGACGTAAAATGATTTAAGAATGCTGCTCCTCTAAGTTTCCAAAATATTACTGGACCAGCCATCCATCCATTTTCATCCCCTTATCCAGGGCTGGGTCGCAGGGGCAGCAGGCCAAGCAAAGCACCCTAGACATCCCTCTCCCCAGCAATGCTTTCCAGCTCCTTCTGGGCTTCTCTACCTCAAGGCGTTCCCAGGCTAGATGAGATATGTAATTCCTCCAACGGGAGGGGCATCCTGATCAAATGCCTGAACCACCTCAACTGACCCCTTTCGACGCGAAGGAGCAGCGGCTCTACTCCAAGCTCCCTCTGGATTTGTCCAAGCTCCTTACCCTATCTCTAAGGCTGAAACTCATTTCAGCCGCTTGTGGCCGCAATCTCATTCTTTTGACCACTACCCAGAGCTCATGACCATAGGTGAGGGTTACTGTACCGAATGGATCAAATCCCGATATTGAAACGAAGCATATTGTGGGGGTTGTGATTCTTAAAAATATTTAATCCACTGATTTACAGACGTGTCTTTCACAATGCAAGTCCATGGGAAAAAAATCTTTTTGGGCCTAATGGCATCATGGGACAGACCCAGAAGTTGTAATTCAACTGTTTGGCCACTACAAAAATTAAAAGCCTGGGGGCCTGATTTCCACACTTGGTTTTAGCGCTGTGCCAATGCTGGAGAACACAGAAAGCAAAACCTACCACAAGCAGCGGTTTTGGACGGACCAAAGGTCAGATTCAGAATTTCTCAATAAGAAAGAGTAGATGTAACTCCAGCCCCTTTTCAGAGTTTTTTTCTTATGCGGGAAAACATACAAAAACTTAATATTAACCATAGCAGAGTATTTTTACTTTAAATATGTAAAGTTATTGTCATACTGATTGATAAAACGACAATAATGTGTTGAGTCTGCTGTTACACCCTCGTGATTTCAGAGAACTTTAGATAATGAGGTGAATGACACGGTGTCTTATAGAGACAAGAAATTTGTATTTTCACAAAAGACAAAAATCTCTTATGTTTAACTGTCAGCATTGACTCACACAGACAAAGTGTGAGTCAATGCCAACGCCACAATGTGAATAAGGTCAACCCCTAGTACGTCAGAGATGAACTTTTTCCCACAATGGTGTGTTTTATGATCAAACGACCCGTAACTTTTTGATTGTACTCAACACCCAAACTCAGTAAGCAGCTACCAGTGCTGGCAAAATAAAGTCTGCACACCATGTGTAGAGTTTTTAAGACCTCCAAAACCGTAAAAAGAAAAACAGATGAAGCTGTGTTTGGATCTTACCGACAACATGCATCTTTTCTTTTTCATCTAACCCCAGTGTGTGCCATCTACGGTAGTAAATAAAAAATGACAAAAAAATCTAAAACATATAATGTTATAATCTGTCAGATGATAGGCTGCAGTTACAGAGGATTTGTTTGGACGTAGTTTTTGAACTGTGTCGCTCATTCACAGCTCATCTGCTGGTCAGATATACTGCAGGTGTTCAGTTAAGACACAATACACTCTACACTGCACACAAATATGTATTCATTAACAGAATCCAGCTTGTTAAAAGTGATTCAAGCAATAAATTACACCTGTTTAACTCAAGCTGGTGACTGCAAACAGACCGGCCTGAAACTGAACTTCAAATCCGTTTTACACAACAAAACATACTCCACATAAAGAGATTTAATCTATGCATGACTTTAGCCCCACATTTACTGGAAACCATTCAGTAAATCATGCTCCTATAAATAGTCGCACGCAGTCCGCAGTGCAGGCTGTGTATGCAGGTTACATTTTATCTGAGCTTAAGTTTTCTGTTGACCTGGAACGCGGCAATTCATCGCTATCACAAGAGATTGGCAAGAATATAGGCATGTATGACCTTTGGAGAGTGGTGGCAGAGAGCCCGAGTGTAAATACTCTGAATAGTACTTCTCAAAGTCCTTTCTGCTGACATTGATTTGCTGATCTGCAGGTTCATATAAATATATCAGGTTCACCCAGTGTTAACACATGTAATTATTAAAAGGACCATTGACCTTGTCACACACAGAGCGTACAGTCGGAGCCTGATGAGGGCTTCAAATATCATCAAAAAACATTAAACCAGCTCTTTATGAGAGTGAAAAGAGTAACCATCTCTGACCAGCCTCTCTGTTTTGTTTCCCTTTACTTACACCTGTATTTCCCTCTACAAATTTGGGTTTCTAACAAGCTGTTTGAAGATAGAATTATCCAAAAATGAGATACAAAGGAGATGTCAGTGCCAGTGTTTTCTGTTAAAACAGTGCCCAGGCAGCTCTGGACCAGACAGCTTTACTGTCTCCGACATCCTGCACACATGGAGGTGTTAAAATATTTGGTTGTTTTTTACACGTTTTAAATACGTTTCTGTTCAGAGGTATGAAACACAGATTTTAATGCCCACTAAAGCTGTGGAGAAAAGAAATTAGCACTCAAGTACTCAATAAATTGGAGGCACATGGGATGTTGTGTTGATCTGATCGACATTTTTTTTCTCCCCAAATGCTTAAACCTCTAAAACCTTGTTCTGAGCAACAATAGCGCGTCGTCTGAAACACCAACCTCCTCATTAATTTCAATGAGGCGGTTCTGGGTTCTGGCACAGACACACAGCGTAGCCCGGTAAAATACGTTGAACCTGGCTCAACTCTTACAACAATGTAAAACAGCGTCATACAGCAACACACTTAACTTGCAAATCAAATAAGTGCAAGTGCGCATTCCAGGTAGATTACTTTGTGATGTGAGCAGCATAGTTCGAGCACGTACGTCACAATTGTCAGAACCTGACATGAGATTAAATGATGCCATTGTGATAACTTTCTGGAGTTGTAAAATTCTTTCTCATGGTATTATCACCTCACGTCTGGTGTTTTGGCATCTGACAGGCCTTTCGTAGGTTAACATGGCTCAGATCTGATAACACAGCAACACATCACGTCCCGGTTTGGAAAGTTTAAGTGTGCTAACCGGTCATGGCAGCTGCACCACAAGTTGTACTGAGCCTTCATTGTAAAAGACAGGCAGGGACATTTTGAACATGTAGACAGGCTACACATGAAGCTATTCATTCCTATATGAATCAGCGCTGATGTGATTACTGGATTAAGAGTAAATTAATGGGCAACAATTCTGAAAATTGACTGATTGGTTAAGTCATTTATCAAGCAAAAATGCCCCACACTCTGTGGCTCTGATTTCAACTGTGAAACTAAGCTATACTTTCCTTGTTTAAGTATCAGTGTAAATTAATAAATCGCTAAGTCACAGAAAAACACACAAACTGTGCTGGGTTTTTTTTGCCGTCTTTAGTTAGTAATTCATTGTAATGTTTCTTTTCTGCTGGGTGAAAACAAATATTCTCAGTATATTCCAACTCTGTTTCTCGCTATCAAAGTGCAAACATGTCATGTATGTCCTTCACACGCAACCTTTTTTGACCACTGTGGAGTCCAAGACCCAGCTATAGTTTGGAGGCTGAGAGGCCTGAGTACAACAGGAAGGTTATACCTGATATGGACATGAGAGCTAGATGAGGGAGGCTCGAAGCCTTGTAAGGGAACATCTGGTTTTATCATGGAATCAGTGCAGGCTCCTCTCATAAACACAACCTAACGCCTGAGCCCTGGAGCTCTGGCCAATAACAAGCATGTGAACACAAACGCCATCCATCAGAGCCGAGCAGCGGGAGGAGGAGTTAACAGGGAAGTAGGGAGAGCGAGACAGACAAGAAGAACAGCGAGAAGAGACGCCACAACAGAAATTGTGTGTTAAGTAAATCATTTACAAGCAAGTGGCCGACGTTGGCTGTAGGCGGCTTCTTATTTCCACTTTTCGGATCACATTCTCAAAGCTGCTGTTAGGGCTGGGGGGGGTGAATTTTAAAAAAAAAAAAAAAAAAAAAAGCTTAAGAAGCTTACAGTTGTACACTTGTCAAGTTAAAGGTCAAAATCAATACGGAACAGGCCGCTCTGGATCGCCTCAACATCTGTCAGTCTACTTGTTGTTAAAGTTATTTGAGAACACACTCAAACAACTTATGGTTATTCAGTGTGAGGGTCATTTTTACCAAATTCATTACACTCTTCTAGGTAAATTCATAGTGAGAGTCTGTTTGTGAGCTCCATAGCAACAAAGGGCATGTTGCAGCCTGTCCTTTCCTGCTCTCCTGATGGTGGTGTGAAGGCCTGGGTTGGATCACAGAGGTAAAGGTCAGCATCATACAGGGGTCCTGCATGTACTTTTCAAAATGCCTCACAGCTACAAAGGGTTTTGTTGTCCGGTAATTGTGGCTGGATGTTGTTTTTACAAGGTGCAATTGCCTACAGAAACTTTGCTGAGTGATATAAGACCATAAAATACGTAGCTGTAAATCAATATACTAACACACAAGCCTAGAGAGAATTATTACTAAGCTCTGCAACTCTATGGAGCCTGATAACCTTTTTTAGGACAATGTGTTGGTGTTAAAGCCCAGACACAACAAATCGTTGCCTGTGTCTCGGCTATAAAGTTGCACTGAGCACACCGTGAAGACAATAGTCAACAGCCAGCTAGCACGTATGTTCTGCACCTGCGTAAGAGAAAATAACTTCCCATAGCAGAAGGCGACAGTAGTTTGTATTGATTATTTAAAAGGAGAAACCAGAAGACCGACAGGACGGATTCAAGATGCTAGTTTGCCACTTATATTAACAACACCCAATGTCGAAAGTACAAAGTATATTTACTGTGCGCTAGCGAACAATAACACAAAAAAAAAATAGAAACGGTTTGTGCTAAAGAGCTCAATGGCTAAAAACATGATCTCATCAAACATAAGAAGTTTGTTTCGATCTCCTGCCCTCTTGACTTTGCTCTGCAAACAAATGGCGAAAAACAAGCCAGCTAGTGCCAATGGTGCATGACACACTGCATAAACTAGGGCGACAGAGGCTCATCAACTGCCCAAAATTGGCCATAGGTTGACTGTTGCCTTGGTGTTTCAGGGCCCGTACAACTGCGTATTTACTGTGTGGTTTGGCCCGTACAGTTTACCGATCTCATCAATTCCCCATTTCTGGCAGCAGCAGAAAACTTTTTACAGCCAAAAAGCTGTGACTAAAACTGCTGAACGTTACCTGCCCACCAGCAGACAGGCAAAGTGAGCGACTAGCTGTTGAAGAAAGTAAAACAAGTGCAGGAGACCAAATCAAAGATAAAAGGAAAGTGAATTTCGGACTGACACTCATCAGATGGCAGAAACATGACCCAAATAAGATGATGATGTTGCTCTTAATCTGCTGGGTGTGTAAGTAGGCAACTATTTGTCAATATATTAACCATTATGAGACCATATTATTTTGAAGATGTGTGTCTGTAAGCTGGTGTTGGATATTTTCTGTCCTTTAGTGGCCAGAAAGCCAAGAATGCAGCTTTAAAGTCTGTCTTTAAGGGTGCTTTAACACCTGCCCTGTTTGGTTCGGTTCAATCACACTCAAGTTTGTTTGCCCCCTAAGTGCGGTTCGTTTGGGCAGGTGTTAGTCTCGCCACCAGACAATGAGAAATCTCCGCCTTCTGGGGACACTCCTTTCTAAAGTGTGTTTAACACACCGGAGAAAACGGCCAGCAACAAAGCAACGCCTCTTGCATTTTTTAAAAGGACACGCCCTCCCGGAAATGTGCGCTCCCCCTTTTCTCGTCCGCAAGGAAACAAACACACAGAGAGCTTGAAAATGGATGCCGAGAGATTTAACTCTGTTTTATCAAACGTGTGCTCAGTCCACAAGATTGTGGGAATGAAGGACTTACAGCAACTTTGTTTAAAACTTTTAACGCAGTCGGACTATATTTACGAGCACAAGAGTTCAGCGAGCCACCGAAGGACCGCCCTGCGGATTTACTATTGGTTCTGCAACGTAGGGAGTTTTTTTAAACTCTGAAATTGTATCCGCCCATCTAAACACAAAATCAGGGAGAAAGACATCACTCTTTAGTTAAGCAAAGCGTCTAAAGACTGACTTGTGAGTCTAGGCAGGTGTGAACACAGAAATTGCACTCAGGTGTGCTCCAAAACAACCGGACCGAGACCTTCTTGAAGAGGTGGTCTCAGTCTGGTTACACATGAACTCTGGTGCAGTTCATTTGTGGTAAGAACCTGTTCTGACCTCAATCCGAACCAACTGCAGTCGCATTACGCATTGTTTGGGTTAAACATGAGCATGTTACAGTCCTGGAGGATTATTAATGTGCACCTCCTCCTGTACTGCCTTAATATGCACATTCAACACATCCAATGCATCAAAACATTGTTTTCTAGTTGGAGCTGCACCATTTTCATACCCATGTAGTTGTCCCTCCATTGTGACACTAGAACGTGTTGCATTTATCTTGCAAGTGTACTCTTCTTCAACATTTTGTTTACTTCCTGGATTTTTCCCGCATGGAAATTCTGACCAATCAAGAGCAGCTTTCTTGGGCAAGGCATTTAATCTGGTCTGCTTGTAATTGCTGCCGTGAGAACACGAACCAACTCTCGGCAATTATGCAACTTTTTAACAAAATCAGTCCCTGATTCGGACCAAAGCAAGACAACTCTAGGTCTGAAAGCACCCTTAAAACCACTGGGTCTGCCTTTTCATGCTATGTTTGTTTGTTTTCTCATAGATCTCTATTCAAATAATTCTGAAAATTAATTTTTCATACATTTCTGGATATTCTGAGTATTTCTGAATGATCGAATGGCAATGGCCATACTCCAGTACTGTCATTCTATATGACACAGATGTTTCAGGCAAAGCGCTCATCTTCAGCATGAGGCAATTACCCACAGGTGTGCAACAAGGCACTTCCCTTGGTATGGTCAGACAACAGACAACTGAATACTCTCTACTACAATGTATGGGCACACAGCAACCCCATAGTTTGCAACACTGTAACTCATCAGGGACATTATCCCTGTCTTTTGTTGCAACATCTGAGAGCAATACGTTGATGTTTCACAAGAATAATCCAGCCTGGCTTGGTAAAGAGGTGGATGGTTTGGTGTTTCCCTGACATGTAGCGCTCAAATAATTAAGTGAGACTGTCACCAATTTTTATGAATCAAAGGAGCAAAGTAAGGAAGACCAGAAGATTTTAAGAAGTACAGACACTCTATAACATAAAATCACACAAAATAGAGACACAAAGAAACACACTTTCCTTTCTGATTTAAAAATAATTTCATCAACACTATTTGAATTGAATAGATATTTCTGCCAATTAGCACAGAGGCATCCCAGGGAGGCTGGTTGGGGGTGACCTTCATCGCAGGATGCAACCGTCACATGACTCCAATTTCAACAACTGAGCACAGGATATCTTATTCATTTGTAGATACTTATCTTCTGCTATTTATGCCTTCAACAAACAGAAATCCCTGAGCCAGCACTGCCCATTAAAACTAAGTGAACAAAATGCATCCTAAACGACTGCTAAAAACTAATCTAACAAACAAAGGCAGGGAGAAATAAAATAAAGTTGACTAATATGTAAGTGCATTCTTTTTAAGTGACAAATCTACACTTAAGGCAAGAGAGGCTGCTCTCACAGTGACGGGGGTCTTCAGTTACTCTTTCCCTCGGTATCCCATCTTACGAAGGAGCAGACTCAGCAGACTCAGCAGGCAGCGCTGACAGAGTGCGGGTCAGAACATAATGCTGGAACCACCAGAGATCAGCATTTTACATCTGTAAGTATAAACTCAGAGCTCGGCAAGCTCTGCCTACATCACCTGAGACAGATGCCACATGGCATAAATACTGGAACACTGGCCGACTGTCAGATGAGTCAGAGTCATACAAACAAACCCTGATGTAGGTTTACTAAACAGAGTTAAAGAGAGCAAAGGTGAGGCCTACATGTACCCACTTAACCGAGGTTTGTGTAGTATACAATCATTATTTTTTTGGACAGAACTTTAAATTTCTAGGTATAAAGAGGGTGCGGCATTACTGAAAAAGAGCACTCCCATTCAAAAAGGGCAAGACTTCTGTTAGAATATTGGCCACAGAGCAAAATGGTGAGGGTCAAGTGGAAGAATAAAGTAAAAGAGACATGTAACACAATATATTTGTCTCAGATCTCATTCCACTTTGTGAGATAACAATCTGCATGGGGGTATTTACATCATATAAGTTACTGTCATGACGCATCGGACACACTGGACAGTATCATGATTTATAATATCAACAAAACATTTCACTGCAGTTTGTTTTGGAGAGCAGCGTTGCCCGAATGTGACCTTTAGCTTGTTTCTCTCGCTGCTCTGTCGCTCCATGACATGCAACCAGTTAACTTACTGCACTATCTGCATGAACCGCCTATTAATGTGTCCAAAACATGATCAATGATCTCCACTGTATACATAGCTGAACAGACTACCTCTATGATACTTTTAACCCTTAGGTAGGGTTGCACAGTTTGTGTTGTAGCTTCAGCAATCTTTTCTTTGACAAGGAATTTAAGCAGAATAGTTATGATACTGATGCTTTACCCCGTGCCTGGTGCATGAGATGGAGCACTTTAACAGGTGAAATATATGATGATTGTCAGTGTTCTTTGAAGCATACCGCAGATTATTTGGCCTCTGTTCCCTAACGTGGCTGTGTCAGGAGGCAAAGCATTTTTAACTGCATGTAGGGCTGCACAGTTAATCGAAATAGCAATATGGCTGAGTTCAATATCTAAATCGAGGACATGGAATTTTTTGGTGAAGGCAAAATGCGTCACAACATCTTATAAATAAAGCACTGTGGTGCAACAGAGATGCGCCGGACTACAAATCATATTTCAGATATAAGGGAACATGCTTGTTTGGCACAGATGTCAGAAAATAATCACAATGCAAAAATTTACATTCCCACTAAAATTGCGACTCATATCGCAATCAGTCCAAATAGCTGCAAAATTATTTATTCATTTCTTTAATTTCTTTTTTAAATATTGTGCAGCCATAACTGCACATGACCATAAATTATTTCTATTTGTTGCGTGCTATTTGGTGTCATTACTGCCTCCGAGTCTGGCTTTACTGTATCAGTATTCCTTTACATTTGAGCATTTGTACTTCTTTCAGCTCAAATACTTGCAATACAACTATAACTGCATATAACCACTTATTTTGTTCGACAGAAGAGTGAAAAAATGGCATAAATTACCTAAATATTTGGCATAAAGTTGGTGATTTAGCTAGTCTTAGTAACATTTGTATTAATCTTTTTTTGTGAAGGAAACCAACCAGCTAGCTTACAAAAATGTCAAATGCATGTTTTATTTTTAATTTGCTTCAACCCTGTTTCTGCCACTTGTCCAGCCAAACCAAAAGCATGTGGGTTTTTTAATCACTTAGCAACAGTAACACAAACCTTTCTATACGACCACTATGGCCGGTAGAGTTCACCTTATGACGCAAATGCTGCATCTTTAATCCATGCCTAACCCCCCCCCCTGTAGCCAACTACTGCTGAGTGCAGCCGAGCACCCGGTGCCTAATGCCCCGTGTCTGTGGTTCCATGCCAGGGTGCCTGCTGTTGATATGTGGCATCAGGTCCACTGTTGATCCAGTTGATCCTTTGATGCAGGGTCGGGACACATAAGGACAAAGGAGGGTCAAACTACAGCAGCCATTCTGGCGCATTGCAGAATAAATAAGGAAAAGGAAGAGACAACTTTTGAAAGCTTTTATAGTGTATGAATACATGAACACAGTGTAATCTTGTGTCACTCCATAGCACCAGGTGTGCCAGGAAGCTGAGGAGGATTCAGTGTCTTGATAAATAACACTTTTAAAAGTTTCATTAGTGCAGGGCTGTAACAAATTTTTTTTTTTTTTTTTAACATTTGAAGCTTCTATTGAGACTATCAAATAAAGATTAAAATTTCTGTCATCATATTTGAAAATTAAATAAAAAAATCAAACTAAATTTTTAAAATAATCGCAACTTCAAAAATTGCTATAATAGTGCAAGAGCCTAAATTAATTTTTAATTATTGTGAGATATATTTGTTATTTTTGGCGCTGTTAGATCGCTGCTGGATGGCCCCGTCAATACAGGTGTGTGCCTCCCTGCACGTGCGGCAAGCTGGAGAGCAGACTGTTATTGTTATCACAATGAAAATGTTATTTTTGAAAGGCTAAATGCCGACAAATATGGGCTGAAGCAGAATATTTCATCAGATAAAAGCATGTTGTGAATTTTGGGAATGACTGCATCTTCCTTGCTTCAATAAATTCTACAAATAGTACAATATTAATAATGTTAGTGTAGGCTTTGTCTAGAGCTGAGTATATATAAATAAGGTCTAAACATAATGAATATACTTACAAAATAAACAAAGCTATGAATTAATCAGTACAGCCTTACACTGGCATGAACTCGTCTCCTATTTGAAGGGAAGTCTCTTTGGCCACTAACCCGCTGCCCATCAGGCCTCCATCCCTGAACATCACTCTTTAAATATTCTCATGAGCCCATCATGTCAAGGCCTTACCAGGGAGCAATAACAGTTTGGGGCGGGCCACAGCTCTGACTGTATCTGAACGGCACAGTGTGCATCAGCTGCAGAGGGGGTGTGCGATTAAAACCCCGTGCCCTCCGCTCGCTCCCTCTGCCATCAGCGGGCTCCATATGACTGCTGCGACCACCTATCTCTGCCCATAGACCCTCCCAGTCTCTGCCGGCGCTGGTTTATCTCCAGCAGCAGCCTGCATCAGCCATAATAAGTTACATCACACTCTTCAGAGCACAGATACAGCCGACGTCTTCTACTGTATATAGCCTGGCAAATTACTGCGTCATTGATCTCTAACTTCTCTCACATAGAAAACAAGGACAGTATCTGCTGTGTGTGTGTCGAGCGGTGTTGTTGCTTTACAGACGAAACACTTATCACAAAAGAAAGATGCTGAATTCTTGCAAAGTGATGAGTTAAAACAATCTAACTGAGCAGAGGAAGCATGCTGTTATTTCAAAGTGAAATGTAGACAAGCTTTTTGTTTGGTCCACTCTAACAGGTCACATTTCGTGTGCTGTCATCGGAGAGAAAGAGAGAGAGAGAGAGAGAGAGAGAGAGAGAGAGAGAGGCATTGGGGGGGGGTGATACCGGTCCCTGGGAATTGATTACACTGAACAATAGCGAGCAGATCAAGAGCAACCTTGGCCGGATGGGGGAGATATCACACTGAAACTCAGAGTCAGAGACTTTCGTCAGACACAAAATCTATCTACAAAATCTCACTTACATTATGTGAGGGGAAGGGGAGGGGGGGGGTCTGGCATTTGAGCCTGTGTGTGTGTGTGTGTGTGTGTGTGTGTGTGTGTGTGTGTGTGTGTGTGCGCTTGCGTGTTGGGGGAGGGGCGAACGGGGGTTAAAGTGAGAAAGAAAAGGAGACAGCGACAGACTAAAGAAAAAGTGAAGAAAAGGGGGTGGGGATTGGCCAGGAGCAGTTTCTCCAAATTTTTTTTTTTTTTTTTTTTTTGCCTAAACCTCACCATTC
Organism: Epinephelus fuscoguttatus; assembly: GCF_011397635.1. NCBI lineage: Eukaryota > Metazoa > Chordata > Actinopteri > Perciformes > Serranidae > Epinephelus > Epinephelus fuscoguttatus. The sequence continues at coordinate 29,367,652 of NC_064753.1, read as the reverse complement.
CACTTTGAAAGATTTACTTTTACCATAAGTCACCCCGAATAAATTGTGCACAGTTATTGGAAATGGCGATCCTGTTGGTTGAAGTTCGGGTTTTTCATTGCAGTGACTAATAGTGCTTCTCAGTTTTGCCCTTTTCAGTGGGATCTGCCCTCAGCTGCTAAACACACACAAGCCCTCCTCTGTAGCTGCGGCTGACGTCAACCGTCACTTAGCAACAGCCTTTTGGTGTAAAAGCAGCAGTGCTGACACCGTTTTCAAAAGAGGCGCACAGAGAAAGACAGAAAGAAATTCAGAGAGAATGAGAGACAGACGTAGAGAGAGAATAAAAACGAGGGGGGAGAAAAGTAGCGGGAGAAAGTGAGCTCAGTTTTGGTGATAATGCTGTGTAATGTTTAAAAGAGAATGCGATGCAAAAATGAGAATTGTGAACATTTCCAGTGCCACAAAAGGCTATTTTCTGACCATCTCTTCAAATCATCACGTAAAGCTTTAAGAATATTGAAGGAAAATATTATGTTATATCAATAAAGTAGTCTGGAGGCGATTAACAGTCAGTAAAACCTATGGTATGTACTCGCCTAAACAAAATGCACATTTACAACATCCCTCACCTCGTGCTTAAATTCCCACAGCAACAATTTACGCATGGGCTCGCACCATCTATGTCACAACAGTCTAATTTAACCAGACCTATCCGAGCTCTCCTCGCCTCTACTCTACCCCGTCACTGACTGGACTGAACAAACAGTCAACACATGCAAGGTTCAACAACCTCATCCTGAACTTAAAAGCTCAGCCATCTGAAATGTTTGCATTGTTGGGAACCTTGTGGTGTAATCAGAAATCCTTTGAGACGAGCTGTGCAGAAAAAAAACACTAAAAAGCTTGATTGCAAATGAAGCCAGCAGCATGGGGGAACATTTTGTCATTATTTATCTGTATTTTCATGTAGTGCAAACAATAGTTGTAGGTTTAATTAGCCCAAACTTGGTTGATGGCAGTCGTCAGCAACCCCCCCTCTCCAGTCCAGCATTCTGGGCCTAAACAATACGCAAACTCAGCCACGGATAAGCTTTGTGCAGACAATAATACAAGCAGATAGACGAGGTCAGGACATCACATCAAGGCTCATTAGAGAAAAATAAGAAAGAGGGGACACGCTGCACAGCTCTTTACGCAGCACAAAACAGAGCATCAAACAAGCCGTAACCCTAACTGTGTCCTCAAATAATAACAATAACGTTAAAGGAAAGACCCAAAAATCAAACAGTCCGTGAATATTCTGTCAGCCCTCTTTTGACGGTGACTCTTCAGACACCAGAGTCATTAGGCTAAGCTCTGGTAGACCTATCATGAAAACTAAAGAGCTGCAAGCTAATTGCTGGTGATCATGACGCAAACCGTTTCCAGGGTAACCCGAGTTTTGGAGTACCCGCTCCAGCATTTCCTCATCTGTTTGCACTCACACCAGCAGGCTGACAATGCAGCCGCTGCATCCTGTTTCACTCTGCAGTCAGCCAAACACACAGTACCTCGCTCAACTTAACCCTTTCTGCCGGTCCCGCTGCTGCCGATGAGAAATTAAAAGCAGCTATGCAAACTAGTCCTGACGTTAGAGAAAGCAGGATAAAAAATAAATATATATATTCCACAGCAGCCAATTCAGATCAAACAACAACAAACTCAATCAACTAAAATCAGCACAATTTCCAGCAATAATACAATTATACACATTTCAATCACCTGTAAAGCTCCATTATACATTTAGGCAACATTCATAAATGCTGATTCAGCCCTTGATTTGACGTTCAGAAAATGTTTACCTACTATCAAAGCTACCTGTGGCATCAGTGGAGAGTTGCTAAGCAATGAATTAGGACATCTTGGTCTTGATATCACAACCGTTACACAAGCTCCTAAACGCGGAGGCTAACTTGACACGTCACTCTCCTTCAGTCAAACAACAGCTCGGCTTCACATTTCATCAAATGCAATTCATTTATAATAATTAGCTCAAATAGTATTCACAGATAACCATATTTTCAAACTTGTATACAACCTGTATCATGGATTAAACTGCACGTGCCACATAAGACTTAATGCTTTCAAGCTGTTTTATTTGGGCTGAGAGAAACTGTTCACAACACTGATAGTATCAAGATTTAAGTTTCCTTACAAACCCATACACAAGCATAACCTTTAATTGCAGATAACATTTAATTGCCTTTTTTAAAAGGTAATGCACATTTTCTCTATTCCAACTAACGTTATATAAAATGTACACACTAAAAATTATGTAGCGCTTAATTAATCATGTGTATATTTAAGTAAGTGCATAAAGAATCTGAGCAACAACGCAAAATTTGTAGTGTTCACTAAATGTGGATGACACATTCTGAGCATGTAAGAGGTCCAGGGTGGCCCAACGAGCTTTAATTTGATTATCCTTTATGTGTTTAATTGTTTAAAGCAAGATATTTGTATATGCCATAACCAGCATGTGAAGGATTTACTATATAGTGGAAATAAAACCGTTTATTTCAGCACACACCTTGAATTTTAACACACCTTGTTCAGACAGTGATTTAGTTTTGATAACAGTAAACCAAAAGGTAAAGGAGATGGTTTTTACTAAATGCACAGAGCCTTTAATCTCCACTGACACTACACATAAAGAAGCTGAGGATGCAAATGTTGGGCGTAACATAATTTGGATTTTTTTCCTTATAAGGCCACTTATAAAAAATAACTCTATTACTATTTTTTCAAACCACAAATCTACTATTAGATTTGACAGCAATTACTTTGTATTTCTCTAATAGTGATGAAGGGGGATTTGTTCAATCAAGTAAACATTACATAACTAGTTTAATACACTTACACCGCTGTGCTAATAGTGTCAGCCTTAAACTGCTGCACACATTCAGCAACAAAATTACAAAACAGGGAAATACATATTATTTTGAAATATTTAAAAAGCCTCCAGCTTTGTACGGATTTCTGCATGAATGAGCTGAGTGGTTTCTCCGTGGTAACTTCGTCCTCCTAAAGACTCTTTCTATTGCACACCGTCTGAAGACGCACAATTTCTCCCTTTCTCATCACTGCTGGAGGCAGACACTATATTCTACAGGGCGATTAATAAGACTTGGCATTTTTTTTTTTCTTCTTCTTTGCAATCACCCTGTGGTACGTCACTGGGTTGTGACGTCAATGTTATATCATTCCACATGGCTTTACAGCAAGCGAACGTGACAGCTGAGAGCTGCTCTGCGTTTTCACTGCTCTCCCTCGCAACCTTTTCTCTCTGCAGCCTGCTTCTCTGTTCTCGTCTGGATGGGGGGTTAGTTAAGTGTATTATTTACCCCTGCCTGCCCCCGTGGAGTGGTAACCACACAAAAAAAGGGGCCTTCACGCTGAATTGTACATTGCGCTGCCAGCACTGCTTCTAAGGTCTTACTCATGAAGTAGAGCTTTTAGATTTCTGCCATGAAAGCCCAAATACAATAATCCTACTTAAAAAATATTATCTCCACTTTATCTACTTCATCTAAAAAAAAAACCCTACGAGGTCTAAGGGACACATGCTGACATAAATTTGGGAGAGAACAGGCTGCCATTCAGGTTGGATGATAAAATCATTTTGTTTTGGATTTTGGATTTGAAATAGGACCCACACCCAAATATGCAGCAGAGATTATTCCTCACTCGCAAATTCTGGGTCTCAGCGTGTGACCGCTGTGACAACGACACAGTTTCAAAGTGCAAGACACAATTACAGGATTCACTGACGTATTTAGGTCTCTTTTTGTAGAAGATTCACGCACAACAGAGGGACACTGTTAATGTAGTAAATCCAGGATTCAGTGAGCCTAACCCCTGGCACATGCAGTCAATCCATAAAGTTTTGGTTGTGCAAGAGGTTTTAAGTTGCTGTGCCAAAACACAAAGACTTGAAATTATCGGAGCATAAATGAATATCAACTGAAGCTGCAACAGGCTAAATAAGACAATCTTCAACACTGCATAAAAGATTTATGGTGTTTATGGTGTCCATAATTGTCATGTTTGCACCTTCACAGAGACAGAAACCTTTGTCCTGTTCCATGATTTCCACTGAGCAGTCTAAACATTGTGTGCATAACAGAGAAGACTCTAAGATGGAAGCAGCTATGAAGGGTTTTCATTCCTTGTCAGTCTGACACATTTAAGGATCGCACCTCCAATGAAAAGATGTGCTCAGTCACAGAGAACGTCGCCGAACTCTAACACAACACTGCGTGCGTGAACTGAGAAGTTGACCTTTAAGAAAAATTAAATTATGTTTTGACTCATAATGTGACCATAACATGACATTATAATGAGTGTGTCTGTAAATCAGCACTCATTCTCATTTTTGTTTGGTTGTTGCCTCGTTGTTCATGTGCTAACAGTATAGTTCTCGTTACGGTAAGCAAACAACAAAGGGCCGAATTCACAAAGAATGAACTGCGGCCGCTGATAGCACCTTGAATTGCACTTCACTTGCACCCGCAGTTTGCTCCGTCTTAATGTCCTATTCACAAAGGATATTGCGCTAATGATATACCAGCGCAAACACGCCCACAAAGTTTGGCAGCTGAGTGCCGTTTGCCCCTGATTTGCCCCTGATTGCAATTAGCCACATGGCATGACATGGTAAGTGTTTGGCAAAGTACTGAATACTGTATACCCTCATGTAGTGATGTCTGCTGGCGAGTCAGTCTAACAGTGCTGGATGGGCTGAGGCTGTGGATTGACCAAGTTTGACCACTTTATCACTATTCCCTCTCACTTGTAGCTGTTTTTTTGTTATCTTTGAATTTAATATGAATTATGGAACCGTTTTTGTTCACGTTTGTTTCCCCCGTTTCGTAAAATAAATTATTGAAAGTTGCTTTTGAAGTGCGTGACAGAAGTGCGTTTTGAGAACGACCACAGACTGTCACCTGTTCAACGCATCAGTATCTTCGGATGCCATTAAAGTAATAATGATCATAAGTATAATAATAATGTCAAAATATTATTTACAGACTGATTTAACAGACGATCACTGCTGCCACGATCACTGGAAAGTCTGGGCGAGAGGCTTCCACAGAGGAGTGCCCAGTTTGCACCAGCTTACTAAAGACGTTATTTACTTCACTCAAACTGCGTGTGGCTATTAGCGCTGGTGTTAGTGAATTAGACATTGTTATCAATGAGGCTCATTTGCATAGAAAGGGACAATTTTTCAGCCAAATATATGCATATTACCTCATTTAAATACGTGCAAATAACACCGGAGCACCGAGACGCAATCTGCTTGGCAGCGCAGTTGGTGGAGCATTTAACCCTCTGCACGTGCTTGTGAATTAGACGGTTTCTGTTTGCTCCATTTTTACCAGTTTAGCAGCCGCAAAAGCCACGCAATCCTTTTGTGAATCTGGCCCAAAGTTTGGTGTTGTAAAATTAAAAAAAACGTCAATTTAAAGCCAAGTTGACAGGGCGTCAAAGAAAATATTTTATGACCTACTGTTTGACCACGCCACAGTGGTCACGCCACAAATAATTCTATAAGCTTGTCCCAATTAATACATTATTTAGAGGTTCAGAGTGCAGGATTTAGGGATAACTACTGTATAATATTCAACATCACCACTAGAGGCCACTAAATCCTTCACACTGGACCTTTAAAAAAAGATAACTGTAAGTAATAAGAAATATTTGCTCAAGTTGTATATGCGACTCTAACAGTGTCATAGTGACATCATCTTGGTGTTAAATATTTAAAGGATGACTGGTATCAATGTGTTGAAACTGTTTACAGACTAGTATCTGGGGAAATCTGTGCCATCAGATGGCTGAATTCAATGCGGTGATCAATGTTTCTGTACAGTGTGTTGGTACTCATTTAACATGCAACACTCATTTGTAAACATGAGCTCTTGGCATTATACAGGTAATCAAAAACTGTAGTAACCTGCTGAAAAAGAAAACTGGCTATGGAAGCTTTAATGGGCCAGAGGAAAAAATTCCTGGTAGATCCAAATATGTGCTTGTCAGTACCATTACATATTAAACTCTGTATGTTTTTCTGTCATTTAGTTTAAGGAGGATGTTTAGTTTTAGAACTTTAACATCTTCTTCTCGAGCCAAGCTAGCAACACAAATGTTCTAAAAACATTCAAAGAAGGGGCTAAATTTGTTTAGCACAGTGGTCCCCAACTGGTCCGGCCACTCATCTGTTCAAGGTCCACACTGTTTAATACATTCAGCGGACATGTCTTCGAGCTAGTTTGCTGTCTCTCTCAAGTAGCTGTCTGTTATTTATTCACTCTACAGCAGGAAAGAGCACTTCAAAATAAAAGCTGTATGCCGGAAATTCATTGTACTTAGACATAAAGTGTGTTTTTTACAAACTTGGCACGTTTGAGAGTCACTTGCGTCCCATTCAGGATGGACCTACCACCCCACTTTTGGACCAGGACCAGGACCCACCAGTGGGACTCACTGGTTCAGCAGATATTTTTGGCATGCAAGTGCAGCCTCAGGAGCATGAGGTTAGAGCAAATGACTGTATATAAACATGGACAAAGCTTTTCCACTTCCTCCCACTGTACAAAAATGAAGCCAAAATATCCCGGACACGACCGCTGCCATCTTGCACTGGTAATGTTCCTGCTCATACACCCATCCAACCAATTGCAAGCAGTACCATAGATTGCAAGCACACTGACAAGCACACACAGTTGTTGATCATGACGTATAACCGTCCCTTTTTGTTAGCATCAAATAACTAAGTCAAACAAAACTTACAAGAAAAATGAACACTTGAATATACATCTGTACTAGAACTACCTAAAATGACAGAAAACATCTTTAGGAAAAAATTATTTGACATATAATTTGATTTTTTACTTTGACTAATATTCCATCCGCTGAGGGGGCGATCAAGATGTTTTGACTTCACTTCTGGGGAGCTGCCATGTCATCCATCTTTATTACGTAGACTGTGGTTAGAACACAGAGGAAACAATACAAAAACTTGCTCATCACAGTGTTGCTCTACAGTGCCACTAGTGGCCAAAAAATCCTTGGTTTACCTTGAACTACACCAACAGCAGCAGCATTTGTTGAAACATAGGAGAGATGCTGAGCCTTATGCTGTGTTTTACTTTATCGTTCTGTCCACACAGTGAACCCTGTAGTAATACACAATTAACAACTAATAATTAACTTCTGGTGTTGTAATACCAGATACTACCTTTAGATGGCCCTTTAAAAGCTTTCTGTGAGCAGTTACTTCAAGTCGGTGAAGAAATATTTGTGACAAAACAACAGAGACCTTGAATATCTTAAAAAAAAAAAAATAAATAATAATAATAATAATAATAATAATATCAAACCTGTGTCCCCAATTTGAACTCACAAAATGGATCTACTAAATAGAAAAAAAGGACAGGCTACAAACTATTCTGAGATTTTTGTATTTTTAGGTGCAAGTATCTCAGCTATTGCAGCTTCTTACAAGCACTGTGGCAGCTCTTTAATTCCCTCATGTACATGACAAACGACAAGCTCGGCATATACAACCTCAGGTGTCTGGTGGAACAGCTCTCGCCCTGCTGTCTCTCAGGTCACGGGGCACATAGTCCAAAGCAGCACTATGAATTTGAATATTCATGATGGGGATTTGCAAAAAGTGTGCACCTACGTAGTGTTTATGAAGAACACATCACATGGTTCACACACTTGATAGAGTCAACAAACTCAACACAATTTTGCTTTTGTCAATGATTTAAAAAAATTTTTACCACAGAGTAGTATGAAATCGTCATTACCGCAAATGTCTTCCGTTGTGTAAGTGTTAAAGAACTATCATAATCAATGTTGGGATTAATGCATACTGTAACTCCACTACTTCTGGTGGTAACTAGACATGTAACTAATTACTTTGAATAAGTAACGCAAGTACAATTACTGAAATTTAAATGGGCTCGTTACTACATTTGTCTTGATGAGCCAACAAACGCAGCCTATTCCGCAGATTTTTTTCCTAGTTGATCTAACGTCTGCTGTAGTTAATACGAGTTCAGTCTCTTCATCTTGTGTGTGTGTGTGTGTGTGTGTGTTTGGGGAGTGCAAAACAAGCTGTTAGGTGGACTATTGCATGCAATGTTTCTGTAAGTTATTAATAACATTATTCAGAACACCACGGGGCCCATCGGTCGACCAGCGCATCAATGGACTGTCACCCGACCTTACAACGGCGCAATAAATGGCATCAATCAATCCATTAATCAATCAGCATTAGACTGTCACTGAACACAATGGCCGACAGTTCAGGTAATCGGAGCTTGTTTTCCTGGAAATATGGACATTATTTCTCCTGTGTTGCGATCAAGGACAAATTAGGCCTATAGTCATGAGTTATGACTAGAGTTATGTCTATGTGCAGGATTTGAATTACTGTTCGTACATTTGTGTTTTTGTAAATAACTTTTAGCATTTATTTCATTAGGCCTTTTGTGTTAAAAATTTTCTGTGAAATGTCCAAGAAACGATTGCGATTTCATTTTACTCTGCCAAAACACTATCAAAAACTAACTTGTGTTGCTCAATTTGAAGGCCTGTCAGGGCTACAATAAATACGCCGATTAAATCATATCTATTTTTGTTTTATCTTCCAACTACTTCCTTTTCATCATAGTGATAATGCATGCAATCATACAAAACATCTGACTTGTCTTACACTGTGCCACAGCAGCACTAAAATACCATGTTTTCCTTTATAAGAGACCTGAAGCAGATTTTTAAAAATAACACATTATTTTCCCTAGAAACTGTTAACTTGCAGTAATTTGTAAAGTACAATTACTTTTGAGAGAAGTAACTAGTAGTTGTCACTAAATAAATCCTAATTTTCAGTAACTTGCATTAACAGTGGTCATAATATATAAAATTAAAGGGGCTGTCCCTTCAAAGTGGGAGATTCGAATCATCAGTCAGAGACCCCTCTGTCAACTGAGACTGCTTCAAGTCGAGTCATTTTTTTTATTTTTTTATTTTTTTTGCTAGTCAGGTTGCTGTGCAGTGTCCCTCTGGGAACATTTTGGTCCCAAGATTTTGCTGCGGAGTGAGCACTATTGACTTTTGCACTACTCTTTTGTACAGACAGCTGCAGATGTGAAGCAGCAGCACAGAGGAGGAGAAACTTTGCACCGTAAGGCTCCGAGATAACATTATCTTCTCTCTTCTGCTTGGAAGTGGTGAATCTACAGCTCACAGATACTTAATACGACATAGCCTCTGGCTTTTGTTTGATATCTAGTGTCAGCAAAAAATCTTGTGCCACATTTCCGATCCATCACTAGCACAGTTAGCTTGTTTACTATACTACATGTATCCTGCTGTCACAGTGAACCTCATGCTGAGCCCAATTCAAACTTTAAAACTTTATATGGAAAACAAAAACACAAAGCTGGGCTGGGTACAGCCCTAAAAATTGTTAGGTAAAGTTGTGGCAAAGAACTTTACAATGTAAAGCGTCAACTGGCATTTCAATTATGTTTCATATCAGGACACCTCAGTGTACTGCCATGGTCATTTACCACAGTAGGAAAGGAGAGGCGCATGGGGATTTTTCTGCATAAAGAATTACAAGATGGCCACCTCCATCATTGTGCCGCTTCCAGCTCTTGACAAAGCTCTTATGGAAGTCTTCATGGAAAACAGTATGCACTCTAACAAGTATGCACTTAGTGGATTTCTGTCACTTGCAACTGCGTTTGCGACATTCCGCCAATGTAGCATTGCTGTATCATGAACAGCACTGTGCTGCCAAAACTGCCAAAGACGGAGTAAAAGAGCTGTCTATTTCTGGCTGGCCCACAGCAAAGTGGGGACAAGCGTGGTAAACACGAAAGTCTGTCACTGACTGACTGAAGTGATGAAATTACACCACTGGCTGGCTGGTTGAGTATTGGTGTTTCCCCAGTGGCCATCGCACTTTCAAAATGAGTTCGTACCACATTGATCCCTCTGATAACGTCCTTTCCACCAAAGCAAAACAAGCAAAACAAATTTGAAGCTAAATCTCAAAATATTTGTGATTTGTGTAACATTATTTTGCCAGCAGACACAACATGTTTTCCAAGACATTTAGTGTATCAGTATTTGTCATCATATTCTCAGTCTCTTGTTGACCATGTCATGTTACAGGCCTGCGCTACTTGAGTACACTTCAGGAACAAATATTACTGGAACCATTATAGATAATTGCAGATGAATATTTTTATTAGGGGTGTAACAGTACACAAAAATCTCGGTACGTACCTCGGTACACAAGTCACGGTTTGGTTTTTTTTCGGTACAGTAATGAAAAAAATAGACAACTATTAAATATCTTTTACTTATTGGTAACCTTATTAAAACATACCGCCACAGCAGTTAACTCTTTTTACACAATTTTTGAATGACACAAACATATATAAAATCCTGCTTTTTCACATTGTTTGAATGAAAATAGAAATATAAAAGTGAAAAATAAAATCCTGCTGTTTTTTTAACACATTTTTTGAATGAAAAATATAAATATACATTTCTGCTTCAACAGTTTTACTCAAATAAAAAGTATAGTGCAGCTGGTCAGCTTTAAAGCCTGCTCAGATTCAGTTTTACTAGGAACTTACTTAGCTTTCCCACTTTGTTAAAGTGCAGTAAACAAAACATGCTTATATCTAAAGTGCAGCTTAAACAATTTTACTCAACTCCAATGGCGTTGGTTATTTCTTTAGTACGATGGTCAGGGAAACGCTCTTTCTTTTTAAACAACGACAATATCGTAGTTTGCACCAGATTGCTTTTTCTAGTCGTGCCGGTTAACGTTCAAACTCGGGTGGTGTCGCTTTAGATGCGTTAGCATGTTAGACGTGTTTAAACAAAACAAGTACATACCCGACCGCTGTTCTGCAGTGTCGGCACACTGATTTTGTCTTGTCAACTTGTTTATTTCCATCTTCGTATTTTACCCTGAAACCAAAGTGTTCCCAAATGGAGGACTTAAGGTTTGCGGGTGGGTCTTCAGATTCGTCAGGCTCACTTGCCATGTTGTCAAAATGCGAGAATGCGCTGCACAAAGTGAAAGCGGAGATTTACGGTCGGACTCGGTCTGTCGACACAAATACATGTACTGTTACGGCCCTAATTTTTATATTTGGAAAGTTTAGCAGATTGACTGCACAGTCAAGCCACATACCAGGTTTCAACCTAGTCTGGTTTCGCTACAGCAGGAGTGTGTCTCGCATTTTGTGGCTGTTCAAACAGGTGAGTATTGTTCTGGTTTTTTTCGCATCCAAGCAGGTCTAGTCTCTCAAAAAGGTTCAGTAAATTAACATTACATCCCATCAGTATAATGTTTTCATCTTCGCAGATATGACTCTTAGAAACAGCGGTTACTTTACAAGGCGAGTTTGCGAGGAGGAGAATCATCAGGGCAGGTGAAACAGTGTGGACATTATCTGATTATTACAGGCAGTTAAAAAGTAATAATTCATGTTACTGATGAGATGCAGCACTATGACAAGAATTTTCTAAAAATAAAGTATGCTTTAGTGTTATGCTTTGTCATTTTCTTCAGTCATACAATTATCAGAACTCCCTAAAATGCGCTGCTTGTAAAAAAGAGTTTGCTTAGGGCCAGTTGAAGGCACACATGCACGTGTGAACATGATCAGGATGATACCACTTGTGCGTCATTTTGAGCCAGGAACAACTCTGCTGTGGTTAACCGCAGTGTAGTACATAATCTATATGATTTACAGTCCACATTAAATGAAAAATACTGGCCCTGTTAATTGATCATTTATCTCGTCATATGCCACATGTGTTAAAAAATCAGTATCAGAGTATTTTTACATCCCTGTCTTCACTCTGTCTGTGAAACCAGTTGAAACACTTTCATGAATGATGACTCATCCTGCACACAGGGGTGTTTACACAAAGTTCATCCAATGAAATGAGACTTTAGGCGACTAGCTAGCCACACCGGTCACATAAAACTGCATCTTACTGTTTGTGGGTTGTAGTCACTAACAGAGCAGTATCGAGAGACATGAAGCTATGTGTGTAGGGACATCAGTGGGCAAAGACTTGTTTTCATTTTTGAAATAATGAAGCGGAGGTCTAAGTCATTCATCTCTCCCTCAGGCGTCTCCTGATCTAACGGTAAGAGAGGTGTGTATGGAGCTTTCAGTTCGCTCCGCTGTACTGCACTAAGCCTGCCCACTTTTGAGGATCCCGACCAAATGTGAAGGACTTGATTTAAATACCTCTTGTAACTGTTCACTGCTCAAATACTCTGTTTTACTGGGAAATATCTCACAGTACAGGGGCTAAAGACGCTCTAACTTCCGTTTCACTGGGACGTTAAAGGGATATTTTGCCGATTTTTAATCAGGCTTTGTATTATAACAGTGAAGGTAATATCTTACCAGAGCCCTGGGGTCTCATTTATAAAACAGTGCATATGATCCATACTAAAAATGGACGTACCAACAAAAATTTTCAACAGTTTCTACAATCAGGCTTCCACCTCCCATCTCCAAAATGATCGTAAGCATCCGTCAGTTTCTCCCATCAAGTCTGTTTTTATAGATGACAACTTTTCCGTGGTAGGTGCTCACCTCTTGCAGGCCTCATTTTGTGTGTACACAATGTTTAATTAATTAAGCAGATTTTTTCTGGCTCTAGGACTGTTGCTCGTAAGGATGGACAGCACAAGCAAAAACACTATTCGAAAATCATGGCAACTATTCAACGATTTTTCGAAAAAAAAAAAAAAATCATCACATATCACCTCTGATAATGGTTTATTCATTATCAGAGGTGCATGTACTGTGCACGTTTAGCTCACTATTTCATGTAGTTTGTATCTGCTGGAGGGTCGCATAGGGGAGCATAGTAACCATAATAGTCACCTGCCCTGTGATACGCAAGCTTTGCCTCACAGAGTTTGCACTGCACCTCATTTTCGTTTATTTTGTCGAAGTTGTTCCACACGGAACTTTTTGATGACTGTAGTAGTCTCTGCATGTTTCTCCTGTTTGTAAAAGAGCATCAAACTAGCTGGTAGCCCATCTCACACCGCTGTAGTAAACCTAGACTGCCCTCGTGCGGTTAGGAGCTGAATTGCATGTCAAATAAAGGGTGGAAATAAGACGGCGAATAGTAATAGTCGCATTAAAAAATTGATTTTTCAAAATAAAACGACTATTCGAAAATTCGAAAATTGTGACCCATCCCTAGTTGCTCGAACTTCAGATTGTACTTTTGCATTTTCGTGTGCCCACCACTACCGACAAAAAAAGTCTAGAAATGGATCAAGAGACAGACCACGCCATCTCTCGCTCTCAAACACAGACCAAACTCCGATCAAACGGTAAAATTAGGCAGCGGATATAAACCAAGACTCTGTTACTGTGTTGCCTATTTCTTGCCTAAAATGTCTTCAGAAAAATGTTTTAGTTCACTGTTTGGCTGTAATGAGAGAATCTGCGAACAGGAAGTGAGCGCCATATTGTTTCCTGTTTGTAAGAATGGAAGCTGAAAAAACTGAGATCAAACGGTAAAACTAAGCAGTGCTGATCAAATATGGACAAAGATTCTGTTACTGTGTGGCCTATTTCAACATTTCAGAGACATATTTTAGCTCAACGTTTAACTGTAATTCAAGATTGTTTATTACCAGCTAGTGGCCATATTGTTTCCTGTGGAAAAACAGCCAACCCTGCTTTACGTCATCGAACAACAGGAATGTTTCAGTGCGGAGCAGTGCATTCTGGTAGTTGTAGGTCTTCTATCTCTTAAACAAAAGCAACCACAGCCCTGTTTCCCTGTTTTCTCTGGTCATGTAGCACTAATTTCAAAAGTATTTGTCTCTTGACAGCATAGACAGCCCAGTTTTATGAATCAGGCACACTGGTTAAACTGTTGACAGTAAATTTGTTTGGTGTGTGTCGAACTGGCACATGACATGTTCCACAGCCACGGTGATAATAACATGATAATTACCAAAAAGTGGAGGATGATCCAATCATTGTGACAGTGATTTCAAGTTTTGCTATAAAAGCGACTTTTTCTTAATAGTTTACTTAGTTTCAATTCATTCAATTATTCACACGTTCACCGACATGACGTCGAAACTTGACACAAACATTTTTCCAAGGTGATGATAAGATGGTGTATAGAAAACCATGTGTTATAGCAAACACCAAAACAAAACCTATACAGCTCTCAGATAACAGAGGGGAGGGGGGGTGTGACTGTTTGGTGTACAAAATACGTGTGAAGATGGAGAACATGTGTGACATCACCAGTGAACCCTGAGTGACTCCTTTCGAGGTCTGCCTCTGACGCAGAAACTGTCTTATTGATACAGACACATTACCTTGTATCACAAAAGATTATTTCTGAAGCTCAGTTTAAACTTCTTCACTGATTATATTTCCTAGTGATCAAATCCAGGAAAGAAAAATCTTGGTGCAGATAATATTGTAGGTCATCACACAGTGTGCACAACACCTCAGACAGGTTGCCAGTAAGCTGCATCAAAAGGCTAACACCTACAGACAGACACACTCGCCCAATATTCACAACTTTGACATAAAGTTTTCTGGCAGAGAGGATGCCAAATCCAAGTTTTTGTTTTCAGACATTTTCCAAATTTTTGTCTACAATTTATATATGCAGTTTTTACACTATAAAAAAGAGGTTTAAGATTGGTTTGGGGATGTGGGGGAGGAAAAACGACAGGTTGACTGAACCAGACGATTAATGGCGCAATTTAAAAAATGACTACCAAGTAAAAATAAATGGTTTGTTCAATAAGAAACAAAAATATTGTCCTGTTTTAACTTTCTAACTAATAAATGACAAGGTGTAGTGCTTCACGTGTAACACCTGCTGCTCAGTTTTACTCGAGACATCAGTCAGTTTCAAATTTTGGAAATCCGGTCCCTGAATATGTCAACACTGAAATAATACAATGGATGTCAATGGAGTCAAATATAACACCTATAACTATATAAGTTTAAAATATAGATGTGAAATGGGAATACTCTGATTAAGAATTTTACTAGTATACATTTCCACGTACCTTATATTTTTTTTCAATTTATGCTTATATCTTTTGTCATATATCCTTTTATATATTTATATAATGTATTTAAATCACAAATTTTCTGCAAATAATGTTAAAGCAGCATATTTTAGAGTTTCAAAAGCACCTACTTTTATGTTAAAATCAGTATCTTTCTCGTCCAAATGAAAAGGTTGGCAAATGCTGAAGCTAGTGTCAAAAATATCGATTTATCAATACATATTTATTCGGAATATTTGAAAAAGTTTCAACTCTCATTTTCCACATTATCAACACACTGCGCTTTTTCTCTCTCCCTCTTATTGATAATGTTTACTACAGTTATTGTCACACTCCAGCCTTATCGTATTGACCTTTTAATTTAAAAAAAAAAAATCTATTTTATGCCCTGGATGTAAATTTTCCCTGTGGTGTCAAAAATGGCAGTGAATACCGATATTTTTCAAGGTATTTTATCAAAGTTAGAAATTCCAGTATCATGACAAAACTAGTAGGAGCTGACCCCCATCACAACCTAACTTAAACAAAAAAAATGTGTATATATATATATATTTGCACCTTTTTATTTATCAGTAAAAATTAAGTGCATTCAGAGATCTAATGTTTCTGTGTGTCACAGGTTAAAGCAAAAGGTGAGATGGTGCATGGTGTTTATACAAGGTCTCGAATGATCCAACCTGTTTTTCTGTTTTAGTTTTCATGCACTGTTTAAGGCCTAACTCAATGTGACTGCTAATCTGCTAATAGCCTAAAACACAATGAAGTGGGAAAACAACTGCTGGAAATAGCACAACTGAGACAAACTGGACATACATTTTTAGTTCTCTTATCATTTCTGACAAAGCTTGAAGGACACAAAAACAATGCGTGTGAGCTGACGGCTTGGCATCCACGTAAGAACCGCATGTTTTGTTTTTAAGTACTGACAATAACGCTGGCATTTCTCCACACACGAGTTAAGGCGTCAGCTTGCGTCAGCTGTTTTGTCCACAACATACTGTCTGCAACATGATAGTCTTCATATAGAATGGATACCACTCCGAGTCCATGCACTGTGGGTGCATTGTTTTCCAAAACTAATGCAAAGCAGAGAAGGAGCATCACTTTGTGCAGTGGACCTGTTCGCTACTGTATGTAAATAGACTGGTTTTATGCAGCTTGTGCAGGCTTGTGTATACAAGCAAACAAAAAAGAAGATGAAACACACGCTTAATGTGGACTGTACACACTGAATAATCCCTGCCTGCGCTCACAGTCATTTTGTTTTGTTGACTGCTACAGTCAGATGGGACTGTGGACCACATCACTGGCTGTGCAGCTGGTTATGTTGTTGTTGTTACAGCATGATGCAGATGGACACACAAATGGAATTTATCATCTGCTGTTTTAACTTTTAAATGGATTTATTCACTATAAACTGTAGATAAACATGCATGGAAAGTGTTGTAGGCACAATAGCATGCTCATGTTGATATTTATTTATCAAGTAAATGGTACAGGAGCCATCACAACTCCAACACCTTAAAAGCTGTCCTACTTTTCATTCCCAGTCTTGCTGACATTACAAACATTGACATATGCTTCTTATTATTGCTTAGTATTTATTGCATTCTTATTTATTGCTGATGTTAGTGTAGTATCATGTGAGAAGCACAAAGATGAAACCACCCAACAGTGTACAAAGGTGTAAAATTAGCACAACCTCAAACATAAAACTACAGCTGTAAAATGCAACATACACACTAATGCAGCAATATTAATCCAAAAACATTACTGATAGGGACCATTTAAGTGCAGAATGAGCACTTGTCCTTTTGATATGCTACTTTAACAGCATTTTGCTTACTATAATCACATACTTTTAGTTAAGTAAGGTTTTGAATGCTTGTAGTGGAGTATTCTTGACAACATTTTACTTTAGTAAGGGATCTGAATACTATTATTTATTTTATTCAAATTTATTAAGATATTTGTCAGGGTTGTCACCTGTTTGTACCTTTTATCTTGCACTGTGTACAGATGTAGCTTCAAATAATTGAATTGCAGTGGTACAATGAGAATAAAGGACTTTTATTCTATTGTCAAAGGCTACAGACACGCTTTTTTATATAAGTGGCTGAAATGCTATGATTATAATTGAATGCAAATTGGGGCAAAGCTTTTCCTTGATGTGTGCAAGTGCAACACATGCAGGCCTGCATAATAACACTGCAATATATAATGTGGTGTGCAATAGCCTGGATCAGTCATTCACATCACAATGTTTTCTTTATTAACTTGTGCATGTATTTATTGCATTTTAATCATTTATAGTGACAATTTAACTGCTTTTTTTTGCACTATGAGGGATTTTTCTGATGGTCTGTAGTTTGTTTTGTGTGCTTTCTCCTCCTGTGATGCACATGTGCAGCTGTGGATGATCAGTGGGCCTACTTTTGAACAATAACAACAGACCGTGGTCCTGCAAGGGGGAGACCCACACACCTACCTGCTCTCTGGATATACAGGGTAACGACGGTCTGCGAGGCATTTTACAACTGCCATAATAGCTGGTCGACGTCTCCCCCAGTGAAACACAACTGGACCGTCTCCTAGGTCTGATCACGGGGACCTTTTCCTCCGCGGTGGAAATCCCACTCGGCGCTTCCCTCGACGGGTAGTAACGGTCAAAGCAGAGCCCCAACAGGGAGCCCGACACCCCGGCGAGGCAGGCGAGGAGCGGTCTGAGCAGAGCAGGCACACCGCTCAAACTTGTGAAAGACACCAGCCACACAACGCTGGCGAAAACCAGTATGAGAACACTGTGTTTGAGTTTGAGAGTGGGGATCAGGGTGAGCAGACCCACACATCCCAGCACGAATAACAACCTGCCCACCATTTGCATCTGGTGCTGGTCCTCTCCCCATTGCAAAAACCGCAAAACCAAAAAATCCCCGAGGTAACACGATGCTGGCAGTGACACGAGCCAACATTTGCTGCTCTCCTTCTTTTTCCTCCGCAGGTAAAACGTTAGAAAGAAGAAAGCACATCCTATGCTGAATAAAGGACTGATGGACTGGGAGAAGCCCGACAAAAAAGTCCGCAAATCCCACAGCGAGTCACTTTGCAAGCTCCTAGAAATGAGGAAAGAAACCGCGAAGATCACAAACGCGCCGACGTAGAGGGCAGAGACCTTCAGCAACTTTGAATTGAGAATGTCTTCGTTGCAAAACCTGCACACGTTAAACAAAAATCCCCTCTGATGGTCCTGTTTGAGAGGGGTGACGCAGCTCTTCACATAGCCGTTCCTGAAGCCCTCTGAGCTGTTTACACTTCCAGCTCCGTCGTGGTGCCTTATTTTACTGTGCAAAACCTCTCCTTCCTCGCGTGCAGCCATGGCTCGACTGTGGCGCCCTCGTATCCACGCGAAAGTCCCCCCTCTTCTGATATTCACGCCGTATTAACGCTGAACTACATGACAGCAAATGCACTCCATGGTCACTCAAACGTGCTCCAGCACTTGGACTAAAGAAAGAAGGTGAGATGTTGTTTTTACAGAAAAGGGGCTCTCTGTCGCCGCCTACAGGACACAACTCACACCGCAGGGCTCTGTGATGGGGAGCGCTGAGCCAATCCTGCTGGGCTGCATCATTGATACAACATGATCGATATACTCTGAGGTTACAGCTAATAACCAAACTTTAAATAAAACTCCCATTTAAAAAAAAAAAATCACTGAAACGGAAGGTTACTTTACATCCCCATAACAGTTTTACCTTCCCAACCTGTAGGCTCAAATTTAATAGTTACAGGTGCATTCCTTATTTGCAGAGCAGTCTTTATTATTCATTTGAAATATATCATGTGTATTTAGACCTGATTTCATGTGGAAAACTTTCAATATCACTTTGTCTAGATAAATAAATGAGTTAATTTAACCAAGTGATCCAGACTTTATTTCAACATCATTTGTTCTTGTCTTATTACATCCCATCCCCACCATGCTGTGAATTCACAAAATAAAGATTTGGTGAAGCAAACATTTAATGCACAATATTTAAATGTTGCTTATTTCATTATTCCCATGTCCACTATAGCAGAAAATACAAGATATGCAGCATATCGCATGTCTACACAATAAGCATTTTTGTCCCCCATGTTGTTGTTTATTTGCACATTCAATATTCACTTGCATTAAACATGTTCACTTTAATCCATTGCTCACTTTTGATCCACTGCTCATTGTTATCATTATTATTATTATTATTATTATTATTATTATTATTATTGCTGTTTCTTGTATTTTTTGTACTTTTTTTCTGCATGCCTAGTTTGTTTGTTTTTTAAGTTTTTTAAATATTGAAATCTTTAATTTGACTCTTTACCCTTGACTGCTGTAACACTGGAATTTCTCAATTGTGGGATCAATAAAGGTGTATCTTATCTTATCTTATCTTATCTTATCTTATCTTATCTTATCTCTTACTTCCCACAAGTAGAATTAGATAGATAGATAGATAGATAGATAGATAGATAGATAGATAGATAGATAGATAGATAGATAGAAAATAATAGATAATATAATGATATAAAACAATAAAACAATAATAATAAAAAATAAAAATAATAATAATACAAAAATAAGTGGTACTAAAAGGAAAAAAGAAGAAGAGCAATTATACACAACACAGTGAGAAATGAGGCAGACGTTGTAAAAAAAAAATGTGCAAATAGCTAACAAGGGTGCAATTAGTTATGAATACTTCCCATGACTGAGTTTCTCACCTATGAAGCACAGGGCTGATAGTTAGGCTTGGCCATAGTTGAATTATCAGCAATGGTGGAATGTAACTACTGTAAAACTTCAATTAATAGCCTGGGCTATTATTTGTTTAAACCACTGAAATCAACAGGCCTATATTTGGGATAGGTGTCTATATGGGACAGGCCTTTAATTCCTTTCACACAAAACTATTAATCAGCAAAGATGGGAAATACAATCAAGTTGTTTGTTTGCATCCAAAGAACATCTATAAAACAAATGAACTGCTTGGCATCCAGAGCAGGTGTCTAATTGAGACAGGTGTTTATTTGTCAAAATGTGTAGCTACACCAGGCGAGTAAAAGGGCTGGGCATTTAATTGGGACTATAGGCTTTTAATTGACATTTTATGGTAAATAATTTACTCAAGTACTTTACTTAAGTACAAATGTAAATGTTTTTAACAATTCTACTCCACTACAAACATGTAAACATTACAGCTTTTGACAGCTGACAGCTTTTGTCCTTTCTAGAATACAACTTGTAAACCCCTGCTGTCCAGTAAAAACCATACATCTCTAAAATTTGGCGATTTTTCATTTGTATTTTTTTTCCTCAACTAAATGGAAATGAGTTGAGAAAATTGTAGAACTGTTAGACAAATAAATTATTTATAAACCTTTATATTACAAACCTTTTATTAACTGGAAAATGCATCATCAAAAAGCTGAAAACAGGGCTGTTTTTCTAAGCTCATGAAAAGTTGACCTGTTGTGTGGTTCTTTCCGGACAGTACACTAACTTATATAGCTGTAGATGTAACTACAGTACTACAGTATATAAAGGAGTAAAATTAGCACAAGGTTAAACATATAGGTCGGGGCACACCTGTTAAATGTAACATACACACTAATGTAGCAGTATTAATCCTAAAACTTTGTATTGTAAAACGTTGATAGGAAACATTTAAGAGTAGAATGAGTATCTTTCCCTTTAAAAGGCCACCTCAAGGACAGTTTGCTTGTTATGATTACATGCTTTCACTTAAGTAAGGTTTTGAATGCAGGACTTGTACTTGTAGTGGAGTATTATCACTGTGTGGTATTTGTATTTTACTAAGTAAGGTATTTAAATACTTCTTCCACCACAAATTAATTTAAATTATTAAAGTTATACTTTCCGTCTTTTTATTATTTAATTTAATTTAATTTAATTTAATTTTATTTTATTTTATTTTATTTTATTTTATTTTATTTTATTTTATTTATAAATGTGGCCAGGCCTTGCTGCGCCACTGTGTGTCGCTGCATCATGTTGCTCTGGGATCGTTTGCTTCGCCTGCCTTCAGCCTGATAGGACGATTGACGATTAAACTGATCAGAATAACACAACAACACCGGCTTCAAATGCCGGCTTATATCCATAAATATATATCGTCTAACATCTTTTGCGAGATAAATGATATACAGTCAAAGCTACTGTTCTTGACTGACATAAAAAAAGCCTCACTGGATGCTGTAGCTAGCTAAATACATGAAGGCTGTCCACAAACTAAAGCTAATGTTAGCTTGTTTACATCCTAAACATAGGCTACTGTCAGTATGACAGACTTGATTGAAGATAAAATGTTGGATATGAATGAAGATAAATGTGGGTGATTTGAGACATTTTCTGGTAGCAAGAGAATCATCTAAAACTCTGAATACTACCTTAAATGTTACTTTTAGAACTTGTTATAGCTCTGCTAGGCTATATTTCTACAAAGAAAATATGTTGTTAAGTAAAAATATTTTAGAAACTTTTGAACTTTAAACACATCAAAAACCTCACTCCATTGACATGTTCAGGTAAAATGGAACAGTCATGTTTGTTTTTTTAAACGGCTAAATCTATTTATCAGTTCAGTCATTGATTTATTATATCATTCATGTAACCTGTGGATATTCGTTAAAAACGTTTATCTAACTTTTTGCCTTGCTTTCCATGTTTTTTAGTTGCCTCTTTCCTTGGTGCCACATTGTCTACAATGGCTGTCTGCGTGTGTTTGCATTTGTGTATTAATGATGGTGAATTCAGGACTATTGTGGCTAACATGGACTCACTGCATCATCTTCAATATTTTTTAAGTGACACAAATATGAATATCTGTAATATTGCAGGATGGCACACAATCACATAATCCTTGGTTTGTTGCACCTGGTAGCCTAAAAATATGCTGGTTTCACTTCAGAAAAATGTCCCATGTGAGCTTAATTTTTTTTTTGTCTCATTTTACCCCGATGATTTAACTAGTCACTCAAAACCCTTTCCCATAGCTAAATACAACTAATTTCACTATTGTGAAAATATTTTGATCATAAGTCACTCATTTAATAAAATGCAACATCCTAGAACCATTTTTTGTATTATACCCTGGACATGCCACATGGCTTACATTAGAAGTTCTGGGACCAGTGGATTTTTGACTCTTTGCTAGCACATTTGTATTAACAATGCAAATACATATAGGGTGACTGGCTGCTTATATTTAAAGAGCCCAAGATGTAAAACCCTGATTGTCACATTCTACCTAATGTCCCAATTACCTGACATCCCCTATTGATCTGTGAGAGCTGCCAACTTTAACAAGTTCTTGCCCTAAAATGAAAAGCCCCTCCTTAATTTACGTAATGTTATTTTTATTGTCCAGTCATATCAACTTCAACAAGATACATAAGCAGAAAAGAAACTGAGTGAGGTCATTACAGACTGATCTTAGAGCTGCCACAGACCTTTTTAACAGCACAAATTTTGACCTGTCACAGCAGGATATACTAACAATGACTGCACAGCATTTAGTTTTGCCCATTCCAGAGCCCTTGCATTGTGCATGCTGACCTACAGGAGAACAGAACTATCGTTTATGTAATAACTTACATGTGTCTCTGCTGCCATGACAGGTCAAAATGTCTGCTGTGAAAAAGGTCTATGGAAATGCAAGGCAGGCTTATTGATACGGCGCATTGCATTTATGGTAAACCTTGTGCATGCATATAACATCAAAGGACAACAACCTCCCCCACAAGAAAACAGCAAATCCTGCATCCATTCCACAGAAACAAACCACAACACAGACAAGACAGACAAGTCTTTCACTTTGCTGAACTTGGGCTTGTCTCAGGTCATAAAAAACACTGTGAGTGTACCACATGGATTGCACATCCTCTGACAGATGGTAGGCCTATTTGAATTCATTAAAAGCTAGCTTAGATGTGTCTAAGATAAGACTGAAATGAGTCCACGTCGCTATATGTGTGTCACATAGACTGTAGGCTGTATGAAGCGATGTCACCTGACATGTCTCTGAAAAGCAAACATTTAATGTCATTATCGTTTGAAATGTTAATACACCCAGTCAGTGTTTACTCTTAGTTCAGTTCTGTTTGTCAGTGGGGCGAACAATGCTGCCGTTAAACACTAAATAAACACATGTAACTATGAGTGTCTTTTTTTTCTACTTAAGTTCCATGCCCAGTAGATTATGACAGTAATGTTAATGTTTGGAGACATATTGGCCAAAAACCAATGTTTAAATCCTGCATGCTACCATGGCAACTTTTAATTGGCTATCATTCTATGACTTTGTCCATCAATGCCATTTTATTTATTTATCTCTTTATGTTAAGCTAATCTGAACGATGTGGTACAATATGATCTTCCTGTTCTGAAAGAAACCACGCTCACAGAACAGGATCTTTTAACTAAGTTAAATCAGAATCCTGTAATAAACATTTTCAATAGAGTAGGTAGAAGCACATGTGTAACCATTGTTCTTTGGCCAACAAGGCTCTGTAATATAAACAAGTACTTTGCTCTTGACTGGAACCATAAACCCTTCTTATCATGAAAACTTCCATTTAAATATGTTTGCCTGTGTAAACACTCAGATGGAAATGGGTGTTAATCAGTGTGAGAGTGATTGTACTCTATTGTGGTGTTTGCAGCCGCACAATACTGTGCAAGCATTTAGTTGGTTTGTATAATGTATACAATTGAACAATTTTCTTGAAGACACCAAACCGTAATTATTAATTTAATCTGCTAATGAATTTTGTTTGTGTAGCGACAGACATATAACTCAATGGTTCTCCAATGACCTGCCTTCATTTCATGAACTGAAGAAGCTTCTTGGATGAGAGATGAAACATCTTCAAGAAACTCAAGCAAGTCCAGCTGCCTACGATATAGCATTTAGGATTACCATGACCTAAATGACTGGGAATTTTCACCAACATAACACAGAACATATCATTTCATTATTAAGAACATGGCCAGTGTCGTTTCTTCTTGCACAGACAATACTTAGTAATGTGATAAATTGATTTTTGCCAGATTAATGACTTATGAACTTATTGAGATTTTACATGAAAAATATAATCATCAAAACATTGTTTCTGTGCAGTTTGGAAACTTGAAATTCTGGAAGTGAAATATTTCATTTATATTGATGCTGTTTGCTTTGGGGCCTTTGGCTATGGGTTGTTGCATGACTGTTTATTGGTAAGTAAAGAGTGGAAGATAGTGACTGGATGAAAAATTTAAGACACTGACTTTCAGACTACGGTTCATTTAAGTCTGTGTCCACTGTGACACAAAGTCTAAGCTTCCACTGGAGGGTGCTGTTTACCATTAAAATCTGCTGAACTATTTTGTTGAAGCACTAAAGTAATTCAATTTTTGTTCAGCAATGTGTATTTTTTATTTATTTATTTTAAAAAAGACAGGATTATTACATTTTAAATTATTTGTGTGTGATAAAATGGTCATGTCTCAAGAAGACTGTACCAGACAGGCCTAGTAAACCAATACACCAAACTAGTGGCGCAAGGCAGTTATGATGGTGCATGCTTTTATGCACATATTGTGTTGTCACATGGTCAGAGACTTGACATTGAATAACATCAACATAC
Source organism: Epinephelus fuscoguttatus (assembly GCF_011397635.1). Lineage (NCBI taxonomy): Eukaryota > Metazoa > Chordata > Actinopteri > Perciformes > Serranidae > Epinephelus > Epinephelus fuscoguttatus. The sequence continues at coordinate 29,342,805 of NC_064753.1, read as the reverse complement.
ATATTACCCAGCAATCATCTTTGTATGTCTGTACATAACTAAAATACCAAGGAAAATAAGAAATTATTAATTTAACAATTTGAATTGTTCATTTATAGTTACAGAACAGTTGTTTTATAGAATAATTGATTTATAGTAATAGAACAAGCATATTATGTTGTTGTAGATGCGATTGACTATTTTACAAAAGTAAAGAAAAAATAAACATAACAAAGACGGTTTAGCCTTTTTCAAAGGCATATATAGCAAATGGCACTGTTTTTAATTTAATGAGAATTCTACTGTGAACACGTATTTTTTCAAGGTGACTGTCAACCATTAGGGCCCGTCCTCCATTCAACACACTGTTGGAGGGCCCACTCTCTCTCTATATAGGTGCCCCACCTCACGGGCCCCCGTGCAACTGCACTGTCTGCAGTGTCTACATTTACACCCCTTCACTAAACTTAGAAATGAAAGCTGAGGAAAACTTAAAACTGAGACTGAATACTTGACAATACATGATTATGTCTAACATTGTATTTATTAGCTACACAGTCTTTGAACTGTTAACTAAATAAATAAATAAATATCCTACATAACTGCTGCAATGATCATTTTTCATTGATTTTTTAAAAATTAAATGGCTGTGAAGTAAAAGCTGTTAAGTGCTCAGATCACTGCAACATTTACTTAGTTTTAATCAGCTTTATTGAAAAAAAGTCTTTGAAACCATCTATGTTGTAACACAGCTGCCCAGATGTTCTTTCTTTTCCACTTTATCTTTTGGGGACTCAGAATCCAGAGAATTGAATCTCATAAATTTGACTGAGATCCTCAAATGGCATACGAGCTTCACATTTGCGTCTTACAACAAAATACAAATTTAAAGTACCCAATATAACAATAATAGCCGTAATAATAGTTTCTCGTGTCTCTTTTTGAATTGAAAGCTTGCCTGTCATCTCTTGCTTGGGATTTATGCTCTCGCGTTTGGACCTTCCGGCGCACGGTAGCAGTGATGTGGCTCAGAAAGTGATCTTCCACGTCACTAGGAAGTAGTGGAGAGCTAGAGACAGCTCGCCGAAGGGAGTTCCTGAAGATTTTTACAGATGTAATAATCCAAAACTGGATATAGACGGCCATTTCGGAGGATAATAGTCGTGCAGTTCGGTAGGTAATGTGAATTAGTTTTAACCAACACCAGTGACGCTCTATTTCCTGACCCGTAGTAACTGTTAACACAGCTAGCTAACGTTACTGTCCTCCATTTCATTGCTAGCCTGAGCAGAAGCTAACCTGGCGCTAGCTAACGTTCGCTAGTTAGTAGTAACCATACAATCATGTTAACCCAGTATAACCAACTGAATAGTCGACTAACTAACTAATATGTGTGTTTTATTGAGGTTTTGCTACACAGCTGTTGGTGTTGACACAGGTAACGCCATTAGCGGTTCAACTGTAGCTGCAGTGTTGTATGAGAGGGGTTAACGCTGCGTGTCACACTTACTGGACTTGAGCTCTAATAAGCTATCCTACCATTGTACCTTGAGATACTTTGCTGTCACAATGACAGCTCTTGCTTGTGTTTTTGTGATTGCAGCAGTACAGTTTTTACAGAAAAATGCAGCAGAAGATGTTAAAAAGTTATCTCAACCTTGTAAGCACGACCTACTGATAAGTACTTACCTATTACCTTAATTATATCTATTTAAAGGCAGCTCTGCAGTAATGATGCTCCCCATTTTGTTCTTATAATTAAAGCCGTGAAACGCTATGACATCTCAGTCAAGAAAAGCAATTGCCCATGTACCATATTTCTCCTCACAACTTTATATTTGGGTATTTTTTATATTACCATATCCAATTGAGATTGTTTTAATACTTCCAGGAGCATCACACAGACTTGTCTGTATTGTTTGGCCGCACAGGAAAATGCAGCATTCAGATAATCTACTGTTCTGCTGGTATTTTCAGTCATTTGATGGTGTGGTGGTGACTGCTACCAAAATAAGACAGATAACATGCTTACTTGCCAGATTACATTTGAGAAGTCATTCATACTAACGCCTTAAAGCAGACAGCTTTAAGTTTTATCTAATAACAAATTGATGCAACACAGATGCAGATATGATCCAATTGTGCAATGGAGTAAAATGATATATTAATAGATTTTTGCATTCATAAGTGTTCATACTACCAAATACTTTTTTAAAAAAAAAAAAAAAAAAAAAAGGTTTACACTGTGGTATTAAAGCAATATATTATTATGCATAAGCAGTGTAAAGAAAACTTTTAAGTTTACAGGATAGGTTCCCAAATGTTCAGATGTGTTTAAGACAACAGTCAGGTGCCCATATGTACATTGAAACAGGATGTTCTTGGTGTAATCATTAGGGGTGTAACGATACATCAGTCCACATCAATACATCGATTCATTGATTAACGATCCGATTATATCGATGCAAAATGAAAACATCGATCCATATCGTCATCTTAAAGATACACATTTATTTTGAAATTCACATAGCACGTCTGTGTCACCATTTCTGGGCAAGCGCGCCTCCGCTCAAACAACAAACAGAGCTCAGAAATAAAATGGTCAAATCATATTCTAGTTGTTTTTGTGAGTTGATGTAAATGATTGTGTTATATGGGCATATGATACCGCGTCGTACTGATTGCAGGCTCACGAATCGAATCGATTCAAAATCGTATCGTGATAGACTTTGTGATATCGGCAAACATCGTATCGTCATCCAAACAAATCAATATAATATCGTTTCGTGATGAAGCTGGTGGTTTACACCTCTAGTAATCATTCCTCCTGGTCATACTGGCTAATAAGAGGCTCCTTCTGACTGCACTTCCAGTGTGATGCCGGGACAAAGTTCACTGTCCTACTTCAGTGCAAAAGTTAAGTGAATCTGAGCAGTCTGAGTTTGGCAAATCTAGAGTACCTTCCAGAGTTACAGATTACATTTTCTTCACCACAGATCAACTTGGGAACACTATCTGGGCACAAGAAAGAGGAAATACTGTTCTGTAGAGACTGTAACTTTGGAAGTATGCACATGATTTGACTAATGCAAACTGCTGAAGCCTCGTATAAATGTTATGTAGTTATATTTTATTTATGTAGATTTTTTGCCCCCCGTTAATAATCATGTATTCATGTATTCATCATGTATTGGCCGGTGTGAAAAGCAGGAATTATTACAGCAGACAAAACCTGTTTCAATGTATATGGACACCTGACTATTGTTTGTTTGAAGACTATTTTAGAAAAAAATTGTGAGTCTATGAACTAATTAAATGATGAAGTTCATTTTAAACTCGACATTTTTATCACATTTAAATTAAGTTTTATGATCAGATGCTGCTATTTAGTGCAAAAAATGTGTTAAAACACAAACAGCACGTACTGTTGTGTTGTACTCATCATGTATTCTTTTATTTAAAGAACAAGTTACTCTATAGCACTGTCACATTTTCTTAAATATACTATACTATGGATACGTATTATGTTTTGAGGACATGCCAGCATTTCTCACATAGTAACATTTGGTTTCTTAATGAAAAGTTTCTCAAATTCTTCTTAATGTTTGTGATGTGAGGTGGACTCCAAGGTTTGTGTGTTTTATGTAACATCTTTTATCGGGCCTGTGATAACCCATTGTGTTTTAGGCTTTATATTGGATGATGGGGTCACCTGTTACTATTGTTTTTCTGAAAGAGTCTTACGGGGATGTACATAGTCACCTCTCAAACAAAGCTTCATCACTTTCAGTAATCACTTTATGGGCAACAATAATGACTCACAACATTGTGTAGCTCCTGTCTATCAGGTTCCTTGATCTACTTTTCCTAGCCAATGTTTTGTAGGAGCTAAAGCACATCTCAGCATGCCTTCAGTCAGAGGCAGACAATCACCCATAACAGGTCGCAAGTCTGTGGCAGGGCCAACACCAACATAATACATTCACAACTACTTAGAGTTTCCAATTCATCTGTTATTCATGTCTGTAGAGAGACACCAGAAGGGCCTCTATTCTGTGAGGCAACAGTACTAAATAAACAATGAGCTAATGTGCTGTTAACCTGCAGTTTAGTTCCAGTAAATAAGAAGTGAGGAATTTGGTAAGCCAGGGTCTTTAAACTCAATTAGTTGTATTTTTGACAGTCAAAGTAAGACCTCTTGGTTTAAAATGCTCATAAGAGGAATTGTCTGGTCCCATTTTATGACAGTTTGCCATGCTGCACCTGCTGCAAATTAAAAGAAATACAACTCTGCAGTGTTGCTGTACAGTAGATTTATCTTGTTTGTGTCTTTTGTTTATACAGATTATGTCCAGTCTATGGATGTCTTCATATCTTCATAGTTATATCCCACATTTGCTGCATTTATACTTATGCGTCTGCGTAAATGTCTTCCCCACCATTTACTAAATCTGTTGCTCTTCTGTTTCTCGCAGGTGTGATCCAGTGAGCGACATTCATTAGGTTTCTTCTAAAAGGACACAAGCCCAGCAGCAAAATGACGGCTGCAGAGAATGTTTGTTACACTCTCATCAATGTCTCATCAGACTCAGAGCCCCCCTCAGAAGTCAGCCTTAAAACTGATCTGGGTAACTATTCTTCATGTTTATTTGCAAAGCTCTATTACTAAACTTTAATAAAACATGCAGAGGGGAGACATTCATTTCTAACATTTCTGTCTCCACCTCAATACAAGGCAGGTGATTGGAATTTGATTTGTGGTACTCACAGCACTGAAAAAAAATACTTCAGAGAATGAAAAGCAAAACATTTCATTTCTGAAACAATGTTCTGGTTATTCTGGATAATCTGCACACCTCACTTTAAGCAGTTTTATAGGGCTTATTTCTTTAGTAGAAAAGTTGTTCCTGTGAAAACAGTTGACAATAATGTATGTGAGTTGTCCAGAAAAGCTTTAACCGTTTTACTCGACGAATGGCTGAGAAGAACAATCATCAAAAATCATTTAATATCCTCAGTAAAAACAAACAATTCGACCAGTTCTTTCAGAGAGGTTAAGGGTGAAAATCTGTAAAAATCACAAAGCTTGACGCCATGCTAATCACATTCGTGTTACTAATAATAATAATAATAATGATTTTTCTACAGAAAAGGGGGAGATCAAGGCAAAGACTGAAGCCCTGAAGAAGGTCATTATCATGATCCTGAATGGCGAGAAGTTGCCAGGACTGCTGATGACCATAATCCGCTTTGTGCTGCCACTTCAAGACCACACCATCAAAAAGCTGCTGCTGGTATTCTGGGAGATTGTTCCCAAAACAACCCCAGATGGCAAGCTGCTTCAGGAGATGATCCTGGTCTGTGACGCCTACAGGAAGGTAAGATTCATCAGCACGATCTGTGTGTATGTATCAGTATAGATCAGTGTAACAACAGGGAAAATAATGTTCATAACGGTAACTGTGTGAAAACAAAATGAGTTGGGCATATGAGATCTTCAACATCTGAATCCGAATCCACATCGTCTCCACCTGTACTTACTTTATCTATGAACCCTTTTCACCTGGTATAAACGTGCATCTTGGGTGATCTGAAAACATGTGGACAGCTTAGTATGACTATTGAAATAGTAACGTGGCTAGAATATGTTGTATGCTTTGTTTTTTGATATTTTTAAAAATCATGTGACATCCTTTTTCAATTTCAGGACCTGCAGCATCCCAACGAGTTCATCCGTGGCTCCACTCTGCGCTTCCTGTGCAAGCTGAAGGAGTCTGAGCTGCTTGAGCCTCTCATGCCAGCAATCCGGGCCTGCCTGGAGCACCGCCACAGTTATGTACGCCGCAATGCTGTCCTGGCCATTTACACCATCTATAGGTACAAACTGTTGAATATTTTTCCACATATAGATATTCTATACTCAGTTTATTTGTGAACAACAGCTGATGATATTTATTCTTTTTAGGAACTTTGAACATCTCATCCCAGATGCTCCAGAGCTGATCCATGATTTTCTTGTCAATGAGAAAGATGCCAGCTGTAAGAGAAATGCTTTCATGATGCTGATCCATGCCGATCAGGTCAGTTGCATGTTGTGCTTTTCTTACTGTTTCTACTGTTGTGTGTTATCAGACCTACTATATCTATCTGCCAGGCCTAACTTATATATTCACATCTCACAGGATCGAGCTCTGGATTATCTCAGCACATGTATTGACCAAGTTCACACATTTGGAGACATTCTTCAGCTGGTCATTGTGGAGCTGATTTACAAGGTGAGTCAAGGCCTTTATTAGTCTAATTTATGCGTTGTCGCACAATCGTATGCCACAAGAAGAGCTGCATTAATGTCTGAACTCTTGCTGTTTTTGTTTTCTGTCTGTTAGGTTTGCCATGCTAACCCCTCTGAGCGCGCCCGGTTCATCCGTTGCATCTACAACCTGCTCCAGTCCTCCAGTCCGGCTGTGAAGTATGAGGCTGCTGGCACCCTCGTAACCCTGTCCAGTGCTCCCACAGCCATTAAGGTACATCACCAAGGTGTTCTCAGTGGTCTTGTCTATGTCACATACTGTATATACGATACTGATGGTGCACTACATGTGACCCAGTAGCAGTAATGTCTTTGGTTTTGTACAGTTTCTTATGTGTTCTGTGCTCTGTTGGACTTCAGGCTGCTGCCCAGTGCTACATTGATTTGATAATCAAGGAGAGCGACAACAATGTGAAGCTGATTGTTCTTGATCGCCTGATTGAACTGAAGGAGCATCCCACTCATGAGCGTGTGCTCCAGGTACGCTGAATTATGACAGTTTTTTCTGCACTTAATCGCAAAGACCAGAGTTCTTTATCTCAAAAGATTCTTGTTAAAGAGAACATTTACTAAAATTTAAAAGGTTTCACCCTTCTGGCAAATATAGTTTTATTATGAGACACCACCAGTTTGCTGCACTACAGTGCTTCATCTTTATTAGACTTAATTCGGTTGTCACCAATGTTTTTTTTGTTTTTTTTTCTTGTCCAGGACCTTGTGATGGACATCCTGCGTGTTCTCAGCACTCCTGACCTGGAAGTCAGAAAGAAGACCTTGCAGCTGGCTCTGGACCTTGTTTCATCTCGCAATGTAGAAGAGGTCAGTGGTGTGCACATTATTCCCATGTTATTGTGGTTTTTATGTCCAAGCATGGACACAGAGAAAAAAAGGAATGTACTGCAGATATAGTGACGTCTGTTTGTTTTCCAGTTGGTGATTGTTTTGAAGAAAGAAGTGATCAAGACAAACAACGTAACGGAACATGAAGACACCGATAAGTACAGGCAGCTGTTGGTGCGCACTCTCCACTCATGCAGCGTGCGCTTCCCTGACATGGCGGCCAATGTCATACCTGTGGTGAGTTTCCCATCAAAATAAAAAACATGCTCTTGAAATTTGTTGTATTTTATAGTGGTGGTTTATATAGCCACCACTGGGTTATACTATTATATATGTGATAATGGTGCAGTAAGACTTTTCTTTGTGTTGATGTGATATACAGCTGATGGAATTCCTAAGTGACACTAATGAGGCAGCTGCTGCTGATGTGCTGGAGTTTGTAAGGGAGGCAATTCAGAGGTTTGACAACTTGAGACCACTCATCATCGAGAAGATGCTGGAAGTCTTTCACGCCATCAAAACTGTCAAGTAAGGCTTAATAAGCATACTGAGAGGAATATTATACATTGTCTTGGTTTTTGTCTCTCCCTTAATGGTCCTAAAAAGAAAGTAAAATGAATCATTATTATATAAGTATATCATTAATTGCTAGAGTAAACGTTGGCATTGTACATGTCTGCAAACCAGGGATATGTAACATCTGTACGTCATTATGCAGTGAATATGTTTTGATTTAAAACACTCCTACCTTACATGAGGAATGAAAATTGTGTGATTTTGGTCATTCTGGTCTGATAGTCATGTCCAGATTTTTCTCTGCAGTGACATTTGTCAACTGTTTTATAGACTTGGCTGAGTTTCATCATTAGGACTGGCTGGTATATTAATACAGGAGTATGTAACACTGAATGCTCATGACCTTTCTCACTTCATTTCAGGATCTACAGAGGAGCACTGTGGATCTTGGGAGAATACTGCAGCACCAAGGAAGACATCCAGAGTGTGATGACAGAAGTGCGCAGGTCCCTGGGAGAGGTATGTTTGTCCATTAGTTTCTGAATTTAATGTAACACAAGTTTACCAGACAGTCCCCCCTTACTTGAAATAGACACGAATACCTGACATCTGCCTCTTGCATGGACAGATCCCGATTGTAGAAAATGAGATAAAGAAAGAGACGGGAGAGGTGAAACCAGAGGATGAAGTGAGTGCAGCTCCAGCACAGAAGCTGGTGACAGAGATGGGCACCTACGTGACACAGAGCGCCCTCAGCTCCTCCAGGCCTTCGAAGAAAGAAGAAGACAGGTAAAATTACACATTGTGTGGGGATATGGTTAATTGTCTGTAATATTCCATTGATTGAGTTTGTTCAACCCAGCTTACACAATAAACACCGGCTTTGTTGTTCTAGACCTCCACTCAGAGGCTTCCTGATGGACGGAGACTTCTATGTGGCAGCTTCCCTGGCCACCACGCTGACCAAAGTGGCCTTGCGCTATGTTGCTATTGTTCAAGACAAAAAGAAACAAAATGTAAGTCGTCCTCGCTTCACATCCCCCGACAGACAACACCTTTGTAAAAAATCATTAAGTCATTAAATCATCAGATGCGTGTTCCTCTAATCCCTGCCGCCTTCCTGTCCCCTCAGTCCTTTGTTGCAGAGGCCATGCTGATCATGGTCACTGTGCTGCACCTGGGCAAGTCCTCTCTGCCCAAGAAGCCAATTACAGACGATGATGTGGACCGCATCTCGCTGTGCCTCAAGGTCCTGTCAGAGTGCTCGCCACTTATGAATGACATTTTCAACAAGGAGTGCCGCAGATCCCTGTCACATATGCTGACTGTCAGGCTGGAAGAAGAGAAGCTGTCACAGAAGGTAATGATCGTTGTCTCACAGGGCTGAACTCAATATTTAACCTCCTGACAGATGGGCACAGCTGAAGCATCAGCACGGATGCAGGAAGTGAACACGTTTTGTGCTAATTAGATATTTTTCGACCCAGCACAGTATTGAAACAATGCATTAATGTTTGTGGAACATGTGGTTATGTTTATAAGCAAATAAAGTTTTGTTTTTAAGAACGTATGGCCTTCTATGCAACATTAATAAATGTGGGACAGGGGCATCGTCACTGCAGTTTTGTGACTTGAGTTTATTTTCTATCTCTGTTACCCATTTGTTTTACATCTTGACTTACTGCTGTAGGTATTTATAGTGTGTTGCTTCTGTCGTAACCATATGTGTTTCCTATTCTGACCACAGAAAGAGTCCGAGAAACGTAACGTAACAGTGCAGGCAGACGACCCCATCTCCTTCATGCAGCTGACAGCCAAAAACGAAATGACTTCTAAGGAGGACCAGTTCCAGCTCAGTCTGCTGGCTGCTATGGGCAACACTCAGAGGAAGGAGGCCGCTGATCCTCTCGCTTCAAAACTCAACAAGGTACATCACAAGCCCTGCGGAAATCTTATCACACAACACAACTGGAACACTTCTGCGGGAGATGATTAATTTCGGCTGTGTCTTCTGTGCTTGGAGATTAGATTGATTCTTCTGTTTTGCAAACTTGCCCAATTATTGTTGCACTTATGATGCATAAACGTTTGAAGACGTCAGTGTGACATTTGCCTCAGAGGGAGATGCTGTTTTTGGTTGCACAGCAGGAAAGAGATCAGTTGTTCCTGTTTGTGTTTTGATTTTACAAATAGTCTGCTGTTTAGTTCTAGCACTATTTTATTTAAATTAGATTTTATTTGGCTGTTTATCATGCAAGGACACAGCTGCGAGTCATTATTTTCTTTTTCATCCCACTGCTGCTGAAGTCCTTGTCGTGCACATGCTCTGCTGTAAAAACCTTGTTAAAAATTTAATGAAAACAAAAAGTCTTAATTGCTAACTGTGAGGAAATATTTGTTTTTATTTGTATAATAATTGATTTTTAAATGTAATTGATTTTTGTCCACTCTAGGTGACCCAGCTGACAGGCTTCTCAGACCCAGTATACGCTGAAGCCTATGTTCATGTCAACCAGTATGACATTGTGTTGGACGTGCTGGTGGTCAACCAAACCAGTGATACTCTCCAGAACTGCACCCTTGAACTGGCCACTTTAGGTTAGTCTTGTTTATTTCCCACCTCACTGGACAGATGTGTAGGTTTGTTGCTGTGTTGTGTTATGTATACAGCTCACTAAATGTATCCATCCCACAGGTGATCTCAAGTTGGTTGAGAAGCCTTCACCTCTAACTCTGGCTCCTCATGATTTTGCTAACATCAAGGCCAATGTGAAGGTGGCTTCTACTGAGAATGGCATCATATTTGGCAACATTGGTAAGCATGTTGTGTCTGTGCGTCATGATTCAGCTTTGTCTCTTTCTGTAGCCAGAGGGTGTTTTCTTATTTGTGGGGATGTTTGATTCTTGTATTCCAGTCTATGATGTGTCAGGAGCTGCCAGCGACAGAAACTGCGTTGTCCTCAGCGACATCCACATTGACATCATGGACTACATCCAGCCAGCTTCCTGCACCGATGCAGAGTTCAGACAGATGTGGGCAGAGTTTGAGTGGGAAAACAAGGTAAGCTTTGCATTCAAACGAACTGGCTTCACAGAAATTGCTTATCATGAGTCTGACATGTTTATAAGGTTTGTTGTTCTGTAGTTTTCTGTACTTCCTTTTTTTAAGGGAAAACATTGCTTTACATTCAACAGGCCAATTACAATATTTAGGAAAATTAAAAAGTGTTAATATTGAAGATGTTCCCTAAGCAGCCTTTCTTTGTCGTAGGTGACGGTGAACACCAACATTACTGATCTCAACGAATATCTTCAACATATCCTCAAGTCCACCAACATGAAGTGTCTGACCCCAGAAAAGGTTGGTATGAGACAAATGCAGCGGAGCAAAGAGAAAGAACAAAAACAAATGAAATAGGTGCCACTTTTGGTGCATGATGAGAAGAATTCTAAAGCCCCGTTTCCATTGAGCAGTACGGTTCATTTCAGTTTGGTGCACTTTTTTTCTCCCCCGTTTCCACTGTGAAAAGTTGTGGATGGTACCAATGAAACCGTTACATACGGTCCCCATTTTTGGTCCCCTCCCTCTGTTGGGGTACCTAGCTCACAGATCTGGTACTAAAAGGTGGAGCTGTGAACACTGCAGTCTGTTGATTGGTCAGTAGAGGACGGTCACTCTGCTCAGGGTTGTGGCTGGTTTTGAGACTTATGTAACCACTGTTCGTATTGTGGAGGGTTTCATTAGTAGACTGAAGCTATAAAATGAAAGGATGGTTTGCTGCCTCTTGCAGCGGCTGGAGTCGGAGAGAAAAATAACTTAATTCACTGGGCCAACTGCCGGCAACTTTTTAGGTGGAACGTTTACTTGTAATCAATGCATTGGCTGACAAGGTGAATCCATCAACACACCTTAAATTTGTGATGTGACAACTTTGACCGTCACTCTAGTTTTTATATGACATACACTTTAAGTAATGAGTGGATCTTCAATTGTTTATATATATATTTATTTCGACTGGATTATGTGAACTGCATATATTCTAATCCTCACTTGGAGAAAAAAAATAAAGCGCCGTGGAGCGTCCTTCCTGTGGGCTACGGCAAAACTAAACCCCTGAGATTGCCCGAGAAGGACTTAATGCACAAACCTGCTATTTTTTTAATGCCTCATGGAGAGAGACTCTCACTGCAGTTTGTTCTATTTTGTTCTGAAAATGTCAGCGTGCAGTGTCATTCTGTGGACGATAAAGGAGGCGAAGACTTCTCTCTGTGTCACTGGTAAATACAGCGAGTGCTGGACAGAGCAGTGAGTGACAACAACCCCGCCCACATTTAAGAGAACTGTTTGCGATGGAAACGCTAGGGTCTAGGTACCATGTCTGAAGGGTTACTCTTGGTTCCAAAGGTACCATACCAAAAATGTTTGGTGGAAACGGGGCTTAAGTGGCCTTTGTAGTGGTCTGATTATAAATGTCACTGATGTATCACCAAACCCATCATATTAGATGAATATGTTGTTGTTATGCAATATTCTCAACTCTCTCTCTCTTTTGTCTTTGAAATCCAGGCACTGTCTGGCTTCTGTGGTTTCATGGCCGCCAACCTTTACGCTCGTTCTATCTTTGGAGAAGATGCCCTGGCTAATGTCAGCATCGAAAAGCCCATCCACCTGGGGCCTGACGCCCCTGTCAACGGACACATACGCATTAGAGCCAAAAGTCAGGTGAGTCACAGCTGCTGCACCATGAGTCCCCGTGCATCTGGAAAGTTATGGCTTGGCTGAATTTATTTTCATAACTTTTGCAGCGCAGGAAATTAATTTCTTGGAAGGATAATCTTGGAAAGGAATATATAAAATAAACCGTTACATGTGATCTTGCACTAAATGCTTTATGCTCTGATCTGTATGTTTAAAATCTGTTACAATAAATCCTCCCTCTTCATTTCACAGGGGATGGCCTTGAGTCTCGGCGACAAGATCAATCTCTCCCAGAAAAAGTCAAATGTCTGAGACAACTCCGGCTGATCCCACCGACTTTGTAAAAGTCACCTGCTGTTCTCTTTTATCATCCATTTTGCAGTCTTTACATCATAGCAGATTAAGAACTCTATATGGTCAGTTGCTTCTGTGCCGTTTTCTTTCTTTCTTTCTTTCTTTTTTTTTTTACATCACCTCTGTCTGAAAACTACATCTAAGTAATGTTCTTTCCCTGTCCTGTTTAATTTTCAATAAACATATGTATTGAGAGAACTTTGCTCCATGCTTTATTCATCATTTATTATCCTATAGTTTAGTTTTGGACACACTTTGGACACTAAGTCACATCATTATTTTTAAAATAAAGACAATACAAATGTGTCAACCCAATGATTTATTTGTTTTCTAACAATATTGTTAGATTAGATGTAATTCTACACTGACTTTGGGCCAGGGCTTGTTAAAAATTCACTTCCTGTACTTTCTACCTAACTTCCTGTTAAAGCTTTTAATTGATTCATGTGTGGCGTGACATGAAATTTTGATGAAGTAACTAGAACATCAATTAACAACAGACATTTTAAAACATCTAATAAGACCAACACTTTTAATAAGGGAACTGGAGATGAAGTAAATAAGACTTTTTGCTGGCTAGAGCAGTGACAGTAAGTTTTGGCATCGAAAATAACATTTGGCATTTAAAAAGGAAACATTAGCACTGAATAGGTTCCACTGAAAAATAAAACTGGCATTAAACATTCTCATTATTTCATTTATTTTATTTTTTTAGATGTTTAGACAAAACATGAACACCATAGAGAGCACTGTGTAGGAGCACAACGGCCAAGTATTCATGAGTCAAAGTGCTAAATGTGGCCTTACTGTCCACGGTGAAGCTGCATCCATGTCTTCTGAAATAAAGACAGTTCATGTCACCCGTTTCTGAGGAATATTTCTGCTCAAGAACTCAGAGAAAAAGTCATCTTTTCCATTATAAAGATCTCCTTGATTATGTCCATCCAGTGTTTAAGGCTTGGAGACTCAGATTTGTACCAGTTCTTTGTTCTTGCTGGCAACAAACAGAATTTTACACAGATACCAAACTTTTTTATTTTTTTATCACACCTTGCACAGAAATCTAAAAATGACTTTATGCAGATTCTGTGTACATCACGCTGTCCTTGCCCCCACCCCTCCACGCCAAAACAGTGACAGGAAGTTGAAACTGAAAAAAAAGGGTGTGATAAAACTGTCAGCATGAAAAAAAACCTGACACTGACGAAAGAGTGACATGAAGAAAAAATAAGATTGCTGCTTAAAAAACACATCAGAATGCAAAAAATAATGGTATCTGTTGTGAATATACATCATGTTAACCTGTTAAAATTGAATGAAAACATCTGGGGATTGAATGATACAAAAAATAAAACTATAATTTAGGTAATAAAAATGTGTTTTTCAGTACCAGTGTTTTCTTTTCAATGCCAGATTTTATTTTTTCAGAATCAGAATCACTTAACTGATCCCCGAGGGGATATTGTGATTTGTTGCAGTCACTCCAATATAAAGAACACAGAATTATAATAAGTAAGAACAAGAGTATGAAATTGAAGTACGTAAATATAAAGCAATAAAACTGAAATGAAAATGTACATTAAAATAAAAAATAGAATGTGCATCATGCTTCAGTGTTTAACAATAGTACTTAAGATATAAAAATATTAAAAATAAAATATGAAAATAAAATAAAATAAAAATAACTAAATAATAGAAATTATTCCAAAACTTACTTTCACTTTTCTAGCTCCATATGTTTTGCCCACTCCCCATGTAGACATACATACATAAACATATAGAAGTAACAGTTTGAAGGGAGAAGTTTGGATGAAAACTGTTTGAGGACCACACAAGTGGCATGATGGTAGATGTTCAGTAAGTGTTCTCTTGAGGATTGCCACTCAGAGGTGGTCGTGTCCCAAAGTGAAGGGACTCCAGTCTGGAGCTCCTGCTGTGTCCAGCTTCACAGCTCCAGGCTCTAATTAGAATTCCTCAGATGCCTCGTGTGATATCTTGCACAGCGTGAAACTGATAGGAATTTGCTCTGTCAGTACCCCTAAATTGACAATGACATCATGAAGACGGCAGACCGTTGGCAGGGACACGGTTTCTTTTAACCTCGGCTGATATACTGCAGCGATTTCAAAGGTACTCTGGAAGCCATCTGCATGTTTTACTGTGACTGTGATAATGAGATGGAGATGGATTAGTGTTGGCAGGGAGTTACATATTCCACTCGCCCTCCTGTTTATAATTTATGAGTGAGGGGACATTTCTGGGAATATGCCAGATTAATGGGTCACAACCCCGGTCATACATTTACAATATCTGTGAAATCCGTCTCTCTGGGGGGTTAGATAAAGGCTGAGAGGTGGCTTTGAGGTCAGAGCTTCAGCTGCGAAAATAAACAGTCGGCTATCTGGCAGCACTTTCACAACCAGGCTACTGTGAGCATTGCGAGGCCTCTTTAGATTTGGGCTAGATATTACCCATAATTATTACAGTCACACAGCTACACTCCATAACCTAAGACCTGAGCTTTGCACCCTATGTTTTTGTAATGGTTTTCTATTTTGGTGAGCTGTCGTGTCGGCAGAAAGTATTCACCTCACTGTCTTTAATACCTCATACTTTTTTTTATATGGATTCATGCTGTGTCTGGAACAGTAGATTTCAATTTCTTTTTTGTTAAATCAGTCAAGCTCTTTGGTGTGAAAGTCCACACTTCTGATGTTACAAATCTTTAACCTACCAATGAACCTATTACTGTCTTTTTATCTTATACTTGCACTTACCTGTTGGCAAAATGTAGTTTAACCTAAGTCACTTTAATAACCATATTGTACTAAAACCTACCTATGCATAGGACCACAAATATACTACTTACCAGGGGCATACGTAGAGACAGTTGCACTGGTGGTAATACCAGGGAAGCCAAGCACCAGCTACTGGTTGATTGAGCAGTAACCCAAAACTACAAGACCAGGCAGAGCAACCTGTGTACCGCCTGGACTGACTACAAGAAAGCCTACGACTCAGTGCCACACATGGATACTGGAATGCTTAGAAATGTACAACATTAACAGGACAATGAAAACCTTCATCAGGAACTCAGTGGGTCTGTGGAAAATGACTCTGGGGGCAACTGCACAAGTAACCATCAAGTGCAGCATATACCATGGGGATGCACTGTCCCTGCTACTGTTCTGCATAGGCCTGAACACCATCGGCCACGGATACCGGTCCCGAAGTGGGGCAACCATCAGTCACCTCCTCTACATGGATGACATTGAGCTGTATGTCAGGAGTGAGTGAGACTTCGACTCACTGATCCGCCTCACCAGGATCTACACCAATGACATCAGAATGTCATTCGGACTAGATAAGTGTGGTCGGATGGCGTCCAAGGGATGGAAGACAATCAGAACTAAGGGGGCTGAGCTACCAGAAGGCAGCACTGCAGATGTTCAGGACAGCTACAAATACCTTGGGGAACCTTTAGGAGGCTGCAAAGAAGTCATCCACAGACAAATACCTACACAGAGTAAGACAGGTCCTGAAAAGTCACCTGAACAGAAAGAACAAGGTCGGAGCCATCAACACATACGCCCAGCCAGTCATCAGATACCCCTGGTGTAATAAGCTGGCCAAAGGAAGAGATAGAGGCCACTGATATCAAGACAAGGAAGCTTCTTACAATGCATGGAGAGTTTCATCTCAAGTCCAGCACCCTGTTCCACTAAGTGGAATGAGGGTGACTGAGGACTGGTGAGGATCAGAGACACTGTCCAGGTTGAAAGAACCAAGATCCAGGAAGACATCAGGAAGATGGCCCCCAAAGATAAGCTGCTAAGTGAATACCCCAGGCAGCAGAAACCCAGTGAACACAGAAGAGGAGGATGAACTATGATGGAAGGACGAGCCCCTGCACATCAAGAAGTCCTACCAGTGGCTGGAAAAGGCTGGACTGAAAGACAGCACAGAAGCACTAATCATAACAGCACAGGAACAAGCACTTAGTACAAGATCAATAGAAGCAGGCATCTACCACACCAGACAGGACCCCAGGTGCAGGCTTTTTTTTATGTATATGTAACTATTCAATTGAATAAATAATTTCTTATTTCCTTTGATATTTTTGTCATATACAGGTATGCAATGATGATGGTTGGGTAACATGTATGTTGATGTTGCCTAATGTCAAGTCTCTATTTGATCATGTGTGGGTTTTTTTTTTATATAACAGTTGCCAGTGGTGTGTGTGTGTGTGTGTGTGTGTTCGCCCTATAACTAGTAACTACCATGCACCAGAGCCCCTTCATGATAGCGTGCACTGGGGCCTGTAGTAACTACCTTATGCCACTGCTACTTACCTTTATGGTCGCCTGCAATGCTGGAATAAGAACAAAATGATGCATCCAAAAATTATTCTTACATTTGGTTAAAAACCCTGAAAAAAGTCTAAAAAGTATTAAACTTAAATGTCGGATACCTGTAGACACCCAGTTTAGACACTTGGAGTTTTACTGTGATATTTTATAAATATATGCCTATCCTGCATTTCACTACAAGAACGGCTGCGGCAATTATTTTACATAGCTTTCTAAGCTGCTAACAAGCTTGTCTTCAGTACTCTGAGTCTACACAGCTGCAACACTGCTACATGTAGCCCCTCTAGATATGAACAGGCCAGCCGTTAGGAGAAACAGGCAGGGGGACAACATTTTCAAAACATTTTTTTTATACTTCCTGTGAATAATATAATGCAGTAATCATATTTCCACATTTATTTTGTATCTACTTATACTCATATCTATTCTTAAGACCTTGTTTTCTTATTTTGAAAAGCAGAGGTAGTCACATGTGTGTCTTGGGCTAAAAAATTGCCCTCCAATAAAAGATGAAAGAAAAGTCAAATCAAACATTGATTGAGAAAATCACTGTATGGTATTAAATCATAAGACACCAGGAGTGAACAAACATTTTTTTCTTCATTTATTCATTTGATTTTGAGGCTATTTTAATTAAATACTGGTCAACTTGTGTGCAGATCTGAAATAGTGTAAAGAGCATATGGCTGTCAACTCGCAGTTTTCCAGTCAGAAACGGTCAATGCAATTTCAAGGCTGTTTAGGAGAGCATCAGATGGCACGCTGAAATGGTGGGCTTGGATATGAATGAAGTATTAACATGAATGTCTGAAACCATTTTTATTTACTTGAACACTCTTTGTCATGACTTTTGAAGTGAAGTCTTTTGACACTAGGTGGCGCCACATGTGTCAGAGCAGACTGAGGTGGTGCTCTGCACAGTGTAATCCTGTAGTGAGATTTGTCACAACATGGCATATAATTGACATGTTGACATAATACAAGTCAGGCTCGTACACACTGAAGTAAAGATAAACTGGCTTTAAGTCTGCACTTCAGGCTGAATGCCAGCTTTGAAATAAAAGACAAAAATCAGAGTCCATCACTTTTATGTTCAGTGATGAGTTATGACACCACTTCAAAGTGCAAGATGAACTTGTTGAACTCTTTATGGTTCAGACATGATTAGAACAACAAAGTCTTTTGCTTTGTCAAGGAGGCATGCAAATTAAAAGTCAGTGTAACACAATGCACCAACATGTAGCTGACACTGACAAACATTTGTTTATATTGTATATCTATAAGGTATACTGTGCAGTGATATTTATGACAAACATTTTACCTAAGACATTGCCATTGTCTCCTAGACTGTGTTTACAGGGGGACAGATCACAAGTGCATAATGTGTCATGGGATGAATTCTCAGTTGTTGGCTGGAGTCGTTACAGTTGCTAGAACAAATCTCAGGTATTGGAAGTCAACGAAATCCCCAGAAATAAAAGAAATGGTCAACTATATGATAAAAACTGCCTCTTATGAATCCATGCTGACTGGATGACTAACCGTATTACTCAAGGACTGGTCTGGAGGGAATTTTGGAATTATTTTGCATTGTCTGGGGGCTGTGGAAGTTTGATTTTTGATTAATCTTGCCCTGCCAATTTTAATTATTATCACTATAAATCTTAATGTGTTTAATTATTCAAATTTAATTTTGTCATTTTGATTGTTTTTTTGGTGGACTGGGACCAGTGCTGCACTCCCTCTTGTACCCTGTTTGTGTTGTGTTTTTATTTTTGTTTGTCAATACTGAACGTCTTATTTGATGTGTAGAAGTGTCATGTACCAACCTGACCAAAATCAATAAAAATCTGAATTATAAAAAACATTTCATCAACATTTTTATCACTATATTTATAGCTTAATGATGTTTTATGATCTGCACCCTCAAAAGGTGTCTCAGTTACAGTTTAATAGTCTTGTTAACTGTTTTGCACATTGTTTTTTTTTTACATTTTATTTCTGTATATTTCTCTTGAATATTTTTAAATTTTAGTACTACTTATTTTTGTATATATTTTCTATTTCTATATTCTCATATATTTTATTGTGATCTGTTTTTGTCTTCTCATATTTACATGTAGGCTACATGTATACAGTTTGGGATCACTAAAGTACCATCTATCTATCTATCTATCTATCTACTTGTACTTGTGGGAAGTAGACATGTGATATGTTGCAATCATTTTCTGCCACAGTGGACACAAGAATGATGAAATAAGCAAGATTTAAATATTGTGCATTAAATATTTGCTTCACCAAATCTTTATTTTCTGAATTCACAGCACGGTGGGGAAACAAAAATACAGTTTATATTAGTGGAAGTTTGCTTTATAATGGTAGCTGCAGGGCATCTTTATCATCGCTGTATAATTGGTTACAATTACAGTAAACAGCCATTGCTTTTATGTGTGTGTGTGTGTGTGTGTGTGTGTGTGTGTGTGTGTGTGTGTGTAGGCTGTGTGTTAGGACAGGAATGTGACTGCGGGGATGTGTGATGTTAGACTCAGGACAAGGCTGCAGGGTGGGTTTAGGCTGTGTGTGTGTGTGTATGTGTGTGCGTACTGTAGGTGGGGTGTTGAGGCAGTCACACACACACACACACACACACACACACACACACACACACACACACACACAGCCTGTAGAAGGGCCCCTAGCGCCAGACATTAGTACTGGCCTGGCTGATTACTCCTACTATCGGATCCACAGCTCGAACATCGCAGTGTTGTCGAGGCTCAAACACGATTACGCGTATGGACAGGCGCCCGTAGCTCCGCGGACCCGTCTCTATCTCTCCGTGCGCCACACGGACTAAACACCGACGAGTCATTATTTTTTCGGCACATATCTGGGCTGCTCTCCACGCTACGGTGTCTCACACTGCAGGGCCTCTTTCAGTTTACAGGAAAAAAGTGGGTGTTTGCTGCTCACTGGTGTTCCGGCAGCGGCGGCGGCAGCGGCGAGCGCAGCGAAGTGTCCTCGATGGCAGGCTGGAAGGACGGCTCGGTGCAGGAGAAGTATCGGCTGGTTGTGGTCGGAGGCGGCGGTGTCGGGAAATCAGCCTTGACTATCCAGTTTATTCAGGTCAGTAGCGTGCACCCTTTGCCTTCAATGCAGCCCGTTGCTTTGATTTGCTTATCCGAGAACACAGCGCAAGAAGCGGGGAGGCCAGACACTGGAACCCCGTCAGCGGATACCGGGGTGTGTTTGCTTCTACTTTACCGAGGCCTACAACTATTTACAGAGGTTAGGAGATGTTAGGGTGAGGTGGGGAGCGGTATTCAGTGAATTGAACAAGGAAGGACGGCTGTCACTTTAACACGACCATATCCGAGAGCTCCTACTTCCACTTTGCAGTTTATAGCCGCTAGTCAGAAGAGAAAGGAAAGTGGGTCTGTGGAGCTCCAGAGTTGTCCTATTTTATTAACTTGCTGCAAAGTAAAGTAGAGGATTTACAGCCCAGGCTAAGAGTTAGACCTGTGAAGGCCTACCAAGCCAGAAACTGAAAGCAGAGGAGTGTTAAGGGTGCAGGAAAAGTTGAACAAAACTCACATTAGTCCCTGTAAGAACATACTTGGAGAGGAAACAGAAAAGTACTTTTAAATCCATATTTGAATGCTACTACAGAGAAAATCAGTCAGGGTTGAATGTGCACTATAAGCAGCACAAAATGCTCATTTAAGATGATTAACGTCTGTGTTCACATTTAGCCTCACCAAACTGAGCAGCTGGTTAACCTCATTCAAGCAGTTCCAGTAACCAAACACCTACGGCAATGTAAATATTCTTAGAAATCAAAACTGCACTTCCACCTCCCTTGAGAAACAATGCCTCCATCACTTTTACGGCAACCTACTTGCAAACTCAACTATAAAAGGCATGTAAACAGTTTACCCACATCTATCCTCCTGGTTGCATTCCAGCACACTGCAGACTTAACCTGCCTCGCTTTGACCTTCCCAAGGCTTGTAGTCATTTTGTTAAGGACTCCCCTTTTCCAGAAAAGCCCACACACACTCGCACACACTGCATGAGAGAGATGACAAACTTTGCCCTTTGCCTTGTGTGTTTCTCCTCTGGTGTCAGTGTGTTACTGACCAGACTGCAGGCAGCTGCATGTCTCCACACTGTCAGACAATAGTGGGCTGGCACACGTTATAGAGTGGGGGTGAAAAGCTTGTGAGTGTGTGTTGGTGTGTGTGTTCAGAGGGGGAGTTGTGTCTAATGAGGGTTCAAAAAGCTCATTAACTGCATACCAAGTAAGAAAAAGGGATCAGATTGCTGTGGCACAGATTTCGGCCATAGCCTAGTGACCCGAGTGACGTGAGGTAGGGGAGTGTTTAAAGCTGAATGTGAAACACACATTAAAGACATTTTGCCTGATTCAATGAGCTGATGGTATCAACACTTTGATAACACTTGTGAAGTTGTGACGCTGTTCATTTTGAGATAAAAATGTGTCATAGTTTGTTGATGGAAGATCACATTTGATATCTGCTATGTAGATTTAGCAAAGACTGTTTTATCATTGCATTGAGTTGTATTTATACGCAGTGATTTAGTCTCTCCAGATTAATGGATAGCCACACCAATGATCAACTACTAACCTAAAGCATGTTGTGTCTGTTGGATGACTGAGTTCAACCCTACCCAGACGATATCCTTAAGGTGTCTGCTTCATGCTCTTGCAGTACATTGCACCAGGGAAGTAAACAGCAAGGAGTATTGGTGTGGGGTTTTTGCTCGAACAACCGCTTTGTATGTATTTTGTACTCAGCGTGTAATTTCCCTTCATGCCTCTCTCGCTGCCGGCTGGCGTATCTGGTGCCGCGAACGTGAGAGAGATTGAGATGTTGACAGCAGGAGGAGAACATACATCCTCTTCAGAAGTTTCTCGAAGTTGGCTGCCAAGGGAAAAGACCTAACAGCTGATTGTGAAGTCGAGGCTTTCCCCAGAACTATGTTGAGTGTGGAGGGGGTGGGGGGTCTGAGTCAGCCTGGGTGGGTTAATGGTCATGGACCATGTGGAATTTAGCCCTTCGGCAAAAGGAAGTCCCTCCACTGCTGCTCTTAGGACCTTTGAGTTTTTGTATGGAAAAACATGACCTGCTTCCTGAATCACTGGAGATACGTGTGTGTGTGTGCGTGTGTGTCAGTGGCAATCTTGACAGAGTATTAAATTTAACTTTGTGTTTTGCAAAAAAACTTGAGTACTTAAGGGAATTTCCACAAAGAATTATTTCAGTTTTACTTTTATTACGTGTTACATACAGTTTAACACATTATACACTTCAGACCAGGCTTCCTGTAAGAACTGTGAGTACTCATCTAAGTCAAACTCTGCCACCACAAGTGTCAAAAGTCTCTTCATAACCCAAAAACCTTACTTTGAAACTCTTGGTTGCTTTGCTGGTTTGCAACAGCTGCCGACAAACACTCTTGCACCACTTTTTCCACAAACAGTATTTGCCAGAGGTCGCTCCAAGTCCTTCTTTAGCAAGCAAAAAGTCTTTGCATTCAAGTCCCAAGCCAAGGCCCTAGTCAAGACTGACAAGTCCCAAGTCAAAGTCCAAGTCCTAAATTTTGAGTTTCGATTCCTTGACAAGTCACAATGTGCTGTTCACCAAATGTAATGCCAATATTAATCTAATGTTAATCAAACATTAGCTTGCTAACTATGTTAATATTAGCATCAAATTACTTTATGCAAATTCAAATGTCGAATGAAGTTGGAAGTTGTTGCTTCTTTGTTTGTATTGTTCAACCTGCACATTTTGCATACTTCAGTTAGTTTTTTGTTAAGCAACGCATAGTTTTTGTATGTGTGCAAAATTATTTCTTGGCGCTCAGTAACGTCCTGTAGTTCTTCGTAGTTCTCTCCTGCAACAAGTGGATCTTGG
Source organism: Epinephelus fuscoguttatus (assembly GCF_011397635.1). NCBI lineage: Eukaryota > Metazoa > Chordata > Actinopteri > Perciformes > Serranidae > Epinephelus > Epinephelus fuscoguttatus. The sequence goes on along the minus strand of NC_064753.1, from coordinate 29,319,792 downwards.
GACTTAATTGCTGACTTATTGGGAATGAATAGCGTTAATGTTAACTGAGTCAGGACGTGAAAGGAAGTTAATTGATTCATGGCACAATTTCTAAATAACTTACATTTTGATCTTTGGGTTTAGGAGAAGGGGTCACATATTTTAAGTCAAAAGTCTTGAGTCCAAATGAAGTCACGAGTCATTGGTTTTAAAGTTTAGTTGCAAGTCTTTTTGATTTTGTCAAGTTGAGTCTCAAGTTATTAAACTTGTGATTCGAGTCCACACCTCTAATATTTGCTTCTATTTCTTGTGGATATGGTTTCCATTAACTTCACTGATAGAAAGATTATTTAATGTTGTGTACAAGGCCTCGTGGTTCACTGTCATCAAGTAGGTAAGTAATTACTGTTGTAAAAACAGGCTATTTGAGGAAGTTTTGCAAACTAAACTTCTACCGTCCAAGTACGATTTTATGAAGGAGAGGTGCTCCGACAGTGTGAAAATCTAGTAGGGTCTGTTTGTGGCTACATGTATTATTATTAGTCACTATGTAGAGGAATGTGTGTGTGTGTGTGTGTGTGTGTGTGTGTTTGGGTGTCTGTGGGTGACCATGACACATAAACCACTTTAACAACTTCAAAAAGCAAGTTTCAAATTTGTGTCATTTAAAAAATGAACACTGACGCCACTACAATACCTGAATTTTGGCACTGACATCAAAAACTTTTTTTTAAAATGTTTGTCTTAACAAAATGCAGCCATACAAAAACTGTGCCCACAAAAACAGTTATGATTTGGTTAAGTAAATATGTGAACAAATAAGTAACAAGACTGTGAATCATTGATGCCAACTTCTGATGCTTAACAGTCACTACCAGATTCCCCAGGGCACATTTCAGTCATTTCTCAAAAGTACTGAGCTTTGACACCCAGTGCTAATCACGAGGGTGCTGAGCAGAGTCTAAAACGAAGAAAAAAATGACCACTGTGCTGAAGCAGGGATTTCAGGGTGTCGGACGATAAAAGATGATGTCGCCAGCAGTAATGGAGTGGCAGGTCCCTGGGAGCTGCTGGCCACCCAAATGCCGAGCGGTTGACTCAAGCCAAGATAGCATTGGGATGACATAACATTGAGTCACCTGACAAAAGTTGTGGAACACAGTGTGTTGTTTTAATGTGACGTCTGTGAGGGAGGAAGCATCCCAAGTAAGGGAAAACATGACTCACATTGGCCATGTGAAGTCTGCATGTGGGGTGGTGTGTGTGTGTGTGTGTGTGTGTGTGTGTGTGTGTGTGTGTGTGTGTGTGTCAGTTTGTTTTTACCCCAGCAATAATGGAACATCAAAAACACAGTAACCAAAGAAGCTACTGGAATGAAGCAGCTCCACAATGAGATGTTGTGTGATCTGATTCCTGGATGAAAAAGCATGGCGTTTGCTTGGTCACATGCTTGCTAATATTAGTGCGGCGGTGGCCCTCGGCAGCGGAGACTCATGCACGAGAGCAAAACATCCTGACTGATCAAGTCCAGACAGATTAGTTGAGGATTTTTGTAGACCTCAGCTGGATTTACAGTCGGAGCGCATAACTGACCTCTCTCTTTCTCTCCTATACTCCCACTCCACATATCTCACATATTTTTGATATGAGGTCATTTAGGAGGAATGTTGCTGTAAGTAGTAATTCAATAGAATAAACATGGATTATAGGGACAGCTCTTCTTGGGCATGTGGAGGCAAGGTGTGGTAATCATAGTCGTGTTGGAGTTGGATGTGGTGGGCGCAGCTTCATGCGCGTTTCTCAGAAACAGCCGCAGGTGGTTAGACAAAGTGTTTGCAGCGACACTGTTGTGCATGTGTGTTTGTGATTTAGTTTAGAAGTTCACTTGTATGTAACACCGCGCACGGCATACTCTCAGCCCATTTTTGGATACAGGCAGGTTTGTAGCTTTCTGTCTAGCTCAGTGATATGTCACATGCCATACCGCTGAGTGCGAACAGTTCCATTTATATTCGCACCGGCATTTCTTCATGTCCTTTAAGGGAGTTAATATCTTTTCTTTGTAATGGTAGACTAAACCGTATGACTGTAAGCTCTTCTTTTTTTTGTTTTTTTTTTTCAATTGCTGTAGGGTTTGCAGCTGCGTGTGTGTGCCTGCTCAGGCAGGTTATGAGAGTGCATTGTTTGTTTAGCTCTGTAAGAGGGTCACCTGTTGATTTCTCACAGAGCAGAACCACAGTGAGAGCAAATAAACCCTTCACTGGTTTTCACAACAGTAAAGTTCTAACCAGAAAATAAATTCCATGTAAATATAAACAACAAATATCATATTTAAAGATGCAGGGAGAAAATACATTTCAGCACCATGTGACTAAGAGAAATAAAAGCAGCCCCCTTCAAATGCGTGCAGTGACGATCACACAGAATCTAAATAGCAAACAGTTCCTGTAGACCCAATGTTTTTGTGAATGGTTTCACAGTCACTTTGCTGGTGAATCATCCATCCGGTTGGTGCAATATCAGCATGCACAAAAGTGATTCTTCAAACAGCATGCAGAGTGTATATCATATCTGAAGAGCAAAATACTCTCAGGCACGTGAAATAGTTGTTCTGATTTCTTTTTAAGATTCCATGTAGTTTAGAGGCCGGTGCCGCACTCACATTAATATCTGTTTCATGTTCGTGTGCTCCAGTTAAAACTTCACAATGATATTTAAAACAATAGCCCGATTGAATCGAGCACAGCACCACACAGTTAGTGTGACTGTGCCTTATTTCCCCTTTCCCACCACCACCCTTTACCCTCATTTGACTCTTGTGTTGCTGTTGGAGCCAAGTTTCCACCTGCATCAGGCCTGTAATTTTATAGGATTTCCTTCTTTGGTCTTCTTACGAAAAGTTAATGTAACAACTTAAGCTGTGTATAGATTTAGAAGAGTGGGATTTACATTTAAGAGGGCTGGAACTCAACTTGTTCAGAAGGGTTGTAGAAATAGGTTTGATAATTATAAAGTAACTTCATATCCGCCCTATTGCTATTACAGACACATTTGTTCTCCTCTCTTTACCAAAACATTATCAGATGTGCCTGGGTCATAAGCAAGGTTGGACAACATGCATTGACCCATTAAAATCAACTTCACATTTAAGTTTATTCTGTGTCCCTATGTTGTTTTTAAAGGACTGTAACTGTGCTGTGATAGGAAAACATAGAAAGACAGCCTTTTGGAAATTGGCCTAAACTATCCATTTCAGGATTATTTTTCCATTGTTAGTCAACTACATGGACAGATTTCTGAAGTTTGTAAAAGTCGGTGTATTATAGCAACAGTAGCACACAAGCACTAGAAGTTATACCAGACCAAAGGATATCGGAGTGGTTACGACATGCGTGCTGTGGTTAATGTGTAGTTAGGTTTAGGCAGAAAAACTTGGTTATGGTAAGGGAAACGAAATGTTTTGTCTAAAAATATCAGCTGATAGTGTCCCAAACTCTTGTTTTAAAATACTAGTTTTTGTGACTACAAACACGGCTGGAAATGTTCCGAACTTTTGTTAAAGATTACCTGCTTTTGTGACTACAAAGGCGGCTGGAAATGTCTTTAACTTTTGTTGAAAAATACCTGCTGTTGTCACTACAAACACGGCTGAAGAGGTCCTGAACTTTTGATTAAAAATACCTGCTTTTGTTGTGACAAAAATGGCTGGAAATGTATTACCTTAGCATTACAAAACACCTGCTTTTGTCAGTACAAACACGGCTGGAAATGTACCAAACTCATAAAAAAATACATGTTTTTGTCGCCACAAACACAGCTGGAAATGTCCTGAAATTTCCTTGAAAAAGACTTGCTTTTGTTGTGACAAATATGGCCAGAAATGTCCCAGCCTGTCGTTCAAAAACACCTGCTTTTGTTGCAACAAACACAGCTAGGTATGTCCCAAACTTTTGTTAAAGAATACCTGCTTCTGTCACTACAAACAAGGCTAAAAATGCCCTGACATGTTGTTAAAAAACACTTGCTTTTGTTGGCCTTGAACAGTTGTCTGCTGCTGTCTGCTGCTTGGCAGCCGTCTCGCCTAGGAGTCGCGCCATCCACCACCACTTCCTGATGAGTAACTCAGCCCATATACGTGTTACCTGAACGATGTCATATGTATGAAACCTACAAATGTAACATATCCGTGGTTTGCAAAAATGTAAAATGCCAACGTTTAATTCTGGTGTCTTGGCTGTTCTTACTGATGGTGGTCCGGGTGGGAAGCTGGCATTATTTGTGCCCAACACGTACACCAAAGTACAGCCAGATTTCCGTAAAATTTGCCACCATTTTTTCTTGTTTTTAGATGGTAGTTGCTAATGTTGTTGGTGACTGTCAGACCCCCACCATCAGTTCTGCCATGTAATATACTGAGCACATTCTTGGTACCCAGAGGATGAACCATTTCAATTTAGACTCTCTGTGAGTTTTTTGTCTTGTGCCACCCTGCAGGCAAAAATATCAACACATGATGTTTTATAATGTAATGGGCAGGCTTTTGTAAAATGTATATTCATGCTTCCAGGGAGATAAACCCCTTTGATATAACAATGCTATGGCTTTTCCTCTAGTAACATCCTCAGTACAAATTTTACAGCTTTTCATTCACAGTACTTAGATGCTATTGATATAGGTTGACGTATAAATCGCTGTATTGTTTGTGCCATCCAACACTATGCGTATTCTGGGATGTAATGAACATCCCAACACCAAAGGCCCACTAGTGAGGCTTTATGTTTTAGGCTTGTTTGACTACATGGATAAACAGTCAAGCTGCTGAGGTAATTTACTTCAATCTGGCACAATGCCATGCAGCACACCATAGGAATGTTCATGCAAAAGGGAGTGTGGGATCTGTAAAGACACTCCCAACCATCTGGGAAAGCTCAAGAGACTAGCAGGTCATCCCTTTCGCTCTGAGCTAATGAAAAACTAATGACTATCCAGGGAGGGCGACTACTCGTCATCAGCAATAGCTTAAACGTACAATAATGAAGTCAATACAACACGAGGCACAACTGGATTATTGTATATTTTTGTGGTTGATTCCAGTCTGAGTGTTACTGTACTAGTGTTTTATAGCCAGTCTAATAGTTGATAGGATTTATTGTCAATCAGAAGAAATAATGGGAGTGGATTTACTGTTAAAATATGGCTACACACACACATTTCATATAACTCCCTTTTATGTCCGTTTCTTGTGTGACCTTTCGTAGCTTTTACCCGTTTACACACGCTGACTATAGCTGAAACACACACACACACACACACACACACACACACACCAATACTTACACCTGGGGAAAAAAAACAATTGATATATCTCGCCTTCTTTTGTGTGTTCTTCCTCATTCTGCGTACTTTGTCTGTGTATCGGTTGTCATGTTTGTTTGTTATAAATTAGCTCTCTATTTTCATTTCCAAAATAACTCTCATCACTTGTAATGTTGATTTTTGAAGAATTACGTCACGTTGCTGTTTACACAGTCATTTTCTTGTTCAGTGGAAGAACATTCTCCCTGACTTGGGGCTGTACCACGTTCGTTATCTGACTGGGCAGAGCATATGACGCCCTCCTCAAGTCAAGAGAAATGCCAGTGATGATTAGAATTTACCCATCTGCTCACACCCTGACTCACACACAGCCTTGAGGAGCTCCCTGCTACCGAAAACCTTTATCATTTGTAGAGCTTACATCAAAAGAATATATCTTTTAAGGTTAAGACATAGAAACATAAGCTGCATGGTGTCTGTGATCAGATACCCTATATACCAGCGCCCATTCACCATGTCTGCTGTTGTTAGAGAGTTGTTAGCTGGAGGCGAAGGTGTGATCCAAAATGTTACCCACCACATTACAGATCTGAGATCAGATGATAATTTCAGCCACTCCCATCTCTTTCCCTCTTTCCCCCTCTGCAGCAGCCACACGGAAAATAATACTAATGAATACTGCAGCGTGTATGCACAAGTCAGAAAGTGAGAAACTATCAAGAGAGCAGAGACTCTTCTCTTTTGTAATCATAGACTGAAAAAAGTGTATGTGTGTGCACTGATGGCACAGTTGGCTAGTATGCATTCTTCAGGCTGTGCGAGCCAACTTGTCAACGTGCCAGTGGATGCAGATGATAAGTGTGCATTGTGTTATTGTTTTGCTTTGCACAACATTCACTTACACAGCCTATTAAATGGCCGAGATCTCCGTGAAAGGTCTTCACGTTGATTTCTTGTAGGACAATTATAGATTTCACACGGGTGCTTCGATAGAAAGAGCAAAATAATTACTGATAACCATCTCGTCAAACTTTCAAGGAAGGCAGGACTCAACCTCACTTAACCGTTCTTAGTCGAATAACAGGAAGGAGGGGATGACTACACTATATGTGAATGATTGTAATAAAACTGCCTGTAGACGTTTCTCAGTGATGTGCAGGTTCTAAAGAAAACTAATGACGTGATGAAACATCTAGAATAAAGGATGAAGATTTTAATTCAAAACTAAAGGTACTTTGTATTCGTGAGTTGATAGAATGAGGCCTTAATGTTGCAGAGATAAACTAAATAATCCATGCATTGTTGAGATAGCATATAGTTTGGAAAGCTGGCATTGAATGTCTGGTCATATTTATTATGTTGTTACATGGTATTGTTTTCAATCTGTGAGTCTGTTTGTGTGTTTGTGCAGCTTTTTATTTGTCTGTGGACAGATTTTGTCAAAGCATCACAACTGTGCAAGATGCAGTCACGAACCTATACAGGTGTGATGTTGAGATAAAAATGAAGGTTGAATTTGAAGATGGGTGTGGTCCAAGCAAAAGCATCAGAAGAAGGGGTTAGGAAGCATAGTCTCTTGGCCCACATTTGGTTTAAGTTGGGTATCGTCTATTCCAGTTTAAATTAATCATTGCCGTCCACAGATCCAGCACAGTCTAGGGTATATTGAATAAATCTGGCACAGTGCACCTGTTATGACATTTTGCTTCTGTCATGTGTTCAGCTGCATCCAGTTTCGGCATTGCAGCTGGTGTGATGTCATTGCAAGGTAGTTTACTTATTTGTTGATCAGACAGTTCTGATTCTTCTTAAACTGGATTTTATTTCAGATAAGTTCATCTAAAGCTGCATGTGTTTCGATGACATTTCACATTTGCTATGGTATCATCACCAAAACTTAAATAGTGTCACATTTCCACGGCTTTTTATTTGCGTATAACGCTGTAGCTAACATCATTAGCATCAGTCACAGGAATCTACAGTACATGAACTCTCAAGGTTAACAGTGTGGCCTGAATGATTAGTAATCAGCTGATGCAGGCAGTCATGTCCACCCGCCATTAACTTTAATTGATCTTTGCCAGAAAATACTGTTAAAGAAGGAAAATAGTGTGTCAGTAGAGCCAAACTTAGCCAAATGAGAGGAGCTCTCTGCTTCATCCTCTCGCTCTGTCTCAAGTTTCAGCTCACAACGAGTTTCCTCTGTGTACATTTATGTTGTTGACAGAGGAAACACTGGGGGATCTGACCACAGAGACCCTGCAGGTAGCTACATGGAAGCACGCTATAGGCTTTGCACGTCAGATAGTCAAGACAGTTTGTGTGTGTGTGTGTGTGTGTGTACGTACATGTGTCCTCGTAAGTGCTTGCTGAGCATTTTTAATTAATCATTCATACACAAAAACAACTGTTGCCGATGTGCCCATGAGCAAAGCATTTAATCCTCCTGCTGTCACACTGAACAGCTCAGTAATTGTATCAGACTGTGGTAATATATAGAGCAGTGATTCCCAACTGGTCCAGCCCCGTGGTGCAGATTACTACTTAGTCATTAGCTCAAGGTCCACACAGTTTAATATATTCAGTGTCATACTTGTGGTTGGCCAGGTTGTTAAGATGGTTTGCTGTCTCTGTCATGTAGCTGTCTGTTAGTCACTCACTCTACAGCAGGAAACGGCACTTTAAAATAAAAGCTCTGTGCTGGAAATTCACTGTGCTTAAAAATAAAGTGTGCTTTTTACAAACTTGACATATTTCCAAGTCACTTTCAGTCCATGTAGAGTGGACCCATGACCCACTTTTGGACAGAGAACCACCAGTTGGGAACCACTGATCAATTCAATTTTATTTTGAGATTGTATTCAATTGGTGGTGACTAGTTTTAACTGACTGAGAGTTTTTTCAGGCAACATCCTTTTCATTATTGAAGATAATGAAGAAAATTAAGATTTTTATAGACGGTTTTTATAATTATTTAAACAAATAAAGCATTTTTTAAATCTACAAAAAGTCAATACTTATTATCGTGCACGCCTCGTCTCTTTTGTTAATAGAAAAAAGAATGACTCAGAAACAACCGTCTCTCCTAGAAGCTTAACCGATTTCCACATGCTGCTTTTCAGTATTATATGTAATATTAACATGACACCAGCATGTGCTAAATATGGCTTGCAACTAAATTGTGTCTTGTGGTTCAATTTCATGCATTTTATCATAGAAAATGATATTTCAGTGACAGCACTGTGAGGCATATAACAATTGTTTATGCATCTTGTGGATACATACTGTAACTTTTGATCTTGCACTCAGTGGCCTTCCGTTTATATAAAGATTATTTTATATCTATATAAACTTTGAACTTGCAGCATTTCCCTCTGATAGGTGCAAAAAAATCCCTATATTCACCTGTGATATCCTCCGTTGTTTTCTGGTCACTGCCCCTCAGATAGCCAGATAGACAGCGAGGGCAGCGGGTTCCTCTCTGTTGTTTTTTGGCTATTGTTCTGTATTCACACATCTGTCTGTTTCAGAATAACTGGTCACAGTATCAGGTCTCGCATCTCAGAGTCATATAACAACAACTCCGGCTATGGGAAACAGACATGCTGCTTATTTTAGCCTCCCACTCCCACCACGTCCTAACATTTAGCATGTGCACCTTTATATGTGACAAGACTATATTTAATCAGCATGCTACTGATGATGGTGTTGATAATATTTAGTGTTTGTCATTGCTGTGTGTCTTTATGATCACTGTCTATGCTGTTATTGTAGTGTGCCACATGTAGAGGAGACTAACTTCATGCAGCTCAGTTAATAGAGCACTATGAATGGCTCTTTTTATACGTCTGTGCTTGTCGCTGATGCGGGGCCCTGAGCTGCTTGCCAGGCAGCTGGTGGACATTTGGCACGTCTCATGCAGACACCGTCCAGAGGCCTGCGGTGCACCTGCTGTCCATCAGGGGGAGGTGAGGTATGGAATGAGACAACCCCTCAACAGGTGACAGTACAGCACGACTCACTGTCCAAATGTGCTGATGACAACGGCCAAGTGTGACTTCTGTCCTCTGAGTTTCTCCATGATGAGACTCCAGATCATAATCAGAAAGGCTGTTCACAAGCATCAGGTACATGTGTAGGGACATTTAGGAATATCTGACTTTGGTTGAGTCAGTGACACAGCTGTCGTGTGACTGTTACACTGATCTAACACACGCAGCAAATGTGACTGTGTTTTCAGCACCAGTTGGTGTCGGCAGGCCCGGTGCAGACTTCTAGATTGGCACACTCCAGTGCAAACCAAGTCAGCAGCTGCCTGTAAAGTGTGTTTGGTATGTCAAACCAAAATGTCCTCTCACAGCCACTCTAGATACTAGTTAAAGCATGTGGAGCCTAGGCCCCTGCACACAAAAGACACCACCTTGTTTACAAGCTGGCCATTTTAAAAGTCACACTCCACTACGAAGGTGTTAGTCCACCACGGGCCTTCAGAGCAGCTTCACTTCCACTGGCTTTTGAACAGGAAGCTGTGGGCTAATAGCAGATGATCCACATCATGTTTTAAAACCGTTTAGTGACCTGTCGTACCCTGCATTTGCATTTATTAAAGGGATAGCTTGCGTCTTTGGTGGGGTTGTGTATGGTGCTTATCCAAAGTGCAGGAGTGCAGACCCTACACCATAGCCTACGCACGTCGCCTAGCCGTTGTGAGCAAGGCGGAATTTGTACTTCTGCGTTGAATCGACGCAGAGCCTACACCGTAGCCTAACGTGCACCACCCCAGAAATGTACTGGGATAAACTAGACATCGCGGTGACGCAGACCTCCTGTCTACTTTTGTAAGCTGAAACCATTTCCCTCAGTGGAAACAAAGCTTTTATTTACTTGAATTTGTTACTTTAAGAAACAAATTGTGAAGACAATACAGCCTCCACAAAAATAGCCTTTTAAATCTTGTGTGTAATTTGTCCTTCGGGCATTTATACTTCAGGATTTATCCTGGCTTCATATGAGCAGAGGAAATCTCTGCTTGTCGCTAGGCTAATTTGTACAATGTAAAATGCCATAGGCTTATGCTAATAATATTAGCGCGTTATATTTGTTTGGAAAACGTGTTTAGTGTGATGGTTGTTTTGTCTGTCAACCTTTTTTGTAATGTAACCTTTGCTAAATGTTGTTGTCCCTGATTTCATATGAGAAGAGAAAAAGTTCGCTAGCTGCGAGGCTAATTTATGCAATGTAAAATGCCATAGGCTTGTGCTAATAACATTAGCATGTTGTATTTGTGGGGAAAATGTGTCCAGATAAAGACAAGTGCTTTGCTTATGAATGCTTCGAGTTATAGTGAAGCCAATTTGTGTACTTGTGTTTGAAATTATCTCTATTAAGCCATGTTTAATGTGTGTTTGATGTATATTTTGAATCTACTAAACTTTAGAGCACTTCACAGAAACCCTGCCGCTGACTAGTGTTTTGGAGGTGGAACTACAGAGAGACACAGACCCACCACTGCACAAGTAAAAATGCTCACAACAGTGTAGGCCATGCACGTAGGGTCTGCTGCACAAGTATAAACCCCGCTTAAGTGTGTTACCATCAGTAGAGGTCAGTCGGCATGCTGCCAGTTTGGAGAAGCAGGCAGGAATACAGACACAGAAGCTAAACAAAGTATTGCTGTGGAGGGTCAACAAAATAAGGTGTTTTAGCTGCCTAAAAAAAAAAATCAATGTCTATTTGAGTGTATATTATATTTAGTATATTTTCACCACTTTATCTTGCCATCAGACAGCGATTTCCAACGGGGAGCTGAAGTTGTTTCATCACATCACTCTCTTCAAAGCCAGACTCCATTGAGAAAAACAATGATTTAACATTGGTGAACACGGGAGCTGCTGGTCTTTAGTTTTTTGTGTTATTGTGTGACTTTGGTTTTAAAGGATTAGCTCAGATTCAGGAACGGCACACTATCATACAAATTAACTGTTCAAGGAAGCGGTAGACCGGCAGCACCTGTGTTCAGCAAGCTAAAATTACTGTTTTTGTCAATGGAGTCTGGTGGCTGTGACAAGAATGTAGAAGGGGAACTGAACTGGTTAACGGCTTCCCCGTCAAAAAGGGCTGTCTGTGGCAAGGTGAAAATATTATGAATATCGCATACTTTTAAACAGAGAAGTACGTCATACAGCCCCACTTCAGAATATCCCAACTATCCCTTTAAGTTTCTCCATTTATTCAGGTTTTTCTTTTAATATTTCACTCACCTCTATTTGCCCTCTTACAAGAATCCCCTAATTGTGACTGGCACAGTTGTTGATAATGATCATCATGGTGTGACTTCTGGTGCTGGTGAGTGGGCAGGCAGGGGGAAAACCATCAGAAAGAGAAGATGTGTCCATTAGGTGTTATTTATGAGGAGTTGCCGGCTCCAGTAATAACATTTCTGCTGCCTGTGTTTGTAGGACTGGCTGGCCTAAAAGCACACAACAGTAATGCTGCTGTGTATCTGACATGATGCCAGTGAGTGGCCCCATTTCCTTTGACATATCACCCCATGCTAAGAATTATAGTCTGCAGCAGAGTACACTGGTGCAGAAATACACACTCAGCAGTTGTACCAGAGGAGGAGAGAAAGGGGAGATGGTGGAGAAGATGAATACATTTCTGCAGGTGCTGCTGTACAGTTAAATCTTTTTAGGGGTGTTTGGGAGACAGTTGATCATATTAAAATAGGTAGCAGTAGAAGATGATTTGTTGTGGTAATAATATGTGAATTATGGGTGTTTTATTAGATATAGATTATTAATATATTATCTTAATTGTTAGTTTATCACTTTGGATCCTGAGTGTTCTTCGTTTTCAGTACTGGTGCTGATAAGCTTCCCATTATTCGGTCTGTCATACGGTTTTCCTGAAAACCACAGACTACAGACTGTGAGCCACACTCCGTTGAGTGACTTTGTATGGGTTTTTGAAAGTCACACAGTAGTTTCTCTGTCCACACAGCCACTGCAGTAGCTGGTGTCCTCTCACTGAGCCGTCACAGTAAAGCTTTGTTGATGTGAGCATGTGCAGAGCTACTTCTGCACCAAGACAAGCAGAGGAGGAGGAATAAAGCCTGGAATGAAACAAAAGCATATGCAAACACGACACTGTCTGAGGATTGATAGTGTCAGTATATCATGACACTTCATGTTTTAAAAGTCAGCCAGACGATGAGCTTTCTGGGTCAACTTTAGGATCTGCAGGTATTGCTTTTTGTCTTTGATTGTATCTGGTTTATACTATCACCCTCACTCCTTAACTACAGGAACATCGCTGCTACATTACTCAGTGCCATGCGTCATTATCTTCAACATCTATTCCACTTAATTCGTGGCGATTTTGAGACAGCGTCACATGGACGGAGGTTTTCCCACTTCCACAAAAGCAGGCATTGACGAGGATTCACCAGACCAAAATGCAGTCAGGGGGGAATCATCATGTCTCTTTAGAGAATCACTCTTATCAAAATATGTCTTTATTTTCTGTCTCTGCCCAGCAAAACAAGGAAGGGCCGTAGAGAAAACAGCATCGATCATCCATCAATGGCTGGGCTTAGGGTAGGCTTAATGCAGGGAAGGGGAACATTAGTGATGTCACATGATCAGCGAGAACAATAAGGGCGGTTCACACAGTTCTCCGTCTTTGTGTTGTTCTGCTTAATCAGTTTGCGGGCTCCGAAAGTATTTACACAGGTCTCCACTTATAATACAACAAAGTGTTCTTATGAAACGGAGATAAAGAAATAGTTTGTAGTGTGACCACCATAGAGCAGACAGGCGACTTTGAGCCCGGTGATCGGGTGGAAAAAGGCCTTTAAATGGCACCTCTTTGATTCTGCACCTTTGAGCGGGTTCAAAAGTGTTCAGAGTCCAGCACACATTGATATTTAGCAAGGCAATTGAAGTCTTAATGCCAGAGAGGTTAGAGGAGGGCAGGGGGTTGACTGTGCCAGGAGTTGGCCTGCTTGGTGGGACGTTGATCCTCTGCTTTATTCTCTGCATGGGTGCTATCCCAACGCTACAGCCTGAAGTGCTCGCTGGACCATTCAGATACTGTATGTAACTTGTTTGTAGTGTGAAACACCAGTAATGTCCAGCATAGTTGTAATAAAGCCAACTAACAGTTATGCTCATGTAAAGGCAACTTGAATTAAATTGCTGATGCTATTGTAAAATATAAATATATGGGAATACAAATAGTTTGGACATTATCTCCATATGTTAACAATGGCATTTCACTCTGTAGCTTAACCACAGGGATCGAGGAACATGGCAACAAGCTCACATGAGTACAAGTCAGACAATCAGACAAACAACCAGTTTAACCCAAATTACAAACCCTAAATGTTTGGATCTGAAAATGAATGGCAAACACAGCAGAAATATTCTTTGTATTGAGTAACTGCACGCAAAGCCGCTGTGAGTACAGAAGGTCAAACCAGGGAACAGCACTGAAAAATGTGATTTACAGCAGCACTGAGCCGACACGATTAGTTAATGGATCGATTAGCTTACTGAGAGAAAATGAATCTGTGATGTTAATTTGAATTTCAGTCATTTTTCAAGTAAAATTGTCAACACTCTCTGATGTTAGTTTGCCACATGTGAGGACTTGCTGATGATCTTTGTCATTAAAGTTTAACTGAATATCCACTTGCATAAAACAAGACATTTGAAGACAACATCTTGGGCTCTTGGAAGTTATGATGGGCATTTGTCACCATTTCTTTACATTTTACAACATTTTAGAGACAAAACAGTTCGTGGATTTATAGGAAAATTATTTGCCAGATTAACTGATAATGGATATACTGTAAAACTTCAGTTAAACCCCTAGTCCCTTTTACAAGCCCAGTGTAGCTACATATTTTGACAAAGAAATGCTGTCTAAATTAGAGGCCCGGTCGGGTCATTTGGCTGTATAACACCAGGTTGTTGGCTACCTAGTCTGAGTGGGCGGAAGTTCGCTGCATAGATCAGCCTCTCATTGGGCGGAACGAGCCATCCGCTTAAGTCCCACCCTACCACCTCCGGTTGTGTAGCAGTTTTCAACCGTTTTCAACACGTCCTTTACTAACTTTTGCAGTGTTTGATCTTGGGGGGATGTAGCCATTTTTCTGCCATGGTTCGCGTCCTGCAGGCAATATTTTTGTGGGCGTGTTACACCAAAACCTGTTTCCCCCGGCAATATTTTTGCAAGCGCACCGTTGCTGTGGCACCGCCCAGAAGGATTGTGATTGGTTGAAAGAAATACAAGCAGCCGGGGCGTTTTTTTCTCCAATCTCACAGTGAGAGTCGGCCCAGCCAGACCTTTGTTTTCTTGAGAAAGGTCTGGTGAGCGAGACTACTGGCTACCTAAATCTTTTGTCCATTCCTCGGTTACCCTGTAGGTTATTCATATTCCTTTAGTCCATAAGGGTCTTCAGATCAAAAGAATCTAAAGGGTTTTTCCTAAAAATGACTCTTAGTTGGAAGTATTGTTTTAAGAGGGTAAAGTGGTGTTGTGTCGGCTGGGTGCTGTAACTCACTCTCTCTCTCTGATGCTCTGTCTGTCGGAGCTAGATCAAATGAATGATTCATGTTTGATTTATTATCTGAAGCCTAATTTTTATACATGTAATATTCATACTGGTTTAAATAAACAATTTGTATTTCCCAATCTTTGCTGAGCAGCAGTTGTGTGTGAAAGGAATTAAAGGTCTGTCCCATTTCGACACCTGTCCCAAATATAGGCATGTTGATTTTAGTGATTTAAGCTATTAACTGTTTGTAGCTGTAACATTTACAATGGGCAGTTTAGGCAAGGGTTGTCATGATACTGAAATTGCTATCTTTGATGCAATATCTTGAAACATACTGATATTGGATACCATAGACGATACCATGGCGGAAAATGTACGTTGAGGGCATGAAATTTAATATTTTTATTAAGAGATAAATACAACAAGGCCTTAACATGACAGATAGGGCCGGTCTTTTCTATAGTTTTACCTTTCACCTTTTACCACTTTTAAGTAGATGTCAGAACTGGGGATTTGCTTACAGCCTTTTTGATCATCTCATCACTTTACTCCTGTTGGACCTATCGTACAAGTGATATGGCTGCGCCCCATATTTCAGCAGTGAAGTGGCTGTGCAGTGGTACGCTTCACCAAGACTGTAAAACATTAATATCCACGAAGTTAAAAGATGAGACTAGAGTGCAGTTTGTGGTTGAAACTGTCACCAGGTCCATTCAGAATTGGAAAAGAACTAGTTTTGTTTATGCAGCTTTTTGGTACGCAGCACCTGCAAAAACTGTGCAGAGATGTGCGTATGCCTTCTGGTTGCCCAAAAGTCCAGAGATAACAGAATTGGCCTTCACTGAGTAGCAAGACTAGCACATATGAAATCCTTGGGATTTTTTAAGGGAACCTATCGTGCTTATTTTTGGGTTAATACTTGTAGGGCTCCAACTACATGTAAAACATGTTAACATGCTGCTGAAAAAACACTTAATTTTCCTCACGCTGTCTGTGCTGTAAAACCTGTATTCACCCTCTGTCTGAGACACTCCCTTTTAGCACCCGTGTCTCAAAGCTTCCCTCCAGAAAAAGTTGAGTCTGCCCTGATTGGTCAGGGTTTCTGGATCTTCCATATCTCTGCATCTCCGTACTATCTGTGCAGCCAGGGAATGACTGTAATGGCACTTTCTACTATGAAAAATCACCAATAAAAGCTTCAAAACCAAAGTCTTCAGAAGCGGACATGTTCCAG
Organism: Epinephelus fuscoguttatus; assembly: GCF_011397635.1. NCBI lineage: Eukaryota > Metazoa > Chordata > Actinopteri > Perciformes > Serranidae > Epinephelus > Epinephelus fuscoguttatus. The sequence continues at coordinate 29,303,701 of NC_064753.1, read as the reverse complement.
CAAGAATACGATCTGAAAACTGGGAGAAATTGACAACACTGGCATCCAAGACCACATGTTTTCCTGACATAAGCATGTAGCTACTTGTAGCAGTGTAGGCTGTGTAATGCAAACACTTGCAGTGATGTGCCTGGAGCAGATGACCTTAAAAAGAAATCCATCACAAGCTGATGTCATCTCGAAAGTAGAAAAATAGGTTGGAAACGGAGTACTCAGAACAATCTGAGGCCTGAGGTGTTGGCTCACAAGGATTACTTTCACATATGTTTACCTCAATATTTAAAACTTAAGCCATGTTGAATATTATCATCTGACATTGTAACAAGCAAAATAGGTCCCTGTTTATAACTTGGACCTTATTTTTGTAGGTTTGCTGATCATTTCTGCTGCTTATAATGAAACTGGAATTATCTGTTAACTTCAGAGTGGCAGGATCTGCATTTCCAGTGAGGTCATAGTCCTGGATTGATGTGAGAGTTATGCCAATGGTTTGTCTGGTGGGGCAGAATTTCACTGGTCTGCCGGCATTTAAGGACAAGGCAATGATTAAAGGGACAAGCTATTGATCTGTTGCGCATTAGGAGGAAGAGAGCTTGTAGGAGTGATGTGCATGGGTTCATTTAATTCGGCATCAAGCCAAGGGTTCAGTGCTACACCCACACTGCATTCTCTATCTGTAAACATTCAATGAAAGTGTCATTACTGTGGATGTTGAACATGCATTCAGCTGTACGGCAGAGTTTTGAAAATTACCGCTGTCAAGCAGAACTTTGTATTTTCAGCTAATTTTCTGCAGCAGTGTGTACTGTCTTAAAGCTTTCCCAGCTTTAAGAGAATGCTCCCCGGTGGCCCTTTAAGGCAGTGGACACATTGTGTGCTCTCTTTCTCTCCATGTGTATTAGGTATTGAATCAGTGACCTTTCTGGTTTGTATGAGCTCATGGGAAAAGTGGGTGTTTCCACAGGAAGTTAATGCCTTTCCCTCCCCCTCTTTTTTCTCTCGCTCTCCCTCTCGATGTTGCCTACAGTCTCCATCCCCCTCAAACCTTTCATTCTGTCTTATTTTTTTCCACTATTTCTCACTTCAAGCACTCTTAAGTACTCAACAAAACAATGCTGCTCACACAAATTCCTGTGCCACTTGTGTGAAGCCCTGTGAAGCATGGGAAGAGAGGCGATGATGGAGGTGGACGGACAGTGCAGAAATGCAAAGGAATTGGTCCTTACTTCCATCTGTTTAGCATTAAACCCTCACAGTGGTGATTTGATTACCAACAGCTGCTCAGAGTCCAACGCGAGAGGTTCGGCAAAGGTTAAACCTGCGCATGTTCGGGGACAGGAAGTGATACACAGATGCTCCCAGTCAGAATTCTTTTTTCTCAGATCAATGCTGTGTGCTACACTGCTTTGGTGTTTGGTGTTTAGGTAATCAACAACTGTTTGACCAAGACATTGACTGATTTTTTAAGCTTCAGTGAGAAATACCCATGAATATTTGAAGCTTTTCGAAGAACACAAGCTGTCATACTTTTGGTCATAATTTATAAACTTTGTTGTTATTGTATTTATTAGTCTATTAAGAGATGAGGACAAAATCGTTTTTATTGGAGCAAAAAAACGTGACAAAATGTGCAATTATCACATCAATTAACTTCATACAAACAAACTTGCTCATGAATAAATAAATAAACAGACTGTAGCCTATACAAGTGTTGAATAATGTTGGATTACTATGTCTTATTTCAGTGGCTATTTGGGATTTTTTTGGGTAATGCATATATTAGGGGTGGGAATCACCAGAAGATCCATGATACGATATTAAGTCACGGCACAATATTACTGCGATTTGAAATATATTGAGATATACTAAGTATCGCGATAAAATATATTGCAATATATTGAACTTTTTTAACTGTACCCAGGGAAAACTTTGTCAACATCAGTTAAAATTTTGATCCAAGCTAAAGCAGTGGATTATATTAATCTAGTAGACTACGTAAAGTTTAATTTGCATTCGGGGCGTCGGTGGGTTAGTGGTAGAGCAGGCACCCCATGTACAAGGCTGTTGCCGCAGCGGCCCGGGTTCGACTCCAGCCTGTGGTCCTTTGCTGCATGTCACTCCCCCTCTCTCTCCCCCCTTCACACTTGTCTGTCCTATCAAATAAAGGCTACAAAATGCCCCCCAAAATATTAAAAAAAAAAAAAAAAAAAAGTTTAATTTGCATTCACTGACAATAGAGTTATAGCCTGCAATTAGTTTATTACGTATAATGGATGATGGAGATGAGAGTTAAGGGAAGTAGGGAAGAAGATCAAGGAACCTGGGATGAAGGGATGAGGGTCGAAGAGATGAGGGGATGTAGGGACAGGGAAGGAAGGAAGGTGGGGGGAAGGAAGGAAGGTGGGGGGAATGACAGGAGAAATTAGGGTTGCGCACAGGTGGAGGGTGGAATCGATGGCGGTTCAGTGTCGGCTGAAGGGAGGTGGGTCGCTTGCTCTGCTATGGATAGCGCCCCCTGGTGATTCCTGTCTTCTGTGGAGAGAGAGAGAGAGAGAGAGAGAGAGAGAGAGAGAGAGAGAAGGGAGCGAGAACAGCAAAAAGAAAAACGAAGATAAGGGGTTTTGGGGGTAAGGATGTGAGAACAGAGTCAAAGGGGAGGGTAACAGATAAGGTGTGCTTAAATACTTCTAGTACGGAAATTGATGACATTCAGGCATGGTCTTTGTTCCCGAACGTAGTTATAAAACTTCATAAAAAAAGTCGATACTTGGCACTGTGTGACAATACGATTTTGCCCCACAAAAATATTGCGATACTATGCTGTATCATTTGCCCGCCCCACTTCTAGCACATACTCACATAGCATTTGACTACTAATTTGGTCGTCGATTATCATGGCCATGGGAGAAGCTTTGAAACATTCGCAACAGCTGTAGTTCCAAGTATAAAGGTACAAAGAACCAGGGGAAATCCCTAAAAAGAGACACATGCTTGAGTATTTATGATCTAATACATTTCTGATGTATTTAAACACTGTAATGTTGTCATGTCATGATGTGTTATCAGAGATGGCTCAACACATACTGTCATATTCTGCCGCTGTCTGTCTGAGGGTGCGACCCGGCAGGCTCCAGACTGTCTTGCATGATGTTTGTGTCCTTAATTGAAATTGCTGCACTTGGCTGTGGCCCACTGAACGAGTCTTACAAATGGTATGTTTCCACCTGTCAGCTGGAGGGCTGCTCCCGCCTCCTACCCTCGTCTCATGCTGTGTGGCGGCTGCTCCTGTCCAGCTTCTTGGTGCTGATGTCTCAGTCTGTGCAGCAGTTTGTATTGCTCTGTCAGTACAACTAAGGACGAGTTCGGTGAAGCTGTAGATGATCACTCACTGTTAGAGAATCACAGCTTCTCCTGACACTTGTAGGAGAACTTTAAGTTAATAATACTCTCAAACACCGCCAATAGACAATGAGAACTGAGTCCTACAATTGTGTTGTGGTGACGCAATTTAACAACTAGTTTCACTGATTTAGATTCTTGGGGTGATAAACACAATGACTCTCTTCAGTCTTTCATGAACAAAGCTTACTGATTAAACTTACGCAAACAATAGCATGAGTCTTGAGAATGTTGTTGCTCTCACCTTCGCTTCATTGTGCAAAATGCACAAAACCATGCTTTGCTCATTTTCACACCCACTCCTTTATCTAGAGCTATTCTTGCATCTTTTTGTTAGAGTCGACAATGTGCACAAAACTAGTGAGTTTGAGTGATGGTTCTGGAGTTATTGGAAACTCCAGTAGTGTTTGATGACGCTGCTTTTTCAAAATAAGATAATAAGATTGGTGCTGCTACCACAGTTCTAAATGACAAAATCTCTTGTAGTAAGTTTGAGGTTTTGCAAAAAAAAGGTAGGTTGTGGTGTGTCTGTGTGGGGAATGAGGACGCAGGGGAATATGATAAATCTGCAGATGCTGACAGAATTTTTCCAAGAATAACACATTTTAATGGCATTCAGTCTACATTTTTCTTTAATTAAAGAGTAACTATGGCTGATGATTTTCCAGTCAGGGTCTGTGAATTCTCATCGGGCATCGGGCCATATGTGGAAGGTAATTAACTCCTCACCGTGTTGATGACTATTTGTTTTAGCTCAGCATTCCCTCTCATTATGACAGTCTAGTAGGCAGCCACACCATTTCCCCTCATCTGCGTAGGTGCAGTGTGTTTTTGTTAATTAATCGCCTGAGTTTTTGTAGTGGAAATCTCCGGGTTTTTTTTCTGCGTTGGTGCTGAATCTGTGGTTTTCTGCTCTGTGTAGTTAATGATGCTATATTGGTTAACAGTCAAAGAGGCGGCTCCAACCATACAAGTAGGATAACAGACAGAGATGGAAAAGGATCTATATTTAGTGTTAGTAAAGCTGTTTGTGTGGAGAGGAAGTGGGTGCATAGTGCAAGCATGATGTTGATTACACGCCTACACGTATCACCCGTTCTTGCTTTCCTTGAGGCTGGCAACCGACAGTCAGACAGGATTTATTGCTTTATGTCTCGACTGAAGAGCAGCCGGCAAGAAAGAGACTTGAGCAGGTGCTTGAAATAAATGTATAAAATTATGAAACACTACAAGCTGGACCACATGCGGCATTTGATACTTACTACTGAATAGTGAGGCAGTTTAGAAATTACACACTGATTTGATGCTATCTTTGTGGTTTGTTCTTCAAAGATCCGCAAATTCTACTCATTCTTAACACAAATGTTTTTCATAGCAGGCATGGCTAAAGTCAGTTAGTCAATCCATCAACCATTTAAGCTGTTTCTCTGGCAAAAATGCAAAATATTTTCTAGTTCCACATTTTCAAATGTGATGATTTGCTGCTTTCCTCAATATCACATCATTGTCAGTTGGAGTCGATTAGACACAGGACTGATGTTCACACAAATTGATCCATTTGAAGACATCAGCTTAGACTTTGGGCAAGTGTGATGAGCATGTTATAGACAAAATTGTCAACTTATTAAAGCTGGGGTAGGCAGTTTTGTTTTGGTTTTACTGGCAAAAATCCCCTGATAAATTTTGAGTATATTTTAATTTAAGTGGACCAAGAGAAAACTACACTTCTGCACCTCTTCTTGGCTGTTGTACAAACGCAGATGCGTGTCTGTTCCTTGAAAGATTGATTGAATGGCTGAAAGCCTTGCAGAGAAAGTTGCAGCTCCAGCACTGGCAACAGCTGCCTACCCTGCAAAGCAACCCAAAAAAGGAGACAGACTTATCAGAAAGAGAGTCGAAAAGAAAGCCTGACTATAAACGAAATAAAACACATTTTAATATCGGTGTGTCAGAGATGGAGAGAAAATGCTGCTGATGGTTTAGCCTTCAACTATCCGGAGCTCAAGGCTCACAGCTCCGGCTTCATGCTCACATTTATGTAGCTAATATCAGCTTGAGTTTCAAATCACAGCGTATCCCCTGCCGCTAGAGACCAGCTCCTGGGGAGGAGAGCAGGCAGAGATGGACCCCCACGTGGCAGCTAAGCAACTTGAACCCAGTCAGCGCACCCCACTGGAGCAGCAAAATTTTTGTTAATACTGTTACACAGGTCAGACCTGGTCCACCAACCTGCTGTGACACCCACTGGTGACAGTGCGCTGGTCAAATTCAAACAGCTACATCTGCCATCTGCCGACCAAAGGTCTGTCTCCTGAGCTGCTGCCTGCTGATTTCCTGGTGAAACAGTCCACAGTGGCGGGGAGTGAGGCGAAGGGATGATGGGGTTGCGAATGTTAGCTTGTCGTATTTGTAGTATGATAAGCAGGGAGGGAGAACGAGGGGCTGAGTGAATGTGCTGCCTGCTACTCTACAATGAAATAATCTTAAATAATTCAATTTCTGGGAGACACTGGGTTACTGTATGAAGCGTGTGCATATGCCTGTGGTTGTCTGTGGGAGAGGTGTAGGACAGAGAGGCAAGAGCAGCAGGAGGAGGGTGTATTTTGCCTTTTCCAGATTTAAAAATAATGGTCAAGAAAATAATGGATAATGAAAATAATCCTGAGATGCAGCACTGGTTTCACGACCCTTTCTTTGACTGTTAATTTTGGGTGGTAGTTTTGGTCCATCTGTGTTTCACAAAGCATCCAGATAGAGAACATCCCAGCACAAGAAGCTGTGCCGAAGCTGAGACTCATCCACTGGCCCTGTATTCATGGTGGAAACAGGCCTCTAATGTTTTCCTGGTGCTAGCGTGCATGTGCTGTGTGTGGGTGGAGGGCTGGGATGTATGGCTGGAATGCTGGAGGGGAACTGAGTGACAGGTTTGGACTTCGGTAGGTAGGCGGGGTAGGGGAACATGTCGTCTGTGACATCACCACCACCCGAAGGCTCGGCCGGGCCAGCTGCCTGCTGCAGAGGTGGAGTTTCCTTCCTGGTGAGCTGACCGGGGCCGAGTGTGGCCTGACCCACCTTGCCACCAACATCTAAACTGTACTTCAGCTTGGTTCTGCGAGCTTTTGGATTTGTCCCTTTGTTTTATTTTGTTCTCTTAATCTATCAGTTGTGCTTCTTTGTACAGTGGGCTTATGCACCGCCTAATTTTCTTTTAGCAGGGTTGAAATTCCAAAGATGTTAATAATCCTGGTTTAAGAGCTCACATATACACACACCCACGATGGTGGTCATGTCAGCACTGGCCTAATGATTGCCTCAGTGGAGCTTGAGTTTGCTCTTAGGTTGTTTTTAGCCCCATTCCATGCTCCACGTTGTTATCCAGCAAGTTGGCTCGATTTAAATAGTAGTTTACCTCAGCTTGTCAGAGTTGCCGCAGAACACTTTAAATGCCTCAGTTGTTTGTGCCAGTTTGTGGTGAAGGCAGAATCATTTATCAAAGAAGAGGGCATTTAGCAGTGAATCTTTTAAGATCTAGTGCACACAGGCCACTGTGGATCATCTGTGTGTGTGTGTTTGTACAGTCCAAACTACACTCACACACAACAGAAATGAGCTGTTGACCCCATTGTTAATGTCAGCCGTCCCAGTGTTTTCATGGAAATCTGTCTAGGAATCTGTCTGCCCCTTCAGCACGCACCTGTGATATAGTCTGGCAGATAACAGTAAGAAGCCTGATGTCATCCCCTCTCTCTCTCTCTCTCTCTCTCTCTCCCCCTTTCGTGCTTGCTGGTCTTGTCCGTTGAAGGCAGAATGGCCAAAAAAAATATCTTTAAAAAAAAAAAAGAAGCCTGACATCATTGCTTATCTTGCAAATTTGTTGGATACCTTCTGACATTTTTTCCCTTACTTATGTCAATATGATACCGGAATTACAGTATCAGTACCAACTGTTAATAGAATTACATAAGATTTTTAGTCAGCTGACAAAAAATATTGATCCATACTTGTTTATTAATAGTTTCAGTAATTTTTTGGTCTTTTGGTTTTGGACTTCTGGTCGAACAAAGCAAGACAGTTAAAGACGACACCTTGGGTTCTGAGAAACTGTGATGGGTGTTTTTGGACCTTTTTCCAGACCAAACAATCAATTAAATTGAGCATATATTTCAGGCAGGACATGATGTCAAGCTCAGCTCACATCCCAGCTACATCAGCTGATCTCAAATAGTCCAATCAACTGATGGATCAGCTGATTGATGGAAGGGAGTCAGCTGATAGATGTTTGTGTTTTATGATTCCTTTCTATGCAACCAATTGGCGAATCTCATTCAGGGCGCCCTATTTAAACTGCTCTGGCCTGCCTACTGTTGCTGCTTCCTCTGCAAGCTGCTTTGCAACCTGCTTCAACCCCAGCTCCTCCTTTTCATGCTGTGTCTGACTTATCAGTGCCATTTCTGTTTGTCATTGATGCTGCTCTGTTCTGTTCTCGGGGGGTCTTTGATGCTGCTCTCTCTGCCTTAGGCTTTCCCTGTAGACGCATGGAAGGGCAGGGAGGTTTGCTCTTTTTGCCTCAGTCTTTCCTCGTTTGCACGTGGAAGGGCAGAGAGGTGTGCTCTCTCTACATTAAGGCTTTTCACGTAGGTGCATGGAAGAGCAGAGAGGCCCCAGAACAGAGCCATATAGCCAAATATAACACTGCAAATGGAAATAAAGTTTTCTTTGACTAAAGTAAAAATTGTAAAAATACAAAAAAGGCAGATGTATCGATAATGTAAATATCATTAGTTAATATAAACATTCCCTAAACCCTTTTTGGTACATGTAACAGCAGTGCTTAATGTTGTCAGTGGATGAGCTGGTACACTTTTATCTTTATTTGTATCTTTTCAGCCACAAAATTGTCGGTGTCTGTGTCTGTACTCAGACTGGGCCTGGTTTAGAGTAGAAATGAGTGGGATATAACCAGAAGTTGTTATTTTAAGCCTGAAATTGATATGGGTTTATCAGAAGTTGCTATATTTATGATCTCTTACAACAGTAAGAGATTGAACACTGCTACACAACTGAGGATTTTTCTTCATCACAAGTATGGATATTGACACATTTTACTGGGATACTCATACTCACATGAAGTACCATACTGGATAATCCTTTCATGTGATTATGCGACTCAACCCTGATGTTGTCTTAACAAAACTGTACAAGAACTTTGCCACAACGAAATTGTATAAAATGGACAAAGTTACGATTTCAATTAGGAAACATTCTATCAAAGAATGTGTAAAAAATTAAACAAAAACCTAACGCAGCACTTAATGCTATCTTTCAGGACAGTTTTTGCTACTTGGTATGTTTTCAGACATTACTGAGGTTAGATACCCAGCCCTAATTGTAGGTGGTGGATGTAGAAGTAACTTGTGGGTGCTGTTGCCCCCAAAAACCTTGGGGCAGCTCTAGTTGACTCATACAACCTGATTCATTCTGTTTGAGGAGCCTGGTACATCTGATGAAGTCACGCACCAATATAGGATTTATAGGTCATATTACTGGACATGACTCAGGCTGGCTTATGTCACATAGTTATTGGTAGTCCTCCTGAGTCATGTTGCACTCCCTCAGCCAGACCATCGCCTGGCCAGGCTGAGCTCCGGCCCTGTTAGTGCTGGCTCTGGTGCTGCTGGCACTGCAAAACAGCCTCATCTATCACGGGAAACGGCTCTGAGAGAATCAGCTCAGCCAGAACAGAGCGCGAGGCAGCTACACTACCCGTGCGTGTGGAGGGAGGGGAGGAATAGCCAGAGGAGTGCGGCGTTCAATGCGGCTGCCCGAGGTTGACAGAATAGGAATAAGAGGTTGACGGGAAGCCGAGGTCACGTGCTGAAGCAACGGCTGGGAGAGTGGTGGTACTGGTGGTGGGAGGGACAAGAAACACAAGCAGCTTTTTTTTTTCTCCTACTCTCTCAGTCTCTTTCTGTCTCTGTCTGGTCGTCTGAAGGCACACTGGCAGTGCAGTGAAGCATGTTCTTAGGATACACAGTAATACTGATGAATTATTGAACAGTGGTGAGTGGATGTGACACAGGCCAGCTTGCATGCTGCAGAGCGACAGGAGAGTGAAAGGGAGAGATTACCTGCATCTCCTGCAACAACTGAGCGCTGCAGGTGAGAAGAAAGAATATGCATACAAGGGATGATAAGTTGGAATCACAAACATCCACATAACAAAATTAGAGCTTGAGGCGATTACTGATGTTGGTATTCTAGAGCTGTAAGACAATGATGGTGATAAAGCTGCAGCAATTAGTAGATAAGTCAATTAACAGAAAATTAATCAGAAAATATTGTAAGAATGATAATTGTTTTAGTCACTTTTCAAACCAAAATTCTACCTTCTTGAAGATTAGGATTTCATGCTTTACTTTGCTGTAAAAGAGTTCTAGAGTTTGGACTGATGGTCAAATAAAGCAAGTAATTCGGATCCATCGCCTTTGGGAAAACGTTTGGGAAAATCATAGCAAATGTTTTCTGTCAAAGCGACTAATCAAGAAGATGATCATTAAATTGACGATTAATTGACGATGAAAATAATGGTCACTTGCAGACGTAGCTGGCCACAGTTTGTCACTGACCTTAGACTAATGTTCAAGGCATTTCTGGACTTCCCTACACTTACTTCCTACTATCAGCCAACATATAACCTCATACTGATGTCTCTGTAAAGCTAAAATTGGTTGCTAATAGTTATGCAGATGCATCAGTCAGGCTCTAATCACAATCAAGGAAGTGATTTAGCTGCTTCTTTTTTCCTGTTATGTTATCAGCTGTCTATACTGAGAGAGTCAGATGACATGTAGTACAGGTCCCTAGCTGCCCAATAACAGCAAACAAACAGTATACAACCTGTGAAACGACACACACGTTCACACACAAACAACCTGACATGTAAATGTAAAAGTTTAATTTGGCTTGTTGTTACAATGACAGGGAGTCTTGTCTGGATGTTCTGTCTTCGTGATTGCACCGTGTTTTAGGGTGTTGGTTTGACATTCCCCGAGCACTCCCCTCAGCTGTCACCACTTAACTAGTCCCCGAGGAGAGCGAGAACTACAAAACATGGGAAAAATGTAAAAAATGCATGACTCCTCCTCCTCTTGGCTCCCTGCCCCCTGGCCCCACCCTTCCAGTTTAGGTTACTAGGAGACCAGATATTGGCCCCAGAATAAAAGAATCAAAGCCTTCAGGAGTGAGTGGTGTGACTGCTGCAATTGAGGAAACATCTTGTAAAATGGGTTGTTAGCATGAAAAACCAGCCTGCTGTCTGAGCCTAAGCAGGGGTTGTTGTTGTGTGAGGGAATATTTACATGACAGTTTTTGTGCAAGTGTCTGCAGACAGCGTGTTTACCTCCTGTCTGCAGTACGGTTGTAAAGGTAGAGGTCATTGAGGCTGTCTGGGCTGCTGTAACCAAAACACAAGGACAGAGTAGTTGTTTGTTCTCATATCCATTCATTATAAAACCAGCTGATTTTATAGACTGTATCTGTGCCTTTAATCCATGGTGCATACTTAGGTTAAACAAGATTTCAGTGTATGGTTGTGTGTTGATGCTGGTGACAAAATAAAGTGTACACAGGACAGTCATAAAACTGTGGACACTGTCCTCCTACCATGCACAAAGGAAATGAAATAATTGTGCATGGTGGTGAAACTGCTCCAGGAACATCTTAGAAGACAAAACGAAACAATTTTTTGTCTCTTTAAAGGTATACTGTGCAGGAAATGTCGGCCACTGGCCAGCGAAAGTGAAAGCCAACCCTAACTTCATCCACTTGGCGTTTCCCTCGCTAATTTTTCTGCACTGTGTTGGTTCCCATTTGGATGTATGCTGCTTACAATCTGGTACGTGGTTGCCACCTTTTTGAAAAGTCCCGACTTCCACTGCCAAACCTGCACTCCTATCTCATTAAATACTGACGCTTGGTTGGAGGCCCTCAGCATCAGATACCGATGCACCAGGCAACAGCATTTTTTGATCCTCCGAACAGTGGTGTAGTATAAAGAGCAACAAAATCTGCAGAAGGCAGGTGGGTCAAACAAATGTCGGACTTTCACCCAGGAGACCGCTGTTCATTTCTCCAATGACACCAAAAGTCAGTTAAATTATTTTAATAAGCTTTTAGTATGTGTAGCATACCACGCAAGTGACATATGTGACGTGATGTTACATTACATTAGTAACATTCGTATTTTAAGCCAGTCCATTATGTATTTTTTGTCTTAACCACATGCTTTTGTTGTCTAAACCTAAGGAAGTAAACTTAAAAAATGGTTTATTTTGAACTGAGACAATATGCATTTTATTGCAGCTTCCAAATAAGTTCAAAATTAGCCGCCCACCGACGCCATTTACGTGAAATATGATGAACTCACTGTCTTTGGTTTAGTTTTACTCACTATTTGATGATCCAGGCTTCAGTTGGTTTTAGAGATGACTGATTTGCAGGATGCATGGAGATTTGCAAGATAACACTATCTACCAATTGTCTTGATTGTCGCGTTCAAAAAATGAAAGCAAAATCCAACAACAAACTTTCCCCAAATAAACAGGCCTTTACAAAAACAAAGTTCAAATCAATGGGGTATTAAATGAGTTCATCAAACAATAAAAACCGAGATTAACCAAAAACACGGCGCTTAAAGCTTTACCCCATGGCGTCTTCCACACTCCACACTCACTTCAGCACACCTGCCTTTAATTAAAGGTTCCCAAGATGACAGGTCAGGAGGTGCATTAAAGTGAATCAGAAATAATAGGAAACTAGGACTTTCTTGGCTCTAATACATTTAATGAGCAGAAAATGTGCCTTTCCTGTGAAAATCAAAGTTAATTTTGAGAAAACACAATGCATGTAATGAGCAAAAACTGACAAGCAGTCCCCTGAGTGTCCAAAACTGACGCTGGAGGGGTGTCACCTAGAGTCCCTGCAAATAAATATACCACCACACACCTCTAGTGAGCCATAAGTGATGATTAAGAGCATTTTTTATATCAGTCAATCTTTATTTATAAAGCACTTTTCATACAAAAAATGTAGCACAAAGTGCTTTACATGGTTAGAAGAAATGCCCCTCCCATCCACCGCCCAACCACCCACACCCCCACAGACACACCCACCCACCCAGCCACACAGTCATGGTGTAAACATAAAAACATGTGGCATATGAGTCTCTACGTTGTTTTCTATGAATATCCTGCACAGTATATCTCTAAGGTAATTGGCAGTGTTACTGTAAAGTGAATGCCTTTGAAAGGTGCATATATTGCTTTGTTCCTTGTTAGTTTATAACAGTAAAGCATGCTGGTCTTGTGTGCACACTGCAAAAATCAGTATATAGAAGTTATTATGGAGTTGCGACACAGGACTTGTCTCAACCTGACGAAGTGTGTAGACCTCAGACATATTCACAGTTTGTCTCTGTTTTGTCTCTCCTTTCTCTCCTGCAGTCATACTTTGTCACCGACTATGACCCCACGATTGAAGACTCTTATACCAAGCAGTGTGTGATTGACGAAAGGGCAGCCAGGCTTGACAGTAAGTGCACTTTGCTGAACAAACATGACCAGAGTAAATACATGCACACACACACACAAAGTCTACACACCCAGGCTATTTGTGTGTTTCTATTGCATTATACTGCACTCGAGGAATTTCTTTGCAAAAGTCTATTTTGCTGCAAGTTATTCTTTGTGTGTGATTTACGTCGCTGTGTGTGTGCGCACACTCTCTCTAGTCCTCGACACGGCTGGACAGGAAGAGTTTGGAGCCATGAGAGAACAATACATGAGGACAGGGGAGGGCTTCCTGCTCGTCTTCTCAGTCACTGACAGAGGAAGGTGAGTGACAGTTCTCGTCATGTGCAAACGCACAGCTACGAGCTCGCTTCTCTGTCCTTCTCTCTCTTTGTTTCTGTTTGCACATCTCTGTTTACTGTTCACAATTGCACTCGCTCGCTCTCTCTCCCCTCCTCTGCCTCTCGCTTCACTATAACCATAAATCTTGCAGCGATACTCTCACTTGTTGCCGCCTGTACTTCCGGACCCCCTCGCTGTTGTTCTTGTTGTCATTTTCTTTTGTTCTTAACATTTCTCCCTCATCCTGTTTTCTTGAAGTCACTTATTCATGTACCTTAACTTCCTATATAAAGCCTGTTTGCTGTTTAGGCAATACTACATGGGCTAGTATAGAGATGAGAGACTAGAACTTAATAACTTTTGATCTCTTCTTGACATTAACTGTAAACTGTATGTATTGGCACTAACAGTCTTTTTACCTCTTTAACCCCACTGACCCACTGGTGAGTCAAACACATGCCATGCAGCTTAGCTTTGTTCAAACTTTATTTTAACCCTAACCCTCCAGTGGAGATCTGAAAGTTCCCAAAGACACCAAATATGTCAGGTTGGATGTTGCTTAAGATATCTAGAATATTTCCACTTGATGTAATGGCGCAATCATACTGTAAAAACAGTGGGTTTTATGTATTTCACCCAGTGTAAACATGAATTAGCTTTCATCAAGAGGTGGTACAAGCCAATACAGAATATACGGCAAATCAAACTGTCAAAACAGTGTGGAATAAGATGATTTTTCTAAATTTAAAGGCCAAAATTTTAAAGATTATAATCCAAACTTTGGATTCCAAAGGATTCCAGTCCTGGTTGATTTGGCAACACCTGTGGTAACCGTGGTAACAGAAGGGGCAATTCAATTCTACAGCACAACTCGAGCTGCTACCTTGTCAGAAATCCAATAGAAAAGCAGTTTACAGTGCAACCAAGCCAACTCAGGTTGTTTTAATAAAGTGAAGAGTGAACAGGCTGTTATCAATACGAAAAAATTGCACTGCAATTACAAACTGCATTACATGCGTTTTCTTATCAGTGTCTTGTGGTCAAGATAGGAAATCTGAATCCACCACAAGAATGGCGGACTCCGCCACTACAAACAGAATTTACCCAATACACCAAATCAGTTTACTGTGACGTTCAGGTAGAAACTCCTGCATCCCCACTGAGCAAATGCTGCCTCATTTGATTAGTTTTTAGCCACCTACAAATATCAGTATTACTTTAAGTGCACACCATTTTCAGAATATTTTCACCACTTAACCTTACTGTCAGTAATAAAACAGTGGTTTTACTTTACAGAACACGGGAGTAGCTAGTCGACCACTGCCTTGATTAATTTATGTGTAAGGTAAAGCAGGGAAAATTTTGCAGATATAGTGTACATTTAAACTGATACAGATTTTTTAGGTGGCTAAAATATATTTTGCTGCAGCCCCCCATCCGTAGCAGTACATTGCTTAGCTTTCGTGTCGGTAGGTCTGACTTATCAAAGAAGCTAGCAAAGCGACATAGTGCATAAAATAAGCACAGCAGAAACTTCAGATAGGTCGGACCACCTTGTCTTTAAATATTACAGTTATGCCTGAAAATGACAACAGGAATATTCTAGCCAGTTTCATGTGCCAGTTGTCTACCAGGAAGTGACTGAAGTGACAGCGCTATAATAACTGAATGTATATACATTAACTGTTGACCATAAACAGTATCACAAAATATGGCTCTGATTGTATGAAAATCTCACTAGATGATAAGGGCTGATTTCCCTTCTATGTGGCCTGAGTCACCTTTGAAATATTTTTCACATTACACTGTATAGTATTCTTCTTGCAGTCTGTCTGTCACACCCCATCTTCACTGTCTTTGTGTCCCTGCCCAGCAGTGCAGTGAGCTGCATTCCCCTGCCCCCACCCACAGCCCCCTCCCAATGTTTATGTTGTAAGCAGTCTTTCCTTCCTCCATTTATATTAGTCAAGTCTTTCCAGATTTACTATGTGCTCACCAAGCTGTCTGCGGGCCCGTGGCTGGAATGCCGTCCTGGGTTTGTGGTTGCATTCTGCCTGTTTTTTTTCTCCCCCAGATTGACATTTTTATTTGCTCTTTGGTTGAAAAAGTGCACATGGCCTTTATATTATAGTGGGACAACGGTCAGGTCAGTGCACGGAGCCCAGCCTCAGACAAACACATTTTATGTTTCTGTAATAGCGTGGCTGCCTTCTTTTTTCTCTTGGCTAACACATTCGGCTCTCCAGTCTGATCCACAGTGGCGGTGACCCCAACTTCTGGGTGAAGGGTGTGTTTGTGTGCATGGGTGGGTCATTTAGCAACACTGCGATGCCGGGCACGTGTGCTTTTTTTATATGAATGCATCTGCATGTAAAAACACTATATAACCTGTTTGTGCAGAAAATACAACCTAACACTGTGATGTGTTTTACAGCTTTGAAGAAATCTACAAATTCCAAAGACAGATTCTCAGAGTGAAAGACAGAGATGAATTCCCTATGATCCTTGTAGGAAACAAAGCAGATCTGGAACTACAGAGACAAGTAAGTCCAACAGATTGCAGAGATCTGAACCCACTGACTAACAAAGAGATGATATCAAGCAGTCTGAGGGACTCGTATTTGCATATTTGAAAGTGGAAGCAAGTGCTGCAGCTGCAGCAAAGCTGCCAAGATACAACAGGATGTGACTGAAAGAATAAGAGAGGCTGTAGAAATGGTGGTGTCAGGAGGGGAGGATGGATGGAGAGAAAAGGGAGTGTGATGAAATGATGAATTTGATGCTGCTGGTATGCAGTCGATCGTCACTTCCTGTAGTGAAACCACACCACCCCCTCATGGTGAGAAGAAGCCTTACAGGCACAAGTAACTTATCATTATCAATGGGTTTTATTCACTGAGATCAGCTTTAGTATTTCAAGCCTTAGTGTGAAATTAGCTTGTGTTGGCTTTTACTTATTATCTATTCTATCTATGCTGTCGACACATGACCTAATCAGCTTGATGATAGCTCAGATGCCCAAAAACATAACACATAAAAGCACTTAAAAGTAGTACTATATTTACCACGAATAGATTTTTCAACTTTATGCCATTTGACAAACACATTAGTACATATTTCCTTATATCAGTGTTGGAAAAATCTGGTTTTATCTGGTTTTTACTTAACATTTTCTCATTTTTGTTAACTGGTCTGTAGCCATCAGGGAGTCGAGCTTTGGATCTAATTACTTCTGCATTATTCAGGTCCAGATTTTCTGCACAGCTGTTTAAAAAAAGAGGCCGTCCCACATGCATTCATACTAATTTAAGTGTGTAGAAACTTTACACTGGAGAAATCACAAAATGAGATGCAATTTTTAAAAAGAAGGACATGTATATAAAAAAATTGCTTCATCTTTTTCTGTAATGGAGGACAAAGCGAATGTGGTGTTGGAACAAATGGTAGATGATATTGTGAAGGCTCAGGAGGAAGCCTTGTTTGGTCGGAAATAAGAAGTGGTGATGTAAATGTAAATATTTAATACTTTGCTTGGATATATTTATAGGTGAGAAAAGGAAAACAACAAAGTTCTTCTTTCAGTGTTATTAAGGGTCACTTTCACTTGGATGTGAAAGTCTGAACATGTGCACACTGAATTCTTCATACAGTGTCATATGCACTTAAAGTATGTGGCACGCATTTAGTACTACAGCAGTATTACAGTAAATGGTCCATTAGTCTTTGCTCCTGCAGGGATTATTAGTTAATACAGTAAACAATGTTGAATATGTAGGGCAACTTATTTAAACTGATCTTAGCTAGAGGAGTGCAAACTAGGTGCAGCAAAAGGGATCTCAAGGTCATGACAATTCAGTTTTATTCATAAAGCCCAGTATCACAAATTACAATTTGCCTCAGAGGGCTTTACAGCATACGAAATCCCTCTGTCCTTTGACCTTCACAGTGGACAAGGAAAAACTCTTTAATGGGGGCAAAAATTGTCAGAAATCTCAGGAAGTTTGTTTCAGTGTGTCATGAATGCCTGTTCATTTTTAGGGTTTATGGAAGATGCTTTACATGTGTTGTACCTAAATGTCTTCCTTTTGCCACAGGTAACCCAGGAAGAGGGCCAGCAGCTGGCTAGACAATTGAAGGTCACATATATGGAGGCTTCAGCCAAAATCCGTATGAACGTAGACCAGGCTTTCCACGAGCTGGTTAGGGTAATCAGGTAGGTGATTAATAAAGGCATCATGAAGATCTTTTAGTGACTCAGGTTTGCTGTTTTCCAAAGGTGTAACAGTGGTTGAAAAGATGAACATTCATGCACTTCTGTTGAAACCGTAAATAATGCAGGATACAGTGAGGGCTTTTTTCATATGGAACATGAAATATTCACGACTCAGGGTGCCCTGGTGACACCTTGGTGGCCGAGGGATTAAATCAATGACCATGAATCACAACGCTCCTGGGTACATCCTGTCAGGGACCTTTTCTGTATTTCTCTTTCCTTTTTTTACTGTCATTTATCTGCTGTCAGCTCCCCAATAAAGACATGGATCCTAATCATGAGTACATAAGCAACAATCAGATACCAAGTTGTGAATTTAAAAAAAACATCCTTTGGCATTATGTATTAAGTTTAACAAAACTCAGGTGATCTGCGTCATCAGGACTGTGAGTGTGTTGTTCAAACAGATTTGACAACCCCACAAATGACATCATTTTTTTTTGATCCTATGACCCCCTTTACACCTGGCAGTAAAATGTGTTATGGGTGATCATATTTGCAATCGGATAGTGATTGACCGCATGAAAGTACAGGTGTACATGCACCCAAAAATTGAGGATGGATTGTGATCCAACCGGCCAAACCACCTTTGGAGGTGGTAAAGGACGCATTGCGACCACTTTAAACACAAGTGTAAATGCAGTTGTGTTTTCAATCCACGACTACATGGGTGGAAATGTGTAATCAGGCACAACTGCGTCAAACCAGCGAGGCAGCAGACGTTAAAGCTGTCAGGGGCACACAGTGCTCTCCTTCACTTGATGCTGACACCACTGGGCTACTGGTCTCCCTCATTTGTGATCCATCCTGTCAATCACTGTCTATACAATTATGTAGGTTTAATGTTTAATGAGACTGTTCCATAGTTTAGGACCAACAACTGAAAATGCTCGATCACCTTTGGTTTTTAACTGGGGGTTGGGAGGTGGAATAGGGGATGAGCGGTTCAGAGATGTAAGCAGGAGTGTGCCCATGCACCGCTTTAAAAAACAAAACCAAACAAAAAAATTAAAATTAATTCTGTTCTTCATTTGTAACCAGTGAAAAGAGGCCAGTATCAGGGTGATACGGTCTCTCTTCCTGATACCAGTAAGGAGTCTTGCTGCTGCATTTTGGAAGGAAAACCAGAGTTTGCAAAAGTCCAGTGTGTCATGATCGTTCTGCTCTCTCCCAACTCCCAGGAAATTCCAAGAACAGGAATGTCCACCGTCGCCAGAACCTACAAGGAAAGAGAAAGACAAGAGCGGCTGCCATTGTGTGATCGTCTGAGTCGGCCTTATCACTGTAACTCATGCAGCTACTCTCTACAACCCCACCCACTCTGCCTGACATCACATCCTAAGTGGATGACTGACCGCTGCCTTCTCCACGTGCATGACTTCAGACAGCCTTTTCTGAGATACTCTGACCAGGAACTGCTGTCCCCAGGACATCACTATGGACAACTGACAATGCCAAATTTTAACACCACTCTACCTTCAGCCGTAATCTAATTCACACGAGAGAGTCCCCAACACTAAACATTGCCTTCTAAATCAGCCTGACAAATTAATGTTTTGTACTCTGAAGGACTTCTCTTGCCTTGTAGTGACATTTGTACTTGCTACCGAGATTGAATGAAAACTATATATCCAGAATGTTAATGAGTTTCTTTAGTTTTCCGGTGTCTGACCAGAGCAGAGAGATTACCTTATGAAGCTTTGTGTATGTTGTGCCATATCCACCTTTACTCCCATGTGCTAATCTGCTACTGTACATATGTGACATTTGTTGTGATTTTCAAAGTGTACTTCTAATGATCTATTAAATCACCACAGTACAGTGTGTGAGGTTGAGTTTGGTTTTACATATATGAAAGTGAATATATAATTATGTATATAAATATAAAGCCTAGACAGCCCTTAAAGCTACAATGATAGAACTTTCTGGCATTCTGCAGTGGATTCTTCTTCTTCGTCTGTGGTTCCTGCTTTCATCTCAATTTGCCAAATATGGAGTGTCTACTGTATTTGATTTTTTTAAAAAGTCTTATAGATTGAAGCATTCTTATCCTCTGCCGTCTCCTCAATGTACTGAAAGGTGGCGGTTCAGTCAGAATTGGACGTCATGCATTGTCTCAGATTTCTAAGAAGCGGTAGATGCATTTATTGGTAGCACATTCTGTGTCTTTGACGACTAACATAACTTCAGATCGAAACACTGAACACTGTACACTCGCTATTTCACTTTTAGATCCATTTGTTGCAAATCAAGAAGCTTTCAGAGTTCAGTTCAGATCATTCCGATGTAATGCATCTTTTCTGTCAAACATTCAGTCTATGATATAGATCAAATTACTGTTATATCATTCCAATAACACAGTGGCAATGTTTTTGTTTTGTGTCCTTGAGTTATTCTGTTACGTAATTTCTCCCCCCCCCTAAATGATCTGTCACTTGGAAAATAAGTGGAAGCATTGAGATGCACATCATAAAACAGCCGTTCTCCAATGGGACATGAACTCAGCGGACCTGCCACCTGTGGAGCTCTCATCGCCACAGACACAATATACTGTTCTGCCTTCCCTCTCCACTTGTGTACTTCTGTTCGGGCATATAAATGAAGTACTGCAGTTTGTTTTTCACATCATCATCTTGTAATATAAACAACATGAAAATCAGATGATGGAAGTAATGGACTTGATTAAATGTTTCTACTCTACTTTTATACATTATTTTCTTATCAAACTAGTTGACAAGTATTTTTATATGTTTATAAGTGAGTACACATTCACAGCATAGCTGTGTATATATGTAAAGAGGAATATTTAATTCTCTTGATTATTTTAAACTGAAGATGACTGTTGGCCCAAATTTACACAATTGGCTTATTCACCCAGATGTGACCAAGAATGTAATATCTTGTTGTGGCTTAGTTGTGGAGAATATATTTATCTTTGAGGTGCTCACCTCCCGCTCAGAGCGTAAAATGCCAGGTCAGGAGGGAGAGGGTGTTTAGAAATGATTCTGGTCTTTACATAGGAGCTTAAAACCACATGAATGAATTATTATAATGACTGAGATTTGAAAGACCTACTTCCCATCTTATTGCAAATCCTATAGTGTACATCCAAATCATACTGTTCGTTCTTTTTCTTCCATATCAGTGTCTTTTGCCCTGTGTCTAGCTTTTGGTGCTAAAATAAAATCTGTCATTGAGCCAGATGGGGTAGAGAATCTTTCTTTTAGATTAAAAAATAAAAGCTTCACAGACCTGAAGCTTCCATATGGAGCCTTGTGTTAGAGAAATCAATATTATTTACAGCATGACTGGTGTTAGAGGATCAATATGACCTCTCATATCCCAGAAAACAATGAATTTCCAAAGGAGAATTCCTTCTGTATGACCTCCTTACAATACTATCAGTTAGTATAGATCCAGATTGATCTACTTTGGTTTAAGTTGCACACAAACAGCATGTTTCTCTCTGGGTTGTATTTGTTTTGTGCATGTCAGAGTGAATATATATATATATTTATATGTATATATTTAAACACACAGACACTCAAACATCGTACAGAACTCTTGCTTCTTCCAAATAAATGCCTTTGAGAGCAAAAGTAAACACTGAAAGTATACAGTGTATACAGTCTGATGACAGACATCACTGATGCATGCATGCATACACATATTTGACCACAAGGGGGTTGTTTTGACCAAGGAAATGTTCTTAAATGCTTCAACCACTCTAGATAAACACATAACATGGAGACATTTCAACAGGTGGCAAATCAAAAGAAGAACATGCAACATATAGTTTTCGTAATGATGATGATGGGCACTCAAGAGCAGCGTCAGTGCTCCTTGGAATATTTCTACAACTCTGTTAGAGAGACGAACAATATTCCTCCAAAATATATTCCCTCAATATGTCTTTTAATGAGGTGGAGATCACCGTCAGTCCAAAATTTCCCAAGATGTTCATATCTGATGGCTATGAAGTCCGTAACATGAGATTCACATCATTTTCACCCTGATCAAACCATCAATAGTAACCTCTAAAAGTGTACTCCGATGGTTCGGTAAACACATCACGTAGAGCTTCGCCACTCTGAGTAATGTCCCTGCTATCCTTGACAATATGTGTGATTTTTACAGCCCTTTTCTCCTTGTGAAAAAGAGGCTTCTCTCTTTTCTGACAGAGCATGTCATCCCTCTCCACAGCTGTGCTTTGCTTTCAGTCCTTTGTTACTGGTGGCAGAATGTCCTTTGTGACTTTCGTACATTTAATCATTGCCTGTGATGGTACTGTGCAATTGCAAACTTCCAGGCTAATTGGTCTCATGTCCTGAGAGTATATAGCATCCCAGCTAGTCCTTGCATGTACAGAGAGAATCAGAATTTAGAGGTACAGTGTGTAGGATATAGTGACATCTAGTGGTGAGGTTGAAGAACTGATACTTCTCCTGTGTGCCCAGTGTGACAGAGAACTACGGTGGCTGATGCAAAAACATGAATGGCTCTATCTACGGCCAGTGTTTGGTTTGTCCGTTCTGGGCTACTGTAGAAACCGCTCCATGGACGAGGTCCTGCTCGGTATATAGAAGTAAACGGCTCATGCTAAGGTAATGACAACACAGTGATTCATATTTTCAGGTGATTTTACAATGATGAAACCATAGTTATGAATATTGTATTCAATTTTTGCCAATAGGTGCCCCTTAATCCCACACACTGGACCTTTAAGATTAAACACCAAAGGTATCCATTAACCTGTTTTAGTAATTTTGGTGTTGTGGGTGTAAAGATATCACCTGGCATCTAGTATTTAACACTGAACAATGCTAGTGATTATGAGTAAGTATAAAACAAGTATTGATTCCAAATGCACTTATCATTATCAGCAATTGATATCTTTTTGCTCCTTCAAAAAAGTCAACATGGAAAGATGTTAAACAGATGGACCTGCACTTATAAAGCACCTGTCTGGTCTTCCAACCACTCAAAGTGCTTTAACAATACATGTCACGTTCACACATGCACATGCGGCTGAGGGTACCATACAAGGTGCCACCTGCTACTCAGCTTAAATGCCCTCAGACTCTGATGGAACAGCCATCAGGAGCAATGTGGGTTCAGTATCTTGCCTGAGAATACTTTGACATGCGGGCTGGAGGAGCCAGGGATCAAACTGCTGATCTTCCGATTAGTGAACGACCCACTCTACCTCCTGAGCCACAGTCACCCCTAAGAAAGAGAAAGACATCTGCCAGTCTTGGCTGTGGTAAAGACGCAATATATTAAAGTTGTAAGCAGCACTGAGCCAGGGCCAAAGCAGAATGCAAGTATTTGGATGCTATTTGGAACTCTTGGTGTTCTTTAAAACTGAAAAATGAAAATGAAAAAAAGAAAAAAGATTCATCATGGTCATCGCAATATGCTGATACTCTACTGAAGTATGTAAATCCACTTTCGGAAACATTTTATATAGCTTATATACTTCAGTGAAGACGTGTTTCACATAATTATAAGTGTACTGAATTTTTACTTTGTTAAAGACCTGGAATGTATTCCATGTCTATGTATATTTTGCTCTTCCTGAGGTTTCTACCATTTTTTATCTTTTTTATTTTAAACAGTCAAAGTATCTGTGGAGACATTTTAAAATAAATACATAAATAAATTACACATCATTCTACTGGTATATTGGTAAATATTTTGGTGACAATTATTTGAATATTAGATAAAAAAAAAAGAGAAAATGTTTATACAAAACAAATAACAATTATTATGATTTTTTTTTAAGTTTTTAATGTGAAATGTCTAGAAAATTATATTTCTTGTAATAAGCCACACCCACTTCAAGCAATCATTTCCAAACTTTGTGCACTGACAGAGTGATGACTTTAGATGGTGCAAACAGAATTTTGTACAAATCGCTGCAGCTGATTAGAGGATTAAAAACTTTTTGTGGTGCCCCCAAGTGGCAGAATATCTTGAGCTCGGATGAAGCATCTGAACACGTGCACCAGGTATGGTTACAATCACTTAAACCAATGTTGATTTATGAGCATTTATGTAATATTGAACATTAAGACAGGTTTAAAAGATAATTTCAGAACCGTATAAAGGATTGATAAATGGATATTTCCTTGATATCTTTAGATCAGTGATGTCTGTAGATGATTGCACTGGCAAAGTTTCAATGCAACTGGATGAATGGTCTCTGACTGGTTCTCAAAAACAGGATTTAGAGGAAACTGAGGAAAAAGTCATAAAATTTGACCTTTTTAGTGCAGAAGACCATTGAAGCAAAGATGCAGAGGAATTGAGAGACTGAAATGGTAAAATATATTTTGACTCAAAGCCAAGCTCTGTTCGAAATTATTGGAAAAACACGTACCTAACCAGTGGGTGGAATTTGTATCCCACCTGCCAATGTTGGTGAGTTGCCTTTTTTACAGCATTGACACTTTTAGCAGATAGAAATAACACAAAAGAAGAATAATGTGTTGAGCGGGTGTCGCTGCTTGGACCCCTAAATATAGGCAAAAGAAAATAAGGTAAGTGTGGGAGGGTTGGAGGACCTCCACAGCTCTGGTGTCCTTTATGTTCATTTGTTAGCTTAACTAAGAGCTACTCAGTAGCAGATACTGGGACTCATCGAGTATTAAAATGGCGGCTCAAGTGGATTTCCTGCGCGCCCTTTGCCCTCAATCCCATCTTCCCTCTCTGGATTGGTTCACTTAATGATAGGATACTTTAAAGTGTCTCCATGTTTGCACAAAATCACAGTTGTGCAGACATCCAATTAGTGATCCTGGAGAAGCAGGAGTCTTAACCTGCATGCAGTAAGCAAGGCAAGGAGCTGTGTGCGAGCCTGATCCTGTGGAAAATACAAAAATTGGGCCTTTTCTAATTTACATGAAATTACATCCATGGCCAATTACCTCTTCAGAGTGCACCCATCCACACACAGCTTGATTCAGCATTTGAAAAATAAATGAACAGACAGAACAGTGCTTGTGGGCTACAACACAGCTACTATCCGGCTTTCTGTATTGATCAGCAAATGAGTGGGGAGGTTAATTGCTATTGGCTATCAAACAATCACGAGATGCCAATAATCAAAATACACAAACCACAGTTTAATCCATTGAGATGTGGCGTCAACTCAGACTTTTGACACAGTCAGTGAGGAAATTACCAGTAAAAAAAAAATAATCAGCGTTGTGTGGGTCCGCGTGAATGAAATAAATCAGCATCCGCGCGCGCACCGTGAGCTGAGCAGACAGCTCGCGCGCCCCTCTCTGTGGTGGTATAGCCCATAGGAGAGCGTCTGCCTCCGCACAGCCTCTCTGCTGCTCATTCACTCGGCTCCTCTAGTTCGTGTTTGGCTTGGGTTCAGTGAGGACGGAGAGAGGAGGCTTCACGCTCACATTCGGCCGTCTCACCACCCGGTCCAGTCCGCTCAGTTCGCCGGAGACATGGAGGGAGTCAGCAGCAACAGGAGCATGTCTTACAGTAGGTGGAGCTATGACAGGTAAGCGAGCTGTCCCCATAATAACAAGTGGAGCCTACGTTTGAAACGCCAGCTTTCATCTTAAGTCTATTGCGTTTGGTTTATTGGAGGGAACTCCCCCCTCAGTTTGGTGACAGGTGCTGATTTGGACGACAGAGATGTGATGTGAGTGTGTAAGTAGCCTGTAAGCATCATACTGTGTGTGTGCTGGCTTCCCTCTGTGTCTGTATGTCAATGTTGTATTTACAAATCTTCCATCATCCAACACAGCCCACCACAACATTCATAGGAACAGATTTGTCTGTGGCTTTCATAGTACTTTTGCTTTTCCATAATACTCCATCTATCTATCTATCTATCTATCTATCTATCTATCTATCTATCTATCTATCTGTCTGAAACTTACATATGCTAGAGAAGTGACAATTTTCATTTACTCAGTAGTCCAATACCCATCCGCACAGTGGCAGAATATCTGTGTACACAAGCTAAAGTGCTTCAATCACAGATCTGGACTCATTAGTCAGCAAGTTGGCAGGATACGTCTCAGCAGGGAGTGTGACTGTGATCAAGACCTCACATTTTAGGACAAATTCTAAGAGACGTGGAGTATGAACACATGGAGCTCAGATGATTAAAAAACATGGAGTCACGGCGGTCCTTGACAGTAGCCGGATTTCTTAACAATTTTTTTTGCAAGGGATTAAAAATAGAGGCAAGTGGAGGATTGTTTTCCGAGGTGTGATCTATGAGACATTTGATAAATAAGTATCACAAAGGAGGACGACAAAATGTCCACTTTGTGTGTGATGTCATCAACATAATGTCAGAAATAAGTGTGAATGAGTCAGTCAGTTTGAATAGTCATGACTTGGGAAAATGGCTCTTACATGGAGAAAACACGCTGTAATGTCCAATATGAAGAAACACATTTCTGCACAAATGCATCTCCCAAAAGCACAAATATCTGTAGGAATACTTCACCAGCCAAGACATATCAAAACATACAGTACCTGATTAGCTGATCAATTTCCTGCTCAGCCAACATTTTGAAACACAATGGATGGTTGTGGAGATACTGTGGCTGTATCATTGATCAGCAGGGGCTCCATCAATAGGGCAGGTTTTACCCTAACAGCCCTGTTTATGCTGGCTCGGACAATATAATTGGTATTCTGAATCTGTGCTTGGACATCCCAAGAGACTGCCGGTAGAGCCAGTGGTATCTTACCCTCCTAAGATTTCACTGAAATCATGTTTACTGTGTGCAAGCAGCTTTGGTCTGTAAGAGATGCCAGAGTCTGTGCATTAAGTGTTTGTTTTCACAGCAAAATTATATGTTATTTTTCCCCCCCAGAAAACCAATAACACCTCGTGGTATTAATTCACTTTGTAGTACGTGTTTCACAAATGTAGGTGAGCAGCTTTCACAGAGAGATAGTCATACTGGAGGCGATTAAATTAGAGTGGACTATTTTAATGAATTATTAACTCCATCTTGAGGCCAAAATCAATCCAACCAACACCAAATTGTAATGTTAATATAACACTTTCTTACAGGCACAGGATATTAGCAACAGGGGTCAAATTGAGGTCACTGGTTTACGCCTTTATCTTATACCCTTTGTCCACCAAAATTAGCGAGTACATGCACGAAAACCCATGAAGGATTGGTGATAGACTTCTTTCCCATTGCCAGTAGACTAGAGCCTTGTTCAGGACTCTGCAGTAGATGAGTATGCATTTCTGTTTTTTCTTGCTTGTGTGTAACATTTAACATCACAAACGTGCAAGACAACAGGTTAATAAACAGTAGGAACCAGCATGGAGGCCAATGAAAATGTAACATGGTTACATCTTTATTATATCTCTTACTTAATCAGTCTCTATTCAATGCATTCTCACATTGACCATGTCACATATCGGCGTTTGGTCATGGAACTTCAACATCCAGATGCGACGTGCAAGGTACCCTGGGTGCGTTGGTTGCTGGCGTTCTGGTACAGAGTTATGCCTTTTACAAGCATTGTGTTCTTTCACAGGAAATTTAACGTTTACATACAGTCTCTATCAAAATAAACACACTACGTGCAACAAACGCACATGGTTAGGTTCAGGAAAAAAGAGTTTGGCTTTATAACCTTATGGGATGCAACACCGCTTTCCTGAAAGTTGATGTTTGTTGGACCCATCCACCACCCCTTCTACTTGGACTTTTGCTGCCTTACCTGTCATTCTGTGGCTGTGGCTCAGAGGTAGAGCGGGTCGTCTACCAATCGGAAGATCAGCGTGTCGATCCCCGTCGAAGTGTCGGAAGTATCCTTGAGCAAGATACTGAACCCCCAAATTGCTCTCGATGATGCTTCCATTGGTGTGTGAGTGTGTTAAAAACTGAGTAGCAGGTGGCACCTTGTATGGCAGCCTTAGCCACTGGTGTATGAATGTGTGTGTGTGAATGGGTGAATGTGACTCGTAGTGTGCAAGCGCTGCAGAGTTATCTGTTCTGGGAACGAATGCCAGTTGTAACCTTTCCCACTAGAGACAAAAGCTAGCTGTTCGTGGGTGTTAGCGTTGTTTTTGTCAAGTGTGAGAGGGGCTTTATTGAATGAAAAATAACAATTCCTTGTGAGATCTGTGCAGGTGATGCTGGTTGTTGTTTTTTCTTGTCTGTGTTTTTTGGCAGCTCATTTGTAACATAAAGGAGGTTTGCATACGTCGTACCTTGTCAAAGAGCAGATACGTCTCCAGTGGCGGCACAGATTCTCTAAGGGGCAGAAAAAATGGCATCTGTCCCTTCTATTATTGTTATATCCCCTGTTAGGGTAGCAGAGGCCACACCTTTATGTTTCGTATTGGTTCATGACTTTGGGGGCCTCAAGTAATTCCAGCACTGCTTCACCCAGTGTCAACCTGAGCAGAGAGCTCA
This sequence comes from Epinephelus fuscoguttatus, assembly GCF_011397635.1. Classification (NCBI taxonomy): domain Eukaryota; kingdom Metazoa; phylum Chordata; class Actinopteri; order Perciformes; family Serranidae; genus Epinephelus; species Epinephelus fuscoguttatus. The sequence continues at coordinate 29,275,694 of NC_064753.1, read as the reverse complement.
TCAGACACAATGAGAAAGAGCACCTGTGTGGCTGCTTTGAGCCTTTAAAGCTACAGTTGGTTATGAAAATAACTTCTTGTCATATTTGCTGAAGTTGTCACTGCTTACACACAGTATAATATGAGGCAGATCGTCATGGAAAACAACAGACCAGAGCTGAGGAGTCTGTCACGCAGCTGTCAATCATGTCAACCACTGCTTGTCAGCTGGGACAAACTGTCAAATTAGGCAGCGCTCAAATCAGGAGTTTATTTCTCATCTCAAATGTTTTCAGAAACATATTTTAGTGTACTGTTTACCTGTAAAATGAGAAAATTTGTACCAAAGTAGCACAAGCTTAGCCTGTTAAGATCCCCGTCCATTCCAATGCACCTAACTTTTCTAGGATGTCTAGATCTGTGATTACTGTCACCTGACTCCACCTAAATGCACAGACTTTTTTGACTGGATGTCTGTAACCCAATCACAGTGTTCCACATCATCTAAAGTGGACTGCAGTTGAGCCACTTCCCCTTCTTTTACAAGCATGGCGGACTGTGAGAAAGGAGAAAAGGCAAGTCACATTTAATCTATTAATCACATTATTAAGGTACATAATCTGTGTTTAAATTGTTTAAAGTTAAGACGAGATGCTATATTACTTATACATGGAAAAATATCTTATGAAAGATTTATAGGTTTTACTCAAGGCTTTTTCAAAAACATCTGTCCATTGGAATGGACGGTGGATCTGAATGTCACCTGAGAGTAAATTGAGAAATACTGTTTAAATAGGGAAATACTAATTCCGATTCTCATGATAAAATCAGCTCATTATGCGTCCTGTTGATTATGCACACAGAACATTCATCTCAGGAGGTTTTGAACACACTGTTTTCTCCAGATACTTAAGAGATTGAGAATATTTTGGTTGTGATGACAAATGCAATACAAAATATATACATATATAATGTGTTTTACAGCGTCACTTTATTCCTTTATATAACTAAAATATTCATGAAAGATAAGTTTACTCATGTTTTTTGTAGGAAAAAAAATTATACTCATGATTTACGAGTACATTCAGAGTAGAAATCCAACCATACAATATATATTTTTGTTGGGCTCTGAGCAGCTTAAAACATCCTTGTGACATTCCCTAGCTAAAACCATGGGGATGGAGCTGGTAGTCTCATTTAAGATGAGTGCTGACTGCTCAGCAAAGTGAGTTCATTAGCCACGTTTCATTGTTCGTTTTACCAACTCACGGAGTTACCAATAGCTGATAAAGACTGCCAGCAAAATGAGTTGCTTCAGCTGATACTTGACAGTTACATTTTTGAGATTTTTTCCCTCTTTGGTGAGATAAAATGCAGCAAATTTTATTTATTTAGCGAATGCAAAATTCTCAAACAAAGCAGTAGCCTCTTGATCTATATTATGGAGGCTAGACCTCCTTTTAGTCTGTGCAGAGGGCAGGCTTCAATAATATGCTCCATAGTTTGCTCCTCTCTCCAAGCACACAGTGGGCTCAGGCTGCTCCCCCATCTGTAAAGGCTGGCCAAGCGGGGGCCTTGACCAGTCCTAAATCTGTTCAAGGTGGACCACTGTCTCCTTGGGAGGTTGGTGCCAGGGACTGGTTGAGTCGGGTTTGATACTAGATGTTTGTTTGGGATGTCTTCAGATTCCCATTCAGTCACCCAGGCAGACAGGGCATCAAAGTCAGTGGGTGGGGGGTCCTTCCAAATTGGACGTCTAGATTGGAGACGAGCAGGTGGTGGATTGAAGATGACGGCGTGGATTGGTAAATAGGGGGAGTCTTTGACCTTTTGGAGCATCCAATAGATGAGTTCAGTTTGTCTGATGTTGAGGGGGATATGTTAGATAGGACAGGGAGCCAGGGGAGTGGTGTTGAACGAATAGTCCCAGTTATGATTCGCATAGTGGTGTTAAGTTGCGTGTCTATGTGGTGTGTGTGGGGTGACCTGGACCAGACAGGGGCACAGTATTCTGCTGCAGAATATGACAGGGCCAAAGCTGAGGTGCGCAGTGTGGGGGCTGCTGCACCCATTTTGCACCTGCAAGTTTGCAGAGGAGGTTGTTTCTGGATTTCACCTTTGCTGCCGTTCCTTTAAGGTGTTCAGGCAGGCAGTGTCCTGTCCAGAGTCACTCCCAGTTATGTTGGATTAGGGGCTTGTCTGAACTGATGTCCACTCTGTCTGATGTCCAATTGTTTGGCAGCTTCTGAGTTTCGAAAATGGAAAACACTAGAGACTGTTTTTGCTGGGCTTGGTTGTAGGCGCCAGGCTTTGCAGTACTGGTCCAGTTTTGCAAAGTCCTCACTGAGCACCTGCTCCAAAGAGGCCAGGTCAGTAGCTTGGGTTGCCAAACAGATGTCATCAGCGTAATGCAGCAAAGAAACTCCATGTTGAACTGCAGTTGTGGGTTTGACTATATGTATCTTGAATTCACAGTGTCAGATCAGTGAAAAAGCTTAGTCATACTCATAAGACCTCTACAGTTTAGAGAACAACCAAATCTTGCTGATGTGTTTTTGCAGGCACTGCAATTCATGGTGGAGTCTGTTCGTATTTGGACCTACAGGATGTACAATCACACTGTGTCCTGGCACCCACTCAGTAAACACTGCATCCTAGAGATGGAGGGGCAAGGTGGGCTGACAAGATACAATTCAGAGCCTTCGGAGCTCAGTACACAGTGACCATGTCTTAAATCAAAGACAAGGATTAGTCAGATCTTCCTTGTGTGCACTGTACGTTCAAACTGCCCAGGATAAACAGGTATAGAAATAGAGAAAGCAGTGGAATCCTCATCCTTCTTTATTTAATTTTAATTTCACCCTAGAGCTTGTGTTTTATTCTGTTTGTAAATATGACTTCGAATTAGGTTAGGTGTCAATCTCCTAACTAGTTGCACAAAAGCTCAAGGCTAGTATTGAAGCCAGACAGGCAGAGCATAAAGACAAGAGAACATCTTTTCTCACAGTATCTGTGTCATTAATAAAGTATATAAAAATAAAAAAATAAAATAAATAAATCATGATTTAGCCCTCCTTACACACGAAGCTGGCATTTTTCATGCCCCACAAACAGTCTCCAAAGTGGCTAAATCTAATAACAGTGATTGGGGTTTATAGTCCTGGCATACTATAAGATTTTCACCACATGTTGATTGCAAAAAATATTCACAGTCACTTTATTATCTATGGAAAATTTGGAAAAAAGTAATGCATTAAATCAAATGCATCTTTAACTCAGCAGTTGCACTTAATGGATAGCAAAAAGGCAGCCCGTTAGAAAAGAAAAGAAAAGATTTAAGAAGCACTGGATTATTGACACATTACAATCATCTGTGTATCATAAACATGATATCAGTATTTTATTTTTAAATATCACAGTTACCGTCAATACTGGTATATTGTGACGCTGCCAGTTTCTTAGTAAGGACAGGAAAAGACATAGGTTTTGGAAAACAATGATGTAAGACACTGTCGAAGGACGTAGGGTTTAACCTGCTCAGACTCGGCAGAATAACTGGGCTGTGGCCTGATGCGCGTTATTTACAGTTTTCCTACTGTTAGAATATTTTACTGTCAATGTAAATCTTTCAAAAAAGACCTGACATGTTATAGTGAGGATGCACATTGCATTCACATGTAAACAGTGTTTCTAGACTTTGCTGGCTTGGTGTGAAAGACGTCTCAGTCTGTGTTTGTTGGGAGGCTTTGCATTGTTTATTCAGTGGCCTTAGCCTGTCTTAATGTCTTAGAATTTCAGCTGTGATCATTTGGAATCTGTGCCGCTAACTTGAATTACCTCCTGACAATGATGCTGTGTTCACATGAAATTAGGGAGAAGGTAGACGGCAATCTGGATATTATTTTAGGAGACGTGACCATGACCGCAAAATCTGGCAGAGAATACTGGCAATAGTAACAAAAGATGGCACTGCCTTTCAAAGTTAAGATATTTTAACCATCCACGATGGAATTAACATCTGAATTTTAGGGTATTTCCACACACAAGGTGAACACACAATCTGGACAACTTCTGGACATTACCAAAAAAATTTAATTTCATATATTGTATTCCATTCTTTGTAAACAATTCAAAATCCCCATTGCAACATATCATCATGCATGTTTCGTTTTACTGCCCCGCCATTTCATCCGACTGGTAGTTTGTTTTTCCTGTGCTGTCCGAAAAGGTTTTTTTCTCCATCTGCTTGTGAACGCAGCATAAAACATTAAACAATTAATTTAGACATGCAGCAAGAAGTTGCCTTGAGTATGGTTGTGAAGTGATTTCATAGAGTGTTGTTTTGTTCTGTGTATCGGAATAGCTACTATGCATGAATGTGGTTCAGATGAGATCCGAGGTGTGCTCGTGTCTGTTCAGCTCGTGGTGCAGGTGTGAATTGGCACCAGCAAGAGCTGTTGACATTCAGTCTGCATCTGTGTATCCCCTCTCTATTGCCTTGCAGAAGCTGTAACCTGACTGGATTCTGGCATTAATTTGCAGTACATACAGAGTAATGCATTTTGCTATTTATAAACCGAACCAGTCCTAAGCACCAGATTTGTAAGAGACCCTCCTCCACGAGTGCATTTGTAACACTGGTAGTCAGCTACACACAAAGTCATACACATTAATCGCTGCAAGCTCCTGAAGTGGGAATCCATCGTGTGTTTGGGGCTATTGTGGGTGGCTTTAAAGTTGAGTCATAAAAGAACCATGTACCTTAGTGAAAATTGCAACCAAATAAATGGTTTGAGATTGATTCATCTGTCTCCATCCAAGAAGACTGTCAGGGCCATTATGAAAAAAAAAACCCCACATTTCTAATAGTTGAAAAAATAATAATGAAATAAAACTGAGCCAGAAGCAGAGCAGAGAATGAAAGTTGAATGTGGTTGTCATGACAGTCTGATTAGAGTTTGTAGAGGTATTTGCGGCGAATCAAAGTATTAGATGGAACAACAAGCACCATCTTTAGGTGGTGTTACTTGTGTAGCAAAAATGTTAAGTGTGTGTTTTACCGACTGAGGCGGGGTATTATTCAGTCACTGCGGCAAAAGTCCTAATCCACAAGATGCTGACTAAGAACATGATTTCTCCTCTAGACATTTTTAATAAACAGAGCCACTGCCCTTCACTGTCTGACTCTCACTGGTACGTCTTGAATCATTCATACTCTGTGTACCGTCTTTAAGAGGCTTCTCACCGATGGAAAGAAGGTCTTTTCATAATACTTGGCTGTCTATGCAGTAGAGAGATGCAAATACACTTGAAATTGGTGCTGCATGACCAGAGAAAACTGAGAAAATGGACTGTTGCTCAAGAGGTAGAAAATCTACCGTTACTAGAATGCACTGCACTGCCACGGACCAATAAACACTCCCGGTGGTGGGTGATGTATCCCAAGATTGGCTATTTCGACTCAAAGCAATGTGGTGGCTAGCTGGTAGCAAACAATCCTGGATTACATTAAACTGTATGCTAAAATATGTTTCTGAAAACAGTTTAGGGCAGTGGTTCCCAACTGGTTCAGCCACAGGGTCCAGATTTGTCCTTAGTCATCAGTTCAAGGTCCACACAGTTTAACACATTCAGCATCATACTTGCATTTGGCCATGATGTCGCGCTAGCTTGCTGTCTCTGTCAAGTAGCTGCCCGTGAGTCACTCACTGTACAGCAGGAAACAGCACTTCAGAATAAAAGCTCTGTGCGGGAAATTCAGTGTACTTAAAAATAAAGTGTGTTTTTACAAGCTCGGCATGTTTACGAGTCATTTGCGGCCCGTTCAGGATGAACCCATGACCCACTTTTGGGACCCACCAGTTGGGAACCACTGGTTTAGGCGAGGATCAGGAAATACAGTCACATTATCTTGAGCCCCTTTTACGCTGCCAGATTTTCGGCGAATGTTGGGCCGTTTTGCTGGCAAGCTGCAAGCGTTTAGATACACAGAGCCGGATTGGCGAGTTGATTCGAGGCGCCCAATTTTCCACCACGTAGGGTAATCATATTGGCGGAACCCTTTTAGATTAAAAAGACTGAGGAGGCCTTCCGCCACGGGAGGGGCTGTTGATGACTTGTGAGAGGGGCTGTTGATGATGCCGCACATGCAAGCCACTGGCGGTGGATAAACAGGATACAGCTGATAGCAGGAATTAGCGAGCAGCTAGTACTAGTAGCAAGAGAGAAATGCAAACCTGACAGACATGAGCAACTGGGGACACAAAGAATTGTGCGCCCTCCTTGCCCTCACAAATGAAGAGGACATTAACCGTCAGATGATGGGAACGGTGAGGAACAGGCCGACTTGTGAGAGAATTGCCGCAGGACTGACCAGCCGCGGCTTCCCTCCCACATCACTGTTTACGTCACACGCTGAGCTACATGTTTTGTTACCTGCTCAAGCCCCCCATTGCCCCGAAAAAGGCGCATTCTGTATAAACAAAAGTAGGCAGGCGGCATTTTGCTTCACTTGTTTTTATACTGCCAAGGCTGAAAAAAGACTGATTGGGCTTTCCTACAAATTTGCACAATTCCTGTTTTAAAAAGGGCTTTGGTTTATATTTCATCAACACTGCCTAGTTTTACAGTTTGTTCTGAGTTTGAGAGCGCGAGAGCAAGGGGCAAGTCTCTCCTTCAGTCACTTTTATAATCTCTGTGTCTGTGAGCATACAAAATTGCTGAAATAAAATTTGTAGTTCAAGCAACAGCCTGAAGAGCCAGCAAATGTCATCCAGCTGATTTGAGTTGATAAAGATGATCAAAGAGATCTGGGTGCTGGTGAGATGGAGGGAGGTTTACCACAACTCATTTACACATACTAGCCACATTGTTATAATACAAAGCTGGTGGAAATTGGCAAAGTATCCTTTTGAAGAGAGATGAGCCTGGAAAAGCAGGCTTGATACTGGTAACTGCTGCAGTACAGGCAGGAGACTACTACAACATGTTGTTGTTGTTGTTGTGGCGTGCTTGTGGACTATTTCACCTTTGCAAACCTGGATGAAAAACACAATTTCCAACCTGTCGTTTGTGGTGATGAGGCCTGTCATGTCTTATTCATCAGACCTCCAGACTCTCCAGCTCAACAACCCCTCTGCAGCACTGCTGTCATTATGTTGTGCAGTTCATAGCTTAGTCACTGTCCACCTGTTTCTGTAGTAACCACAGATACCAAACAAAGCCTCCAGGCTTTAGTCTATGCTGCGACACCTCCTGAGATCATTTGTAGCTGTGGCCCCAACTGTTAAAATCCTGTGTGGCATTTTGTGATATTGGACTTGATGGATTTAAAAATCTCAAACAACCTAACCAGGTCAACACCTTATACCTCTCTGTGCGTCTTTTATCCAGGTGTTGGGTAAGCTAATTGTAAATGTCAGATGTTTCCTGAGTAAGAAATGTACTTTGGCCATCGTTAGTGGCACCTAAGCAGGACTTGGCGTTTACCTTTACTGCCCGCATATTTTTCACCTGTCCTCAGATGTCCTCCAGGAAGAGTTTAACTAATGCAAAACAAAATCACATAATTTTAAAATGGCAGATGCTGTCTGCACCCAGATGTCAGTAGCCAACAATGCTGTTTGCACACAGGGTGGAATAGCTAGTGTGGCTATTTACATACAGGTATATTCATGGGTGTCCTAGCAATGTGGAAATATGACTTAAACACAAACGGGTCTATTCAGCTATTCAGCCACTTTATACATCCTAAAATCTGAAAATAATAAGTGAACATCGACTCATGTATGAATGTGGATGTCCTGTGCTTGAAACATTCACCCACCACCTTTTACTCCCTCCATGGATTATGTCACTCTTTATACACCACTTGACTTTCTGGCAGTGTAATTGTGTGTTTTTTGTTCTCCTAAATCAATGAATGAATGAACTTTATTTAATAGCACCTTTCATGCACAGAATGCAGCACAAAGCTTTACAATTCAGTGACAGAGTCGAACAGCAAAGAAATAAAACCGTACAACTATACCACACATTCAAGGAGAAATGAAAGAAAAAAATTCATTAATCAGTCAATTAATTAAATGATTGAAAAACATACATATTAACAGAGATAGCTGCTAGTTATAGGCTATATTAATTAAAAAGATATGTTTTGAGTCATCGTTTGAAACTGTCCACTGAGCCAGCAAGTCTGATATCTAAAGGCAGGGTGTTCCATATTTTTGGGGCGTAGTAGCTAAAAGAAGCAAAGGTTTTTGTAGTGACATTGGGAACAGTTAAAAGAGCAGCTGTGGAGGATCTCAGGGTTCGTAGAGGGACATAAGGTGATAGGGAGTCTATTCTATAGGAGGGGGCAATGCCATCAAGAGCCTTAAAGGGATAGTGCACCCAAAAATGAAAATTCAGCCATTATCTACTCACCCATATGTAGAGGGACGCTCAGGTGAAATTTTAGAGTCCTCACAACACTTGCGGAGATCCAAGGGGAGAGTGGGTAGCAACACAACTCCACCTAATGGAGGCTTACAGCGCCCCAGATTCAAATGTCCAAAATCGCATAATTGAAACCACAAAATATCTCCAAACTGCTCGTCTGTAGTGATCCAAGTGTCCTGAAGCCCCGACATAAGTTGTTTGGAAAAACGTCATTTGAACTCTGTTTTTAGCCTCACTGTAGCCTGTAGCTCTAACTATCTCTCTGTGCACCGCGCTCGCATGTGCGTGCTTGCGTGAGACCGTGAGACATGGGGACCGTCTTCATGTGTGTTCACGTGCTTTCGCTATGTCGGGGCTTCAGGGCACTTGGATCACTACGGACGAGCAGTATGGAGATATTTTGTGGTTTCAATTGTGTGTTTTTGGACGTTTGAATCTGGAAAGCCATAAGCCTCCATTAGGTGGAGTTGTGTTGCTACCCCCTCTCCCCTGGGATCTCCGCAAGTGATGTGAGGACTCTAAAACTTCACCTGAGTCTCCCTCGGCATGAGGGTGAGTAGATAATGGCTGAATTTTCATTTTTGGGTGCTCTATCCCTTTAAGAACCAATAGAAGGATTTTAAAATCAATTCTAAAAGATACTGGGTGCCAGTCTCTCTTTTTAGTTTTTGTTAAAACCCTAGCAGCAGCATACTGAATGGTCTGTAGTTTTGCAACGGCAGTTTTGGGTTGGCCAGTGTGTAGGGCGTTGCAGTTGTCAAGACGACTGGAAACAAAGCATGGACAAGCTTCTCAGCATCTCGCAGGTTCAATAGAGGTCGTACCTTAGCTTTTATTGTGTAAATGATTAAATGCATTTTTTGTGAATAAAACTTGCAACTTAATCTGGGAATTGCCCATTGGTTCAACAGCCCATTGGTTCGACATCCCATTGTTTCGACCATATTAAACTCATTGTTCCGAAGTCCGTTTTGAAATCATCATGATGTCCTGTGGTTAAGGTCTTTTTAGGTTTAGGCACAAAAACCACTTGGTTACGGTCAGGAAAAGATCATGGTGTGGGTTAAAATGAAAAAGAAAGTGACAAACACATAAGCCGTGAGCCTGCTTCGCCTCAAGCCGGTCGCGGCGCACCATACGCCTGCTGCGAGCCGTTCAGCACCGCGGACAGTCGGACTAATGGGATGTCGAACCAATGGGCTGTCGAACCAATGACATGGACCCCTTAATTTCAGAGAATACCCCTAGACTGGCTAGCACTACCTCTAACAATGACCTCTTTGCCCTAATCCTGACAGCTACTGACCTCAACATGTCAATGTGATTAGCACCAGCCAATTACAGCACACAGTGGGGGTCACAATAATGCATCCTAGGGATGGGTGTAAACAGCCAAATAGCTACAGTGCAGGGAGCAAACTCTGCTTTAAAACATACCGCCTGATAATACTAAACTCCTGCAACGTTTTTCCATAAGTATTAAGATTAAAGATAATGGACAAATTTCCCCAAAGCTGCTTTACTGCACTGCTCTGTGTGCCTGTACAAATTGCCTCCTGAGGACAAATTTTGTTTTGAGAAGAACTGAACTCAAAGAACTGCAATTAAATGCAGATTCTGTAGTATTAAAACAACCGGGTTGATTAAGGTGATTGAAGGTAACAAATTAAAAGCCAGACAGGCACAAAAACACAGGCTGAGAGAACACGATATGAATAATGATCTACACCTAATGCCAGACTTTACACTGACTTTTTAATGTGGTCATAAAATAACTTGTCAGTTTATTTTACAGAATCATAGCTGCTCAGCTAATGCCTATGTTTTGGGAGTTGTAACTTGTATGATTTAATGTGACAAATAAATGATGAGTGAATATAGTGGACAGACGGAGGAGAGATCAGTGAACAGATAAGGTAAGGAGGGAAATGTTGCGTGTGCTTCTGGATCCACTGAGGTGAAGTTTAGAGTCAGAGTCAGAGTCAGGTAGAGTTCAGAGAGGCAGCCAGCCTGTCAGTCCAATCCTTCCTCTGCAGTTAAAAAGAAAAACTCTCTCATCGTCTGGGGAAACGGTGAAGCCGGTTGACCTGCTGCTGTGGTGTGAAGTTGCACCTCTTGTAATGTTGCTGACAAATAGGATCTGTATGGTGGCCTGGAAAACTACTGTGGTGTTGACTGTGTTTGCAGTGTTTTTCTGTTGCATTTGTTTTCAGAATGTATGTGTTCTTGAATTGAATGCGTTGCCTCTGTATTTTTGTATTTTGTTTTGGCTTTGGCAGCAGCAGTTTTTTTTTTCATGTGCAGCATGTCTCCATTGTTGTTTCAGATTTTTGAATGTGTTTTTGATTTGACATTGTCCCTGAATCTGCAGCCCATTTGTCCTCATGGCAATGTTTGGAGCCATTATAGTGGGTGACCTTGTCGTCTACTGTAGCTCCAACATCAGATGCAAAGGTGGAGAAGCTCCCTCTCTGACGTCTCCCTCTGTATATTTTGGCTCTCTGTTGCTGCGAGGGAGCAATCAGTTTCTGCTGTGGTGGCGATGCTGGCAGGCCATGAGCTCTGAAAGCAAAGACTCACTTAAACATCACTTCATACATATTCATTGCAATGATTAGTATGATTAATGCTTGCATGTAGAGGAGCAGTTAGCTAATGTACAGCGCTTCTGACAAGAGAACAGCCCTGAGCACTTGAATTCTATTGAAGGCTTCCCTCATCAGCAATAAATGGTCTTCTTTAAATTCATGATTGATCTTTATAAAAAGGAGGTATGCCAGTCCAATACATTTATCCATTCAGGCATCTAACTAATCTATTTATATATTATCGACATATCTATTTAAATTTTAACTTGAAATTGATTATTTAGATCGATAAGCTTGTTAGACTTCAAACGGAATAAACCAAATAAGATGCCTTACTCTGTGTAACTGGTGGACTCTAGTGTTGTCTGTGTTGTGTTGATATGAAGAGATCCAGACCATGGATGTCTCTGGAGGTGATCTCCGTCTTTATCTGACTGACAGCAAGAGACAAATACAAAATCCTCCTTCAATTATGACCACATAATTCGATCCACTATACACAAATTAAGTGACACCAGAATATGTTAGCATATTATACAATAAGTTTAAGATGAAAAACTAACTTATAAACAGCTTAAGGGCACTAAACCACAGATATTACTACAAGAGTGATGTTGCTTACCTCTCCATGGAGTACAACAGCAAAAGGGGAGAGATAAGGCAGGAGACTTCCCCTTATAGGTGGGGTATCTCCAAAGGTGAACGTAGGGATACAGAAACTGAGTATGAAACATTCCCCATATTGACTATGGAGGCCTAGGCGTGTCAGGTGATAACTGAAACAAATTTGGCGTAATTGTAACCCTCTTTTCTTTGTTACCCTCTGATTGTTGGTGTTCCCCAGTTCGGGCTGTGGGCTACAACATTTGGTTCTTCCTCTTTGTTTCATTTTTACCAACACGACAAGACAGTACCAGCACATCCCAACTTAGGGGTACAGCAACTTCTCTTCACTCTAAACACAAGGGGTACGTCCAAAGTCTCTTAATTTTATACTGCTAACTCCTAACTCCTTACTTGAACCGGAAGTCGTTCGAGGTCCGCCATCTTTAAGGCCGTCTCATGTCTCTTATTCCTGCCAGTAAGGAGTTAGCGTTAGGCATTAGGAGGGATCTATTGCGATGAGTAAGGTAACACGAGAGGTTCCTAACAGGAAGTCTTCTTCAGCTTGAGGCCCTGACGTATAAATACCCGCCCCCCTACGTCTGGCTCATTTGAACGAGATGGCGGAGGAACAGCGCAAGTGTACCTGTTACATGCATTCTTTGCAATGAAACGCTGTAATTCACATGCCTACGTGACTGCAAAGAGTAACGTTAATGATATTTCATGCAAGACTGTCATGTTGTAATTAAGTTTATTTCATTCACAACCCGTTGCGGTGTTCAGTGGACTGTCAGTGATGTGTGGCTGTTAAATGTGTAGCTCCTCATGTCCAGAATCACACGTGTTGATATAACACCACGCACGCACACGCGCGTGCACACACACACACACACACACACACACACACACAAACATACAAACACATAAACACATTTGCCCATCATTAATTGTCCTGCATGTCATGTGAGTGGAATAATGTTTAATAGCCTGTAGGTAATATTAATTATTAATATTAATATTAATTAATATTATTACTTTCATTAATGTTGTTGAAAGCTACTGTCATTACCGTCTGTCCTGCATCTCTCTCTCTCTCTCTCTCTCTCTCTCTCTCTCTCTCTCTCTCTCTCTCTTTCTGTCTCATTGTGTCATACGGATTACTGTTAATTTATCATGTTGATCTGTTCTGTACGACATCTATTGCACGTCTGTCCATCCTGGAAGAGGGATCCCTCCTCAGTTGCTCTTCCTGAGGTTTCTACCATTTTTTTCCCCGTTAAAGGGTTTTTTTTAGGAGTTTTCCTTATCCGCTCTGAGGGTCCTAAGGACAGAGGGATGTTGTATGCTGTAAAGCCCTGTGAGGAAAATTGTGATTTGTGATATTGGGCTTTATAAATGAAATTGATTGATTGAGGCAGACTGACAGGTCTGATATGTCTTATTCACTCAGCAGCTAGCCTCGCATCACCAGGCTCTTCAAGCGAAGAGCCTGGTGTCTATTCACTCTGAATTTTGTCTGGATTCTGGTTCCGGTCTAGGGAGTGGATGCGGTATTCACCAAATTCACCAAACTAAAAGTGTTTACCATAGTAAAACTTTAAATTCTGGCGCACCATCGATTTGGGGTGATGAGGGGTGTAAGAAAATCGATGGCTTGGGGCTTTTCTTGTAAATTATATTCTTTAAATTAAAAGTTTCACCACATTTTTATTAGCTTGGTGCTTTTATTTTTACGGAAAGGCACATCCATCGAATTCCGGATCCTGTCTCACTCGCCCTGGTTCCGTTTCCTTACCAAAACGGCCACTAACGGCCCCAGACTACTCAGCAGCTGACTTGTTGAATGATGGCGAGTGGATTTAATAATAGTGATAATAATGATGATGATAATAATAATGATAATGATGCTCATCACAGTGACAGTGGCAGGGCTACAGACCATTCTTTAATTGCGACAAACTTCGGCAAATGACTCAGTAACAATGGTAATACATGCAAAAGTGTGTGACCAAAGTCATGACAGCGAGGGGTGAGGTTTACAGCTTTGATCAGCGAAAATAATGTGACTTGGGATGTACGCCAAACGCTGGCTCCGTTATGCAGCAGATCCAGCTGTCGCGTCGTCATCAGAAAAGGGCGTCGCTTTATGTGACGCTTCGGAGTAAGGCCGTCTCATGTGTCTTAGGCCCAGTCCCAAACCTGCCCCTATCCCCTCGCCCTATTCACTACCCCTCACAAGCTCCGCCATATTAAGGGCTGTCCCAAACCAATTATCGCTGAGTGTGAGTGGACTGCTCAGCCCTTAGATAGCGAGTGTGCATCAGTGCAGGCTTCTGATGAGCCCAGCAGGAAGTGCAACATCACAATAGAGGAAACAACTTACTGTAAGAGTTCCGTCTTTCTATTTTGTAAATATTTTGCATCAAACACTCACATTTGTTTTCCTCACACTGACTTTACAGTCTCAAACAAACTCACAGAATGTTTGGTGTCGAAAGATGAAAACCTACATGTGCTTAAATAAACTATTTAAAACGGTCTAAAAAATTCCTCATCCCATTCTCATGATTTTTAAAAAATATATAATTATGTGTTCACAGGGACAGAAGAAAAAACAAAGCAGTTAATCAATCTACGAATAAAAAATGAGTCTCTTTACTAAAAAGAGCAATGCTGCAAAGCAGGGATGGGAGTAAGATTGCCCAGATTAATTAATAAAGTTCACCTGTGAATGTGTGAACTGTGTCTAGAAAATATGAACAAGTTAATTACTTTGATTACACACTGTATCTCTTATATGACTTATTAAAGTTTTTTTTTCCAATTTAACTCATTTTAATTAATATTTAAATGTTTCTTTAATAGCCTATTGCTCTATTTTGCTTTCACAAAGCATCTGTCGGTATCCATGGTTACATCTGCTTCCTTCTTCCGGTAGAGTGGTGAGGGCTTCCCATGGTTTGGCTTCTCTTTCATACACTTCCCCTTAATCAGGAGTGCCCTCCACAGCTGCGAGTGTAACTTGATTTGGAGTGACACTGTAGTGGGTAGGGAGTGGTTTGGGAATGGGCCTGGGATTTGGGGAATTTGGAGGCCAAGTCAATGCCTTGAGGTCTCTGTCAAGTTCCTCGGGCCACTCCTGAACATTTTTTGTGGTGTGGCATGGTGTATTGTCCTGCTGGGGGACCAATGCTACTGGGGAGTACCACTGCCATAAAGGGTGGTACCTGGTCGGCGCTGGTGTTAAAGGGAAATTTCGGTTTATTTCAACCTGTCTCCTATCGTCCTAAATTTGTTTCAAGTGATTAGTGACATAAAAATAATAGTTAGCATGTTAGCCGTTAGCCTAGATACAGCGGGGCGCATAGTAGCGTCAGACCTGTTAAAACGTAAATGAACGGGCAACCTTCAAGTGCAAAGTTAGTCCACTAAACAAGCTTTTTTCCACAAAGACCGCCTCATATCGCTAGGATAAATGTCAGAGAACATATAGAAAATGTGGTGTGGTGCCATGTTTGTTTACCATCTAGCTCTGCTTTCCAAAGTGCGGCTGAAATATCATGAGAACAACATTCATTTATTTTATGAAAGATTTACAGAATAATGGCTGACTTTTTGCCAGACTTCGACTTTGTGGAGGAGGAATTTGATATTGCAGAGTTTGATGACCGCCCTTATTTATTTGAGCCACAATACACTGACGAAGAGCTTCGTGAACGGAGGAGGAGAGAGAGAGAGAGGCGCAACAGGTAGAGGACGAGAGAGGAGAAATGGCTGCTGCAAGGCTGCGTAGCTCTGGAGATTGGTGGCGTACCTGTGAATGCTGTGCCCCAGTGCCCACAGAAGAGGAATGCCTCTGTTGCAAGGAATGGGACTGGTTGCAGCCTTATTTTCAAGGTCTGGATGTGACTGAGGACGAGACACTTCCACCTGGAGTAGTATCCAGCTGGGCTTTATCTAGAGCTCGCGAGATATATTTTGGCCGGGCTTTGGAAATCAGAGCTAAATGGTAAACAAACATGGCACCACACCGGTAAGGTAAGACAACACGTTTACATGTTGTTTTATATATGTTCTCTGACATTTATCCTAACAATATGAGGCGGTCTTTGTGGAAAAAAAGCTTGTTTAGTGGAATAACTTTGCACTTGAAGACTGCCCGTTCACTTACATTTTAACAGGTCTGACGCTACTGTGCGCCCTGGCTGTATCTAGGCTATTGGCTAACATGCTAACTATTATTTATATGTCACTAGTCAATTGAAACAAATTTAGGACGATAGGAGACAGGTTGAAATAATCCGAAATTTCCCTTTAAAGTGTGTGGAGCATGTCTGGTGGCATCCACATGAATGTCAGAACCCAAGGTTTCCCAACAGAACATTGCACTGTAACAAGATGATCATTGCTGTTCACGTCACCTGTCAGTGGTTTTAATGTTTTGGCTGATTGGTGTAGGTGTGTACAGCTATCGAGATGCATGCCAAAACATACCAACTTTACATTCAAACAAAAATTCTTGTAAAGGTAATCCCTACATATCTGTGTTCATCAGATTACTCTCCTGATTTGGGTTCTGGTTACGTTACTGTTTCTACAATCTATGGTGCCTATACCAAAGATTCCATGCATTTTATGATTATATAACTCTACTTACTCCATGGATTATAGTTGCCTAATTCAGTTCTCAATCTCACCTGGGTTTAGGAAATGTCTCATTCAGAGAAAGGGGTATTGTAAATGAGTCGTTCCCCTTTTGGTTTATGAACGTAATACATTTTAGATGCAGACAACACAAGACAATCAGCCACACAGTGCAGGACGGAGCCTCTTAAATGTCCTCCAGCGACAGTTGATGATTGTGTTTTGTAGTGAAGAGTTTTAGAAGATAATCTTTGAAGTGCTGGAGATGCAGTGTGGAGGTGTGGAGGTGCTTGAGTGGGACAGTCTTGCCAAGGCTTCACGAGTTTCTCAGTGATGCATATCCAGTGTGAAAAGAAATGGATAACAATGTCTTATTCTGAATCTCCAAACACTGCATTTGTGTCTAGCTTGTAGCAGCAGCCATGACTTAAAAGCAGCCTTGAATAGTGAACGGACTTTTTCTCTGTGCTGGAGGCTTTTAATGTGAACAGAAACATCTGAACACAATAACTCATGAATGTGGTAATTCATTTTTTTTTTTTTAAAAAATGCCTATTAATTCAAAAAAGAAAAAGTCGACCATAAAAATTGTGATTTATATTAAATGCTATTGGAAACCAATGCATTAATATTTAAGTTAAATCAAGGGTTTTCTTTATAAATGATTACCAAATGCCATCAGTAAAGGTTATCTTTTTGTCAGCTAGGCATTCCTGACTGAAACAAATCCTTTATTTTTACACTTGTGAAGGCAGTCTCATCAAAGGAATAGCACCGCCTTCATCCACAGATCACAATCGCTGTACGAGTGGCGTGATGGTGTTTGTAGCCTCCTCACTTTGATGCCTTTGCTTTCTTATCAGAACAGGAGAGGTTGTTGCTTCTCCTTCACATCAAAGTGGATTTGTGTTGAATTACTCTCTCAGCAGCAGGTGTGCCTTGTGTGAGTGAGGTGTGGGAGTCTGAAGCAGCATGACGATCCAGCTGTGCCCTTGGCTCATATAGATGGCTAAGGAAAAAAACCCTGAGACGTGAGAGCAAATATTGACAAATGGTACTGCTTTATGAGTAGCTTGTTGAGTAAATGAGGACCCTTTGCCTTCCCTAAGCATCTACCAAAATGAAATAGCTGGCGAGATTGAATTCTATATTATAAATCTGATGTGTGTGCGGTGCTCCATCAGCAGTTCAGTTCTATTCTTTTCGTACTCAGGCGTAGGGATGAAACCATGAAATGTTTACTGGTTTCCTGATAAAGCAGGATCAAATTCCTGACGGTCAGTACAGTATTATCGTTTCAAATTTTAATAATCATGTCATATCAACCGTGTTTGATTCTTGCAGTTTGAAAATCTCACAGTGATTACTAACCAGCATCAACCGATGTAAGCGATAGTCTCCCAGACCAATGTATTCTCATACAACAGTATGTATGATATCTAACCCATATCCTCATGAATGACGCTATGTACTTAACGTAAAGTTACGTACTTAATATAAAGTTACATAAGTTAGGTTTAGGCAAGTAAAGTTAAGTTGTTAGGTTAAGTAAAAGAAACATGTTGACGATGTACCTTAAAATAACTCAAACTTCTCTTTGTCTCCCACAGAACACAAAACAGGTCTCCTGGGGTAAAGTCCTGTGTTGTTTGACCCATTCACCACCTTAATCTTCCTCTTATGCTGCGTTCACACTACACAACATTTTTGTTTGTTCAGACAGTTGCTATGACAAAATAGGCCATTTTGGAGTCATAAAATTGTACCATGACTTGGCCGACAGACGTGACAGACTATAAATTGGTCCCCGACCAATCATCGCTGGTCGTCTTTCATGACGTGTGTGATGTCATCGCATTATTCTTGTCCTATTTTTTATCATTATTACTATTATTTCAGTGACTGTGGCTGTTCATGTGCCAACTGAAATGTTATTGTAGAAACGTAAGAAAGCACCAGCAGGTGGCAGGAGCTACATCTGAAGCACCGCAAACTATGCAAGTCACTGAATCCTCCACAACTTCCTGCAAATGTTTCACAATAAAAGTCTGTTTAGAAAATGAAGGGATTCTCTCAACAGAAATTTTAAGGGGCTTTTAATTTTAAGCAGTCACAGGAAGCGTTGAGTTTGAAATGACTGTGCGATGCATTAACATTTATAAGGCAAACGGGAAATTACAGAGGGATTAATAAATAACGGCCCGTTTATAATGTAGTCTGTTTTAAATGAAGCTAGTAGCCTCTGCAGATGTGATAAGTAAAAGCCACTATTTTTAAAATTTTATTACTTTATATCCTGCATTACGAGGAAATAACATTCTTTGCTAGCCTGATGCTAATGGCAGTACTCACAGGTTTGCTAAAGTGCCTCTGCTGTTTTACGCCATCATTTCCCCCTTTTACTCTGTCATGATAATATCCCTAGAGGAAATATCAAAAACTCTGGGGTGTTGTTGTCATACAGTTTCCACAGCAGCTGATCGATCTGTGTTTCTATTGAAAGAAAATCAAACATGCTAGTCTTTCTGTTGGGATGTTGTGAGGCATCCCAGACGCAGCGTCAGTTGTCGTCTCCTATGACACACTACATGACATGAAACAATGGATTATCGCGTACAACACTCATCGTTGTTCATGATCTGAGCCGACACTGTACGATGCTGTTTAGTCACTGATTAGTCACGTAATCGCATGCTTCCCAATTATGTTGGATATACACAAATTACTGGCTCATGATTACGTGGGTTAAATATGATATGTAGGTAATTTACAAACGGTGCATGAGAACTTCCTGCTCAGGTGAAGTATGCACATTTACTTTGCTGTTCCCTTTTATGCACAGTGGGCATGCAGCAGGGACACCTGGTGATGTTCCTGATCCCTTGTCTTCACTTACAGTGATACAGACACTCAAACAAACATTTCAAAGACAGGCGATCTTCACTGTGCATATTTAATGTATTTTCTTATGTTCATATGTAATTATTTTAATGTATTCAAACAAAAAGTGCTGCTAGGTTTATTTGTGGTTTTCAATGTAAAACTTGGTGAAATAATTACAGTGTGTGTATCAGTAATTTCTTTAGGCAATCTGAGCATATTTTTTAAATCCAGTTTTACCCAACCACCCATTTTCCGCACCCCCCATGTCTCCTCTCCACCCTCCACTCATACCTCCCTCTGATATCCAATCCAGTCAAACCCCCTACAACCCTTCCACCCATCAACTCCACCTTGAACTCAGGAAAATATATGCAAACATATGTACATTTAAGAAATAACTTAAATCAAAATCAGGACATGAAATGAAGAGAATCTGTGTGTAAATTAGAGAGATGAGGAAAGCAAAAAAAGGGCGAGGCTAAACTGCTCGCAATGTCATCAGGCAGAAGAGGCATCGAGTCTATGTAATTAAAAAGGGTTTGAGTTTGATGCAGTGCAGAAGTGATATCATTTATCTTTGTATTTGAACAGTATGTTCAATATGCACAGTGGCCTCCTGCTGTCTGTGCCGATGTATATTATTCTGTAATTCCACCTTGATGTGTATCAGATACACTCTGAAATGGATTTGTGTCACAGGCATATCTGTAAAGGTGAAAGTCATACATTTACGCAGGTCATTTTGATTTATGATGCATATGCAGCATACATATGTAAATACTGATGCATATACACATATCTGCCCAAGGCCATACATGACCACTTATGCTGTATTTGTAAACACAAATGCAAAGCATTAAGGGAGTGATGATTCAGCCCAGTCGCCAGAAGAAAATATCAGCATTGTACGTTTCTGCAAACCACAGACATATAACATTTGCACGTTTTATATGTATCACATCAGTGTTTTGAAAGCGACAGTTCGGAATACATGAATATGAACTGAGTTTCTCAACAGGAGGAGGATAGTATGGCGAATGGCGTGAGACCCAGGCAATATGGCTCCCATGCAGCAGTCCACTGTTTGAGACCAGCTGTGTTTGTGGTGACAAAAGTGGGTATTTTTTAAGGAGATGCCAAGGACATTTCCATTCACAGCTGTGGCCAAAAACAGGTATCTTAAGTCCATAAAACATGATGTTCCTAACCACATCCAAGTTTTTGTTTTTTTTTGTTTTGTTTTTTTGCCTCAACCTAGAGTTTTCACATAACTGCCACATCTGAATGTACAAATGCAACATATCAGTGGCTTTTGGGAGCACACAGTGCTGACATTTTTTCTGGCAGTTGGGTAACTGATTATTTTACAGAATAATATAGCAGGTTGAAAATCACCACTTATCTCTAGTTTGTTTTTTATAGCATCTTTTAGCTCATTGTGTTTCTTTTACAGCCCACAACTTTGTTCTGTTTTGATATACTCTCACTGCTGTCATCAACCCTGATCCCAGCTTCAGTTGTTCTCAGTGAAAAGGCGCTGGTGAACACAATAGTAATTGCCCAGCACCAAAAGGCACAAAGGCAAAGCTAATGACAAGGTTAGTTGCACATTCTTTGGACTAATGGCGACAACAAAGTAAGTAGGTCTGAATTACCCTGAGTGTTAGACTGAAGCTCCCAGAACCTTCAGTCTGACATCGCCTCCATTGAAGGCGATTTACAAGGGGGAGGGAATTTGATTTTTCCCTAACCAATCAGTAGAGATCAATGACTCACCCAGAATCTGACGTCATTAGTATCCATGCCTCTGGGGTGCCGAAAACAAGTGAGCATTGCCTGTTTAAAATGTCTCCGTCGTCGTGCACGCCCAGCTGCATCGCCGTTAAATCCAGTTTAGCAGCTTCCTTAATTTGTCCTCCATTAACACGAGTAGTGGCGAAATATCTCGATAGCATCGTTAATGTGGTCTGTAGGATCTGCAGCGGTCGCCATTGTTGCTATCCTCACCAGTTACCCACCGGCGTATAGCTTGACATCAGCGTGGCGCTGATTAGCTAATCGCTAGACCCGCCCCCACCCCCGGCATTCATTGGTCCGTCCATCGTTTGGACGAGATAAATCGCAAATTCATTGCAGTATGCCAGACCAGAGATGCAAGCCTACTCAGCTGAGTGGGCGGGGTCTATGGTCTGGAACCAGGCTAGGTCTGAATAGTTTCCTGTAGTTCTACAACTCAGTTGCCAGAGTAAATGTTCCGGTGTGATGTTTCTGCACACCATGGATATGTAACACTTGTATGTTGTAATGTAGAGCAGTGGTTCCCATCTGGTCCAGCCTCAGGGTCCAGATTTCTCCTTAGTCATTCGTTCAAGGTCCACACAGTTTAATATACTCAGTGTCATACTTGCATTTGGCCATGTCGTTGAGCTAGTTTTTGTCTCTATTAAGTAGCTGTCGGTTATTCACTCACTGTACAGCAGGAAATGGCAGTTCTAAATAAAAATTCTGTGCAGGAAAGTCACTGTACTTAAGAATAAAGTGTGTTTTTTACAGACTTGACACACTTGTGGTCCATTCAGAAATGCTCCGCCACCCACTTTTGGACCACAACCAACCAGTTGGGAACCACTGATGTAAAGGCTATGTTGAAACCTTACATCTCTTTACGATTCAGGCACAAAAACACTTGGTTATGGTTAGTAAAGATGATGTTTTGTTTTAAAATATGTGATTTGGTGGCATAATAACGGATGGAAAGGCCACCAATGTTTTGCTAAAAAAAACACACCCACTTTTGGTGGCACAATTTGCACTTGAAACGCTGGCGATGTCTTGCTAAGAAACAACCAGTTTTCCTGTTTGTTGGTCTTGAACAGTGGTCTGCAGCTGGCAGTCATCTCGTTAAAGTGTGTGCACATACATAGTCACGTGCACACATTTATACTGTGCAGCACCCCTCAGCAAAAGTGTATGCAACAAGCTGAGGAATATTGTGGAGCATGTGGCAGCTACAGTGCCTTATTTCTCTCAGGAGGAGGTGGAGACCAAACCAGAGCCAACAATA
Source organism: Epinephelus fuscoguttatus (assembly GCF_011397635.1). Classification (NCBI taxonomy): domain Eukaryota; kingdom Metazoa; phylum Chordata; class Actinopteri; order Perciformes; family Serranidae; genus Epinephelus; species Epinephelus fuscoguttatus. The sequence goes on along the minus strand of NC_064753.1, from coordinate 29,253,492 downwards.
CAGTGAATATTGGACTTAAATTTGTCGGGTGGCCAGAAAGTCAGCTTCGGATTAATGCTAATGGTGCTCCATGTCTAACAAATATGTCAGTGTTGTGTTTTCAGCTTGTTCAGCTGCTTTAAACCCTTCAGGCATCTTTTAAAATTGATGGCCAGCATTTAGGCCCCACATGGGTATGTATATTTGGCCCCTTAACTAAATGCACTCAAATGTATTGCTACAGCTATAATACAGGTCTTAAACAGTAAATGAGCAGATTTTGAAATGTGATTTGAACATGGATTGATATGAGGAGAAATCACATTAGAGAGGTGTGGCACTGTGGAGTCTCTGTGGACAGCTGGTATCGAGAAAGGTGATGAAATCAATTATGCCTGGGTCATTCTCACTTCTTCATGTATTCCACGTGTAAATAATTAAATGATCTTACTCAGTTTCTTTTATGTCCTTGTCCCCCTATCATTGTCCTTTTATCACTCCATTTTATTCTCTTTTCTGCCATCAGCATAGCATATGACTCCTCTAGCCTGCAGTACCCTTGGACTACCATTGATATAGTATGTCACAACACTATACATTATACATGACATATCTGTATTTTGTCTCCTAAGAGCGAGTGCATAGCCTCAATTTGTCAGGTGAAATCTTTTAAAGTCTGAAGTGTAATGGTGCTCTCAGGGCCTGCAGGAGATTTGGATCCATTCATCTGTAAAATCACTCCTTTAAATTCATTTTCACTGGCGCAAGTAAAATGTCTTAAATTTACCCTTTTTAAATTCATGGGTTTTACATTTGTATTGGATTCTTAAAGGATTTTGTGAACACTGTTTTCTTAAAGGCCCATAAATATGAAATATGTTAATTCTGTTCCCTCTTGCTATTCTTTTATTCATCTCCATCCTCTCCTCCACAGCTCTGTACTTCTGGTGGATGTGTGTGGGATATGCCTCTGGAGCTAGTTGCTATGGTGAAACATCATGGCGTAAAATCGAGAAGTGGCATCAAGTTTTTGAGAAATGAGGTTGTGCGTGTGTTTGTGTGTGTGTGTGTGTGTAATTAAGTATCCCCCACTGACGAGCAGACTGTAAGTGTGACCACCCTCCCCCCGTTCCTTTAACACGTGGGAGAGAACAGACGTCATAATAATGTGTTGCCAGGTCTGATTTTTCTGCTGCTCTATATTGAATATATTGATAATGATGTTGATATATTTGGATGTACTCCTAGTTACCAGTGAGTAGGAGACGAAACAAACAAACAAAAAAAAAAAAACAACAAAAGAATTTCACAGAAATTATTGCAGTCAGAGACTGTTTGTCTTTGGTGCATTGGGAATACATTAAAACTCATCTTAGTTATTTTATCCTGCTTTTTGTCACAGTAACAATGACAGAGTTTGTTACATGCAGGTCATTTTAATTTTCATCTGGTAGTATTTTTATATTTTTTGTGTATTTTTGTTTTACAATGTCACATTTTTATTTTATAAAAGAACAAAGGAATACTTTGCACATCTATGGCCAAACAGGTGCGTAGGAGAGGGACGGGCAGAACACAACTTGTGCAGCATTAAAGTCATTATTTCTGCAAGGAAGACAGTGTATGGGACTTTTCTAAAAGTTTTTTTTATTTTTATTTTACAACACAGTTTTCCCCAATATTTCTTTATGCCACCTTTCATCATGCTGTTTATCTCTGTTACTCAAGACAAACAGGTCATGTGATTGGCTGTCCATTACATTAGACCAAAGCAATATCCCATCAGCCCCATCTTGTTTCTTGATTATCTATAATGTGTTATTCATTTAATTTGAGTTGAACACTTTGTCTCAAAACATGATGAGATGATCTTTTTGAATATTTTTTAATTTTATATACTTATATTTAATTTTATATACTTTATTAATTACTAATTACTTATTAATTACTTTATTAATTAAATTCAATTTTTCACTCTGTTGTCAATTACACACAGGTCCGAACACACACATGCACAAACTGGACCTATACATGCACTAAGTGGAGAGATGTCAGAGTGGGCTGCCCATGACAGGCGCTCTGAGCAGCTGGGGGGTTCGGTGCCTTGCTCAGGGGCACCTCGGCAGTGCCCAGGAGGTGAACTGGCACCTCTCCAGCTACCAGTCCACGCTCCATATTTCTGGTCCGGACGGGGACTTGAACAGGCGACCCTCCGGTTCCCAACCCAAGTCCCTATGGACTGAGCTACTGCCGCCTGTCAGATTCATACTGTATCACTGGCTTTAACAGGAATCAGTTACTACACAATATTATCTTGAGTGCATAATCATGTTGTTTACCTTATTTACATGACAGCTGATACGTGTTTGTCAACAGTAATTTTGTTTTTCAAAATTGTCAGCCTTACTGGAAATATACTAGTATTGCAATTTGGCATGTGATTTATGTGTCTTAAAGGTCCAGTGTGTAGGATTATGTGACATCTAGTGGTGAGGTTGCAGAACTGAAAGTTCTCCTGTGTGCCAAGCATAGACTGTAAAAATAATGGACATAGCCACCGTGACGTCATCATTGGTGTGTGGACTGCCGTAGTGAAGCCTCGAGTTTGGAATTTTGGCTGTTGCAAATATTTGGACAGAAAGGTGGAGTTGTGGAGGAGCGTGGGGTGGATCTGACAGAGGGAGCCAGAGGACACTCCACACGGCCACCTATACCTGTAACTTGACTGAATGCTGCACCTGGCTTTCCTGTGCTAAATCGCTGCTAACAAAGTTAGCTTTCATAAGTTGAGGTAAACTTTACAGACAAGTATTGACGTAATCTTGGTGACAGGAACTAATTGCATACATGCCCACATTTGGTAAATATTACATATAAGAGGAGTAATGTTTACCTCGTAACATTATTGTAGCATTAACTGGAGTTAATGTTACTGTGTGTAAGTTAATGTTAAAGTGTGCCGTTAGCATAACTGCAAGAATGCGGTGGGTAACACGTTAGATGTCTCGGTGTGCTGATAGTGCCAAAGCTAGCAGATAAAATTTAGCTTATTTAATTCAGTTAAAGTTATACCGCAAAAGCCAAGCGTTTAGGAGAACCACAGTGGCCGACGCAAAAACGCTAATAGCCCTATCTAGAGCCCTATCTGTTGATTTGTCTGTTCTGTAGAACAACATGGTGGACCTGCTCTGTATGTGGATATAAATGGCTCAAACATGATTCTTATTTTCAGGTGATAATACACTAATGAAGCACAGTAAAACACATATGAATATTATATTTTATTTCTGCCTATAGATGCCCCTAAATCCTACACACTGGACCTTTAATTCACAGTGGGTTGCCTCTCAGGTTTAATAGTGATAATAATGATGATGGACTGGTGAGAACGTAAACCATACTGCCATGTGATTAAAAGATAGTTGGAGGATTACTTTGATCTGCTGAACACGGAGAGAGCAGCTGGCCTTCTTAAAGACTGAAACAGGTGCTGAGCAGCCACTGGGACATTGTTGGGAGCTATTTGGCAACCAGCCATAAAACTTAGCTCTGTTATATGATCATTAGTTATATATTCATCTGGATGCACCACCATCTCCACTGTCTCCATTATGCTTTATCAAGATGTCACGTAGTGTCTTCCTGCCAAGGCCTTCTGAGGATCGATGTGAGACTGAAAGATTGCCTCTCTTTCATTGCCTTTCTTTCTTTGCCCTAAAGCAGGAACAAAAACACACATAGGTAGTATGTTGTGCTGACTGAAATTAAACCCTGAAAAGTGTAGGGTTAGCTAGCTAGCTACTGAAGATATAGCCTACTGAATGTATACACATGCTGCTTTTGCTTTGTAATGACTGTAACTTCTTTCAGAAACTGCCTTTTTATTTTTCTAAAGATGTGAAAATGTTTCTTCAGGGAGTGCAGTGTGGGCTCCATGCTTACTCCGACAGCTTCACAGACCTTCACAAGGGGGGGCGGGGGCTTAGTTTTACTGCAATTTCTGTGGTCTGTCTCGTGATGGCCCAGAAAGACTTCTTAATGACATACATGATGAAAGAGACATCTGTAAATCAGTGGATTTTTAACACACAACCCCCGCCAAATGACTCATTTCACTATCAGGATTTCATCCATTCAGTCTAAAAAGATTTTGGATGTCTAGAAGATCCACATGATTGAGTCATTTTTATCCCCATTCAAGGTAGCGAGGTAACTGGAAGTTAGCTGTTTGGCCAGTGGAATTAAGACACTCAGCTGCATTTGGTTGCAAATGGTGAAAGTAAGTCTTTGGTGCACCTGCTCTGTGGTCTGCACAATGAATGGGGTCCTAACTAAAAGATCAAAGTACAGATGTTTGCTGAATTGTGTTTTTTTTTCTGATAAGTATCATTGTAGTTAGTTTGATGTTAGTTTGACGTCATAATTGACAGCTGTGTATCAATCAGTGTGCTCATGATCAATGATGCTGCTCGCAGTTGGTAGAATGGTGGGACCTCAATACCAGGGAGAGTGCTGCCACGCAGACTCTGGCTACAAATGGTGCCACCAGAGCAAGATGGCAGAAGCCATATCCAGAATATCTTGGCTTTATTACGGTTGGGAGAAGTGGAGATGTGTCGTCCATCTTTATTACTGTCACTGGTTTGTTCTGTAAAAAGTGGGAAAGAACCAATAAAGATAAATGATGATGGACAGGTCTGTTAGGACGACTTTTATCACCCACACAGCAGTGAAAGTGAGTCTTGAACTTGTGATGTCATAGAGTTTAAAGTCTAGAGCTGCTCCATATACAGTGAATTATTGATTTTTGGGACTCAGAGACTGTTTTCTTTTTCTTATATCCAAATGAGCTTTATTTTGTTGTACCCATATATTCACGACATTCCCCTGGGTGCTCTCAGTGTCATCAACAACATCTTTCACCAATGCGTACACTTCATAACATCACAAATTTAAGTTTTAGCAATCTAGATTGGGGATTTTTAGAGAGGGTTGTTTATGTTTTCTTCTGTTTTTGAAGTATTTTAGACCATAGGAATAACAGAAATTCATTTTGAAAATAGGTGTAAGTCTCCTTTAAGGTGGGATGATTATGAGGTAATGCTTTTCCTCCCACAACAATCACCATCAGGGTGCTCCTGAGCAAGGCATTCGGCTTTAATCTGCTCAAAAGACTAGATTTGACTCTCAATGACTTTTATTTTCAACATGACACATTGGACTTCATTACATCATATTTTTACCTCTCTAATTTTAAGTAAATTAATACTTTAAGATACTCAGTATTTACAACACTGTCATGACAAACACAAGAATGGGACTGGCACACTGTATTCAGCAACTCATTCTCCATACAAGTCAGTGCTGTTAACTCTAACAGAAGATGTGCGTTTGCAGTAGCTGTGAATTCCACTCCCTCTCAGAAAGTGTGAAGCTGTTATTGTAGGGTCTGTGCAGCCAGAAATGCAAAGCTTATGCTATTGTACAGCACCTCCATGTGCCCACGAGTGGTCACTACACTTTCCTGTTACTGTTCAGCGAGTCCCCCTGTTGGTCAAAAAAAAAAAAAAGCACTGCCTCTTGCTGCAGCAACACAGTGATGATACTTCACCCTGCAAGCACAGCCAGATGTTGATTAATCACAGCTATGGCAACTGGCATGATGGTAATTGGTTTGTGTTTGTGCATGTGTGTCTTTTCTTGAAGCAGATATTATGGTTAACCGGTGAGCTTTTAAATGATAATGAGTCTCCACTGTTGCCATGGTCACGGGAGCGAGCCGGCAGAGGAGCGTGTGTCAGAGGAGGCAGCGTGACATACAGAGAAAGACATCAGCCGCCGCCTCCTCGCAAAGATGCTGAGTTAGGATGCAAGGGCTGCACACATTCACACCACGGCGCTCTCTCCGTCTCTCTGCTTGAGTCTGTGGAATTGAAAACAGTCATTAGCACAGCTCTCTCAGAGTCAGAAAGACACGGTCAGCTAAATTTCTCATGGAAAAGTACTTGGGTTGAACATCACTTCCCGGTGAACAAGCTGTAACAGTGTCATTTAGGAATAGTTGGCTCACAGTTTTCAGGTTTTATCTGCAGTCATTTGCTCATCTGATTCATAACGTGTAATTACTGAGAGGTTTCCAAACTGAGCTGTGAGTGTGGCTCTGCCAAAAACTAATTTGAGGACTCAAGATTAAACATAAAGACGACAGATAAATATGAGCAGAAACCGCTTAGGAACAGTGAGTCACATGCATATAATCCTCTAAAGATAGACACAGCACTCACACGCCGTACTGCACCTGACAAAACGACACTCTCATTTAACATCTCTGCCTCTCTGTCAGCAGGGTGTGAGGTACAATGTGTGCACATCACTTTGGCATGGCATGTCATTTTTATGCAGTTTGAACCAAAAACAGGTTGAACTTCTGAAAAGACAAATTATGCCTCTGATTTATTTTGATTTTTCGTGACAATATGATGAAAATTCCCTGAAAGGACTGTGACAGTTTTGCTGTGTAGGTAACACGTATGTAAAGTGAGCCATGGACTATAAAATGTAGTTTTAAATGCAGTTTTTTTTTTATATAAAAGCACTACTTATGAGTGCTATATGCTATATAAGTGTAATGTACAAATATAAGATAGCATGAAAGCTCAAGGCTTAAAATAAACAGCTGCCTGGGAATATATAAACCGATGAATACATTAACTGTATGCAAACATTAAACATGTTTGACTTGCCACAGAAATGCCTTAGTACTACCTGCTGTCAATGTTGTGGGGGGAGGGAAACCTTAAATTCTTTGAATATTTCACACAGTATGTGCTCCAAATAATGTTAAAAATGATGTAGATTCAAAGAAATATTTGATTCAAGGGTACTATAACTCAGACACACCCAGGCTACCTTGCACAATGTATGTAGACGTGGGAAGTTCACGACCGAGCAGTGACATGTGACAAGGTTGGAGTGAGAATGTGTCACTGCAAGCCACAAAATATATGCACATACAGTACATTTCATATGTATCATATCGACATTTCTGAAGTGACCTAGTTGTGATTTTACGATGGAGTATTAGGGCCACATTGAAGAAATTTTTTGGGGGGAGATTTTGAGAATAAAGTCGTAATATTACAAGAATAAAGTCATAATTTAATGAGAATAAAGTAATATTTCAAGAATAAGGTCGTAATTTAATGAGAATGAAGTCATAATATTACAAGAATAAAGTCATAATATTACGAGAATAAAATAAAGTCATAATATTACAAGAATAAAGTCATAATATTACCAGAATAAAGTTGTAGGAAATAACCAACAACAAACAGAGTGGGTTAGAACCTGCTTCTGGCAGCTGCTCTCTGTCTCAGGTGTATTGCCTCAACACACACATTTATATTACGAGTTTTTTTCTCGTAATATTATGACTTTATTCTCATAATATCACAAATTTATTCTCGTAATATTGCGACTTTATTCTCGAAATCTCCGAATTTTTTTTTCTTCAATATGGCCCTAATACTCCATTGTGTGATTTGATGTATATGGGCTGTTTGTCATGGGTAGGTGGAAGGGATGGTGGATGGTGTGACACCTAGGCACGACAGCTGCCAAGCTGCAGACCACTGTTCGAGACCAACAAACAACAAAAGCACTTGTTTTTTTAGCCAGTCATCGCTAGTTTCCAGCAGCAATTGTGCCACCAGAAGTGGTTGTTTCTTAGTAAGCTGTTGCTGCATTCCCAGCAGCAATTGTGGCTCCCAAACTGGGTATCTTAAGCCCAAACATAATCATTTCTTAACCATAACCAAGTGGTTTCTGTCCAGAGACATAGTGACATGATAACCACAGCACTGTTAAAGCATAAAGAATTGTAAAAACTCAACTTATCTGCCGCACAATAATGCGTAAATGTTACATATCCGTTGTTTCAGACATTTACAAAGTACACTTTTAACAGCTTTGCGGGGGGGGGGGGGGGGGGCATCAGGGATTGGATCTTTAACAGCTGGAAAATGACATTGCAAGTTTAGGGCATAATTTGGCTGTCTAGAAATGTAAACACATCTGTATATACAGAGGGAAAATGTGGGAGATGACTCATGAGTCCATGTTGGGTTTGTGCCTCTTATTATACTGAGCTGTGCATCTTTGTCTGTTGCCTGTGGAAACTATTGGTTTCCAAATGGAAAGCCTGCTATAAACATCACTCTAGCAAAGCTCAAGACGTATAGCCTTTTTTTCAGGTTAGGAGAGAATGATTCAGATCTCTGGGTGTTATGGAGGCAGTGTCCATGTCATGTTAGGCAAATATCTCTTTGTGAGCTTCAGCTTACGACCACCATTATTACAGATTTTATGACTTTTGTCCATACCATGAAATCTGGAGTGTATCTTTAAACTGTAGAGGATGATAAATATGTTTCCTTAGACCGGAGATCAGATTGAGCTCCTGTGAAAGCTTAAATTTAGGCGTTCATAATGCTACAGAGTGGCAGTAAGAATGCAAAAGGTACCCAGACTGTGAATGTGAATTGTTAGCTTCTCTAATGATCATTTGGCATTTACAGGCAGCAGCAGTACACTGTACATAGTGTATATACACAGATACAGCTGCGCTATGGAAGAGAGGATGCAGAGGAACTTTGGTGTATTGAAGCAGTCCATCTGGTTGCCTCACTGGGACACTGGGACACTGTTTCATCCACCGTGACATTTTCTAATCCAAATCATGTTTAATGCATGCCCTCTGTTGGGCGCTGAGAGATGAGATACAGGGATTTTTGTTGATACAAGGGCTGTGCGTGTGTGAGTATGAGTGTGTGTGTGTGTGTGTGTTGGTCACTCACCTGCTGATTCCTTAGCATAGTTTCATGCTGTGCTACAGTCTCTGAGACACACACAGTTTCATGTGCAGATGTGATGCTAATACAAAAGAAGTGGTCCCTGAAAATGCAGCTGAATTATAAATTCAATTTTTCCTCACAATTTGCTGGCAAAGACCACAGCGTCCACATTAGAGGGAATCAATAGACTGCACACATTAGATCCGATCAATATCGGACACAAGCCAATATGCTCATTTTTCTTTTCATTCTTTTGCATGCATAAGCTCACACACAGCCTCTCGCTCGCTGCCTCTGAAGCTGTGAGATTTACTTTTCGCTCACACCCACAAACACACATAGTCTCTGTTTCTCTCCCTCTCGCTCCCTCAACTTCCCGCTCTCTCGTTCTAAGATTTACAACTGCCCTTAAAATAAAGATGCCACTGTTGATGCCCCGCAGCAACCTTCAAAGGCCGGCTTCCTGGTTTTTAGCCACCCACCAGCGCTCTCAAATAAATTTTTTTGAATGTTTGTACGAGGACATTTTTCGAGGTCTCCATCTATAAATGATGATAGCAAACGGAACGTCAGACTGCTGCTGATTCACAGGCCTCAGTGGGCTGTTTTTGGCTGAGAGTGGGATTTTTTAATCAGTCGGTCCATATGTGTAATCAGCTTTTCATATACTGAACAAAAATATAAACGCAACACTTTTGTTTTTGCTCCCATTTTTCATGAGCTGAACTCAAAGATCTAAAACATTTTCTATACACACAAAAGACCATTTCCCTCAAATATTGTTCACCAGTCTGTCTAAATCTGTGTTAGTGAGCACTTCTCCTTTGCCGAGATAATCCATCCCACCTCACAGGTGTGGCATATCAAGATGCTGATTAGACAGCATGAATATTGCACAGGTGTGTCTTAGGCTGGCCACAATAAAAGGCCACTCTGAAATGTGCAGTTTTGCTTTATTGGGGGGATCAGAAAACCAGTCAGTATCTGGTGTGACCATCATTTAACACATCTCCTTCGCATAGAGTTGATCAGGTTATTGATTGTGGCCTGTGGTATGTTGGTCCACTCCTCTTCAATGGCTGTGCGAAGTTGCTGGATATTGGCAGGAACTGGAACACGCTGTCGTATACGCCGATCCAGAGCATCCCAAACATCATGCTGCAACATGAGGTGATGGTCGTGGATCAATGGCACAACAATGGGCCTCAGGATCTCGTCACAGTATCTCTGTCCATTCAAAATGCCATCAATAAAATGCACCTGTGTTCGTTGTCCATAACATACGCCTGCCCATACCATAACCCCACCGCCACCATGGGCCACTCGATCCACAACGTTGACATCAGCAAACCGCTCACCCACATGACACCACACACGCTGTCTGCCACCTGCCCTGAAGAGTGAAAACCGGGATTCATTCGTGAAGAGAACACCTCTCCAACGTGCCAGACGCCATCGAATGTGAGCATTTGCCCACTCAAGTCGGTTACGACGACGAACTGCAGTCAGGTCGAGACCCCGATGAGGACGACGAGCATGCAGATGAGCTTCCCTGAGACGGTTTCTGACAGTTTGTGCAGAAATTCTTTGGTTATGCAAACCGATTGTTGCAGCAGCTGTCCGGGTGGCTGGTCTCAGACGATCTTGGAGGTGAACATGCTGGATGTGGAGGTCCTGGGCTGGTGTGGTTACACGTGGTCTGCGGTTGTGAGGCCGGTTGGATGTACTGCCAAATTGTCTGAAACGCCTTTGGAGACGGCTTATGGTAGAGAAATGAACATTCAGTTCACGGGCAACAGCTCTGGTGGACATTCCTGCAGTCAGCATGCTAATTGCACGCTCCCTCAAAACTTGCGACATCTGTGGCATTGTGCTGTGTGATAAAACTGCACATTTTAGAGTGGCCTTTTATTGTGGCCAGCCTAAGGCACACCTGTGCAATAATCATGCTGTCTAATCAGCATCTTGATATGCCACACCTGTGAGGTGGGATGGATTATCTCGGCAAAGGAGAAGTGCTCACTAACACAGATTTAGACAGACTGGTGAACAATATTTGAGGGAAATGGTCTTTTGTGTGTATAGAAAATGTTTTAGATCTTTGAGTTCAGCTCATGAAAAATGGGAGCAAAAACAAAAGTGTTGCGTTTATATTTTTGTTCAGTGTATATTGTATTTTACATCCAGGGTGGTTTCATTGTAAATGTATTAAGCAGTGCTGTAGCCTGGCACTCCAGCATGAAACAATCAAATGTTATCTGATTATGGCCGAGATTTGAATACGGTTTCTCGAGTAGACTGTCAGAAGTAGTTTGAATATGCAATGTAATCACAGTTTTGCAAAGGCTTGAAAGCATTTGTAACTACATCTGCTGTTTCATTTTGTTTCTGGACACTTTCCTGAGAACAGGGAACAATGCTGTACTTCCTTTTCAAGTATATTTTTTAAGCGTTTCCAGTTTGCACTACAAAAATATCTTTTTGTTTTGTGCTTTTTTTCCCCTTGCATCATTATACCTTTGTGTGTAAATGTTTGTCAATCACTTTCCTGTTACTCTCACAACTCTTGCAATAGAAGAGCTTTTAAGCAACTAAGAGGTGTGTACAGTTAAGCGTATCACCATCGAGTAGCACTCACTCACAAAATGTTCCATCTGATATCCGCCGTCACCCATTCATTCCTGTTTTGTTTATGCATAATTAAACAGGCGAGCATTATTAAACACCATCTCCCTCTTAATCCTGATGCAGATAGGGGCTATTTTTTTTATTATTTTTTTTTTTTTTAGCTTGCACCAGTTTACTGCTGACAGGTTCCCTTTGCTCCCCTCCAGTCTCTCTGAAGTGCAGCACACTCCCGTGTGTGATGTGATGTAATGTGGATCCAGTCAGTGACTCACTCCGTAGCTATGTCCTAAGTGCCTCCTATCGAAGTCCGCATTTAAAGGCTGCATACGTCATAAGAGTTTGAGGGGGCAGTCTCTTCCAAGGCTTCTCCAAATGCAGCAGAGAAACGCAGCCTGAATCTGGAGAACAGGGCAGGTTTATCCAGCGCCTCTTACATCACTAACCCATTGCACAGTAGTAGTTGTTAATGGTGCATTGAGGCAGTTATTGCCACCTTGGGATGCCCCCCAAAAACTACTTCACCCAGATGGTTGTGGTTTTGCACACTTTGGTGAGCTCCGTGAACGTCTCAGCCAAATTATAACACACGCATACAATATTAGATCAGTTTATTTGATGCATTTTAATTATGAATGCATACAGAATGTTTTACTCATGTTTTCCTATAATTTGTAGATTTGGTCTCACACACGCGCAGACTTATTATCTGCCTTGTAAATCTATTTGGGCTGGGCATCTGCTGATGCAAGATATTACACTGATATCAGAATACAGCAACACATTCTTACTCCGACCTCGTCACATATCGTCGCTTGGTTATTGACTTTCCACGTCTTCATATGACATGCAAGGTAGCCCGCATTGCGTCTGTTGTTGGTGTTCTGGGATGCCATGTCAAATTCAGCCTGTTACATGCATTGTGTCTTTTCCAAATACACTTTGTTTTTAAAGGAATGGACAGTTTGCATACAGTCTCTTTCAAAATAAACATACTATGTCGGTATAATACCTTAAATTGACATTTTTTTCCCTTAAATAACAAACACACATGGTCACCTTAAGCCAACATATGCACATGGCTATGTTTAGGCAACAGAAGCACGTGGTTAGGATTAGAAAGAAATAACTGGGTTTAGCATTACATTCTCACTGTTACTTTGTTGTTGGACATAATATAGTCCATCTAAATGTCAATATATGTTAGCACTATTTAACTGTACATAATTTCCAGTATAACATCATGATTGTTGATTTGAGAATTTGTCAGCAGTCAGGTCAAAGTCCTTCAAAACTGCAGGGAGGTCGCTTGCAGCCGTGCCAGCAGTACAAGGAGAAAAAAAAAGTATCTTAGTGAATCGACTTTCTCTGTTTAAAGTTGCAGTTAGGTATGAGGTCTTACTTACTCAGTAAGTTTTCATTCCCTGTGGAACATAAGACTGCAAATATCTGCCTTCATGCCTCTTACCTTGTTTCGTCTTTAGGGAAACTCCCCGACAAGGACATGAATCAGGCACACAACATTCTGTGTGACACAAGATGTAAGGCACTGCCCCAGTGCCCCCAGGTGAAATACCAAGGGTTTTTTTTCGATCACAATGTATTTATCAGGATTTGTGTTTTTTCTTGTTGACATCTTTGGCATGTTGTTGGCCACTACTGTGCAGGAACTAAAAATAATCCTTCCCACACTGAGCTGTTTGCCGTAAGCCTGGTGAAATGTTTTCCAAATGTCCATCATATGGTAAAATTCTATGTCACAACTCTTACCATACACTCAGATATAAGTGAACTTTACCACTGGTATTTACCAGCTTATATGTATTTCCAAATTCACGTGTTGAGGAGAAGCACCATTAATTATGATATCTGTGAGGCAAGGGGTGAGAAATGGCCATTTTTAGGTTTGCACTTGAGGAGGAGGAGCAACTCTTTCATCAGGCCTGTTCCTTCGAAGGCTGAGCCCCCATGTAGAGATGAATGGCAGCACATAGTTTCTGTGAATCCAGTCAATCAGAGGTGAAGGAATCGGTGGAGCGATTATTATTATTTTTTAAATCTAACTTTTATTTGACCAGAAAGTCCTATGAGGGGTAATTCTCTTTTCTGAGGGAGACCGTGCCAAGATGACACACTGGTTACAGTTTAAAAATAAATAAACCACAACAGAGAGGAAATACAGTCATGAAACACTCAAGGAAAAGCTCAAATAAAGCAGTTGCATTTCTCAGTTACAAGGCATTTTTCACACGGCTTTAAATTTTTTTAAGGGGAATACTTTATGAAGACACAGTATGCTGTAAGTTTAACCACAATACAACATACAGTATGTATTCTTTGGACAATGGTAAGATATTTGCCATGATATGATTTTGATCTGATTCAATGCCAGGGCCTGCAATCAATATTCAATTTCAATTCAATTGTATTTATAAAGGCCAATATAACAAATCACAGTTTGCCTCAGAGGGCTTCACAGCAAACAACATCCCTGTGTCCTTGGACCCTCACAGCCGATAAGGAAAAACTCCCCCAAAAACCCTGTAACGGAGGAAAAAATGGCAGAAACCTTAGGAACAGGGATCATGCTTCCAGGACGGACAGATGAAGAAGGGTGTAAATATTGGATGATATCAGTTAATGTCCTTATTGTCTTTTTCTTGGCGACGCGCCATTGTCTGCCTGGTGCGGGGCCGCTAGGACTGTTTTAAATATTTAGGAAGGAGGTGAGCTCGGATGAAAGTGGTGATACAGACGTGCCGTGGGATTTTAAAAATAATAGTGCATCTTGAAGGTGATGGTATGTATTGATGACATCGAATTATAGATCATCATTTTTTTGGACCTTCCCACTCGTGAGCTGTGGCTTCTGTGGCATCTGGTTTTTGTTTGATTTATATGTGATAAATGACATATACAAACATTTTACACGCAGATTCATACAGAGGTAAATGTCGCTCCTCAGTTGGCACATATCCTGCATGCCTGATCAGGCTGCTATATTATTAAGGCTGTGTGCTCTGCAGCTGTGTTTCGGCCAGTCTGACTAAGACATGCAGACACAAGCCAGAGATCCATTTTCACATCAGTGTGTGCCGTCTGTGCCAGGACCATTATTATAATTACTGATACTGCTGCCCTTCTGTTACCAACAATAAAATGCCTCTGGGAAAACTCTGCACAAATTCTGGACTGGAAAAATCTAATTTGTTGTGAGGATCTTATCGTTTGCTGTTTAATGCTGTAATGGCTATGAGGCCAGATGGGGGGAAAAACGGAAAGAAAGCGCTCTGTTTGCTGAGTCTAGTGGGATGGAGAATATACTTTTGTCTTCATGAAATTATATGAAAGTCAGCCTTCCTCCCAATTCCATCTCCCTCATGACCGAACTTCAAAGTCTCCCCTTCAGCATCAAATATTAAGCAGGGTGCTGCGCTTACACCTGTTCCTCAGCGGTGTGGCTTGTTCCATTTACTTCCACTTTCATCACACCGGCTGATACGCAGGGTTCGCACCATTAACCACAGAGGCTCTTTAACAGTCAGATACATGTGTTGATTGTCATCTACATTTATCTCTTCAAAGGACAGATCACCCCAAAATCAAAAATACATATTTTTCCTCTTACTTGTAGCGCTATTTATCTGTCTAGATTTATCGAAAGACATATCAGTTTATCAAATTTAGCTACTTTCTTTCCATTGAACTATACCCACTGAATGTATCACTGCGCAGGAGGAGGCATGCATCTACTCATGGACAAAGCACTCATGACAGTGCAAGATGTGAACATTAATGTGTCCGCCTTGGCTGAGTGCTTGGTGATAGGCGAGCTAGTAGTAGATGCAAGCTTCCTTCTGTGTGGTGGTACAATTGGTGGGTGTAGCTGTGTAGAAAGACAATAGTTCCTACATAAAAACTGCTCACAATAACGTCTGTGGATTATCTTGAGGTACCAGGCCATGAGTCCTGGAAAGAGACATGTCTGTTGAGTTTTACCAATGTATTTTTTGGCATTTTGAGCACCACAAGCCGAGTGCCATCAAGTACCATTATATTTGAGAGAAGGCAGACGTCTTGGCAGCTCACACCGAAATAATCTATACTAATAAATCAACATGGTCTCATCAAGAAGTCATCGAATACCGGCACTTGGGCAGTGACTTCCAGCGTCAGACACTGATGAAAAAAGCTGCCCTTTCACATAGGCATGATGCATGGACCGGCAGTATCAGCAGAAGACGTGAGTGGACAACAACGTAAGTTAAGGGGGCGAAAAGTCTGAGTAGGGTGGGTGGGAGGGGTTGTGGATGGGTCCAACAACCAGGACTTTCACTTGAGCCTGGTCTCACTCCAGAGTCATCGAAGTCCACTTGCGGTGTCCGAAACCAGCAAAAAAAGCATTCCTTTAAGATCGACATTGTACGTGGCCTGTTGCCGTTATAGTTTAATGCCACCAGGCGGCATCGGGGGGGAGACGCGGCAGAACAAGGACAAAAGTTAAGGCGGCAAAAGTCAGACTGGGGCAGGCAGGAGGGGTGGTGGATGGGCCCAACAAAGATTCTAAAGCCAAACTCTTATCTTTTTCCTAAACCCAACCATGTGTGTTTGTTGTTGAAGGGAAAAAAAAAAGTCAATATATGGTGTTGTGCTGACGTAGTGTGTTTATTTTGAAAGAGACTGTATGTAAATGGTAAATTTCCTGTGAAAACAGAAGTGTATTTTAAAAGAAGACAATGCATGTAACAGAGAACTTGAGACAGTGTCCCAGAACGTCACCAACCAACTCACCCAGGGTACCTTGCACGTTGTATGTTGACTTGGAAACTCCATGACCAAGTGTCGATATGTGACAAGGTAGGAGTGAACATGTGTAGGATGAATAGCCGTAGTTGATGAATCTCTATATAGAATTGTGTTATTTCTTGCCCCCATTCATATGAAGATGATGGGGAGCCAGTGCCTTGCACAAGAGCATGAGCAGAGCTGATGCTAGCTGGGGGCTTTAAGCTCCATCCTCAGCTACACAAGATGCCTCCCTAATTACTGCGCAATCTTGCTCCTCAAATAATGATAATTGCAGCTGGGAAGGTTGATGATGCAGGTTGTTTTTCTTCAGCAAATCTTCATATTTTGGTGTCTCATCATAACAATTGCATTATGGAATAAATTATGAAACCCAAAAAGAGCATGGGTCTCCTGGGTCGTTGCACAAAATCCAAAAACTGCACCATCTCTCTGGGAGTCTTTCTGAGTTTGATGAGGGAACACCATGCAGGGTTTTTCTTGTGTAGTGGAATTACGGCTCTAAGTTGCAGAAGAAACAGCAGCAGAGCTGTGTGGGAGGGACATCTGACTACTGCCCACTTCAGTTAAATACAAACTGTTGTCAACATGCTTCTCAGTCATTTGATGCAGCAATATTTCACTCTCAAAATAACAAACGTGCTTATTAATTATGTTGCCAGTACAGAGCACACATAGGTTGCCTACTTACCAATTTAATAGTCACATTTATTTTTTAAAAAAGATCCTCCTCGCTCCTCTGTTTGATTTAAACATCCCTGCTGGTCTGTGACCTGGAGAGAGAAACACTGTGTGAGGGATCGATTTGTTTGGAATTTCATGAAAGCTGATTTATTTTACTATTGTCAACAGTTTCTTTCTGTTGGAGTCAAAATGAAACACCTTTGTGACTTGACATTTTTGAAAGGCCATACCATTGGAGAATGTAATCAATGTTTCATTATGTTTGCTGTAAAGAAGCTGCAGTCGACTTTGATGCTGTTGGGTACAGACGGAGAATAAAACCAAGTTCTGGCCAGATTTGTTATATGTAGTTTCGGCTGGAACATGCAGTGTGTTGACCACTTCACCTGAAGAATAGATGTGTGATTTATGTTTTCATTTACAAGTTGAAAAAGTTGTGTAATTTAACAAATGCTGACTTTTTGTCATACCTACAGTTAATATCAATCTGAAGGTCAGTCATCTCAAAGAATATGTCCACAGGGCTCAATAGAGAATTTAATAATAAACTGAGTTGCATTGCCTTGGGAAGGAGAGTTGTTTCTGCAGTGTATGGGTCATTGTGCCTCGCCTCTTCAGACAGCCTAGCTTCCATCAAACATCGGTAGGAGAGGGACTTTGTGCAACCCTGACCTCAGCCCAGTGGGAGTCTGTCCCAGTACACACAACAATGGTATTCAAATTTGCTTGATACAAAATTTTACAAATGAAAGTGGTGCATAGAGCGTATATTACACCATGCAGATCATTCCCTTTCACATTCATGTTGGCATGACTGTGGTGAGGCAGGATCACTCATGCATCTGTTGTGGCGTCGCCCCCTCAGTTAGATGTTTTTGGGACAACATGATATTAAGTTTGTCTTCTATCCTGGATGTGACAATACCGCGGTTTCCAACAGTCTGCCTCTTAGGCACTAGGATAGAAATTATGCAGTGGAAGCCTTTACACACCGCATTATTGCCTTGCTTGCTTTTGTGTCAGTTAAACGTGTCATTATGATGAATTGGAAATCACACAAATCAAATTGTTTTAGTATAGATAATTGGTTGAAAGACTGTATGGATGTATTATCAATGGAACGAGCAGCTTCAGCTCTTTGTGAATATGAGCATGGAGATGATGGACCCTGTATTTTTTATAAGATCTTATCCAGGGAAAATGGTTCATGAATGAATTTTATCGTGTTTATTCTGTACGCCCCCTTCCCCTGACTTCATTCTGTCATGCAGTATGTCAGTTTGCTGTCCTCTGTCACATGTGACTTCAAAACTATGAAAAAGATAACAATGTTAAATAGTATTTACATGTTTTAAATGAGTCGTAGGTGTGTAATCAGAATTTATATTTTAGAAAAAAGCCCAGCACTACATTTATATGATATTAAATTGTTATTTTTGTCATGGACTTCATCGACATTTCACTTCCTCCCTTGTTTACTTTGGCATCTACCACTGAACTCTATCAGAGATGCTTCTTTGTAGGCATGCGATAAATAATTGAAGTAAGATGCTTGAATGCGTGACTCCAATGTTTGACCAGTCTTTGCTTAAATAACATTCTGCACAATGCCTTATTACATCAGCACATGAGTTCTGACCTTGGGAGAACAAACTTACTGTAAGCGTCATCACAGCACAAACGCCCTGGCAATCATACACGTGTATGTATGTGTGTGTGTGTGTGTGTGTGTGTGTGTGTGTGTGTGTGTGTGTGTGTAGCACTTCAGTGCATTTGTGGGTTTCAGAATGGTTTGGTGCACTGAATGTCCTGAATCCATCTGAATACATAACAGGAACTGGTGCAACACATGGATGATGAAATACAGCAAATAAAAGATCCAGCTTGAGGCTGTTTTGCAGGGAGACAGTGGCTGGGAAGATGCTTTCATCTGTACCCACGAGCAAAGAGATTTTGCTTCCCTGAATAATTTCAGGATTGTTTCAGATTTCGTAAAATCAGCACATGCGTGGATCACACACCTTATAACTAGAGATGTTTGCCGATGGAGTTGACATGAATCAACTCCTTGTGGAGCAGTTTTGTCACAAGGAAGCCGCTTGGTTTAACTGTCTATAGATGGACTCCTGAATAACCCTGGGAACACAGTGAGTGATGTGTGTTTGTGTGGTGACAGTGAGGGGCGGCAGACGGAGGGCGGAAGCAGATGTGTGTGAGAGAGGTTCAGAGCTGTGGCACTATCACAGGGTGCCTTTGTCTGGCTGGAGAGAGTGTTGAATTAAAGGCTGTTAACACTAGTCATATGCTAATGCCTCTTGCTCTGAGAGAATAAATAAATTATGGTCCAGAAAACACATCTGAGTCCCTGCTTTACATGCCTCGTGCAACACAGTGTGTGCAGGGAAGAAGCAGAAAGAGAGTTTGTGTGGTTGCATTATGGAGAAGGGGGGGGGGGGGGTGGTGGCACTGTACAGGAATAGCTGAGAAGGAACATCAAAGAGGGAAGACAAAGGGGGACTCTCTATAACCTTTTTTTGCTTAAGGCTGCGCACTGGATGGTGCTGTAGGTGATGCTACACGAGAGATAACGAGAGATAGATTGGGTAGAGAGGCACAGTGCGAGATTTGGACAGAGAGGAAGGAAAAGGGAAGGGTTGGGGGGGGATTTAAAGGGCAAGAAACGGAGGGAGATTTAGATAGAGCCCACTGAGTGAGAGCGAGGGAAGAGAGCCAGCGCAGAGCAGGAGCAGAGGAGGTGGATGGGAGAGGAGAAGAGGAGAGGCATTGACTGGATGCGTTACACATGGGAGAGAAGAAAACGGCTATTTCGTGCGCTCGGTGTGCATCACTGAGGAGTGCGGCTGTCCGTCTGGATTGTTAGTCATCTGCTGCCCCACAGCGAAGGGGAAATACGAAGGAGCACAGGCAGGCTTGGGGGAATACAGGGCTGCGTGCAGAGGATGAACAGGCGATGTGGGCTCTCTGGCTGTGATCGCTGTCCTCAGACCCCCGTAGACACTTGCACTGGTGCTGTTGCAGGCCGTTAGCCTCGCAGTTAGGCAGCAGCAGTCAGAGTGATTGATACAGGATGAGCTCCAAGCACTCCTCCGACTGGATCCCCTACAGGTACTGTACCACATGCCTGGGAACACGGGTGAAAGAGGGCACAGTGTTCTTCTTCTTTTTTTTTTCATGAAGCAGTGTGTGCATGTGTGTGTATATGAGCGGGTGTTCAGTCATGTGAGTGTCTGACAAGGAGATCAGACTAATAAGGGAACATTGAATGGCAAAATAAAAGCAAACAGTGTGGATGGAGACAGGATTTTTTTTTTTTTTGGTGGCATTATATTCTTGTTTTGCTAATAAATGTGTATGTATTTATGATTTCTCTTTTTTTTTTCAAAGGAGCACCACAGGAAAAAATATATAAATAATGCAAAAGTGAATCCCAGAATTTCAGCTGCATAACTATTGAGGTCTCAGTGTGGTTCACAGGCACAGAAATATCCCCTTTTCTTGCACTATTAAACTGCTCATGTGTAAAACCTGCTTATAATTTAATTTAAAAAAGCTGTTTTATTGGATTCAAAGGAAGTAGTTCAAATGTAGAAATCACAGAAGAAGTTCCTGCCTTTGTGTGAGAGTATGTGATTCACGTATATGTGTGCAAATATGATACATATTGCATGCTGCTTGAAACATGATCCTCCCATTTGCAGCAAAGTATTTTCTTGTGAATAAGAAAAGTGAGAGCATGCATGAGCTTTTTAGCATCTTGCTCTGAAACCTACATCTGCTTTCATCATTTCAAGTGCGGTACTGCTGCTGGCTCGTTCCTCTGATTGAATACCCATTGCCATGGTTTCCCTGCTTACTTTGATGCCATTGGCTCATGGTTGCTATAAGTTACGGTGGCAGTCCATGGATTTCAGAATGAAATTAAACTTCTAAAGACTGTGGAGATGCCAACATTCAGGTATCACAGAAAATAAGGTTGATATAAAAGCATTTTATAAAGTCATTAAAAAAAACATAAAGAGATTATTAATGACTGATGAAGTAGTAGGAAGAACAAATAGTATTTATTGGGTCGTTGCACATTTTTGCCTTCTTACTCCTTCACTTTCTGTTCAAGAAAAAATGTGCTCAAAGCTGGATTTCAATAGGGGATAATATATATATATATATATATATATATATATATATATACATGAACAAGACATTAACCACTCCCAGTGTCCAAAATGATCTCTTTAAGTGTTTGAGTGTCAGTGAGAGGGTCGTGGCAGACAGATTGGTGGCTCCTTCAATGAGCAGTTTTTCCCTCATCCAGTAAAGCTGCCATGAAAAATGCATGGGCCTGTGTGCAGAGTTGGAGGAGACAGCTGCACTGTGTAGCTCTCTCACCTCATTAGAGATATACTGTGCATGCATTCGCAGAAATTAACGAAATGATGAAAAAAATATAGCTCACAAACACACACACACACACACACACACACACACACACACACACACACACACAGCAGTTCAATATTTTTTCCCTGTGAGGAGCAAATCTCTAGATCTTTCCTCTTTTCTAATGCCATGGGAACCCAGGGAGGACAGCAGAAATTGCAAACTCTTAAAAAAAAGAAAGTGAAATTGGTATATCATCAAAATGCACGTACAGTTATTACATTGCATTATTACACATTACTTTTTCAGAGTATCTTTTCTGAGGTTCGTTAATACAATACATATGCTGTTTACAGCCCCTATATGTATTAGTTTTCTTATACTGTCACATTCTGTCAATATTAGCTTCATTATTTACTGATAAGGTCAGTTGGGTTGTTGCAGTGCTCATCAGATTATTGTTCCCACGATCAAATTTCATGCATTGCATGCAGATGTAAATTAAACCTGCTTTAGTGTGCACACTTGGATTGTCCTCTAGTGTTGCCAGGTGCTGCTGCCATTGAATCAGCCAGTGACGGTCACACATATAAAGCCTGGTGATGCATGTAAAACTATTTTAAAAGTGTGAAGAGGAGTCTCAATGAACAGCCAAATCCTTCACTTCCCTGAATGTCAGATTCACTTATGGCTGACTGAGTGAATGAAAAATCCACTAACTTGTGTCCAAATTGAAAACTTTCATTAAATTTCTGTTTGAAAAAAGGTTTAACGAGATCAAATTTATAACAGCCAGTGTTTCAATGTTATTTTATGAAGAAGAGATCAAAATCAGTGCTATATCTCACAGCATCAGGATCTTAACATCGCCATCTTAAACTCGACCAGTTACGGAAAATGATTCTTGGGGTTAGTGGTGTTGTGGAAATTCTCTGCTGCTGGTGAAGAATGAAATAAAGCCTTCTGCCGGTCGACAAGGTTTTTGTTTTCTTTGCAAAGAAAACGTCGATCAACACACGAGTGGTCAGAATGAAGAAAGACCCCGAACATGGGAAAGCCTAAAACATTTATACCTGAGGAACGCCTCTTAAGGTGTGCGTATCCTGCAGGATTTCGTATCTGGGTGGGAGGTTAAGAGGTCTAGACATCTGAAGTAGTTGAAAACACAAAGAATACACAAAGAAAATGAAATTACAATTACAGTGGTTAATGTATAAAATAAAGAAGCATAAAAACTACGTTTGTTACATTACACTGTTTTAGTCAGTTGACAACTGACAATTTTAAGAAGCTGCTCACAATCAAAACATTTTTGACATTTTTGGATAGGATGGCATTAAGATAAATAAGTTAGACAACTAAATAGCACCACAACTTTTGGATAAAAATTAAGGTTGTTTAACTTAATCAAGCTTTTTTAAGTTTGTCAGATTATGATAAAAGACTGGCTCAATAATGAGATGAAAGTACTTAAAAAGATACATGGAAACTGTTACCTTAATTTGTTTAAGTTGAACCAGGGAATATTTTTTAGAGTGTAGAACTATGACAGTAAGTGATGGTATGAAAATAAAATTTGGCATTGAACAGGGAAACATTTGCACTGAACAAAGTTCCACTGAAAAACAAAACAGACCCATTAAAATTGTTTTAGTTTGTTTTTCAGGTGTGTTTTTCAATGACAATCGTCCAATTTTTTGGTCATGTCACTCGCCAACGACTGCAGGTCCACAAGAGACTTTCTCTCCTTGGTATGCAGATTCTATGTGAATCACACTGTCCTTGCCCCCTCCCTAATAACTCCTCCCCTCCACACCAAAACTGCAACAGAAATTTGAAAAGAAAATCATAAGATTATCACTGGAAAATGTCAGAATGCAAAATATATGTATAAAAATAATAAATTTTAATGTATGTGGGTTTTTTTCACATTCTCTATATTTTCTTTTGTAAATGCCAAACTTAATTTTCATTACCGAAACTTCCTATCCTAGCTCTGTAACATGTTATTGTAAATAAATGGAAAAAATAAACATAAATCTGATCCTTAAATGCTAGCTATACAAATGTATTATTTTCTGCTTTCATAATGTTGAATAACAGAAATTTACAAATACATTTGAATTTAGATACAGGCATAGAGATAGTCAAACACTGTGATGGATTGGATCATTGCCTTCAAACATAAGCAGATAAAAAGCAACCAAATAGTTCAACAGCTTAAAAATATATAATAATTTTGAATGGAAAAAGATGCCTTTGCACACTTGGATCCACAATTATTTAATAATAGATACAAGCATTTTTTCACTAGATGATCGCCTGATCTTGTGATGGTCTTGAAACCAAAATTATGGCTTCATCAATAGCGTACAGAGCCTTCCTTCTTCATACTTGATATTTTTTGTCCTCCTTGCACCTTTAAATAGATTATCAAGCCTCCTGTAAACCTCACTATCAGTGTGTTGCAGAGCAAGAGTGACCAGAGACTCTCCACAATAACGAGCTGTTTGACCTCCGCAGGCACAGCTCTGTTTGTGTCATTATCTTCCTGTCTGATGCCTATTCACACACTTGATTACTGTGATTGCAGACATGGAGTGCTTTGTTTGTCTGTATGTCTGACAGAGAGTGGGAGGTAAATACATTTTCATTGCATCTGTGTGGGCCTTTGTTGTCAAACTGGAGTCGGCAGTGCAGAGTTACAGGTAGACAGAATATTTACTGATTTACTGATCCTGCGTGCTGTAGCTGCGGCAGTGACTACCCACCATCACTGTCACTGTCACGCTGAGGCTTTTGACGGAGGTATGAGGAGTATAAAACTCTCACAAACCACCTGTTCGCTTTATTTATCGTGCAGCGGTAACACTTAACAGGAAATGAAAACATATTTGCAGCTAGTGGCATGAATCAAGCTGAGAGATAACAAACTGACAAATGAAGAATGGGAAATTGCAATTAAAATACCAAGTTTGAAATGTATTCTGCTTTTAATTATGTTGCAACTATCAGCCCTGCAATGAGCACTGTGTAACCAACCAAATTCATTATGCAAATACATGCACCTATATGGCCATTTATCATTCGGATGTCACATTATTTATATGTCTTCAGGCAGTAGGCTATGCATGAAAGGTTTTTTAAATGTTGAGAGTAAAAAAATAAATGGCTTTTAAACATAGGCACATTACTCAGAAGATAATCGAATGAAAAGTAAGAGACTTGTGCATTCATTAAGAACCTGCAAAAAGTCACGAGCTGCATATGTCACACAATGTCATATGCTGCAAGGGTTAGGAAACACTTTGTCACAATCCGCATTTGCATTTAAATAAAACATCACGCCTGTAAAGCAATTTCAGTCATAGTTAAGACTGCTGGAAAACAACATCATTTTCTCACACACCACACATCAGCAGACAACTTCTCCCTTCATCTTCCGTCATTTTATTTCCTACGGTTGATCGTTCTCCCTACGTCTTCTGGAGAAAACCTCTCATTGACCTCTAATTAGGATCTGTTGAGGTTTCTCAGGGGGTCTCCAAAATGCCCGGCCAAATGAGCTGAAGGTACAATCAGTGAGGCAGCACAGTGGGGGTGGCACAGTAAAATTCTGGTTTGATCTTCCACAGCAGCAGGGATCCATGACGTCCACAAACCCCTGATGAATGTCGTAGTTGAAGTTTGTGCGGTTTCTAATGATTTGATTCAGATTTACTAAAAACTTAGCACAACAGCACAAATGCAAGAAAAGCTCTAATGTGGAAATGGAGCGCTGTTGTCAGCATGGAGATGATGTTTAACAATATTACAGAGAAAGACTGGCATCTGTCATATTATAACTTTGTTTGTGGAAGACATGTTGTCACGAATTCATTCATAATTGGATTTGTTGTCGTTTTGCTTAGCCCGAGCTGTAGTTGTTTACACGAGATGAGTTTCACTTATTCTTCCAAGCAGAGACAGACGGGTGAACAAACTCCCACACACACACACACACACACACACACAGCAGGTATACTCAGGGTCACTCTGAATTAAAAGCTGTTTAATCAGGGGGCACTGGAAGAGGAAGGTTTAAAGTTAAGAGCAATGCTAATTTTTTAATTACATCATCAGACTGGCGGGTCGTCTTAAAGGCAACATAGGCAGCTGCCTAGGGCGCCAGCTAGAGGGGGGGCGCTAGGTGAAGCCCGCCTAGGGTGCTGAGTGTGCGAGGTCTGGCACTGACTCAACATTATACATTATATTTTAAAGTCCTGAAAAACCCCAGAAGAAATACATTGTTTTTTTAAATTAACAGTTTGATGAAAAATAATGTAGCTGCTCAATAAAAGTAAGTTAGTAGGAAATAACCTAATTATTCTGTTGTCGGTTTTCTTTTCCTTCATTTTGACTCGAGCATGGAACTAACGTTTCCTCTCCCTAAATATCAAGTAATGCTTTTTAGCAAGATGGCAGGCATTTCACATGCTCCAAAAACAACTGGTCTCTTAATCGATTAGTACATTGAAAGAAAATCAATCAGTGTTGATTCTGATATTTGATTAATCCTTTAAAGCCGCAGTTCTGTCACTACATCCACACAGCAGTACGTGAGACAGATAATCTGTGGAGAAAGAAAAGCCTCTGCCTCCTCAAAGCGCTTCTAATGACGTTTGTCAAAATCTATCACTGCTGAATGAAAACAACCAATCAGAGCCAAGCAGTCTGTAACACAGCTGTCAGTCATGTCAGTCACAGCTCATGAACTGCAGTCAAACTGTCAAACTAGGCAGAGCTGATCAAATATAAATCAAGATTCTGTTACTGCATTGCCTATTTCTCACCTCATATGTTTTCAGAAACCTATTTTAGTGTACTGTTTAGCTGTAAACCGAGAAAGGTGGTTCGGCTGGCGGGTGGTGCTTCGTTTTTTCCTGACTATTTTTAACATGGCAGGTGGTCAAGATCTTTCTCTAACACTGTTGTCAATCATGATCTTATTATTGCTGTCAGTCACTGCTCCTGAACCGTGGTCAAACTGTCAAACTAGGCAGCGCTGATCAAATACAAATCAAGACTCTGTAACTGCATTGCCTATTTCTCACCTCTGATGTTTCCAGAAACAAATTTTAGTGCACTGTTTAGCTGTGATATGAGAAAGTTTGTGACCCAGCTGCCATGTTGAAAACAGTCTGGCCACAACAAAGCACCATCCACCGGCCGGACCAACTTTCTCGTTTTACAGCTAAACAGTATACTAAAATATGTTTCTGAAAACATTAGAGGTGAAAAATCGGCAATGGAGTGACAGAATCTTGATTCATATTTGAGCAGTGCTGCCTAGTTTCACAATTTGACCACAAGTCAGGAGCTGTGACTGACATGATTGACAACAGCATTTGAGACTCTTGTGCTCTGACTGGTTGTTTTCTTTCATGTGTGGTGATTTCTTGCAAAGGCCTTCAGAAGCACTTTGAGGAGGCAGAGGAACACAATTTATTATGACAGATTATACTGTGTGGATGTAGTTATAGTTTCAGCAAATATAACAAAAAGTAACCTACTATAGCTTTAAATATTCATTCATTCATTCATTCATTCATTCATTCATTCATTCAATTTTTGTAACCACTTATCCTGTTAGGTGTCATAGGGGGCTGGAGCCTATCCCAGCTGACAATGGGTGAGAGGTGGGGTACACCCTGGGCAGGTCGCCACTCGCCAGACTATAGCAGGGCTGACACATATAGACAGACAACCATTCACACTCAGATTCTAACCTCGCTTTAAATATGCAAAATTTTAAAAGATATTGCTCTCACCTGTTCCATCATCATCATCATCATCATCCTTACATTGTGCACAATGTATTGTGATCACATTTTCTCTAGGTAGTTATTCAATTTTCAATTCAATTCAATTTTATTTATAAAGCCCAATATCACAAATCACAATTTGCCTCACAGGGCTTTACAGCATACAACATCCCTCTGTCCTTATGACCCTCACAGCGGATAAGGAAAAACTTCCCCAAAAAAAACCCTTTAACGGGGGAAAAAAACAGTAGAAACCTCAGGAAGAGCAACTGAGGAGGGATCCCTCTTCCAGGACGGACAGACGTGCAATAGATGTCGTACAGAACAGATCAGCATAACAAATTAACAGTAATCCACATGACACAATGAGACAGAGAGAGAGAGAGAGAGAGAGAGAGAGAGAGAGAGAGAGATGCAGGTAATGACAGTAGCTTACAACAACATTATTGAAAGTAATAATATTATAGTTATAGTTCTGGCTACTGTGGTACAATATGTTGAAAGTATATATTAATATCTGGCAGTATACAAGTGTGACAATAGTCATATGTGTATAATAACAGTAGAAGTATGACTAATGACTAATGATGGCAGCAGCAGCAGGAGGCATCTGGCAGGACCACGGCAGCAGCACAACCACACACGTCACGCTGTCCAGGCACCGCTGCGATATGAGTTAATCTGAGAGACAGTGGAGCACAAAGGCTCCGGAGAAGAAGCCGAGTTAGTGACATCCAGAATGGCCGAGTTAGCAAGATGCAGTAATAGAATGAGAGAGAGAGAGAGAGAGAGAGAGAGAGAGAAGGAGAGAAGGTGCCCAGTGTATTATAGGGGGGTCCTCCGGCAGACTAGGCCTAAGTCAGTTTAACTAGGGGCTGGTACAGGGCAAGCCTGAGCCAGCCCTAACTATAAGCTTTATCAAAGAGGAAAGTCTTAAGTCTAGTCTTAAATGTGGAGACGGTGTCTGCCTCCCGGACCGCAACAGGAAGATGATTCCACAGGAGAGGAGCCTGATAGCTGAAGGCTCTGGCTCCTGATCTACTTTTGGAGACTTTAGGGACCACGAGTAACCCTGCGTTCTCAGAGCGCAGAGTTCTGGTGGGATAATAAGGCACTATGAGTTCTCTAAGATATGACGGAGCTTGACCATTTAGAGCTTTATAAGTTAACAGTAGGATTTTAAATTCAATTCTGGATTTTACAGGGAGCCAGTGCAGAGAAGCTAAAACAGGAGAAATATGATCACGTTTCTTAGTTCCTGTTAGTACACGTGCTGCTGCATTCTGAATTAGCTGGAGAGTTTTTAAGGACTTACTAGAGCTACCTGATAATAGAGAGTTACAGTAATCCAGCCTTGAGGTAACAAAAGCGTGGACCAATTTTTCTGCATCTTTTCGGGTCAGGATAGGCCTAATTTTCGCAATATTACGCAGATGAAAAAATGCAGTCCGTGAGGTTTGTTTTAAATGAGAATTAAAAGACAAATCTTGATCAAATATTACTCCGAGGTTTCTTACGGTAGTGCTAGAGGCCAGAGCAATGCCATCTTACACTGTAACTTGGGTTTTTATTCTACCTCTGTGCAAGTAGTGACTATAATGTTTGTCCCGCTATGTTAAAGCTTGCTCGTTCACAGATTATCATATGAAGAAGGCAGCTCTGAAAACACCTGTGCATTTATCCATATGTTCTTCACTTAAAGCATTCTGCGGTGGAGAGAGAAACAGTGGCCAACTTGCTGAAATCATTTAGACATTCATTTTACCAACACTGACCTTTAAGGCATTTGCTTAGGCCGGTGGCATTATGTCAGGGCGCAGTGCACCACCAAATCAAATTATGCTCAAGTCAATACTGGTGTTCTTGTAGAGAAAGATATTTCCCAGCTGTTTTCGAACAATCTGCTCAAGAAAGCAGAGAATCATTTCCAGAGGCTGAGATCAGGTGTGTGCTTGGTATTGTGCCGTCTGTGCCACTGGGATGTGATGATGCTCTTGCGATGAATCTGCTGTGATTTCCTTTTGTCCTTGCTTTCTCTGTGCATTGCATTAGACATTAAACGTGCTGCAGAGGACACAAGAATGCTTTTGAGAGATATAAAAGATGCAGACGTACACACGGATAGTAGCATCTGTCACATTTGTCACATTCCCCTGCAACACCAACAGGATAACCTGCTGAAAGACACTCACGCTAGTAGGACTGAGGGGGTGATTACTGTAGCTAACAATGTCCGTTTAAGCAGTTTGTGGTGATACTGCACAGGCAAAATCTCTTTCATCTATCAAATCCTTTGTCTTGAAAGGTAAAGTGTGTAGGTGGAGAATATCTGCTGTTCAGCTAGCCCAAAATCATAAATGTGCCTCAAAGGGCTTTTACAGTGTGTACAGCATACGACACCTGCCATCATTACACCCTCTGTCTCGCCTTTATCGTGGCACACGCTTCTGTCTGTATGTTCTCTGGTGCAGACTCCTCCATGTGAGCTATGCATCAAAAGAAAACAGTCAAAAATGTTGTTTGCTGCAGTTAAAATTTAATCTCTGTTGACGTAGCTGTGCAGATCTGCACATGCACCTCCACTCACACTCACTTCTTTTTACGCCTTCTTGTCACTTTTGCAAAATCTCAGCTGCAACAGTTTTTTAAAGCTGTGCAAATGCAAATGAACTTATAAGGCATGTAATGGCCTATTTAACATTTCATAATCCGTCTGCTGCGAGGAAAACCATCCTGAAATCAAATTACGGGTCACAAGGAAATAAAGCAGTGTCTCAGTGAAAGGAGGAGTTTTTTAGTAAATCGGACATGTTTGAGGAAGGAGCTCTGTGGCTCTTCTCTGGTAAAACTCAGGATGTCTTATCAAGTCAGCGACGGAAACCAAGGACATCTCAAACTGTTCCTCTTCTCTCTCTAATGATCCGGGACAGCTTCATAATATGTTTTTTCCTCTGGACTCCATGACATCACTTACAGCATCATGCTCAAGTGATGCCTCTGATTATGTTGCTGTTGTACTCGAAGAGAAAAAGTGACAGCTTTATAAGAGCCCTGCCACTTGATTTTGAGGGGGAGTTCTTTTTAAAGGGCTGTATTTATCAAAGTACACATACTCTTATTAAACTGCTTCAGTGGCAATTTTATGAGCCACCCAGAAGATATAAACACCTTTATCCAAGACGTTACGACACTGTTAGCTGCTGTGTCCTCATTTGCACTTATTGTACAACTGACTGGTACGTTTTGTGTATTGGACTTTATATCGTAGGCCCTTTTTTCACTGTCAGATTTTCCGTGAATGTTGGGCCGTTTTGCCGGCAAGCTGCGAGCGTTTAGACGCGCAGAGCCGGATTGGCGAGTTGATCTGAGGTGCCCAATTTTCCGCCTTGTAGGGTAGTCATATTGGCGGAACCCTTTAAACAGACCGAGGCAGCCTTGCACAACGGGAGGGGCTGTTGATGACTTGTGGGAGGAGCTGTTGATGACGCTGAACCCAGGTTGGGGGAGCCCTTCTGTGCGGAGTTTGCGTGTTCTTCCCTAGTCAGTGTGGGTTTTCTCAGGGTACTCCGGCTTCCTCCCACAGTCCAAAGACATGCAGGTAAATTGGTGACTCTAAATTGCCTGTAGGTGTGAATGTGAGTGTGAGTGGTTGTCTGTCTCTATGTGTCCAGGGTGTACCCTGCCTCTCACCCAGTCAGCTGGGATAGGCTTCATTTATTCATAGAAAAGTGCTTTGATCAGAGCTTAAGCATGTGGGCAAAAGTATGTCAGTGAAATGAAGGGTACGACAGGGACTGGCTTTTAAATTCATTAAGTCCATAAGCAACTGTTTGTGTCAGAAAAATATACACCAGATAAGCACTTGCAGTAAGATAAGGCTTTTCAGTTAAACACCCCAAAAAATAAGACCAGCAAATCTTCTCTAATACTTTTAATCCTTTTATAGTCCCACATTGTTGCAGTCTTAAAGATAAGAATGCACAAAGCTATCATAACACCTTTTATATAATTATTATATACTCACAAATACTCCTTTTGTTTTTCAGGGAATAATAAGCCAATGCATTTGGGGTGTGCGGAGATAATGACAGCCATGAGGTTAATTTAGGTCTCAATGTGAGAAGAAAATGTCTCGCAGTAGAAACAAACACACTGTTTCCTGCTTCATTACCACGTATTGTTTATTAAAGGCAGTGAAGCTAAAACACAGTCAGATACTGCAAGTGTTCAACCTTCTGCTGCAGTTTCGGAGTAGAGAGTGAATTAACTGAAGCATTTTGGAAAATGTCTTTATTACATTATAAACATCATAAACAGCCAAAGAGCACTTTGCATCATTTTAACACTGCCCCCGCCCCCCTTCCCTCCCCTCCCTCCTCTCTCTGCTCTTTTCTTTGCAGCACTTTAGATGATGAGGGCACCAACCTCCGACAGCAGAAACTGGACAGACAGGTGAGTCTTTACTGCTCCTCCTGCAGTTCTGATAATAGAGTAACACAGCAGCAAAATCAATTATAACAGGGCAGTTTTATCATGACACAAACTTCCACTGCTCCATCATGAGGCCACAAATGGCCAGCCAGGACTTGTTATCTCTCTGAGCGGAGTTTTAATGAGCGAGCGTGTCAAGAGTCAATTAATGTTTGGATTAACGATTTATTGAGGCAGGGAAATATATTAGTTCATGATTTTACTCTTCATTCAGCTGGTTTCTGCAGTTTTTTTGAGATTCAGACAAGGTTTAAAGTGACAAAATATCATTGTCATTGTTTGTAAGTAACCAATTAGTCAAAGGGAGAGAAGCTTGCTTGTAGCTGCATTTTAAACCTGTGTCTTACCCACAAGTCAAAGCTTTAAAGGGATACTTTGCAGATTTTAGGGCTGCCCCCTAATCACCGACCAAATTTTAGTCGACCAGAAACGTCTTTAGTCGACAAGATTTCATTAGTTGCTTAGTCACAGGAAAAAAAAACAAAACGTGAAACTCTTATTAGGAGGACTGACACAGGAAGTGGCCACACTCAGCAGTCAGACATGACTGATACCTGCGGTTATTCCACAGGCTAGTTAATAACATGTCGGGCAGGAAATCCAAAGTGTGGGATCATTTTGAGAAGGTGAAGGATGAACCCAAGGTGATATGTAAACTCATCTTCATTGGTCGACTACAAACATGACGTATCATCTGAAACATGGAAGTAGCTACATGCCCATTAGCCACTTAGCACAATCATTACTGCTTTGCCGACAGCGTCATTAACAGGCGGCTCGCTCAGTGTGTGACGTGCACTTGTAGATAAAATATAGGCCTATATTAATGAAGGCTCATTAGTACGGTTTTGTATTTCTCTGTAATATAGCACAGTGTTAACAATGTTACTGACGCTATTCTTTATCACGCCTTGAACTCAAACCATTGTGTTGCCCCGCCCAAAATGTATCATTTAATGATTAAATTCATATTGTAAACATGCGGGTGACTAGTTGACTAATGGCCCTAAATGACAACTATTGGTTGACTAGGACAGTTCGTAGTTGGGGACAACCTTAATGGGTAGTATGTGTAAATCAACTATGGTGAATTTCCCTCCATTTTGTTCAGTGTCCAGATCTCCCTGCTTATCTGTCAGCTTAAACGTGTCAGTCTGCAGGTGCTCGAACTACAGATTGTACTTCTGCATTTTCATATATCTGTAACCATGGACACAAAGATTATAGAAGTGGATGGAGAAAAAACCCACCCCTTTCTCTCTGTCTCTCAAATGTAGATCAAACGGTAAAACTAGGCAGTGTTGATCAAACAACCATCAAGACTCTGTTACTGTATTGCCTATTTCTCACCTAAAATGTCTCTAGAAGCATATTTCAGTTCACTGTTTGGCCGTATTGTTTTTTACCAGCCGGCGGCCACATTGCACAATGTCGCTCACTAGTGCACAGAGCATTTTGGTAGTTTCTTCTACTGCATAGACAGCCCAGTTTTATGACAAGACAAGCATCTCTCCAGTTGCACAATACTTCTTTAACTACCAAACCCATGCCCTGTGTAAACGTACCTATTGTTATCACTGTCTTGGCATAAAACTGAGCTTTGCGGGGGATACTGTGGCTCCAAAGCTCTGCTTCCTGGAATCTCCACTAATAGAAACCTTCAATATTTGATGAGCTCTGGTTTGAGGACGTGCATATAGCTGACAGTCGGTCCAGATGAATAGCTATATCCAGCCCCCGGTCAAAGTGGTTTGGACAGCTCATCCTTAAACATCTTCAGTTGCTTGTGCTGGCTCAAAAGATTTGTCCAAGACTGTGTTATTACCAAAAGTCTGTATGAGGGTAGCTCACAAGGAATATGATGCCTCATAAGTTATTATCATAAACAAATTTGGTTTAAAACAGTATGATGTTACGTTTCAGGACTGTTTTTACTGCAAGAGTAGAGTAAAGCTTTGCCTCTAATTGATCCTGACATGGTTTTCTGATTATAAGTTGGGTAATCTTAAACAATTAGCAGCTAAATTATTACATAATAACTCAGTGAGGCAATTTTGTTTAGAAATGTATCATACACAGATATGTACAAACACTCGTTTGGTGACTGTCAGGTTAAATACAGCCATGCAGATACAGAGATTATATTATATCATGGCTTTCTGCAGTCATTGGTGCTTACTTCAGTGACCTCTGTGCTAATGTATTTTCATTTTCACTTAAATTATTCCTATAATCATATATTATAGGAGGGGTGTAACTTCTTTCATTTGCTTAAGCTGTATATATAATGCACACCAATAGACTGACAATTTCTATGATGGTAGATGTGGTTAACCATCTAAAGCAGTGGTTCTCACATGGTGTGTCGTGATGCCAATCCAGGTGTGTCGTGGGATTTTGTGATAACAATACCTTATTATTGCAATATTCAACTGGGCCTTTACATAAAGTTATGAATGTTTCAGTATTTTGTGCACTCCCAAAGAGGCAAACTCTAGCTAAAAAATGTAACTTAATTAAATTCAATTTAGAAAAACCTTCACGGGGAACCCATTTATCACCGTTCGTGCGTGGGAATTATAAGTGTGTGACACATCAAAGGCCCTGATTGGCAGCCAGCGTGAAGGATGATAATAATTAAAAGGAGAACGCCGTGAGTGGGACAATGGATTACTTTATTGTATGGAGCAAATTACAACAAAGCACCAGCGACGACGACCTGCCACTGAAAGAAAAGAGAACAAAAACTGTCAGTAGAGGGTATCATGAAAGCTACCTGTCTTCTTTTGTCTTGTTTTTATTGTCTATGTTGAAATAAGAGTGACACCACACATTATAGAAGCTATTGTGCACAGATATAAATACAGGTGTGCCTTGAGATTTTGGCTTGCACTTTGGTGTGCTTTGGGCCCAAAAAGTTAAAAAAAACCCCCACTGATCTAAAGCAAGCAAGTGTGCAGGCGTTACTTTTTCTTCAATTACGCTGTTTTCTAATAGCCTTGCACCTGTGTGATGTGCGTATAATTACTTTCCTTTAATTTCCTGAAACTGTGCCCTCATTATTTTTCTTTTTATTTGGGCATGTTTGTGTGCATGTGCGCACGTACGTGAAACCTTCACAACAGCGGGTGCTCATTGAACAGAAGCAGAAAAAGAAGAGGCAGGAGCCTCTGATGGTCCAGTCTAACGTGGATGGGAGATCTCGCACTCGTCGGACCAAACAGAGCGAGGAACAGGCTCCGCTGGTGGAATCCTACCTCAGCAGCAACAGCAGCACCATCTACCATGGTGAGTACAGACTGGCACTCTTCTGGGACTCTGTAGATTCAGGAAGCTCAAACAGATGGTTTATAAAACACTATGGATTGAGCAAATAGAGATCTTAGACTGCTTGTTTGATCAATCTGTAGTATTTGCAGGAAGTATTTATTCTTGGGCTGAAACAGATTTTCTTTTTATGCAGTTTTTATGTCTTTCCCAATTAGAAACTGTAAACTACAAGTAGCATATCTGCCAAACATATAACTATAAAAATGAGTGAATAATATATATATTTTTTTTAATATTACTATTTTAACTTAGCGCCTGTGTAGAAACGATGCAGTATTCTGTACCATCAGTTGCAGGCGCTCACTGTGCTGCAAATCTCTCCACTCGAGAGCAGAGATGGTGTTAAGACTGGGATTGATGAGTCCTCTTATCTACACACAGAGACCAGAGCAGCCATCTAATCCCCAGTTCTGAGGGCCAGTTTCTGGGCTCAAGGCCTCGAACTGTCACTTTCCCTGCTGAGAGAGGAGAAAATGTTACTCTGCACTATGCTGATATACTGATCGAAAGCAGGGGAATAATAACCTTATCATTTCCCCCCAAACAAGGGAAATAAATCTGACTTCCATTTACAGTTTAGCTGTGTATTGCTCTATTCACAAGCAGGCAGTGGATGTCTTTATGTAGAGTGAGTCTGAACTGTACAGCTGCATAAATGTTTACATTTGCATTAAATAGCAGCCAAATATTACTGTCATGTAAGCAAATATGGATGCGTTATGCTCAATTAAAATCTTTCTCTTTATAAAAATACATTTTAAAAACTACATCTGTAACATATTAGTATATCTGTACAGAAGATTTGATTGATTTTTATAGAGAGAGATTTTTTCAGCAGTTTGTATTTCAGTTTACAGCTACAAAATACTTTTTTTTCTAAGAGGAGCAGTGTTTAAGATGAAGGGGCATTCAATGGCATCAAGCAGTGACAACTGCACTTTGCAACCAGCTGAAATTTCTCTAAGTTTGAATTCCTTTGGTGTTCATTGTTCAGGAGGTTTTTAGCAGGAGCTGAATTATCTGCAGAGGTCTCTTCCTCTCCAGAACAAATGGACCATTTGATTTAAACCGGCAAAAATACAGAATAAATCAGTTTAATGTTTAAAAAAAAAATCAATGTTTTTTTGACCCTCTCTGTGAACTATGCGGGCCAATGCGAAAGTTATATATGGCTCTATCTAGAGCCAGTGTTTGGCAGGCAACATGGCGATCTCCACAGACGAGGACCTGCTCCCCGTGTAGATACAAAAGGCTCAAACATACTCATCAAAATATATTCGATTTCTACCAATATATCCCCCTAAATCCTCCACACTGGACCTTTAAGTTAGAATAACTAGAAATCAGTGCAGCCTTTGCATTTCTTTCTCAAGAATATTTTTAATGAATTCTGAAGATTTTACAAGATAAACACAGACAATTGTAAAGCGCATTCAGTCTTCAATCTTCAATCTAACATTCAATCTTGTCTCAATCATCCCTCGCCCCAGTTAGCCCCATCAATAAGCTGGAATTCCATAAGGGTGCTTTGTCCCTGGAGTAACACAGGAAGTTGCTTGAGGTCTGGGTTTATATTTAGAAAAGAAAAAGGGAAAATAAGTAAAATATATTAATAAGAGAAGAGGGGTTTAGAAATTGATAAGCTCATACAGACTGTATGAATGACACAGATTCAGAGAAAGATGAAACAAGAGTGAGAAAATAACTTTGACCGAAGGTTCTGTAAGTATTTCAGGGTGCTTTCAGACCTTGAGTTCGCTTGCTTTGGTCTGAAACAGGGACTTATTTTGTAACAAAGTTGCATAATTGCAAGACAAATGTGACACTTTCTAATGTCACAATGGAGGGATAGCTACGCAGGTTGATCTTTGATCTTTTGATGCACTGGATGAATGTGCATATTAAGGCAGTACAGGAGGAGGTGCACATTAATAATCCTCCAGGACTGTAACATGCTCATGTTTTACCCAAACATTGTGTAATGTGACTGCTGATCGAGGTCGAAACACGTTCTCACCACAAAGAACCGCACCAGAGTTCGCTTGTAACCGAACCGAGACCACCTCTTCAAGAAAGTCTTGGTCCGGTTGTTTTGGTGCACACCCAAGTGCGATTGCTGCGTTCACACCTGCCCAAACGATCCGCACTTGGGGGGCAAACGAACTTGAGTTCAACTGAACTGAACCAAACAGGGCAGGTGTGAAAGCACCCTCAGTGAAGGTCCCCACACTTTTTGGAATTTTTGTTTTAAATTGCAGCCTGAGTTGCAGATCTTTTCAAGGTTTGGACAGGACACAGTGTCCCTCAGCCCCTGAGCGTGGGTGGGCGGGGCAGTGTCTTTCCCTCTTAGCAGTACTGAACGCCTGGCCAAAAGAGAGACGAAGGACAGTGTGCGCTGTTTGATTGGAGTCATGTGCACGCTGTCCTCTCCTGTGGTGCCTTAAAGGGCAACCAGAGGGTTAGATCTGTGTCAAAACTGAGCATCAGGGATACAGTTTGGAAAACGTCCCTCTGGTATTTTTCAAGGCTAGGACACATCCAGAACACGTGGATGAGGGAGGCTCCACCTCTTTTACATTTCTCACAGCAGGGATTCACAACTGGGTGCAGAGAGATAGTTTGACTTTGGACATAAGTGCCTGCGCACAACCTTAAACTGTAACAGACAATGACAGGCACAGAGGGATGTTGAATTAATCAGCCTGAAGATTGAATTCTGTATGTCGTCTCACAGTGAAAGATTTAAGTAGTGCTCCCAAGCAGCTTTAATTTTGTAAAGAGGGGCATGTCTTACACCTGTCAGCTTTTTTGTAGGTAGCAGATATAACCACAGCATTATTTAAACTTTGTGACAATGTCAGGTTAAACATTTATGTACTTATTTGCATTTGCATTCACAGTTATTTTGTATGACCTTCTTATATTATCTGCTAAACGTAATATTTCTAATTTCTTTTTTGTCAGTGAAACTTTAAACTGCTCTCAGCTCTCTTTTCCACATCTCTCCTTCTCTGTCCATCTGCTCTAATCACCCTGCATCTGCTGCTGGTTGTCTCCATCCCTGTGTTTAGTGCAAGAAGCTGAACAGGAGGAGGTGAAGGTGATAGCGGACATACAGCCGCCCCGCTCAGCCAAAAAGGGCAAAGCATCGGCCAGCTCCACTCCACAGACGGGCAGCGACAAGAAGGAGAGGAAGGGGAAGCACAAAGGTCAGCCTACCAGCCAGCCTATTAAGGGTAGACAGAGTGAAAGATATATAGAAATGAGATGAATGAACAGGCAGGCAAAATTAGAATATTTTTTCCAAGCATATTGTTCCTGGTCTTTACTGATTCCTGTTTAAACACAAAAGGGGTCAGATTTTAAGTCACTGGAGACAGTATGAAAGAGCAGCTTATCCAGCAGCTGCAACTGTCGATTCAAACCCTCGTTGCAATCCTCACATAATGGTGCGCCTGCTGATTTTTTTTTTTAGCCACATCTGGCAACACAAACAGCCAGTGAAGCTGCCCCCTTGGCCACCACTGCGGTGCCATGGCTGTCAGAGCTCAACTGTGTGTGATGATGTATGACCGTCTGAGTGCCGTCAGCCCGCTAACACGACACAAGTGGAGACATAAATTAGTCGTTAGACGGAGGAGGAAAAACTGAGTGATGAAATGGTTAATCCAGCTTCATCTACAATGCTGCGATTGTTCCTCTTTGCTTCTGTGCTTTTCAGCTTTCAGAGTATGTTATTGCAGACCGACACTGTAGTGTAATAGGTCATATATGCCATGTAAACTGAGAGAATCACTACAGAACAATAAGGAACCGATACACAGCCATAATTCATTTCTGTGTCCCAGAAACCCCCCCAGAAAAAAAGAGAATACGATCCCACTGGGGTAAAAGATTAATCAGGCCAGTAGCATCACAAACACCGCTGATGAACCTGTCTCACTCCCGCTCTGTCTCACTCTCTGATTTTCTCAAGCACGAGCGCACAGGTTCAGGAGAGCTACTTTACCGAGCTACTATGCAATCAGCTTCATCAGGGCTGCAGAACAGATGAGTATAGGAGTAGGAGTAATCAAGCTGCTCTATAAATATATCTGCATCTAAAATTAAATATGCAACACAACACCGGTGAAATACATTTGGATTAAAACAAAACCCAAATCTAAAAAAACTATATTAAAAACAGACTTGCCTCCTACATGCACATCCGTCCTTAGAAAGCCTTCCAGCAATTTTAATCAAGGAGTAAAATACACAAGTTGTTGATACATTTACAGATTTTTTAATGACTAATCTGTCAGAAATATGTTAAAAAAAATTAACTTCTCCATGCACCATAGGCTAAATTTGTATTTTTTAATGAATTACGTAGATTTTCAATAATGAAACACACCAGTAGGATTGAAATATTCTATTTAATAAGACACTGGATTTCTATATGCATATGTTTGAGTGAAAGAAATAAAAAAGGACAAGGGACCATGTGAAAAAACAAGTGATTAGACTGGCTAACAATTGTGTTATACTCAACAAAAATATTTTCCCATTATTTTTATTCTGTTTTTTTCTTCTGCTGTACAAGTTGAAGTAAGGACAAGTAGAGAGGAGCGCGTCCGTTGTTTTGAAGCTGCAGTGAACTGTGCTTGAACGCCTGAGGCAGCGTGGACATTGAGTTCCTCCCTCTTACACATTAGACACTAATTAAATCGAAAAGCCAAAAAGTGAAGCCAGTCAGCAAAACAATTACTTAAAACACAAGAACCCAGCACAAAACACCCACACCTTCATCAAAGCAGAGATGTGGAAATGTTATCACATTCATTCAGGCAGGCGTCGACTGCTGGATGTGATGACAGACAGCTGCCTTTGTTTTACTTTGCTGGGGCTCATTTTGGTGATTTATTGTGTGTTAACGTGGAAACAGACGACTTGTCAGCATCAGTTTTTGCACCTTACTTACAGGGGGTGCGTTACAGGGGAGCCAGGGCTCCTTTGAAAACATTTATTTTGAATCATTTATTCAATTTTAGGGGGATCTCTGAAATATTGACAATATGGTTTATTTGCCATGCTTTTCGATTTTTCTGTATCTTCATCATCATCGATCATGTGTAGAGTCAGGCTATTTTCAATGCATGTTCAGTGATGATAATAGCAGAGAAGTTATTGTGCATTTATCTTTAATCGCTGATCCCTTGTAGGCAGCCTGGTGTGCTCTGTTTTTAATGCTAATACATTTGTGTGTTTGTAGGCTGTTTTGATATTTGATCTGTCCATGTCTTATTTTTATGGATAAACTATAGATTATAGTACATCACTTTGCAGAGTACTGTGCCCTGTGGTATCGTTTCATGGTGTGATTTTTGGTTTTGATGCTCGTGTGCAGGTTTGATGTGGTCATTAACTGATTATAGGGTGGCACGGTGGTGCAGTGGTTGGCACTGTCGCCTCACAGCAAGTTCTAACCCAGGTTGGGGGAGCTCTTCTGTGCGGAGTTTGAATGTTCTCTCTGTGTCAGTGTGGGTTTTCTGTGGGTACTCCGGCTTCCTCCCACAGTCCAAAGACATGCAGGTTAATTGGTCTGAATTGGCCGTAGGTGTGAATGTCTCTATGTGTCAGCCCTGTGATAGTCTGGTGACCTGTCCAGGGTGTACCCCTCCTCTCGTCCAATGTCAGCTGGGATAGGCTCCAGGACCCCCATGACCCCCAACAGGATAAGCGGCTACAGAAAATGAAATTAAAGGGTTATTATATGTTGAGATGTGCTGACATAAAGCAAGTAGACCCACATGCTTGCAGCTGTAAATATTTCCCAGTCAGTCCTCTCTTTATGGCACTTGCAAGCCTCACCACCCCTAATTAAATCAAAGAGTGATCTCCCCTGAGAGCCATGGTATAGTTCACACACTGCTTACTGATTCAACAGAAAGAATGCCAACTGACTCACTATTGGTTTTGAACCCTCTCAAGTCCCGGAGCTCTCTCTATTGAGTGAATGCCTGTCTGATGTTCACTCTTATTTTATCTTGGCTTTTGTCACTCTCCCTCTTTGCCTTCCTTGCCCCCTCTGTCAGTGGGGCTCTTTTTCTTCTGCATGTATAGTTTTCCCAGTTGCTTCAGCTGTTCCACTGTTCGCCATTTTCGCTACAGGGGATAGTAACTGCAAACAAACTTCTATTGATGCTCTTTTGGTACCTGGGGATGATTACTGATAGCTACCAGGGATACAAAAGTGCTGTCCTCTTTTTATTTTGGTTGCACAATGGTTGACGCACTTTCTTTTGTGCTGTAAATCAACCTTTATTTTCCCTGGAGATCGTACCCAGTGACACACAGAAATGCACAGGGAAAGTGAGTGAACCATTTTAAATGCTGATGGTGTCATTATTCTACAGTCATTATAGTCATTGTGCAATCAATATTTAATTTATTATCATAAATCAAAGCTACAAACGTGTCTATTTTCACTTTGACATGAGATAATGATTGTTGTACAGTTCTGATGGAGTTTGCTCTTGTGGGATTGTGGCTCAGCAGCGATCGATGGCCTGGCTTCCCTGCAGGATGATGGTCAAATCCAGATCCTGACAGTGGGTCACCCCAGCTCAGAGGATGGCGACTCGGAGCCTGTCATGAGCTGCACTCAATCGCAGAGTAAACAGGATCTGCGTGTCACCATGCTCAAGAAAGGTACTGTCTC
Organism: Epinephelus fuscoguttatus; assembly: GCF_011397635.1. Taxonomy (NCBI): domain Eukaryota; kingdom Metazoa; phylum Chordata; class Actinopteri; order Perciformes; family Serranidae; genus Epinephelus; species Epinephelus fuscoguttatus. Next base: position 29,211,823 of record NC_064753.1, on the reverse strand, counting down.
ACTGCATTTGCAAAAACACAACCATGAGTCCACATTTACACCCACGCCATTCTGGTCCGCTGCTGTGATGTGTTTGTAGGAGGGTGAAACACACTGAATCATGCTAGAACTGCAAATAGAAATGCCATTTTAAGACCAAGTGCGTGAATGATATAACTCCAACATATGATGCTGACATATTTTTCTGTCAGCATAATGTTTCTTTGAGTTAATGTAAACATTGATCACTATTACACTCATTTATTATTCCTTACATGGCAAACACTTAATAATTTACTCTGCTGTCTAGTCTTTCACTGTTTGGTACATTTACAATGTGTTGCATTGTGAGATGTTTATCAAAAAGAAGTGTTAATTTTAGGACACTATAGTGCATATAATGTACTCTACAATTTGGTTAATAAAATGGTAAAAATAGTGACTTGACTTGTTTTGTTTTTGCAAAAAGTAGAAACAGGGATTTTGAAAAGAAATCAGTCTCTGATTTATTCCCTCTATCTGTATTTATGTCAGTAATTATTATTCCATCCTTTTATTAAGATTTCTTAAAGCTAGAATTGCCAAGATATACCCAGATATGGTTGATACTTATGACAGATGCTCCCAGTCTCCTTGCAGTCTGTGGGAGTACTGGAAGTCTTATTTAAGAATTATTTCAGAAATATTAGAGCAAGTAATAGGACCTTTCCCACAGATTACTATATTTGGTGTATCTGAAGCAGGCATGGCAGAAGTGTGTCCAAAAACAAGCAAACATAGGCTCATTTACCTCTTTAATAGCCCATCGGATAATACTCTTACTATGGAATAAACCTCTTGCCCCGTCTCCTATTTCATGGCTGCATGATACGATGTCTTTCTTAGAGTTGAAAAAAAAAACAAAAAAAAAAACAATTCTCCATAAGAGGCTCAACAGATATATTTTATAGCTACTGGCAGCCCCTGATCAATTATGTAAAGAGCCTGACCTCTCTTTTCCCAGAATGACCATGTGGATGAGATGATTATTGAATATAACAATTGAGATTTCAATTCTGACACTGAGCACTGACGAGGCCCATACCATATACACTTTCCCCTTTCCTAATATAAATATATGTATATTTTAGATTATTATATATACGTATATATATATACATATTCATTTACTTTTTTGGGGCGGCACGGTGGTGTGGTGGTTAGCACTGTCACCTCACAGCACCTCCCGGGCGTGGGAGCCCTTCTGTGCGGAGTTTGCATGTTCTCCCCGTGTCAGCGTGGGTTCTCTCCGGGCACTCCGGCTTCCTCCCACAGTCCAAAGACATGCAGATTGGGGACTAGGTTAATTGATAACTCTAAATTGTCCGTAGGTGTGAATGTGAGCGTGAATGTTTGTCTGTCTCTATGTGTCAGCCCTGCGATAGTCTGGCGACCTGTCCAGGGTGTACCCTGCCTCTTGCCCAATGTCAGCTGGGATAGGCTCCAGCCCCCCCGCGACCCTCAAGAGGATGAAGCGGTTAGAAGATGGACCCTAATTTTATTTATCATTGGGGTTTTTTTTGGTATAAGTATATACATCTTAATTTATTTTTTATTTTAATTACATTTCATTTATTATTGTTTTTTGGTACAAGTGTATACATATTCATTTATTTTTATTTATTATTATTTTTTTAATAAGTGTATACATATTTATTTTTGTATTTAATTTAATTATTTATTTATTTGTTGTTATATTTGTCACTCTTTTTTCTCTCCTTTGCTTTACATTAATTTACCTCAGTCATCATTCTTATTATTAACCGATATGTTGCTGGTCTTATTGCCATCCCTCAACCTCGTATGAGGGAGGTTGGAGGGGGTGGGTGCAGGTTCATTGTTGGAAACTCGTTCCCCTAAATGGTTTTGTGCCTGATCCTAAAATGCTAATTTCTTTTAAGTAATTTATTGGCAAAAGAATTCATTGACCCTATTCCTTATTATTCAGGGCTGTAATTTGCAACTTTATATAAGATGAACAGAGTTTGTTCTCTTCCACATTTTTAAAAAGGTTAAGGTTAAGCCTCAAGTGGACCAACATGAAATTTCAGTCTCAGTATTGTTGGGCACCAAATAATTCACACTGTACCTCCTTAACATGGATGACTGGACTCACACACTTCTGGGAAACAGTCACCATTAAGTATTTGTTTAACTACAAAGACAAATTTCCCTACGGGGGCCAATAAAATATATTGTACCATACCGTATCGCATTGTATCGCATCATATCGTATCATATTGTATTATAAGTACTGTGTGAAATCAAGAGATAGTAGACAGTCCTGATAACACCTGAGCTCAGATTTACTAAAAACCCCTCTGTGTCTCAACTGAGTTCTGACACCTGGTTTATTTAATGGAAACCTGTGACCTGGTTGCACTCACTAACATGGGGCACAAATAAGTCTATTTAAACCTCAAACTGTGAAGATGTTTTTTTTACAGATGTTATACGTGATGAAAAGGGAATGTGTTCCTGTTGGCTCCAATTATCACAGTGTTTCATGTTACCACTAAACTGCAGTGAATAATAAGTGACACCATTTTCTTTCTTCTTTCACTTTCTTGTTTCATTTTCTTTCTCTGTGAAGGTATTTCCAGCAGTATGAATTTCGATGAAGAAGAGGACGACGAAGATGAAATCAGCTCCAGTTCCTCACAGCTCAACAGCAACACGAGGCCAGGCTCGGCCACCAGCAAGAAGTCATGCAAGGTAACATGAATCTCACAGCGTGCACTTGTGCTCTCTGCATGATGCGTCTTTATTCTGCCCAGTAACCAATAGAGTTTTAACCAGTCAGTGACACGCAGGAGAAAATGTAGATTCAATTTTGTCGCTCAGCTGGACTCTATTTAAGTTCCATGACTGAAAGTACAGTTATAGACCATTATGGCTTAATGTGATACAAATAAATTGCTGCTGCCCTTCGGCTTTTCTTCTTCTACAGACAGTATTGAAATTATTTGGGGCTTTTGCAATTTCTGGCCTGTTGTTTATTTATTCAGGTGGTGGAACAATCATCTCATACAGACACCTTATGTGCCTGTAGCAGTTTGAAAGGGAAAAACTGCCATTTGGTTTGAAGATACACACCTGAGGCGGAGAGCTGTGCATAAAGGCCCAGGTGGGCTATTGTAAGCATTTCTGTGCAATTTATGTAATCAAACATACTGCCAAATATTTTTAAAACATGTTGTAAGCAAGGGCATAGGTTTTGTTGAGATTTTGGCAATGAAGGAGGACATAGAACAAGAGTTTGGAGGTCCTAGCCGTTTCTGCATCAATTTATGGTGAATATGTCTTTAATACTCTCTACTACTGTCATGCTTTCATTGGTTGGATATGTCCCCTGTGTCTCCCCCAAAATCTACACCTATGGTTGTATGCTATTATTTTGCATACTTCTGATCACTTGAAGTCAGCCAGCTTTGGATCTATTTGATCCAATATTTGAGGTAACACATGTCGGTTTTGTTTTTCTCCATTTCAGGTGTGATAATAGATGACTACCCTCAGATGACCATGTAACCCTCTTTAAAAACACATCCTCTCTACAGCCTCTACACTCTGTTCAGAGTGAAACCTCAGCTGGCATTGTACTCACGATAGCCATCTCTGCTCCTCATTCCACTCTAATCTTTCCCTTCAGTCAACTCAATCTTCCATCTCTACACCAGCTCCTTATTTTAGCCACAGTGTGCTCATTCTTGGTCCCGGTGGACGATTTGATCTTCAGGCTCATTACTCTGTTCTAATGAAAGTCAACTCTAATGCATCACTCACCAGTCCACCATCTCACCTGGGGTCTTGCCCTGCGCGGGCTGTTTTTCGCCTACAGGAGGTGGCTTCAGCACCCACTCCACCAGTCAATGAACCTGCTGTCGATGTAGATGACCTTGAAGAGTTTTCTCTGCGACCTGCGCCCCAGGGGGTCAGAGTGAAGTGCAGAATTACCAGAGACAAGAAAGGCATGGACCGAGGCATGTATCCCACCTACTACCTTCATCTAGAGAGAGAAGACGGCAAGAAGGTGAGAAGGGTCAGGCAGCGGAAACTCTGAGACTGTAAACAGCAACATAATTAACCAATCCAAACACTAATGGAGTAATAAGCATTGTGAAAACTCTGAAAATTCAGTCATTTTCTAACGATAAGTCGCACAGTTTCCACAGGCTTAATGGACAGTTCATGCAGTGAAAAGAGATTGTTTTGCATGTGTCCAAACTAGTTGACTTGCTAATTTGGTTTCTGACTTGGCTCGTCACAGGTGTTCCTGTTAGCAGGCAGGAAGAGGAAAAAGAGTAAAACATCAAATTACCTCATCTCCATCGATCCCACCGATCTGTCTCGAGGTGGAGAGAGCTTCATTGGTAAACTGAGGTAAGTCAGTAAGCATTGTACATGATTCTTTGTTAAACTTTTTTTTTGTTTTTTAGCCCCTCTCCAACGGCTCCCTGTGGCTTTGACCAAAAATTAGGCTACATGGAAATGAATCACGGTTATTTTCTAACACTTACATTTTCATTTATCATTGTTGTAGGCCTAAAGTGATTCTTACATTACTCAATTGTAAAAATGTGTAAATGAGCTCCTGTTTAGCCTCCTCGTCAAAACCATGTAGGCTCTTCTCATCTGTCTTACGCAAGTGGATGGCATTGATGTGAGTCTTGTACACTGACTTCACGGTGCTCTGACGTGGGTTTACGCGCATGGGGGTTGTTCTGTAAACACCAGTGATGCTTACGCGGTCTCCCGGCTGCACTTTATCAGTCAAGGTCATTAAGAGCATTGACAACAGTTGTGTGAGGCTGACAAGCCGACATGTCTTCAGGAGATTCTTGAACTTTGAAAAAAAAAAAAAAAGTTTTAACATTTCGTCATCTAAAATGTGACTCAAACCTATGTCTACAGCCTGGCGCTTTTTCTCTTGAACATTGAGCATGGTGGTTTGTGTTGAGTCTCCGTAGCGAAGCTTGCCATGAATTACAATTCCAAAAGGAAAAGTCTAGTGTATAGACAGATTTGTTTACTTCTGCTGCAAAGTACCAAATATTCATAAATACCTTACTGCAGAGTAGCCACCTTATGGTTAAATATATTGATGATTAGACCTATTAGTTACGTTGATAAGCCAATTCAGACTTAATAAGGCTGTGTTACCTTTATTATAAGGGTTAAGGGGCAATCACACAGAAATGAGACGCTAAAGACGCAGACGCTTCAAAGACGCTTGGAATGCTGGAAGTGCTTATTCAATGTGCGCTAGCTACTGGCATCTGATGCTCAAAAAGTTGAAAATATTTTAACTTTTCAGCGTCTATGTGCATCTAAAAGCATGCGCCTAAAAAGAAGCATCTAAAAAGAAGCGTCTACAAAAATGTGCATCTAAAAGACGCCGGGAAAACGCCTGTTTAAAAAGATGCTTGGATCATACGAAAAACAATGGTTTTACTGGCGTCGCATTTCTGGCGTTTCATCTCGGTGTGATCGCTCCCTAGATATATTTTGTGGCTCCAGGCAGATTTAATTAATTTTTTTGGACCAAAAATGGCTCTTCTGGTAGTAAAGGTTGTTGTACCCTGCTTAAGGCCCTGTATTTAGTGTTGATACAGTTGTTTAATTAATATTAAATGGGTATTTAATCTAACTAGAATATATTACATTGATTACAGATAGGGTAAGTGGCTCGGACATCCGGAGGGAGCTCAGGGAAGAGTCGCTGCTCCTTCACGTCAAAAGGAGTCAGTTGAGGTGGTTTGGGCATCTGATCAGGATGCCTCCTGGGTGCCTCCCACGGGAGGTGTTTCAGGCATGTCCCACTGGTAGGAGGCCCCGGGGCAGACCCAGAACACGCTGGAGGGATTACATATCTCATCTGGCCTGGGAACGCCTCAGGGACCCCCAGGAGGAGCTGGAAAGTGTTGCTGGGGAGAGGGTGGCCTGGGATGATTTGCTAGGCCTGGTGCCGCCGTGACCTGGCCCCAGATAAGCGGATGAAAATGGATGGATGGGTGGATAGAATACATTTCCATATTTAAATAATTCATTTAGAGTCAGTGTGATAAAATATATATATATATAAATATGAATAACTGTATGAGTAACACCTAACAGTGAGGTTTTAAAAAAAATCTGTAATTCACCTCTCATTTAAAAAAATATATACCTTCCTCATAAATGTACAGCGAGCCATAATGTTCACTGTAAATTTGTGTAACGTTTAAGGCCACAGTCAGATGCAGGGAGTGAGTCGAGACATAATCTTTGGAGACAGCTTCAAGGCTGCGTTAGTGGCTCCATGGAAACTCCTGGGGAGTTTAATCAAATATAGCTCTGTGCAGCCTTTAATCTTCAGAGCGGGCCTGACCATTGGTCGATGCGCTGCTCAAACCTGTGCAATCACGGTCCCGTTTGAATGATGGCGATCTAAATTTAAATGAACAGTGACCTTTCATCTAGTGCTTCTCAAGAGTCCTTGAGGGGGTTGGCCTAAATGAGGTATGGACTATAAGAGGTATACAGTCAGCGGTTTGAAGCTGTGGCTTTCAAAAGCAATTGCAAAGCTGTACTACTTACAAACGAGGCATACATACCTGGGAACCAGTACAGTAGTAATACCTTTGTGTTGTTTAAGACTGTGTAATTGACTACAGTGGTTGATTTCATAGTCCTTGACTTAATATGAGTATAATTGAGAAATGCGAAAAGCGCATAATTAGATGAATAATTATTTCTCATTAGAAATTAAAGTTGGTCAGAAACAAAATAAAACAATGTAATATCCCATTGTGCTGATGTAATTAGATTAATCATGCTGCTCACATATCAGTAGTAATGCTGCTTTTTAGAACGTTGCTGAATCTATATCTCCCCAGAATTTTTGCAAGTCATATTACCTGTATGGTATAAACAAAACATTTTAAAAATTAGGTAATCCAAAGGTCATGATGTGAGAATAACTTGTGTCATGACTGTGTTTTTACACTTGGTCTCTTTCAGCCCTCCATGTGGACTCAAAGTGATGAGTCAGCATTTTTTACGCATATGTGAACACTACAAAAGGAACAAACTGCTCTCAGACAGGGGGGGTAGTAAAGGTGATGGATGTAGTCTTCATTAACCCTTGTCAGAGGATTTCATATAATTGAAACGGTCTTTAAAGGGCTGCCAAATTTTGTAAAATTTCTCCTTTTGTTTTTTCAGAGTGAATTAAATTTTCTCTAGTTCCAGATGCTTCATTACATCGCTCATTAGATTTGAATGTGTTGGTGCAGATCTCTGTTTCCACTTAAGTAAACTCCGTCTGCATGCTAGAAGGCTGACAAATGGTACCATGATGTCTTCCACACTGTTCTTTACAGTGGTTGAGTCTATAGCACTTAAAATGCCATCAAAGGATCTAAGTCAATATGTATTTGCATAATCTTTGATAAGGTCTGAGAAATATTGCTCCAGTAGTTTGATATCCTCGGGCAGCCCCGGAACATAAGAGCCAGTGATGCTGGTGCGAGCCTACAGCTGTCACATGAAGGATCTTCCTCTGGATATATTGAACCGAGTTTTTGTTTAGACCAGTGTAAGGGATGTATTACCTTAAATTGCGGGAGGCCATGTTTCGCACGCACTGAAGATTTATGAATCTGTTCCAGGGCTTCTTCTGTTGTCTGGCTATAGATCATCCTGCCAAGCTAGTTTCAATTGTTGTTAACTGGGAGAGTTTCTCATATATATTTGATACGCCCCCTTTACTGTGAGGATCTCACAAAAGTAACCATTCTACTGACGACTGGTCTGCAGAATAGAAATAAGTACCTTTTCTGTCCACTTTTGGTTTACTTTCAGGTTTTTTCGCATATTGTCCTTTTTAGGATGCTTTCACACCTGCCCTGTTTGGTTCGGTTCAATCAAACTCAAGTTTGTTTGCGCCCTAAGTGCGGTTCATTTGGGCAGGTATGAACACAGCAAACGCACTCGGGTACGCACCAAAACAACCGGACTGAGACCTTCTTGAAGAGGTGGTCTCGGTCCAGTTATAACCAAACTGGTTTCCGAACCAACTGCAGTCACATGACACATTGTTTGGGTTAAACATGAGCATGTTACAGTCCTGGAGGATTATTAATGTGCACCTCCTCCTGTACTGCCTTAATATGCACATTCAGCACATCCAATGCATCAAAAGACTGTTTGCCAGCTGGAGCCGCGCCTCGTTTTCAAACTGTATGGTTTGACTAAAATGAACAATGACAGCAATATAGTCCACGATGAGCAGCGCTAAAATCAACCTGCGTAGTTGTCCCTCCATTGTGACATTAGAAAGTGTTTATGCAGCAGCACTTTAATGCTTTTAAAATGTTTATATTTGTAAATAACTGATAACTGATTGTTAGTGTTATTAGTAGGCTATTATTAGGCTGCAAATCAATCACATGTTCTGAATAATGGCTAACACAGAGACAGGATGAAAAGAAGGCGTCTTGTACAGAGATGATTCGGGGCCTAATACTGTGGGATCACTGTCACACACTTTAATAGACTTAATTAACAGTCGAAGTACATGGAGTCAGATAGAGTGATGGCAGTTTTAACAGCTTTTTTAATCAGGGAACATAGCCTCACTGAGGTTCATATGTGTTACCATGGTTACACGATCAGCAGATGGGTTTATTTTTGGTTTAGCTGTTGAAATCCTGCTAAAATCACATATCTGCTTTCATAAAATCCTGTGGTTGGTTTGTTTCCTTTCACACCACAAATGAACTGCACCAGAGTCAGTTTGGAAGCGGACCGACATCTCTTTTTGAGCGGTCTCGGTTCAGTTGTGCGGTCCACACCAAGGTTCGATTGAAAACTTTCACACCAGCCAGTCTGAACCGTACTAACTTTAAAAACTGACCTGAGTTAATTTTAACTGAACCAAATAGGGCAGGTGTAAAAGCACCCTTAAAATGGATTGAAAATTGGACCAACAGAAAAGGCACTCACTTCTTTTTGTATTCACATTGTCAGTTCATTTGAAAGAGGATTAATTTCTCTGTCTGGTCAACTTCAGCTCTGAGGGAGCCTCAGTCCTCTCTCTGTTCACACTATAGTTCCTCTGGAGCTTTACTGCTTTACCAGGGTGGACAGGACTGTCAGAGGCTTGTCTGGTTCCCAGACGATCACAGGGCTGACACACAGAGACAGACAACCACCTACAGGGAACTACTGACCTGACCTGCTTGTCTTTGGACTGTGGCAGGAAGCTGGAGAACCCAGAGAAAAGCTCACACTAACACAGGGTATACATGCAAACCCCACACAGAAGCTCCCCAAGCTAAGCTGGGTTTGAACCCAGAACCCTCTTGCTGTGAGGTGACAGTGCTTAACCACCGTGCTGCCTTCTGAATAGAAATGCCAGTCTTGTAGAAAATGTGCTGTGTGGGGAAGCATATCTGCAATTGATAGCACTACATAAATGCAGAAATTATTTACACGGGTTCACAATATTAATGATAGTGCCTGTGCATAAAGCAACTGGATACTGCCAGATTTGGTAGGATTAGGAAACAGCCTTTCAGAATGATGCTAATGATACTGCATTTGTACTGCAGTATAGAAAATAGCAGAGCTACAGTGCAGTTTTTTCCTCACTACAGGCAGAACTTTGGGAAATGTGGGGGAACTGCCCATTGGTCCGACAGCCCATTGTTCCGACCATATTAAACCCATTGTTCCGATATCATCATGATGCCCTGTGGTTAAGGTCTGGTTAGGTTTAAGCACAAAAAACACTTGGTTAGGGTCAGGAAAAGATCATGGTGTGGGTTAAAATGAAAAAGAAAGTGACAAACACATAAGCTGTGAGCCTGCTTCGCCTCAAGCCTTTCCCAGCTGACCCAGAGCCGGTCGCGGCGCACCATCAAGGCAGAAATACGCCCGTCGGGAGCCGTTCAGCACCACAGACCGTCGGACTAATGGGCTGCCGAACAAATGACATGGACCCCATCGTGGTCGGTTAAGAATCAGATTGATTTAGCTAGAGGTTTTTAAAGTTTGTTATAAATTGTCCCTGACTATTAGTATGCATAACTGTACAGTAAAGAAATATATTTAAGTCACATTCTCCTAGAGCAGCAAGGGGACATGTCTACTCTCTTCTGTACTCCATAGCACCCCAGAAGATTTCTTCTATTCTTTAATACACAAATGCTTTTTCACAACATAGATAGACTTTCTGTTTCCATTGAAAATGGTCATGAACAAGCTGTTTCGACGTTCATCTAGGGTAGGAAGTCAAGTAAGGGCAAAGCACTGCCCACGGCCTCCCTCTGTCACGTTCTGGATCTGACCACCTTCCTGCTGGGAAGCCAGGCTATCAATTCCTGCTGTGCCCCAGTCTCACATGAACAAACTCCATTAGAGTACAACAACTATATCACTGTACACCAACCAAAGTGACCTGATGTGGAGTATTTAAAATGGCTGCTGTTCCTTTTTATTATGTTATAAACTGACTCTGAAAGGATGAATCTCACAGTTTCCTCCATTGTATCAGCTTAGCTGGTGATATGTGCAACTAAATCTACAGATCTCTTCAATCTGTCCTGTTTTTCTTGTAGGTCTAACCTCATGGGAACTAAGTTCACCGTATATGACAGCGGCCTGAACCCCATGAAGAGCACCACCAGCCTTGAAGCTAGCAACCTGCGTCAAGAGCTAGCAGCCATTTGCTATGTGAGTTTGTCAAAATGCTCTTAACCCCCAAGCTGCACTCAGTTTCTCTAATATTTGAAGATGAATGTTGATAAATGAGCTGGCAGTAAGATGATAATTCAGTGTGATTACACATACAGAGATAGTTGATTAAGGTTTGCATGATTGGAAGTATGATGTCATTTGAATGATTTTATGTCAGAGGTATAAAGGAGCCAACAGGAGACCTACTGCATATGTAATTTAATCTGCTTTGAAAGGCAACATCCAGCTTAATGTGTCTGGTGGCCTTTGAAACGCAGAGTTTCATTCAGAGACAGATAATCAGATAAAGACATTCATGCAACAAACTGAGGAGTCAGGGCATTGCCATAATCAGGCTGTAATCAAGTTATCATCTGTGCATGTATAAATCCAATTGAATATTTATACAGCAGAATGGCCTTCACCTTCATGGCAGACAGATAGTATCAAAAGTCCTCAAGAATATTGCATTTGCTTGATTATGATGTAGTCGTCAGTCATCACAAATTACATACAGTATATGAATAAAATGTCTAGCGGAAGTTGCACCAGCTAAGTACAGTAGATTGTGCAGTGTATATTTCTTCAGATCAATAGTGAATGTGTCTCTTGTGATAAAAATGTGTATTTTATTTAAAGCAGTTTCAGCTGAAATCTGACACAACTGATGTTCAAAATAATAATATACTGTAATGTGCTATTAAAACTTTGCAAGTTTGTTGGGTGAACATGTTTACACAGTACACTTTATCTTTGTTTCACTCCAGGAAACCAATGTTTTAGGATTCAAAGGACCTCGCAAAATGAGTGTCATCATTCCTGGAATGAACATGGACCACGAGAGAGTGTCAATTCGCCCACGGAATGTATGTGTCACCTCCTTTCTCAACAGCCACATCTGCGCTGACCTCTTCTAATACTTCCATAATTGATCTGATGTCTGTGATGTCCATGTCCAAAGCTATTCTATTTTGTTCCTCACTACAGGACCATGAGTCACTGCTGGCCAGGTGGCAGAACAAGAACACAGAGAGCGTGATTGAACTTCACAACAAGACACCCGTGTGGAACGATGACACACAATCCTACGTGCTCAACTTCCACGGCAGAGTCACTCAGGCCTCGGTCAAGAATTTCCAAATCATTCACGACAATGACCGTGAGTTCTTTACCTCTAAACTGCCATGTTATCGTATGTTACAGGCCTAAATGCATAGGACTAAAGGTATAGTATGCAGGACTGTGAGATACTGTTTGTGAACATGCTTGTAATCGAAAAGCCAACTCCAGATTCAGTTGTTTGACATTTCGTCTTATTATATTTGTGTTTATTAGCACTGTGTCTCTTGGATGCCTGCTGCTTACAGTTTGGCACCTGATCGCTATCTTTTAATAAAACCTCAACCTCACCTGAGCACTGCGGGGGTACATGCCCATAAACACGCCTAACACTGAAAATAAGAAGTTAATAAGAAAATACATGCAGAGAAGGAAGAGTCTGCATATAAATACATCACCACACACTTCTGTTGGGTCATAAGTGACAATTAAGAGGAATTACTTCTGTATGAGTCTATACATTATCTTTATTTTTTTAGGAAAATCTTGCATAGTATATTTTTAATGCATCCACTTGAAAACAAACATATTTGTTTGATTTATTAAAGAGAGCATCATCTTAGTATTCTGAGGAAAGTTTTCAATGAAAAAATAATTGCTCTTATTTTGTCCAATTTTTTTCTCTCATGGCATTACACCTCCGTATTTCTATACAACAATCCCTCTGTAAAAAGAAAATGTAATGAGAGAAAGTAATGGTGAATTAAATTGTACGCTGGTGCAGTGGTTAGAACTGTCACCTCACAGCAAGAGGGTTCCTGGTCTGAAGCCAGCACCCTGTGTGGAGCCTGCATGTTCTTCCTATGTCAGCATGGGTTCCTCCCACATTGGTGACTCATAATCGGCTGTAGGTGTGAATGTGAGTGTGAATGGTTGTCTGTTTCTATGTGTCGGCCCTGTGATAGTCTGGTGACCTGTCATAAATGTACCCCGCCTCTCGCCCAATGTCAGCAGGGATAGGCTGCAGATAGGCTCTAGATAAGATTTTCAGTGGCCCCATTTGGCCACCCTTATGAAAAGTTTCTGGGGGCGCCACTGCCAGAAACCTCTATATCACTGGACAACATTTTAGTGATTGTCCAGATATTTTTGAACTACATTCAGGGCCAAGAACACATTACACTAATGAGGCGAACAATTATATACATGTGATTTTAACTGTCAGCACCTTACAGGAGTAGAGATAAAAAGAGGCAGCACAGTGGTGCAGTGGTTAGCATTGTCGCCTCACAGCAAGAGGGTTCCTGGTTGGAATCCTGGGGTGGGGGAGCCCTGTGGAGTTTGCATGTTCTCCCTGTGTCAGCGTGGGTTTTCTCCGGGTACTCCAGCTTCCTCCCACAGTCCAAAGACATGCAGGTTAGCTGGTGACTCTAAATTGTCCAAAGGTGTGAATGTGAGTGTGAATGGTTGTCTGTCTCTATGTGTCAGCCGTGTGATAGTCTGGCGACCTGTCCAGGGTGTACCCTGCCTCTCGCCCAGTGTCAGCTGGCATAGGCTCCAGCCCCCCCGCACGACCCCCAACAGGATAAACAGTTAGGGAAAATGAATGAATGAACAAACATTATTGGAGCTGCATAACACATTAGACATCTAAAACTATGTTATTTATTCATACAATTATTTGTTCCATAATAATTTGTTATTGAATGCTTTGGGTCTACATAATTAAGAATACAAATGTAGGTGAGGCGAGAATATTGTTTTGTAGCAGCTTCTTCAAAATGTGTTTCCTGGTTCTTCTCCTCTTCAGCTGACTACATTGTGATGCAGTTTGGCCGTGTGGCAGAGGACGTCTTCACCATGGACTATAACTACCCAATGTGTGCCCTGCAAGCCTTTGCCATTGCCCTCTCCAGCTTTGACAGCAAGTTAGCCTGTGAATAGATCCCAGCCTGAAGTTCAGTGGAGAACTGGTCCATCTGTCCTCTCAACAAGGGCTGTTACTGTATCCTTGGGGGCTGGTTTGAGATCTCCAAATCACCCAGTACCTTGGAAGTCTTGCATATCCCAGAATGCTTTATGGGGCCTCAAGTCTTGTGTGTTTGTGTGTGTGTGGTGGGGTGGGTGGGGGTGGGACCTCGGGATGGTCTAGGTCAGTGGAAGAAAACAAGCACAAAGAGCAAATCCACTTTCAAAATCCAGTTCATTTGTTTTGATAACTATACTCATTTTGTACTGTAAAGACATTATGAAAACAAACACTGTTCCTTTATGTAGTAGTTAGAGAAATTTAACATTTCTTTACCTGTAAATTATAACTAACATTTACACATCTGTAAGTTTTAAAAGCCGACTGGATTTCATGTGGTCTGCCACACAAAGCTGTCACACTCTCCCTTAAGCATGAATACTGCTTATGTACTTACTGAATTAAAACCACCATGCACGTCACACTATATTTATTTTGTTATTTATGTATTTATTACATGTTTTGTTTTCTGTTATCATTAGCAAAAAAAAAAAAATCAGCTCCGTGGAGCTGCAAGCACATAAATTAGCATCACAAGAAGGAACATGTCTTGTTTCCACACTAAACAATTAGCGACAAGGGCGTGAACAGGGCAAAGGCATGTAACACTGTGGTGTGTCCCATATACAATATTGTGTCACAGTGTCATGTATGCGAATGTAGGATGGTGGTGCACTTTACTTTGAAGTCTGTCGTGGATGAGATATAGCTGTACATACTTTATTGTGCCTTTGAAGACTAATTCCAGTGTTATGCTTTGGCCATAGAAGGAGCTGAGCTTGAATTGGTCTTTGCTGGTCTTGCTGTCCTCGCATACATTGGGGCTAATTCTCTGTAGCTAATTCAGTTGTCTAATGCAGAGCTCATTTCGACTGATTAGATAGCTGGAGTCGCAAAAACCTCCAGAAACCAGTGGCACCCCCAGGGAGGGGGCCTTCATTCAATTACTGGCCCCCTCTGGCAAAAAAACTGGAGGCTGACATTACTAACTCTAATAGCTCTCACTAGTTTATTTTTTAGCTAGCATGGAGGTAGGGTTAACTTGTAAAACTAGAAAACCTAACACATCCATTGGTACCAACCATGTCAGCATGGCTTGTAGGGAGAGCGGCCAAATAATGCTCCAAAGTTATGTTAAATTTTGGTGAGGGGACAGCTGGCATGGCCATTTCCAAAGGGGTCCCTTGAACTCTTACCTAGAGATATCTGAATGAAAATGGACTCTATACCCACGAGTCTCCCCTAAACTTGAGAAGGCTTGTCCCCAGTAAATGTTTTGTTCCTTACAATCAATGTGCTCCTTCATATTAAAGCTATCTTTTAATGGAAAATGACAAACACCCTATTGAAAGAACAATGAATCTCCTAACATGTACAAATACGTAACATATTAAAACAGCATTGTTGTGGACCCCAAAATGTTATCTGTACTGGTATAAGTCTATGCACATCAGATAATTTGTGATATTAGTTTTAAAATAAGAAACCAAAGTATATCAGAATGTGATTCTGTGACTCTCCATATTGACAAAGCTTTCAACTAGCCTATATGTAACAGCATGATCAAATTCCTGAAATTCAGTTATGGCATTTTTTTTGTGTGCCGCCCCAGGATGTTCAGTGGCCCCATTTGGCCACCCTTATGAAAAGTTTCTGGGGGCGCCACTGCCAAAAACCTCTATATCACTGGACAACATTTTAGTGATTGTCCAGATATTTTTGAATTACATTCAGGGCCAAGAACACATTACACTAAAGTGGCGAATAATTATATACATTGTACTGTTAATCAGGCAGCAGATAAAACATCAAAGGCACTCAGGCTTAAGGTTGTGCTCATATCGTCTGACGTCTCCTACCTGGAAAAACGAAACTGAACACAGATTGATGTACTGCCATCAAACACACAGTAACAGAGTAAATCTGCCACAGCTTAAACACTTGCATATTTCATTTCTCGCTCTTTACATCTTTGTTTACTTTTCTGCTCCACTGAGATGGAGTTCGGTACATTCCTCATCTGACCGGCAGTAAGTTTCTATATCACGTGGTTTATTGCTGTTCACATTTTTACTCAAAATATTATTGCTCTTGCTTCTTCTGGGGCAGTGTTCTTTCTCAAATATCTGATAGTATTTTGTATTCTATGACCATTAAAAAAAAAAAATGCTGAATGAAGGCAAAGAACAATCTCTGATACCGCTATTGTTACTGTGGGTTATGAGGAAATCTTTATCAAATGTGCTATTCTTGTACTCAATTGTGTTCTAACTATTTTAAATTTCTATTTTAAAATTGTTGATACTCTTGCTGTAAAGTCTGCTTTTCATACATGTGTCCAGGAACCAAAGGTTCTTTCACTTTCTGTTTTTAGTGCTCTCGTTGTAATGTACAGTAAATGGTGTACAATTTACTGTGGTGGTATAAACACAGTCCTTTGTTCATGGAAAAAAATAAAACTTCAGTGAGTCAAAAAATGCGTTGCTAACCCTGTTCTTTTTCATTCATCTTTTTCTCCCTTTGCTCTTATTTTAAAACAAGGTAATAGTGAACATACCATCTCTTGTTACTAATAATGTCCAGTCCCAGCAAATCAGTCATTTTGTTCTCAGCTACATGTGGATGGATTACTGATTCAACCTACCTGGCCTTTACTTGCAACATGTCACTCAAATTAACAAGTACCGACCAGGAAGAGACTCTAAATTACTACAAAGACACGTGCAAAGGAACTGCAAAGAGACACAAAATAACTACAAACATTTGCAAAGCAACTACAGGCACAAAATGAGCACATATCAAATTACCAACAAGACCCAAAACCACAAAAAGTACAACGCTAGCTCTTGACAAAAACACAGTCCCAACATTATAAAAATGACTGGGGTGATACAAATGGATGCCAAATCCTGTTGTGACTGGTTAAAGTTTGCTTAACCTATGCCTTTTGAACACAAAGCGCTTCAGGTTCGCTTAGCTCTTTACCACTGTATTTAGGACCCTAGATCACACTGGAGCGCCTGAAAAAACAGATGTAACCATGTCGACCTATAATGCTTGAACTGAGTCCCTTTTCTGTTAGTCCACTTTTTGGTGCACTTCAAGAGGACTGAGTTTGGTTCATTTAAAAAGGACTACATGAAAACACCGTAAGATTCAGCTTCAGGGTTTTTTCACATATAGTGAGTCCGTTTAAAAGGCTGAAAAGGACCAAGTGTGAAGTGTGAGTTATATCTAAAGTTGATAATCTACAACTTGGTATGTTTTTTTTCCCAATTTTCATCGTGAGTAACAACCATAAAACATGCTAGTCTTTGACATTTTATTGTGTTTTGCAGCTTACACATGCTAACAAACATTGATAAAAGACTGCTCATGTTCAGATGTCAAATATGTCTCAGAAAAAGAGATGTCAAAGATTATCAAACAGTTGCAAACCTAAACATTTCAACTAAAAGCTGCTATATACAATAGGATATTTCATTCAAAATAAAACAACATTTCTCTTAATGATTGAAAAATAATAAAATTAAACCTTTCTCATAGCTGACTATTTGACTTGTCATACCAGAAGAAGTGCAGGTGTAAATAATAATATTAATTATGGTTTTGCCTGTTCAGGTGTCAGCGAGTCAACATGCACAATGCTGGGGCTCTGGGACTGGAACACCTCAATGGATTGCAGCCATTACTATTGTTAGAAGTCACAGCTGTGCGTGACAGTCAAAATGTCCACAGTGAGAAAGGTCTATTGGTCAGACAGACATGTTTGATGTTTGCTGTGAGAACACTGGCTGCAAGAGTGATGTGTGCTAACACTGCTGATAATCTCAACTGCCCTAACCCTGACCTTAATGAATATGTCTGACTTTTTTTGTTCTATATTGATTGTAGCAACCATTTATCATCATCTCCAAATTCTATTTAAAGACTCATACTGTGTTCTGTCACAGTGACATTGCTTTTGTCTGACTCATGACAGGTGTAACATATACATTTTTCTGTAATACTCAAAGACTTCACTGCCTCTTGCCGTGGCTCACAGCTGCCTCACTACTGGACTTACTCCCTGGCTCTTGTGCTGCAGCAGTTTGCTGCTCTTTAACAGTTGGATCGAGTGCAAAGGATGGATTTCCCTACAGGGTGAAATAAAGTACAGCTTAATACCATCAATCACCAGAGGCATCAATGTGAAAAGCAGCTAATGACTTAACGTTGGCAGAACACTTGAAGTCAAAGTTGTGCTGCTGTTAGTGGAGAGCTTCCTTACCACACCCTGCCCATCTTACTGCACTTTGTATCTATTAATCCTCATGCCCACATTTACTGCATATATTCACACATGCTTTGCTGCTGTTTACCACTGCTACCTATTTGCAAAAGCCTTCTCCACCACAGCCTCCACCTGCTTTGCTTCTGCTCTGTTTGTGTGCACTGTGATGGCTCTTGCTCGGGGGTTATATGCAGTGCTCCCTAGATGTTATTTATCGTCTTGTTGTATAAGGCTGTAATGCTGCATTAGCGCAACAGGGAGCTTCACAAAGTGTCGAACCGCAGTGGACCACCGGGTGGAGCCAGATATTACATGACAGTGTCAAACTACTGCTAATGGGACACATTTTCTGATTCAAACGTAATAAGAGTGGCATGTAAAAGTAATCTGGGGTGATGATAAATAATGCAAATGTTCTCTGTGTCCATAACATCATTGCTTCATGTCAAAACTATAGAGCCTTTCTTGAGTAAATGAGCAGTCACTAACTTTATAATAAACTTTATAATAAGAATTCAGTTCTTTTATAGGTTCTGCACACCCACACAGGTGTTTTAAATGGACGTGACTGACAGAAGCTGGGCTATGTCAGGAAATAACCGATAACCACCTCAACAGATGTAACGAGAGACAGAGGGAGACGTCAATCAAGCACATTTTCTTTACACTTGTCTAACAGAGTCTAATCAGGCTGGACAATGGGTGTGCTAGATCTTTCAAAACAGCCTGTTCATGAAATTGTACATATCAACCATCAGAAGCTCTGACCATATTAAAGGAACACTTCACCTACGAAATGATTGTTCGTGTATCAGTTACTTATCATGTGTTGTCTTGAATTTGTAAAGAAAACTTTGTTTTTCTAGCATGCCTTCATCGTGAGCAGAGGATCCAAAAGGCGAGCATTCTTCATGAATTGAAGTCACTGGGGTCCACGTTTAACAATTGCAAAACCGTATCAAAACATCTGTATACAAGAACTCACACAACTCCTGAAGAATAATTCAGTCGTATGCTCAGCACTTCCCAAACACAGACATTTGTGCTAATTGTTAAAAAATAAAACACTTCCACCCATGAAGGCGTTCCTGAGCATGCATGTGAGTCTGAGCTCTGCTTGATCAGGGTTCAAACAGACCCGCTTGCCCAGGCACGCTAGTTATCCATGCATGAGACTGTTTGTACTGACAGTAAGCTGTAAAAAAAAAAAATGGACATAGCCACCGTGACATCACACACTGGTTTGTGGACTTTTGCTCAAAGGCCTTTTGGAGCCAGAAGTGACCATATTTGGGACAGAGGCTGGTGCTGTTGAGGAGCGAGGGGTGGCTGACTAAGAAGCTGAGGACAATATGGGCACAGGCTGTCACTCAAAGCATCCTACCCTTAATTATGTGTAAATTTAGGCCTTTGTATAAATGTAAATGAGTGAGCCATACAAAAATTCACCCCCTGTACAGTTGGCATGAATGTTAAAAGTTAAAGTTGGACATTTTAACAGGGGGGTCTGTGTAGTCTGGGGCCGTTTAGTGGCCGTTTTGGTAAGGAACCAGAACCAGGGCGAGAGAGACAGGATTCGATGGATGCGCCTTTCCGTCAAAATAAAAGCACCAAGCTAATAAAAATGCGGTGAAACTTTTTAATTTAAAGAATATAATTTACAAGAAAAGCGCCAAACCATTAAGTTAACCTTTTTCTTTTATTGTAAATCGATGGTGCTCCAGAATTTAAAGTTTTACTTTGGTGAACACTTTTACTTTGGTGAATTTGGTGAATTCCGAATCCGCTCTCTAGACTGGAACCAGAATCCAGACAAAATTCAGAGTGAATGGAAACCAGGCTCTTCCCCATACATGAAGAGCCTGGTGACGCGAGGCCTGGGTCTGTGGGGATTGGCTGGCTTCTGGATCCAGCCTCAAGTGGCCATTCAAAGAACTGCAGTTTTTGACACTTGGCACTGTAGTGTTTTAAACCGTGATGTTTTAGCAAAAGTGTGTTGGGTTTGGGAAGTACTAAGCATTCAACTGAACAAATGAGACTTGGATCATACTGCAGGAGTTGAGTGGGAGTATGTAAATGGATGTTTTGATGTAGTTTTGCTGCTGTTGAACAGTTTTCTTTGATTCATGAAGAATGTTTGCCTTTTTTGGATTCTCTGTTCACCATGGGGGCACGCTAGAAAAACAAAGATTTCTTCATGATGTCAAGGCGACAAACAGTGAATAACTGATACACAAATTGTGGGTGAAGTATTCCTTTAATGGTGCGAAAGGAGACTTTTGTCATATAAAAGTATGGCTTCAGAGCAGCATTACATGTATCTATTTAGCTTGTGTTCTATATTTTACACATATAAGGGATCATCAATAAACAAAGTACAATCTGAGTAAGACTGAGTTCACTGCATGTTTAAAAAATCAATTTTAATAAAGGAAAAGTCCTTTATGTCTCCCTCCTGTTCCGCATCCTCAGCCCACTGGTCCCGACCTCTTTAGGCATGTCTGCCTGGATAGCATCACCACCCTCAACAGGCTCTAACATATACTCTTCTTCATCCTTCTCAGCTTCCTCCTCTGGGTTGGGACAACCCTCACTACTGAACAGCAGGTTCTCTGCTTCCATCACTGGATCATCCTCATCAGCTTCCTCCTCCTCTTCCACCTCTGTCCCCTCATCCTCCTCCACCTCTGTCCCCTCATCCTCCTCCACCTCTGTCCCCTCATCCTCTTCCTCCACCTCATCTTCCTTCTCTTCCTCCTCCTCTTCATATGTACCCTCTTTAGGGTAGTGGAACACATCTTTGTGCTCACTGAAGCTGATCTGCTTCCTCCCTCCGCTGAGACACTGCAGCTCTTTGCTCACCTCCAGACCAAGTCTCTCCTGCTTTCTCTCCGCAGCAGGCTGGGATGAAGGAAGACTGAGCAGCAACCTTTTCTCTGCTTCAGCTTCTTCCTCCTCCTCGTCCTCCTCCTCGTCATCCTCCTCCTCCTCCTCCTCCTCTTCCTCCATCTCTTCCTCTGCTTCCTCCGCTTCTTCCTCTTCTTTCTCCCCCTCTTCTTCTGCCTCTTCATCCACCTCTTCCACTATGGATAGTTTCCTTGCTGTAAGCTCTTCCTCCTCTTGCAACATCCTCTCTGCCAGGGCCTCGGCGGTGGGCTGATGGGGGGGTTCCTCCAGAGTAAAGATATTAAAACCACGTTTTCTACAGGGCTCATCATACTCTGGGTAGGTCTCCTCTGGGTAGCCTGCAGAAAACAAATTCTTATAATACAAATATATTTGATTACCCTGGAAACAAAACCTGCTACTACAAGCGCAACACATGTGGATTTTGTAAAATGATGTGAGCTTCAGATGTAGACGTGTACCTTCCCAGTCTTCACAGTAGGGGACCTCCTCAGCCTCCATCTCTGGGGAAGCTGCCTCTAACCGGCCCTCTTGCATCAGCATCGTGATCTGTCTAAGTTGCCTCAGTAATTTCTCCTCCTTCTTTGATGTTGAAGATTTACTCTTCCTCCTCCGTCCTCCTCCGCTAGAGAGCAGCACAGATCAGGAAGCAGAGTCACGCAAGATGGAAATGCAATGATACATCACTTTATGCCTGTTGGGTAAATGGTTCTCTCTCAGTTAAATTCTTATTACATTCAATTGCTATATCTTGCTTCACTGCATACTTCCTGTTTGGTCTTGATTTCCTGATTCTTCCTGATATCTCAAAGCCCATACTGAGTGAGGTAAGGCTCAGATTAAAGGGTTTTCAATGAGTTATGACTAATTCAAATCACTCACAAAGAATATGACGAGTACTTTCCAACAAACTCGCAACTAGATAATTTTTCCTATTCCTATTTTTTTTATTCATGACCAAAGGCCTTTTAAATAAAGCAGGAGCAGAAGCTGTTCAGTAAAAAATGCCAGTGGCCTTTCCACCTTTGAATAATTTTCTCTTTAATTTTTCGCCCATTTATTTCTATGCCAGGTCTGTGCTGATTTATCCCAGTATGCAATAATTTTTCTAGTTGTTCTGTGCTACGGGCAGTGAAAAGTACATTTTTAAGAGAAAAAATAAATCTAACCTCCCAGAACCACGACTCTTCCCAGAGACAATCCTCTCCATCATCTCCTCTGTTCGCAGAAGCCTCTCCTGAAGCCTGATAAGCTCATAATCGGGTGCTACAAGGTGTACAAGAGAAACATTGTTTAAAATCAAAATATAATGGGCAACTTACATACATAGCATTTATTTTATATGTATACTGACACACACATGCTGAAGGTGTGTGGTTGATTTGTACTGCTACACACTGTCAAGAAAGGTGTCACTTACGCACCAAATTCCCTTATAAAAACAAAAGTATTTTGCTTCTGTACTTTGGGCTTCGATTATTCTTTCACCAAAGAACTTTAAGCACTAATTTGGTAAGAAAAGGTCAAACTGTTTATATTACACCCTAGAAGATACACAGTTTTTGGAGTCACGCTGATACAATCAAGCATTCATCATTCACTGAAGGTACTTACGAATCTTATTCTCCATCTTTGCCTTGGTTGCTGTCGTGTAGGGTCCTGATTTATTTGCTTTTCCCCTACATGTCAGCTGTGAGCATAAAAATGATTAGAGCATAACAATATATATTTTTTTTATTAAATCTACTGTACATTAAAGGAGCTAAGTGGGAAATAAATGCACAGCCACTGCTGTCACTGATATAACCATCGTATTTCTCATTACACTGTATCTTTATGATAAACAGTATAGCACAGTATATTATATATTCATACAACCTGCCCACCAAGCACATCAGTCATAGTAATTACCTTATAGATTATGTAGAAGATGTAAAGAAGTATTCCAAAGCCGTATATGGGTATCACTTGGGCCATCAGGTTGTATTTTTTGCCTCGTCCGATGCCTTTTACTTTGGCCATAGCTTCAACACTGTGTGTCATGGAGTACGAAGGGTCCACATTCCACTGCTCTGGGTCCTCTGGCACTGACAGCTGATGCATCAGAGGAGGGTAGAACCCGGGTCCCACTGGAGGAGACAAAAATCAATCAATCAGTTAATAATTAGAGCAAATATTTCCTGTAAATATTCAACAGTAATATCTGAAATGAGGGGGGAATACGCTACATGATGTAGGCAAGAGATCAAACATTCAAGTAGCACCAGTATTTAGGGACCTCGGCTGAAGGGCGAGGACCCTCTTGTTCTTGTAGTGTTTATTATTATTATTATTATTATTATTATTATTGTTTCTTTCTTTCTTTCAGCGTACGCGACTTTCAACTGGAATTTGACCCCCTAAACATGCTCGAAAACTCACCAAAATTGGCATGCCTGTCAGGACTGGCGAAAAAATTTATAAACTGATGAAATTAATCTGAAAAGTGCCAAAATGGGCTCTCTAGCGCCACCTAGAAACACAAAAATGGCCGCTGCAGCCAGTAGGAACGTCGTAGAAAGATCAAACCAAAATAGCCTCGTTCGTCTCATCAAGACCTACAAATCACGCGCTCGCACCCATGACCTAACTCCAACAGGAAGTGAGATATTTCCCTTTCAAAATAAGAGTTTTCCTCAAAAAAAAAAAAAAAAATTCCTTTAAAAATCAACTAGTCCAACACCGTTTATCGTATCGGCTTCAAACTCGCACACATTATTCTTCAACGTGTCCTTATCAATTATTGTGCGTAACTTTTTCAATCCTCGACTGGTTTGGATGTTATGACGCGTTTCAGGTGATGTGCGCCAAAACCTCCTGAGGATTTGTTGTGCCACCTAGACACACTAAAATGCCCGGTGCGACGGGTAGGAACCACTTAGAAAGACCAAACCAAAACTGTCTCGTTCGTCTCATAAAGACCTACAAATCACGCGCTCGAACCCATGACCTAACTCCAACAGGAAGTGAGCTGTCGGTCTTTGAATGTAAGATTCTGTTTAAAAATCAACTTTGCTCCTACACCGTTTATCATAACTGCTTCAAACTTGCACAAATTACAGCTCTTCAACGTGCTGATCATTACTTGTGAAGGACTTTGTCATAACTTGAACGGTTTGGATTTCAGAAGCGTTAGAAGGTGCAGGACACAACCTCCTGATGATCTCTGGAAGAAAAGATGAGGGCCAACACACTGTAAACCTGTGATTAAGGTGACATTTTTCAGTCCATAGACATACAAGCTTTATATGTTTGCGTTCAGAACAAATTTATCTATCTGGTGATGCTTTCAGATTGAAGATGGGACCCACGGTTTGGAATCTGGAAGGATTTGTTTGAGAAAGTTTCAAGCCATTCTGCTCTGTGTGTGAGATGCAGCTCTCATCAATTAGCATAACAAATGCTTCACTCTGACACACTGTCAGAGTGAAGTGTGTGTGGTCACACAGACATGACATTATAACATTTACCAAACTCATTCCTAAAACTTTGTCATACATATGTGACAATAATCATATGTGTATAATAACAGTAGAATTATGGCACACACAGACAGACACGGACACACAGAGACACACAGACAGACAGACACCCACACACACACACACTCCACTCCCTTTTATTATACACATATGATTAGTGTCACATATGTATACAATCAGATATTAATTCAACATATTGTACACACACTCCACTCCCTGCCCCCCCCCTCTCTTTCTCTGTCTCTCTCTCTCTCCCCCCTCTGTCCTCTTTCTCCCTTTTCTCCCTCTCTGCATGTCTAACTCGGTCGTCTATGTCTGTGTGTGTTATACTTCTACTGTTATTATACACATATGATTATTATTGTCACATATGTATACTATCAGATATTAATTCAACATATTGTACCACAATTGCTAGAATTATAATTTTAATATTATTCCTTTCATTAATGTTGTAAGCTACTGTCATGATCATCTCTCCTGCATCTCTCTCTGTCTCCCCTTCTGTCTCATGGGGTCCTGAGGATAGAGGGATGTTGTATGCTGTAAAGCCCTGTGAGGCAAATTGTGATTTGTGATATTGATTGATTGATTGATCGATATTTGTTTCTTGACTCAACAGCATTCAGTGACAGTATTTCAGTTACAGATGTAGTAAATTTAAAGACTCTGCAATGTTGCACCATTGCTCACTCAGAAATATTAACAAATAATTTGCAATATTAGGCTATAGGAATTATGTTCCATCAGTGTGACTAATAACATCATTGATAGAGATTATTAGTCATTGATAGTACGTCTTTGAAGCGTCATAAAGATTTTTAAAATGTAAACAATAAGACCTACATATTATGAGCATTAAACATTTCAGAGCTGATCTGACAGACTGACAGTCTGGTCCTTGTGCACAGTGTTATTAAAACAAATAAATATAAAAACGACAGAGGTTTGATTTGATCATCACACATGTCAAAGTTTCATTAGGTCACATGGCTTATGTCTACAACTTGCAAAATATACGCTCACACCACCTTCATAAGAACCCTTTACAGTTTTTAAAATTGAGTTTGACTTATGATTCTGGCTATTGTGGTACAACATGTGGGAAGTATATATTAATATCTGATAGTATACATATGTGACAATAATCATATGTGTGTAATAACAGGAGAAGTATGGCACACACAGACAGACACGGACACACACAGAGACACACACACACACACACACACACACACACACACACACACACTCCACTCCCTCTCCCCCCTCTCTCTCTCTCTCTCTCTCTCTCTCTCCTCCCTCTGTCCACTTTCTCTCGTCTCTCCCTCTCTGCATGTTGAGAACTCGGCCGTCTATGTCTGTCTGTCTGTGTGTGTCATACTTCTAGTGTTATTATACACATATTATTAGTGTCACATATGTATACAATCAGATTTTAATTCAACATTTGTAGGTCTTAGTATATATTTGTGTCTGTTTGCTGCACTTAGATCCTCAAAGCAGCCAATACACATCACTCAAGCTTTCACTAGGTCACATGATTTCAAATGAATATGGATGTGTTGTTTGATCATCACACATGTCAAAGTTTCATTAGGTCACATGGCTTGTGTCTACAAGTTTCAAATTATAAGCTCACACCACCTTCATAAGAACCTTGCATTTTTAACCCTGCGGGCCCCCTTATAAAAATATAATATAAATATAATCTAATATTCATTCCTTTTGAGGATTTTCACAATATATTTGCCATTTTATTTACATGAAGTCACTGTTACTTTAATGAAAAAAACATGAATTAAGATTAACTATATAATAAATGTTGGATGGATTTTTTTATTTTATTTATCACAGTCTGTGATATGTGAATGATAAATAACAACACCAATTTTGATGCATTATCATTTTTGGGGGCAGTTTCTATTTTTCAATAAAAATACACACTGTTCCCCTTCAGGACTTTTTTTGTCTTTGTTGAAAAACAACCATAAAAATATTAATTTTTTTTTTTTGATTTTTAACTCCTAGTCAGAGTATACATACCAAATATTCATTGTGGGTGTATGTATGAGAGAGAAAGACAGGGAGATATATTATATATATATATATATATATATATGTAGAGAGAGAGAGAGAGAGAGAGAGAGACATGGAGAAAAAAAATAATGTAACCTTAAAGCAACCTGCAGCTCATAATTTGCAAATTTTAGCGACACAATTACACTCACACACACACAGACACACACACACACTCCACTCCCTGTCCCCCCCCTCTCTCTCTCTCTCTCTCTCTCTCTCTCTTTCTCCCCCCTCTCCCCTCTCTCTCCCTCTCTGCATGTCACTAATTCTGCCGTACTGCATATCAGTTGTATACATACCAAATATTCATTGTGGGTGTATGTATGAGAGAGAAAGACAGGGAGAGAGAGACAGACAGAGAGAGAGAGACAGAGAGAGAGACATGGAGAAAAAAAATAATGTAACCTTAGAGCAACCTGCAGCTCATAATTTGCAAATTTTAGCGACACAATAACACTCACACACACACACAAACACTCCACTCCCTCTCCCCCCTCTCTCTCTGTCTCTCTTTCTCCCCCCTCTCTCCTCTCTCTTCCTTCTCTCCCTCTCTGCTCATCACTAACTGCCGTACTGCATATCAGTAACTCGGCCTCTTCTCCAGAGCCTTTGTGTTCCACTGTCTTGCAGGTTAACTTCTATCACAGTGGTGCCTGGATAGTGTGGTGTGTGTGGTTGTGTTGCTGCTGTGGTGTCAAATGCGTCCTGCTGATTCTGTTATCATTAGTCATTAGTCAAACTGAACTTGAAGTGCCTGTGCTGTCACCTAAGTACGTGGTCATTAATTAGCATAACAATGGCTTCACTCTGACAGACACAGGCCTGTGTGTGTTTGTGTGTGTGTGTTGTTTGATCATCGCACATGTCAAAGTTTCATTAGGTCACATGGCTTAGGTCTGCAACTTGAGCTGGGGGACGACGGCGGGGGGCCGAGGTCCCTCCCAACGCTGCTTGCAGCTTTAATTATTCATTTGTCTTTGTTTACCTTTGGTGTAATACACCTTCTGTACACTGGGTGGCAGTAACCTATAATCAGACTGTGTTGATACAGGAAGGGTAATTGCAACCAGGTGTGTTGTATGCCAGGGGTGTTTTTTTTTTCTTTTACTACCGTGACAGTGACGTCTGCAGGTAGCGTTGCAGCAATTTAAATGTGGTTAGGCTACTAAACTGGCAAAGTGGTTGTGTGTTACGCATGCGGTCAGTTGAGTTCACCAACGTTGCAGCAGCAGTGACTTTATGGAAAGCCACTATATTCAGTCAAAAACACCTGCTTTCATAAACTTTAAAGCTAAAGTCACACTTTTTTGTGCGTAATTGGTGAAGGGCGCAACTGTGCGCGTTTGGAGCTGCTGTGGAAGAGTTAGGACGCCGACTGTGGATTATCCAGTGCAGAGGCACCGACAGTCAGGACCGGAACCAGTACTACAAATTGCTTTGGATTCAGCAGGACCAGAGAGGACGCAGAGGGTCTTCCTCCAGGTGTGAGTGAAAGGTGTGTGTGATACTAAATAATAATGGCCATTTGACTTTGTGTGCACACATTTATGAGGCGCAAATTTATGTTTAGTAGCTACAAGTAAACAAAACTTTGTTGTGTTCTTGTGTACAAGCTGGCTCTTTGTAGTGGCAAATGTGAAGAATGGTGACATTTATTGAGCTATGTGCAACTAATGATTTGAATGGCATCTATCTGTAATGACTCAGAGGACAATGGTAAACAATCCAGATTGGCAAAAGTGGGCTGTTTAACTTACTGGCAAGACACTTTGTAGAAAAACTTGGAAAGACTACAGGCTCAGGTATAGGCTAGAGTTTATGACAAAAAAAAAAAAGACTGTGAACCTGAGGTAAAATGCACTTTTGCTAAATTTGTTGCTTTGTAAAATGAAGCTAAATCATTGCATAAATTACTGATGGAGTTGTTGCATGGTGATACACTAGAAGTTAGCCAAAATAGACTGGCCCAAAATCTGCCTGAACTCGGCATGCTGGATGAAATTAGCCGGGCCATATCCCGCTGCCTGGCTGTCGCCCCAGAATTGAGCCAAATCAGCTAGCCCAATTCTGTCTGCCAACACTGGGAAATAATGACTTTAATTGTGATGTGCAAAAATGGTTGACACACACTAATGAAAAGTGGTGATAAAAGTAACGATAAAAAATTGACAGAAATGAAAAAGAGGTCATTTATAATACTCTCCTGGATGACTGTCTGCAAGAATGCTAGCAGACAAAGTTGTGGCAGCAGGGAAAGCAGCAGTTCCACACATCTGCACACATTAAAGCAGAAGCCGAAAGAGCCGCACTTGTTGCCGCTGCAGCAGCTCTGAAGAATCAACATGTACTGAAGGGACAGGAACAACAGCTGAGGGGACGAAGGACGCCACTTTAACTAGAAGTTGAAACAGCTGCAACAGCTGCCAAAACAGCACCGCTCCAAGCCTCAGTCAGCAAAAATGTGTCCAAAGCCCCATCAGATGGCATGTGTTCCAGCCTGGAGAGGTAAATTCAACAGCTTTCAACTTCCAAAGTTCTCAGTCCCATGGCAAAGGAGTATGAACCTCTTTCAGGAAACTCATTAAGGCGCAGAAGGGAGCCAGCATCAATGCCAGTATGAGCTTTTCTTACTGGGCGCACGTCCCAAGGACCAGCTCACTATGAAACCAACCCAAGATGCTCACATGAGGCCAGGTTACCAACATGAGCCTAATGTGCATGAGTCAACAAAACACGCTCTCTCTGTTCCTTACGTGCAACCATCGCTGGATGTCACAAAATCTATGGAACTGCAAAGAGGAAGCATCTGGTAGCTTTTACAACATAATGCAAAGACAGAATGAGATTACAGCAGCTCTTGTTCAACAGCAACGCACACTGTCTTTGCCAGCTAAAGACATTTTAGTATTTGATGGGAATTCTCTTCAATACAGAGCCTGTATTTGAGCATAGTGAGGAAGACGAGGCCACCAGCAAAGCTGATCGCTTGTGGTTTTTGGAACAGCTCACTAAAGTTCAGCCAGGGAAACCTGTACGCATCTGTTAGCATATGGTTCCTGAACGTGACTATGCTGAGGCAAAAGAGCTCCCTAACATTTTGAAAATGAATTTTAAATTGCTGCTGCATTCACTGAGAGAGCTTTGGCTTGGCCCGCTGTCAAATGTGAGGACTTGAAAGCATTGCAGGCCTGCTCTTTGTTCTTGCATGGTTGTTTTAACATGATGGAAGAACTTGAATATATGAAAGAGTTGGATACACCAACCACCATGAGAACGGTTATGTCAAAACAGCTGTTTTGATCACTGCACATGAGGAGTTGGAGAAATATAAGCGCAGGGCATGGTTCACTGTTCTTGTCACTTTCATTGAACTCTAGATAGTATTTGATTCTGTCTTGGGTAATATTCAGGACTCGTGAAAAAGGACTTGTGAAAACTGGTTCGAAGAGTGTAAATAAGTCTCTGCATAGAAAAGATGTAAGAGGAAACGGCTTTACCACCACAGCAGAGCTTGCTGACTATGTGGAGGAATTGGGAGCTAAAGATGGTAAATGGACTTACACTTGAATAGCACCTCTCTGCAAGCACTGCTTGTCACATTCACCCATTCACACACACACACACTCATACGCTCATGGCCGAGGCTACCGTACAAGGTGCCTAGCCCTACTCAGTTTAACATTTACACACACTCGCACACTGATGGTACAACCGCTCGCAGCAATTTTGGCTTCAGTATTTTGCCCAAGGATGCTTCAACACACAGAGATTTGAGAAGCCGGGGATCAAACCGCAGATTTCTAATTAGTGGACAGCCCGCTCTCAGTCAAAATCATCCCACTATGCTTTACGTTAAGATGGAAAGAGCTAGTACAGAGTTGAAACAGTCCAAGGAACCACCAGGTGGTGGTGCATGTGTTTCTCAAGAAACCTGTGGATATACTGGGGCTGGAAAGGATAATTGTGTCCTGTGAATACTGCCTGTCAAGGTTAAGTCCAGCAAAGGACACAAAGTGAAACATACCTATACTTATTTGGACCCCAGCAGTTCTCATGTAAAAGGTGACTATTGGAGGTAGACATACAAACTCTCTACTAAGCACTATGGGGGAGTGCCTCGAGATTTGTCTTGGTCTTGTCTAAAGATCTCTTGTCTCGGTCTGAACTACATTTTACTCAATCTAGTCTCGGTGTTGGAGAAAGAGGATATGGGATTTTATGTCAAAACCACAATGTGGGAATATGACTGAATTGTCTGTGAGTAAAAGGAGCATTGAATCAAGGTAGTGAAGTTGATTTCAGCTCCTTATTGCTTGATTGTATTCTTTTGCTCATAGAAAACAAAGCAAAATTCTCATACATAAAATTTGCCTCTGCAGTGCCTCTTGATAATTTCATCAAGACACTTCTCATTGTATACCTGTGTATACACACATACAATTTGAGAGTCTTCATTTGTTTTCTGTGTTGTTGTTGTTGTTGTTGTTTTTTTTTTTTTTTTTTACAGGAATGTGGATATTTCAAATCAATTTGGGGACTACCTATGGTTTACATGTCTGTGGTCTATATTTTATCATAAGTGTGTCATGCAGTAAGGGGCTGGCAGTGGTCTGCACTTGACCTGGTCTCAACCCCTCAAAGTACTGGTCTTGTCTTAACCTCGATACAGTCTGGTCTTGGTCATGACTTGGTCTTGGGTTAGGTGGTCCTGACTACAACACTGCCATGGGACAGGAGAAGGTTGTTTCAGCATACACTCTTGCCAGCCTTTAAGTGTCTTGTCCTATCACTGAGTGCTATTACCAACTACTTGATGTGCTCACTGAGAGAAATAAGCCTGTAACAATACAATATCACTACACAGGAATACCTGGCACAGTGGCCATACCTGTCTGCCATCAAACTTCCTTTTGTAAAAGCCAGTGTTGACTTGTTGACTGGTAGCAATGCTCCCAAGTTCCTGGAACCTAGGGAAATTGTCAACAGCCATGGAGGAGGCCTAAGTGACAGAAAGTGGGTCAACAATGGTGGGATGAGTCATTAATGGTCCCGTGCAAAGCAGCGCCACCTGGAAGCCAGACTCACTGTTGCTGCTGTAAATAGGATCTGTGTTTGCAAGCTGAACTGCTGAACAAGTGCTACATGTATAATTTACAAGGAAAGGGCCGTATGAGGACAAGGAAAGTCACTATACTATTTACACCCTTGATGAATGGAATTGTTTTGGTTTCCAGCACTGTAAGTTGTCCCAGAATTAAATCATCACTCATTTGGTCCGATTAAATTCACTGGCAGGATTCAGGTTAATATTTGGGAACAATGTGTTTTTGATAAATAACAGAAACAAACCTCAAACAACTGCTCATAAATATGAAATTATTAGTGGAAAAGTGCCACCTGTTGGTGGCCAAAGGAATTGTGAGAATGTGAGCATCCTGCCTTTACTAGCAGTAATGGATTCAAACTGACTGACAGCATCTACAGGCAACTATTGACTTGCTAAAATAAAACAAAAAACAAAAACAAAGGAAAAGCCATCATTTTTCATACTTGGTTTCTTGTAGATTTGTCACTGTATTTTGGGTTGCCAGGAAGTTTTACAGTACAACACAGTAAGGAATGAAAACCCCTGTGACAGTAACATTATCTGTGTGTGAGTGACATTTCCTGGAAACATGTTATTGTATATGTGTGACATTTTTAGTATGTCTATTTTTAAAAATATATAGTTATGATTTCGCTATTGATCAGTATATCAGGTGTGGTCAGTCATAATATCTGATGAGCATCAGTTTGTAGTCAGAGGTTAATGATGATTTTTACTTTGTATCGTTGGTAATTGATCATAATTTGTATTCTATTATATTTACATAAAAAATGTGTCTAAAGAACAGCACAATGAAGTTGGAGGAAATTTTAGTTAGTTCTAGCTTGATAAAATATGTATTAAAACTCCTAAAATTAAACTGTAATATCTTTTTTCTGAAAAAAAAAAAGGGAATAAAACCTCCATAAGGAATAGGGAATTTTTAAAAAAAAAAAATAAAAAAAAAAGCATAAGGCACTGACAGATATATGGTCGGAGGCTCTACAATCTGATGTACCATGTTAAGTGTCCACTCTCATATTTAGGTCAGACTCATAAACAAACGTAGCAGCTTAATCAGTCAGTACTTCTATGGTGGACATGAGGTGTAAAAACATAAAAAAAATACTTAGTAACACACATAATAAAATACAACCCTACAATATTTCCAGTTTATCAGTACTGTGTGTTATATAGCCTCCTTAAAATTTAGTGTACATGTATTAAACCATATGAATTAATAGGCATAAATATTTTAGAGCATGTTCACATATGTATGTATTAATACAGTACATTAAAAAAACACTATTTTCTTCATTTCCATTGTGTAACATTATGCCGAACGTGTGCACTTTGATGGGGCCTTGGGCCTGGCGCACTCTGTACAGTCAAAGTAACAGCTGGCAGCAACAACAACAGCAGCAGCAACAGAAAAAAAGACATCGGAGATGGAGCAGGATGGAGATGGATGGATGGATGAATGATGATCTGATAAGCCGCCTTACCCTCAGGCCGACCCATCTCCTTTTTCCCTTTGGGTAAAAGCATTCTGGGCAGGAAGAGAGAAACACAGAGAACAGAGCATGATATAAGAGTAACCTTCTGGCAAGTTGTTATAGACATTTTGTCTCACAAAATGACAGCCATGCGTTTATTTCACATGAACAGTAAAGCTACTATCCACAGATGTCATCTCTCATCTGGTGACGGTCCTGCCCAGATTAGACCAGATTAGACCAGCTGCCTTCAAGTGCTGTGGGAAATATTGATTACAAATCCCCCAAGAGGGAATCTACTGGCCTAGAGCATGCATGTTAGGAATTATAATTAAAATCATTATTATAATGCTCTAAAAGTATCTGGATTACAGAAACTACAACACACACAGTATTCATAATAATTTCGTTCATGCTTGTTCAATAGACAGGAGCCATACTCTGGTAACAAAATTCCCTTTTCCCCAGATTGGGTGAAGACACATCTCTCTGCGAATGCCAACCCCATTTCAGCCAAGGTCTTTCATCATTATTTATTTTGGCCCAAACACAAATAAAACTGCAGCCTTAAAATGTATTAAATCTCCACAGAATTAGTTTAATAAAATGACTGACCAATCTATTTAAATCTGTGATGGGTACAGATCATTTGCACATCCTAACATTCACAGACCTGAATAAATCCTGGCATTTTACCCCTAGGGGGCACCACAAGAACAAGAAGTTTTTTGTTTTTATCTCTCAAAATGTATAATTTTTTTTTTGTTTGTTTTGCCATAATCCAGAATCACTGCTGCAACCAGCCAAGTCTGGGAAATGAGTTGTGGATGCTTTTGCCTGGAGACTGGTGAGGAAAAAACACCTGGTTTAAGGTAAGTCGGCTCACTGTGTGACTGTGTGGGTGGTTAAAGGAGAAGTGTTTGTCAGGCAGATCAGTGCTCTGCTGATTGACATGTGAGGCAATGCAGGATTCCAGTGTGCGACTTCATGACAGCTCTCAGTCGGCTAGTTGTTATTCAGGTTTGATAAAAGTGGCAGAGTGATGGCTTTGGATGGAATGTACGTCACTTTGATTTGTCAGAGAGGAAGAAAAAAAAAACACAAGCACAGGCGTGTCAGTCGCATGATATCGATCTGGTAAATGCTCTGGGTTTGCGTTGTTATTTCTACCAACTGACATTTCTGATTGGAATTGTTATAGTGTCATGTTGTGGTGCGCCATAAAGAGGTGCTGAAGAAGTGAGGAGTGACACACCTTCTTTTCTGAAGAAAGCAATATGTTGTTTTCTGCTTTGTAATTTTAAATGCTAAAATTGAGCTTGCTGAAGATGTCAAAGATGAGCCATCAACACTAATTTTTGGTGACCGCCAGGCTGGCAGCCAGGTGTCAGCTTTTGGTGGCTGAAACGCAAAATGTGGTTGCCATTTTTAGTAGACTTATATTTCGACTAATTAGGATACTGTGCAGTTATAAATCAGCTTAAAATCAAATATTTTTTTTATGATAATCAAGCCAAATTCTTTGTAGTATGTGTTTTATCAGACACTTTACATGTGTTGTACATGGTTTGCAATATAATTTTCTGTCTAGTTCAAAGATGCTGGGATACTTTGTCTCCCAAGACTTTTCAAATATCCTTTCTTTTTCATTAGGGTTCGTCTGGTTCTCTCAGTTGAACCAATTTGGACCTTTGTTTGTGATGTTGACGGGTTAGAAAGACTTTTCATCCCACAGTCAAACAACTTAATTTTAAATTTCAATCACTGTCTCACAAACAGAGGCCTGTGTGTTTGCCAGTAAATGCACAAAGGCACGTGCAGTGTTATGTGGTTCTGGTTCTGATGTAACAGCAATATTCAAACATCACTCATGGAACAAATATCTAAATTTTTTTTTTTTGGGTTGTGCTTTGCTTTTTGTTGTCCTTATTTTTTATTATACGTTTCTCAGTTTCTCAAAATGGTTGCCAATGACAACCTGGCAACTGTTACCGTTGAGCCTTGTGAATGTGTATTTTGCCCCTGGCTGTGTGCATCCCCTATCACTTTGTTCTAGTACCTTCTAACATAACTGAGTGGAGCACTAAGTTTAGTTTGAGTTTACACCCCTGATGTGCAAGTCTTTCAGTGCATCCCTTTGTTATGAGACAAACTAGCTCTGTATTGTTTCATTTCTAAAATAGACAATGGCCAAGAAAGGTTATTTATTAGGATTTATTAATTATTACCAAGCAATGGCCTTGAATAAACAACTTGCATTCACAAATTGGTTATTTACGAAGGGCACTTGAAAGCAACACGTGACCTATAACCCATCCAGTCTGCAGCCCCTCTGCTGTGTGTTTCACCCCAGAGAGCAGCAGATGGCAGTGCAGGCTCAGGTACGGCATGGTGAGGACAGGCTTTCACCTACTCAGAGTCCCACCATCCTAGTAACTTACAGTGTAGTTCATGGTGTCTAATAGCTTTGTTGTAAATGGTACAATCTACTGACGAAGGAGGAATACATTCAGTATTTTATTTACATATTATAATACAAAAGTCCTATTTTCTGCTGTTGTGTGAGATTGTCCTGCTGCCATCAGTCTCTTATGTAAGTTTAAAAGTGAAGTAAAGGCTACGCTAAGTTTTCATTTCATTCGTTTTCATTTAAAAAAAAAAAAAGGTCAGACAGAGAAATAATAAAAATGAAATACATGTGCAGATGAGGTAGAAACTCACCATGAGCTTATCTAAAACCCTCACCTTAAAGAGACAGAAAAAATATAAATAAAAAAAAGTAACAATGCAGAGTAAAATCTCAATTAACATGTATATCTTTTACATCCTTAATTACATTGTCAATTATGATTAGCTGCTAAGAAAAATCTGGATATAGATGCTGACATAATCACGTGTACTGAAGATATTCTAGTAAATTAGGCTACTATAGATAATGGAAAAAAAAGGTTGAAGACAAAAATAAAGATTATTCAATACAAAATCTTTTTGAAATCAAAACACTTTTGAATCTTATTTTGTACAAAGACAGAATCAGTCAGTTAGTACAAGTCTGTATTCCATATTTGGACTGCACAATATTATAAGTACCTTCCTTGAAACGCACAATACATAGGCAGTTAAATGTGACTGATTTATCTAGTTAAATGAAAATGAACTTTAGAATTAAAAACAGAAAACTTTTCAAAGCTTTTTGGCAAGTCTGTGCTCATGTTTGTCACTTTAAAAATAAAAACACATTTACAGAAGGAAGTGAGTGAATGTGTGTTGCACTTTACCATTCGTTAATTCATGTAGAAATGAAACTCTCGATATCTTCGATCAACAGCACTCTAATTTTAGTGTAGACCGTCAGATTGGACTTATGAACGCGCCCTTGATTCTTTTGGTGTGGGTCACCAAAGGAAGTAGCATCTACTGCTAGCTCACCTAGCACCACTGAGCCAGCTAATATTGCTGCTTAGTTGAGGAGGACCCCATTAATGTTTACAATCTCGGGCTGTCACAAGCCTCCCGTCCATGAGTAGATGCATACTTCCTTCTGCGCAGTTATAGGGTTGGCAGGTGTAGTTCGGTAGAAAGAAAATAGTTCCTACATGAAACGGTCTGTGGATTACCTCGAATGACTGGGTCATAGTTTCTGGAAAGAGACATTGCTGTTGAGTTTTTAGGTGCATTTTTTTGGCTCTTTTAGCACAATAATCCGAGTGCCATCTCATTCATTCATTCATCTTCTAACTGCTTCATCCTCTTGAGGGTCGCGGGGGGGCTGGAGCCTATCCCAGCTGACATCGGGCGAGAGGCAGGGTACACCCTGGACAGGTCGCCAGACTATCGCAGGGCTGACACATAGAGACAAACAACCATTCATGCTCACATTCACACCTATGGACAATTTAGAGTTACCAATTAACCTAGTCCCCAATCTGCATGTCTTTGGACTGTGGGAGGAAGCCGGAGTGCCCGGAGAGAACCCACGCTGACACGGGGAGAACATGCAAACTCCGCACAGAAGGGCTCCCACACCCGGGATCGAACTGGCAACCCTCTTGCTGTGAGGCGACAGTGCTAACCACCACACCACCGTGCCGCCCCCGAGTGCCATCATCTAGATTGATAAATAGCACTGCAGGTAAGAGGGAACATATGTATTTTTTGATTTGGGGGTGAATTGTCCCTTTAAGCTCAAATCTACAACACAGAAGGTCAAGTAGATAGGACCTAGAGGACTTATCAGGAAAAAGGGCCATGCAGAGGCCACGGCCTTGACAGAGTGATCAATGTGTTATAGCCTAAGAAATACCCAGTTAGTTCAGGGGTCAGATACATAATCAGTGGTATAAATGTGATCAAAGATTACCTAGATGTACTTCCAGAGGAGTATAGTTCACCATACATATTTGTATGTGTACTGTACATCATCATACACAGATGTCAGCGTGGTTACTCCCTGCAAGCTAAAAGCAGGCAACAGTCAGTATCTGCCATTGTGCACTTACATGGCAAAAAAAAACATCAAACACTGCTAAAATGGTGCAGAGTGGATTTACAGAGAATTTAGACGTGCTATGAGAGGCTGCTGAAGGCTGAAGTGACATGGAGCAACATGAATGGATAGTTGGAGCTGTGTGCAGGTAACTTAGCAAAGAGTTGAGTTTTCTCAATGAAACATGACAGAATACTTTTACAACCCTGTCAGAATGTCCTTTGAAGACATTGTGAGGAGGTTAAGCTGATAAATCCTGCTCTACAATTCCACTATGCCTATATATGTTTAGTCTTTGTTGCTACATCCCTGGGGTTAACCTGCATACACGTATTCAATTTTAACATGGATCATTGTCATACAGATTGTCATTGGCTTGTTGGTTTTGTTAATGGCATCATTTCTCTCCTCATACATAGCAGCTATAGATTGTGTCTTTGGTTTTACACAGTTATGAAATAATTGTGATATTGCAGTATTTTAATGTGCATCATTTTGTTGTTCATTCAGTCTCGACAGTGTTAGCATTTAGGACTGAAGACTTAATTTAAGACTGAATCATTTTAACACGCTAATTAAAACTAGCTTGTGCCACTGCAACCCTTTACTTTTGCAGTGACTTATGTTCAGTGTATAGATCGATCATGTGTAATAAAATGCCAATGTCCAACACCCCTTGAACAACCTATGAGATGCAAATACCCTGAACATGCATGAACAAGTCTCCTCCTCTTGTCACAGTTCTGGAGAATATTATTGGAGATTGTCTCTTTGAATGAAAATTAAAAATCCTTATATCAACTCCAGTCAGGTTTTAGGGCTCACCAAACTGAGATTGTCTCTTTGAATGAAAATTAAAAATCCTTATATCAACTCCAGTCAGGTTTTAGGGCTCACCAAACTGAAAAAAATGCAACTGAATTTACTCAAAGTAATCCATTACTTATTGATTTGG
The DNA here is from genome assembly GCF_011397635.1 of Epinephelus fuscoguttatus. NCBI lineage: Eukaryota > Metazoa > Chordata > Actinopteri > Perciformes > Serranidae > Epinephelus > Epinephelus fuscoguttatus. The sequence goes on along the minus strand of NC_064753.1, from coordinate 29,173,189 downwards.
ATGCTAACGTTTGATCAGATGTAGTGTTTACCTTAGTACTGTACTTAGCAATCTTAATCATGCAATCATTATTAAGCATTGGGTGGACAGTGAACATGACAGTTGCTTGAAAAGGTTTAGGTTTAAAAATAGCACCTAAATATAGAGGTTTTGAGGTTCTTCTCCTGTATAATGCTTTGTGGAGTTCCCCAGGGATCATATTTAGGTCCCGTCCTGTTTTGTATTTACAAGTTATCTTTAGGCTATATATAGTGTTCTTGATTATGCGGATGGTATGCAGCTCCACTTATTATGCAATTCTCAAAAGCCACAGGGATTGACTGTCATCATAAACATTCAGAAGTGGATGGCTCAATGTTCTACTCCAGCCAGATGCAAATAAATCTGAAATATTTGTCATGTTTTATGAGGATGCAAATTCATGCAATTACTGCAAAAAAAATCTGGAGTTTTTATACAGTAGCTCCCGCTGAGACAAGCATGTTTAAAAAGTGGTGCAGTCATGTTCAAGTTTGAAGCAGTCAGATCTTTGCAAAAGTGTGGAATCTATTATTTATGTATTTATCACATTCCACTCAGCAAACTGTCATGCTCTCTATTCTGAAATGGGCAAATAATCCATTGCCTCTTGCTTGGTCAGATGCATCAGCTAAATATTTGTCGAGTACAAAGTGGACACTCCAGTTCTTTCATCCCTTCATTAGCTACCTTTAGGATTGATTTTAAGCTCTTAGTGCATTATAGACTCCATATAGTTACGGTGTTGCAGGGGTTAGCATTGTCAGCTCATAGCAAGAGGGTTCCTGGTTTGAACCTGGGGCTAGGGGTGGGGGAGCTGTTCTGTGCAGAGTTTGCATATTCTCCCTGTATCAGTGTAGGTTTTCTGTGGGTACTCCGGCTTCCTCCCACCGTCCAAAGACATGTAAACTCCACACAGCGGTGACTCTAAATTGGATGTAAGTTTGAATGTGTGCGTGAATGGTTGCCTGTTTCTATGTGTCAGCCCTGTGATAGTCTGGTGACCTGTCCAGGGTGTACACCGCCTCTCGCCCAATATCAGCTGGGATAGGATCCATTCACCTGTGACCCCTAACAGGATAAACAGTTACAGAAAATGAATGAATGAATGAATAGTCAGCACACCACTTGATGAAGTGCTTTATAAAGGTTGTGTTTTCCATGTTGTACAAATTTGTGGGGCAATTGCATTTGGTTGCATATGGTATGAATGCTTGACAGTGAGTAGTCATCTGGTATTTGAATGGTTATTAAGAGGTGCTTTGGAGGCTTTGCAGCTACTGGCTATTGCTTGGTACCCCAGTTGAATCTGCACCTTTGAACCGCCAGAGTAAGCTGAATATGGTCTGAATATGACTCAACTTTGGTGTAGTCATATCTAACGATTATGACCTCCAGATCTTTAGTTTTTTTTCAGTGTTGTAGAGTGCTGTAGAAAGAGGAGCTGGCTTGTATTGCAAGGTGAGAGGAAGGATACCTGAGGCACCTCTGTCTACTTGATTATTTAGATACTGTGGGTTGTGAGAGTCCCTATTGGCTGGTCCTCCACTACCAAAACATAATTTTCATTTCATAAAAAGTTTGGCCGAAGTTTGTGGTTGCATCATCAGGCCCTGTTTTGAGTGTACTGCTTTTCTACCACCTCTTGGTCATGGTTTTCAGAAGCAAAGACTTTGAAAGGGTGAAGGTCTGTGTCCATGTACAACAGTAGTTACAGTGATGTAACTTCAGTTCTGTGAGTACAGATGTAGCCTTCTAGCATGCCCAGCTGGTCCCTTGCTCTTAGAGTTCAACGTGTTGAGTACAGCTGTTAATATAAGACTGGCCACTATTCAGTTGGGTGGTGGGTGCAAGAAGTTATTTTATTGTCTTGCAACAGAGCCTTAGGGGACAAACTACTAGTGAAATGTGTTAAATAGAGCTCAAATTACACCCAGGTGTATTTCCTATCATTCTAGTCAACTACTTTTGCTCAGTGAGGACATTTCGATACTATAGAGTGGACAACACTTCATGCGCTTGCTGTGGCAAACCATATGCAGGGGCTAATGATCTATGAGTAGTTTTGTTGAAACTGCTCAGTGTGCTATGGGTGGTTAAATGTTGGTGACAATTAAGTCTTTTATTTACATGATATGCTGGTAGTATTAGCTGAATATGTCAACGTTACAGTGAACTTTGGGTTTCAAGTATGTAGGGAATTGACTTGTGAACTATGCAAACCAGTTAGCCGCATACACTGATGTACTGTAGACACACACTGGGGCCTGGAAAAAGGGCAGTACCTTTTAAGATCAGCCTTTGATTGGTCAACACGTCAGAAATACAGCCTCTGATTTGTCGACAGACTCAACCCAAGGCATCAGACATCAAGGAGATTTAAGCTAAGTGAAGAATCACTTGAAGTTATTGTTTCTAAGGTGGATATTTCATATGAATTTTTTATACAATTGTTTGCAGCTTGTCTACGAATCAAAACAGCAAGCCTGTTGTCAGATCAGTCTTCTTGAGAATAACTTCCAAGTCGGAACCAGTGTGCTTACCTTGATAGACTTGTCAGGCTGTTTTGACAACAATGACAAAGTGATATTAAATTGTTCAAACAGTAAGAGTAGTTTTTTCCATTGGTAGTGTTGAAACTACAGTAGGTGTTTTGGTTAAAAAAGGATTTTCTTCAGTGTCCTGACTGGCATCTTATTTCTGCAGCAATGTAGGTTTGATCTCTGTCAAACAATGGTTGTAGACCTTTTCAATCTTGGACTTTGAACTGGTGACCTGCATGTGACAGCTTCGTTTGCTGACCATAGAGCCGGTTGGCAGGCAGGGCTATGAAATGACTATTTCAAAATTCTTTTCACATCTATGAACCAGCGGAATTGTAAAATTATCATTAAAAGAGATATTAGCATGGCTGAACATTTACATTAGGTTTTTCCATCCCAATTATATTGGAACATTTTATTCTGTACTTTGTTTTTAAATACTTGGGATATTGCCTTGTGACTTAAAAACCACTGTATCTGAAATACAGCTGAAAATTCTGTCATAGCTGGCATGGATGAACATTATTGGCCATGCCATACACCCTCTATAAGCTTTTAATCCTAGGAAACAAATATGCATTTGTGTACCCTCTCTGGATGAATGGATTATAGATTATCACTGCCAACCAGCATATGATGCCAACAGAGATTATGGCTGCTGTATGTTGAATAAAGCAGATACCACTGTTTGGGAAATTTTGGCACCATGAACTACTTCAAAGTAATATGGACATGCTGCAGTATCTGACACATAGAGGGTATTAGAGATTCTAGTTGCAGGGATTTGTTGTCGTAACAGGCTGGTATTTTAAAAACAGTTTCGAATTGCCATTTTCACCATTGCTCCCTGTTTCTGTTTTCTATTCCTATTATTCCAGCCAACTCAACTGTGAACTGGCTCAAAATGTATTCCCACATTTCCCCATAATTGCGGCATTGTTGAAATAAGACTTTCATCGTTCTCATGGAAACCACTGAGTACACATCAAGCTGTGCAATTACTCAAAAAATAAACCCGCTAATGTCAGAGTGGTGAAAATATCACAGTGCACTCCCATTCCCAAAATCCAGCTGGGAAGTATTAAATTTTGTGTGCATATTCACAGCCACAAGCTCTTTTAAGAAATGACATACAGACTGTTGGCCCATTTTGGGTAGTGCCTTTGATGCTTTGTCTTCTTTTAGTGATGCCATCCTGGAGGTATGTCCAATTCACTCTGCAGTGTACCATATTGTTAATACCAGCACTTGTCTTTTATCTGTTTACTGTGCCTCTCTCTTATCAAGCCTTTAATTACTTAATTATTCTTCATTGGGCTCAATTAAAACACAATGGACTCTGCTGCTGCAAAAGTCAACTATTTCTGCTCCTGCACAGCAGTGTACAAAGCACGGGAGAGATAGGCTGTTGCAGTTGGCCTTCTATTATGTACTTGGAATAAATGAGATTCTGTTTTTCTTTGGATGAAAGTCTGGCCTTTCTGATTATTATGCTAACAGCAAAATATAACATTGACTTTTATAAAATGTTCATACTCCTCGAGTGTAGTGAGGAATAGATTCACATACATGGCAATCAACGCACCTTCCCCAAACAAAATTACTTTTTAGAAATAGAAATCGTTTTCTTTCTCTATTCATGCAAGTGATTTGTTGCGCAATGTCACCTTACTCAATAGTCGCGGACCAGGTTTACATCAGGTTTTTTTCCCACTCCTCCCCGTGCCTCTATCTAAATCAGTCAATTTATTTCCAAATTGCATGTCGAGTGTAGGAGCAAGGGCTTATGGCAGTATATTAAATCAATGCACTCCTACAGTGTATATTTTGAGATTTAATTTTGTCCTCTTTTTGCTGATATTGATGGGGATGCACCTGGCTTTGAGTTTCATGAAGGACACACTGGCACAAATTTGAATCCTGTATATTCATACAGTAGAAGAAAGATGGCTGTGAAAAGTGAATGAGGTGGATTAATGGAGTCGAAACATGCTTTACAATATAGGCCAGACCTTGACTGTCTTTTAGTTGTGTGGTTGCCAGTCTGCACACTTTAATTTGTCACTATCAGAAGGACAGACACTATCACAGAGGGATGCAATTTAAATTTGTGTTGCTTTTATGGACTATCATGAACAAAACATGCACACTTCTTTCTGTGGAGGGCTCAAATGAGAGCTCCTCCTCATGAATGCACGTATACAGCATGTATACAAAGACATGTTTTCCTGTATGTGAACAAGCAACGCTAAGACGTTAAGATTCAGGAGTATGTTGCTGCTGTTTTTTGCTTTTAGTTGTCGTAGTTGAAGCATAAACAGTACATTGAACTGTTTTTTTGCAGCCGTTTTTTTATTATCCTTTTGTCCTGACATTGCATTCTTTTAAGAAATACTGTTAAAGGACAGTTCACCCTAAAATAAAATTTACATATTTTTCCTCCTGCCTATAGTGCTTTTTCTCAGTCTAGATTGTTTTGGTCTGAGTTGCTGAGAGTTGGAGATATCAGCCATAGCTATGTCTGCCTTCTCTCAAATATAATAGAATGAGATGGCACTTGACTTGTGGTGCTGAAAGAGCCAAAAAATATATTTAAAAAACTCAACAGCACTGTCTCTTTCCAGAAATCATGACCTCGTAACTCAGGATAATCCACACACCTTGTTAGGAGCGGTTTCATGTGGGAACTGTTCTTTAAACTGTATCACCATACAGAAATAAGCATGCATCTACTCTACGAGAGGCTCGTGTTCGTGACAGCCCCGAGCTATTTAAGCTAGCAGTAGATGCCACTTATTTTGGCAGGATGACACACACCAAAACAATCGAGGGTGCTTACATAAATCCAATCTGACACTCGACTATTAAAATAAGAGTGCTGTTGTTTGAAGAAATAGTGTTCCATTTCTACAGGAATTAATGAATGCCTAAGTTCATCACACATTCACACCGCTCAGGGTTCTGCTGCTCATTCTCTCCAGACAGAGTGCCCAGAGTGCGCTCTGCCACTCTCAGAGTGTGGTGCTCTGAATAACCAAACTACATTCCAACAGTGCTCTGACTTAACAGACGGTTCAGTTTGTGTCAGAGTGCACCCTGGCACTCGGAGCGAGTATTTCCAAACATACCCCTAGACTGATAAATAGCACTATCAGTAAGAGAATAATATGTATTTTTGATTTGGGGGTGAACTGTCCCATATCAGTATATAAATTAAAAGTTGTACCTAAAAATTCACAATAATATCGGCACGTTGTCAGTATCAGCTGATTTTGGCTTTATAGGAATCCACTAACGTACTGATAATAGTGGTACATAATCGGCATCAGCCAATACCGGCTTTAAAATGAACTTTTAAAATCGGCCAACAGCCTTTTTCTTATTTTTCCACAATGAATGAATATTATAGTCATCGTAAAGTATTGTATTTCATGTCTCCATCTGCGGGTGGGCCATCACATAAGAGTATGCATGCATAATATGTTGTTAATTCCACTACAGAAGAGACATGGTGGTCACTAAAATTAGGTGAGGAAAAAGTGGATATATCGATATTGGTATCAGTTATCAGTCAAATGAGTTGATATATATTGGCATATCCGATATCATAAAAAATCCAATGTTGTGCGTCCCTAATTGTTTGTTCTATATAAAGCCAAAATGGTAAAAAATGCCCATAGCAATTTCCGAAAGCCCAATGTGCCATCTTCAAATGTCTTGTTTTGTCCAACTACCAGTCCGAAATCCAAAGATAGTCAGTTAACATAAGACAAAGAAATGAGAAGCAAAAAAAACAAAATAACGTTTTAAATTTTTGCCAGAAAAAAATGATATAAATGATTAAGTCATTGCAAAAATTATTGCTTATTTGTTTACTCGAAATCTACTAATTTATTAATCAGAAGGTGTTTCAACTCTATATACATTAAATGAAAATGTGTGTCTGCTTTGTTAACCTCATTTGAACGCATCGTCGCATCTTGTACCTGTGTTTGACGGCAGCTCCATCTTTGATTGCAGCATTTCGGAGCAGCTATAAACACTTTTGTTTGGATGACACATTGTACAAAATGGCTTGTTTAGAGAATACGGTGGCCTTTAGTGCCTAAGTTACATAATCTCTGCTAACATCTTCTTTTCCTGTTTCCTGTTTGTATTTTTCCACATAAGTGCATTTATTTGCTATTGTGCACTTAAGCATCTCCTCTCTGTCTTTAAGGCTGACATTTTTCCAGGAACTTTAGTGGCTGTTTGTTTTTTCCGCTGAAATTTACCAGGTTCATGGTTCTGCATGTGTGTGCTTCATTTTAAGCATTAAATAGCAGCATGTCTCCCCCTGTGTGTTTGAGGCACCTTGAATGCCCTTAACCAGCACTAATAGGAGATAATGATTGGTGCTCAACAAAAAGCGAGATTCATTTTGAATTATTAACAAGTTAACTTTGTAGTGGAGGCACTTTATCCCCGAGGACAAACAGCCCAAATGTTTGCAAAATATAATTAAGCCGAGGCATCTTTAAATGTCATTGCTGCCTGTGCCATGTTTCAAATTGTTCTGCATCAACAGAATTTAACGAGATGGCTAAGGAATCCATTTCCTGCAAGCATGTGATAAGCCACACATACAGTGGAGCACTTTCATTGATTGCCAAAATAAAGCATTTTGTATGCAAATGGGGGAATGGAGTGGCTAAGCTGATTCAGCCTCATGGACACCAAATAATGGTCTTTACAATTAATACTTTTACATGCTATCCATTGAAAATTTCATCTTCCATTTAATGGCTCTAAAACATTTACACATGCCCAGAAAAGAGGGGGGGAACTGCACTGTGTTCCAATGGATTAATATGAAAGCCAACAAACAAATAAAGCCATGCATCCCTCCCTCCCTACCCCCAGAGTATTGGTCCCTTTCCTGCCGTCTCATGCTCCTGCACATTTTGGATTAACAGATAATCTTTGAACATGAAGGAAGGTCTGCTAACCCCGAGGGGGTGGGATGTAGTGAGTGAAAGAGAGCACGGGATTGGAGGCAGTGCTGCATTGTTTGAACGTAATGTGCTTGTCTTGTTCTTGTTAACATGCGGCTCTTTTTGTAGTGGTGATACGGCCTTAAATACCCCTCCTTCACTCTTGCAGGTTGTTTTACAGGAGACCCACAGGTCTGAATAGATAAAGGGCACCGGGGTAACATGGGCGTCAGCCACAATGGAAACCTTTCAGGAGTATTTGTGAGGACCAACAAATCACTTGTCGTCAGTTAGTGTGTACGTCCATGGAGCCCGCTGTTGACCTGCCTGGTCTCATTAGTTTAACACTTTAGTTACAGACAACCGAGTCCAAGAACAGGAGGAAAATACATATGGAGAGACTTTTTCACAGACTTGGCCGGTACATGGTTCGGCCAATTTGTGTCATGTCCCGTGCTTTGCCCAGAATACTATAGTTCTATTTAATCAAGGACTGACTGTGTCTTCTCCTGCCATCTGTCCTTTGCATCTTGTCTTGTTCTGGTTTGTGTAACCTATAAGGCACTTACTTACTAGTAGGGCTACGTCTTCAGTACGGATCCATCTCCAAGTTCTGTTACAATGATGTTATTTTCACATTTTGATAACAGTATGGACAAAATAAATCAAACTCTGACAAGTGTCCTAGCTTGTAAACAAAGCTATTTAAAGATAACATTTATTGTACTATATTGTTTTGACAGGACAAAACAACTTACCAAGAATCTTATTCTCCTGTCAATCACCTTATACAATATCATATTAGAAATTATTATTTTCTCAAAAAAATGATGGAGCATTTGATCTACTCTCTCAACCATCTACAGTATATAAATGCACCTTCTGTGCCCCCTCCTGTGCCTCCTCTGATCTGTCCAAGATCCTCTGTGTCTGGTCCTGCAAATTTTATTTTGTCCTGTGCTGCCTTTGTTATTTCCTCTGTCATCTGTGTCCTGTTAAATTTGAGCTACATTAACAAGCCGGGAATGATTGTATGAACTCAAACGTGTAAATATTTGTGCCACTGAATCATTTGTACATGTATGAAAGGAAAAACAAAGATTTTACATGAGACTTGCCTCACAAACAATGCAGTATAGAAACACCAATACTGCAACCCTCTGTTAAGTTGGCTCGTTTCTGTGTAGGCACAACAAACAACAACTAGCACATACATGCTGCTATGACGGCTTTGTTTAATCTAGTACACATCTGTTTCAATAAGTGTATACTACAACCCCCTGTGTGTATTAATGCTGTAAGTAATGATAAAAGAACATGGTCATTGGTGTTTCAGTTGGCTGGCCAGTGTGGCATCTATGTGGCTTTAACACAAGCACAGTAAAGATGTGCGTCTGGCAACAAGTCAGGGTTATCTGATGATTTCGGTTCTGCTCTATGAAAGTTGGAGATTCGATTCATCAGTCAGAAACCCCTCAGTTGACTTAGATTGCTTCAAGGCAAGCAGTTGTTTTTTGTTTGTTTGGGGTTTTTTGGCTAGTCAGTGTGCTGTGCAGCGTACTTCTGGGGATGTTTGATCCCCAAATTTAGCTGCTGAGTGAGCACTCTTGACTTCCACACTACTCTTTGGTGCAGGAAGCTGCAGACACAATGCAGCAGCCCAGGGAAAGGGAGGCTTTGCACCGTAAGGCACTGAGGTAACTTTAACTTCTTTCTTCGGCTTAGAAGAAGTGAGTTTACAGCTCACAGCAACCTTACATGAAACAGTCTCTGGCTTTTGTTTGCTATCTAGTGTTGGCAAAAAATGTTGTCCATTTTCTGTCCCTCATTAGGGCAGTTAGCTTGTTTACTATAACACATGAATGCACGTTCAGATTGTCAAATAGTTGTATTGAACCACCAAATCTGATTTGACTAATATAATTCTAAGTCAGGTACAGCCCTAGATTTTGGTTTGGTCATATATGCCTTGACTGCATATGCTGTGTGATGACTGGTGGGCTGTTCTCATGCACTGTCTGTATGTATATCTATGAAAAGTAATGCACCATGATTCATATATAACCCATGTTATCATGAGCCAATAATTCGTGTATATGTCATGTAATCAGGAAGGCTAGGATCACGTGACCAACACGTGGATGGGAGTAAAGACAAAAATGGACCAAAGAGCCTGTGTAAGGAAGTAGGTGTAGGTGGTAGACTGGTCAAACAACATAGGACTTTTCCCCACAGAGACTGGTGTCTGAACCGTGTGACACCAAATTAAGTTTAAATTCTATCCTAAACCTAATAAAGGTAACTTTATTTGCCTAAACCCAACCAGTGTAACTTAACGTTAAGCATGCAACGCCATTCATGAGGTGCTAATTTGTTAGATATCATATAAGCCATTGTATGTGTATTTTTGTAAGATATCATACGAACCATTATATGCCAATGTGTTGTGACTGGTGTGGTTAGAGCACTTGATCAAATTCCCATTTGGGTTGTAATGAAATTAGTGGGTTTTTAATAGATCTTAACTGGATCAATAACAAGAAAACTAACTGTAGTGAGAAGAGCATTCTATGCATCTTCAGAAAACACTGCAATGAAACTGTATATGTCCATAAATTCATTCATGTTTTACAATTTTTCACTGTTGTGGTTCAGTGAATATAGAAATACTACCTACTACTTTTCTTAAAACCGAATGGCTTAGTTTATTGAACGATTTTGGACCAACTTTGTCTTGCCATATCAGTGCTTTATGGTTTTGTGTTGTCCATCAAAGTTACTCCTTTAACTGTAAGACCTCAACTGCTATCCCCCTTCATCCCTCTTGCACTCTTGCCCTTCACCCCCCTCAGTGTGTCACTCTCAAAATATGAACCCGGTATCATTTTAGAGTCAAGGACAGCAGCAAAAACTGTTGACAGCAGTGTTTGAAGTAAATGAGAAAGCTGAGCCCTTCTAGAGCTACTGAAAGGCGGCAAGAGAGCAAGATGGGCAAGAAGGACGCTGGTGATGGGGCTGACCTTCTGATCAGGTGAGCGTGAGGAGGCCTGAGGACAGAATCCCCTCTCTGCTGCCCAGGCTGAAATTTTGTGCTTGAGAAGTGTTTAACTTTCTCAAATCCCAATTGCACTCAGTGGGGAGTGTCCTCTTTCCCTTTGCCCACAGGTTTAGTGGCTGCCCCTATGCCTGGGGGGTGGGCGTTTGGAGGTTGGGGGGATCAATAGGATGGCAGCTTGCCTGTTTGACAGAGGTGAAGTTAAGCTAGGGGAGAGAGAATGGGGTGAGATAGTGAGGGCTATAGATATCTGAGTAGGAATTATCCATGACACCTGGGCTCTCAAGCTGCAACCTTTAAGCACATGATTTAGGATCACCTCTATTTGTGGGTTAGCCGTAGCACATTCAGCACATTCAATCCCAGCCATTGTGCTCTGTTAGCTCTCACAACTGAGAGACATTGTCAGTTATTTGTTTAGAAATGCTTCCATTGTTAAATCCTCCTGCCATCATTGTTTCAGCCAGGCAAATTCAATTCTCTTTTGTACCTTCTTTAGTTTCACTTAGTTGTCAGGAGGATGTTTGAAAATCTCCTTTAAGTCATTCAGTCCACCCCTGTATTTTTCTGCACCACTGAATTGATACAAAAATGTTTTTTTTTCCAGGTGATAATATATCATTCCTAATAATCTCCCTTTGCTGTGAGAACGGTGTCAATAAACTGACATGTTAAGAACAAATGCAGCAGCCTTTATCTCTGTAAAAATCCACAGCCTTTGCTTCAAACAAAGACAAAAACAAACTGTGCTTTCATGTTTTACCTTATTTCTTTTAAAGGGGGATAACCCTGGATAAGACTGAAAATGTTGGCTTTCAAAAGGTTGACATTTAGCTATTGTAGATATAATGATGGATACAAGAGATGGAGCACGTTAATGGAAAATGACGATGTCACGGTTCGTCTTCCGAATTGAGGCACATTAATCCACAGTGTTATGGAAAACGCTGATAAAAAATAAATGCACTGCATATTTGTAACAAGTGGCATCAATTTCCCTTTTGACTGTCAGTGAATGAAGATTTCTTCGTAGATTGCATTATTTACTCAGCTCAGAAAATCACAGAACTGTAAAATCCTTGCTAGCATATTTCTTGGTGTTCCTGATTTCTGGGCGAGATCCCAACAAAGGCAGTGTAAATGTGATTGGTTTTAAATGCCCCATAGTGACAACTAGCTTTCATCATACCTACATTAATTAAACTGGGCTTTACCATAGACTTTGACATAGTAATTTCCAGACCAATTGTGTATGCATGAGTGGTTCTGTCTTGGTCTGCTTTCTGATGATAGGCTTGTGCCGTGTGTTGATGAAAATAGCTTGAAGTAATCTGAATCTTTGAGAAGTTTATAAAGAGGGAGTTCAGCCGCAGGAACATGGCAAGTTTACAGATCCTCGGTGCTGCCAGACAAGGTGTCTTAATGAAATAAGGAGCATCAGATTGACTAAAAGATACACTGATGAAATGAACGATGACGGCTGCTTTGAAGGAGGAAATGCTTTTATGTGTTCCTCAAAGGAAACATAGGAGCATCACAAAGACAGTATAATGGGACATATATTTGCACTGGGATATAATGCATGAAGCTGGATGAATATGGAGAAATACAAGTATTATAATATTTTTTACCAAATACCTCAATATTGATATTGCGACAATATTTTAGGGTTGACTATTGGTGCTTTCACAAAATATTTACGCAATGAGACTTTTGGAAAATAATGATTGGCAATATGGATATAATGAACCTGTGGGTAAAGGCAAATAATAAAACAGCTAGATAGAGCAATATGGCCCTAAAATAATATAATGATATTTCAGGGTGTTTTTGCGATATTCTCAATGATATGACAAATTAGTAAAAAAAAATATATATATATACACATACATACATACATACATACATACATACATATATATATATATATATATATATATATATATATTATTAATTTAAGAAAATAGAATTGCAACAAAAACAAGTCATATAGTTTTGCATGAGTAAAACTCAGAGTGAGATTCAGATTCTTAATAGTTCCACAAAATAAAAATAAAAATAAAAATTACACATTTAAACAGCTCCCAAATACAAAAAAATGTGTCCTGTGAGATATATATATATATATATATATATATATATATACAGGCAATTTCCTTCTTTTAGCAAAATCCTAAATGACTGAGGTTTTTTTTTCCTGCCTGGACCTTCACGCTCTACCATTTCTCCTCTAATCATCACTCTGTAACATCTAACAGGCTGTCATGCTACCATATCTATTCACACATTTGTTTTTTGTCGAGCTGTGAGCATCATGTAGGTTTACATTACCAAAGGTTTATGACAAAATGACGTGATGACACTCACTCCCATGTGTGTATGGTGAGAGAGTAGAGGAAGAGACGCTGTGCTGCTGCCAGAGGAGCCGCTGAATGAGTTCCCTCTGAGCGGAAACTCGCTTAAACAGTCTAAGAAGTCCGGGGCTGTTCACAAACCATTCAGGACACCCAGGCCTAACGACGCCACAATTTATCCCACACTTCATTGAATCTGCTCTTCTTTCTTGAACCACCATAGAGTCAGTGATATCACGTTCAGCCATGCTTGTTGTTTCCATGGGAAACAGTATGACGTATATATGTCAACAAGCCAAAATATCGCCAATATCATGATATGAATTTAATGATATTAAAAATGATACTGATATTATTGTGAATGATATGATATGGCACACCCCTACTGGTAAGTTGAGAACATTACATCACCTTACTGTAATAAGGCCGATAAAACCAGGAACAGACAACAATTACGCTATTACGATATCCACAATCTAAGATGATATCTTGTCTCATATCATGATATTGATATAACATTGATATTTTGCTGAGCCCTAGAGCAGGAAATTAAAATGGTAGTCATCACCATAGTTTGGATTTTTGAAGCTGATACTAATATCAGTAATATTTGATAGCTTACAATATAACAATATACACCCCTGTCTCCTAGAAATTATGTTTGTATGTTACTAAACTGCTGTCTTAATAACATTGTTGTGGCAACATCTTCGCTGCCTGGATTATGTTCAGACACAACCTTTCTTTCAGGTTGCAGTTGTACAAAGTAAATGACCTTGAAACCAGGACTTCGGGTTCACATTTAGAATCCTGTCTTAGGTTACAGGCAACAGATGCGCTTTGGTTAAGGTTAGGGAAAGATCATGATTTTAGTGTATCATAATTAAAAATGTAATAAAAAAAATAGTGCTGTAGTCACTACAACTGAATACTGTATTGGAAGATTGCCTATTTTGGCAACATTTTGCTCATACATTTGGTGTCAACATTTTTGTGACTTGCTAGATTCATTATTCAGCATTTCCTTATTATGTTAATAGAAAACACTCTTTGCTCAGCATTGCATTTCCCTCAAAATGTATTTGCTGTTTTAAATTAATTGTATATAAATATAATTTCTAGGACACGGGGCTACAATTTGTGGACACAAACATTTTTGATAAGAGTCCCTTATATTTGCTTTTTAAAGCATTGGAACCAAAATATTGAGTGACACATTTAACTGTTTAAGAATAATATAATAAAATAATATTTATCAGTACAGTAAGTGGCGTCTGTTTGCATTTGCAAAGCCGAAAAATAAGAAACTCACAGAGAAGCAAGAGGTGCTCGGACATCTTGCCATCCCATGTACTTGTTGAATAAAACATCTGTCTCAAGCACAAGGTAATGGCGATGAGAGGGCTTGTGTTTGCAGAGATGAAACTCCCTATCCTCCACTATGCCCGAGAGAGTTTAGCCTTGATGCATTTTACACCAGCCCCAAAAACCTGCGTTGACAAGTTATCTGTGACCTGTGGTGAGAGCGGGAATGGCTGCGGTGAAAATCAATCTTCGCCTCTCCTCTCGCCTTGAATACCAGCAGAGCAAACAAACAGGCCTAAACAATACGATATATACCACATATCAATTACACTAAATGCCTCAGTATCTATACTTCACTGTCCCAGGCACACACCGGTTACAAGGCACACACGCTGCTGTAAGACGATAATGGTGCTGCATTGTTCCTCACCATCTGGAGGGCTGATAAGGCCTGCCTGTGCATAGTTGATAATGAGAACAGGCAGAGGAAAAGTGAGTGTTAAACATTTCCTTGGCCCATGAAAAAGGTTCCATTAAGTCCACTGACCCCAATTGAATATTAATGAGCTAATTAACGGATTTATTGTTATGCGCAATTTCTGGAGGGGCAGTTTTTTTCAAGTGCTATTATTTTTTCTAATTATTTTCTGTAGTTTTTATAATTGAATCTTTGTAGCTGCCAGCATCCTGTTTGTGCCTTGGCAACAAGAAAAAAGCAGTTGGCATCTGTTTTTCCTTCTTTTAGCTCGCTGTAACTACAACAAAACAAGAAAATGCTTTTTCGATACCAGCTTATTTGTCATCAAGACTGCTCCCCATTCCTCCCATCAATGCAACACAAGTCCCCAAAATATGAGTCTTTAAATGCACCATCTTGCTTATCTGTTTTAGAAATATACAGGGCAAGTGATGTTCAGGTGTTGGATTACAAAAGTGCAATTACTTGGTTTACTGCAGGCTGCATTGCATGGAGGACTTGACAAAGGTTTAAATGGGCAGTGACAGCTGGGCTTGATAGATAGCATAATCAGCTGATGTAGAGGATGCACTGAAGCAGTCCTCAGTGGACAGCTGGAGAGTACAGCCAGCTACTGAGAGAGATGGTAACCTTGGGAGGAATGACTACTGATACTTTGTTTAATGGATACACAAGGTATGCGTTTCAGCTTCCACATCCACCTTAAGTAGATTGTGCCTGTAATTGTTTGATTGTAATTTAATTGTCCACCCATGCTGAATTATGTAAAATACACTCATTATATCTAAGGTCAGTTATTTTCTTAACCTCACCATTTCCACAGAAATTCATATTATATGATATAAAATAATCCCAGGAAGCTTCTCTCTTTGGATGTGTACA
Source organism: Epinephelus fuscoguttatus (assembly GCF_011397635.1). Lineage (NCBI taxonomy): Eukaryota > Metazoa > Chordata > Actinopteri > Perciformes > Serranidae > Epinephelus > Epinephelus fuscoguttatus. The sequence goes on along the minus strand of NC_064753.1, from coordinate 29,157,581 downwards.
GGAAATTATCACACTGGGAGAGACCCAAGGGCAGACTCAGGATGCACTGAAGGGACTACACCTCCCAGCTATCCTGGAAATGCCTGGGGATCCCCCAGGTAGAGTAAGAGCAGGCTGCGAGAAAAAAGGATGTGAGCTATTCTGGTTTGTGCACTCTTGTTAATCTTAAAACAGAAGACTTGAATTGACCAGTTGCAAGTGTTCAGTTCCATCCTGCATTTTTACAGCTGTGTTCAGGGTTATGATCAATTTAGACGAGCAATTGTAGAAATTTCAATCAGTCTACTGAGGCAGGGAAATTCGAGCAGAGCTCAAAACAGTATCTCTGCTCAAAAGTGATGAATAAGGAGCAGCAGGGGCCATTGAGATAACCTTTTTGATAACACTAATGTAATTATTATTACATTTTGCTGTCTGCGTGTTTGCCTAATTCTGTTTATGGCTGAAATTCGATTCCAGCTTAATAAAACCATAAATTTCTTTTGGTTACTTCACCAATATAACTCAGAGTAATGAACTCATTTTGATGTTGTATGGAAATTTTGTCTCATTACAATAATTTTTGCCTGATTCACTCAGCAGCCGATATTAAGAGTAAGGCCCTACAGTCATAGACTGGGTTATTATGCTATACATCACAAAGTGCATTAGGCTCATAAAACCTGTCAACAAAAAGGTTGGAAAGTTTGTGCGCATGGCCCAGCAGGTTAATATATTTCCTCCAAAGACCGTCTAAAAGTGTCCAAGCTATATTGCTGCTGTACAGAAACCAATTTTCTGCTAGTTGGGAATTCTAGATTCACGACCCATCCCCCACTTTTACACACATTACGACACAGATGCGTTTCCCATCAAATCGGCTGTTTAGTCTGTCATAATTTCTGTACAGAATGTAGAGCTGATCTATTTGTAAAGTCGAAATCTACAGTCAGATTCACTGGGCAATTAGGTCAACCACATGAGGGGATACAGCCCCTCTGTAACTGGAGATTTTTTCATAAACATACAGAAAGTGAGTGAAATTAAATCAATTCCAGACACAGCAATGCTTTGTCTTCATGAGGCTAAGGCGATGGCTCACTCAACCTCACAGACTCCTTGAAAAAGACTTTGCATCCTGCAGCTGGATGTTATATTGTCAATTAAGCTGGCTTTCTTTGAATCCTTTTCCACACCAAACCTAATGTATGTTTTGGAACACATTTAGGATTTTATTTTTCAAACTGCGATGTCATTCACCATCGTGGAGGCTCATTGTGCTCCTCGTAACTGCCAGAACGCAGCCACAACTTTCCAATAGCAATTCATTATCATTTTAACTGCATCATTTTAGTGGCGAAAGCAGCTCCCTCAAGCAGCTTTGGACATAGGCATTCCATTTGCCTATAGCTGACACCCCTGTTGATAGAAGCCGTGATTGCCCATGTGGCTGGCAAGTGAGTTGTACTCACACTTATAAAGAACCAAAGTGGGGACAAAGATCATTCAGTGGCGCATGGTAATTGTTTTGCAAACTGCATGTCAGCGTGAATGTGCGGCGCTGAAAGAGCCTTCTTTGCACGGCGCTCTAAGGCGTCAAATGCAGTTCTGAAATAGCTTGATGCTTCTTGAAGAGGGTAATCTTTTGTAACAATCAATTACAATACATTTCCCCCTCTGTCTAGGCACTAATAGCTCCTGTCTGTGCACATGATGAGGCATGTCTAGTAAATATACACTGTTTTCCTTTTAAATGTCTTATAATATGCATGGGGAACACAGAAACACACTATGATAGAGGGGTTGAGCATCAAAGCTGGAGAAGCAATTCAGCCGAGTTCCTCAGTCAAAGAAATGAGAATGGAGCAGTTTGTGGCTTTCCTCCCATTAGCCAGATTGAATTACTGTGTTTTACTTTTAAGGGCCATCTGTTCTGGTTTAAGTCATATTTCTAAATCTGTCATGTAGTGTGTGTGTGTGTGTGTGTGTGTGTGTGTGTGTGTGTGCATGTGTGTATGTGTGGAGAACGCTTCTTTGATGGGTGGGAACAGTTTTTTGCTGAAAATAAAATTATGTGTAAAGACTATTATGACATGTGTTACTTGTAAGTAAATGCTGTTGCAGTTTGCAGACTTATCAAGACAAAGGTCAATCTCACCCTGCACGACGTCAGTATTGACAACTATGTTTAGTCAAAAAATATCCCACTGAAGGACTTAATTACAGGACACTCATCACATTTAATGGACTTCGCAATATAACACAAGATGCAGGGTTCATCCCCTTTTCTTTCAGATTCAGAAGAATAAAGATACATAGATGCTGTATAAAGATAAAAAGAAAGAGACTGTAATGTGGTAAGAAAGATAAAGAGATGGAGTGATGATTGATGTGGTTCATTCAAAGGCTGTAGTGTAAGAAGCTTCATACTGAATTACAATATGAAGTGATTATTCAAATGCCAGATGGTATCGGAAAGACTTAGAGATTGGACATTGTTTTATAGTCAGTTACTCACTTTCTTAATTTTTAATTGCTTCTTATGTCAACCAGACCTTTTGGCGTGGTAGCACACATTTGACTGTTCAATTAGTCCCTTCCCCAAAACATTTGCCCCCTTTACACTGCCTGCTCAATGCAGGAATGTTGTGCTGTTGTTCTTCCTCTCTTTTTCAGGAGATAGTTGTCTTGCCTTTCAGGTGGCAGCGGAGGTAGTCACAGCGCCAGATTGACATCTATGTAAAAGAGACAGCTGGCAAGATGGGACCATGGAAGGGACAGATGTGATGTTTCGATGACGTGTTACGTGTGCGACCCACCACCTGAGATTTAAAAGGCAGCTAGCAGCTGTTAGCAGCTAACTCAAAGAAGAAGACCAGCAGCCAAAAATGTTCACGAATTGGAAAACAATGAGGTTGGGGAGCCCTTCCCCACTGCGCAGAGAACGACATCAGCTGCTAAGTAACAGGGATGGTATATGATTTTCATGCCATTGTTATTGTTTTGAAAGTGCTACCAACGTGTATGTTATATGTGACACTAGGGCCCAAGGCTGTTGTGTTACATGTCACACCCGTCACTGCTCTTTTGCTTCCAGAATGCAGGCATGCTATATAAATTCACACACTGGGGCAGCATAATGCATGTTGTTTGGTTCTGTATAAAGAAGCAAAGGTAGCATAATGAAGAGCATCCCTATAGCGCCATCTCTGCGTGAAAAGGGCTATTGATTGTCAAATTATAGCTTTGCAACTGTGACTAGGCAGAGCAGGCATTTCGTGCTTTAAGCCCAGTTCAGACCAAAGATTTGCGACGAGACTTGCAATGTGCCATTCTGCAGTGTTCTAGATAAGATGGTGTATCATCTCTATGCAACAACTCTCTATTCTTCTGTTCAGATTTTCAGCTTTTCAGGCGTATTTTGTGGCTGAACATTATTTGTAGCTTGAATGAGGATAGTGATAGTGAGATACTGGCCAATTTGCCAATTAGCTTGTCAATGAGAATGTGTGTGAGGGGGCATAAGCACATCCAGCGAGCAGCAGCTGTGACCCACCGTCTCACACCAGCACACAGTGAGGACGGAAACTGAGGCTTGGTGGGGACAGAGCGCCTGCTGCAGCAAGTGAACGCGCCATCTGCGGTCTTTTTGACTTGACCAGACTTCACTACAAGCTGACTGGCTGTAGAAACAGGTGGCAAGTTTTACGTTCTAGAACCAGCCGCTGGCGATTTGACTAGCGGAATTGCAGGTGACACATCAGCCGGCTTGTGTCGAGCTCAGATGGCCAGTTCACACCACTGCAACATTTCTCTGCAATGTTCTAAAACGGTTTCGTCTTGTCCCAAATCTTTGGTCTGAACTGGGCTTTAGATGTCTCAACATGTTGAAGTGGCGAGCAAAGACTCTAGTAAGCAAGATACTTTGTATGTGAAAAAATTTGGTTTGTGGTGTCCTTTTTGTAGTCTTTCCAAAATACAGGCATAAAATTGCAAGGAATCGATTAAATGGTGCTTCTGAGTGCTCTAACGTGAGCTACAGATGTTTGCATGTCCGGCCAGCTAACATACTACATACAGTAGTAGCCTCTCCAAATGTTATTTCCAAGAGCACAAATAATGTAGCATTTCATACACACATTTTTGGGGTTACAGCTTATGTTGGAAAAAAAAATTCCCAAAAGCAGGATATTTCCCCACTGTATGGAAGCTGATCCTGAATGCCATCCGTGTGTAGGATAGTGACTGTGTCCTGTTCTTTATTAGATTTGAGGAGGTTTGGAGTGCCTTGGTATCCTAGTGGTTACAGCGCATGTCACGTAACCACATCATCACCGGTTTGACTGCAGCTGGGAACCTTTGTTACATGTTGTACCCCTCTCTGCCATGTTTCCTGTTTTTCCTGTTTACAAACTGTTCTCAAATTTTGGCGAAAATACCAAAAAATAATCTTAGAAAAAGATTTTAGAAAGTTTACACTCGAGCAACCACAGCTGTTACAGAGATAGGGTTACGTTCACCAAACATTTTGATTAGTTATGTGTAGTCTTTTTATTTTGTTTCCTCAAATGTTCCCTGATACAGAAACATTGAGTAATGTTTCTCATATAGCAGATGGACTTTACTGTATGTTGGGGATACATACTCATTTATGAGGATGCAAACATAGCTTTTAATTGAATTAGCACTCTCAGGCATGCATTTCTGTACAGCATATTCACACTTCTTTCTGAGTTGAAACGCTGACATGATCCTGTGCAATTTAGGCCTGGAAGAGCCTGTAAAATGTCAGCGATCCACTGTGCCGTTGCAAAGATGGAGGTGCATGGCTTTAGGGGACAAAACATTTCCCTGCCAGCAGAAAGACTCTCCAGAACAACCTCTTCGCAGCCCAGCAGGCCTTGCACTGTCACTGAGTCCCACGATTGAATTGAATGGTCCACAGATTACTCAATTATTTCTATATACCAGCCTTCCATGGCAGACTAAAGGCCTATTATTGGAGGGACTGAGACCATAGGAACTTATTACATGTGTGACCTTTTAAAGCCTTTCACCGTGATGGATCTCAGGTGAGAATTTACTGGAATCAATTTTTATCTGAAAGCTCGACGCTTGCTCACCGGCCCAGCCCTGTGTGAAACATTCACTTTATAAAAAAAAACAAAAAGACGGAAAGAGAGAGACAGCCCCTTGACTACTGGAAATGGGCAACATTTTAAAGCACCCCAAATGCCTTTGTGTCCTTTCCTCCCAAATTAAAGAGACTTTGAAATAGAGGGCTGGAGGAAGTGCGGGAGTATTGTGCTTAATCAAGGTAGAAATACAAAGACAGAGCCAGTTCCCCAAAGGTTCACATCAAAAGGTGCATCCCACTTTGTGAGCTATTTAATCAGTTAAAACACAGATGGCAGGCTGCCGCAATTAATTAATCATATATGAGGCATCCTGTACCTGCTAGCAGAAAGTATGTCAGTGCTACAGAGATCTCATTTGGATTTCATTGTAACTATGTGCCACCAGAATAATTGCTGAATATGAATAGGACTAGCTTTGGAAGTTATGCTGGACATAATGTACTGAATCTGAACTCCTGCTCTCCCTTTGTATATTTTATCACTGCTTAACAGCAGCAGGGTTAAGGTCAGATATTATGCTTTGACTTATTTAAGTGTAGCATAAAACACAACATAGATGTCATTGATGATGTTAGAGAAATAATGGACCAATCAGAGCTTTGTGGGCAGGTTTTCCATACCTACATAGAGAGGTTGCCAGCTACTTGGCTACATTCATTAAAAATGGCAACGAGCATGTCTAAGATTGATTTAGCTGTAGTAGACAGAACAACTCTTGACAAAAAGTTGCTATTACGACATAAAGAAATCAACAAATTACTTTGATCTATGAGGAAAATGTTTGCTTACTATCACTCGCTACTGTTGACTGAAAATGACATTAGTGGGATGGATACGTCACTCGCCTCTCAGTGGTTCAGACAAAACATAACACAAGAATGTGCACTCAACACAGGCCGAATGGTTGAAGTAAAACAAAATGGCGCCTCAGTCTGATTTTCAGGCTAGAGGTATGTTTTGGGGAAAGTCATTCAGATGTGTCTCCTTTAGATTATAATATTTTGATAATATTTAAATGTTTGATACCTTAAGTACTAGTGTTAATGACTGTAGCATAATTAACATTTTGTTTTAATGCACATTTCATTTCTGTTTTATTTTATTTCTTTATATTTACATACTTTTATTTTGTTCTCTTATTCTCACTTTTTGTAATTCTCTATTCTGTACACCGAAGCAACTGTAACAAATCATAATTTCCCCCTTGGGGATCAATAAAGTATTACTGATTGTGATTCTGAGATTGAGCTCCATCAGAAAAGAAAATAGGTGGTAACCAATTAACTGATTGAAATTAGCTAAAAACTGTCAATGTAAAACTGACAGCAAGTGTGAAACCCGCCATCTGGGGTAGTGTGATTTGTGGTAGAGCAGTGGTGGAGTCCAGCAACCTGGAAAAAATACACAACTCTGGTTGGCTGTATATATTTTTCTGTACTTGCCTTTCACACGTACACCAAACTGAATGGTAGGGTTCGGTAAAAATTGTCCATCGATTTTTAGTTTCACAAAAGCAAAACAATTACATTAGATAGTGCATCAAAATTTTATACAGTTGTTGATTTACTTTTCTGTTGTCTGTTTTTTGACAAAAAATAAATAAATCAGCATGCTAGGTAGTGCTTCCACTAACATATATTTAATTACCACCAAGGGGATGTTTCAAGCGTCAAGCTCTTCTTCAGATAAAGAATATGCAGAGACACACCTTTAAATATCTACTAGGCCAAGTCACCTGACAGTGCCTAGTCCTAATCAACTCCCTTGGATCGAATAAATAAATAAATGAATACATATTAGATAGATCATCACATAAAGGCTGAACTAACTAAAATCAACACAATTACAATTAAATACACTATATATACCAACAAGATATGTACAAAGTTCCACATTGCACTTAAAAGAAGTACACTTGTCTGTCAGGTCAATATACCTTGTGAGTGCCTACAGCTTAATCAGAACAGCTTGAATATCATGTAACCGGAGCGATGTTATCACATCATGATGGTTCATACTGGATGATGAATCACATGATACTCAAGTTGGTTTAATTAAGCTTTAGGTACTTAAAAGGTATTTCGACCTGCATTTTGGATTATGTTGTTTATAAATGCAGTCACACAGTTACTATGTTCACTGACATGCTGAGTATTTTATCATCATACTTGCTACACTGATGTCATTTTTTATACATTGAATCTATGTAATATGTATATATATTATGGATGTATTTATTTATTCCAAGGGAGCTGATTAGGACCAGGTGACCTGGCTGATGCGCTGTCACTGGGTCAAGTAGGTATTTGAAGGTGTGTCTGCATATTCTTGATCCGAAGAAGAGCTTGACGGTTGTCATAGAAATATTATTAAATATGAAAGTATGTGAATGTCATCATGGATTCATTCATGGTCATGGTGAGGTATTTTCAGAGACCTCAGAGTCCTTCACTGTCTGCACACAGGCATGTTAGAAGGCTGTGGGGTGTCTGAAGGGTAAGAGGCTGTAAGATGAAGACCTTGTAGATGTTCAGTGGTAAAATGATTGGATTGGAGTTGTTTGGCGTGATGATGATGGGCTGGATGATTGTCCTGTTAACATTAAGTTTTTGGTATGTTTCTCTCAAAGCACATGGGCTGTACCAACAGCTTTTCTGATCTAAATTGTGTTGTATTTAAACATACATATATTTAAGTAAGAACAACTGAGGCCCATCAAGTTTATTTTGATATTAATCAAAATGAAGATTGGCGAAAGTACAAGTTTTTCTACATCAACGCTCAAAACGTCTCCTTGGTGGTAATTAAATTTATGTTCATGGGAGCATTATCTTATGTGCAAACTCATTTTTCCATCAACACGTTCTTTTGTCCAGCATCTAGTATTTACAATCTAGATGTGCGTGTCTTTGTAAACTTTTTTGTCTTTCTTGTTTCTTCCACTTTCCCAAAAGCAATATAAAACTAAGGGAGAAAGTAGGAAAGGTCAAACACACACTCTCACACAGGGATGCACATGGATATACAACTTAACTTTATTTTTTAAGTAGTGACACAGCAGCAGAGGAGAGAAAATAAAGATAGACAACCTTCAAACTGTATTGAAATCATCAGTTTTTATTTCATAGCAGTGTTTTGTAATCATAAACAAATGAAGTAGACAAGCATACTGAGAAGTTATAAACTAACTAGAAAGTTGAGACAGTTTTTTTTTCCCTCGCTGAGGTCAATGACAACATTAAACCACCTTCCAATTCTCCTCACACAAGTGTAGGATTTATTGCTATGATTGCATAAACACATAGGGATTAAGCAGCTTAACTAGACATAATTTGGCATAATTAGCCACAGGCAATATGCATGTTCTAGATGAATATCAACACAATCAAAATCACACATTATGTGGAATGAAAGTTTTAGTGTGACGTAAAATAGACTTAAACACTTGGGTGTCATCTGCGTAACGGTATAAACCAGCATTGATCATCAGTGAAAACCAATAACAGATTGGGACTCATAAAAGACATTGACTAAATATTAATAGGCTCAAAATGTAGCATTGAGGTGGGCAGTATGTTCAACAGAATGTTATGATCATCTGTATCAACTGTAAGAGCCAAGCTTATAAAATGTTCGCAATAAAAGTCTCTGACCTGGAATGCACCCCTACAAAATATCAGATTATAATAGACTGTGTCAGGCAATAAAGTTACATAAAGTCACTAAGCATTTAATTCAAAATGTATTTTAATATCAGTGATCTTGTAAATACAAATGCCGCTAATGCTTTAAGGTCATTGTACAGTTACTAGGAGCCATATACATCTTCCAAGCCCCATGGGAATCTTAAGAGGATTTCATACATGGCTTGATTCTATAGAGTGATCTACAGGTCTATCATTTTTATTCTGTGAATCACTCTATAGAATCAAGTTCTGTAGTCTTTTTTTTGTGTGTAAAAAAAACAATCCAAGTTGCAATTAAAGGATTAAAGGGATGTTCAAAACATTTTGTGCAAAAATGTTTACTTGGTTAATGAGCATTTCATAGATGATTCATCAGAGGTCTGGACATGACATGACATGACATATTTACAGGTTGTGACACTGTGGCTACACAGGAGGCATCGCGTGAATGACAATGACCATTAAGTCACAAAGAGGTCACCAGTACGTTTTGTTGGTAATTGCTGTAAATTGTTATTGCTGATAATTGTTATTGCTAAACTTGAGCCAACAACAGTGGTTTTATTAAAATGTTGGTGGGGAAAAAAAGAACATTTTTAAATGCTTTTTTTATGATGCAGGGGTTGTTTGAATATTGGAGTGCTTTCTATCATTTTAGGTAATTAAATACATTCATAAAGCTTTAATAAAATTACGTGAAAAAGAGTTCTGGGTGCTGACAACAAAGATTGAAAGAACCACTGGGTTGAAGGAAGGTCTATAGCACTGTATGTCAGATTTATGTTAACTTTATAGAATGTGGTCTACAAAAGCACATTGTCTCAGTGTACTGCATTGTGTACAGCATAATGATGCAAGTGAAAAGAACCACTGGGGCTGTGATTTTTCAAGCATGAACACATGGTTTGTGCATTTGTGAAGCAGAGTTGTGGATAAATTAATCTTTTATTCTAGTTGTACAGTGAACGAGCCGTTACTTTGTTCACTTGCAAACAGAATGCAAAACTGATACATTCAACAAACTGTGCCACTCTTTCCCTTTCCTGTCTCACTCTCTGTCACTCATTCACATATAGATTACACCCCAGTGTAGTCTTTTAGACTTTTTGATCTCTCAGCTTTTTTGGACATTTTATACATGAAATGTTTCCACCCAATCCCATAGTGTATGCATCCTTGGGTGCATAAGGAGACTGCATCAAAGCAGAGAGATAATCAAAAATAATATACAGTATACATTCTCTCCGGATCATCCATACTCAACAAGGTGATGTGCTCGCTCTCTCTCTCTATTCTTTACGAGAGGAGAAAATTGCACATGTAATAAAATCCAATTTTGTATTTCATTCTGAGAACTACAATAAACACAAAACAAGCAGTAAATAAGCTTTTCAAAAAGCTGATTACCAAAGCAATTTATTGCCAAGTCCAGGGCTGTGTTAAAGCAGAGCAGTGCTGGAAAGTGGAGGGGCCCACATTCCAAATCTTCTCTCCCTCAAGCTCTTTGCCTTCCACGTTATTAGCTGGGCTGCTTGGTGAGGAGCCAATCTGATCAACTTATTTTACTATATAATGCTCCAGCTCCTGCTGAAAGCAGTTAAAAAAAGGATTGTGATTGAGGTCATCCTTGCATCCATCACGGTGGTAAATGCTGCTACGTTTATTACCGTGGTCATTTTTTCCCCCACTGTTTGGGTTTCATACACGGTAGGGACAAAGCTCAAAAGACATAATGCCATTTTAATGTTTATATAGCTGATGTATCTGAATTATATCAAACACAGCCGTCCACAGGCCATATGGTCTAACCATGATTTGTTGTCAGGGTTTAAATGTTAATAAAGTGGATCACTACTAGGCTAGGACAGTATCTAATTTTTATACCTTGCTACCTTACTGAAATTTCACCTCTGTATATGGTATATGACACTATTCTACTTTCTCTTTCAAAGAACGATGACTTATTGAATTGCCTCTTCAACTTATTGCTAAACACACTTCATTCAAGCTAACCAGAAACAAAACAAAACAAAACTCACCAAAACCATCTTAGTTAGACTTTTTAGTCATTTAGTCAGTTAGTCTACTGTTCCAACAATAACTAACTCTGGTTTGGTCTAAATAAATCCTTAATTCACCAAGTTAGATGTGAAAATATGCCGTTTTCTCTGCAGTATGTCTCTCTGCTGTTGCTGGCCGGTTGTTTACAATCCTGTCACGTTATCCCTACAACCACCAGCATCCAGTTCCACAAGAGACTTACCTCCGGTGGTACATGGTTTGCACTACATACAGTGAGTTCGATAGTAAGAGGACCACCTGTAGTTTTGATAGTACTAAAAAATCATACAATCAAGATTTCCAAATACCCTGGTATACTGTAACACTGTGATACCCCCAAGCCTACGCACTGCCAACCCAAGCGCTAGAAAAAATGTTGGCATTGACTGTTTCTGCAAACCATGTATTCGTAACATTTGCACATTATTATGTAGCAGATATGTTGAAACTTTCAACATCGCTGTGGTTAACGTGTGGTTAGGTTTAAGCACAACAACGCTTGGTTGTGGTTAGGATGTTTTGGCTTAAAATACCTCATTTTAGGGGCACAATCCTGGCAGAAAAAGCAGTGATGTCTGACAAATAAAACAACAACAAAACAAACAGCTGCTCTTTGGGCCACAATCTCAGTCACAGAGCAGCAATGTTTTGGTAAAAACTATTCCTATTTGTGCCTAAAAAGCCACTGAAAAAACAGTAACTGGTCGCCACCAAATACCCATGCTTGGCTCCCAGGAACCTGCTGGGAAGATGAAAATGACTCCCTAAATCAACCGCTTTACGCCATCCTCCTTCCGGTCCACCTCCAGATGACGGTCAGCTTTGATATTAAATCACTTTACAAATGTTGATATGATTGGTATAAAATGTTCAAATGGAACTTATTCGTGGTTTTGCGGATACACACAATGCCATCATTTCATCGTGGTGACTGGGCTGTCACTACAGTATATATGGACTCTGATTTAACCTGCAGAGAAATGTACTGGTGATACAGTGTTGTTGTTATTAGACATTCATCAGGTACCCTTTTAGCAGAATCCATACACATTACCATAGTGAACCCATCTACTTGCATTACGGTTTTACTCTCCCTATTTTAGTTATGCCGCTTTTGTTCAGGAACACTGATAAAGTACAGTAATTATGTGGAAAATATTTTAGGGTTTTTGTCTGCAGCATTGTATGTGGATATCTTAAATTAGCTCCAACTTTAGGTGGGGATTGAGCAATGAGCAAAAAGTAAAAAGTCTGCATAATATTTTTGAATATAAATTGAGGCACTGATGGCACAGGAGAAAATGCTATGTGGGGATTATTCACAGTTATATAATGTTAGGAAGAAAACCAGGCGCTTCTCATTTTGGTCACTTATCCCTCATTGTAAAGGTCTGTATATTTCATTGCTGGTGCAGCAGCTTAGGGGATACATTTCAAAGCAGCAAATAAAAATTGGCTAAACTTCCAAAATTAGCACTTCAAAGTCAAACATGATTTGCAGCGAGGGAAGGGGTGGAAGGGGTGGAAGCAGTGTGACTGTGAAAGTGCATTTGTAAAAGCTAACTGTGTGTGTGCATGTGTATGTGTGTGTGTGTGGCGGAGCTGATGTACAGAGTTCAGCATTAGGCCTTAGAACCAATTTCTAGGCAAATTGGTTTCATTTAAGAATGAGATCACAGAGTAAGCAAACCTCTTTCAGGGCAAGTTCATGCATCTGTAGCCATTTATTTCAGTTTTATATGCATTGCTTGGCAGAGGCTGTTTGTAGGTAGAATATGCATAATCTTAGCCGTGGGCACCATGCTATAGTTAACGTGTTCACATTTACCTGTTATTACCATGAAGTTTAATAGTTTCTTCCATTTCATTGCATTCTGTCAGAAAGAGCTTCAGCAGTAATTTAGTATTTTGTTTTCTATATTCCTTCCAGCACTGTTGTGGAATCAGTGCTAATCAAAGCCACATGCAACTAATTGCCCTCTCCAGTCTCTCATAGCTCAAACAGACCCATTAGGCATCAATGGAACATATGTTGGAGTTTATGAGTGGGTGTCAAAATCAGTTTATTTTCAAGGAGAATAATAGTCACTTGACCATCGTTAGCATCTCGGCTCATATTTTCATTTATTTAAGATCACTGTATTCACCATGTTTTAAAACAAACGCTGTAGCTTTGTCTCTGAGTCTGTAAGGTCACAACTGTCTGTGTGAAGGACGGCATAATGGTTCATGAGTAGAGAATATAGATTATTCATTCAAATCGTTATATAATAAACATTACGCATACCGACACAAAAATACATCAGTTAACCTCATTGGTATCGTCTCTCTTTTTTTTTTTAAATGATCAGCTGCTTTTTTATTTGTAAACACAAAGAGGCCATATCCCACGTATACCCACGTAATGATGGCAGTATATCCAATACTGAATCATTCCAAACAATTAAATTTCCCCTTGTTGTTTTCTATTCAGTGGCAAAGTACAAATCATCCTCTGGTCAGGATAAATATAGTCAAAATGTGATAAACAGACAGTGAAGGACTCAGTTCTCTGACACATGCACATAATTGCACTTTTGCCCCTTTTTGCACAACCATACTGTTTTTAACTCTGATTTGTTTGAAATGTTAATTTAGGGTTAGATAGAACTATCAGTCTGTCCATCTATTCATCACTTTGGTCCATCTTAACATATCCTGACAACTACTAGGCTGAATGGATTGCTTTGTATTGTTTGCAGACATTCATGATCCCCAGAGGATCATATCCATATGGTAACCACGGCATTTTCCTAACCTAATGTTATTGTCGTAGCCATGGGAAAATATTGTTGAAAAAAAGGTAAAAATTTTGTCCTTGAATTAAATGTTGTCTTTAGGGATGGAAATTGATTAGATTACATTGATATCAGTGCCATTATTAACTTTGCGTATCAGTTGGGCTCTTTATTGATTCAGCAACTGATTAATAATGAATTTTCTGGGATGGGAAGAAGTAGGCCTACACAGGTTTTCGGCGTTAACGCAACTGTTTTATTATTTCAAATTTGCTAAGCCTGTCTGCATGTCACTAATGTAAACTATCCATCTATTTTCGTAACTGCTTATCTTCTTGAGGGTCGCGGGGGGGCTGGAGCCTATCCCAGTTGACACTGGGTGAGAGGCAGGGTACACTCTGGACAGGTTGCCAGACTAGGGCTGACACATAGAGACAGACAACCATTCATGCTCACTCTCACACCTACGGCCAATTTAGAGTCACCAATTAACCTGCATGTCTTTGGGCTGTGGGAGGAAGCCGGAGTACCAAAAGAAAACCCGGGGAGACACGGGGAGAACCACGAACCCTCTTGCTGTGAGGCGACAGTGCTAACCACTACACCATGTGCCACCACACCACGGTGCTTACCTAATGTTATTATAAGATTAAAGTATTGTTATAACATAACTGGGGGGCTGTGGCTCATTTGTCAGTGTCAAATACATGGCATCCCTGGAGTTTAAGCCAATGTTTTGTAGAAAGATGTTCCAGCATTATGCTGCTGTTTCAACCCTAACTTGAAATTGTTATTTTACAGACATAACAAGTAGTTGTCATCTGTCTTCATGAAATGAAGCCACACTTTGGACCATCTCTTCATCTCTACAGTGAGTTGTTATTGTAAGTTTCCAGCAACATAGACACAAGACTTTGACGTCATTGTTTTACAGAGCACATCTGTTGGAATAACATGCTGGCTGAGATAAAAGGAATTGATTATGATTACGATGGATCAGACAATTCTGGACCAGTTCTCAATCTTAATACCTAGTTGTTGTTGTTGTACATAATCTGCAGTTCAGCAGAATCAATGTTCTGTCTAGTGATAGGTTTGTGTCATGGCAGTAAGATCTCTAAGTGAAGGTCCCATTGGTATAACAAGTCTGTTGGGGTATATTGTAATGTCATTGTCATGCTGTTTGATTATAGACAGAATTTGACTTGTAAAGAAGGGACATTTCCAATCTTCAAACTCTCTTCCATCAAGAAAGTAGCGTTCTGTGTGTTGGAAATGATTGTCCAGAGCTGTTATGCAGATAATGATTAGAATTTCCCACATGGCAATAATGAGGTTGATTCCTCGCCAAGAGTTGGACACCACACCAATTTAGAAAATACACTGGCAGGAGGCTACTTTGAATATTACCTGTAGTAATCAAAATGCACGGCCTACTATCGGTTTCTTCTCCCAAAAAACTCTCATCCATAAAATTAAATTCAGTATAATTAGAACTGTTGCAGTGTTGATGGATCCAGAGTGAAACACAGAATCAGTAGTTTCACTTAGAAATTTGGCAGCCTTTCCACTTATCTGCCTTCCTTGTGGTTTTTATTCTATGTGCACTCTTTATGACCATGCTCTGCTGACAGCTGTCCCTATGTCAATATGAATGTCTGTCAAGAGAGATTATACATCACATGAATCGAGGCAGATAATGAGCAAGAAGGAAGGGCACTTTTTAACACCCCCTCGTGTGCAACATATGACACAAGCCAAGCTAATTAAGCAGATGCCATAATGCAGTAATCAGGAACACAGAGGAGGTTGGAGAATTCACAAACTTGAGTCATAACAGCACAACATTTGGTGCTTAAGAACTTCTCCACCAACACAAGCAGATGGGAATGCCAAGCTGCAGTGCATGTGTATTTATGTGTGGGAGGATGTCTGTGTGTGTCATGTTTTGTAATTTTGTGTGTGCATGTCTGTTTGTTTCTACCTTATTTTTTTGCGCGCATGTGTTTTATTATATAGTTTGGCATTAAAAATGTGTTTGTGGGCACGGGCACTCGTATATAAGCCTACATGTGTCTGTGCATGACAGAGCACACACACCTCTGAATCTGTTTGTGTGTACGGATTTACAGCTGGGGACAGTGTTACCTGGTGAGGTGTTTTTCTCATTATTTTTCCGGAAAATGAGCAATCAGCCATATTGCACGGAGCCTGATTGTTTCCCTCTGTAAATCAATCCAGGAATTGCAATTAAAATGTTCTCTTATGTAGTATAATTGATGTCTACCTAATCCTTTATTTGCACACCTGCCGGTGAGTCTGAATTTTTAATGAATTTCTAATTAATGCTCTTTGCACACTTGATTTATGTGTTAGCAAATTATATTGCTGTTCTGTGTCCTGCTAGTAGGAAAGCGCCTACAGAGTGTCACACATGGGTTGAAATCTGAAGTTTGAGTTTTTTCACTCAAAAAGGAAGAAGAATACTGTGTTGAATAATTATAATAGACAATACAACAACGGAGGTTTGACAAATTACCTGTTTATGACAATTCTGTAATTGCTGTAGGCCTTTTCCCTCTGAACTGAGCCTAACACAGCAAGCTGTATATTCCAAATTATATCTGTGTGAGTTATTGAGCATTAACACAGGTAGGCATGATGTGCTTTTAGAGCATAGGTTCGATCTAAACCTCCAGCAGTGATTTGATCTTTTAGACCAGCATTACACTCACTGTGCATTGGTGAGCAGCCCTGTCTCCTAGAAATTAAGTTTGCACACAACAAATATGAAACAGCAAATACGTTTTGAAGGGAAAATAATGCAGAGCAAATTACGTTTTCATTAACGTAATGGGGAAATGTTGCTGATTAATGTCTCTGGCAAGTTGCAAAAAAGTTGATACTGAACACATCCTAGTTGTTTTCCCCCAAAATCTTTCAACACAGTATCCACTCATAGTAAATACAACGTTATTTTTGGTACCTTTTTTTTTATGAACATTTAACCAAAATCCAGATCTTTCCCCAATCCTAACTAAAGTGCATTTGTTGCCTAAACCCAAGACAAGATTCTGGACGCTAACTCAAGGTTCTGGTGTCAAGGTCCTGCACTTGTGCACTCGCTGTCCTCCCCAACCATTTCCTTCCGAAGCCTACACGGTACATGAATGTTTTGTTACCTGAAAGAAACATTGTCTCTGAACATAATCCAGGCAGCAATTATGATTATGTTGCCACAACAACATAACAAAGAAAGCAGTTTAGTAACATAGAAACAGAATTTCTAGGAGGCAGAGTTACAGTGAGAGAAGGGTAGCACACAGTTTTCCATGCACTTCATGACATCACATTAAATCAAAGCTAGTGATGTAAGATGACAAACTCCGTGTCCTTTTTGGGTTCTCAGGGTCTAACATGTCACTTATAGGGTCCGGGAACATGTGACGTCAAACATACCAGAGTGTAATTAAAGGCTACAGACCTCCATCCAGACTGATGTATGGCATATTACCTGTTACTGAACTTGAACTTAAATAAAATGGATGATGTGATCTAAGAGCTATTCATTTTTCCAAGCTGCAGCCATTTGCTTTCTGCTTAGCTCCTTTTTTTCTCTCTGAGACAATGATGTTTGCTCTCTCTAATTAGTTGTCATAGTTTCACCATGTGAGAAACATGGCTGTTTAATTTTTTTTTTTAATTGTAACATGACAGCACTATGGAGATTTTAAGGCAGCAGAATTAATTAAAATTGGCACGAAGTGGCTCTAAAATGTGAAACGTAATAAGCTGAAGGTGAAGCAATTAGTTATTAATCATGTCATCCACCAACAGAAAGTCAATCAGGAACTATGTTGATAATTCAATAATAATTTCAGTCTTTTTTTTTTTTTCAACAAAAGTGACAAACATTTATTACTTTCCTCTCTTTTATTGTGATGAATTTCTGCTTTTCTCTCCAAGTATTTTTGGGGTTTTGGGCTTTTGGTCACATAGGACAAGTAATTTGAAGACGTCAGCTTGGGCTCTGTGAATATTTTTTTTTTTTTTTTTTTACATTTTGTACTCAAAGCTATTAATTGATAAAATAGAGTATAATCATTATTCAGTAATTAAAATCACTGTTGATTTGAGCCCTGTTATAAGCTATTTTTTATAACTGACTCAGCTTCTTGTGACCCAAAGCCAAGATTAACTGTACATGACCAGTGGAATAACGAAAGAATGCTGCACACTTGTGTCACCCTGCAGTGACAGACCTCTCTTACATGTTTTTTGTCTATAAAAGTAAATAAGATCTGTAAAATATTTTGATATATCTGGAAGAAATCACGGGTACACACTGTGCTAACTTATTAATATATAGCGATGTATCATCAGCATCATGTTATTTGCAGCCAATAATCAAATGATGTATTCGTACCCTGTATTATTAGTTGCCAGTGTCAGAGTAAAATAATTGCTTGATTAATTCATACAACTACATGTAACAAGCAAAGCCATTGATATGAATTATCACTTGAAGGATCAGCTGAATATCAGCCAGCTCCACCACACTTAGTATATCGTCGACTGTTGGTGTGTGTCAGAAATAACCTCATCAGATAAACAGTCAGTGTCACACAGCTCCATTAACAAGAGTCTTCTGGGAAGAGTACTTTTTAATACAGCTCTGCACCTCTGTTGCTGATGAGTTTGAATGAGCTCAAACTCAATGAGCATTTATTTTCTCTCTAATTTATTTGCTGTTGCATTTCATTTCCAGGCCAATTCACCCTCATAATCAGATGGCAATTAGTGAAGCATGAATCACGGAGAGCAGCTCAGCTTAACTCACTCCCTTTCATGACACCTGCACGCTCACAACAACACAGTTTGGAGAAGCATTCTTTTATTCCAAATAAAATCTTATGTAGTTCATTTTAAACAGCATTTCTAATTCCATCAGAACTCTGTAAAATGTAATAAAACTTGTTTTGTTGCATCATGTTTTGAAGAAGGACTTCAAATATATTTTCTCTTGCAAAGCTTTTTATAGCGTTGCCGTTTTTGGAGACATTACATATCAACACATGGGCCGACTTCCTCCGACAGCTTTGGTTTTGGTGCAAGAGAAAAAACTCACTATGAACATTTAAGAATCTTTAATTCACACTAGTAATAAAATTGCATTACATTTCATAAAATAAATGTTCCAGTTTATATATACAGAGAAAACAGACTGTACATACCCTCCAATGAACCATTTCTAAAAGGAAAATAAAACAAACCGGAAACAAATTTCACAAAACATACAAGCAATACAGTGCTCAGCTAAGCAGGCACAACTGTACATCAAAATTTGTAACTGCTCAGTGTTGGGGTGTGGGAGGGGCAAAAAGTTGAACATTTACAATAGAGTCCTTAGGGACTGATAAAGGGGTCTTAAAAAGTATTGCAGGCAAGCAGACAGACGCTTGTCTTTTTCCAAGTGCAGCAGAACATCCATCTCGTGTGTAAAGTGTGGAGCCGATTGTTGCTGCCACGAGGTTCCAACTATTGAACCTGTGTCTCAAAGCTCCCATTCAGCTGGCCCTCCTCATAGTCCATTTGACACAAAATCATGTTGTTTTTTAGGAAAAACTTGTCCCCCACGCAAAACCTGTCGGCAGAGAAAAACAAACAAAAGCAGAACTGTTGTTAAAAACACAAAGACGATTACTGTTGGTGTTATGACAAAGTGGTGTGTGTGTGTGTGTGTGTGTGTGTGTGTGTGTGTGTTGACTGGCTGACTCTGCTCTGCTTTGCTCTGGCAGTGAAAATGTTGCATTTAAGATCAGCAGGTAATGATGATTCTGTTTGATTGTGCACATTTGGTTCGAGATGTTTTACCTTGACGCGCACTGACACTGCGCCTCATCAGATCCAAAGCCTGTTTTGATGGTCATCATCAATGTGTGGCTTCAAATAAAAGTGGATTAAAACCCTATCATTTCAAAGCAACCAGACACAAGCACTGGCGCCCAATGAAAGGCAGGTCAACTCTCCCCGGCCTGGCAAAAAGGCGCTGGCACCACGGGAGTTTCCAAGGAAACTCTGCCATAGGGTTAGCTTTTCACACACCAGTTTGGTTCCAGTGCTCGAGAATGTTTTTTCCTCTGAAGTCTCGGAGTCAATTGAAGAGGGAAAATAGCACATAACAGCCTGCCTTACTGATGTTCTTCTCTGTGCTGCTGTTTGTTTGTGTGACACAGTGGAGACAGCTCCATAATGTGACTGAAGGGGAGTGAAGATAAGAATATAGCCGAGCATAGCTTGGCTTTAGTAATGAGCCAGGCTGGTAAAACAGTCACGGCCATGGCAATGCTGTGCCAGATGAGACCTGGCTTCATGTCTGCCAGCTGAGAAGAGAGACTGCAGTCATAATTCCCTTACAGCAGGTGTTCACTATGGTAACTGAATCTGGCCTGCAGAAGGTTAATGGGCTTGTGCTGTGTGGAGGAACAGGGTCACAGCACCCCTGACAAGCATGCAAAGGACGTTCTGCTCCCAGAATGGTGCCATTACTGACAGTATATTAATGGGAAAAAGCAATATTTGGGTATGTCATATTCTATGTGTATCATACCATAGGCTTTGTGCTCACTCCAATTTCATAATAAATCCTATCGCTAAGGAAACACCATTTCACCTGTGTAGGTCCGTTCTCCCTTATGCAGCAACACACCTCTGGAGGACTTTATTTTTGTAGCTCCTGCACCTCCTCGAACACATAAGAACAGGAGCTAATTTTACATCGCTCTGGCTTAAAAGATTTAGAGAGCTAGCCACAAGCACGGACAAACTGCTGGCAGTGTGTCACAATAGGAAACAATTAGCAGGGCATTACAAATGCAATACCGGAACCTTTATTTTTACAACACAGGAAGACAATCCACTTTTTTAAGACTTGCTCAGTGGTCTGTAATAATATAACAAGACAGAAAAGGTGTTGTATCTTTAGAGAGTTTCTAATATTTAAGCTATTGGACATTTTAACACTCCATTCATGTTTGTAGAAAAAAAAAAGGCAATATTGTTGTGCAGTTATGATCCCCATTCTTACCTCTGGTTACAAAGCTGACAGGCAAAACAGTCCAAATGGTAAACATTATCTCTGGCTCTCATCACCATTTCAAAGGCTGGGATCAGTTTACTGCAGGCTGCACAGTTCCCCGTTGTACCAAAGAGCCTGAAAGACACAGAGCACAGACGGAGATTAACCCACCTTCCCTTTACCTTGATGCAATAAAAGAGCAAACAAAAACGTACTGACAGCAAGAACAATAGCAGCAAAAAAAAAAAAAAAAAAAAAAAAGCTGCAATGGAAGGGAAAAGAGGGCGAAATGCGTCGAATGTAATGCGCAAATCTGTCTTGGCACCCACTTGGTATTTTTGTTAATGAGAGTTACAAACATAGATCTTTAATTCTTGGCTAATGATCTAATTAAAATGATCACATGGTTTTAATCTCCTTCTTCAAAGAATTCCCCCTCTTGCACATTACAAAAGCAACGAAAACAGGTCTGAAGCAAACCATTTGAATTGTTGAAAGTTTTCGTCTTTCATAACTAAAACACCTAATGAGTCTATCTTCAACCAAAGCCGGCTGGATTTTTACACAGGAGGCTACGTTCTATAATGTAGTCATAAGTTCAAAAGATTTCTGTTACAAGGATTCAGGCTCAATCTCTTCTCTCTCCCTTTCTCCATCTCCCTCTTTCATTCAGAGAGGAGCCTGAGACAGTGATGGGAGATGTAACCTTGAAGAGTTAACTAAATGTTTCACAGCGAACAGACTTGCTGCTCAAACCTCGCTGCTGCCGCTTGTTTAGGCTTATTAGATATGAGCCAAATGATAAAGGTCACAAACAGAGCAAAGAGGCACTGGTGTAGATCTGTTTTTTTCTCCTCAAAGCAAAGGAACCTCAAATGCTTTTCCCAGTCAGATTTACATTTTCATTTTCCAAACGCCTGCCCCTATGTTTAATTTGGAGATTCTGAAGCACAGATAGATTTATATATTCTGCAGGAGGAGAAGGACCGTTTCACAGCTTTGCAAGAGGGAATATGGCAACAGCAGATTGCCATTCCAACAGTATGTTAAACACTTTTCCCCCAAACTTGTAGAGGCTCAGACAGAGGAGTCACAGTGTTGATATTCTGCCTTGTTTATGCTAGTCCCATTCAGTTGCTTTCACCTTGTTAAAGAAAACGTCTATCCAGCAGCCCTGCTTCTAATTAGGGGCCACTGCCCCAGAGGAGCAGGAGAGACAGAAACAGAGGGAGAAAGGCTGTTATGTTCCATGAGAGGGATTCACACGGTGTTAAACAAAGACATTGTTACAACTGGTTACTGTTTCAGTAAAATACTGCATGTTCTCATACAGTAGACATCAGCCACCCACGGGGCACTCTGTAAAACACAAAGTAGTTGTTTTTGTCTACAGTGAAGCATTTTTAAAAACCGTTTTTTCCTTTTCCAAACATCTAGAAGATTCTCACACATTCAGTATTGATCCAAAAATTGACCAAATATCAGTGCTTCAGTGCTCATTGTTTCCATTCCATAACCCTGATTTCTTGGTTTTGTAACATGATGAAATGAAGGCTTATTCTTTTTCTCTTTTGTGTACTATTCATTCAAAGTTGTCCCCATTAAAGCCAACCCACTGCCTCACACCTGCTGTGTCATCATGACAGTCAAGTGGCAGGGTCTGCTCCAGGTTCCCCACCACACCTGAGCTCCGTACTGGACTCAAGGGTCACACAGTGAAGTCTTTTTCTCTCCCTCGGGGGAACCGAGGCTATAAAAGAGCCCAGAGAGCCTCGGCCACTTACAGAGTCTGACATGCACACACCTGTAACAGCTCGTAGGATTATTCTAACCCTTATCCATTACACCCCGCTGGGCTGCGGACACGGTGCTGACTTGATACATACAGGTTGTGAAAACGCCTGGTGGGGAAGCCCAGCTTGCTGCCGACACTAAGTTCTACCTTCAGTCAAAGCAGTGTGCGACACCTGTGGCTAGTTTTTACCTTTCAGCTACATCTATATTCTCTGCAAACCAATATCCAAATACTGTGGATATATCCACTTTTCCCCCATATTATGAAACACAAAGATATTTTTTGAGGATCGTCTCACCGCAGAGCTGTTAACATATTCAGTGTCAGCTACTGTACAGCAAGTACACTGCATTTGATCTTCATTACCCTGTCAGATAAACAGGCTATTTTGATTGACTTTCAAGACTTATTTTATAAAGCTGGGAGGATAAAAACATCAATACTAAAATACCATAAATAACATGTCTTGTTTTCAATGACATCATCACACTAAGTAGTACTCCTTATAATGAGGCGTTACCACAGCACAGATGGGATTCACAAGAGCCACAAGGGAGGAAGAACGGAAATGAATGTGCATTAAATATAGGCTTTAATAGAACTATAGAGCTAAAATCTGATTATTAGGAATAAAAATGCAATTAGCACATAGGCTATTATTAATGAAGACAATATCCAGTGGTGTAGTGGTAGATGATGAGGTGAGTGTACGACTAGGAAGATGGGTAAGTTACCGATGAAGAGGTGGGTACAATGGCTTTTTGGCTGATAAGTGGGTATATTGTAAAGGGACAGAGAAAGAGGCAAGAAAACCCTTATACCTATGTATACCCTCCACTAAACCACTGACAATATGTGATTAATGTTTCATAAACAAATAGAGCATGGGTATTGTGGTTTGTGTTCATCAAACATGAATTTAAACTTAACATTTAGCCTGACATCGCCGGATTTCCAAGGACGTCATCAGATCAAAATGCCTCTGGACATAATTGGATAGACCTACAACCAGTCAGAGCAACGAAATGTGTCACGTAGCGCTGAGTGATAAACAAATGTAAACAGACTATAGTGTGCAGAGATGAGCTGTGGTGTAGCATCAATGGTGTCATTCACTAAAATGTGCATAGAAATGTTCTTACTCTAAGTGTGCACGCAAAATCAGCGTTAGATTCATGACACGTGCACTAGCTTATTTTGTTCTTATCACCGTATGTGTGTTAGGGAATCAGAATAATTCTTAATTGAGTGTCACACTCCCATTCCTCTATACAAGGAAATCCATTTGCCTAAAGGTGTATCATGGAGAAAGTGCCGAGGTTGTTTCTACGCACAAATTGATTATGGCTAAGCCCTGCCCTCAAACGCGATGAGCCAATCACAGTGCATATAGCCATTCCCATACACTGACATTCTCTGCCTGGACATCCATTGAAATGCATTACAGAAAGTCAGTTTCATGCAGTTTTATGAGCTTTTTCTGAGATTTGAAGTTTAAAAATGGTCAAACGGTGTGCATGGGGTACATGCAAAAAGTGCAAAGTGTCTCCTTTGGATAAAGTTGTACGGTAACGTTAGACCACAACAACAACTCAACGCGAATAAGATTAACAAGCATGACTACATCTGTTCTAAAGTAAGTCGACATCGTGTTTGGGGCAACATATTGTCTAACGTTAGGTAACGTTACCTAAAGTTCGCCTAACGTTAGCTAACCTTACCTAAATTTTGCCTAACGTTAGCGCCTAGCTGCCTTGCTGGGAGTTCATTAGCTTATTTTGTTCTAGTTTTGTACTTTGGTGATCGTACATCATTGTTAGCTGTTGTTCAAAGGGCAAAACGTTACCTTCTGGAGCTTAGCTTCATTAACTTAACTTATCTGTAATCGCAGAGGTAACAAAGGTTGTCAAACATTATGCTGAATGATTCAATGTAAATACTGTAGCACCAAACTAATGGAGACACACTCTTGGTAAAGATGGTAAAAAGGCCGTTATCTTTTTCTCACATTCTGAGCCAGAAACCTTAACTTCAGTGGAACAATGCTGATCCTCTATCTTGTTGTCTTTGATGGCGATGGCAACAAGATGCAGTTTATCACACTTACACTGGGACCTGTAAATTTTGGCTTGTAATTTTGATAATTTGTCGGAGGGAGTGTCGGGGGGGGGGGACGTGGCTAAGCCATAGGTCAATTAAGGCCCTGACACACTAGTGCCGGACTGTCAAGGAGCGTCTGTGAATGTGAAGGCAGTTGGAAACAGCTGTTCGTCACTCTCGTCAAACATGTTTAAACATGTTAACCTCGGGGCGCCCAGTAGCTCGCCTGGTAGAGCGGGCACCCCAAGTACAAAGGCAATGTTCTTGGTGCAGCTGCTGTGGGTTTAATTCCAACCTCTGGCCCTTTGCTTCATGTCGTCCCCTCTCCCTTCCCCCTTCACGCTCATCCTGTCCTATCTAATAAAGGCAAAAAAGCCATGAGAATAGTCTTTAAAAAACAACCAAAAAAACACATAGGCCTCTGATGCACTCTCTTCTGAAGGCACAGAAGGCAATATCTTCCAGCAAGGTTAGATATCATATCTTAACATCTGCTTGGTGCTAAATCAGAGTCTTTTATATAGCCTACCCTGTATGCCTCTTAATAGGCTATCAATTAACCAGTTGGCTACAAATACATATGTGCCATCTATGAAATAACACTGGGACACTCCATTTTCATAGTTCAATGTGTTAACTAATAATTACTATGGATAAAAAAAGTTCATTAAGTAGACAAAGTTAGGGAAGAAGCTATTGATTGATCCCAGATTTCTACTAGAACGTTCATACGCATGGCTTAAGCTCAGATTTATGTGTATGCACTGTTTATGAATGAGGCCCAATATGTCTGTGAACGAGTGTTGCCATTTGTACCATCAGAATTTGAAAATAGTACTTAAAAAGTGAGGTCCACATCTTGATTGTTTTCGGAAATGCCTCCATGCCACTCCTCTTTACTAAGCTAGGTTTATGCTTGCTGTCGTGTCCCCATCTCGAGGTTGTGTGAGCTACAAATGACGTCATCTTGTATTTTGTGCAAAGTACAAAGGCTCTGCAAGATGTCAGCCATCGTCTGAGACAAACCCCATGATAGATAAACTGTTATGAATGCCAGCCTCTGGCCAGGTCGACTGGAAATCTGTCTAACAGGAGGGGGACCAGTTGCACCTGCCAAAGCAAACAAAACATGAGCTTTCAGATTCTTCTGGTTCCCAGGATAAAACTTAACCATCAGTTCTCTGCAGACTGCAACTTAACTTTTCTTTGTTTTGATAAGATATTCAGGTATTTTCCAGGCATTTGGCTGTATTTACCTCAGAACATCCATATCAACACCATCTCCACCTACTACCCTGCTCTGCTGGACCTGCTGCTCTTTCTCAGGGCGTATTTGCACAATGGCTTTAATGGGTGCTGAGGCTGTCATCTTTAGAAAATAGTTGGTCGTGTACATTAGATTAGCTAGCCAAAAAGAAGACAGAAGTATTCAGCTAATGGCACAGACAGGCTTTCAGTAAAAATTAAACTACAGAACCGTGCTATGTTCTCTCAACTGACACCGGTTCCTCTGAATCACTCTGACAGTCTTCAAATCATGAAGAGACCCACTTCATCCATGCTAAACTGTTTCCTTATCTGCCTAGCGATTTACAATCACCTGCAGAAATTTGGCACGGCAAAAAAAAATGTCTTCCATTTTCACCATAACATGAATAGAGTGTAAGAAAGTGTCCCATTCACACAGTTCTTCAGCCAACAATTGATGTTTCTGGGTTATAACGTGGTATCAACATAAGGCTTAATTGGGCTCCTCGTGCTAAAAGGAGATTACAGCCTGAGAGAACTGTTCAAACACATTACACTCTTCTCTTCCTGCTCCTATGAAGCTAAAAGCAACCGGAGTTGAACCGCCGCTGCAGCAGTCTCATGAGTAACAGCTGAAGTGGAGCTGCGTATAGCAAGCAATGAATGTTTTACACCAAACTATGATGTTGAGGCAAATGTAAAGGTCAGGGGAGAGGATGCAACATATTACCGCAAACATGAAGAAGTCACACAAAGTAGAATGGAAACAATTAGGTCCATTAAAGCTTTAAAAAGGCAGTGCGTGAGCAGAATGAACTGGTCGGTGATCAACTTTATGTTGTGCTAAAGTTTGGACGACACTGTGATTAAAACAAGCCAAAGATTCCCAATTAGCCGATGGTGACTGTGTTTTTACTATAGTTAAGGATTCTATTGAAAACATAGTATGCACAGTACGTTGTGCATATACACACACACAAGAAAACCGTATTAATACAGTTGCTTCTGTCTTTTTTTCCTCCTTTAAACTTGATATGCTCCGCAGCCCTGAAACAGTGCCCTCATAAATTGTGGGTTACCTTTGAAAAACATTCATTCATTCCATTCACAATAGGTTTTTTTGTTTGAATAGACTATTTTCTGCAGAATTCCCACGTATTGTTCTGACACATGTCCCGTATTGTAGGAGTGCAGTGGCTCATGCACTTCAATTTCCCTGGTCATTTGGATTAAATAAATCAATATTCCCAAAAGGAAAGTGAAAAAAAAAAAAAAAATTCAACATCAACACAGTTTTTTTTTTCCCAGCGTTTCTATTTAAATAGAGTGTAAATGGTGAGTTTCTGGAAAATATGAGATGTATTGTTCGGAGCTGCTCATAATACACCAAGCCCGTCAGGTTTTGTCGATCAATCATCAGCATTGCAACAGAGTTGGTAGCACAAAAACTCCTCTTTTAAAATAGACGCTTCTGTGGTTTATTTAAATGGATTAGAGGGTTAGAAGTGCTGATTTGGATTGCTCCCCACAACCTGTGAGACATCCTGGCATGGATTTTTGAGCAGCATAATGAAGTAAAATGTGAAAGCAGGCTGGCTATTTATTTTTAGGTACTTTCAAATTTCTTTTCTCAGATATTATATGACCCCTTTTATAGTGCATAATAATTAGTATGGCTGCAGCTATAGTGGTAAGTGGTATAGTAAAAAACGTCCATTAAGATTTCACAGAGTCTTATGTCTTGTCGACTGACCAACAGTCCATGATATTCACTTTACTATCACCCCTAAGTGCAGTGACAAAATGCAAATTCTTATATTTGAGAAGCTAAAATCTTACTTGAATATGACTCATGATTATAATAATAATATCCATTTATCATCTAATTTATATAATTCATACTATATTTAGATATTGAATTACAAAGTTCCTAATCCCTCTGTCTCAGATTATAGGCTTTAATAAGGGGATCAATAGCAGTCATTATTGTAGCTCATATCTAATTATAAACATATTATTTAGTAAATATTAAATAGTTTCATGTAATTTGGTTCAAGGTTTTTTTTCCCACCAGTGTATAAATCAGTTCTTTTTGGTAGCTCATTCTCAAACCTAGTAATATGGATTTTGTGTTTTGTGTGTCCTTTGGGTGTGTGTTTTTTTTTTTTTGTTTTTTTTTAAAACATAAGCCAGAGGTGGGAATCAGTAGAGGATCCACAACACGATATTATCATGATACTTAAGTCACAATTCTATATAATTGCGATTTTAAATTTGTTGTGATATGTGATAAAATATATTGCGATATATTGCGATTTATTCCATTGTAAATTATGTCCCCCACAGGAAAACTTTGTCAACATCTGTGTTATCTAGTAATAAAGTTTTCAAACTGCACGTAGTGGACTGAAAAAGCATGTGATTATATAACTCTAGTAGGCTACCTAAAGACTAATTTGTATTTACTAATATAATTGAAAAATCAATACTTGGCACTGTGTGACGATGCGATATTGCCATATCATGATATAATATCGCAGTATTATGCTGTATCAAGTTTTCCCCCACCCCTTTAAGCCATTAGCGGTTTCTAGCACACCCTAACATGTACTTAACATTTATTATTTCATGAATTGGATTAATGTGTGTGAGACAAATGAACCAAACTCAACTAATAATCAGTATCACTTCTCATATCAGCTCTTACATACACTGAATGACAACATGTATCGCTGCCTAATCCCTGCTTCCTACAGTCTCCAGCACAGGGGAGCTGCCAAACTCTACACTACTTAAAAAAGCTCTTATTTAGTAGCTAAAAATGTGTCTCTGCGTGCTGATACGGGTTGTTGGGAGCAGAGTTGGATGGCAGGAATGTAAAGACGCCCAGCTCTCCTTTCTCTGTTATTGAGTTATTACAATCAGTCTTTAGAGAAAAGAGGGCCTTCTTTAGTTCTTTCAACTTGCTGCTTTGCTAACTTCAAACCCTTAAAGCTCCTACAGTGCATCATCTGCCTCTCTGTATTGCTTCCCTCAGATTGGGCTGTGGCTCTTGAAGTTTTCTACCTGTTCTCTGAGCTCTTTGAGACTTCCCAGCCTGCACAGAGTTTGTCAGATTTCATAAAAGGGAAAGCTGTTAATGCATGCATCGCATGTTCTGACCCTCCCCAACAGTTGCGTCTTTTTGAAAGTGTAAACCTTTCCTGTTCAGATCTATCTTGCCCAGAGAGGAAGAGCAACTGTTACGGGAGCAGAGCAATTGTTTTACTTACTGAAGTAGTAGGGAGAGGACGACAGTTTTGAAAAACAGTCACATCCAGATGGAGCTATCATCTTCCCCTCGCTATTTCACCGGTTTGTGGATAACTTATAATGTTCATTATCTTGAAAACGTTTTCCTCTTACAGTTAATTATACCCCATTTTGATAAGTGGATGACTATTATGTCCTCTCTAATATATGAAATAGAGGATTAAATGATTTCAGGCTTCAAGTCCTGATGATCACACCATGACTAGATTGTCAACCCTCTGGTGAAGTCGTGCGATCCTGGGCCCTAGACATAAAGGAAACGCCTAATTAATCTATTATTCTCATTTATAATGAAAGAGTGTGGCCAAGTTGATAAAAAAAACTCTCTTGATTCAGGAAAGTGAATGTCAGGGATATGAGAAACTGAACTTTTTGCTGGTGCGATGGTTTGGAGGGCAGAGGAGGACGCTGTTAAAGGTATGTGTGTGCTTTGGTGTTTGTGTGTGTTGAAGTGTAAGATTCAGGAAAGCGTGAGTGCATTCAATAAGTTGCTAATGCCACTGAAGGACAATCACAGATGGAGCTCCTATAATAATTAATGTGAGCATGGCAGGGTTCCAAACTCTGGGAAATAACCAAAGTGTGTTTGATCCACCCGCTTGTCTTTAATGAAGTGCAGGAGGCTAATTCAGTGCACAGATTTAACTTCATTACTGCAGGTGAGAGGAGCCTTCGTCTTACTACACAGAAAAGAAGGAATGAAAAGGAAACCGGTGCCGGATGGAGACTGCGTCACCTACTTTCAAATACTCTGGTCTCTCAAACTGCCTCTTCTCTATACGCAAGGCAAGGTTTTTAATTTGTTCCATAATAGAATTCATCTCAAGCATCTCTAGCCATTAAGTGTTCTGCATTTGTTGCAGGCTGAAGAGCAGGCGAGTGGGATGGATTTCATTAGGCAATCCGGGGCAACAGAGGAGCACAGAAAGCTCCCTCCTCCCCTTTCCTTTTTATTCTTATTTTAGTATTCCTAACTCTTGATTTCATATGTCATGCTCAGTTTTTCATCCCATCTCTGACCTCTACATCTTACTGGTCTAATGTGCGAGAAAGCTTTTCCTTCTCCCTTCATAGTGCCAGTTAGGCACTTATGGCTTGGGGGGTTGGGGTTGCTGTCCTTTCAGCAGATGTATTTTACCAAGTGAAACTCTGAGCTTCATCATTTTTGCCTTCTCTTGGTCATTTGCCCATTTATTATTACCTCATCTGCACCATCTGCCCCTTCTGGGGGCAACATCAGGTCTTAGTGGACCTCTCACTGCATCTTAAAAGCATTAACTGTGGGTGGGAACTGATGGATGGTAATGGCCTATCTCAACGTAACGTCCCTAAGCGCCTCTCAAGTGGGTTGCGGGCTTCTTCCAGGTCAGAGGAAGAGCTAAGATGTAAGTAAAATGTCATCGAGATCCATGAGTAAGAGAGAAAGAAAACCAAGTAGATTAAGGTTTCTTTGCTTTGGATTTTAGAAGTGATGCAAATTGCTGTTTTTTAGCATTTTAAAATCAGAATAACAAACCTATGCAGATCCAGTGGGCGGCAGTAAACTGGAAGTATCAGTGAGGGAGTGAAGAGACAAGTAGGCAGAAGGGAAATAGAGAAAGTGAAAGAGGAGGACAGCACAGGACAGGGAGTTTGAAGACAGGGGGGCCTAGGGCACCGGCATCCCTAAGTTGGCCCCTGGGGGATTCCCTCTCAGATAAATGGGAGAATCTCATTGGGAATGTGACTTAACGCCCAGGAAATGGTCATGTTTAATTTAACAAGCAGATGGCAGGGGCATCTGAAGGGGGGTATACAGAGCCAAAGACACTGATGAAGCAACAAGCCTGCCTGGAGGTTTCTCACAGCCTACAGCTCTGGTACAACTGAGAGCCAGTCTACTCCATGACAGAAATCTTCTGTGTTGATGCAAAACACAGAAGACCAGATTAAAATATGAGAAAAGAGCACAGCAAAAACAAGCATGGAGTGGATTCACTTAGACATAGGTCTTGTCGGTGTAAATACCAGTATAAAGTAAAAGAAATCACCTTAAAATCAAAGCATAATGGTACATGTAACTAAAAGAGCCCTTAAATAAGACCAAGAAATGATGGTGTTTGTAGCAGTGAGACATTGATTGGGGTTTTTAGTGTATAATATAATTTTAATGATGCACCGATTCATTGGCTGCACTGTACATCAGTATCGGCCAATATTCTCCTCATTGACTGCCATCGGCCTATCAGCAAATAAGATTACATTCATCGATGGCAGTGGCCAATTTGTCTGTTTCACATCAATTTTGAGCATGCAAAAAAGCAGGGCTCAAGACTAACGCCGTCCCGTGGTCCCAGGGACAAATGGAGATCTTCACTAGGACACCTTCAGGATGAAATTATGCAGTAAACTCACTATCAATGAGTTGGCGGCGCACCCTGTTGTTTGCCTAATGATGCTACAATGTGACCAACGAATTATGATGTGTTCAAGCTCTGTAAAATTGCCCATTATAACTTTATCATGATGCGTTCAAATGTAATCATGTAAAATGTAGTTTTGGGCGAGAAACTTAAATGTTTGAATGTTTTCACAGCAATATAAAATGGATATAAAAGAGGGAATTATGATATATTATGTATACTAAAAAGGTTTTTGAAGCAGTTTTTTAAGATGTTTTTTATGTGAAAGGTTGTTTCATAAATGTGTATGAATAAATTTGTGCTGTTTCAAAAATAATATGAATGACTGAATGACTATAGAACAAAGATTTCTTTGTTTCCTTGGCACAAAGAGGAACTGATTAACGACAGAAACAAAATGACAACATAAAAAAATCAGTATCGGCTATTGCCCAAATTATTTTAAACATCAGTATCGATATGGGCCCAAACTTTCATAATTGGTGCATGCCTATGA
This sequence comes from Epinephelus fuscoguttatus, assembly GCF_011397635.1. Lineage (NCBI taxonomy): Eukaryota > Metazoa > Chordata > Actinopteri > Perciformes > Serranidae > Epinephelus > Epinephelus fuscoguttatus. Next base: position 29,125,509 of record NC_064753.1, on the reverse strand, counting down.
AATTTGTATAATACTGAATTTCATGCCTGCTTTTGTAGATGTTGATTCAGTAGCTCACAATGTCTTCAAAATGAATCCGCAATAGGTTTCTTTCAGATGCTAAACGTTAAATATGCTATGAAAACAACTGACTGTAAATTACAACCCAGTGTAGCCCACTGCTCACTTTATATTCAAACTGCGACTTTGCATTCTGTATTCTGGATGCAGTGATACAGAAATGTCATGACAGCATGACTCATGTTTTGATGGTTGCACAAGAATTCTTATAAGTTATACAGTATTTAGAATTTTTAAGAGTTAAAACAAGGAGACGCTCTGCTCCTAAACTGTTCCTTTTTTTTCTTCCAGTGCAATATGCTCGTGCCGGAGGATCCCAAAACAACATTACTTTCCGCCTCATCCGTGCTGTAAAACAATATGACAACAAACTGTCAACACATAAGGTTGTGCTGTGATGTAGTTCTAACACTGAGGAATCTTGCATGATTTAGATTTAGTTGAGTTTCTGTGAATGGGAGCCACAGGAAACACACACACACACTGAGAAACCAAACGCTACCAGGAGGTAAAAAAAAAAACAAAACAAAACAAAAAAAACCTTTGTGGTGCTTTCATGTCACAGAGTTCTTGGAAAGGCATAGCTTTTGTGTTTGTTGTGAGTAGAGAGAGGTGATTGTGTGTCTGTCTTGCCTCAGGTAGTCCCTGCGACAGAGGATGAGGTTGGCTTTCGTATAGAGGGTGGAGCCCACCTCCCCCAGGCGGCAGTCACAGCAGGCACATTTGAGACAGTCCTCATGCCAGTATTTGTCCAGGGCCTTGAGCAGGTAGCGGTCTTTAATCTTGCGATTGCAGCCAGCACACCCCTTCTGTTTCCCTTTGGGCTGGACGGAGAGCATCGGCACACCTGTAGTGATAAGGAGACAAACAGCCATGCGTGATTTACGGCCCAGGAACACGAGTGACTTTTCATGTTCTCTTTTTGATAAGCCGGCTGCTTCTCGAGGCGTCTAAGCCTGGCCTCGCGCGTGGCCACAGCACACTGCCTACCTGCTTCATATGCATTAAAGAAAACATTCTTCCATGTAGATAGGCGCACAGGTCACATTGGACTACAAAGCCCTGACTTACTTGTTCCACTAAGAACATGCTGTAATACAAAAGTTACATGATCAGTTGCAGCAGGTTCCAGAGGAGGGGGCACGTCTGGTGTATTTCTCAGGATAAAAGACACAATGTTTATTTTGCTTACTGTGGTATTTACAGCGAGCTGTGTAGTACGTTAGTTACCTGCCATTTCATCAGAGCCCATTTCACTCAACTGTCCACAGCTGTAAAAGCTCCTCATGGGCTTTGTTTGGTATAGATTAACATTAACCTTTTAAAAAGCCTCTGACCACAAAAACGTTGCTACCAGACCCCAGTGAGATATGTTATGGCCTAAGTGCCTTTTAGCATACACTCACTCTCTGTGTTTCCTACATACACACACACATTTGCACACACAAACCACAAACACACACACACACACACACACACACACACACGGTGTTCCCTACTCACAGCATTACAGCCTTTCCTCCTTTTACACTTATCTGTACTCATGTGTCTGCAACGAGCAAGCCTAAGTTACCAAACTCGCAAATTGCCCTGCTGTCACGCAGGTCCCCTTTAAGCGTGCCTTTTAGCCTCCTAAAGGACAAATAAAGTCCATTTAATAACTGCACTAAACACTAATAGTCTATGTGTGGTTGACATTTGTGTTTGGACTAAAAGCCCCCCTCAGGCCACTGCTGGTACAGAGGCAGGGGCGCGCAGCTCCCCTCTGTAGCACTAACAGGTCTGCCACAGCTGAAAGCACAAGACAACAGCTCTTAAGACACTCTCTCACACACTGAGCTATTGATCCATCTAAAAGAACACACAGTGGACGCCACTTGCCACTCTACTTTCAAAACACATTTCTCTCTCTCTCTCTCTCTAAAAAAAAAAAGACCGGACACTCTGCATCACAGGGGGTTAGGCCAGCATTTTGTATGTGTGGGCATCTATAAAGGCCTGTTTTAAAGACATGTTACGCTGAGTTTTATATGAAATGTCACTGTTACACTGTTGCACTCCGGAGCCATGCGCAGGTACATTTTGTCCAGACCAGATAAAAGTTTTTATTTCCTTTTCATTAGCAGGAAAGTATGCACAGTACGTTGCTATAGTGCAGTGTAAAGTGTGAATGGGGTCATTCTGTAGTTAGCGCTGCCATTTTACAGTAACTCATGTGGTTTGCTCAGTGATAAACACAACCTCAGCTGGTAACAAGGGACTGCTTCACTCTGAGCACTGTTTTTCTCTGCTGAGCCTGTCAAGTTTGTTCTCTTTCACAAAAACCTTATACCACTTTTCAAAGGACTTCTTTGGACTAGAAAAGCGCATTTTCTCTCTCTCCATCTTTCTGTCTCTCTTACACGCGCGCACACACACTGACACACACATATCTTTGCACCTAAATGGACTCACAAAGTACCTTATTGGATCCAGATTTGCTCTGCAATTTTTGGCCATCCACACATCAATAATGCTATGAATGTAATATAATTAGCATTTCCCCTTTTAAAAAAGAGGTGAAAGAAATAGGAGAGCTTGTTAGTCAAATTTATGGCTTTGGTTTATATGTCAGTAAGTGCTCTGGTGGTGTTGAGCCGTCTTATTTCTTTATCAGAAGTGGAAAGGGGAGGCTAATTGGTCCGGTGCTGGTGATGGGAGCCATCAATTAGTGTTCTGCCTGCCCTCCAGCTCCCTCACCTCCCTCCCTCTCCAAAACAGGCCCCTTGAAGCTGGCACATTAGGATCACAAAACCTGCTATAAATACCAATGTTCAGTGTAAATGAAGCTAAAAAGCTTCAAATTCAAGCCACACTGGCTAAGGGCGGACTCTTCTACCTGCATTTCATGGCTTGTTAGGGGAGCTCTCTGCAGGTATGCCAACAGTGCTCGCCTGACAGACTTCTACAGAACTAAAAACAGTCTTAATGAGGAGAGAGAAAATGCCTGTGCGTGTGTGTGTGTATGCCTATGTACATGTGTGTGTGCGCTTCAGAGCTTGTGCAAAGAAAACGAAAGGAGTTGCTGCAATTCCCTCGGGGATCACAAAAATCTTTAATTTGCCTTTTATGACACCTAATTAGTTATTCTACTCAAAATCTTTGCTTTAAATAAGAGAACTAATTATACAAAAAGGTCGTTCCTCCACCTCCAGAGAACTACCCCTAATTGGTTGAGACCACCACCTGCCACACACTCCTTAAACATATCACGTGTGTGTTTTACATCACGTTTGAAAAGGCCAAAGCTTAACCTATCCTGGAATTACTGTATGCAGCTCACCTCCTCCTATTGGATGCACACTTTGTTTCAAACCCTGCTCGGCACCATTAAAGTGACAACACTGTTTGCAGTGAGTCTGACACTCATATCTTCATGCATACGTCCTGGTCCGTCTGTCCTTCTGGCTCTAAGAGAGATGTCTCAATGGAGGAATGTCTGCCGGGGGAAACAGTATGCACATTGATGCCTCTTTCTTGAAGCCATTGCGGGGAACAAACATGGGTTTGATGTCTTCTACCAAAGCAGCCTCTGGAAAACAGCTTTAATAGTAGTGTAGCAAGCACTAGCTCAAACCTACTAAACAAAGAGCAGTGACAGAAAAAAAAATGAGTGTGTAAAGTAAATGTCTTTTCAATTCCCTTAATGCCACGAGACATTTTCTTGCACCTGTCACCACTCCCGGCGCTATGTGAAACTGTAGAGTAGAACAGAACCTCCCATGCTTGCCACCTCCCAGAAAGAAAAGCTGCATTATGAAAGGAAGCAGCAGACTAGGAGGCAGCCTCCACTTAATCCAATCCATTTAACAGATACAAGTGCCACTGACCTTCCAGTGTCATTTGATGTCACCAAAAGCATGCCTCTCCACATCACGATTCATTCTCCAACAAGGGATGCATTTTACCCCTCAAAGTGGAGAGACAGCACTTGCCCTGCCAAATATTCTTCCTGAGAGGGAATTTAATTTGCCATTAGTACTGTGTGTAGAGGCCTGTCATCTCTCCCCTCTACCATCTACTTTCTTTAAGATTGTATCTTTCAAGAATATGTACAGTTAGTTTTTCTCAGCCCAAGCAGTCTGTCAGAGCATGTATTTTCCATTATAGAGATAGCATCCGATTTCTATGTTACCCCATTTAGACTTCCGTCTTTACAGCTATCAAAAAATCACATCAGTCTGCTAACCTTTTTTGATATATTTAAGGTTTTAGAAGAAAATCCACTGTTTGGAGCACTCAAGGAAATGTTTGAAATTGGAGAACTACAATTATCACATGCTGAAGACAATGCCACAGCTACAGTGGATCTGAGTGGACGAGAGTGTGTGAAGAGAAAGATTTACCCCCCTTTCCCCATGTCATTATCACTTAAATGTTTTGTTGCTATTTTTATAACAAGTGTGCAGGTGCTTGCAGATCAAGCTGCAAACTGTAATGTATACAGGTTTCCTATTAGTCCCTGAGCCATCAGCCACGCTCTGTCATATCATGTGAACTCAAAGAAGATTGGTTGTTGCTTCGGCATCACCTGCAGAACCAGGAAATAATCATAACCTTAACAATAATTCACATTGCCTGATCAATTCTACCCTACCAGGTTTATTGTCTGTATTTCTGCTCTCTCTGCTATTACATACACAGGACTGCAATTAGCAACTATTTTCATTGTCAATTTAATTAATCGATTGCTCGCTTTGTCAATAAGTGTCTTAAAAAAGTGAAAAATTCCCGTCTCATCTTCCACAGCCCAAGGGGATCTATTTAGCTAGGTTGTATGGGTCTAACGATACGTCGATCTGAATCAAAATATCAATTCAATGATCAACGATTTTAGTATTGTCAATGCAAAGAGAAGACATCGACACATATCGTCATATTTAAGATAAGCCTTTATCGTTGAAGTCCCACTGCACGTATGTGTCACCATTTTCATTCGAGCGTACGTCCTTGCTAAACATTCAAACAGTGCTAACAGCTTAGCGCTGAGCAGATCATGGCAAGCTGCCAAGAAAAAGACAATAAGGATATTTTATTTAGAAACAGAAGGGAGAGACGACTCGTTGCTCTGTATATTCAAGCGTAGATCAAAGTCTTGTGTCGGGAAACAGCAGGATCGACAGGAAGGCAATCCAGGCACTCCGAAAAAATAGGAAATAGTAATATGCTTTTATTGTGGTAGCTAAATCATTAAAAGGCTTTCAAAGCATACCTCACAGGTATGTCCCCATCTATACAGTGGCAGGAGCCAATCGGAGGCCATCACATGAGATAAGATAACCAGGAAAAAAAATAAATGTCTAGATATACATACCTATCGTAATAAGGATATTTTATTTACTGTGTCGTATTGATCGCAGGCCTCTGCATTGAATCAACTCAAAAAGGTACTGTGGCAGAGTTTGTCAGCAAATATAGTTTTGTTGCCCATAGAATCAAAATAATATGGTATTTTGATGAAACTTATTTACATCCCTACTAACTTGTTTTATTGACCAACAGTCCAGACCTCCAGAATATTCAGTTAACTATCATGTATGACAAACTAAAGGTTCAAATCCTCATATATGAGACGCTGGAAGCAGCAACTGTTTAATATATTTTAATCAGACCAAATGATTAATCGATTATCAAAATAGTTGCAGACTACGTTTCTGTTGTTCGACTAATAGATTTATTGTTTCTCAGTCTGACGTGTCACCTTCAGATTGCGTGGTTTCTCCGACTAACAGTCAAAACCAAAGTATAATCAATTTACATCGTATAAAATTGAGAGGGACTTATTGATTGCTTATTAAATTATCTGCCAAATAATTTTAAAGTTCTTTGACATCGTTTTTTTGACACATCATCTCAGTTCTGTGAGAACTGAGATGAGAACAAGTGCACGCCGCACAATTGTGAGGAAGTCGACTTCAGACACTCCACACACGATCCCAATGGAACAGCTGCTCTCGCAGGCACTCAGCCTTAATGGCATAGGGGACAGTTACATGTGATTCTGTGTTTTGTTAAATGTCTTTTGATCAATTAAAAGCACTGACGCCATGGTGTGATGCAGACTTTGCTGGTTCACGGGGAGGTAAAGGATCTTGATGAGAATCACTCAGCCTTTCTGACACATGGGGAGGGAGGTGGGCTTTCAAGGAGGGTGGAAGCTGGCCCTGGGTGGGCCTCCTCTCGGGGGCCCCTATAATTCCAACTCCCAGCTGCAGCAAATAAGAGAGGTTTAGCCACCAGCATGGTGAGCACACAGACGACTGGGATGCTCAGGGAAATTAGACACTACATTACCAAATGATTGCATTTAGCTGAAACAAGTGCATTTGTCATCATCATCATCATCATCATCACCATCACTTAATTCAAGCACTCCTGCGTAAGACATCAAGCGGACATTAATTGCCTACGATGAATCTGTTCCACGCGGATACCAGACCACCACACACTAACCCTCCATGACTAAATGAATCATTTAAATAAATCAAAATTATATTATATTATGATTTCATAAGACGAACAATATAAGGACAGTGGAAAATCAAAAACACTATGTTGGCCAAAGCGCTCAGCAAGCCTGCAGTTCAGAAGCCACAGGGGCTGATTTAAAACCTCACTCCCTTTATTTTTCAGCCACCACTGTAAATGCCGTGGCCATGGCAATCCCAAGTAAAATTTGTCCCTAGGCCAAGGTGTCTGCCACGAAGGTTAATAGGGATCTCATGCAGATGTCTTGCCATTGTGTGCATGAATCAGCCCCTTTCATTCAGCTCCCGTCATCGCCGTAATTGAGCCCATAGACACGTTTCTCTTTTGCCAAGACAAAATACAAGACATCTGGTAATAACATCAGCTGGAATACACATGCCAGTTGAAAGCAGACTCATGAGTGTATTCTGAATGATAAGCAAAATAAACACCACTGATTCATTGTGTGATTCATGTCCCTATCCTTAGTTGGAGCATATGCAAGGGGTAGAAGAAAAGATATGCATGAACACACACTCACAGAGAGACACACACACTCCCCCTGTCTCTCTCACATTAAGGAGTTTCTTACAAGGCCCAAGTCAATATTACATTTCATACAGCCTGTTTTTTTTTCTTATAGTCCGCTGTAAGAGTCTTCTATGTTACTGTAAGGCATGCTACATTTCCAGATGGTTGTGTATGAATGCTGGGGTCTGTGAGGTGATTTCTGGGACTGTATGCATGCTATGATTATGACATAATTAACACCCACAGTAAGTGGGAGAGAGAGCAGACAGGGCTGGTGCGGATGAGGAGGGGACTGTTCATTAACAAGATGCACTCTCTCAAACTTTGCAGCTTGCTGTGGCTAATAAGCCCCGGTGAAACGGAGCCCAGCCGTCCCTTGCATTGACCCTGGCACTGCCCAGGATAAGGGAGGGTTTTGTCTCCTGGAATAATTGCTCTTTTCACATGTTACAAGTGTCCTGACCCCCACGGTCGGCAGCCACTTTCCCTACCATAATTACTCCTGATCCGCTCCAAATGAGTCAGCCGCATTAGGGCTGCAATAACACTGGCCCAGCTTCAAGCGCGGCATGGGGAGTCTCAGCAGAGCAGCCTGGAACAGGACTGCCTTTTCTCCCAGCCCACGGTCATTTCCATCACGTCAGAGGTGCATTTCTTACACTTGAAGTCAGCACGAAGGCCCTGGGCCCTTTTCTGAGGCTTACAGAAGGCATTGTTAGCTCCTGGTGCTCACTACTCACTGTGGTTTGGCACCAGACTCCATCCTAATTAACGGAAAACTTCATTAGGGTGTTCTTTCCACACTTTTCAGCCCCCTATTATTTTTAATTTATTCACATGGGGTTAATTAAAAGAAATGTATCACAGAGATATGCAACAGCTTTCTAATTAAATTCATTGCGGCTTTTTTTTTTAAAGACATGAAACTGGCAGAGTTTCCAAATTATTACAGAAGGCGACTTGTTCCAACACTTGGTTGCTCAGTAGTAGGGTGAGATTAGAGCTCTGCAAGGTAAGCTGTCAACAGCAGAGACAGAGTGAGAGAGGGAGCGATGGGGCCAGAAAATGAGAGTGAGGGAGTAAGATGAATGAGGAGGAGGAGAAAAGACACAAACATTCATGGTTTTAATATGCAGGGTTACCCCAAATAAACCCATGAGAGCTCTTAAAGAGGGAGGACTGTCTGAGTGTTGACACAGCGAGGAGAAGATTTGGTATTGCATCTAGCCAATCAAATGTGGGCGTAGTGTCAGGCTTTGTCTGCTGTTGCTCTGAGGTGTTTAGTTCTTGAAACCTGCCATTTTACCATTTTTCATTTAAGCGCAAGCTGTCAATAACCGAGAAGGTGAATGCATCTTCATTTTCAGTCCTCATACAGTAGGAGCCCGATCAACTGACGTTTTTTTTTTTCCTCCCAGAGTCTGAGATTGAATAAAGAAAAAACCCATCTATTCTCAAACTATATACTTTAAAAATTTGATAGACGAGGCAATCTTATCTGCCACTTCGTGATTCCTGGCAAAAACTTAAAAGAAAACCCTAAAAAAAAATCAAACCATTAGACCTGTCACAGCCACCTTCCGCCATCCGGAACAGAATAATGCACAAACACTTTTAGTCCACATTAAAAATGCATTTGGAGAGGAATAAATGTAGCCCTCTAAAGTTTGTGTCACTCACGAGGTCAGGAAGTGATGTACAAAATCCTCCCCACTCCCCAGCAATTACTGCACACTTATTATTTCAAAGGATATGCCAGGAGACAGGTGTGCCATTCAGGGTCCTCAGTGTGTTGAAAATGGAGGGGAAGAAGGAACACCATACTGTGGTGCACTGTGTGAGGCTCTTTAATCTTGAATAATGCAAATTCCCCACAGGGGGCAGTTATTTGGCAGCACTGGCCTCTAATGTCATTCAGGCACCTACTCCCACACCTGATGGGGTAAATAATGAGGGAGGTTGGTTGGGTGCAGTTAGGGAAGAGATCTTCATATAGCCTGGGTGGGTTGGTAAAGTCTCATGTAGTACAGCCTATCCTAAATCTCCCATGAGGGGAATATTGTGGCTGACGTTTGATGTTTCATTAAGAAGATGGCTCGCTTTTAATGAATTCCTTTTAACACTTTTATATTACCTCATAATATAAAGTCCGGCCCGTTTTCCTAACGGAGTAATTCTTGTAACTGGCTAAAATCAAATGGCAATTCAACTAGAGACGACTTGTCAAATGAAATGATATAAAATGAAAGAGGTGTGATTGTAATAATGGAGGTCTAAGGTCTCGGAAACAAGTTCCAGTTAATGTCAGGCTCTGTGTGTGTGTGTGTGTGTGTGTGTGTGTGTGTGTGTGTGTGTGTGCGCGTGCGTGGATGGCGGCTGTCACTCGTCTCTGAATTTGTAGTTGCACACAGCACAGTTAAGCACTGATTAAATCAGCAGCTTCAATATCCAAAACCTAATCTACTAGCTTTAAGAGGGAAAGAACTACCCCCCTTTAATCACAGACTTTAATTAGCTATTTAAGATTTTATTTACTGAAGGTCATCCAATAAGAGATTAGTTTGCAGCAAGTTGGCTCTTATTTAAGAGAAGGCACCCTAGGCTTCTCTATTTACCAACAAGATAGCAGTAATATCTCAAGAAAGACTCCATCCTCCTCTATTTCTCTGGATTCTTGTACTAAAAAGCAGGCTTTTAAAGATGCATGTGCTATTTTGTGTTGGATTAAAACCACATATTGCGTGAGAATGCGCATGAAAACAGAGGAACTTTACTATAGGCCAACCAAACACCAATCCAGTAACATTAAAGCAACGTATGGTTAAACTGCTGTTACGTTCATGTGTGACTGGACTAAATGGCATCCTCTAACTGGGAGCCTGCACTACCAGATAAAGGCAAACAGATCAGAAATGCAAAAGGAAACCCATAATATATCTCTGTCTTGAGGCCAAAGTTACTTTTCTCTCTGAATACTGCAGTGGGAATACAGCAGAGTGGTGTTTGAAAGATATTTACAGTGAAACAACTCTGAAAGTCTAAAAGCCCCGCTAGCAGCCCCTAGAGGCTGTGCTGCTCCTTACACCCACAAGAACAAAGTGTTTCACTGACCAATCAACACTGTCATCCTCAGAGCCACACACTCACACAGGCAGGGCCAAAAAACAAATGAAAAATACACTCAGCAACAACGATCGGGGGCTTTGGCAAATGGGAAACATGGCATCGGCAAGAATTCCTGCTGGCACTGTGATGTGTGCACTATAGAGGGAACACAGCAGGCCAGTTCAGACAGCTGAACTCTGAAGCTATATTATTACAATAATACTGTATTGTATTATTTCTGCAGGTGTCCATTTTTCCCCTTGTTTAACATGAACCAGTGCTAATCAAACCAATCAACACCTGAGTCATACAAAATTGTTAACCGCAACTTTCAGACCGCTCCACATTTGCCATGAGAAGCTGATGAAACACTTATTTTCATGTAACACATTTTACACATGTCCACACCCTAAAATCCAAGACAGTTTCTGTGTCTTCCTACTCCCATCAGAACGAACACTCATGTGCACACTAGACCAGTCACCAGTCAGCACTGTTTTTCAGGCCAAGGACCGCTTAGCTAACAGAGACAGAGCAGGGACCCCATACTAGCTACATATGTTGCATAAATTGAGTTGCATATTAAACTGCGCCCACTGTAGGGCAGCTGAAAGTACCATGTATAAACATACTATTTTCATGGTGTGTACAGTACGAAGCTATTTAAATAATTATTTTTAGATTCCTGTATTCATACATAATGTTTGTTTCTGAGGCGTGACGGTGTTTAAGAGTGTCTTGCGTGAAGAGTTACAAGCGCTCACAAGAATGTTCATACAGTTGAAATAATAATACGGCTATTTGGCTAATATGTTTCAATAGTACGTGACACTTAATAGTTCACCGTGCTGTTATGGACAGATGCCGCACAGTGATTTAGCATTAGCTTGCTAACATGAATACACAAGGATAGGGTAGCAGTTAGCGTATTGTCAATGTTGTGTCCTGTAAATTAAATAGGATTTTAGAAACACGCCAACTTATCTTTGCTAATGATATACTGGATTTGTGATATTGTGTATTTCCAGACATATTTTATTTTTTGAAACAAGCAAACAAACATATATCACGGGACACTAATTTGGCGGCCCCCCTGAAGTAACTCTGAGGACCCTTTAAGGGTTGTGGACCTTCTGTTGAAGAAGCAGGAGCTAGACAGAAAAAATCATTTATCAGCTCACTGCAGATATATCAATGATTAGTAACATGACATTTTAGAAACAATACCAAAGTAGGCCTCTATTGGTCAAGGTATCATACCTCCTAAAATATCGATACTGGTATCAAAACTGGCTTCAAAAATCCAGTATCATTCAGGCTGTAATACACACAAACACACACACATGTCTATGCGTATGCACAGCCCTGCCTTTCATTTAAACAAATATGCGTCAAGAGACTGTTTCAGGAGGGATTAAAAAAGACCTGTTTAATAAAGGCTGAATAATAGTAATGAATAATGCACCATAGTAATGAAATAAATATGTGAAATTCACATTTATTCTGGGTCTAAAATCCTTCCAAACGTGTCATTTATGCCACATGTGTTTGATTTCCACTGAGGCTTCACTGTACAAAGTGCTCGCGCTGCCTTAGAGTGTAACAGGTGACGTGATATTTTATAACTGCAGGTGGAATATGAAGGTTTCTCCTCAGAAACATTTTTTTGGGCCATTTTGACACTTGCACTCAGCTGCCAAAGAACTGTAGCTGGTGACATTGTAGTTTTGACATCTGCTCATCTCAAGAACTTTGCTGCATGTCATTCCCCTTTCCCATCTTTCTCGTCTTCTTCGCTAAGCCTATGGTGACAGAATAAAGGAGAAATTATTTTCCGCAGAGAGCAAAGAATAAGCTTTACAGAGTGCATCAGAACGCCAGACAAGTCAGAACAGAGAGCACGCAATGGGTAAACAGGTGAATAAATAACTTTATGTGAAAAAAACAAACGAGATGTTGTAAGAAACGTGTGTGTGTGTGTGTGTGTGTGTGTGTGTGTCTGCTGAGGCATCAATGTGTGAATACTTTTTTTTCTCCACGTCAACATGAGTGTAGTTAGCAGCATGCGAGAGTCAGCTTCGCAGTGACAAGTGGCAGTGACACCTGCCTCCAACAGGTTCAAACACATGAAAATCTGACAATATATATTAGTGACAATATTATACGGATAATAGTGTCGCAGACAGTTTTGTAAAACAATATGCAACCGGGCAGAGGATCTCTCCTTTCCTCCTCAACTACCTGTCAGACTTTTAACACATATATCGATTTAAAAAAAAAAAAAGGTTTCATGTTTCTATTATAATAAAGCGTTTGTTCAACCCCCACCCCAACAGTTTTAATATATAGTGATAATAGTTGTATGATACCGTGATATTGTGAGACCATTACACTTTCTGAGACCGTTATCGTATCGTAAAAATCTCATGCCATTGCAACCCTACCCGATAATCATCAGAATATAATTAAAACTTTTAAAATGGCACTAAGAGTGAGAGAGGGAACACTTTACCTTACATTTTGTTGTTTATTGCATCACAGATGGGACAAAAATCTAATTTAGTTAGAACAATCATTCTTAAAAAGGCAGGCTTTTCAGCAGTTTGAAATGGTATCATATCTTTCAATATGAAATATGCCAATCCGTGATTAAGATCTTTTGTGTCTTTTGAGTTTGGTGTGTATGCAGCCTGCTTTTGTAGAGTCTCTTTTATTGCTGGTCACCCAGCAGTCTTTTTGGGTGCTGCTGGACACCGTAAGATTATCCCAATATTGAAATTCACCACCATCAACTTACTGTGTTTTTTATCATGATACACGATAAAATCATGTATCGTCCCATCTCTAATATATATACGTATATGGTGGCTCATTGTCATTAAAGCTGGATTACATGCTGGTACATATTTTTACACCAGCTCAACTATAGATGAGGTTATTGGGGTTTATTTTGTGCAGGTGAGAGTAGTTTTGCCCCTGTGCAACATCAACATTACTTCAGTCTGCATTTGTCTCAGAGCTCGTGATAAGACTCTGGGTTCCTCTAAGGTGGTGTAAAGATTCATCTCAACTTGTCAGCATTTTTGTGGAATTCGTGAAAGGTTTCATTGTAACATTGGACTGATGTGTATGTGCCCTTGCGGCTTAGAGTTCCTTATTTGTTCATATAATTTTCAACGTGGCAGCTCTATCTCTGCAACCTTCACCACGCTCACGCGCACAACTCGACAATATACCAGACATTCCTGGTGACATTGAAAAAATCATTCTGAGTGAATAAGAGGGTCAGACTTTGGACAAGACAACAGGGATCGTTCGCTCCCTGTGATGCATGTGGCAGCCAGATCTTGTTGTGAGAATTTGTGTGATAACATGGCGAGCATGTGGCCTCTGGCAATAATAAAAGGGATGCTCTTACAGCTCAAAAGTGCATAATTGAGTTTGTGTGCCACGCTGATGAGTGCAGCCATTTACATCAAAGGCAGGTGGGCGCGCTCGCTAACACGTGTCTCTTAAGTCTCAATTCAGCCCCTTTGAATTCCACTAAGATTATGGGAAATGATACACAGCTCGAGCACTTGTAGATGTGAAACGATCAGGGCTGATAGGGATCTGGAGGTTTAGTGGTGACAGACGAAATTGTCCCCAGTAAAGAATTCTGAATTTGTAATATCAGAAACAGATTAGACGGAATTAAACACTCACAGCTAAAAATGGTATAAATGTGATTTTGTGTTAATAAATGAGAGCAGCTTTAGTCTAATATGCAATGAGGGCGCAGAACATGTTACATGTCAGTGCGGAGTGGATAATGTTACAATCACATCTGTGTCAGAGGAGATTCATACTGCATGTTGTGGTGATATTTTGTTATGTGTGTGCTGATAAATAAAAGGAGATTTTCCTGCATCCATTTTTTTTTGCCCAGGTGAAACTCGTAACTGTTTAAAACACACACTGGCCTCCCTCAGCTATCTATGTTTAAGACAAAATTGGAAAAGTACTGCTAAGGCGATGCAGGTGTCTGTAATAAAGCTTTTTTAAAAGAAACTGTGGTGACTTAAGAAATATCAAACGAAGCAATGTGTTTGTAATATTGTTCACGGCCCAGAGCACAAAAACCAGACGTAATTTCAATATTTGAAATGGGCAAGTTTAATTTTGAAGTTAGAGCAAACCAATAAGCTGAGAAAATAGCAAATACAGGGGAGCAAATTGCATTCCTTTGGAAAAGTGAAAAGACTTAAGGAACATATAAAAGTAATCTCCAACTGGAAATTAGAAATCAACCCTCAGAAACCAAATAACAGAAAAGAAATATTACTGTCCACTTTCTAAATCAATATAACATCGCTACGAGACAGTATTACCATGGTAACACCGGTAAAGAATGAAGCAATTCTTATTATTTCAAAATAAAAATCGGAGCCTGAAGCCCAAGTTTTATTACAGCAGCCGACAGATCACCAGTCTGTATTCATCTGAAGCGTTGCTTTTCAATCACATGCTTTATGAATGTACAAATTTCACTGGACAGGATGATAACAGGGTCATAAATTAACAAGCAGAGGTAACCAGAAATGTATCAGGAGCTGGAGGATATTTCTTCTGCACAGGTCTGCAAAGAGTACACTGTAGTTGTGTTAATGTTCAGCAAAAATATGCCTTCAGTGTGGACTCACTTGCTTCTCCTGCAGTTGGTACGAAGGAGGAGAGAAAATGGCTGAGTTGCTTTTTCCCTCTCAAATTAGACGCAAATTGGAACCTTCATATCGCAGGGTGAAATAAAATGTTGACACAGAATTGGTACATGTGTTGCTATTCATTACCAACTATGACCTGCATATTAGGTCACTTCACAGAGCAGTGCCTGTATTCCTTTTACAGTCCTCCTCCTCCGTGCTTTCTGACTCAGTGCTTTACCAGAAAGTGCACATTATAAGTTAATGACTGCGTCACCTGAGAGTGTGGTGATAAGTTTACAATGCGCACATAACATGTGATGCATGATATGAGCAGGGAGCTACATGTCACGTGAAAAAAATATAAGGAACATTTTAGGTTTTGATCGCCTGATGGCAGTCTGTCTTAAATGTTATATTAAACTTTTGACTCCCCAGAGGGAAATGGTGTGTAACAGGCCGATTTTCTCAATGAAGCTAATGTAAGGGGTCACGTATATTCATTTCTGGTGACTGCTTTTGTTGCACAATTTGTTGCAGACGTTTCAAAAAGAAGTCAGAGTTCAAAAAACAGCCTGCCAAACAAGCAGCAGCACTACTTTGTTGCCAGCCAGGATGGCAGGCTTTAAACACAAGACCAGACACACTGATGATCTGTTTTATGGGCCACATAAGGACTGAAATATGAACACTTAAGCAGCACGCGCAAACACACACAGTGGACATAACAGTGAATCAATCAAGAGAAACAGACAGTAATCACACACACATACACCCATGTGGCCACCCAAAAACACTGACCCACACACACCTCCCTCTCCACATATGCACGCATTTATTTGTGCAGGCACTAAGTGGATACATCAGACAAGAAGGTTGAATTGACAAGCCTATAACTTTAGAGCCAATAAACGCTAAGAGGCACCACAATGAAAGAGACCAGATCCGAGCAGCTCTGTTGACAACCTGGCCAAAATGCTGGAGCTGCTGGTCGGGCCCAGCAAATAAAGGGTGAAGCTTTTAGGCAATGAGCAGCAGGTGATCTCAGCTTTTCTGCAAGTCCTAATGCTCCTAAAAGCCACTCTCCCTGGTTCTGTAATTGGGCATCAGTAGTTAATGTAGTATTGACTGCATTACATGCTCCTGTGCATCCTTTCCCACTAATGCCATTTGCATCACCTTGTACATTTACCATATTGCTTAGCCAATAACTGTTAAAAGCAATCTGAATCATGAATCATATAGGGAACTTTTAGCTAGACAGACATCCAAAGGAGACAATTTACAGTTGAGTTAATTTGAGTACATTTGCAGCACAACATGGATTCAGCCAGACAGACCAATTTATGTCCCTGCCGCAATCCTTTTATTGGTTTTTAGATGTGTAAGTGAAAGGATGCTCTGCTAAGAGATATGAAATATCCATTTTCAAACATAAATAATGGGTTACAAATGCATCCATTACTTTTGGAGGAGGAGGAGGAGCAGCCATGGATAAACTCAAATGCACAAAGGCTATGCACTGTACTTTGAGGAACAACACAAAAATGTGTGCTTTAAGGTTAGTGGAGGTTGTATTTGTGCATGTCAGCCGGTGGTCAGCACTCAGAATACTCTTAAAGGAGGAGGATAACTTCATTTCAGAGCACAGACAGCCTTCAGTGCTACTTACAGTCATTGTATGAATTTAATCATTATGTTGTATAAATATATTTAAATGCATGAGCACCATTTAGACCTGAATGTGATAAATGCGCTGCACATCTCAACATCAGTCTAATCCAAAATGGGACGTCATTAGAGGCGAGTTTGATTTAAATTAAAATTAATTAGATTGCCTCACCCATTAACCTAAATACATTGAAATAGATAAGTAATGCAAGTAGGCCTATTTGGATGGAAAGTGAGTGAACGTTGCACGGCGCTATCCATAATTTGCAATCAAGTTAAAAGCACTCTGCTGTCATCTCCCATCCCGTGGTGATGTCAAAGGCTGCCTCGCTAACTTCACAGACGCAAAAAGCACTTAGAGGAAGAAAGAAAAGAGGAGCCACATGCACTGCAGCGTCTGTGGAGTATCCTCAAACTCTGGGCTGCACACCAAAAAATAAAAAAATAAAAAATAAAAAAAAATTACAAAATCTGCTCTCAATAAACATGCAACTCTTCTCCCCAACTAAACTGCAGTTTAAGGCAGGGGGTATTTGTGTCTAAGTGCAGCCTCAACTTCATGGTACAGAAAGCAGACACAGTGTTGGAGGTTTGTTCGCGGAAACACGGAGCCTGTCGTGACTAAATGGGTTTGAAAAAGCCAATATAAAGCGGAGGCTGCGGGTGCGCAGGGTCCGGGGCGACGGGAGACACTTAACGTGTAAAATGTCAGTAGTTTGCCGCGTTACTCCCCAGGTTATAGCATCCTACAGTCGGAGATGTTACTCACCCTCTTCCTTGTCCAACACCATCGTCCTGAGGAACGAGGAGTCCTTCCCCGGGCGATCCGTCCTCGGCTCCAGCAGGCTGCACCGCTCGGTCTGCTCACAGCTTCTCCTGGAAATGGCTTTGAAACGCGCGGTTGACTAGACTACGCCTCGATAAACCAAAACCCTGGAAAGATGAATTGCCGTCTGCACGTTTTTTTTCTTCCTCTCTCTCTCTCTCTCTTCTCTTCTCCTATCAATAATAATTCATACACGGAATACGGCGAGATACGCGGCGAGATCCCCCTATCCGGACTGAAGTGCAACGCAAATAAATCGCGATCAAACAGCGTTGCTTGCTCTTGATAAATTCCATGCGAATAAGAAAAAAGGCAAAACAATGAAAAGCGATATAAATCTAGTGTCGCCTATCTGTAAGTGTGCACACACGGACGGATCAGACGCTCAGACTGAACGGCCGAGCTCCCCCCTTCGCTGTTAATATTCTCTCTTTCCCGTTCTCATTTGCTCCGAAACAACAACTACATTCAAACAAATCCAATTGCAAATCTGACAACTGCTAAAAGCAAACTCACGCCGCCTCTCTCCTCCAGTTTATGTGCCGCGCTCGCCTCTGCTGCTACTGAATAAATGCGCGCAGCTTCCAGAGACCCTCGGATTCCCCTGTTAATTAAATCAATTCATTATGCTCAGATCTGATTAGCAGCCCTTCCCCCCTCTTTGAATCAATTATTCAATACACAAACATAATTGCTTGTGCCAGAGGTGTCTAAGTATTAGCTTATTTAACTCCAAGGACACTAATTACCCCTAGGGCAAGGGAACTTTTCTCATTAATTCTGACAAAACACAAAAGCACAGCTAAGGGAAAGTGTGTGTGTGTGTGTGTGTGTGTGTGTGTGTGTGTGTGTGTGCGCGCGCCTGCCAGTCTGCTGAACGTGCGTGATAGAGAGGGAGCAGGAGAGAGCGCGCATGCACGTAAGGTTGTATTGATGCACGTGCGCACGGACGCGGGTGCGCGTGTGTCAGAGAGAGAGAGAGGGAGAGAGAGAGAGGGAGAGAAGGAGGGAGAGACATAGAGGCAGAGTGATGCTGCTCCATCGGTGCCTGGTACAGTTGGAGTAAACATAAAATGCGCTTATTGTTTTTTTTTTCTTCTCCTTACTTTTCGCCCCTCTCTGCAGAATTTAATAGAAATAACATCTAATTGCGGTCTATTTAGCAGTTAATTAGTGTCCAGACACAGTTATCATACAGGCTGCAGATAAACAGTCGTTTCAAAAGAGACAGCACAACAGATGGGCTGCGTTTTTGATTAGTGGGTAGATAGAAGGTTCAGTTTCGAATCTGGTAATATAATTGTTGCCTGTTATTGCCAAGATGAAAGTGTTGCTGTTTCATGGTGGAGCCTTAAATAGCACCACTTTCACTTGCCCTGCGGAGACTGTTAACCAATTAAGGGTGAGATCCAACAAAGATTAGCCATTTAGGAGAGTGGAGTGGAGTATAGCTACAATAATGCTGGTTCGTCAGCAGCCAGCAGGCTGTCTGTGGTGTGAGCTTGCTCAGTCTGTCCTTGCCTTCTGTTACATTTTCCACCAGTCCTACTCTGAGCACATTATCATTAGCTACTTTATAATCCAATAATTGTAATCATTAATAATTGTAATAATGATCGGTCAGACTGTTTCAGATCAAGGGCCTCTTTAAGATTTGTGCAGTGGAAATTCTTTTTGTATATGTCTGTGGTGGAGGTGAAAACTTTGAATAAAATATGTGTGCTAAATTACATCAAAATATCCTCCCGAGACCCTGTGTACTCATATAAGGACATCACATGTTGGGTTTACTGCAACTTATACCTCATTCTGCTTAACTGAGGCCTCATTTGTGAACACCTGTTTTGTGCCATCTAGTGGTAGTAAGACCACACTACACTAATCCATGTTGAAACAAGATGGCGGCCATCTAAGCTAGGTCAGTGTGCAGCCGACCCCGACACAAAAGTGGACAAAGCCTGATCAAATACAATGGTAGAAACTTGTTTATTTATGATCAAGAACATTAGCAGTATGATATGCTATACAAATTTCACAAATGTTAGCAACGGTAACAAGCTAAGATGCTGTTAATTGCAATAATAAATAAGTGTAATAATTAATACTCAAACAATTTCAGATCAAGGGCCTCTTTAAGATCTGCGTTCAGTCACATTTTATCAAGATTAGTGCAGTGGAAATTCTTTTTTTAAAGATTATTTTTGTATATATTTGAGATGGAGGTGAAACCTATGAATAAAATATGTCCTCCCGAGACCTTGTGTACTCATATAAGGACATCACATTTTGGGTTTACTGGACCTTACACCTCATTCTGCTTATCTGAGGCCTCAGTCGTGAACACTTTTTTGTGCCATCTAGTGGTAGTAAGACCACACTACACTAATTCACGTTGAAACAAGATGGTGGCCACCTAAGCTAGGTCAGCCTGCAGCTGACCTTGACACAGAAGTGGACAAAACCTGATCAAATTTAATGGTTGAAGCTTGTTTATTTATGATCAAGAACATTAGTACTATGATATGCCATACACATTTGACAATTTTTTTATCAACGGTAACAAGCTAAGATGCTGTACTAAGTAAGTATTCATTTGAGGACATTAGGACTTTATTATTGTTGACAATGTTTAATTTTTTATTCTCATCAGGTCCTGCTGATCCCAAATAGCAACGAGAAATTAAAAATACATAGGCTACATAAAAACAAATTGGCCTCAGGAGGATGTATTGGCATTTATTTTGAGTCGGACCCCATTGCAGTTTTTATAGGTTGAGTAAGAACAGTACAGTATATGGGCTACACATGCTTTCCCATTTGATAATTATCCTGCCCTGCATTTGAAATAACTTTTTTTCCTCTTTTATAGCCCCCGCTAATGTGATCATGCGCCACAAATCTAAGGTATAAAGCTCACTGTACATAGCCCATAGGGATAATTTCAGTTCTCGGGGCAGCAGGCTGTGGTGAGATTGGCTTGGCCCTGAAATCAATGGCCTGATCCCTCTCTGTCCAGCTTCCTGGCTGACATGCTTGACTTTTCATCTCCACGGTCACATAGATTGATGACTTATGACCGAGAATGTATGTTTGCTGACCTCTAGCAAAGTGAGTGGCACATAATTAATCCAATCACACAGAAAACTGGAAATGAAAGGGGAAAGAATGGTTCAGTATCATCGGGGCTTGACTTCAAATAGCCATTTGACATTTGAATGTGGAAAAAAACACTATATAAAGACCGTTCAGAGAGGGAGCGAAAATGGTGTGTGCGCGGGGTGGGTAATAACGGATGGAGCCGAGAATTTACCACAATTACCTCAATAGTGTGCCACGTTTTTGAGCCAATTTTTTTACACAAAATCATGTAGTCAAGGAAGTTTCATGTATATAAAAGTGTCGCTGGCATTTGATCCTCATTTGGAGAAGTGGAGTAGCTGCAGAGACCGTGTGTCTCAGTCCAACTGGGATGATCATAATGTGAAGGCATGGACAGGTTGCAGAGTGGCTCTCAATCAGGGTTCTCATCAATATAAATTACCCACATTACCTTTGTGTAAAGACACAACATTTTGTGTGTCCATGATATGTGGCTCATGTAGGCCACAGTGTACTCTTCAGCCCCTCTCACAGTGTCTTGAGCACAGACCCTTTCCCACTCCACATCCAACAGCAGGGTCAGTACATACTACAAACAAGCCCCTGAGTGGGCCTCTCTGATACACAGTTAATTAAAATTCATTTCTGAGCATGCATTAGCCATGCCCATCTATTTATGGGCGGCTCTCAAATGCAGCCACTACAAAACAGTGCTCTGTAATTAACCCCACCTAATCAGATAGCGCACTAGTGTTGTGTTCCTATTCGTCCTCAGGCACACAGCCATTGGACAGAGGTTTCAGAGAGAGGATGAGCCCATTCTATAGTTCAGAATGGCTAAGCAGATTAAAACCTCATATCAAACATGATATTTACAGGCAAGGCTCAGTGGAGAGTGCTCCTTTTATGTGGGATGGGGAGAGGCTTCAGGGCTGGGCTTTTAAAGCCATGTCCCTTAATTGTATTCTGGCTAAGTGGGATGAATGGTGCTTTTTAATCAGACTACTGACGGGGCTCTGTGTTGTAAAAGTATAGAGATGGTGCCTGATAGTTAAGATGTTGAATGATATGCTTTTAGTCCAGGTTTTCCCAGCTTCTAGCAATATTCAAATGCATTCTAGCATTAAGCGGACACCTGTAAACATCAGTGTGATTTCCCCTGGCGTTTCTGCCACTGTAGCAAACACCAGTTCGGTAAGTACTTGTACAAAATGATTTATAGTAATGTCACCATCACTGCATTGAGTTTAGGCCTGTAACTTGTAGGTGGACATTCTGTTACTGTTTGGGAACGTGCGCAGTGTTTATATAGAATTTAATGTTCAGAGAGAAAAGCATTGCCTACTACTTGAATGAAGTTTCCTTGAACAGTGAGATGTACTTTGCTTTGTTACTGTGAGCTTTAAGGTTCTGCTCCTCCTAGTGGCTGATCTCTGCCATGTGTTCCCCTCAGACTTGTACACAAATGGGTGTGATAGCAGAGGTTTAACACATCACATAATAAATTGTAACCTCTTTTTATTATCTTCTTGGTGGAGCTCCTGAGACGGGGAGGAATTATTGGAATCTTTTTGATGTAACCTGACAGGCTCACCATATAGGAAGTAATAGGAACGGTATAAGCCCTGCTGTTCACCTAGTCAATTTGAATTTCATGACCAATCAAATGTAGACAAGGTGTCATTTGGTGGGTAGGAAAGAGAGGAGAGTGAATCCCTTTCCCAAACAGTTAATCCAACTTTAATCCTAGTCATTAGGAATTAGACATGCCGAGCTGTCCGGCCGTGCCTCTAAATTACAATCAAACGGTTACCAATTACACAAATTATTGATGGTAGATTCTCTTTTCAACTGCAAATTAAGGCTATTAAGGAAGGCTCCTTTTTAATGCAAAAGTGACTAATTAACCAGCGGATGGGAAATCTGCTGCCCAGATATCAAAAAAGTTCTCAGCACACATTGCAGAAACACAAGGGAACCAATTAGTTTAATTATCAAAACAGCTAATTAAAATTGCACAGTTCCTAATTAGTTCTTTGCTTTTGCCTCTAATTGACAGCATGGAGATAAATGGGCTGCCGATGAAAATGGGGAGAGGAGAAAAACAGGAGAAACTTCGGCGGAATATTTATGCTGACTTTATCTCCGTCTGTGTGGCAGCCCTTGAAAGTGGAAAATTAATGACCTTAATTCCCAAACTGTTTTTCCTCTAACGGTGCTCCCCTCTGCGCTCCTGGTGCACGCTCCTTTGTATGGGCCTGCCACCCTGCCAACTGCTGGAATGGGAAAAAAGGGGTACTTGGGGGTGGGAAGAAGCCACGATTCTCCTCCTAATGTGACAGCTTCCACCTAACAATGGAGAAAGATGAAAGAATGGAGCAGATGTAACCACTGGGAGCGTTGCATCATGGGACTGCAACTCTGTTGCACTTTCTTTAAAGCGCCTCTGTCATCTACAGGGGCACTAATTTGTCCCATGAAAAATAAGGAACTCTGCCGGGACAGAGATAAAAGACATTTGATGGCCCAGAAAAACTTTTAATAAGTTTTCAAATTTGAATTTTAGATTGATTAATACGATGTCTGGCAAGTGAACTGCCCTTGAAACTTTACACAAACACAAATTTGTAGATGCTACCAAGTGGTCTGAGGACTGCAAACACAACCGAGAACCTATTGTTGTATCCTCCAGATTTATTGTTACGGTTCTCACTCCTTTTTGGTATGATCTGTTTAAAGGTCCTTGAAAATAAAGAAGAAAGATAGATCCTGTTAGACAGAAATGCTACACTAGCAAACCTGAACGACAACCATTTACCTCACAAGATTCTGTGTTAGACTTTGAGTGTGTGTTTGTGTGCATGTGTGTGTGTGCATGTGTGTGTGTGTGTGGCACCTCTCTCTGGTGTCTGTCCTTCTGGCAGGCATTGTCTCTTTGTCTGTGCTCCTGCAAGGCCAGCCTTGTCATGTGTAATCCTGTCCCTCTGCCTGCATGCAAGTGACATGTGGGTCCTCTTGGCACATTAGTAGATAACTATCACCTAATCAGTTTACTTTTGGGACTGTGTTAAAATGTAAATTACATTAATGCTCAAATTATGCATCAAACTACGCAGATAGGCCAGGCCAGAGGCCGCATAATGCTAGGATCATTCAGTTAGTGCCTTCTACATGCAGTGTTAATGCACTCTGATTTCCCCTGCTCTGGTTCAAATCAAGTGTGATACGTCAGCCAGTTGGTGTCTGGGAAACTGGAGGAGCTTTGTATGAAGTGGAGGAGAAAGCCTTTTTGCAAAGCTCCATTAAAAGGCAGAGAGATGATAGCCGCCTGTTGGATTTCTTTTGTCTAATTCAGTGGAAAGGACTTTCTGCTCCATGTGCATTTTAACATTTTACGACACCTCTCAGTTGAAACTGTGCAGATATTAATTTACGTGTAATCTGCGAGAGTGGAAATAGATCTCCAGGAGTGCATTCGGTAGCATTCAAAATGTGATTCATCTGATCTCATCCTATCCATTTCAGAATCACACCCTGAAGAGGCAGGTCTGTTGCAGAGCCCTGGCCTGGAGGAACTTGCTGCCCATGACTAACAAACACACGTCTACCACTAATTGATTGTCTTGTGTTTTATTTATGGTGCGGTAGTAATTAGTGGACAGCATAATGTAAGCCATTCATTAGCACCTGGCTACCGCTATGGATTTCGCTGCTTTGTCTCAGATGCACACATCATTAGGGAGAAACAAAGAGTGGAATTTATTAGCTTGGCTTCTTATAAATATTCTTAAAGTCAGTGTGCCTTTAAGGAAGAACACAGGCCTGTAAAACTTTTGTCAGCATTTGCTCACTGATTCCATTTGCTGCAGAATATGTTAAGGAAGAGCAGTATAAATTTAATTTTAATTGTTTTGTACACACGCCAGTGAAAAGGAACTGATTGGATACAGTTCAGAGACAGTATATTAATACGTTATTTTCATATGTTAATTGGTTTGCATAATCTCTCCCTTTGCTTGGTTTGGAAGTACCTGGCATTGAGAAGGGGACTGAAGAGAATAGAAGACTCCAATTTACATAAAACCAGCTCCTCTGAACATTAAATAATAATGCATCTGCAAGCTGAAGGTGTGTTCAGTTAGCAGAAAGCACATTTTTATAATTTATAGTCCAGCTGTTTCAGTGCTTTCGAGTCCATTTTCCTCCCTGCCTGCTTTTAATGAAATCTTGTTACTGGAGAATTGACTGGAGTGAATTGAGATTTTAATCCCATTGACGCTCCACCATGGAAATGCACACTGGTGGGAACTTTTAATGGTGGGCCCTGTAATCAGAAGACACTTGTATTCAGCTCCCTACAATAATGAATCTCATCAAATGTTAAAGCCTGGGCCGCGTGCGAGGGGCTCAAATTTCAAGGTTTTTGACCATCCCCATTTGAGAAATTCCTCAGGGAGTGTGTGATTACTCAAGTTTAGCCGTTTATTGCCTCATCTTTCAATAGCCACTGAAGCACAAAATTCTCATCTAGGTTGCTCTTTTTTTTCTCCACTTGAAGAACAGGCCAATATAGACTGCAGAACAGCTGCTCAGATCCCGAGGAACTGCTGTTGGCACTGCAATGTTATTAGCTGCCACCATCACTGTCCACTCACTGTGTCATTTAAAGAATGAAAACTAAATTCCATGACAAAAATCACTGGTGTGATTTTAATTGTGAACGCGTGTTTGTGGCAGTGTTTGTACCTTTGACTGCAGCAGTATTCTGCGCAGCACATGTTAAATTGTTGTGTTGACACATATAACATGTTGTATGAAAGTAGGATTCCTGGGAATCCTTAATCCATGCAAGGCATTGAATTCATTGCTGTAAAAGATAAGGCCTTAAAGTGATAGTTCAGGTTTTTGGACATGAAGTTGTGTGAAACGCTGACCATCTGTAGCTCTGATGTGACGGTGTCACTACTCTCAGCGAGCCTCCTGCTCTGAGAAATCGCCCGTAGCTTACCGGAGAAAAAGTAGTTCTGAAGATGTACGGGGGACACGTAACCAAAAGGTTTTAAGCTACAAAAAAGTATGCATGTGTTTTGTTAGACTATTTCAATCATTTTAAAACATCCCCGCGTTACGTCAGACCTTGCTATCAATTGGGATTATTTTCTGGCCAGTATCACTCCACTGTGCAGGCCTGCAAGACAGCACGCCAACAGAAATCAATAAGACAGTTCATCACCACACCGTGCAGGTGCGCAGGATAGCAACGGCTAACGAAAACTTCATCGGCTGTTTCCAACTGAGAACCAGTAGGCTATTATTAGTGAGGAAAAAGATGTACTAGCCCTATATATACCTACTACTACAGCTTTGGCTTGGCTAACTTTGGCTTGTGTCAATTGGGATGAACCTCGCTACCAAGCCGGCGAGGGTGAAGCAACTGCATGTATGTCAGGCTCACTTCAGCTGCCCACAGATCCCGATGGACAGAGAAAACGCAATTTCCGCACTGCTGTGCCCAAAGAGAGATATATTACCTAATACCAGTCTATATAATGATGTCTGTTGCTGATTGTCTGTAAAACAAAATGTTTGATTGAACTAATTGTGGAGAGTTTTATACGCGGCCTTGTTTTACCGTAGGCATTTAGTTTATTATAGTGCTAAATCCATGACATGAGTAATCAATCACATAGAAATGTGAATTCATATGTGATTACGACCAGTCTCTGCTTTGTTCTGGTGGTGGGTTAGCCAAAGTTGCCTACGGGTTACATCTGTAACAGGAAACTGATGGAATTGGGAGCCGGCGATGTTTTTATTCCCACAGCTGTTCGCACCATTTTGGTATTCCTCTGTTTACCGACAGCAGCTGACGAGGGTGTGTCGTGAGCCTGAGCCGGTGTTTGCGCTGTAGTAGTAGGTATATATAGGGCTAGTACATCTTTTTCCTCACTAATAATAGCCTACTGGTTCTCTGTTGGAAACAGCCGATGAAGTTTTCGTTAGCCGTTGCTATCCTGCGCACCTGCACGGTGTGGTGATGAACTGTCTAATTGATTTCTGTTGCCGTGCTGTCTTGCAGGCCTGCACGGTGGAGTGATACTGGCCAGAAAATAGTCCCAATTGATAGCAAGGTCTGACGTAATGCGGGGATGTTTTAAAATGATTGAAATAGTCTAACAAAACACATGCATACTTTTTTGTAGCTTAAAACCTTTTGGTTACGTGTCCCCTGTACATCTTCAGAACTACTTTTTCTCCGGTAAGCTACGGGCAACTTCTCAGAGCAGAAGGCTTGTTGAGAGTAGTGACACCGTCACATCAGAGCTACAGATGGTCATCATTTCACACAACTTCATGTCCAAAACCTTAACTATCACTTTAATTGGTATTTAAATGTTAAAACCAGTCTTTCAAAAATCTTAAAAATGCTGAGACATGGGAAGGAGGATTTTATGAATCTTTTTTTTTTATGTTGCATTGTAAAATCTCAGAGCAAATGGTAACATCTATTATTTGTTTATAGTTTATCGCATGCCTCTCGCATTAACGTCATGCAACTCAGGATAGCAGCACAAACAACACTCATATTTTGTTTTTCGTAGGTCTGACGAACAGCTGTCACTGCTCCCTGGACGACATGGGGAGGTGCAAATTCAACTAAACTTTGCTACTTAACCAAGATTTTGTGGCATGACTGAAACCATAGACTGTCTAAAATAATGGATGTAGCTACCGTGATGTCACCCATTAGTTTGTGGAGCCTTGAGTTCAGCATTTGACTCATAGACTGTAGCGACACCTTGCAGACAGCCTGGCACTCAAGCGGCCCTGCCCTAAGATATGCATAACTGTAACATAGGGTTCTATGGGAAGTGACTGACTTTCAGAAGCAGCCTCAAGTGGCTATTCAAGGAACTGCAGTTTTTGATACCTCTGCTGTGGCTTCATTTTTCAGCCCTGGTGGTTACTGCTTGGTTGAAACCACCACACAGCAATGAATAAGAGTTAAGGTGTATTTTATGCAAAAAGTTTTTCAAACTTGGCATGATGGGAGTCAAGGCAGTGGAATCCCACATGCAGAGTGAGAAACACAAAATTGGCAAGACAACTCTCAAGGAAAATTGGCCAACAAATGCCAGGAATTTGATGATTTTGTTTTCTCCAGTTTTGGTTATTGTAAAAAAATCTTAAAAATGTCCTAAATCTAGCCTGCCATAAACTGTAGTAACCCTGGAAACTGAGCTTATATTTGTGCAAGTTAGAAAAAACATAAATAATGATGATAAAATAAGTAAAATAGAAAGATATTTATGAATGTGTCAGGTTTAATCTTAAACTTACATACCCTTACCTCACTTAACCCCTGACATTGGAGCACGGTTGAAACAGAGACCGCACAGAATATAAAGTGTTTGCACAATTCATGGCCGTGATTTTCAGTCATTACGATACTGTGCAAGGACAAACCCTCATCTGGCTTCTTAATGAGGATTATTGTTTGTGCGTGCTGCATGGGCCTCGGAATATTAATTGTATATTTAAATAACATTACTTACCAGTCTAGATTAAATATCAACAGGGTCATCACCATAATATTTGGGCACCTTAGAGGCTAATTATTGCTAAAGGACAAACTGCAGTTAGTTCTCCGTGTTACAGTTTCCCAGTCTTTATGGAACAGTTTCGTCTGTTTCCTGTGAAACCTCGGCTCCAGAGAGGACTCCAGCGGGTCACATTGGTGCGAGTGATGTGATGCTGTTTTATATTTGAATGACTAAATGTGACCTTTGAGATTAGAGGAGGAGTTGCTTCTCAGGGGGCTGAAGAGAGTCCCCGCTGCTATGAAGCTCATGTCCCTTTGATCCCTCTGTAATGAGAATAACACCAGGCGTTGTGGTCACTGAACACATTGACACACCACTGGAGAGCCGACAGCTCTACTGCCTGGTACTAGAAGCGGTGGTGTGTGTGTGTGTGTGTGTGTGTGTGTGTATGTATGTCTGTGTGTGCATGCGTGTCCTCAGGTACAATAGTGCCTGGAGACATGTAATATATCCACTGGGATTTACTATTTGGCTATAATGCACTGCTTCATGCGGTAATTTGCCGTTAACATACCGTATGAATGATGTATGCAAATACACACCATTTGTCATGCCAATTAAAATGCCTCACAGGGCAATACCACTTATGATTAGACACACCAAGTCCTCTCCTATTCTCCAAACAAGGAAAGTTGAATCAGTAAAAAAACGGGGTCTGGGCTTCTTTGTGTTGCGCTGACTATCCAAAGTTCTCAGTTGATGCGATGCCACACATTCAAGTCCGAGGGCACTCTCTCTGACCTGAAGACGACTCTGGTGAAACCCAGTTCTCTGAGACATCTTCAGAGATCCACTGAAGATCAATCATGACCGGACCCGTCCCCACGAGACCCTTAGTAACAGCCACTGATTGCTTTCTGCTGTGCAGGCCGTTAAGTGGAGTCTGGCAATGGGCTCCTGGACAACACTTAACAATCAATCAGAGGGCACAACCACTTCTCATTGCATGCTGGTTCTTCCCCTGCATTACACACAAACAATAATTCAGGTGGGCCAGAGTGACACTTAAGAATCACGGCCGGAGTATGCCCCATGATTTAGCTGGAGAGGGATACGCTGGACTGTAGATAGAAACTTGAGTTGCAGGATTTACATAAACCCAGTGATTGAGGACTCGCCCACTGTCATTTGGACAATACTGTACGGATACGGGAGCACGCATTCGATGCCTGTCATGTGTCTTTATCCTTTGTCTTTGACTATCAAAGATTACCAGTTGTTTGACTTTGAGAATGGAACAAGGAATTATTTCTCACCAATATTTCCCCACTTTTATTGCCTCGGAGCCTCATCACAGCAACGAGGTTATGAAACGGATTTGTAAAACCTCCTCTCTGAGACTGCATTTCACAATTTTATAAATATATCACTGGCCTTTTGAAATATTCTGTTACAAATAGTTTAGGCATTTTGTCGGGCTAGTTGTTCACCAAGGACAAAATACAGAGACGTTAGGAAATACAATATAAATATGATCAAAATAAGGCCAAGGCTGTTTAGAGCTTTGTGCCTTACCAGTGTAACTAGATATGCAGTAGAAATTCTGCCATAAAAGCCTGGACTTAAAGTTTGCCTATTGATTAAGGATTCCATTGACTTAATGAACCTTAAACCCTCCATCAGATGACTAGCCAATATATGCTCTAATCTCTAAAACGGATGTCTGGCTGTGGTTCCTTTTAAATGAATTGATCTACTCAGCTCTCCCCAAATGGGGAAATGGGCAAGTATTGATATGATTCTTGACTCAGTGATGGATGTGTGTGATAGTAAAACACGAGCTACATGGGCCAGCGTGCTGTAGGGTAAGCAGAAATTCAGAGAACAGCTTTACCGGAGCTCTTCAAAGACAAAGCAATATCATTTGTGTCACTGCCAATACTCAACCAACCTGTTTGTTGCCTTGTTTTTTGTTTTTTTTTTACAAAAAGGAAATAAAGCTCAGACATATGAAGGAAACATCCACATTCCCATTGCTTTGGACTCTGAAGGTTTTTGAATAATTTCATGTCAAGAATAATTATCTATTTCTGTCTATGTGTCTGTGAAATTATCCAAGATGTTTTTCCTTTATTTTCCATCGATTTCCAAATTGATTTTTGTTGCACTTTCAGCTGTATATCAGGCCTGCTTATAGATACTTTAGCAAAGAAAGTCAATTGAAGGCTAAAATCCTTCTCTGCGGTGGAGTAAAGCAATCCCAGCAAGCTTCACAAGAGCATCACAATGGTTTTGTGTGATGTTCAGACTGCATGGCAAATATTTATCCAAGTCAGATTACACCCGAGGGAGACGGAGATGTGTGCATCCCTCCATCCCTCCGTTGTTGAGAAATGCATAGGGCGATTGTTTTGGCAGAGGTTAGAACTTCTAACTGTTCACTTCCCACAACAGGAAACCATTGTTCTGTCTCTCTGGCATAATAAGCGTGAGTGCCATGAATAATCACCAGTGTGTCAACTAGCTGTATTGTGATCCTCAGCACTGGTGAGCCTCAGATGGCATCAAATAATTTTGTCTGTCTTCCCCTCTGAAAGCTACGCAGCCAAGAATGTTTGATGTCCCTGCAGTTCATTTCAATAGCAGAAAGGCATTTTGAGAAAATTGAAACAACCTATTTCTCCCTCTGATCTTCTCCGGCTGTACGTGGTTGTCAGAAATGTTCAGCTTTTCTTTGACGTACGATAACGAGTCAGCTGTAGAAGTCAAAGGCCCTGATAATTTGAGCTCTTATTTTATAAACTCATTTCTTGTCACTAACTACTGTGATGAAGGCAGAAATAATAAATCAAAAACACATTTCCAAAGATCTGAAGATTGTATTGTAATTGTCAGTCTAGACGGAAATTGTAATTAGGGAGAGGAAATTGTTTCAGGGAAGCACTTGAATTTTAAAATGAACCATCAAATTATGTAAACATTTAATTATAGACCAATTTTCTCAGACTGTTCCTTGTCTGGCCCTGTTGTCAGACCCTTGTTCTCTCCTCGTCACCGGAGCTATTGAAGGGTTCAGGTAGAAAATGCACAGCAATTATTTTGGTCACAATTAGGATAATTATCTTATATATCTCACTCTGCGTTTGACACGAGGGGCATTTGACTGATGACTGAATAACACGTTAGCGTGCTATTATAGGTTCGTGTGTTGTTTTGTAAGCCTGGTGCTATGATCACAGGTTGATCTCATGAAGGCCCACTGCATGATTCTATTTCTGGGCTTCACACTCTTTCATGGTACCAGCAAACCTCTGCAATTACATAATTGTGGCGTCCATGTGGCCCTTGTGTGTGCCTCTTTTAATTTGTAAATTATTAGATTATTGTTCTGTAATACTCCCAAGCGTATCACTTTCTCCTCTGTAGCTTTCTAAATCACACTGGCGACCAGATAGTTAAGAAATTATAGAGACAAGACAATTTAGGAAGCAAGTCAAACATTAAAACACAGTCTGTATATGGAATAGGGTTCAGCCAATATGTTTTTATTTCAAGGGCCAATATGAATTCTGATCTTTGGTAGTTAAAGAGACCAATATTTGGAGCTAGTGGTGGGTTACAGTAATATGTTTCTTTAGCAGTAACAAAGTAATATGATACATTACTAATAGGATATTGGGTAATATCATTACATTTACTGTGTCACACAACACAATACCACCTGAAATTAAGTGATTGTTGTTTGTATTCTTTTATCAATCCACACATCTGCCAGTACACCACCAGAAAAAGATCCTTTTTTAAATTTTGTATCTTGTCATGCCACTACAGGCTACAATGTAGAAGGGTACCAGTGATCAGCACATCTGGGTGATGCGTGTTTCCTTTCACATACCCTACGATGGTTAAGCAACACTGACACACTGTCCTTGTCTTACACACAGCTCTCTCTGTTGCTGGTGTACTGGGACACCATGTCAAGTTCTGCCTGTTACATGCATTGTCTTCTTTGAAGATACACTTCCGTTTTCACAGGAAATTTATCGTTTATATACAGTCTCTTTCAAAATAAACGCATTATGTCTGTATAGCACCGCGCAAACACAACAAACACACGTGGTTTGGTTTAGGCAACAAAAACACGTGGTTAGGTTTAGGCAACAAAATACGGTTAGGATCGGGCAACAAAAGCAAGTGGTTAGGTTTAGGAAAAAAGAACAGGGTTTGGCTTTAGAATCTTACGGTAGGCGAACACCGCTATCTCGGGTGAAAGTCGGTGTTTGTTGGACCCATCCGCCACCGCTCCCACCTGCCTAACTTGGACTTTCGACACCTTAACTTTTGTGCTTGTCCTGCTGTGTTTCCCCCTGAAAAAACATAAAGACATCAAACGCTAGCCAATGGGCTCCAAGATTGCATTTCAGCCAATACAATCTGCCTTTCCACGCGGATGACTTTTATAAACGGATTTAACGCAGGTTGAATGCACATCAGCAGGTCTGCGTTATATACCTCTTGTGCAGTGGTTCAGTGGTAGTTGATGAAGTGGGTGTACTACTAGGAAGATGGGTATGTTACAAATGGCTTATTGGCTGATAGGTGGGTGTATTGTTAAAAGGAACTAGTGATTGAACCATGATCAGTCGTCCCCTTATATGGAGCCATTGTTAACATACTGCTTTTGTAAACTGTAAGAGCAGTCTTACTGTGGGCATGCAGTAGACTTATTCACAACACAACACAACAGAGAGTGCAAATATATACATGTTAACTGCTTTGGATAAAGTGTATACAGTTGCAAAGGACGTGTGCAGTTTGGCCTGAGCCATTAAGCGGACCTATCCCTTGTGGAACCTTGCTTGAAGTATGCACTATTTACAACACTTGCTTGCTAAATTGAGACAAGCATAGTTTTTCTCACCTATATTACTGACCCAACTATAATTGACCTTATATTAGAGGTAGCATGACCCCACTGGACACTTACAAAATAGCAATATTGTCAAGTGGCAATGTGAAAAGGCAACAGCTCTGCCTGGCATTATAGAGCTACATTTCCAATGAACAGGTTCGCTATAGGCTTAAGGGGGTTGGGGGGGCATGACACTCACACCTCTTGCTGTGACACCAGCATGACATGAAATCAACATGAACTGGTTACACAGGAACAGGCGCCTTTCCGGCTCCTGTTGTGATGGAGGATGGAAAGATAAAAAAAAACTCTGCTCCAAGCTTGATTGACTCTGAGTAGTAAAAAGGAAGAAACCCCGGTCCAGCAACCAAAATTAGCACAGTACAAACATGGACTCAGAGGCCAACAACAGAGTGGCTTAGCAGGGTGGAGGAACATCACTCATGCAGGGTCACACAAACAATACAGATCTCATATGATAGCCCTCTCCACTTCACCCTCATAGGGCGGTGAAGCAGACTTCAGACATGATTTAGACTTGTTAATAATAATGGAAACACTTTCAAATATTCTGAAGGCACTGTGTACATTTCTGCCACAGCAAAGTTTTGATTATTACAACTTTCTGTAATCCACTAATGCATCACAGTATGTGCCAGCCAAAGGTGTTTGACGCTGAATCAAAACACAAAGCTGTGTTGCAGCTTTCAGTGGATCAGTACCATCAGTTATAGCCTTTGGTTTTGGGGAGTTCGAAGACTTTGCTCTAAATTGAAGAACTGTCATGCAAGTCCATTCCTCTTCCATCATGAGGCCGTCTGTAAACACAGGTGGACACTCTCTCAAAAGAAAGGATCTCTCCTCTGCACCAGACTTGGCTGACTGCTGGGGCAATGGTTAGGCTGTAATGCTCCAAACATATCTGCATGCACCTCATATGCAGAAGACCCAAGAGAACCACTGTGTTAGCCGCTGCCAGTAAACCTAAAAACTGCATGAGAATCAAGGCTGTCATTGTTGTGCATCTGGGCTCAGAGCGTCCGGTGTTTAGTGTGGCAGAAGTCACTTCCACTCCTGGATAAAGCACCTGCTTGATGAGCCGAGGGGAGCTCTCCTTCTTTTTCTTACCTGGTGGGGTAAAGCATCAACTGCACTGTGTAGAACATAGCTGACTCTGGAGACCAGGCCAAAAATAATCTTAAGGTCATTTAGGTAGAAGAAGACTCTACTACCTTGGCAGAAACCTTGGCACCCAGAAAGTAGCTGAAAAGCAGTGAGCTGTATTTGTAAGCCACTCCCTAGAAAGCTACACAGGGGAACTTTTCATCTCAGGGCGCCACTGCAACATAAAAATAAACATCTTTCAAGTCTATAGTGGTGAACCACCTGGCTGAGCCAGCTCTAGTAGCCATTTTAATGTTAGCAGAGAGGCATACTTACCCTGCAAGCATTCAGTGGATGGAAATCCAGAATGGGTCTTGTGCTTTGTCTTTGTGGGAACCAGGAAATAGTCAAATTCAAGTCCTCTCTCCCTGTCCTCCACTGGAACTGTTAAAATAACCTCCTCGAGCAGCAGGTCCAAAATTTAAATGAGAGGAACATTCATTTGTTCTTGATAAAGTGCGCATCTAGAGGATGTGAGGCCCACTGAAAGTGCAGGGAATGGCCATCAGTGTTGGGCAAGTCACTCTCGAAATGTAATACATTACATATTGCCCGTTGCCTTTATTTAAAATAATAAGTTACATTACAAAATAAGTTACCTATTGCATTACTTTAACCAAAATGACCTCAGAAAAATCAGTAGGCATTTTAAATGGATGAGGGTCATGTTGTTTCACAGCAGATAATCAGAGCACAGAAGGTCCAGTTTATTACAGTTAATTTCTTATCCAGTGCTGCGCAGGTCCGACCCATTCATGCATTCACGTACAGTGGTTACCACTTTGCATTAAAAATTCCCTGCTTATATTATCAGTAGTATGACAATATAGAACAATTAAATAGCCTAGACCATTTAAGATAAATGAATAGCCTTGGACACAGGGACACAGAGTATAAAAGTCTAATAATTATGAGATATGAATAAATATTTGTGGGCCTATGAAATTAAACACAGTAAACAAATACTGAGGTTAGCACAACAGACAGAATGGCGTGTAAGTAAATCACTATGACGAACACACTGGAAATGATAACACACAGGATCACTGGCACTCTTCTATAAGGTAGCGTATAATGAATGACATGACAACACACAACAACCTAGGGGGATGTTTTTTTGTGGTGGCGCACTGGCGGAAGTGGAGCGGTGTAGATGAATGAAAACAATAAACGGTTTATTTTGGGTGGTAACGTGTTACATGACATTGTAAATATAATAATATTACCCGAAATCCTGTTGGTTATATTACTACTATTGCTACTGCTTTGTTGTAACGTGTTACTTTTGTAGCATGTTACCCTCAACGCTGATCGCCATGACATGTTAGCTGGTAGCATGTTAGCTTTTGTCACTTCTGATGAAAGTCTCACAGCGCTGCAAGAGGAATGACTAGATGATTGCTCAGAATAAAAACCAGCATGTGTTTATTTATGATTAATTCATGCAAATCATGAAAAATGCCTGTTTGTTATTGTCAAGGTAACCAACAATTACCAGTAATTGCTTGCAAACAAAGTTATTCACAGTAATGTCTGTTTTCTCAGGTTGTTTGTTTGTTGCCGTCTGCAGAGGCAGTAGTGTCCACAGAAAAGATAGAGCAGCTGTGCAAAACTAAGAAAACTGCCCCAGCTAGCAAAGTGTAATACTGCTGGGCTACATGTACTTCTAGTGCACAGAGACTGTGTGTGTGTGTGTATGTGTGTGTGTGTGTGTGTGTTTTCCAGTGAGGGTATGGTGAGGTACAAGCCCTGTTCACAGTGATGTCACGCAGCCTCTCCGCAGACTGGCTGAGTAAGAGGAACAACAGAATTTCAACTGGAGAGATCAATTATAGATAGAAGAAAATGAATGGGAAAAGTAATTTAATAAATTATTGACTTGATGTCTTATATCATGTACAAAAGCAAATGAAAAATTAGATTGTGCATTTGGATGAAGTTGAATTTAAAGAGCTTCAAAATTATATTTAATTAGACAAAGAAAAAAAAAAGTGTCATGGGTATATGAAGTTTCACTGGGAAGGGTAAATTAATGATCGCATTTGCGGCAATAGCAAATGACGTGTCAACGCAGAGTGTGACTGTCTGGAAAGGCAAGGGTTGGGTGGGGGTGGCATTTGAAAGAGTCAACACCACAGTGGTCTTCTGTCTTCCCTTTTTCCCATTAGATGGACAGATTGGAGAGAGAGTTTCTCTGCTCTGTGGACTCTACTGTCAACACATTACTAGCTGCTAATACAATAAGACATCCGCTGTAAAAGATGCTAGCTTGGCATGTTGAGTATACAACTACAGATGGGTATCAAATTAAAGGAAAACCCCTCGTAAATTGTCCGAGTAAGATATTGGGCCACCATGAGCCTCCTATCTGAACTCTACCAGAGGAATGAACAGATATTCCCTCATTTGGTGTTTGGTGCAGCTGGAGAGCGCTGTGCAACATGCTGGTACAAAATCTCCCATTGATGTTCAGTTGAATTGAGATGTGATGAGTGTGAAGGCCAGAGAAAATGACTAACATCATTTTTTTCATTTATTAAACCATTCAGTGAACCCTTGTAAACAACCAGGGTACAGCTGCCTATTCCAGCAGATATTGAGCAAGAGGCAGGGTACACCTTGAACCAGTTGCCAGTCTTTAACTCAGCTTTGACCACATCTATGGGTAATTCAGAGCTGTATATTCAGAGTGTGGAGAGAACCCATGCAAGCAGAAGGAAAACGTTGAAGCACCACATATAGAAAGCCTCAGCCTGCTGGGGTTGTAAGGTGACAGTGCTTAACCATTTTATACATGCAGGGACAAATAATCTGTTGTTCGTAACCTTCATGTTTCCTCTGACCTTTTTCCTTTATACGTGATTTATAATTTCATTGTGATGTAGCCCTTTTGTTAATTTTGTTCGTGTTTCTTTTTGTCATGAAGGGAGAAATCTGATAGACATTTAAGGAAGTAAGGAAACCAAACCATCGCCTATGTCAAGAGTTCTGCATCCTCTCCATTCCAGTGATGTACACTTAGTTTTAGGCTATGTCTACTCAGTGTCAGTTGTCTGTTTCTTCAGCCTGGTCTCACTCCCAACTCGTTAAATACGGACGCTTGATCAATGGCTCTTGGCATCAGACATCGATGCACAGAGGCACCCTTTAGCAGCGGTTTGAGACGCACAAGGGGGCAGCATTTTTGATGCTGATAATGGACTTGCACTTGAATAGCGCCTTTCTAGTCGCTTTTTACACTACGAGACACATTCACACACTGGTGGTCGAGGCTACCATATAAGCGGCTGAAAGCCGCTGATCTTCCGATTAGTGGATGACCTGCTTTACCTCTGAGCCACAGCTGCCCTACCAAAGCAAGAAAGTCCAAATTGGGCAGGTAGAAGGGAAGATGGTTGCAAACATACTCCGGACTTTTACCTGGGAGACCGCTGTTTGTGTCCCGTATGAAACCAAAAGTCAATGAAGTTATTTTAATGACAGTGTAGTGTGCTAGTATGTGTAGCATACTATGCTAGTGA
Source organism: Epinephelus fuscoguttatus (assembly GCF_011397635.1). NCBI lineage: Eukaryota > Metazoa > Chordata > Actinopteri > Perciformes > Serranidae > Epinephelus > Epinephelus fuscoguttatus. The sequence goes on along the minus strand of NC_064753.1, from coordinate 29,087,887 downwards.
CATATTTCACATGACCTCATATTATGGTAACAAAGGTGCTTACTTTGAGCCAAACTATGTTTTTTTTCTAAGCTTAACCACATTATTTTGTTGCCTAAATCTAAGGAACCTAAAAACAAAGTGTTTCACCTATGTTCGAAGTTAATTTGGAGACTGTATTTAACGAGCAACAACTGTGAAACTGAAACTGTAAAACTAGAAGTTTATTTTGAAAAGAGACAATGCATGCAATGAGTGTAAATTGACACGCTGTCCCTGAGGGTCCAAAACTGACATAGGAGGGGTACCTAGTGTATATCATATTTTGACGTGCTGATCCACTGACCAAGTGTGGGTTTTTGATCATTTGGGAATGTGTTGGTCTCTCTGCAGCAGTTTGATGTGAGTTCACTGCTCATGAAAGAAAATTCCCACACTCTCTGTGTCATTTTCACATCTGAAACTGATATTGTCATGTGTTATGGCAAAAGGGTGTGCTCACATAGAAAATTCAAAGGATACTTGTGGCTGTGGCAAGAAAGTATTTGTAACAACTCTGCCAGCATGTGATGTAACACTAATTTAATCTAAAATATTGAAGAAAAACAACAAAAAAGACAGAAAACACACTGATGAAAACACAGTTTTTTGATAGTATAGTATAAACATGTTACATTTAGCCCAATGTAAAGTATGGGATACAGTGCTGTGGGTTTGGATTTGGTGTGAACTTTATTTTACACTGTTGTTTTATTATTCTAAAGGACATGTTCAATGCTGAATTAAACATTGGTTTCCAGACTTAAAAAGCCGATATGCTGGCTCACACAGCAGCCCCAGGAAAGTAAATACAGATTGTAATTAGATGGGGAAAAGTTGGATTTCACTCTCTCCTTTGCATGAACTGTGATGTGATGAAGCCATGGGACAAATAAGGGGGAGAGGGGAGGAGCAGCAGTGGGGGGGAGGGAGGGAGGAGAGATGGGGGAATAAAGACTAATTTATGTGTGAGCTTCCAATGCCATCTCTGGGACGCTGTATCCCCTTAGACTCTGTCGCCTGGCGTCTGGAGAGGCAGAATGCAAATGGAGCAGGTTTCTAGGTGAGGTTGGGCACAGTCACAGGCCCATGTTGGGACCCGGTTGTGCAGTTGCTAAACAAGTGTTCTTTGTCATGCTGGGCCCCTGGGGTTGAGCCAAACGAATCCTATCATCTGCAGTGTTGTGTTACTTAAGCAAAAATACTCAAGTTTGCAGCCACTATTTATAAGATGAAAGACCCTCTTCGGGGAATGTCAGAATTAGTTATTTTTTTCCCCCAATTAATTTGTGTAGTGAGTATAGTTTCATGGTCCCTGCATGGGCTCCCCAGTGGATTTGGTTTGGTGTGCTGTGTGTGTGCTCGATAGTCAATGTGTCAAAAACTCAAGGAATAAGGGACTGTTTACCGGCTTTGTTTTGTTTGCTGCTATGAGCCCAGTTCAAGAAGCAGAGCTCACTCTCACATTACAGAAAACTGTCTTTTACTAGTGGATTTATTTTAACGAAAAACATCCATGTCGTCTAATGTGTTTTCTCTTTCTCTCCCCGTGCCTTTGCTAATCTAATGAATGCTTACACACTGACTAATACCAGACCAGAGTCCTTGATGAATTAAGGAACACTGTGTTGACTAATTGACAAAATCATTGAAAAGTAAAGATAAAATCCTCACTGTAATTGAATGTGAAGCATCATTTATCTATAGATTTGTACCAGACTACTTTATTGGATTGCTTTCCCGCGCCTGAAATATGCTTCAGCAAATTGACCTAAATTCTCATGGGGAACATAGAAATCAGCTAAATTTACTTTAAATATACTTCTTTCAAATCTATGATGTGGAGTTTTACAATACACCCTCCCTAATCACTGAGGTTCAGTGCTAAAATCTCTCATCCTCATTGTGCAAAAGCTGTATGTCGTCAGGCATTGCTGCAGCCCTGGAACCGAATAAGGTGCTAATAAAAAATGTGTGACTCTACTAATGAATCTGATTCTGCAGTTCTGTAACTCAAGCACTTAATTATCATAAGACATTCGCTAATGTGCTCATTCAAATGGGCAACACTTTGCTTGGAAAAAAACTGCATGGCTTAATGACTTGAGAAAAGAGCCTGATGACATCCTGCTCTCTTATCAACACTTCCCAAAGACTGGCACGGGAGATGGTGGGTGGATATGATCAAACTGGCCTATAAATGAAGCCACTAAATATTCATTGGCGTCTAATGTGGTCACAGAGTCACTGAGATGCACCATTTATCAGTCAACTCCTCATATTTTTATACATTGATCTGGATTTGAGTGGAGACCAAGAAAACCAGGAATCTAAATGGTAGTCACTCTTGAGATCTAAGGGTAAGGAAATGATGCCATCGCGCTTTGTTCTAACATCTGCTCGTGAAAAGAGATAAAAAGAATGGAAGCATTACAGGATATTTTCAAGCGCCTTTTGCTCCGAGTCTAAAATAGGTCTACTTTGACAACCAACATCAAAGTAAGTCATTATGGGCTGTATATGATCCATCCATTAGCTGCACACTCAACTTTCCTGGCATTAATTGCTCTTTATGTGTCTCTACGCATGCACGCTTGTTTGTGTATGTGTGCGCATTTGCCAGCGTGTGTGTGAGCGGTGTATATGTGTGCCCACACACACTCACACAGCCTGTTCAGACAAGTAGAGGTGTAAAATTAAATCCCTCAGTGCAGTTGCATGCAGATGATGTGCTTCAATGGCCTAGCTGCTCTTTGCACCATTGTAATTGAATAACCTACAGAAAAGTCATCACATTCCCACTTTGCTATTCCCTCTCCATGTAACATGTAAAAAGTCCTCTTGTAACTACCTGGGAGAGCAACCCATCAACAGCTGTTAGAGCTGACTTGAAGGTTAAATATTAGGAAGGAATCCAATTTCTCTTGTCTATTCAGCTCAGCGGTGTGTTAGATTGCAGCTGGACTGTGCTTACGGAGTGTGGGATATGAAGTGGGCTAATCAATCCCCTCTGCTTCATTCTCAAATTCCTCTCATATCAGGTCCCTGCCCCCCGGGCAGGCCTTCTGCTTTCCGAAAGCCAATTCCACACGAAATAAGAACTGTGACCTGCAGCTAGAGGGTGAAGTTGAGTTTTCCCTTCATGATTAATCTCTTCTTGGGTGGTTTTCAGAAAAAAAGGAGAGGGGGGAGGATAGAGCGAGAGGGTGAAAAAAAAATAAGAAAACATGCAAGTCGCTGCCTTGTGACCTGCAAGTTTTTTTTCCTCTGAATGAGCCCGGTGCACTGGAGCCTGCTTATCTCCCGAGAGAAAGACAGAATTCATTTTTTGACAAGGTTTCATGTTGACATTGAGAAAATGAACTACCCGATTCTATGATTAAACCTGGGCTGTCATAATTGTCATCTGAACTGTGGTGACGATGAAAATTTGAGGGTTTTTTTCTTTTTCATAGCTTCTTGTTTGGAGGAGTTGGAGCTCAAGGAATGGAGCCTTGATTCGAAGCTTTAGAAACTATACTGCTCTCAGAGGCAGGGACAAAATAGATTTTGCTTTGTTGTGAGAGGATAATAACATTATACAGTATATGAGAAAAAAATCTAACACAAGATGCAGGCCAATAGACTCACAGCCTAAAAATATCCCTTAATATCTCACTTCAAAAGGGATTTAAAATAATAATAAACACTGGTGATTACAAACATATTGGCGATATGACCTCAAACAAAGGAGCGTGCCCTTATTATTGAGCAGATGGGCTGCTAGAGTTGAAGGGTAAAATGATATAACCTTAAAGTGCCAGTATCGCATTTTACAGGTTATAATGGCATCTGTCACCGAGAGTGGACCTGTCAGACACTACTTTCATGCAGTTGAATTGCTCATAATGGCTGTTTCTCCTGGTTCAGACCCACTTTTAGAGGCAGGGTGATGTCTGTCTGAGGAACACTGACGTTAAAAGCATTGAGCTAGAATGAGATGGACTTATGGACCATTTCTGCTCTGCCATTGTCCTTTACTCAATGTTTTTGAACTAGGTTATCCTCTTTGTTAAAGAAAAACTCCCCGGAGGACAGTTACGACGTCAGCGTTAAATGGTCAACACTGAAAGCAACAGTGTAGAAGGAATGCGCTCACACGGGGACTCTAAAAGGCCTCTAGAAATGTTTACATTTTTAATGCCATAATGATGATCCCGCATTCAATGTACATGTTTTACTCACCCATCTTGTAAATATTTTACATGTGTAAAACATTCCATTTGGAAAAACAGCCCATTTGCCCACTGCCACCTACCAAACAAATTGGTTCAGAACAACAAAGTTCAATCTATGTCTGAATATGTCTTTGTTTGTGTGTTTTCCCCTCTCCAGCAGTGCACTTATGAAAGTGTTCTGCATCAGAGATAAGGTATGCTGGCCCACTGGGAAGCGAGTGAAAGTGGGTTTTAGAATGTGTGGGAGACCAAATTCCTACAGCTAGAAGTACCTCTGCGCCAGGCTAAACAGTGGGCACAGGCCTCAACACACACCCTAATGGAAGAGTGAAGTAGCATACAGTGTTGGAGTGCAGGTTTGGGCTGAGGTAAACAAGGCTCTTCCCACTGCTGGTCCAAGAGCCTGTAAGTTATTCATTAAAGATACGTCAGTGCGGGCCCTCTCCACCTATTCCCACAGAAAGCGTCCCATTGTGTTTTCTGTAATTTAAGGTGGTCCGCTTTCCAATCAGACAAATTAAGCCTCGGTTATTACACGTAACGTTTTTCAAAAGCTGCAATCAGGCATTATCTAATCAGCTTAATCTGCAATTTATCTACACTTTGCAAATGCTTTGTGGAATAAATGAAAACCAATGTTCGCAAAAATGTGTTTTTTAAAAAAAAGTTAAAAATATGTGTATGTAATTTGGCAGAGGTATTTTTTTTATTAGTTGATGCTAATGAAAGGCATTGACAGTCATTAATTAAGCCTCGTTTTGTTCTGATTGGAATGGCAGAAATTAAAAAATATGCTGCAGTGATTCTTTTTCTGTCATCAGATTTTATTCATTTAGGTGACATACTCTGTGTTTGGTGGCGTATCCGCTCTGCATTGCTGGGCAGTCTCACATAATTGCCAAAATGTTACCAAAAGGCACACATGTTTTTGCAGAACAGAATAACAGAATACAGAATAATCAAATAATGAACGTAAACTCAAAATTACAATAATGTGCAGAACAGCTTGTGTAGTAAAAGCAACCTAAACATCAACATGATGTTTGAATTTTGAAGATTTTTTTTCTTAGCTTGTCCACTCTTTCAGTCCCAGTCAAAGTGGAACAGCATGTTTTAGATAAAGTGGGACAGTCTCTTAGGCTTTGCAATGGAGGAAAGAAATCCAATTTACTTTAAAGGACCACATGTACTTAAGTGAGGCAAGTCTCTGGTTCTGGCAGTGTTATTTTAAATCGGGTCAGAATCTTTTGGCCCATTTATATCAAGAAGAATTAATGCAAATAGTGGTGTTCAGGAATTTACTAAAAAAATATATATGTCAGTGATCATTTATTATTTTACTCATGACTCAGAGAAGAAAGCAATCACGTTATTCATTACCCATTGCTTTCTAAATGTCACTCTTACCTGCCATTATCTGACACCTGCAAAACAGGAGTCTGGTTTTAATTCAGTGCATAAGATTTTATGTGTAATACAATTTTCACCAGACCAGTACCTGTATGGTAATTACTGAAAATCATTAGGCTGCATAGTGCATTACTTTAAGTCATTTTATGTCTTGTATTTGTAAAGCTCAATATCAGTACAATGTTTCCATGACTATTGAAAAGCCCAGAGCAGCAACAGGCCAGAAAACTCCACAAAAACATTCCAGCAAATGAGGGAAAAAATTGAAGAAACCTTTGGAGATGAATTTTAAAGTGCAATCCACAGCTGGAGTGTAATACCTCCTAAAATATAGGTAGCAAGCAAGTGAACTCATAGATGTCAGATATATTCATGCAACGACAACATTTAGGGAGCCTATCGATGCCCTTAGCGAGCCTATGCAGTGGCTTGCTGTTGCTCTGAAAAAAGGTGCGCAAAGCTTCGCCATAATAGAGCTAGGGCGGTGTTACATGTGACACATGGCATAGCCTATTCACTGACGCACAGGGCAGGTTAGGACGTCATCAATTGGAAACACTGAAACAGCACAATGTTTGCTTTCAGTTAGGAAGAGGTAACACGGGCCGTGGAAAACAGGCAGTTATAACAAATGAGCAGAAAGTTTTTATTGTTACAATACAGCATTGTGATTCATTACTTATACATAGTATTGACTATGACAGTATTTATGAGATAATGTTGCTGTACTGACAAATAAAATATTGGGGTTGAGGTGAAAGGTCAGTTGGTGGGGCAGTTTTGAGGTAGGAAGCTTCAGTTCAGTTAAATGAATACATACATAAATAAATCAGATCACAACGGTTCTGGACCCTCTGAAGTTGTACACTGTTAAAGGCGCCATATGTAAGAATGTGGCCAAAACGGTTACTGCACTCAAATTCAAAATACTGCTGTGAGTCGTGTCCGCCCCCTCTCCCCTACAGATTCAAGGTTGCTGGACAGCGGCACGCTGGAGACTGATTTGTTTGCCCACGGGCGGCTGTCGTGGCAGGGCCGCGCCGCCGCGTCCTTGATCTTCGGTTTTCCAGCGGACCGTTCGTGCAAGTCCGGCTTCTCTCCTGCTAACGCTGCTGCCGGGATACAGCGGAGGAGGAGCCGGCTGCTAATGCTATGTACCGGGACACTGCTAATGATGCTTGCCGTGCTGCTAACGTTTGTTTCTCAAAAAATCAGTCAAGTCAGTGACCCACCTGCACATGGACTACAATGTATGATCAAAAATGAATAACAGTTGAAAGAATTCGAAATGTCCATCCCCATCTAGCTATGATGCTAGTTAGCCAACTTTGGCTAAAGCTTACCTGTCGAGGAGAAGAGTAGCCACTTCGACATCCAATTTCAAATTCTTCTCCGCTTTCAACCATTTCCACTGTTCAAAAGCATCTCCTATATAGAATCATAACAAGGTCGTTTGTGTTTCGTCGCACCGTCAGCCAGTCAGCCATTGTAGCTCAGTCGTAACCGTAACTGATGCTGAGACTCTACTGACTGCGTGACTGGTAGACAGCGGTAGGTGGCGCAACAGGCCAAAACACAAATTCAAAACATAAATATAATTTGCATACCGTAATTTTTTTTTTTAAAATGCGAATATTCTGGCTGTGCTATTGTTGTCGGTGAGATCAGTGTGTTATATGAACATTATTCCTTAGTCTCTGTGACATATTAGGAGGATTTTACGACTATTTGCTTTAGATTTCTTACATATAGCTCCTTTAACAGCACTTGACTAGTCACATTTCCACACGTTGATCCATATAGCATTGTGTATAGCAAAACTGAAACTGCGGTAACCAATTGCCCATCGGCTGAGTCCATCATGGTTGGTTTCATTTTTGGCGATTTTTTTGGCAATTTTTGATTTTTGTTTATTTTGCTAAATTAATGGTCTGTCTCCACAGAATTAAACTCGGTACATATAGTCCATAATAACTATGTAGAGCACAATTCAAAGTGTGTGCGTATTGGAACCTGCAGCTTCACACTGATTTCCGACGAGTCTTTCACAAAACACGTCAGTGATGGCGGAGCTGAAAGTTACAACCGGGGTCCACCAGCAACGGGAGCAGCGCGACACGTCTGCAGCATGAGTCCCGTAGCAGCTCGCCCCCCTGTTAATCAATTACAGCGGCTGCACCGGCAACTGGAGCGGCGCGACAACCCCTATCTGCTGCCTGACAACTCTCTATTTTAGGATGCTCTTCTATTTTTGTCATGCTACGCTCCCCTACACGACCCTCCAGCAGATAGAAACTACATGAAATAGTGTGCTAAAAGAGCACAATGTGTTTATCCGTGACATTATGTAAATGTCTGTGGCAGACATTTGAAAGCGAGTAGATGGCAAACAGTACAGTAAACTTGTAGGTAACTCAAATATATGTAATAACTTAGGTGGAAAATGGTGGAAAATGCTTTAACTATCATGGCTCAGTAAACAGTAAACAAGACGCTTGACGTGCAGCCGGTACAACCCGGCCGTAACGTGAATTCATGTGCGCATATGGTTAACAATGTTACAAGCCGTGCTAAACACCCTCTCTGATGGCGTGCTTGTTGCCAGTATGCACAGATATTTCCGTGGCACGTTGGACATGAGTGGGCTCGCAAAGCATGCTGCATTTTTTTGCTGCATTCATGTGGTGTCGGGAGATCCAAGTTGCCCAGTTGTTTTTCTGACATGAGGTGGCGTTCATGTGAATTATCCCATTCTGAAAGTCATTTTTCGTTTCCTTCTGACATCACATGAATGCAACATCCCCCCTCTTTTTTTTTCTCCGCCACACACACAACTGCAGAATATATCGGCAACCGCCGGTTGATGGGTTGACGGTGGCCGGTTGGAAATTTTTAAGATATCGCCCAACCCTACTGTGTATGTGTATGTGTGTGTGTGTGTGTGTGTGTGTGTGTGTGAGTGTGTGTATTTGTCTGCCTGCAACTAATCTCACAAACTACTGGACCAATCAGCCTAATATTTTGAGTGCACCTTCATGACTCAAGGACATCTTGTGGTTGCAGTGATTCAAAATTGTTGAAAAACCTGTGCGGTTGACTGTGTTATGCTGTTATTGACTGCCGACTCCTCTTTTAACCAACTGGTAGGGGCCACAAGTTTTCTGGCAGTCAGCTTGCCTAAAAACCAGAAGCCTTACTTAGTCCGTTAGAGGCCACATTTTGGCCTTCGCCATGGTTAAATAAAGTGACATTCATAAAAAGTTTAGTACACACCAGAGTACCTGCAGTTCAATTCCATACCTGATATGTTACAATCTAGTAAAGTAAGCCAGGTTGGGTTTGTTATTTTCACTGTCATCTTGACTGTAAGAGCGCCGGGAGGGACAATTCCACCAGGCATAGCTATGCCGGGTGTATTGTCTAGAGTGGCAGTGATCAGCTCGGGCAGCCACCTGGCAGAGATCTGCACTCTACAGAGTGCACTTACATTATGACAGTAAAGCTGCTATACAAATATGAGCGTACAGCATCTTTATAGCCTGTCATTGCACTCTTTTTTAATATTTCCTGTCACTTTTTACTGTAAGATATCTCAGGGGGGAAATGCTGAAATATAATATTTTTTCTATGTTTGCTTGCCTGGTCAGGTCCCACTCTAATTATGAATAGTTAAAAACAGCCTGAATCTGTCTATAAGAGGAAAAAGTCTTTCTCGGCCAATACTGAAAAAAGAGTCTGCTTCTCTAAAAGCGGGAAACATTAAAGGTTGGCCTTCCCCATAATGATTGCAAAATTGCTTTTTAATAAAGCTGTTCATTTTAGTAAGAAGTGTGCATACTGAGTGAGCGATGTGGAGTTTTGCACAGCTTCATGACCTTTTTGCACAAGCAGCATAAAAGTTTAGTCCCCGGCTCTTAATGATGCGAATGATGATGTGGAAGACTGACACTTTGTCAGATGCTTTTAATGCGGCGGTAAGGGTGCAGGGTGAGAAATGCTGCCAGAGTCCTCCCCACCTCATTGTCCTTTTGCAGGATGGAGGATGGAGTGCCGATGCCCTCTCTTTGCACCGACTACAACTGTCATCTCAGGCTCATTCAGAGCTCCGCAGCACTTAGGCCCCATTTGCTTTTAAGGATGTCTGACAGGACAGCAGCCACGTATGATCAAACTTTACTTTCACTGTGCACTTGTGACAGTTCATTGAGAGAGGCTCTAATGTGCTGTCAGCAGTGCTCTCCACTCAGCTGCCTTGATTTACCTTCCCCATCTGTCTCAGTCAAACAGCACTAAGTTGAGGATGAAGGAAAGGAAGGTGGCCTGTTAATTCTACATCCTTTTTTTTTAAACAATGAACCAAAACTATATTTTCTCTTTGAGCAAAACCCACATCACCTATGAAACAGTCTACAGTAAGGTCCAGCTTAAACTTGTTATCATGTAAACACATAGAAAACAAGGAACCTGAGAACACTTGGCTTATTTCCATCAAAGTAGCTTTGATTGTAGAATCATTTGTCATCGGTATGTCATTAGTGTTAGCTACTACCAGCAGATCAGTAGGGTGTTTTTCTGAATTGGAATCTCAGTGTCAAGTATTGCTGCAGATGTGCTTACAGTGGAGTTAGTTGGGACCCTGGTGTGTCTCCTAAAGACGCTAAAGGGTGCCTTTGGCGGTCATATTATTGGGCCGTTCTATATAGGTCTTACTGCTAGTAAGACGGTAACAAAGACAACAAGCTGCGCAAAATCATGCAGCGACACATCATGACACACCTCTTTGAGGCGGTTCTACCAGTAGCGGTCTCGTACGAACTCAGGGGACCACGAGTTTCGAAAGACTGACGAAAGCAAAGATGGCTGCGCCCTATATTTACCGTAAGTGGCTGTGCTCTTTACTATTATTTTTACTGTTTAGCAAATTAGTCGTCATTTTAATTACTCGTACACATTGTAATGCCTTATGGGATGCTTTATGATGTGTTGTGGTGCATGGAATGTCATGTATGTGTTGTTTATCCTTTGGTGTTGGTGAAAGTAGCTAGCAGAGTTGCTAATAATAAAGGCTTGCTACGTTTGAGGTGAAAGGAAATTGTCTGCCAACAGCGATAACTGCTGCTAGGTCATAAATGGTGCAAACGCAAATGGGGACGCACACCGCCAATTTAAACAGGAAGTTACGTCATTTTACGACATCATCTTGAGTCTCACCGCTCGTAGGAATGAAATGGATCACACGGTAAGCTGAGGGGTGTGACAAGGTGTTGGTATTTGATGACTTTGAAATGACAACGAGCTTGTAATGGGTACATGCGTAAACAGGCAAGGTAATGCAGTTGTTTCATGAATTGGTGTTAACATATTAGAATAAACATGTAGTATTTAATCCCACAGTATCACTTCATTGCATTTTAGTAAGTCAGGATCACAGGATATGAACAGATAAATCCCCCCTCTATTGCTGTGCCACTGATTACAATGTCCATAGCCATTCAGTGTAAAACACAGACACTAACAGTAAGTATAACCCCTTTTAAATGTCTGTCCCATAATGATTCACTGCCCTCGATGAACTGAACCAAAGGGAAGGGAGCCAGAGATCAGTCAGTGTTTGGAGGCTTCAAGATCCCTCTCTCACATTAGCTCGCTGGAGTGCTCATCAAAAGATGTAAATGTGTCTATTCGTTTCACTCGTCTTCATTTTGCTTTTTTTTTTTTTTATGATTTAAGCTGCATTTTTTGGAAGTGGCTGCGTTTACAAGCTGTAATACAAGTCTCTTGAAGACCTAATAAATATGAAACTGAATGAGATTCCTTTCTCTCTCTGTTGCTCTTTAGCTCTTTGATCATACCATCCCATGACATATCCATCGTCAGCTTTTCAACTCCTCCAGGAGTGGGCCAAGCCTAATTGGTGCTACGAGGAATAAATCAAAGCAGGAAACAGGACTTGTTCCAAACAGACCTCATAATGCAACAGAAACCTCTAATGTTTCCTGCGACTGTCCAGTGAGTTTACATGTCACCTCATGTAACATTTTTCCAATAGTGTCTCAGCTGATGTATGGCTGTTAAAAAGTAAGTGTGGTTCGACATTACACAGCCATCCTGTGAGGTACCTGTGCTGCTCTCTTGGTCCTTATTCTAATCTTATTTAACAGTCTCTGCCTGACACGCAATTCAATGCAGGCCCCCAGATTGGAGAGTTTCCAAACAATCCTGAGCTCACCCAAGCTTGGAATTGGTTTTCCGTGGAACATCTCCCTCCTCCCTTTGGGCACTTTACCAATTTGACCAAATTTGTTCCATCACTGGTTCTAAGTACCAGAAGTGTTTTCTGCCCACACTTGGACTCGTTTCTGCAATTTGCACATTCTTTGCAGAACATTAACAGCTTTGTCAGGGGCTGAGCTACCGGCTGCTGCGGCGTGGGGGCCCGCGTTTCAGGGGATGCTCGACGGAAACTTGCAGCAAAGCATGAATAACATCCTTTGGGTCAGCTCCCATTCTATATACATCTTAAAATATACAGGGTAAGGCTGGGAAATATATTGATATCATGATATGAGACTAGATATTGTTATAGATTTTGGATATTGTAATATTCTAAGTCTTGCCTTTTCCTGGTTTTAAAGGTTCCATTACAATAAACTAATTTTCTGAACTTAGCAGACTATTATAGCTGTTCAGTCATTTGCCTTTACCCACTTAGGCATTATATCCGCATTACTGATGATCAATATTGAGCTATTTGATTAAAATATTGTGATATTTGATTTTCTCTGTATTGCGCAATCCTAATACTGGGTAGTACTTGATTTAACCTGCCCTATTTAGCATTTATAAGCGGTTTATAAGCACTTAATAAATGATATATAACACAGGATAACACACTGTAATGTAGTTATAATCAAACATAAAGACATTTTAAGTGTTTAAAAATGTATTTGGAAACGTCTCATATGCCGGTGCATAAACATCTGATATATTCTGATAACACCATATAACACAGCTGTATTCACACATGACTACAAACATAAAGCTATTCTTACTTAAAGTATGATATCAACCCTGTTTACTGTTTATACACACATGCAATTCAATCACAGGCAGGTTTAAAGGTCCAGTGTGTAGGATTTAGTGGCATCTAGCTTTGATGTTGCAGAACTTGAACTTCTCTTGTGTGCTAAGCGTGTAGGAGAACTACAGTGGCTGACACGAAAATGCAACCAGCACGATCTAGAGCCAGTGTTTGATTTCTTTGTTCTGGGCTACTGTAGAACATCATGGTAGACCCTGTGGCACAGGACCTGCTCTATATGTAAATAAAAACAGCTCATTCTACGGTAACAAAAACACAGCAATAATTATTTTCAGGCAATTATAAACAGATGAAAGGGGGTTAAAGAAAGGGTTACCAGTAATATACAGTAAGCCAACCCTGTATCCTAGAAATGACATTTTTGTGTTACTAAACTGGTTTCTTAATAAGGTTGTTGAGGCAGTGTAATTGTTGCCTGGATAATGTTTAGACATTACGTTTCTTTCAGGTAACAAGACACTACATTCATGTATCGCTAGGCTTCAGAGGAAGGTAGCTTGGAGGATGATGGGCGTACCTGGGTGCTTTCATACCTAGAGTTGTCTTGCTTTGGTCTGAATCAGGGTTTCATTTTGTCGTGGACTATATTACTGTCATTGTTCATTTTAGTCAAACCATACAGTTTGAAAACGAGGCGCGGCTCCAACTAGAAAACAATCTTTTGATGCACTGGATGAATGTGCATATTAAGGCAGCACAGGAGGAGGTGCACATTAATAATCCTCCAGGACTGTAACATGCTCATGTTTTACCCAAACATTGTGTAATGTGACTGCAGTTGGTTCAGATCGAGTTCGGAACACGTTCTCTCCACAAACAAACCGCACCAGAGTTCATTTGTAACCGGACCGAGACCACCTCTTCAAGAAGGTCTCGGTCCAGTTGTTTAGGTGCACACCCAAGTGACATTGCTGTGTTCACACCTGCCCAAACGAACCACACTTAGGGGGCAAACAAACTTAAGTTCAACTGAACCAGACCAAACAGGACAGGTGTGAAAGCACTCTTAGTGCAGAATCTTAACATCAGAACTTCAGGTTCACGTCCAGACTCCTGTCTTAGGTTAAGGCAACATAAGCAATTTGGTTAAGATTAGTGAAAGATTGTGATTGTCATTATGTTAATAGAAAACATAATTTGCATAACATTTGCATAACAGTATGCTTCTCTCACAACGCATTTGCTGTTTCAAATCAGTTGTATATAAACATAATTTAGGCGTCAGTGCTGTGTATTTTAAGCAAACCTCGTCTTTACATGTGTTTACATTTTCGGTTTATATTACCATGCTAATACTATTAGTGTCATAGTACAAAGAAAGAGTTCATTCTACTCCAACAGTATCTGTAATAATGTCATAATTATGTAGGCATAAAACACTGCATCTAACTAAAGTATAACCTCTGTGCCTTCTTACTTGAGATAAATATTCTCTGCCACAAAGGCATCTGTCCAGTTGATGCATATTGGGAATACAATGAACCACTAAAAGTTGATATACTGTAATGGGCTAAGATAATTAGAGTTATAAAACCCTCTATAAATGCCCCATTGAGATCAGGAGTGTAAGATTATGCCCACAGAAATGCACGCCCACTGCTTTTTTTAATTTAAGGGATGAGTGTTAGCAGAAATATCATTTAGCCATGTGATCACATTGGAGGTGTACATACAGATAAAGACCGGGATGCTTCATAAAACACTGCTTTAGAGTCGGGTGATAAGTGCTCGAATTATAAGTCGGGTAATGTGACCGTGTGACTGTAAACTTTCCGGCAGTTCTGAGGCATGAGCTGCTGCAGCGAACAGCTTCAGGCTCCAAAAGTAATTAACAAAAACTTAAAATAATTTGAGCTAATTCTTCTCTTGCTATCTGGTAGAAAATGATGCATTACTGTATATGTTGATTATGAGTGGAAAGAACGCCTTTATCTGCAAAGTGAATACCTTATGCTGAGCCGGCGTCTTTAAAGAGGCAGCTTCAGGGGATATTTGCAACGTGCTTTTTCCTCCCTCCTCATTTTCATTTGCGACGATCCTCTTTACATCCACAATTCAAATGAAAACAGTTTGTCATTATGTGTCAGTTGTCACCTGCAGGAAACAGCCGCTTCTACTTCTGTTTGTGGACAAAGTCAAAAAGGAGAATAAACAAAATATGATGCATTTTTACAGTGATTTTACAGTACATTGCTTTTTAATTGTGGCACAAATTCCACCTTAAATAGGTTTTATTATTAAATAAATTGACTTTTTAGATGATATCAGATGCGTACAGATTTGGATGCAATGAATTTGCCAAGTTTTGTTAATGTGTCAATTGTTTTTGTTTTAATTTCCAGAAAATAATTTATCCCCGCTTAGACTTTGTTTATGTTTGATTTGAGCACACTTTTACTGTCACACTGTTATGTACACAGCAGCATATGAGTTTGGTAGCAATTTATTTGTGTAATTCTGCAGGCCTTGTGTGATCCCGGCCTGCTGTACTGTTGCCTCCTCTGCTCTGCTGGTTCCCTGTGAAAGCTGAGAGAGGAGAGAGTGAGAGCTGGCCCCATTTAATGTCCTCTGATGGGCTCAGCCTGTTCTTTATCTCTCTCTGCATCATACCGTTCTGAGTGGCTGTAATAGGATAATAGACTCATCTGTATTTGTTTTTAGACCATTGACTTGAAACCTTGTTGATACATTTATTTCAGCAAATGCAGGTAAACGATGTTTTCCGCTGCCATTTACAAGTATTTCCACCGTGAAATATCTGAGAAACACATTTCATTCAAAAAGAAGCAAAACTAGTGAAACATGAACATCTTATATGTAATTCAGTATTAAATAAATGGTATTGTGTCCATTTATTAAGTTCAGCTACCTAAAACTTATGCAACTGATGAGTCCTCAAACCCATATGACCACATCGGTAAAATGTTCCTACCCTCTAACATGACTCATAGGAGGGTTTCCTAAATTAGCGCACTTAACGGTGGACAACAGAGTAGTTCATGGCTTACAAAACCATTAACGGTTGCAGCTTAAAACACATGTGAAACTATCTTAGTTGCACCAAAACTACATGGTTAGGTTTGAATAAAAAAGATCATGGTTTAGGTTAAAATAAGTAAGTTTGTTACCAGCGTGACATGATGTATCTCACACACTACCAATACCACATTACGTTAAAACAGTTCAGGGCTGACTTTTGGCTTTACATGGGACACAAACCCTGGTGTCCTGGAAGAAAGTCCTGTGTTTGCCCTAAGCAGATTTTGTCGCTCTTACGCAGAGTCTACGCCATAGCCTACACACATGGCCTACGCCGTTGTGAGCATTTATACTTGTGCGGTGGTATGTCTAAACACTAGTCTCAGGTGGGGTTTCTGTGAAGTGCGATAAAGTTTAGTTGATTCCATTAAACATGGTTAATAGCGACAATTTCAAACACAAGTACACACGCTTCTCTATAACTCACAGCATCCACAGACAAAGCACTTTTTTGTCGGACACATTTTCCCCACAAATACAACATGCTAATAATTTTGGCACAAGCCTATGATATTTTACATTGTAAAAATTAGCCTAGCGGCTAGCAGACTTTTGCTCTACTCATATGAAGTCAGGGACAACAACAACATTTTACAAAGGTAACATTATAAAATTTGGCTTCATTACAGCTCACAGGGTTCATCGACAAAACAACTGTCTTCTACTACACGTTTTCCAAACAAATAAAATATGCTAACGTTACTGGCATAAGCCTATGGCATTTAACATTATGTAAATATAGATTTCCTCTACTCATAGTCACAGTTGGGTATAACACATTACAAAGTAACACATTAGAGTACTTTGATTGTACTTTGATTACTTTTTGCAGTAATGAGTAACCTAACGCGTTAGTTTGCTGTTTGAGTAATCAAATACTTGAGTACATTTTCAAACAAGCCATCAGTTACTTCCATTACTTTTTGAACGCTGGTCCTTCAGCTCCGACACAGCAACCGCTGTCGTTTGGTTCTAATAACGGAGATAATGTTAAACCTATCAGTGCGAAAGAAGACATGAAGCTTATGGCTCGCTACGTCGTAGAAGAAATGCTGCCATTGTCTATGGTGGAGTCTAAAATATTCTGCAGGATCCTTCAGTAAAATCCCCACGACTCAATAGATGGAGGAGGACTCACTGACAGACAGGTCAGACTCAGGAGGACTTGCATTATGCCTGGTACACACTACACGACTTTTCTGCCCGTTCTGAAAGTGACTATGTCACATTACACAATTGTGGAGTCATAAAATCGTGCCGACAGACACGACACACTACACGATGGTACTCACCAATTATCCCCGGTCGTCTTTCACGGCGTGTGTGATGTCATCTGGTTATTCTTGTCCTATTTTTATTACTTTAACTATTATTTGAGTCACTGTGTCTGTTCATGTGCCAGCCGACATGTTGTTGTAGTCACCTAAAAGCGTCAGCAGTTGGCAGGAGCTACATTTGAAGCGCCATACGTAAACATAAAGCTACTGTATCCTCCAAAACCAAGTTCCTACAAATATTTCACAAAAAAAGCCTATTTAGAAAACCGAGGGATTCTCTCAGCCGAGGTTATAAGGGGCTTTTAATTTGAAACAAATTCAGGAAGTATTGAGTTTGAAATGACAGTGCGATGTGTCAACTTTATAAAGACAACAGGAGCAGATAAAAAGTAAAAATATAAAAACACAGAGGGATTAATAAATAATGGACCGTCTATAATGTAGTTTGTTTCAAATGAAGCTGGGAGCCTCTGCAGTTGTGGTGAGTAAAAGCCCCGCCGCTATTTGTTAATGTTATTACTTTATGTCCTTCTCCATTATGAAGAAATAACATTATTTGCTAGCTTGAAGCTAATGACAGAACTGACCAGGTTGACAATGTGCCTCTGCTGTTTCACACTATCATTTTCCCCTTTTACTCCCTAGAGGAAATATTAAAAACGCTGGGGTGCTGTTGTCATACAGTTGTCTACGGCAGCAGATTGTTGTGTGTTTCTATTGGTCAAAGTGACGGCTGTGATGGGAGAACTGGATCTCAGTGAAGGGCAAGTGGTCCATAACTTTAATTTTGGAGACAAAAAAATGTAGGCTTAGCACCCTGTGGTCCATTGCCCAATAGGAAATGTAGAATACTCAAAAGTACTTTAAAAGTACTTGAGTTACTTTTCTCAGGGAGTAATGCAGTAAAGTAACTGGTTACTTTTCAAAAGAGTAACGCAGTAAAGTACTTTGATTACTTTTAAAGTAACCCATACCCAACTCTGCTCATAGTAAGCCAGGATGAATTACATGCAAGACTTAAAATGCTATTTTGTGGAGGCTTGATTGTCTTCACAATTAATTGTTTCTTACCTGTGAAATAAAAGTAAATAAAGCCTTCGTTTCCACTTAGGGGGAATGGTTTCAGCTTACAAAAATAGCCAGGAGGTGTGTCACCATGACATGTAGTTACATTTCTGGGGAGGTGCACATCAGGCTATGGCGTAGGGTACAATGTAGGCTCTATGTTGACGCAGAGCCTACACCGTAGTTACGCTAGGGCCACACCACCCGCGGAAGCGCCGCGAATAGCCTCGAAGCGCCGAGAAGAGAAGGCAGTTTCCTTTCGGTGCCCATGTTAACCGACTGTGTCGTCCACACTGGCCGCGCTGCGCCGGGAAGCTCCGCGGCAGGCTCACGATTTGCAGCGATCAGTTCGGCGTCTGGTCTATTTTTTGCGCAAGCTGCGAGCGAATCTGACAAGCCAGGCAGTGAAAAACAAGAGCTGGGAGCAGAATCGCTTGTCGAGGGCGTGGAGAAATGCGCGTCTGATGTGAACGGAGGTGCTCCGGCGCGCGCGAGAATTTCGGTGCGCTGCGCTTCCGCGGGCAGTGTGGCCCTGGTGTTATACTTCTTCACCTTACTTTCTCCTTTGCTCCCGTCATAATTACTACAGCCGCTAGAAGTTGCCGCCTGACAATAGATGCAAATATGGGTTTTTCTGCTTGTACAAACAACCTGTGTGGTTGTATTTTGAAGGAGGACAGTCTCAATACAACAGTCTTGGGCTGCCTCCATAGAGTCAAAGATTCAAATCGTCAGAGACCCCTCAGTACTTTGAGTCGAACAGTCTTTCTTTGTTGGTTTTGTGAGTCAGTGTGCCGTGTACTTCTGGAGATGTTTCGGTCCTCAAATGTAGCTGCAGAGTAGGCGTTCCTCACTCCCATACTGCTCTCAGATACAGGCAGCTGCAGACCCAGACCCTGGGTGAGTCTGAGTGATAGTCAGAGGCAGTTGCCTGGAGGAAGAGAGGCTTCTCCTGATCAGGCTCTGAGATAACTTGATTTTCTGCCTTTTGCTTAGAAGTGGTAAACTTGCAGCTCACAGCAACTTAATAAGATACAGTCTCTGGCTTTTGTTTGATATCTAGTGTAATGCATAGTTAGCACGTACTGTAATAGCTCGGAAGGCTAAATTGGCTTGTTTACTATATTATGTGAACTTCACTGTCACCATGGATATCCAACTAAACCCCCTTCAAACTCTCAAATTCTATATAGAAAAAACTGGACAGTCAAATATTCGTATTGTACAGCCAAATTCTATTCAGCTGCCATAATTCTGAGTTAGATACAGCCCCACAAGAGTTCTGCAATTAAAAACTACCTTAACTCCCTATCTGAAACTCTGAAATCTATGTGTCTATAGCTATGAGACATGGAGGCAGAGACTGAAGCGCAGCAGCTGCGTTCGTCTCGTCCTGTGCATTTGGTGTAATTATTTAGAAATAATGAATTGAGTAATAATGGCATAATTTACAGCTTTCATTAATCTGGTGACTGGCTGTGTTAATCAGTTAAGCTCCACAGTTGGGATGGTGCATATCCAATGAGCCAGTGCTGCTACCTGCTGTATCATGGAGGAGAGCAGAGGTTAGACAGCAGGAAGTGGACACCAGCAACTTGTGCACACTATTAAAATATTCTCATTATTACAACTTCATTTGAGCTATTCCAATTAAAGTCTGACAGTCTGCTATACAAAGTTCTGCATGCATGTCTGTGTTGCCTGGGCTTCTAAGTGTGGCCGTGCCCCCCAAAACTAAAGAAATGTTATGTGCTCGCTCATCCTGAAGCAATATTTTGACATTTTTCTCTACTAAAGGTAGAAGAGAAAGATGAGAAGACCAATACCACTTTCATATTTAACTGTTATATACATGTAAGGCCACAGCCAGGAGATAGTTAGCTCAGCTTAGCTTAGCTTAGCATAAAGACCTAAAAAGTGGGGGAAACGAATAGCCTGGTTCTCCTCGACACTATCAGAGGTACCTATCAACACTTCTAAAGCTCACAAACGTTCATGTTATATCTCATGTATGGTGGACTATTTCTCGGCCAGGAACAGTGACTTCCTGGAGTCTCCACTGGTTGCCTAGCAACTGCTCCCTGCCACGAAGTAGTCCAGAGCATGGCAACCCCGTAAATATTACATTGTACACTTCGTAGTTTTGTTTGGACTAAACTAACAAGACATTGTTTGTAAAATAGTGAGCCTTAGACGTGCTGGTACAGTAGGTGGACTGTGTTACCTTAATGCCCAGTACAGACCAAAGATTTGCAGCAAGATGATACTTGCAATGCGCCATTCTGCAACATTCTAAAAAAGGGTTGCATAATCATATACAGCGAGCAGCAGCAGCGACCCAATTTGGTATTAACCCTCTGAGACACAAGGGGCTAATCCTCGCAACACATTGCTACTCACAACTCTGATGCTTGGTCGGGGGCCCTACACATCAAACTAGGACAATCCGGGTACCCCTTTAGAGTCAGTTTTGGACACGTAGGGATGGCGTGTCAATTTACACATTACACGCATTGTGTCTTTTTTAAAATAAACCTCAGTTTTCACAGGAACAATGTGCAGTTTTTGCTCATTAAATGCATTCAGTCTTTGTTCAAAATAAACTTTGAATGTAGGTTAAAAACTTCCTCAGGTTAAGGCAACAAAAGCACATGGTTTGGTTTAGAAAAAAAAGAAGAAGTTTGTTATCAATTTAATGTAACATCACATTATATATGTCACATACGTCATGTATGTAACATGTCACAAACGTAGGATGCTACACATACTAGCACACCACATTGTTCTTAAAATAAGTCGCTTTTTATACCAAGGCAGTTACTCAGAGTGTTAAAAAGGTTCATACAGTGGGTCAGTATCTGATGCCAAGGGCCACTGACCAAGCACCGATAATTGACGAGTTGGGAGTGAAACTGGGCTTGACAGCTTGATTCTCATGCAGTATGTACCCAACATCAAGATAGAGCCTCACTAACTGTTTCCCCTTGTTTCCAGTCTTTATGCTGATCTAGGCTGACCGTCTCCTGGCTTCATATTTAATGGAGCCACTGAGAGTGGTTTTGGATATGAGAGTGGTAGGCAATCAAATTTTTTCATTTCACTCTGGCAAGAAAGAAAACAAGCATATTTCCCCAAACTGTCAAACTATTCCTTTAAAGTGGCACATGATGTGATATTACACTTACAGACACAAAAAAATATCATCACTCTAACTGTCAAACATAATTAGATTTACAATGAGTCACAGATGTTTGGGTAGACTAAGGACTATCTGATGGCTGTGGGGAAAATAGAGCGATTCAGTGGTCATTACTTAACCAGTGCCTTAGAGGCACGTGATATAAAGAGGGTGTATGCCCTCAGCAAAACTCTTTAATCATATATCTAAACAGAAATCATGATGTCAGTTCATTGAAAATATTTTTTTTGGAAAAAAGCGTTAATTTTTTTGAAAGTTTAGTCACAGAGATTTTGTTGTAGAATACATTTCCTGATCCATTTGCAAAAGAAAGATTCAAAAGCTATGAATTAAAGTCTGAATATCTAAATTACTATTTCTGTCTTCATGATTGTGTCAACAGAATTACAGACTATTGCAAGTCTATTGCGAATTACTGCTTTACTAAAGGTCACATTTTTATTTTGTTATTAATTTATTAAACTTCAAATTAGAGGGTTCAAACAGTCTGCAAATTTAAGTTACTCTGGGTTTTCTATTACATGAGCAACATCCAAAGAGCTCTGAAATAACACTGTACTTCTGCTAATGCAGTGTTGTATCCAGCAGGAGGGGGCTGTGTAAACACAATGCATATGCAGGTAACAGCCGCACCACCCAGCTCTGTGTCCCCGCAGCCTTTTAGTGGGGATGTCATGTTTGCTTCCTGGGGATACAGACGCTCAACTCAACACAGCAAACCCTACTTAAAATCTGAGCATATTCAGGCCAGTCAAAGATAACAGGATTGCACATGAGACCTGTGCTAATGTCTTCTGAAGGGCATTGGGATAAACAGGCACTTGTCTGTGCGGTGAGGGGAGGGTGGGGGTCGGGTGGAGGAAAAGGGGGACTTGGGATGGGAGATAGCCCGGCTCTTCCGGGCAGATGGCCTCCCCAGCTACAACACAGCTGAATCCCCCCCCCCCATCCCCCCTCCTTTTTCCACCCAACTTTGGGACCTCATTCCCTCTCATATTGTTTTGTATGAAGGCCAATGTCCTTATTTATGATTTTTTTTTCTGTTCAATGTGTGCGCTTAGAGACTCCAGTGGTGGTGAAGTTGCCATGACTTTCATTAAAGCCGAGGCCGAATGAAATATGGATGTGCAGGGAGTGAATTAGAGTGATGGAATGGGCCAAATATTGCCTTCGTGGTGTCTCGGCAATACTGTCTTGAGGGGATAGATACTCAGGCCTGAGGAAAGTAAAAACCCCTCTCCAAGTTCAGAGCATTCATCAGCAGGCCAGAGAAGTTTGCCTCCATGCAATGTTGATGACTGTTGTGCTGCTGAGTATTTTGGTGTATGAGGAAAAACTGGAATCGGTGGGACTGTTTGTGACCTTTATCTGTGATCAGGGTTTGACCTTCTAATAACTTCAATGTTACTTCAACAAATCTATTATGCCTCTGACATTCAAATACCAATGGTGCTTAAAATGCAATTTGCTTTTAATGATTTAATGAAATGAGTCAGAACAAGAATAGGTACAGTACTTCATAAAATCTTTTTCTTTGTATCTCAGAGAATGACCATATATTATAATAGAAAAAAAAATAATGATGGAGGACAAAACTAAAGTTCACAGAAATGTTTAATTAAAGGAACCGTGTGTAGAATTTAAGGTTTAATTATTCGCAGAGGTATCTTCACTTTCAAAACAAACGGACCAGATGATTAAAACTGGTAAAACACTGAAGAAGACAGTTTCACATAACAAATCAGTGTTACTCCAATGCTGTTTTGCATGTTGGAGAAAGGCTGCTAGCTTAGCACCTGCTAATGTGTGCTCACCTTATTTCTGATCCAGACATTCATGAGGTTTGAACCATGAGCCAAAACATTCACAGGGGTCTTTTACTCTTCAATACATAGATACAGTGATTTAAACTGGTAAACTGGATTTATACTTGTACGTCAGCTCTATTCAGAGACTATGCCGTAGTCTACGCACGTGACCTACACCTTTGTGAGCATTTATAGTTGTGCAGTGGTGTGTCTGTGTCACTCTGCAGTTACACATCCAAAACACTAGTCCGCGGTGGGGTTTGTGTGAAGTGCTGTGAAGTTTGGTTGATTCAAAACACACCAAAAACACATATTAAACATGGCTTAACAAGCATACAAATCAGCTACACTATAACTCACAGTATCCACAGACATAGCACTTGTCTTTTGCTGGACACATTTTCCCCACAAATACAACATGCTAATGTTTTTAGCACAAGCCTATGGCATTTTACATTGTATGAATTAGCTTAGCGGCTAGCATACTTTTCCTTTAGTCATATAAAGCCAGGGACAACAGCAACATTTAACAAAGGTAACGTTACAAAGTCCGGTTCCATTACACCTCACAAAGATCACGAGAAAACAGCTAACTACAAAACATGTTTTCCAAACAAATTCAACATGCTAACGGTACAGCATCAATTCAACGCAGAGGTATAAACTCTGCTTCAAAACACTGAGCACTTTCAGTGTTTTTCTGACGCTCACATTGTGGTGGGGCTGCTTATTATGGTGCTTGATCCAAAAATGGGAAGAACAAAAATACAAAAGGTCCAATAAAGAGTCAGTGTTTGGTTTGTCCATTCTGGGCTTCTGTAGAAACATAGCTGTGCAACATGGTGTACGCCATAGATGAGGACCCACTTCCTTTGTAGATATAAACAGCTCCTTCTATAAATGAAAACACAACAACTCTAATTTTCGGTGATTATACACTTAAGCAAACGTACTTAAAATATTATATTACATTTCTGCCAATATATCCCCCCAAAATCCTACATATTGAACCTTTAACCGCACTGCATGACAAAGATGTTCTTGAGATTCTTGGCTTTAATGAAATAAAGACAAAACTGGCACTTAAATTAAACTGCTAGAATTACTGTACAGAACATTAAATATCTGTAAACATTAAATACAAGCAAGCTGCCTGCCATCTTCCTCAGCTGTATTTAAAGATTACATTGTATCAGACACAGTATAAACTGCATATCTCAGCCTCCAGATTAAACAGGATCCATCCAAACTGAAATAAGAACATGGCTTTTTTTTTGCAAATGCCATACAGATGGAGGCCCAAAAGTACTATTTTGGCACACTGAATAATTGGCTAATGACACCAAGTTGTCACGACACCAAGTTGGATCCACTTGGTCCCAGCTTGTTGTCATGCTGCATAAATGAAATGCAGCAGAGTCAACGATATGAATTCAGTTCATTCAGCTCAAAATAATCCCAAATAGGCCTTCGTGTGGAAAAGTTTGCAATGTGGAGAGAGTTCACCTCATGAGTTTATTCAACAGCACCAGCAGCCGGCTGCCAGTGTCTTACAGTAAAATGTAAAATGGGAAATAATCCCTCCCCGACCCCCCCACCCCCCCACCCTTGTTGTCTTGTTTTAGGATTACTAATCATACTTCTCCTCTCAAGGACTTTCAACATACAGATTGATTAAGTTTAGCCTCTCAGTCTAATTTAGGTCACATACATATTGATAGAGATGTCGAAGACTTCCACCTTTACTGCAGTGTACACACGGAAAGTCTGCAACTTTTGCAGCACCAAAAAGTGCATTCTCGTCGCGGTGTGTGTGATGTGGGGAGGGCAGGCTGAAGTGGGAAAAGAAAGCTTAATTGAACAAACTAATGAGTAGTTCTTATTTCCATTGGGGATGTGCCAGTGAGATTGCTGGACAGTTTATCTGTGATAAATAAATGCTTTAGGAGCTAATTAGCTTTTAGGCCCTCAGGGGAGGGGGGTGTTGAGTGTCCGAGTGTGTGCATGAGTCTGTGTGTGTTTCTGTATATTGCCATATCTTCAAGTCGACACTAGTCCACTTCCTGTTCTTTCTCACTCCAACCCCCTCGCTCACACACACACACACACACACACACACACACACACACACACACACACAAAGGCAAAACCCATGGAGATACCAAACAAGCTACAATTAAACCAACTAAATGCAAAGAAATGATAATTAATCTCGTCTTTAAGTGAAAATCACTTTGTAAGATTATGCATTATCATCTTTCTCCCTCCATGGTGAGTGTTATAACACAGACTTGTAGCTTCTTGTTTTAACTTCAAGGAATAGTTTGTGACATACACTTATTCACATTCTTGCTGAGAGTTAGATGAAACGATTGACGCCACTCTCACCTTCAGATCGACTCTTAGTAAAGTGTAACTTCAACAATTCTCAACCAGGACCCTACAACTATTTTAGGAATTGGTCCAGTATTGGGCTAGACTACTGCAGCCGATTACGGCAAACTAGGCTGCAGTGTAACCACTCAGAGTATTTGTACACTGTCAAATTATGTCCACTGAAAGTGCTTGTTTTTGCCACTGACAGACTCAGGTAGTTAATCTGAATGTCTGACAAATAATGGAAAGGATCCCTACAGAGGTAAAAAAGTAAGATCCTTTTTGTTCAATCATAAACAGCCCTGAAATTGCCTTCGCCAAACCCAACAGACTTTATCACTGTAAAACACAGTCTGTTCAGAGCTGACTGGAACACAGTCTTTCCACTGTTCCAACAGTCACCAACTCTTGTTTGGTTGAAATGAACCTTATTTACCCAGTTAGTTGTGACAATACGCAGCCCCTGTTCACACTGAAATTACTGCTTCTTTAAATGGAGTCTGATTAGTTTAACAATGGCGATTTCGGGACTGTTTCTGGATACACAAAAAGGATCTTACTGTTTAACAAAAGGTCAGTCTCTGTAGTGATCCTTCACATAACGTCAGACACTAACATTAACATTCTGAGCCTGTCAGTGGCAAAAACAAGCTCTTCTAGTAGGTGTTAATCAGTGGCAGCTGTTAGTCTTTCAAACAGGGGGAGCTCACTTTAAGTTTACATCATAAATTTTGTCATATTGTAGCGAGGCAGTAACTTATAAAAGGAACATTTATTTGAAGTCATTTTTCAACCACACTCATGCCATAGAACCACAACAACACACACCTCAAAGATTTTCAGATGGGTTTAAACATCCTAACCTTTATTTCCAGTGTGTGATGTGTGTGTACTGTACAAACGGTGAAAATGAGCTATATGGCTTATGGAAATAAGGAACTCTGGACGGCACTCTGTCAGAAGACGCCACTCGCAAATATCCGCATGGGACTGTGCCCGAAATGCGACGATGCCAGTGTGTATTTCAAAAGCGCTGTCAATCACAAAGGGGTTCAACCCTTTAGACAATTCCTCCAATCAGCACGCATACACCGAGCGTCCTCTCCCGCCTACCGCTCCATTAGGTCCCAGGGAAGCTGAACGTCCCTGGAAGTGACAATTTTGTCGCATTTATCCAATGACCGTCTCGCTTTGCTGCATGAAAAAAACCTGCTCAGCGCTGTCTCATAGGAATGCTTGGAGGCTCCGCGTCCACCGTGCTGACACAAGAATGTATGACAGGGAGGTCGCGTTTGAAAACTGGTGATAAACAGCTGACGTTTGAACATCATAGTCAGGATGTTAAACACATCCTAGCACATGTTTAATGCAGTGTAAATTTTTATTTTAATGTAAATTCAATAGTGCATATTTGATCATTTCTTCTATGAAATTTTAGGGGAAGTTCAGCCTCCCTTGTTGTCTCAGAGCAATCGCCCCTGGTGTTAACTGACTGGTTACATTGCAGCCTAGTTTGCTGATGCCAGCTGCAGTGCTCTTGCTCAACACTGGACCAATGTCAAAAACTGTTGTTCCAATTAATCACATAGACATAAACGCACGGGAAAATATGGTACAAGTTAAAAAAAATACTAAAGTTACCCTTTGAATAATTGCTATGTTATGCTATGTTAGTTATGTGATCCCATTCTCCACTTCTTGATTAATTTATCCATTATATTTAATAGGGAGGATGCATTTAACATAGTTCTGATATGGAGCTTGAAACTGATGTGCAGCACATAGAGTTTATAGTTATTGCTTATTTTCAACTCTTGTCCCAAGTTGGGCTTTTACATGTATGGTGTAAGTAAAATATAGAGCTGCCTTGAGTCTTACAAAACCACAAGACATTACAAAATGGAAATATGATAATATACACACATATAATAATTCACCAATACACATACACCAGTACATCTTGATTATTTGCAATGCAGTTAGCTGAAATGGGTCCGTCCCTGTTTTGCTTTTAGCCAGCACTTAACCTTTGTTGTAAAATATTTTGTATCTGAATTAATTTCCTTTCAGTCAGTAATGTGTTCCAGAGTTGATAGCCCTTTATGGAGAAAATTGAGTGTCCAAATTTAGATCTGTGGTGTGGTGTTTTACATTTGCCATCCACCATACTCCTAGTAATCTCCTTTAATCTCTGATTTAGCATTATCCATGCTAATTTATGCTGTAGGATGAAAGGAGTAGTTTGACATTTTTGCTAAGGGTTAGATGAGAAGACTCTTTCATGTCTGTTTGTTCAATATGAGGCAGCCAGTTTGCTTATTTTAGCACAAAGACCGGAAACATGTCTGGCTCTGTCCACAGGCAAAAAATCAGTCAACCAGCATCTTAAAAACTCACTAATTCTCACCTGTCATTTGTCTAATCTGTATGAAAAACAAAATGTGAAAATACCAGTGATTTTACGATGGGTTATTTTGTTACCTCTGAGCCACACTACCAGTTTCCCTGTTTCCAGTCTTTGTGCTAAGATAAGCTAACTGGTTACCAAGTAGAGCCTCATATTAAATGGATATAAGAGTTTTCTCATCTAACTCTCAGCCAAAATGTCAAACTATTCCTTTAATTCTGCTCCTTGCAGAGCACAAATTTACGTGAATAATAAGTCGGAGATTAAAGCGGAGAATTGGATCATGCAACACTCATCAGTCATTTAATCCTACTGGTTGATGTGAAGTGATAAATCCATCAAATCCACCTGTCTTTAACTGTTTGTTTGCTATAGTCTAATCCTGAGTGCACTTCAGTGGATCATACACAACAGTCACATGTGCTAAGAATTTCACCTATCACACTATTTAGGGCCCCTTTTCTGTATCTGTGTTTGGCTGTTGGAAGATGTATGCTACAGCCTGTCCTGATAAGAGCATATCTGCCAGTGGGACCACATTGAAGAGTCAGAGGTTGGCCGTATCTCAGTCTCTAGGAAGACGTTGCATCTGGGCGTCGGGGTCTGGGGTCCCCGTGGCGAGATCAAGACATCACTTACTGATTGAGTGTCGCCGCCTTGAATTTCTTCCGTGGCAATAATTATAGCACATTTGTTTGACATGTACAGTACATTTTCCCATAATTAAGGCTGAGGAGGTTCAATTGCATGTAAAATGTGACATACAGGGATTGCTAGTGTAAGTGGTCTTACAGGGCTAAGACTTTCCTAGCTTTTACAATAAAGATGGGGTTTTTGTTTTTGGTGGAATTAAGAGCAGCAGGGGCACCAAATAGCCACAAGAAAAACTCAGGATATATATATTACAGCTGAAACACAGTTACATCAGCTTCCATTCATCTTCCTGGTGTGTGAGTAAAAGACCCCCTTGATTTCATTTGCTGATCATTTGGGCTAAATTCAGTCCACAGTCCACTGACTTTTGACCAATGACAGCTCATTGGACAAACAGTAGGGTCGGTATGTACGGTAACTTTGGAGGGAGAAGGAAAAATTGAACGTGAAAAAACTGAACAAACTGGGGACACATCGTCCAAATTCTATTTGCTAATTTGCCGCAATGTTTTGTGATCAACTTTTTATTTTGTTTTTCTTTTTTAACAATATACCAACACTAAATCATATACACATAGCCACATATCTCACATTCATATGCAATATTGTAACACTGAAAGCAGCTAGCCGACCAACCAAGTTCTGCCTGTAGTTTGAGAAGTACGATACTGTGTTTAGGGTGGGCTTGTGAAAGGCTTAACTGGATAAGTCAACATTCAACAAATAAATAATATAAGGCCAGCCATAACGTAGCATCAGGCCGGCTCAGCCCAAGGTCCGACAACAAGACAGATGTGTTCCATTGACTCTAATACAATCGTTTCCGTTTTTTCTTCAGTTTCAGGCTGGTTTAAATGTTGTGCCTTGGGCATGTCGTGTATTAATGATACTCGTTACCTGGAGAGGTTGGAAAAAGATATACGTTTCTTCCCTGTTCCAAAACCAAAATCAGACCCTGAAAAGTGTAGGGTTAGCTAGCTAGCTACTGAGGATATAGCCTACTGAATGTACACACGCTGGTTTTGCTTTTTAATGATAATAACAGTGAAAAAAGACCGACCCTGCTGTACAGGAACCAGTGAAGGGAAGCAGGGAAACTTTGCTGATATTCAACCAGCTGTGTGTCATCGCAGTGTGCGCAGATGAACATTGTTTGACTTTCCCTGGAGGTCCCTGCCTATCCGGCGGTGGAGGTCCAGGTGCTGCCAGTGGCATGGGGGCGAAGCCAAAAACCATTCATCTGCACACACTGCGATGCCACACAGCTGGTTCAATATCAGCAAAGTTTCCCTTTATATTCATTGTCTTCTGTGGCGATCACCAGTGATGTGGTGGTTCACTTTTTCACTGTGATCTGTAGCCTATAGTTGAGCTTTATCTTCTAACTATCTTTGTCTTTTTAACCTGTTGTTGCTGCTGAGTCAGTTTGACATCCTGGATATATCCTTCAGTCTGTAGACCCCTCTGTCTGCTTCTCTCTGGAATCACTACTATGTGATAATATTGCTTCAGGGAGTGCAGTTAGTTACAGTGTGGGCTCCATGCTTATTCCCACAGCTTGACAGACCATCACAAAGGGGCGGGGCTTAGTGAAAAGTCAGTTTAATTCTTATAACAAAGTTTCACACAAATGCTTTAACTTTTTTTGTGACAGCTTATCAAATGCTCAATTTGAAAATAAACTTTCTTGAGCACAAGTCGTTCAGTTGAAGTTGTCCAAGCATTTTCATAAATTGTGATAACTTTTGTGGATTCTTAGGTCTTCACCATATTTCAGAAACATTTTAACTCAATTGCAGCCCACACAGAATCAATATGAACATTGATATAATAACTCTTAATGAAGGAAAATGGTTAAACGACCATAAAGTAAATGATAATGTGGCCCTTTTGACACCAAGATGAAAAGCTTTTAAAGGCTGACATATTCTTTGGAGACAGAGGCATCAACACTGAAACATCCATAAGAATTGTTGTCAAAAGTCTGAATAGGTATACGTCAACTGAGAAAGTTGAAGACTTCAACAAAGATAAACAAAATGAAAACTTTTCCGTTATACTGCAACACATTCTTTGTATTGTCAAAGAATCTGTCTTTGTTAATCCTTTAAGCAAAAGACTCCCTGTGTGTGCCATGGTCAAACATTCAAGAGGGGGAATATGAGTTTCTACGCAATCAAAGCGAGCTGAAGTAAGAATTTGAAGAATAGACGGTGGAATACAATACACACCGGTAGAATAGAATGAACATGATAATTATGCTAAATTATAAAGTGTTGCTGACATCTGTCACCCCAGAATTTCTTTCAACAAATGAAGAGAAATAAACACAGAACATTCCTCTGTTGTGAAGGAGTGTAATCCTCTTGCCTCCCTGTGCTCTTTTCTTTTCTCCTGACAATGATAATTACAGTTTTTGTTGGACGGCTTTCAAGGATTTATCTCCTTTTTGTATTAATGGCTTTGTGAAGCTTTTAAATCCAAAAAGTTTAATTTGTTGGTTCTGTGTGGCCACTGTAAGTTTTCAATTTCCCATACTTTCCTTTGAAATACCTTTAAGTTTAAGTTGAAATTCTTTTTGATGTTCTGACATAAAAATACCTCCACAGTTAGGCTGCTCTTCTAAACGTATATAAAGCACACTCTGTTCGTTCTCTGATCGAAAGTACTCTGTTGGTTTGTCTTGGGGTCAGTCTCTGTTCAACTAATGCCTAACAAACACTGGAAAACTTTGAAAAGGCTTCTATTAAAGTTTAACACCCTTCATATCTAAAGACAGTGAGAGTTTTTAGTTACATACAAAGAGTGGGGATGTTGTAGACTCACACTTTGCAAGACTAACACTGTATTTCTTTTGAGACTATTTCTCATCTCACTCAACAGTTCCTTACATGTCTGCCAAAAACACATAACTCTCGAAACACAAGATAAAAGGGCCCCTAAGTCCACAGTATTCTTGATCGATATAATCAATAAAAGATAGTGTATTTGCGTACAAACTATGTAGGGTTGCTACCGACTAAGAATTTTACTAGTCGACCAATAGTCGTGATTTAGGGCCATTAGTCCACTAGTCGCCTGCATGTTTACGATGTTAAATTATTGATAAAATTATATATTTTGGGCGGGGCAACACAATGGTTTGAGTTGAAGGTGTGAGAAAGAATAGTATCAGTAACATTGTTAACACTGCGCTACATTACAGAGAAATACAAAACCGTACTAATGAACCTTCATTAATATAGGCCTATATTTTATCTACAAGTGCACGTCACACACTGAGCGAGCCGCCTGTTAATGACGCTGTCGACAAAGCAGTAATGATTGTGCTAAGTGGCTAATGGGCATGTAGCTACTCACATGTTTCAGATGATACGTCATGTTTGTAGTCAACCAATGAAGATGAGTTTACATATCACCTTGGGTTCGTCCTTCACCTTCTCAAAATGATCCCACACTTTGGATTTCCTGCCCGACATGTTATTAACTAGCCTGTGGAATAACCGCAGGTACCAGCCCTGGAAATTAACCTGACTCCCGTCTGACTGCTGAGCGTGGCCACTTCCTGTGTCTGTCCTTTCAAACTAAATTCCCACATGGTCCAGTCATATAGGTTTTGATTTATTGTGACAAGGTGCAGCTCCTCACAGAGTTTCACGTTTGTACGTTGTTGTTTTTTTCACTGCAACTAAGTGACCAATGAAGTCTTACTGACTAATGACCTTTTTGGTCGACTAATGTTTGGTCGTTTAATAGGGGACGGCCTCGGCTTGCTATCAGTTATGTTGGTTTGCTGTGGTATTTTTGTGTGAGGAGAGATTGGGACTGGGAGGGGGACCATTTCAAAAATAAAGATTTCTAACTACACACTGAAGTATACCCAGACTTTTGTTCACTCCACAATTCCACCACTGCCTCTTCCTTTTCCACAGTACAAGAGAACCAAGACTGATTCACGTTCTTGCCTCCCCTGAGCCCCTCCATGTTTACTATGCAGCCGGTTTGCTGCTTATTATTTGGTGCTGGAGAGAGCGCACTAATTCATCTCTATTTTCTATGAGCCAAGACTAAAGACTTAATATTAGGTGTTTGATTTTGTCAGAACGGCAAGACAAGGGAAAGACTGATAACCTCTTTTCCACCAAAATTAGCGCATGTATTGGCCAGTTTTTAAACATGGGAAAAACAGCTAGAGATAGGCTGTAGATTCCTTTCCCATTGCCAGTAGACTAGAGCTATGTACATGGCTCTGCAGCAGACGAGCGTGCCTTTGTTTTTCTGGTGTGTCATGTTCAACGTCACGGACAAGTCAGCAAACAGTAGAAAATAGTATAGAGGTCAGTGAAAATGTGACAGTGGTTACTTGTTTTTATATTTCTCTCACTTATTCAGTTTATCTTTCAAACTTGGTGCCACCTTATTTGGATTGATGTGTGAGTGCTGCTTGGACAGAGGTGGATGGTACTTTGTGATGGATCGTCACAGCATCTCGCCTGGTAAACTGACTAAACTTAGCGCATTCACCTCGGCGTTCACCTTGTATTTCCACCACTGGCAAACAGAGCCAGAGCCAATAAATACCTGTGACTACTGTAGAGTCTTTTACCCTGAGTGTGAATGCCGATTGTAACCTTTCCTATTACAGTAAAAAGCCAGATGTTGGCGGGTGTTTGTGGGTTTTCTGTGCAGTGGAAAAGGGGCTTCACTGAGGACAGGTCGGAGTTTTATGATCACCTTGCACCAACAATTGAGATCACAGGAGCCTGCACCAATTGAGGTACAACTCTCATGATGTTTTTCCGACATTGGAAATTTGTCTGCGACAGTGAAATTGCTTGAAAGGTTGTTTGGTGTAAGGCTGACATAAATTGGTTTTAATTCAAAACCTATTCACTCTCAACAAATCCTCCAAAATACATAGTTTCAGTTTGTTAGCTGCCTGCTCTAAAACTGGTTAACACATACTCAAAAATTCCAAAACCACCACTAATCTGTGGGATAAAACATCAGATGTAAAGCAAAAAGGGGAAAAAAGCCATTAAAGTAAAACAAGCCATCTGGGTTTAAATCAAAGAAAACTCCGTGCCACCAAGCCCTTGTTGGGCCAGCTTTTCAAAATGTCCTCCAATTTGGGGACAATGTCTGACAGACCACAGAGTGTATCCCCTCATTCAAAGCCTAGTCCTTATAACCACGCTGAGTTTTAATCTGACCGAGCCACCTGTGAGGCTCGTCAGAACTTGAGCCCACGGGGGCAGAGCTGGGCTTCATTACTTCGTCGCCGGTTCTGGCCCAGTTCTCCCCTTGCTCTATCTCTCTGCCTCTCTATTCTTCAGTACCTTGCAGGCATGGTACAGAAATGAGAGCCGGCTGCTTGGTCCTCCACATCACTCCATGGCCGCAATTTGTCATTTTTCACACGAGATGAAGCCTTTTATGAAACGAAATGAGTTTCCCTAAAATGAAGCGCCACAAAAGCTCCGTGATTAATTTGCTTGTTAGGCTATTGCAGCTGTCACCTGTGGAAGACATCTGGACAGCAGATTGACTAATGCCAGCAGTAGGGCTGAAACATGGCTCTCTCTCTCTCATAACCTACCCTACAGTCAGCCTTTCAGTGGGCTTTTAAAGGCACTACTCACTGTTTGAAATAGCCCCTTTCTGAGGGGCAATTAATAAGCATTACTTGTGATTGACATGGTAATTAGGTGCATTAATGTGGTCATAAGAGGCTTTGTATGGGGGGGGGGCACAGACGTTAGGAAACTAGGAATGAGCACTGCGACCTCACTTAAAAACTAATTGTCCATTTGATTACCGCCAGTTTTTTGACAGTAATTTTGTCAAAAATGGCACGGCCAAAGTAAGAAAGTGTAATTTCAGCTTTCAGATTATGTACTACTTAATCGTATGAATCATTTATGTTCCATGCAGAGTATGTAAGAATAGAGTTTTTATGATGTGTTTTTCAAAATGCCATCATTATAACTCTGCTGATGCATGTTGTGTTGTGCACATGTAACAAGAGCATTTTTGGACCAGGGAAGTTTAGCACATGTGAAAGTCTCGTGTGAGGCAACATTTTAACACTTCCATAATTGGATAACTTCCTATAACAAAGTTTGCATGAGATAAATACTTATTGTAATTATCCAGAGACAATCTAAAATCTTCTAAAAGTAATTATTTAAGTTTATTGTGGGGATTTAATGGAATTAATGTTAGTTAGTTTTTCATTTTTAGCTGGAATGAAGCCCTCTGTACTATCCAAAGGATGCAGAGTTGTTAGTTTGTCCTGACAGATGAATTTCTCTCTTTCTTTCCAACCTGAAATTTATTTTTGCAGTTTCTTGGTGACTATAGCCCCTTTCACACATGCACAGCAAACCCCAAATTATCTAGACATTACTCCTCGGAGTTGTATGTGAGAACGCAGATGTCTGAATCAGTTGGATCAGACATTAAACAGATTTTATCCTGCCAGCTCCCCAGCACAAAGTCCATGTAATGTCCAATTGAGCCCATGCAGGGGCGTAAATATAGACAGTGCAGGCACCGCGGTTGCACTGGCGTCCATGTGGTGGGGGGGCCTATAGAGAGAGTTGTTGGAGGGCCTGCTCTCTCCAGAGCAGGGAATGCGCCCTTGTGGATGACTCAGCTTGTGACCTCAGACATACACCTACGTTCACAAAAGAACTCACGTTAAACTACAGATGCTGTCATCTGCTATATATGCCCTCGAGAAGGCAAACTGATCTCCATCAATGTCTCTTTATCTTTTGTGAAATAGTCAGTAGCAGTTCATGACAAATTGTTAATTTTACAGAAACTACAAAACTATAAACTATGAAAAAACTCAATAAATATTTTCTTATTTTAATTGCTATTTTTGTCATATACAGATTTGCAGTGATGACTGGTAATATGTATGTCGATGTCCAACGTCAAATCTGTATTTTATCATGTGACGATATTATAAAGCATACGGTCGCTGTTTCTATGCAGGGCCTGTCATAATAGCGTGCAGTGGGGCCCATCCTAACTACCATACGCCACTGATCCCATGTGTGAATAGAGCAGGTAATTGTCCAGAGAATTCACAGCAAGCAAGTGGGCATGTTGATGACGTTTTTATCATGAAGCTTGCACGAAACCGGAAGAAAACAGGGTAAAGAAGAGGGGTCATTTACAGGATGATGGCAACAAAAATATCCTACTGTAGGGCTGACGAGATTTGGGATCTTCTGTCAGTGAGGGCCGAACGCCAAACTCGTCAGACAAATTAGAGGGACAGCAAGAGAATCTGTTGTTTATGACCAAATTACGAACAGGCTTCGTGACTGCTGTCTATTCCGCCTCATACCAGGCCTCCTGCGTGCTGTACCCAGTCGCCACCCCTCGCCTAAACCAAATGGAGTATTTCCAGTAGGTGAGAACACTTCTGACATAGACAGTCTCCTGCTGCGTGCTACATGTGTGAAAGAGACACTCTGGACAGTGTCCAAAGTTTAAATGTGAAAACAGCTCATAACACTTTACACACTAGTTTAAAATGGTTGTGGCAATAATTGTAATATCAACAGTGAATCAAAAGACGGAGCATAATGTGAAAGAGTTGCAACTACTGTCGATCCCACTCTTCAGCTCTGTGCACATTTCTGCCTCTTGCAGCTCACTGCTTCAGTGTGACAGACTGATGATCCATAACAATTTTCATAGAAAACAGACCGGCCATCTCTGCCCCAAACTGCCTTTAAAATGTAAAACCAACCATATGGTCCTTTAAATAACAGTCTCTTCGATGGTCCTCTAACCTGCGTTATTCTCTCCAACACTTTATGATGAAGGGATTTACACTACAAACTCAAAAGGTTTTATTTTCTTCCTCTGTGTGAGCTGTTGGAGGTCTTGGAGCCCATCGCAGAGCACAGAGTCATGTAATGGTGAGCACAGGCTTATTTTTTAATTATTGAGGAATTAGAGGGTAGCACTGGTTTATTTGTGTATCCTGTGTAATAAGGAAACATTTCTTAGAAAACACAGGCTTTGTTGGCATAACTGGTGTTCAGTAAATTCAAAAACACAACACAATACTCTGAGACTTGCAGGCCAGAGATTTGATCAGGCTATTTTGAATGGCATCGGATGGATCCTATCTTATTACCGTGACCGATTCTTTTCTCAATATAACTATGACATTCCTAAGAGAGAGAGAGGGCAGCGTATTAAAGACCCTGCTACTGTAACAATAAACTGCATTGCAATGACAACATCAGTGAAAGACCTAAGAGAATGCTTTATGCACACAGAACGCTCACTCAGTTCACATCACAGACACATTGGCCAATTTAAAGAGACACAATAATAATAGTGATAATGAGCTTCACACCCGATTTTGTCCGGCTAGAATCTGCACTCATACCTGTACACTAACAGTTGCATTTACCAGTTAGGTCATGCTTTTATTCACATAATACTTATAGTCAATAAGCAACTAGAGGTCAGTGTCTCATACAGGAACTCACAATATGTAATTGCTCAAACAGTAGCTTTTTAGAGTTCTGATCATGCTTGAGATCAATTAGCGATCCTAATTTCTCTATTATCTGTCTAAGTGCCTTTCTATCCACTTGATTTCATGTGCTCTTTCAATTTGCACTAAAAATACCTCAGTGGATTTTCTTCAAGTGGCATGATTTCAAAGAAGTTTACATTGGGCTGAGGCGGAAAAGTTGATGTATCAATAATAGCAAAATGTTACTTAAGTGTCCACTGACAGTTCGTTCTCATTCCTAAGGCGTTAAATACTGATTCATTGTCACGCCCCTTGGTGGGTGATATTGATGTTGAGGGCAGCCTTTGGTGTCTTAATGAGATGCAGCTGACTCCAGTGGAAAGCCATCCACTGTAATACTTGACGATGAGAGCAACTGACGTAGTGTACAGAGCAAGAAATCCATATATGGTGGGAGGGAGTGGAGGTGTATTGGTCAAACAAAACCGGACTTTCATCCAGGAGGCCGCAGTTCATGTCCTGTGTGAAAATAAAAGTCAGTGTTGTTCGAACGTATTGTTAATGCAGTTTATGTGCTGTCATCGCCATAACGTATGTATGTCATGTTAAATCTCATAACAGATGTATTTATTTTAAGCCATATTCTGATTTTTTTTAATACCGTTAAGTAGTAGTTTGGTGTTTAAACCAAACCGTGACTGTTTCACAACATTAACCACATGTTACATTGTGTTTCAGCAGTGTATCAAATTGATGCGCTAAAGGGTGCCCTGTGCGTCACCGTGAGATGCTGAGGGATGTTATAAAGTGTTGATATTTGAAGACCTGGAAATGAGAACAGGTTGACACTGATGAAACTGAAGAATTAAGCAGACAAAAACATCAGAACTGTATCTGTTCAGTCCGCTCAATTATGTGTATTTGTACTCTGAATGAGTGGGGTTACGACAAAAGTGGGTGGAGTTTAAATTCGAAGAGGGTGTGACCTGACCGGCAGTTGTTGTTTTAGGCCTGAAACTGATACAGGTCAGTCAGAAGTTGCTATATTCATTATGTAATGGAAAATTATTTACAGAACAATCTCAGAATTGAGCTACAGATTATTTGAACACAGCGACCCAAGTAAGGCTTACTTATATGGATATAGACACATTTTACTAATACTCGTACTTAAAAAAAAAGTACATCATCTGCACCAGATATTAAATTCATCCAAGTATTTGGCTCAACCCTAGTGTGAAGCAATAAGGAAACTTCTCTCAAATTAATACATAAAACTAATGTAAATGCCATATTTCCATTATGTCTTCCACATTGTTTTTATTCATTTAAGGTTTTGCTAGTGCTCTTTCAAATACATCATTTTGTCTTTCTCTGCAGTGGTTTAATGACTCCTGACCAGAGAATTAGCGCCACCAGCTGTTTCTCTCAATGAAATTAAGCGTACTCAAAGCATACTAAACAATCCTTGATTATTAAATGTGCTGTTGATGGACATTAATCTCCCACAATGGAAAACACAAGGAAATGGAAGAACTGCTCACAGCTGCAAGAAATTAAAACTGTTTGTGCTCCAGGGAAACCCCGGAAAACAAAAAAGAAATAAAATTTCTACATAAGAAAAAATGAAGTTTACTCGTTATTCTAGTTGCAATTTGATTGATGCCTGGAGATGCAAGTATAATATCATCTACCATTATAACTGCAAAAACACTGTCCTGTAAATACTAGTGTAGTCTGCACTGTTTACAGATGGTATGTAGTAGGGACTTGAGATGAGACTTGATAAAGTAGCATCTAGCAGAGAGGGAAAAGTATTGAACAGATGGGTGTCAGTGACCTTTTGAATGCTCAGAGCAGAATGATATTTTCTTTGCAAGCATTTAAGATTGTTTAGTAAGAACATTTTTCCCATTTCATGATTCAGTAAAACTTAAAGGGTGACTCTGGTATTTTCCCATCTGGACCCTATTTTTCAGTGTTTTTGTGTTGAAGTGACTAATGGAGACAACAATTTTTGAAATTGTTCCAGTATTGAGCGAGACCTCTCAGGTCATTTTTGTACTGTCAATCTACATCCAGTGAAAGATTTTGTTTTTGCTACTGACAGGCTCACATTATTACACCTGCCCTGGATTTGGTTCAATCGAACTCAAGTTCATTTGCCCCCTAAGTGCGGTTTCTTTTGGGTAGGTGTGATCACAGCAGACAGACTCTGGTGCACACCAAGACATACCGGACCAAGACCTTCTTGAAGATGTGGTCTTGGTCCGGTTACAAACATACTCTGGTGCGGTTCGTTTGCGGTGAGAACGTGCTCCGACCTCGATCTGAACCAACTGCAGTCACATTACGCATTGTTTGGGTTAAACATGAGCATGTTACAGTCCTGGAGGATTATTAATGTGCACCTCCTCCTGTACTGCCTTAATATGCACATTCGGCACATCCAATGCATCAAAACATTGTTTTCTAGTTGGAGCCACGCCTTGTTTTCAAACTGTATGGTTTGACTAAAATGAACAATGACAGCAATATAGTCCACGATGTCCAGCGCTTAAATCAACCTGCGTAGTTGTCCCTCCATTGTGACATTAGAAAGTGTCACATTTATCTTGCAAGTGTACTCTTCTTCAACATTTGCTTTACTTCCTGGATTTTTCCCATATGGAAATTCTGACCAATCAGGAACAGCTTTGTCACGCAAGGCATTTGATCTGGTCCGCTTGTAAATACTGCTGTGAGAACACGAACCGACTCTAGGCAATTATGCAACTTTGTAACAAAATTAGTCCCTGATTCGGACCAAAGCAAGACAACTCTAGGTCTGAAAGCACCCTAAGTGTCTGACAACATTATGAAAAGGATCACTACAGAGACAGACCTTTTTGTTAAAGAGTAAGATCCTTTTTGTTTAACTAAAAACATTCCTGCTGTCAGAATAACAATCTGAGCCTGTCAGTGGCAAAAACAAGCACTTTTAGTGGACATAAATTGATGGTGCACAGTTGCCCTTTAATGTTACATTGCAGACTGTTTCGCTGCTCCTGGCTGCAGCGCTCTTGTACAATACTGCACCAGTTTCAAAAATTGTTGTCTGCATCAGTCACGTTAACACAAAAACATGGGAAAATAGGGTCCAGGCTCAAAAATACCAAAGTCACCCTTTAAAGGCAAAGGATGTGGATACAATTTCAGCATATGTTCCTCTGACGGGTTCTGGTTAACATTAACTGTTAATTACAGTGACTGGAGAGGGTGTGGTTCCTCTCCTGAATTCAAGCAGCATTCGTTTTGGTCAGGTTGAGATGTGGAATGAGGTATTCAGCATTTAAAATGTAAATCTGCACAGTGTTTTTCTTGTGCTAGTTGAGGTGGATGTGCCAAGACAGAATACTATATTTTGTTTTAAGTTTCCTGCGGCTGCAACATACCAGATACAGGAGAAAAAATGCTCTGCGAGTCATATAATCAGTCCACACCTTGCCACGGCTGTCCTCACAAACACCAAACCGCAAGGGGAATGAAGGGCATTGTTCAGTGTAAATGCACTTAACTCCTTGGCTAAACTTCTGCTGCATCCCTGTAGCTATAGCCTCAAAGTCATTTTAGACAGGACTGACAGACTAATCTTGCCCCTCCCAGGCACTCAGTGAAATGACGCCTCCTCCTAAGACTTCAGATCCCAGCCTTACTGCCTCTCTGTCCTAATATCTCTCCTCTCATAACAACACAACCAGAAATACAAACACACCGTGGCATATTGCCATGACGCCGGTGTTTTTAAGATCAAATGCCCAGCCACATAAAAGCAGCATTTCCAGCCAAAACACGCACTCACAAACACACACAGCCACGCAGATAGACGCACACGCAGACAGACACACATTCTACACTACAATGGCTGTTGCAGGGCTATTTCAATAATCCTCAGCATGTATGTTTAATGGTGAGGGCCCAACAGGAAATGATCGGCAAATGAAACGAAGCAGCAGGTTATTACGTACCACTCTGGTGTCAGCCCAGGCCTCCCCACCATTAATTTTATTGTAACTCATTTCTGCGGCCAGAGTGGAGCAGGATTTAATGTTTCCATTCCCCACTCCTGTTCTGCATGACAAATTGTTTTAATAAACATATACTGGGTCATAATAAAGTAATAATAATCCTACCAGTCACCTTATATCACTGCAGTTAAATTTTCCCATAAGCCAACACTGGTTACAATGACAATTACATGGTAGCCAATCCTCAGCAAGGCAAACACAATGGGCAGATTTAATATAGTTTGTAAATATGATTAGTGTGCTGTCGTGTTATTGGAGTCTAGTATTTACATTTCTCTTCGGGCCTTTTTACAGTACAGGATCAGCATTGAATAAAGCTTTCGCTCTTTTTCCTTCCTGCTCTCTTTCTTCTTCCAGAATGCCTCCCCTCGCTCCCCTTCACAACTTAATGAAAAACGTTGTTGACCGTTAATATTCCACGGATCAATCACCATTTTTAATTTTGCGGATAAATGTGCTATTGTGAAACCCTCAAAGGTCTCTCCCACCTTGCGTATGTGTGTGTGCATTTGTGTGTGTGTGTGCGTTCATGCATACACACCGTGTTTGTGTGTGTGTGTGTGTGTGTGTGTGTGTGTGAGAGAGAGAGGTTTGGTTTCTTAGTGAAAGGGGAGAGAATGTGTTCACATAATGGCTCATGGTTATTTGCAATTTTATGCTACAATTCAATTATTGCCTAAATTTGTTTTTAGCTCCTGAAGTCATTGCTTCTACCTGCAATTTACTCAAGACACAAACATTTACATCACACGCGCACACACATCAGCATGATTTTGTGTGTGTGTTTTAAGTAGTGCAGGGCTGCAGCAACCCTTTGAACTTGTACAAATATTAAAAGTAAATACAGGCCACTATGTGCTGCTGATACGGACACTTTTGATTTAATTGTCTCCTGATACTGTACATTATGACAGACTAATTAAAACAGTAACTGGTTGTTAGTTTTCCCATATCAATGTACAGTACATGGCCAAATGTATGTGGACACATCCTGTTTTTTACAGAGCAGTTTCTCAAGGTTTGGATGAGGCCTTTTATGAGCCAGTTCATACCTGGTGTTACATGCATCTTGGGCGATCTGATCACAGATGGACAGCGTAAAGTCTGTTCACACCTGGCATCAGAATGCGTCTCTGCATGCATCTTGAATGACCACTTGTGATTGGATCTCACTTTGCTGCTCTAAATGCAAATAAACCGAGTACACTGAATGATTTCATTCACCAGCATAGGAGACAACTGCTGCGGGAGTGTGAGCTCATGCGGGGGACAGTTGGTCAGAGTCTGCCCACATACAAACACACATAGAGTGAAGGCCTAATAGTACATGTCCACAGGACCATTTTTAGATGCGAGGGATTGGGCCACTTCCCAGCATTGGATGCTTGATAGGCATGCCACTAGGCATGACTGCTGCCTGCTCCCGGATTTCAAACCAGACCAACATGGTGGCTCATTTGGCAACTTTCTTTTATGTTCCCAAAACAATTTACCAAAATGTGTCTTTGAAAAGATTTGAGGTGACAAATAAGCCATGCAGTTGCTGACTCTGTCTTCATTTTAGATCAGTAATAGTTAGTTTAAAGGTTTCTTAGAAGTTTCCAGAGGTGGTGAGTTGCTTGGGATGCCCCTGATTTGCATAAGGAAGTCTAGATTCAACTTCTCTCAAAATGCAACGCAGGGCTACCAGCATGCATTGCATGGCTACTTACATAGGCTTGCATTATCGTAGTATCAAACAGCTAGTGTAATGTAAAGGTGTAGAGCTGTTTCGGTGTCGGCTGCTGCTGTGTTAGCTCTTGCTAACTGGGCAGACATGAACTAACTGTTCACCAGCAGGAGAGCAGCTCCGGAGATGCTCCTTCAGCGCTGCATCTCACCTGTGTAATGGCAGCAACAATAAGTTATTCAGAGGGGAGTCTTATAAGCACAGATGTCAGCTGAGGAGGCAGTTCTTCAGTGTGGCCCAGGGCACATTAGCATACACAGTGCTGAGAAATGGTGGCCAAATACTGCCCAGACTACCTTCAAATGTGGTCTGAGCAATCAGATCTCACACATTAAGGATGTATTTGGTGAATGTATTTGGTAATCCACTCACCAAAGACATATGTTGATACCAGGTGTAAACAGGGCCTTAGTTACATTGAAGGGGAATTTTAATACTGCAGAATGAAATGGTATTTCAGGTAAAAATGTGCAGAGGGCAACTTTGTGACAACAGTTTGGGGAAGGCCCTTTTCCTGTTACAACTTGTTAATGCCATCGTTTCCAAAGAAATGTCCATTAAGAAATTGTTTTCTGAGGTTGATGTCGAAGAACTTGACGCCTTAACGCAATCCAGAATACATTAATGTAGATTTAATGTAGATCTTCTGTTTGTTTATGTTTGTATATTTTATATGTTTTGTTCATACTTAATTTCTGTTGTTAAATATCTCCTGGGACACTACACCATATAGGCTGTTCCAATTTGTATGACTGTATGTTGCTGTTACATGCTGGTTAGTATACATGGAAATGTTTGTTTTGTTGTTCATTAATATGTCTGAATAACCCGCTGAGGGACGGGACATGTAAATGACTGGCCACTTAAAATACCCATTTTTCCATTCATACATTGTAACGCTGACTGAGATCCAGGACTTGTTGCTCAACATCAGCGGCTGACCTTACAAATGTTCTTGTGGCTAAATGGGTGTAAATCCCTGCAGCCATGTCCCAAAATGTTGTGGACAGTTTTCCCAGAAGGGCGGAGACATAGTAATAATAGTCATGGTTTGAAATGAGATTTTCAGCTGTCCACATACATTTGACAATCCTGTGTATTATTTGACACACTCGCATGGAACAAGCTCTCAGTGAACATGTATATAATGTTTAGTAGATTTAAGGGTAATTGGTATGTTGATTGACTGTATTTTTACTTGAGATAGCTGATGGAGCGTTTTCTGACGTTATTCAAATGCTCCTTCCGAAACTGTTAAAAATCACTGTTTAATTGAAAAATATGTTATGACAGTACAATGCTAATGGTTAAGGTTTGGTTAGATTTCAGATACAGGATAGTCATCCTTAAAAAAACATCGCTGTCTGTTAGTTTTAAACAGGAAACTAGTCTGTCATTTTCTTCATTCATCCATCGACTCAAACGTTTACGTCCTCTTACTTCCGTCTTTGCTTCCATCATAACTACTGCAACTGCTCAAGGGCTTTGAATGTATACATACCGTTATGTCATTTTGGTGAACTAGCTAAGGGACTGATAGTTCTTCTTGAGAGGAGTTGAACATGTTGAAAAACAACAGATGTTTGCGTACAACTGTCAAAGATCTCCAGCGTCCATGTCAATTATGACGGTGTGTTAGGAGCAAGTAGCTTGACAAAATGTGCATTTTCATCCACCTGTTTTTGTGTGCATTTTCAGTTTGTGCATAGAAACCCTGAATGGAAATGCCAAAA
The DNA here is from genome assembly GCF_011397635.1 of Epinephelus fuscoguttatus. Lineage (NCBI taxonomy): Eukaryota > Metazoa > Chordata > Actinopteri > Perciformes > Serranidae > Epinephelus > Epinephelus fuscoguttatus. The sequence continues at coordinate 29,043,271 of NC_064753.1, read as the reverse complement.
ATTCAAATTAAAAAAAAAAAAAAATTGCAAAAAAGTTTTGCGCTTGGGAGAGGTGGAACAGTTGGTATATTGATAATAGGCAAATGCTTCTGAGTGCAATGATAAACAGATTCAGCAAATAAATGATGGCGTATAGTCATGACATACTTGCAAGGCCACTGCCAGTTCTCTTCATTCTGCCTGCTTTTAACAGCTTATATATGCACATAGCAGAACCCTCCCATGATCATAGAGCTGTAATATTAGTTGTTCAAAACTCTCTATTTCCATCATCTAGGGTGCTCTCCAATTTCCTTCATTGTCCCCTCTTCTTGGTTGGAAACCTAGCTGATGTTGTGGAGCCTCAAAATCCCTGTTTCCACTGAGCACTACACGACGGTACAGTTCAGTTCAGTACGCCTTTTTTCTGTTTCCACTGTGAAAAGTTGTGGATGGTACCAATGGAGCCGTTCCACACCGTCCCCATTTTTGGTCCCCTCCTCTGTTGGGGGTAGCTCACAGATCTGGTACTAAAATGTGGAGCTGTGAACACTACAGTCTGTTGATTGGTCGATAGCAGATGGTCACTCTGCTCAGGGCTGAGTTGTGGCTGGTTTTGAGGCTCATGTACCCACTGTCTCCATACAATGGAGAGTTTTACATATATTAGTAAACTGTAATGATAAAATTAAAGGATGTTTGCTGCCTCTTGCAGCAGCTGGAGTTGGAGAAAAAATTACTTAATTTACTGGGCTGACTGCTGGCAACTTTTAAGGAACGTTAACTTGTAATGTTACTCAACGTATGAGTTTGTGATATGAATCCATCAATACACCTTTAATTTGGATGTGACAACTCTGACCATTACTTTAGTTTTTATCATCTCTCTTGAATGACATACACTTTTAGTAATGAGTGGATCTTCAAGCATTTAAAAATTAAATTAATTTTGACTGGATTATCTGAACTGCACGTATCCCATTCCTCACTTGGGGTGTTGCAGAGAGTCGTTCCTGTGGGCTCCAGCAACACTAAACCCCTGACCTTGCCTGAGAAGGACTAAATGCACAAACCCGGTATTTTTAAATATCTCATTGAGAGAGACTTTCACTGCAGCCTGTCCTGTTTTGTTCTGGAAATGTTGTCGTGCAACCCCTTTCCATGGACAATAAAAAAGTTGCAGACAGATAAAGGAGGGAATGAGTGACAACAACTCCGCCCACATGAAAGAGTACTGTTTGCAATGGAAACGCTAAGTGGACCGAGGGTCTAGGTACCATGTCTGAAGGTTTAATTTTGGTTCCAAAGGTACCCTACTGGAAGTGTTTGGTGGAAAGAGGGCTAAAGTCTGCGAAAGGGGGAGGTCTGGGTTTTTGTTCCTAAACCTAACCAAACTTGAACCATCAAAGTTTCAGATCAAAAAATGGTCAAATTAAAAAATAGTGATTTGTAATACTTTCAGAAGGCTTAGGCAAAAAGTGTTTTCCTGCTCTATTTTGTCATTTACTTTGGAGGACTTTTATCAGTATAATGTTTCAGCTGGACAGGCATGTTTATGTAATGGAAGCTTACTATCTTTGTGTTTCCTATTGGACCTGAATATGCATATCTTTGACTCTTATGATTAATATTTCAATGCAGTGTCAGTCTTGCCTGGAAGTATGATGTGGCTGATATGTGTGGCGGTCTGATCTGCTGTGAATTTGGCGGTTGGAGTCTTACATATAGGCCTGACTATCACAGCTCAAAGCAGCACCACTAATTGTTGTCAAACGTCACTCCAATTCAGCTGGACACCCTCAGCAGTCATATCAGGAGAGAGGAAAAAAAAAACATTCTTCACTCTTTGCCCATCATTCAAATGGGAGTCTCCTCTGGCTCAATCCTCTTGGTAGCCTTTAGTAGCCCCAATTTTCCCACACACATATCACCGATCCAAAAACCAGAGTGACATGAAAGGGCTCTCTTCCACCACATACATGCCATTGACAGTTGAATGAAATATTTATTTATGAAATCTAAAAACATGTATTCACCCTTGACACAAGATTCTGGGAACATTGACTTCTGAAGCACCTCACCGCCACCAGAGCCTGGCCCTCCAGTGAGTCAATTATGATGGCTTAAAGGAATGTCTGCCTCTCTCTTCAAGTGTCTACTTGGCCCTAATTTTTCATCTCAGACTCTTTTCATCTGATTCTGTGCCGAAAACATGAAAATAGTCAGGGCCAGTTCTTTTTAACCTGCTCACGAAACTGAAGTCAAGATTGACATATGAGGATTTTTTGATGTAGTCACTACAGGGCTGATTCTTCCGTGGCTTCTCTGTGGATGGATTACGTTAGAGCCATCCCCAGTATAGTCACGTGATTGTTAGTCTCAACCAGATGCATATGACCCTCTTTAAGGTTCTGATTATTTCAGGTCTCAAAGTTTTGCTTAGATTATTTGTCCCACAGGTCAGGTCTGATCCAATTTCTACTAAGTGTGATAATATTTGAGTTGGCACAGGCAGTTTGTGCTTCCAGTTGTTTTTGCTCTCATCACAAAGACCTTCGAAAAGGACGCACGACCTTTACAAATGAATTCATATTTCTGTAATTGTATTTCATGCTGGCTGCCCAGTGCAGTGTTGGTTTCCTTTTTATTGTCTTGTTTTTACTTTGCAATTTTTGATAGAGGGGAAAAAAAAAGAGTCATTCGTGGAAGTGTGATTACCATCTGGGGCAATTTTTCATTGGATTGTCTTGTGGTGTACAGTATGTGTAAGTATGCAGAGGCAAGCCACATTATTCTTAAGAGTGCAGACTGGAGGGGGCATATGTCAGAGACTTGATATGTGATTTCAAATTGTAAGATATTGCATTTCTGACAGAAACTGATGTTGGGTTTGTGGAATTCCCGGAACAAATATGTGCTGTTTTTTTCCTGCTGCTAATTTGTCACTTGTGTCTTTTTGCGAATCCTCGAGGCCCCTTGTTGTGATTTGGATATTACAAAGAAACATGAAGGTCTGCTAATATTTAGCAGCACAGATACTGCATAGAATAGCCAACATGAAACACAGGGGACAGATTATTGTTGGACTTTGCAGCTCTCTGGCAGTTGGTGACTGACTCGATAGATGACAGAGAAACTGGATCAGATCAGCCATCAGATTTGACAGTGGCCATGAATAGTTTTAGCACCAAGAACCTACGCAGCGCTCACTATACTACACTATATCACTGTATCACACCCACACAGACTCATTTGGATTGGAGACTCTATAGAAATAAAATTAGTGAAAAGGACATTGAATTGTTTGCCCTGGTCATTTGACAATTTGTTGTTAGTTGTTATATTAACAACACCTCAGTGGGTCGTAAAGTGTGTCACACTCACTAGTTAGAGAATGTCGTGTTGTCTTATTGTCACACCTGTTTTCCTTACTAAACAGAAAAATACAACTGTACACCAATCCAAGTTTCTCTCTTTCACAAAACTAAAGTTAACATAAGCTTAATTGCCTTATTAACTCATCATAAAACACAGTTCATTAAAGCCTGACAGAAAAATAAAACTAACCAAAAGCATTGCTAGTCATCTAATTAGTTAGTTTATTGTTCCAACTATCACCAGCTCTGGTTTGGTCAAAATAAACCCTTAATTCACAGAGTTAGATGTAAAAAAAACATGCTGGATCTACATGAAATAACAGTCATGGTGATATTTTAAAAGTAACAGATTGGTTGTTTGAAAATGTACTACTTCGTTGCTCATTGGGTCATTACTGCAAAACCTCACCTCAGAGAGTTCACGAGTTGCCACAAGTTGGTTTGCTTATACTGGGGTTAGCCCACTACAATGGTTGCAGTGGCAGTGGTACTCATAAAAATGGATGCCACTCTGACTATCCGGCTGCGCTGATTTGAATGGGAATGTCCGTTCTACTCATGGACTGCAAAAATAGCTATCTAGTTACCATGACGTCACCCACTGGTTTGTGGACTCCCATTTTGAAGCCTCAAGTTTGGCATTACAGCCATCGCCATCTTTATGAAGCTAGAAGTGACCATATTGGGGGTAGAGGTTGGCGCTGTGGTGAAGTGAGGGGTGGATCTGACTGAGAAGCCGAGGACACTGTTGACAGATAGCCTGTCAATCAAAGCAGCCTGCCATTAGTAATGCGTAACTTTAAGCCTCAATAAAATATAAACAGGTGAATCATATAAAAATTCAATATTGTTTAATGTAATGTTGAAATTAGCAAGAGACCATAACATTTTTTTGTACCACACTTTAAATATATTAATTTCGGCTGTAAGGTTGGGCATTTTAACATGGAGGGTTCTATGGGGATTGACTGGCGTCTGGAGCCAGCCCCAAGTGGCCATTCAAAGAACTGCAGTTTTTGTCACTTCATATTGGCTTCATTTTTCTGCCTCGTAGGTTGCAGAGAGATTCTACTCCCCCTTTACTTCTACAGTTCACCCTCTTGGATTGATCACTCTCTGGGATTGGTCATGTCACCTAGGTAGCATCATCCTGGAGGATGCTACAGCAATCAAAAATGGTGAAATCAGTTGCCACCCTCCCTATGGAGAGCAGGAAATAAGAAGACTCTTGCTCTGGAAGTTGGGCAGCATTGTGACATTGAGATCCTCTGCATGAAATTACCTAGTTCTTTCATTAGACGCAGAATAAACTCAACACTTCCCATTTAATCTGCAGGACTTTAAACTCAGCATCTTGACATTCATGAAAAGGAGCGGAGGAGAGAGGCTTTAGAGACCTCCCTGAAGGGCAGGCATGAAGAGAGGCAACCAGAGATGGTAATGTAGCTGTGTGAGGGGGGGTGCAGAGGTACTTGAGGCAGTCGAGAACTCATTTCAGACCCAATCCTAACCCTCTCAGTCACTCAGTCATCTCTCCTTACAACTCAATACTAAGGACCTGTGTGTCTCTCTGTCTGACACTCTATGTAACTCTTCATTATCCTCCAGCCAAATTCAACACAGCCCCCTCCCTCACCCTACAGTGGTGCAGCAGTGAGGGCCCTCTTTGTCAGCCCAGAGTCAAACAAGCTGCCCCCACCATGTGCTTTCCAACATGGCTGGAATGTTTTCCTGTTAGTTTAAGTCTCATCTCAACTAATTAATATTTTTGCTTATAGCTGCTGTAGTTCCCGTGGGAGGCCCCTTAATTAATCATTTATAAATCTACACAGCCTCCCAGTTTATTAGTCTCTGCCTTTGGCGTTGGCTGACTGCATTGGGAAACCGCAAATGATTAGTTACAGGAATGAAAGCTTTTTTCCCCCTCTCTCCCTCCCTTGTTTGCAACTGATTAGGGCCTCACACAGAGGTATTTCCACAGCCCCGCTCTGCACTTTAATTCATTCGGAGCACCTGACACATTATTCACTCTCCCACCTCTCTGATCCTCTGCCTATTGTTTGAACCAATGTTTTTCCTCAGCTGCGTTGAGGCATGGCGATCAGTTAAGGCTCACTCTCAGCCCGGTCAAAACAAAAGCCACAGCACCAAACATGGAAGAGGGGAATTATAACGCTGAATGAGATCACTCGACCACAGGCTGAGCCCAGGCTGGGCCGCCATGGAGACAGGGTGATTTCTGGTCATCCTTTTGGGATCGGGTTGAGGGCAGGGCTGGTGACGGGAGCAAAATGCATTCACGATTAATTCCTTAGAGCTGAGGACTTCAAGCCATGTCGCAGTGCTAAAGCTGTCAGGCTTTTATTGGAAAAGAGGCAATATTTCCATCAGTTTAACAGAAAAATAAATTAATTGAATCAACTGAAAGCAGCGTGGGAGGTTTTCATAATGTCTTTGCACTCTCAGGGAAGAACGCCTCATGCAACAGGGTTCCTTCATCCAATTAGACCTCCGCTGGCTGGCTCACACCAGCCTCGCTCTGCTCAACATTCCACCTTATCGCTGCCTTTTTATCCCTTTTATCATCAAAGCGACTGCACTTTACTTTGGCATATAGGTAAAGCTAGCAAAACCCTCCTAGTGAGATGGACTAATTACGTTATGAGAGTCATACTGTGCAGATGTGGATAACCTGCTACACATCCACCAACGGTGGCTGAGCCTAATATTGAAATGATGCGAGGGTGTTTGTTCAGTATTTAAACATACTGCAAAGGAAACATGGATAAAATATATAATAATATAATCACGGCAAAAGCGGGCCCTCTAGCTGTAAAAATATATTCACAGTTTTTCTATTCCCAGAAGGCCTAAGCTCTCTGTCCAAATACAGCCTATCTAGTTTGCACCTAACTGGACATTTGGGGGCTCATCACAGAGTTATTTGTTAATCAGCACAGCAGCACACTTCTCTCACAGATAACACAGGCAGAAAAACATAATCATACGAGAGTGCGGGAGGGAGACGGAGAGGGAGAGAGAGGGGCTTCACAGGCAAGGTAATTACATTCGCATTCGTATACATAGTGATAGCAAATGTGTGGCTGTTTTGTCTGCATGAGGACCAATTACTTTTATTGAAATGTGTTGCAATTTCCTTTTTTTCTCCCCCAATAGCGATGGGTCTATTACCAATGCCTAGGAGAATAAGTGGATCAAAGGAAAGAATTGTAGACAGTATAGCTCCATCTGCACATTGAGCACTGAATGCAGACGTCAGATACAGTGCTACCGTCGCCTCTCTCGATGGTGTCATCATGCCAATATGAAATCATTTAATAAGAAAGAATATGAAATTATAAATTCTCACAGGAATACACCAGAAACCCCTCATGAATCCACCTGGGTAAGACTAGAAAAAGTGGAGAAAATTCTAAGATAAAATATTACTATTAATGAACAGCCGATGGGAGGTGGCATCAGAAGTTAAACAAACAGGAGCAATACAGTTGAGTCATCAGGGTACAGTGTGACCAGGTTACAAGTCTCTTACAAGGCCAACACACACAGATGGACAACCATGGACAAACCATTTAGAGTTTGCAGTGCACCTAATAAATGTGCATGTTTTTAGTCTCAGTGGATAACCTGGAGGAAACCCACACTAACACAGTAAGTACATGCAAACTCCACAAAGAAAATCCCTGTTCTGTGGGCTCTGTAGTAGTTTTGGTGTAGTGGCCACTGAGGGAATTGCAGGTCATGTGATGTCCTAGGGCCCAAAAAGGCATTTTCCTATGACTTGTGCAAAGGAAACAGCTGTAAAATAATACATAATTTTTCCTAAACTTCACAAATACTCTGAAACGAATGTTTGTTTTATCACTAATTAAGCTATCAGGTCTGATAAAACATTTATCACTGAATCAGTGAATCACTTCCTGTGTATGGGACGTACACAGACTTAGCTGGAGAAGGACTCTAGGAGCGTGCTCTATCCCCCCTAAAAAAGCTGGTAACAACCCTGTCTCTTTAAAATTACGTTCATGTCCTACACATTTGTTTTTCCAGTAAGATTTTGCAGGAAATGTCAGGGTAAGGTTTAATCAACAAAAGCACTTTAGTCAAAGTCCCCCTTCATATTTTGTTAAACATAATTTGTTCGCTTAAGCACATCCTTCTTCCTCATTGAGAAATTCTTGATCTGGCCTTCACCCCGCCCACCACAGCTGCTTGTGTTAAGTTTTGCTGACAGCTTTCTCCAGCACTGGCAAAGTGTTAAAACCAAGTGTGGCGATAGGTCTGGGTATGTGACACCAGCGCTAAGTTGACTGATGAAAGAGAAGGATGCATCAAGATGGAGTGTTAGCTTTAGAGGAAACTTCAGAGAGACTCAGCCAGACATGTTTGAGCCTCAGTCAGACTCATACTGAGATGATGAGTCTGTTGTGCACCACAGTCGTTGACTAGAAGACATAAGTGTAGTTAGCATCTTGTATTTGTTTATGTTATTCATTTGCTTGTTAGCTTGATAGTGGAGAGAATCCCAGGGTCCAGTTTACATCCAAAAACTGCACACTCTACCAAGGCTACAACCTCCAGGGCTGAAAAATGAAGCCAACATGGAACTGTGGAAAAAAAAAAAAAAATGCAGTTCCTCAAATGGCCACTTGAGGCTGGCTCCAGAACCAAGTCAATCTCTGTGATTAACAAGTTTACAACCTGGTACAAAAAATAGTTTGGGCCTCTACAGCTAATTTCCCGCATCATGACAACTGCATGGGGGTGAATTTTTATACAAGTCATCCGTTTATATTTTATTAAGCCTTAAAGTTACCCATATTTAAGGGCAGGTCTCTTTGAGTGACAGGCTGTCACCACAGTCACCACAGTCTACAAGTCAGATTCACCTTTTGCTCCTCAACAGCTCCACCTTGCATCCAAGATGGCGATGGCTGAAATGCCAAACTCAAGGCTCCAAAATGGAGGTCCACAAACCAATGGGTGACCTCATGGTAGGTATGTGCATTATTTCATACAGATGACTCTCCCATAAAATATTTCACTATACTGATGCAAACTCGTTGTACTGATAAGTCCCCTCTAAGGTTTCAGGTTTCTTTGCCAGTGTTGTATCGAGGTCTGTTTACTTCAAATGGTGTTTCTCAGATTTTTAGGGAGATGCACAGACATTGCCTGCTTCAGTAGAGGAATGTAAAAATCCTCTCTAGTGACAAACTGTGCAGAGAGACAAGTCAGTATTGTGAAGGTCAGACATTTTAGGTGACATAAGCATAGGAAAAACACATTTTAAGTGGAGTTTTTCAATATTAAACAAAGAGTCAAGTCTGCAGTAACACATAAACAGCTGCCTATTCACACATCCAGCAGTCACAGAGCAACATCATCATTTGACTGTCTTAAGCACTGTTTTTGGTTTGCAGGAACGGATATTGTTTATTGTTGGGTCAACAAACTAAGTATGTTGTCAGTCACAGTGAATGTTCTGTAATTATGTGTGCATTTTGTGACTAATTATGTTGATAACCAGCATAATTTGGGCAGTGTTACTTTATTCTAAAAAAAGTTGATGTTACAAATTAGTAGCGTATAACCATAATTTCTTAGGGAAAAGGCTGCTGGAGAAGAGCTTTCATTGGAAAGAATGGGATGCCATTTTGGGATATGGTATCCACTTCTCTTAATACATCTATATTCGAAACCAGAACCTTCTTGCTTTGCTAAACCATTTAGCCACCCCCTCGACTACCCCTGACCTAAACAAAAATTGCTCTCTGTTTGTGATCATACCAGAGACAGCCCTCATCAATTGGAACTCCTTCAGTGCTTACTCCTTAGTAAGTCTTGGTGCTTTGTGCCTTTTATGTGTACAAGGCTGAATGATGAGTGGAAAAAGAGCGGGCGCACAGAGAAAATAAAATGTTTCATTTGGGTGTTTTGACCTTGTTACATCAGATGATTGTGCACTTAACTGCTGCTTGTGTGTTTAAGGCAATGGCTTAATAGGTAGCTGGAACACACAGCAGCCAGTACTGTGGACAGTGATTTGGGTGTTATGTGCTGTGCATGGGGTTGACAAAATAACGACACCACAATCTACTAATTAAAAATTATGAATTTTTAGAGTGAATCGACACAAAATCAACAAAAACATAGTCAAAAGTTCAAAAACTTCCAGCGCACACTAGAATATCAGGATTGACACAGAGTTTATTCAAAAATGTTTAAAAACAAAAGGAGCGAACAACACGTTTCGCATGTTGCTTCATCAGATTCGCTCTTGATTGTCATCAGGTGTGTGCTTAAATAGTCAGGGCAAGTAACAACCAGACAATCAATCAATCAATCAATCAATCAATGAGAAACAAATACAAAATACATAACCTAGCTGTAATATTAAAGGGAGAGTGCATACAATACAAATAGAAATAGATATCAAAACAGTGATACAAGAAAATACTTAACAATTGCACAGTTCATCATCTGACAAGTCTCAACTCTAATTTTGTGGTAGAGTGTGAACCATATACATAGTATAGATCAAAAAGGAAGAAAAAATATTTTTACATACTTGTTAAACGTGATGCAGAGGATTATAGGAATGGATCGGTGTATAACTGGATGAGTGACCGAAGGGAGAAGAACACATGGACCAGGGGATTTAAACGAAGAGACCAGTGCATCAACAGAGAGCACCTGTTGACAAGTGAAGAAGAAACGAGCAATCAGGGACAAACGAGTGAATCTTCAACAGATGGACATTTTTTAGGAGTCGGAAACAAGGCCAGAGGACGTCCAAAGCAGCCTCCAGAAAAAAAGATACGCACAAGGAGGGGGAAGAGGAAGCCGAAGCCCCCGCAGATGGACATTACGCAGCCAGAGCAAACTGTAATTAATCTATCTGATCATGAATTGACTAATGAACAACTAAGTGTGTTGAATCGAGGACTGTCTTTTGTACCTACTAACAAAGTTAACGCCTTTAAATTAAAGGTAGATTGTTACAAATTTTTTAGACAGCTTCATTTAAAACATTTTTTCCGTAACTCCAATATAACTGAAAATGTGAATCCACACCAGAGTAAATTTAAAAAGAAATCCACATTCTCACCACCAGGCACTCCTAATCCGACTATAGCCACCTTTAGTAAATTAGTGGAAAGCGATATTGCGTCTGTAATTAAGTGTAATCCTGTATCTAAGTTTTCTAATGTTAGTTTTTTAGAGAGGAAAGCCCTGAAAGAATTACAGTCTAACCCAAAAATTGTCATTAAAAAGGCAGATAAGGGAGGTGCCATAGTGCTGTTAAATGCCACTGATTATGTTGCAGAGGCTGAGAGACAATTGAGTAATGATTCTTTTTATAAGCCACTATCTAGCAACCCCATCGGACAGTTTACTGCTGATAGAGATAGAATCATAAATAGAGCCTTAGAAATGAAGTGGATTACTAAAGCTCAGTATGATTATTTAAGAATAGAGCACCCCGTTACTCCTACATTTTATTTACTCCGTAAAATCCATAAAAGTCTGGAGAATCCACCAGGAAGGCCTATTGTTGCAGGGAATAATTCTTTATCTGAACCACTGAGTAAGTTTGTTGATCACTTCATTAAGGATATTGTAGAGACTTTGCCTTCTTACATTCAAGACACTGGTGATGTCTTGAAATTATTGTCTAGTTTGAAAGTGCCTAAAGATTCACTTTTGGTAACTTTCGATGTGGAAAGCCTATATACTAACATTCCACATACAGGTGGTTTCGAAGCTATGCAACATTTTTTAGAATTGGAAGAATATTTGCCAGTTGAATTTTTAATGACTCTTACAGAATTTATTTTGAGTTGTAATTATTTCAACTTCAATAAAAACTACTACTTACAGATTCAAGGGACAAGCATGGGCTCTCCCTTCACCCCTAATTATGCTAACTTATTTATGGGGCTATGGGAGAAGAAGTATATATTCATCAATAACCCCTTTTTGGAAAACATTTTGTTTTATAAGAGATACATTGACGATGCGATTTTGTGTTTTACATCTAATGAGGAGGATCTTCATGGGTTTTGTGACTATATTAATCATACTTATCCTACACTGAGATTTACTATGGAATATAGTCAAGAGAAAATTCATTTCTTGGATTTGTTGATATCTAAAAATGAAAGTGGAGAACCTGATACCTCTATTTTTCGAAAAGATACTGATAGAAATGTTATCCTACATGCTGAAAGTTACCATCCTAAGAAAATGATAAACAATATTCCTTATGGACAATTTGTTAGGTTAAAACGTATATGCAATAAAGATAATGATTTTGATGTTAAAGCAAGAGAAATGAAGACAAGAGGGTACACAGGACCACATCATTGATACAGCCATCAACACATCTAAAGCTCTCAATAAAGAGGAACTTTTAGGCTCATCTTGTAGACTTGCAGACAGCAGAGTCACTTTTGTGTCTGAATACAATACTATCTCTGGGAGGGTGGAGAACATTATTAAAAAACACTGGAGTGTACTTAAATGTGACCCCGCTTTGCAGCATATCTCTGCCTCCATGCCAAGGTTCTGCTACAAAAGAGGTAGAAACATACGTGACTCTATTGTTACATCAATGTATAAAGAACCTGACATGAAAACTAACTGGCTTTCTAAGGAAGTATATGGTAATTATAGGTGTGGCAGATGCACCCATTGTTCTAACACATATGACACCAAAGAGCTCTGTCATCCTCATTCAGGGAAGAAGTATAAAATCAACGAGTTCATTAATTGTATTTCTACACATGTGGTGTATATGCTCAAATGTCCATGTGGACTTATATATGTGGGCCAAACCAAACGTAATCTCAAACTGAGAATAGCTGAACACAAAGCAGCTGTAAGCAATGAAAATATGGACTATGTTATTGCAAGACACTACAAGGACAGAAATCATGGTTTGGCCGCCTCTCTTAAATTTACAGGTATTGAGAGAGTTAATCCCAATCCTAGAGGTGGTAACATCATTAACCAGCTATTGAAGAGAGAAGCCTACTGGATACACACCCTTAACTCTTTAGAGCCACATGGACTAAATGAGACATTAGACTTAAGTCCATTTTTGTAAGTCTACTATATGTCTAACTTTTCTCTGCTTCTGTGTCTGCAGGTAATGTATAGGGAAAGTTGAGCCACTTTCACCTCTCCTGGCACATCCCCCTCCCCTCCTCCCCTGTGTAGACAGGAATGCTTGAGTAGATATTGTATATCTATGTGTATATCTCTTATATTGGCCCACTTGTTTTTGATATGTATTTCTAAAATATTTTTGACTATTTATACTGTACTCACTCTCCCCTGTTTATATGAGTTGGTACAGCCAGATTATGTATTTTGCATTTATATCTCATTATTGCAATGGGTCTTAACAAGTATGTAAAAATATTTTTTCTTCCTTTTTGATCTATACTATTTATATGGTTCACACTCTACCTCAGAATTAGAGTTGAGACTTGTCAGATGATGAACTGTGCAATTGTAAAGTATTTTCTTGTATCACTGTTTTGATATCTATTTCTATTTATATTGTATGCACTCTCCCTTTAATATTACAGCTAGGTTATGTATTTTGTATTTGTTTCTCATTGATTGATTGATTGATTGATTGATTGATTGTCTGGTTGTTACTTGCCCTGACTATTTAAGCACACACCTGATGACAATCAAGAGCGAATCTGATGAAGCAACATGCGAAATGTGTTATTCGCTCCTTTTGTTTCTAAACATTTTTGAATAAACTCTGTGTCAATCCTGATATTCTAGTGTGCATTGGAAGTTTTTGAACTTTTGACTGTGATTTATCCTGCACCAGCTGGCACCTAGAAGAAGCACTGCGCTGCTGTGCACAGGGATTTACTATTTTTTTTTTGATCAACAAAAACATGTTAGGAAGCTTTAAGACTGTTACTGTAAAGATGTATGCAGTATTTATATTTGCCTTTAATGTGTCCACCCTGTGCATGTAGTCCCATGTTGGGTTTGTCAGACTGTTAAATTGAGCAGAATTAATCTAACAGGGTCTGATGAGTTTGCAAACACAAAAATTAGCTCTGAAAGCCAGACTGTGATAAACAAAATTACTCCATTATTCTCACAGTTCCTCTCTAGTCATGAAAACTGCTAAGAGTTAACATTACTTATGAATTTAACTTAGGCCATTGTAGTTGACTTCAAAGCTAAAATAACTTAGAAATATCATATTGTTTTGGACTGAAGTGTAAGATGCAGCCTCAGGGCAGGTCTTTTATTCTTGCATTGTCGTTTTGATTAGATTTTATTTTTCAAAATTGCACAACCCAGCGCAGCGCAGACTTTAGCACACAACTAGAATAACTAAAAGCAATATCCTTTGGAGTGTTGCTTTCTTTGTGTACTTATACCCACCTTCTCCATTATTTCTTGCTCTGTCTTCTCTCCGTCGCTTTGTTGAACACCTAAATTAAAACAGGTGAAATATTGAAATCTGTTTTATGAATGATGCTGCTTGTTGCCTTTGATTTGTTCATGCAATAATGAAACTCTTATCACTCCTGGGAGCTATTTGGTTGTGAAATTGCTGCACCACAAGCCCGACACATTAGAAGCCATGATGTGTTTTGGAGGAGATATACAGTAGCATGTGCGAGTGTGTTGTCATTCTGTGGCTGCTTCTTTGAACACTGATAGGAATAAACCTCAGGCCTGTTTTTGTGAAGAGAGTTCATCTTCGTCAGACTACGAGAGCAAAAGGTAATTGCCATGACGGTTAACTGGATTAATCACAGTCAGCATCAACAGAGCAAAGCAGCATATTTATGGGGTGAAACTGTTGATCCCTGTTTGAGAGTACATAAATATCAGAGACTGTCCTTCTCCAAAATACAGCCACAGAGGTCATTTGTACAAGTAGCTTATTACGGCCCATATTTGAGGGAAGCAAAGGGGTCAAGTGGTAGTCGCGGTGGTGGATGGGTCAAAATGCACAGGACTTGAAACCAAAGTCAACATTGAGTTATTTTAACTGCATGACTGGGGATGGAAATGAGCTCTCAATTCCTCAATTTGGACGTTAGTATTTGTTCAGTGTAAAGATGTATTGGGGGCCAAGCCTCCCACATGATAATATGACCTTTATATATTTTTTTCACTACTTAATATGAGTAAAATCTTACTTCATTGTAGAGCTGTGTGCAGTGTATTGCTTCCCTCTGCGCTTCCTCGCCCCGCTGTCACTCCCTCTCTGTTTAGCATTAGACTACTGCTGCAGGAGTGTGACCTCCCCACCAGGGAACAGTTGGTGAGAGCCCACACACACACACACACACACACACACACACAGTAACAAGGCTAACTGTTAGCATCACATTGCTAACATTATTCAATGGTTATCTACAGGTTTAATGCCAGAGTTGAGCTGTTTCTGTGTCGCTGTGAGCTTGTCTGGACCGTTGAACGGTTCAGTGCTGGATGTTAGCTGCCACTGCTTTGTTAGCTCGTGCTAACTGGGAAGATGTCAACTGACCGGGGGAGAGTGGCTCCAGACTCTAGGAATAGTCTTTAAGTGCTGCATCTAAGCTATGCAACAGCAGTGGAAAAAAAGAAAAAAGTTTGCTGATTATTCTAATATTAACTTTAAATTTATAGTTTAACAGGCTAATTAAAGCGTAGTTCTTCAGTTAATGAATTTAAAATTGCACTTGTTTTCCATTGTTGGCCATTATGTATTCCTATCTTTAGGGGTTTTTTTGCAAATACTGAAGTACTGTATACTAATTTATGTGAGTACATTACGTATGTGTCGTCTGTCAGTTGACACATGTCCCGAACTGGAACTACAATGTGCAATATACCTACCCCACCTCCCAGACATACTGTACGACCAATTAATTCTGCAACTTGACCCGAGTCACCGACAGCAGATTCTCAACCTGAAACCACATATCCTATAATAACCATGCACTGGCCAAATAATAATTTTGTCACAAATGTGAAACTAAGATAATACATTTTAAAAGGAAGGTGAATAAAGAAATTGGTTTAAATTGATATTTTTTGCTTATACTTGAAATATTGAGCAGCATATCTCAACAGTTACCATGCCAGTAGAAACACATCTGATTGAAGTCACTCTCATGTTCCAGCTGTTCACTAAGGCACACCACAATAAGCTGTAAACCCAATATTGACATATAATCATCTTATAAATTTGTTGGCTAATGTGTTAGCGGTAAGTTGCACATTTACATATACAGCAGATGCAGAATAACGTCCATATGGACTCCTGTTTCTGGCCATGTAAAGAATCTAAGTCCAGTATTTGCTCCCTTTTCAGCCATGTTTTGGTCTCCACCAAAGACTAGAAATATCGGCCTTATCAGCACTTTCTCATCACAAGTGGTCACATTGGCACCTTGTCAGTGACCTTTCACGACTACATACTACACGCTAGGTATCCTCCCACGATTGCTGTTGACATCCCAGGATGCCGCTACCAACGCCGGGATGTCAACAAAAGCAAATATTTGGATATAGGCAGCAAAAGTACATGGTTAGGTTTAGAAAAACACTTCATGGTTTGGCACTACATTCATACAGGAAGCAAACACCAGTCTCCCAGGTGAAAGTCTTGTGTTTATTGAACCCATCCACCACCAACCCTCCTGCCAGCCCTATAGAGATTTTACAGCTCCTTAGATTACGTCCGGACACATTACATACTGATGCTGCCCAGCTGTGTAGCATACCACCGTTGTTTTTGTTTGTTGTCTGGCAAAATGTTGTGTTTTGTTATGTTAAATAGTGTGATAGTGTGTGTTTTTTCTTTTTCTTCTAAAAACAGCATCCCACGCAAGTGGAAGCGATGCTGGTGAGAGTGAACCTAGAAGAGAAAACATTCTGTAGAGCAGAGGGGAGGTGCAGTCAGGTGATATTTGTCTGTGGGTTCAGCACTATGAGAGACCTCTTTCTCATTATAAATAGTCATTTCATCAGTTGCTAATATGAATATATTCATTAGAGCAGCTTTAACGTGCATCGCACTCATTTATCCATGTGTAGGAATGGTGACTCACTTTATGCAGAGAGTTAACTAGTAGCAGGCCTTAAAGTTCAATCCACCATCCTTAAATGAACCTGCTCAAAAACAGGTTAGACGTGCAGCATCAGTTACCATGGTGATCCACCCTTGGTAAATGTGAGATCTTAAGACCTAAAGTGAGATCACTGATGCAGTAATCCCACTCTTTAAGTCAGGCCTGTGCTCAAAAACAAATAGCTAATTATAATAACTCAAATATGCAGTTTGCTAAGGTGCAAGGAGTTGTTTCAGTAGTTTCTTCTAATATGAGGTCAGTTCTACTGTCTGTCTGTGGTGTATAATTTGCCTCACATTCAAACACCACATATTCTCAAGTCAGTGTGTGAAATTAATTGAGTTACTTGCTGCAGATGCTATTGTAAAAATATGTCTGTCTATAAACTTAAGGAGTAGAGAGGAGAACTGGTGGTGACAGGTATGTGTTTGTATCTAAAACATACAGCAGCCTTATACAGTTGTATTAGTCACACATACAGGCATCAGTATACAGCAGCAATGGGCTTCTGCAGATATACTGTGAAAGAGAAAGAGAAATGTCATTGTTGGGCAAGTTATTCCTCGTGGCTGTTGGTTACAGAGGAAAAACTTTAAAGCTTGGGATTTGTGACATGATGTCCAGCGCAGTCTTCCTAATCTGCTCTAATAGAATCCTGATTTCTTTCACTTAGAGATGAGAGTCAGTGTGATATAGTGCTCGGGCATCTTCTGGGGCTGTGGCCATCTCTGATAGGATGGAGAAATATCAGACAGGCATAAAGATAAAACAGTCACTGTATTTTTTTCTATGCTGTGAAATAAATGGTACTGTGAAATGTTTTTCATATTTATTTGTCCACTTTGGTTTTTATGACATTTTAATACATTATCTGAAAGCTGAGAGACTTAGAGGACTGAACGAAGCAGACTTTCCAATACATAATACAATGATTTGAATTATATAAGGCATAAAGGTAATAATTTCTACTATAGAAATACTAGTGTACATTCAGTGACATAGGGTAGTTACGATGGGCCCCAGTGCACGCTATTACGCACATATCATTTCGTCACATGATCAGAGACCATGAACATCTACATACATACTACCTAGCATCATCATTGCATATCTGTATGTAACAAAAATCACCGAAGACATTAAGAAATTATTAATTTAATTTAACAATTTTAGTAGTTGGTTTTTAGTTATAGAACAAGGATATCATTTTGTTATAGATGCTATTGACTATTAAAAAAAAAGAAAAAATAAACACGACAGAGATGGGTTTGCCTTTTTCAGGGGCATATATAGCAAATGGCACTGTTTTTAATTTAATGAGAGTTCTTCTCTGAACACAGGCATGTTTTCAAGTTGCAGTCACCCATAGGAGCCCTTTCTCCATACAACACCTTGTTGGAGGGCCCACTCTCTCTATGGGCCCCCCACCTCATGGGCCCCTGTGCAACTGCACAGCCTGCACTGTCTACATTATATCAACGCCCCTGTGGACATTATGTTCCACTCTTACATGCATCCGCGCTGAAACAATTAGTCAGTTAACTGATGAGCTGATTGATTAATCTGCGACTATTTTAATAATCAGTTAATCAGGTTCTTGGTTATGAGGATTGAAGGCTTTTCTTTGTCATATATGAAATGAAACAAAGTATCTCTAGGTTTTTTGTTTGTTTGTTTGTTTTTTCACTTTCTGTTAAAAAATTGATACATGGAGAAACTAGTATGCATATTAATCAATTCAAAGTGCATAGCTTATAATCAACTGAAGCTAAACTGTGCACTGCCCACCGTGTCTTTATTTTTATGATGTTTGGGCTTAATTTTTTTCACTTCCAAGCCTGCATATCAACTGCATTATCAAACTCAATATGCACACAGTGAAGCTGGCACACAACCACAGAGATACAGTCTTGTGAGACAGCGTCTTTGATGGTATGTGTCCACAGGGATGTTTTTAGACACGTGAGGTTGCGCCGCTTCCGAGCATTGGACGATCAACAGGCGTGCCACTGGGCCCCGGGCTGTCTGCTCCAAGATTTCAAATGGGACCAACATGGTGGCTCGTTTGGCAACTTTTCTCATATCAGTTCAGTGAGAGATGAGAAATTAGCCATGCAGTATTTTTTTGGCGTTTACAGTGGTGGCAAGTCATGCTGGAATAGCCTAAATTCAACTTTATGCAGATGAGGAGCAGACATACCAAAATGCAATGCTGAGCCACTAGAATCCATTGCCTGACTGCTTACATAGACAATAAATGGGAAGCGTGGAAATTAACCCTTCTGTTGGTGGACACGTACCATTAAGTGGGTAAAAAAAAACCACTCCACCCTGCCTACATGTCCCGTTGTGCCTGGGCCCTGTGTATTTCAGCCAGATTTTGAGTCGTCATGCAAAAATCTGAGCTTTTCTTTGAGTTTCTACGAGTTTTCTGTCCCTTTTGGCATCTGTGCCCAAATACAATGCATTTGAGATCTTGGAGAGTCAACCCGAGCAGTTGATGTCATGTAAAATCAAATGCTGGATGGTGTATCCCCCTGACCTGATGAAAAACTGTCATCTGCTGGGTTGTTGAACACTGTAATCACAAATGACAAAAACATCCCTTTCTTTCATTTTTCATTTTTCTCTTTTTCATTTTACATATGTCTATACTTCTTTCACCATGTGGTACATCCGGATGAGAGATGAATCAATATTTGAGATAGCTACTTAATTATGCATTTAAAAGGACGATGAGCCATTTTGCACTGAGAGCTTCTACATGTAAAGCAGGGCCCTTTCACAGGACCTTCAATGGTTTTGTGGTGTCATTGTGAACCATTACAGTGAAATCAGACCATTTCGATAATGGCTTTCTATTAGTGACCTTGGTTGAAAGAACCACAGACAATCTACATCTAAACTAATGTATTTTGTCCTTGCAAGGACAAAGAATTTGGTTTGGAAACTGGCACCTCCCCAAATAGAGGCATCCGTTCATCAGTGACGTTCACACACACATATTCAGTATATACACATACACACTGCAATGTCAGTGAACAGTGAGAGGGCAGCAAATCACCCTCTGACACCAGAGGGATAGAGAGAGCCTAGTAACCTTGTAAAAGACAATCTCTGGGGCCACAAATTAAATGAAATGGCTAATAAAATTACTTGGCATACCGTCCACTTAATAAGAAACAGGCATGTCCCAACTTTAATGCTATTTACCCACCTGACTAAAGTATAACACCGATTTGGCACCTATGTCCAGATTGAACTGGAAAATGACTTGCTAATCTGTTTAGGTATTTGGAGTAATTGGGTCTGGTGCCAGTGAGGGGGATTTCCTTGACTGTTGAAAGTCTCTGCTAGTAGTCCATTCCCAGCTCCTTGGTATAATTACTCTGACAGAGCTGTGGCCACAGGGCCTGTGAGCAGGGCTGCTTTTTAAACTGTAAATTATGAAGGATTAGCATTTATGAATTTTAAATCAGGACTGTGGTAGGAGACACTAAAGCTGCTTAGTGATTGCAAACGGCAGCGTCTAAGCAGGCGGCTCTACACCCCTCACTTTCCAAGCTGTTCACTGTGTGTGTGTATGTATGTGTGTGGGGGGGTGGGGGGCTGTTTATTCAAATGTGGCTTCGCATAAACACAGAATGCTCAGACTGGACTCCCACTATTCGCTTAAAGCGAATAAGGATCTGACATCTTAACATCAGCCCCATCCCAGCCTATACTGTGTGTGTGTGTGTGTGTGTGTGTGTGTGTGTGTGTGTGTGTGTGTGTGTGTGTGTGTGTGTGTGTGTGTGTGTGTTTGCCAACTCATGCGGGGTGCATCTCCCCTGTCACTTTTTCTCAGGCTGGGGTTCTGCTCCTCACTAGCGTGTCACACTATGCAGAATATCCAATGGGTGATTATGTTAATGTGGGACTTGATCCATGTTAAATTATGCATAATGGATTGATGTGGCACAAAGTCATCAATTAGACGGATATCAGCACTAAAAAGTGTGACACAGCATAATATTCCTTTTTTTCTACTGTTTTTTTGGTTTACAGAGAGGCAGTAAATGACAACTTCAGGACCTCACACACACCAACACACAGACGTCACCTCTGACACAGTGTGTGTTTTGTTCCCCATTTTAGCTGTGTGTGCTTGTCAGTTTGTGTCGGTGCACATGAGTGTCCATCTGTCTGTGTCAGAGTTGACCTTGCTTTGTTTCAGATTTACAGTCATCATGCTCTGCACTCGAGGTGTGAGTCCATGACTGGCATGTAGTGATATTCAGCACTGGGTGAGGCTGTGGGACAGACACCACCAGAGGCCTCATATCACACCTCTAGGAGCTGTCTGCACCAGGGTCGCTGAGCCATGACCTCAAGCCTGCGGTGTTAACTGGTTTAGCCAGGTGGCAATAGCAGGGGGTGGTGGATTTGGTGGGTTGAGCATTAAAAAAAACCCCCCATGAGCTGATGAACCCCAGAGTATAGGACAACACCTTCTCCTTGCCAGGCTTTCGCACACACTTCTCCAAAAAAGCCCAATACATTCTGATACCTTCATAACATAACATAACACTGTGTGCACGTGTTTCTCTGGTGTTTTACTGGACTGCTTTTGTCAACACAGCCCCCCCCCCTCCCCCCCAAAACAGCCCGGCAGAGCTTGTTCCCTGATGGAACAGACTGTTTTCTGGATGTTTCAAATGGCCTTTAAACTAGCTTAGATTAAGTGTTAATTTAGGCCTCCTTGCCTCCCCAAACAGCAAGAGATCTTTGACCAAGTAGAAATACAATATTCCCCATGAGTCCTCTGTATTGGATGAAGACAGATCAATATTTATGAGTGGTGAAAAGTAACAAAGCAAATTTACTCAAGTACTGTGCTTAAGATCTGCTACGTTATGCTTTTACTCTGCTACATTTATGAGGGAAATATTGTACTTTTACGCACCTTAAATTACTTGTTATTTTGCAGATTAAGATTTTACAGTCAAGACACATGATCAGTTTATAAAATATGATGCAGTGTTCAGCGCAAGTCGTATTAACTTTAGTCCTTAAAGGTACAGTCAGTAATTCTGGAGAAAGACTGTTGATATTTGAATTCAACACCCAAACAAATACACCTCTCCCGATCGTCCCAAATCTCGCTATTTCTGCCTTTCTCTTTATACATCAATGGCCTTTGTCCTGTCCTTTGCAGAGGCACTACACCCCCTGTTGCTGATTGGCTGGAGTAGTGTTGTGTAGGGCTGTGTATGAACACTGGATTTTTTATTTCAGGGCACACTCAGAGTGAAAGAGCTAGCGTACATTGAGTAGATATGTGCTGAATATGATATGGCCCATGGGCCCTAAGTTGAGTACCACTGGTCCACCCAGCGCTCTCTCATACCTAAATGACAGAACCAGTTGATTTCCTTTGACTTCCACATTCATAACAACATCAAACAATCAGAGTTCCACTTCAAAACTACCTGGTAAGGTTAAGGGAAAACATCATGGCTTGGCATTATATCAGTACAGTTGTCACATGTTGTATGTAGGGTGACACACGTCACAAACCTTGCATCACTAGCATAGCATGCTACACATGCTAGCATACTGGGCTATGTTGTATTAAAAGAAGTCAACTTTGACTTTGGGTCGTGAACACCTGTCTCCTGGGTGAAAGTCCTGTGTTTATTCGACCTATCCACCACGCCTCAAGCCCACCATAAAGGAGCTTCTTCGATATTCGGTCTTTGGTGCTTTCTATGATATCTCACGTGACTTCCTCCTCTGCTCCTGTAATCATTGCTATGACCACTAGAGGGTGGTGCCTTACGATAAACGTAAGAATGGATCGGCCGTAATAAGCTGCTTGCACAGTAGTCCTTTTTAGTTGTTTTTTGGTGACAGAATGTCCCAACACCTTAGAAATCTCACTTGCTGCACTAAAACAGTACTTTTTAGATTTTTAATTGACCTATGGCTAAGCCACGCCCCCCTCCACTCACTCGGACAAACTATCAACATTCAGTGACCGGTCGCTATGGCAGGTGTCACAGTACACAGCATTTCGCAGGAGGCAATTAATGATTTTTGAGGACATAACGATCAGATGTCATTGAAAAGTAACCAAAGGGGCCTAAACTACGCATTGGAGGGATATATTCATCATTTTATTGTTGAGAAGGTCGATGAAAAGCTTAAATTATAAGCCAAAATTTACATGTCACAGTGTACGCTTGTGAACCACATCTCCTTGCCGTCGCCATCAAAGACAACAAGTTAAAGTGCCACTGAAGTTAAGGTTTTTGGCTCAGAATATGAGAAAAGGATAACAGCCTTTTTACCATCTTTACCAAGAGTGTGTCTCCATAAGTTTGGTGCTACAGTATTTACACTGAATCATTCAGCATAACGTTTGCCAACCTTTGTTATCTCTGCGATTATAGATAAATTAATGAAGCTAAGCTCCAGAAGGTAACGTTAGCTTAACTAGAGCCCTTTGGACAACAGCTAACAATGATGTACACCAAAGTACAAAACTAGAACAAAATAGGCTAATGAACTCCCAGCAAACAAGGTGACATGATGGACAATGCAGCTAGGAGCTAACGTTAGGCTAACTTTAGCTAACATTAGCTAGAGATGTTAAAGATAACTTTATATTTCTTTCCAGCAAAGTGACAATATGTTGCCTCAAACACGATGTTGACTTACCTTAAAACCGATTTAGACATCCTTGTTAGCCTCTCAGGATACCTTGTGTCGGAGTTGCATGTGCCCCATGCACATCGTTTGACCATTTTTAAACTCCAAATCTCTGAAAAGCTCATAAAACCGAACAAAACTGACTTTCTGTAATGCATTTCAATGAACGTCCAGGCAGAGAATGTCCAGGTGTATTAGGAATGGCTATATGCACTGTGATTGGCTCATCGCGTTTGAGGGCGGGGCTTAGCCATAGGTCAATTAAACTGCAATACCTCTGAACATAGTCATAGTCATCACAGCACAGTAACTTTTAACATGTTTTATTATACATACTTGCTTTATTTTGTCTGAAATAAGTAGAAATATATTTGTTTGAAATTTTCAGTTGTTCTCAAGGTCAGTTTTTGATGTGAAGTTTGACCAGATCAAATTTATTATTATTATTATTATTTTTAAAGATTATTTTTTGGGCTGTTAATACAGGACAGTGTGAAATGGGGAGACAGAGAGAGTGGGGGGATGACATGCAGCAAAGGGTTGCAAGCCGGAGTCGAACTCGCAACCGCTGCAGCAAGGCATCACCTCTATACACAGGGCACCGGCACTATCCACTAAGCTACCGATGCCCACAGATCAAATTTATTTTTTGTCTTTTGCCAATGGTCTGTTTGTTGATCATCCCCTGTAGGAATGAATGACTTCTAGTCTCTGTCAGGCCAACAGTACATGGAGATGTTCGCCTAGCATAGACGTAAGTCAGTTGTCAGTAGACGTTAGTAGACGACTCCAACTTGTAGTTGAACAAGACCTTTTAACTAAACAACAAAGAGATAATTTGTTGTTAAAAAATGTATCCTGAAGTTTGGGGGATTTTTCTTTGTGTTTTTTGGGGGGTTCTTTCAGTATTCTCTATACCCTCTTAATTGTTGTATTGTCCTTCAAAAAATATTTGTAGAGATCTGCTCTCTAAAGCCTTCAGTGGACTGTATCATGAAATGTTTGTGCTTCAGCGTGAGATTTATGATTTAAATTTAAAACAATATGAAAAATGCTGAGCACCACAAGGACACCTCACAGAGCATTTTATGAAATCTCTAGTGTTGGTTTTGCAGCTTTGCTCCAGCAAAGGATCCTCACTCTGAGGCATAAGTGGACACATCTTATTGATTTTCTTTCAAGCTGGATTGCATTGATTGCTGCGAATATGGCAGACGAATCCAGCTGGTTGTGCGTCCATTGGGACAAAGTGGGGAGGCAGACAGGGAGCTGAGGCCGGGTGTGCCACAGCAGGGGGCCAGGCTTCATTACACCAACTAAGAGCCCACTGGCCTGACACAACCCCAACCCCCAACCCCCAATCCCCACCCCACTCTCCATCCTCTACTTACCCCCAAATTAAACTGAGAGCTTTTTAATTATTTATCAATACCATGCACTCATCGTGGATCAATCAGTGTGAATGGTTTTTAAACATAATGAAGGAGCCTGCTCCGATGGACTTGTGAAAATTGATCGTGATCTTTGCCATTGTGCCTTAAGTAAAGATGAGCTGTGGTGACAGTGGTGTTGGTAATTTGGGGTTTGGGCTAGGATGAAGTGGAGCACCCCAGGAGTGCTCCCCTGCCTGAACAGAAGTGTGCTTCAGTAAAGCCAAACAGTATCTGTGCTGAGAGGCCATCTCTTCCTCTGCCATTAATCAAGCTCTTAAACAGGACACCTCATCTTATCATCACATCACACCGTACTCACAGAAGAGGGCAGGCCTCTTCCTGGGGCCAGAAGCACCACACACCTCCTCAGAGAACACTTCTCAGAGCAAATTACACAGGTCCTCACCACTCCCAAGGTTTAGTAAAGCTTGATTCATTGTGCTTCTAAGGCCTCCGAATGAACCTAAGCAACCTTAACTTTCCCTCTCTGCCTCCATATTTCTCTCTGGGTGCATCATGTCAAGCAGAGTGAGGAGCTATTCCATCTGGAATTATTAGCCAGAGACACACAATGCAATCTAATTTCATACCACCACATTCAATCACTGTGAATTCAGTGTCGCAGGGGCAGTAAATAAGACATGGGGTGCAGGTATTTCAAAATGAATTAATGCTTGGGAATGAATTTCTGTACCTGAAATTTTATGAAATTAGAAAAAGATCACCTGTCGTTCACTTAGATTCCTGTCCATTCAAGAGCTGTGAGTAAACACTCTGATATTGAATTCAGAAGATTGTTTGTGAGGGAACAAGCCAACATAAAGCAGGACAGTATAATGAGATTCTTATTTCATCCTTTTTTTATGGTGGGGGTGGAATTGGATTATGGGGGACTTATTTGTATGTGATATTGAGCACTGCAAAATAAATTCACACCTATTCAAATTGAAATCAGAGCTAGGTGCATCAGATAATCCTTTTTAAGATAGTATGAACTGACAGTCCAAGCCCACACACTGGAAAGAAATAATCTATCTCCAACAAAACAGATATATAGCCTACCTTGCCAAAAGCATTCCAAGCTTTTTTTTTTTTTTTTTTTTTTTTTACAAATATTTACCAGTCAAGTATGTGCTTGATTTTTTTTTTTCTCCTAGAGGCATAAACAGTTGCATCCATATTCATAGGGAATTTGAGCCTGTCTCCCAATCATCATGTCACAAAGAGTCTTAGCAAAAGCGCCTTCCCAATAGCTCAGTTTGTCGCTGGATCAGGAAACCTGATTTTGTTTTGAATCCCGGAGCCTTTTGAGACGTCAGGCCGTATCAGCGAAGAAGCCTGTGATGGCTGCAGTTATACAGCATGGCGGCTCCAGCTGCTCATGAATCTTTTTGAAATGGCTTATTTCTGAGGGAGTGTTGAAACGTAAGCCTGAAAGAAGGACAAGGTTTAGTGTGAAGATGAGCGGTGGGTAGCTGCTGCAAGGATGTGATGTGCTCGTGGTGGTGTCAGTGGTTGTGGTGAGACTGTGAGAGGCTCTAATGTGAGAAGGGATGAAGCCGAGACAGAGAGGAGGAGAGGGTGGTGTTGGTGTTGGGCGGGTGGGTGTAATGCAACCTTGACATGAACCCAAACTAGATGTGAGCTTCAGACACATTTCTCCTGATGCTGCTGGCATTCATATGAGCAGCTTAGTGCTTTATCTCCCCACTGGCTGAAAGCAAGTGAGCCTGCATGATGTCCACTCTGGGGTCTTGTGCACTATAAGCCTGTGGTTCAGGTGGTGTGAGGCCATGTCTGTTGCACTGAGCTCTGAGCTGATGACTCGCAGTGTGTAGTTCTCCCTTCATCTCTGTCCTCACTGTCCTGCTGGAGCATGAGGCCTGTACAGATGTAACAACAGAGTGGTGCAAGGAGCAAGTGTGGGCATGTTGTGGAGGCCAGACCCATTTTGATAGAGTCACCTTCATATTCCTTGTGCTTCCGTGCCAGACCTTTGTACATTATGCAGTGTGTTGAATTTTTTAGACCAGCCCAACACTTATTATTTGTCCACAAAGAGCAAGTCTGCAAACACATGCAGGAGGATGTTGTCCGAGAGTTTAAACATCACAGCCCTCACCCTTATTAATATTTCAGTTTTTTACAGGTCCCAGTCCTGCCTTTCTTCTGTCTTCTTTCTTTCTCTGTCTCATGCCAACACCAACTCATCTTATTGTGTTTACAAATTTGCATTAGCAAGTACATTTTAAAAGAAACATAAAGTCTCCTGGATTATATTCTTTGTCATGTTCCCATGTTATCAACATTCCCTGCCAACACAAAAATTGTACACTGAAATTGGCCATGTGTTCTATTTATTTTACTTTCAGTGGCTGCTTCTGGCAACTAAAGCACAGTTAATGTTTGTATGCCTGTTTTGGCCACTCAAGGCAGTTGGTTAAGATCATAGTTTTGGTGAAAGGAATAGCTCCACTTTTTGGGGAAATATGCTTATCTCTTCAATGCCAAGAGTTAGATGAGAGGATCATAGTCACGCTTGTACACTTAGGGAAGAACTAGAGACAGCAACCAATTAGCTTAGCTCAGAATAAAGGCTGGAAGCAGGCCAAAGTGTGGGTTTACTCTGGGTACTCCGGCTTCCTCCCACAGTCCAAAGACATGCAGGTTAGGTAGATTGGTGACTCTAAATTGCCTGTAGGATTGAATGCGAGTGTGAATGGTTGTCTGTCTCTATGTGTTAGCCCTGCCATAGTCTGGCGACCTGTCCAGGGTGTACCCTGCCTCCTGCCCAATGTCATCTGGGATAGGCTCCATGACCCCTAACAGAATGAGTAGTTACGGAAAATGGATGAATGAATGACAACAGACCTGCTGTGTCTATTGTTTTTCCAACCCACTTTAGATTAAATCACTATTTTCCAAGCTACCATAACCGTTACATTTTGTGTACCCCATGAGTGTGGTTTGCTTTGGAAAGTTCCTGTGCGAGTCTTGTACAATATGACAGTCACAATTACTTGGAAAATAGTGATGTGGGGCACTGAATTTGATGAATTTACTGTTCCTCAGACCACAAATAACAGTAGAATTAGAAAGCTGGCACATCCCACAGTCCCTCCCCATAGTGGCATCGCTATGTCTAAGCTGTGTAAAGGCAGCAACAGAGAGTTTCTTTATCCAGCACTGGTCCACATCACTTTGTACAGGTCAGAGCAGAAAACAAATTTTTACAGTACAATAACAAACAAAAAACACAAGTTTTTTCATAAAGATATAACAAGATATAACGTGTTGATTATTGAGCTTTACTGTTGCTGGTAGGTGGATTTATTTGACCTTTGGACAGAGCCATGTTCATTGTTTCTCCTGTTTCCAGTCCTTATGATAAGCTATGCTCCACCTCCTGGCTGTAGCTTCTTATTGAATGACCAACATGAGAGTGGTATCAATGTTCTCATCAAACTCTCAGCAAGAAAGTGAAAGAGTATTTCCCAAA
This sequence comes from Epinephelus fuscoguttatus, assembly GCF_011397635.1. Taxonomy (NCBI): domain Eukaryota; kingdom Metazoa; phylum Chordata; class Actinopteri; order Perciformes; family Serranidae; genus Epinephelus; species Epinephelus fuscoguttatus. Next base: position 29,015,154 of record NC_064753.1, on the reverse strand, counting down.
ATGTTGAACTATTCCTTTAAGTGAGAAAAATGATAAGCTACAAAAGAGAGACCAACCGATGGACAGACCGTTGATCACATTAGATGCGGGGCAACAGCTGTACTCCTCTGCAGCTCTTTCTGAAAACCTTGTTCCATCTCTGAAGTAGCCAACAAACACTTTGAGGAGCCCACACCGACAGGAAAAAAACTTATTTGAGTTGTAATGAGTGACCTTTCCATGAAGCAGCAAACATGCATTTTTATGCCAGGGCATAAATAGCTGAGCTACATAACAATTAAGGTAACCTTTCTGTTTGAATAAGAGGCAATTGCTCAGAGAACTGAAATAACATGAATGATAAATTATTTTTGTAACCCGGTGCACAGACGGTGAAGAATAAGGAACAATGAAGTGGGGGAGGGAAAAGTAGCGCCTTGTCTCAATTGTAAATCCCAGTTATAATGCCTCGTTAAAAAGATTTGGGAAGGCGAAACAGAAGCAGACACAGTCTCTCTTTCTTAAAGGTAGACAGGTCTCAGTGGGATTCATTAATGTGTGTCCCGGTGGTAGTCTTCCTCTTACAGCACAATCGCCTGGGTTAGCACCAATCCTGAAATTACACCTAATTGGACAATTACTCAAACTCAGAAACCTCCTGCAATAAGCCAACAAGGCCCCTAATAAACACCTTGTCTTCTAATAAAAACAAGGAAGTCATTTGCGTCACCCAAGAGGCCCAATTTTTTTTTTTTTTTTTTTTTTTTTATCTGTGCTAAATTTATTTTAAAAATAATTGCATGTGCTATGAATGAGAATATTAAAAAGGTAGCTGAGAAATGGGAAAGAAAGTGTGTGAGGGAGAAAGAAAGACAGCAATGCAAACCCTACTTTAGGCTCAGTGTTGCAGTCGGCTCTCCTGGGGGAGAGCTCATTTGTTCCACAGATAAGCGCACTGCACACTGCACTACTGTAATATTATTGCTGTCATACCATAATGAAATAATTACTGTTTTGTCTTCCTTTCAACCAACCAAGCCCACCCCATTCCCTCTGCTTTGACCCCTCCCCCACATATACCGGTCAGAGACGTGTTTCCTCCACATGTTAAACGTTAATTAAACAATGACAGTGATAATAGATTTCTTTCAGCCATTTCCTGCATTCACTCATGTCGCTTATAGTGGCGGATGGACCATTACACTTTTATGAAGTTAAAGAGTAGTTTGAAATTTTGGGAAATATGAGCTTATTGGCTTCCTTACCAAGAGTTAGATGAGATGATTGACACCACTGGTCTCATATCTGTCTGTTAGATATGAAAGTGCAGCCGGGAGACAGAGCTTAGCTTTGCATAAAGATTGGAAATGGGGAAACATTTAAGACCCAGACACACCAAACCAACATCTCATGACTAGCGGCCAGCATAGACTGTATATAAAGATGGACAACACATCTAAACTTACCCCTACTGCACAAAAATGATGCCAAAATATCCCTGGTACCGTTGCCACCATCTTGCATTGGTGACATTATTTGGAGCCAGAGTCTGGGTAGTAGTGATCGCCACAGTGTTGAGTTCCTGTCTACATCCCCGTCCAACCAGTCGTGAGCAGCACCATTGATTGCGAGCACACTGATTAGCACACATCAAATTCCCTTTCTATAGCATCAAATAACTATTTAAAACCAAACTTAACCAGAAAGATGAGCTCTTGAACTTAAAGCAGAGTGATGAGAACTACCATCTTTGGGAGAAATGTATTTGATATATAATTTTTTACTTTGGCCCATCTCTCATACACTAACATAGAGGGTGCAGGGTTTGTGACCTGTACTGCAGCCAGCCACCAGGGGGAGATCGAGATGTTTTGGCTTCATTTCGTCCACCTTTTTCATACGGTCTGTGGTGACAACAAAGGCCGATTGTTACGTTGTGTCACACCGTCTGTGTCTTAGCCAAAAAGTTGCACTTAAACACACCGTGACACACCTGCTATGGAGAGGAAATAACTCTCCACAGAAGCAGGTGGCTGTAATCTGTATCCCGCATTCAAAAAGGGAAACTGGAAGACCAATAGAAAGGATTCAAGATGTCAGTTAGCCAGTTAGCACATTAACAACACAACCCAATGTTGAAAGGACAAAGGATATTTACTCTGTGCCAACAAACAATAACACAAACATTTATGAACCGTTTCTGCTAAAGAGGTCAATAGCCAAGAAATAAGAATCTTACCTGACACGTTTGTTTCTATATCATGCCTGCTTGACTGTAGTCGTTTGTTTACGTTCCTCACTTCTGTTTATGTTCCTGTACACCAAGCTGATCTTCCTCACCGAAGGGCTGTACTGCCTCTAATGCTGATTCAACACACTGAATCATCTGAATAAGCCGACAAGGCCCGACTAGTACACCAATGCAACGGTGCAAGACACATCGCAGAAACTGACGGTCTGACATTGACCAACGTCCAACCATTGGCTTAGTCTGTCAGGGCCCTTAGCCTGGCTCTGTTTCGAAGGGGGTGGTAGGCAGATTCCTTCAACCTTCAGGCACGCCCAGCCTATCTATTTCCAGTATTTGTGCTAAAGTAAGCTAACTGGATGTTGGCTATAATTTCATATCTACCATACAGATGTGAGAGTGGTAATTGTTCCTGTCATCAAATCATTGGCAAAAAAACTAAGTAAGTTTACTTCCCAAAATATTAATCTATTCCTAAAGGTTTGTTGTCAGGTTTTAATATTGACATCATCCACTCACCACTACACCTGCTGTACTGCATTTCAGATAAGGATTCATGTTCAAATATATCTTTCTATATATTTGATTATTTCACATCTTTTCATTTCTCTGTTTCTATTATTTCCAAGTAGCATGGATGTAAGGTTTATTGTGGCCGAGTGCAACCTTTGAACTTGGAGAGTCCTCTCCTTCATCACTTGGTTGTCTGACCTTTCTGTGGTGTGCACCACTCTGGAAAGTTAGCAACCATTATCACATCTTGCTACTAACGTTACACAAACAGACAGATGAATGAATAATCATAGTTGACCTCGCACAACCAGGGACAGCGGTCTAACACCTCCACTGGCAAGGGTTCACCAAAGTGCCACTCTCCTGCCATTATAGAAGAGAGAAAAAAAGGGGAAAAGAGAAAAACAACAGGAAGAGGGGATGAGAACCCACAAGAGGTGGACAGTGACAAATGGTGTGGAAAAAACAACACAGGCAGCCATCTGAAGGGAAGACAAGAGTAATACTCACAAATAATTAACTGGGTAAATATTGGAGAGCAGACTGACTAATTACTTCACACGTCTCACTGCGCTCTCATTATTGTTGCTGTCGCAGTTAACCCTTTCCCACAAGGCGTGGCTGTGCACTGAGCTCGACTCTTTACAGGAGAGCCGATGAATCACTTACTTTTCAGTATTTTTATTTATTCATGCAGCTGGAAAACAGAGAAGAACACACAGGAGAGACATTTTTGGAGGATTTAAGCCAAGTCCAGTAAAGGGAACCATGAGAGGAAAGGTTTAAGTGACCATAAAATTTTGCCCATAATTTATGTTCAAACCATTTCAGTCCAATAACACAAAAAAAGACCGGGTTGAGCCATTCAAGGCCGCGAGTCTGCAAAAAATTACAGATTTTTTGGAGCCATATGGCATATGAGTTGAAATAAAAAATTAAAAATTAAAAATCTTAACTCAATGTCCATTTACACCACAGTGTCCACCAGAGACTTTTGTTATAGTGCCCTTAGAAATGGTGCATAAACTGTACTGACTGTGGCTACCGTAGCCACAGATTAAGCAGGATTTATACTTGTGCGTCAGCTCTATGCAGAGCCTGCCTACACATGTGGTACACCGTTGTGAACATTTATACTTGTGCGGTGCTGTGTCTGTGTTGCTCTGCAGTTCCACCTCCAAAACACTAGTCGGTGTCGGGGTATCTGTGAAGTGCTATAAAGTTTAGTTGATTCAAAACACACCCAAAACACACATTAAACATGGCTTATTAGCAACAATTTCAAACACAAGTACACAAATCTGCTTCACTATAACTTGCAGCATTCACAAGCAAAGCATTTCTCTTTTGCTGGACACATTTTCCCCACAAATACAACATGCTAATGTGTTTAGCACAAGCTTATGGCATTTTACATTGTATAAATCAGCCTAGCGGCTAGCAGACTTTTCCTCCATTCATATGGAGCCTGGGACAACAGCAACATTTAACAAAGGTAATGTTACAGAATTTGGGAATAGTGGAGATTTCCTCTACCCATATGAAGCCAGAATAAGTCACACACAAGACTCAATGTTATTTTGTGGAGGCTTTCTTGTCTTCACAATTTATTGTTTCTTATCTGTGAAATTAAAGTAAATAAAAGCTTCGTTTCCACTGAGTGAAATGGTTTCAGCTTACAAAAATAGACAGGAGGTCTGCCTCACCACATCATGTAGTTACATTTCTGGGGAGGTGCACATCAGGCCACGGAGTAGGGTGTGGTGTAGGCTTTATGTCGACACAGAGACTACACCATAGATACAGCGTCAATTGGAGGTATAAATCCCACTTTAGTTGGCACATTTTCTGTCAAAAAGAAGGTTAGTTGTCCTCGAATCATGTCTCAATGGCCTTTGAAACAGTATTCATCTCTGTCTTTGAGCGATACCTGCATCTCTCCCTTTTTGCTCCTTTACTTGCCTTAGACATTGGTCAACACCGGCTCTCTTGAGTCTTGTGTTGAACAAGTAACTATTCAGCCTAAGAACTAATCAGAAAAGGATAGGAAAGATAGAGCTATTTTAACCAATGAAAGAGCAAGAGCCCTCTCAAAGGCCCTGACACACAAAGCTGACCTTCAGCTATTGGTCAATGTTGGGCCTTCTGTGAGTGGCTGTGGCCCTAGTTTTTCCGGTGTATCCAGCACTGTTGGCACTGGTCAGCCATTATCAGCTTCTTCTCAGCTGATTTAGTGTGTTGAATTGGCAATGGAGGTGGTGGATCACTATGATTGGCAGTTCAGCTCAATGCAAAAGAAAAGAACGGAAATGAGGAAAACAAATGGTTAAAGTCAAGAAGGCGTGATACCGAAACAAACGTGTCACATTCTGTAACATCATGTGTTTAGCTATTTAGCTCTTCAGCAGAAATGTCTTATAATTGTTTGGGTTACTGTTCATTAGCGCCCAGTAAATACACTTTGTTCTTTTAACATCAGGTTGTGTTGCTAATGTCCTAACTGGCTAACTAGCATCTCAAATTCATCCTGTTGATTCCCTTTTTTAGATGACGAATACAGATCACGCAGGCACAGAACGTTCATGCTAGCTGGTCATTGGCTGTAGTCTTTGCGGTATGTTCAGGTGCAACTTTTTGGCAAAGTGAGGCAACAGTCATCCTTTGTCGTCACTAGTTCTTTGATGCTGGTTTTGTGTGTCAAGGCCTTCACATGCACAAAACAATGTGCACTAAGCTCAAAGGGATGGGTGTGTGAAAGATGAGATGGAGGGAGCATGTTCAACCACAACTTGGTGAAACAATAACAGCTTGGAACATGCTGAACACGTGTGTCCACAATGAAAACTGGTCACTGTGGGAATTCATGGTAACTGATATGAATTCGAGCAGACTGCAGTCACCATGCTCTGCAAAGGTCAAAACTGCAAACTTTCTAAGTGTACATGGGGGACACAGGAAAGATAGACTTTGGGTTGAGTGTGTTGCTTTAAGACCAGAGGGTGTGGATATGAGCTTTTTGTACCTCGGCACTAGTTCATCTTGCATTGGAGTTCCAGCCGACAGTCCTCAGGTAAACTGGTGAATCTGCTCACACAAGGACGTTTCTCCAATAATCTGCAAGCCGGTGGTTAATGACAGCAGCTGTGAGGCAGGCATGCACCACTTCCAAGCTGATTTAAGTTTAACGAGCCACTCCAGAGTGCTATTGATTCAAATCTATATTTGACAGGATACACTGTGAGCATATATTAAATGGATAAGAACACCTCTTGGACACTCGGGGAGCATTGCCAAATGGAAGAGAAGGCATTAAGCAAAGATAGGGTGTCTTTTGTTGAGCGATCAGAGTGTGGAGTGTGTATACAGTGTATGGATCAGGCTTCATGTCACACCTTGTTTTTGACAATTTATTTTCAAAGAAGAAAAAGTAAACACATTTAACAAGCATTATAATTCTCCTCCGCCTCGAACCTGCCAGCAGCAAATTTTAAAAGGATTTAGAATGTATTTGTATTTTAATTATACTCGCTATTAAAGAGAGAGATGAGATTTATAATAACTACATTTACAGCCTGCATGTTTCTTTTTAACTCGTTTACAGAGGCATGTCTCAGAGATAACTATCATTTTGCAAAACTGAAAATTTGCATATCACAAGATTTTTTTGACATAAATTACCTGATGGGGTGGGCTAAACAGAAGCTAAACAGCACAAGTTATCATGAATTATCTGAGTTGTCATTTACAATATCACCATGAACAACTGCAACCTGTTCTCATTCCCTGGTCATCATTGTCACACCCTTCGGCATCTTATAACGATGCATTGGGCACCCTTAACACAGTGGTGCCCAACTGGTGGGTCACAGGCCAAAAGTGGGCTGTGGGTCCATTCTGAATGGACTGCAAGTGACTCACAAACATGTCAAGTTTATAAAAAAAAAAAAACACACTTTATTTTTAAGTACAGTAAATTTCTGGCACAGAGTTTTTATTCTGAATTGCTATAGAGTCAGGGAATAACCGACATCTACTTGACAGAGATAGCAAACTAGATCAACGACATGGCCAAACACAAGTATGACGTTGAATCTATTAAACTGCGTGGACCTTTGACTAATGACTAAGGAAAAAATCTGGACCCCTGTGGCTGGACCAGTTGGGAACCACTGCTTTAGTGTGTCCTTGTGCAAGAGGAAACACTGTACCACATGGTTAATGTGAAACAGTCAGGTTTAGGTTCCAAAGTACTTGGTTATCATTTTCTGGCTTAAAATAATTATGTTTGTTATGTTATGTAATGTAAGGTGACTTAAATGCATCAGTGTACAACGACCATACATAAATTGTGTAATGTTAAGTTAAAACAACACTGACTTTTGGACACGGGGCATGAAAGTGAAAGTCTGGTTTTGTCTGACCTTTGCAGAATTTCTCTCTCTTTATACTGCATCAGTTGCTCTTAGCGTCAAGTACTGCTATGGATGGTTTTACATTTCAGTTAGCTGAAAGCCCAGTGCATCTCATAAACACGCCAAAGGCTGCCTTTGGCATTAATATCACATGCTGAGGGGCATGACACAGCATCAGTATTTGATGCCCTGGTAATGAAAACAGGCTGATGAATCAGGTATTACCATTTTGCATTGACTGCCAAGCTGTCGAAGGACCAAGTTCTCCAAAGGTGATAGACTGGAATTCTGTTCATTTTCTGTGAGTCATCTGGTAAAAACAAAGCTCAGAGATGTTAGTTCACTGGCTGAGAGTGCTGAAAATGTTTTCCTTCTCAGGCTTTTCCCACTAGACGAACCAATGGAGATATTAATCAGTTGTGAATAAGTTGTTGTGGCTCCCTGGTCCGGAGCAGCATCATTAGCACAGTTCAAAAAAGTATTAGTTGTGTTCTGGGACTTGATTCTTCAAATATTTTTTTTTCTCAAACAGCATAAATAAAAATGATAAAATGTTTTCAGACATGTTCATATAAAATGTACAAGGTAAAGCAATAATTCTTTTATAAAGTAAATCAGTCCAGATCAAACCTTACTCTCAAAAAGTGTGCCATTAATGAAAGTGGTGTTTGAGAAACGGCTCCATCATATTGAGCTTCAAAAAAACTATTTATATTGTTTTTTGACTTTATAGTTGACAAGGAAAGCTTTACTGTAATTAGCAGCAGCTATAAATAGCAGTAATTTTAAGTAGCACTTAGAGAAATTGCACAGATGGGTCAATAATGTTCGGACTACAAAATATATCCATTGAACAGTACCTGAATCATAACCTGAGTAAAACAAGAGAAACTCGCAACCTGCTGCGTTTCAGTATGACAACAGCTCCACGATCCCCATGACTGAGCGAGGCAGCAGAGGGGTTTGGGAGAGGAGCGGAAGCATGGTAATTTTCTGTTCTGTATCTTTGCTTTTATGATCTTTAAACCTTTTTTTTTCCTTCATGGTAAGCGGTGTGAAATGAAATTAAAAATGCCTGCTTGATTATATGCATTTTTGAAGTGAGGATAACAAATGTTTTCAAAATCCACGATGAGTTGGAATCTGTTTTCCCCACCAACCCAACTGACAGCTTCCTAATGCTGCCACATTAAAGTGGTTTTCCAGCGCGTGTGATGCAGCTTTAACTAGGTCCCGGGGGCATTGTTAGTTATCATTGCCTACTGCTGGAGTGAGCCCCGGTGAAAGCAATTTTAGCTTTCCTCCCAATCAGTGGTGCAACATGAGAGATGGCCAACGAGAACAAACGGCCTGGCTCACCACTTCCCGCCGCCGATCTTATCTGAAATGCTGCTCCTGTCCCGAAAGGGCCTACTAATGCAACAGCCCACCCCCTCCCTTAAAAAGACATGAGATGGTTGGCCCCAGGCCTTCCCAATTCATGCAGATATCCGTAAATTAGACTCATAGAGACAGACCAAAACGTCCTCTGAGGGTATTAGACATGAGCACTTATGCCGCAGAACATGTGAGAGGCTTTCCGGGAGTGCAGAGGGTATGATCAAAATACATGAAAATGCCATCATGAAGTCCCACCACAGCCAAGGGTTTACATGTTTTTATTTTGGCCTGTTGTGCATGTTCTGCTACGGCATCGATACACTCATACCTACAGGCAAGGTAAATTCAAATCACAAATAATGATTTTTCTACCTGCCGCCAGTGATGTATTTATTTCTTGCGACGGAAAAAAATGTTTTCCAAGAAGACTGCGCTGCAGTTAGCATGGCGTAAGTGATTTAAAGAGCACAAGTGATGTTTTAAAAGTTGTATTTATAAGGTCCTGAAAAGATGTGTTTTCAGATGGATGGCCCCAGTGATTCCTCATAATCATTATGTTCATGGCGATTAACTATAGTAATGCTAACGCTAATGTACCAAAACAACTGAAGGAGAAAGCTGAGTTTTTAAAGTCTGTGTACTGTACTGTGGATGTACATACCATACATGTTTATTTATTGTGTGTGTTTTTGGCCGTGAGTGAGTGAGGGCCACGCCACTGTCAAAACAACCAATTTCTCTGGTTCTCTGAACTGAATCCAAATGTGAAGGAATCAATTAATCTTAGTGAGGACAGTCCTTTATGTTTTTTATCCACCAGCAGGCAGGCAGGCAACAAACGGACTACTGCTGATGTCCTTAACACCACTAAAGCAGACATACACACGCACGCGCACACACACACACACACACACACACACACCAAAGGACTATACCTTTGTTTTTTTATGTTACTTCCCTGCTTACATTACAGACAAGCATTTCAGCAAACCATGTGTTTAGATGGATTTTGAGTCTAAAAAGCCACTTGCATTATCACTGTACCACAGTGCAGGTTTAGGCAAGTGTATGTGGGTTGGTGCAGTTGATGTCAATGTCAATGACATCAGAGTTTCCTGTTGAGTGTTAGGAACTGAACCTTTGTGATGCAAAAAGCTAAAAAATTCATATTATCGTTCTCATTTCATCAAGTTTGCTTATTGCTGGTCTTAATTAAAATAAATAAAGCATATAAATCATGTTTGTATGATTGTTACTGTTCTCCACACATGGCAGTATCCAATATTTCAATAATACAGTGATGATATACTCATAAAGGAGGATAAGAATTACTAAAAAGAGAAAAAAGGGAGAGATTGTGTGAAATACCAGTACATTGCCAACACATGGCAGCTTGGTCAGTGGCATTGTGCTTCAAACTATGATGCTACCCCTCTAGCATCAGATTTGGACGTGTCAGTTTCCACTTGATACATGCACATGGTGTCTTTCAAAATAAACTTTCATGTTTACAGGAAATGCAGGTTAAAGATGCAGTTGGTAAATTTTATGAAAATAAATGTGCCGAAACTGTGACTATATTCTAAGAGAAGTATGAGGCCACTGGTGAAAAAAATAACGTCCCTTCTCCCCTGCCTTTGCCTTTGATAGCATTTGCTAGAATCAGACTGCATCGTGGTCAGCAACAACCAATCAGAGTCGAGTCTGCAACACAACTGAAAACTATGTCAATTACTGCTTATGAACCTTGGTCAATCTGTCAAACGAGACAATGCTGATTAAATATGAGTCAAGATTCTGTTACTTCATTGCCTATTTTGCTCCTCAGGTGTTTTTATTAATGTATTTTAGTGTACTGTTTAGCTGTAAAATGAGAAGGTTGATCTGGCTGGTGAGCGGTGTTTGGTATTCCCTCTAAACTGTATCCAACATGGCAGCTGGAGCACAAACTTTCTAATTTCACAGCTAAACAGTACAATAAAATATGTGTCTGAAAACATTTTACATGAGGTGAAAGTCCTGTGTTTGTTTGACCCATCCATTCATCTTAACCTCATCCAAACACTGACTCGCTCTTTATAATATAACAGAGTTGGTTGAAAGCCAGGTGGCGTTTCATACAGATGCTAAAGGGTGCCTTGTGCATCAATATCATACATGTCAAGGGGGGAAAGGCCAGAAAGGACCATATTTGGAAGGTGGATCTGACACATCACAGACAGCCTGTCATTCAAAGCAGCTATGCTTTTAATTATGCATGACTTTAAGCCTAAATAAAATGTAAACAGGTGACTTATATAAATACTCTCCTTCCTGTCATGATTGTTGAATTAAGCTATAGAGATTTGCAAATTGTTTTTTGTAGCTGACTGTAAGCATGTATATTTGTACTGTAAGGTTGGGCATTTTAACATGCAGGTCTATGGGGATTCACTTACTTTCGGAGCCAGCCTCAAGTGGCCACCTTAGGCGATAGCTTCATTTTTCTGCCCTGGAGGTTGCTGCTTGACCGCCTTGACATAAACACAAACTGATGGCTGCCCTGATAATAATGTAATGTATAGTAATGAGCTACAGCATGAAAAACAAACAACATAACAAAAACAACACTTTAATCTAATAATCTGTATTATACACATGTTGACAATGATAGCAGTAAAACCCAGTTTGGTGCCTTCATGGTGACTAAAGCTCTAATTACTTCTCCCACAGACCGCTATAGCTCTTATAGGCTTTGCAAGGCTCCTTCCCCTCCCCTCCATTCCTCTACTTCCTCTTTCCAGAGTGTCGCGATTTCGCTAATATCAGATGTCAGATAGCCCAGGTGGAGGAAAAAGAGAGTGGTCTTAGAGACAGGCTGAGTTATGTGGCTGTCTGAGGTCTTATTACCAGTGCACTGCCTACAGGCAGCTTACCCATTAGGGAATACATTGAGCATCGCTCATACATTAACTCAACTTAAACAGCTGATCAATACTGGATATTTTGTGAGTCCTCCCAAATAGGAATCACTCCATGACACTTACCATGTGATACATCCTGCTGCTCCGCCCACAGACATTGTTTTTCCCCCACTTCACCTCTTCTGATAAGGTTATCGCAGTACTGCAGCAGTCAGCTGTGTGCTTTTTGTTTTTATTTCTCCACTTTTAAGTTTTATTTTGAAGGAAACGGTGAAAGACACTTTGGTTTCGGAATGTTCATCTGTATATATTGCTGATTTTATGCATTGGAAAATAATCATTTCTTGGCACAGTGGGTCACAATTGAGTTTGTGGAGGTTGATGATTAAGATAAAAACACATTGTGGTGTATTGAGGTAAGTGACCTGCCGCTCTGTTCAGATAAGACTCCAATTAATCCGGGCTGAATTGCAGTAATGTAAAATAAAGATAATTACTAAATCACCAGGCTACATTGCTTTGATAGATTTTTGTTACTCAATGTTATTGCTGCAAGGAATAAGAAATTAAATGGATTATATCACAGCATTTTCAGATGGATTACAACTGCTTTTAAATAACCGCAAGAGCAATTTCATCAGCCCTGCAATTCGAGAAGCCACTGACAGGCACTGCATGATTCAAATTGAACTTGCTCTCATCATTTTAATAAAGCGCTTCAGTCTTCACCCCCAGCAGGCACACACACACACACTCACTCACACACAGAGAAACACATACAAATTGTGCACACCATAGGCTCTATTTAATCTGGAAAATAGACACACATTTATAAAATCTACATAAAGCTGCTTCTGTTTTCAAAACTCGATTAAATGTTTTTGAGTGATTCAGTGAAAGCATCAGATACTTGGTGTCAATCCAGCATTTTGATTTCAATTCCTGTCTTTCTGAGTCTTAAGTGAGAGAGAACACAACATCGGGACAATTTGTAGGCATACATCTCTCATAAACACGGCCCAATGAGGAAGGAGATGTCACAGGAATTGTGTTTTATTTGCTGTGTTTGAAGTTCAGGGTTTAAAAACTGTAAATAGTGGACAAGTAATCAAAGGCATGTGATGAGAGATTTCACGGGTGGTTATCTCCAGGTCCTTGCTGCCATTTCTGTGTGTGCCGAGAGATTGTGGAGAACTCGGCGTGCCAAGCGCCCAGGGCTGCTGCAGTGACTGCTCTCCTTTAAAACCATGCTGGCACAGAGCCCCCTATCGAAGCCAAGGCCTGACTCCGTAAGCATTCATTATGGCATCCATTAGAATAAACATCTCAACCTCCCCCAAGACCAGCTCCCTCGCTTTTAAGTGCCGTTTGACAAGGCTGCATCCAAGCTGCAAAATGAGAACAGTGCCCACATTTTATTGTATTTATTTATTCATTTCTGTATTTAGACCTTTTTCAGACAGAGTCCTCCTACTGTGTTTTACCATGAAGAGCTTTTAAATGTTTGTCTCCAAGTGTTCCTGTCTCTATGGAAAACTGACAGTAGTGCCAACAAAGAGTGGAAGAGGGCCAATCACTAATCTGTGCTCTTCTTAAATGCAGGGACACAGCGGTGCATCTGCTTCAACACTTAAACATGTTTGTATAGAATATACAAGGTTTAGGCCAGTTAGATCATTTATTTTCTCCACAATATGAAAACTAAAAGCTACCCAAACATTATTATAAATCAAAAGGGTCTAAGCAGTCTTTGTTCTGATCTGAAGGACAAATTTAGAGACAATGGCCCATTCCCAGTACTCGCCTTAGCCTGTACCCCTCCATGTTGCGTGTTCACATACAGGAGAAGGGTGTCCAGATTATTGTTGGGATAGATGGGTGAATTCTAAGGGCTACATGGCTTTCCAATCATTTTTTTCAGAGGCACAATCCAAACCAAGTGTTATGAGAAATTGTCTGCAAGATGGCCGCACCAACAACAAAAAACACCCACAATCCTTGCAGAGGTGATTTCTCTAGCGTGGGCTATAGGCAGTATTTTACAGTTGTCAGGACACTCAGGATTCATTCACATTTGCAGGTTCACGCTTTCAATCTAATAAGTCATCAAATAAATATATTCATTGAAAAATTACTGTTTCATTACCAGGCCATTAGCAATTCCTAACCCAAGAATTACTTTGAATCTAAATCCACAAAAGTATTTTTTGCTATAAAGATTTTAAAAATCAGATTACCATTGTATTATTTAAAAAAAAAAAATTTGTTCCAATGTATTATGGTCCTTTTACTTTACAAAAAGCCTAACAAAAAATAAAAAGCTAGCATGCCATCTGAATAGCTAACTAGCTAACATTATATCATTGTTTCTGATCTGTACTTTACAGTCCTGCAATTTGACATATTTCCATGTCACCCCCCTTTTTATGGCATACGATAACCCAAATTTAAGATAGGTCCAGAAGCGAAGTTGCTACATTTGTTACTATTTCTCTAATATCAGTGCAGACTGGCAGGGTAGGAGCATGGGTTGCTAACATTAGCCTACAGAGAATTGCTAGTGGCCTGGTAAAGACGCAGTGTTTCATTCTGATGACTTGTTCAACTGATTGATAGTGTAATGGATATAAAAATGTGTACTAAAAAAACCCCAACATTTTGAAAATGTACGCTAATTTGATTCCTTTACTCTGTTGAAAGATGTGTTGAACTATCAGTTGATATCTGTAATTCATTGCTTTGGTATCTTACTATAATGACGAAAACTCTGTCTGTGGGTGTGTCTGTTCCACGTTTTTCTCCTCACTGACTTGGTCAATCCATGTGAAATTTGGCACAGTGGTAGAGGGTCATGGGAGGATGCAAATGAAGCAATATTACATCAATTGGCCAAAGGTGGGCGCTATAGCAACCAATTGAAATTGCAAACTTTGAATGGGCATATCTCATGTCCTGTATGTCGTAGAGACATGAAACTTTGCACAGAGATGCCTCTCCTCATGAGGAACAAATTTGCCTCAAGAACCCATATCTTCTGGTTATATAGATTTTCCGCCATTTTGAATTTTTTGAAAAACACTTCAAATCGATCTCTTCCTAGGAAGTTTGACCAATCTGCATGAAACTCAGTGAACATAATCTAGGGACCAATATCTAGTTCCCTCTTGGCAAAAGTTGGAAAACTTACTAAAACTGAGCTTCTATAAGGCAATGAATATTCCAGAGGGTGTGGCTCATCACATAAAGGTGTATAACATCTCAAGGGTTTCACCAATCACGACACAACTTTGTAGGCATATGACCACACATAATCTGAGGGGACCCCTCCATTATCGACCCCATCAAACAAAATGGGAGTGCTACAGAGCTAATTTCTTATCTAGGCCTAACCACCGTATCGATTTTTACTGAACTTAGTAGATATGTAGAACAGGACGCCTCAAGGTGACTGGAGAAATTTAACTCTAATTGGCAACTGGGTGGCGCTATAACAACAGAAAAATGCTTAAAAATGGTTAAAATGTGACCGATCGCTGTGGCTCCCCCTGTGGCCCAATGTTTTGGTTTTTTCTCTGATTTTTGGTATGACTAATTCATGGTATGGTATGCTGTACATAATGGGTATGGACTTGTATATATTTGGTAGATTTTTGATCGCACAGCACTTCTGGGTTTTTCCCGTAGGGGAGGCGAAGCGTGTTGCTCGCCGCTTGGTCACACTTTGGACTTGAAGCCAACAACATCATGTCTGCTTCATTTCTTTCTATCGCCCCATACAGGTAAGAACAATGGTTGTAATATGTTTCATAACTGTGTAAATGTGTTTTTGGAGTTACAAGGAATGCACTGGTGGTAAATATCTGTGTCAAAACTAAATTTAGTGAGTGAAAGTTAACATTAGAGTCTTAGCTTGGTCGCAGCATGCATACTGGCTTGGGTCACGCAGGCAGAGTGTGATAGAGACGTGCCCAGCACCGCTTAGTGAGAAAGCGGGCTCCTTCTGTATTCATTTTGTGTTGTATGATTTAAATAGCAATGTCACTGTTTAGTTTAGTGTACAGTTTAAAAAATGTGGTGTCTGTTAAATGTGTAGCCGTGTAACTGCTTTATGTGTGAAGAAGCTAAAGCAAGAGTGAATTGTTTTTTATAAATAACAGATGTGTGTATTTTTCTAATTGTGAAGTTTCTTAAGGTGACAATTCATAGTTATTACACTGATTGTTTAAAAGTACTAGACATGTATTTCATGTGTGCAGGTTCTTAACACTTTCCCAGCCAGGGTGTTATTTTTAGGTTGCCAGCCACTGACAGCATTTTTGATCATATTCACTGATCTTTCAAGACCCACAGAATAATTTGTTTTATGAATATGTAAACAGTTTATAGCCTACTTTAAACTAAAGAAGAGACCCTCTGTTTTTAAACAAACAGAAAAAAATTTATTCTATCTTATTCCACTTCTTTTTTTATCAACACTTCAATTTGTGCATTTTCATAAAAAATGTACGTGAACCTGAAGATGTGAGCGAATCGCGAGCATCCTGACAACTGCTAAATGCTGCCTAAAGCCTATGCAAGAGAAATCACCACTGCAGAAGACGGCATGTTAACAGTGTCCAGCAACATTCACTGCTGCTGTTTATGTAAACACCAGCATACTGATAATGTATCAGGGTCTCGAGGGGTTGTCTTATTTCATAGGGGAAGTTTTCAACCACTACCATTTGTAACTCTATTCCGAGGGCGAGGTGGCACTTGAAAATGAATAGTATGGGTAAAAATAAGCAATGGGATTGGGCCTTATAAGTTTAATCAAGGTGGACTACAGAATGCTGTTTACTTATTGATGCGATCAATACAGGCTGGCTGATGGTAAATATTCCACAAAACCTCATGAAAGACAGTTGCCAGTTTAGAAAAATCATAAATAATGCAAAGTGAGGAGATGCATCATGTTCAATGTCTTGTATTAGATACACTGTAAATAACACAAGATACCCAGGCTGAGTGTGGAAGATAAAAGATTACAAGAGTGAGATCTAATGACAGACAAAACTTTCTGCGTCAGGTTCTTTGTTTACCACATTGTTAAAGACAGATGAACTCGGCATCTGGAGTTTTCATCTGATGTTTTACATTGAAAAAAAGAGAGAAGCACAACAACTAAGTGCAACCCTCAATGTGAGGAATTTGCCTCTTTCCCTGCTGCAGCAGCTCTTCTGCCAACAAAGCCTGTTTGGGTAGAACAACAAAAAAAGACAACAAAAGCGAGCGCTGAAACAAAACACCAGGCATTATCATCACCATTATTGACAATAACAACAGCAGTAATAACAACAACAAAGGGCATCCTGGGATATCAAGTCACATTTGTTTCCCCATTTGCTGTATGAAACATACTGTAATAAGGCTGCCTTTCCACTTTCATTTGGAGTGCCAGGCTTGTCAGCGGGCCACGGACAGGAGGGTTTCATCAGCTCGCTTTTTACCCAGCCAGCTTCACTCTCAACCTAACTAGGCCAACAGGCTTGACACTTTGCGTTGGAGTACGAAGTCTCACATAAATGAAATGCAGATGATTGGTAAAATGATATGATACACAAAAGCAAGTGTCATCAGGCTGTCATGTGTGCCTTGTTCCCCCTTGGTGAGCAGTGGCACGCCTTGGGCCACATCGACTTTCCCCCCCCTCTCCCTCCCTCCACCCTCCCGCCCTTTCTCCATACGCAGTCCAGGGACGCAGGCCGTCTGGCTGACTGACAGGCAGAGGGAGAGATGAGCCGGATTGGGCTGCATGTGCCCCTTAATGCAGACAGAGAAATAAAAAGAGACCAGCAGTCAACAACTCATAAGTAAATCTCTTTAAAAGTGAAAGTGAAAACGACGCCAAGATAGTGACTATAAAACTTTAAAAAGAGCATCACAGAGGAAGAGAATGTCTGAGTGTGTGAAAAAGACAAGAGTGAGTGGGTTACAGATTATGAGACTATTTTCCCTTCTCCTGCCCCTCAGGCCAGTGTCTGAGTTTCAGATTAGGTCACTCAGACATATTTACATTTTAGGGATTTAAAACTGATATTCGTCAGCAGTGGCAAATCAGCAGCGTGAGCCTGATAGGCTAATTTCTGCCTTGATGCTCCAGCTATCACATGCGCCTAAATGCCATTTTTTAATTTAGTAAACAGCTCTGCAGTGCTGAAGGATAGACGTCACATTAGATCAAAGGTACTCTTCTTCCTCCTTTGGATATTCTTAACAATGGCTCCCGTTCATTTGAATACAGGCTGATTTCAGTCAGGCTTCTGCATTTGATCGAGGCCTACAACAGAGTCAGGCGAATCTGATGAAACTCTTACTGCTCCTTGCTCTCTGTCTGTGAATACACATTTGCTTCTTATTTAAATATGGATTGCTGTGATCTCTGAAATTATTTTCAAATAATAGAAGGGTAAAACAACATCTCAGCAGCCATTTCTGACTACTAGTTAATGTGCTCCTTCATCACTCCCCTCCGCAAACAATAGGGGGAGCAGTGAGGATAAAGCAGACTGGTGGTGTTTCTTGGAAATTAAGCAAATTGGATCATTTGCTGCTTGGATGCAGTAGAATGATGTTCCTCCTCTTCAAATTTACAAGTAAAGTACCTAATAATGCCAAGCAATTAGGAAGGACTGCCACTACACAACAGGGACTGGAGTGATTGCTAATGTGGATTAGGCTGCATTATCCAGCCGCTGGAAGGAGAGGGGTCGACACTGAAAGGTGGTGTTATACGAGCACCAAGGACAATGCCTTAAATGCCACACTTCAGCAGCGAGAAGGGATTTGTCTCTAATTAATTTCCAAAGATTTCTGTCGTCCATGTTTCTGAAGGCCATCCTGGTGGAAACTCAACAGTGGAGTGCCCTCCAGTAGTTAAAGCCCTGAACAAATGTTCAGCATCATTAAAAATATCAAGTATCTTTTGCCTCCCCCTCTCTTCCACTACATTATCTACAGTAGCTCTACTTTTTCTGTCAATGATGAAGCACTTCACTGTTGCAGTTAAAAGTTTCAGAGTTGCAGTCGGGAGAGAGTGACCATTTTATTGGCTGTACATGAATAAGCAAAGTCTTTAGTTCCAGGTACATCAGATACAGAGATTTGAGTTTTATTAGTATCTCTTTCATCTGCTTATTAATGTGACAGTTTATGTGCATTTTGCTTGTTTACTTGGCACAATAAGACCAGCTTTAGGAGATTTTGAGGTATTTTCCTGTCTGTTTCCGAAACTTTGCACCACAAACGTGCCATTCTCTCATCAGAGAAATGACTGCAGGGCAGTTTATCTGAGCTCTGCCATCTGACGAAAGGGTTTAGTGGCGACGAGGGATGTGGTTCTGGATGACAGATTTTAATTACAGGAACACAGGCTAGTGACACTCGAATGACCAGTTGCAGCTTACCATCAGCCAATCACCGCTGATAACCAGATGATGAGCACAGAGCGACCAATTAGCTGTGAAAGGGCAGCGGTGCCACATCAGCTATAGTGCTGTTATGCAGTATGGTCTTCATTGTAGGTGCAAATCTCAGAAGACAGACATCACAAGTGGTGTCACAGTGGCTAAATGTGTGTTCTGTAAACAGGTCTAAGTCTCTTTTAAGGCCCATGTCACAGGTCTAAAGCATGTATTTATTCATTTCCTCATGTGAATTATCAGGTTTCTCAACAAATTTATGATCCTGCATCAAGAGTTGTCTTTCTGAAATTCTGTGGTGTTGCCAGGAATAATTAGAAAATGATATTGACTGTCTGTTTATGTAATAATAATATTGTCCTAGGAGAAACATTGGCTGTTGGACCCCTTCTGACCCCACCACCTTCCACCCTCTTTGCAACGTATATGTACCCTATCATACTGGTATGAAGCAATGTCTTTATCCAATGAGTGACTGCCTGACTTGGATAAAGAGGAAGAAAGTCTGAACAGGGTGGGTTGGAAGGGAAGCAGATGGGTCAAACAAACTCTGGACTTTCACCTGGGAGACCGCTGTTCGAGTCCCGTGTGAAACCAAAATTTATACTTGTGCATCAGCTCTAGGCCTATGCACATAGCCTACACCATTGTGAGCATTTATACTTGTGCTGTGGTGTGTCTGTATCACTCTGCAGTTACACCTCCAAAACACTAGTCAGTGGTGGGGTTTCTGTGAAGCGCTGTAAAGTTTATTTGATTGAAAACACATATTAAACATGACTTAATAGAGACAGTTTCAAACATTAGTACTCAAATTGGCTTAATTATAACTCCCAGCATTCACGGACAAAACACTTGTCTTTTGCTGGACACATTTTCCCCGCAAATACAACATGCTAATGTGTTTAGCACAAGCCTATGGCATTTTACATTGTATAAATTAGCCAAGTAGCTAGCAGACTTTTCCTCTAGCCATGTGAAGCCAGGAACAACAGCAATATTTAACAAAGGTAATGTTACAAAATTTGGTTCATTTACAACTCACAAGATTCACCAACAAAACAACTGTCTTATACTAAACATGTCTTCCAAACAAATTCGACATGCTAATATTATTAGCACAAGCCTGTGGCATTTTACATTGTATGAATTAGCCTCTACCCATATGAAGCCAGGATAAATCATACACTTAAAATGCTATTTGTAGACAATAAAACTTCCACAAATGCTATTTGTGGAAGTTTTATTGTCTTCACAATTTATTGTTTCTTATCTGTGAAATTAAAGTAAATAAAAGCTTTGTTTCCACTGAGGGAAATGGTTTCAGCTTACAAAAACAGACAGGAGGTGTGTCACCACAACACGTAGTTACATTTCTGTGGAGGTGCACGTCAAGCTACGGCATAGGTTACAGTGTAGGCTCTGCTTCAACGTAGAGCCTACACCATACCTTACGATGGAGAAGTATAAATCCTGCTTTAGGCCACTGCCAAAGCGTCAGTATTCGAGGAGTTGGGAGTGATAATGTGTTTGCTGTTCACACACACATTCATACAGTGGTGGCTGAGGCTACTTGCTGCTCAGTTTACCATTCACACGGACTCAGTATCTTGCCCAAGGACACATCCACATGTGGACTGGGGGACCCGGGGATCAAACCACCAATCTTCTGATTAGTAAACCATCACCCTATTAAACATGATATTATTATGCACCACATGAGCACAACATAGACACAAATAATGCAGTTAATAAACATAGATTTTGACTCAGGGCTCCTCCACAAGACAGAGAAATGATCTAATAATGTAAGAACCAACTTACTTGATTTTTTTCTGTAGGGGTGCAAATTCCCTTACAAATTTGCAGTTAATTAAATTACAAAAACAAATTGACATGCAGTGACCCTGGGGCCTTTGGGACCCAAAGGGGCCCCATGGCATTTTGCCCTTTTTGTCCAACTGCTAATCCTGCAATTTTCTGGCCAAAGACATCCAGACATCTGCGTTATAGATTCTATAAGTGCTGTTTGAACATCATTTCTTTGGCTTTGTTATAGATGGG
Organism: Epinephelus fuscoguttatus; assembly: GCF_011397635.1. Taxonomy (NCBI): domain Eukaryota; kingdom Metazoa; phylum Chordata; class Actinopteri; order Perciformes; family Serranidae; genus Epinephelus; species Epinephelus fuscoguttatus. Next base: position 28,994,195 of record NC_064753.1, on the reverse strand, counting down.
ACCTGTATAAGATGAAAATATAGTCAGGGACATTCTGTTTAAATGGTGATTATGTCTGCTTAACCAATTTTCACTACATAAATGCTACTATGTTTGGAGGTATTTTATAATAATATAAAGGCCACATGTGAAGAAAACTCTTATATTTTGTGTTCCTATTCTAACACAACAGTAAGAGTTAACATGCAGGCTGTTTTTTATAGACACATTGTTTATGTCCCCATTTGTGTCTTATATTCTGTAGCCTGTCATGAACACACATCATTGTGAGCAAAAATAGTTTAGTGCAAAGTACACAACAACTTTCAACAGCACGGCTTCAGTGCTTGACCGCTCATGAGTGTAGTTGTTGTAGCAAGTGTAGTTAATATCGTTAACTGCGATCATATTTGCTTTAGATCAGTGGTTGCTCCAGCACTGGAGCCACGCAGGGCTGTGAGTGTGTGATGCTCAGGCCAATGGCAGCACACAGCAGAGGCCTTTCCTGCTGTACACAGAGCGTAGAGTAGAACCTGAGCGGCTACATTCTCGTTATTCTGTAGTCGCAGCCTGCTGGTCTGTAGATACATAGGCATTTGGGCGAGTGGCTGGGAGTAGCACAGTGTGAATGGTAACACCCAGGACAAATTACATGGCGAGAGAAGAGGGGCCTCTCCCCCGCTGAGCCATGGTGGCATCACAGGGGCGGAAAATGACAATTCCTTGAAAAGGTCATACAAGACGCCTGCACTGTGATACGAGCTTACAGCCAATCTGACAATCTTAATTCAAATCATGACATTCCCCCAAAAAGTAGAACGTTTTCATCTCCCCATGTCAGAACAGCAGTCTGACCTTTAGCATGTAAGAACTTCACTGAGTTTTAACAAATGCTAATCAGAGCCCTTCATTAACAGGTCTGCCTCACATTCCACGCACCGACCTATTTGCAATTTATGCATTTCACACTGAGATTCAAAAGAGTAATAGGATTTCTGTTATATTCTATTAATACACCTATATTTTCTATGAATTGAGCCATCTCATATGACATGATGGATTTCAATATGACAGAGTTGCCATGATGAAAAAGAGAAATGTCTTTTGTCAGGCTCTGAGTCTGTAGCTAGTAACCTCATGTAATGAATGTCAGTAAGTAGGTTTATTTCCTGTTATTTCCCCCACAGCAGGCGTTTTTTCCCTCCTAAACTGGAAGAAAGTATTTGACAATGAATTTCATGCTTCAACCAGCCGCCTACCCGCATGGCCAGTGTCGCCCCACACCTTAATACCACTGCAGATGAAATGTCATGGAATATTCACCTGCAGAGTTACAGACCCTACATCTGTTCACAGGCTCTGTTTTTTATACTTGCTTTCTTAGTAATCCAAGTCAGATTATATCATGGTTCACAAGCATAAATTCATGAGAATACTACGCCTAAAGTTCACACCACTACACACAAGAATATCCATGACATACCACCACAGCGACTACTGAATTCACACATTTTTCTCATCAGATTTTGAAGGTGGTTTTACAAAGAAGCGCATTAAGGGCTGTTTCATTCATGAGCCTGGTTTTATGGATACAAAAGCTTGAATGGTGACAGCTTTGTCCACCTTTCCTTGGCCCGCCATTACTGGCCATTGTTAAGTGACCTCTTCTGAAGAGGTCTGGTCCAGCTGAAGGGATGAAATTACAGTACACTGGAATCATGGGCCATGAAGTAGCAGTCAATAGTAAATTACATGCATGCATACCTGCAAATTACCAACTAAGCAACTAACAGTGTTGGCCTCCAAGCTGGTTTACTGGTTAACTGGTTAGACGTTAGAACTGAAGGATATGTATGCCTGAGCGGGGGATGCAGTTTGCGTTGGTTCAGGGGGCTCAATGAACCTCCTAATGGCCGTAGCCAAAAGCACACGTAGGGATTTAAATATTATCTATATCATTATTAAAATAACAATTACAACAACAGCAACAGTTGCACAACTGGGGTTATTCTAACCTTAACAACCTTTTTGCAGCTGCTCTGAGCACTTAAAGATGAAAATCTCTGAACTTTTTATAAAGTCGCCGGTATAAAGACAAATAAAGACAGAGAAGCTCATTTTTTTGGGAGTCACATTGACCGATGGCCACTGGGTGTCTGGGGTGAGTGTTGTGATTTTATATGTATGGGATGTAATCTTGTTTTTGACTGTAAAGCTGCCCACTAATAGTCGACCAAACATTCGTCGACCAGAATGGTTATTTGTCGGCAAGATATTATTGGGCACTTAGTTGCAGAAACAGAAACAAAAACAAAAACAAAAACAAACATGACACTCTAATAGGAGCTGTGCCTTGGGAGGTGACCATGCTCAGCAGTGAAACAGGAGTCAGGTTAATTTCCAGGGCTGGTACCTGCGGTTATTCCACAGGCTAGTTAATAACATGTCGGGCAGGAAATCCAAAGTGTGGGATCATTTTGAGAAGGTGAAGGACGAACCCAAGGTGATATGTAAACTCATCTTCATTGGTTGACTACAAACATGACGTATCATCTGAAACATGGAAGTAGTTACATGCCCATTAGCCACTTAGCACAATCATTACAGCGTCATTAACAGGCGGCTCGCTCAGTGTGTGACGTGCACTTGTAGATAAAATATAGGCCTATATTAATGAAGGTTCATTAGTACGGTTTTGTATTTCTCTGTAATGTAGCACAGTGTTAACAATGTTACTGATACTATTCTTTCTCACGCCTTCAACTCAAACCATTGTGTTGGCCCGCCCAAAATATGTAATTTAATAATTAAATTAATATTGTAAACATGCGGGCAACTAGTTGACTAATGGCCTTACATAACGACTGACTGTCTAGTCAACCTACTGTTAATGTAGTATTATATAAGCTAGCTAATGTTAGTGTGTAGATATTGTTGTCATAGAAACATGTGGGGCATGTCATTAAAAAAAGTGGGAGCATTTTTTTTTATGAAGCACTCCCAACTGTCCTGCCATCACTTTTCTGCTGAAGAAAAACGCTATGCCCTTAAAGTTCTAACTGTGCCTATGAGTTTTAGTAAGAATTAAAATTGTTTGTAATATTGTACTAACTGTTTTTAGTTCTCCCCACACAGATAGCAATAATCTGAACCAAAAATCCACACCGCCCTGGAGAACATTTATTTTTTACAGAAGTAAAAAGAAAACTTTACCAGACTTAGTTTACTAAATAAGCCCAGTCACAGCAAACACCAACGATACGTACACTGAAAACAAGTTTCTGCATCTGTTTGACTAAAGTGTTACAAGACAGTTTTGTGATTTATCCTGTTTCTACTGGAGCTGCTCTGTATCTCCAGTAACATGGGAAAGCTGACTGTGTGCATAATTTCATCCACCTCTGGGTTCATCTTCTCATCAGCAACATGGATGCATGGAATAAAATAGTTTGTTGAACTAAAAGTTAAGTGGCTCATATTCCACTTTTTTTTCATTTATTCCAGATTTTCATAGAAACAGCCATGATCCATTCACCAGTGTGCTCTGATCTGTGTTGCAGTGAAACGATCCCGAGCTCTCGATGAAATCCAAACACTGGCAGCAATGCGAACGGGCTACTGTGTGGACCGGGGGAGATAGGGCAGCAAAGCCCTCCTCACAGCTGGGTGCCCAGATTAATAGGCAAGATAGACATAGTGTATGTGTTTACTCATCACTCTGATTGTGCCTGTCTGAGACAAAGGCTTTATTTGAACAGGTCAGGATTGTAGATGACTGTATGAGAAGCATTATAAATGAAGATATGCTGAGAGGCCCCCGGTAGCAGCATAATGATGTATACTCCATCACATCAGCGCTGTCTGAGCCACCCCTGCCTTTGAATATTTAAATCTACTTACAGTATCATACACAACTCCCCATTCTCCTCTCAAATACTGAGAGAAAAAAGGCCTTTAATATATGAAATGCTGATGCTGCTGTGTCAGTTGGTGAGAGTTCAGGTTTTACAAGAAGCAGCACTTCAGGATGTGACCCGGTGCCGTGCATATCTTCTGTCTCATTGTAACGTTTCTCTTGCCGAGGTTAATGAGCTTGACACCGGGTGCCCTTGGCCTGCTCAACAGACAGAGTTACCTCGCACTCCTCCCTCTTTTTTTCCCTCCACGTGCCATCAACCTGCAGCCTTACATTTCCATGGCTGAAAACAGCAATTTCACTTAGCACATGCAGCCAGGGAAAAGTTATCAAGCAGCCGAGTGGTCACCTGTGCTTTCTCAAGGCTGCTCAGCAAGGTCATACGCTCGGCAATGAGCTGCATCTGCTTGTCATTCGCAGCCTCTCAGGGATTAATTGTCCCCGCACTGTCTCATTCATGTCTTTTCTGTTTGGTTTAAGGTGATCATTAGAAGTATTTTTAACACTGTGCTGCCTTTTTTTTTTTTTTTTTTTTTTTTTTAATTTATTTATTTTTTTTACCAATCCTAATTATTTAATGACGAGCAAACAGAAGCGTATTCGAAGGACCTATCTTTAAATCTGTGGCCTCATGCATTTTTAATTGAACATGATTGTAGCATTAACAGCTGAATATGCAGCCAGCCTTTTCTCACATTAGTCTCAGCCTTAAGTGAAAGTGCTTTAAATTAAAAGGCTATAGAAATCAATACAAGTGGCATCCATGAGAGAGCACATATCTTCGACAGACTGTCTCCTAATGCATCACTCACCACATGCTCCGCTCTTGTGTCTAAAAGCACTTAATGTGCAATAAGAAGCCGCCCACCTCAGATGTTGCCAAATACTGGAGATGGCCTGTCTGAGGGAGCTTAAAAGTTTGGTCTAATGCTACATTAATGGATTATCAAGCCCCGCCTCTTTGTAAGGGTGAAACTTATCATGCTGAGCAGCGCTGTCAGAAGATGTTTAATGGGAGCTGGCATGCAACAAATTCAAATCTAACATCCAGCTTTTATATGATGCAACAAAAAAACATGTTGACAAAGTGCTTACAGGCTTTCAGAATGAGGTGATAATAATTTAGTTCACATTAATGCAGTATAGTATATTGTGCATGTTATCTGGGTGGTGATAGAGTGCCGGAGTAGCTTTCATAATATATTTTTAAACCACATCAAATAAAATTCATTTCAGAGAGAGCAGAGGGGATGATTGGGAGACTCAGAATCTAAGCTTTCTGACACGGACGGAGATGGAGGTCTGAGCTGCCCACTCCAGGTCATTTCCACAAAACAATTTGATACAGATTTCTAAACTGGCAGGAGATTGTCTGTTTTCTTCCTCTTAAAGGTGTATCTCCTTTCTTGGTATGTATCCCTCGTCTTCCTTCAATTGGAGGCTTTATCCTACACATATACTCCAACACACAGATTTGTAAGAGCAAAATAGTGAATCTGCAGCGCCGGCGAGCGAGGCTGCGGAGGACTGCATGAAAAGAACTCATTAAAACTGTGACTCACACACGGAGACGCTCCAGCTTGCACTGAGTTGAGATAATTTGTGAGTAAATCCAAGGCTGTTGTCCAACAACATATTTCTAATTGCCCCGGCACACTCGTGTACACTCGCAGACACCTGTGCACACACACACACACACACACCTATACACAAACTCCATGGCACCAGATCCTCCCTCATACAGTGAGAGTCAAAACTGAAAAATAGATGAGATCTTTGTCACTCAAATGGCTGTAGGTTTCTTAAGTGCTGTCAGAGTACGGATGAGGCCAACATGCATTATGGAAGACAGAGCCTTGCTAAGCGCCTCGGCTCTCTGCTTGGACCGCGGCACAAAACTGTCTAATGGAGTTGAAGACATGGTAATTTCTGTAGCAACCTAAGATTCTATAATAATATCTAAAGTTGGAAGCTAATTAATCTCAGAGGTATATCGCGGGCTTAAGGCCTTTCTGCACTGTCTGGGGCGGCTAATTCCTTCCATCTGGGGTGCTGATGAGCATTTATGGGAGTTTACCAGATTAGCCCCAGACACAGGATCTTTAAAGGGAACTGCTTGTTCTCTTCAGATTGGAGATCTGTCCTCCTTGCACAGCAGTGTGGGGGATAGGCTAATAAAGCCCTATTGTATGCTTATGTGACTGGTTTGACTGGAGGGCTAAAAATGGAACCGGTTGCACAAGAGAAAGCTTTTTTTTTTTTAAAACTGATGTGTAAAGCAGGACATGTGTGGTATTCATTTAAATCCATGTAGAGTGCATGCTTTTCCAATTACACTTGTAGTAGACTTTCTTCCAGAACATGCACTTACAGAAGAAGCTTACAGTCCATCGTGGTAGATACAGATCAGTGTAGATTAACCAAAAGCTACTGCATCACACATTTTGAAATTAGACTTATCTTAAACTATTATTGCAGCAGTTTAGATGGCAGATAGATCACAGCGTTCTCGTTACAGCTACAACATGGTTTATAGAGGCTAAATTTGAGCACAATGACAGATGAACAATGGTATTTGTCTCTCTCCTGCAAATATTCTTAATGGTAATATTTTGCCCGCTTTGGCGAGATCTAGACCTGTCCTGATAAGACCAAGGTCATCTGTTAGGAGTGTCTGCATAGGAAATGAGTGCGAGCTCCCAGCAGACTCAGCAGGAAGGCTGGAGAGATGAGTTAATAGTCACCGCTCTGGTTTTAAAGTCTGCCTGCAGTCCTAGCTGAGTTTCTAATTCTCTATCCGTGGCTGGCAGAGAGAGTGAGACCGTTTGAGAGACAGACACGCGGGAGCAGGGAGACAGGACGAGAGAGACAGAATTGATAGTGAAAGAGAGACATTAACAACAGAGAATAAGGGGAGTGTTCACAGGGCGCCATCATCCATCCCTTTCCCCTAATCATTCTCAAAATCATGTCCTCTCTGTAAAGCACAAGTTTCACTCTTTATTCACACACCAGAAATTCAGATTAGCCACAGCGCCGCAGACCAGATCCAGAGTCGACTACGTTAGTTAAGTGAATTTCCCCATGTGCCATTTTGGGTGAGCACGAGAAGCCGTCTCACCTACAGTTTGTGTCAGTCACAGCTGGCAATGACAAATTATTAAGGTGGATTTGACATGAAATGTTGGACGTAGTCACCCTCTACCTTTTCTCCACCCATTAGTCTCTGAGAGGGGTACTTGACAGGGAGTGCCATCAGCTAGCATCAGCTCAGGCAGCACAGCTCTCTCTCCTCCCCCGCAGATGCACCTTGGGCCTGCAGTGGTCTCCTCCTCTCCTTTGTTCGGTGCATCTGTTCAGCGTCAGATGACAGCACTGATTAGCCTCACTCAGAGTCTTAATAAGACAACCAGAGTACAGAAAGGCAGCACAGGGCGAATGCAGACACACAAACACACCAGATCACCCAGTTGTAATCACTACAACCCAAGCCTCTCTGCTTACCCTACTCCCCTACCCTTAACCTCACTATGACTCTATCCTTAACCCTAATGAGGTCTGGAAAATGTCCCTCGCTATAGGTGATTTGTCCAGCTGTCCCAGCCTTAGCGTCTCTGCTGTTTTTCCTGAAGCCCACATGCACAGACTGAGAGCCACTTATTTTAATTTCCTTCATCACGTCTGTAGCTTTCTCTTTATGTCAACCTCCGGATAACGTGCAAGTACACTTTAGGGAGAATTCAGTGCTTTAATTCACGCTGTTTTGAATGTTTCTCCATTCTTTCTTTACAACTATGTTTACCGAGTGTTGACCTGAATTGCAGATAATTTGAAAACATGTCGTTAAGCTAAAAAAAAAGGGGGGGGGGATTATTTTTGCTGTATCTTTTAACAATAAAGTGGTGTTTTCTCTAAATAACAAAACTGGAACAGTGGTGTTTTCCTGTCAAATTAAAGGGTAAAACAAGCACAAGACTGCTCCAGATATTCATAGACTGTTTCATAACAGGAGCTGTTGGCTTGCAAATTATACCCCTCACTGTATTCACATTCTTTTTCATTCTGAGAGTTTGTTTTCAATTATTTGCATGTTTGGTAACACAAAAAAGTGCCAGCAAAATAAGCAACTTGAAACATTTTTACTACCGATTGGCCAGTTGAACGTGTTTGGCTGATTTAATAAAGTGTGGCATGCACATTTCAGAGCAGCACAGAAGAAACAGACATTTAGTTGTTGTTTTTTGTTGTTGTTTCTAGTCAGATGTGCATGTAGGTACGAGTGGGTGTGCAGCCACAGCTCTCTGTAGGGCTGCGTTCCTGCAGGGTGAACTTCTCCCACTCGTCTTCACCGTCTCCCCCACTGCCTCCTGGCGGATGCTCCTCACTCTGATATGTGTGTCCCAGCCCACCTGTTCAGGCCTCATTACTGTCAGGCCTGTGTTAATAAATATCCAGGTGTAGAGCGCTCCTCGGTGCCTGTACTTCATCACCGAGGAGCTCAGTCTGCTGGGCGCCCCCTCCTCTCCTGCAGCAGGGCTGACAGGAACCATGATTACACTGTAAGCACTGTAGTTATTCACCTTCTGCCCAAACTCCGACACTGCACTCCATCTTACACGCGGGCACGGACACGCACACATACACTGCTCATGCACATGTACACATACATACAGGAACACACACACACACACACACACACACACACAGTGACAAACAAATACTTACAGATATTTGCTCTTTCATTCCCATTATTTTTCCCTTCAGTGCAAACCTGGGTGTGCAGGCAACATGGACGATACTTTGCCATTTGCACTGTAGGAACATCTCTCTAGCAGCGTGTGGTGACGGCTCGTGTCGGTCCAACAATGAGCAATCAATTATGCAAAACATTAAAAACATATTTTTTAGAAATACAGTTAACTTACGTCAGAGAAAAGATAACAAGGTCAATTATTTTACAGACAGCTTCCTGAGCAAATCGAGCCAGTATTCACAGTCATGGAGTCTTTTGAATGTTATCTTTTTTTTTTTTTTTTTTAAATGTAATAGATTTCTTCTGGCTGATTATGTGTCTCTGCATGAACCCTTTGATCATTTGTAGTCACCAAGTCAGCTTTTTTATGTAACAGGTCATCCAACACCTCCTTCACTGCATGTTGTCAGGTGAATTTCTATGACTGTTTCCAAAACAAATGCGCTTATTCAAAGAATGTTCTGGAAATTAGAGTCAGTGTATCGAAATGAGACCAAGCAAGACACAATGCAGGACTAGAAGCCAGAATTTCTTTCTTTTCTTTTGGGGCATTTTTGCCTTTAATGGATAGGACAGACAAGTGTGAAAGGGGGAGAGAGAGAGAGAGGGAGTGACATGCAGCAAAGGGCCACAGGCTGGAGTCAAACCCGGGCCGCTGCGGCAACAGCCTTGTACATGGGGCGCCTGCTCTACCACTAAGCCACCGACACCCCAAAGTGACATTTCTTTATAACCTGGAAAGAAGTTAAAGGTTCTGTATGTGACAATCAGAGCGTTAATGAAGCAGCAAACAACTATTTGCTACGTAAAGATATAGTGGAGTAATGGCGTCCTGAGCAGAGAATGAAGTCACGCTACTTCTGTGTGTGTTGTAATCTGAGCTTCTCTGTGGTTTGTTGTGGTAAATTGGTCTGTACGCACATGCACGTTCATGCATGTCTGTATCCCACTGGCTAGCTCATTACCGTCACTTTGCACTGCTCTCTTACAGTGGTTACTGCTGACATCGGGATGACGTCGTTGTTGAAGCACAGCACCCAACCTCCAGTTCCTTCCCAGCTCTGTCAGCACTATTGCTGTTGTTTAGCCCTGTTTGTATGATTGTTATTGAATACATACACATAACCATAACCAACTAGTTTTGTTGCCTAGACCTAACTGCGGACCACGTCTGCGTCATGATACAAATCAAAAGGCTCCCCTGGCATCATTTTAGTAATGCCTGTGCTTCTGCCAAAACTACATATGGACAAGTAGGTTTTAGGTTGCATCACGCTGGGGAGGGGTGCTAATTCGTAGGATATTGTAGTGTTAATTTGTAAGATATGATGCAAACTGTGTGCCTAACTTTTTGTAAAATAAACAAGTTGTTTCAAGAGGATATGTTGAACTAATAACAGTATGTTACTTTTATTCCTATGTGCCATACAGCTCTTGTATTTTCAAGTCTGCAATTTCTGTAATTTGAACTGCATCTACTTGTTGGGAACCAATCAGTTTCTAGCATAAAAGGCATCTGATAGTAAATCCACAGTAAGTTCTTTCATCATACAGGTCATTTGACATTTGACATTGCTGAAGATCACCAAGAACTCTCTCATATTTAATCGCTCATATTTAATTCATTTTGCCTAAAAAACAATCTTGGCAGCCTGTCATGGAATCAGCACTCCCGCATCTTTTTGTGCGGGCCCTTGCCTCATTGCATGTATGAGGTCAGTGTGAATGGGGTGAGTGGGTTAACCAGGCCTGTGTGAGGGCTCTCGTCTCAGCAGCTCCAGGCAGCCGGGATGGCGATGGCGGTGGCCAGGGGAATGACAGGGAGGACACAACCACTTGACTCTGGAGAAGCAATCAGACACTAAGGGGTTTAATGCACTGCCTTGGGTCTGAGCCACAGCAATTGGGTTTGATAGCCGTGTCATTATGAGAGGAGGGCGTCTGGAGGTCTTCAGCGGCCGGGGATTAGAGGAGAAGAGGGGGACGTAGAGACGGAAAAGAGAAGAGGAGGAGAGCGGGCAGCGGGAATCTCCACGTCCGCTGCTTTGGATGTAGGCCTTTTCTAACCTCCTCGACTTCATCATCCCACTCGCAGTGCTCTCACTGATTTCCCCTCACAAAAGTGACAAAGAGAGCAAAGCCTTGAAAGGACAATGCTGGAGGTCACTCCCACGTTGTGTTTCTGAGCTTGTTTTACACCAGACGTTTTAATTTGCTCCCATGCAGACAATTATAGTTTATTTCTTCAACAACAGCTAATTAAGAGGATAGGATATCAGTGACAGCAACTAAAGCATTTTCTCTCTTTGGTTTTATGCGCCTCCTCCTCCCTTTACCCTCTGTAATCAGTGTAACAGCGAGACAATCTCAGCACGAATCTGAGAAATTCCATGAAAATGAAAATTATACAACATTCTGCATAAAAATCTGACACTCAACTATAATTTTGCTTAATGATCTTTTTTGCCAAACTCCTCAAACCAGAGGACGTAACTCATTCCTCTGTGTTTACCCAACTCCTAGAAAGATGACGTTCACGCTGCTGAGTGAGAGCTCACAGTGCAGTCAGTGCTCATGTGTCTATAAGAGAGAGAGATGTGGAGAGTAAGTGTGAAGGAAGTCAACCTGTGATGGATGCGATGGCAGATGCTAGGGTAAGAGTTGTCATCAGCGTTCCCGGAGCCTTATGGAAGAGAGCCAGGTACACGGCTTTGATTGGGCCTACTGTGGCTGTGCTGTTTGCCACAGCACAGCTTTGATTAGTGCCTCCATGAAAATGTATGCCCCATGCTCAAAGAAAACTGGGGGAGTAACTACCTGTCAGGAAATTCACAAACAAGGCTACTTAGAGCACAGGGAACTGTATATTTTAAAGTCTAATATTCTCCGCCATTCCGTTTCATTTCATTGTGGGGGGCATGCCAAATCCCTGCTGGTACCCCACCCCGCTGCACCCTAGCAAAAGGTCCCCAGATAAGGAGGAGGTACACTGCTATCCCCCTCCCAAAGGATAGGTGTGGGAGAAGGCGCTCCCCCAACCACACAACAAAGGCTCTCTGCCAGATGCTGTGAATACCAAAAATCCTCGCAACACAAACACAAAATATATAAATTAATCAGAGTGCAGGTAAATAAATAAATAATGTATACGAGGAGCTAATTAAATGTGTTTATTCCTGTTATCATATGCTGCCCTCATTTCCACCACTTGAAGTCATGAATCATTAAGTGGCTGCTAAATTGGTCTCTGGGGCCGTCCTAGTGGCAGGGGGCGGTCAGATCCTGTCTGGCAGAAGGCAGGTGTGCAGCGGACGGACGGATGGCCTGTGCTCCTGTAGTCCTCGGACAGCGGCGCCTGACAGAGGGGAAGCAGGCATCACGCTGGGAGGTGAGTGGCCGGAGGAGAGCCTGTAGCAGAGCGGCTGACAGGACCGCCCGTCACCGGGCCGACTCTGCTTTGATTAATGAGGGCATTTGAAAGACAATTAGTGGGAGCAGATTTGCCTTCAACTACCTTATCAATCAGAACTCTTTTAATTCAATGTGTAGCACCCTCTGCACCAAAATGAGTGTGAAAGCATTGTGCATCAGGGCAGGATCAGCCTGCCAGTCAACAGGAGGAGGGAGAGGAGGGCCAGTCTATAAAATGCAAACACCATTTCTCCTAAGACGCTGGAAACTTTAGATAGATAGTGGTTGTTTTTGAACTTGTAGCAACCAACTTGTAAACCACATGTATTCACCAAACATAACACTGTATACACACAACACTGTATTTAAATGAGTAATATAATTCCTTTGTTTGGTTTGATGCATCCAATAATTTACCCTTTGTCTTATATTCATAATATTTATGTGAATTACATATATTTTCCTGCGCCATAAGAACATTTTTGGCACTTGTGAAAGCAGATATACATGTGTATATGTATGCCAATGCAACCCTATCACTAGACACAACATTGATATTGGATTACATTCAATGACAACATTGTTTAACGTCCAATGCCAGCATTTTTTCAATGGAAAATAAACTATGGTTCTGGTTAGGAAATTAAAACACATGGTTACAGTTGTTTTAAAAAAATGCTAATGTATGATTTGTTGGATTCTGACGAGACGCAAACTCTGCACTACTTCTTGCATTGGTGCTGGAAGTTGGCATTCGACATAAACTTTGAGGAACAGAGTCGTCCAATATGGATGTAATGTCTAGGGATACTGGGCTGGTATTCATGTGAGCATGTATGTGTGATGATGAGAGGCAAATGTTTCATCAATGACAAGAGTCACAACAACAAGCAGGTACTGCAAATTAAACCATTTAAAAAATAATACCAGTTTCTAATCTTACACCACTGTGGTTTAGGTATCAAAATGACCTTGTTTTGCTTTGGCACTGACAGGTTCAGATTAATATTGGCCGAGACGGCTGGTATTGTTTTCACCTTGTAAGTCTGTGTGTGCGTCTGTGTGTGTGTGTGTGTGTGTGTGTGTGTGTGTGTGTGTGTCATCATGGCAGAATGTGGTCCAGGTGACACCTATTGTAGCGGGAACTACCACAGAAGTTGTTGTGAGCATTTTGCCAGATGTTAATATGTCTGTCTGTGTCCAGATTTTGTCAATGCGGTAGCGTCACAACTGTGCAAGATGCAGTCACGAAACTTTGCAGGTGTACAGGTGTGTAGTTGAGATCGAAATGAGGGTCAAGCTGTCAATTCAAGTGGGCAAGGGACCACTGGCCCCCCCAACTTTACGTCCCTGACCCACATTTGTTCATGTCAGTCACAAGCCATGGAGCGCTGTATCACGGCATCCCAAGATGGTCTCTAGTTATTATATGTGTCTGACAAAAACCTAAAAACATTTCTTTATCTTTCACTTGATCCAATGTCTTTGTTATTGTGTCTACCCAAGTCTCACTCAGGTAGATGTCTTGTTCTGAAGTCTCTCGAGAGTTGAGTTGATGCAGGGAGACAATAACAAACAGACCGGATCGAGCAAAAGGTTAAGAAAAATGTTTTACTTCTCTTTAGGGTCCTTTCCATAATGCTGTCAGACTTTTATAATGTCAATCACAACATGTCAGTGGCAAAAACAAGCCCCTTTAGTGGACGTACACTGACGATGTGATATTGACCTGAAGATTACGTTGCATCCTGTTGCCTGGCTGCGGTGCTCTTGTTCAATACTGGACTAATTTCGAAAATTGTTGTCATTTAGACACATTTAGTCAGTTAGACACAAAAACACAGGGAAATAGGCTCCAAATTGAGTCGGGGAGAGACTGTGGCCATGGTTAAAAGAAACTAATGTTGACTGTCAGTAGGAAATGAAAAAGAAACAGTGGACTCCTGTGTTAAAGCCTGACATTTTGTTGACCCCAACCCTCTGTCTCTGCTAACTTCAAAACACTGCCACACTATTCCCTTGTACAATAAGTCCATATGAGCTTGGCACCATATAGTACAGGACTCTCTTTTTATTGAGAGAACAGTCTCCTTCAAAACTAGATTACATGCTAGTTACTTCGGCAGAGGAAGGAAAGACGATTTTGTTTAACAGCTACCACGAATAGTCAGAGAACTGACCCTTTGCTAAGTCCCGCCCCTCGACACAGACTGGCCAATCATAAAGTAGCATTCGGTCAGACCAGGGTCCAACAACAACACAGCTGTGCTCCACTGACTCTAATGTAATCGTTTCAGATTTCCTCAATTTTCAGGCTGGTTTTGTGGATTTGGAGCTAAATGTTGCGCCTGGTGCAAAAAAGATTAGAAAAAGATATACATTTCTTTCCTGTTCCAAAACCAAAATCAAACCCTGAAAAGTGTAGGGTTAGCTGGCTAGCTACTGAGGATATAGCCCTACTGAATGCAAACAGGAACCAGTGAAGGGAAGCAGGGAAACTTTGCTGATATTCAACCAGCTGTGTATCATCGCAGTGTGCGCAGATGAAGATCCCTGCCCATCCGGCAGCAGCACGGGGCCAAAGCCAAACACCTTTAATCTGCACACACTGTGATGCCACACAGCTGGTTCAATATCAGCAAAGATCCCCTTTATATTCATTGTCTTCTGTGGCGATCAGCAGTGATGTGGTGGTTCACTTGTACACTGTGATCTGTAGCCTATAGTTCGGCTTTAGCTTCTAACTATCTTTGTCTTTTAACCTGTTGGCGGTTGAACTGGCTAATGGCCTCAACCAGGTTTCCAGCCAGGTTTTCCTGCTTTTATGTTACAGCTATAATTGCTAAGGCTTTCTGAAACAACCAACCTATTGATCTGTCACCTTAACAGGTACAGACAATTGTACAGAAAATCCCACTTTTACCTGCTGAAGTCTTCACAGCGACTTCATTTTACCAGTTTCCCTTAAGAACTGACGGCTGCAGAGGTCGATATTCAGGAGATGTTTTTTCCAAGTTCATGACAGCTCAGAAGAGTGCTCAACAAATATACATATTAAGAGTTCACTTGAGTGCCGCAGCACTTCGTCTCGTTCTATACGGCCACCTTCTTGCACAATTACACTTGTCAATCATTTGAACTCAAATTATTTGAACCACTGGAGAAATGATGTAGATCTGCCAGTGTGCTTAAGATGCTGAAAGATGGGTTTTCATAAAGCTGGAAACAAGCAAGTGAGGAAGTGTCTCTATTGATCCCACTGCCTGTAAATAAAACAGGGGCAATGAGCAAAAAGAAACAAACAACTCTGGCAGAGAGAACATGGGGAGAAAAAAAAAAATCAATAGGTTCCCTCACTGGTGGGTCTTCTCTGGTCAGACTATTCTCTCTGGGTTTGGCTTTCTGCAGACCGTAAGGAGGAGAGCACACAGTCAACATCCTCTTGATTTCCAAATTTATTTTATAATGGGGCTCCACAGAGAATGCGGCTCGTGTGCATTTCACCCACTCAGCTACCTGAGAAAAGGAAGTGCGAGCAGATAATAGCTTTCAACAAAAGACTAAGGTTAGTTATAACACAGACTCAGCGATTCATGGTTCATGTTTTAAAGGGGCACTTCACCAATTCTACATGTCATAGTCAATTTATGAAGAGTGACAGTCTGTGAAAACAGTTGTATAATTTCTTCTGTGGCTTTAGAGGAGTTTTGTCAAGTTTGGGAAAATTACTCAAGCAAGTTATTACTTGTCTGAATATTTTCGGTTGGGGCATCAAAAGATGAAAAATAGTTGCAATGTGATAATTGTAGGATCAATTGTTTTTGGAGTACTAAAGGCCTTAATTTGTCAGAACTTTTGCAGCACTAGCTCTCTTTTGTATGTATTCATTGTGTAAAGTAGAGTGCGTAGTGCCTTCTAAATGCAAGAATTTCTGAGTATGAGACTTGAGCTTACTGGATATACTCAGCCCCACAAAAATCCAGACTGTCCAGTGGCAAATTGCAAGGTGGTTAATCAAAGATTGGATAATATAATTACAAATGATGGCAAGTGATATTACCAAGCTCACATATATCATGTACTGTAGATTTGTCAGTGCTTTTGCAACAGGGTCCCACTAATGTTGTTTTAAGGTAGAAGTCTGATACAGATTCTTTTGTAGTGAAGCTGCTGGTTGACGATATTTTACCCGATATATCTTTAAATATGACCACAGAAAGTATTTCTTGTTATTTCAGAAAACTGTGTTCTGGTCAGGGTTGCTCCTGACACCTCTTAGCCTGCACATGTGCATCAACATTAGGTGTGCAAAGTCATCTAGTGGGTCTGATTGGACCCTTTGGCGGGCCAGTTCTGGCCCCTAGGCCGTATGTTTGGGCCACAGTGCCAGTCGTTCAGGTAATTTTGTTCATAGCAGTTGAACTTTTTTGGCTTTATGTGCAACTGATCAACTTTCATAGGAATGAACAGGGCCACCACCTCCAGTGCTGTATCCAGCTCTGTCTTTACATCCATGGTCTGTCTTCCACAACTTCCTTTTTGAATCTGTCTCCCAGCTTTCTGGAAGTTAAGAGTTCATGATTGGTGTCCTTAAGCGATGTATTCAAGTACTGGTCCTATCATAAGTACAGATTTAATAATCTGCTTCATATGTTTTGTATTTTTTCAAATATATACATACATACATATATATATATATATATATATGTATATATATATATATATATATATATATATATATATAAAAGGATGCTTCCATTTATTTTTTATATAAAGATAAAGATAAATGGCCACTGCTCTGTGTCATAATGACAACATCATGGAGCCGAGTCTGGCCCAAGACCTTAGGTCATTTGCCATCTCTGTCTGTGTCATATGTATGTACTCTCTCTCAATTTATACAGAGAAAAAACCCCAGTAATTTAAAAAAAAATGAGAATATTCTTTATAAAGCAGTTTAACAGAGATACTGAATACAGGAAAAAAGAGATCCCCAAACCAGATAGCATCTAGATAGCACATGGCCATACAGTGTATGTGGGGAAGTGACATCATCTAGAGCACAAACATGTTTAACGGCCCCATTTCCGAAGGCCCATATGATGTATTTGGCTCCAGTGTGGTTAAAACCATGCTGGTTGTGGACATCCGCCTCTGCCTGCCTCCCTTTCTTGTTCCAGCTAAGCGGGCAATAAGGAATGCTGCCTGCCGCCCTCTATTTCCCATTAGCTGTTTTATTTCACGGGAAATTTGCTTCCTGCTTGCTGTAATTGGTATCTAGGCACCTCCTGATGTGGGCATTAGGATTTTTAATACAATCTTTTACGCAGGTGAGAATGCGCATATATTACCCTTTCAGTAGCACATTATTTGATTGTCATTCACAATTATTTACCCATACACTGTGTGAAACAAAGTTAAAGATTGTGGCTAATGTTATTAGCTAAATACAAGTGAGTATAACTTTGTTTCCACAGCCTTACTGCAAAACAGTGATAATAACGTCATCTGAAGACTTAAAAACTTTGGTGTCATTTTTTTGTAGCAACTGCTCCTGAAATGGAGCCAAATCCTCAAAGCAGGATGGTTTGCATGTTTCACCAAAAGACAGTGCTGTTTGTATATCGGCAGGAGCAGACCTGTTATGAAAGGCCGCACATTAATTCAGGAGAACCAACAGAGGATGATTTTATCCTTCTCTCTTGTCCCTAAAGACAGTCCATGTGGTGAGACTGAGCTCACAACTGAATACGCGACAACGTGGAGGCCACATCCACAGCAGGTTTCCTAAGAACATTTGTCCATGTAGCAGGAGGAAAAAGAGTTAATCTTACCTCCTGGTAATTAACTCCGCCTTTGCCCTTTTAATTCATAGCATTTCTAAGGGTTTGGTTACTGCAAATTGGTAGTCAATTGTGTGTTTGGAATTCAAGACACATGCGGTATTGAATGGCAAAATTGCAGCAAGTCTTTCTCCAGCAGAGGCCAGAACCGCGGGTGCCATAATGATATTCATTTTCAAACAGGAGAACATTCTAATGGGCAATTAAGATGATCAAGCCTGCCAAGATACACGTGAAGAACGGAGTGCTGGTGCCAGTGATTACGTGTCCTCCGCCCCTGCCTCCTTCCTGCGCTGGCCCGGGCTTTGTCTTATGTGTGTGCATAAGTAGCAGGGAGGGAAAGAGGGAAAAGGCTCCAAAAGCACAATATAATTGAACTTTCCACATTATTTCTCACTAATATGTGCTGCCACTTGGTCTCATTAGTGGAATGATGTGCTCTGCCATTCTGGAATGAACTCTTTGCCCGAGTAATTAAGGCTCCTAAAGTTTCTAGTCCTTTGTTTAAAGAATTCGTCCTTGTGCTCTCCATGCCCCATCAGCTGCCTAATTAGCAGGACCTTTGTGTGATTAAAAATTCTCACAGAGATTCCGTTGGATATTTTCCTCTGTTAATGAGTGTTTGTGGACAGCTGGGAACGGGCGCAGGCTCCCTCCTCGGAAGACCTCCTGTGCATTGGGCAGACCTCTGTCAGGGCCCGAGAGTGAGAGCTGTCATTTCCGTAATAGGGATGGAAATTGGTCAAAACCTACCAAGGCCCCCGCAGGAATGGAAATGCCTTGAAATATAAATGAGGATGAATATTCATATTTCTTGCACTTTGATAAAAAAAAAAAAGTGCTGAGTATTAATATACATGTCTGTCAGTTAAAGCAGCACCAAGAACTCTGTGTGCTGTGTCTGCCCATTAACGCAGCTCTTGGCTTCATTTGCTATTATCCTCAGGTTCTTTTTCTCCCTAAAGTTGGGGTCACCCTCTCCACTGAGAATTGCACATTGGCGGCTTTCCTTTTGTTACAATTCTCCCACTTAGTGAGTGTCTCGGAGAAAGGGGGAGAGAGAAGGCCCTGAAAGAGCCGGAAAGACATTTAATGAAGCCCACTCGGAAGTAAGGTAAGCAGGGGTCAAATCCAAATGAAACGAACAAGCCTGCTACGTGTGCAGCTGGAGGACAGCAGAAATCCAGAGGGAGAAAAAGCAACGACGTTGAGAGGAAAAGGCCTGGAGAAGAAGAAGAAGGAGAAGAAGAAGAAGAAGAAGTAGTCCACATTGGTTTAGCTGCCTGGGACAGATGCCCTTCAGCCTTGCAGCCGGTTTCCTCGCTTGCACTCTGTCTTCATTTGTCTAAGAAAAAATGTTAATGCACTTGTTCATACAATACCTCACATCTGTATTTCAGTAATGAGCTGAATCCTTTTCACATGGGAAGATCTTTTCAGTGTCCACAGCTAAAGCAAACGCTGGCCCGCTATGGGGAGAGACGACGACGCCCTTAAAGCCGGATGTGTGAGTGTCTCTTTGGTGAGGCTGGAGGCAGAGAGAAAATCAAAGTAATGATACGACTTGACGTGTGCACGGAGAAGCTATTGAACCAAGTGATGGAGCAACGAATGGATTTTTTTAAAAAATGAAGGAAAAAAAACATCATTATAAACACAGACAGGCATAATGGGCTTATTATATTTCTATTTCAAAAGACCTGGATCTCCATAGAAAAAGACAGCTATGATATGACATCTTCATCACAGAAGAATTCACACCTGAAAGGGCATATTTAGCTTTTAAGATAAAATCCATTCAAATGCTGCAAGAACAAAGGAAACAGAAATTGTTATTAACCTCTTTCCAGTGTGATTTTTCAGAATCAGTGTGGGTGCACTGAAGATAAGTGTCCACAGTGAAGGTTAACAAGATAGGATTGATTATCAAATAATAAATCAGCCACTATGATTTCCTGTTAGCCGAGCTCACAGGGTGTGTTTGTGGATGTTTGGTTTCCTTGCTGTGTTATCGTAAGCCATTTGCATATATTCTGGGGTCTATAACAGTCTTCTGATGTATTAACGCTCCTCTCAACATTAATAGACATTTAGGTGGTTTTTAAGAGTGTACCTGTATCATTCCACAGTTAAAAGTTAGGTCCTATTTGGATTGAGTTAAATTTCCTGGATGCATGGAGCTCTGGGTAATTTGTTTGTTTTTAATTAAAATCTAATGTAGCTTTCTCAGGGCCTGGCAACTCTGCAGCTCTGCCCAGTGACTGGGGGATATTTAATAAGCTGCAGTGCTGAAAGTTGTTTCATTAGGTGTGAAAAGGGCTGATAACTCAATAGCCAACAGCCAAACATCCTCTCTGTGTCGGTTTCCTGCCTCTTTAATCTGTTTTTCATTCTGCCTGGCACGCTGTAGCAGTACAGGGGACTTCACAAAAAGGAAAAGACATTCATCACCATCGGGCCTCCAACAAACCAGGGTGATAGAGCGAGCCAGCCAGTTTGGCTGAGGAAGGAGGCGATCAGACTGCAGAGCACGATGGCTGGGGCACCTCGTGTGAACTGGAGACTGCGTTTGTGTTTATGGACGTGTGCAACTGTCTGTTCGTCTGTACATTTTGTCCTGGGAGTGTAATCATTAATTGTGTTAATCAATGTCAATGACAAACCCCCGTAGCCTTCAACAACATGTTCCTTCCTATTTTCTTTTATTATTTATTTCATCCCAATCTTCGTTCACCACCATGACTGTCAAGTATCAGTATAATTGCATGGCGCTGCTGATATTTGTGGTTATTGTGTGGTCATATTGCTGCTACGACTGAATAACATGTAACAACACCACTGTGCTTCAGTGTGAGATGGCAGGAAAAAAGAGTTGTCTATGGTGGCTGAGAAGCTCAGTGCAGTGCAATGCAAACGAGTAAAGTTTACGTTTCAGTTTTCATTTTTATGTTATGACAGTGATGTGGTTAATGTGTGGTCAGACTTAGGCACAAAAACCACCTGGTTAGGATTAGGAAAAGATGTTTTGGCTTAAAATACACAATTTGATCGCCACAAACACAGCTGGAAATGTTCCAAACTATTGCTAACAAACACCCGGTTTTGTTGGTCTGCTGCTGTCTGATGCTTGGCAGCTGTCTTGGTGTCACACCATCCACCACACGTATGATGAGCAGCGTTGCCAGGTGGGAAATGTAGGATTATCGTACTAGAGACTCAAAATTATCGTATTTTGAGGGAAATTATCGTACATCCGTCATAACTAAAATAACAATCCTACTGATGCGCTATAGGCAAATATAGTCACTCTAGTGTTTACTTTTTTGGTTTACTTTTTTCCATTTTCCTTGCTTCTGTTTTTCCTCTTCTTCGTCTTCTGTTTTGAATCTCATTCTCGCTCGACTTCCTGACGGGTCCTAGCGCCTCGTAGGGCGGGTACAGCTGACCATTCAGCCAATCGTGCTCATTGTTCAGAGACAAACGTCACCCGTATCTCCCGCTAAGCAAAGTGCGATTGGCTGGAAACATGTCACATGGGAACAGATGCCTTCAGGGCTCACAAAAAACTCCAGCATACTGATTACAACCACACATTCATGAAATGGTCAAATTATCATACATTTGGCCTTTTTTGGGATTATTGATTGTACATCCTACAGAGGGCCAAATTATCATATAAATACGATAATTATCGTACACCTGGCAACGCTGATGATGAGAAACTCACCTCATATACATGTAATCTGAAGTATGTCATCCCAACACGTTTTCATCCAAACTCATCAAATGCCACCGCTTTGTCAGAACTAAGACTAAGACGTGCTAGGTAACCTCCTGCAGTGGCGACCCTAGCACGTTTGGTGCTCTAGGTGAGACTCCCCAGCGTCTGTTGCGGCCACTGGCTGCTTAGAGGTAACGATAACTAGCTCTCCTCCTGCCTATTTCAACATGGATTTGTTTATTATTTTGTCTTTCTCTTCACATACACTTCTCTCAGTATTGTAGGGTTAGTTGAGTGGGCACCAGAGAGCTTTTGTCGTTTTGATATGATTTTGATATGATAGCAATACACCTTGTTTTGGGGTTCGTGTGACGTCGGATAACTCAACTCACCAACGAGCTGGGGAGGGGGCAGCAGGAACCCAGAACAAAAGGCCTCTCTATTATTTAGTAGGCTTTGCTTTGTGGTCATGTTGTTGTGGCCTTACGTAATATTACAAAATAATAGTAGTAATAGTAAAAAAAAAAATAGTAAAAGATAAATTTTGATTTTTTTTTCTTCCCTCATTTGTGGCGCCCCCTATGGATGACACAGTACATTCTCCTGTACTGCCTATGCTACGGGCGGGCACTACCCTTCTGCGTCACTTTTGGATGTTCAGGGGCGACATGCCAATTTCTGCTTGTTACATACTATGTGTCTTTAAAATACACTTCCATTTTCACAGGAAATGTACAGTTTATGCTCGTTAAATGCATACAGTTGCTTTTCAAAATAAACTTACAACAAAGGTTAAACACTTTGGTTTACTTCCTCATGTTTAGGCAACAAAAGCACATGGTTAGGTTTAGATAAAAATATGTTTTGGTTTGATTTGATTTGATTTGATTTTTATTTGTCTCAAACAAGCAAATAAGTACGGTTGTTACTAAGTTAATGTAATGTCACGTGACACACGTCATGTTACATATATTACTAGCATAACACATTACTCATACTAGCCTGCTTCACCGTTTTTAAAATAGCTCAACTGACTTTTGGCTCCCAGGTGAAAGTCCAGAGTTTGCTTGACCCATCTATCAACCCTCCCGCCCTCACTATACAGACTTTCTCACTCTTAATACTACGGTTGTTGACCACTGTGTCATAAACAGCAGCAGACCAGTGCGTATCATGCCATACCATCGTACAATATTTTGTCAGTGTCTGATGCCGAGGTTCACTGACAAAGCAGTGGTATTTGATGAGTTGGGAGTGAGAATAGGCCGGTATATGACACGTACAAATGTAACATATGCATGGTTTGCAGAAACATACAATGCCGATGTTATTCTGGTGACTGGGCTGCACCTTCCCCCTCAGGCAAGAGAAAAAAATGCTCTTGTGACATTACAAGGTTTTCCATCTTTTTATGCTCAAATTGAAAATGCCTATTGAACCTGGGAATGGAAAGGCATTTAATGACAGGTGTTCGACCTGTTTATTCCTTCAAATCACCCCCAGAAATTTACATTGTGTTGTGTTTCAAGATGATCCAACACCTTCTTATAATCCAGGGCTGTGAACAAAACGCTGGATGCTAATAGCTTATTATGGACTCTGCTGAAAGGGAACTTTCCTTCTCAAGACACTGAACATTTTCCACCCAAATGGTGCAAACACTTGCTGATTATGTTTATGCATTTGTTCAGAAACCTATCTATTAACCAGACGTCTTTGGATCTAAATGGGTCCAGCATGGGGCAGTGTGAGCCAACTTTCCCATCCCCGAATAAGATGTGACAGCAAGTGTTTCAATCGACACTGTAAACATCTGCAGTTTTATAGCCCTCTTTAATCTCTGTAATTACGTGATTTTGTCAGATTTTTTGGGGGAACTTATATTCGCAAAGGCCGCCAGCACTCTGCATGACCTGGGTCATTACTTTGATCTTGTGACGCCTTCAGTTTTGTCACTGCTGAGTGTTGGCAAATGACTGAGACATTTATAAAAACCCAGAACCTGCAGACCTCTAATGAACAGCGGTGTCGGTTTCAAACATACCAGTGTACACAGTCATATCACTCCTTGTCTGCAGAGTTGCCTCGCTGTGTTGAGGCAGTAATGTTCTGGGCATATCATTAAAGTAAAAAATCCACCACAGAGTTATTTTCCTCTACCTGAAAAATGTGACAGGCCAAGTATCTCGCGGCCCTTTTTTTTTTCTCCATACCGAACAGATAGCACAGTCCCTAATTTGCTGCCAGAGATCTGTGGCATAGTCGAGTGTTCCCCCTCCCTCACTCGCTCCTTCAGGGAGGACTTCTGAAGCTCTTACAGTAATAAGGCGACAAGTATGCCTTCACGTGTTGAACTACATCGAGCCCACTAATCCTTGTAGATTGAAGCCGCCCACTGATTTAGATTGTCATTATGTGTTTCATAAACGTTCCACTCTGAGGTTTTATATTCAAAAAATCTGGAGAGGTGGAGGTGGAATAGATGGTGTAAATGGCCCTTTCATTACCGTTCATCCCTCTGTATGCAGAGTTTAAACAGGGCAACGTAGATGTGCTCGCTCAATGGCTCTGTTCCACCTGAGATGAAAGGCTATTTACATCCAGCGATGATGATGATGGCTGTGGGAGCCGGCGTCGTTTCCAGGCGACTGGGTTTCCCCCGCTCACCGTCATTTGACAGGCTTTAAGGAGCACACTGTTAGAGCTCTGCAGACATTGTGACCATCACGCCTAATTGACCAGAGGGGCTGTGCCTTAAGTGAAACAGAAGTATAACAACTGAAGAAAATGAACCTCTTCCTCCGCATTACCAGATAGACGTGACAGCACAGACAAATCACAGGTCACCACTTTATGCATGTGGAGCCATATAATTGTCTAATTTGAGATACACTGAGCCTGATCTTTGAGTGTGTAAACTACAGCAAACTGGACCATAAGAATGACTGTAGAGCCACAGGGAAGGTTTTTTTTCTTCTTCTTGTCCCTCTCATTCTTATTTCATGCAGCGTTGATAAGTTGATCGCTGATAAGTGTTATTCATTTCAATGAGTAAGCCAATTAAAAATGGAGTTTTATCTAATTTGATAGTTAGACATAATTTGCAAGAGTTTAGACTGAGAACTCTCAGTTAATAGTGTGGTTTAATTTAATTTTCCACTTTTTTTCTGGAGTATAGGATTAACAGGATTGAAACTTTGTCTTCCAATTGCACAACTCTATTGGGCAATTTAATTAGCCTCTTTTGCTGCTGAGACGTGTGCATAAAGCAAAATCCCATACCCCAGAAAATAAATGAATAATTAAAATAAATGTATGCTTAAAGGCAATTAAAGCAGTAACTGCCTTAGTTAGCTACATTAGTACCACTTGTCCTGGAAAGTGTCTGTGAGGAAATGTAAATGCGCGCGCTGTTACTGACTCGAGGTCTCGCAGGTGGGAAACGGCTCCACAGCAAACTCAGAGCAAGAAAATGGAGCAACAGAAACAGGCTCCTCTATTTTTCATGAATAAGGTCACTTATCAGTGAATGTAATGTCACCAAGTTCTCTTCATCAATTCAATAACAGTGCGAAAGTGAAAAAAAATAGTTGGGTCATTTCTTTGTAATACACCCCTGGGCTTTTTATTATGACTTCATTTCCCGTTGTAATATTGGGACGTCTCTATAATTGTAAAAGTGTAATAGACTCTAATATAATTTCATTTTGAACCCTGAATGGTCTATGCCATCTCTGCTCAATTTGAGTAGAATAATGATTTTTAATGTCCACACATGGCTTCCTGTGACCTTATTCAATCTGTGGGCTGATCAGGAAATATATTGATTCAATTACAGTGCTGATGACAAGCGAACAGAGGAGAGGAGGGAAAAAAGGTCAGCATATATTTGAAAATGTAAATCTTAACAATGTCTTTTGGGTTTGCTGAAAAAAGCCATTATCAAATGCCATTTGGCTCCAGTGGCATGTAGCCCTCTGCCTTTTCCCCCACACCAATGGGAATAGTTAGAATATTTAGGATATCCATAGTGGATTTTTCCTTTGTCAGCGTGTGAGTTATATTCAGAGCATGTGCCTCTATTTTGCTATTTGCTATGATTGTGTGGACTATAATGGCTCATATTATTTCTTCAGCATTACATGTCCACAACTGGCCTTTTGGAGACTTCCTAATGACCTTGAGGTAATGACTTTGCAATGCTTTTGTATGTGCCGCGCGGTTCTTTTGCTGCATAAGCTGCTCTATAAGTAAATTAGCCTGTCTGTACTCAAACATTGAACAAAGCTCTCAAATTCATTCCTTCTCAAATTACATGCACACCACACCAGGCTCGACTAATTATTTGTTTGGTCATTAAAAACTCATTAAATTTAAATTGTTCATTTGCATACCACTGTGTGTTGCATCATAAATTATTAATTGAAGATAAATAAATGAATTCAATTAGAAAAATAAGTAATGTAACATATGCAGCAGCAGAGATCTGGTGCTTGTCTTTCTTCTGACATTGAGGAGAAATATGTGCGCTCCGGCTCCTTTTCCAATTGTCTGAATAAAGAGCTCGCACATTGAAAGGGATCCTTGTTAAAAGGGAATGACTGTACAAAATGTGAATTCCAGAGAGCAGATTTGAAGTGGTGCTGATGAGTGTAGATCACAGCTGCATGGCCAAGATGAACATACTGGTAAATTCTTTCTACAGACAAAAGTGGAAAATATTTTCCTCTCCTCTGTTTTACATTTCACTGATTAACTCCCCCCCTCCCCTGCTGTCACTGTTTGGCTTTGATGAATTTGAATAAATTGACTTTTTCTCTTGCTGACAAATATTTAAGCAATGCAGCCAAAGAAAGGCAATTTTCCTTAACCAACTCATTACCTCACATCTGTATGTGTTTTGTGGTTGGATCATCTTGTCTCAGGGCTGGAATAATATTCCGTCTCATTGCAAACAATTACTCTGCTACCCAACTCTCATGCATTTACTTTGTGTGGGTTTCTTTTTTTTATGACTGGGGATGTTGCTGCTCTTGTTGCTCTTGTTGTTTCAGTTACTTTATATGCCCACTATTTTCCAGTTCCAGGGATTGGTAAATGTTCACCCTTTTTCAAATCACTTCATTAATTAAATGGGATTGGGAAAGGTTCTGAGCTAATGGATTAGAGTGGGGCTGGCTGGTTCAGGCCTTTTACCAGAGGTCACATTTCATTTGCTGCCTATGTCAAGCGACCAGCAGCGGGGCCTCAGAGGCAATCTAATCAATGTCTGCGTGCCGTAGCCCTTGAATGAATCCATTAAAGTTATGTGGATGCATCCTGCACAGAGAAAAAAAAAGTCTCCTGATACCTCTGATAGAAATTAGCCTCTCTCCAATTAGGAGAGAAGCTGGGCTCATTCTGGATGCCAGCCAAAGCAGAATTAATAGGCCATCAGAGCCTCTTGTGTGTTAAATCCCATTTGTTCGCCCATGGTTTATGAAAGCTCCTCCTCTGTTGCTCCAGGCCTGACGTGAGACCCCCGAACACCCACCAAAAAACTTCACTCATTAAATAAAGTTCTGGGAGGAGACGAGGCAGGGAGGGCTGGAGATCGGGGACGGAGCTGCAATTTAGGCTGGTGTCGTCGGAGATGATGATTCTGAGGGGTCGGGCCGAGCTGGGGTTGTGATTGCATTTGGGGTTTGGATGGGCTTAGTCTGTGGCCAGGAATGAAGCTAAGAGGACTTTAGCGGGACACTGGGGGGACGATAGTCATGTGGGCCTCTTCAGCACCAACTTTATCTCTGCAGTGTCCACTAATCCCACAAATTGATCCTCAGTGTTTCTGTGTTTAAGTAGAGGAAAAGCTCTGACCAAATCTCTTTGGAAAAGGATGTCTGAAATGCCTAAACCTATCAGAGGGAGAGGTTTCACCCCTGCAATTTTTCAAGCACTTTGTGGCGCACGATCATTATTTTCTGTATGCCTGAAAACACGCAGCATCATCTGAGATAATTACTGGACATATACTTTACTTAAGGAGTAACAGCTTTTGGCATGCCTGACTCACAAAGTCAAGAAGTCGGCACTTGGAGTTTGTTTGCTTAGAATAAACTATGTTCTTCTGTAACATTTTCTTCATCACTGTATGTCTGGCTGTCTACAGAGTGTTTTCTGTTTTTCAGCTTCTGCTGGACCAATTAATAAACAACTTGCTTGGACTTTTTCCAGTATATAACTTATTAAATCAGGGTTGCTAATGTTAGATAAACAATTATATAGAAGCTTTCCATCCAATAGCTGTAGCTTGTGTTAATCTGCTGAAGATTGAATACGTCTAGTTAAAGTCACTTTGGACAAAAGCGTCCACTAAATGAATATAATGTGATATAAGCTACTGTTCACTAACCCCCTACCTCAAACAGCAATTGTCCAATCACAGCTTAGCAACCGTAACTACACAATAAGCCTTTCAAGCTGTGGAACATTGAAACTGATGAATAAAGCTGTCCTGTAACGTCAGCATGATACGCTGCCAGTCGCCATTATAGTTCAATGGTACTTGGCGGCGTCAGGGGGAAACGCAGCGGGACACGAACGAAATTTAAGTTGACAAAAGCACAAATCAGGCGGGTGAGAGGGGTGGTGGAAGGGGTCCAACAAACATTAACTTTCACCCAGGAGAGCGGTGTTGCAAGCCAAACCCTGTTCTTTTTTCCTGAACTCATCTTCGTGCGTTAGTTGTTGAAGGCAAAAAAAAAATAGGCAATTCGCAGTGTTTGACTGATGTAGTGCATTTATTTTGAAAGAAACTGCATGTAAATGGTAAATATAACTGTGAAAATGGAAGTGTATTTTGAAAGAAGAACTTGACATGGCGTCCCAGAACGTCAACAATGTACGCACCCAGGGTACCTTTCACGTTGTATCTGGACTTGGGAGGTCTACGGCCAAACATCGATATGTGACAAGGTCGGAGTGAGAATGTGTTGGTTTGTGAGGTTACATTTACAATGAACACATCCACTTTATTACCACATGTATGATAATTATCATGTTTTTCCGATAATGTTGCTCTCTGTCAATGTAAGATCAATAATGCCAAAAAGTTCCATGATACAGGCCGACTATGATTTGACCATTTGACTATGATTTGACCATTTTAGTAGCTGGTTTTGTCTGTGCTCTCATTTTAGTTCATTTTCCGACATGATCAGGACAGCAATATATGGACTCTACGTCTCCTTTTATCTATCTGTTCTCACATGACCTCTTTCCAGCTAATCGTGCTTGGTGTAGGCTGTAGTAAATGGTAAATGGACTGCACTTTGTAACAGCAAATATCTTTTGAGGGAAATGTAATGGAGAGCAAATGACATTGTCTATCAACACAATGAGGAAATGTTAATAATTAATGTAACTGGCTAATGTTGATATAGAACAAATCAGCAAACTGTTCACTGACAATATATTTAAATCGTTTTCCCACCAAAATAGGCAATGTTGTAATACACCCACTTGTAATGACTTTTGCAATTTTTTTTATTTTTTCCTTTTTTATTAATATCTAACTAAAATCACGATCTCTTCCTTACCTTACCTCAAGTGCTTTGTTGCCCAAAACTATGACAAGATCCTGGACGTGGACCTGGGATTCTGTTGACAGAGTCCTACACTTCAGCCCGTTCTACACAGAGACCACGCTATAGGGCCACTCCGAACCAAACGATGGCCACGTCAGTACACTGTAGTATGTGATTATACACTGCATCACAGCTTTGCAGAATCAAAACAGGTGTGACGGGCGTGACATATAACCGATCAGCATCAGCCTCTAGTGTGACATCCGAGTCAGCAGCACTTTCTAAACAATAGCATTGGCTTTAACATGTCAATAACAACAATTTACCGTCCTTGTTATATGGTGGCTGATCTGGTCCTCTGCTCTGAGGGTAAGAAGCTCCAGGACCTCATTGTTATCCCAGTATGCGGACATTTACGACCACTGTTCTTCTTCTTTGAGTTAGCTGCTAATTGCTAACAGCTACTTTTTAAATCGCCCGCACACAAAACACATCAAAACATCACACCCGTGCTGGCCATGATCCCGTTCCGCAAACACTGTTACTAACTCCCGTGGTAGATTAAAGGCCAGACCAATCTGTCGCCCCATTCTTCAGTCATACCTTATATGCAGCACTGCGAGGTGACATAACAGTGTGATATTCCTTGAACAGGCAGTGTAAGAGGGGCTTTTGAATGTCCACCATCCCCCCTGACCACCTCCCTGTGACTCCACTTTAGTACATAAACGTAGTGTTTCTTTATCTCAAAGAAACGTCTCTGAACATAATCCAGGTAGCAATTACATTGTCACCACAAAGTAATTATGAATGCAGTTTAGTAATATACAAAGCTAAGACAGGGTTGTACCATGACAGCCATAGCAACAGTAACTATGGGTGTTTGGGCTTAGCAGTGAGGGTATATTCAGTAAGTATAAATGACTATAAGACTTCTAATGTAAGGCCACAGACAGCAGAGACTGTTATCTGCTGCTAAAAACAAACAGCTAATTATATTCACATTAAATTTGATTATAACAAATTTATTGAAAATCATACAGTTTATGAGAATATCTTTAAAAGTTACAGCCTTGGAGTCTGAAAGTACTCCAAGGGGACTTTAGAAACAAAACAGCGGAGATGGACTTTCCTTGGGAGATCTTGCTGCCTCATTTGAGCCACTGTATGCAACAAAAGCCCTGACTCACCTTGACAAAAGCAGTGATAACCTCCAAATGAACTGCTCCTACCCAAATCAAGCAGCCAACCAAAATAACACAGAGATGTGCAGCTCAGAGGGGAGGCTTCAAATTGCTGCTGCACACAGAAGTTTACATACTGAACCCACTGGAGGGCCATTACAGCTCAACCGTTCTTTTCACTGCGCTGATAAACAACAATTCCCAGAGTCCCCGAGTCCTCCATTGTCCGAATTTACATGAGGTTTGGGGGCTTCAGAGCATGTGAGTGATAGAGGTCAGAGCAAGTGTGTATTCACAAACACACGCAACACAAGGAGAATCGTAAGCATAACTTTCCCCTAAAAATACCACTCTGATGAAAATTCCCAAACAAACTTTTAAAAAGCTTGAACGCACCAACACACCTGCAGCTACACATACTGTATCCACGCCTCCTGAAACGTGCACAATGCATGTTCATACGCACATGCACACGCATTCAAACGTGCTTATTTTCATGCTGTTACAGACACACTATATGTAAATGAGATCTAAAATGGCTCTCATGCTTGCCCTCTTCCTCCGGTGCCAGAGTCACGCATCATTGTCAGCAGCCAGCAAAACAAGATGAAATAAAATTCTAAGCTGTCCTGGCAGTCAAGGACACCATTCCCTCACCGTAATAGCCTGTATCGCCTAGCCACTCCATGTGTAGCTTTTCTTCATTGCTCTGGGCTTTTATTCCTGGCAATAAGCTCTTTATCACTCCTCAACACAATTCATTTAAAACCACCGTCAAGAAGCAATCAAACCTTAAGTAAGAGGATTCAAAGTCAGTGTGTTATTGTTAAGCAAAGTAGCATTACTTCATTTCCATAATGCACCCGGACAGAGATGCCAAATAGGTAATAATAAAGGACAGTACGCAAGAAAATAAACAGTTAATATTTTTCCTCATTTTTGTTAAATTTAAATGCAATGCTTCATCCAGCCGTGTCGTTTCCTCCTCTCTTCTTTCCCGCATTTGCTTCTTTTCTGCCTCCAGAATGACATTATGTTTGGGTTAGTTGTCTTTCTGCCTCGGACACCTATGATTTAGCAATTCTTGACATATCCATTACACCTCACAGATTGGCTGTTCTCCTTTCCCTGTGTCTCGGAAAACCTATAGAAATGACATGTACCCTTCCATTTTTTTCTCTCAGATGTCCTCAATTCACAGGTGGTGCATTTAGAAAGAAGTGGATTCTAATTTCAGGAGTGTTCCCTTAGTATTAACTATAGCTACAGGAGAGACATCAATCTTGACAAGGTCTTTTTGAACCACGTCTAAAAATGCAATACTATTGTGTATTTTTCACCTGCTCTCCTCAGCCTGACCGTAGACGGGCATTTTGACTGCTGGTTTTATGATTTACTATCTGCATTATTTTCGTCTCTGTAACAGTGTTTGGGGAATGGTTCACATGTCATCATTATGTATCTTTTATATGTTGATTGTTTGGGGTAGAAGGTGCGGTCTCTTCTCTTCTACAGCAGAGATACAATCAATTTTATAACAGGTGCAATAATAGATAGAATCAGTGTCATCATCACCACAATCATCTTCATCCTCCCAGCAATGTTTACTTTAAAGCAGCTTCAGCCTCCAGAGGCACCTCAGTCTTCTTACATTGATGTATGCTTGTGGATTGATCTTCATCCTCATGTATTTGCACTTCTATTGAATCTTGATTTTTACTTTCTTGACCGTTGACATTAATTGATCCAGTGAAAGAGGAAGTTCATCATGCAGCAACTGCATCCACGTATGAATGGATTCTGCAAAACCGCATGGCCTAAAGGTCGCCATATGCCCCCATAGTAATGAGTCCAGTATCCAATTAATTACACAATGATTTCCAATACAAAGAAAATTTGTTTCTTTCATATTCCTGGGTCTTTTAGGATTAAAATTTTACACATACAGCACTTTCTTTTCCATAGCCATGCCAATCTTTATTTTTTCACAAAATATCTCCCTCAAGGCATCAAAGCCTGGAGCTGGAAACCATCACTTTAGCGCTATATTTGTGTGTGCAGCGTGCAAGGTGTAGGGGGGATTTGGTGGCATCTAGCTGTGAGGATTGTAGATTGCAACCAGCTTAGACATCTCCAGGTGAAATTTCCTTTAGTGATAAATGTAAAGAAGATTTTTACTGAGGGAGCCGAATTATCCGCAGAGGTCTCCTCCTCTCCAAAACTAACAGACCCAGTGCAATAAACCGATAAAAACACTGAATAAAGCAGTTTCACATTACAAATCAGTGTTTCTCCGATGCTGTTTAGTGTGTCAAAGACAAGCCGCTAGCCTAGCACCAGCTCAGTGTTTCTCCAAGGCTGTCTGGCACCAGCTAATGTGTGCTCACCTTTTTTCCCCTGAAAACTTAAGATCCAGATGATAAGAAGGTTTTTACCAGGAGCCGATTTCTCCACAGAGGCCTCCTCCTCTCCAAAACAAACAGACCTGGTGATTAAACCAGTAAAAATACTGAATAAAGCAGATTCACGTTACAAATTAGTGTTTCTCCTATGCTTTTTGGCAGGTTGCAGACAGGCTGCTAGCCCAGCACCCACTTATGTATGTTCACCTATTATCTCTGATAACTTAATGTGCGCTCACCGTTTTTCTGATCCAGATTTTCGATGGAGTTTGGCAGGTCACAGATGGGCTGCTAGCCCATGTGCTTATCTATTTTCTCTGACGTGAGCCCGCCATTTTTCTGATCCAGACTTTCAGGAGGTTTTTACCAGGTGCCGAAGTATCCACAGAGGTCTCTTCCTCTCCAAAAGAAACAGACCCAGAAAATTAAACCAAAAAAAAAAAAAAAAACCTGGGATAAGGCATTACAAATCAGTGTTTCTCTGACGCTGTTTGGCATGTCAAGGACAGGCCGCTGGCCTAGCACCAGCTAATGTGTGCTCACCACATTCAGAGAGTTTTTACCTGGAGCTGAATTATCCGCAAAGGTCTCTTTCTCTCCAAAACAAACAGACACGGTGATTTAAACAGATGAAAACACTGAATAAATCAATTTCATGTTATAAATTAGTGTTTCTCTGATGCAAGACAGGCCGCTAGCTTAGCACCAGCTAATGTGTGCTCACCTTTTTTCTCTGAAAACTTAAGATCCAGACTTTGAGGAGGTTTTTACTAGGAGCTGAATTATCCGCAGAGGTCCTTTCCCCTCAACAACAAACAATCCCAGTGATTTAATCTGGTAAAAACACTAAATAAAGCAGCTTCATGTTAAAAAAATGTGTGTGTTTTTTTATGCTCTCATCATGGAGGGGCTGCTAACTACAGTTTACAACATGAAAATACAAAAGGACCCAGCCTGTGTTTGGTTTTTCTGTTCTGTGCTACTGTAGAAACGTGGCGGTGCAATACTGCAATCTCCGTAGACAAGAACCTGCTCCCTATGTAGTTATATACTGCTCATTCTAAGATAGTGGAAACACAGCCATTCTTGTTTTCAGCTGAGTATACACCAAAGAAAACACACTTACTATATTTAATTTCTGCCAATATATCCTCTAAATCAACACTGGGCCTTTAAATTAGATATAATGGAGTCTCACTTCACAAACACAATTTACAGAAAGGTATTTAGATTAAAGTCATTATCAAATAACCCAGTAAGTGGTGGTGTTTGTTAAACATGGTTATAAGTGTGATGGTTTAATTCCATGTCCACTCTCCCCTCCCTCTAGTGCTTTCTGTTTAATACACCAACTTCATCACCAGGGAGATTAAGGCTAATGCCTAAAGGAGTACAGCCCAAAATTGAAAAGAATTAACTGTAATTAGCAAGCTAACAAATGACTAATACGATGGCAATTGTTACATTTTTATAATATAACCTGTAATCTTACTCTTAAGAGCCTCATTTTAAATTATATTGAAATGGGACATAGAGTTATTTTAATATCAGTCATTTCAATTTGCTGAAATCCATTTATCAAATAAATTCAGGGTAAGGAAAAACCATATTTTTCTGTCACATCGCTGCTCTGTTCTAGCCATGGTCCTTACCTTTGGTGCTACATCCGAGCAAATGTGACACAACACTGCTAAAGACAGGTAAACCCACATTAAGCGCAGAATCATTACACCGACACCACAGCCACAGCGGGCAGTGCAGCACATAAAAGACCCTGCTAACTGTTCCTTCGGCCTGTAAACTCAGCTAATTAATAGTAGCTTCATGCCTTTTGTACATCGCCAGCTCTGTGTGTTTCTTCAAGGCCACAGGATGTAAGCCCTGCAACAATCTGCAAGCCAATTGTCACTGACAGAAAAAGTGAGGCAGGCAGTAGTGAGCGGGGATTTATTGGCTCTGATAGTTATTGGATGGGGTTTGTTTCTTTTTTTCCTCTTTTCTCACCTTCTGCTTGCTGTGGCTGCTGCCATCGCTGGTGTCTCTCCACACAACAGTAATGAAAATAATAATAATGATAAGAATAGCATCACTTCAATCTCACTTTCAGTGATTACATTGTTCCACGCGTTTCCGTTTCTGCTTAAATTATATTTAACTTCATCTGCTGTGGTCCGCAAACAGCATTACTGGTACTTATCTGAAATGAAAGTGCATTTTTTAACGCAGTTTAATAACGAGAGTGGAAAATCCAGTCCGTAGCAATAAAGCTGAAACTAATTCATTTCAATGGCTGTCGGCACAGGGTGTTTCAATTCTTCCTCTCGCGCCCATTCCCACTGTTAAAAACTGTAAAAGAAAGGAGGCAGAAGGCCATTTGTGTAATCTGCTGCCGCCTGACATGAACATGGTGATCACAGAAACACTGAAGGATCTTCATCCAGTCTTTAAGAGCCTCTTCAGAGAGCCACTAAAAGGCCAACTTAAAAGCAAGCGAGATCATCAAACTCTGCAACTTTTCTTAAAAGTCTCGAGCAGAGTGGAGGGTGAAGGGGCGGCCTGGAAGGATGGAGGAGGGAGAAACTGCCGCATGTCCTCATGCATCTAAAGTGGTCAGCAGTTTGAACCTGTCCGTGCCTCCTGTTCCATTATGGAATAGTAGCACAGGGGCCTGTTTGTTCGCCAAACACAATTAACAAGGTTTCTGCTGCACATCAATACTGCTATTTGCATAGGGTATTGATCTGAAGTCCTTATAATCACAAAATGTTAATTGCACCAATTAATTCTCAATCTGTTTGTGCCCTTGTCTGGCCGCCTTGAGCCCTGAAGGTCAGTGTGAAAATGAACTGCTCTTTGATTCTCCTCCAGGAAAAGATTTTTTCTCAAGACAACACAGTTTGCTACTCTGAAATCAAAAGGCCCTACCATCCTTTATCATTATTATCATTCCCTGTGAGTAGCAGCTAATGGGGTTGAAATCTTGTGATCTGGTTTGTCCTTTTATACAAGGTTTTTCTTGTCTCGTTCATTAACCAGGGCCGCCTCCTCTTCCCTGCACAGCCACGGCTATTTACACCTCAAAGACACAGTATCCCCCTTTATATTGACTAATAAGTCATTTTCTGAGACAATGCATTGCCCATTTGATTCATAGCCCATGCGCGGCGCCTGTGAGTTTCCCTCTGTCTCTGGTCCTGCTGCTACACCATGTTATTACATGCTGAAACATGACCTCCTGGTTTATTGTCTGTTTGAGATGATCAGAATAATAAGTCAGAGCTGTCTACTCTGCTGCTCCTCTGTCTGTGATATGTAGGTAGGTAGGCCTCCTTCCTTTGTTGTTTGTGCTACACTCATTTTTTTACCCAAAAATGACACTGCTTATATTGCTGTAGAATCATGCATATATTTTATATAAGAATAGAAAGTTAAAACGAATCTTTATGAATATGTTAATGTGTAAATATCTGAGTGTATTGCTTATTTAGATGGTGAGAATAAATTATATTTCTGCACCGGCTGTTTTTACCAGTAGTATTGATCAGAGTTAATTGCTTTTCCCGCTATCTTCATACGGTCAACAACAAGAATACAATTAAAGGTTTTGCAAGGTGTTTCACTCAGCGATATCTGTACATAACAGTGCAGGAGGACCTCTCCTCCGGTCCCCGTCATCCATGCCTGAACACAGCCAAATGACAAATGAGCCACCCTGTGTGAAAGATGAATTTCAATCCACTACACCTGTGCCACCCCACCAAATGAAAGGACTGATTGCCTCCAATTGCATATTTAAAATGCTTAATTCCTCCATTAAGAAACCTATTTACATGAATTAGGGACAATTAGCATTTTCAGACCCACTTCAACTTTGTTCGCCCCCATCCATTAACATTTGAAAGTGCCGGCTGCCAGACACAAGAAAGCCCCTCCATCTGATTTGTGCTGACCCCCTATGACGGCTGCCTGGATGGACTTTTTTATCTGTACCACCTCGCTAAAGGAGGGGGTTGGCCCGGGGTCTATAGTAAGTCACCTCATTATGGTTAATCAACAAAAGCCAGTGAATAAAAGACAACAGAGCGAAGGGCAAAGGGGTGTCAAACTCAGAAAAGCGAAGGTGCAGGTCTTCAACCTTACACACCTTTTATCTGAGAGATATTACACGAATTTCATGTGGTGGAGCTGGTGGGTTTTCTCTAACTCTGAACAGTCGAGGAAAAAGAAATTCTACGGCCTCTAAACTGTCAGTCGTTAAGTGGAAATAATGAAGAAAAAAGTTAATTAAAGAGGAGAGGATGAGTATCAGGGAATGCATCTGTCAGGTTTCTGAAGTTATTAGACCTTGTAGCTCAATCCAATCTACACAGTTGAAAACGAGGCCTCAGTAAAGACTGTTTGTGCAAAGCCTTGAGTATTTTCATTGGTCAGCAATTACAGAGTCTGATTCAAAGCGCTTACACATCCTTAGGATGAGCTATTTGATGGAGAAAAGCTGTCATCTTCTAATGGAGACGACAGGGGCTGTCTCACTCTCATATGTAATGCTTTTTATTGCTGTAGTCACAGGCAGGAGCGGGACACAGAGAGAGAGAGCTTGTTTTGATGATTATATTTGCTGTGGAAAATATATCAATATCTCTTTGAGCTGCATAAATCTAAATCCTCGTGTGTGTGTGTGTACATTGTGTTGCTACGGCTTAGCTTATGAATATCACTAAAACTCCTTTGTTCATCTCAAAAAGTAAATTAAATTGAATGTTGTCATGTTTGACTTGAATGATAAAAGTGGCAATATAAAGTTGTTAAATACACACAAATTAAGTTTGACATTTTTATGTAATGTTTATTTGCACAGGGACAAGTATGTAGCATAAACTAATGCTACTCACCACAGCACTTACAGCCGAAGCTAATCTGCAATGCCTCATAATACCTCATACCTGCATTTTTAAGACCCAGCCTGACCAGACTTTACAGGCACTGCCACATTTGAGACCTGAAGCTCCAGTATTTCTGCTTTATTCCATCCATTACTGACTGTTAACTCCTCAGGCTAATCACTGCATCGGCTACACTCTGTCTCTTTCCCTCTTTCCACTCACTATTTGCATATTGAATTGCATCACATGACACATATGGATGGACCATTGGCACATTCAGAGAGAATGAGAGAGAATTTTTTTAATAAATTACGTTTGAAAATAACCGAACCCAACCTAAGCCTGAAGCTTTGTCAGGCCTTGTTGAGTCTGAGTCAGTGAGCAGAGCTCCATGCCATATACAGGAAGCTGCTTTCACAGAACACACAGTTTTGGGGAAGCTGACAGTGAAGTGTAACAACTTGATGTAAGGCTAAGGTTAAGACCTCGACCCTGATTAAACATTGAAATTGAATGTAAAGAGGAAGTATACAACAGAAGTAGGGTGAAAATGAAAGCGAGGCACTTTGGTCTCGCGTAGCCAGACGAATCGACACAGCTCTGTGTCAGCGTTAGAGAAAGGTCTGGAATCACTGATTTCTGTATGGTGTATTTTTGTTTCATTAAACCAGTCACAGTTGTGTTTTGAGGGAACATTTGCACATGGGGAGGCAAACATTGTCATTCAAACAGCTCTACAAAATAAATGCCATGAAAACATTTACAGTCACATGTCACTGTGTGATTCAACTTTTAGTGATTAAAAGACAAACATAATTTGATCATCTGTGCTTTAGAAGTAAAGCCTGACCTTAGTTTAGCTCTGGAGGAGCTCACTGGACCTGTTAACACTCTGGTAGAGCATTATTACAACAATATCACAGGAGCTTGTGTAAAGTGCACGAATCGGCATATTTGCTAAGTCACTATCTCTGGTGAATGTCGCTGCCAGTGTTAAAAGATGTAGCAATTCATCTCCGACTGGCCGTTTCAGAAAACGGATCAACATTGGGCATCGGTCTTGGTTCCATGAGACGGGCTGGGCTTTTCTGAGGTGTAATTAACAGATAAAGCAGGCATGTCTTGTTGCACGACCCAAATCTTTGTCAAAATATGCCATTTTCAGCGTGTTAGTTGTTAGCCTGGAGGTTGTTGTCGTTGTTTCCCGTAAGGAAGGGGATTTGGAATTGGTAACATAACGATAGCAAAAGGAAGGAAGAACGCCGGCTGAAATCAGCACCCAATGGCAGGCTTATAACCACAGTCTACATCCAGGGAGCCAGACTACACTGGAAATGGCAAGAGGGTTGTTTTCTGTTTAATTCTTCCTTAGAAAACACATATGCCATCTGGCAAAGAGTTTTACAGGATAGAGCACTTTGCTCTTGAACTAAATTTGAGGAACAAAGAGATGTGGCCAGCTTGAAATGGCCTCTTAAGCAGTTCAGACATTACTTTGTACAATAAGAGGTAAACACTGAAATGTTTGACCCTCAAGTTTGAAACAGCCTGCTGCACTGCTCACCAGCAGAATTGTTTTTGCAAACACTGAAACTATTATACCAGCTGGCACAGACGGAGATGGAGGTATCTACTTATGTTTACTTACATAAACACCCTCATATGATCCAGAAATTATAGCTTAAAGCCTTTATGTCGACAAGAGCCACTGGCTAAAATTTTTGTTACTTCTGATTGAGGGTAGCAACTAACTCTACAGGGCACCCACTGGCTTTGCAGTCCTGCTGCCAGCAGCACAACCAGAAATTTTTAATAGGGGTGGCCAGATGGGGCCACTGAAAATCTCAGGGTGGCACACCAAAACCAAAAGCCATAACAGAATTGTATTTCAGTCAGGAACACTTTAGTCAAAGAAAACTTTATTTCCATTTGCAGTATTATATTTGGAGGTCTGGCTCTGTTCTGGGGCCTCACTGCCTTTCCTCGGGCCTACACAGAAAGCCTCTTCCATGCACCTACTTGGAAAGCCTAAAGGCAGAGAGAGCAGCAGCAAAGGGCCCCCAGGAACAGAAGATCAATGACTGTGTTTACAAGGTCTTTAGTATCCCGGTTTTGAGGCTTATCCCAGCTTTGAGCATATCCGGGATATGATGTTTACATGGAACACAGAGAAACCCGGTTATTCACATCCCTGTATACATGATAAATACCAGTAACCCGTCTTCTGATCACTGCATCCTATCTGCGCAGGTAT
Source organism: Epinephelus fuscoguttatus (assembly GCF_011397635.1). Classification (NCBI taxonomy): domain Eukaryota; kingdom Metazoa; phylum Chordata; class Actinopteri; order Perciformes; family Serranidae; genus Epinephelus; species Epinephelus fuscoguttatus. The sequence goes on along the minus strand of NC_064753.1, from coordinate 28,954,284 downwards.
GTGTTACGTCTTTTACGTCTTTTGTTTGCAACAGATTGAGCGGGAAATGTGATATATTTATCATATTCAGAAGTAAGACAAAAATGAGACCTCTGTGGCTTCTGGCGGGCTTAGCATTAGTAAATACTCACGTCGCATTACAGCTATGGCTCATCCACTTCATCTTCAGCAATGGGAGGAGAGAGCAACAACAAATATTTGATACTTTGATTACCAACTTTGATAGATATTCGGCTGTCACTGCCACCACGCAGTACAAGGCAACAGTGGATGAAAATACGTAGCTGTGACTGGTGGGATAGGATCGTTCTCATGGAGTTTACAGATTCAGAGTGGAGAGAAAACTTCAGAATGAGCAGGGCATCCTTCAGCCGGCTGTGTGACGTAGTTGAACCATTCATGAAACCGGGATAAGGCGTATACATGCTCCAGTATCCCGGCTTCTATCGGAGTACTCCAGGTGGCAAAACCGGGTTTCTTGAAACCGGGAAAAGGGCATAACCCGGTTTCTGAATTCGGGATATGGTGTTTACATGCACAAACACAAAAACAGGATACTTAAAAAACCCAATCAAAACCGGGATACTAAAGACCTTGTAAACACAGTCAATGACAAACAGAAATGACACTGATAAGTCAGACACAGCATGAAAAGGACGAGCTGAGGTGGAGCTGGGTTGCAAAGTGGCTTGCAGAGGAAGCAGCAACAGTAGGCAGGCCAGAGCAGTTTAAATAGGGCGCCCTGAATGAGATTCGCCAGTAGTTGCATTGAAAGGAATCATGTGATCTATCAGCTGACTCCTGTCCATCAGTCAGCTGCTCCATCAGTTTCTTTGGGCTGTTTGAGATCAGCTGATGGGTGGCTGGGATGAGAGCTGAGCTTGACATCATGTCCTGCCTGAACTAATGCTATGCTCAATATGACAGTGGTTCCCAGCTGTCCATTAGTCACTCACTCTACAGCAGGATACAGTGCTTCAAAATAAAAGCTCTGTGCCAGAAATTCACTGTGCTTAAAAAAAAAAAGTGTTTTTCACAAACTTGACAAATTTGCGAGTCACTTGCAGCCCATTTGGAATGAACCCAGAACCCACTTTTGGACCACAACCCACCAGCCTTTGGTTTCTTATTCTACAGTTAATTTTACTAATTAGCTGATGTGCATAGACTAGTACTGGAACAGTTAACATTGAGTTCCACAACAACCCTGTTTCAATGTGGTGTGTATCTGTATGTGTGTTAGGCAATTCATTGTTCCTCACATAGGCTAGGGCAGTTTTAAGACAATGAGACAAATTTACTGGGAACAAGCCTTCTTGAGTTTTGGGAAGACTTGTGAGTATCCATTGAACTCGTTTTCATTCAGATATTGTTGTGCTTTTGGCTTCCTGTGCTTTACTTTACTTTGGCAGGTGAGTACTGAACATACAGCCATTTACCTCAGTGAAGGCAACTCTGGTGGGTTGTGGTCTGTAGCTCAGGCACAGAACAGCAACCTAGCGCTGTCCATGCAATGAGCACCATTCAACCTTTACGAACTGACTCCTGTGAAAACTTGCTGTCCTCATATGTGATCTTGTCACGTCAGCTACCGGTCAAAATGTTACATCTAGCAATAAAGAAAACAATTGTAAGGGAAGAGAGGGGGCATAAACTTAACTATTGTGAACTGCCTTACAATATCTTGAGTGGAGAGGTCAAGGGACCCCTTAGAAAATGGCCATGCCAGCTGCTCCCCCGCCAAAATTAAGCACTTTGATGTGTCATTTAGCCTCCTTACCAACAAGCTGTAGTGGCATGGTTGGTACCAATGGATGCCTCAGGTTGTCTAGTTTCACAAGATACAGCAAGCTTAAAAAATGAGTGCACAACAGCCTCTTAAAGACAGTAATGCTGTCCTCTAATTATTTTCGCTGGGGGGAGCAATTGTATCAGGGGGCCCATGGCTGCATGGCCAAGAGGTCACTATATGCCCCCATAGCTATGAGTCTGGTTTCCATTTAAATTACACAATGATTCCCAACACAAAAAATGTGTTTCTTTACAAGGATATGAGAAGAAATTATATTTAACAGATTCCAGTTTATTTACAGGCTGTGTAAAATGTGCAGATATTCACACTGTCACATCTACAGGAGGTCATACATATGTACAGAAGTTATTAGGCATGTGTGCAGATATCTCTCCAGTTTTCACCTACCAGATATATTTCCTTGATTTGCAGCTCCACAGTATGTCAGCTCACATTTTCCAATCCCTGGCTTCCCTCAGCTCCCCTTGCCCGTGTCTGCTCAACAATAATTCCTCCATGACTCATTAAATATGACATACAGAGCAAATATGAAACACAGATTTCTCTGTCTGAATAGGCAAGTTTAATCTGTTTGTTTTTACTCTTCGACACTTGATTGTGCCATCAATTGTAAAGTCCTTGTACCCGACAGGACACGTTAATGTTTCTGTACTGAGCTGCCAATGTTAAATCTGGTGTTAGATACACGTTTTCTAGGTTTATCCAATTCATGGAGTTTATCCTCATCACAGCTTCATCATCTGAGGCTATTTCTGCTCCATTTGACACCTTTTGCATTGCCAAAACTTTACTTTTGGCTCCTCTAAACTCCTCTTTGAGTCTAAGAGAGTTGTGTAGAGTTCCTTGAGCCAACATGTCCATTTGTAATACTTTTTTTAGGTGGTGCCCTGTAGCTTGTAACTGTATTGCATTCATGTCAACTTTTGGAGCAGTGTGTCAGTCTGGAGGAAGAAAAGCGGATTTGTTGAATGTCCTGTCTGTGTGAGACAGAAGTTAGTGATTTTGTGAATATGGATGATGTATCAGAGTCCGAGTTGGCTGTTCACATATGAAACTTTAAAATTCAAATTTGCCAGTCACTTGGAGAATGTCTTAGACAAAAAGGTCCTTTATCTGGATTCATTGTAGGCTTGTAGGAATCATCATTTCATGTGGGGGTTTTTTCCTGCGTATGCTACTTGAACCCATATAGAGCAATTTTTTTTTTTTTTTTTTTTTTGTATGCGCACAGTGGCCCTGAGTACGGTGGTCAACAAGAGCAAACACGCTGCAAATAGACACAATACAAGCAAATATAGAAACATCTTCACCAGCTTGAAGACACAAAAAAACATCAATTTGATGACAAGTGCATTTAGAACACATTCACGTGCTTGATGACGAATGTAGCATTTAGAAAAAGTGCTGCAAGAAACCCACAGCACAATGGAAGCTGTTTCCAAGGTGCACTAGAGCAGTGGTTCCCAATTGGTCCAGTCACAGGGTCCAGATTTGTGCTTAGTCACTGGTTCAAGATTCACACAGTTTATTACATTCAGCATCATACATACATTTGGCCATGTCCTTGAGCTAGTTTGCTGTCTCTGTCAAGTAGCTGTCCGTTAGTCCCTCACTCTGAAGCAGGAAATGGCACTTCAAAGTAAAAGCTCTGTCCCGGAAATTCACTGTACGTCAAAACAAGATGTTTTTTTAACAAACTTGACACATTTGCAAATTACTTGCAGAACAGACCTGCGACCCACCAGTTGGGAACCACTGCACTAGAAAATGATGCACACAGCTGGGACATGCTTGTTGTAGCTGTAATTGTTTTTGACCTCAACCCAGCATTAGTCCTATTATTAGACTGACAATTCAAATGTCCCCCTACGATTAATTATCTAACTAGTGTTAGTATTCTACAATTGAAGATTTGAAGATTACCAGCTTTGATTACCTAAATGTTAACTGATGGAACAAATTAAGTGAAGTGATATCATTTTATTAGTCGTGTCAGCAAAACCTACAGGTAGTTTAACTTGCTTGTCTCCTATTATGGATCTGAAAGTAGCCAAACCACTGGACAGTTATGGCCAGCTAGCATTATGCCAATCAAGAAATCCATCAGTAAAAAAAAAAAAAAGAAATTTCCTTCCTTTACCTCTGGAGGCACTGCCTGTAGTTTTTTGACTAAGGGAAGTGCAGGGGCCTCGGGGATATCACATTTTTCATGTCACTATATCACCGTTTAGACTAATCTGATGTTTGTAAAGTCTATAAACACAATGATTGAACAGACATTACTATTTCTGTGTGCACGTTTTGTAATTAATAACATGGCTATGGTAGATTAGCTGGGCTAACTGTTAGCTGTTAGCCCCGTTAGCCGTGTATGTAATAACTCAGTAACTCAATAAACGGTCCGTGAAAAAAATATTTTTTCCAGCGGATATCTTAGATACAACATAATTGAGCTAGCAAAGTAGTTTTGTGTTGCTGTGTGTGGTATTTATTCAGTTTTGGGAAATCATGATGTCTAGAATGCATCAGTGGCTGCAGCTGACAAGAACAGCTAACAGCAGCAGCAAAGCTAACATCAGGACGTCATCTGTTAAAAGCCTCCCGTTGGCGGATACGACATGAAACTACTCAGTTAGCTCAATCATGTTGTAACTAAGACATCCGCTGGAAAAAATATTTTTTCACGTTGACGAGATGGCGTTTTGGGTGGAGTGGTCACCATGGACGCGGAGCTTGCTGTTTCTGTAGGTACACATTTCCTGGGGACATCTGCATGTCTCAGCCCCGCCCCCTCCATTGTGACTGGCTAAAGCGCAGCATCTTTCACACTCAAATGTATTCTGTTCTGCTTTTTAGCATCCTAGGCTAAGGAGCTGGCCTGCAGTTTGTTTTTTCTTCAGACCTGGTGATTGACATATAAGTGATGTAAGTACATGCTGTATGTGTTTCCATTCACATCCCCTACACCTGCACTTGTTCTTATGCATAACTCTCTCTCCAATGCTGCTGTAGCTGACCGGCACACTGGGAACCAGCAGGTGGGTCCTCTAGCTCCATTGTTCTAATTTGCGCTCGTCATAGTGACTTGCTGCTTGTGCTAACCTCAATATTTGTTTATGTTTCATATCACAGGCCCACAACTATTCATCCATATCTCATAGTTTTCAGACTTTGATCCCCTGTGTGACCCGCCCTGTGCTGCACTAGTGTCATCAAGTTGATGTTTTCGTGTATTAAGTTATTTTAAGGTATGTTTTCTAAATGCTGCGCATGTGTTGTCAAGTTACTGAAAATGTTTTTTTATGTGCTTGTGTTGTGTCTGTTTGTGGCATGTTTGCCTTGTTGGCCACAGTACCTGAGAGCTCAGCACACTGCAAATTAAAAAACACATAAAAAGACAAAACACATGCAAATTAAATTGTCCTAGGTGTGTGCATTACTTTTTAGTGTCTATTGGAAGCAGTTTCTTTTCTTGTGTGTGTTACTTGAAGAGCATTTCTGTACTTTTTTGTATGTGCTGTATGTGCACATTGAGCTCTCAGGGCCACCGTAATTTCTTTATCTTATAAAATATGGTGTCTTGTAATTCGTGTTGGATGGACTAGATGTTGGGCATGACAGAAATAAAGTAACAAAATAACCAAAAAAATAATTTTAAGAAAGTAATCTGATAAATATAATATTCCTAACCCCACATTTTTGGTCATTTTTGCCAGTACTGTCAGACCACTGACAACAGACAAAGCAGCTCCGAGCTGCTACAAGTTGCTCCAATATTTCAGGGCACACCAAAGGACAATCAAATGCCATCGTCTCACTGGATTTAGCAGCTTTATTGTACTCTCCTCCTGACAATCTCCTCCCAACATTTTCCAGAACAACCATTGTTTCCAAAATTTCATGACAATGTTTTCTTACAGAAGGCCCTCTGTTTTTTTTTTTTATTAGGACTGTTATCAACTTTTCAGTTATATCATTAAATAAGCTGCCTGAGATAATGTGTGTCACCATGAATAACTAAAGGGGCACCATTAACAATGCATAGACATCCACACAAGCTCATGCTGTAATAAACACAATGGGCCCTGTTTGAATGCACCCATTGTCTGTATTGCAAGGACAAGTCCTATCATAATTGTGCTATTGATTATACATAACTCACTTTGTCTGATTATGATTACAATTTAATATTGACTCTCCGTGCGCGATGAATCCGCTCTCCTGGTGTCAGTCTTGTTGACTTGTATGATCTATGATTCATCAATACCATCGATTCTCCCAAAGTTCATCCATCCATATGTGACTGGCACATCAGTATTTTACATAAAAAAGATTGAGGGGAGGCAATCTGCATGTCAGCAAAATGTCACCATAATTGAGCCTGGCTGATGTTATTGTCCCTTAACGAAGTTCTGACTGTTTTATAAACAGGGCTGGGACAAGAGGCATCAGTCACAAGGGAGACTGTTAACATTACCAAGGACAAGAGCATCTCGTATTCAAACAGGAGCGGCAGATGTGCCACGCTCTTCCTCATATGGAATCTGAATGCACTCTGATCTATCTATCTATCTATCTATCTATCTATCTATTGATTCATGTGTCGACAGTCATGGTGAAGATGTGTACACAGTTTACGGAACAAAAGGACAACATGCCGTACTACAATATCACACAAGAATGACAGCACACTGAGGCTAATTGGAAAAGGTCTGTCACTGATTACAGACACGCTCTGTTTGTGTGTGTGTGTGTGTGTGTGTGTGTGTGTGTACATGTGCCCTGTGTGTGCCTTGCGTGGGTGCATGGCTATTCAGTCCACACACACCTGTGTATCTCTGGCAATTGCTCTGCTGGTGGACACCGCTGTGACAGTGGGCTGCCCTCGGAGGTCTCTGGATATCCAGTGTAAATCCAGCCCAGTGGAGCTGTGAAAAAAGCTAATAATATGTTATTGCAGTCTAGGTCCCCCTGTCGCCTCTCCATCAGAGCACCACTGTCACCTTACACATGGACCACGGTGTGATAATGGACAATAATGCGGAGTAGCTGAGAGTGAGAAGTCCAATCTGCCTCCTGAGTGGTGAAAGGGCTGGCGGAAAGCACACCCCATATGCTGTGTGAGAGCCCCTGACTCCAAGGCCGTGTGTCATCCTATCACCAACCTCTGGGCATCCCTTCCGATAGGTGAGCATACTTCTGATTGATTATTATCTTATTTTACAAATCGCAAAGGTTCAGTCCTGACAGGAGAGGGCCCGCGTGGGTTTCCTCACTGCAAGACTCACTAATTACATTGTTTTCCATCGAGAAGCGAAGCTAATTTGTGAGTACTACTCCGCAGCTTTGTTTATGTCATTACAGTTTTTTTAAGGCATCCAGATACTTAAAGCAGCTACACAGAAGACCATTGCCTAATTGTTTCATCATGATGTGTTTATTCATATTTAATGTAGAACCATTTTCTCCTGCAAAAACATGGTCATTAGCGGCAGAGCTTCACAAAGAAATAAATACGCAGATTTGTTGGGAGTGCTTAAATCTCTCAAAGAGAATCTAATATCACGTTATCAGCGGTGACTTCAGGCGTGTTTGCAGTTAGCGGAGCAACACATGAGCCGACGAGCTATTGTTGTGCTCTCTTTGTTTTGGAACAAAGTTTTGTAAAATAACCTTCAGAACATAAGTAACAACTCCGTTTTCAAACCTAAACACATTAAATATGCTTCCTTTGATCAAGCAAATGTTTCTGGTTTTGCTTACAGTGAAATGCCTCCCTGTAGAGGAATGTTAAAACACAACAAAACAAAACTAGCAGCAAAACTGAGCATAGAAAAACAAAGTGGTGCAACTTTCAGCCACACTGAGGCCTCTAGTGGCAACTGAAGGCAACATCCTGCCAACTGAAAGTTACCATGTTGGACTTAGACCTCAGTCTGTTGTCAGAATAATGCCTGCTAATGCCTAATGTGAATAATTTCTGTGTATTGATGGGGGTTTTTTTGTGCTTTTATATGCCACTAATGCCGTACTCCACTAACTCCATGTGCACTGTAGATCTAGTCCTGTGACTTCTTGTGTTATCCTTGATTCAGATGCAGATTCGGGGGGACGGGGTCAATGCTTTTAATTAAAATATTTAATAATGATTAATCGCACATTTTTATCTGTTCTAAATGTACCTTAAGGGGATATCTTTCAAGTTTTAATACCTTTATAAACACGGGGGTGGACAAATGTGCTTTAAGGCAATGCAGTGTCCAACTTTACACTAAAGGTTAACTAAACATCCCGTGTTTTTAAGCAGCTTGATGTATCAAGGGTAACTCAACTCACATCGCCATTCTTTCATTTTCTGTAACCGCTTATGTTGTTAAGAGTCGCAGGGATGCTGGAGCCTATCCCAGCTAACACTGGGCGAGAGGCAGGGTACACCCTGGACAGGTAGCCAGAGGGCTGACACATAGAGACAAACAACCATTCACACCTACGGCCAATTTAGAGTCACCAATTAACCTACATGTCTTTGGATTGTGGGAGGAAGCTGGAGTACCCGGAGAAAACCCACACTGACACACACAGAAGGGCTCCCCCACCCTGGGTTCGAACCACCCACCCTGGATCCAAACCAGGAACTCTCTTGCTGTGAGGCAACAGTGCTAACCACTGCACCACCGTGCTGCCAAGGTTACTCAATTCACATTGCCAGTAAATGCAAATAACTTTGGTCTTGCCAAAGAGGATACGGAGGGTACGTCCCTTAATCGCGCGTCACAAAAAAAAAAGGAATTTGGGTGAACACATTTTTAACATGTTAACTAAAAAAACCATAAGAAAAACAAGAAATAAGAAATATAATACATGCATCCTGCTATACTGTAAGTGTGTTAAATATAAACACTAGAACAATATTCTTTTAATTGTGCTGTTGAAACCAGTTGTCTATAAAAAAGTTTATTTTCAAATAAAACAAACCAAAAAATGGGGGGTTTAAGGACGATTCTGATTTGATGGTCAACTTTACATTCTGATATGCACTGTACATACAGTACATGTGGGCATAGCATCTCAGTGGGTGCAAAAGTACAGTTTCATGTACAGTCTTACACTTGTACATACTTCTGATTTCTAAATCTTTAATGGAAGCGTTAAGATAACAGAACAGTTTCCAGTTGTCACACACGCACCACGGTGCTTTCTAAACTCATCAGGTTAGAGTAATTGTAAGACACTAAATTGCATCTGACTTTCTATTTGTAATTATTGTGATGTTGAGAGGGCACGGGGGGGCATTTTATTTTCTGTCTGATGATTGAATTCCTGCCTCTCTCCTGCGCTGAGTTGTATTTTGATGCGTGACCACGGGCTTTGTGGTTTTCCAAGCCTCATGGGACCAATTCCCATTATTTACTTGACTGTGACCCCGTATCGTGACCCCTCAAGTCTCTCATTCTCCAGAAGCCTACTTTTAAATTGCCCATCTAATGGCAACCTGCATTTTTACTGAACTGTAATGAATGCTCCAATTACACTGAAGGTGATGGAGGCGATTTTCCTATGATAGAGGGGGTGATTGGATCTCCCACACTCCATTTCACTATCTCTCTGCTCTTCAGGCATTCCCACAGACCTGTGGTCAGCACTAGCTGTTGGGGAGGAAACTAAGCCTCCACTTGTGGTAATGCACCCTCTCAGTGCACTGCCAAGCCGTGCACCAATGAGGTGACTGCAAAATTAAGTGCTTGAAATAAATGAATTCATTCTGGCAGAAATGTGTCAAATGACCTTTCCGCTGCTCATTACACATGGTGCACATTACACCAGAGAAATGCTCCTGTTGTCTGGGCTCCTTTGTTTCCCCCCCTCCCCTCTGCCTTGTCAAAGGGGAATGGTAATTAATTGAAATCATTTCCATGTGTAAGGTTGTGTAGATCCCTCCTCAAGGTGTGTCAATGGGTCGATAGATATTTGGAGTGTATAGCAGAGTCAGGTGATAAGAACTCCAGTCATACTGTGCTAAATGACTGCCAAAGCTCCATAAAACCAATTCAAGGGCAGAGGAGTTTGAGGGCAGGAAGTAACAGAAAGAGAGGCGCGTTGGGGAGGGGAGGGGGGCATTGTCCCCAGCGGACGATGTTCTGACAGCAGTGACGATGGTCACTATCCACAGGAATTGAAATGTTTTGGATCACTCAAGGCTGGGCACATTTTTCATTTTCCAGCCTTTTTTTCCCTCTGATTAAAAGGTTGTTTGTGAGAACTGAACAGTCTCTCCTTCGAGGTGGTATCCTCCTGCTTGACTGAATGCGGGGCATTTCACCCAGCTCTGTGCACAAGAGAGGAGAGCTTATCCTAATGCAGAGGCTGCCTGTCTGCCTGCCAAGGAGAGATGTGGCTTTAAGAGGCCCATACATGGTGTTGATTAGTTTTACTGAGCGGGTATGCAGAGACCAATAAATTAAATATGAATAAATTAAAAATGTACTCTAGCAGAAAATTGCTTTGAAAACAACCACCTCCCCATTAAAATATGTATAGTAATGCCTTTTATGTGAAGTAACTTGGGATTAGATATCACTGTAAATTAACACGCCACCCAACCGTAGTCAAGAACTTTTCACTTTTAACAAGGACTTATAAAAGAGGTATTTACTCCAGTGTGTTCGGTAATTAATTTGATATTCAAATGAGCTTACAGTATGTATTATAATTGCAAATATCCCAAATAAGAGTAGTTTTAAAAAGGGGTAGTGTCAACAAAGATTGATGAGGCTTCCTTTGAAATTACCATCTGTTTCAAATGTTTACTTGAGGCCGGGTCCCCCCTTCTTCTGTGGAAATAGAGGCATCATGGTTTCCTCCCGCCATTTGGCCATATGTATCTGTTAAATTTTTCTTTGGGGGGGAGGAGGTGGTGGGGGACACATGAACACACAGACACACGCATCTCCACACACAACGTAAACATTGAAGGGGATCAGGAACATCAGCATGTGTGATGAGCTCCCACAGATAACGTCTCCGCAACATTTCCATGACATTGTAGCTGTGTTACCTCATTACCACAATGTCACAGCAGCAGTGTGAGGATGTTGTGTTTGGGGTGAGGATGGAGGGGAGTACCGTGGGAGGGTGGGGGTTCAGCTGCAGGTATCGGGCCTCTGCAGATGAGCTGATTAATTAAAGGGAGCTCTATTAAGGTTATTGAGATGCACCCCCCTCCCCTCGCCAAGCAGCCCCCTCCACGCTCCTCAGTGGTTAAAGGTGGATGGAGCAGAGGGGGGGCCAAGGGAGGGGAAGCATCCTTGCCTCTTTTGACATTAGCCCGCGCGCACCCACTTCACACGCCCCGCGACTCTCGCCACAAGTGCCTCTCTGCACCCCACCTTTGCAGGAGTGACACTCTCTTCAGGCTCCAAAATGGGGCTGCAGAGTTTTAATCCCTCCAGCCCGTCAACCCACCCACCCTTACTTCCATCTGTCAGGAGCACTGCTGGAGGAAAAGGGGGGGGGGGGTTGGGGAGGCGCATCCCTTGTTCCATCCCAACGAATTTTCTAATTTCCTTTGCCTCCATGCTTTGTCCCAAATTCACGCCCCTAACCTATCCACCATACAGACCCTCTGGTCCTGTGCCCCCTCCCCTCCCACCTCTGTTCTCTGTTGTTTCAGCCAAAGGAATAAAAATAAAACTGGAGGCTCCTTTTGGCTTTCAACAACGCAAACTGTCAATATTTTAGCTGCATCTGACCCTACTGTCATCATATATGAAAATACTGATGCTTCCACATTCACCTGATGTGTTACAGTCTCTTTAAATTTGTTCCACCCTGACTCATGAACAAGCACTCCTGTAATTTGCTGTAGGTCATATTCTGCTGAGATTTTTTTTTTCTTTATGTTTCCCTATAATTAATCAAAAGTCTGGCAGCAGACAATGAGGACCATATGCTCAAATCCCATCTCCTCTTCTGACAAAAATTAGCCATACAGGAGGTTGTCTAAACAGACCTCCAGTGTGGTAGTCTAAAGGGAAAAGAGGGCGAGCTAAGACGAATCATCGTTGTGTGTTTTTCTTTTTTTAAATTTCTCAAATTATCCCCAACAAAATCACATTCTGTGACTAAGACAGCACCCCAAAAAGAAGCATGTTTAAACCATTTATTTGGACCATGAAGACAACCATACAACATATTAATTAGCGACACGTTACATGGACATCACAGTTTTAATGGGCAGTGACTCAAGCAATCAATTCTAATTACACATGCACAAAACTAGGTAGTAAGGCTTTAGGGATAGCACTCTCCTGTCAGATTAACTCCAGGAAATGAATTCAGCAACTTACTACAGCTCCATCTGCTGTTTATACCAGTCTAAGTAAACCAAAGGCAGACAGTGTGTCAGTAATGTTGCAGTAATGTTGCAGTCTTTTGGCAAGCAGCTTGAATCAAAGATAAGTCATGTGCCATTTGTACATTCTTAATCTCACAGTTAAAATTAATCTAAAAAACAAAAGACTGTGGAAAACTGTGTGTATCTACTCACTACGTTAAGAAACATCACTCGAGATCAGTGTGTCCACCCGGACTGAGGTTAACATACTGCGTCCGCACTAATAAGACAATTACCTCTTCCCTGCAATGTAGAAATACCTTTTGAAAACAGTTACAACAGTTGCACGCTACATTCACACAGACACACTAAAACACAGAGCCTGTGCATGAGCACGGAGCCCCATTGTTGGCACTCATTCACTTCAAGATGCAAATGGGTGGATTTGAAATTCAGCCTCTGTGTGTTATGCTTGGCTACTTTAATGTTGTATCTATGCCGGGGATTATTCTCTCTACAGCGGAAAAAACCTGTGCTTGAATGGCAGTGCCCTCAAAGTAGCTTCTACTGCTTTCAATGGCCTCCAAACGAGATTAGACCCGTGGCTGCCCTCAGTCCCAATCCTCTGCATTCAGATGGAGCGTAACCAGCCTGTGTGACGGTTTTTCTGTTTTGACACTGAGTGGGCGCAGTCACTGCATATAGGGCGTTTTGGAATTGAGAGGTCAGAGCTGAAAAAAAGGAAATCCCTAATGCTCACTTTGGCGTTATGAAATGATATCCAATAAAATCTCTTGTGCTCTGTATGTGTGTTCTCTGCAATTTAGCATGTTATTAGGAACAATACAAAATACTGTGTCAATTTAATATGTAAAATAGCTGTGCAACTGTTTTATATTTGGCACATTATAAGTTTTATTCCTGTACTGTTTATGTATATAGACATATACCCTATGTATTCAAAATATTCCCTTGCTTCTTTTACTAATTTAAAAACAGCTTCAACACATTTCTGAAAAGAAATCTAATTTTGTTGGAATCATTTTGTACATTTATTTTTATAAATGTGTCTGCTTGGATGTTAAAAATATTACACCTGATTATTACATCCCTCGCGACCTCCAGCCGATTATTATTTTTACCCAATGTCACTTTTCACATAAGAGACTTAATCATTTCTATATGGAAAAAGGTGTACATTCACATATTCACAGTGTATACAAATAAAGTGATGACATTCGGAATGAAAAGATATGCAGCTAGGTAGTGAGGCAATTATTAAATAACAGTTTTATTAAGGAATCTGCTGTCCATGGTGGCTCTCTTTACTTAACTAACTCTAGGTTGAGGCTTTTTAATAAAAGCCTTCAATCAGATGCCACCAGTAATATCTATGTGTAAAAAAAAAAAAAGAATTTAATCTCTGTTTTCTGGCCACTATTAAAAAAAGTGTGAGTCTGTATTTGGGCTGCATGACGTTCTCAAGCAGTTGGCTGTGCAACAGTAAGCATTTGTCCAGCAGTTTGGCCCCAGCCTAGGGAACACCTCAGACCGGGGCCCTTCCCTTTGGCACGAGGCGCTGCTGAGGCTGGACCCTCATCTGCAGCTGTCTTGGACTCCTTGTATTATTTTCACACCTGCATATGAGTCCCGTTTATTTGACACTGCTGTCGCTGCTCAGTCTCTGGTCATCACCATAAAGGTCGCACCATTCACAGCAGTTTCATTCACATCGCTGCTACATCACAGAATTACATTAAATAAACAGAAGTGTATTCAAGTGTACATCCACATCTTCTAGCTTAGTTTTTCTCTGTCATCTGCTCACTGTCCTTTCCTTCCCACTTGTCTGTTCCCTTTAACTTATTTTCCAGTGGTATGGCTCATTTTTTAGTTAGGGGTTTAGAGTTTGCGGGGAGCAGTCCTACTTTTACTGGAGGTAGAAGGTCTCTGGTCGTCTGCCTTGCTGAGCTTAGAGGCTGGTTTCTGTCCTGCGCTGACGTCCTTCTTGTCCCGAGGCCTGAGCTGCTTTGCACTCGCCTGTGTGGAGGGTTTCACGCTTGCATGAGACTGCAGGGATAAGATTCATATTCTTCTTACATAACAGAATTAAATATCACATCCATTTTAAAACAGCTGCATGGCTACACCTTTATTAGCATCTTCTGTAACAGGTGAATCTGGCACCATCTAGTGGTGACTGAATATGATAAGCAATTACAAGCTCAAAGGCAGTTAAATAGGAAAGCTTGTGTTTAAAATCCAAAATGTACAGCTGTATATATTTGTAGTTTTTAAATTTAGATCAAAACCTTCAAAATTAAAAACTACAGGATATAAGAAGTGGTGCTGGGAATATTTTCAAAACCTATAATATAAAGAACAGATTGAAGCTGAACTGTAGAGGCCCAGTTGTAGGAGGTTCAACAAACCTGTGTGGTGGAGAGTTGTTTAGAGTTGTTTTTGCACTTGTCCAGGTGGAGGCCGCCACCACGCTCTTTAGTCTTTATTCCAAGATATAAGGAGAACCCAAAGGGAAAGATGAGAGATCGATACCTGGACTCCATGACTGTACCTAGCAACTGGGGGCTGACCTACAGAGTGGTGGTTTACTTTAAAGGTAAAATCAGTTTTGCCTCTTAAACACTTTGAGATTCACGTAATTACTACTTGGATATTGACATGAATGATATCTAAAAATCAAAAACTGATACACAGAGTAACTTTTAAGAACACAGCATCAGCACCCCCGCCCCCCCCACCCCCCAAAAAATGTATGTTAATAATTGCCCACTGTAATGTAATGTAATGTAAAACCATGAGCAGCTTTAGGGAGTGTGGGAGTTTTAAGAACCTAACCAAGTGCCTTTGCAAAATCTAATCATAAGTAAGGTTACCTTAACAATCTCCTATGTTTTTTAATGTGTTCTTATTAGATTATTTGGACCAGACCACCCATGTGAGCTCTGCAAGCTGGTGACTAAATAATTTATTAGGAATATTGGTTTAAAACCTCAACCACTTTTTAAAAACAGTTTTGCTGTAAAGTGCTGAGTTATCTATTTAAAGCTGGCGGAGGCTGTTTTACTTTGCTGTCATTTGGGCAAAAAAATAAGAGCTCACAATAAACTTTGAGCAGTTTGTAATTCAAGTGAACTGAGAGACAAAGAAAGATTTAGATTTTCTAAATCTAGGCCGTGACAGGGGACTTTAGCCAGTCACAGTTCATTTCAGTGAGAGCGCGTTCCTATTGGCTGTTATACAAATCGAGCATGGCCTTAGTTCAGGCAGGACACGATGTCAAGCTCAGCTCACTGTATCACTATTTAAACTGCTCTGGCCTGCCTACTGTTGCTGCTTCCTCTGCAAGCTGCTTTGCAACCCACCTCCACCCCAGGTCCTCCTTTTCATGCTGTGTCTGACTTATAGATGTCCTTACTGTTTGTCATTGATGCTGCTCTGTTCTGTTCCTCGGGGAATCTTTGCTGCTGCTCTCCCTGCCTTAGGTTTCCATGTAGGCGCATGGAAGGGCAGGGAGGTTTTCTCTCCCTGCCTTAGGCTTTCCTCATTTGCACGTGGAAGGGCAGAGAGGTGTGCTCTATTTGCCTTAAGGCTTCCACATAGGCGCGTGGAAGAGGCTTTCTCGGTAGGCCCGAGGAAAGGCAGAGAGGCCCCAGAACAGAGCCATACTGCCAAATATAATACTGCAATTGGAAATAAAGTTTTCTTTGACTTAAGTGTTCCTGACTGAAATGCAGATGAATGTGCTCATCCTTCAGTGAAAGCCTGATTCAATGATGGAGAATCCTGCAGAGAAAGCTGATATTACAGCACTGGTAACAACTGCCTTCACTGCAAAGCAACCCAAAAAAGCACAACAGACTTATCAAACAGGCAAACTAGAAGAGATTCTGACAATAAACGGTCAATATCGGCAAAGTGTTTCAGAGATGGAGAGACACTTGTCGTAATAGTTTAGCTTGCTAACTGGAGCCAAAGGCTGATTGCTGAGGCCTCATGTTTCTGTTTATGATAGAATAGACTGAATCACAGTGTCTCCTCTGCTTCACTGCCTGCAACTACAGACCACCTCGCCATGAAGAGAAAGGGCAGCAAGTCTAGAGACCAACCCCGAGTCAGCAGCTTAATCCAGCCAGCACAAACCCCAGCTCCAGGGGACCGGACAGCCCTGACTCGCCACTGGATCAGCAAACTTTCTGTTGTTGCAGTTACACAGGTTAGACATGGCTCTGCGACTGGCCAGTAACAAATTGGACAAATTGAAGCTGCTAAAACTGCCTTCTAAAGTTGGTTACCAGGGCTGCTGCCCGTTGTCCTCTTATGAGGCAGTCCACAGTGGCAGGAAGAGACAGAGGCACCATGGGGTGGTTAGCTGGCTAATTCTTGTCTGTTTGTGGTCGGATATACAGAGAGTGAGAGAGCTTGGCATAGAGGGGCTAAGCAAATGACCTGCATGCAACTCAGCAATGAAATAAGGTTAAATAAATCAATGTGGAGGAAACACTGGGTTACTGTATGAAACATATGCATATGCCCATGGTCATTTGGAGGGACGGGCTTAGGACAGAGAGGTGACAGCAGCAGGAGGAGGGTGTATTGTCACATTGTACCAGGTTTTTTTCTTTGCCCTTTCCAGATTTCTGCCTTCTCCAGCTTTAATGAGATAGTCTTAGTTAAAAACAAGGTAATTAACACAGGAAGCTAAATGAGATGTAAGCAGATGTAACAGTACTTAAATAGACAGGTTAAAAAGTTAACCTCTTTGAAATCATTTGGGAGCTAAATAGAGTCCTGAATATAAATAACACACATGGGCAGATGAGGTCAAAGTGTGGAGCTGTGCTCAGCAGACATGCAGTACCGGCTTGGTGGATGTGGTGGGTGTGCAGGAGCAGTTGTCTCTCACAGCGTGGCTCCTGCAGTTGCTGTCTGTTTCTGCTGAAGCTACCCTGGGGAGTGGGGATGGGTCCAGTGTGTCCTCAGAGGAGGTGAGGGACAAGTCCTCCAGAGTATGTGTTCCTATTTTGGATGATTTTAAATAAGATCAGCATCACGTGACTTCGGTTTATCTCTCTCACCCTCCATCCCTTGTATGACTGTTTGTTCCTCAGTGCTCCCCACTGTATGATAATCACTGTATGATAATGTGTACATTTTGCTAATTTGACTTTATATGCTAACTTTGACTTATCCAATAGTACTAGGTGCTGTTACCATTCCTGGTGGGAGACACTTTACCTAAATGACTGGTGGGTATCTTTTAAAAGTATATATCAGGACACATCAAACACATTCTTGTAGCAGTTCAGCAGGTCGAAAATCAGTACTCAGTACTTAACTGCAGGTAATCATAACAACGAAGCCAATGCTACGTTACCAGTTAACTCTAAGTAAGTTAAAAAGACTACACACAAACTTAAAAAAAGAACTAAAAATTATTTTGCTTCCACTTCACTGATTATATTCCTTGCTTACCAGAGCATCTTGCCGTATGTAATGACTTACACAATGCTGTTTATTCAGATTTTAAATGCCCCCGACTTAGATTACAGTTATCTGAACTAAGTTATATCTTAATCATTGTCTTACTCTCTTTCTGCTCCCTGTCATTGCGCATCATCTCCAGCGCACAGGGTGGCATAGCAGGCACATCAGTGTCACCCTGTTGGACAAAGGACCCCGTAAGAGCTCCTCGTGCGACTCATTAAGTAAATTTTATGAATGCATCTGGAACAATCATTGCCCTACTGTAATCCAGGGGGTTTCTAGTAGCTCATTAGCTGACATGCGGTAGGCAGGGTCCTGCTTCAGAAGGCACGTCAATATATTTTTGGCTGTTAAAACAGACACAAGAGGATGAGTTCGTTAGTAACAAACAGGACAGTGAATCCGTATGCATGAAACATCCTGTACTGCTTGTCAGTGAAAAAACATATTCTTTCACTACATCTCACAAACACTTTTTTTTTGCAGGATTACATCTATTAACCATTTATTTTCAAGTGTCACCTGCATGGCTGACTGTGGCCCAGATGGGTTGAGTATATTTGACTTTGTTGTTGTTCATAATCTCCTGACGTAGGTCGGACTGCGATGTGGCTTTAAATGGAGGCTCCCCACACAGCCTATAAGGACACACAGCTCAGACATATGTATTCACAGAATGTGTGTGTATATACTTACGTACAGAATGTTTGTATGTCTACTTACAACATAAACATAATGACTCCTATGCTCCACACATCACAACAGTGGCTGTAACCCCGGCGGCTCATCATCTCAGGTGCTGAAATATAGCATATACACAAATGTATGACTTAACTAAGTATGAGATACGGACATTTCGCAGCTTAAAGGTCCAGTGTGTAGTATGTAGGGGCATCTATTGGCAGAAATAGCATATAACATTCATAACCATGTTTTCATTAGTTTATAATCACCTGAAAATACGAATAGCATTTTTGTTACCTTAGAATGAGCCATTTATATCTAAACAAGGAGCGGAGTTCACCATATTGTTCTACAGTAGCTCAGAATGGACAGAAAATATACTGGCTCTAAATAGGGCCATTTGCTGTTGTGTCAAAGTTTGTGGTTCTTGTACATTCTTGGCACAAGTTTTAGTTTTGCAACTTCATCACTGGATGCCACTACATCCTTCACACCAGAACTTAAAAACTATTAGTTAAAACTAGTTTTTGACCATTAGAGGTGCCGCTCAGTAAATCCCATATTATTTGTATCATGTGTTCTCAGCACACTCACAAGAACACACTCGCACACCAAGAGTACAGGAGTCATGCAGTATGCAGGGTGGTAATCCACAGCTGGTGGCAGTAATGAGCCACAAACGGGATTAACGCTTCAATATAAGTGGAGGAGGAGAAGAAAAGGACCGCAAGCCGCAACAATACCAGTTTCACAAACTCTGAAATTGTTGAAATTAGTACACCACAAAAGAAGTTCGTAGTGTACATAGTGTACTACACTGAAGTGTACTAATGGAAGTATGTGATCTGAGACACACTCCATTATAGGTCAAAACTCTACAAGGTGCCTTTACAGAATGATAAGTAAAGATGTATAACAAACCTGATACATCCCACATACAGACATAGAATTTGGGACCCCCCCCCCCCCAGTGATCAAACCATAAAAATAACATGGCAGATGGCAAAGCATGCTGCTACACCATAAAGAAATACTGGTGTCATACCCATATAGAGAAGAGTCCCACAGGCCTCCTGCATCATGTTCTCGATCCCTACACCACCTGTCTTCACTGACAGTCCAAAGTCTGTCACCTAGGTAGAGAATAGCAATCAAGGAAAAGGTGATACAAATAAACGTTATTTAGATATGCTGACAGAACCCACAGTAAATTCCTTTGTAGAGTAGTTTCTGTCAGGAAAACAAGGCTCGAGCTTGGGCATAAACAATGATCCTTGATGATTTACATAAATAGCAACATAGCTGTTAGGGCTACGGGTCCATGTACTTGCACAGGGGTATCACATCATTACAAAAGTAAATAAATCCAGGAGAGAAGACCAACTCCTGTGAAGTGAAAGTCATTTATGCTGTGCCACGACAACACTTTCTGTCAACATGTACAGTATGTGGGTGTCTGTGTGTGAGACATAAACAGAAAAACAGAAAGAGACAGGAATGTTTATGCCGTGGTCTTGCCTTTTTTTTAGCTCACACACCAGGTATCTGCTTTGGCTGGCTCATTGTCAGTGCACACAACATGCTGTGCTCAGCTGGTAATTTGTTTAAGGATACAGTTGAGTCTCTCTTTGTAAAGGTATACTACAGGAAGACCAGAGGGAGTCCGTCATAATGAGGCGGTATTTAAAGCCTTTACCAAAAATACTGGAGATAGTGGGCGAAGAAAAAAGTGCCGATCAGAGGCTTGCACGCAGTCCGACAGAGAATGGATAAGAAGCGGTGATGGAAAGTTTCACAGTTTGTGTCGCCATCTTACCTTGATATTAATCCTGCCTTTATCATCCTCGCCGAGATAATCCTTCACAAGAATGTTCTCAAGTTTCAAGTCCCGGTGCACGATGTCTGTAAGATGTGAGGAGGGAAACTTTTACAGACATAATGAGTTTGAACACAGCTTTGACAGGGATGTGTGCTCTGCTGGGGAGTTTAACTACATTTGTCAGTAGCTTGCTGATAGTTCAAACACATTTATAATGTGGAGTGATTCAAGTAAATCACATTTTTGCCATTTTCTGTTGTCAGAAGGAAAGGGATGACTTTTTATTTTCATTCCACCATTGTTTCTTTACTGTAACTGAACCCACTTTAACCACAATTAGTCAGAAGTATGTTTATTGTCTCTGTTGCATGCTTTTCTTGGGTTGCATGGCTGAGTCATCCTGATTGGTGCAGTGCCAGACTCTAGTTTCTGATGGCAGGTGTCTGACTGATGGACACTGTATACGAAATCAAAGCTGACATTCCTGCACTTTCCCATCAGGAGTAGGTTATTTGATTTTTTTGGCTTATGTATGCCCTGTAAACAAGTGTGCACTTTTTGCAATAAACTCAACTGAGAGGCATTTAAGGATACAGTGTACCCTCAGTACAGCTACTGTCTGTACCAAGGGTACGTACAGAGTTTGGCAAGCGAGAATTTACGTAAGCAGCTTCTCATATGTGGAATCTTCTGCAGAAGGACTTAAAATTGCACTCGGCCATTTTAAAGCACTGTTGCAGGATTTTTGTACGCAATCTTCTATATGCTAGTGTCACGGTGTATCTTAGCTGGTCTCTGCAATCATGTGTAGTTGCCCTTTTTTGCATTTTGTGGTTTACTTCTAGTATACATGAACATACTTTTTGTATTTTCTTTGTAGTTATCTTATTTTGTGTTTTATACTGCTTGCTTTAGAGTTTTACATTTTTTATTCTGTATTTGTTGTCTGTCTGTAACTTATGTTGCTGCCTGTCTTGGCCAGGACACTCTTGAAAAAGAGATTTTTTTTTTCTGGTTAAATAATAAATTAAATTAAATTAAATGTATTCTGAAATGGTGCTTTTTTATATTTTGTTATAATTTATTTTAACATTTTGATTTTTTTGATTTTTTTTTTTAAAGTTGTCTGAACTACTTTTTTTTCAAAGTGGCTTAAGTTAACCAAACTAGATTTCTCCCTGGGGTAGTTTTGCTGTAGTTTAACATCTTCCAGTATCGAGTAATTGGTAACTTGCAAAGCAATGCTTTAGTAGCCTCCCCAACACTGGATGTAAGTGTTGTTGTTAGTTGTTGTAATCAAAATTCATATCAATAATTTTATATTAACAATGGTAAAATGGGGATGCTCATAGAGATGAAAACACTGAGAGGCATCACACAACTCTGCAGTTGCTGTGTTTCAGGTTTTCTCAGGTCTGTGTTCAGAGTTAACTGCAACATGGTTTGCTAATGTCTGTCAGCAGAATAAACATACAATATGTTTTCACCCACTAACACATTAATGTCTTTACCTTGCTTACAGTAGGCCAGGCTAAAGGGCCTCGTTAACAAAACTTGGAGTGAGAGAAGGCAGGAGGAAAAACACAATTTGCCCTGGGCAGTCCTTCTTATTGCACTGTTTGAAGCAGCCAATTATAAAAACGCAACAGTGTTGATGGTGTGTGAAAGGTAAGTTAGACCACCTGGTGTGCACAAAGCAAACACCTGAAAAAGCTCTTTTTTCCTTTATCCGTATAAGTTTGTTATTTCTGTTCAGTTTTACCCGTTTTATTGTCTCCTCGCTGGCAACTAAAATACACTCCTTAGTTCTGCATTTCTTTTGGTTATTCATTAAAATACTGCCAAGAGGACATCACGTCATAATTACCAACTATAATATGATTTTTGGTACATTATATTTCAGTAATCATCGCTCTGGTGACTCGCTGAGAAATCATAAAACAGTTGGATCTATGTAACTCCAAATCCTAACAGCTGAATAAAAAAGCACCAAGAACAGCAAAAACATTGGATAGTTTCAGAAAGCCCAAACAAATTTAAGCTTCATGGTCATTTGACAAAAAGGTTCTGGCTATTCAAAGCCAGCGCTTTCTCATTAGTGTCATTAGTCTCTATAGAGGGCAGGAAACCAGCGCAGAGGGACTTTCCATGTGAAAACACACCTATTAATCAGTATTGCTCCCTGGCTTGTTGTAAATTAGTCATTAACCACATGTAATGATGCCTCACTGCCAGGCAATGTCCTAAATTACCTCTAACCACAGATTTTACCATTAAAGGGGGAAACAACATTTCCAGTAAAATGTGGAGATTTAATTAAAATGTGTATCATATATTTTTTCACTTGAATTTGTTTATTAATTCTCTTTTATCAGAATGAGCCACCCGTCTTTAATGACTGAAAGCCTTAATGGTAAGGAATCTCACGTCACTGAGGGCAACACAATTTCAGTGTAATAATGGCACCATGGCACTATTATAACTTATCTGAGGCACACTTTATTCAAAACACAGTCTGAACCTGACCTGAGGTGTTTTCCTAATTCCAACTGAGCACTTAATTATAAAATATAAAACACTCAAGACTAAAATTTAATGTAATATGACTTTGTCCACACAAAGTCATATTACTGTAAGAACATAAAGCCCCGTTTCCACTGTGAAAAGTTGTGGATGGTACCAATGGAACCGTGACTTATCGTCCCCATTTTTGGTCCCCCCTTCTGTTGGGGTACCTAGCTCACAGATCTGGTATTAAAAGGAGGAGCTGTGAACACTGCAGTCTGTTGATTGGTCAATAGAGGACGGTCACTCTGCTCAGGGCTGAGTTGTGGCTGGTATTGAGACTTACGTAACCACTGTTCATACTGTAGAGTTTTCCATATATTATTAAACTAAAACTATAAAATGAAATGATGTTTTGCTGCCTCTCACAGCAGCTGTAGTCTGATTGAAAAAAAAACTTAATTCACTGTGCCAACTGCTGGCGACTTTAAAGGTGGACCGTTAACTTGTAATGTTACTCAATGCATGAGTTGACAACATGAATCCATCAACACACCTTAAATTCTACTTTAACCACTTTGACAATTACTTTAGTTTTTATAGGACATACACTTTTAATACATATTAATTTTGACCGGGATATGTGAAGAGAAATATTTTAATCCTTACTCGGAGGGGGAAAAAAAGTATCACAGAGCGTCGTTCCTGTGGGCTCTGGCAACACTAAACCCCAGAGCTTGCCTGAGAAGGACGAAATGCACAAACCCGCTATTTTTTTAATATCCCATGAAGAGAGACTCTCACTGCAGTCTGTTGTATTTTGTTCAGAAAATGTCGGCATGCAGCCTCGTTCTGTGGACGATAAACAAGGTGCAGACTTCCATCTACAGTAAGTGCTGGACAGAGCAGTGAGTAACAACAACCCCGCCCACATGAAAGAGTACTGTTTGCAGTGGAAACAGGGCTGAAAGTAACTTAACAACAAGGTGAATAGCATTGTTTCACTTGTCTTCTGGTTACAAGTGTCATGTCTGTTGCAATAGTAACCACACCTGGGTGTTGCGTAGGTGTAGATTTCTCCACACCACCCCAAAATAAAACCACTGAAGTAGCTGAGGACTCAGAAATTTCCACCATAAATTAGTGCTGACACACAAATGGGTGCAGAAAAATCCACCATTATGCAGGAAAATCCTTCCTTGAGAAAGAACCCCAAGCCCCCCACTTCCTATGTGTCTCCCCACCAGTGTTGAAAAAACCTACAACCTGCCTACAAGACCTACCTCACCTGTAAACACCCCTATCAGTAATTTCTTAATGGAGGTCATCAAATATTAGATTTTCAGCTAATGTCAATATATTTTATAGCACTACCAAAATGTCAATCAATAACATGACAATGATGTTACCTCTTTTGTGAAGGTAGACAACAGCATCGGCTACGCTACAGATGACGTGCCTTGTCTCGTCCTCTGTGAGAAACTTTTTCCTCTGCAGCAGCTGCCTCAGATCACCTCCACTGCACAGCTCAGTAACCAAGTAAGTCATCTAAAAACAAGCACAAAGCTAAATGCATCTGACCACACAGTTTACTCCTGTCTTCTTATTAGTAATACTTCTGCAGAGAAACACAGTAATAGGAGATTGTTATATGTCACATGCATTACATGTAATCCACTCTCTTAATTAGGCTTCTTTTTGACTTGAAGGATAGCAGTGCTCACCTTGGCCGTGTGGTAGACTTCCTGTAGATGAATTATGTGAGCGTGATTCACTTCTTTGAGAATGTTTAGTTCTTGTTCAAGCATCTTGGATCTCTGACTTCCTGCCTGAAGTGACAGAGAGTCACATCACAGCTGATTAAGTTTCATCATAGTTGTGGTTATTTGTTTCTCTCCAAACATTAAACTCTTATTAGTGCGAGTGTTTATCACATTAAAATACAGGCCTCCCAAAGGGATGCCAAATGCACTCACCGCTGGTCTGCAAACCTCTTTAATAGCCCATTTTGTCTGTGTCTTAATGTGGGTGGCTTCATAAACAGTTCCATAGCTACCGTGACCTAATTTTCTTCCAAATTCATAGATTCCCTATAAGGACAAGAAAGAAAACATGAATACATTTGTAATCTACGCCTGCTCACTGTCAATCAGAGACAGTCGAGGATTTCCCTTGAGCTCCTGTTTACGACTTTAGGATCATTTCACTGTTTTGGATTACGGAAACATTATGTCTTAACTCAAGACCTGAATTCTAAAGTACATCCTAATTTCAAGCTCTCTGGAAAAAAAAAACATTGAACATTTTCAGTCTCTGGAGGTGCAGAATGTACTATTTCTAATCAAGTTACAAATGATTAAGTTGCTGTTGCAGTTCGTTCAATCTCAGGTCTAATTAACTTGATCATTATCTGCGTGCATGCAAGGCTGAGCACTGGCTGCTTCAGATTTGGCAAAGGGAGCAGTCGAATTCCCCACTGAAGGGGGACTATACAGCAGCAAAGTGAAGTTTGATCCTCCTCCAGTGCAGATAACAGTGTACCATAGAGGTCACCAGTGAGTATATGTGACTTCTTCATCAGTGGTGGTCTGATGAAAGCTCCATGCAGACATAGGTCTGCAGTGGAAACATGTAAAGAAGCTTTCCATACCCGGAGGTCAGCATAGTCTTTCAGGCGTATTATGGGCACATTCCTCTCCAGTGTGTCCCTACTGGTCCATGGGGACACCATGTTCATGCCCATTCCACTGACATAGACTTTTGTCATCTAGAGATAGGAGAAGAAGGCACTCATTATCGCTCTGAATTTTTTTGTCAGGCCATAGGACACAAGTCCATGAAAAAAATTCCAGAAATACTTTTCAAACTAGAAGGGCACCCAGAGAGCGCAGAACTCATTGGTCAATGGTCCAGTCTTCTATGATATGCAACATCTAGTCAATTAATTTATTAGTTCATCAGCAGAAATTTAATTGCCAACCATTTTGATAATCAAATTATCATTTAATATCTTTTAAGCACAAAAGCCAACGCTACATACATTATAAACTCGAATAGCTTTGCTTTTTTGGACAATTGATTGGATAAAATATACCATTTGAAGATGTCACCTTGGGCTCTGGGAAATTACACAGGATTACACAGCATGTTTTAATATTTTCTGGCATTGTATTGACAAAACGATCAATCCGAAAATAATGGGCAGATTAACCGATAATGAAGATTATTGTTAGCTGCAGCTCTAATGCAAATCATTAAGTGAAACCACTACACAGGCCTATGTCTGGATTTATTTCCAAAACTTTACCAATCATGTAAACATATGGTTGTGCCCAGCTAAAGCCTAGTCATTCCAGCTGTGCATTTATTATATTCTTCTAACTTGCAATCAATATTATGCATGTTATTGTTCAGCATAAAGTCCAAAAACTTTTCCATAATATCTCAGGTTAAAGTTTTTCGCAGACAATTCACATTTATCTGTGAGTAAGACTTCAATTAGTTGCATGATGTGTGTATTTACATTTTCACGCGTAGCAACCATAGACTGTATAATAAAGCTGGACGACACGACAACTCGTTAAAAGTGAAGCCAAAACATCATGATCACCCTCTGGTGGCTGGCTGCAGTTTCCTGATAAGATTGGTTTTAATTAGTTATTTGGTGCTATAAAAGAGGATTTGACATCATGACCAACAAATGAGTGTGGTAATCAATGTGCTCACGATCTATGGTGCTGTTCGTAATTAATGTTTGGATGAGAACTCGACACCAGAGATCGCTACTGCACAAACTCTGGCTCCAAATGACGTCACCAGCACAAGATGGCAGTGGCCGTATCTACAATATTCTGGCTTCATTTTTATGCAGTGGGGGTAAGAAGAGACGCATCGTCCATCCTTATATACAGCCTATGGTAGCCAAACCTTAGTTTGAAGAAGAAGGGAAAAAAACAGGAGAATTGTACCAGTTCTTTCATGAAACCACTGCCCCAGAGTGTCCCATACTGATTGCTATATATAAGTTTGAGCAACTGTATGTGAAGGCTTATCTAGAAGATTACTGGTACCAATATGGATTGTGATATGAAGTCATTGTGTCGTTATGTTTCATTGACTGGATTTAAAGATGATACGGTATTTACTAAGACCAAATGTTCTGTCTTGCAATGTTAACAGAAGTGAGACATCATTTGTTTATCCACCCCATGATTCCAGTCTATTCCAAAACATAATGGGCCTTTCCTTGGCCCATGCTACACCCAATAACCTAGAATCAGGCCAGCAGTTTCTCCATAATCCTGCTGACAAACAGACAAACAAACAACCCGAACCATCCTTGGCAGAGATAATAGAACTGCCTTTCTCTGATTTGTTATTATAACAGAAAAATCTGTGCAGCTGTGGAGGACTTCTTAAAATCAAGTGTTTATTCAAGATCAACACGCGTTAGTGAATATTGCATCGTTTGCATTAGTGACCGATTACTACAAGGACATGCCCAACATTAAAAAAGGACTATTCGACCAAACATCTCCTCGTAAACCAAAGCAAGTCAGTCCAACTGTGATTCTCTAATTACTTAGTGATGCAGTTTACCATCAATTCTAATCATCAGAGCTTTTGGCAACTCAGTACAATATCCCAAAGGCCTTACATTTACAATGAACAGAACAAAGCAACTATCATGAGTACTATTATTAATTGTCTTTTATCCTTACTGTGATACATTTTCTGTCATTTGACTAACTGTTTCAGTATCATCAATGCTAGTTTCTTAAGCTTAATTTACCCATATTGAAGACATTATTTTTAAATCAGTTCATTTGTTAGTGTTTTTAAAAAGTTAATAAATAATTCAAGAAGTTTCCACTTTGAGAAGCCGTGTACAGCACTGACTCTTTACTTCCTCTGGTCTAACTTGTCACTTTTTTTTTTTTTTTTTTTTTAATCACACTTCATGACCAAACTGCTGTCTCTGTCTGAGCCCATATTAACTTTAAGCACAATTTACCCAACTTGAAAAACAGTATCTAAAGCCAAATTAAATGTAAAGCAATTATCAAGTGATGACTGGGAGCGATGAAGTGGATCCACCACATGCACAGCAATTAATTATTAACAAGGAAGCGGTGTCTTTAACCTCTTCACTCTGATGCATTATTTTAGCCCTGACAGGGCTCTCATAACAGGCCTGTCTCTCCCATTATCTCCCGTCTATTTTCCAATCAAAACGATTGTGACAGCCTCTGGAAATTCCAATCACCTCAATCACAGCTCATTTGTGGAAGACAGAGGCATCTGATGAGTGTATCACTGGGGACTTAGTAGCTGGAGGAGGAAGGTCCTGTGCATCTCAGGTGTCTCCAAGACAGATGTGTCCGGTCCTTAACCCCAGATTCCCGATGCAAAGGAAACTGGATATCAGGGTCAGGTCAAGGTGAGAGGTCTGACCTTATAAAGGGTTACAAATACACACACAGGTCTTAAATTGCTTTAAGCCTGGGCTTGTCTCTGGACCTGTGATTCTAACACTACAAGTCAAATTACAGGTTAAAACATAAAAAAAGATTACTTACTTGTTTCTGTTTTTTAACTTAATGACTTCAAATGCTTTAACTGTAGCTTGCACCTGACCACAAACCCAAGTTGAGGGCTGCAGGAAGACAATCAATCCAGAAATGTTAAGACTTGGCATCCAATGCACTCAAGATTACTGCATTTGAACCCTGATCAATATATACAGTGCCTCTACCTCTACAGTCAAGTTTTAAAAAGTCTTAGAAATTGTACATGCTACTGAGAAAAGCTACAAATTCTTTTTATCCACCAGTAACTAAGCAACTTCACCAAGAGAGCAGACTGTAACAGGCAAGAGTTTCCTGTTATTCCTCCCAAATCCCACCACTCTTCGGTGAAGCTGACCTAAACTACACTCAAAAATCGCTAATGCAGTGACAAGGACACAATTCTTTTCTGGCTTGGAACTTGGCCGGTTGTGTTTGTTGCATGACCAAATTGCTGGAAACAAAAACTCTCAGCAGTGGTGGGTAAGAATAGAGCCGCTGTGCCACCTGTTCACCTAAAATGCCTTCCATTAAGCCTAAATTCTCGGCCCAGGTACCAGTACATCAGCAGTACTAACATGAAATTTAGAAAAACACATCTAAAGTGTTTAAATTCCTCTCTGTTGACTTGATTAAGTCAGAGAAACATATAGTATTATCATATTCTGTGTGTGAATCTCTGTTTTTTGATCTCTACACATTTGGGGGACTGATCCAAGCATAAATGATTAAAATAAAAACTTAATCATAGACAGTAGGAATTAACAGTGTCAAAACATAATGGTCTTTGTTCACTGGCAGACATGTGGAAAGAGGAGCAAACATCAGTACACACCCCGACGCCAAGCAGACACAGGCTGCGGTTCACCTTTTACATTGAGTTGTCCTCATCTCCAGTTTCAGCAGGAAGTAATTAGAGCCAACGGTTCATCACAAGTCAAGCCCATTCCTGCCTCAGCCCTCCATCATTCTGTTAGACAGCAACTTGTGTTTATTTACACTACTGAGTGAACAAATATGGGTAGGGCCTAATGACCGGGAGTGTGGGGGATACTGTCTAAGAACACAAAATCAATGTCACTTTGGAACAATGAGAGCATGGACATACAAAGGATGACTCTGATCCTGTGTAACTTTTCTTCCCTTAAACTTGCTTGTTGTTCATTAACTCAGGGTAATACATATTTACTCTGTCCTCCACCCGTATAGTCAATAAGTCTGCTACTAGCCCTAAGAGCAGTGATACTCAACTTATGGCCCAAGGGCCAGATTAGGCCTGTGAAAGGGTGCCAATGGCCCACCATTTTCTAATTCACAATAACATTAACTTTCAATCAGATCAGATTTGTGGATCCAAATATCACTAACCTAACTGCATAGATTACTGTGGTAATGACGTAGGCTTCAGTAACTACGTAGCAACGCTGGTGATGTGACTCTCTAGCACAAGAGCATGAGAAATGGGGCCCATCATTTTGCCCTCCAAACTATTTTGGAATCTGTCCAAAATACTGTTGATGCACAGGTTGTCCTTTTTCGCGCTCTTCTAGGAGCAGCATGGACCTGCTCGGTACTTCTGCCACTCTGATTTGACGTCATCATTGCATGCTGTGTTCAAAGACACTCTGACATCCAATTTGAGCAGCCAGAGCATTCGGGCTGAGACGCACCTGTAGAAATCCAATTGGAGTCGCATATCAAACCACTTCCAAATGTGGTTTGCAAATATCCCATTTTATGTGTTTGTTTTTTGCTGTCCAGACTTCCTAAAATCAGTCTGGATACAATCTTGATACAATCTGGATATGCCCAAAAAATAATTGGAGATGGCAGTCTGAAAAAGGCAAAAGAAGCATCAAAATAGAGCTTGTTTATTTTATTTCTAGGTGCCAAGGGGGATCCCCTGGACTCCCCGAGGTCCAGGCTAAGCCCTGCATGTCCATAGAACCGCCCCTGCGTACATCTGACCTGTGCCAATGCTTGCTTTGCCTCTTGACAAAGATGAGGGACGTAGCCACTTATCCTGGTACAGGGTCACAGGGGCACTGAAACTTTCCCCAGCTGACACTGAGTGAGAGGTGGGGCACATCCTGGACAGGTCTCCAGACTATCAAAGGGGCTGACACATAGAGACAGACAACCATGCATGCTCACATTCCCACCTAAGGGCAATTTAGAGTCACCAAGTAACCTGCATGTCTTTGGACTGTGGGAGGAACCTGGAGTACCCAGAGAAAACAAACTGCCCTGAGGGAAGACAGCAAATGTCTAAAGGTTGAAAACAGGGGATTAATTTATTATACAGTACTGATAGATATTATTAATTTTTGTTTATTAAGTGGCCCCTGGCCTCCTGTCATTTTGCAGAAATGGCCTCTGAGCAAAGCAAGTATCCCTGCCTTTGGGCCTGCAGTGTTCTTTACGTCCTGCACTGTGGAACAGGACAAAAACTATTCTGACAATGTTTCATACATGGCAAATACTGGCATATACGACTGCTGTCAATTTATACCTTTTTTCTGTGCAATGCTGCTGTGAACTGAGTCTTGTCCCCATGCTGTGCCAGAAACAAATTCCACCAACTTGTGGCAATTTAAGTGAAGTGACTGGTAATTAATTGTCTCCGTCATTTATCAAGAAATAAAAAGAACTGTTTCAGCTTTTCATAGATTTTCTGCTTTTCTCTGTTTATATAATTGAAAACATTTGACTGCTGTTTGGCCAAACAAGAAATGTGAAGATATCTTCAGCTTTGGGAAATGATGGGCCTTTATCAACATTTCCTGAAACTATATAGACTAAATGGTTAATGGATTAATCGCAAAAGTTAGACGCATTTATTGATGATGGACATAACCATTATTTGCAGCCATAATGCTGTTTGTAAGCAGCATTCACAAGTAAAACAACTGCAGCATGCCAAAGTCAGTAATGATGTGTTCCAGAAAGAAATGGCATATGCTACTGAAACCAGCACGTCAAAACATTTACCACTTTTCAATCTCAACCAGACCATCAAGATATTAGACGATTCAATTATTGTACAGGGCCTTTGCTTTCTTTGATGGAATAAATAGCAGAATAAATTAGGCTTAAGCAGCTCTCTAATGACGGTGCCTCAAGCTGTAACAGGCAGCCTCTAAAATACAGCCTGAAAATCAAACAAAAACAAAATCTTACTTACTGCAATTAAAATGTACACTGCTATCCGTTTTGCTTGAGCCCAAATATTACATTTTCCTCATGTGAAACTTAATCATTTATTGACAGCTTGGCTTTGATGACAAATGATAAACTTCACAGTCCTAATGAAGCGTGGAATTACATTACCTGATGAGGCAAGAAATTGCATGTTTAGAATGCAAATGTAGCTAGAGCCCATCTACTCCACTAAGTTATGAGGTGACTCCTAATATTATGCAGAGAGATTATCAAAGCTTGTGGTCTAAATGTAATATACCAAGAGGAACACATCGACATTAAGCCATTAAAGCATGCAACGGACTTACTAAAGAGCTGTGAGGATATACCAGACAGCTGCAGGACTGGCAGAAAGGAGGTGCTTTATGTTGCTATTCCTACACTTAGCAAGCAAGCAACGTCAAGGCATGTAGTGTCCCTATAAACAAATCATTTAAAGGCCGCTCCAAGAATTCCTTCTGTCTCCAATGGTCATGTTTGATAAGTGTCTACTGGCAAGAAAACATGCTTTGCCAAAAGGAAGGAAAAGATCAAATTCTGCCATTTGCTCAGAGCACTCCACATGTTGCTATGAGATAAGGGCCAACAAATTCAAATTTTCTCATTGGTTTAATCCTGGTTAAAGCTAATCTCTGCCCTTGCTGGGCTCAGCCTTGGGAAGCTAGGAGGGCAGACATCTAGAAAAATGTAGGCCATAGCAGAAACAAGAACAAATCAAATTCATTTCAATGACAACCCGGAGAGAACTCAGCACATTTGTATCAGAATACACATGTCAATACCTTCAGTTATAAATCATTCATTGTCAAACTGCCAAGCTGCTAACGTTGACGCTCTTCACTAAAAATTAACCAGTTAGAACAAAAGATGCAGGACAACCTAACATTTATCAAAATTAGAATTTGTTTTTGCCAAGTAGCGCTGTTGTAGTACTCAAAGTTGGTCCTAGTCTTAAGACCACTTTTTGAAGGTCTTGGTCCTGTCTCAGACTCTATTGCATTCTTACTCATCTTGACCCGGTCTCAGACAAAGAGGAGCCAGGATTTTATTTCATAATCTGTCAAGACCACAACTGCCTAGATATCACTAAATTGTCTGTGCAAAAGAAGAATGTTGAATAAAGATGGTTAAGTTGATTTGAGCTCCCTAGTGTTTGTTGTATTTGTATGCTCATAAAAAACAAAGGAAAATTCCCGCACATAAACTTGACCTCTGCATTGATTGTTGGTTAATTCAGCAAAACAATTTTCATGATACTTATACATACAGCCATACAGGATATATGGCAATAAAAGAGGTGAGTGAATAGGAAACTTCATTTGTTTTCTGTGGGTGTTTTTATGGGAATGTTGATCCCATCACGTTACACATTTTTCAAGTGTGACCTGAAGAGTCAGAGTCGCACTGGTCTGGTCTTGGTCTTGTTTTGGTCTCGAAACATTTAGGTCTTGGTCAGTGGCATAAGGAAGTTACAAAGGGCCCCAGTGACACTATATGATGGGCCCTAGTGCACGCTATCATGCATGTATTGTCTTGATACAAAAAAGACTTGCCATCTATAGCAAATGGCACCATTTTTAAAATTAGGGACATTCTTTTTTAACATTCTTCTTTGAACACAAATACTAAAGGAATCTGAATCACTTGTAAGGGCCCACTCTCACTACAAGCCCCTCTACCCCTCAGCCCCCAGGGCAACCGCACTACCTGTACTGTCCATATTTACACCCCTGGTCTTGCTCATGATTTGGTCTCAGTCTAGGTGGTCTTGACTGCATCACTTCCAAGTAAGTCTTCACATACAAGTAATAGACCTTTTTCATGGCAGATATTTTTAGCTTGTCGCCATAGGAAAAGCACAGGTGTATTGAATAACATTAATGATAGCTGCATTCCATTTACGGCAGGTCCTGGTATTGTGTATGCTGGCTCACTGGAATAGCTTAGTGGAACACTGAGCCATGGTTAATATTCACTTTCAACCGTGCTTTTTCTACAGTGGCAAGTCCACATGTCTGCTGCGAAAAATGTCTATTTACTTTGGTGTATTGTTACATAACATACTGTAAAACTTCAATTAAAAGCCTTGTCCCAATTAAATGCCCAGTCCCTATAACTAGCCTGGTATGGCTACACATTGACAAATACAAATACATGCCTGTCTCAATTACGTAGATGCCTGGTCTGGTTGGCAAGCAGTTCATTTTTGTTACAGATGCCCTTCGGATGTATAAAAGCGGGTTGTTGGCTACCTCAAATTATGTATCCATTTCTTGATTACCCTTATTCATATTCCTTTAGTCCATAAGGGTCCTCAGATTAAAAGGATCAAAGGGGTTTTCATAAAATGTATCCAAGTTGTGAATATTGTTTTAACAGGGTGAAGTGGTGTTGTGTTGATATGCTGAGTGCTGTAACTCACTCTCTCTCTCTCTGATGCACTGTCTGTCTGAGCTAGATCAGATGAATGATTCATAACTGATATATTATCTGAATACTAATTTTTACATGAGTAATATTCATACTGGTTTAAATTAACAATTTGATTGGATTTCCGAATCTTTGCCGAGCAACAGTTTTATTTGAAAGGAATTAAAGGCCTGTCCCATATAAACACCTGTCCCAAATATAGGCCCGCTGATTTCAGGAATTTAAGCAAATAATAGCTCGGGCTACTAATTTAAGTTTTACAGTAAACATAGTAAAAGAAAAGCAAGTGTTACAAAAATCAAGAAACATAAGTACAGAAGAAAGTTATAATAAAGAATATGAAAAAAACATGCACAATATATTTGAATTAAAATGACCAAGAAATTAACAGAGGTTTACAGCACAAATACGACTCATTTATGACACATAATGAGGCTCAAAAATTCAAAACTAGCACTGTACTTATGCTTGAAGCCTTTAGATAAACTGACATGGACTGCTCTTTGCTACTGTAGCAGTGAAATAAACTAATAAGGGTAGTCAGTTAACTTGAATGGGTCAGTGAAGGCATCTTCCTGTTATAAAATGTTCTAAATAATCTTGCTGTTAGCGTTACAGTTAATGGGAATTATTGTGCTTTTAAATTCCTCACACAGTTAAGCTAACTCTCTACCACATGAGTAAAGCTAATAATTTTACAGATAAGTTAGCTAATTAACGCCTATTTAAATGCCAATACATGTACAATATAAAGATGACTGATTGACGGCCACTGTGTCGCTGTTCATCTTGTAACGTTACAACAAAATGAGTTAACGTTACTGTTGTTGAGAGATAAAACAGCGCAGAAAGCTTTAAGTCATTTTTTATGTAAGCTAACATTTACCCCATGCCACACGTTGTCATGGCAACGAAACATGAAGTCGTACAAGCGTTGCCTTTAACTGACAGGTTAAAAAAAAAAAAAAAATACACACGTGAATGTGCCTTGTGTAAAATGTGACTGCTGCTGTTGGAAGATTCAAGAACAATTTCCTACCTCTCAGACTCCGTCACATTCATTTTGTAGGTTCGCAGCGCCAAAACTTTTTCGCTTTATACTTCCAACTGGCCCGTTGTTACATTGTGCTGTTTAAATAAAGGATGTGAAAAAAAATCGCGAGTGACTAGGGAAAGCGACGAGGGACAAACCTGTGATGACTGAGCAGGGCTTCGTCTCCTTCAGCGGCTGTCAGGGGTTTGCAGCGCCCCTGGTGGCTCGTGTGTTGGCCGACGTGGTGTACACCGTATTTAAGATTAACGTGAGCACGACAGGACTGTGACCGAATTTACAACGTGCACAATAACCGTAAATTATCCTTTATATAAACTAATGGGGAGCTGAATATTCCACTGTGGTATCGTTGATATTCCCTGGTCCTTAGTCTCCATCTAGTGGACAAAACAGGAGGGTTTGTCTGAGTTAGTGTTCTTTTTTTTTCTTTCTTTTTTTTTTTACAATTAATTTTAGAACATTTCCCTCTCATTGTAATTCACTTTAAACTACACCCTCTGTGTGAAAAGTGTGTTATAAATAAAGTTTATTATTATTACTATTAATTTAACCTTGGTTATTTGTATAGAAATAACATAAAGATAGAACTTTGCAGTTTATTTGCAGTTTATCAGCTGTAGTCACAGATTACCAATTAAGTATATTCATAAAATACGATTTTTAATAATTATTTGGAAAACTAAATGGCATTATAAATGAAAGGTTAAGAATAAGGGGTGCATTCAAACAATTTATTTTTATAATTAAAGGAGCTCTGAAAACAAACTCTTTCTCTTATGCTCTATTGTTAACTCAGCCAGACATCAGCATGTGTACAGATATTTTTCATGTTCTCACCTGGACACCAGCTTTTATCTCCAAAGGTCTGTTTTCTCCGCACTTACTGGAAAATTTAGAATTCAATTTCCTGTAACATCAAAACTACTGCACAACTTTTCCCAAATGTCTTTGTAGATTATTGCACTCCAAACTCAGAACAGATTATTTTTTATTGCTGCTTTAATACTCTTTGGTTTTCATTTAATTATTTTGAATAAACTTTATTATTTATTTGTTCAGACAGTTTTTACGTTGTTTTTTTTTTGTTTTTTTTTTGTTATTATATTGTTCCTTTTCCTAAGAGTTTGGAACAACAGGAAACCTACTGAAACAAACTGTTTTAACTGAGTTAAGCTCCAGTTCCATTTGTGTGCAATTTAAAGCATTAGAGGGGCCTCTGTAAATCTTTAACCTTAAGTCTTATTTGGACAGCCTGAATTTTAATGTCTGCTTCTCAGTCGGTCTACTGGACAATTGAACTGAAACATTTAAGCTTGACATGTGGCCTCAGTCTGGATTTATATCCTTAAGAACACTGACATTTTAATGTATCTTTTTTTCTATGTAAGATGTCATTCCATTTGGGCCCCCAGTACCTCAGTGGTCAGACCAGGCAGCCCCTGTACAAAGGCCTTGCCCTTGCGGCAGCGAATGCGGATTCATTTCCAGCCTGCAGCCCTTTTGCTGCATGTCATCCCCTCTTTCTCCCCATTTCATGGTTTAGTCTGTCCTGTCTAGTAAAGGCAAAAAAAAAAAAAATCTTTTAGAAAAAAAAAATGACATTCCATTTCCTTAAAACTGATATTTTGAAAAGCTCAGCATGTCCAGATATTTGTTGACCAATAGACATGACTGTCCTTTAGTTACATAGCCTACTATACATTACAATTAGTAACCACTGATTTCCTCCATCAGACAGACTTCCGCCTTTTACCAAAGACATTATTGATGGCTTTGTCAATGGACTTGGAGCCACTGTATTGTCTGCGGTCTGCACGGTGCTTAAGATTCTCCATCACATGACAAATGACTTTTGTGAAGAGGTTGGATACCTCTGAGTATCCCTCTGCTGCAGACACCTCCTGGAAGTGGAAGTATTCTCCCTGAGTGTTTATGTTGGTTTTCACTTGGTGTTAGCTGGAGGTTGTGTCATGGGAGTCATTAAATGGTTCCAGTGAAGTGCAGACAGACGATGTAATGCAGCAAAGACATTGCCCCTGACTGTGTCCTCCTTAACTGTTTTAAATCTTTCTTACAATATGTTGGTAAAAGAAATGCACCATTCAAGGAACCTTAATCTTCTTTTTTCAAAAAACCCTAACCAAAATAAGTGTTCTTATCTATATTTTATCCCATTTCAATTACCATAAAAGTTTTTATAAAGTGTTCAGGGATTATTTATCCTGCTAATGAACTTGGAGGAGCTCTGAGGGTCCGTTCCCCAAAGATACAGCCTGAATCCAAAATCAAAAGGCCCTCAACACACCGTGATGGGTTCATGTAGCTTCTGTTTGACTACAAAGTGAAACTATATTTCACACAAGGATACTTCTGCTCATCCCAGTCCAGCATGTTGGAATGCAGTCCTTAACTTGCAGCATGCCACATTGATCCTCACCTTGATAGGCCTACATACATTCATCTCAGGAATGGGACTCATTAGCTCATCAAAGTAAATCCCTCAGCTCAGCTCCACTCCCAGCAGACTACGGTCACTCACCCCTCACAGCTCCCTTTGATCTGCAGCGGGATGCTTTTGGCGTTGAGGAAGGACAGTCAGTCAGCGATGTTGTACACCACCACAAATCCATCTGCCCAGTTCACAGGCTCCTCTAGGATACACCTGCTGCTTCCACTCTGACACAGCAAAGATGGGACGCGGAGATCAAACGCAGCACATCGTCTATCAACTGATCTGAGTGCAGAAGCTATAAAAGTTTTACACATGAGATACTTCTTGGGTTACTTTTTCTCCAACCTACTGCAGAAACAAAAAAAAAAGATGAGAAACATGGTGAGACATTTACCAAAATAAACAAGAGGGGGGCCAAAGGAGCTGCAGCACAGTCACAGAGCTCCTTTTGTATGAGACTCTGGAGCTTTGCAGTCAATAGAAAGTAAAAACTTTGGTGGTAAAGAAAACCATGTGTGCTCTCTGTAAACATATTCTGCTGCGTGTGCTCTCATCTATAGGGTACTACTCTAAATACCTTCAAACATAAATTCAATATCACAACATATTATGTGAACATGGATCAAATATTTCCAAGTTGAACTTCCTTTTATGCTACAAAGAATCTGCAAGTAAAAGTATGTTTGCTATAAAAGGTAAGATATGCTGTGAATCCAGTCTGAACCCATAAACGTTAATGCAAGTGGAGAGTTCAACACAGTCGATGAAAATGCACAAAGCTTCCTTATGAGAGGCAGTGAACGCAGTGTGGTGCCAGTTTAGTCAAACTATGGAACAATGATTACTCTAATTACTGTGCTGCATGATTGCTCATAGGGGGCAAACAAGCCAATTAATTTAGAGCAGAAGTGAAGAGGTTTGAAATTGTATACCCCTCTGCAAACTGTAATTCTATTACAGTCATCCAGTCTGTAAGATAAACACTGAGCGCTGGTGAAATGTGCACATCGCTGATTTCAAACATTTGAAAAGGACAGAGAAAGAGGTTTTATTGAGTCACATTGAATTGATATAACGTAATTAGTGTGAGGCCAAAAGAGACACAGTGGAAAACTCATGAGAGGAGTATACTGTATGATACGGTATCTTTCCATGATATAACAGCATTATTGGTTTAATGAGTATATTTACATACTGGCAGTGGAAACATTACTCTCCAATAAAATGTTTTGTCAGGAATCTCAGCAGAACAGCTGGGGCAAATGTGAGAGTAAGAGAGAGAAAGAGAGAGCGAGAGAGAGAGAGAGAGAGAGAGAGAGAGAGAGAGTCCATATTGTATAACACAGTATGATGTAATACAAACCTAGACATTTGAAATCTGACGTTTGTTCGGAGACTTCATGAAAGGTGAGTATGTGTCTTTATGCTGCTCATCTTTGTGCACAGACAAAAAATGCACATTGTGCATTAAATGTATTGACATACTTTTAATAAAACAGCATTTCTGAAATGAAATATATCAAATAATGTATCTGTAATAATGCAGAACATTAAGAGTTTTTGTCACTTATCAGAAAAGTGTTACATTTCTTCACACATTTAATATCAGAGTATAAAAGGAACACACTGAATGTCTTTTTATTTCATTGTATTTTGTCATATGTCTATGATGATCACACAGTACTGATATAGCTACTGATATTAAGCTATATATTAAATGGGGCAGCACAGTGGTGTGGTGGTTAGCACTCACAGCAAGAGGGTTCCTGGTTCGATTCCGGGTGGGGGAGCCCTTCTGTGTGGAGTTTGCATGTTCTCCCTGTGTCAGCGTCGGCTTTCTCCAGGTGCTCCAACTTCCTTCCACAGTCCAAAGACATGCAGGTTAACTGGTGACTCTAAATTGTCCGTAGGTGGGAATGTGAGCATGCATGGTTGTCTGTCTCTATGTGTCAGCCCCTTTGATAGTCTGGAGACCTGTCCAGGGTGTACCCTGCCTCTTGCCCAATGTCAGCTGGGATAGGCTCCAGGCCCCCGCGACCCTCAAGAGGATAAGCGATTAGAAAATGGATGGAAGGATATATTAAATGATGCTGAATATATTTTTCACTAGCAAACGTCTTGCAATAGGATCACCATACATAAATTTCCTCATATGAGGACATCCCAATTTAGATTTACCACACCTTATACTTCATTCTGCTTAACGTAGACCTGTCTAGTGGTAGTAAGATCACAATGCACTAATCGATATAAAAACAAAATGGCAGCCATCTCTGCCAAGTCAGTCTGCAGCTGATCTGACACAAAAGTAGACAAGGTCAAAAACCCAATCACAGTTTATGTATGAAACTTGTTCATTTATGATTGATAAGGTTTGTAGTTTGATATGGCAACAAATTTGACCAATTTTAGCAACAGTAACAAGCAAGGACACTGTTAATTAGAAAGTACTCATTTGAGGACACTGGGACTTTATTATCAATGACAATGTTTAGTTTTTTATA
Organism: Epinephelus fuscoguttatus; assembly: GCF_011397635.1. Lineage (NCBI taxonomy): Eukaryota > Metazoa > Chordata > Actinopteri > Perciformes > Serranidae > Epinephelus > Epinephelus fuscoguttatus. The sequence continues at coordinate 28,914,414 of NC_064753.1, read as the reverse complement.
CTAAGTAGGTCCTACTAATCCCAAATAGCTAGGAGAAATTGAAAATGCATACCAAACAAAAGTTCAGCTCTCAGCAGGATATGTATCCCCCTACTTCCATTGCTATTGCTCAGACCACACCTATCTTGGAACTTGACCTCATTTTTTAAAATGTCGACACGTTGTCCTAAACATGGTGTGCATTATTGTTTGAACACTCCAAATGTAATTATGTTGTTATAGAAAAAGAGTGTTGTAGGTGTACAGTGTGCCATGAGGAAATTAAATTCAAAAGCATTTCTTTTCCACTGCTTAAGTGACTTTTTACAGTGTAAATCGTTGAAAAAATAAATCAAGTCTGGTGTCTTGTCCATGAAAGCATAATTCAGTCAGGAACACTTAAGTCAAAGAAAATTTTATTTCCATTTGCAGTATTATATTTTGCAGAATCACTTTTGGGGCCTCTCTGCCCTTCCTCAGGTCTACGCAGAAAGCCTCTTCTTCTTCTGGAAAAGTTAAGGCAGAGAAAGCACACCTCTCTGCCCTTCCACATGCTTACGTGGAATGCCTTAAGGCAGTGAGAGCACACCTCTCTGCCCTTCTACGTGCAAACGAGGAAAGCCTGGCAAGAGCAAACCTCCCTGCCCTTCCTTGCACCTACAAGGAAAGCCTAAGGCAGAGAGAGCAACAGCAAAGACCCCCCAGGACCAGAGCAGAGCAGCATCAGTGACAAACAGAAATGACATTGATAAGTGAGACACAACAAGAAAAAGGAGGAGCTGGGGTGGAGGCGGGATGCAAAGCGGCTTGCAGAGGAAGCAGCAACAGTCGGCAGGCCAGAGCAGTTTAGGATGGTTGGGATGTTTGGATCCCTAGAAACAGGTGAGACCACAGACATGTTGTTGCAGAGTCTAACCCACGGACTATAAGATGTCAGCACAAGTTAAAAATGTAACATGTCAGTTGACCTCAATGAGGCACAAGGCCTCCTCCTCCCTCCAGTGCAGCACAAGACTCCAAACTTTGATTTCACAGACTGCTTCACTGGTCAGCTCTCATTTTTCTCCCATCGCTTCTCTGTCTGCCCTTTTCATTGTTCACCAAAGGCCACAGAGGTGTCTCATTATTATCCTGTAATGTTTTACTCCAAGTCCGCTGAATGAAAGGTCACAAACCTTATTCAAGAATAAAACATAACAAGAAGCCCCTTGACCAAAGCTGTGTACATACGACACCTTTGACTTATTGCTTTATGCATTCTTTGAAAAATAAACAGCAAAATTATTAGTTTAATATGAGTAAAAATTGCATGTTACCCTTTTTTTCTTAAAAAAAACAAACTGTCAAACTGCATTTGGACCGCATCTGTTCTGTGAGGTTTCTGTTATTTCATTTTAACAACAAAAATACTTCAACACACCAGGGATTGTCTTAAAAGCTCCAGTTTCTCCAGAAATTAATTTACCAAATAAGATACATCCATCCTTCTGTTGTGTGACTAAATCTAAAACAGATTTTCAGATATTGAAATCCAGCAGAAAGGTATTTTGTGCCATTAAGAACACTTATGAACTGTTCCCCTTCAAGTTGAGGCACAATCACAATATTGTTTTACATGCAATGAAACATTTTCTGCTCATTTTTAAAACTTTTTGTGCACAATATCTGGTGTGTGATGTGAGGCTGCATTTTGAAAGAATTGTGCTTCCTTTACTGAATGTTTAAATAAATTCACAGTGTTTGTTTGTTTTTTGTTGTAAATAAAGGTTTCTGTGATCAAGAAAAATCCAGAGCAGACAGACACCAGTGTCAAAGATTAAAGATAGGAGACACTGAGCATCCAAGTGCAGCAGTGGCTTAGTAAACTCTCATCGATCAACTATCATATCTAATTTTATATCATGACCTGAGAGCAGTCTTCCAGTAGGTGCTGCCCCTCAGGCTCCTCACTGCCCCATCAAAGCTCTAGCAGCCATGGCGGGTTGATAGATGGTTAAGGTCTGAGTTACAATCATTGTTACAGTCTGATGGGAATGCCTACCTTGAAGGCCATACTTGGAGCAAATAGGTGCCCGAACCTTCACCTGCCACCTCCAGCTCCTCCACCTCTCTGACAGTGATAACATCAGGATGTAAAGAGAGCGCCCTGAAACATGAAAGGTAGGTGTAACACCGATGGAAACATGGAGATGCATGAGATACTTCTGCAATCAAAGGTGCGTATGAAGAAGTGTTTATATCTTACTCTACAGAAAGATAGATAGCTGGCTAGCTAGCTAGCTAGCTAGATAGATAGATAGATTTCTTATACTATTTAATGACTGTCTTAATGACATATTATACTATGACCTTTTTTAAAACGTTTTTAAAAAACATACTCTACTATGACCTTTTCAATGATTTTTTTATGAAAGAGGGCCTACTATACTATGACCTTTTTGATGACTTTGTTTTTTTTAAAACCATACTACAATACGACCTTTTAAATGACTTTTATATGACAGACGATACTATCACCTTTTTAGGAAATTTCATATGACAGACTATACTATATCGTTTTAATTACTTTTTTATGACATACTATACTGAGACCTTTTTTATGAGTTTTTGTTAATGACATACTATACAATGACCTTTTTTTATGACTTTTTTATGACATACTATACTATGACTTTTTAAGTTTTTTTATGACATACTATACTATGACCGTTTTTATGACATTGTTATGACATACAATACTATGACCTTTTTAATGACTTTCTTATGACATACTATACTATGACCTTATTTATGACTTTTTTTATGACATGCTATACTAGGACTTTTTTCATAGTTTTTTGGTGACATGCTATATTATGACCTTTTTTATGACTTTTTTATGACATGCTATACTGTGACTTTTTTTAATAGTTTTTTTTATGACATACTATACTATGACCTTTTTAATGACTTTTTTATGACATACTATACTATGACCTTTTATATGACTTTTTTATGACATACTATACTATGACCTTTTTTATGACTTTTTTTATGACATGCTATACTATGACTATTTTTAATAGTTTTTTTAATAACATGCCATACTATGACCTTTTTTTATGACATACTATGACCTTTTTTCATGACTTTTTTTATGACATACTATACTATGACCTTTTTAATGACTTTTCTATGACATACTATATTATGACCTTTTTTATGACTTTTTTTATGACATGCTATACTATGACTATTTTTTTAATAGTTTTTTTAATTACATACTATACTATGACTTTTTTATGACAAGCTATACTATGACTTTTTTAATAGTTTCCTTTGTGACATACTATACTATGACCTTTTTTATGACTTTTTTATGACATGCTATACTGTGACTTTTTTAATATTTTTTTATGACATACTATACTATGACCTTTTATGACTTTTTTTATGACATACTATACTATGACCTTTTTTATGACTTTTTTATGACATAATATACTATGATTTTTTTATGACTTTTTTATGACATGCTATACTACGACTTTTTTTAATAGTTTTTTATGACATACTATACTATGACCTTTTTTATGACGTGCTATACTGTGACATTTTTAATAGTTTTTTTATGACATACTATGCTCTGACCTTTTTTTAAGACTTTTTTTATGACATACTATACTATGACCTTTTTTATGACCTTTTTTATGACATAATATACTATGATTTTTTTTACTTTTTTATGACATGCTATACTACGACTTTTTTAATAGTTTTTTATGACATACTATACTATGACCTTTCTTTATGACTTTTTTATGACGTGCTATATTGTGACTTTTTTAATAGTTTTTTTATGACATACCATACTATGACCTTTTTTTGACTTTTTTAATAGTTTTTTTTATGACATACTATACTATGACCTTTTTTTATGACTTTTTTATGACATGCTATACTGTGACTTTTTTAATAGTTTTTTTATGACATACTATACTATGACCATTTTTATGACCTTTTTCATGACATACTATACTGAGACCTTTTTATGAGTTTCTTTTAAGACATACTTTACTATGACCTTTTTTATCTTTTTTTTTTATGTCATGCTAGAGTATGATCTGCAGCATATTTCGGCTGTTCAGTAATGTCTGATATTCGCAATAGCTCTAAAAGTCAGATTTAGCTAAGCTCTATATTTTTTCCTTTGTGTTAGACCACATGATGTGAGAAGACTCCGCTTACTAATTGTTTCCGAAAAATATCACAAAGGTTTCAGAACCGATGAGGTTAAGAGCTGAATGCTGTGCTCAAGATGAATTTAGCTCACAGTTTCATCCATAACTCTGTTTGTGGTAAACAAGTCAACTCAAATAAACTGTACTAACTGATCATGAAGCTGTAGATGATTCACCCTGCTTTATAGCACGTACTGTCCCAGCTCATGTGCTCAGTAGCATTTTAAAACTGGTTGTTGCATTTTATTTCATAGAAATAATATTGCTAATTTTTACAGGAAAAGCTGCTACTATTTACTATATTTATTTATTTACTGAACCAGTAGAATGTATAATGTGTAAGATTTGGGGACATATACTGGCAGAAAAGGTATTTACTATTCATAACTAGGTTTCTTTCTTTAATCACATGAAAATAAGAATCTTGTTTTCATTACCTGAGAATGAGCTGTTTATATTTACATGCAGAGTGGGTCCTCTCCCACAGAGCTCTCCATGTTGTCCCTACAGAAGCCCAGAATGGACAAACCAAACACTGGCTCTAGGTAGGGCCAGTCGATTTTAGCAGTTCAGTCAAGAACACTTTTGTCCATTTGCAGTACCATATTTGGCGGCATGGCTCTATTCTGGGACCCATCTGCCTTTCCTGGGGCCAATGCAGAAAGCCTCTTCCATGCGTCTAAGTGGAAAGCCAAGGGTGGAGAGAGCAGAACTTTCCGCCCTTCCACGTGCAAACAAGGAAAGCCTGGGGCAGAGAGCACGCCTCCCTGCCCTTCCATGCGCCTACATGGAAAGTCTAAGGCAGGGAGAGCAGCAGAAAAGACCCCCCGGGAACAGAACAAGCATGAATGATAAACAGAAACGACACTGATAAGTGAGATACAACGTGAAAAGGAGGAGCTGGGGTGCAGGAAGCAGTAACAGTAGGCAGACCAGAGGAGTTTAAATAGGGCACCCTGAATGAGATTCTCCAACTGGTTGCATAGAAAGGAATCATATAATATATATATATGTCAGCTGACTCCTGTCCAACAGTCAGCTGCTCCATCAGTTGACTGGGCTGTTTGAGATCAGCTGATGTTGCTGGGATGTGAGCTGAGCTTGACATTGTGTCCTGTCTGAACTAATGTTATGCTCAATTTAAAAATTGCTGCGATTCATATTGAGCACTTGGCAGATGAAAAATAATAAGAAAACATATTTTTTTCTTAAATGCATTTTATTGATATTAATATATGTTCATTTATTGTTGACTGTTACAGTAAAAAATGAAAGAAAGAAACCAGACTGTGACAGAAACAGTAACTATAGTTTATCAGTCCTTCATACAGTAGGAAATGTTATCATTACATTTATTGATTTCAAAGAAAGTAACATTACATATACTGTATAATCACTACTCTTGACAATGATCAAGGTGCGCACAGACAATAATTTGTGCATTAATTACTCTTAATGTCAAGTAAGATCTATTGTAAGCTGCAGGAAGCAAGTAAAGAATATTTAAAAACAGGAAATGCTCTACAACAGTGAGTATTATAAAATGCTATATTTTCTGTCAACAGTGTGGCTCTACAAATAATCATCAATACTGAATGATATCAATACCTTACACTCTAATTAAGCCTGAGATATTTAGTTAATAGAGTACAACATTTCGCTGAAACACTGGTGGAACAAAAAGCTTACATAATGTATACACAAACTTAATTTATGGCTAAATGTCAAATTGTTCTTGGATTGTTTCATCTGGACATTAAATCCCCAAAGAACATAAAAATACATATGAGCTCTAACGTTGGTTACAGTGCCCTCAGTCACTCACATTCTGTATCACTCTGGTCAAAAAGACAAAGTCGATAGGTTTCACCGCTGCTTTTCATAAAAAGCTACTGAGACACATAATTATATCAATAATCAAACCTATGATAATTGCCTGCAATCATTTAGTAATTAAAATGACAAATATAGTAAAATAAAGTTCTATACAGTTACACATGTATAAATATGTCGAGCGTTTATGGTAAATATTTACCCATATCAAAGTTTCAAAGTGCTGTGTATAATCAGAGCTATGTTCACCTAAAAAAAGTACAGAAATCCACTTAATAAAGATGCAAAGTGAGATTAATAAACATCCAACTACAGCATCCCCTTTGTACAATATAACATCAGGTGTGTGATTTTAGGAAGTCTAAATATAAATGTAATTTCCAGTGCATCAAGAGCAAATCATCAAAGCCCAAAATATCATATGATACAGTAACACATACTGTATCATCTCACAATGATAGGTTGTTTTAAAGTTGCAGGAGCAACCCAACAAACTTTATTTGATTTGTCTTTTTTCTCCAGCGAGATTTGTGTCCAAATGTGTGGCATATTATGTAAAATTTTGTAAAATTTTCAAATCGGTATTTACACTTTGTACTTCCCTGATCAGTTGGATCAGCAGGAATAATAGTTGCCTCAGCATTAGTTAAGACTTCTGATATCTGAAGTATTGTTTCAGTATGTTCAGCTGCCATCGGGTGGCAGCACTGTGATATTATTGCAAACCACAAAAGAAGATTACAGAATGGAAACACTGTTGCAGCCCCTGCAGGCTGCTAAATAAAAACAGCATAATTACCCACAAATACAGCATATTTGTGTCCATGGCTGCACGCGAGCCACCTCTGGTTAGAAGTGCTGTCTCCTCGACTTGAGAGAGTGTCTCCTCTTCCTCTTCCTGTGGCACTGCTCTCTCCTCTCTGGCCAGGGGAAACCGCCCTCGGCGGTCCTGTAGGCCTCATCATACTCATCGCTGTCGGAGTCTGCATCAGCCGCGAGGAAAACTCTGTCTGGGAAAACTTCTTTCAGCCTGGAGGTGAAGAACGCCTCGAGGCTGCGGCCTGCTTGGGCCACCTCTGAGTCAGGCTGTGGTCAGAGAGAGAAAGAGCTGTTACACTCAGATCACTATGTGGGTGAAGTAAGGATTGTGAGACAAATTGTGCGATGAATACACACACACAGGATAAACATTTTTAACTTACATAATTGAACTTTGCACAGTTGTGGAACATGAGATAAACATCAGAAACAAACTGTTCTGATGAGTTATAATGTCGAGTATTCCTCTTGCTGAGTCTGGCCCTGATCACGGACAGGTCCATGGGCCTCTTAATGATCTGGTAGTAATGACGAGCCTGTGTGAACAAGCAGTGACATTTAAGACTTTTTAGATATAATTCACCCACACACTAAAGTTCTCTGTTCCAATGTAATTACCTCATAACTCTGCCTGCATTCAAAATACATCATATCAATGTTCCACAGATTGCATTATGTATCACTGTGACAAATGTTGCATTGCTACACACCTATTTGTAGGGTGCTTGCTTGAATCCTAATTTAAACCCAAGAGTGGATTATGAGACAATGGGCCCCTGGGCACAGATATGCAAAAGGCCCACCACTTCTCCACGGGAGCAAGACACAGAAAATTTTAGTCATTAGGCATCTTTATGTGATTTTGTGTCTCTTTACAGTTTATTTGCATCTGTTTGTGGTCTATTTGTGTCCGTTTGTGGACATTTTAGTCTCTTCCTAGTTAGTATGTGTTAATTTGAGTGACATTTTTTGCAGGCGAAGGCCGGGGGGGGGGGGCATGTCTAAACCAGGCAATCCTTGTTCTTCTTTAAGATAAATCATGCTTACACAATGGGTCAGCAATGCATAGCAGCGCTGTGTCTTTGATTAACTACAATTGCAATTTTTTACTGCATTGGTCACAAGCACCTGCTTTGGTTGGCGTGACATAAATGTTGTCATCCACCCAAGTCTGTCAGGGTCCATGTGGGCCCCTGTGCAGCCCAAAACTTGTACTATACACATGCTTAAGATATGAAATATATTCTCTTGTTCCACACTCCAGGTGGCGTATGCACCTCTAGCTGATTTGCCAAGAAGAAGAGGACAACACACGTTGGATGATTATTTTGAAGAGAGGTTGTGTGAGGAGATCGGATGTTACTCACACTTATTTAATTCATCTTTAAAGGAATGAACAAAAACAGCTGAGACAACTGGAATAAAGTGTGGATGGGGAAAGGCATACGTGTGGAAAGCCAGACTAAAACAACCCTCAATCAGTCCCTCTAGGATGGTGCAATGTTGTGATCGCAATAATGAACGCAAATTCAGCCGATCCCTGTGAATTCTGCACAGTGTTGCAATTTTGTTCAGTTGAGTCAACTTTACTGCAAATTTGACATTTTAAATTTCATTGTGGAGCTACATTCTCCAAGCCCCTCCTCGCCCCACTCTCTCTCTGTTTATCATGAGAATGCTGCTGCATGAGTGTGAGCTCTGCAACCAGGAGAACAGAGTCACACACACAGTGACAGGGCTAACTGTTAGCATTTATTTACGTTTATTACTGGGTGACATCACATTGTGCTGTGTTCGCCCATGCTAACCAGGCAGAGGTATCAGGAGGAGAGCGGTTCACAAAGATGGTTCTTCAGCCAGCCATCCAGTGGTGGATGATGCTGTTGATGCTCCCCAAACCATCACCAACAGTTTCTCATTCTATGGTAAACACTAAATGTTCAAAAAAAAAGGTTCTGGATCTGAGACAGCATCACATCTTTTTTTTCAGTTTTTACTTTCCTCTGCAAGTTCATTGCAGAGGAAACTGCGTAAAAATACTGCAACATGCATTGCAGTTTTTTAGAAATGCTGCCATGAAATCAGATATTTCAGGCTGCAGCAATCCCAAAAACAGCCAACAAAATCCTGTAGGGACCTCTCAGTTGTAGTTTGAATGTACCACATGTGTACAAGTCAGTGGCTGTCTATAAATGCTCAATACAGAAGGTACGTCCGAGACTTTCAGTATTATCTCCCTTTTGTATCTCATGCACGCTCACTATGCACATACATGTGTGAAAACAAAGGCAGAGAGGAGGGAGACTGCTAGCTGATGAAAACCTTCATTTTAACAATGCATACATTAAGATATTTTAAATCCAGCTTTGCTAAGAAGGAAATGCATTCAACGTGTTTATCAGCCCTCAGGGAAACATTGTGTTGTGGTGAGAAAACCTACATGTGAACATAACTGTAAATCCTGACAAATATAGCAGCAGTCAAAGTGTGTTCATGTACACTGCCTGAAACACAAGGAAAAACTCTTCATGATGTTGCTGTGTTCCTGTTAGTATTATGAAAAATAATGAGACTGTGAAAATGAATTCACCTTCTCTGTAACTGGACTGTAATAAAAGGGTGAGCACTTACAAGTGGACTGACGGGCTCATGGAAGGGAGCACTCAGGACGTTACTGAGGATCAGAAGAGTCAGCTGCTCGCATTTCTGCGAACCGAACATGAAAGAAAATGATGAATGCAGGAAAAGAAAACCAGTCATTATTATTATTATCATTGTTATTATTATTATTATTATCATCATTAATGCAGCCGACTAAATGGCCTACTCTCTGGTCACATGCAGGCAGCCCGTGTTGCAATGCGTGTTCTCCAGATGTTCTCTCATTCTCACAGTCGTACTCAACCTCTGGCTGCACAACGTCCCTGCACAGGCTGCACACCCAGTCGCCTCTGAACAGGATGGCAAACAACATTAGGTTAACAGTAACAACTCCAAATAAACAGTTTGGTAAGACATTAGAGGATACTGTTGAATGTACTGTATACATTTCAGGTTACAGTGTAAGAAACTTACGAGGGGAAGCTCAGCAGAGATGGGATGTGGCAGGACAGATGATAGACTTTTGGACAGCGGTCACAGCACAGCAGGTCCCCTCCAATTAGACACACAGCGCAGAAGTCCTCACTCTCCATCTCTGCATTATCCTGGTCAGGCTGGACTTCCTCCGTGCCTCTTTGAGCGGCAGGGTTTGCAATCAAAAGCGTCCTCGGAGCAGGACCCATGTGGGCCTCCTCTTCCAAGTCGGAGCGAAGCGGCTGTGGGTCGTCGGTTGTCAGTTCAGGTTCCGATTCTACTTCGAGCTCAGACTCCACAGAGCCCTGAGAGTCTGGAGGCTGATCGGATACAACCTCAGAGTCCGTCTCTGCCTGGAACCTGGGATCGTACTCTGGCTGGATGTCTGACTCGGTTTCAGCGTCACCTGATTCTGCATCAGCATCCAGCCCTTGGCCATCCTCTGATCCTGCCCCTGGATCTGATTCTGGGTCTGCTTCATATTCAAGACTTGGCTCTGAATCGGCTGCAATATCAGTTTCACCGCAGAGCCCCATCTCTCCTGCTGCCGCTGATTTATTCCCAGCCAGACAGTCAAGTTCAGCCTCAGATGAAGACTCTGCATGTGGGTCAGAATCTAGTGATGAGTCTAGCCGTGGGTCTGGATCAGCCTGAGAAACAACTGCGTCCTCTGAGACTGATCTGGGGTCAGAGTCAGAGTCCAGATCCAGTGCAGAGTAACTCTGTGGCACATATTCAGTGTCAGTGGACGGAGGCTTGGATGCTTTACAAGCGCTGACTCTCCCTCTGCTGTCAAACTCACTGTTGGTTAAGTGTGGGGTAGACTGATTATGGTTCTGTCGCTCTGCATATGGTGGCGCTGTGAGTAAGCGGGTGGTCCTAGTGGTCTCAGAGTTTCCAGTTACCCCCTATATTTACAACACAGAAGAGAAGACTTTTATCATATCTCATTAAATAATATTGGCTGTCTGAAAGCAGAGAGCTGAAATAAACAACTTTTAATTGTATAACATAATTGTAACATATGTAACATAATTTTAGCAGCGTGTTAACAATGATCTCTAGTGTTTTCTAACATGTATTAATTATTAACCCCACATCAAAAAACTGACGTACTGTTGGTCATGGAAAGGTATGAAATCATGTGGTAAGAATTTTTATATTGCACATGGTCTAACCTGTCTCTCTAGACCCAACAGTGTTGTGACGATACAAACTTACTTAAGACAAAGTTCTCAAATGGTAAATGTCTGAACACAAGCAGCCATACAAGATCTCTGACAGATTGTGCACTGTCAATTTACCTCCGTTCAAAGTGTTTGTTTTTGCAACTGACAGGTTCAGATAGTGTCTGACAACATTATGGGAGAGATTTTACAAGAAACTGAACATTTTACTTGAAGGTATCTACATAAGAGTGACATGACACTGTCATAACTATGACATGACACGGTCATGAACCTGTCATGAACATTATGTACATGTCAAACGTTTATGACTGCTGTCACTAAGTGTCATTCGGTTTTTGTAATGACAAGTTGACATTGTTTGGGTTGTCTTGATTATGACAACTTGACATTGATTAAAGTGACATTACCAGAAGTTGTCTTTGTTATGACAAGTTGACATTAAATTTGTTTGGGATTTCCCTATAATGACAACCTGACATTAACCAGGATGACATTACCAGAAGATGTCTTTGTCATAACAATAATAATCATTATGTCATCTTGTCATAAACACAAAAAGAGGTGCATTTCTTGTTAATGTCAAGTTGTTATGACAAAGACAACTTCTGGTTATGTCATTTTTATTAATGTCAAATTGTCATAATCAAGACAACCCAAACAATGTCAACTTGTAATTACAAAAACCGAATGACACTTAATGACAGTAGTCATATATGTTTATGACATGTACATAATGTTCATGACAGGTTCATGGCCGTGTCATGTCACTCTTATGTAGATACCTTCAAGTGTTACCCGTTTTTCTTTACCGTTTGTTGATTCGGTCTGGTTGTTAGTGTCTGAAACCAAGTCTCGCTTCAAGAGAAGTTCGGAAATCTCGCGGACTATACCATATTGTCAGAATCAGCTAAATTTTCAGCCATGACATTTTAAATATTTTAGATCACACTAAACTATGCTTTATGTACTCTTAACACAAAACAAATTCCCATTGCTCCTCTCTCCAACTGTTAGATTTCAAGATTTCAGATCGAGACTTATCCTTGAGCGAGACTTGGACGCAATAACAAACAGACCAGTGAGAGGTAAGGAAAAACATTTTATTTCTGTGTAGGGTCTTTTCCGTAATGTTGTCAGACACTTAGAGGAGCAATCTGAGTCTGTCAGTGGCAAAAACAAGCACATTTAATGCACAAATTACCGTAAGGATTACATTGCAGCCTGTTTCACTGCTGCGACTACTGCGGTCTCTCTCAGTGCTGGACCAATTTCAAAAATTTCTGTCTCCATTTATCACTTAGACACAAAAACATGGGAAAATAGGGTCCAGATTCAAAAATAAAGTTTCCCTTTAAATGTGACAAGGTGATAAGTTAATATGGCATCAAATCACCTAAAAACAAATTTTGGCACGGATGAAAATATGTTCTTTTAAATAAAAAAGCTTTTGTTTACTTCAGTAACTGTATCCTGTGGTGTTTTTACTGCTGTGAAAAAAATATAGGGTATCAAAATTATTAAAATGTATTAAATAAAAACAGTGACTATGACCCATAAAAGAATTCTGTAATCTGACTGCTTTGTAGGATTGTCTTTCCTCTACTGTGTGTAAAGAAGTAAGACATACTTCAGGTGCTGCATCATGCCAGGTTCTCTGCTTCGGGAGAGTTTCACTCCTCTCCATGCCGCTGTCAGGTAAAGGGTCACTCTGCCGACGTCCATGTGGGGGGAGCTGAGACACAAGTATTTTGAGACGTTCCAAGCAAACCACTGGGACCCTGGGCCTTCCTGCGTCCTTCTGAACATCTCTGTTACTTTAGAGGCAAGCAGAGAAAGAAAACCACATTGAAACCATATTTTCATGATTTGTGCATGAACAGATGTTTGACTTGGCAGCGGTTACACACCTGTTGTGGCTGTTTTTTGATGTCCTGAATTTTCCCTTGGCCTCATAATCAATCTCCTCATTTACATAAGTGAAACAATGATCTAAAAAGGAGAAAGATGATGAGCATGTATTCAGCAACTTCGTGTTTTATCTATTTGAGGATATGAGAAATAATCGCATAATAAAATAGTATGTTTCAGCACCTGGTTCTGTCTTATAGGACAGTAGAGGAGACCGGTGGCCTCTGGGGGGCACCATGTCAGACGATGTTTCCTTGACAACGCAAAGCACCCCATCTGAAGCTCTCCTCTGTCTGGGATCCATGCTGACATACTGAGAACAAAATTAACATTATGTAAAAAATATTAGTATATGTATGTACTACTACTACTACTACTACTACTACTACTATATACTACTACTAGTATATAACTGGAAGACTTGCTGAAGTTGGACTTATGACTCATAAAGTTGGAGGAGCCTCACCAACCCCAACCTCAAAATCCAATATGGCTGCTCCACATATCAACAATAGTGGAAGCTGTAGTAATATACTGTTTATTAGCACTTCTGTCTTACTTGCGTCTCATTAAAACAGTCACTGTCCAACTTCTATCTGTCGACATGTTGCTACAGTGTTTGTATGTGGAAAATACAGCGTGATGCTCTGTTAACAACTTGTATTGCTTGTTTTTCCCACTTTTTGTACTGGAACGCAGTAAACTCAGGTGTGATCATTATCAGCTCTGACCTCCAACTTTTGTTGTAAATGGAAGACAGCATTATTTGTCCAGAAATGACTTGCAAAAGATTTTTTGAAGATTTATAAAACCATGCACTCTTTTGATTGATGCTGAAATTTGAATTTTGTCAAAACTGGTTGGAAAAAAATTGGCATTACATTCATTTACTCTCCTGACAGACTATCGAAATATATTTGTATATGTAAAGCTACAGACTTTAAAGCCAGGGTTCAAAGTTCATTGTTGCCATTATTTTTTTTCCATTTTTTTTAAGTAGTCTAGTCACTTAGCATGGCACCTCTAAACACTGTTAGACTCACAATTAAAAGTTTTTTTTTTTTTAAATAAAATAAAAATAAATCGATGCAGCAGATACAGAGATATCTTTTTAAAGCCTGATTCCTATATTACCCACAATTCAAGGGCGATTATACTCACTGTACATGCTGCCACTTGTTGTCATCATAAGACAACACAATGTTTCCGCAGTTATGCAGATGACACACAACTGTACATCTCTGCTGAACCAAACAATGCTGCAGCCATGATCTGCATTACTACCTGTCTTTTGGCAATAAATAAATGGATAAGCAATAATTTCTTAAAGTTAAATGGAGACATAATAATAATAATAATAATAATAATAATGATAATAATAACTCCCTGGATTAAATCTGAAGTTGTTTCAAGTCTTGGTGAGAGCCTAGATTCAGATCCAGCTTCAGGTCCCACATTAACAAGGTGAGGAAAACATGATTTTTCCACATCAGAAACATCACTAAGGTACGACCATTTCTGAGAGAAAAAGATGTCTTTATTTCAAGCCGACTCGACTACTGTAACACACTTTTTACCGCCCTCCCAAAAAACACCACTGAGATTCAAAGAGAGATTCAAAACTCTGCAGCTCGGCTACTAACCACAACCAAGAGAAGAGGGCACATCAGGCCAGTCTGAGCTGCTCTGTACTGGCTTCCTGTTACATTTAGAAGCTCCTCCTTCTTGTATACAAAGCCCTAAATGTGCTGGGACCGAGCTACATTGCTAACTGCCTTGTTAACTATTTATCTCCAAGAACACTGCGATCATCTGCTGCTGGTTTACTGGAGGTTCCCAGCAACAGCTGGAGGAAGATCAGGGATGCAGCCTTTGTCAGTTACGCCCCAAATCTATGGAACACACTACCTGTAGGTATCATTGAAACTAGCTCACTAAATATTTTGTAAGAAAGCTATAAACATATCTGTTCACTTTAGCCTTTAACTAGCTTTGACTTCCTGATACAGGTCTGAAACTCTTTCTTTTACGCTTTCACTTTATATTTACGCTTCACGCTGCTGCAATCTTCCTTGATTTTATGATTTATAGTTTTACAAGTTTATAATTTTATGAGCTTTTTATGATTTTATTATTAATAATGCAACTCAACTATCAATTATATTCAAGAAAATAATTGACACACTAATCAATATTGAAAACAGTAGTTTTTTGGAGCCCTTACTCTTTCAGTGGAACTGTGTATGACAGGAGAAAGCTGATCTGTTATTACTACTCCTTGTACAAAAGGCCACCACCACTGTGATCACCTCTATTCTATCTGACAGCCGAGCTGCACTTCCTCCCCATGTGTGATTATCTTCTGTTGCGGGGTTACCTTGGTTGCAGCCGCTGCCTGTAGGCCATGAGCGCATCCTGTGGGCCTCTCAGTGTAGGAGCTGGTGGATGGAGCTGCCAGTTCTGCCGGGATGCTCTGGGAGCGTCTCTCCCTCCGCGTGCACGTTAAACTAGGGCTGAGCCTGCTGCTCTGCACGTCAGGCACACGCTCGTCGGCTGTCACCGACACCTCCAGGGATGTGGATCTCTGTCAGAAACACAAACATGCAAAACTGAGCAGGTTTCCGAGCTGCATCACATGCACAGATGCCCCTGCTCATGCCGTTAACAACAGACAGGAGAGAAAAGGAGTGGGATGTGCGCAGTGGAAACAACCTTGAAGCACACACAGGCACAGGCAGCCACCAAATGAACAAAAACATCATTCAGAGCCTGTTTTCAGACCGTTTCTAAACAACTCAATCCTTACAAACACAGCTGCATATATTACTGTTATAGCTCAGGCAATAAAAGGTTTGGTTACCACACCAATTATGACATGCAAATTCCCTATTAGGTATGCAGTGTGGCCATTTGATTAAACCAGAACAGCAGCCACTCACTACCACTCTCTCCTTCTCTCTTTTATCACAATTAAACTAATGCAAGTGTCCTGAAAAGCTCCTTTAAACACCTCAGCTGTGTCTTCAGCTAATGGAAGCAGGGGGGCTGACAAATCATTTAGCACTAGGTTCTTTTTTAACACGTCCCACCTTCCTCTTTTTTTTTCCTCTTCTTTTTCTAGTGCACCATCATACATATTCAGGCCAGGCTGACACCGAGCACGTGCTCCTAAGTATTATGCGATTAAAACACTTACCTGATCCGTGCCCCTTGGGAGAGGTATGCGGGATTCAGACTGTAGAGGAAAATAGACTATAATCCCTCTCTCTGGAACGATGGAGAGGTGTAGGAATTTATCTCAGAGTGCAAACCAGAACTGAAATCAAACTGGCAGTTCCCTCTATTCCCTAAGCGACTCATTAATGACAGGTTAAGTACATAAATGACTGCGCCCAAGTGGTTTTATGTCGTTTTTTCAGATGCTCCGTGACTTCAGAACGCGAAAATAATACATCTTTGTGTTCGTAAACATGCACCCTGAGAGGTGATTACGTGGCTGCTCAAACCTCTGGCATCAAGTGTGGTTGTGCTGAACAGTGCTCTGCTGGTTTTGGGGATGCACTGCTACGAAGAGCTCAGCTTTAATTGTCAGAGCAGCTCTTTGTTTCCCCATCATCCTTTCTTCATGAAGGCAGGAGCACATTTCTGTTGCACCATCTGTTTTCAGGCTAGCTGTCAGCTGCGGGAAGTGATCATTCTGGCATTAAAATAAAGCACTCTTTTAGTTTCAGTCGTTTACAGATATTAATTAAAACTGAGTGCTGCCTCAAATTCAACACTCACTTTCAGAAATATACACTCACCACTTCCCATATGTGAAACGTTTTCCTGTTGGCTTTTGATTTGACTTAATGTCACTACATGATGCTTCTTTCTTATAATGGCTTTGTTGCCTTTGTCTTTTGTTCTTTGTTTGTCTGAGCAAGTGTTTGAACATCTGTGTTTTATAGGAAATGGGCCTGACTCTGACTGATACACTGTGGTTTTTGAGAAGTGTGTATAAACAGCGCTGTGTGGTTCACCATGTCATGAGTTGAGAATTGGGTTCAAATTTGTTTGAGGCCATAGAAACTTTGCAGAACCACGTGTGAAACGAGTAACCGAACACTGAGGTGCACAAAATCCCACCGCACGCTTCGCTTTGATCTCACAGTAGCTGTTGATGCTGATAAACAAATACGCTCAATCTTTTTAACAAGACTCACAACTATGTTGCTTTTATCGCTTCATGAAATAACATTACAGACCAGTATTGGCTAATCGCAAATATATTGCTATGACGGTCAATGACAGAAAATGTTTCAAATATTTTACAGGCCGCACTTTCACGCAAAGTTTTTCTTGATTCAAGACAAATGTGTTTTTGTATTTAATATGTGTTACATCCTTCAGCTTTAAAATATGAACATTTAAAATAGATTTGCTCACACAGTTTATCATAAATAGGCGCAACTTGTGCGTAAGTACACCTCAATTGATGCTTAAGTTGAGTCAGTTCAGTTGTGACATATGATCAAAAGCCCCAGAGCAGCTACTGAGTGGAGCTTGTGGTAAGACAATGTAAACGGCTAATTATATTTTTAGGTATTTAGTGTATTACTTTCATTCTAAGCAGACTTCACTGTTGTTTCAGTGCATGTCGATGAGGTGGATGTCTACTAGGTAGATGGGTAGGTTACTGAGGAGGAAGTGGGTATACTCTCCTTTATATTCCAATGACTTTGACTACTTTAACTGAAATCAAACAAGACAGAGGTGTACCCTGTATACTCTCAGCTACACCACTGATTGTGATATCCAGTATCAGTCAGGGTCAGGGTCAATAGTAAACTTAATCTCTCACCCTGCCATCTCTGTGGTCTCTGTGGATCAGCGCAGGTCTGTTCCTCTGCAGCTCTTTTCTCAGCTCTGCTGCAGGAGACACATGGAGCTGCTGCTGCTGCTGCTGGACAGGACTCTGCTCCCTTCTGTCCTGCTGCAGCTCCACATCCAGCAACTCTCTGCTTTCAGCCGCTGCTGTTTGTCCACGAGCCTCCTCCACTCTGCACCTCTCCTCCCAGTTCTCCTCAGTCATCACATCTCTATCCACAGCTGTGTGGCTGAGATCCTGCGGCAGCTTCCCCTGACGCTGGTCTGGCCCGCTGCTATCTGCGCTTGGCTGAGCTTGACTGTCTGGAAGAACTTCTCTCTGGTGTTGGCGATAGAGATAAGATTTAGTTGGAGCCTGGGGCTGAGACGCAGCTGCAGCAGCAGCTTGAGGCTGGGATGTAGATCCTCTGCTGCAGTTGAGCTGGATGGGCCCCATGACTGGGGCAGGTGATGAAGGAGGAGGACACTGCGATGAGCTGTCTGGGTCCCAGCACCTCTGGAGCTGTTGGCTCTGGTGCAAGGAGGCAGAGATAAGGGCAGGCTGAACACAGCTGGAGTTATAAAGAGTTGCCTCCAGCTGGCTTTTCTCCAAAGTGGACAGATCAGGCTGAGGGGGAATGCCATGGAGGCAACACATCTGGGGCTCGCAGCAGTTCTGGTACCCACAGCCTGGTTCTCGTCCTCTGTGACACACGGATGGCAAAGCCAAGCAGGTGATGGGCTGAGGCCTCAGGATACTGGAGCAGGCCAAGCCCTGAGGATAAGTGCAGTTTCCCCCTTCAACAGTCAGCTGGCCTGCAGAGAAACACAGTCACACTAAGAGCTCTGCTCAGAGATTGATGTAATGTGTCACACAAGCAATACTTTCATGCAGAAGATGTCATTTTATTCTAATGCATTCACATTTTTATTGTGAGCTTATTTCAGTTTAAACCTCATCCTGAATAATGAAACTTTGACTGTAACACAAGCACTGTATCTCAATTTAATAACACTCGTTTTACCGAGAGAGGAAATCTGCTTCGTCCAGTAACTTGCATCCCAGTTGAATTTGATCTTGACAGGACTCCAAGAGTCTGAGTGGACCGACGACTCAAGCAGTTGCTGCATCTGGAGAGAAATCTGACAGAAGAATATTCATTCTGTTAATGAAAAACAAAATGATTCCTGCAACACTGCTGGTGATTTCCATGGTAACAATCACAAAAAGTAAAGGTGCGCATAAAAAACACTTTTGGATAATGCTAGAGTGCTGGAGTTACATCCTACACAAAAAAGCACCAAACTTGAATTTAACTTTAGGTTGATAGAGATGCAAATAATTCAGTATTGCAATTCCATAAAGTTACAGGTGTCACAAGAGATGTACAAAATAACCATCAAACTTGAGATGATATCTCACCAAGATATCTCGACTTTAATCATACAAGTTGTCTCTTAATATACCCGCCCTGCCTGGTAAATGCCTCCATCTTTCAGACGCCATGCTCACAGTTCATAACTCAGGCCTTTTCTTTAAAATGTGTAGTTTCCAAGCCCTCTAGAAACTCAGGGGACATTTTACATCTGCTTTTACAAGCTGAGTAGTGCTTTGTGTGACCAGTTTTGGGGAGTAACTAGTTACATGTCACAGAGTTACGTAATTAAATTCTAAGATAAATGTAACTGTAATCGGTTACAGTTACTGACAAAAAAAAACTGTAGTTAAATTATGAGTCAAAATGTTGGTGATTACATTGGGGCTACATCCTTAATATATACTTCTTGTTAAAAAGCCTATTATATATGTATAAAACAACATTGATTCTGTTTTCACTGTGCATGGATGTCTTCTTTTGGCATATTTACAGACAAGGCAGGTCAGCAAAACCGTTGGGAGAAATTTAAGTGCAGCACTTATGCACTTAAATTTTTAGGACTTTTTAAATGTATTGTCCATTTTAAATAGGACTGACTCAAAAGCTTCAAAGCTTTAATTGCTGCCATGGTAATTAATGTTCAAATCAGTATTCAAATAGTTTGTTTTTTTAAAATATAGATATAGATAAAGATATAGATATACTGTAAAGCTTTAATGAAAAGCCTAGTCCCAATTATAGGCCCAGTCTTTTTCATTCGTCTGGTGTAGCTACACATTTTGACAAATAAACCCTGTCTTGATTAGACGTCTCCTCTGGTTGCCAAGCAGATCATTTTAATGTAAGTTCTTTGGATGTATAAAACCACATTGTTCACTACCCACTGAGCTAATGTTAGTTAGCTGTTTAGATCATGCATACAAACAGAAATGTTTGAACTTTTGTCTCTATGGAGATGCGACACATTATTACCTTGGTTCATTTCATTTTACTGAAACCATGAGCACCAGAGAAGACCGTAATTCATTCAGATTTACTGGCATGATGAAAGAACAAGTGGTGACTCCCTTTTTCTGAAGCTGTCATAAAGTCAGAATATGTGTCCTCAATTAACCAGTAAGTTATTTATATTCCTTCGTATGGATCCATCGATCAAAATAATCAAAAGTGTTTTTCATAAAATGAATTCCAGTTACTAATATTGTTTTAACAGGATAAAGTAGTGTTGTGTTGCTATGCTGGGTGCCGTGAAAAAAGTGTCATAACACATAATTAGTATGTTATCTGAAGCCTAATTCTTATACAAGTAATATTCATATGGGTTCAAATAACCAATTTGATTGTATTTCTCATCTAGTGTGAAATGAATATAAGGCCTGTCCAAAAAAATATAAGCCCATTGAGTCCAGTGGTTTAAGCAAATACCCTGAGCCACTGATTGAAGTTTTACAGTAGATATAGATATAGATATATAGATTTATATGCATTACCCCCAAAATCCCACGTTGCTCATAAAGTATGAAACAGTATCCAACATTATTCATTATGCAATAACATTGATTATTATTAGTTATTCTCAGACAAGTACATATAAAACTAAAACTAAAACTAACTTAAAGTGTTAGTTTTGTGACTTTGACTCGCTTTCACCTATCGTCAGTCACCAGCATTCCAGCAAGACTGAAACTGGGACCGTTTGACCACACGCGATGCGCTAGCACGATGTTGAAAAAGTCAGGTGACTACAATAGATTCAAAGTCCGACAGATATGCCAAAGTAAACTGATATGTATCACAAATCTACAACAAGCTTGGCAAATGACGTACAAAAAACAAAGTGGCTAACTGTCACGTTATTTTAGGGGCATCGACTGAAAACTCATGTTTAAAACAAGTCTGACTCATGTACTTGTCTTTTACCCGGCCTGCCCAGTGAAGCTTCAAATACTTCTCACTAAAGCTTCAAAGCCCAAAAGCTGATATTCAGGACGACCCTAACTTTAAAACATTTGTTAGAAAAGTAATTAAAAAGTAATCAAACGTAATAAGTTACGTTACTTTGTTTAAGTGATTAAAACAGTTGTATTATCTATGACATTTTTAACAGGATAATTAGTCATCTGTGACCTGTTACATGTCAAAAGTGACCTGCCCAACACTGCCTATGACTACTGAACTGTAGGTGTAGATTCGGTGGAGTTCCCCTTTAAATACAAAGAAATAAAAGAGGCATCAGAGATTAATTAGTGGTTCCTCACAGGACTGTGTGTGTTACAAATAAGACAGTCTGTTGAGTGTCCTGCCAGCGTACCAGAGCTCTGCTGAAAAGCACCGGGCCTCTGCAGTGGTGGGTCGTAGCCCAGGTGATGAACTTCTGAACGTGGTCCAGCTGGCCACATATCTCTATTGCCCCCTGCAGCTGGTCCTCCAGACGCTGCTGGAAGTCTTCGGAGATTTTCTGTTAGCAAAAAAAACAACATGAACTTGCATCCAGTGATTACTGGTACACAGAGAGTCATAGCTGAAGTGTGGGCTAAATCAAAGCTCTTTTTTTGGACAGATGTAGCTCCTGAGATGTTGTCTTAAGCAGCTTTGACAGATTATTATGGGTTCTCGTTTGCTTGCTTTCAGGACTGATTACATCACGGCGGTTACTGATTCTTTGCGTGTAGATTCACGGCTGGCTGGGCGATAAGAAGGAAAGAGAAAGAAAAAGTAATTACCTCCAGTTGCTCTATTAATAGGTTGGCTCGTTTGTTAAGCTCGTTCATCATAATCATCTTTGCCATTTTAATCTGGTTCTCTGCCTTCCTGTGTGCAATCTTTACTCCATGAAGTCTGTGGAGACAGAAAGGAGAAAATAAACGTCTGAGAAAAAAAAATGCCAAATGCAGACGAAGTGAGCAGCATTCCAGACATTAATTTATGCATTAGCTTGCTATATTTCACGCAAATTATTGAGCATTTGTGGCAGAAGCTGCTCACACATCAGACTATGATTACGGCATGCACACACCTGTCCTCTATCTGCTTCGCACTGTTCTCCACTGCAGACCTCCTCTCATCCACCTGCACCATCAGGCTCTCAAACAGCCACCGCTGGTCCTGTAGGGCCTTCCCAATCTGCACCACCCTGAACACATGAGAGATCACAGCACTAATTTATTCTTTGGGCATGAAGAACACCAGAGTTAAAATTGTTATCCCCGGGGACCAGACATTATGCAGGTGACCTTAGACGCTGCTACTGTACCGCAACATCACAGCAAACAAAAGCGTATGAATACTTAATAGGTATTAAGCGAGCCAAGGGTAGTGTATGCAGATGCACATGATAAAAGTGACAAGGCAGTTAAAGAGAGTTGTTGTTGCTCGGAGGAAGTTTTTAACCTGCGGTTAGCCCTGCTCTGCAGTGTCCTTGTGCTGTGTATCTGAGGACTGACCTGTGGTTTTTGTGGGAGGACAGGTGACAGCTGCTACAGCACAGAAGGTCACATGACTCACAAAACAGCTCCAAGGGCTCCTGTCTGTGAGAGTGGCACATGAGGAGGGAGCAAGGATACGACCCCGGGCCTAAAAGACAGACGGAGGAGGGCGGAGGAGGGGGAGAGGAGAGCGTGGAGCATCAGCAACAGTCGACAAACAATTTACACAAACAGCTAGAGGAGTGTGTGTGTTTGTGCATAGTGTTGGAAGTATTTGGAGAGGACAAACATCAGCAGTTCTAATAACTTAAAAGTCAGCAAATACATTTATTAGAGGAACTTCATTTAATTTGATAAGTTACAGAAAATGAATGAATGGATGAATAAGTTAGAATATGTTTGATTAATCGCACAGTTGGTTTGAATATCAGCACTTGCACAGTTTATTTATTACTTACAACAGGACAAATGGATTGAAATGAATATAAATACAACTATATAAGTGCAAGCTAAAAGTCATCTTAACCAGAGTGATTTAAAGTGAGCCAACAAATTCAAATATGATAAAAGTCACATAACTGGAGCCTATCAATTAAAGATGTAATGATATGTCAATCCGGACTGATATATTGATTCAGTGATCAACAGTCCGATACCACTGATGCAAAATTAAAACACTGATACACATCTTCATCTTTAAGGTACACCTTTTTTTTTAAATTCTCATGACACATCTCTGTCAGCATTTCCCACCAAGCACGCCTCGTTTATAAACTTACAAACAGTGCTAGCAGCATGTGTTCGGCAGATAATTCTAAGCAGCCATGAAAAGACAATGAGGATTTTTACCCATCCTGGCCCCCTGAATTAAATCCAATCGAAATTGCATCATGGCAGACTTTGTGATATCAGCAAATATCATATATTTGTCCAAACAATCGATATAATATTGTATTGTGATGAAAACTTGTGATTTACACCCCTACTCAATGTGTTGTCAAAGCACTGGTTCTGTAAAATACACTGGATCTCATTTTTACAGCATAAACAAGTTGAATTGTTTATTTTTTGACTGATGGTTTAAAAGTAAAAGGTTGTGCAGTAATGGGGGGTTATTTGTTATAATGCTGGACTATATTTTGGCCAAGAAATAGTCCAGCACATAATCTTTGGTTTTACACAAATTAAAATATAACATGTTAATCAGTGCGCTTTAGAGGTTTGTTAGCTGTGCCTCAGAGCAGTGATTTCCAACCAGGGGCACACAGGGTGTATGGAAATACTGTGGGGTACTTCTACTGATTAAAAAAAACAAACAATTTGATTAGAAAATTAAAAAAAATAGTATATCCATATAGATATATAGATATAGATATATAGACATATTGAGTGTGTATGAGAAGTAGTTAGCAAGTGAGCAGAGAAGTCTAAATAGTTCAATAAAAGCCACGTCTGAATATTTAAAAGTAGCTAAAAATAATGAATATACAGTTTAAATAATTAGCTAACTAAAATTAATGTATAAATGATTGGAAGAGTTTACTGAAAGTAATGAATATGTAGGCGAAATAGTTAGCTGAACATCCAGCTTCTGCTAACGAAAGTACAAATGCAAACCTGACCAAACTAACCCTTAATGTTAAGAATTTAATTGTTTGAAAAAATACTGTCACAATATTGTAAAATATTGTAAAAATGAACATATTTGGAACCTGACGGGTGGTGTTGATGAAGGGGTACATGCCCTGAAGCACAGCCATACTTTGTAGGGTTCACATTTAAAAACATAAATTGAACATTATAATCAACACAAATAGCAAACATGAGACATATGTCAAAAAATAACAAGGGCTGTCAAAATAACATGTTAAAAATTTTAAAGCTGATTATTTAAGTTCTGTGGTGCCCTTTGACCCGGTGCGTCATTGAAGGCCACAGTGGCTTTGTCACATGATGGTGAACAGAACATTTACATTTAAAAAACGTCCAGATGGAACTGTTGATAGGAGCACCGTTCTCTGCAAATTCTGCAGTAACGGAATTTTCATACCTTCTGAATACTTAAAGCCTGAAATATCACCTCAGAGCAAAGCATTTAGCAGCAAACCCAGAGTCCGAGCTAGCACAGCTTTTGATGCTAGCGCTAGCAGCCAGTCTCGTCAAGCCACAGTTGACCAGGTGACTAACTAACTCCCATGCAAAATGGATTGCAATAGACTGCAGACCAGTTTTGGTGGTAGAAATTTTTAAAATACTGTCGCAGCAAAAGTTTCGATTAGAAGATTATTTTCGATTAATTAATCACAGAGCATGTCATTAATTAGACTATTTTTTTTAACCACTTGACAGCCCTAAAAATAATATTAATAAGTACATAAATTGATTTGTGTATGTAGGAATAAAAACTTTTACTGATGTCTCAACATAGTTCCCAGCCAAACCTACAAATCCCCATTTACATCCTACAAACATGATGTTTCAAGAGGTGCTTGTAGGCGGATTTGTAACCATTGGATGGAGCTGTTTATCCCCATCTGTTTACAAACTCTCACACAACTTGGGCAGTATAATCCAAGTCTCATGTATCCAGTCGTATGTTCAGTAATCTCGTTTCCAGCTCTGATAAACCCACTGTATGCTACTTGTCCAGCATCATACAGTAATTACATCTGTGCTGTCTGTGTAACAACCTGAGTTAACCACAACAACTTAACAAAGCAATAATATGTCAGAGCTGTCAGCTTTTTTGTTCCTCTTCTGCCTCCTAGTGGCCAAACATATATTAAAAGCACTATAAAGTAAATAATCAGGGTTGGTTAAACTTTACTATTGAATACTGAACTGAAAGTGAAACTTAGCTGTGCTCTCTTTGAAGTCAATACCAAGTTTCTTTTGTGAGAATGCATGTGTTTGTGGAGCACTGCGCATACGACTGGATAAGTGAGCCTTTGATTACGCTGTGCGAGAGTTTGCGAACGGTTGTTCACAGTTTTCCATGGAGGCTTGCGAGAAAAAGCACATTTTCTTTATGATTTCATAATAACACTGAATGAATGATTTGCAAATGGTCATTTTTGTGGGTAAGGTGTTCCTTTAAGCACATTATCCAGAATATTGAACTATTTATTTTAACACCCAACCCCCCATTTTGGGTGTGGTTTGCCTACAATGAAACAGTGGACAATTTTTGATCAGTAGACCCTTGAAATGTATTTGGGCACAGAGTATTCAAGGCTTTATTAGAGTGCCAGTTATTTAGAGACTATAGTTTTAGTTGTATACTTTGCTATACCTGGATTATTTGGGCCTTCTTTTTGAAAATAACCACTACGACTGAAAGGTTAAAAGTCTATTCTCTCAAAACATGTGTTATGTCTTTATGTTTATGTGGCCTTTTGTAGTATGAGCAGTCTGTGAAACTTAAACATGGTGCGAGAAGTGGGACAGAGGGTGAAAAGTAACCCGTGACGACTTTTATTGACATGCACCTTTCAAACCAGCTGCACTTTGATACAAAAACAATAATACAGCTGCGGGAAACAGGCTGCAAGCTGAGGTTTCAATGAGACTGTGTTCAAGAGTGTTGAGATGTCAGCGAACAATATTTCAATGCTGTCCAATCTGCCTTTGATGCACCGACCACACACACTCAAATCAATCTCTCACACATTTCTAAATAGGTCACTGTAGAGACTGTTGGCCCACAGAACGTCTGTCTAACAATAGCTGGATGCGGCTAATGAACGCAGCCCTACTGCTCTCTGCTGGCCGGCTCACCTCAGCCAACCCCCCTCCTGCCTGCACATTATCACACCTCTCTGTGGTGACAAACTGAGCATCGCCCCGTGTGTGCATCAACCTGATCTGACTGACCACATCCTGTCAGTCAGAGCAGTCACACAGCTTTTTCTCACAAGTACACAAAGCAAACAGTAATGCTCCCACATCACAATACAAGTGTCCAGGACTTATTCTTTATGATTTGACAACTTGTGCCATGCAGACCTGCACAAGCAGCTGGCACCAGAGCTGGCAGGCGTACTGGAGGGTCTTTAAATAGCAGCACACTAATATTAGCAAAAATGAAATCATGCGAGCAGTTTAGAATCTGGGCCACGTGTTAAAGAGAGGTGTAATAAAGCACAGGGATCTCCAAGAACTATTATCAACCATCGCCACTATCATGCATTATTCATTGCAACCGTTCCTACAGAGACATGATTATGAAACACAACAACAGAGAGAAAACAAAGAAGCCACAATGCACTTTGTGGTGACAGAGAATCAGACTGATAATATGTCGCACTGGCCTGGAAAATTGAGGAGTCACACTCTTGTAATGTGTAAATATCTTGCCTTGTCCAGTTGGAAGCAGGGAGCTGGAGCCTCTCTGGTGCAGGTCAGGACACTGGTTGGCACTGGCCCTCTGCTGCTGGTGCATGTCTGCGTACTGGGAAGTGGCAGGGGCTCTCTGATGCTGATGCACATCTGTGCACTGGTAACACAGCCACTTGTTGCAGAGCGTACACAAGCTATGTGCAAGTGTCGGCACTGAGCACTCTGAGCAGCTCTGAAAGATGCACAAAAATATACAGTGAACACACACTCTCTAACACACACACAGGCCCATGTGACAAAAAGACGAGGTGGCATATGTCAGAAACATTTGTGTTGCTGCTTTACTGTGGGCAAAATCACACTTCCAAGAGTTGTTACTTGTTCTTATGCTTGCAAATGCCTCAGAGACTTTCAGAGGAATGAGAGTGAAACCCAGCCTGTGCTCCAGCATCATTTGAACGCAGGCAAAATCATTTCAATACTGATTTAATTCTACAACCACCTGGATTTAAACATTATGATGCATGTAAATGTTAAAAAGGAAAGACATACAATCTGTTAAAATCAGGATTTTGGCAATTTCTAAACCAGAAAACATGATGGATCTGATGAAACTACTGTGTTTACATCTAATTTTGTTCAAACACAAGCAAAATAAAAGAGTATGAAAGCTATCAGATGATGCACAGTGCAGCTATTTTCACTTGAGTTATACCTTATTAATCCCTGAGAGGAAATTCATCCTCTGTAGTTGACCCTTCCTACAAATTTAGGCGCAGAGCACAGCGCCTCGGGACAGAATCCAGTTTAAAAACCCAATTCCTTGTCCAAAGGCAATAGCAGGGGTATCCCTAACATCAAACACGTCTCTAAGGGTGGAAAGAGAGCAACACAAACATAGGAAGCATGCCAGCTCTACACAGAAAGGCCCAAAATGCCCTGAAGGGGTTCAATCACAGGATCAACAGTGCAAACCCAGAAACTGCTGCACAAAATAAACAATCTCAGGCTGTGTCAAGATCAGGAAACAATGCTGAAAAACAAACACCTTACCTTCTCCATTTCAGTGCTCTGAGAGTGGAGCTGTTGCCTTCTCAGCGGGAGGGAGAGGAGAGGAGAGCGAGCAGCCTGACGCCTCAGCAGCAGAAACACTGAGGCTTCTACCTGAGGCAGGAAGCAGTGTGCACCGAGAGGTGGCCCCAGAGGAGACGGCTTACATGACAGCCTCACTGTGCTCTCTCCTCCCCCAGTTCATCCAAGTGTGGGACCCCTTCACTGCAGAGGAGGAGAGGAGTGTCACATTCAAATTCATCCCCCTGCTCACTTGTGCAGCCACCAAAAAAGAGAGAAAATCTAATCCTTTTTCTTAAATAAGCCTGTGCATAATAATTGGGAATTAGGGAGATAAGATAATTATTTTTTTGTAGGGCAAAATATCCCCGGAAGCCCTTTCCAAAATGGAGGAAGGAAGACCAAGTGACCTACAATGAGAGAAGAAGGGAGAAATTGTACTGTAAGCAACTTTTAGCTCGTTGGAGCAGGCGGTGTGAGGCAGGATGTTCAGCTCAGGTTGTGCCGGGGTGTGTCAGGCTGGGCGAGGATGGGCCAGTTGTGGCCTTCTTCCCTTTGTCAGCACGAGGAGGGGACAGGTCCCAGTGGAGCTACACGCTAACGTAGCTCACCGAAACCGGGTCAGGCTCTGATAAGCTCCAGATGGGACTAGGGTACACTCCTGCAATTCCCTCTAACACTGTGAAATCAATTAAGATTTTAACTCGGCATGTCAGAGAAAATGAGCAGCAAACACTGTCGGAAGAAGGAACGGGAGGCGACTGTAAATGAACAAGAAGGACATTTAGACACAGAGGGGATAATAGTCTGACAGTGCATCTGCAAAAGAAACATGACAATATCAAAGCTGAAAAAAAGGGAACTGGGGAAGAGCGTACTGTTGATAAAACAAACACTTATCACCAGATATAGCCCGGTATCAAACCGCTGTGACATCTCGAGCTGTGAGCAAGTCTGCCTAACAACAGCCCCTGCAGCCTGACCTACAAATCTGACAACTTTCTCATCCTTGGGTGCTTCAGTGGGGAGCTCAGAACAATCCCATTCCCCATTGTGCGCTCAAAGACCCAATTTGAAACACAATTAGTCAGTGGTTAGTGCACCCTGCCTCTCATTCACTCAGCTCCGTTGCATTTTCAAACCGTGTATTTGCTTTCACTAAACCTTCACAGCGTTTATCTATCAAACTGAAACCTCCCGCCAGCTCTCCCCTGCCCTGCTAAGCGAGGCTGGCACTAGATACGCATGCCATCTCAAGAGATGTCACAATAATAGAAACCTGCGCAGTGATCCCTCCCTTGAAAGCACCCCCCATGTAACATCTATTAACACCGAAGTGATGAGATCACAGAGACAGAGGGATTATCTTCAACCACTCCTAAGTTATTATGCCATTTAACTATTTCTGTCCTCACACACCTTGCCCTCTGTTCTGCAAAGACATCCATCAGCGGGAGGGAAACGTCTTCACCTGCCTTACTATTATAAAATGCAAAAAAAATCTTTAAGAAAGTAATGTTGTTGAGAAAAAAATAACAAAATGATTTTTGTAGTCAGCTTCAGTTGTTGCACCTTCACACAGAAACAAACTCATCGTGCTGATCTTCTCATCTCGGGCCGCTTGAACAGCTTTAGCAGGTGGGATCTCACCATGAGCCTCCTGTCAAACGGTTAAAGAGTAGTTTTACTTTCTGTTTGCTGTGATATCACACCCTTACACACATCTCTGCTGTTAAAACTCTCTTAAAAACAACCCTTATTATTTACAGTGGTGGAAAAAAGTTTTCGGACCCCCCATGCATTTGTGAAATATTGCATTAAGAATCACTCTTAGGTCTTCAAGTGCAATTTCTTTTAGTACAGTCACAGCTAAAATAATAAATAAATCCTAAAAAAAAAACTTAAAATTGATTGGTTCCATAAAAATACATAAGAAATTTTGAGTATTGGGTCATTTTGGTACCAGTGATGAAGGTCGTTCTTTTTATTAAAAGACACAATTTTTGTTGCCAAGCTTTGTGTCTACATAAAGCCAGCACATTTGAAAGTTCTTCAGACACAAAAATGGCTAAAACACGGAACCTAATGCAGGAAACATGCCCGAAGATAAAGATTCTCAGCCAGGAAGGGTACAGCTGCCACCAGATAGCCAGGAAGTGCAGATGCAGTTCTTCAGCAGTTGGATACACTCTGCAGAAATACAGACGAACCAACAGCTTGGAAGACAAACCAAGATCTGGGCGTCCAAGGGTTTCTTCAGCAAGAAATGACCGCATCCTAATCCGCACGTGCAGGCAAAACCACCGAATGACATCACAGGAGCTTCAGCAGCAGTGGTCAAACCAAACTGGTGTCCAGTGTTCCACCCGCACTGTACGTGGCCGACTTTTAGATCATGGCTTAAGGTCCTACAAGGCTATCAAGAAGCCCCTGATCAATGAGAGACAGAGGTTAGCCCGGCGTCGTTGGGCCCAGGCACACAAGAACTGGACAGCCAGGAATTGGAAGAAGATTTTGTGGTCAGATGAGTCCAGTTTCCAGCTTTATCTTCCTCCTACTAATGTGAGGGTACGCAGAAGGCCAGGTGAAGCATTATCTCCAGCACGTACAGTACCTACTGTCAAGCATGGTGGAGGCAGTATCATGGTTTGGGGACGCATGAGTGCTGCTGGTGTTGGTCATCTCACTGTCTGTGATGGCACATTGAACTCTACCAAGTATTGTACCATTCTCGAAACCCACATGCTCCCTTCTGCGCGTGCACTGTTCCGTCGAGGTAAAAACTGGATGTTTCAACAAGATAATGCCCCTTGCCACACATCCAAGGCCAGCAGAACTTGGCTGCAGGAGCACAGTATCCAGGTCTTAGAGTGGCCAGCTCAATCCCCGGACATGAGACCCATTGAAAATCTGTGGTGGATTATCAAAAGGTCTGTTTCAAAGCATAAACCAAAGAATTTGGAAGAATTAAAAGCAGTAATTCAAGAAGAATGGGACAAGATTACCCCTCAACAGTGTGAAAGGCTCGTGGGAAACATGCCAGCCAGGATTAGAGCTCTACTACGTGCCAATGGCAGGACTACTAAATATTAATTTGATGATGTGATGGTTTATTTATTTTTTGTTCAGTTTTGAACACATTCTCTGTTATTTGTTGACTTTGATACCGACAATGTTGAGAACTGACATATTGAAACTGTCAAGAATTTAGTTTTGTTAGTTTTTCTTGTAAACAATAAACAAAAAAATATAATTTGTATTTGTTTGTATCTGTCTAATGCAGCCACACCTTTTGAAACACAAAAAAGATTTTTCCACAAATATTTCATGATAATATTTGAGATTGTGTAAAATTTTAAGGGTGTCCGAAAACTTTTTTCCACCACTGTACTTTATGATGCCTTTAATACATGTTTGGCCACTAGGAGGCAGAAGAGGAACAAAAAAGCTGACGGCTCTGACATATTATTGCTTTGTTAGGCTGTTGTGGCTAACTCACTTTGTTTCACAGACAGCACAGATGTAATTACTGTATGATGCTGGACAAGTAGCATACAGTGGGCTTGTCAGAGCTGGAAACAAGATTCAGTGTGTGAGCTGCAAATCCAAAACAATGAGCTAAAAGAGGCCAAAAAGATGAGTCATATTTGTCTGTTGGTCTGTCAGTAAGGGTGATGCCTTTTCAAGTACATGTAGTCATTTAATTCAGTATTAATATAAAACTATTAAAGGTGCCATATTGTAAAAAGTCAGATTTCTATGACTTTTTAAAATTAAAATCAGGCATCATAAATACTGCGAAAGTATGAAATCACTCAATCCACAGAGAAATGCACACAGTCCGCATTCAGAAACTGTGCCTTTAAACGAGCCGTCAGGACTTCTGTCAAGTTGTGATGTCACAACTATACAGACCGTTTTAAACTTAACCCTAAATATTCTAAATATCGTCCCTTTGAATTTTGTATTGGAATGTTTTGCACTGCACTTCACAGGAAGTAAACATGAACACAAATTGTTGCCTATCTGTGAAGATACACAGTGCTGGTACAGTCATTTCCCTCAGACCACACTGGGCTTTTTAGGGAGGGGTGCTTAAAGAGACAGGCGCCAAAATGGAGTGTTTCAGAAAGAGTCAGAAAAATGAAGTGAACATTACAGCATGTAAACATGTTCTAGTAGAAGCCTTAAATACAAGTAAAATGAACATAACGTGGAACATTTAAATAAAATGATATTGATTGTATTGATTACTGCAGTTTTAAATTACCCATTAAATTTCTCTTACAGTCGTACAGTAGAAAATGAAGGATTTAATGTTTATCTCAAGTTTATAAAAAATAAATAGACAAAATGTTCAATAACACCTTAGTGTATTTAAAATCTCATCTGCATAATCTAAAATTTTAAATAACTTAGTGCAATTTGTTCACCAGATTTTATGTGCAATATGCAGCAAAAGCCCAGCAGCTGTAGCTGAGGGCGCATACTCTTTAATGACCTCAACAGGAGTTGTGGTTGGATTTGAAGGCTGATTTTTATTTTTTTGGATGAATATCTGGAAATTTGGCAGCTTTAGGAAAAAAACCTTATTATATAGAATTAGTATTTCACCATATGGAACATTTAGAGGGCTTTTTTGTTGCTTTTCAAAAAAAATTAGTGGGTGGGGCTGTACTGCAAGAAAGTGGACAAGTATTTGTGATATCTTTGTTACGGTCATAATTTATATAAGTGTCTTAGTTGTTGTTTTGTAGCCGTCCTTTATACAGACTCTATTCTTCTTATTTAACTTTTTCGTCTTTTTACTGTTTTTATCATTGTTTATAATTCTTGATAGGCATTGCTGCTACTTATTGTTTTTATGGACTTTTTACATCACTTTACTGTGATTACTATTATAAACCTGTAGCCGTCTAGCCTATTGAATGTGAACTCAGGACACTTCTGTAAAAGAGCTCAATTTTCCCTGAACAAACAATGGTTTAAATGAAGTCAAGTCAGTTTTTTTTAATAGCATAAAATGACAAATTGTAAGTATGTTACAACCCTTTATTTAGAAAAGGACCCCCCCCCCACCCCCACCCCGCGAAAACTTTAATAAAATTGAATTCTGAAATTAAAAGGGACCTTTAACTTCAGCATCAGATGTTAATCTGATTTGTTGCAACTATCCAGTTTGTGATATCCTCCTGAGACCCTGTGTCTTCATATGAGGACATCCCATTTTGGGTTTACTTGACCTTATGCTTCATTCTACTTTAAACATAGTCTTGTTGTCCTCGTTCGTGGACACTTTTTGTGCCATCTGGTGGTCTACATGTAAAAAGAGTATGGCAGCCATCTCTGCCAAGTCAGTCTGCAGCCTATCCTGACACAAAAGTGGACAAGGCCCAAAACCTGATCACATTTTATGATTGCACTTGTTTATTTGTGATTAATAATGTTTGTAGTTTGATATGGCAACAAAGTTGACCAATTTTAGCAAAAATAACAAGCTAAGACACTGTTAAGTACTTGTGTGATGCCACTGGGACTTAATTATCAATGGCAATGTTTAGTTAAATAGCTAGGAGATATTTTTTACACTGAAGTCATGGGAACACCACCATTAAGTATGAACAGAGCAGCATAGTTTGGTGATTTATTCCTCACTGTATGAAGCTGTGGGAATTTGGGATTTTCCTTATGGCATGTTACACGTGTGGCTGCCTGCTCCATCTGTTCCTGAACGTGTCAATCTGACAGCACTTTATTAACGCGTCTTTGCTTAATAACAACAAGCCTGTCAGTCAAACTGCGGAGTGTCTGCCCCCGCATCCTCAGCAGCCTGCCTCTGCATTAGCAGCATCACCTCCAGCAGCAGCAGCAGCAGCAGCATCACTGAGCGTGATATTATTTTTTAGAAAGTGCGCATGAGATTCCGCCCCTATCACGGCACCATGGTGCAATCCACAAAACAACAAGAGGACAGCCCGCACACACAAAGTCAGCACGCGGACAGTTTGATGAGACAAAGCAAACACAAACTGTGTGTGTGTACACGTTAAATCCGCTCGCGAAGTGCGCAGCTCGTGCAAAGCATCCTGTCAAGGTAAACATCAGCGTGAGCGCGTGCGAGGATGTCAGAGTGGAAACGAGACTGTGTGCCGAGCAACTCAACTTGTGTCGGCCTGTCACTCATCGTCAGGTGTGCTGCAGCGTGTGTGTGTCCCGAGCGCGAGAGTGTTTTTGTTTTTGTTTGTTACCTTGACCCGTGCATCTCCGAGTGTCGCTCCCCCCATCGGATGTCGCTCTTTAGACCGGCCAAAATTTTAGAGATTTCCAAGTCTCGCAGTTAATCGTGAGACTTTATAATCGTTCTCATGCAATACTTCTGACGTTTCTCAAAGCTGTAGTGTGACACTTGGAAGGAAGGCTGGATTATTTTTGGAAAGTTTGACACAGTGGCATCATGGTAACATCACTGCAGGGAGAAGATGGAAGAAATATTCACATCGCATCCTATTCACATCAAATCTGAGTTACAATAACAGCAACATAATGTTTAAATACTCCTTTACAAGCAGAGTGAAATGTAATTAAATACAATTTTGACATACTACTTGTACTTTTTGAGTGTGTCCATGTTTATACCTCTACTCCATCACATTTCAGATGGATATATTGTACGTTTTCATTCCACTACTTTTATTTTACCCTTAAACTTACAGTTATATACATTTAATAGTGCTAAAAACAAAATACTATGATATTCTATCACAATGTAACACTGTGAAAGGAGCCATTCTGCATAGTGATTACTTTCTTTGTTACTTAAAGTACATTTTTCTAAGAATACTTCTATAATTTTACTCAAGTAACATTTTAAATGCAGGATTTTTATTTGTTCAGCTTAGTTTAGTGGTTAAGTCAATTCAATTTATAAGAGGACAGTGTGCAATCACATTAATTATTTAAGATGAATAAGAAAGAAACATGGTTGCACCAGATTTAGTGAAATGCTAATTTCCATCTGTCCCACACATAACAAGTAGAAGCAATAAATAAAAAATAAATGCAGGCTGCAGTAAATCCATGAGCCTTACATAATAAAAACAGTAAGTAAGCACACACTGCACAGGACAGAATACAATATGAAATGCACAATAACTACCTTATAAACCTATACAAACCGGTGCTGATGCCTTTTATAAGAGGCCTAAAAAACAGTAAGTGCACATTTCATGGTTGAAATACAATATGAAGTACAATTACTAGATTTTTTTTAGTGACTAAGCTTACAATTTCTCTGCCTTACACAATAAACATGGCAGGCACAGGCTGCACAACACCATATACAGTAAGAAATATGCAAAAAATACATTACACATGGCAAAGTTAGCAGCACATGTGCACTAACCTTGTAATGGAGTATTTTTAAAAGATGGTGTTTCTGCTTTTACTTCAGTAAATTATTTGAATTCTTCCACCACTATGTAAAAGTCAGGCACTAAAAATATTACCTGAGTTACCATGCACATGCATTATCAGTACTTTAAACATCACAGTAGTCAGGGAGCAGAATGGTCCCTATCAGTTATGTTATTATACACCGATCAGCCAAAACATCAAAACAAATAATCATCTTGTTACAGTGTAATGTTCTGCTGGGAGACCTTTGGTCCTGGCATTCATGTAGATGCTACTTGACGTGTTCCACCAACCCAAATGCCGTTGCAGACAAAGTAACCCCCCCTCTTGGCAACAGTGTTTGCCGGTGGCAGTAGCCCCCCCCCAGCTATGCACCATGACACACCACAGAAACTGCTCAGGAATGACCCGAGGAATGGGACACAGAGCTCAAGGTGTTGACCTGGCCTTCAAATACCCCAGATCCCAACCTGATCGAACATTTGAGGGACATGCTGGTACCCAAGAAATACCCCTGATCCATGGTGGGTCCTTCTTGGACCAGACTTGGCTCTGACCTGTCAAGGCATGGACACAGGACCTCTGGAGGGTGTCCTTTGGCGCCTGGCATCGGGCGTTAGCTTCAGGTCTTTTGAGTCTTGTGGGGT
Organism: Epinephelus fuscoguttatus; assembly: GCF_011397635.1. NCBI lineage: Eukaryota > Metazoa > Chordata > Actinopteri > Perciformes > Serranidae > Epinephelus > Epinephelus fuscoguttatus. Next base: position 28,878,269 of record NC_064753.1, on the reverse strand, counting down.
GTGAGGTGGGGTACAAGTACATCCCACAGATGTTTGATCAGATTGGGATCTGGGGAATTTGGAGGCCAGGTCAATGCCTTGAGCTCTTTGTCTTGTTCTTCTTTTGTGTTTTTGTTTTGTGTCTCCTTGTTCGTTTGTGTCTTATTGAAATAATTTTGTTTCCCTTTGGGCTAATTTCTTGTCATTCATTTTCATATTTGGGGTCATTTTGTGTTATTTTGAAGTAATTTTTTTTGTCTTTTTTGGTCGTTTTATGTCCCTTTGTAGCCATTTTGTGTCTTCTTGTGGTTGTTTCCCTATTTATGCAGTTATTTTGTCTCTTTCAACTTCTTTTGCATCTTTCTCTGGTCATCTTAGTCTCATCGTGGTCAGTAAGTGTTTATTTGAATTACATTTTGCAAGGGGGCCCCTGACACTATTAATTATATAATTAATATCTTTCATATTTCAATATTGTTTTCAAACAACAGCAACAACATAAAATCTATAACTTCTATAGTAACATCAAATCACAGGATATTTGAAATCAGTCAAGCATACAATTAAAGTACAAAATACCACCATGTAAAATTATTTTTAAGAAAGTATTAAATACATTTTCTAAGCATATTAAAATGGAAGCAATAAATACACTCAGGTAACATTACTCACTCTTTGTCGCCTCGGTGTTACATCATTGATGCATTAACCTGAAATAAGTCTTTAATGCAGCATGTGGTCCATTATCACCACCAGATGATGAGTCACAGTGCGTTTATCTATTCTTAATATGCAAAGCCTTCAGATAAATGTAGTGTAGTACAAAATCTTCTTATGAAATGTAGAGGTGAAATTACAGCGTTTCATAAAAAGAAAATAAAGTACCTTGAAATGTGACATGACTATAATAAACTTTTCTACCCTGTAAACTAAAAAAAACAGATGTACAGTCGATGTTCAGCTCAATCCCAAACAGAGAACACAGTTATTTCACATCAAATGTCATACTTAATTGCTATACAGGACACAAGCGGAGGCAAAGTAATATGGCGGCTGGAATCCACAGTGAGCCTCTCAGTTAGGAGAGCTAATAACAGCATGGCAGTGACAGCCACCAGAGTGATGAGCAGAGACGTAATAAGGTTACCAGCAGCATGTGGTAGCTGGTGCTAGACTAACTGTGCCTTTTGGGATCTTACCAGCTTCTCCTAATGCATAGCTTTGGGGGAAGCTGTCATTGAGATGTCGGATGTAAAAAGAGGTGATTTTTATATCATCTGGCCAACTGTGAATTACATGTTTCTGATTCAAAAGGCAATCTGTTCACTTTAGGCCTTGTTTTTGAGAGTAATAAAAGCTGTGGAGTGCATCTGTGTTGTTGTTATTGATAACTGCCCTTTATGTTTGATATGAATGGAAAAGTGCCACTTTTTGTGTGTAAGAAAAGTAAGAATATAAACTCAACACTGCACACTGAAGCATTTTAACTACATTTTTTAATAAAAGATTGCAAAAGACTCTTTGAAGAGTTACAATCATTTTCTTCATTGTCTTGATGCATGTACAGTTTTCGAATAGGTTTTACACTCCTTAAACAGAGGACAACACTGTGGTGAAATAATGCAAAAAGAAAACATATGAACTGTACATCTATGCCCATGTCAGGTCACACTCACTCACACATTCTGATAACACTCTCCACAAGCACACCTGGACATCAGTGGTTACTCTACGGCTCACTCGCTGTGTACCGTCCTGCTATCGCTATCTCGTAAGGTACTATAAACATACACTGAAGAGTATCACAGCCAGCTTACAGTGAAATAGTATGTACATGTTTTACATACAAAAGGTTGACAAAAGTTTTTTATTTAAAAAAAAAAGGTGAGAATCATCATTACGCAGAGACTTGAGACATCAGGTCTTCAGTTTGTTGTACTGTACGACTGAAAACAGGAGGATGGTTTCCTCTCAGTTCTTTTTGTGGAGGAACTTCATTTTACTTCCTGAAAACAATCAGAACAAGTCCATTAAATCATGTGAATGCATTAACATCTGAGACGTTAAATTTAATTCAGGTTATTATACAATATATGGGGATTAAACCAGGATGAGATTAAGGGAGGTCTGGTGTGATTTAACCCTGATTCATCTGTGTGCAGTGTGTGTAGACATTTGAGTATCTGCTCAACTGTGTGGTTTCCTGATAACATTCTTAAATATCTCCACCAGACATGTTCAATGAAAAATGATACTCATAAATCTAAACTACGTAAAATCCTGCTTGTATGTAGCTTTACACGCCTCATAGCTGTAGCTGGTAACATTTATGAAAAAAGATTTTGTCATATTTGCTCAAACTGTCACTTTATCCACACAGCAGTGCATGAAACAGATAAGCTGTTAAAAAAAAAAACAAAAAAAAACCAAGGTGCTGTAATGGCATTATCACATGTAAATGGCCAATCAGAGCCAAGGAGTCTGAGTCATAGCTGTCAACAGAACGCGACAGAGATGAGATTTTTCTGAAGGCTGACGTGGAAATTAGTGTCGGTGTCCCCATCAAAAAGCCAACGGGAGTTTTGTTTTTTCAAACAAAAGTTTATGATACTTTCACGATATGTTCATAATTAAACACAACTTTTAAGATTTTTGAAGCATAAATGCAATTGCCAGAAATAGAAAGCTAACATTAGGCTATAATCGAACTACACTACGGCTGCATGACTTACGATGCCACCCCAATGAGGCTGAAAAGCTGTCTTTGACGTGACTACGTCCTGTATTTAGCAACCACCTTTTCTGAGACAACTAAAGGCCTCAAACTTCATGAGTGGGGTATTTACTGACGTATTTTACGTCATAGATCAAAACATGAAAGTCTCATAAGCTTTTGTTAACGACAGACCATATTTCAAGCATTAAACAAAAAAAAAACACTGACTTGAAAATGAGGAGACAGTGAGTGCTAAAATGCTAACTCATTTCTACCTTTAAGGACTCATTCCTGCAAAACTGTATCATGTCACATCACTGCTTGAGAACTGCGGTAAAACTGTCAAATAGGCAGCACTGCTCCAATATGAATCAAGATTTTGTTGCTGCATTTGCCTAATTCTTGTCTCAAATGTCTTTAGAAACATGTTTTAGTGTACTGTTTAGCTGTAATATGAGAAAGCTAAAAACGGCTATTTTCAACATGGTGGCTGGGCAACAAACATTCTCATTTTACAGCTAAACAGTACACTAAAATATGTTTCTAGTCCTCTTCAGTGCTGCCTAGTTTGACAGTTTGACCGCAGTTGATTTTTTTTTTACAGACTATCTGTCTCATATAATACTTTGTGGATGTAATACGTTTCAACAAATATGAAGAAAAAAGCTTATCTTCATAAAACATATCAACTGTAGCTTTAAACTAAGATTTCAGACGAGCAGAGAAACTTTCCTCCTTCAGCAGATGCGTGTGAAACTGCACATAGATTATTCTGCACAATGAAGCTCAAAGATCCAAGTAACAACTGGCAAAACACATTTGACTTTATTCTGAACTACTGACAGACTTTCCGTAATGATTACATAATACTAGTTACTGATGAGTTAAACTTTTAAACAGAGCAAATGAATAGCAGACACTGAAAGTTGGGAAAGTTGTTTTGTAGCTCCTTTTGGCAAGAAAACAGCACTAATAAAGAGTCGTGTGCGATCCAGTATTTAAAGTGTGAGAGTTTTCAACAAAGTTAGAGAGGAATTATTTGAACATCCTGATTTTAAAACTGCTTAAACTTCTGCAGTATGAATTTAGCCTCATGTCTACTGCAGGACTCACCAAGGCCTCGCAGAAACTTGTTGACTCCACTCTGCTCCGTGTCTGGCAGCTCCTCCAGATACTGATCCACCCTCTGCTCAAACAGACCTGTCAGCAGGACAATGCAAGAGAAAAAAACCCCAGAAAGAAATAAGTTATGAGACATCTCTGTATTCCAGGAAGTTACAAAAACTTGTGACTGCCAAGGAGCAGACAAATGTGGTGAGGGAGTGTGCTGATGATAACTTTCAGCCACTAGAGATCAGTGTTACTGCAGTGCCCTCTCCTGCACAGTGAGTAAAGCAGTCAGCACAGGGGTGGAAACCCTCAGAGAAAAGTCTACACACATGGAAACAACTCGGAGAAGGACAGCCTACCTTTTGCCCGGGTCTTCCTCAGTTCCCGATCTTGAATGAACCCTGCAAACATCTGAGACTCCATGAAGACACCCAGGAAACGACGGATGCTTTTCGACGCCACGGACTTGCGGAAGGCCTCTCTTTGGAAAATGCGCTCTCCACGCTCATTCTGAGTGATAAACAGGGAGTAATGGCCGATGGTCTCCAGGAAGAAGCGGATAAAGGCCTCTGACACCAGGCTGTTCAGGGAGTTATACTCTGTGGGCACAAAGGAAAAGGGATTTATAACAGTGCTTGGATCAGTTATTCATAATAGAATAACACAACAGATATGTCACACGCAGTACGGCATGCTGACATTTTCCAAGAAAACAGATAGTTCTCAAAGTCCGAAGTACAGATTGAAGTAGAATACATGGTTTGGCTCGACGCCTGCACCAACACAAGTAATAAAAAATGCCCACAGCTGTTGTTAACTGTGTGGAGATTCAGGGACGTATCCCATCATACCCATGCAACCACAAAATAAGAAATAATAATAATGTGGTTGCCTCTTTATTACAACGATTCCTCTTACACTGGTGTTGTCAGAGTATGTCAGAAGTATGGAGCTAGAAGAGTAGTGGAAAATCTGAGCAAGTTCAGAGAGAGGGAGGCCTTCATGGCTCGAGAAAAGACTCATTAAAGAGTCATTAGAGGACAATTTCAACATGACTGGGGTTTTTTCTTATTTTCTGCATTCCCCTGCTGTTTTACATTATTGTTGCCATTTGTTATTTCCCTCTCACGTTAGTTGTTTTGTACAGTAAATGTTAGGTGCTCAGGCCAGCTCGTAGGCCTGTCACACTAAATACTCTAAATATCACAAGATGCTTAAAGATGAGACAATTGTGTGTAGTCGTATTGTTATGTAAAGTCAAGCTTAAACATCCATTTAATCTCACAGACTGTCGCTTACACAAGCTTTAGTTTGCACATCAGTGTGAACAGGTTGTGATTGACACGCGGCAGATGCACAGCATTTGCCGTGGGTTTTATTTTGGAGAAGAATGTGGGAAGCAGAGACAGAGAGTCTGTCCCGTGTAGGCTGATTAATGCAGCGATATAAAACAGCACACTTGTCTTTGAAAGAGCGAGATCACATTTTCTTTGTCTCTTGAATGTCCGGGTTGTGGTTTTTATATGCTCTGTGAAGCAGTTTGTAACTGTTCTTTGGAAATGTGCTTCACAAATAACCCCTAATATTGTTCCCTGGGGTTGTACCCTCACAAAATCTTTGTTCCCACACCGGGAGTTGAACCCGGGCCGCCTGGGTGAAAACCAGGAATCCTAACCGCTAGACCATATGGGACATACATACAACTTAGCAGGCAAAGATACAAAACACAACTATACCCATCTTATTTTGAGAAGATAGGAACTTACATATAGTGTGTTTGACTGTTAATGATATTTTCTTCATATAATTGTACAACATAATTGAACCCTCTGTGGCAACAAATAAAAGTACACATAATATGCCACCAGGGTGAAAACTATGGGAGTAAAGCCTGTCATTGGCTGCTGATAAGATAAGGAAGCGGTAACACACCTGCTGCGTGTAACTTTTGAGATCAAACACACTGCCAGATTGCATAGCCAGACCTATCGCCACACTTCGTTTTAGGGCTGTGCCTGGAATAACAACTTCTGAGGCAGCAACCTTCACATTAAAACATTTTTTAATGTCTTTTAATCTTTTGCAGCCATTTAGCCACTTTTAATGAAGACTTCAGCCACAAAATGAAATTTGTAATTAAGTAAGTCGCTTTCACAGCTTCATGCTTTCACAGAAAAAAGGTGAACATATTGATTTATTGATTGGGGACCACGTTTAACGACAGCAAAACTATATCAACACATCCAGGTGCAAACTCTCACACAACCCCTGCAGCATAATGCAAGTCTCATTTATCCAGTCGTATGCTCACTACTTCCCAAACACATGCATTTTTGCTCAAACCTTACAATTTTTTGTAAGATATTTTTTGGGCATTTTTTACCTTTAATAGACAGGACAGTCAAGTGTGCAAGGGGGAGAGAGAGGGGGGATGACATGCAGCAAAACACCACACCCCTGCACATGGGAAATCTGCTCTACCACTAAGCCACCGACGCCCCGCTCAAACCTTACAACTGACAAATGAACTGAAAGTAAAAATGATCTAAGCTCTCAGACCCCAACACTACTTTTTTTAAATGCATGTGTTTGGGAAGTACTGAGCATATGACTGGATTAATGAGACTTGGATTATACTGCACGAGTCGAGTGAGAGTTTGTAAACAGATGTTTTGATATAAATCATATCAAATCAACTTTATTTATATAGCACATTTAAAAACAACCACAGCTGACCAAAGTGTTGTACACATGAATGACACACAAATATATAGCAATATCGAAATTAGACAAATATAAAACAGAATAAAACCGGTAAGACCAAACCAAAGACCATTAAAACATGCACCTATTAAGATTTGTCTTTAAAGTGTCAGTGGAGGGGAGCATTTGATTGACAGCCGAAGGCTATTCCAAAGCTTTGGAGCAGGCACAATCTCCCTTACCCACCAGCTTTGATCGCAGGACAGTTTTAAGACATTGTTCTGAGGTTCTAAGAGGTTGGGAGTTGGGGTAGGAGCAGAGAAGTTCAGCAATATACTTATAGTTTTGTTGTTGTTAAACGTGGTCCCAAGTCAATCAATAAATCAATATGTCTGCCATTTTTTTCCGCCAACGCATGCACGAAAAACTGTTTCCTTCACAAACCCAAGGTAACACAGCATGACTTACTGATTTATAACTGGTCACTCTGTGGGTGAAGTATTCCTTCAATGGCACTGACACAATTTCCCTCCCGACACTATTTTGTAAGAGCCTCATTGCTGCATACTGGGCTCAGCACTGCCAGAGACGATTGTGACTAGTTTAAAGAAACAACCCAGCAGAGCATACTTTTCCCATAGTGCGTAATAGTAGTGGGTTCAGCCAGATGATTCTCCAGGGCTGGCACCACACAGTACCACTCATCAACAGAAACACCACATTATATCACCTTTAAGGTGAGTCTCTGTGACTCACTGTCATGAGAGTCTTTACAGAAGACGTCAGAGTTTCACAGAGACTTGGACTGAACATGTTGTGCCACAGAAACTGCGGCTCTAATTAGCAGGGAAAACATCTGTTTTGGTTGGAAGTGATGATTTGTCACTTATTCACCTTCGTCTGACTCGCTGTCAGAGTCCTGATTGATGATGTCATTCCTCTGCTCCAGAGCTTGCTCAAGAGCTGCCTGAAGTTTCCGCGGCAACAGCGAGGCCTCATCGTCCATCTGTAAACACGAGAAAACACTGCAGTCACCAGTGATAAACAACAGTGTTTGGAGAATCAGTTTCAAAGGCTCAGACTTACAACAGAGAACCGCATGTTTTACATCCCTGTGTAAAGCGAAACAGTGTAACGTTTGGAAGAAGAAATAACACAAAAGCTGAATTCATGAGCAATAAAATACTCACTCACTTAGCTCAATGATTTTGGGATTTTGCTGCTTTAGCCTTACTTGGTCTAATATGATGAGTAACCTACGATGGCTAATGTTTGCTAGCTTTAGTTAAACACTTACTATAGAAACCGCTGCTGTGTAACATACTACACATTACAGTTTGCTGACTTTTTGCTACGGTTACACTACATTTTAGCATGTCAGAGGTTTTAGTGGTTTCATCACAAAAATAAAATGAGAATTACACACACACATACTTCCCCAAGACATATTTATTTTAGCGTGGTGCCCTTCTACAATTGCCTTTATGCTGATTCATTCATTATCCGTAACCGCTTATTCTGGTTCAGGGTCACAGGGTACCCCACTGACATTGGGCAAGAGGCAGAGTACACTCTGGACAGACTGCAGGACTATAACAGGGCTCACACATTGAAACAGGCAACCATTCATGCGTACATTCACTCCTACGGGCAATTTGGAGTCACCAATTAACCTAATGTGCGTCTTTGGACTGTGGGAAACACCCAGAGAACCTGGAGAAAACCAACACTGAAAGGGGGAGAACATGCAACTCCACACAGCCAGCTAGTGGTATTTTGAACCCAGAACCCTCTTGCTATGAGGTGACAGTGCTAACCAGTATACCACCATGTCACCCAGCTTTATGATGATGCCTTTTTTTTAATTTCCCTGCATGTTTGCTCTTATGAAATAGATGGATGAAAAGCAGTGCCCACTGTTCAGCTAAAATTACACAGTCTCGCTTTGTCAATTTTTTCATTTCATAGACTAACCTGTCGGATGAATCGGTCAGTTCCCAGGTCGACCATCAAAGCCTGAGAAAAGGAAAAGAGGAGCAAATTATTCATCAGAGGTCATTAAAAACTTTATTTTATCTGCTACTAGTAGAAGTGTATATTCCTCCTACAGTGAACACGTACATTTGCTCTTGAAAAAACACACTCTGTAAAATATATAACCTTCAAAGAAGCTACAGCACAATGAATTCAGATATAAAACACATTTCTTAAAGAAGGTTTTTTTTAGAAATGTTTTCATGAGTCAATCAGCAACAGGAAGAGAAATGTAAACAGACAGCAGATGCTGTTGACATGTTGTTTACTGTGACTGACATTGTCTTATCACACATATTTCCTCACAGGCTGACAGGTGTATGTGGAGACGGTGCCGATTTAAACAAATCTTTAACAATTTTCAGCAGCAAACCAGGTGTGAACCTAACACCTGTATAACTGATTAAGACAACGCTTCAGTGGGCTTCTTCAGCCAAAATATTCATTGTGAGACACAATTAGAAAGCGATCAGAGAGAGAGAGAGATCTTTGGCTGGTGCCGCCCTGATACAGACTCTGTACTGACTGCCTGTTACTACTTCAGGTCACTTGCTGTGTATCAGTGTGAATACTGCCACCTACATGTTCAGTATAAATAAAAATAATGTATTAAGTTTTTTTCAAAAAACACTTAATAGATTTGTGAGAAGACTTGACTTTCAATCTAGATCTTTTCAGGTAAAAAAAAAGTAGCTTGATGAACAAGAATACAGCAGATTCTTTTAGAGAATTTGTTTCATTGTAGGGCTGCAACTAACCATTATTTTCATTCATGGTCTGTAAAATCATGTCAAATGTTGATCACAAGATCCCAAAACCCTTTATGACTTTTTTTAAATGTCTTGTATTACCTAATGCAACAGTCTAGAACCCAATGATAGTCATGTAGCTATATATATTTGTTTTTTAAAAAAAAATATGTTTATGTTTATGTAAACAATGGATGAAATGACGATGTGTAATGTGAGGGCGTTGACTGTACTGATTGAACTGTAAAGTATCTAATTCACCAGATCCATTCAGCTTGACAGCCTTTTTCATGAGTTGATATAAAGATGGAGGACATGACAACTCCCCAAAAGTGAAGCCAAAACATCTCCATCGCCCCCTAGTGGCTGGCTGCAGTACAGGTTATAAACCCCACCCCTTCCATGTTTGCGGATGGGACAAGAGCCAAACTAAAAGATCAAAGTACACATCAGAATAAATTTTTCCCAAAGATTGTGTCTGTCATTTTAGACAGTTCTAATCATTCTGCTGTATGTTCAAGTGGCTGTTTTCAAATGGGTTTGGTTATAACTATTCATTCGACACTATAAAGAGGGGGTTTGATGTCATGATTGACAGCTGCTAGAGCCAATCAGTGTGTTCATGACCAGAGGCATTGCTTGCTATTGTTTAGAAGGGTGTATGGGTGGCAACTCAATATCACTGCTGTGCAGACTCTGGCTCCAAATGATGTCACCTGGCAAGATGCCAGAGGCTGTATCTGGGATATTTTGGCATCATTTTTGTATAGTGTAAATAAATACAGTCTACGGTTGTCAACATAAGGTGATAATATGTCAGTGTTGTGTTTACAGCTTGTTCCACTGCCCCCAAGTGGCCAAAAAAATTTATGCACCTTTAAGTTGTTCTGGTCGGAAAGGTGCAGTCTAAAAATATTTTGAATCCTGTCCTGTGTTTGGAAGTCACCTGGCTGTTTCCCTGATATAATACGACTAGAGGAGGAGGAGGTTAAACAGACGCACCAACAGTCGGCCAGTTTCTAATGGAATTACTCTGAATCTGGATTGTTGTAATTTATCAGCCAAGACACTAATATCCACTTTTCCAAGAAACAGGCTTCAATCAGAGAAAGATAAGAACAAAGAGAGACAGAACAATCAGGGACATATGAAGAATGCAGGAGACATCTGTCTGAAATATAACACTGCGTCTGTAAAAGAAACTGCGGGGAGGCAGACACTCTGAGGCGATGCACTCACCTCTTCAACAGGCAGCTCCTTGAGCTTCGGCAAGGAGCTGGACAACAGCCCCACCAGGAAGGGAGTGGGACAGCAAACAATATCCAACATGGACCCCGGCAGCACAGGGATGAAGGTGTGTTGCCATGAGAAGGGGTAGAGCAGCGCCACCACTGCGTGCATGCAGCTGGACAGGGTACTGATGATGATGATGATGATGATGATGATGGTAGGAGAGAGAGAAAAAAAGACACACCATCAATCACCTCAACACCCTGCAGAGGCCACACCAGAGTAAACTGAACATGGTCAAAACAGGACAGATGTTTCACTAGATAATGAAAAACTTTTTTTTTCACAGACTGAAAGGGGAGTGTTGGTTTGTATGGCAACAACATTTTCCCAAAAGTACTGCTGCAGTCATGAACTTTTGTAGCTGTAAAGGGAAAAGAATCCTTCAACGTGTTCAAATCACTGAACTACAAGAGTACAAACAGTGTATTTCTATCACTAATCTCTCTTCTCAGGTTAAATGACTACTTGATCCTCTTTTCCTTGAAACAGTTACGTTTATATGAGGCATAACAGCACAGCTTACGCACTCTGGCTTTGACACTTTGTTCTTCCCGCAACCCATCTGAGGGACAGCATTATCCAGCAGGCTGCTCTAACACTCTGACAAAGACTTCTCTAAAAGACCTCACATTTCAACAACTTCCAGACAAATGAACGCCTTAATCTCTTGCACGTCTCCCTCTTAGAGTTTAACACTGTCTACTGTTCGACAAACCACACCACAGAAGGGTGAGTGCAATAAAATGCATTATTGTGACATTACTGTACTCTGTCTGCAGGGCTGGCGTGACTCTGACATGTTGCTATAGTTAAGCTGGAAGCTTGTTGACGCAATACCAAAAAGCACCAATTCGGTTTAACTCCGACAGCTGTGGTATAAAATGGAGATCACAAATAGCAGCCCGCCTTTCTCACGATCCGTCGCTTGTTGACAGTGGCTGACCCTCCTCCCCCCCTGTCCTCTACATACTGTCCAGTCCATGTACACAAAGGGAGTGAAAATAAACTGTGGGTCCAATCATACACACAAACACACACAGAGAAGCACTAAATCAGTATGGATCAAGAACAAGACCAGGGATCAAACATGGTATGCAAACGCACCCCACTTGAGATATATACACTTTTAATGAGGAATGTTTTCCGTGGTCGCTGTCATCAACAGCAGACAGAACATCCGAGTAAACAGAAGTTACTCCCTTTTATGTGACCTCATTCACACTGAGTTTCGGCTTACGGAGAACATACAGAGAGCAGAGATCAGTACCCTATGTGCTGAGATAAATGACAAAACTCCCACAAACCTTTCCACTCCATTCATTCAGGGCTACATCTTTGCCACAGGCCTTTTCATCTTGACTTCCCATGAGTCAAATTGCCAAGATTAAAATGTGTTTTCTTGACAGGGTTAAATAGAATTACACCAGTGAAAACCCAAAGGCTACAATAACCACAGCGCTCAGTCTTTTCAGGCTTCTTCCAGATCACTCATACCATGGAGCACTTGCAGCTCTGCTTTGGCCGGTCTGATTTCCATTTGCCTGAGGAGGGCTTGATAATTCCTAACAGATCCCGTCTCCTGGGCTTGACGAGTTCCAACAGGGAGTGATGGGGCACAGATCTCAGAAAACCTTCGCCACAGGCTACACGCGGCCCTACACACCACTGATACCAAAAGGATCAATTACACTCGTTCCCCAACCACACACTCCTGGGACAAGATGAACTTGCAATGAAAACACTCTGCACTACCAGAGGTTGCCACTCAACTCTGGAAGGAGAGAGGGACATTCCCGTTAGACCAAAACTTCAGACCCTCAGACCACACATGGGTCTTAACAAAAGAAGGAAATACTCCGTGTCCAGGTCCAGAACAGGTAAGAACAATATTAATTTACAAAAAATTAAACATCTTAAACCCAGGGGGTTAAAGACAAACCCTTTTCTCTGCTGAATTTGATGATGTTTTATTGTTTCGGGTTTGTGTATGCAGATAAGTACAGAAGCTACAATGTGGTTGTAATAGATTAGATTGGCTTCTAGAGATAGAAATGTTCTCTCAGTTTGTCAGTCTGTCCACCCCTTTGCTCCAGAATTTAATATTTTAGCAACAATTGGATTGCCATAAAAATTGTTCAATACTTTGGTTTGTGGCCAAATACCTGCAAAACCATTGATGTTCCCACCAGCTGCAGCTGTACTGTGTTAAATGCTAATGTTAACATGCTACTATCCCAGCTGGCTACTAAAGTTATTAGATATTTATAATTAGTTGTGACGTCAGGTGACCAAATTCCAATGTCAGGACAACATCTAATGCCAACGTCAATTTGACGTAGAATACTGACGACAGATGTAATTGATATTTTGTTGGTTTTAAGTTGTGTTGGTGAGTTAGCAAATCCAACATCTCATGCCAACATCCTTTTGATGTGGAATAACGACATTTAGTAATAAAGACCAGAGTCCAATGTCTGCAAAATGTCATATGTTAACATCCACACAACATGAAATTGTGACGTCATTAACGTCATTTTCATTCCAACAAAAATTTAACGACTGTCCGATGTAAGAGTCCAAAGTCTTTCTGATGTCATGCTGACATCCGTTACCAGCTGGAATGTTAAATCAAGATGGAAACATGGTAAATATCTGCATGTTGGCATGCTTGTTAGGATTTAGGTAGGTTAGGGCTTGTCAATTGGACACAGTGATGTTGGATGCAGTTTGGGCAAAGTGGTCATGATGTAGAATACTGACGACAGATGATGTTAATATTTTGTTGGTTTTAAGTTGTGTTGGTGAGTTACCAGAATCAAACATCTCATGCCAACATCATTTTGACGTAGCATAACCACATTTAGTCGTAAGGTATTAAGAACAAATCCCAAAGTCTGCAAGAAGTCACATGTTAACATCCGCACAACTAGACATTCTAACGTCATTAGACATTTAAAATATCATCAACCCGATTTTCATTCCAACAAAAATTGAATGTCTGTCCATGGTGAGGGTCCAAAGTCTTTCTAGTGTCATGCTGCCATCCAGTGCCAGCTAGCAAACATGGTAAACATCAGTTTTCCCTAAGAGTGTTTTGTTTAGTCCTGCACCACCGTGCTTCGATTAGCCTGTACTTGTCACTTTGACGCAGTGATGTTGGACACAGTTTGGGCAAAGCGGTCATGGATTGCGGTAGTACTAGTTAGTACAAGCACAGCACAGTAGGGTGGGACTAGGCAGAGCACTTTGGAAAAAATAACGTGCTCAGAGCAAGTACAGCCAAGTAAAGACTCCCAGAGCTGCTAACGTGGCTGCAGAATCTCTTGTTATTTTGCTTTGTGTGGCATTTTTATTATCTTTTCAGGGAACAATAACTTCTGAAAGAGCAGAGCTGATTTCAGCTGATTCTTAAGCAACAACATATGTGTGGATTGTTTGGAAAATAAGACTTTAACATACCAAGGTGCTAGAAGGTTTGTGAGAGTGAACCATTTAAATGTTTAACCCCAAAATTGTATTTGTGAAAATGACACTACAGAAGCATGAACTAAGATTCAAAGATTGATTTGATTATTTCAAACTGATTACACACTTTAAATTCATATAAATTAATGACACCACTCTCAGGGAAAGAGAGAAGAGCCAGATCCTCAGAGGTGAGGTCTGTGCAGAGCTGTTGTGTATTGAGGTTTGGGAGCTAATCCTGACATATTAGCTCTCAAAGGTCTGCCAGGCCTGGTTTAGTGTGTGTGAGGCTGAACTGGCACATACTCCAGGAAACATGGGATCCAGAGGCTTAGTCTGCGAAGCCCAGAGGAGGAGGGAAAATTTCAGTGTCCGAGACAGAGAGAGGGAGGGAGACAAAAGCCTGCATCACCACATGCTTCACGGCTCTACCAAAGCTCTGCACTGTGTCTACCAGTCCTGGCATGGCTAAGACTGATTCCATAGAGAGAGGACAAAGAAGACTAGACTGAACCACAGCTGTCAGACACCAGCTGTGCTGAAAAGCTCGGCAAAAGCATTCTTCAATGTTAAAGCTCTTCCAAAGCTCAAAATAACACCTAGAAATCACATAAAGAGGCAGCAGAGTACATATAGACCTATAGGATTCCTCTGACAAGCTGCACGGGGTGTATTTTTATCCGCTAGCAGAATGTTCTCTGCTCCCTTAGTCCCCAAATGGTTTTCCCTCACTTCCTGTCTTTAAGGATCTCCAGCCACCGGCTCACAGTCTCGGCTCTCCGGCTCCACAGAAGGCAACATCAGAAGCCATTTTACAATGAGAAATGGCTTCCCGATGGGAAACTCTATACATGTTCTCATTTAAACCACAGTAACGCCTGAGCTTGATCAGAGCTGTCTAGAGAGCAGATGAATGTGTGCAGGTGTTTGTGTATATGAGTGTCCACATGTGTATGTGAGCGTCTACGCGTGGGTGTAAACATTCAGGAAAACGACACTGATGTAAAAATCAGCTGGTCAGGCTCTGGTAATGGCCAAGTCTTTCTCGAGTCTTTGAAAAACAGAAACATTTCACATGTTTACAGTGTGTGGATTTCACTCTACCTCTGAGTTAAATACCACATGGGAAACCGGTTAAGTTGTTAAAAGCGGTTTTGGCTTCGTGCCAGCTCTGCAGAGCGTGTTACAGAAAGTGTTTGGGAATAACCGAGAACTAAATGAAGTGAGTGTGCTGCCATTCTCGCTGATTAAAAAAATGCCAGCAGCGGTGGCAATAATTCTACCTGTCTGAGGACTGCAGACACCATTGATCATAATAATGCAGCTGCAAAACGTGTTGGTGCTCTACAGACCTCCAACTCACTTTCAGACTGTTGGATTGTCTCAAAACTAAAACCAGACACCACAAACTCAACATACACAGAATACACCACATCGTACCATTTATCATGTAGTTTAAATACCAGTTTTTAGTCTGCTATTAGACACACACACAGATCATAGACTGTATAATAAAGACAGACGACATGACAGCTCCCCAAAAAAAGAAGCCAAAACATCGCCTCCTGGTGGCTGGCTGCAGTATAGACCCTTTTACTATTAGTAAACACCATGACATTTTTTGGTGGGCGAGCCTAGCTGAAGACAAAACAATTCTCCAAAGACACAGGTTAGTACTAGCTAGCGAGTTCTGATGGCTTGTTTTAGACAGAGGAAGATGATTAAGTGGTGTTTTCAGAAATATTCATTCCAAGTGTCGGAGTGCACTCTGCCATCCAGAGTCCAGTCCTTTTGTCTTATCGCATTTCATCATAGTTGTCTTTGATTTTGTGGACAGGCAGTGGCAGCTGGTATGCAATAAAATTTTAGTTTTAACTCCTTTTTCTCCTCCTTCCATTCTGGCTCCCAATAACACAATAAGACAACAGTTTAAGACCCCTATGTAGCCGACAACCCTGTGGTGATGAGTTGTGTTTTGACTCCAGCTAACAAACTGACATCATTGTGACGTTGGCTCTAAAAAGGTCTATATGTCATAACCACTGCTCTCTCCATGCTAGCGTAAGGGACATGGCCCAAACTAAAAACTCAAAGAACACATCACATACATTTTCCAAAAGATGGTTGCTGTCATTTTAGGTAGTTCTTATAAAGCTGCTAAATGCTCAAGTGTTTTTGGAAACACTTTACTTGATGGTATCTACATAAGAGTGACATGACACTGTCATAACTATGACATGACACGTCATGAACCTGTCATGAACATTATGTACATGTTATAAACGTTTATGACTGCTGTCATTAAGTGTCATTCGGTTTTTGTAATGACAAGTTGACATTGTTTGGGTTGTCTTGATTATGACAATTTGACATTAATCAAAGTGACATTACCAGAAGTTGTCTTTGTCATGACAAGTTGACATTAAATTTGTTTGGGATGTCCTTATTATGGCAACTTGACATTAACTAGGATGACATTACCAGAAGATGTCTTTGTCATGAAAAGTTGACATTAAATTTGTTTGGAATGTCCTTATTATTGGAACTTGACATTAACTAGGATGACATTACCAGAAGATGTCTTTGTCATAACAATTTGACATTAATCAAAGTGACATTACCAGAAGTTGTCTATGTCATGACAAGTTGACATTAAATATGTTTGTCTTGTCTTGATTATGACAACTTGACATTAACCAGGATGACATTACCAGAAGATGTCTTTGTCATAATAACTTGACATTAACAAGAAATGCACCTCTTTTTGTGTTTATGACAAGTTGGCATAATGATTATTATTGTTATGATAAAGACATATTATTGTTATTTACATGGCAAATATTTGTTTGCTGCCATATTAATGTTCTGAATGTTACATACAGTAATTTTATCATAATTAAAGGGGAACCAGAGAAGCAGCCTCCTCCTCCATACTCTCCCTCCCCTTTTCCTCTCCACCATAAGAATTCTCATCTTTCATTAGATATCTTCCTTTTCTTCTTTGCCACCTCTATCAATAGACCTCCTACAAAAGGTCATCTGTAATCAAATATTTGATCATAATCTCACTTTGAATGTGGCAACTCTGATTAAAAAAAACACAAGGACGCCAGTGGGATTCAATCACTTAAACAATAGTCATATAGTCAATAATTTAGATCCAATATGCAGTAACACTTACTGTAGAAGTATTTCACTGCCATGCCCGCAGATAAATCCAGACATGCAGATACAGTTTGGTAACAGTCCTCAGGCTCTAGCCTGAGGACTGACAAGGCTGTTTACATAAGTCTGCAGCACTGACAAAAGCCATTCAGCATCTGCAGGTCAATCGAGTTAAGCAATTACAGTGAGAGTGACATAGCTGATGATGAATTTATCTGATTAGGCATCTGACTTGTTATTACAGGCAGCGGCTGGTGAGTGATCACTTTTAAAGAAATTGTCTGTGCAGACTTTCATGCAGAGGCAACAACCTCTGTGGAAAAAACAACAGAAGGTTTCAGTGTAATATTCCAAGAGTTAAGTGAACGTAACGCGCCAAAGAAACGAGCAATAGAGGACCCCACAGAAAACTGTTGCCTAACATGGCTGTTCCTCTCGCTTCCTGCTTGTGTTGGATATACATTTCAAGGCAAGAAACATACATCATGTTCTGCTGGTGAAGTATTTTGGGAATGGATTATGAGCCGGAGCCCCAGAGGGAGCAGCCCTTTTATCATAGAAGTCATTAATGCTGCAGTGAGGGCCTGTCACTGTTTTCAAAAGAAACCAAATCACAGGAGCTTTGCCTGTAAGCATGCACGCTAGCACATTTAAATCCACACACATGCAAACACACACGTGTACACACACAAGGCTTGAGCAGAATATACAGTGAGCATGACTGCATATTTATAGCATTTAATTTTAAAACTCATATTTGTAATTATCTTTTTTGTAGTTATTTCAGTTTTCCACAACTTAATTTGTGGTTTTGCTTTATGTATCCTTCCTTTGCTGCAATCATTTAACTTGTAACTCAATGGTACACCCTCTGGGTAAAATGGAGCATGAGCTGGACCAGCAGTTGGTGCAGCGTCAGCAGAGATGCAGGCACTGCATTGGACTGTCATGGTCAAATGGGAGCTGAGCTGGAAGGCGTAGCTCTTGATTCACCAGTCTATCTATATTCCGACCCTCACCTATGGCTATGAGCTTCAGGTAGTGACAGAAAGAATGAGATCACAGATACAAGCAGCCAAAATGAGTTTCCTCCTTAGGATGGATAACTTTAGAGACAGGGTGAAGAGCTCAGATATCTGGAGTGAGCTGCTGCTCCTTTGTGTCACTAGAGGCCTGTTGAAGTGGTTCGGGCATCTGATCAGGATGCCTCCTAGGCGCCCTCCAGTTAAGAGGCTCTCCAGGCATGTGCAACTCATAGGAGACCCCAGGGCAGACCCAGAACAAGCTTGAGGGATTACATATCTCATCTGGTCTAAAAAACACGTCAGGATCCCCCAGGAGGAGCTGGGAGGCATTGCTGGGGAGAGGGACGTCTGGAGTGCCTTGCTCCCCCATGACCCAGCTCCAAATAAGCGAATGAAAATGGATGGATGGAATAATGGTATCATGTTTATCATGGTTACCATCTTTCTTTAAGTTGTTAGCATGCTTACATTTGCTAGACAAAAAAGGCCTCTGTGGCCAATGGAAATGTAATTTGTTTTCCAGGTGGTTCACTGAAAAATGTCATTCTGACCCAGTGATGGTGCTACAGAAAAGTTCAGAAAGTGCCAAAGTTAGTTCAGTTCATCCAGAGGGGAATATGAATGTGTGTTCCACTGATCATGATCCATTCAGTAGTTGCTGAGACATTTCACCAATAACCACAAATGTGAATCTCATGGTGGCAACTTATGTCTGGAAACCATGAATGGATGCACTTTGTTGCAAAGGCAAAAGTTTGTCTGAAAACTCACAGCCTTAATGCAGTGAGTGACGAACTGTATGACTGAACCAAGTTTTTTTAATAGTTACTGCACCCCTGTAGAAGAAGGTTTATCTCTTCCAGTAAACAGATATTGCATCTCATCATAAAATGATTGCTCTGCAAGATATCACAAAATTGCCCGTACAAATATGCAGTCACTGTCTTGGGTAATATATGATGATAGCACTGTATCGTGAGCCACCTCATGATTCCCACCCAATGACTCCTTGATGTTATCACCTCCAATAATGAGCGACTAAACCGAATTTCTCCAGGGATGCAGAGAGAGCCGTAGCTCATACATAGGGAGTGAACATGGCATCATAAGTCAAACGGTGACAGTTGAGCCACAGATCACAGAGGGCAGAGTCGCACACACAGGAAGTGCATTCCTTCTCCTCACAGTCACTGCCCCCACTGATGTTTGTTTAAACTGGGCTTTGATACATGGAGAGATTACTTCTCCGCTCATATCTCCTCCCAATCCACCCTCGCCTCCAAAGCTCTAAAAGTACCCCTCTCTTTTCTGTTACAAGAGGACAGACTGGGACACTGAGTCCTCAGGGACTCTTCGCATCTTATCAGCCCCACCCTCTGCTCCTCTGGCAGTGACTCATCTGTGTGACCCACTTTTCCTCTGCTATCCAAACTGGCAGCTGACAACCTGACTGACCTGTCGGCTGACTCTCTGATACCAATCAATACATTATAATAATACAGTTAAAGATGGTGCAACTGTTAAGTCCCAGCTGACAAAAACCACAGTACAGTGCTACGATTATGTGTATTAAGTGTATGTAGACAAGTTATTACAATTCTGTCATCATTAGCCTGAATTAGTCTAAATGAAAACAAGCTGGCAGTCTGTCAAAAGTTTTTGGAAGAGATATTTCTCTGTTCTGGAAAACTACACGTGTGCCAGGACACGTTCCTCGGTCCAGATACTACATTATTTTTGTCAGAAACTTGTATTATGACAAAAATGTGGGACATTTCTATTCCATGGCATTATGGTCTGTTCATAAAACACAATATGTGTTTTGGCAACCTTACTATAATATTTGTACAAAGGCTCTTAACAGACCAAATGTCTCATACTGCAAGAGGAAAAAGAACCCAGTGTGACAAAAATAAAACAGGTAAATTACATTGATTATATTAATTTTAAGTTATATGGTGATTATTTTTTGTTAGTATGCTAACAATATTTTCATGTTTCCAAAGGAGATTACAAGAAAAGGGAACCTATATAATATGATTCATACACTGTAATGAACTTCATGCATGGTAAAAAATATTGTTTTCCTGGGAACTGTTCCTTTAATGCATTGCACATGTAATGTGTGTAGGGAAACATACAAATGTGAATGTATAGTATTATGTAAATACTTGGTCTAATATTACAATAATGGAGCATCATCAAGTAATCAGAGCCAAATTTAGCCCCAAACTGGCGGTTACTTACCAAATGTAATCATGAAAAAGTATTTTTTCTTTATTGTATTACTGGGATCTGTCTTGCGTCAATGTTTTAGTCTAATCCTGGTATTTTGTTCAGGGTTATATATGAGTTGTTTTGTAAACTGTCACAAATGTAAAGTTGTTGTGGATCTCAGGAAGAATAGCTACTGCAGTGCAGTAGCTAATAAGGGCTCTAATAACTAAACTAAATGGAACTGTGCAGGATTGTTGGATCAGACAAGACACGACGCAATGCGATATGATATGATACGACACGATATTATACGATACGATATGATGCGGTGCAATGTGATGCAGTACGCTACAATGTGATACAATACGATAACTTAAAACTTTATTTATCTAGACGGGGGAACTGCTGTGCAGCAGTTAAAATACCAAGTTAGAATAGCGCAGATACAAAGCGTGCGATATACAAGGGCTAAAATAACAAAGTAGAAAAAGCTTTTTGTAAATGCGCTTACCCACAAAAGAGAAAGTAAAAGCCAACACCTGATTTACTGTCATTTGGCGTTTGCCTCACAATATTTGGTTGTGATGGTCTGGCACCTGGTCGCTACCTTTTTATAAAGCCCTGACCTCACCTGAGTGTTGTGGAAGTACACGGCCATAAACATCCCTAGCAAAAAAACATAAGAAGAAAATAAGAAAGTAGAGGCAGAGGGTAGAGTCTCTGCAGATAAATATCCCGCCACACACTTCTAGCGAGTCATGAGTGATGATTGTCTATGCATTGGTTTTTCATATGATATCTTTAAATCATGTTTTGGAGTTGACAGTGTTTCTGCAGAGGAGCTTAGACAAACTGAGAGCCTCACCTGAGTTTATCAGCCACAAAGATGACTCTGCGCTCCAGCAGCAGTGAGGCAAAGACTCGTATCACCTGCCGTACACTGAGGCAGCTGAACAGGCTGTCAAAGTCCACATGCTCCAGTCTGGAGTCAGTGGGCCGCCTCAGCTCAATGACCTGAAGGACCACAAAAAATGAGAACTTTATTACAGATTGTGGATCTCATTAACTGAGAAGATTTCACACAACTGTATCTTAAAAATGATTTTGGGCTAATGGGCGTAATTAAAGAAGTGAAAGTAGTGGCTCTGACCTCATTTCCTGCACCAGGCAGAAAGGTCTTTACTTTAATAATCTTCCCTGGTGCAGGGAAGGGCGACTCCATCAAACTCCTCATGAAGGGGTAGACCAGGGCTGCTGAGACGCCTCGCCGCCGCTCCACCTCATCCAGGATCTGAACATGGGAGCACAGTTTCCTCAACAACACACCAAGTTCCTCTGGAAATTTGTTAATATTTAAAGAACCAAGGCTTTTATCCATGTTGAATGAAAAGCCAAGAATGTGCACAGTCATCAAGGTTATTGACCATGGCCAAAATTTATGGAAACATGTTGCTATGTGTTTGAGTGCTAGCAATTGCCTGGAACTTAGTATTCAATTTCTGTTTTGAAAAATAGCAAATTAATTTCTTTCCATGCCTGTGTGATTGGAAATTTCCACCCAGTGTGCCTGTCTGCCTGTTTAGGTCCAAGCTGCCTGCTGTCTGGAAAGTTGATTGGAGAATCGCTTGTTTCAGGGTCATATGATATCACCTCTCTCGTCCTCCCCATCTTTCTGTCTGTTGTCTCTCACACA
This sequence comes from Epinephelus fuscoguttatus, assembly GCF_011397635.1. Taxonomy (NCBI): domain Eukaryota; kingdom Metazoa; phylum Chordata; class Actinopteri; order Perciformes; family Serranidae; genus Epinephelus; species Epinephelus fuscoguttatus. Next base: position 28,856,120 of record NC_064753.1, on the reverse strand, counting down.
CACAACTCCCTCTGAAAGCAAACACCTCCTCCTCCTTTCGTGTTTACCATGGCTGTCTCAGGTTTGCTGCTGTACTGTTCTCAAAATGGAGGGATTCTTTTCCACTCTTTTATCTGTTGAAGGCCCTAAAAATATCACATGATGAACTAAACAAACTCGCTGGTGAACAATGACTCTGCTTTAACTCTACAATTAAATGCAGATTTTTCATGTTTTGCCGAACCTTCATACAGCCTTTAATCACATCCCAGTGAATTATTAAACAATGAAAACAGTGTATATTTTCACTCTGTCTTGGTTATTTCTATTTTCATGTCACAGAGCAGCCACTTTGTTTCAACAGTCTGGACTCACTCACTTTGTGTTAATAAGTAATCAGATAAGGCTGGAAAAGTCAAACAGAGTGACAGCTCTGCTCTGTGTTAGCACCACTGAGACAAAAGTGAAGGAAACAATTACTCTGGGAAATCAGGAAGTTAAAAAAAGAGACTGAAATAGGGTTTACCAATGAACAGGCGTTGAGCAGAAGGTCTGCTGAAAGTCATTTACTTCAGCTGTGAGACGGGTTAACCACAGCTACAACACCACACACAGTCTGCGTACTGTAGCTGACTGTCTACAGTACGTGTGTGTGTGTGTGTGTGTGTGTGTGTGTGTGTGTGTGTGTGTGTGCATACACATACATGGGAAAGGCTGAACTCACCGTGGAGAACAAGTCGAAACAGCCCAGTCTGCTGATGACACAGTACACCTCTGGAAGGCGAGGTCCTTTCCCAGTCGGCTGTAAGAGACAGCAACACATATTGGACACTTGTGTTGTACAGACACATTCACAGATGTTCTGAAAACTGTCTACAAACACAGATTGTGGGATTTATTCTGTAAGAGACAGATTAAAGGTCCAGTGTGTAGGATTTAGTGACATCTAGTGATGAGGTTGCAGACTATGAGCAGGAGAACTCAATGGCCTTACAAATCTATAGCCTGTGTTTGTTTTGTCTGTTCTAGGCTACTGTAGAACAACATGTCGGACTCTGTGAAAGAGAACCCGCTCTGTATGTGGATATATGCCTCATTCTAAGGTAACAAAATTACAACAATTCTTAGTTTCAGGTGATTTTAAACTAATGAAAACACAGTCATTAATATTATATACTATTTCTGCCAGTAGATGCCCCTAAATCTTACACAATTTAACGTCCTTTTTAAGGTTATATTTTAAGGCTTTAGAAGCTCCTCCAGAGCCACAAAATACTTTATACATTTTTTTTCACAGGATGAATAATTTGCCTTGTTTTTTTCATATTTTCTCAAACTGTCACTTTATGCGCACAGCACTAAACGAGACAGATTATCTGTGGAAAAAAAAAAATCATACTCATCTGCCTACTCTTTTGCCTTGCTGCATTTCTAATGGTCTTACTGCATGTGGACGGCATACAACCAGTCAGAGCGGAGGAGTCGCTAAGGCACCTGTCAGTCATGTCAATCACTGCTTGTTGACTGCGGTCAAACTCGCACAAGGCAGCACTGATCAAATGTGCAACAAGATTCTGTTACTGCATTGCCTATTTCTCACCTCATTTTTTTCTTGAAATATATTTTAGTGTACTGTTTAGCTGTAAAATGAGGACTTTTGTGACCTGGCTGTCATAAAGGAAATAGTCGAGTGATAAACCAGGCACCACCCACTAGCTGGATCAACTTTCTCATTTTACAGCTAAACAGTACACTAAAATATGTTTCTGAAAACATTTGAGATGAGAAATAGGCAATGCAATAACAGAATCTTGATTCATATTTGAGCAGAGCTGCCTAATTTGACATTTTGAACTCAGTTTACGAGCAGTGATTGACATGACTCACAGCTGCGTTGGAGAGTCCTCGGCTCTGAATGTTTGTTGTCAGTGCACCATGGTAAGGCCATTATAAGGAACACAAGAACGCACAGGAATTTTTTTTTCCACAGATCATCTGTCTCATGAACTGCTGTGTGGATGTAGTGACGGGTTCAGCAAATATGACAAAAAGTTATTCTTATAAAAGTTACGACAGTAACGTCAAAGAACCAGTGCAAAAAAAGTCTGATCAATGTCAACTGTGTGAAATTTAACTAATTTAAATACAAATAAATAAAGAGTCACAGACCTTTATTTACCTGTAGACCATGATAATATCATGTGTAGGTAAGTTGTTTAAATACAGAGGCTTTTTTAGTCTTTAAATCTCAGCTGCGATCTGAGGTGAAAGTCTTTTATGTGGATACAGACTTCCTAAACACAGGTGGTTTATCTGCTCCTGCTGATCATATCTAGCGTCCTCTGTACACTCACACACCATTATGTGCTTTGAGACGCAGACACTCAAACACACAGACACAAATGAGCACAAGCACTCAAGAACCGCCAATCCACTTGTCCATATTAGGTATACAATTTTCTCCTCTTGTTTCTCCTCCGCTTTTCCAAATGGATGATTAAATCAACTATGTGGAGCTTGATTCAAGTCCTCAGGAATGCTCTGTTACTGCCAACGGCTGGTCGGGGAGGAAACAAAGTTACTGGAGGAGAGCAGCTCACCTCTTCCTCTACCTTCATTAAAATCTGCTTCTATCAAGATGAACCTCGGATCAACACAGCAGGTCAGGTTTGAAAACATCTTTTTGTCTGGTCCAAGAATTCACTAAAACATCTGGTGGTCATCCAGCACACACACATTCACAGCAGTGAAGACACTCCCAGTAAACCTCTGAGAACGTACACACTGAGGTACTGTAAACATACTCAGAAATACCAAACGGCAAACAAAATCACCACCACATTCACAGAATCCCACACAGTCATGCGCTCTGCCCGCAAGCTAAATGGGAAGCTCAACAAAAAAACTTCAAAGTGCACTCCGGCCTCATTATGAAGAGGAAATGCTCCACAATGACAACGTTAGGATTTTTCATGGTTTGTCTTTGTTTCGCCTCTCCTGGGAAACTCTCATTAAACTCAATGAGTCAATCCTAACTGCATTTTTAACATAACTTATTATATTTGTACACACTTTATGACTATGGCTGAGTGTCTGCAGTATTAACATTATTTAAATAGTGTGTAGCTACTGTGTTCCTTTCTGTTAATTTTGAATTGAAATGTATAATAACAGTTTCACATATTTAATATTAAACCACACTCATGCAGTTTTGTTTTTGTTTTGCTCATGAGCACTGTTTTTCTTTGCTTTTTGTGCTTTACATGATCTGTTTCCTGCCAGTGTGGATGGTATGTATCAGCGGCCCCAGAGGAAAACTGTATCACATGTTCACATAAAAAAAGGTCTGTCACAACAAACAGGGCTCAGCAGGGTGTGAACAGGGAGCAGAGGAAGAGGGGTTGAACGGTGGCTTACCAGCAGGCGTCTGCAGTACCCAAACCTCCTGCTGCCGTCCTCTCCAGTCAACATGAAGGAGAAGGTCTCACTGTAGCAAAAAACAAATGTACGCACATGAGACTGACACAAAGACACATGAAGACAATTACACTTAAGACGCTTCGGATTTGTTTTATGGGTGTGTTGGATAAATCCAGAGTTATTTAATTAACCCCAGGGGCTAGATGTTAAGATATGTGCTTCTGCTGCTTTTATTTCTATTGTTCTTTTATTTTTAATTCTTTACTTTGGGACAGAAGTTTATATTACAAAACATACATCAGGACAGATGGAAAATTATTTCTCCTGCTGTTCGGATTTTTTAATAATTTAAGAACTTAGACATTTTGTGAGAGAATAAGTGTGCACATAAGAACAACGAAAATTATGTCAGAGGGAGACTTGAGAAAAAGCATAATAGAAATCAGTGCTTGCAAAAATAAACAGCATCATAGGGTCATTCAGTCAATACATCCACAAATCTGTCCAGCTGTAATCAATCCATGACAGATAGCATTCACTAAATCTATCCATTCCTGTATTACGGGGGGTTCAGGAAGTCAGCAGGTAGTCAGCACCTTGTGGTCTGAAATAATGTTTGTTATATGGATTGTTTACTGTTCTCTGGGGCAAATTCCAATGTGTGATATTGGGCTATTCAGATCAAATTTAAATTGAATTGAATTGAATTGAGGGCCTTTTTGCAAGCGGATATCAAAACACCAAATATATATTTATCAGGACGCTTTGCCTGAAAATCAACATGTCCTAAAAATAACGTGGAAAAATTATTAGGGCAGATTAGTGTTGCTATTCTTAATTGTTAATAAAGTCTCTCACAAGCCCCCCCAACTATATGGAAATGCAATGCTACATTGCTGGAGCACCTCCAAAGCTCCAGTGTGTAGAATTTAGTGGCATTTATTGGTGAGGTTGCACAACTTAAACTCCCTTGTGCCAAGCGTGTAGGAGAATTACAGTGGATGACACAAGAATATAAAATGCGAGTGCCCCTTTCTAGAGCCAGTGTTTGATTTGTCCTTTTTGGGATACTGTAGAACAACACAGTGGACTCTGTGGAGGAGGATGTTCTCCATATTGTATGATATAAATGGCTCATTCAAAGGTAACAAAAACACAACAATTCTTATTTCGAGGTGATAATAAAATCATGAAAACATAGTTACTACTAATAGATGTCACTGCATCCAACACACTGCACCTTTAAATAGACCAGCTAGTAAAAACAAATCACTGAATTACAAAGATTCTTCACCATACCTGGCGTACTCAGATACAGGACTCCAGTCTTTTGCATCTGGGAAACAGAACTGAGGAATGGCTTTGAGTCTCTGCTCTGCCTCCCTCATCTGCTTGGTGGGCCTCTCTAGCTGTGAGAGGAGAGGAATTTCAGTCAGCTCATTCTCCTTCAGATAACTGTGTCTTTTTTAAAAGATCCCCATGGATGTTAGCGTGACCAATAGATGACCAGACGACCATTTCTCCCATACAAGGTTAAACCTTTGCCTCCTACGGTTCTCATTAACTCAACAGAGTAAGTGTTTCCCCTGGCTGGCAGAGATGTATTTCTCCCGCAGGACACTTCTGAGGAACCAAATCTAAATAACTTGAGGAATCAAATCTAAATAACTTTAAAATATATCTTGGAATAACTAAAAACACTTCCCTGTAGCAGAAATGGTTCCTGTTATTTTTAACTGTGAGCAGGCTCCCAGACTCCCCGGGCTCTATGTTATTATAGATCTTAATTACCAGGACAGCTTTAAATTGTCAACAACCTGCTCAATCAAGTGTGAAGAGCTCATATAAATTTAGATTTTTACTTCAGTTGAAATTAAAAAAAAAATTGGCATGGGTGACCGTCTGACGTAACACATCATCGTCATCATTTTCAGCTCAGAGCGGGAAAGCCCACAGTACACAGTCAGATCTTGTTCTGGCAAGTTATTTCTAGATAACTCTGACCTGCTTTATCAGTGGAATTAACATTTACATCTTTAGGACTGTCCAAATTTGACTTAACCGGATTACATGTTTCTGAAAATCAACAGTTCATCTCCACCATCGTCTCCACTCACACAATATTAACTGTCATTAATTGTGTCAAGTTTTGAAAGCTGCTGTCTGTTCTGCTGACACATACTACATGATGTGTATGAGCTCTGCTGATCTGCTCATCAAAATTACTATTATCAAAATAATAAGTTCTTGGCTTTTAACTACAAATTGATTACATTCAGCTTTAGGGCTGACATGTTCCCAAACCATGCCATCTTAAGCAGCTATCTGAACAGACTAACACACCACAGCAGGTGTTTTTAAAGTCACTCCTTGCTGTCAACAGCATTAGTCTAAAGAATTATAATAACATGTCTCTCACCCAGTGTAAGATTTGGATGACAGTCTACAATGATGCATCGTATTTCTGATTTCTAATTCCTGAGCTAAAACACTTGAGGTCCTTTGATGCATTTTATGGGATTTATTCAGTTATACATGTCATGCTTTTACCTTGGGGAACTGGTAGGTGACCTCTGGGGAGTAGGAGTTTTTGCTGGGTTTCTTTTTTAAAGACACAACCACAAAATACTCAAAGAGTTCTCTCTCCTGCCACTCGATGAGCTGCAGCTCCAGCGTGCGGTAGCTGGGGGCACGTCGCAGGATGGACTGCAGTTTCAACAACCTTTGGGTGTGAGCTGAGGAAGAAAACAAACATTAAAGTGAGAGCTCACCCCGAAATCCAAAATACAAATTTCTTCTTTTACCTGTGGTAATAATTAACAATCTAGGTTGTTTGGGTGTGAGTTGTAGAGTGTTGGAGAAATCGGCCGAAGAGATGCCTGCCTTCGTTCAAATACAATGGCACTAGATGGCACTCTGCTTGTGGTGTTCAAAGCACCAAAGAAATAATTGTAAAAATTTCAACAACTATGTCTTTTTCTAGAAATCATGTCTCAAGATAATCCACAGACCTTGTTGTGAGCAGTTTCATGTACAAACTATTTTCTTTCTGCTGAAGTACACCCGCCAACCACTGCACAGAAGAAAGCGTACATCCACTGCTAGCTCACCTAGCACCGCTGAGCTAGCAATCGTTAGAGCTCAGCCAAGGAGGACACCATTAATGTTTACATCTGGCGCTGTCACAAGCAAGAGCCTCTCAATCATGAGTAGATGCACACTTCCTTCTGCGCAGTGATACAGTTAACAAGAGTAGCTCAGTGGAAAGAAAATAGTTCCTGCATGAAACTGCTCACAACAAGGTCTGTGGATTACCTTGAGTAACCACATCATGATTTTTGAAACAGACATTGCTGTTGAATTTTTTATTTATTTTTTTATTTTTTGGCACTTTGAGCAGCACAAGCCGAGCGTCATCTAGTTCCATTATATTCAAGAGAAGGCAGACATCTCTACGGCCAATATCTCCAACACTCTCACTCCAAAACAGAGAGAAAACATCACTAAATCACATAAGTATTCCTGTTACTGAGACAGGAGATAAATGTTGTGTGGTTTACTAGTAATCCCTGCATATGGCAAATGCAGGGTCACTTGTTAAAAACAAAACTGGGAAGCTGTTGCACAACTACTGAGAAAAACAGCTCAAAACATTTCAGAGCTGACGGAATTGTAGCACCTAACCACTGCAAATATAAATGCTGTGGTCACTCACCTTTGAACCTGTCATCAGAGTCACTCTCACTCTCACTGTTGTCATCTGGAGGCAGACATGAGACAGACAAGAACGTTTTCTACAGGTCAGAGGGCAATTTCACAAACATGTGTTTATGTCACAAGAAGGACACAGCAAGAACTCTATGTGGGTGGCTAAGACACAAATATTTACTCGCTTATCTGGCCAGTGGATAAAGGGAATAAAGAGAGCCCTTACCTCTCAGAGATGCAGTCTCAACATTGGACATGGAGAGCTTCTTCAGCCTCTTCTTCCCACGTTTAGTGCAGTAAATGGAGTTGATCCTCTGGACCAGCTGTAAACATTAGAAAGAGGAAGTTCTCTGTTGGGGGATCTGAAGTTTTGTTTCTTTTGATCCTAAGTATAGAAGAAGTACGTGGTGTTCCTGGCCAAAAGTAATACAGTGCTGTGCTTTAAGGGTTACTGAAAAGCTTCAATGCAAGTTCTTGAGAAAAAGTACCACAAGAGAAACCCAAGTGGTAATAAAGCCCATCAAGGCACTGTGTTTTGAAAATGTCTCTTCCAGACTGAGGAGTTACAAGTGATCCAGAGCTGCTCTGCCTCTGACTCGGTGCCTACAGAAACCTGAGCTGGTCTGTGAAGCAGGACAGGAAAGAGAGCGCAGTCGGAGCTCTGCGAGGACTTAGTGCAGGTGTTTGTGTAGGATCTAGTAGTGTGTACCTTGGGGATCCTCCAGTGCCTGTGTGAGGCCATAGTATCACTGGTGCTAGAGAGGCTATCATCCAGCAGGCCACAAGGTGACGTTGATATACCCCTCTGGTGGAGCAGCAGCATTTCATCGTGGCTGTAGCGTTTGGACAACTGTGACATCCGGTGGCTCTTCCTGTCACATGGACCAGGGAGGCGTAGGGACTGGCTACTGGGTTTGGAAGGCAACTAGTCAGAGAGAAAGAAGACGGAGAGGTCGGTTTATTTATTCCACTTATTCGTAAAAATAGTCAACCAAGTGCGTTCATTCACGATACTTTGCTTTAAAAGTAGGAACACCACATTTAAACTCCCCCCGACTTTCCGAGGAGTATTAGTGTTTTTGCAAATGCATCCAGATCACTCTCCATTTTTCTCAAAGCCTAACAGCTACAAGAACACTTGTAGTTCAGTCACTTAAAAGAAAGGGCTGTCTGTTTGAGAAGGAATAACTGGATAAATGAGACTTGGATTATACTGCACGAGTTGTGCGATTGCGAGTTGTGTGAGGACACACTGCATTTTGTTTTCCACAGTTACTCTGGCTACACCACAGTCCACCATTTCCACTACTAGGAATAGTAACTGCAAAGAACTAACACCGATACTCATTAGTATCTGGGAATAGCTCTCGATAGCTACTGGGGATAACAAAAGCACTATCCTCTTCTTGTTTTGGTTGCTCAATGGTTGAAGCACTTCCTTTTTGCTGTAAAAGCCTTCATTTCCCAGGGAGTTTGTACCCAGTGAAAGATAGAAATGCATAGTCAAAGTGAGGCTTATAGAGAACCAATCTACTCGCTGTTGGTTTCATTATTCTATAGCCATTACATTGTGTGAACAAAACTTCCACTTCATGTTACACTTTTTAAGAGTTTCATGAGGTCAAACCCTCATTTAAAGGTAAAATATGCAGTAGTTTTAAGTGTTAGTTGCGGGGTCCACCATTTCTGTGCCAGATCCCAATTGCTGCCTAATGAACAGGGGATTTACACAACATAATGCACATATATAATCCAGCGCTACCACTTCTAATTTTATCTCAGGGACATCAGCCTTACTGTTTACTGTTCACTCTCTTTACACTGAATCAGAGCTCCATTAGGTGACTGTCTAAGCAAATCAAACATTAAAAGAATTACAAGCATTAACGGGAACACAGGGTGGCTATTATGGCGAAGCAGTCACAGGAAATGCATTTGTCTCGGAGGTTAGCGCTCACAGAGGCGACTCATCAAAAATGAAAACAAGCGTGGTCACTTTAAAGGAATACTTCACCCTGCAAACGACCATTTGTATATCAATTACTCACTCTGTGTTACGCTGAGAGAAAATAAAGGGATTTAAAGGGTTAGTTCTGATTCATCAAAGTCACACAATAACACAAACTAACTGATTGAGGCAGTGGTAGAGCAGCAGCTCCTGTGTTGTTGGGGATGAGATAAAAATTCTGATGCTGTCAATGGAGTCTGGCTTTGAAGAGAGTGTAGATTAGTTTACTTGTAGTTCAGTCACTTAAAAGAAAGGGCTGTCTGTTTGAGAAGGAATAACTGGATAAATGAGACTTGGATTATACTGCACGAGTTGTGTGATTGTTTCTAAACAGATGTTTTAATATAGTTTTACTGCTGTTAAACTTGGACCCCTAAGAAAATAAAATAAATTCATCCAGAATTTTCTCAGTTTTTGGATTCTTTATTCACTGTGGAGGCATGAAAAAAAAACAATACAGAATTCTTCCCAAATTCAAAGTAACATGGGGTGAGTGACTGATAAACAAATGGTCACTTGGGAGATGAAGTATTCCTTTAAGCTGAGAGAAGGACCAGCCACATAGAGCTGTTAGATTAAGAGCTGCAGGGTGACAGGCTGCAAACCTACAACTCCTCAACAAGGTAGCATACTTTGCTGTGCCCTGCCTTTGTAGAAAACTATTGTCATGGTGGGGAAAAAAGCAGCTTAGTGACTGACTTCTTGATCTAAATTACATGAGTTTGTTTGGCTGCACTATAAACAGATAGAGTAGTTTCTCTCCCGCTAAATTCCTGACAACGTAGCTGCTCAAGGAGCATTTGCTGGACTATTAAACCATTCGGTAACCATAGGTGTCTTCCCTTTGTAGCGTGAGACAAGTGTTTCTAAGTGAGGAGGCCAGATGGGCCTTTCTGTGGAGAATCACCAGGTCTAAACATATCAAACTGTTTCCTGTAGTGACAGAAATGAAGTGCAAGATTCTTTACAAGATCTTGTCCAGGCACTAACACCTAATGAGGGGATTCACATTACAACAGGAGAACATATGTGTTATGTTTACTACAGGAAAACACATCAGTATTGTTGATCCCAACAGACTTGTGACTTCTTACCTGAGGTGGAGAGTTCAGCTTCCTGTCCATGGTGGTCCACGATCTGTTGCTCTCCACCAGACACGACTTCCGACCCAAACTCTTCCGCTTCAGGTCAACATCCTCATATGGGTTCTCCTTCTCTGTGGGGATGAAGTCAGTATTCAGTGCAGCTCAAATATAATGTCAGACAGCAGCAACTGTCCATGGACAGAGGATGTTTTCAACAGAAAACAGACAAGACTGGGGTCAAAAAGGGTAAACTGGGCCAGGGAAACGTGTCAGAGGCACAAGAGGGCCTCCCTATAGTTAGTCGGAAAAGAGATGAGTCATGAAAGGTAAGTCAAAGGTCGCTCCCGGCTGGCTCAAGTGAACTCCCTTTTTTCAAAACAGTTACTGTTGGCAATGGGCCCCACAGGCCCCAGTGGGCCCAGCTGAAACTTCTGGACACAACACTGCTGGTGAGTCACTGTCCAGGCATGCCAACTGTCTGCTGTGAGAGAAGGAGGAGGATCATCTTCTTAGACTTAGACTTAGAGGAGTTATATTTTTAAGGGCCAGTGTGTAGGATTTAGGGGGTTATACTGGCAAAAATGGAATACAGAAAGTATGTTTTCATTGAGTATTCGAGTATGATCACTTGAAAATAGGAATTGTTGTGTTTTCCTCACTTTAGAAGGAGCTGTTTATATGTGCATATGAAGCAGGGTTGTCTACAAAGTCACCATGTTACACAGGCTTGTTTCTACAGTAGCCCTGAATGGACAAATCAAATACTGGCTCTAGATAGGGCCACTCGTGTTTTTGCATTTTTTTGTCTTTGTGTCAGCCACTGTACTTAGCAACCCCTCCCCGATGAGCTGAACAGCTTCGGAAAAACAATAATTTTTAACATAAAGCTGCTTTATTCAGTGTTTTCAATGGTTTAAATCATCAGATCTGTTTGTTCTGAAGAGAGAGAGACCTCTGCAGATATTTCAGCTCCTGCTAAAAAAAAAACCCTGAACGTCTGAACTTCTGAAGTTATTGCAGAAAAAAAGTGAACACACATTAGCAGGTGCTAGGCTAGCAGCACGTCTGTGATGAGCTGAACAGCATCGGAGAAACACTGATTTGCAACATGAAACTGCTTTGTTCAGTGTTTTTACTGGTTCTAATCACCTGGTCTGTTTGCTTTGGAGCGGAGGAGACCTCTGCAGATAATTCAGCTTCCGGCAAAAACCTCCTGAACAATAAATACAGGAGGAATCCTAACCAGGAGTTCATACTTGGCACATAGGAAAAGTTTCAGCTGGTTTCAATCTGCAATCCTCACCCTAGATGGCACTAAACCTACACACTGCTCCTTTAATGTTCACATTTATGGTTATGATAACTGTTGAAATACACATACACACAAAAAAACTTGCATGCCATGTGCTTTAACATATATTGGACTTGCAAATAAGGCACAGGCAATAAGGTTTAAAAACCACAGTTTAAACTCAGACGAGCGTCTAAACTGTCAACTGATTTTAAAGACAAACATCTTTTTAAATGCATCACTGTGTCTCAAGAAGTTACAATGAGCACAGACGTCGCCACTGCTCTTTAGATGCACTTCAGTGACTAAATGATAGCAGAAAAGTAAAGAAAAGGAACATTACAGAGCGCTGTGCAGCTCTCACTGATGTCACCTGGCAGAGGGCCAACTTCAATAAAGAGAAAACTTGTGTAACGCCACAGTCCATGTCTATTCAGACATGTGCTCTGAGAATAGCTTTTTGGCAAGGTCTGAAAAAGGTTGTGAGAAAGTGAAGAAACCACAGCGAAGAATAAAAACAGAGCCAGATGGCGTTGAAATGCATGAGGGGAACTTTTTCAAAGAAAGAAAAGCAGTGTTATCTGTCAGTAGAAAGGAAAAGAAGAAGAAATCTATTTGGTAGCTGTGCTCCTTCTTCCTGAGTATATTAGCGGAAAACCCAGTGAACTCGGCATCTCAAACAATGAGTGTGTGTTTTAAAAACATCTTAGAGTAACCTACAGGCACAGCTTTGTTCAGTTATCTATTTTAAGGTTAATTATTGAACCTGTCCGAGGTAAATACACACACCCACGCACACATACTGCCAGGGCTCCTCAGAGCCTTGTGTCGTGTCACACAGTAAATTAGTCCACTGAAGTGATTTTCTGTGCATCATTAAAGCTGAGGAGCAGAATAAGAGGGCTTAGTGTGACCCCACGTTGTGCTGCAACTCCATTAAACTGAAGCAATACTGTAATGAGAACCTGCTGGGAAAATGATATGTCTGCATAGCTGCTTATGTACTGGAGGGTACTAATCTACTCCTCTGATTACAAACATCCAGATCTCTCTGTAACACACCCCCAGACACACAGTATTATGCAGGGAGTGGACACACCTCGGCTGCACACTGTGATTGTGCATTTCTGTGTACACAATGGGCTCTCTGGGCAGGGCGAGGCACAGAACAAACTATACCAACAGCGTCAGTATCAGCTTACGCTATAAAGTGGACGAGCTAAAGTATAGTGGCACCGCTCACCGATTCAGTCGTAAAACAGGAATGTGCATAGGATGAAAAAATAGCTTACAGTTTAGTAAAAACAGTTGGCGGCACCACAAACCATACAGTGTGTCCATCATGAAGGCTGCTTGTGACCACACTAGTGAAAGTACGTAGGAGAATTCACATGGCACATTTTACATTTTAAACCAAAGGATAACAGGATCACAGATCCAGCTGTGTATGTAGCTGTGTGAGTGTAGCTTTATTAAAAACTGAATCACTCACTACATGCACTAGGCCCCAATCACACAGAAGGGGTTTTAGGAGGTGGAGGTGCCTTTTAGTAGTTGTTTTTAATGAGAATGGAGCTTTTTGCTCATGGTTTTTGCATTACTACTGGCATTTTTGCTGCAGTGCTCTGAACTGCTCGAGTTGAAAAAACTTCAACTCGAAGTGGTAAAACACCCCATGCCATCTCTTTTCCGTCATCTTTTTTCCCATTGTCCGAGCAGACGATTTGAGAGGCGGCGGGCCTTCTGTAGTGGTCACAACAACAAGTTTACAGTTGGTAAACAATGGATGAGAAACTAGTGGAAGTGGTTGCAGCATACCCAGAGCTGTACGGCCCAACAATAGACAGCAGGTTGTCAAATTGTCCCCGAGTCATCCTAAAATATGCCTGGAAACAGCCATCATGGAGGTGAAGCTCCTGGACCAACTGGTGGTATTCCCCGTGATCCACAATCTTTCTTAGGGTCTCATGTACCCACGCAAATCTCAGTTTCCCTGTGCCCAACAAACTATTTGCTGACATCCTCTCACCCTCAACCAGTGCGACAGCAAGTATCCTCTGCCTCAACATTTTAGAAACTAGATACTGTTTACTGTCAAATAGCTAAAATAAATAAATAAAGGGTAGATTGAATACACGGGAAGGGAAGAATAAGGAGGTGAGTTCATGATTGCCTGGCCATAATAATAAGGCACAGCAAGCGTTTTTTTTCACTAGTGGCATTCAATTTTTTAAAAAGGCAGCGCAGCACGCCTTGTGTTTTGCAACCTGCAAAATGCTTCTGTTTGATTGGGGCGCTAGATAGTCGCTTACATTTATTCACAAGAGTAAGGCCTTGTCTACACATGTACAGATATTTTCGTTTTAGTTTCAGGTCATTAAAAGAAACGCCTTCTAAGTTGCAGATTTCTCAAAACTCCAGTTACTGTGTGTCAGTAACACATGCCTATTGTTGCCTATTGTTGCTTTGTGTAATGAGTATATGCTAGTAACAGGAACAACAATGGCAGACTACCAGTTTTGTTACCACTGCTTGATCTAACTTAACACTTAAACTTAGTATTACTGAACCACTTCATGGACAAATGGAGGCGTATGGTACACCCAGTGTTTCTGCTCCACCTCAGCGTCCACAGTTTAAAGTCAGCCAGAAACGATGGTTTCTGTCCCACCATCTGCCAATTTGACGGCACGGTCCAACTAGCAGATGGTGGGGTTGTTGTCGATGAGAAGTGGAGGAAAAACTTTCATATGTCCAGAGCATCACTGGTATGTTTGAGTGAGCTCTTTTACCCTTTTTAATTGAACAGGAATCAACAGTAATGATATCTCCAGTTGGTAAAAAGGTAACGTTAGCCTGTACACTTAACTACCTTTATGATGATGAGGGAGACGGCTGAAGACAGCCAATGCTGGCGAGCATTTGGAGTCGTTTCTGTGCTCTAGTGTCGACAGAAATATCTTGTAAAATAAAGGTTGTGTGGACAGAATTATGTTTTGTAAAGGAGGGGAAAAATACCCATTTTCAAAGATATCTATACGCGTGTAGACAGGGCCTCTGAGCAGGAAACACTTGGGAAAACTACGTCAGCGAACACAAAGCTGGGAGTTTGAACAAGACGATGATGCAGACAGCTGAATCATCGTGTTAGCACAGGGTGTGATTCATCTGCCTGTAAACAGATCACTCATTGACACTCCATGTATCAACCACACTCGTCAAAAGCACTTAAAACAGTCCCCTAATATCACAATCCATCATTCAGCTCTAGAAACACTGTTACGGGTTACACGGGTTACAAATCACTTAAGGTAAACACCTGGCATTAAGCACAGGTACCAAATGAATGTCCCACAAAGGCGGCTGAGGAAGCCAACATGTTTTTTTCTGGTTCTCTGTATGAAATGCCTGTTAAAATAGGGGCACAGAGGGACCAAAACATGGCTCATTTACTGCTGTGGTTGCTTCTCACATGGATCATCTGACCTGTAAACCACTGTGCATAGCGGTAGTGGAAACCAGTGCTCTCCTCCATAAGGACTCACGTTTGAAAGCTTTGTTTGAAATAGCTGGAGCAATTTCAAACTTGCTCAAAGACAATGTCCTTGTCAAGGAACAAAGAGAGACTGGCAAAAGTTGTGTCTCCAAACTGCAAACTCCACACTCACAGTGCTGGGTGAACAATGGGGACTTTGTTGGGATTCACATGAAAATTAGGCATGCCCTGACGCTCTCCCTGAGACGACTGCACATCCTCAGCTTCAAAAGACAAAAAAAAAAAAAAAATGAGCACAACACTGATCATCGATTTGAGAACAATGCAGCTACTTGTAGAAATAACCATGATGTAATGTAATACTTCATAACCTTATTTGGTCAGTTTTTATCATGAAGAATATTTCACAGCGTGAAAACTTTTTACTGGATCTGAAATTCAAGCTTCATCATGAGACCATACTCACACTGACACACATTTCCACCACATTAAGTATGCACTGGGGGAGCTGGCAATTGGACCGGGCAGAAGGCCTGGGGTCATTTTCTAGTGGAAAGGAATTTGGCTCCTCAACAAGACCAGCATTTCATACACACATTATCTCACATTCGAGAACACTTGAGTCGATCCTGTGTACAGCAAGACACAAAACGTGCCACTGTGGAATGCTGATGTTCAACGATCAAAATACAGATCTTCTTTACCGCAAGTTTGGTAGACGACCAGACAGCCTTTACAGCAAAATACAACCTATACAACCACATGTTGTCCATTAATCTCACACTCAGGCTGAAAGTCTACATGAGGCAGATGCAGGAAGAGCTACTCTCACAGTTTTATTTCATTAGGCCATGCTGCATGGGACTATCACTTTCACTAAAACATCTGCCTACTGTCTTCTAAGGTCACTGTTGCATTCAAAATAACCATGTTATGTATGTTTTTATTCTTCGTAGAAGGTTTTGAACACAAACTAACACATTTTCTTATTTGGGAGTTGAGATCTTCTCATAGAAGGAAATGTCACCTTATATTTAATCCAAGTGTCAGTACTGTCAATTACAGTAAACACGTCAGTAAAGCTGAAGTCATAAATACAACATACAGTACAGGCCAAAAGTTTGGACACACCTTCTCATTCAATGCGTTTTCTTTATTTCCATGACTATTTACATTTTAGATTCTCACTGAAGGCATCAAAACTATGAATGAACACATGTGGAGTTATGTACTTAACAAAAAAAGGTGAAATAACTGAAAACATGTTTTATATTCTAGTTTCTTCAAAATAGCCACCCTTTGATCTGATTACTGCTTTGCACACTCTTGGCATTCTCTCCATGAGCTTCAAGAGGTAGTCACCTGAAATGGTTTCCACTTCACAGGTGTGCCTTATCAGGGTTAATTAGTGGAATTTCTTGCTTTATCAATGGGGTTGGGACCATCAGTTGTGTTGTGCAGAAGTCAGGTTAATAGACAGCCGACAGCCCTATTGGACAACTGTTAAAATTCATATTATGGCAAGAACCAATCAGCTAACTAAAGAAAAACGAGTGGCCATCATTACTTTAAGAAATGAAGGTCAGTCAGTCCGGAAAATTGCAAAAACTTTAAATGTGTCCCCAAATGGAGTCGCAAAAACCATCAAGCGCTACAACGAAACTGGCACACATGAGGACCGACCCAGGAAAGGAAGACCAAGAGTCACCTCTGCTTCTGAGGATAAGTTCATCTGAGTCACCAGCCTCAGAAATCGCAAGTTAACAGCAGCTCAGATCAGAGACCAGATGAATGCCACACAGAGTTCTAGCAGCAGACCCATCTCTAGAACAACTGTTAAGAGGAGACTGCGCAAATCAGGCCTTCATGGTCAAATAGCTGCTAGGAAACCACTGCTAAGGAGAGGCAACAAGCAGAAGAGATTTGTTTGGGCCAAGAAACACAAGGAATGGACATTAGACCAGTGGAAATCTGTGCTTTGTTCTGATGAGTCCAAATTTGAGATCTTTGGTTCCAACCGCCGTGTCTTTGTGAGACGCAGAAAAGGTGAACGGATGGATTCCATATGCCTGGTTCCCACTGTGAAGCATGGAGGAGGAGGTGTGATGGTGTGGGGGTGTTTTGCTGGTGACACTGTTGGGGATTTATTCAAAATTGAAGGCACACTGAACCAGCATGGCTACCACAGCATCCTGCAGCGACATGCCATCCCATCCGCTTTGCGTTTAGTTGGACGATCATTTATTTTTCAACAGGACAATGACCCCAAACACACCTCCAGGCTGTGTAAGGGCTATTTGACCAAGAAGGAGAGTGATGGAGTGCTGCGGCAGATGACCTGGCCTCCACAGTCACCGGACCTGAACCCAATCGAGATGGTTTGGGGTGAGCTGGACCGCAGAGTGAAGGCAAAGGGGCCAACAAGTGCTAAACACCTCTGGGAACTCCTTCAAGACTGTTGGAAAACCATTTCAGGTGACTACCTCTTGAAGCTCATGGAGAGAATGCCAAGAGTGTGCAAAGCAGTAATCAGAGCAAAAGGTGGCTATTTTGAAGAAACTAGAATATAAAACATGTTTTCAGTTATTTCACCTTTTTTTGTTAAGTACATAACTCCACATGTGTTCATTCATAGTTTTGATGCCTTCAGTGAGAATCTAAAATGTAAATAGTCATGGAAATAAAGAAAACGCATTGAATGAGAAGGTGTGTCCAAACTTTTGGCCTGTACTGTATGTGTCATAAATACTCCCTCACAGTGTGTGAGTCAATGAGTTACAGCTGAGTAACTTTAATGTTTCATCTTGACCTTTGAAGGACAACTTTCAGATTACAACTCTACTTATAACCAGTGTCTAAAAATCACGATTGTTTAGGTATGAGGTGCACTGAATTGTTTCAGGGCAGCAACTAATAATTCTTTCCACTATCAATCCATTTGACAATTATTTCCTCTTTCAATCAATCACTTGTCTGGCCCATAATATCATAAAACCATCCAAAAAAATGTCCATCCACATCTTCCAAAAGCCCAATCTGATGTATTCACATGTCTTGTTTTGGGCGACCAACAAAACACAAAGACATTCAGTTTAATGTCATGCAAGACTAAATACCTGTCAAACAGAACACATTTCAGCAGCCTGGTGTGGCTCTTTGTAATGACTTTCAATTAAAGTGAAGCATTTTGTTTGTTGCTTTTTCATTGCTGAGTGCCTTGTGCTTTTCCGCTCTATGCTCCTTGAGTTTTTGCATGAGCTCCCTGAATGCCTTGGGTTGAAAAAACTTCAAGTCTTAACGTAAAAAGTGTCCAGCGTCATTGCTGTTTTTTCCCATTGTCCAGCCACATTAATTAGTAGCTGGCGATGACAACAAGTGGTAGCATGTTAAGCTAACGTGGCCCTACTAGGCAAGCTGCAAGATATACCTGAAAAAATTGTAGGCTTAACTACTTTCTAACTTTTTAACACCTGTAATCAGGACTGACCACTCACAGCAGATTGCCAAACTGTACTCGATTCATCCTAAAAGGCGAAGCTCCAGCTGGTGGCGAAGCTCCAGCTGGTGGCACTCACTGTGATTTCTCCTCTATCTGTGGGTCTCATGTACAATCATGTAGATTTTTAATGCAGATTTTAAGATGAGTTCACTTCAGAGCAAAATAGCCGTGAAGCCAAGGACAGATGATTCAGTGGTTGCCCAGTAACAATTAAAAAAAAAGAAGGAGCAAGCTGCAAAAAGCGCTCTGTCTGATCAGGGTAGGCCTCAACAAAAAAAGTGGCGTGGTGCACCTAGCGCTTTAAACCCTGCAAAACACACTATCTGATCAGGGCCTAAAACCAGCAAATATACACATTCAAGAAGCTAATACCAGAAATATTAAAGGGGCAATAAGCGAAATTCATCATTCCTAAAAAAAATTGCTATGTGAAGAACTAGAGGTGTAATTTCATCTGGAGTATAGCATGATGTCACACAACCTCTCTCTGTGTTGGTCTCCAGCCCCTTGTTTACAAGCCAGTCCGGCTGGGCGTTCATGTACATTCATGTGAATCCCCCCACCCCCACGCCCTGGCGGCTGTGTTTAGCTATTTCCCTGCCTACTTCAATGATGATGGTACCTGTAATAAATGTAATATATTTGCTGAGATGGAGGCAAGGCTCAGTGACTAGAAGAGCTGGTAGAAGCGCACCATAGCTGTAAGTTACTCCAGTAGCCGTAGTAGGTCTAGTGCTAACTCCAGGAGCTAACGCTAACGTTCCTACTCTTCTGCGTGAGCCGGAGTCATGAGCCCGTGAGCCCGCCAGGCAGAGAGCAGAGGTAGAGGGAGGTGTGGCTCATGACACACGTTGTTTTGGTCTACAGGCAGTGCACAACAGCAAACCTAGCGGTGAAACGATTTCGCTTTTTGCCCCTTTAAGTCATTTTCATTTTAAAAAGTTACTTGTGCAATTAATCATTTATCAAAAGAAGTTGCCAATTAGTTTTCTGCTGATCAACTAACTGATTATTTGACCCGTGTCAGACAGAAACTAGTGACTGATCAAAGTGACATGAAGGTCCTCTCTCCTGTTTTCAAAGCCAGTGAACCAGTGCGCTTACCTACTATGTCCTCATAGGCATTTTCCTCTAAAGTGCTTTTGGAAGTGGGTCGGCTCCGTGTGTCTGTGGTTAGCGTGCCATTCTCTGTGGGTGAGGATGGATATGAAGATGGCAGACTCGTAGCATCCTCCGACTCACACGACTCCCTGGGAAGAAATGAAAAGAATGTAAGATGTTACATAGTCACATACACATAATTACACGGAAGAAAGTCACCAAGTGTCAGTGAATGAGATCAGGGGACCTCAGGTGAGTGAGTAACTGGATAAAGAGGATGTGATACAAAGAGACACTGAGGCTGAGGTTGCAGGTATAGGAGGGTGCATGTTTAAAACTACCCCAGTTCAAAAAAGTTGGCATGCTGTGTAAAACATAAATAAAAACAGAATGCAATGATTTGCAAATTCTTGTTGACCTATATTCAATTGAATACAGTCCAGAGATAAGATATTTCATGTTCAAACTCATAAACGTACTATTTTTTTCTAGAAGTATACACTCATTCTGAATTTGATGCCTGCGATAAGTTCCAAAAAAGTTGGCACAGGGGCATGTTTACCACTAGATTACATCATCTTTTCCTTTAACAATGCTCAGTAAGTGTTTGGAAACTGAGGACAATAATTGTTGAAGTTTTGAAAGTGAAATTCTTTCCCATTCTTGCTTGACATACAACTTCAGCTGCTAAGAAGTTCGGGGTCTGCATTGCTGCATTTTGTGCTTTACAATGTGCCTCACATATTTAATGGAAATCAGGTCTAGACTGCAGGCAGGTCAGTTGAGTACCAGCACTCTTTTACAACACAGAATGTGGCTCAGCAATGTGTTAATAGGAAGCAGGGAAGTGTCTGGATGGCAGCATATGTTGCTCCAAAACCTTTATGTACCTTTCAGCATTTATGGAGCCTTCACAGATGAGCAAGTTACCTGTGATGTCATGGGTACTAACACCCCCTCATACCATCACAGATACTGGCTTTTGAACATGGTGCTGGTAACAATCTGGATGGTCCTTGTCCTTTTTAGCCCGGGGGACTTTACATCCATAATTTCCAAAAACAATTCGAAATGTGCACTCATCACACCACAGCACACTTTTCCATTTTTTGTCAGTCCCTCTCGGATGAGCTCAGGCCCAGAGAGGTTGGTGGTGGTGTTGTTGACATTTGGCTTTCACTTTGCATGGTGGAGTCTTAACTTGCACTTGTAGACACAGCAACAAACTGTGTTTACCGACAATGGCTTTCCAAATTGTTCCCAAGCTCATGTGGTAATATCCCTTACACAATCAGGTCAGTTTTTAATGCAGTGCTGACTGAGGGGTCAAAGGTCACAGGCATTCGATGTTGGTTTTCAGCCTTGCCCCTTACGTGCAGATATTTCTGTGAATTCTCTGAATCTTATAATGATATTATGGATTGTAGATGGTAAAATCCCTAAATCCCTAAATAAACATTATTCTCAAACTGCTGGACTGGTTGTCCATACAGTTTTTCACAAAGTGACCATCCTTGCTTTTGAACACCTGAGCCTTTCGAGAATGCCCCTAACATAGCTATAAGCCATACTATCATTTGTTACTAGTGAACGTGTTTACCTGTGGAAGTGTCCAAACAGGTGTTTTATGAGCATTCAACAACTTCCCCAGTCTTCTGTTGCCCCTGTCCTAACTTTTTGTAACATGTTGCAGGCATTAAATTCTGAGTTAGTGTATATTTTAGAAAAAACACTAAAGTTTATCAGTTTATCAAACTTTTTTCTAAACTATACAGCTGTTTCAGTGTGCTGCAGAAAGAGCTCAAAATAAAGCAGTCATTAGACAAATGTATATAGGCTACATGAGTAATGTTAAATGAACAGCCAGCAGGAAATACATAATAAGATGTTAGCTCGATAATGTGACCTAAAGAAGGCCTAATTAAACTAATAATTTTACTGCTACAATACCAGTCATGTAGATGTAAATACATTAACCAATAGCAAGGGTCCCTGCAGTCCAGACAAACAGCCAGAAGCCAACAATTACACAAGCCACAAGCCAATAATGTCAACTAATAAGGCTCCAGCCACACACTGTGGCATACACTGAAACAAGAATCATGACCTTTAACTTTTCCCGGAAACAATCTTAACTTGAAGCGAAAGGTACAAAGGGCATAGCATGTAGACATAACTGAGATGATAAATGTACTCACGTTTGGTTCCATACACACACTAATCAGATGACGCACTCAATGAGCAGAAGAAACAATGTGAGGTAGACAGACGAGAGTAAACAGAAAAAGTCCAGATGGTTTTAAAAATAGTCCAGACGGCCAGCTTTACTTCTCCTCCACTCGCTAACTAGGAACAGAGAAAGTCCAAACCTTTGTCTCATCCCGTAAAAAACCTTAAACGAGGAGCCACTAATTATAAAACACAGAAAAACAAAAACACCATGTTCTCCGATCACGAGGAACTTCCTGATAAGTAAACATAACATATACTATTACTCAGTGTTCCCTGCACAGTGTAAAGTCACACATCACATGTCACAAGGCACTGCAGAGGAACTTTGCTACATTAGTGCTGGGATCTACAGTACGGTCATGTCGCGCCATCGACAGCTTGTGGCTTTTAAGGTTGGCCTGAAATTGCTGGAGCCACAGGAATGTTAAACACAGAGTCCAAGGGATGAACATTTAAGGATTTCATCCCTATTTTACATAGGGACAATCTGGAGAGGCCCCACCCTCACGTAAAAAAAAAAAGCTGAGGCCTTCTGATCGTGAGAGCTATAAGTTAAGAAGAAAAACAAGAGCAGACAGGATCCAAGATTCAGCTAATGTTAATGCAACAAAGGGGCACAACAATCCAGTGTTGGATTTCACTGGTTTCTATAAGATATTCATAGAGTATATTCAGTTAGAGGCAAAGTTTGAGTGAACATCTGTTAGAGTAAGAATATACTGTAGATTTGGTGGTGTGTGTAAAATGTCAAGTCTTTTAATGGACCAAAGTGAATTTCTGGAAAGACTGACATTTCAAATGCTCTGTATAATAAATCAGTTATTTTTAGTATGAGCTGCTTTTATGATACCTGGGGCCAGATGCATAAATGATGTGTATGCACAAAAGCCATGCACACACCTTGACCCACACATAAACTGGTATTTATAAAGGAAGAACGAGCAGCAAGAGTGTGTGCACCTCACGCATTCTTAAAACCAGGCATACACGTGGTTTTAGCTCAGATAGCTGCGGGGGATGTGACGAGGAGGTTTTTAGGTTGTTTGCCAATTTCACTTATTTTGGTAGGGCTATTATTTTTGAAGGCTGCACAGCGCTCTGTAAAATGTCAATCAATGGCACATTTATAAGGTTAATTTTAAACTACGAGTGATGAATTTCATAATGATTTTTATTGACATTTCTCTCCCTGTTAGTCATCATTTAATTTTTACCTGTGGCACCCTTTGTAAAGTCAGGTACAACATGAGCACCATGAATGAATCATTGATCCTTCTTATGATTGCAGACATGTAATGAGTTTGTTGTACAGATGCTACAGATGTCCACAGATGTGAGTAATTACAGCTGCTTTGGCAGCGTTGGAGAGCCCTGTGATGTGACGCAGTTGGTGAAATTGTGATTTCGTTACCATATTTCTCATTGACGAGTCTAATGAATGGTAAAATTGCACAAGTATATGCAAACTAATGTTGAGCAGTTTTTCTACATCCATTTATGGCAAACTGTGGGTGTGGAAATGAGACTTGTTCACGTGCACCCAATGTCACAATGATTGAGTTTTATGAAACACAATCAGGTGTACACATGGCTTTATAAATCTGAAGAAAAGAACGCGTTTTCAAATTTCTTTCTTTGTGGGTAAATAGTTTTAGTTGTGAATATACATGGAGTTTTAGGCATCTGGCCCCTAGTAGGCATTTGTCTCATGATAAACCTGTGATGACATGATTCAATTTGATTAATTTAGGACAGTTTGGGTGACGAGAACTCTGTACTTTTTATCTTAATTTAAAAAAATATATGATTCTTCAGTGGTCTTTTTTAAAACATAACTGATTCAACACTGATCTCTGCTTCAAATTCTAACAAACGTAGGAGAACCAGAGTAGATCACGCCAACACCACAACCAGACACACTGAGCAGTAACTTAGAAGACCAATAAAGCAAACTCTTGGCTCGGGATCCAGGTTCGTCTGTCTGATAGGTAACAAAATTACTAAAATAACTTTCCAAAGACATCTAAACAGATTCAAAAGGGATGCACCGATCCAACTTTTTCTCTCCTGATACAGTTTTCGGTACCTCAGCTCAGTGTAGGCAGATACCGTGTACTAACTGACTACCAGAGCCTTCTTTCTTCCTCATTTAAAACCTGTATAACTTACTAGGTAAAAATCATTATAATCACTTTTATTTAAAGTAACATGGGGCCAGAGATTGCTGTGGCACCAAAGGCTTTGGCGGTCTGCTGTTAAACACTGAATTTCACAACGACATCACAAAGAAACTGCATTTGATACAGATTAGTGGCCGAGACACAGACCACTGATATCCTCACCTGTCCTGCGACCTCACTGGGGTGCTCCCCTCGATCTTCACCGTTCGTGTCATGCTGGGTGCAGGGGTCGAGGGCAGAGGCGGGGGAGACTCAGAGGTTCTGTTTGGAGGTAGTCCATTAGCTGGCGACACACCCTTCTGGTCTCGTTTGGCGTCGTACTCAAAAGTGCGTTTGGGCTTAGGTAAGGGGTTGACCGGTGTGCCGACAGAGGTCTGCTGGCTCGGTGGTTCTGGGCTCTCAGACCTGACTGAGCTCACACTAAATCTTTGTCTGAGTTTAGAGAGCTTATCAGACACCAAAACAGCATCTGGTTCTGTGGCCACTGAGCAAATGCTGCTGCGCTTACTGGTGCATGTACTGTCCAAGTCGTCACCAATAACAAAAGACTTTTGTCTTGTCTTGTCAGGAGCATAGCAATTACTCAGATAACGTGGAGGGGATGGGCTGGGATTCTCCTTCAGGGCCTGCTCTATCTTTTGTATCCTGTTGAGAACCGCTGATGTCTCCTTCCGAGCCGACAGGGAACGTACAAATGCTCCTGACGACTCTGTTTTGCCTGTCCTTTTCTGGAAGCGACCTAGGCCGTCTTTGTCTGAAACTCCTTCCTCTTCCTCTGTGTAGGAACATTCTGAGAAAGCTGTGCTCATCCTGCGAACCCCCTTAAAGTCAAACGTTTTCTCACTACAGGGAGAAGAGAGCAGGCTGGGGCAGCCCTCACTGCCCCCTACACGCTCTCCTCCTCTTTTATCCAGACACAAGCTCATCCTAGGCAGAGACACCCTGCGGCATTCCCATTCTGAGATCTTTTTGCGGATTGTGGCGGGGGGAACACCTGCTACTGAGCGGGTGAGAGAAAGGGTGCGTCTGTGGCTTTGGTTGGAGGAAGGTGCCAGCGAGAGTGTGCTCCAGCTCAGGGGACGACCATTAAGTCCATCGCCCGAGGAGAGATCCCCTTTTTTCTCCTTCTGCTCCTGACTTTCCTGACAGGACTTGGTCTGACTCGGGGGCTTATAGATGGAGAGCCTGTTGTCCAGGCAGCTGATGCTCTTTGACTTGGTGAGACGGCCTTGGAAGTCGGTGTCACCTGTGAGAGACGCACTGCTGCACAGGGTCTTGCTGCTCCAGCCAGCACGTACCAGGAACCTCCCGTCAGTCCTGACGTACCTGCTTTGCTTCCCAGAGTTCTCACCGTCACTGAGGAGAGGCTGCTGGCTCTGCCCCTGACTGGCAGCGAGAGCAGGGCACGGCGATGTAGACTGGCACCTGAAACGAGACAGAGAAAGGTGTGAATAAAATATTGTAAATATTTAAATGTTTCCCTGAGGAGAAAACACATATTAATAACCAAAAGAGATGCCAACAAATCCACTCAGCCCCGCAGTGTGAAAAGCACCAGAAACTCAATTATGAACAGACGGAGAAAATCTGTAAAGATTCAGCTGAAAATTCTGAATTCATTTCCCAGATCAAAGACAAAAGGAAAACCTGAGCCACTTATTAAGAATAACCACAGGAAAGTATTCTGTCTTTGGCAGCATGGGATTAAAATTAAGGCCAAGGGAAATACAGACTACATTAAAATGCCACAGTGGATTTTTCCACATTATCAAAATAACTTGAGGAGAATCACTGTGGACCTCACACAGAAAGCAGTGTGCCAAGCAGGATTTATTACACGAGTCTTACCTGTTAAAGTCTCACTGCTCCTCTCTCATTGGTCCTCAAAGCCTTTTCTAAGTGATACTAGGTGCTACAGTTGTCCCACGCTCACTGCTGACTCGACCATCATTCACCACACACTAACACACACACACACTTTCTCACGGTGCTCACCTCCTTTAAGATTTCCAAAGAGAGACAAACTCTCCCTTTAGTTCCCCAACACCTTCCTACTCATAGTCTTTCAGGAACCTTGTCATGACTTGGATGCTGGCTAAGTCTTGCGAAATTAAAGTGCTGGGAGATCTGATGTCACTGCCATGGTTAGAATAACAAGCGTTATGGGAGGAGGAAGCGGAGGGCTGCGGACTGTGATCCAACAATGCAGGTTGGGACAGATCTTGCTTCACACCTACCTGCCCTTCCCTGGTTTCACTCCTCCTGCTCCAGGGTGGGGAGAATTTTTACAACATTCAGGAACCTGCAAGCTGCAAGCATGATGGATGCATCTTATCTTACTTCCCCCGGAGAAATATGAGACGTTGAGATGATGAATGACATGACTGGAAATTTTTACTGCTGGTTTATCCTGAAGTCCAATGAATATATTTATGAGTACACAGTAGTTAAAACACTGTGACTGATCAGACTGATGAACTGATTCATTTATCAGTTTATATATTTAGTTGACAAAGAAAAACTAAATATAATACTGTTTTTATGAGGCAGGGTCCAATCATTGTTTACTGCTTAATATTTACTGATTGATATTAAGTATGGGTTTGTCAGAATTCATGTCATATGAGTTAGGTTGTTTTGGTGAAACAGCATTTTTCAGAAAATAACATAATGTCTTACATATTATGTGACACTGCCAAAAACATGAATATATCATCTGTTCTGAGCTCTGCAAATTTAATCTGCCATAACAAACACAATAACTTCCTAGCTTAGTTTAGTTTATTTCGGTCACTTTCCAACTTACAAAACACGAATATACTGGTAGGTAGACATTAAGAAACATTGAGTTAATGATTTTTTTTCCTTCTTCCTTAGCATAAAAAAACAGGACTGAAAATGTGTAGTCTGAAGCCTCAGCTTATCACACCTACCCTTTTCATATTCATTGTTTTTGTCAGCTCCCTTTAAATTATACAGAGCAACAAGAAACTGACAGAACTAAGTATTTACATTATATATTTCCAGAACACAACTGTAGTTTCTTTTATCATTATTTAGCATTTATAAGCAGTATATAAACATTTAAAATGTGTAATATACATGTTTATTAATGTACATTTTTTTGTTAATAATAAAAATTTCTCATATGAAGACATGTTTTATATTATTATCAGAGTTATAGCTATTCATACATTATTAATAAGAAATATGTGCATATAATAACACAGATAGATACTTTATAGTGTGTTATAAACAATTCAACCAGTGTTAATATGCTGCTTATGAATGCTAAATGGGGGACTTACAGTAAAGCAATGCTGAGATTTTACCAGGAGGTATAACCTTTAATCTGCAATCTCATCTAAATCAAATAACAGCCAAAAGCTTCAGGTAGATCATTAAACCTGACTGTTGTTACAGTTACTATGGCTACTTGGTTTAGTTTGTTAGTTTAGTAAACAGGGGCCATGCGCAACACAAATGCTAAGCCAGAGTGAGGTATGAAGCTAAAACAATAGAGACATTACAGTACAAACAATTTAAAGCAAAGCTATTCGCAAATGTACAAACAGTACATCATATATAAAATGTCATACAAAATATGTGTCTCAATTTAGGGGCTGCAGCCACTGAAGGCACGGCCTTTGAAGACCACATCAACCAAACCAATCGGTCTTTGAAACGGGATGGTCTAGTCTGCGGAAGATCTCCTGGTTGCATCACCAGCTGTTCAGTTGGTATTCGTGTTACCTAGCAATGCTTGCTCGTAAGTTGATTAGCCCTAAATCATGTACCCAGGGATTTTTAGTATATATTGTATATACATGTTGTTGTTTTTTTTGGATACATGAGGAGATGATTCACCACCGGAGACAACGCCATTTGATAGTTGTTTGATAGTTAATTAAACTTAATATATAATCATTACTGGTGTGCAACGCATCTTGGGATAGGCTGGGCCACGAAGAATTCATCCATTGCATCATCCGCACTCTGGGAAAGAAGGCTGCATTTCTGGGCCACATTTGAAGCAGCCTTCAAAATGGTACAGCCTTGGTTGCGCCAATGTGACGCCTTCAAATGCAGCCTTCGAAGGCTGAAGCCCCTGAACTGAGACACAGCTATAGCCTCAAAATAAAGCCAATTCAGTACCCAGGTTTAGCTCTGTGATCACATGCCTAGTTTGTCTTGAGCCATGTTTTATGTCTTGTTTTAAAAATACGCAAACTTGTACTTCCCTTAAGGCTCTACACTGTAGCTGGTTTTCATGAGACATTACTTTATGTTAGGTCTATATTAAACATTAAACTTTGCTGTGAATAAATTAAGCTCTTATAAAAATCTCACTGGAGTTATTAATGAAAACATAAACGAACATGAGCCTGAAAAGAGTTCAAAATAAACTCCAATCCCTCAATATATCCGACTTTCATATTTGAAAGCCTACAGTGAGTCACACAGGCCGTATGGTTTCATGAAGAAAATACTTTTTGAGCGCTCTGATATTAATCAGCAGTCCCGCACATGACATGTTGCAGTGCATCAGCAGGGAGCTATTAGAATGAGTCTGGCACATTAAAATCCTACTGGTTCTCTGCTCAAACTCCCAACTAAACTTCTGCCAAGGAGTATGGCCAGAGAGGGAGCCATGTCTCTGAGGCGAAGTATCAATGGGAATGTTTTAGTAGCAACCAGACCAAACACTCAGTAATCTAAATCTAATGCCAGTAACAGTATGGTTTATTGAGTTAATCACAGCAATTTAAATTTTTTGCTCTTTGGTTTGATGACCACTGGAGTTAGAACATGGGAAGGATCCGGCGCCATCTCCACGCATAGCCATGATTTCACCAATGTGACAGTAAACAAGTCATAAAAAGATGATGTAGACGAAAAGACTGGCTTCATGTTGTGAATGTGAATGTTTCACAGAGACTGCATCTATGTTTTGTTTTATATACTGAGTAAGGCTGGGTGATATGGCCTATGAATAATATCACAATATTTTTAAGCGATATTGCGATAAACAATTATCTCGATATTTTGAAATCTCCTCTCAACTACTGTGAGCCACTAAAATGCTCAACTACTTAACTACAATTACATTACAGTTAAATAAAGTACGGTTATAATTAAAGGTAGGGGGAAAATCGATACAGCAATGTATCGCAATATGTTAAACATCTTTGAATATCTTTGGCCTACACACTTATAAAAAGCGCAAGGAAGACGATCAGCTCTGCACTCAGGATTTCAGGTAAACTGCCACACTCTTGAAAGACGAATAAGGATTTATTCACTGTGAGCAGGAAACAAACTAACAACTCTCCAGTTCATATATTAATAATACCTACCAGTTGCACTGGTGCTCCATGGTCACAAAGTACAATTTAATAGTCGTGGCCTGGATCCTTGCCTGCTCACACACTATCAGGAGAGAGCCATTTGAGGGAGCCAAAGAACTGAAATGCCAAAGCGAGTCTCATGCCATGACTTAAAAAAAATGATGTGACAATTTATGCTCGATGTTCGCCAAAGAGTTATTTTATACATCCTAAATGAAACAAGCTACGATACTACGATACTGATATATTGCCCAACCCTAAAACTAAGTGCACGACATATTGTAGTATCTCTAGTCTGAAATGCTCATTAGACTGAAGTGATCTAAACTGAATCTTTAAAAACACTTAATAATTTTATTTAGATGTCCTTACTTGGACTTGTAGGTTCACAATCCATGAATTGGTGACATTATTCAAATAAATTACATATATGTTTAACTTTTGTGTACTTTGTGTCTTTTTTATGTTTTGTTTGTTTGCTTTGGTTCATACATTGTTACATATTTGCCACACAGTACTAAAATTTGATCTGTTTACAGAGCAGCAGATTCAATCCACAGCTAGGGTAAAATTAGCCACTGAAAAACAGATTTTATAATAACTAGGCTTCATTTAGCTAGGATGACTTATTGTGTAGTAAAACAGAATTTAAACTGCAGTACGAAGACCTCTCGATTAAATACAAAAACAAAATATGTGCAGAATTTCTGTCTATTTTAAGGCCGGGGATTTTCAGGGGGTTCTAGATCATGCTTGTAAAAATAAGTCTCGTTTAGTCAGCTTTAGCGGGGGCTGGCCACACATACTGAACATGGAGTAGGATGCCAGTCACAACCTGGCCTCTGGCTTTCACTCAGGCTTTCAGGGCATGCTAACCACAGGCCACTTCCTGTTACTGACCAGGATAGATGGAGCACACTGCTCAAACAAACAGCACTTCTGCTATTACCGTTCAACATATGTAAACTTTATCATCCATCAGAACCTGTTTATGAATTACCCGGCACAATTTTATTCAAGCCTTTGAGGAGTTTATTTGCTTTTGAATCTGCTTATGATCTCAAAGGTGCAGGACATTAATTAAAATAATTCCCTCACAGAAGATCACAGAACAAGAATTAAACACACCCTACTTTACTTTTTTGTTTTGCTTTGTATTGCTTTATCCACCATGTTGCTGCATGTTGCCATGTGTGCCACTTGAGGCTACACAGTTCAGTGAAGGTGTAATTTGTCCTAGAAATTCCTCCCTGGTCGATCTCATAGTTTGGGGGAATGCATTGTGTAGCATTATCCAACACAACTAATTTCCCTCCATCTGTTTAAACAGGGGAGCTGCAAAGCATCTCTGTGATCTTTACGAATCTAGGGTACCATGAGCCCATGAGGACGGCAAGCTGTTAATAAGGCTCTGCTAGAATGACAATTAAATTTATCAAAAGAGGCTGAGGTTAAATGCACAATAATCATGTCAGAGGGATGCAGCCAGCAGGGTGAGAGAGCTCTGTGCTACTGTGATTAGTGTCTTCCTCACATTTACATTCACCAACTTTATCCTGGGAGTAGTGGTGGAGGTGAACATTTACCAGCAAATGATTGCTATTTTTCTCCATCATAATATTAACACTTGTGTGGTTTGCCACTTCCACTCGGCCTAATTTACACCGCAAGCCATTACAGAAACCAGCTGGCACAGCTTACGTTATGTTTTGCGGTGTGTGAAATATTGTCCCGTGTGTGTTTACCACCACTGCCTCATCAGCACAGAAAATCAGGAAGGAATTCACAAACAGCACTGCCAGTCAAACAGTAGCATTACTATGTTACAATACAGATAGCAGCACCATTACCAACAATCATTCTGCTCAGAATCAGCCATCAGGCCGTCACAAGTTAGTGCGAGAGCATGAACACAGACTATATTTCACAGCTGTGAAGTACAAGGATCATGTGTAACTACTGTATGTGAGATGAAACCAGCCTGCCTGTTCCTAAAAACACTTTCTGGTTTAAAAGAAAATGGACAGGATGATAAATTGTAAGAACTAATAGTCTAGATATCGCATATCATCCCCAAAGTTTGTTTTTCTCTCCCAGCAGGACATTGTCAGCTCTCAACATGCTAACACAAGCTTCAGCTCTCTACTCACAGATCTGAGCTGGATGGGGCCCTTGTCCAGGATACAGGATCGTACTTGCCAAAGCTTTGGAAGTCTTATCATGGCAGAAAATCATCAGTCAATCTTTCCCACGGGTGGAAAAAGAAAAACTACAACAAACTGAGCTTCGATAAGACAGACGTAGTTGAAGATGAATAAACTGATATTAAGTACAGCACTTGATTTTCTTTCTGTCAGATAATCTGAAACCATGTGACTTAACTGAGAGTGCACATTAACCAGCCCACCCCTGATGTCCCACATGTCACTGACCTGTCGGGGATGTCCCGCGGAGCTTTACCCCCTCCTGCACGAGGCGCAGCCTTCGAACTCTTGTTGGCAGTCATGTTTGTCTGCAAACCGCCCACTCACCTGATGGACAAACACAAGGATGTGAGACATTCGAAAAAGCCGCAGCATTCCTCACATTTCAATAAGCAAATAAACATGAAGTCATACTGCAAGCTCTTTGAAGGCTGTCTGGCTTTGTAAGTGAGCATTATTAGGAATTCAGACTGTGAATAAAGACGTAGTTCACTGATGGAGAGATGGTCTTTTAATAAAACTGGGCTGTTTCCAGCCAAAATTAACCGGATGACTTGTTTTGGATCATTCAGCAGATTTGAGCTGGGAGATGAGCAGGGAGATCTGGGTGCTGGTTAGATGGAGAAAAGTTTCCCATCTTTTTACAGGCTATTACTAAAATATTAAATGGACATAGGCTTAGTAGATTCACAAAAGCAAATAATTAGCAATAATTTAATCCAGAGCTATATCAAAAACAAGATGGCCAACATTCCTGTAAGACCACAGCTAGGTCCCAAAACAAAATTGGGTGTGCCAACAGTGAGAATAGGTCAACTCATGTTACTTGGCTTTGCAGCTGCACTCACCACCTGGCTTTAATGTAGGTCTGACACTGCTTAACTCTGGCATCAAGGAATGATCACAGGTTCCAACAATAACAACAGGACTTTTATAGGAAATAATAGACTCAATAAATAAACCTATGGTGCCTATTGGCTTAATTTGACACAGTTGACTTTTCTCAATCACAGATTAACATGGGAGTAGGGTAGAAAGGTAGCTATTACATTTGGCAACTTTTCATAAGGCAAGCAAATAAAAAAAATCCTACAAAGCAGCACCTCACTTTACCACTGGTGCCATGTTTAATCTTTAGTGTCAACACTGCAGACGAAAAACTAAAAGTAAGTGGCATAGCTAAGACAACATGTAGATAATGTTGTGCCAAAGAAAAGGGCACAGCTATTCCTTCATAAGAAAAAAAAGTATATTTTCATATCAAACAACACAGACATTACATTGCTGCAATGAAAACCGCTTAAATGACAATATTAAAACAAGCTCCTGATCCAAATTTGGAAAGCGGAAAGCTATTTCAAATGGCTGCTACCCTGTGAATGTAATGTCCCTGTGAATAATGGCAATAACTAGGAGAATATGAGTAATAACTGACCAGTTTGATGAGTGCCTGGACAATGAGGGTTTGTTATTTTGTAGCTATTTTGTGTTTGTTGTGCTCGATTTCATCAAGCTAATGATGGTAGGATTGTTGTGAGTCTGCTGCTGCACTTCGGCACATGTTAATTTCAGAGGGCTGCAGACCTGCTGACTTCAAGTGGCTGCTGATACAGCGCTTTTACAAAGTCTAAAAGCAGCGGCCGATAGCAGAGACAATCTAATTGAAGGGTCAGTTCGATTAAATCACAAAACAAAACACATTTGATCACTTATTCCTAGTGATATTTAGTATAGCCTGACAGTTATAGCTGTAGTCAACCAAAAAAAATCTTAGTCAACTGAAACTGTACCAACTCCTCAACTAATTGATTGGTCGATACTGGGGGGGAAATCTACAGGTTATGTCTAGATTAAGGTAGCATTATGTGTCCACCAAACATTTTTCCTAAAGCATGCAGATTTTTAAAATTCTTTGCCATGAGAGCGCCACGTATTTCCACTAGGCTACAAACACCAGCAATGTGACAAGGCGCTGAGTGTCTATTCTGTGCTGAGCCCTGCACATTTGGCATTTGTTTTCTGGTTACCAATAGCTGATACTTTGGGTAAAATGCTACATTTGTCACTATCATTTTTGTGCAGCTGTCCAATCACAGTGGAGGAAGGGCTGGACAAATACCACAAGGACCATCTGTCACATCCTACATGTACAATTGCTGAACAACAACAATGAAGGAGAAATTAATAGTGCTGACCACAAAGACCAGAAGGTCTGTCCTCTCTCTCTCTCTACATGCTTCAGACATCCCTTCATCCAAAGCAAGGACCAGAGCAAGTACTCTACCCTGCACCAGAAACCAGATGCGCACAAAGTGTCTCAGCTGAAAAAATGCTGCACCATCAAAGCACGGCATCACTCCCAGCTGAGCCTCATGACAGTAACACCAAGAATCATCCAACTAATGAGAATTTCAGCAGACAAAAGCATACCAATCGGTGAACTAACCAAAAGGTATCAGCTCTACTGACAATTCTGATTTTTTTTTTTTTTTTTTTTTTACTTTTACTGACGTATCTGCCATAAGATCATATTGGGCAATAGGCTTTGTCGGTTTAAGGTATATCAGGGTATTTAGAAATCCCAAATATATGATTTTCAATACCATCAAAAATACAGATGTTCCTCTATCTATTAAACTCATACGGAGATGCTGTAATGAGGATGTATTTTATGTAGTGCACATCACCAGCCACCAGGGGTCAGTCTTTACTGGTCGAAAAGGCAACTGAGCTGGGCAACATGGTGACTGCAAATGGTGGGGATACCATTAGATGCTCTGTCAAGAACCACACACTAATACAAAATACTCAAAAGATTTAAGAAAGTTATGAAAAAATAGATAGCCTACCACCCACGCCTATTGGGCGATATATCAGCCTGGGAAATTTATCTGTCTAGCTCTACTATCTGACTATGCAGATAGTTTTGGCTTTATTTTCCAAATTTGGTGATACTCAACTCTGAGATTTCTGCCCCTGCCATAATATAATGTAGTTGAACATGTTTAAAGCATGCTCTCACAGATGCACGGTGTTATTACTTATGGACTGTGAATCAGTTTCAGTATAAATAAACTACTCAACACTTAAGCAGACAGCAGTCCTAACAGCAGACAGAACTCTTAAGACATCTTTCTTATAATAAACATTTCCTGGACTTCGTCTCAAATTAGAGCAGCAGCTTGTTCAAACTGTTGGCCATTGCCCCTGAAAATCACTTTCTGAAATGCAGCAATGACCCTTTCAAAAAGGCTCAAAGTGATTGTTCTGGTGCATAAGGAGGTCAAATGGAGATCCCTAGGGATCAGAGGTGGAGGATGGGAGGGTGCTTGGCAGCATGGCTTGTTTACAGGAAGTTGTTGTATGAAGAAGCCAGCCAACCAGTGGTGGAGCTGAGTCCTATAGAGACAGATGAGGAGAGAGGGAGCATTCCTGCTGTCAGCTATTTCCTGTAACTGCGGACTGTGCAAAGAGGACAGGGCATGCATCATTATTGTCATCAAAGAATGATGTTGTCCTGTCCTACATATAACTCTCTATGAAAACCCATTACACTTAAAGTGTGGTTTTACACAAAAAAGGAGCAAAAAAGCACATGAACACCAGGACTATATTTTCTGTGATGCAGGGACACTGCAGGATTGAAAACTATCCAGACACACATTAACCAGTGTGTCAAATTTACAGGTGGCATTTGTTACAAAGTTTCTTAAATGATTATAAATTAGAAAGCCTTCGTCACTTCTGGAACAAGAAGCAGATGATCGTCCTGTGAAAATACTTTCTGGATAGTGAAAGGGAACAAAAATGAGCTAGATAATTTATCCCTGATTGCATGATAAAACCAAACAAATCATTCTGGAAAGGCGCAATAAAAAGGAAATTGAGACAAAAATAAGCAGAGTTTAAGAAATACAATCTTTCATTCTCTAAATTAAACCAAATGAAAATACTCTGCTTACATAAAATTCAGACATACTGGCAGCTGTGTGAAATCTTGCGTCTGATTAATACCTGCTGAAAAAATACTTCATGTTTTTGGAGTGATATTCGATATTCTCTCTCTGACTGAAAACATGAAGCTTCTGTCATTTCAATTTGTAACACTTTAAAGGAAACATACAGAGATTAGGGAAAAAGCTGCTATCAGCTGCCAGAAGTGAAGAAAATCAAACTATTTAAAACTGTGTTGGCCCTACACACTTAATTAATATTAAGGAATGGTTATTAGTATGAATTCAACATTTTTAATTTTTTGGACTGGGAAAGCTACAATCACAGAAATGGGTCACAGAGGCCCAAGATGGACTCTGCAGTGTAAACACCAAGGCGTTAGCCAACTGACTTCCTGAGGTCTGATACCATCTCCCTACACAAAATCACAGGCTGTAAACAAGCACTTCTAAGAAAGCTCTAGAGTACCTTTAAAGTGCATTCAACCAGATTCAAGACAAATTTTCTCTTGAGATGACAGAGCCAAAGGCGAGCTAACGGTCAACAGTGAGAAGTCAACCGCTTCATGCCGATCAATTAGTGTTAGCTTGTTTGGTTTCGTCTCGTATATATGACTGCATGAAGAGATGTGAATGCATATGTGCACACTTTGGCCTGAGGGTGTTAGTCAGGAAATTCAGATTTTGTTGCTCTATACATCAAATACAAAAGTTCATTTGAGTGAATGTTGTAGTATGTTGCAAAAAGTGCGTACATGCGTCACAATATCTCACAGGATGCAATCATTTTAGTTTCAGACTTTTCAGGTTCTCCATAGTGCTCACTGATAAAGATGACATGGCAGAAATTTTAGGCTGTTGCTTATATGCACATCCAGCAGATACAGAACAGCATCATCATTTGTTTGGAGTTTTTATTGTGTTAGTGACCGACTGATGAATATAATATAATATATAATTTAAGTCCAACATTCCGCGGCACAGTGGCTCAGTCCATAGGGACCTGGGTTGGGAACCGGAGGGTCATAGATTCAAGTCCCACATATGCAGCATGGACTGGTAGCTGGAGAGGTGCAAGTTCCCCTCCTGGGCACTGCCAAGGTGCCCTTCAGCAAGGCACCAAATCCCCAACCACTCAGGGCACCTGTCCACGGCAGCCCCCTCTGTCCATTTAGCCTATTGCATGTATAGGTCCTGTTTGTGCATGTGTGTGTATTTTGGGCATGTGTGTATATGTACATATATAATTCACCCTCTTTTAGCTCTGTTTTTGGTCTCT
This sequence comes from Epinephelus fuscoguttatus, assembly GCF_011397635.1. Lineage (NCBI taxonomy): Eukaryota > Metazoa > Chordata > Actinopteri > Perciformes > Serranidae > Epinephelus > Epinephelus fuscoguttatus. Next base: position 28,819,337 of record NC_064753.1, on the reverse strand, counting down.
ACCAGCTCCTGAGGGAAACATCTGACTCTTTAGCTGCTAAATGTTTCACAATGCTAGTTGCTAATGTTATCTTTCTGCTATTAGGTGCTGAGAAGGTAGCGTACTGTTTCCAGTAGGGCTGTGTATTCGTAAGAATTTGGCAATACATTACGCATCATGATACAGAGGTTATGGATTCGATATTGCAATATACTGCTGTACTGTAAGAAAGGTGATTTTTTTTTTTTTTTTTTAAACATAACTGTCAATGCTAGTGGTGTGCCCTTTATAATTCTGTTTACGCTACCGATAAGTTGTTACATTGGAGTGAAAGAGTCAAATGGTTGAAGATAGATTACGACACAGAAGGATGTAGCAGTTGGGGTTAAACAATATACAATATTAACCACCGACACAAACCTTTGCATGTAAACTATTCATTAAAAAAATGATATAGTATCTCAAAACATATCAATACTCAAGTGTATAAATATTATATAAATATAAAATAGCTGGATTCTAGGGGTGGGAAAAAACAATCAGCATGTAGCATGATACTTTTGTGTGGCAATATTGTATCATCACACAGTGTCAAATATTGATTTTTTTATTATATAAATTATTAATATTACAAATACAATTCAGCTTTTGGTGGTCTACTAGAATAATATAATCAATTGCTTTTTCAGTCCACTACATACACTTCGCTGCTGCAAAAAAATGGCTGAAGTGAGATGAACAGACTGAAAACTTTATCTTATTAGTTAAAACAGATGTTGACAAAGTTTTCATTTAGAGATGTAATTTACAGTTGGAAATAAAGGTAATAAATCACACTATATTTTATCGCAATACTCAGCATATTGAACTTTTTTTTTTTCTTTTAAAGATATTTTTGGGGGCATTTTTTGCCTTTAATGGACAGGACAGCCAAGTGTGAAAGGGGGAGAGAGAGAGAGAGAGAGAGAGAGAGAGAGGATGACATGCAACAAAGGGCCACAGGCTGAACTCGAACCCGGGCTGCTGCGGTGACAGCCTTGTACATGGGGCGCCTGCTCTAACCTCTAAGCCACCGACACCCCAGCATATCGAACATTTTTAATATCACAATAATATTGTAATGTGAGTTAAGTATCGTGATAATATCGTATCATGGATCATCTGGTAATTCCCACCCTTACTGGATTCCACAACTGGAAACTTCACTGATAATCAATTATCAGTAATCTGAAGACACTATAACACTCCACCACTTTAATATAAAAATATTGATCACAATATCTTTAATATGATTACTATGTAGGAAAGACACAGAGTGGTTGTTTGACCTCATCACTGATGCTTTGCTTTAAAAATATACCAACCACATCAGGTGACAAACATGGGAAAGTATAAGGGACAACACATACTAGCAGCATATGACACGTGAAAACACCCACACCCATTGTTTTCCATGTTAGCCCATGCACACACCCCGGTGGCGTCTCGACGTATGTCATCGCATCCTGACAGGATGCTCAACATTGTATTTAACACATCAACACTCCTAAAAAAAAAACTACAGGACAACAGACAGGCTGGACTGAAACTTCACAACTACTCCCGCTACTACTTATAACTTTGTCAAACAAAGACATTAAGCCTTGGAGAACTAAGATCTCCTTCCCTACTTTTAATCCCTATACATGTAGCAGTTACTTCCAAAACTTCCATCCAAAGAGATGAAAAAGGCATCCATGACTCTGTCAGTCTTTGGCTCTGACATAATGACAAATCTCAAAAGCCAAACTGTCCCTTTACGATATTCAACATGGCAGGGTTTTTCCTGGTTGTGTCATGTTCATATACCAGAAGTACTAATTGATTAGAGGCATATCAATGACGCATATTTTCTTCAGCAACAAGGGCATATTCATGAAATGGGACTACAACAGTGTCTCCATTAGACTATTGGAGCTGGAATAAAAGAGCTCTTTGTGTCCAATGCGTCCTTGAGAGGGAGATGTGGTTAAAAAGTAAGTCTTTTATCAGCCGTGTGTGTGGGTGTGTGCATGTGTGTGAAAGAGAGAGACTATCAGGTAAAATATCTTTCAAAGGAGAGTCTACATGTCCTTGGCCCTGTCACCATTTGACATATCATCTGATACACAGTTCTCTCCACTACATGCAGGAATGCACTAATATTTTCCCTATCCATCAGACCTGTGGCTGCATTCAAAATATTAAAGAATGTTTTCAGAGGGTGAAAGAAAACAGAAGGAAGAGGGGCCGAAACACCTGGACCTGATGCCAAGAGCTTGTTTTTCATTCAACAAAGACTACACTCAAATATGCGCTCTCTCAGCACCTGGCACTTGATGCTCAGACTGTGAGAGCAAGGCAAGATTTTATGTAACAACTTTGTGACGTCATAACTTTCATTAGCCAGGGACTGGATTTAGTGTAAGATCTTTGTTCATCCTGAAACACGATCAGAGCCTCTTGCTCCTCTTCTGCTTTTCTGGCTGACCTGGTCCTCAGTTTCTGCTGATCAGCAACCTGACTTCAAGGGTTTTTAAAAACCACCGCAGAACTTACAGGCAGCCAAGAAGGAACGGGGAGAGGAAGAGTGAAAATCTCTGCAAATTCTCAACTCTTTCCACACGTCACAACTTACTGGCAGGCATGAGCCCACACACTGATCCACGCCATTGTTTCAATATCTGCAGAAAGACCAGTTTTGTCTACCGCGGACAAAAAGAGACTTGAGCTGGTTGGGTCTGATCATGTTAAACCGAGAGCGTTGTGGGAGTTCAGCTGAACAAAGGGTATCCAGCTCTTATACGTACACAGATAAAAGCATTTAAACACAAACTGTACATATGAGATGTACAAACACATAACAAAGCCCCTCTGGATGTATATTCTGTACACAACCTGCTGTTTCTTTATACCAGTTTGCGGTGGCCTCACTGTGTCTCTATGTAAAAGAAAACCACCAAGGTTGATGCTACTGGCAGTTGCACACAGCCATACCTATATAATTACCAGCATACTCGACCACTGGTTCAATGGACCAGGTGGAACCAATTCTTGGAACCTTTTTTTTTTATCTCATTTTTAAGCCATTTCAGCTTTTTTTCTGAGTAATCATGGCATATTTTCTCTTTGTGGAACAGAGGAAAAACCCTTCTGTGTAACCTAGATATGAGCATGCACAGCTGCAGAGGCAGGCATGTGGAAAACAGGCTTAAATCCATCTGAGCTGCAGCAGGGGGGCTGGAGTCAGTGTCACAGAGCTGACCTCTGACACGCAGTCTTTGACTTTTCCAAGGACATGATGTTGATAAGATGTATTCTTGTTTGTTTCTGTCTTAAAGTCAAAGTTGAGCCAAAGCCAACAAAAACAACTTGGAAATCACCTTTATTGTTGCTCATTTTCTCTGCTATGAGCATATTTGTCAGGGTTTATCAGCTTCAGGTGGGGTAAAAATGGGGAAACTGGACCTTTTTGTCATTTAATGAGAAGTTTTAATCCGAGTTTCAATCTGAATGTTCGATTCACACACATTTTTTAAGGAAATGAGCAAAATAAAGCAGAACTAATGTGTTTTCCCATCAACAAACGTGATGTAAAAATTCTTAAGATAGTGTAAGAAGACAGAGAAGTGGGACGAGGACATGCAATGTCATCACTTCGATCATTACTTTGCTAAATGCCTCTTTATCAGTACACACAATTTTCCACGTAAGCCAGTCATCTGGTTTTCAAAGCTCACACCAGCATTACTACTCTTGACGTACGTAGTCAGTGAATGATGATAACAACAACAGTTGCTGTCAAGCGTTTATGAGCCAAAAGATTCACGAACATTGGCACCAGCACTCCCGACATCAAAGCTGATCATGTACTGCTTGTATCTGAGCAGGCATCCTGAATCAATAAAGGCATCTCGTGACGTGCTAATGTTGGCACAGTGATTTCATTTTATGGTGACATGGTATCGAGCAGATCCCATTGATTCTCTGCAACTCACTGGATGTACAGTACATAGAGAGATCTTGTTATAATGTGACATGCACAACTTATTTACTTTGCAGTTGCCAGTTAATTATTACTCGACAGGAAACCTAAAGAGTCAATACAGAGATGCCACCGTTTCCCAGTTGCGGCAGAAGAAAATGTTCAATAGCAGCAACTGTCAAAGCAAAGTCAGAGGTTAAATCTAGGATTATAAATCACGGATATATCAGTGTCATCATGGAAGTGTTTAAGAGTAGCTCACACTGGCAAACTACCAGAGAGCTTCTCATATTCTCACCAGCAAACAGTCAAACACACCTCTCAAGAAAAAAAGACATTTCTTTTCTGTAATTTTTGTACTGACAAACCTAAAACAGCTTTAAATACATCTTGAGTCCAACTTCCAACTAACCTACATTACAATCACACACCACAGCCTAACACTTGTAGCTTAGGTTACAAATATAACTGAACACCAGGATGGATTTGTCATGTGTGGCAATAAAATGTGAAAGTAGATTTTCTTATCTAAAGATGCATTCTTTCTCAGTGGTTCATAGCTTCTGTTGAGCTTGGGGGTTAAAGTTAAGGGTGATGGTCTTGTGACGTGACCAACATTCAGTTGAGAAATCTGCCTAGGAGAAATGATATAGAAATACTCTCTCCGCTCCAAACAGCGGTGACTGTGGTTCCCTTCAGCAAGACCCTGAACAACACTGTTTCTTCAGAGCTGTTCTTTGGCCAGAAGTATCAGACTTTAACACTAAGCAAGTCTTAGGCATGTGTTAAAGGGACAGTTCAGCCCAAAATCAAAAATACATATTTTCCTCTTACGTGTAGTGCTGTTTATCAGTTTAGATTGTTTTTTTGTGAGTTGCCGAGTGTTGGAGATATCGGCTGTAGAGATGTCTCCCTTCTCTCAAAGATGGTACCCGGCTTGTAGAGATCAAAGCACAAAAACCTCAACAGTGATGTCTGTGTCAAAAATCATGACCCAGTTACTCAAGATAATCCACAGACTTGTTGTGAGCAGTTCCATGTAAGAACTACGGTCTGTCTACCAAACTACACCTGCCAACAGTATCACTGCGCAGAAGGATATGTGCATCTACTACTAGCAAACCACTGAGCTAGCTAAAGTTACAGCTCAGCCAAGAAGGACGCCATTAATGTTTGCATTGCACGCTGTTACGAGCACAAGCCTCATGTTGATGCACGCTTCCTTCTGTGCAGTGATACTGTTAGCGGGTGTAGTTCGGGGGAAAAAATAGTTCCTGCATGAAACTGCTTACGACAAGGTCTGTGGATTATCTTGAGTAACTGGGTCATGGTTTCTGGAAGGAGACATTGCTGTTGAGTTTTTCAAATGTTTTTGAGCACCACAAGCTGAGTGCCACCTAGTTACATTACATTTAAGAGAAGGCAGACATCTCTAAGTCTAATATCTCCAACGCTCTGCAACTCACACTAAAAACAATCTTGACTGATAAAAAGCACGACAAGTAAGAGGAAAAATATGTATTTTGGATTTTGGGGTGATCTGTCCCTTTAAAATGTGTGACTGATGAACAGCAAGCATTCACCAAGGACCACTTCAGTGAAGGTTAAAAATGACTGACTGTCTAGCTGCAGGTCTAAAAAGTAGAGTGTTGAAAACAGGAAAAGGGATGTGTGAATTCTTGTGTTGCCACCAAAAAGTAAAGTAGCATTTTTGAAACTGGCAGCTCATATTGTGCAGATTATTCCAAGCAAACACCTGCAGCACCTGAGCTCAACCTAACAGAGCATTAAGAGGATTTACAGAGATGACACTTCCATTTAACTGTGCACTCTTCCATCTCTCCATCATGATGAACAGGTTGCTGAAATTATGAGTACAAAACATGTTCTCAAACAGGTTCAGTTAAATAAATAATTGGTGGATTCAATGCTGGGTGAAACATTTTGCCGACACCCAGTTCAACCTAGTTCAATTTTTCATCATCACAACAACCAGACATCCTTGAAGGGACAGTTAACTCAGAAACATAGAACTAACATTGTGAACATCATTTGCTCAGGTTTAGAGCCCTTGGCTGTAGCCCCGACACAACACACCGAGTGACATTGAGCGTCATATCAAGCACATTTGGAAAAACTATTTCCTTGAGAGTACAGTACACATGCTGATGGAAAATATGCACAAAAAATGCTGATTATTTAGTTAACTGGTTTTATTGCAACTGTATGTGCAAAGTTATGTTTTTAAGATATTCAGCAAAACTATCTGGATGGATAGACAGCAACAGGAAAGAGGAAAATCCCTTTCATTATAATGCTGAGTGAACAACAGTCCCTCAAAAAGTGTCCGGTGATAGGCCAGGCTCACTCCTGTTTAACTGAAGGGAGAACAGAGAAGAATTTCCTCAATAGCTTTGTGCTGACAGTCCCAACCAGTGAGAGGGGAAGGTCATTGTTTGATCTGCACAATAGAAAGAGTTTAGGAGGAAAAAAGAGAGCTAAAGAAGGCCAGTCACGTCTCTAGAGTTTGCATTATAGTGTGTAGGATAAGATCATAGGATTTAAGTTGTAATCTGTTAAGAAAACTCATATAAACATTCATGATAGACGAAGCAAAGCCTCTCATATTTAAACTACAAAGCACTCAGTAAGAGTGTGCCTTTGCTAGTGTTGCTCTACACGTGTGAATGTGTTAAAACTGCAGCAACTGGCTGTGTTTAGAATTTTTTAAATCTGAAACAGGATCTAGATTCACAAAAGTTTCATGTGACACAAGGCAATCATGTGCTGCATGGACAGGATTTCTTCATCCAAGTAAGTGCAAGAGGTCATAAGACAGAAAAAGCCACATCTTTCAGATCCTTGGGTCCATATCTGTACCAAAATCCCCTTGTTGCAGAGCCCATGGCCTAAATTCACACCAAATTTCACCATAATCTGGTACTGAAGGTTTGAAATTTAAATAGAGAATAAACTGAGGTTAAAATGATAGCCCCCTAACTAACTAACTAACTAACTAACTAACAAGGCTGTTGGACAACAGAGTATGTCATGGGAAAAAACTACAATACTGACATGAACATAAAGTATGCGCATGTGCATTTTGTCTTCAGATTGCTACAACAAACCTATACTGTTTTGTACATGACATTAACAGTATGCCATATGCATTAGGCTATCTGTACTACATACAGCACATACACTATATACAGCATTAACGAGGAAAACTGCATGCATGCTCTACTGTGTAAAAGCTGTATGTGAGTGCAAGAGGTCATAAGAAAGAAAAAGGCAAATCTTTGAGATTGCTGGATCCACATCTGGATCGAAAATCACTTGTTGCAGAGCCCATGGCCTAAACCTACACCAAAAAACAAGCTAAAGTTAAAATGATAACCCTCTAACTAACTACTGTAGGACAACAGAGTATGTTACAGGAAAAAGTACAATACTGACATGAACATAAAGTATGTGCATGTGCATTTTGTCTTCAGATTCCTACAACAAACCTTTACTGTTGTCATTTGCAGTACATGGGTCTGTACTGTATACAGTACATACAGTACAGCATTAACAATTAAAGCTGCATGTATACCATCTTAAAAGCTGTATGTGACTAGAAGCATGTAAGACATGATACACAGCACATAATCAAAGTTCACACACATTGTTTCATGTGTGTTTTATCTCCCAGGATGAAAAATAAAAGTCTCCCCTCCTCAGAGTCCAACAGGAAAAGGACATGTTGAGTTCATTGGTCTGATCTGCAGTCCTGTTTCTGCTTATCTGCTGCTGCTTTGACGTTTTGGATGTTTTAAGCGATAACTTGGTGTAATTACAATCCACAGAGTTACTGTCTGTATCCGCTGGGACATTTTTCTCCATTCAAAGGGTCAGCTGTAAAAAACAACCCCTGGTGTTTTAGCTGCTTTGCTGCACTTCATCGTTTAAACATGTCGATGACCAAATATGGTCACATGTGGAGATTAGGACTAACACTTAAACGCACCTTGCCACTTTTTGTTAAACAACTTTTAAGGGTGTTTTCGGAGCTGTGTTTTTAGGGTACTTTGTACCGGTTTCCCACCGCTAGCTAAAAGTTTAACCCTCCTGCTGTTAGCTCGTCAATAACGGCTGTTAGTTACCTCCGAGTTTCTCCTCTCATCCATGGCTGCTGACAGTTTGAGGTTATAATCCCCTTCGCGACGCTCAAATCCCGCGTTGAAAAACTTTTTCTGCTTTCTGTCGGATACCTGCCCCTCTCAATAAACTCCGCTTTAAGTCTTTCCAACCAAAACCGAGCAGACAAACACACAGAGCCCTCCTGCCTCCCCTCTCCTCTGTCTCACAGCCCGCTGCGGCGGAGTGGAAGGCAGGACTTGTTGCCATGGAGACAGGTTGTTTGCCCCCCGCTCTTGTGAGGACTTGGCCCCCTGCCCTCCTCACACAGGCATTCAGCCTCTCTGCCTTGTTTATTGTCACGGTGGGGCCGAGGAGCGTGGATGAATATTCACGAGTTGAACACTGCCGCTGCCGCTGCTGCTGCTGCTGAGGGGATGTTGCCAGCATTGCAACACATTGTCATGCTGAAATCCTCCACACTGGCCCGTAGGAATACATTTCAGCCCCAGCACACAAAGATGCCTTTCATTTGTCAGACAAGCAGCCCAGAGACCAGCGGTGGAGGAAGTGCTCAGATTTCTTACTCTATAGGACATAAGTACACGCATTAACATGCAGTATAAGTAGCAAAAGTAAAATTAGCCTGCTCATTATACAGAATGTCCCATTTCAGAGCCATACATGACATGACCTCATAATAATTAGTGATGCATGAATGTGAACTTTAATGCTGCAGCTGTTGAAGGTGGAGCTGCCAGATAGCTTAATCCATGAGAATTCCTTATAGTTTTAGGTTTGAGACGAATACTCTGATGAAATGAGTACAGACAATGTACTTTTACGAGTGTCTTTCCAATAAACTTTTTGAATATCCATACTCATGTTAAAGGAAAATCCTCATTGTGTGATCAGTGCTTTACTCTTGTGATCACAAATGATTTGACGCTCAATCCTGAGTTTGTTCTGTGAGTAGTTTTCTAGTAAATTATAAACATAGCAACTTCTCTTTTTTGGCTTTTGCCTTTATTTGACAGGACAAATTAAGCATGAAAGAGGGAATGACATGCAGCAGAGGGCCAAAGGCCGGGGCCAAACCGATGGCAGCAGCGGCAAGGACACCGCCCCCACACATGGGACACCCTCCCAATTCACTGAGCTACAGTACTAGCCCCCCAATACAGAAACTACCAATCAACCCATATTATTTTCATAGATTTAATAATAAGACACCGAACCCCAAGATGGCGCCTATTCAGTCCAGTGGAGTTGCTCACCTGGCACATTCGCCCAAAAAAGTTTTCTAGCTTTACTTCCATGTAGTGCTTCTCCTGTTGGCTCCGCCCACCAGTTCCTGCTTTGAGGTCACAGATTTTTAAATTGCTTTTGTCAGCTTGAGAAAAGTTTTACAAATATAAATGGCTTTAGAAAGATTCATCACTGACTTGCAGTTCGAGGTGTCCTGTCGACAGTTTTACAGATGTCTCTTTTACCACAGTGGACTATGTGGGAAATGCTTTTTGGGCTGCAGGGGATTGTTTTGTTTTTTGTTTGTTTTCTGCAATACCGCGAGTGGCCACTGGGAAATCAAATCTTCAACTATTGCTGCTGTCAAAATGATGTCACATGAGTTGATGAATAATGCTTACTCATCTTACTCATGCTTACTCATCTGTTCCTGCAGATAACAAGATATAAATCCCGTGTATAGCCTTCCCAGGAACACACCCGCAAAGTCCGGGAGTCTGCAAGTGTGGTGAAGTCTGGATATTTGGATTCAGCCAAATATTAATTTCTGGTGAAGCCCAACCCACTTCCAGTTTAACCCACTGTTGGGTTAAACTCCACCCATTATCTCTACAAATAGAGACACAGATCATTTAGCTGGTTGAACAGACACAGATAATCCTGCACTCCAGGCATGTCAAAAGTCTTTCAAAATATACCATATGTGGCCACACAACAATGGATGATCAAGCAGGATCACTTTCCATTTTATCCGTTCACCTTACAATGGCAGGACTATCAGAACTATGCAGGCGGATGTAATATGTTTACATAATCAGGCAGTTAAGAAGCAAACAAACAGTTACCTAACAGCAGACATTTCCTGCTAGGTAGCAGACATGGCCACAGCAAAGGAGTGTAGAGTCGTCAGCGTGGGGCTGCCATTTTCATGAGCCGAGGAAAGTTTAAAACTTTTTTAAGTAAAAGATGAAACAGTTGCATTTGTCTCATTTGTATGTAAAATATTTTTTAATATCACAGACATGCTGGGGGCGTCGGTGGCTTAGTGATAGAGCAGGCACCCCATGTACAAGGCTGCTGCCGCAGCAGCCCAGGTTCGAGTCCAGCCTGTGGCCCTTTGCTGTATGTCATCCTCTCTCTCCCCCTTCCACACTTAACTGTCCTGTCCATTAAAGGCAAAAAATGCCTAAAAAAATATCTATTAAAAAAAAAAATAGCACGCATGATGCAAGAAGCAGCTGGCCCCCAGGTCACATTATTTAATCTGGCCCCCACTCAAAAACCTGTGGACTCCTCTGCTGTACTGGCTCATCCCTACATACTTTATTACTTGACTCAGTAATCTGAATCTGCAGAGTAACTAATATTGAGTAAAATATGGAGTAAAAAGTGCAATATTGGCTTCCAAAATGTAGTGGAGTAGAAATACAAAGTAGCATAAAATAGACATTTTCAAGTACAGTAATTGAGAGTATATACTTTAGTTACATTCACCACTGCCAGAGAGTGGTGGAATGTAGACACTGACCCTATTTTGAGTCAAATACATTTTAATGACATAATTAGATATTTAAGGCGTGTCTTTAGTGGTGGAAGACATTTGGAATCCTTAAGTCAAAACAGTGATGCCTTAAGGTAAAAATACTACAATAAATCTTATTTAAGTGACAGAACATGAATATTATTATCAGCAAAATGTAGTTAAAGTATCATACTTATCATTATGCAGTAGAAAAGCCCCTCTCCAGCATTTTAACGGTCAAGGTGACGTCTGAAATACATGTTTCTCAAAATGACTATCATGTCCAGTAGGATATGTATTTAGTGTCATTTCAACAATGGTCCTGTTTTTTTTTTTTAAATCTTACCTAAATATTAGCATATTGTATTTAAATTATCAAAAGTAAAAGTATCATTTTGGAGTAGAATAGCTGCTCTCAGTGTTATGTATTGTGTAGTAAGTTATCAAAGCAACACTTTAATGTTGTAGATGGTCGAGGTGAAGCTAATTTTGAACACTGTGTAGCTGTTTTTAAAATGATGATGATGATGATGATGATAGGGTCTGAATATAAAATATTAGTATGAAAAGTTACTTGTAACTATAATTGTCATACAAAAGTACACATTTCCGTTTCAAATGTTGTGGAGCATTAAGTAATATGAATTAGAGTTTTTAAGTGAAATATATTTACCTCAATATTATACTCAAATACAGTGCTTGAGTAAATGTACTTAGTCACATTCTACCACTGGTCATGCATTTAAAATCTTACTTATAAGTGCACTCTCAGGATAATTTACTTAAAGCATCAAAAGCTCATTATGTAGCAGAATTCCCCCTGTCAGTGATAAATAATTGAAGGCCCATTTTTGTTTGTAATATAATGATCAGATTCTGTGTACTGTAAAATCTTTACTGCTAATTACCAAGACATGTAGTGCTAGCCATGTACTTAAGCATTAAATAAAAAATGGTCATACTTAAAGGTGCAGTGTGTAACTCTAAAGAAAGATAATTGATCGTTGAGTCTCATTCCCAAGTCATCAAATACCAAAGATTTGGGTTGGTGGTCAGACCAAACCTCCAACCCAAAGCTATGGTATCTGATGACCTGGGAATGAGACTCGACAATCAACTGTCTTCCTTTAGAGTAACATATAGTATTTTAAAGTTAAGTATTAATACATCAAACATAAGTTGAAGTGTACCTTAACACTGCCTGAAAATCCTGTTTTTGCTGACACTGAATGATTTAACTTCTCACCTCGCTGCAGTAGCAGTAGGCTATATTCCAGGACCTTGTGACATCACATGTGGGTGTGGTTACAGGTGCAACAGAGCACTAATCTGGCAGGAGATCCAGCCTGGTGTTAAGTTACTCTCTAAGTACGGTGATTTAGTAAATGTGTATAGTTACATTCCACATACCTCTCAGCATATTCTAAAACATATCTAAAGTATTTGGGTGTGTTTAGTAGCTGAACCACATGTCCAAACTTGAGGTGACCACAAAAATGAAAATATTCACCCAAAATGTAAAATCCCCCCAGGTTTGAGTTAACTCCAACCAAATTAAACCACTTAACTCTCTCTGTGCTGCGGTTCTGAAGCATTCGCTGAATAACAAAGAGCATCTTTGTAATGTCAGCTCATGTAAACCATCTCAGACTGTGCATGTTCATTTGGACACATTTCCACAAATACCTAAAAAAAAAATTATAGCTGACAACAACACAATGAGAAGCCACATGAATTCCAAACTTGCACAGTATGCTTCTCAGTGGTGAGCTGGTCAGTGCTCATTAAAATGTATTCATCTGTTCACTATAAAATATAAGAGAGAAAGTTAAGTTTATTTATGTACGACTCTCTGGAGCATACATCACAGTGCTTTATAATAAAAGACACACACAAAACTCATTTCTTAAAGGCCCAGCATGTAGGATTTAGGGGGATATACTGGCAGAAATGGAATCTAAAATAATAAGCATGCTCTCTTTGGTGCAGTGGTTCCCAACTGGTGGGTCGCAGTTAGGGATAGACCGATATGGATTTTTTTAGGGCCAATGCCGATACCAATTTTTTTCCATCACCCTTAGCCGATGACCGATTATGGACTGCCGATTTTCTTGAGCCGATATTTGGGGCCGATACTGCTTTTGCTCCCTCAATTTACATAAAAAAAATGACACAATGATAACAAATATTACAGGTCTCAAGTTTAAAATAAGAAACATTTATTGAACAGTAAAAAATACTAAAACAAGATGGAAAGTTGAGGTAGAACAGGTAGAATATTATTATTATTATTATTATTATTATTATTATAATACATTCAAATAAAAAAAAGAGTTCAGTGCTCTTAAATCTTCCAGTAATGTCTTTATAAAATAAACAAATATTTAAGCTGAAGCATAAATAAAACAACTACTGTACACAGTAGGATTCGCTGCATGTGCGCTGCAGGGTCTTCCGGCAACACAGAGCTGCCTGTGGATGCCTGTCTGTAAATCATGCCAGGGAAAAATAAATCCGCGAACCCACATGCGTATCGGCCGATGCCAATACAAGTAAAAAACTCAAATATTGGCCCGATATATCGGCCGGCCGATGTATCGGTATATCCAGTCCAAAAGTGGGTCGCAAGTGACTCGCAAACATGTCAAGTTTGTAAAAAGCACACTTTATTTTGTACAGTACAGTGAATTTCCAACACAAAGCTTTCATTTTGAAGTGCCATTTCCTGTTGTAGATTGAGTGACTGAAAAATACTGTACAGAGACTAGCTTGATGACATGGGCAAACACAAACCAAACACTGGCTCCGGATAGGGCCATTTTTGCATCAGCCACCCTAGTTAGTAGCCCCTCCATTACAAGCCAAACAGCGCAGGAGAAACACTGAATTGCAACATGAAACTGCTTTATTCTGTGTTTTCATCGGTTTCAATCACCTGATCCATTTGTTTGGGAAAGGGGAAGGCCTCTGTGCATAACTCAGCCCCCCGTAAAACCTCCTTAACGTCTGGATCTTAAGTTATCAGACAAAAAAGGTGAGCACACATTAGCAGGTGCTGGGCTAGCAGCCTGTCTGCAATGAGCCAAACAGCATCAGAGAAACACTGATTTGTAAGGTGAAACTGCCTTTTTCAGCCATTTTACCGGTTTTAATCACCAGGGTTCTCATTTATAAAACAGTGCATAGGATCCTTACTAAAAATATACGTATAAACAAAAGCCAAAAAAAATTAAATTTGATCATTTCTACAATTAGGCTTTCACCTCACCATCTGCGCTGCCAATTTCCTGTCTCCAAAATGTTCATGAACAAAGGTAAAAGGTTTCTCTCATCAAATATGGCTTTATAGATCACGAGTTTTGCATAGGGAGTGGCATACAGCTCTTTCAGGCCCTGTGTGTACGCAATGTTAAAAAATGAGACCCCTGGTCCGTTTGTCTTGGAGAGGAGGAGACCTCTGCAGATTATCCGGCTCTTGGTAAAAACCTCCTGAACAATGAACCCTGAGGGACTCCTAACCAAAACTCATGCATTACAGGACAGGGATCATCTTCATCAAATGGATCATCTTTTGAAGAACAGATTTACCGTTCAGATATATGAATTATATATAAACTGAATTTTGAATACCTTCTTTTGCAACAGATATATCATCCACTCTTCCCAGACAATAGCTCTTGTGTTTTGTTTGCTAGTTACTTATAAACTGATGGAAGTTGTCAGTATCTCATTGTCCCAGAAAAAAAGCACAACATCAAATAAAAGAAAGTGCAAATGCTTTACAGTAGATTTTACTGTAAAAAAGCTCCTATTCGCCGAATATTCCTCAAACAAGAAATCCTTTCACCATTCATGGTTATCTGTCTATGCTGCTGCACAACATCTTTACACCAAATGTGGAAGCACTACACATCCATAAAAGCCTCTCCTTCCAGCCTCTTGGGGTCTTGTCTTATCATCCCACAGACTTGGGAACAGAGGAAGTCACAAAACCCAGACATCCGTCATCACAGTTCGTCACATCGAGTCAGCAGGAAGCCTACAAGCTCTGCCACTGTGCAGCTTTTCACAGCGACCCCCTCAAAACCCTTTTCAAGGTCTCGTAAAAGACTGTCCTTCCTGAAAACACTACAAATCTTCATCCTGGGCACAAAAGACTGAGGCAGTTACTCCTTTTTGTGGGGACGTTTTACCAGAATGTAACCGAGGTTTATCCTCTCATGGAATTCATTGTTTCCATTGATCGCAGTGGCATCTGCATTTCTCATTAAAAGCCACATCCTCTTCTTGCATGACACAGGAGCATCAAACAAAGCTCTAAACATAACATAACGTGCATCTGCTCACATACATACATAATGAAATCCTTACATCCATGACAAGACGCTCCACAAAGCTCCAAAAACTTGATCTACAGAAAGTTTAAGGATAGACCGCAGAGCTCTGAAGCTGTAAATCTTCCCACTCTTATGATTATTCACCTGCTAAAGACTCACGGGGGAATGAGTATTTATTTTCTTAAATGAAATCCCTAAATCTTATGTGTGTTTGTCAAGGATCCACCGTGATTCCCAAATCCTAGAACATTCAAGGGGGATTACTCCACAGCTCTATGGGGATTGTCCCACCTACACCTCAGATTCTTTCTTTCAGCTCCTGGACGTTCACAGCGTTCGAGGGGTCGGGGGAAGGATGGAAGCACTGAACCCTTTTGAGAATATATTTGGTGCGATAAACACCATATCGGGTTTCAGACCGAAACAGACCCGAGGCAGCTCTTAAACTGGAGGATTAAGTTGAGGCTGACGTGTCGAGTCAACACTCCTGATGGCACTGACAGAGAAGACACGACTTGTCGAGTTAAGACATCCTCTCCTCTTTAAAACTGAAGGAAATCAGCTGCGAGTGTCTCCTGCACAGTAGCTCAAAATAATATAACTACGATTCCATGTTTTGTAATATTCAATGCACATGTTGCTATTCTGTGTTTGTTAGAGAGAAACAAGGAATGTAAGGTGTGTGATGATTCATATTTTCAAGAGTTTACAGCCCAAGGCACATCTCGAACCTGTGTAATTTTTCATACAGACACCATTTTGCAGTTTATGATCAAAGGAGAGAAAAGAAAATGATCAAGGGTGGAGGTTTTGCGTGAGTTTTTAAGCACCAATTTGTGCCTTTTCTGCATCAAAATATACTGTAAATGTCTAAAATGTTGTCAGAATAAAAGCCCTCAGCTACTTTCATGCTTTTATTGGGAGGATAAATGCACATGGTCGAAATATTGAGGAGGATGTGTCCCCTGTCTCCCAAAATCTACACCTATGCAAATAATACTGACTACCTTGTGTGTATGTGTTTACTGGGACACTCAATAAGGAAAATAAAGTAATAGAATAATAACTTGATTGGTCTTAATCAAAAACAATCTGCAATAAACCAGCTCATTGTTTTCCTGACGACAGCATAATTTGCACTGGAACATTTTGTCTGAAAACCAGACGTTTGGATGCTTGCTCAATAACAAGTAACACCATGTCACTGTGTCTAGAAATGCTTTGAATAACTGCAGCTGCAGTGTGACAACACACTGAGGAGCAAAGTTTAACACAAGGACGGTCCTTTATCTCATGGCATTTCAGCTGCTCATAACACAGCAGCAACAACATCAGTCTGACTCCTGAGTGAGAAACCTTGAAGGCAAATGTAGGGTAATGGTGTAATGTTTCATACAGTGACAGTTTCTGCATGAGCATGTGTGTGTGTGTGTGTGTGTGTGTGTGTAGGGTGGTTTTGGCAAGATGTCTAAGAAAGACCTACTAAAGTGAAACTTGTAGGGACATGAAGTAAAAAGTAAACACAGGTGAGAGTATCAACAATGTCTGCAGAGTGCAAAAGACATTAGTTATCCTGATGGATCAAATTCAAAGGCTGAGGCGCCCCCTGTAGGCTGACCAAAGCAAATGCAGCCTCAACACTAAGAAGAGCGACTTTTCCATCCGAAACGTCAAAGAGACAGTTTACAACAACATCGATCAAAGTCGTGTATCAGTAACTTCATGTCAGTCATGTTAATCATGCCAGCAACACAACAGACTCTTTAACACAAACAACTTTTTTCCCCATCAACACAACTGTGTAAAGATGCTACACACACTACTGTAAATTAGTTTAAAATGTTAAATTTAGTCACACATGCAAGATTTAATGAGGTGAAACAAACAGCCTACCTGTGTGTGTGTGTGTTGCTGCTGTGTTTGCTCAGTGATCCATTGTTTCACAGAGAGCCTGTGTCGCTTTCTGTCTGTGCAGCCTGAAAACTGATTCTTTTTTTTTTCCTGCGGAAAAATAGTCTCCTCCGTATAACTGCATGCAATGAGGAGGAGAAAAAAGGAAAAGTGGACTGCACAGGAAATGATGACGCAGCTGTATGAAAATCACTTTGCTTAATAAAAAAAAGAAGATACTGGGCGTTTGCAGAAAAGTTAGTGTAGTTATGGTTTAGTTCAACAGATTTTAATGAAAAGTTGAAGTGTCTATTTTCAGGGGTTTTTGAGAGAGAAAAAGTAAAAGCATGCTCTAAGTTATTGAAGATACTTTATAGGAAAATATCCAGAGTGTTTTTCCATTGGCAGTGTCAAATTGTTATGGATCAGAAAACTCTGGCCACACAGTGAATATAAATCATTTAAAGGATCAAAGATTTACTGAGCCACAAAGGCACCAGCTCACTAGAAATCATTTTATCTGTTTTCTTTAAAAATGATGTGTGCATCCAAGATTGGATCATTAGACTGGCTTTACTTTGTGATATTTCGATTAACCCTCAGAGACCCACCATAAAACCATTTTTGTCTTTTTCAGGGGAGGACAGGAGATCTTTAGGGGGAGATAGTTCTGTGGCAATATGCCACATAGAATTGGTATATACCATCTGAAAGCTGGGAACCTCAAGATTAATTTGAGGTGCAGCTGTGTCAAGTTTTTCTAATTATAAATACGTTAAATATACGTATACGTAAAAAAAACAAAGTATAGAATGTATAGGGGGTTTAGAATATTATGATAAAAGCATATGATTCCCATTCCCAATACTCAGTTATGTCTCATAGGTTATTGCAGCAACTTTTGGGTTGATACCTTTTGTCAGGTTTGGTGCTGAATTTAAGCATTGATTTGATAAAAAAATAAATAAATAAATAAATAAATAAAATAAAATAAAAGTCTGCATTTCAGTCATTACAAACTGCTCTGCTGAGTTTAAAAATGATTTTAAATGCTCAGAAAAGTTTATGGTCTTCTCAAAAGCCCGCTCACAGATGATTTTGGCATCTTTACGTCTGGCAGTAAATCCATTGAAAGACTGTCCTCATACAAGTACTTGGGTTTATGGATAGATGACAAGCTTTGATTTAATAATAATAATAATAATAATAATAATACATTATACTTAAATGGCACTTGTCAAGGCACTCAAAGATGCTTTACAAATTCAGGGACACAAAAAAACAGACATGCAACAGAACAAATAAGAGATGATGAGTCCAAACTGTCAGTGATTGAAAGCAGCGCTGAACAGGTGAGTCTTGAGTGATTTTTTTAATATGGGGGGGTATACATTGTTACTCTAGATGGGAAGCTTAAAGTGAGGATTGGTTTTTATTTTAAATGTAAGTCTTGTTTTACTTTCAGTGCTAAGAAAAAACTTGTGGAGGCCACTTTTTTTCTATGATTGATTATGGTGACATATTGTATATGCATGCAGCATCCTCCATTGTATCTAGCCTTGATTCAGTTTACCATGCATCTCTATGTTTTATTACAAATGCAAAGTCACTGACTCATCACTGCATTCTTTATGATTTGGTGGTTGGACATCACTGACCACTCCCAGACAACAGCACTGGTATATTTCTATCTATAAGGCAGAACTGGGCAAACATCCTTCAGCTCTGGTAGTTACCAGCTACGCTCCTCCAGGTGGTTGCTTTGTAATGTTCCCTGGGTTTTAACAGATCTGAGGAAAGTCACATTCTCCTACTGTGCATCTTGGACGTGGAATAATCATCAAAAAGATCTAAAATTAGAAACACTTATATCCACTGATGAATTTAAAGGGACCATGGTGATAAAACATGTGCTTGTTTTCCTTGAGAGACCACTATGTTTGATGAGTTATTGTGGACTTTTATATTATATGTTGTATTTCTTGCATTTTAAATGTGATTTGATTGGCTGCTACGTTGTAAAATAGATTTCCAATCTCAATGGGACCCCCTGGTTAAATAAAGGTTAAATAAAAATAGTCAAAACTCACTCTAAAATTACCACATAAGACTCCAAGACCTTGAGGAACACCACAGAAAACCCCATGCTGTGATTTGGTTTTAAAAAACGTTTGACATTTGGAGATTTTTGTAAGAATTACATTGTTCAGTAATTCCATGGTGAGCACCTCTGCTCTGGAAACTGCTTAGAAACCCCCTTATTGTCAATATGTCCATAAAAGCCATCCCTCCTCTGAATGACCAAGGTCTGTAGTTTGTGGTTGTAACTTTCATGAGGCTGTGATTATCTTAGAGGTCACAGTAGGTCATTTTATACAGTGAGGTCCATTTCAAAATGGTCTCTCTACAATGAAATGGCTTCTGTAGTGACTAACATCATCACACATGAATAAAATTGGGCTCATTGAATCCACAAGAGTCTCAGCTTTCCAGTAAGACCCAAATTATGCAATTCCAAGACTGTAGGGACCTCAGTGTGCAGAAATATTCATACAACAGCGAAAATTACACACTTATACTGTACTGTATGCAAAAACTATGTCTTTTGCCAGTAACTGCATGGGACTAGCACAAAGCGGAGACTCGTGAGTACCCATAGAGTCCATTTCCATTCAGATATCTTGAAGTAAGAGGTCAAGGGACCCATGTAACAGAGTTTTTTCCTTGCTGAAATTTGGCCTAACTGTGGGGCATTATTTAGTCCACCTTGGATTTTCATATGATGCCAGTATCTTCACTCTATCTTAAAAAGTCATCCTGCTACAGCCTCTTAAAGACAGGATTGTCGGCCAGGACTGCTGATGGGTCTCATTAACAACTGATATATTTGGTGATATGCACCATTATGGCCCTAAGTTCGCAAATCTTGAGGCCTTGTCTTACAATTGTGTGTTTAAATGATCACAAACATAAAGCAAACCTGAGACATGGTAATATTCCAGTGCAGAAATACTGGTTGGTTTTAACAACTGGACAAAATCAGTTGGGGTAAAGCGTGTAGGAGGCTCAGTTTAGGACTACACCCAAGCTTGTTTACCCCACTCTGTGTACAATACAAAGTAAAAGCATTGAATAGGCTGTGTCATTTATTTCAAAGTGCATCGCCATATTATTTCTCATGTTGACATAACACCATTAAACTATCTACAGGTATTATGTGTTCATGTCAGATGAATTGCTGCACAAACTGGTGAACAACACTGGTCTGGTGTTGTTCTTCCAACTGATAGAAAAGTCTCTGGTAAAATGAACCACTCCAAATATTTGTTAGAGCACATGAGAATGAAGCTTACGAAAAGGTCATCTCAAACCTCTACCCGCGCCTTCAACAACTAAACAAGGAAAATGCATTTAGAGTTAAAACAAGGTGGGAAACTGAAGGTAATCTGACACGAGGGGAATGAGAAGAGATATTCTGACAACAGTGGAAAACAAGCGCTCTGTTCTGGAGAGAATTTAGTTGGAAGAATGTCATGCGTTACTTTTGTACTCCTGCCCAGAAATAATCTTTCTCAAACCAAACAAACTGTTGGTGATCGTGTGGGAACAAAGAAGCAGATCACTTTCATACCTTTTGGGGGTGCCCTTCTGTCGCTCCTTTGTGGACTAAAATTCATGGCATTCTTGAAACTGTTTCTTTAACCAAAATAACCTTTAATTTTGAACTGATGTACCTCATCAGATTGGAGGAACTCAAATGGAGGAAAAAAGGTCAATATATCTGCCACATTAGTGGCATGTAAGAAATTCCTAACCAAGAAATGACTGCAAAAATAAATGGATTGACTTGGTATATAATATTTATATAATGGTTGGTATGTCTCAAAAATTAGACCTGATTTTAAGAGCCCCCACTGTCCCTACATGTACAGTGGTGTCAAAAAGTGTTTGCCCCCTTCCTGATCTTACTTTTTTGCATGTTTTCCCCACTTAAATGTTTCAGATCATCAAACAAATTTAAACATTAGTCAAAGATAACACAAGTAAACACAAAATGCAGTTTTTAAATGAAGGGTTTTATTAATGAGGAAGAAAAAAAAATCCAAAGCTACATGGCCCTGTGTGAAAAAGTGTTTGCCCCCTAACCTAATAACTGGTTGGGCCACACTTAGCAGCAACTCCTGCAATCAAGCACTTGCGATAACTTGCAATGAGTCTTTTACAACGCTGTGGAGGAATTTTGGCCCACTCATCTTTGCAGAATTGTTGTAATTCAGCCACATTGGAGGGTTTTCGAGCATGAACCGCCTTTGTAAGGTCATGCCACAGCATCTCAATAGGATTCAGGTCAAGACTTTGACTAGGCCACTCCAAAGTCTTCATTTTGTTTTTCTTCAGCCATTCAGAGGTGGACTTGCTGGTGTGTTTTGGATCATTGTCCTGCTGTAGAACCCAAGTTCGCTTCAGCTTGAGGTCACAAACAGATGGCCGGACATTCTCCTTCGGATTTTTTTGGTAGACAGCAGAATTCATGCTTCCACTTATCACAGCAAGTCTTCCAGGTCCTGAAGCAGCAAAACAGTCCCAGACCATCACACTGCCACCACCATATTTTACTGTTGGTATGATGTTCTGTTTCTGAAATGCGGTGTTACTTTTACGCCAGATGTAATGGGACACAGTCCTTCAAAAAAGTTCAACTTTTGTCTCGTCAGTCCACAGAATATTTTCCCAAAAGTCTTAGGGATCATCAAGATGTTTTCTGGCAAAAATGAGATGAGCCTTAATGTTCTTTTTGCTTAGCAGTGGTTTTCGTCTTGGAACTCTGCCATGCAGGCCATTTTTGCCCAGTCTCTTTCTTATGGTGGAGTCATGAACGCTGACCTTAACTGGGGCAAGTGATGCCTGCAGTTCTTTAGATGTTGTTGTGGGGTCTTTTGTCACCTCTTGGATGAGTCGTCGCTGCGCTCTTGGGGTAATTTTGGTCGGCCGGCCACTCCTGGGAAAGTTCACCACTGTTCCATGTTTTCGCCATTTGTGGATAATGGCTCTCACTGTGGTTCACTGGAGTCCCAAAGCTTTAGAAATGGCTTTATAACCTTTTCCAGACTGATAGATTTATTACTTTTTTTTCTCAGTTGTTCCTGAATTTCTTTGGATCTCGGCATGATGTCTGTAGCTTTTGAGGATCTTTTGGTCTACTTCGTCAGGTAGGTCCTATTTAAGTGATTTCTGGATTGGGAACAGGTGTGCAGTAATCAGGCCTGGGTGTGAAATTGAACTCAGGTGTGATCAACCACAGTTATGTTTTAACAGGAGCTGGAGGGCAAACACTTTTTCACACAGGGCCATGTAGCTTTGGATTTTTTTCTTCCTCATTAATAAAACCCTTCAGTTAAAAACTGCATTTTGTGTTTACTTGTGTTATCTTTGACTAATGTTTAAATTTGTTTGATGATCTGAAACATTTAAGTGCTGAAAACATGCAAAAAATTAAGAAATTAGGAAGGGGGCAAACACTTTTTCACACCACTGTATGTCTTGATTCAACATCCTTGTTTGCACAATCTATTTATGTGTTATTTATTCTCTATCCTTAATTTTATGGTACACTTTTTGTTTATGTTATTACTCCTGAAACATTTTATTTCAATAAAAAATTACATTTAAAATTAAATTTATTTATTTATTTACTTATTTTGGTTGAGTATTTTGTGACAAATTAAAAAGAGAATTACATAAAAGAGAAGTCTCTGATTAGGGTTGCAAGTAATACAAAGCATGAATAAATTCAAACCTTACAAACACAAGAATCACAAATATTACATAATTTATTTCAAAGTTAAAGGTATAACATATACAGTAGTTAAGAACACTTTCATAGGTCTGTACACAGCCCAGCTATACACAAAATAAATCTCTCTGCACTCTGAATAACATCATTCTGTCGCACTACTGCTGCCTGTGAGACAACAAGGACCGTCACAATGGAGCTGACGTTAGACGAAGCACACAGAGGAGCCGAAATAAAAGACTAGTCATTAGATTTGTTGATGCAGTTGAAGAGGGCACTGATTTTAAGAGGGTCTTCAACAGACGAGGATCAATAGCACAGCTACGATTACTATGACATCACCACCGAGAGATTGCATCGATTTCTGCAACGAGATTTAGTGAGACTACTTTGAGAAATCAAATTCAATGCAAATGATGATTTTCACACCAGTTATCAGACGTTAGACATCATGGTAGGAATGAAGGATTCAAAAGACATTTATAAAAGATTTGTTATAAAACATGCATTTTTCAAAGAAGGCTGAAAGATTTCTATTTTACACTATTTCCTTTCTCCTGTGGTGAGAGCAGCAGGTCCGAGTTGTGTTTGTTTTAGTGTGGAAAATAACCAGCAGCTACATGTTAACAGGTCATTACTGCAGTCAGCAGGCTGCTCAGCTGTCTAGTTAACCAACATCTGGATGTTTGACTCTGGAAGCCAGTTTGGCTTGTAAATGTTGACGACTGGTCAGAGGTGGACTGATGATACTCCACCTGACACTGTGGCCACAAGAGTTAGAATATGTTATAAAATATTCACATCAAAGATTTATTTTTATCTCACATTTATTAGTCTCTAACATCAAATTGTTCACTGCAAATTTTCGGGTGACCTGGCACTTCTGCAAACTACACAGCAGGCAGAGTAAATTCTGCTTTTGGAAAAAATGCTGTTTAAGACTCTTCATTCACGACTGTGCAGAAATGAATTCACTGTAATCTCTTGTGCCGCCTGCAGACTAAATAAGAGTTGCCAGCTTTGATTAAACGTTTCACTGGGACTTCTGCTCTACAGATCCACATTTCTTCACCGTGTTCATCTGGGAAGTGTCACACTTGATGAGATACAAACCACAAATGAGAGAAAGGGAGTGATATAAATCGAGGGGGCTCTGTCACAGTGTTTTTTTTTTATCCTGCTCCACCAGTAACTCTCCTTCGCTGGGCAGTTTAACTGAGAACAACATGGCGGTCGAACACAGACTTCCTCTGTTCCTGGACCTGCCTCCTCCAGCGCTGCTGGGCGTGCTCCACTTTGTTCAGCATGTTGGGTCGAGAGTGTGAACGGGACAGAACGTTGTGAGCGTTGGCAAAAGGCTGCTGATCCTGAAAACACAGAATGGGAAAAACATTGTTAGCCTAAAAGCTGTGACAAACTGTCGGTCAATCATTAGGTCCATCTTGTGAGACTCCTTAACACACTATATGGACACAAGTATTTGGACGCCTGACCGTTGCACCAACACTGTAATATGGAGTCGGTCCCCCTTTTGCAGCTACAACAGCTTCCACTCTTCTTGGAAAGCTTTCCACAAGATTCTGGAGTGTTTCTGTGGGAGTATGTGCCCATTCATTCTGTACAGCATTCATGAGGTCAGGCACTGATGTTAGACGAGAAGGCCTGGCTCGCAATCTCCGTTCCAGTTCATCCCAAAGGTGCTCGATGGGGTTGAGGTCAGGGCTCTGTGTGGGCCAGTCAATTTCTTCCACACCAAACTCATCAACCACTGGGGCACAGTCATGTTGGAATAGAAAAGGGTTTTCCCCAAACTGTTGCCACAAAGTTGCAAGCATAGCATCGTCCAAAATGTCTTGGCATGCTGAAGCATTAAGATTGTCCTTCAGTGGAGATAAGGGGCCGAGCCCAAACCCTGAAAAACAGCCCCGTACTATTATCCCTGATCCACCAAACTTCACAGTTGGCAGTCAGGCAGGTAACGTTCTCCCAAAGACTGTCAAACCAAGACTCACACGTCTGACTGCCAAACAGAGAAGCGTTATTCGTCACTCCACAGAACATGTTTCCACTGCTCCACGGTCCAGTGTCGGTGTGCTTTACACCACTCCATCCAACGCTTGGCATTGGGCTTGGTGATGTGAGGCTGCTCGACCATGAAGCTCCCGCGGCACAGTTTTTGTGCTAACATTAATACCAGTGGAAGCTCAGAACTCTTCAGCAATGGAATCAGCAGAGCAATGGCGACTTTTACGTACCTTAGCAGTCGTTGACCCCGATATGTGATTTTATGTGGCAACATCCGAGTTGCTGTTGTTCCTAAACGCTTCAACTTTCTAATAATATCACAGTACCATGTTTGAAGGCGCTGAGCTCTTCAGAACGACCCATTTTGCATCACAAATGTTCGCAAATGGAGACTGCATGGCTAGGTGTTTGATTTTACACACCTTTTATACACAACGGGTCTGACTGAAACACCTGAATTCAATAATTAACAGGTTTGGCCAAATTCTTTTGTCCATATAGTGTAGATGAAATATGAAAGTCTTTCATACAAAGGGTTTTTGCTGTTTTCATTCACTCTTTTCTGCCCTTTGAGCGCCCTTCTTTTTATGCACGGATGTCCTGAAAAAACTGACCTTTTTTTTGCATTGATCACAGCCTGTGAACCTTTTTTGTGTCGGCACAGTTTCACAAGACTTAAACAGAGCCCTCGAATTAAACAGACTACGTCCACTAACACAAATACAAACTTAGACACTGCTGTAAAATACAACAGAGGGCTTTAAGGAAAACAGAGGGACTCTTTCACACAGCAACAATCATTTGTTTTGGGTTGCTTATCACTTCAGCTACACCACATACTCTTTGTCTAGCCTTCTACCTCTTTAAACTCCTTTTAAAACCAAATTACACTTCCATTTTTTTAATTAGTTCTCTATTCTGTGTCTCTGTGCTTTTATTGCTCTTTTAAAACTTAATTGCATTTGCCAAAGATTTGTTTCTCGTCTCTCTGTAAAGTGTTTTGTAACTTATTTCAGTGCTATAAAATAAAGTCACCATTGTTACTCTCATCAGAAACACATAATAAAAGTAAATGCAAGAACAGTGTTGGGAGGATCACAGCCACAGCAGACATCTGTGACGAATGTGTTTAGGAAAATAAACCATCATTATCAGCCGGGCCGCCTCTCTGTATCAAAAGACTGACTAAACATTACAAGCCCACCATTTCCTCTATAATTAATGTAGCAGCAGTACTTGTGCTTACACTGGTTTCGCTTTTAAGTCTCTGTCGTTTGTTTTGATCCCAATGACAGTTTGGGGACAAGCTACAGCGCTGCAAATAGTCTCAACTTTGGGTCAATTGAATAATTGTACTGTCAATTCAAGCTTTCTCTGACAGTGGTAATTTTCATGTTCAGTTGCTGAGACATAAATACAGGAAAAGCAGAGTTGATTACATATCTTTCATTATTTCCAAAAAGCAGCAAACCAGTGATGTCGTTTAAGTTGCCAGTGACAGCATATTTGACAGAGCTAGGCATGGGACGATTATCCTGGCCAAAATACTTATATTGATAATCATCTGTGGCATTAAAACATACTGGAGTCCCTTTACCTTTTGAGGGCTGGGTATCGCCACTGACTTCCTGATTCAATTTGATCCAATTAGCGATTCTATGGTTGATATTTCAGTTTCAATACCATTTTTTGCCAGAATGTGAAAGAGATTGAATAAATTCAGAGCAGAAATAAAACTGAATATTTTATAACTAAATTATGTTTCTAGTTCTGTGCTCATTTATAACATAATATTAGCAGCGGTGGATGAGAGACTGCGGACAGAGCAAATTGAAATATTGCTTTCTTACATGTTAACATGTTGCTGATCATGTGTATTGATAAAATACTGACTTTTTCCTCATGGTGGTTTATTGCACTCACAGTAACAAGCGTAGCTGTCATCAGCTCAAGTTTTCTTCACTTCTCTGTCTCCTCTGTGGGATCTCTACACAGTGTTTGTGTGTGCGCATAAAAGTGGCACAGCAGCCCCGATGTGCAGACAGCAGGATGAGAGGCTGCTGGAGCATGATAATAAATTACACCAAAATGTAAAAGTAAGCTAACAGTTAGACATGGAATGGCCAGAAACATCGGAGCTTCTCAGTACTAGGGTTGTGTTTAATTTAGTGCCGTGGCCCGTTTACTACTGGCGAGATAAACAAGGTGAAAGCTTCATATATCCGTGGGAAAAAGTGTATATAAGTGTATATACTGAATCGGATAGGTCGATTATTTTAACCCAGTCCTTCCTTACATATTGTTTTATTACATCACAGACAGGACACACACATCTTTTTTTAGTAAACATCATTTTAGTGAAAATCAAACATATTAAAAAGCCAGGCTTCTCAACTATTTAAAATATCATCATCACTTTTGACATGAAATGCCAACGATTGATTGGGATCTTTTGTGTGTTTTTAGGTTGGTGCAGCCTGTTTGTACAGGGTCTCTTTTATTATTGGTTTCCCAGCAGTCTCTTTGGGTGGTGCTGGACACAATTCACGATGATCCAGATAACGGAAATTCACCACTATCAACTTTTTGTGAGTGTTTTTTATCGCAATCCGTGATAAAATTGGATATGGTCCCATCCTTAACCAGGAAATGTTCATGTCTCGCATTCAACTCATTCCTGATAGTAATCTGGCTGTTGATTTAATCGCCATCTTCCTTTTCCAATTTAACAAAAGTTGGTTTACCCACATCGATCAACATGTTTCACGTTAACCATGTTAAACATTTTGGTGCTTACTCCTGCTTATATTAGTCACATTTTTACAGGAAAAGCTTTTTTTGTGAGAAACCTCTCACACTTCCTCTTGCCTGAACTCTGCCAGTGAAAACACTGCAGAGAGCTCAGCAAGTCGGCTGCAGTTCCCCTCTCGCCTCAGGCGAAGGCAGTCACTGTTTTCCTTTGTCATATCTAAAATATCTTAGCATCTGAAAGCACTGTCATACTGCAGGAGACAACGTTAATTTAATGCTCTTTGAGGGCACTTTCAGCATTATAATGATGTTTTCTGAAATAGTTAGAGGAGTGAAAATGACAGCTATATCAGCTACTGATTACTGTTAGATATTTAAAGCCCCCCTAACAGTGAGTTTTACTTCCTGTTTAACGGTTAACTTTCTGTCTTAAACAGAGACTGGGGTTGTGTTTAATAGTCAGAGCTGGCCTTTCTTTTCAATTATGTCTAAGAATCAGGTTAGTGGCAAAAGCACACAGACACAGTGTGCTGTGAACAGAAACAGGTTAAAGCTGCCTGCGTGGTGCAGTAGTTTGACAGTTTCCTCCCTGCAGCTCTTTGCCTCTGACTGTGGTTACTAATGGTGGTTACTAATGGCTCTGATACACAGTGAGAAAGTACTTTTAAAAATGAATCACTCCATGCATTGAAAGCAGGTCTTACTACATAGTGCTGCCTGCAGGATCTGTTCAGACTGGACCAGCTGCTGTAACACTCCTGATTATTAACTGGTTTTAAATGTGACTTTTACATGTTCCCTTCACCTAAAGATTTATATTTAAGAAATTAGGTGGTGTATTTTGTTTGGAGTTTGGACATTTGAGACCCATTTTGTGCAAAGGGAGGTAACTGACACATACTTGAAATTCTTATGACAAGAATAAATTCAGAGTAACCTGTTTTCTTGGTAGAAGTGTTGGGCAGTACCATAATTACTATAATATGAAACCTAATTGTGATTTCTCACTGTGCGCTGTAATATTAAGAGAACACATACCCCGACATCATCATCACTCTGGATGAGCTGCGAGTGTCCGAAGAGACGCCTCTTCAGTATGGGCTCCAGGAGAGTCAGGTAGACCATGTAGAGCAGCAGCAGGCCCAAAATGGAGAGGTACACAATGATGGTTACCTGGATATACGGAATAAGTACAGATTGGTCAGGTTTCCTTCGACACGTGGGATCCAAATATAGAAAACACAGTCAATTAAGTGACAAGTAGCGCTGAAACAATCAGCTGATTGATAGTGTCCTCGACAGACAATCCATCTACAGTTTTTTTGGTAATCTATGACTGATTTCAGAATCAGAAATACTTTATTGATCCCAATCCCAATTGTGATTCGTTACAGTTGCTCCGATGTAAAGAATAGAGAATTATAAAAAAGTAAGAATAAGAGTATGAAAATATAAAGCAATAAAATAAAATAGAAATAAAATAAAATAAAATGAAACAAATAAAAAATAGAATGTGCATTATGCTACAGTGTTTCACACACTGGTACTTAAGATATAAAAATATCAAAATAGAATATATATATATAAATAATCACTGTATTGAGGCCGCAAGTGTGAAACTGAATTACAACATTTACATCAATAGAATAATAAACACAAATAGAATAAAGTAAACATAAGAAATATGTGCAGTTATATGCATGATGAAGTCTTATACTGAAAAAATATTGCAGCAGTTGAACAGCTGCACCCAACAGATACTTATGAATCATAACTTCAGAGGGTGAATAAAGTCCAGATGACAGTCTGCTGACTCAGAGCAGCTGACACTCTGAGGGAGGAGTTGTACGGGTTTATGGCCACAGGCAGGAATGACTTCCTGTGGCGCTCTGTGGTGCATTTATTTTTATTTATTATTTATTTATGTGTCATACACCAGTGAAGGTGCCCAGCCTATAAGGGCTTACAAGACACAAATTTCATAATCAAAGCCAGCAAACATAATCAGCAGAGTACAAACAAAACAAACAACGCAGATTATGCATTTCAAATAGAATTCACACAAATAATTCATTCTTTCTTAATTTCCAGGCATTTTTTATGAAGGTAGCTATAGTAAAAACCTCTTCTCTGAAAAACCATTCCAACTTAACCTCATCCTCAGTCCAAAACAACTCAGGCTTCACATTCTGCATTTTCTGAAATAAAAGCTGCCTGGCTTCATCATATAGTGGACAATGAAACACAAAACATGAAACAGCACCAGTTGGTGCATCTTGGGGGAATGAGTCTTTGAACTGCTATTAAGACAAAAACAAGCAACTTATTTTTTGTCAAATTAAGAAAAAGTACGATGGTAATTTTTCAGCATCTTCTGGCAAAACCAACAGGTTAATCAGCAATGAATATCATCATTATGTGCAGCACTAAAACAAAGTGACAAAGCAATCAACAATCCAACTTGCCTTAATTGTCCCCGAGCTCCTCTCTTCATATTTACACTCACAGCGTAAACAGTATGCCTCCACATCTTTTCCGTCAACTGGCATGGGCTCAACCACATGGAGACAGTTACTGAAACACAAGAA
This sequence comes from Epinephelus fuscoguttatus, assembly GCF_011397635.1. Lineage (NCBI taxonomy): Eukaryota > Metazoa > Chordata > Actinopteri > Perciformes > Serranidae > Epinephelus > Epinephelus fuscoguttatus. Next base: position 28,789,081 of record NC_064753.1, on the reverse strand, counting down.
AAAAAAAACATTACCAAGCTGGTACAGTATTAATCAGGAATGGATGGATCATGTCTTACAGAGAGGTGCTCTGACACATCATTTTACATACCAGTCTTTGAGAGAGACATTTTGTTTGTAGATTTGTCCTTCAATATCTCTGTACGGGGGACAGATGCATTTACAGCGGATGTCTTCAGAGTTCTGTAACAGACAGATCCAATGTATAATATATTTACTCTTGTGTTTTTTCCCTCTTCTTTCTCTTCACACATCCACCTATCAGCTAAAACATCAAAATGACTGACAGGTGAAGTAAACAACTGATCATCTTACAACACAATACTCTTCAGGGAAACACTGGGTCCTGGCATGTGGATGCTACTTGACGTGCTGTATCCACCCAAACACCATTGCAGACCAAGTACAACCCCTCATGGCAACAACACATCCCAAAGGCAGTGGCCCTCCCAGCAGGACAATTTGCAATGCCACACCTCAAAAACCTTTCAGAAATGTCCTCAGGAATGTGACAAAGAGTTCAAGGCATCGACCTGGCCTGGAATTCCCCAGATCCCAATCGAATGAGCATCTGTGTGATGTGCCAATGTCCCAGAGGTACTCCCAATCCACGGTGGGACCTCCTTGGATCAGACCTGGCTCTGACCTGTTGAGGCATGGACACATGACCTTTAGGAGGTGGCCTGTGGTGTCTGGCACCAAGGAGCTGGCAGTGAATCCTGTGAGTTGTGAGATGGGGTACCAGCAGGTTCCACGGATACTCGGTCAGACTATGATATGGGGAATATGGAGTCCAGTTTGACACCTTGATCTATTTGCCATGTTCTTTGGGCCATCCCTGAACAGTTTTTGCAGTGTGGCATGATGCATTGTCCTGCTTGGGGGCCGCTGCCATCAGGAGTTCCATTAACATAAGAGGGGGTACTTGGTCTAGAACTGTGTTTGAGTGGGTGGAGCATGTCAAGTGGCATCCACATGAATGCCTGGAGTAGAACACTGTATCGTAATGACTTGATTAGTGTTATTCACTTCATCTGTAAGTAGTTTTGATGTTGTGGCTGATTGTACATCAGGCACTTGTTCTCTGTTGAAAAAAGTCTCAGATTACATCATGAATCATTCATCAATCTTTTTTTCTTCCTGCCTGATCTTCACCACCATTATCACCAACTTGTTGTGATACATTCAAATGTGCATGCACATTTCACTGGTGAGATATACAAAACACACATATAAAAATGTTAATAATAAACTTTATTTCAATAGCACTTTTCTAAACAAGAGTTACAGTAATCTATGCGTGAGAAAATAAGGGAGTGGATAAGTTGTTCTACTATGTTTTTGGAGAGTAATGTTTTGACCTTAGCAACATTTCTGATTTTAAAAAGCAGGATTGAACAACACCCTAAATGAGCTGATTAAAGTTTAGGTATGGATCAAAAACAACTCCTGAGTTTCTAGCTGAGTGTTTCGTCCTAGTTGTTCATAATCCAAAGTACGGGGTGATACTGTTAGAAACGTGGTCAGGACCAGTAACCAGGACTTCTGTCTTATCTGCGTTAAGCTGTCAGAAGTTGTAAGCCATCCAGTCCTGAATGGCAGCGAGGCAGCAACCATGATTTTAAGTTTATACTGATATGTATTTCTTGATTTTATTTACTTGCCTTTCCTCCCTTTTTCTACTTTAATCATCCTGTGTTTCTGTGGTAGATTAATGTCCTCAGTGTTACGTATTATGTTGTATTCTTATTGTTATAGCTCCAGTCTTGTGTTTCTGTATTTTAAATCATGTAGAGCATTCTGTTGACATCCTTTTTGAAGTGATGTACCAATTACGCTATTACTATCATCATTATTATTCTTACACAGATATTGATCAAAGCAGGTTAGTGCAGCTAAGATGGTGTTAGCTGTTAGCTTCTTTACATAAGCACAGGATACACTCAATTGTCAGCTCACTGGCTACACAGAGCTAGAGCTATCATGGTTTTATACAACAGTCCTGCAGTAAATCTGCCTTCATGGAGATTATAATGTTCAATTAGTGCTGACAGTGTAGCTACATGTAGCCTTAGCAACACCTGCGACGTATTTGAGTGTTAAAACTAATGTCCCAAAGTCAGGATATCAGAGGTTAGCTCGTATATATATATATATATATATATATATATATATATATATATATATATATATATATAACTGTCAATAACTGTCAAGACTCGAGAAATATTTATTATTTTAGTGAGGTTAAAACAGAGGAGATTTTAGTTTGGTGAGCCATCATCACCATTTTCTCTCCAACGCTAGCTAACCTAGCTAACATTAGCCTTACCTTTGCTGCCACTTGGTCTAAAAACACAAAACAAGCCAAGCACAAAAGCTCGAGAAGAAACACAGACTTCATCTTCGGAGTCTGTAAAAGATTTCCAGATGACCGTCGTTAAACTGTTTCCACAAACAACACCGGCAGTGTAAATAACACCCTAACAAGTGACGACTTTAGCCATCGAGCTAATTTAGGGATAAACACCTCAGCCTCCTAGCAGCTGACTTGTTGTTTCCGGTGTTCTCGAAATGGCGCTCGGTTATGTAAATCATGAGTTCCCGGCGGGCGGTGAAATGTAAACCTTCTCAAACAGAGGGGTCATTTTAAACAACATATATTTATGTGAAAAAGCCTTTACACAACAATTAAATCGGTTACTTGAATGTTTCCGAGATAACGCTAAAAACCCGTACAAGCCGAGCTACACTCCGCCCTCGTTGGTGAAGTAGTGAACTTAAAACAAACGCACCTCTTGAGTCGACATTTTTGCAGTCCTATTACCAGACTGGGAGAACGAGAGCATCTGAGGTGAAGACATAAAACACTCAAAGCTATGTACAGTAATACTGATATGTATAAGATATATATATTTCTAATGAAAACTTTAATATATCATAATGATGTGTCTATTGGAAACCTGAGGTGACAACAGGGGGGGGGTTAAGCATGACAGGAGCACAAGAAATGGGCCAGGGAAATATGCAAACAAGGTACAGATAAGTAGCAAAAAACAGAATGCTTGATACAGCATGCTACATCACACCAGTGCAGGGCCACATGAATTACATTTATTCCAGCTCTTAGGTAATGTACATTTTTAGTTACATGCAGACAGTCAGCAATTTATGTCACTGTATCTTTCCATACCTAAATAAAAGGGTGGAATGTTGTGTTTCTGCCCAAATACTGTCTTCCGAATAAGTTTCTTTTAAAGGGAAAGTTCACCCCAAAATCAAAAATGCATATTTTTACTCCTACCTGCAGCGCTATTTATCAATCTAGACTGTTCTTGTGTGAGTTACTGTTGGAGATATCGGCTCTAGAAACCTGAATGCAGTTTTCCACTTGTGACTGTTAAGATTAGGGTACTGTAATTGTTGTATTGTACCTTTAATTGCCCCCTTTTTTACACTCACCAGTGGAGAGAGTTTTTGGATTTGAGAGTTAATTGCAGTGTGGAGTGGAGCCACTCTTATCTCTTTTACCTTTTTCTTAATCTTTCCTTTCTGGATAATTTTGGGTTTCGAAATGGGCAACTGTTTCTGTGTCACCTTTGAGTGTTGAGGTAAACTGTTGAAGTAAACTTTACCAAATGGTGTGGTGGATTTTTTTTATATTGGATGAAGACCAAGTGGATGACAAGAGTGTCAAGCTATGGCTTCAGTGATTGGAAACCTATATTGGCCATAGAGATGTCTGCTTTCTCTCGAATATAATAGAGCTAAATGGCACTTGGCTTGAGGTGCTCAAAAGTGCCCAAAAATACATTTGGAAAACCCAACAGCAATCCAGAAATCATGACCCGGTTACTCAAGATAATCAACAGACCTTGTTATCAGCAGTTTCATGTAAGAACTACTTTCTTTCTACCAAACTACATCCCGCCAACTGTGTCACTGCACAAAAGGAAGCGGCCACTTACTCATAGACCAGAGGCTTGCTGAGCTGTCATTTGAGCTAGCTTAGTGGTGCTAGGTGAGCTAGCAGTAGATGCACGCTTCCTTCTGCATGGTGATACAGTTGGCAGATGTAGTTTGGCAGAAAGAAAATAGTTCCAATGAAACTGCTCACAACAAGGTCTGTGGATTATCTTGAATAACCAGGTCATGATGTCTGGAACGAGACATTGCTGTTGGGTTTTTAAATCATTGTTTGCACTTTCTTTAGCACAAGCCAAGTGCCATCTAGTTCCACTATATTAAAATGAAGGCAGACATCTCTACAGTAGATATCCCCAACACTCTGCAACTCACACCAAAACAATCTAGACTGAAAAACAACTCTACAGGTAAGAGGAAAGATATGTATTTTTCGATTTTCAGCTGAACTCTCCCTTTAAACGTTAACTGGTCTAACAGAGCAGTCATGGTATTTGTATGTGAATTAAATCCAGGATTAACAACTGAAACCCTCTATCTGGTGCCACAAATACAATATGATATGAAAGTGAGGAAAGGAAGCAAAAACACAAAATAAGTTTCCTATCTTTATTTACAGCATATTAGATGTACAAAACCATAAAAATATACATACATGTGTCATCTAAGACAGGTGAATAGCTCAATTCTATTTTACAGGACTTTTCTTTTCATGTACTCTTAACAGTCGTCTTTGGTTGCTAGGTAACAGTACAAAATATACTGATGCGTACTGGTGTAGTCGCACTCACTCACACCTTGGAACATCAAATACGTCGGCCACCAGCGATTGCAGCGGTGCTATACTGTCAAAAATGTACGTAGTTGCTACAATACATTAGCATTTCACCTAAAACTTTTTACATCATATACAAAACATTTATCAGAATAATTGCTTTTGTGGTGCCACTACTTCTTCAGTAGTGCTAATGTTCCCAAGAAAACATTTGTGCTATATTTGTTTCTGATATGTAGCAGTGTTTCTGTCAATGAAGCTCTAACTGTGAACGTAGCCTATGTTAAAACTAGATACACACTCTATATACAGCACACTGACATTCAGCATATATCTGTTCAGCTACAGCGTTTGTTTTTCATTATGATGCTATTAGCAAATGTCTCATAACGTTGGCATGTACAGCATGGAATCCTGAGATGGTCATAATTCAACTCTTGCTAATTAAAACATGTTTCCAATTTTCCAAACAAGCATATGAGGATGCCCATGTGGGTCTACACTCATTTCTCCCTCTTAAAGCTCCAGTTTAAAGTCCAGTTGCTTGACTTATTTGCTTTCTCTTCGGGATCTAATCTGGGTTTTCATGAAATATCCAGAAACTGCCCATCCTATGGGCGAAGAAATCTCAGGACTTTGGAGCGGAGGAAGCGGATGAAGGATTTGGGGAACATTTCTCTTGATTCTTGTGCTGTGTAGTTGAAGAAGTTCTGTGGGTGAGCCAGCACATCGAACAGCGCCCTCATCAGTTTCTTGTCCTGGTGAGAAAACAGATTGTATTAATGGGAAGCAAAGAAAAGCTGATGATAAAGCAGCAGCCTGCATTTCCACAGGTGTCCAAAAGAGGGTGCTACATGCTCACTGAACCTAAATCCATAATCCATACATAAACACAAACACACCCCAGTATACTTTAATACCTTAATGCTGCCCAAGCCTATTGTAAATATAAGATCGATATCTATAAAGTATCTATAGAATACACAATATAAAAAATAAACTAGAATACAATGTCTAAAATATAAACTATATACATACATATACATTAGACAAATATCCAATCCATGCATTGAGGCAGAGTGTAAAAATGTGCAAATTGACCATGTGCAAGGCCGCTGAAGGAGCAAAACCATAAAGCTGAGAGCTCTCTGTTAGACAGAGGTGAGGTGTTGTAGAGAGTTACTATGGGCGGAGAATAACAGGTGCAATACAGATAAAGTGTCAAATTATACATGAAACATTATAATACACCACATGTCAAAATTTCTGGCTAACTCTGGTCCAAAGTGAAAACACACAGCACAAAAACATAAAATCCTTGTTAAACATGTGCACCTACATACCTTGAGAATTTCCTGGTGATTCTCTGAAGCGTATAATCTTCCATCTCTGACTATGTCTTCTATTAGCTCCTGGTAGTCCTCTGAAACAGTCCATAAACAGCTCATTAAAACAACTGAATCAAATGTATGTAACACACTGAGGTAGCAGCATCATCATCAAAGCACAGAACCTCATATTTCTTCTTACCGTCATATGTCACATATGGGACTTGGAAGCCTTTCCCACTGTTTCCCTCGTTGGACCTGAACTGTATCCAGAGCCTCTTGGAGCGGGAGGTGAAAGCGATGGGACGTTCGTAGGTCTGACAAGTCTCGTAGGTTGTGACAGAGTTGGAGAGAGCTGTGAAATGAGGACGTGAGCACAAAGACAGTTAGCTTACAGCAATTACTTCTGGCAGTCTGCTGATAATGACACACAATATTTGTAGTATAATCATAACAATAGAACTCACAGCTTTTTCTCATTACTAAGTAATCGCCGCACTCGTCCTCAATAGGCAGGAAGATTTCTGGGACGACAATAAGGATCCTGCGTTTGGGTGGTGGGTTGATGGTCCAGGTGCACTCCACATTAGCTGGGTAGTTCCCAGGATAGTTGGGGGACTCGATGAAGCCGGTAAAATCTCCCAGCTCTCCTCCACACTGTCGGTCTGTAAAGTGACAAAGATGTGTCAGATATATCTGAATTACCTGGAACTGGATTTAATTTCCCATGTGTGCATGTTTCAGAGGAATTCCTGTGTACAGACAGACATACTTTTGCACTGCATGAAGTTAGTAGAGCCATCGAAGTCAGTGGTGGTGTTCCCTGGGCAGGCGACGCAGTAGTTCTGCCCGAACTCTCCTTGATACGTGCCCGTGGGACAGCGGATGCAGCGGTGTGTGCTGGTGTTGTAGTAATGTCCTGGAGAGCACTGGACTGCAGGAGCCAAGACAGTGATGGAAAACTATTAGTTGATGTAACTGTGATATTCTGTCACGTTCATGCTCATGTGTTGGTGTCCACTTCCTGTTTTATTTTGAAATGTGTTCTCATTGTGTTCAGTGTTTCTTTTACTTCCCTGCCTTTGTTAATTACCTCAGAATAGAACAGATAAAACATAAAAACTCACTGTCATCAAGCTAAAACCAAAGGTTCCTGAAGGCATGACATCTAGGAGGTGCATTCTTTTAAACTGACTCAAACATGCAAGTGTGCAGACAACACAGTGGCTGCAGAGGGCAGCAGAGTTCCTGTCAACGCACACACAAGAGCCTCACAGACTCAGAAACCACATGATACTGCTGTGATGTCAAAAAGAGTCAAAACAACAGATGTTTCCCTTTATCGAATTAATTTGACAGGTTTTCATAAACATGTTCAGCCTGAAAAACAACCATCTAATCCCTCCATTGATGTCATAACATGAGACATGAAACTAAACTGGGGTCACGTTTCAACTCTGCAACAACAATAATAAAAATGACTTTGGCACCTTTGGTCTCACACTCCTGGAAGGTAATGGCACCACTGCGCTTGGTGACCAGGTTTCCTCCACAAGGGAAGCAGGTGGTGCGTCCCACCTCTGGCTGGTACGTTCCCAGTGGACAAGGCAGGCAGGGGACGAAGCCGTCATGAGAGTACTGACCGGGTGAACACTGACCTGAACACACACAAGCATGCGGTCAAATCAGAGTGTGAACACAGTTTTTGGCCTCTCTGGCTCTTAGAAATCAAACCTGCGCCTCTTGGATTAGTTTACATCTAAGGTTTTTTCCCTATTTTTGTAAGTGAAATATACAACAAAATACTCTCCCCTCCTATTAAGATAAGATAAAGCAAAGCTCAAGCACATGTTAATGGAATGATATCATGTTTTATCTGCAGCGAGAGTGTAACACTGGGTGCCAGTGGGAGTTTTCTGATAGCTTCTTGTTGTTTAGTCTGACAGAGGAGATGGGATCTGGGATTCAGCCACAAAGTGACTCAGATAACAGCACAGGAGGAAAAACATGGAGGCTCCTTCTGCTATTATTCAGGACTGAAAGAAGCCGAGTTCACCTTTTGAATTCAAACACATCTTCAACATCTAAGCTTGAGCCTCTTTGGCTTTACACAAAGCAGAACATCTGCCGGGGAGAGATCTTTATCCTGGCACCATCACTTCCTGTGTGGCTCATATTCACAAAACAGCTACTGACATTTCTCTGTGCCTTTACTGCCTTTTCTGCTTTTTGTTTACATGTTTCAGATATTACATTATCATTTCCCTTTGGCTTGTGCATTCTGTTGTATTGTAAACAAAGTTCTTTTTCAAGAGCTGCCCAGTTTAAACGATTGTCATTACCAACAGGACGAAATACTAAAAGCCAACCTTGAGCATTTTTTCTTTTAAATATCAAACCATAGAACTCTTCTGTGATGTATAAAGGAATAGTTAAAAATTGCTGGACATGTGCATATGTGCTTTTTGCTGAGCTCGATCAGAAGATCGATGTCACTCTCATGTTTGTACAGTTAATATGAAGCTACAGCCAGCAGCTGGTTTGCTTAGCTTAGCACAACGACTGGAAACTGAGAGAAACAGCTAGCCTGACACTGTCAAAAAAAAAATCCACAGATCAGCTCCTCTAAACCTTGCTAATGAACACATTTTCCAAAATGTCAAAACATTTCTTTAAGGTTGAGTGTGTAGGATTTTGTGGCAACTAGCAGTGAAGTTGCAGAACTGAAACTTCTCCCCGTGTCCCAAGCATGTAGAAGAACTGCTGACTGGCCGATGCGAAAAAGGCAAAAACATGAAAACACAAAAAATGAGAACATAGTTATGAATATTATAGACCATCTTTGCCAGTAGATGCCCCTAAATCCTACGCACTGGATCTTCAATGGGTTCATATTTGAAATGCTTTTAATATGATTATGAATGTTCACAGTCAGGTAGTGAAAAACTGTGCAGGCAGTTGATGACTTACAAGGAATACATCATAACTACTTAAAATAGGTGAACTACAGATGTGCCCTGTTTTCCCATTATAATGCCAGTTACCTTAAATAGTGTTAGAAGAAGCATGGGCTGATTCTGAGACAATGGGCCCCTGGGCACAGATATGCAAAAGGCCTCATCACCTCTTTTACATAGGAAGAAGGTTGTGCCTCTTTTTTGTTGTCTTGCATCTCTTTGTAGTCATTTGATGTCTCTTTGTGGCTGTTTTGCCCCTTTTGGTAGTGATGTGTCTGTTTGCAGTTCCTCTGCACCTGTTCATGATTTTTTGTGGCACTTTGTGGTCGGTGCATGTTAATTTGAGTGGCATTTTGCAGGTGTGAAAGCCAGGGGGGCCCCTGACACTGTGAGCCCCTCAGCCTGTGGGCCGCTGGGCCTGTGCCCCGTAGGCCTGTTCAGTAATCCATGCATATCAACAAGAGGACTGATTTAATTATGCGGATTTGTGCTGTCTATCTTACAGCTGTGTCTGGAAAAAATACCAGTATGTTTCAAATGCAAACATGAAATCATAAACATGATTTTAGTAGCCTAGAGGTTTAAGACACTAATCGCACCATGGAAACGTCCCCTGTTTACTGTTTCTCTAATGTCAACTATTCAATAATGTCAGTGCTTATAAGAATATTCAGTTGGACTAACTACATGTTTGCTGTATGTGGACACCATGACATGATTGTTGTAGATTGTTTATCAAACTGTCTTTTGCTCTGTCTATTCTGAACACTATTCTATGTCTGTCCGTCCTGGAAGAGGGATTCTTAGGTTTCCTCAATTTTGTCCTCTTAAGGGTCCTGGCCCATAAAGTCAATGGTCGGCCAAAGGTCAACGTCAGGCTGTCGGTTAGCATCTGTCACCCTATTTTTTGCAGTGTGCCCCTCACTGTTGGCACAAGTCTGCCCTTGTTGCCTGGTTTTTGCCCAATTCAGCATGTTGAATTGGCGGTGAAGCCGGCAGAGCCTATTGTTGAGTTAAATTACCCTGATTGGCCGTTTACCTCTGTGCACAAGAAGAAAGCAAACAAATAGCTAAAACCAAGAGGGCATGGGATCAAAACGTACCTTTTATATGAGGTAAGATTATGTTTTTAGCAGAAACGGTTTGTAATTGTGTTATTGTTCGCGAGCACACGATAAATATCATGTGTTCCTGTAACATCAGGTTATGTTAATGTGCTAACTGGCTAACTAGCATCTTTCCAGTTTCCATTTTTTGAAAAACAGACTACTGCCGCCTGCTGCTATGTTGTTAGTTGACTGTAGTCTGTGGTGTGTTCAAGTGCAACTTTTTGGCTGAGACACAGGCTAAAAAGGCAACCCAACAATCGGCCTTTGCTGCTAGTTATTTAATGTCGGTTTGGTGTGTCTGGCTCTTTAAAGGTTTTATGGGAAAGTTTGTCTTTATCTGAAGTTGGGATCTAAAGATAGAGGGTTTCATATGTTGTACAGATTGTAACATTGTGATTTTGAACTTCATAAATAAAATTGACTGTCTTACCTCCACACTCTGACATGTTTCGAGCTCCAACCACCTTGGAGACTTCTCTTCCTTCAGGTCCAGGACAGACCTCACAAGACATCTGTGCCTCCTCATCCTGATACGTTCCAGCGGGACACAACACACACCTTCCCTGATCCCCATCGTAGTAGGTCCCAGCACTGCAGCTCACTAACACACAGGTGGGGAATGACACGATAGATAAAGGTTATTAACTCAATCAGCATCCCTGACTACACACACAGCAAATGTTAACTAAGGTCTGCTTTGTTTCCTCAGGGAGCGGTAAAGGTTGCGGTTTTCATCACGTCACCAAGAGCTGATAGTTTTGTCTTATTGCTGTTGTGAGTTTGACAAAACATGTTCTCTAAATACCAAAACACAAATTATCTCAAAGAGACTTCTGTGATATGAAACCAAGTTGGAACAAATTTAATTATTCTAGTCGGTGAAATCATTTTCCTCACAAACTGAACACAAACACTTAAGACACCCAAAACAGAGGGATGTGTCTGAGCTGTAATTTACATCAATTTAGCAGACAGATCAGTGTCAGGAAGGGAGTTAGACAATGTCAAATGCAGACATGAATCAACAAATAGAGCCCTGTCTGCCCTGTAGCTACGCATACTCAAACAGTCCTAACCACACTGTAGATTTACAGCATAAATACAGCGGCTCAATTGCATGACAAGACCATTAAAGCAAAATAACCCAGACTTCATCAGCTGCCTCTCAAGTGTAATCAGACAGGACCGTGTACGTACTTGAAACGTATAAACAAACTGAAAAGCATCCTCAACACATCAAAGGCTGAGTCCGATCAATTTATCAATCTGTTGACAGATTTGAGAGTTTTATTTGCACGGCAATGAACGTTACAAGTATAAGTGACCTTGATGCAGTTCAGCACAATGTATACTAGTTTACTGGGGCCTTTAAATGCTGCAACTGGTTCAAGTCAAAGTGTAAGTGCACTCAACAGTGTACCTTCTACAAACAATCAAATAATTCATTGTCATTGATTTATCAAAGTCAATCACACTATATTTGCTTTTTGCCAAGGTATCTCCTTAATGTTTATAAGAAGTTATCTTTACATGTCAGACAGAAAACCTCTAAGAGAACTACTCATAAACACATCATACTTATTGATGCATTATAAAGGGACAGTTCACCCCAAAATCAAAGATACTGCTAGCTCACCTTGCACCTCTGAGCTAGTTAATGTCACAGCTCAACTGAGGAGGACACTATCAACGTTAGATGCATGCTAGATGCACGCTTCCTTTTGTGTAGTGATACGGTTGGAGGGAGTAGACCAGTAAGTTCCTAAATGAAACTGCTCACAACAGGGCCCGTGGATAATCTGGACTAACTGGGTCGTGATTTCTGGAAAGAGACATCACAGTTGAGTTTTTCAAATCTATTTTTTAGGGCACTTCGAGCACCACAAGCTTAGTGCCATCTAGTTCCATTATATTTGGGAGAAGGAAGACATCTCTACGGCTGATTACTCCAACATTCAACAACCAAAACAATCTAGTTTGATAAACAGCACTGAAGATAAGAGGAAAAATATGTATTTATGATCTGGGGGTAAACCGTCCCTTTGAGCTCCCACCAACCTTTATACGCTTTAAACTCAATCACTAACTTACAACTCCTTTGAAAGACAGGAAGTAGTAACCAGAGGTCTCATTTATAAACATTGTGTTCGCACAAAACAATGCCTGACAGAGGCATACGCCACTTCCCACACAAATGTGAAAGTTGTGATCTATAAAAACAGACTTGATGGGAGAAACTTTGAGCCATACTTATGAGCATTTTGGCGACAGGAAATTGGTGACGCAGACGGTGAGGTGGAAGCCTGGTTGTAGAAATCGGCAAACATTTTTTGGCGCACGCTGTTTTTGGCTTTTGTCCGTACATAGATTTTTAGTATGGACTGTACGCAGTGTTTTATAAATGAGACCCCAGGACTATAACTTGTGGTAGAAATCTAGTCATAACTAGAGCACTCCGCCAAGCAGCTCGGATTTTAGTTAGTTTAGGATTTCAGTTATCATCTGTTCCTTGTGCCGTTATCAACCTTTCCTGAAAATTTCATCAAAATGCGTTCAGAACTTTTTGAGTTATTTTGCAGACAAACAAACAGACAAACGCCGGCGAAAACATAACCTCCTTGGCGGAGGTAAATATGACACGATACAGGGACTGTGCTCTTCATAGCGTAAATCATAAATGCAAAAAAATATTAATTGTGTAAACAATCACGTAGATCTTCTATACTGGCTTTAGGTTATGGCTGAAATGAATTATTACTGTTAAAGATTTTGTTAATCATATTTCTAAAGAATACAGTAACTGACAAAACTATCTTCACAAGTTCCTCAAAGACGTAGAGCTTATATGTAGTATGTTTACATCAGTCAGGTTATTTGTCATTTCATCAGAGGATAGTCTGAAATTTTTTCACTTAACAGTGTGAGGTTTGCCACTGAAATGAAGAGTTTTGCTCGTTATTCATGTTAAATGTAGTCTTATTACACACGTCTTTGCTAAAGGTTAAAGAATCACAAATGATTTTATAATCATGTTATGGATTATGACAAAAACAAAGGGAAGACTATGTTTCTGATCCATTTCAATTCAAAATTTGGTATCAAAAGTAGTAAGTGTAGTTTTTAATTGGTAAAACTGACACTGTTATTACTTCAAATATAATAATATTTTTTACAAATTGTTATTTGACAATATATATAATAAACCAAAAGGCTGCATGGCCATTCACACACACTCACATGGAAGTAAAGGTCTGCATCCTGTCTTTCACATTAGTTTAGGAGCAATTCAGGACACACACACACTGTAAGCAAATCTGTAGGGACACGCAAATGTGCACGAAAACCCACCATTAAGCTGTTAAAATGCTTTTGCTAACCACCCCGATACAGCCATACCAAATCATTGCGACAAAAGAGCACCAGCCCTCTCCACAGCTGCCCCACATCTGACACATCCTAATACTTTATACAACATGGCTGTGCATTGGGGAGGAACTTTTAATACCATCATAAGCACCCTCGCCTCTTTTAAAAGCAAACACAGAAGCAAAATCAAAGGGAGTATTTCCCTCTTATCTCACTAAAGTGCAAAGAGTTGATTAAAGGGACCAAAGCACCGTTTTGCTTTGGTTCCTCCCATTCAGAGTGATGCCTGTAATTAATTTGGGAATTACTGCGTCTGTCTGATGGTCTTAAGAACATGACTTGAAAACTGAAGCTGATCTCACACAAGAATAAATCAATTAAATCCCGGGCCTTCAGTGCAAAATGTGCCCTCGGTTGTAGCCTCTAAGCTGCCTGTAAGCAGAGAAACCACTATCACTAAAAGCTCAACACACAAAAGCTTTAACGTGGATCCATTATACGTGGCTCAGCAAATTGTTAGATTTTCCTCTAAAGGAGGAAAATGTAATTCTCTCAAGAGCAGTTCATTTTTTGAAGCCTATTGTTTATTCTGAAAGACCATGAGGAGCCATCATCGCATTGTCCTCTAACAGCTTTTATTTGACAGAGGGAAGCAGTGAGAGAAGAGAGAGAGTGAGAGTGAAAGAGAGAAAAAACCTTGAAGCCTTTCAAATGCAAAGGACGCTTCTATAGAGTCCTCGAATTGATGGCCCCAAAGAGGTTTAAAAGACCTTTCACCTCTATTCAAGTCGCCAGTCTTTGCCTACTTGATGACATAGGAAAACACTACGGTATCACAGTGGTAAGGAGCTGAACCCAATAAAAGGGGTCAGGTTTCTGAATCCCCCCATTCTGCTTGGCCCAATCGCTGCTCGCGCCCATCAAGCGGAGGCCCAAACAACTGATGCTAATTGATTCCCATGGTGTGGCTGAAGTCAATTCTCTTTTGCAGTTTAGTGGCTGGGGGTCATGCAAAGTGGCCCCAGCTGGGGGGCAGGGGGGACACAGCACTCAAACTGCCAGCTTGAATCAACAGCACTTCCTAAACATCTTCAATGTTAAAACAAACACGCAAACAAGTCAACTACAGGAGTCAAACGGACGTGGACGCGCACCAGTCCCGGCATCTCTGTCTCGACATTTGCTCTTGTCTTACTTTTTATATGGATATGTCACATTCTGACAACAGTACGTATAAGCATCTGAACAACAAAACATTTATATAAAATAAATAAATCCTGCTCAATCATTTTATTTGAATAGAAACAACATTCTGTAATAAAAATCGATGCAGCCGAAACAAATCACAGACTCAAAGAGAAATGCTTTTGCTTAGAGGTGAAAGCATATTTTCTCCAAATGCACAGGAGGCCGTGTTGTCATCCCTCTCAGGCAGTGAGAACAAGCCCCAAATGGGGTTTTCAATGGAGTGGGCAAACTGAAAAGGACTAAACTGCACTCCGAGCTAAGCCAGAGCGGGAGGTGGGGGAGGAGGGGAGAAATATAGCTCCTTTAAAGAGCTGAAGGTTAAGAAGAATGCCTTTCAGCCCCCCGCTCCTCCTCTCCCAAATTACATGTCTACACCCCTGCCACGGCCAATAGACTGCTTAATGTTGACCTGAAAGCGTAGCGGGGGAGTTAAGGAATCAAGACACTTAAGACCGGTGTAACTGAAAGATGGAAATAATGAACAGGAGCAGTTTGGGTTTAAATCATGTCGGCAGCTCAACAGCAGAAGTAACTTTGATGTTAATGTAGAGGCCAAAAAAAGGTATTACAGGGAGATATATGTGATGTAAATGATTTTTTCCCAACAAATGAAACAGGATACCTTTATTTACATACAAGTTTTGGTCTCCAATTAAAGTGCAAACATTTCCATCGATTCCCAGAAGTTCAAACGGGATAAAACAAAAACCTTAAACACACTAAAAGGGCTGTGCGAAGACTACTAAAGATCTGGATCAGCATCAGATTCAAACATCCTCAACATTGTTGTAGACATGTGCAAATATCGAACAAAACGCATTCCTTTTGAATAAATATTTAGACATCTCAACAGAAGAAAGGCGCCGGTTTCCTCTTACTGATATAAAGGTGCCGTGCAGCAGGCAGCAAACTTACTGTGAGGCCCGAAACTAGGGGCGCACGGTCCCAACAGCCAGAGAAAACACATGCCAGCCTTCAGCTCTCAAACGCTGACAGTGTGCGGTCTTATTTAATGAACATTTTCTCCATCACAGGTTGTATATAAAAACCAAACCGAGAGGCAACAGCTACCAGGAGACCTGCCATCAGCCCTCATGTTACACTCTTATCCCGGGGAGATGCTGGAAGATCTCACAGCTTGGAGGGCCAACAACAGACTCTCTGTTCTTCCATTCGAGCTCGCTCTCCCCTCCACCTCGCTCATTACAGCATGTCTGCAAACCAAATATGGCACTCATCTGGCCAACACCTGCCCCAAATCCAATCATTAAACCAGCTTGTCTAAATATATCTCACTGGCATGGACCATTTCAATTGCTTTAAGACATGACTCTGAGTCTGCTGTGTGTGGGGCTGCGACGGCATGAGATTGTCACGGTACGATAACCGTCTTAGAAAACATCACGGTAAACGGTATTACACAATTACTGTAATTATTATCAGTTACAATGACCCATGAAGGAATGAAAACAGAAGGGTTTTTGGTTGAACAAACACTTTAGTATCACTGAAACTCGAAACCATTTTTTAAAATGGAAGTTTATGTAAAAAGCCTCCCATAAAAAATACACAATAAAGGAGAGATTCTCCGTCTGGTTGTTTTTTAAAATACCATAGATCAGTGATTCCTAACTGGTCCAGCTATGGGGTCCAGATTCCTCCTTTGTCATTTGTTCAAGGTCCACACAGTTCAGTGTATTCAGCGTCATACTTGCATTTGGCCATGAACTAGTTTGTTGTCTCTGTCACGTAGCTGTCCGTTAGTCACTCACTCTACAGCAGGAAACAGCACTTCAAAGTAAAATTTCTGAGCTGGAAATTCCCTGTACTACGTTTTTTACAAACTTGACATGTTATGCGACTCACTTGCGGTCCATTCAGAGTGGACCCGGGACCCACTTTTGGACCAGGACCCACCAACTGGGAACCACTGCCATAGATATGCAAAAACACAGTATGATAACCATCAATCTTCATACCTGGATATACCGTGAATATACCGGTACACTGCTACAACCCCAACTGTCTGTGTATGGCCTGGTCAGAGACATTGCTGACCGGTTTTAGGTGTAACACAAGTGGCTGAATCTGCACTCAGGCCCTTACACACCACGCCAACAGTCAGTCAATGTCAGGTTGTTGGTGAGTGTCTTTCGCCCTAGTTTTGGTGGTGTGTTTGGCATTAGTCAGCCCTTGTAGGCGTAATTTAGGCTGTTTCAGCATGTTGAATCAGCGTGGGAATGAAATACAAATGGAAGTGAGGAAAGCAAAGAAACAACTTAAGTCAAGAGGGCTTCATATCAAAACTTGTTATATCAGGTAAGATTATTCTTTAAGCTACTGAGCTCTTTGGCAGAAACTTTTCATAATGGTTTGTGTTATTGCTCGCGAGCCCTTGGTAAATAAAACTTCTTTCGACATTGGGTTGTGTTGTCACCGTACTAACTGGCTGACTAGAGTCTTGAAGCCGTCCTGTCGGTCTCCCTGTTTCCTTATTTGAATGACGAATACAGACTACAGCCCCAGCAGCTATTGAGAGTTAATTCTTCACATGCAGGCACAGAACATATGTGCTATTTGTAGTAGTCTAGTCTTTGAGGTGTGTTCAGGTGCAACTTTCTGGCCAAGACATGTGAGGCGACACAACAGTCGGCCTTTGACGCCACTAGCTCTTTAATGTCAGTTTGGTGTATCTGGGCCCTTAAGAGATGAGAGGCATCACCATCTTCAGTAGAAGTGGTGCCTGGCTGAATGGTGCACGTCCTGACATTTAATATGCTTTTTGTGTTGAATAACGAGTAAATACAAAAACCAAACTCACCACACTTCCTGCCCACCAGCACCTGTCCCGCCAAACAGTGTCCTGGCAGTTCTGCTGGCTTGCCCAGACTCTTGGCGAGCTCATAATCAGATCCGGCGAAGTGGAGGTGGAACTGTTCCCGGTTGATGGACTTCCTGAGGGTCCTGATGGTCTTCCTGAGCCTCTTCTCTGAGCGCCGGCGCACACAGTTCAGGTCACAGCTCTCTGCTGAGAGAAGCATTTGATACCACAACTGTTTCCACAGCCAACATGTCATCTCCCACACCTGTTGTAAAGTGTACATTCATGCGTGGATGCTCGCATGCTTACCTAGACATACACAAAAATGCACCATGAAGTCAGAAGAAAAGCAATCCAGGCCAACACTTACAGAGAATTCATGACATAAAATAAACACACCTCGATTCTGACTCCCAGTCTAGAGCCCACCACCACAGCCAAGTCAAAACAGGAGATACTTTAACAGTTTGGTTTGTTTAGTGACGAGCAGACAGCAGCAGAAGAAGGATGGAGAACAAGAAGCGAAGGTCGCAGGCAGGCAGAGGGGAAGCGCAGAGAGACCAACCTGTTACCTCCTCTAGGTTCACATCCAGCTCAAACTCAGCTGTTATCGAGGAGCCGTCCTCCTCGCCAGCTTTCCTGCCGTGGCGGCTGCGCGTTCGCTGCCCGGACGAGGTGCAGCGCAGGCTCACGTAGCTGAACTGGACATTTTCAGTGAAGAGGAACCTGCTATCTGTGGACATGGGAGACAACCACCCCCCCACGATCACGCCACAGCGCGCGCGCGCACACACACACACACACACACACACACACACACACACACACACAATCGTTAAAGAAAATCAAAGACAGTCTCACAGTAAACAACAAATTTATTGCTGGTAGCAAACGCCACATCATACCCAGATTTAAAACAGATTTAAAACAGACAATATATGCAGTTAGTTTGATCATTTCTTGTCACCGGAAAGATGAGGAAAGGCCAAGATGTCACAGTGACAATTTCTTTTATTTGAAACAATTACATGTCCTCTCAGTGACTGCGGGCGATGTTAAAGACCATGCCGAAACCCTTTGGAGAAGCAAAATAATCCTACAATCGGAAACCCATGTGATTGATGGCTAGGTCAGACCCAACTGAAAGGCATGCTATGGCTAATTACATCCTCTCCTGTCACCGCCAGACAAAGTGCTGCACTGAGACATTCAAGACACTCCAAACCACATCACTTTCACCACAAATTTCTTTCACATTTGCCTTTGGTTTTTGGTTTACTTTGAAGCAGCCTTCAGGTCTGCTTTATCTTCTAAAGATTGTGGCTTTAGATGCTGGCAGCTCTTGGTAAACCCTTAATGTTTTTTTAACCAGTAACATGAAGAAGCTGTAATTTTAATCGTTGTCTATCTGTGATCTAAGTCTCATGTTTGGAGGCATTGTTATGTTTGTTGCGTGGCAACCTCTGTACCTGAGTGTGCTGAGTTTAAGCTCTCCTTCAGTTTCTCCTGACTTCGTTTTAAATTGCATTTTGCCGTGCCGGACCTGAAAGTGGCTGTGGTCTTAATGCGTGGGACGCTGGACATCTCTGGACCTGTGGGACAGAGGAACAGAAAACATCTTCATTCTGATGTACTGATTCATCAACTGAGAACAAGGGAAGCCTGAGTTGCTCCAGAGTAACTGTTTTGTGTGGCAGAGTGGAAAGATAGATGTAAATCTGTGATGTTTTGTACTTGCCTAAGCAATGCAAGCCACTGTTGTTCTTTTGTGCGTCAGCCAAGCAGGGCAGAGGCATTCCACAGGTCACCGTGTAGGAATCCTCCGTCCCTGAAAACACACAAGAGGCCGTGACACACCGACCAACACAGACAAAAGTTAAGGCCACAAAAGCCAAGTCGGAGAGAGCAAACAGGCAGCGTGTAGGAACACGAAGAGTCACTCTGCAGACTGATGTTTACAACTGGGTCCAGAACAGCTTGTCTTACTGACTAATTGCATTCCCATTAGCATGCTTTAGCTACATGCATCACTTTTTTAGGAGATACCTGACCTGCTCTGTGCCTAGGGCTTTGCGATATGGAGTAAATCAATGGCTGTGATATTTTTGACCAAATAACATGATGTCAATATTGTAACGATATTGTGGGGTCAACTATTGGTGCTTTCGCAAATTATTTACACAGTGAGATTTTTGATAAATAATCATTAGTAATGTGGATATAATGACAAAGTGGGTCAAGGCAAACAACTGTCATAGTTACAACAGTCTGGTAAGTTAAAAAATTACATCACTTTACTGTAATGCAGCCTTTAAAACCAGGAAAAGACAACACTTAGGATATTACACTATTCACAATCTGAGACAATATCTAGTCTCATAGCATGATATTATATTGATATTTTGCCCAGCCCTAAGTGTGCCATGCTGTTTGGGTCTTAACATGCCATAGAAAGTAATGGTGCACCTGACTGAGGTGTGCCAACTGAAGTCACTGTTCTTACTATTCACAACACCTCTAGGAGCCTCACTGTCTGAATGCTTTGTCAGAGCTTTACTGAAGTCCATGCAGCACGTGCACTGTTTCAAACCAACCATCCATCCATTTTCATTCCCTTATTCAGGGCCAGGTCGTGGGGACAGCAGGCTAACCAAGGTATTCCATACATCCCTCTCCCCAGCATTGTTTTCCAGCTCCTCCTGGGGGATATCAAGGAGTTCCGGGGCCAGATGAGATAAATAATCCATTCAGTGTGTTTTGGGTCTACCCCAGGGTCTCCTACCCGTTGGACGTCTTGTCAAACCAAACCGATTTAAATTCAGAGCATCTACAGTTTGACATATTTCTGCAAATGATTTGGAAAATCTCTCCACGTTTCTGTTTGGAACATCACAACAGTAAAACCGCCTTCATTACAGCTCTGACAAAGTGCAGCGAGTGGGAGCAGCAAGTGATGCTTTTATGTGCCATGAATAATAACAGAAGGAAGGTATGCAGGACAGTAACAAAACTGAGAGTGTCTCCACGTAATGATGAGACAATAATTTGTGCATAACCCACATATTTTAGAAGGCTGCGATCAAATGACAAATGCACTGACGAGAGTAAAGAAGGAAGTGGTCCTGAGTAGTCCATTTAGCAGGCAGGTTGGGGTGAGGATGGCTCACAAAACACAGGACTTTCCCCCGTGAGACCAGTGTTTGGAACCGTTTGAACCGAGTGAACTGAATATGTGGCATATTAAGATACATCATCACCGTGTTTCACTTCCGAATAAAAATGATGTAACTTTACGTTAAGGATGTATTGTCATTCGTGGGGTGCTAATTCGTAGAATATCATATGAACCAAACCATTTCCTCTGCACTACTTGATCTTTGACAATACAGCTAGAAATGCACAGGTAAATCATGTTATACAAACATTTGGTTCAATCGACTCACCACTGCTGATATGAACTTGGGACTGGCATGTCAGGAAGCAGCGGTCCCCTCCCTCTTGCTTACTGCAGTTCAGCGTGGGTTTAGAGGGGGGTTTAGCAGGTGGCAACCCCTCAGCCTCTAGATAGAAACCACAACAAAACTCCAAGGTAAAAAAAGAACACCTTTGATTGCAACAACGAGGAAGAGGCACAGAAAGGTCCACCATCCTGACTGCACGAACAACATCGTAGCATTTCGGATGTTTTATTCAAGCACAAGAGGTGACAGAGAATTAAAGAGAAAAAGAGAACAGAATTCAAAGTATCTCCTGTTTTTGTCCCCCAAGTTTCAGTCCAAATTTTGGGATGTCACACAGTTTCAAAAGAGGCAACAGCACTCAACAGATGTGCCTCTTGTATGAGAAGAGGCACTGGCTTACCAATGCAGTCCTTTTTGTTCCAGTGCAGCTTAAAGCCAGGATGGCAAAAGCACTCATATCCGCCCAGGGTGTTCTCACAACCCTGCTCACAACCGCCATTGTTCACACTGCATTCATTTATATCTGAGAGGAAAAGAGAAAATCATTATCATAATTACAGGGTCCATTACCCCCCAACACATTTGTACCAGTTGGGGTTTTTTTTTAGCTTAAAACATTTCTAAATTGGGCACTTGTGAGTTACGCTCAAATTGTTCTGTGTAGCTCCCCTCCACCCGATGCAGACTCACCTCCGCAGTGGGCCAGCCCATACATGGTGTAGCCTTTGTTGCACAGACATTGAAAACCACCGGGGGAGTTCACACACGTGTGATCACATGTCCGTTCAAAAAAACACTCATCTATATCTGTAATCAAAATCAGGCAGGTGACATAATAGCAGGGCAGTCAGTTGCAATCTTCATCAGGAGGGATTTCCCACCCACAGACACACATTTGATCCTGAATTTTCCCACTCGGTGAAATGTGACGAGTGCTGTGTGCTACATCAGGTAAAACTGCGTTTAACTTTTGATAGTAATTACAGGTAAAAAGATGGCTGTGTTTCATTGAGATGCCTTAAACTGAACTGTAGTTGCATCAGGTCAGCGTCATTAAAGGAACAAACCCTGATGATCCAAAGGTTCGTTACCAAAAATGAAAAAACAAGTAAGGAAGCTGCTATCACTCTCATACTGACTTTCTTTTAATACATAATATTACACTAAAATAATGCTTAATCCCAGACAGATGCTAATGTTATTCAAGCAGAAAAAAATATCCATATTCTCATAATTTTAAATTAAGAACAAAAAATTTAATTCTGACTTTTTTTCCCTCTTCAAATATGTGAGTATTCATTAACATATGTGGTCATAAAATAGCACACTAAACCTTTTAGACTTGAAAGAATCAGGATGGACACAGAAGCAATGGACATGACAAATATCTGTTGTGACATCCCTCTCCCTCTTATCTCACTCATTCAGTCACATTTTGTCCCAGTCTGTGTTGACTGTCTGGAGTTTAACTAAAACAATCTGGGAGCCATTTCTACCTTGACATGAGCGTTCATCCGTCAGCAGCTTGAAACCTTTTCTGCAGTTGCACTCAAAACTGCCGATGGTGTTCCTGCAGAAGTGATCGCAGCCGCCGTTGTGATGCTCACACTCATCAATATCTGCGGGGAAACAGGTGATATCCTGACATGACCTACTACAGAGTTGAAACACTCCATTCCACTCTCTGGGGAGGCTTATTTTGTGGACTGGCAGTCTGACCTTTGCATGTTTTTCCATCCGGCTGCAGTGTGAAGCCAACAGGGCAGCTGCAGCGCACGCCTGTGGATGTGTCTTTGCAGGTGCAGTCACACCCCCCATTGTTCACCGCGCAGGTTTCTGAAATGACGACACACAACGTGTATGTGAATGACCATTCTGCTTGTGAAAAATGACAGGTTATTCCTCAATGTCAGATGCTAAATCCTTAGCAAAACAGAACCTTGATTTTCTGAACGCTGTGCTCTCAAATACCTGGATGATAGAGTTGATGGGATATTACAAACATACTGTTTCCTCCATAGGTTTTGAATTATCGTTTGCACTCATTTGAACACTCTCATTCATATACAGTGTTTAATACTGTTTTTGAAAAATCATAATTGCTGATGGAAACAGACAAATGAAACTCTGATGCATGTTTGTGAGGTGCAGAGCTGCGGAGTACATCCATAAGGTACATGTTAACATCAAGGTCAGGGGTAGGCAACATTGCGGCTCCAGAGCCACATGAAGCTCTTTAGCTCCTCTGCAGTGGTTTCCTGTGGCTTCGACAAAACATTATATGGAAATGAATAACAGTTTCATTTTAGCATTTTAATATTCACTTATCATTGTTGTAGGCCTAAAGCGATTCTTGCATTTTCCAGATGCAAAAATGTGCAGCCCAAACACCAAAAATGTTTTGTCAAATATAATGTGCATCATAGGTCCACGGCCTGGCGCCTTTTCAGCTAAGTTTTCCCAAATCTTGGGAAAGCGGTGGCTGGTCTTGAGTCTTCCTAGCTAGGCCTGCTATGGATTCCAAATCCAAAAACAATAAACATCTCACAGGAAAGTAGAGAATCTAACCCTATGAAACCTGGAGCAACACCATTTTTCTTGTGCTGCTTTCAGACGCATTCACCAGTATTTAAAACTTTACACCTTTGAACCTTCTTCAAAAAGAAAAGCTGGGGGAAAACTATATTCATAATCATTATTAATTATTTAAAATTATGTTTCAGAATTATTAGAATTTTTAATTTCAGTTTAATTAAAAATCATTTTCTTGCTTTTAATTTTCTCTTTTAACTGATTTTTTGCCTTTTTTTTTGGATCATTTCTTCTTTCATTGGTCATTGCCTTCTACCCATGTTTTTGAAAGAAACCAAGCCAATTTGCTCAGGTTTCAAAGGGTTAACAGTGCATGGACAGACTGGTTTGCTCTGACCACCAACAGCGTAATGATTAAGTATCAAATAATCATTAATAACCCACTGCACAGTAGCCATCTTGTGCTAAGACATATTAATGAATGCTCATTTAGACCTACTAGTACTGGTGATAGGCTAATTTAAACTTAATTAGCTGCGTCACCTTCATTAAAAGACTCAAATATTGTTTGCAGCTTCAGACAGATTTTGTTTTTCAGGACAAAAATGGCTTTTTTGATAGTAAAGGTTGCTGACCCCTGATCTAGACGTACCCTAACAACATGTATAACACAGCACAAGACTCAGCTCACATGCTGGCCGTGCACTTGGTAAGGTGCCAAGGTTATAATGTTCTACATGTATCGAGTGACCCACAATCACACAAATGATAAATACTAAATATACAAGAATAGATTCACACGCTGCCCTTCCCACATGGAAGGAAAATGTGAAATGTACCACACTGTCACAAATGCATATTTTTCAGGGGGGAAACCGGGGGCGAGACAGTGAGTGCGTAGCCATTTCACAGTTTGCTCAAAAGCCTGAGGAATGCATCAGTTTACTAGACATTAGTCCTCTCCACTGTTTCACACCCCCGGGTGCTTCCCGACAGCTCAACACGCCGTCACGTAAGACACAGATTTGAGCTGTTAGTTGGCTCTGAACGAAGGAGTGTAATTATTACCCATTAACAGTCTTCGTTTGACCCGTTTGTCCACCTCAGTAAAGGATGTGGCGTTGTGGTCTGCGGACTCAGTGGTGGCTTCATCTCGTTCTGTGACACACAAAAACAAGATCATGATTAAGAATTGGTACATGATTCCACTACATTTTTCTAAACAACAGAAGCACTGTGTTTTCTATTGACTTCAGCTGTGGGCGTTTGCGTTGGTCACCTTTCAGTAACCAGATGCATGTTTACACTTGAGACATTCAGCCTGCAGTGGCTCGGCGTGTGTCAGATAACACAGGAGATCAGTAAAGTGAATCTGGAGACAACATCGCGGTGATACGCCTGGACCTCACACACACTGCTGCTGGAGGGAGAGATATTACCCAATATCTGACGGCTGATCCTTATCCCTCATAACCATTGTGTGGAAAAATGCACACTGCCTAACTGACAGAGAGAGATGTTTCCAGTCTGTGCTTTCATTCATTCATCAAGATAGCCTCCGCAGTGCTAAAGAAACAAAGTCCAACATACTGTAAGCTGCTCCTGGAATGTGCACTCCTCGGGGTGAAGTCTAGTTTCGTTATATTCTGATCAGAAATGAACAATTTGGAAAAAAATCTTAATCGACACAGAAATCCAGAAGATTTAATTTATTTATACATTATTTAAAATGTGTCATAGAGGTTATCGCTCTAATGTAGTGTGGGATCTCGTTCCTGATCCTAAGTATAACAGAATGTACAGTAATATGTTGCTGTCTTGTGTTGTGACTTAGAAGTAGAGCAGTAAGTGTTGGATTGGAGTTGTTGTCTAGGATCTGATAATAGAATTTAATGGCTAGATTATTTGTGTAGTTTTGAAAAGTCAGGGCATTGGAGTTTGAGAGTGCTGTGCAGTGATGAGTCCAAACAGGGAGGTTACCATAAATCTTGTAAGCTCTGTTGTATAGTCCTGCTATTGGTTTAATGGTTTCCTTTGGGGTGAGGCAGAAGCATTTTGTCGAGAGAATGACTGCTTGTCGATATGTGTCCAACATGAATCATACCTTTCTGTTTACATGTGAAAACAACCGATACAAACATAAACTTTTTCCAGAGCTTTCAACCACATGTTACATCTCTTCCTCAAAACTCCATCCACTGATGAAGACCATGAGATAGGGAAAGCTGGGAAGTTGGCCTTGAGTTCAAAAACACAACATCACATCACAACATCTCATTCAAATGTTCAAGATGTCTTGTGCATTTTAAATACATTTCCCCAAAATTCAGTCCGAAATATCTGGCATTTTGAAAATGTTGGGATCTTTCAATTACAGCTGCAACTACTTATTTAAATGCCGAGTAATTTGACAATTGATTAACTGGTTTGAGTAATTTTTTTTTTTTTTTTTAAAGAAAATGAAGCCATAGAAAAGACTTAAATGGAAAAAGATTTTAAATGCTGCAAAGCTTCTATGACGAGACCTTCATCAGGCAAACCTCATTTGTGGGAGTCTTTTCTACAAGTTTTATTCTTCTTGCCATTCTCCTGTGCACCTGTTTGCAAATACATGTGCGAAGTATTCCTTTGTTTTAAGAAAAAAAAGCCAAAATTCTCTAATTCCAGCTTCTTAAACGAGAATATTTTTTGGTTTCTTTACTCTTCTGTGACAGTAAACTGAATATCTTTAGGTTTGAGGGCGTCATCTTGGGCAACACTGATCAACATTTTTCACTATTTTCTGACACTAAACAACTAATCGATTAAGAAAATGATCAACAGATGAATCAACAATGAAAATAATCATTAGCTGAAGCCCTAGTTTGAATAATAGCTGCACAACATGACAATGAAATGACTGAGCTGCTGGCTCAGTTGGATTAACAGACAATATGGCTACACCCATGAGAGGATTCAGATATGCTGTTTATTAAGGGGGCGTTTTAAGACAACAGAAACTGTTAATGATGTGTGTGAGTGCAGCACTGTGTCTGACACAGCTTTCCATCCCCTCTGTTGAACAACAACTGAGTCTACAAACAGCATGCTTACCTACACATGACCTCTTGTCGGGTTGCAGGGTGTACCTAACGTGACACCTGCATATGGGGCCATTCTCCGTGTCCTCGCAGGTGTGCTGGCAGCCTCCGTTGCCATGGTTGCAAGTTACTGCAAGGTCAACCAAAAGACATATTAGTAACATTCGGAGCCAACCGTAGGCGTGCAGTGTGAAGTCAGCTTCATGCCGTCGAGCACGTACAGATGCAGCCTCTCTGGTTCCTGGCCAGCTCGAACCCTGGACGACACTCGCAAGCCACACCTCCTTTGGGTGTCTCTTTGCAGATGTGGGCGCAGCCGTGCTCCTTATTCATACAGTTGAGGCCCTCTGGGATAGAAAGAGGGAGAGAGGTACACAATGAAACTCTCCTACAGTGACTGACCGGCTTCACACAAAGGCACACATACTGAGAGATTAGTCTGGCATCCTCAAAGACACTGATTGTCCTCACGCCTTCTGAAAAACATCAACTGCTGTGTTATTTTTAGCGCCTCTAAAAAGTCTGTGAGCAGAGAAAAAGTATCTCCAAAGTTCCTTCCCTGAAAAGAAAGCTCAGCAAACTCTCCTACGACAAACTCAATAATGCTGCGAGCTGAGAAATGAGATGAGATGAAGCAGCATTTATACAGATGGGTCACAGCTGAGCGGATAGGTCCACGGGATTTAAAAGGGTTGTCAAGACCCGATGGAGTGGAAAGTGCCTGCATTTAAGTTGACTTCAGTCAAGAAGACAAAACAAAGGCACTTCAGACTAATCTGTGACACAGACCACATAGACCCGAGTGATGCAGTTATTAACTTATTTTGTTCTCCGGGACACAGAGATCTTTTTTTTCCCACAGCATGTTGCTGCTGCAGATAAAAGCTCAGTGACGGGAGCCAGCTTGAACCTGTCACCCCTCATTGTGCCGTCAATCTTAGATTTCAATGCAAAGATTGGAGAATTTGCCACATAATTCTCTGTCTTTCTTTGCAGCTTAATACAATTAGCAGATACAAGCGTCCACAAACACACAAATAACACAAACCTCTTAGGGACAGTTTACAGCCTCACCTCCTCCAGACATTTTAAACTGAATTTAAGTATCTTCAGATCATCTGTTTCGTCAAGCTCACAGATGCAGACTGTTTAGAGAACAAGTGTGCGTGTTGATCACTCACCCACAGAGCGGTGGATGCATGTGTGCTGGTTGTCGCTGAGGAAGAAGCCCTCTTTGCAGCGGCACTCATAGCTGCCCATGGTGTTGACACAAGTGTGCTGGCACCCACCGTTGTTGAACTTGCATTCATCCACATCTACCGGACAGCGGAGTGATTGCATTAGTCGACAGTGTTTACAAAACTCTCTGAAGGGATTTGTTAAATTCACAAATGAGTTTTCAACAAATAGGCTTTTAAATAACACAAATCAAATAAGGCTGTTTGTGTGGAGCTTTGTCCCCCACTCCAAATTTCAGACATAAATGTTTATAAATCTTGTGAATCACCACATGACGGAAACCACAACTGTTTGCATTAGGCTACGCTTTAAAAAGTCTCCCAAAGAGGGCTCAAGAAAAGCAGCCAGAGCGAGTGTGAGAAACTTCACATGCAGCCCACACAAACATGAACTCTTCAACCATCGGAGCTGATGATCCAAGCTCTCTGTCTGTCACAAAAGGTTATTTACTCTGTGGGTTTAAAGCCGATCTTACCAAGACAGTTGTGTCCGTCATGTGCCAAATTGAATCCGTCGTGACAAGTGCAGCGGTAATTGCCTGGTATATTGTTGCACTCATGTACACAGCCACCATTGTACTCCAGGTCGCATTCATCAATGTCTGAGAAGTAAACATCACAAACTGATCAAGGAGTAGAAATCCAAAATATTTAAGTCTTTACACAGAAAGAACAAGAACTTTAGTGTAAATAAAGGAAGAATAAATGAGGAGATATTACATGCAGCTACAGGAATTCAGAAATGGTGCCACAGTTGATTTAAGAATGCTCTCATATTGTAATTACAAACATGTAGTTTTTATTACAATCTATCTGAATGCCATCCTGCATTAAAACGTGTCCCCAAACATCCAAACTCTGTGATCCCACTGTGATACTTGGATGGTTTTTGCAACCAGACATGAATGTGACTCAAACTGCTCAACAAAAATTAGACACATTACCTTCGCAGTGTTTTCCGTCTCCTTTAAACCCTGCTCTACACGTGCATTTGTACGAGCCTTGGGTAGTCTGACAAATAGCATCAATGTGACAGCCATCACTTCCCTCTGCACATGGGTCTGCTGAAATCCACATAGGTCATGATTACCCAACACATTCCTACTTTACACATTCAAATAGTCACATAAATCAAACAGTGTAACATTTAAACACAAATGCTCTTTTAAGATTTGTGGGAATGTATTTAAGAAGACACAAAAGTCTCATTTAAAACTAAAACATTAACCTCTATAACAATTAGTAGGCAATTAGAAAAGAAATCTAGTGAGAACCTTAAAGTTACACACATGACAAAGCTTCATGTGTACAGGGAGGACATAAATTCCCACTCGTTTTTTATATAGATACACATTAAAAAAACTAAAAGAAATATTAAAAAGTCACCAGTGGGGAAACAACAAGAGCGCACTCCTGAAAGCGTGCGTAAAGTCTCCACGACTGGAAAACACAACACACACACATGCACTCACACACTCACTACAGTCCCACCTCGAATCTCTGGAAGCGCTGCGCTTTGGCGACTATTTAACAAGAGCAAAAACAAACAAAAGTCCCTTGCAGCCCAAATAGCTCCCATGGTGATATGATCCAAGTTTAGAGGTCTTCTCAAAAGGACGCGTACGCACTGAAGTCGTGACCGAGCGTCCGCCTCATTTTCATTCTAGCCTGTCAATCTGCTTCACAAGGGGCTTTTGAAAAGAGAAAGGAGTGAGTAAGTGTGTGTGTGTGTGTGTGTGTGTGTGTGTGTGTGTGTGTGTGTTAGAGAGCGCGAGAATGAGAGCGTGCGTGCGCGTACACATGAATGAAGAAAAAACCGCTTTTGAAGCAGCAAATCAAGTTAGTCAAACAGCCGCTGGAAAACCGGAAGTGTCGACGCTTTGAGTAAAACGTTACAACATATGTGCGCGGGATAAGCTTTTATTTTGAAAGCCGTGACCGGAAGTCACTTGGTAAACCGGACGAGTTATTTTAAAGTCTCAAGTCTTGTAAACATGAGCCCTCACTAAAAGTTGGTGATGTTAATTTTATGGATAAAAATGTGGTGACAGAATGATTCGTATGGTTTTTAAACCAATAAACTTCGAGGTTTCTTACAGGGAAAACTCATTTTCATTTTATTTATTATTATTTTAAGAAACCAGCTTTAAAATCGTGCCAGCAATATACCCTGTCAATGATTTTTTTCTCACAAAAGATCAAAATTTGAAGCAGAACCTTGCACATTTTGTTCCTCAGAAGTTCATCTATTTTCTTAAATATCCATAAGTAAATTTGTTTTGGTCTGATATTCACAAGTGGCTGTGATAAAAAAAGTAGATAATACACTGTCATTCAGTCACACTGATATAATTTATTTCATGGACAACCCCTCACATTGATACTTGTAAGTAAAAAGTATATACTCCCTCTTTCTGTGTTCATAAACAACTTTGCCAACTACTTCACATCACTAAAATATGTGTAAAAATTGAATTGTAAAGTCAAATAAATAAGTAACTGTATACATCTATATCTAGGTCCTTGCTCTTTTAAAGTCTCTTACCTTGCTCTTTGGTTTACCTCATTGTTTCTCCTTTTTGTTTTTGCTGCCTTTTCATTTAAAAATCTTTTTGCTCTTGATTTTCACCATAATGTTACCTCCATTGTTCTTTTTTGTATAAATTGTATTTGTATATATTCTTGTAAACATGGTCTCTGGCATCTGTTTCAAAGTCGACTGTGTCAAACTTGTTTTAAAAAAATCTGATGCACATAATACATCCACATAAGGGACTGTTCATTACTTGAGAGGAGAAGGAGTGGTGCAAAACTAGGGGGCATATCAAATAATTTTTTAAGCATTGGGGAGGGGCTTATGTTTTTTGTTGGCTTAGGGGAGAGGCATACAACTTAAAATGGTGGTAATTTGTGTTTATTTTACCACAGATTTTTTAAAGAAAACATGCTTTCCAAAGCTGTACAGGTTTGAAGGGCATGTTTTCTTTAAAAATCGCCAGAATTACACCATATATCACAGCCAGAAACTGTAAAAACAGAAATTATCATTATATTTTCAAATTTCTGATGGTCAAATTATCATCAGAAATTTGTCGGATGATGACTTCTATCAGAAAAAACAAAAACCTAACCAAATCTGATCTGAGCTTAAAATAGTGATATTTTATCAAAATCACTTTAGTCTACATGTCTCAATTAAAATTTTGCCATCAATAAACCTTTGCACTAACTAGCCAGCATGCACAACAAGAGTCAAAAACCAAGGCTTTCTTCAATTCCAGGATTTCGTCTTCAATTTTTAACTTGAAACATAAAGGGGTAAGTTTTTAAAATCTATCAACTAATGTATGGTCAATCTAGGGTCATGCATTTTCACCCTAGTCAGCCAGGGAGGCTCAAGGAAAAATATTCGTAGCTTTGGAGAAAAATAAAATATGAAAGGAGTCACACCCCTGCCACCCCCTACTCTGACAAATACAGAACAGTCCCTAATATGAGTGGTTGTTATCAATAATGGTTGGTTAGCTAACTTTGCTAGCTGTTAGCTAACTAGGTTGCCATGGAAGATTACAGTTAGCTTAACAACGTAGTTGCTAGTTCATCACGTTTCTAATTTATAACGCCTTCGAAAGCGACTTTTACCAGTTGGAAACTGAATTAGCCTGATTTTACCTTCAAATGTATCATTATTTTGTTAGCCATACATGCTAACAGCTAATTAAACGCACATGAAGAACGTCGTCCTCCTGTTTTTAAAGCTGAAGCCTGACTAATTTAACCGATTCAAATAAATCTTTATTTTTACCTTTAAACTTTTAACAAAACTCGAAAAACTAAAAAATATTAAAGTCTACTTTGACAGTACCATTAAATCGCGTTACAAGTCTTACACGTCTGTCCTTCCTTACCATTGACGTTTTCATGAGTTTCGGTAGTTTTTATTGTTTTTATGACGACAACGAACAGGAAGCTGAAATAATAGCTTAAAGTATTTTGTGTATCTTTACATCTCCCTCGTACAGTTTAATGTTGTCTGTCTGTTTTAGTTTTTATTTATTTCCTCTTGTTCTGGGTGATATTGATTCATATATGTTAAAATTATAATTTTCAGTGTTATAAAACAAATGTCTCTGTACAATGCAGTTTTATTTGAAATATAATCATTAAAAAAAATAATTTCGGGAATTTTAATCAATAACCAGGTTTAACTTACCCTAATTATGTGACCTTTCTATTCCTCTTCCACACAGTGAACTGCCTCGTTGATTTATAACTGTACTCTATGTAGCGCTTGTGCACCACCTACCGGAGGACACAAGTATCACAGGTACACCATTTTCCTTTCTTTTTTTTATTACAATACAGATCTACATTGTGGTACATTATACAAAAAAAGTATTAAAAACATCTACATTGCAAGTTCAAAAGAAGTGCACAAAATTAAAAACAGACTTTCTGAAAGGCTCTACACCAGTTATCAAAACGTCAGTTTAAAAAAAAAAAGTTTTTGCAATAAATAAATATAAATTACACGAGAATCGTGACAAGGTCAGGTAATTCATTAAGGCACATCTCACATCCCAAAATGTACCTCGCAAAAACAATATGGCAACTCCCTAAGGACAAAAACAAGCTTATTTTCCCAGCGTAAAAGGGAGCAGCATTTCTCCTTTTAATAAGAATCATAAAACATGTTCAGCATTTAAACTACCCTGCCGCAGAAAAGTTTATATATTAAGCAACTTTACAGAACATCACCTGTCAATTCATGAAGTTTGAGATTGGTTACAGTAATAATGAGAAGAAAAAAAAACACGAAACAAAAAAAAAGCAACTGTGTCACTTCAGTATTAATTAGAGACAGTATACACCATGGCTTGACCTGCAGTCTGAGCATTATTTTACATGACATACGCATGAAAAGCCTTGAGACAATTATGAATTTTGATTAGGAAAATGTAAAATTATTGCTGAGATAATGGGTGCTTTTTACAAGCCAATTTGGTTGAGTAAGGATCCATCACTTTACACTATTAGAGTGAAAGCGACAGACAGCCCCAGAGCACTTCTCACATTCAAAATGTCTGCATAGTTTGAACTTTGACAATTGCTTTTGAAAATAAATCACAGCAATGGTAATCACACAATTTCTCTAACAGTATTTTTCTGGCAAAAAAAGTAGAGTAACCATAAATCATGTTTCCTGTATGTTCAGTTTCTGACCATTGCATGCCATTAGCACTCAAACACACAAGCAACATCGCAGCTCACTGATGACGCTGCAATTAAAAATCTACAGTTCCCTGCAGCGTACACATATTTATGCAGAGTTTTAAACGTCTTTACAGAAATACGTCTGAGAAAATGTGTGAAAATGTGATAAAACCTATTAACTGGCCTAGCGTAAAAATACATGTCTTCAGCACCTTTCAGACAAACAAAAACATTTTCTTTACAGAAGTAGTGCTTTGCCATTTCTGTAATTTAAAAGGTTTTGGATGTACCGAGAGCCAAAACACTGTGTATTTACAAAATCCATTTTAAAAACATTTGCTTTATAACATGCATTGTCATTTCATTGGAGGCTGTACAAAAGAAATAAATAAATCACTTTTGTCATTCCAAAAGGCGAAGGAATGTACTGCATGCATGGTCTAACCACATCTATCCGAGTCATTGTGCACCAACAAATCAAAATGGAGTGTTTCAAAACTTGTAGCGTGCTTCAGCTGTGAAAATGACGAGAGATTACACGCACATGCATCAAAAGCTCATTAAATTCATAGAACAGTTGTATTAATGATCCCTGGGGTAAACAACATCCTACAGACGCGTGCATTCACACATATGGAACAAACAGGTTGGAAAACATTGCAGCAACATGTTGAAGAGTCATTCCAACATACACAAACAAAGCTGGTATTAGAATAGCTGGTGTTTTTCATATGCATACTTACAGTTTGAGAAAAATTACGAAGAAAAAAATAGAACAGTCTTGATATGTAAGAAAAAGTGACAAAATATTTACATAACGTTAATACAGAATAACCAAAGATTCAGAATCAGAAACGGAGCCTTGAGAAAAATTCGCTTCCTCAACCTATAAATAACACTAATGCCCATAATGCGTTCTTTTTTTTGCTTTTTCTGCTTTCTATAAAAAAAGAAAAATCAACTCTATACAAAAGTTTAAAAAAATACCCATATAAAAAGGAACATTACGTGGAAAAGAAACGTCTAACTAACAGGTCTAATTAGGGGGGGAGTGGAAATGAGAGGTCTGCCACTGGAGACAAATCCAGGTGATGCCATGGATAACCCTACAGGGGGATTCAACAGGAGCAATCACCAGGTTTCTTTCATGTCTTCTGGCAGCTGTGGAGGAAGTGTGTCTGGAAGGTGTGCGGCCGCCTGCGTGGACGCCAGAGTCTTTTGTTTTTTGGAACTGCAGCAGGGCTTGAAGAGTCGAGGATCAATGATGACCTCTCCAAACCGCCCCTTATAGACGATCCCACAGCACACCTTTTGCCTAAACAGGAAAAAAGACACAGTTAAATCATATTAAAAAGCACAGATTAATTTATTAAACTTGCCCTATCGCATTGCCAAATACAAAGCTTTTCAATGAGAGCAGCAGCTCACCTTTTCCAGTACGAACGGTCCAGGAAGGAGAAGATGGAGGGAGTCGGGCGTCTTTGTTTGGACTCGATGTCTGAACCATCATCTGACTGGTTGCTGTAACTGGGCGACTGCGCTGGAGACACACTGGAGGTGGTGCTGTGGGCGTCTGAGTCTGCTTAGTAAACAAAATAAATACTTCAACATTGCCATCAAATTGATTTAACCAATTTCTGACTATACTTCAGTTAAGTTTATACAATAACTTAACAACTGATCTAATAGGCACAAAGTGACAATTAAATAAATAAAAAAAAAAATTAAATTAAATAAATCCAAATTAGGATGAAAGTAGGTCAACAAACAGCCTAGATTCAAACTAGGGCGAAAACTACCAATTATGTTTATTATCAATTAATCTTTTTTTCTAGATTTTTTTGGGTCTTAAAAACAAAGTCAGAAAATAATGAAAATGTCTGTAGCATTCTACTAAAGCCCAAATCTGCTTGTTTTGTCTGACCAACATTCCAAAACCTAAACATGTTCTTCATCAAAGAAGATTGATAAAATGAAATTTTCACATTTAAGATGCCATAAACAGTTCATACAGGGTTCATACAGCTTAAAGCAAATGCAATTTAAGGCTTTTCATAATGTCACTCAATTTTTTTAATAAAAAACCCCAAACAAACAAAAAATAATAATAATAAAAATTCATAAATACATGAATGTGGTAAATTTAAAAAAAAAAAAAATCAGGTTACCAATTCTTTTAAATTTTATAAGGCAAAATCAGAAAAAAATTGCGAAATTTTACTTTGCATGTCTGATCATTTGTTAGACTCAAAAGATTGGTTTAAGACATTATAATACCAGTTAAGGCTTTGTTTTTAGATCAATGAATTCAAGGCCTTTAAGACTTTAAGGATCCGCAAAAACCCCATTCTGGCATTTTTTCCTTTACATAATAAATCCCCAACTTATCAATAATGAAAATTGTTGCTGATTAATTTTCTGATTAATCTGAAATTTTCTGATGTGAACCAAAAAATACTGCAGCTACACAGTGCATGCTCTAACCCAAAGAGCCACAAGATGCTGCTGTTACAGTCATTTTTATTTGGGCTTCGATGAAAACGACAACAAAAACAAAACTGACATTGGGTCAAATTGCATTTATGTGTGTCACCTTCATGTTAGGCACTTTCTTGT
The DNA here is from genome assembly GCF_011397635.1 of Epinephelus fuscoguttatus. Lineage (NCBI taxonomy): Eukaryota > Metazoa > Chordata > Actinopteri > Perciformes > Serranidae > Epinephelus > Epinephelus fuscoguttatus. The sequence continues at coordinate 28,753,412 of NC_064753.1, read as the reverse complement.
GCTTTAATTTTACCTTCTGTTAACAACAACAACATATAGTCCTTGTGTGACAAATTCAAATTTTTAAAATATAAGCGAAATCTCACAACACATGCAAGTTGCTTGGTAATATATTTTAACTTACTTTGTCTCTTTAATTTGTGAAGCTTCTTTAGTTTGCTTTTCTTCTTTCCATCGCCGTTCTTGATCTTCTTGGGTTTTGTCATCTTGAAGCCTGGTCCAGCTCGGGCATCCACCACCTGAGTCACACCAGGCAAAACATCAAGTCAGTTTAAAGTTATGACATGGCAACTGGACAATTTGGTGCTCATTACTGTGTGCACACATCACTTACATGGTTCCAGTTCTTCTTGGAGCCATTGGGAAGCTTCTTCCACCTCTTCACCAGCAGCACACAGGCATTGCAAATATCTCCAACACGGTCTTCTGACAACCTTTGGGAAAATGAATGAATGAAGAGTGATTGCAAAAGTTGAAGCTGATGCATTCATTTTATTTTCAGTTCATACACAAACACACACGCGCGCAAAACACAATACAGACGTGTCATATGAATGAATGAATGAGAGCGGTTACCCAAAACAGAGCCCGAACGTCTCCTCATATCGACTGCTGTCTGTGAAGCGTGAGCTGGAGGACTTGGTCTTGCAGATGCAACAGCCGTCGTTACTCCGGTAGATCTTTGACTTGTGGAAGCCAAACATAGTCTGCTTGTTGGTTGGTGTTATGGCAAAAAATCTGGAAACGGAAAACAAAGCTCGGTAATGAGCGCCCTGGATGTCTGCAGACAGTTGTGCTTTCTACTACCGAAAAGGGGGCGGTCCCTACACGCACGCACACACATACAGACACAACCGAGACACTCTTAACCCATAAATTAAACATATCCTGTATGAAAGTCACGTTTTAGGTCAGAGTAACGATGATGCATGACATATACAGAGCACAAACAACCGAATAAGCACGACTTGCTTTGGCTTAATCGACAACATGTAAGCATCTTAAGGAATTTAAAGTCAAGTCGCGGAAACACCAAAACAGCATAAAATTAACAGACAAGACTGCCATTATAGTAACATTATAACATCATGTCATTAGCTGGGTTAAAGTGACAAAACATAAATGACTAGTTATGTTACATTTGATGTGGTAGCAACGGGTACAGGCACCCGAACTTTCCAGCACTCTTCAGGGTTAACGTCTGGCGAGTCACAGAAACGTTACACCCACAACATAGCGTTTTACTACCGTCAACTGGCGCTAATGTTACTTTTCTCAACACCGGTCATTACATCGGAGACTTTGCGAATTTTCTAGCACAAACACAACGAAAACAGTTGGTGACATATATTGTTAAGTTGGAGATGTGTTTGCAGTGAAAACTCGACAACAAAAAGCGGGCAGCAGCGCTTTTTGAAGTGAAGAAACAAAAAGCTACCGGGCTATTCGCCGAATAATGTGTGTACGTTAACACGCGTGTCTGAATAACACGCAATTATCAGCTTAGTGCGGTTCGTGTATGTTCTCGATATTTTTGATTAAATGTAAAAAGTTGGGATTAAACCCATCTTCCCCTTTAAATTCAAACTTTTGCCCGCTCGAGCGCCAAATACGGCTCATTGTTGTTAGCTGTTAGCATGCTAGCTAGCCGAGTTCGCTACCATTACCACGCCACGCTCTCGTTCACTTCCACGTTATCCCATTGTCGTCTTTGTACACTTAGCTCGCAACAACTGGAAACGAACACGTCAGGCTACGACTGCACCACATCCCCATCAGTTTCTTCACACACAACTAATAAGTATAATGTGACAAATGTAATGTCTATACAAGAGAAATAACAGTGCACTTACTGAACAAAAACTTTGAATCTTCGCCGTATTCTTTCCACGCACTGCGCATGCTCTTACTACGACTGCATACAGCTGTCTATTAGAATATCATTAGCATAAAAAGCCGGAATGAAAGGAGTGAGCGTAGAATGACCATATAAGGAGTGCAGCCGTTGGGTTTGAACCTGGAGTCAACCAATCGCTGCTGTCCTCTCATACGCCTCACACGACATGTATGATGGGAGGTGTAGTGAACGAGCGGGAGGTCTCCGTGTGGTCCCAGTTGTTAACGGCTTTCTTTGGAACTCAAAGTCCCATAATCCACCTGGGTTAAGGCTTTAAAGAAAAACAGCTATTTGACATGGCGCGAACGAGTTTGTTTACATTTTCCCAGCTGAGAAAGCACACATAGTAGACAATATTACAGCGCGTCTACACTTAAATCACTGCTGTTAGTTTTCAATTTATTTATTTGACATAAAAGTGACTTTAATTAGACATAAATTTAATTTTTAAATTATGTTTTGGAATATTTTGCTTTTAATAAATTGAACAAAAGTTGACCAAAATACAGCCAACAATTATTTTCATTTACAATTAATGTTTTAATTTTTTTTGGACTATATTTTCTCAGCTGAGAGAGCACATATGGCCAATATTATAAATATACTTACAGTGTTAAGAGATGTTTTTGGGATGTACAGATTATTAGTTACCCTGTTTAAATTGTAGTAAGTAATGTAACCATTTTAATTACTCAATGAAAGTATAAAATTAATGAAAAACTGATTGACTCTAATACAATTAAATATAAGTTTAACGCATTACAGATGCTTTATTCTTAATATATTTTTACACTGTACACTGTTGCTCACTTAGCAAACACTACATTACACAGCTATGTCAATAAATGTACAACAGTATTGGAAAACAAAAATATAAATTTCCCAAGATGCTCATGTGTGGGTCGTACACAGACGAGTACAACACAGTCATTCCAGACGTTGTTGGCACAGAAAAGAAGTCCTTCACATATTAAATCTCTTGTTCTGCACAGTATAGTTCAAAGTATGTAACGGAGGAGGGCCAGGTAACACCTCAAGACACCCCGGTATGGAGTCTGTAGGGGGGTTGAATTTTCTGTTTGTGGATATTGCATAGCAAGAAACAATGATGACAAAATCAGGAGTGGGAAGGAGCTGTCCTTTTGGCTCCTCACATGGGAAGCAGGAGATCATCCCTTATCACGAGGAGTCTACACGGATCATCACACTGTTCAGAGAAGAGGGCAGATGTAGTGTCAGGGCTGGGATGATGGTTGGGGAAAGGGCTGGCTGGAGGTATTTACACGAAGGCTGTCTTTGTGATCCACTGTGCACGGAAAGCTGGGTCAAGCATCTCTTGTCGGACTTGTGTGTGGAACACAAGCAAAGACTCGGGGTATTTTCCTTTATCCAGCCGAATATAACGTCCATCACTGGATACAGCGTTGAGCCACACAGTCTTATTATCATGCAAGAAGGATCGTTTCTCTGCTGAAGGTATTCCATGGAAAAGATCTGCATACTAGTACATTTCTCCGGCCTACAGGCCCAAATGTAACAGCCGTTATTTCCATGTAGGTGAATCATATTTCACACTACAAACCCCCTGTCATACACATACTTATAAAGCATACTTCTACATCATTTGCTTTAAGCTCTGCGTAATGACATTGGAATCTGAGTTGACAACAGAGCAAGCAACTTGACTGATTTAACAAAATAATACTGTTTTTCTCTGAAAATATATTAACAGTTTTGATCCTCCCTTTCCATTAAATATAGCCATTGTCAGCAGTTCACGATAACAATGAAAATATTTAGCTTTCAATAAAACATTATAGCACAAGTAGGTCATCGTCGATAATGTGAAAATTATGGTTCATAATAGAAAACATATTTTTAACATCTAATGGCAACATCATCGAGGATAAAAATAACAACATATCTTGAAAGGCTCATTGCACTTCATATATGGCAATTGTAACAGTAGCTTTAATATAAGCCAGAGAATGTCCTTTGTTCAAGTCGGTTTCCTGCATATAAAAGGTTCAGTTATTCTTTTTAGTGGTCCCCAGTGATCGTCCTGGTCGGGTACAACTGGTGGGAGGTTGGTTTGGTTTCAGATACCAACGCCTTTGACGAGCGAAGCCTCCAGGGTGATGTTGAACTCCTGCAGAGTCTGTAGCACTCTGATCAGTGAGTTAACCAACGAGCGGTCCTTCATCAGTGCGGTGTCTTCGTACATCTGAGCAGTGATTGGACAGTCTGCGAGCAGAGCGATCCAGTGATGAAGCAAATGGTCTCTGAGAAAAGAAGACACATGTGTTAAGTCAAAACAGCACCAGAGACTGTCAGTAGTTACTGCATATCCCAGTTCTCCAAAAAAGTAATTTCAAACCGTGGCAATGTAAAGGCTAATTTCAAGAACAAACAACATTAAACTGTAATTTAAAATCTCTTCCTCTACAAATGCTTGTTGAAAAACTGTAATACTGAAATTAAAAATTATTTTCATTAGTGATTCATTTGTAATTTATTCAATGCATTGATTATTTGTTTGGCCTATAAAATGTTGTCACAATGTCCCCAAGCACGAGGCGATGTCTTACTTTTATTTGTCCAAGCAACAGTCAAAAACAATGATATGAAACAGACAGAAGCAGCTATTTCTCACACTCAAGAAGCTGGAACAATGAACGAAGTTTGGTATTTCTTTCTTGATAAATGACACAAACAGTTGCTCCATCATCCAAAATGTTGGCAATAAATTTTCTAGCAATCGAATATTCAATTACTTAACTAATTGTTGTGATGCCACTTTTTTGTACAGATGAGTCAAACATAGAAAAGGATAAAAATCACTGTGCACTCAATGCACAGAAACATCCACCCATCTTCAGGGGAAACTAAAGGAAACCAATTAAATATCTGATACTTAGAGAATCCTCAAAGGAGAGATTGTTTTCACTTGACTTCCTGCAGGTCAGGATGAAAGGTCAGACACAGAGTGGAGCATCATTTCAGCAGGAATGATTAATTTGTATCCTGGGGGCTTAGGCTTGATTTATAGTTGTGGTATAGTGGTAATTCATTTTGATCCTTGTTAACAGTTTTCCAAAAGCAATGCTCATAACAAAGAATATATAACATTAAGGCATTAAATCAAAAGGAAAACAATGTGGTTATGAGGTAGATACAAAGACTATAGACGTATCACAACCAAAGTGTCTTTAACTATTCCAACCTGCTGCCTAAAAGTCCCCCAGTCTGAAGTATGCTGAGGAGAAGAATGTCACTCTGCAACTTAAATCTTGTGTTTACTAAACAAGTTTGATCACATCCACTCTGAAGACTGAACTTCATTTAACTAACATTTAAATATGTTCACTACACCTAAATGTGTTTCTGGTGGTTAGCGGGTGCTGTCAGCCTACCTTGCACCCAGACAGACGAGCATCTGGAACTTCCCGTCCTTGCCGATGTTTCTGGACGTGTTGTTGATGGCGCGCATGAAGCGGCAGAAGTGGCGCACTCTGGTTTGCCAGTTTTCATCTGGAGTCACCTCCCGCTGCTCCGCACTTTCAAAGTACACTTGTGACTTTTCTGTTAAAGCAAATAATAATAATGACAATTAAACAAGTAACAACTGATCACACAGTAATATGAGTAATATGGAGGTCTGTTTGAGGGAATACTTGAGTGTTTGATGGTGGAAACATTTGGACTTTGGGTGGAGTGGAAACTGCTTATAGTGATAGCTGTTGCAGTGATCAACCGCTTCAATGGATCTGAATCACGCCTATACAAATGCTGTTAAAATAACTGGCCTATAGTAAACAGGTAGTCCACCTACAGTGTTCATGTTGGGTCTTTTCATATGTGACAGCATTTGGGAAACTATTTCTTTTTATGCTACTCCTGTAGGAGCCAGAATGTGTATTTAACCATTGCTGTTTATTATTTGTTTAGGCTGCACACGTTCTTTTGGTCACGTATAGTTCCAGTAGTTGTTACTGACACCTGTTCATTCACTGGTGAGGCGGCTCTTAGACAAAGAGGGTGAGTTTTTGGCTCAAACATCATGTAATATTTCATCTCATCTCATTTTGCTTTCGTTATCTCAGTTGTCTGTTTAATAAATCACCATAAAACGCATCCTTGGACTTTAGCATGGAGTCACAGTTATGAGCCTGCTCAGCCTCTTGGCGGCGTTTTCATTGATAGTGTAGTCGCTACAACTCCCATGACACTTTGCATCACGGTACCCATCTGCTGCCACCTGGCTACGTGAGGCTGGTGCTGCCTGCACACTGCAATTATGACGGTAAAAAGAAAGTCATTTTCTGTCTATGAAAAACGTAGTCTCCTCAAAGCGTCTGGCTGCTAGAGATAGAAATAGAAAAGGAATGTGCACAGGGAAAGCACCTGTGGGTGAAGCCAGCCTCGTCATGTGAATCGGTAACGCTCGGTCACATAATGCCTCAGGAATGAGATAGCTGTATTTTGAAACAGTCAATACAATTCAGTATATATCAAGGCTGTCCATTTCATTACTTTATGTTAATATAATAAACATACAAATGTCAATCAAACAGAGATCTGCATGAGAAATAAAGCAGTTAGAGTTATAATCAACTTATAGTGATCAATTTGGCCTGCACAGACGTGATCACTAAGCGGTTTCCACTTTATAAGGGCGTAATGATGTCGAGTCTTTACCCAAGAAGTCCCAGATGAAAACATTCTTAAAGAGTCGGGGTGATTTGAAACCGTGCTGGAAAACTTGCTCCAGAGCCCAGACAAGGCCGTACTCCCCGCAGAGGAGAAGAGTCAGACTGCCTCTCTGCGAAGAGCAAACACAACAGGAAAATTCAAGCAGTTAGAACTGATTATAAGATTGTTGTTTTCTCATATGTGACAAATAGATGGAGAACTTTCTAGATACTATTCTTAACAGCTCCTCAGATCCAGTTATCTCATTAAAATGACAACTTCACTTTCCCATATCTTGCAGAAAAAGAAGTCTAAGGTACAGAGTATACTGGACACAGCTGTCTCATATGTGGATAAAATGTGCATAAAAAGTAGAATATAACAGCATCTATATTCAAATGGTGACAGACATACAGCAGAATACAAAGTGCATTTCAATTGTAGACATTCTTTATTCTTAGGTTCCCTACATTGTTCTGTCAGTACTGTAAAGAGGTGGAGTTGAGAGTGAAGGGGATTTCCCTGTGAAAAAAAAAACCCTTTGTACTTTGTATAAACAGTGAATCACTCCTGAAACCTATAATCAACAGTTTAGTTGCAATAGGTGTGTCCTTTGAATTATAATTATCACCCCGTGTCCCTTAATAAGTAACAATTAGCAGTGTTGGTGCTTTATACAACAGAAAAAATAATTCTTGGCCAGGACAAATGATGAAGAACAATACCAACTTCTAAAAAGACTCAGAAATAATTCTCCTTTAATGTTTGAACAATGTGAGATCCACCACACAGCGCTCAGTTACTGAGGGGCTCGGGGACCACCAGAGCTGAGAGCTGCTTTTCTTCATTTGTGATGAATAATAGAACTACATGTTGGGGCTCGTCTAGACTGCCGTCTCTCACCTCCTTCTCCGGTTTGTGGAAGTGCTTCACAATCCCATTGATGGCCTCTCCCACTCCCTCCTGGATCTGACCTGTGTTTAGCTCTGGATGAGAAGAAAAGATGCAAACAAAGATGCTGTGAGACAACACGAACAGACACGAGGAGGGGAAAAGTCTCATCCAGGTTTTTATACACTGTACTTGTCAATGTGAAGGTATTAAGAACAAAACTTCAAGCATTAGAGAGCAGAAAAAAGTGGACAACAATGTCATCTCATGCACGTTTCCCCTCAGCTAGAATGTAACAACAAGTCTACACACCACTATTATTTATGCTGACCTTACGTTAAGTGACTTGTCAAGCAATTTCACTGTCACAGACTTTGAATGTCAGAATAAAGTCATGAGAGCCTTGCTAGAGTTGTGGATCTTGGTCATTTGGTGTAACATGGTCATAAAACTCAGTCTTTGTTTTAGCTTGACGTTCTGATAAAATCAGCACCTCATCTACATCACTGAGCTCACTGTGCCCTGGGAGGATGCTGTGGAGGAGGCCTATGAGCACAAGTGAATGTGCTCCACCGAGACAGCATCTGACACTGAGCAACGCGGCTGGAAAGCGAAGGTTTGCCCAGTTGAAGTTGGCTGCAGAGGCTTTGTGGGCTTTGTTAACGACCAGGCTGCTTAAAGAAATGGGAATTCGAGGCCAAGCCCAGCGTCACGCCATCACAGCCCTCTCTGGAGCAGCCGAACAGGTAAGCTGGTGGCTATGGATTAAGAGGACAGACACCACCGGGGCCTCGAAATACCACTAACAACAGCAGGGTACCAGGTAGTAAAGGCAGAGGGGGGAGCACCTGGGACGCCAGGTGTTGCAGATGAGCCCTCTGGAGGTGTCGTGAGCCTGTCATCGAAACACCAGAGAAGGAGGGTACCCACCTGATGAACCCAGTAAAGCCTATCCTCCCTAAACCCCCAACCTCCCTTCCCCTATCAATTCGGAGTGAGCAAGAGCCCATGTGTAATTCAGTGTATCTGATCCACCTATTGGCACTTATTTTAGTGAAAAATCTTAATTTTTGAAGTGGTTCGCCTCTCAGTCCCACTGTCTCCTCCCACTAGAATAGCGCAGGTAACCAACAGAAGCTGGCAGCAAGTTGAGGCAACAAAATCCAAAATCTAAAGTTTCTACGCAAACAAATGGATAACAGATGCGGAATTGACAAGAACACAGTCAATATGTGACGCCTTTTATCTTGTGTTTCTAGAGTTATGCGTTTTGCGGACACATAAAGAATTGTTAATATGTCATATTTCTTAGAGGGAGTTTGGTGTAATATTTTCCTCCAGGAACAGGATGGAAGATAATCTCAAGGGAAATCGAGTTGTAGTCTTGGAAATAGTGACCCTGAAAGATCCCCGGTCTTCGCAAACTCCTCTAGTGTGACTAAAAACCCATGTTGTCTTTAGATCCAAAACAATGTCAGACTAAAAGTATTTTCAAAGTGTTGTAGTGTATGTTTGGCATTAGGTGTTGCTACAGATGACTCATGACTGTGCAGCTGAGTGACTTACTTGGTTTGCTGTTTGGCGAGATGGTAACAAACCTCCTCATCATCCCAGGCGACTGCTGCATCGGGGGTGTGCGGCACATCCTTTCATCGTTCTCAGTGCTGGGGGTCATCAGCTCTCCCACCAGGATCCTCTCCAGACTGCCGTCATCCACGCCTTTCCCTAACCACCTGCCACACGGAAACCTGCACAACAAACACATTTTGTTGATTGTTTTTTTTGAGAACTGTGTGGTGAAAGCAATATTGAAAGTGAGTAAGTTTCTCTCAAAAGACACACTCACTTGTAAGTGTGCCCCGTGATCTCATTGCGCACCACGACACACTCCACAAGCCACTTTGCGTAGAGCCCCGTGTTATCGTGACCCATCTGCACCGTGGTCAGCTTGCCAAGGTTCTGGCACTGAGAGGAGAGAAACGCACAGTGACATCAGGCACCAAAAATTAAAGTTAATTTCAGAAACACAAGACATTAGCTCATATTTTTATAGATAATTCAGATTTTTCATAATATTTTTCATAGTTTTGGTCCTTTTTATCTATCATTTGTTGTCCAACAGGAAACCTGCAGTCAGATGATTGTAATGGTTTAAACAAACAACCAAACTACCACACTTCTCTGGGAAACAATGGTCAAATTATTACTGAGACTGTCTGTCGCAAACATCTGATACAGTTTACAGGCCAACGTCTGAGATCAACCTTGGCCTATGAGGGACAACGCAAGCGTAGTGACCTTGCTTCTCTATCAATACCAAGATTTCAGGCTTGCTTACTCTCAGTTTAACCTTGAAATACAGTGGTTTAGATCATCAGGTTAAACAGTTAGCTTGTTTACAACCTGTCTGATCTTTTAACCACTCGTGTTTCTTGCTCTGTTGGACCTCACTGTAGTGATATCACAGTGTATCCTGGTCAGAAAATAAATGATGACTAAAACTACAAAACAGCCCTTGTAATAAAGAGGAGTCCTTTGCCTGAGACTCAACACCAACCTCAAAAGTGATCTCCAGAGTATTTCTGGGAACCTGCAGGACTCCAGTCTCTGCTAGCTCACCAGAAACACACACCCAAGGGTTGGCTGTGAACATGGAGCCACCCAGCTTCTTACTGGGAACAACCACCACGTGGTAGGGAATCACTGGAAGACAGAGAGGAGGGAAATGTCATCAGAACAAACTGGTAGTTTATTGTTTGCGTTGTCGAGCTGTTTGGTATCAAAGTAGGACTCACTGATGGTCGTAAAGACGTTGGTGAAACAGAAGTAATCCACAGCGTTAAAGGACAGAAGGTGGTAGAGGAACTGCTCCTTCTCATCATCACAGCGGAGGAAGGCGTATCGCTTGTACAGTTTTCTAGAAGGAAGAAAACAACTGTTAGGGAAAAGTAATGCTAATGATTTCTAAAATAATTAAGTTGCAAAACAGACAGACATTCCTCAACAGTGTCAGCAGCATGACAGATGATAAATCAACCTTGGATAACAAAGTGAGCACTGTTTGTTATAAAGTAGAACAAATGACATGTAAGGTCACAAAGGCAGACGGAATTCCCCTGACCCAGTTCACCACTCAGATATCAATTATGAAGAGGGCTGTGAATTATTCATGCGGCGGTGGACTACAGTATGATGCTGTGCAAAAAAGAGTTAATGTATTATAAATGGGCAGATCACACATCATCTTCATTTCATATGAGACAGACATTCCTCCAAACACAGAAAGAAGGTCAGGACCAGAAAATGTAAGGGGTAAAATAAAGATACTCAGAGATGTTTAAAATGTCGCAGAAAGACTTATAATTGTGAAACTGTAGCTGACAGCAGAGTTTGACTTTTGCTCACTTTGTAAGCTCGTGCTCTGACAGCAGCTGCTTTAGGTGTCTGGAGAGCAGCTTCTTCTCCATGGAGAGGCGAACCCAGGCTCTGGCCTTGCCCACATCTGTCTTGATCTCACTGATGTTCTGAATGTGTCTGCAAAGAAAATGACAGGTTCAGAGGTTAGAAGAGGTTTGGAGATCATACAGAAACACATACGCAAACATCAGGACCGTTTTCTTCCCATTTTCATCATGTTAAAAGTTTCTCTGTGCTCATCTGAAACTTCAGTTTAACGGGTACATATGCTGGAGACATACATGGAGAATGGACTTGTCTGTGCATATGTTTACATGCACACTAACATTCCACTCATGTTACAAATATTCCAAAATTGATATGGGTCATGTTAACAACATATTCTGTTTGGATTTTCTGAATTATGCTTTATTATTACTACTAAAGCATTTTCTGTTTAAGACATGGGGTATGTTGATATCATTCAGGTTTGAGGAGCAATTTCTGGACATGTATTCAGTGCATTCTGAAAATGCATCCTACTTTGTATTACAGTTTACAGCTGTATTTTGCCTTCTTACAGTCAGCTCCGTGCATTATTATGGATGCTTGGTACACACATGATAAACTACATGTAGGCATGTAAAGGAGTGTTCAATATTTTCTCATCTTCTGAAGATAAGAAAATATTGAACAATTTTAAAAAGAAGACAAAATGAACCAAATCAAATCATGTAAAAGAGTATTGTATTTTTATAAATAAGGCCAAAAAAACAGAAAACCATGTGCAGGAAGACCTCTTGTATCCAGAAGGTCTCTTTCACAAAATATAAAACAAATACCTCTAGACCCAAAGCTTTAACATTGTATTGCACTAACACAATCCTCAACCTGTCATTTATAATTTTCTTTCCCCTCTTATTTTTATACATTTATTCATTTATATTGCTCTCTCAGTTATTAATTTATTATTTTATTTTATTTTATCTTCAAATTCATACTTTTGAGGTGGGGGTGGGATTACATGTGTGTGTTTGTGTATGTCTTTGTTTATTGTTATTAAAATCAATAAAGATACCGCTGGAAAAAAATATATAAAGCGAACACTGGGCCCATGATACTGACGTCTATGACAATAAACTTATTATTTTCAGGTTGTGGACAAAACAAGACATTAGGGGAACACTGGCCGACTATTTTTTTTTTCTTTTTTTAATCATTTTTTGACATTTAATAAACCAAAAAACTAATTGATTAATTGAGAAAATAAATGAGGTGATTAATCAACAATGAAAAAAATGGTTAGTTGCAGCCCTAAGGTGAAGCCACAATGGTGATACAACTGCATTCATACACTGTAATACACAAGTCTGTGTCTAAACTGATGACAAGCAATTGTTTACAGCTGCTATTAACAATTATTTTCATTCATTTTTTGATGAAGTCTATAAAATGTCGAGTTTTTAGAACCCAAAGTGATGTCCTAAAATTGTTTGTTTTGTCCGACCAACAGCCAAATTATATTAGATACTCAATTTTCAGTGATATAAAACAGAGAAAAGCAGCAAATCCTCATGTGTGAAAAGCTGAAAGCAGGTTTTAATAATAAACAATATTGTAATAAACAAATTGTTTCAGCACTACAACTGAATGTTATCCAAAAACTCTAACGTTCTCGACTCCAACTCACAGAAACAGCTAACTCTGCCTCAGTAGTGGCATGTGAAACCACAGACGTAGTCCCATGTCATCGCTCCGAGCCACCATCGAGCCTCTGATGTCCAGACGCATTCCCTTCCACTCCACCTGTGCCGTAAGCTGCGTCTGCTAAGAGCTCCTCGTGTCTCCTCCTCTACCTTCCATCCCCCTCCCTGTCTCCACCCTCACACCAACTAACCTAGTTTTCTCCCCTCGTTATCTCCATAGCAACAGAGGAAAACATCGACAACATGCACTGTTGTTATCACCTCTTTCCTAGAAAACAGGGGCTCGCAGATGAGAGGTGCAGCCATCATCTTTAATGTGCCTAAAAATGTGAGCATTTCTGATACTAACTTATCGTCTATAGTAAAAATATTTACTGCCTGTTAAGACAATAAGATTAATAATTAAAACTCATTAAAGGAGGCTGGTGGTTGCTTCTGTGACAGAGCGTGTTTACGATCATGGCGTCAGACGTGTACACGAGTGTGGAGGAGGGTCAGAGTAGAGATGAGTGTTTGTGCCCTGGGCTGACCCCTCCTCTCTTTCTCAGTCAGACTGGCGGGGGGTCTGGTAATTAGGCTGGAAGTAACGTGCTGTTACACACACTCACTCTGCGCTGGTTATGGTGCATAACATGATGACAGTGATGGCTGCCACCACACGCACACACACACTCTCTGACAAACACACACAGGTGTTAAAGCATGCAGGAGTGCTGTGGGAGCTCTCAGGGTCACTGAGAGGCCTTATGATGATTCATGCATATAAATATACAGGAGTAGACAATTTGGAGCAAATTGGAGCACGAGGTTGGCCTCAGGGTTTGGGATGGTGCACCATGTCTCCTCCTTTCTCTTTCCCCTTCATTTCAAATCACATATCTCAATTTCTATAATCTAATGAAGGCAACAACACCCCCACCCAAAAAAATAATTTTAAAAAAGGAGACAGAGCGTTTTTTTTGTCTCTGCTGCTACGAAACAACCTGCCTGTCTGAGAATCTCAGATGTGCTAAATCCATATCTTCTTTCAAATTGCTCCACTTTTACTGAAAGGCTTTCTTTTAAATTTAATCTGGCGAACGTGCATGTGTGTGAGGCTGTGTGTGTGTATGTAAATGGCTCTGTGCATGAATGCTTGTACTGTATATTTATGTGGGAATGTATGTGAACATGCGTGAATCTGGCTTTTTTTTTCATCTTTTGCTCTTACTTTTGGGTCTCTTTTCATTGTTTTTTTCTTGCCCTATGTGAAGCACTTTGTACTGCTTATTTTGACAAGTGCTATATAAGATAACTATATTACTGGATTATTATTGTAAAATATTGAGGTCTTTATATGTATAGTGATGATTTATTTCAATGTTCAATGCAGCAGTCAAAAACCAATGAGAGAAATTAACGTCAGCCAGAGCAGACGTTTCAGCAAAATCACTTCTCTTACTTGAAAGCAGCAATTATTTTCAGTGCCGATTCATCTGTCAATCATTTTGTCAATTAATGAATAACTTGATTTGTCTATAAAATGCTAGAAAATTGTGAAAAATGTCAATAAGTGCTTCTTAAATCCCAAAATGACGTCTTCAAATGTCTTGTTTTGTCCACTACCCAGTACCCACATACATTTGGTTTACTGTCATAGAGGAGTAAAGAAACTAGAAAACACTCATATTTAAAGTATTGGAATCAGAGAATTTTCACTTTTTTAACTTAAATTATTCAAATCAAGTAATCACTTATAAAATGAATTGGCAATTAATTTAATAGATGACAACTAACCAATTTATTGATTAATCACCGCAGCTCTATTCTTGAATCACTTCTGCCAGAGCCATTGTCGGAAAAGCAATATCCAGATAAACTTTTACAGTGGCGTTACTAGCTGCTAAAGATAGACTTGATGCAAAGTAATGAGTCTTATGCAGAATATAATTAACCATCGCAAATCTGTCACTTAAATTAATGAACTGTGAAGCATCAAATTCATCTGGTAATACTGTGATAGCTATGAAGAAACTCTTCTTTATTTAAGAAATTGGATCTCAAAAATGTTTTAGTCACTGAACCAAAACATTTCATCATTAATTTAATTGCATTTTGTCAGAGGGGGGAGAATTTAATGTGTTGCTGAACTGTCTCCTCTGAATGTGTGGAGACACCAGTGTAAAAATGTAGCCCATGATAAAAACAGTTTTTAACATGATCCACATGATGAAGAATTCTGTGGATTCATAGACTCCACTTAGACAACCAATTAACATGGGGATATAGAAAACTCCTCATAGATCTTGTTTGACAGACAGCCACAAGGGGGCAGTGTTGGTCCAACCTTCTTTCCTCAGGTCATGACCAGCAGCTCATGTAGTTGTAAACCAGCTTTGGGTAAACGTCATGAAACCAAGCAAGACTTCATCCTTCGTTCCTATCACTGACATTATTGACACTACATCAAATCTTAATAACCTCCAGTCCTCCTCACCTCATGTCCTGGATCAGGGAGACTTTGAGAGGAGGCATGGCTGATCCACCACCATCAGATTTACGTCTCTCTGTGTCATGTATGAAACCTGGCGTGGGGGGAAATAAAGGATGTGTAATTACAACAACAGCCTCTAATTTGTTAACTAATTGTGTTCATCAGCTGATTGCATTATTTACCTGGAGGTCCCAAACCAGCTGGAGTTGCATTTTTCTTCTCCTTGCTCTCCTGATAGTGCAGCAGATGGGACCACAAGGCAGATTTACCCTGAAAGAGACAGCACACGCTAGTGTCATCATTAACACTGAGAGCACTATATTTCCGCCAGGTGCTGAGGATCAATCATGTGAGATGGTGACTGCGCTGTTGTTTCTCCTGACCTGTTTGACCTGCAGCCCGTGGCTCCAGATCCTCTCCAGCAGGTCACAGAGGCTCGCGATCAGAGTGTTCTCCTCGACACCGGTGATGCTGACCTCTCCGTGGCCCAACTCCACCGCCTCCCGACCCATCTTCTCCACGAGCATACGCTTGGTCTGCAGAGGAACACACACACACATACTGTTGTTACCCCAGGCTCTGCTGACAAAGACATCACACTAATATATTGGAATCTTATTTTGTGCTGTTTGCTGAATACAGATTGGTCATGTTCTGATATTCATTTCTGTGCAGCAGAATAAATAACTCACAAACAGAAGACTAATCTTGGTGACCGTAAAGCTTTAATTTGGTTTTGCAATGTTTTTTTATTGTTGTTTCAGTGAATCACTCTGCCATCCTTTATGACTGCATTATGTTCTGCTCACTGCTGTTAGCCAAAAATGAGATGGATACAATTTAAGCTTCAATATTTGTGTGCGCTTAAAATGATGATTATTTGAAAATGACATGCGGACATTATAAAACTGGTCATAACTCCAAATGATAGAGATTCTCTGCAAACTTTATTCCACTGCAGAACTCATTCTGAATTGCTTTGTACAACAAAGCTTAAAAAATGTGATTAACCTTTATTTTAAACTGAGACAACGCAACAGAGATCTCAGCAAAAAAGAGCAAAACCAATCAACCACAGCAGTCAGTCAGTCATACACAGACCTTGTTCCTACACTCCTTCAGCAGCCCTTCAACAAATTTCCAGTTAGTCTGAGCGATGACAGACGGCGACAGGTTGGACAGTTTGGGCTGTCTGATGGTTGTGCCCAAGTTCCTCGCTTCCTGGATGTATTTCTAGTAAGAAACAGAGAGAGTTCAGTCAGCAAACCACAAAAGGAAATGGGGAGACGCTCTGACAGAGAAATCACCTCAGTTTACCGGTGCACTCACGTCACTAGTGACGGTTACTACAGAGGAAGAGGGAAAGCTAGAATAACTGAAGTCTACATAGACAACAAACTGCTGCACTATTACTGCAGCAAATATGCACACCTCAGCCTTCAGGTATTGAAGCAGTACCTCATGAACAGTGACATTCATAAAAATTAAACAAGCTGATTAAAAAAGAACTGAATTCAAAGATTAGCTCTTTTTTTGATACAAACTGATTTTAAACACACTTGATTTAAAAAAGAACAAATATAATCAATAAATAATAATTCTTACTCTGAAAATACAAATCATATTCTAGACATAAAGGAACATGCTTGTTTGGTACAGACCCCAGCAAAAATCACATCATCATTTTTAAACTTTTTTTCCAATAAAAATTAAATGCAAAAAATTGTGACTCATATCGCAATAGTCATACTTGTCAAAATAATTGCACTATGATCTTTTTGCAGTGAACATGTTTCATCAGATAAAGCTCAGCTGGAGGAGGTGAAGGAAGCAGAGGGAAGGTAAAGACCACATGGGCGGACAAACACATGTGGGCCCAGCGTGAAGGCTAAAGGCTTCACAAACACATACCACGTCCACAGTCACCGACTTTAGACAGGGCTTGAAGGACTGCGAGAGCCAGTAGTAGTCAAGAAACAGCAGGAGCTGCAGCTCCGGAAACAAACACTCTACATGCTGCGAGTGATGTGAGCGTGAGTATGAGAGAGGCGGAGAAAAGGGACAGTGACCAGAAGAGGCGTGAGAAGAGGTGGGAGAGCAGACAAGATGGTAAGAGCCAAGTCAAAATAAAGCAAACAGGTCATGCAAAATGAACAAAGACAACAGAGCTCAGGCAGTGCAGTCGTTCTGTATGAAATGAGCTGAGAAAAGAAAACAGTGGTGACCTCTCACCTCTCTCTGGTCGTTGTCTAAATAAAGGTGCTCAGCGTGCTGCTTCTGTCGATCCCTCCTCCTCCACTGGGCGGGAGCACTCCTCTTGGTCCATCTGTAACACAAAGTAACACACAACAATTTGGTCAAATCTATAAAGAAACAATGCAAAACAGCAGTCTTATTCTAAATAAACATAAATGACAGTATTATTTTATGAGAGAGTAACATTAAATATTCACTTGTTGCTGGTGGGCCCAGTGGAGAGCACATCAGACTGCAGTCGGGGGAAGAAGCCCTGTTCGTAGCGTCCCTGACCGATCTTCATGTCCAGCAGGTGTGGGTGGAGGGCGGTGTGGTCGATCTTCGCAACTCTCATCTCGATGTATTTCTCTGCGGGGATGTGCGAGGGGTGCAGCAGTCAGCAGTGAGATTACGTCATTCTCATCTTGTTAATTTACCCAAATCATAGTGCTGTCAACTTCAAGACGTGAGTGATTAAGTGTCCTTGGCACAACATGTCGTTGGTTTTGGAGCAAAATCTAATAAATTCATGAAATCATTACGTCATAAATTCTACACACTGTCAGAGAATCTACTAAAAATAATTAATCATTCAGGTTATGTAAAGGAAGAATTGTCTGGAAACCAAGTAACTAAAATATCCCATAGCTAGTAATTAAGTCACTTTACTTTTCTTCCTCTCACAATCATCCAATTAAGATGTTCATATTTTCTGTGGCTAATTGTGTTAAGAAATCAGGATAACTCTGACAAAGAACCTCTAATTTCTCTTTTAGGAAACGACTGACAACAGAAGAAAGAGAATATGTTAGAATAGAAAATGAGAAAAAAAGAAATTTCCTGCCAAACACCCACAGAACCAAAAGAAGTGGCAGAATAAAGGCTCAGAATAGATGTTTTTGTCTTTGAAGGAACCAGTTCAGAGTCGTCCATGAATGCAGCTTGAGACAGTGATTCTCTGGTGCCTGATTAAAACCCCACCCATACATGGGTTGTGAGAAGTACAATAGACCTTTGACGGATAAACAAAACATGTAAACATATGTACTTGATTAAAAATGTAGCAACAAAATGGTGAGAAAGTACAGGAAGTTGAAATAGTCGACTGTCACTGTCTGAAGCTGAGATCCACTGGTACAAAGATTTGATTCCCTGGCTTATTATTCCCCATTCACATGCATGCTGAAAGTTGAGATTACCACCATAAAGATCAGTTAAAGTGTTTGTAATTGTTAAAACATTACGTTCACCAAGCTTTTAAAAGCTGACATGTATGCAATGCATGAAGGATCTCACAGAGGACTCTTGAATTTAGAGTGATGAGTAAATAAAACACATTTAGCACCTCCAAATTAAGATAAAAAACTGTTCTCTTTCAAATCTTTCTCTGCATCTCACTATGGGAAGCCCCTTCAGGCCTGACCAATCATGGTCCATAGTGAGATACCGCACTCGGTTATCAGAGAACTGGGGTTACACTGGTAACCTAAAGTTTTGTGTTCTGAGTTTAGGAGAACAGCTACTACGCAGACAAGTCCAAACGGAGTCCATCCGTCCTCTGTGAGTAAAGTAATGCATTACACACACGTTCAGAGAGCTGCCACATGGAGGCGTTTGAAGTAACAAGAGCAAATATTACGAGGGTGAGTCTTGTCGTTCTCGAGCCCAATGGCATGAGGTCCAGGGACGACAAAATCAGCTTTTTCATAACGCTTTTTAAGCAGGTTGTCTGCAAACAAGACAGCAATTACCAGTCAGTTAACCGAAGAGAGCAAACCTCCGTCTGTCTGTCAGTAGTTAAAACCTTTAAATTAACTTATGACTACATTCAAATTAAAGAGTTTTATGGAACTTTTACAGTCTTTAATTACATTTACAAAACTTTGTGTGTGTTGGCTTTGCACACGGTCATGATCAAATATAACAGAGGTCCATTTGTTACTGTGTGAAGGTGAGATATTATGGTCAAGCTATTAGTTTTCAAACTAAAACCTGTGTCTTTATGTGTCTGTTTTCCTCAGGATGTGAGACCTTTATCACAAGATAGAGATGGGTCCAGAGGTCTGAGGTACACTGATAAATTTGAGTAAATATTTGGGGCTTTGAGAGCAATCAGATTATTCCAAAGTCGTTTCATATTTCTCTGAAATTCACAAAGCTCTGAAGGATTTTCAGGCCCGGTCTGTTTTTCCTTACCTGCTTCCTCAATAGTTGTGCATTTCTGGTACATGGAGGTACGCAGTGTGGGCGTGCGGACATTCAGCATGCGAATCTTATCCACACGGGCATCAAACACCCTCAGCGTGTGCTCCTTCTCCTCATCATCATGACAGAGGATCTTACTATCGATGAAGGAGGCAAACATCTGCGTCTCCAAGAAACGTGACAGGAAGGGCAGGTAGGGCTCTGGCTGGTCGGACAGGAAGGAGGCCTGCACACACAGATTTAAAGGGTGGAAATCACTGTCGTATACTATGGAAAAATATTACCATTCACTATACTCTGCCATTAATTAACTGTCTGTACATTTACCTTGTCAAAGTTCTGCATCTGGTCTCGATTGGTGAACCAAGACTCTTTGTCCTGGCTAGGCTGAATGACGAACACTTCATAGTCTGCGAACATCTGGGTGAAACGGTTGGCGAAGACTTCGCGGACGTGGATGTTGAGCTGGTGCATTTTTAGATCTTCCTCGTCGCACTGAGCACGCGTGTCCTTATTGCTGCTGGCGTCCTCCCTCACCTCCAGCTGTTGTGCACCAGTGTCCATTAATGGGAAACAGGATAAAGTGTGTGAGAAAGACGTCTGATGAAGAAAAGCAGCAATTTTTCATGGTATCTTATGTGACTGTTATCTCAGGCTGCTGATGATGCAGCAGGGTTATGGGAAAGGAAGTCAAGGGCATCTGGTTTGATTTATGACTCAAAGTACACTGAAGAAAAGGTCTTGTTTTTAGCGTGTCAGTGGGTCAGCTGGACAGATGCCAGCACTAGGGGGCTACAACAACACACACCACTGGATGTATGCTGAACTGTAAAATTCAATCACTGCTTCGCTCCCTTAAATCAAATTCAGCAGCGAGTTTAGATAAGAGTTCTTCTAAGTGACGTCTGACCTCGTAGCTGGAAGACTATACAGACGATGAGCTAATCCATTCATGGAAAGCTAATGCTGGCCACTAGTGCATAAGCCAGTTAGGCTGCACATACAGAGACTTTCTCTAATTAGCAGCCAATTCATCCGTCTATCAGTCTTCAGAGGGAGTATTCCACCGTAGTGTTTGTAAGACTCTCAAGCCAAATGAGCTTGTACACATGCCAACTACATCTGTTGATGTCAGAGTCTATAAAGGGTTTCTGTCATCTCGGCTGTGAGACATCGACCAGCAACATTTCAAAAGGAGTCGATGCTTTAAACTGATGAAGTCTCTTGGATGGATAAACATCTCCACAGTGCTGTGGGTGGCACTGTGTGCTCTATTAACATGGTGCTGCGAATTAGATAAACAACTTAACACATTCGTTTACCATTTTAAAAGCACACTTTTTAATGAAAAACTTCTGTGATGAAACAACCATTTTTCTCCATTTCTATGAGTACTAACTAAACATGGATCCAGCCCACTGTGTGGCACAGAAGAGGCTCCCTCTTTTGTTTGTTGTCCCTCCCTGCAATAATGATAATCATTGGCATTATTATCCATAATCTGTAACTGCTTATTCAGGGCCATAGCCGCCTGTAGCCTATCCCAGCTGGCATTGAGCGAGAGGCAGCGTACACTCTGGACAGGATGTCGACTATCACAGGGCTGACACATAGAGACAGACAATCAGTCACACTCACATTCACATCTATGGGCAATTTAGAGTCACTAATTAACCTAATCTGCATGTCTCTGAACTGTATATTAAACAACAATAATCATAATGTAAAGACACAATAAAACATTAGCATTTTTTCAGGTCCTGTATTTATATTGATAATCACTCCATCCCTTTTCCTACCTTTGGCCCTACACCTCATTTATAAGCTGGCAAAATTAAGTTGCACATTAATGAGAAGATCC
The DNA here is from genome assembly GCF_011397635.1 of Epinephelus fuscoguttatus. NCBI lineage: Eukaryota > Metazoa > Chordata > Actinopteri > Perciformes > Serranidae > Epinephelus > Epinephelus fuscoguttatus. The sequence continues at coordinate 28,732,056 of NC_064753.1, read as the reverse complement.
AGCTGAAAACGTATTTGCATTGCAAATGGAGCTGCTGAAAGTAAGGATTTAAAAAATATATGTGCAGAGCTGATTTTACACTGAATGCATTAATTATTGAAACTGATTATTCTTCAATTAAATTTCAAAATTTGCTTTTAAGATTTCCCAGCATAAACAGATGTAACTATATATTTGTGCAGCCCATTTTTAATTCATAAGATGACATCATTTCCAGGGTTCCTACAGCTTAAGGCAAGTTTGACTGAAGACTTTTGAAGACTGTTTAAATGTCACTTGAAATGAAACCTTTGCAAAACTGAAGAAAAAAACACAGACTGAAATCAGTTCCTCGGGGTTAGGGACAGTTTTATCCAGATGTTAATTTTAACAGAAAACATGACTTTCTTTGGGAAATATATGCTGTTTTTTCCTCCAAGTTTGAATAACTTTTTGCATTAAATGCACACAGCCCCGCATGCACTGCCTTGTACTGGTTTCTGTGAAGCCACAAACTCTCGCTGAATTTGCACTTTGCTGTCATCCAGACACAGTGACAGCTTGCTAGTAGACAGTAGATCTTCTGTTTTTTTAGTCCAAATGAAGGCTTTATTTTTAGATTAACGGATTCAGTGCCATTTAGGACTTTTTAAGGATCCATAGGAACCCTGATCTCTCACCTTCTCCAGGCTGACACCCGTCCTCTTGACCAGCGCCTGCAGTCTGGCGATAGTTTCATTCTCCCTCAGCAGGTAGGAGTTGAGGGGCGAGGCCAGGTTGCCGTTGCGCTTGTCAGAGACCATGTCAACAGATCGGAAGCCCCTGTACTTGGCCTGGCTGTCACTGGAGTGAATATTTCCCTCTGGGGACACACCGAAGGACATGAGCACCTCTGAGATCTCCTGAATGAACTCAAGTTTGTTGGGGAACTGGGGCAGATCCTCTGGCAGTTCGATGAAGTGGTTGTCGATGTCCACAAAACACAAGTTAGCCTGAAAGAAGACAAGGAACGAGATAACTGATCATGAAAAACATTTTTAAAAAAAACAAATATATCAAGCCTAATGCACGAAGAAAGTGTAATACTACTATTATCTTTGCGAGTCTAATAACAAGTCCTAATAACATTACAGTTCAACCTCCACATTTACTTGACACGTCTAAAAGCACATTACACTTTCTGCACACACCTGTCTTTGTATAAAATGGGAAGCAAAGAGGACCGGCTCCTAATGAGCTAACTGATGACTGAAAAATCAAACTGACCTTGAAATACCCCTGTTTACTAAGGGCACTGTGTAGGTTAAATATAGAAAGTCCAACACATCTGGAGTAACCAGATACTCCAAAGAAGCTTATAAAGCAGCCACAAGAGGAAAGAGATGAAAAACTGTCCACCACGTCTTGTGTCAGCAGTTCAACAAATGCCTTACCTATGCAGAACGACAATAATAAAGCTGCTTGTTCTGACTGTAAATGAAAACACTGATGAAATACAGCGAGCATGTTTGGGTGCCCAAAGAAATATAAAGACAAGGAAGGATTTATTCACTTAAGTCCAGATCTTGTCACATAGTTTTGCAGCATCAGTGATGACCCAGTAACGGTCGAAAGCAAGCACATGTGCACAGAGGCAAAGGTTGATTTGCAGTCTGTTTTAGCAGTGGGACAAATAGATGTGGGAGGATCCACAGTGCTGTTCACACTCTTCAGTACAGTATAGACTAATATGAAAATCCTACAACAGTGAATTCAGCAGCAATTTGCTACCATTTTAAAGGCAACTTTGCAAATAAACCAAATGAAGATCGCAAACCTCATTAACTGCTCTATTATAAACATTTTCATTTCTCTCATGATCACACTTAAGCTCTCCAAAAATGTACTTAAATTTCTCCTTTCGTTGTCTTTAAAATTCTTAAATTTTGGGGGAAAAAATCTGAACAGGAGGAGAAATTTAACTCTATCTGTCCTGATGTATGTTTTGTCATAGAAACTGCTACTTAAAAAAAATATAAAGAATTTCAAAATAAACCAAAGAAGAGAGTTTTGACCCAGTATGTTAAGACGCTGAGGTGTGTTTGTACCTCCTGTGGTAGCTCTAGCTTGGTGCGGTCATCTTGTCCGTTGGAGTGGAGGCCCATGAGATACGGCACAGGAGCATCCAGGAAGTGGAGGAGGGAGGCGGGCAGAATGGGAACGTACACATGCTGCCACTGGAAGGGGAACATTAAGGCTGTGATGCTCTCTGCCACTGTCATCAGCCTCTGGTAATCTGTTTCACACACATAAAGAAGAGAACTGTGGTGAAGGACAGACTGTAACAATGTTAAAGATGTGCCAGCAGAATGTACAGCACAACATTTTCACCTGATTGGTGGTTTCAACAGCACAACCATCACAATCACCACATGCAAATGCCCATTTAAAGACATGGTAAGTGATAAATTCAAAATTAACTGGACAAGACTAGAGGACTGAAACCCATAGGGCAGAAACATGCTGCTTTACCATTCATAATGTTCATTATTCTACACTATTAAATAGGCATGTAACGTTATGTCGAATTTCGCGGTGTCGCATTAAAATAAATTCTCGATATCGTCGTGGGAATGTCACGGTAGTTCTATAGCTGCGTTCTCCTACAGAGCCGGTAATATGACCGTGTGACTACATTCCCCATAATCCTTTGCATGCAACTGCACGCGCAGGTGAAAGCAGACTCGTGCAGCTCAGCCTCTCAGCCTTTGACTCTGACCCGTACGTGACCGGAGGAAACAGCGAATAAAAGTAAGGAGATTGACTGTTCTTCTCTATTGAATAATAATCTAAAATAATGTATAACAAAGCTTTCATACAGCTTTGCACACACATTACTTTTGGATGGATTACTCGCAAATGCAGGGTCGCACAGAAATGCCACACATATCACATGAAAGCGCAGGACCAGAGCTTTCCTCTCCTCATCTCCTGTTCTAGGTCTCCTTGATGTCAAGATTGTCAACCTGGCGTGAACAAACTGAGTGAATCGTGTGTTTTTGAGTTTTTCTATGACTTCCAGGGAAATGGCTGGGCTTTATTTATTTTGGTTTTCTTTTACACACATCTCTACCCACCTCTCTCTCTCTCTCTCTCTGTCTCTCTGTGTATCTGTGAGTGAGGGATTGTGTGTTATTGAGTTTACATTATTTCTAATTTGTTAATTTTGTTGTTGTTGCAGGGTCTGATTGTTCTAAGTTCTGTATATTTGATAAATATTAAGACTACTCTATCCTCATAATTTGATGTCATTCAGATGACTTTCTAGTAATATTACTACACTACTTTTGTTCAGAGTAGGTTAAAAAATACTGAATGTTTCCATTTTCATATTCTGTCACTATAGTTTTACATGACTTTGTTATGGCACTTTAATGTCTGCCTGCCTAGCAGTAATAGGGGGGAAATGAAAGCACATGTTCAACTGTGTGTTGATTTGTTTATGATACACTTCCAAATGAAAAATAACATGCTGTACAGTGTACATGCACTATTTTTGAATAAAATAGCTATTTTTAACAATAAATTTTCTTTTTTTCCCCTTGTATAAATATCGTGATATATATCGTATCGTGGACTCTTTATCGTGATAATATTGTATCATGAGTTTCTGGTATCGTTACATCCCTACTATTAAAGTACATTTTTGAGACAAATTCCTGACATCAATACAAAGGCAAAAGCACTCTTTGCCGTATTTTATTCCAGTTAAAGTTCTGGACAACACTGCCTTTGTCTGATAAATGTTTATTCCTTCACTTCGGCCATTAAACATCATATGACAGAAGAGTTGTGCAACATGACAGTCTGTTGTTTCTGTGTGATCACACTGTTTATGCCTCACCTATTCTGTTGATAGAAATCACCTGCCTCAGTTTCATTGATCGGCTGATGCTAAAACTACAGTGTGACTACAGTTGGGTTCATTTCCAGTTTTGCCGGTCCAGTCCGGTGTACGAGCTTAAACCGGTTTGATTTAATGCAAACCAGCTGAACTGGCATTTGTCATTATGACACATTCTGACAAATTAAAAAGTTGCCTACATCAGCAACCTCTGACAGTGTCACAGCATGAAAGCCAACTTATACTGAATTAGTAATAAGCCTCATGACAATGCGATTAACAAAGCCACTCGTGTCTGACAGGCTGTGGCTCAAGGGTAGAGCGGGTCATCCACCAATTCAATCCCCGGCTCCTTCAGTCTGCGTGTCAAAGCATCCTTGAGCCTTGAGCAAGATACTGAACCCCAAATTGCTCGCAATGGCTGTTGCATCGGTGTGTGACTGTGTTAAAAACTGAGTAGCAGGTGGTACCTTGTATGAACGTGTATGTGAATGGGTGAATGTGACTCATTGTACAAAAGGCACTTTGAGTGGTCGGATGACTACAAAGGCGCTATACAAGTGCAGGTCCATTACCATGAGCAATTTACTACAGAGTGGAGGCTGGTGTTGGCAACATGAAGGAGATCAAATTTCAGTAAAGGTGGGAGGGAGAAAGAGTGGCACGCCACGTTTTTTTTTTTTTTTTACTTGAAAGCTTGATTTTTTGGGGTGACTAGAGAAGATATGACAGAGCCAGTCTCTCGGGAAAACTAAAACTGTGCCAATATGAAAACATTTTGGATTTGAAGCTGACAAAAGAGATGTCTTAACTGGCTGCAAGTGCCGTTTTGAGCTCAACTTTCATCGAAAGCCATGTTTCTATTTATACCTGTCACTCGCTTTGAAGGTGCTGCAATGGATGAAAAACAGCTGATTATTAAGATCTAAATCACTACAAAACCAAAATAAGGTGGCAGCTGGAGGGTTCGCTCAAGATCTGAAAGTTTCTAGTAAATGGCCACGCTGAAAACAAGCTAGGCTACTTGCTATACCATTTGTCATTTTCAGTAAATATCGCAATATAAAACAGTGTTTTCGGTTTCAAAAAATAAACATAGGACGGAGGAAGATAGCAAGTTGATTGCCAGGACTCCTCACCCATGTTTTAAGTGGTTAGATGTCTCTAATCTGATCTTGAGGGCACAGCTGAGAGCTATGTAGTTTGTTCACATGATGTCACAGAAGTGCATATATGACAGATCAATGTGGACAAAGAGCTCTGAAGCTCTTTATGCTACATGATGGACGCTACTTTTCTAATGGGACACAGTGTCATTATGTTCTACTCAAGAGTAGCTGCTGATACCTAGTAAAATTTGGTTAACCAGTCCGGTTCAGTGTTTGGTTTAATATAAATCTGGTTTGAACATTTTCACACCGGCCCAACCCTAAACATGACTGGAATTCTGAAGCCACAGAAGCAGTGCAGCAGCTGTTTTCTGCAGGATTCAGTACTGAGGACACAGTGTGCAGACAAAGTGAACAAACATGACATGACAAAGGAAAAACCCAACCCTACTACAGTGTTAAGTCTTTGTCTGGTTGTCTCTGTTATTCTCCACTCTGTGAATATGGGAGTGGAGTGGAGATCAATGACTAACCTTAAAGGAATTGGCTGTAATGAGTCTCAAGCTGTGTCCAAATTTAGGGAGGGAATCTTCTGATAAAGACTCAAATGTGTCAGGACAGTTTTAAATTATTTACAGCCTTTGGTGTCTCTGAGGCTAGATTTCCTTCTCAAATGAGACGATATCTGAGGAAGAAGTCCTATGAAGGACCTCTATGGCCTGCATCCTTTGGAGGATCCAGACTCTGAGCATTGACACAGCCACAGTCAGCTGACCCTCTGGCTGATGTTAAATTCCTTTGTCATGACTCCACACTGCAACACTCCTTCATGCTCAGGGTTGGTATACACGCTGCAAATATGTGTCCAGTCCTCCTCATCTGCATTCCTGCTCTATCCTGTTGACACCTACTGTACATTCAGCAGCAGCTCTGCCTCTCCTCTTATGGTGCCAAAACAAATGCCATTCCTTCATTTGGTCATGTGCTGGTCCATGAGAAGAGACTCTCATCCCCAGCCTGGGCCTCCTCCTCAGCCCCCCCCCTCCTTCTCTGCAGGCCTGCTTCTCCCAGGATGGGGACAAGAATACTAACACCACCCGTCTGCTCGGAAACTAGGCCACCATAACAAGACTAACAAGAAGCCACTTTAACTCAGGTCATAAAGGGTCAAGTGCGGTTGCGTATATGCACAGATGCATGCTAAGAACATTTTATAAATGTCGACACTGAGAACTGGTAGCAGATTGGACTTGAAGTGATGCTTGAACTGTTCAGTTTACATACAGAGTGCAAAACGATGCAGCACAGCAGGCTAAAAATACACTGAAGAAGTGAAACTGCTGCAGTTTTCGTTCTGTTCCTCTAATGAAACAACTTACTTGACAACTGTATTCTGTGTTCTCTTTATTAGCCTCGGTTTGTACTATGGCAATAACCAAGGCTACCTCCTGATTTTGATCAATTCATTTTTTAATTTGGTCAGAAGTTAATGGAAAGCAAACCATTGATGTATTCTGTGGTCACTGCAGAGACTTAGTCGTAACAACTCTGACTAGTCCTGCTGTTTGTTCATTTCATACATTAGGAGTCTGAGCCAGGGATGCAAATAATGGTTAATGTTTTGATATAGATTAATCATTTGAGTAATTTTTTGAGAAAAAAAATAGTCAAATTCTCTGATTCTAGCTTCTTAAATGTAAACATTTTCTGGTTTCTTTACTCCTCTATGTCAGGAGACTGAACATCGTTGAGTTGATGACATAACCTAATCCTGGCCTTTGGAAAACATTGATCAGCCTTTTTTTCCTACCATTTTCATTTCATGCGCTAAACAACTAATGGCGAAATCGAGAACATTATTGTTGCGTGAATAATGTCCTGAGCTAAAAAGGTACAGTTTGATCGTCTGTGCATGGCTGAAAGACAAGCTTGATTCTGTATCTCAAAGCCAAGGCCGAACACACTGTGCTGACAGACGTCCAGCTTCAAATTTATGCTTTTAAACTTTAAGCTTTAAATTTCAGATGCAGCATCTCCGTGGCTCAAATGTGCGTTGTGTAACTGCAACGTCCTCCCTCTCCTCTCATCCATCCTGTCATTCTTGACTGCATAAATCACATAAAGAAAGACTCATATAATTACAACAAATAATGGCTTAATTGTAGTGTGTCACAAATGATTGACACATGATGAGCTTCTTGTTCGATAAGGATGGGAGAAGCAGCAGACAGTCTTTGAAGATCTTTTCTTTTATGGCTTCACGGAAGAAACGCTGGCCTTTTCTTTATTTATTTTAAAGCAGACTTATGAATTCCGGTGCTATTTATAGCACATAACACACACAGTTGTCTCCTTATTTGCAGAGCATCCCTCTCCTCCTCCGTGTGTGTGTGTGTGTGTGTGTGTGTGTGTGTGTGTGTGTTGAAGTGGGGAGTCTTTTCCCAACAACCACTCATTTCTTCTCAGTGGAAGATTGCCAGGGCTTAACTCTACACAACACCCTTCACACATTCTGCAGTGATGAGCCTCATGGGGGGGTGGAAAAAAAGAGGCATGATGTCACTTCCAACCAATAATAATCACCCTGCATCACTGCCATCCTCCCTGTCTCCAGGTTGCCTAGCAACACCACAGCTTTCCCCCCTTAAGAGCCCCCCCCCCCCGGCCCCTGGCGTTTTGTAAACCATTTGCCTTCTCTTGCCATTGTAATGGATCCAATCACCACACCAGACCAAGCACTCTTAAATGATTTCCTTGTTTCTCCTCACACACACACACACACACACACACAGTCTCTGAAACAGCGAGCAATGACATGAATGCCACCTTTGCTAAAATTCTATTCTACTAGCAAATTATAGCTGGGATAAGTGAATCTTTACTGAGCAGTTACCACTGATAAACACATAAATGCAAACAGATATCAAGCCGTCTGGATTTCGGGACTCCCAAAGGGTTCCTCTTTAAATCAAGCTCCCATAAAATTAAGTAGCTGATTGTCAGACTCTTGCTGTGTGTTTTGTGTAAAGGATGAATCACAAAGGACAGCCAAAAAAGGCCTACATAGCCCAGCAACTCAAATGTGCACACAAGACGAACCTCACACACAAACACACACATTTACATGTGCGTCTTGGGAGCAGGAGCTTCCTGTGATGGGTGAGGGGGTCCAACATTTACACAAGCTGGTACTCACACTGCATCACTTTAATGGAAACACTCAACAGGTTATGTAAGCTTTTGGATAATACTTCCACCATGCATATCAAACATGTCTTGTAGTCTTGTAGCCAAGTGGAACTGACGCTGTGGGAAAGTTGGTCCGGACGTGTGTATATATATATATGTATATTTATATAAATAGGCCATTTAAGACTACACTGAGTTATGGTGTTTATTTTGAGCCGTGGTGAATTACTGAATTACATAATGAACTCAAAGAATTAAAGTAACCAGGAAATTTAAAGAAAAATGTTCAGCAAGGATCAAAAAGGTCATCCCTCTTTAAGACCATCTGAGGTTTTCTAGTCTCGTGTCATGACACTGATATGTCTCTAAGCTGCAGACCCATCTCTTGAGATTGCCTTAAACAGAATCACGACCTCATAATGTCAAAGCACAGCTGTTACATATAATGCATGAATTTCCCGTGCTTCGTAAAACGTATACAGTGGTCATGAAGTACGTCCATAGTACTATACAGAATTTAAATGCAAGCCTGATATCTTGTCTATTTGTTTTAAAAAACATGTAATGTGAGCAAGATGCAAAGGTACTTGAAATCAATGCACCCTAATGGGACAGGATGCTAAAGGTCACATGAAAACATTGAGTGTAACAGTAGCAGGACGGCTACTTACGCTGTGAGTAGAGCAGTATCTGCATCTCGAGGAGGGCACAGGTGAACAGCTGAAGAACGTTCTCCATCCCCAACAGATTAATCATTTCGCCAATGGAAAAGTCAAAAAGAGGCAGCTCACATGTGCTCGGCCTCTGGCACACCACAGGCCCGTACACGCCTGAGAACTTGAGGGAACGCCCGGCGGGTGGCAGGGGCACCTCATAGAGGATGTTGTAGATGAAGCTCTCCAGTGGGAGGGGCGGGGGCTGTGGGGACGAGACAGCCTGGTGAAGCTGCTGCAGCACCTTCCTGCAGGCCTGAGGGAAGGCCATGGGCGTTATCAGGCAGATGCACTTTGACACGTACAGCGTGTCGCGACTGATGTCGTATGAGTTAAAGCGCTGCAAGCGGGAGATGGCGGGCGCAGCGTGGAGCATGGGACGAGGCTGGGAGTTTTGGTGCCGCTGGTCCTCAGGTCCCGGTGGCGAGGTGGGAGTGTGCAAGATGTCGTACTGCTCTGCGTTGTGCATGTGGTAAAGAGTCTGCATGGCACTGCAGATCTGCTTACTGGTCACTTCCTCGAAGAAGGTGAGGGCAAAGCCATAGGTCCGAGAGCCATCCTCTCTGGTGATGATAAACGAGTGGAACTGAGGCTCTCGGGAATCGACCTGTGTCCTGAATGACAGACCCTTCGGCATACAGAGCTGTAAAAGGACAGTCAGAGGAGGCATCAGAGGGTTGAAGAAAAGGAAATATGAGGGAACATCAGACTTAATCAAAACCTAATAGCCAGGGATATTTTACACGATTTTCTGTCTAAATTAAAGGCACGGCTGCACAATGGAGCAATCTGTTAAATCTCTGTCTTTCTGAGAGTTAGATGAGACTCTTGTGCACAAAGTACAGAGCTGGAGTTCAAAAGACGATTAACCTAGCTTACCATGAGGACTGAAGCTAGCCTTGACGTTCAAAATTACACCTACCAGCACCTCTACAACTCACTGACATTATTTATCTTGTTTAACAATACCTTAAACAAACCGTATTTAAAAATGACAATGTGAGGTTTTAGAGGGAGTTATGTCATGTAGCTCCAACATGAATAGGCTGTCTCTCTACAGAGTTTAAAATGTAATTACACCACAGCCACGCAACTCCCTCTGAAATCACCACATTGTTTTAAAATAAGGCCCCTTTTCCACTGAACAAAGAAAACCACTAACACCCACAAACATCTGGCTTTTGTGTTTAATTGAAAACAAAACACTAAACAATCCATCTCTGTCCAAGCAGCACTTGAACAAACTTCCAAATTAGTCTGCACCAGGTTTGAGAGAGGGACTTAAAAAGTAAGGGATATAAAAAGACATAACCAATGTAACATTATTGCTGGTCTCCATGCTGCTTTCTACTGTTTACTAACCTGGTCTACTGACAATGGGAAAGTAGTTGGGTTTTCACATATTTAAAAAACGTGCTAATTCTGGTGGAAATGGGGTACTACTGCCCGACTAAAGTGAGCTTGAGATGTGCTGGTAAGTATAATTTTTTACGTTTGGACAAGACTGTTTACAGTCTTGATGCTGAGCTAACTGCCCCCAAACTATAGCTCCATAATCCGACATGAGAGTGGTATCAACCCTCTCGTCTAACTCATGGGGGAAAAAAAGCAGAATTCAAAATGATATAGTATTCCTTTAATGATTCTACGCGGATTAACAAAATCAGTTCCTAATATTTTTCTTGTACACATGTTAGTATTGCATAACAGTCAGACACACTTCAGTGCATCAAACATTAACTTTATCTATGTGGTTTGCATGCATTTGCTGTATCACAAACCAAAGGAAAAATATTCATATTCATTCATTCATGATTTCAACCCCATCTCCCAGCCATCCTGCTATTCTTAAAAGATATGTTAAGGAAATGTTATAATTGTATTGATCATACCATGCCCACTGCATCCTGGTCAAATGGATTCCACTCGACATTGTCTGGATAATGTGCAAGGACTTTGGATTTAAAGGTTCTCCGCAATGGACTCTGCTCAAAATTCTCACCTGAAAGTGAAACAAAACAAAGAGAGAGCGACAAAACAAAAAGGAGACAAACAATTAGCACATGTTCCCAGATGTGCATGAAAGTGCACAAGAACAATTTGATCAGAAGCAGGTTTAAAGTGCCAGGCGCAACTCCGGTGGAAAGAGCAAGTCAGCATATTTGTCTTGAGAGGAGGATTGTATTGCATCATATAAAGCTGTCATCCGCATCCTGCTCTGGACAGCAAACTAAATGAAATATTCAAACAGGAAGCATGTAACACTCCAAAATATGTAATTTGCTTTGTGGATCGTAATGCTTCCTGACAGCTTTAATGGCAATACAAAGGAACACACAAAATAATCAATCATAGAAAGCACAAATTGAGTTGATTTGAACCCAGAGTGAAGCAGAAGTGATGCACACACCAAGGCAGCACTGAAAAGTCATTCAGAGTGTGGGGGGAGAGTAAACATTGACCAAGCAATGCCAGCGCAGGCAGCACTGGGTTTGTGTGTGTGTGTGAGAGAAACAGAGGCGGTGATTGTCAAACATCAGCTCATTGTTCAGCTGCTGCTGAAGGATGTGAGGGAGGAGGGAGGAGGGCAGAAGATAAACCAGGAGGAGAAATCAGGGTGCGCAAAACAGAAAGTCCCCACACCCCAGTGCAGAAAATAACTGAGAAAACTCAGAATTTGAAATAATAAAAAGAGGGCTGCTGAGTAAAAAAAAAAAAAAAGATGTGGTAGGTTAAAGGTTGAAGGGTTAAAGCTGAGCTCAGGTTAAGAGGGGGAGGAGTGTGTGTGGTGGGAGGGTTACCTTCATTTGCCCCCGCCAAATTTCCTCTGGCCCCATCTCTGAATTTAGTAGCCTCTATATACTGGCATAAAGCTACACAACAAATAAAACAAAAATATAATTAAAAGCCTGGTTCTGGATGGGTAGCGCATCACTACTCAGTTTGTGCAAACACATCCTGACAGCTGTGCTCTCAAAGCTCCACTCTGAGAACAAGCTGCACACAGACACAGGACATTATCGTGTCTCTGTCAGGTGGGAATGCTAATGCAAGCCAGCTGGTTGGGTTATGATACAAGGATACAGTGTTTCTGTGTGTTGTAGTTTCCTCTTCTTCCAGAGATCATGCAAATCCATACTGCTCTACTATGGATTATATTCTCAGCACAGAGAGTCTACAGCCATGCTAGCAGCTCTCTGAGGCTCGACTTAGGCTCAGCGGTGCTTGGAGCTAAAGGCTAATGTAAGCATGCTAACATGCTCACAGTGACAATGCTAACATGCTATAATGTTCGCAGTTCCCACACATTTTTTGGACACAATTTCAAAACTTTTCCATTACTTTTTCAAGGACCCATAACAAAATTTAATGACAATTCCCAATGTATAACACGAACATTGCTCCTTACAAAAATAAATAAGTACACTTTAGAAGTAGTAGTAAGGCAACTTTGGGATTGATAATCTGACATTTTAATCAAACTGTCACAGCATTATTTTTCTCTTATTCAAACATATCAGATTCAAACTCTATTCAAACTTAATTTCAGTTGGTGGCATCCATGTAGGGAGAGACGGAACATTGGGATAAAGAAAAGAAACACATATGATGGTAAACAAATGATGCATTGACACATTTTAGAGCTATCTTAGGTCACCAGCTACAAATAAAATGATTTGCTGTTATGTTACATTATGTGGAAGATTCTCCAGAGAAGATTACTGTAACAACTAACTTCATTACACCCAACAGAATTCCATGATTTTTGTTTTTAAAAAACTTTCAAGGATTTCAGTAATGCCTTGCCCTTTCCAGGCCTGGAATACTAGATTGTGAAATTTCATGACTTTCCCTAACCATGGGAACCCTGAATGTTTAGCACGATCACCATCTTAGTTAAGCCTTAGCACACCAACATTTGCTTACTAGCACTAAATTCGTCATTCGTTTCAAGCCCTAACACACCAAGCCGATTGTTGGTCATCAGTCAATTAGTATGTTTACATGTACAGTTAAGTCAAGCTACAGTTATACCTAGACTAGGCCATTTATTGGACTGTCCTTGTCTCAGTATACAAGCACTGGAAAGAAACAATTTCTAGACCAGAGTATGTTCGACTCCACTACAATAGGTGGCGATATGACCCCTTTTAGTTTGTTGGTTTTCCAGTTTTCCGGTTGACCAATTAAGTGACAGTCCAAACAATCAACACAAGTTAGCTACAGTTAGCTAGCAGCAAACTGGTACCATGGTGGACAACTTTACAGCTATGTACATTCCATCTGTCCAAAAATGCATAGCTCTGGTTGTAGATTCCGCCATGTTGTTCTTCTTCTGTTACGAATTTAATGCTATTCGACTTCCTGGTCAAAGCCCAAGGAGGTAACTGTGGAGCATGCGCCAAGCACCTGGGCCAGTTTGGGTTCAATTGACTGTATACATGCAGGAGTAATTCGACTTCCGGTCGCATTATCTGGGTGTGGTGGTCCAGAAATTCGATTTAGTACGATTTCAGTCAGACTAGCATGTTTACATGTATTTTAAAAGTCCGATTTAAGTAGGACAGACACAATAAACTGATCTTCTCTAATGTCATGTAAACCTACTGAATGTTGAGCCGTCAGTGAGCATCTGTCACCCTAGTCGCTGCAGAGTGTCCCACACCGTTGTCCCTTGTTGGCCCCACAAGAAGACACACGGTAAACACCTAAAGTCAAGAGGGAGTGAGACTAAAGCAAACTTGTTACATAAGATAAGATTTTTTTAAGTCATTGAGCTAAAGTAAATCTGCTCCGTTCTTTTAAGATTAGACTGTGTTGTTCATGTGCCAACAGGCTAACTAGCGTCAAAACGGTCTTCCCATTTTGAATGATGAATACAGACTAACACCGTCTGCTGGTACGGAGAGTTATTTCCTCTCACGCAGGTGCAAAACGTGTGTGCTGGTTGGACGTCGGCTATAGTCTTTGCAGTGTGTTCATGTGCAACACATACCAGGTACGGCATATATATAAAGCACAAGTATTTTATGGAGACATTATGTGACCGTTTAATAGATTTCTATCATGTTTGTCCCTGTAATCTGATTTTGACACTGTGGCAGATCTAACATCTGTATCCTATCAGAGTCATGAGGTTTACTGTGTGAATGTCTGCGCTTGTGTTGCAGACTGACTTGCCCTGGAGCTGAGTTGGATTATCTAACATTTGAAATGAAAAACATCCTTTATGCAACCAGGCAATGCTTTTTGCTGTCTCCTCTTCATGCATGACATTTGCCAAGCACAAATGAAAAAAAAAGTCCGGCCGGCAGAAACACACATTCATGCAGCATGTCAAAGCCAAATGTGAGCTGTATGACACACGCCGTCGTCTCTTCTCTAGTTTCAAAGTGAAGGTGCTCTCGGGCTGATGTGGCCTATGTAGTCAGGGGTGAGGAAAATCCATTTTCATTGCACTTATGATATGACTTAATGATGATACACAGAGAGAGAGACAAGAAATGATGACTCTCTTAACTCTCTTCCCTAATGATTACATTAATTCAGTTCGTGGCAGGTGTTTGAACAAGACGCTTCAGTTTAATCTTGGAAAGCATTTACTGAGAATCCTAGTTAAAGCTTAAAGAATTAAGTAGTTTAATCTGCTGGTTACTTTCATATTCAAACTGCCTGCGGGGAAGAAACTACGCAAGGAATGTAAACTTTGACTCCAGCAACCAAAGATAAGTCAGACTGGGAGATTACTAAAATTAGTAGGGATGGGAAAAAGATTATCCAGTTACTTACTATTTCTTTGACACTGTTACTCCACAATGATGGCACCAGTATTAATGTTTAATCACCATATTCAAGGGATATAATTGTTTTATTATTTAAGTGCACAGCTGAACTCCTGTTGTTCGAGAGTGAGAACATGTCAGTTCAGATCCCAAGACGTAAATGTACATCACCAGTAACTAACTAAACACAAGGGGGTTTGTTGATTGTGGAAATCATAATGTAATTATCCTAGCGCATGCTGGACGCTTTCAGGAAACACAGACAAAACATTCTTGTCTAACATGCAAAATAAGGACAGCATAACACAGTGTTACCAAGGCCTATGTCCATATAAATTTACAAAATTATAAGAATAACTTAACAAAAGCCTTCCTTTGTGGTGTCACTCAATTTGACAGGACTGTTGTGGCTGTCTCTCAGAGAACACAAAAGATAGTGACGCTAAGGTTTGTCACCTTTTTTGAGAGGCAACAAACCTCATCATCTGGTACAAGGACAACAATAATGGGTTACTCACAGAAGCGTTATGTGAGGTGTGTGTGGAATAATTTCATCTGGACTCAAAATACAAAATAAAAATAGCTTATGTCAAATAAATGATTATCATATGGTACTACTCAGAACATTTTATTTTTGGGAGGCATTTTTATGCATTTGTTGGAGACTGTAGACAGGAAATGAAGGACAGAAATGCAATCAAAGGTCCACGGCAGGAACCAGAGCAGTCCATAATTTAATGTTAAAAAGAAAAAGGGAACTCAAACAGGAAATTGGATGTTGAAATGACGAATGGATATTGTAAAACTGAAATTGAAACTCTAGAAATGGAAAATGTTGTAAATGCTAAAATCACATCAAAAGCCTAAAGAAGAACTGCACACTGGACAATTAGGGGAAAATGACTATTGGGAAATAATAGCTGAGATATTCCCCTTTTAATTTTAATTCTGGTAAAATGATCTTCCACTGAGGTGTTATACACCCTGACTTTTACAGCTTAGCACCATTCTCCAGGACAAATAAATTACACATATACTTTAACATAGGAAGATAACCCGCCTATCCCTGCTCTCGTGCACAGCCAGCCTCAGGTTCAGTCGGCCAGACCATACAGGTGTTCCTTCTTTCAACCGCCATCTTCATCTAGTAATTAGTGCTAATTACAAGCTAACTGCCTCACCTGGGGAAGACACTCATCAGAATGAGCACCTACAGTGTAAACATTTTTTCCATTTGTCATATTAGCTTCCCAAACAAATGGACTATGATGCCATGAGAGTGTGGACCGGTAGCAGTGGGAGTAGAGCGTCACAGAGTTCTGGCTCCTCGCCGCTTCGCCTCATCCTGTAAGCCAAGGACCACCCACAGCTCTGCACCCCTCCTGTGCTTGCACACCCTCACACCTACTGTAGCGTGGCCCACTAGGCTCAGACATAAAGGGATGTACCTCTCTGACTAGAAGGCTATACTCAAGCACGACTCGACTTGACTGCCCGCAGCAGAATTTGTCGAAGACGCCGCTAACATTCCAAAATAGCTCAGCAGCAAAAACATCAACACTTATTCACCCAGAGGACCCTGCGCTGACAGGACATGATAGCTCACTCACAGCTTAAACTCACAGCCTTCACAGCTTGTGCTCCCAACAGAGACAATACGGGGCTTTCATTTTTTTCAATAAAAGGATAAAATTTCACGAATAGTTTCTCAAATTTTTTTTCTTTTTACTTGTTACAGTGTAGGAAACGTTTCTAAACTGGCACTTACAGAAGTTACAGAAAAGCAGCACACTAACACTGCTGCCTTTCCTCATTCAAATAAGTGGTTAACATCACTTACATGTGAGCAGAGTAGCTGCCAAAAATACCACCATCTAATTTATTGGGTCGCTTAAGGGCAATAATGTGGTTAACGGTCAAGTATGTAGGATGTGGAGGCATCTATTGGCAGAAATGGTAATATAATAGTCATAACTATGTTTCCCTGAGTTTTTAATCACCTAAAAATATGAAGGTCCTCTCCCTGGAGCTCATCATGTCATTTCTACACTAGCCCAAATTAGACAAACCACCACTGACTCTAGATAAGGCCATTTGCATCTACCACCATAGTTCCCCTACACGCTTGACACGTGGGGGAAGTTTCAGTCTTACAACCTCACCGCAAGATGACACTTAATCCTACACAGTGGACTTCTTCATTAGCTGTCAAAGAAAATGTCAATGTGTCAAGGAATTCCTTTAATTCACTTAACATGTTGTAAACCAACATATTATAGCGTTAACCTAAAGTAAATGAACACCTGTACCAACTACTGTAATGGCAGTCTCTGTTCAGTGTGGTAAAATGTCCATTTTTAGCCTTAGTCTCTCAACATTTCTGAATTTAACACCAACACTATAAATATAAACTGCTTATAAGTATAGTTTAGAATATTTTGACTTGTCAAACATGAAAAAAACAGAGGTGTAACTAATAACAGATGGCACGGTTCCATTTCAGTGTCCCAGTAAATCATGCATATGCTTCAACAACTCCAAGGCAATGAAAACTGGCTCACTCAAATGTAATGCATTCATTACGGTATTAAAGGCACCTGTGATTTCCCTACTTGGTCATGTCTACTGTGACGAAGCAAATGGAAAATACAAACACCAGCCAGATCAATATCTACATCAAACACCTAACAGGGAGATGTTATCAGTGAGACATCTTCAACCCTTACACCGCTTTGATGTGACTTTACAGCCTGAAAATTCAGCTCACAAAACATCTGTTAGCAGCCACAGGATTGGACTGCAGAGAAACAGACAAGAATCTGCAGGTTTAACTACTCCGTCATAATGGGAAAGAATGTAAACTGTCACGAGGTCCCATTCTGTGTCCATATTTCCCATTTTGAACTCTTGGTTGGGAATCCTTCGGTGTTCATTGTTCAGGAGGTTTTTAGAGGAAGCTGAAGCACTTTCGCATTATAAATCTGTGCTTCTCCTAAACTGTTCAGCTTGACACAGATGAGCTGCTGGCTCATCAGAGGTTTTTACCAGTCTAGGAGCTTATTTATCTGCAGAGGTCTCCTCCTCTCCAGAACAAACTGACCCGGTGATTTAAACCGTTAAAAACACAGAATTAAGCTTCACATTAAAGAAATCAGTGACGGGCTGCTAACTATGGTGGTCAACGCAAAAACATGAGTGGCCATCTCTAAAGCCAGTGTTTGGTTAGTCCTTTCTGGGCTGCTGTAGAAACATTCAACATGGCGGACTCCTTGGAAGATGACCCGCTCCCTATGTAGATATAAATGGCTCATTCTCAGGTAACGAAAACTCAACAATTCATACATTGAAGTGATTATACACCAAAGACATACATACTTTTTATGATATATTCCATTTCCGCCAATATATTCTCATAAATGCTTCAAACTGGACCTTTAATGATATTCTAAATGTTACTTAACATAGCAACGCTGGACTTTCCACAATGATGTGACAATTCTATAGATTTATATTATGACTGCTACTTTTTAATTATTCCAACTTTGTTTCTAAGAACTAATGATTTGTCCATCATTTTGGCATAGCAAACAAGTCTAAACACTACAGTACCCAGGAGTCTCACACAACGTTGCCACTGAGAAGAAATAAGTCACCTAAAAACTAAAAGTAAAATGATTTAAGATGCAGATTTTACTGTCAGTTTTCTCAGCACTTATATTTTCAGCTTCAATCAATGACATTCTGTCGTTATTTACAGCCTTAGTCTATGCCACTATTTACTACGAGTTAATTTACGGTCAGCTTCTGAGTCTCTAGTAATTTTGCGTGTCAAGATCAAGACACACGCTGCACCCTCAAAGCCCTGTGATATCTGCACTGAATCTTCAAAATATCCTTGATACATTTTCAAGTAGATTTTTTTAAAGACTGACAGGAGACCCTTTACAGGCCTATAAATAAATAACTGAGCGAAAATATGAAAGCCCACATTATGCATTTAAAACCAGCTTTCATGTCAAGCCATTCATGCTCATTTGTTTGCTGAGTAGGGCTGGGGGAAGAGAGGCTGCCTGGGAAATTCAAAAGGATATTTAGCATTTGAATAAGTAGAGCCTGTGTGCGAGTGTACTTGCGTCCCTCAGCTGCCTGTGTTTCCAGTGTCGCCTGTGAGGCTGCAGGGTCATACATATGCTAATCAGGTCCTCCGTGTGCTGCCAAACGCTATGCTCGGAGAAAGTTTTGGTCGTTTCTTTGTGTTTCACTGTACATGAATCACGATTGCATCACAGTGAAAATGAGAAATATACTGAGGCTCTGTTACATCACTAGAGATAAAACTGCCAGAGAGGGTTTGATTTAGCTCATTTCATTCATGGCACCAAGTGTCCATCAACAGGTTTGTCAGCAAAGTTTGAGGCATTCTTTTAATTAATTCAAAATGTTTAAAACATTAGCTCGTTAGCATGAACTCATATAATTTCTGAATACTGATCGGTCATCTGCTCAGTAATTACAATAATTGCTACGTGAGTAAGGATCCTATGTGAAAATTCTTGGTAGCTGTTGTTTTGATAAGGCCTCTTCATGATCTCATGACATTAGTTGTTTAATGATGCTCAAAACTGTCTTTCAGTTACAGCTGAAGGAAGCATTTGTTTAGAAATAAGTTATAACTTAGTACAATATTTACGATATGAAGGATTATTTTCATGATTGAAATTATGTTTTTTTTATAAAATAAATAAATAACATACTACTACTACTACTACTACTACTACTACTACTAATAATAATAATAACTAACATAATATAATAAATAACAAAATAAATGAATTGTTTTCACTATAAAATTACTGCCACAACACTGCCATGACTTCAAATATCTTGTTTTGGATGACCAACAATCTGAAACCAAAATATTTTTTACTTTACTAGCATATATAATAAAGACAAGCAGCAAATCCTCAACTTCGAGTATCTGGAACCAGAGTGTTTTGCATTTTTGCTTGAGAAATTACCCAAATTACTGATTGCCAATTAATTTTCTGTCAACTGACTAATAATTCAACAGAATTTTTCAGTGCTACTATTTAAGTATTTTTTAAAAAAGGTTGAAAAAGCATCCACTCTTAGTGTTATCTTCAAATTCAGCACTTATATTGGTAACCTTACACATGTTTACAGTTTTGTTTGCTGTAGATTTTCCCAGCATTTGCATTTCCTACTAATCTACTCACACATGAAAGATATCTGAAACATCCCCCAGTTACTGAACACACACAATATTTTGATGTCATTGTGAAAAAAAGGATTTGAACTTTCTTTAAAGACCCAAACCAAGATTAGAATCTCACACAATGAGACACTTTAATGTTTCAAACAGTGGGCCCAAATGAGTTGTTTTAAAATGCAAAACAACTTCTAAGCAAACCTATAGCAGACATTTAGCTGACATTATCACATGTAACCTGTAACAGTGGAACTTCCTCACCATTTCCTCTCTTCAACTTAAACTGAAAGCCCACGAGGGCAAGCCCCTGAACTCCTTCTGCAGTAAACAGCAGCAAGATGCAGTAAGTAGAGCAGTGTCAGTGATGTTTGACCACAGAGCCCCAGTTTGCACTCCCGTGCAAGCATTCAACTGGTTAACTTCTTGTCTAGTAAGAGGGACCTCAAAAAACCCTGACAACACACACTCAGTGGCAGATGACAAAAACAAAAAACATGTTTTTACAGCCATTTGAAAATTGGAAAGGTAATTTAAGAACATAATAATACAGCTACTGTAACCCAGATATTTTTAAAGGCGAGCGGGGAAGCCTATCAATGGGACATTAGCGACATAAAAATTTTAGGAAAAAAAAGGTCTATATTTATTTGTCTTTATGCATTTCAAAAATACATGTGGTTTTCACACAGCTGACAATTTAATCAGCTGTCATATCAGATGACACAAAACAAGAAGTCACGTTCTTCATTTTGTTGCTTCTTGAAAGCACCAAACCAAATTTTGAAGAACGATAATCATACAACAGTGTTTTCTCTGATGCAAGGTTGACATATGTCTTCACTCTCTTTAACGTCTTTGAAAAGCCTTAGTGTTCTTGATATGGCCTTAGTTTGGTCACTTACATCTACCTGTGCCCATTTCTTTTCCAAATTTAAAACAAAATTGTGCATGTTTCTGAACTTTTAATTTTGTGCATTTCAAGTAAATCTTAACTCAACTTGTAAACAGGAACTTAAATTAAAGGAAGTAAAAAAAATAGGAAGTACAGAGACTTTGAAAACTAAAGGGATTTTTGGTTAAGTCATTGCTTTAAAGAGGAAAAAACTTTCTTTTTGAAACAACAACAACTCTGCAGGCCTCTCACTGACTGCTGAGTCACGATAAATCACACAGAAAATGAAGAAATAGACTCTTTTCTATGAATCACGGGGTTTTGGACAGCTGGCATACAGAAACCTTTTTTTCCCTGACGAGACTATAAATCATTAAAAATGGCTGAACTAGTTGAACTGTTGTCTGAAGCCATAGAGTACAGACGCAGTGACCTATTCAACAACAGCTTATAGCCTACACCTCAACGCAGATACTCACAGCAGGCTTAAGGCTAGTTCATGTTAGCAGCTTTGCATTTGGATAGTTTGCCTGCCTGAAGCATCTCGACTGCAAACATGAGCGAGTATTTTGTGATTCTTCTTAATGTAAGACACATATCATTTGAATGTAAATGCATTGACTAGTATCTAATTGAGTTGAAAATATGTGACGCCTTTAAATGTAGTCGACCTGTTCGCTCCCTCTGACATTTAAGAGTTCCCCGATGATATTAGTCAGCTGGGGTGTTGCTGCGGGAAACCCTGACATTATTTGGTATGTGAAATGTTGGAGCTGCCCGACATTTACATAAACTCCAAAATGACACAAATCTCCTCTGACAAAGGTGTAAACGCTATTATTTGGCAACGCAGCTCCCATCTCCACTGATGTCTTGGCTCTGCCACGACTCCCAAAGGAGACAAAGACTCAAGAGTAATAATAATTACATCATTTTTTCCACGGTGGAAGCACCTTGAGGGCGAGCTATATCAGCAGCATGACCTCGGAAAGAGATAAATAAATACATTTCAGTCACAAAAGCCTTCAATCACACTGGTAAAAGGTGTGAACATTCAAGATAAAATGTGAATTTTCTTTCATGTGACAAACAAGGAAAGTAACAGGATTTTTTTTTTTTTTTTGGGGCAAAGTTGTTTTTGGAGACAGACAAAATGGATGTGCATGTCTTTGTTAGGACCTGCTCTTTTGAGATGAAATATGCAGTTATGGTAACACATCCTGTCACGTGCCTTTTGTCAGTTGTCATGGCTACCCAACCAGCTTCACAGAGTGACTCTGTTCATGTTTGGGATTAGCTTGTCACTTTACTGCAGCTTGGTATGTTGCATCTTGGATTCAGTGTCTTAACAATTTCTCACAAGATGGTAAATCCATGTGTTGCCTCCAGATGTGTCTTCCAACATGATGGGAACACGAAGCAATGACAAAGTTTGGAAGAACTAGTATTCCCAACTGTGTAGGCTAACTGTCAGATCTTAAGTCCCTAATGTCCATGTAGCCTTTCCATCAGAAATTTCAAGTTAATTGAGTCATCACAATCATTAAACAGAGAAGATATTTTATCATGTGTAATATCTGACTGGTAGGGGTGGCTCATATGGATATAATCCCGATCATAATGTATGTAATTTTATATCAATATATATCATGGTATAGTAAATCTTCTGGAAAATCAACCAGTTTAATGGCTGTTTTGTGTAATGAAGTGAAATAAACACCTGGAAAGATAAGAACGGGTATCACTTTGATGTGAGGATCATACCCACAATGGCCTAATAAACCCAGATATATCAAAAGGGATAAGTACCACAGTATTGCCAGTCATAAAAACAGGCAATAGACAAAACACATTATCTCATGATACATCTACTGCCCTCCCCGACTAGCTGATGCTAAAATGTATTATCATTTATGAACAAATATACATTCATAAAGTCAGCTGACCAGGAATGCAGTATGAAAGAAAAACAGCACTGTTGCAGTGTTGTAATATCCCACAGCTCATGCCCAGGGACCCTCAGGCCACAGGTCCACATGCAGATATATTGGCAGATGCTCTCTCTTTTCTTTGCATCATGCTCATGCAGGTAAAATGATCACAGAAAGGGTCAAAGCTCCAAGATCAAACAGGACCCAGGTGTGTCACAGCCCATTGTGCTCATATTAGATGTTTTAGCTGTTTCTATAATTGTTTGTGAAGGGAAGGGTGTGCCCTCTAAGGAGGTTACTTGAGGAGGATGGCTGCATGCACAATGTGGATCTCTGGTGGATGCTGAGGATGTCAGGGGTCGAAGGGTGGGGTGGGGGTCGCATGGTACATTTAAACCCTAGGGAATATGTTAATCTGGCCATGTGTGTTGCTACCTTGATACCCGATCCCATCTAAATGCCCCGCTGACAGCTAGAAGCCACTGTGACAACAGCCTCAATTGTAATAACATTATATCGACATCAATATCACACCATCAACCAGCACCAAAGTCTGGAATAACTGCAAGAAAATGTTGTTGACATTAGATATGTATTACTGCGCAGCACCAACATCAAATCATTTTGATGTATATACGGATATGAAAATCAGGTGGGGATTTATCGACAACCTTCGAATTAAAATTCATGCCAGAGCGTTAAAGAGACACAACAAGCCAATAATCCTCTCGCTTGTCATCGAGCAGTACAGACAAACAGGCTGAGAGGAGATAAACTAGGCCTGACGTTATGTCCGCTGTGTATTAATCTTAACAACATATTTTAAACGTTACACGAATAAATGAACGACCGACACATTAAGACAGAGTAAAGGCAAAATAATACCGCTGACATAATGTATAACACCCCTGTTTTCCTTCCTTATTTGCTACAGCATCAGCCCGACATTTACCCCAATGGCTAATGTGCTTACCGGACAGTTCGTCGGGTTCCAGCCCGCTTTCGGTGTCGAGTCCGCAGATCACAAAATAATCTGCGAACCGGCAGGAACCGGAGCTGAAGCCGGTGGTCATTTTGAGACTGGTCCGGTGGTACCCTTATCCCCCCAACAGGGAGCATATTAAAGGAACTCGGAGAAGTGATTTCTCTCTGCCATCACGGATGCTAACGTTACGTTACTGCGAAGCTCGAAAATCAGTACCGATACTAAGCTAACCTGTTCTGCTAACACCATGGCTAACACCAACGGTTATGCTACATCCTGTTGCGACCCTTCACAATAAAACGTCCTCTCCGTAAACAAGAAAAATAAATAAATACGTGTTTTGTACGTCTGTACGTAGCTTTTCAAAAACTGCCCAAAAATAATAAGGGGGGTAATATAATATATAATATGTATATATATATATATATATATATATATATATATATATATATATATGTATATATATAGATATATAGATATATATAGATATAGATATAGATAGATAGATAGATAGATAGATAGATACAGATATAGCTATATAGATATAGATATATACATTAAGTAAGTTAAGTATGTAAAAAATATAAAAATAAAATATGTATAATGTGCTGAATATGTTGTGTGTAAAATATTCAAAAAACATTTGTGCTTTATGCTACAATACAGTTATAAAACTAGTATGTTAAGTGTGAAATATAAAAATACGTATGTAATGCAAAAATGTACAACACAATAAGTAGGATTAAGAATAAGAAATATATACAATATGTGTAACTAGTAGTAATTTAAAGAAAGGAGAAAACAACTACAGACCTGCATATTTTAAGTTTCATTGTGTACTGACTTCGTTTTTCCTTTTTTATTAGAGCACACGTGATATGTTAAAAAAAAAGGCCTCTAACTTAGTGTTTATATCCATATAGGGTATTTAACCCTGTCTTAATTATTTAATCCAATATTAGCTGTTGAGACCAATTATTGTTTTATTTCGATGTAAATTTTCATTACTTCCGGTTTCTCTCTCACTCTCTCTGGCTTTACACATCATTAGAAAACAAGAGAAGGGTATTATGCAGTCCTGCAGACCTCTCACTTCACTTCACGTTACACCCACTTCACAAGTCACGACCACTTAAATACGCGACACGCCCAGTTCAACACAAGATAAAAATATATTGACTAAGGGCGGGGGGGAATTAACATCCAGGGGGTCCGCTTCCAACCCTGTATCAAGTTCTTTTTATACATCTGATGTGATCCCATGGCAGGATGGTCTCTAGTTTGGGTTTGGTTACAATAGGTCTAATCTATAAATTGTATAAACAAAGGTTGTAGCTACTGTGAAGTCATCCATTGGTTTGTGAACTACCATTGTGCTGTCCTTCAGCACAGCCAGGCCTGATCCCTGTTAATACAACTGCTCATGCCTGGCCTTCAGCAGCACCTCCAGTTGGTAGATTGTCATCAGCCCCTAGGATGACCTCACCATATCCTGATTACTTCCTCAGACCAGTGCACTCAGTGAGCCCTGGGCCCCTCAATCCACAGCGTGTTGTATCTCAGCAAGCAGCGCAGAAAGACATGACACATGTGCAGCCGTACCTGCCGGCAAGCTCTCAAAGCTTTCCTGATCGAGCCCAGTCTCCACATGCACAAGTGGCTTTTACTCGTGGTTTCCAACCATGGGTCCCACCAGTCCAACTACAGGCAGTACGTAAGCCTCAGTATGTGCAACCTCAGCCGGCGCCACCTGCACTCCAACAGCCTCAGTATGTGCCACCTCAGCCAGTGCCACCTGCACAGTAACAGCCCCAGTATGTGCCACTTCAGCCAGCACCACGTCCACAACAACAGCCTCAGTATGTGCCACCTCAGCCTGCGCCACCTGTACTACAACCCCCGGTTCCGCAGTATGGTCCATTACCAGCACATGATGGATAATCACATGCTCCTCAGCCACCTACTCTTGTAGGTCCAAACCCTAACATGTTAGAAATGATGGTCGCATCTTCCTATGGCATCCCTAAACCTAAACCTAAACCTATAGTTTTTTTAGCTCAGGAAAAGACAGTGATTTTGCCCTTCTGAAGAAAGGACTGGACACTTTTCTTAGACCTCACAGTCATTTGTCAGAAGACTACAAATATCAGATCTTGTTAGATCATTTGAGGTTTCCCAGTGCATTCCAAGTAGCTAAAAGATACATGACCCTACGCGTTATACCAGTGCCATGCGGGCTCTTGAGCAGAAGTACAGACAGCCCAGGCAGTTAGTACAAAGTGAGCTTAGTCCCATCCTGCACGCACCACCCATAAAAGCAGGTGATGCTCAAGCCGTTGAAGACTTCACCCTGGCTGTTGCCAGTGGGGATGCTTACCACTATGGAAACCAAACTTCACTGTGGTTCCCACGTAGACAAACTACTCGCTAAACTTCCACCGAGCTATTGTGATAGCTTTGCTGAGTACTGTCTCAACTGAGGTATCATTCTAACTGGATCCAATCAAACCTACATTCTCTTTGACCTGGCTGAGGGGTAAGAGTGGAAGTCCCAAGCCATACAGGTGTCCAGGCAGACCACAGAATTGTACACCCCAGACAAGCCATACTTTGACTGGAAGGATCCAAAGCCACCTGAAACCAAACACAAGAGCAAGTCTACTTCCATTTATGATGGGCCAGACCAAGCTACATCACAACAGCCCGCCAGTGTTCAAAGTGCAGCTCCTAAATCCATTGCCACAACCACAAAGCGAGAACGGTTTAAGCGCTACTTTCTGTGAAGGGACAGAGCATTACCTAAGCGGATGTAGTGACTTTGCCAAGCTAGACATCACTGCTGTGTGCTGCCTAGAACAGAGAGAATAGCAAGTGCTGGATTTGTGGGCGGAAGCACTCTGCTCACCACTGAACATTAAAGAAAACCTGCAGTACTTGTGGAGAACAACTCCTTGTATTGCCTTGCCAAGGCCAGAGAGCAGAAGCCCAATATCCTTACTGTCAGTACTGCATCCAGCGTGATTGATGTCGATCATTCTCATTACTCTGACAGAGTGATGCTTAAGGTTGTTCGAGTTAAACTTCATAACTGGAAGAGAACCATGGACACCTTCACGGTACTGGATGATGGTTCCAAGAGGATGATTATACTTCCTGTAGCAGTCAAGTTCCTCAGCCTTGAGAAGACAAAGGGCCCATCCCAATACCCCCCTTAGCCCTACCCCTTGGCCCTACCCTTAGATTGGCACGTTCCCACGAGGGGTAGGAGTGTCCCAATTCCTTTTTGCATGTAGGGGTAGGGGGCATAACGAGGGGTAGTGGGTATGAAACTAGCCCTTCGGAGTGAGGGATTTCAGATGCTGACTTGCCAGCAAGGGGTAGACGTTGCCACGGCTACCACCGTGCAAGAGACAGGGAAAAAAGTTCATACATCTAGTATAATTTCGCAAATAAACATGAAACTTTTGTAAAAACGTTTTCGAATAACTATGTATTTGTGTAGAGAATGGGATCGGGATGTCCTACAGCTACATGGCGGGAGCATATCTTTGGAGGTGTCCACAGCCCAGTCAAAGGTGGAAAATAGGATATTAAATGCCTTTACTGCTGACCAATTGACATTAACCGAACAATCCTGCCCCACAGAACTTCTCAAGAAGAGATACTGCCATCTTCATGGACTTGCCCTCAAGGCTTTCAGCCAGTTGAAGCCGATGATCCTGATAGGGTCCAAACACCCTCACCTCATCACCTCTGTTGGTCCTGTACTCCACAGCCTACCATGGGAGCCAGTGGCTGGCCACACAGAATTAGGTTGGGTACTTCAAGGGTCTGCCAGTATTCTACCACAACAAGCAGATGAAAGTGTTTGGGTTTTTCTTCCTTCATCACTTGGACTCTAGACTTCTACAAGAATGTAGAAAGGCTGTGGCAGCTAGACATCCTACCCTTCAGGAACAAGAAGGAGGTGACATGCTCAAAGGAAGACCAACAGGCCATGGATATGCTGAAGTCAAGGACCATTCATGTACCAATATGGAGTTCAGCGATACGCTACCCTGCTGTTGAGGAAAGAGTTTACTTGCCTTCATGTACCCCGAAAGGCAGTCATGGCTCTTCTTAGAGGACCAAGGTCGCACTGATACACATAACCAAGAGATCCACAACTGTGGGAGACAGTCTCCTGCTCTGGTTTTGACACAATCTCCTGCCCTGATGCTGGCTGGGAGACAGTCTCCTGGCCCAATGTTGGCTGAGACAGAATCTCCTCCCCTGATGTTTCCTGGGACACAATCTCCTTCCCCGATGTTTCCTGGGACGCAATCTCCTGCCCTGATGTTTCCTGGGACCCAGTCTCCTGCCCCGATGTTTCCTGGGACACAATCTCCTGCCACAATGTTTCCTGGGACATGATCTCCTGCCCCAGTATTTCCTGGGAGATAGTCTCCTGCTCTGATGCTGGCTCAGAGACAATCTCCTGCCCCGATTGTGGCCGGATTCTTGCTGGGAAATAATCTCTTGCCCTGATTCTGGCTGGGAGACAGTCTCCTGCCCTGATGTTAGCTCAGAGACAATCTCCTGCCATGATTCTGGCTGGGAGACAATCTCCTGTCCTGATGTTGGCTCAGAGGCAATCTCCTGCCCCGATGCTGCCTCAGAGACAATGTCTGGCCCTGATGCTGACTCAGAGACAATACCCTGCCCTGATTCTGGCTGGGAGACAATCTCCTGCTCTGATGTCATCTCAGAGACAATCTCCTGCCCTGATGTTGGCTCAGAGATAGTCTCCTGCCCTGGTTCTGGCTGGGAGACAATCTCCTGCCCCGATGTTGGCTGGGACATAATCTTCTGCCCTGATGCTGGCCTAGACAGTATCTTTTTCTCTGCTGCTGGTTGGGGTAACTTTTTTTGCTCCATTGCTGGCCGAGGCAGTGTTTTAATCCTTTTCACTGTCAGGTTCTCAGCGACTTTTTGCTCTTTAGCGGCCACAACCTTCATTTTCCTCTATGCCATGGCTTTCTTTGTTTTTTCTGGGACCACTTTAGGCTGTGGAGCAGGAATTTCCTATCACGACGACATTGCTTTTCAACTTCTTTTTCCCTTTATTTTGATTTGTTTTTGTTGTCACAATCTTTGTTTGCACTGTTGGCGAGAGCGGTACCTTTTTCTCTGCTGCCAGTTGGGGTAGCATCTTCTGCGTCATTGCTGGCTGAGACAGTGTTTTAATATTTTTCACTGTCTGGGCGTCAGTAACCTTTTGTTCTCTAGTGGACACAACCTGAGTTTCCTTCTTTGCCACAGCTAACTGTGCTTTTTCTGGGGCCACTTTAGGTTGTGGAGCATGTATGGTGTCCCAGGAATTTCCTATCACGACGACGTTGCCTTTCAACTTGTTTCGACCTTTCTTATTTTGATTTGTTTTTGTCGTTGCAATCTTTGTTGACACTGTTGGCGAGGGCAGTACTTCTTTCACTGCAGCTGGCTTGGTCATGGGTACCTGTGGTTTGACAAGCTCCTGGCAGTCAGTCAGATTTTGCCGTTGATTGTTGTTGTTGATTTTACTGTCAGTCGCATTTGATTTCAACCAGGGGTTCACTGGCTGAGGCTCTTCCTTCTTCTCTGCTACTGGCTGGTGCAGAAAGTTCTGCTCTGCTGCTGGCTGAGGCACTATGTTGTGTGCAAATGCTGTCTGGGGCAGTAAGTTATGTGTCATTGCTGCCTGGTGCAGTATCCAATTCACTGCTGCTGGCTGGAGCAGAAAGTTCTGCCCTGCTGCTTGCTGGGGCAGAAAGTTATGCCCTGCTGCTAGCTGAGGCAGTAGGTTTTGGCCCATTGCTGGCTGAGGCAGTATGTTCTGTCTCATTGCTGGCTGCGCCACAGCTACATGTAGTTCCACAGGTGCCACAGCCCTTGGTTGTTTGGGGGCTAAAATCGGTGGTTTACTCTGGGCCACGTCAGGCTGTGGTTTCTTGACCCGTGCAATGTGGGCAGCAGGTCCTCTGCGCCAGGTTCTGCCAGTAAAGACGATTGCGTTTGTTTTGTTTTGTGCCAGATGTTTCCATTTTAAAACCGTTTGATTAGGGGGGAGTACGTTTGTGTCTCGAAACTGTGTTTGTCTCCAGTTGTATTTCACCTCTGTTTATGAGGTTAGTCTTTCGTACTTTGTCCAAAAGTTTTGTGCAGAAAACTCTAAAGTCTGCCGTCACTGAAAAATTATCTAGCTTACACTTCCGGGTCAGCTTCGACAGCTGCGATTGTTTTGTATTGCGGAGGTATGTGAAATATGCAACTTTGTTTATTTCTGTTGTCATTTTTCAGCCGTAACTGTAACGTTTAAGATTTAAAGTTAAACACGGTGGTCCGACCTGTCTGACGTTTCTGCTAGATAGAAGTTTACTTGTAATGAAATAGGCTACAGCACGAATAAAACAGCCTTTCCCTGTCTTCCACAGTACCAGACGTCTTATGACATGTCTTCACTGGTGTCCTGCTAAACTTCTTATACATCACTGGGTGCTGAGAGGTAGCGGACACAATGTTTTCCATTAGACATCATGTATATGTACAGCTTGTGAAAGATGATAACTAAAGGTACATGCAGTACTTAACCTCACAGGCCACTGCTCAGCAGGTGTTACAATATCACCACCTGGTGGCACCAAACCTCCACTCACCCTCTGTCAGACTTGATACGTACAGTGTACAGTCATGGGCGGTTTATGAAACAATGGGCCCCTGGGCAGAGACATGCAAAAGGCCCCACCACCTCTGCTACATAGTTAATTTGAGTGATGTTTTGCAGGTGAAGGCCAGGGGGCTCCTGACACTTTGGGCCCCTGGGTCTGTACGCAGTGGGCCTGTTCAGTAATCCATCCATGTGTACAGTGTATGATAACATTATTTCATGGTAACCCATCCACCAAATTTCCATCCCAGCTATCATTAGGCTACTTATTAATTGCTGTTCAAGCCCTGAGCACCTCTTCCCCTGGATGTGGCGGTTTGCTCACCATTATAGCAGCTTCTTTCCCTCAGTCCCAACAAAACTACCAGGTAACATAACACAACTAACATTTGTAATAAAACACACAAGAGGATGGAGACTGGTTATCAGGGTGGACAAACCCCCTCCTCTGGGTCTGGGCGTTGTCCACCACTGTAACCAGCCTACACTTCACCATTGGCAACAGTACACTTGCTTTTGCCTGTTTGCCCATCAGTTTCAGCCTGTGCTCTGCTCCCTGATTATTTGATACTGTGTTATTTTGTTCTGATGTACTTAGTTGTTTTGTGTTTTTATTGTATTTCTTTTTTTTTTTTTTACTTTATGTAATCTCCTTTCTTAACTGTCTATATGTCTTTACACCTGTCTTCACTTACTCTGTTATCACTGCATTACACAATAAAAAAAAACATGAATTACAAAAACATTTTCTACTATTTCATCTTGATTTTGCATGTCATTAGGACATTTATTTTACCTGATGTTTCAGTCATGTGATATTCAAGGTGATACTCCAGGCACTGCCTTTTGTAAGTATATATTTTTTGTAAATTTCTTTTTTTTTGTTAATGTATTCCTGTGGTGTAATTCTGTTCTGGTTTTGCAGTGTGTTTCTGTATAGCTACATGTCTTATCACATGATCTGTTGGGCAACCAACATTGGTTGTACATATAGAGGTGTGTCTCCTTATTTTGTTCATGTCTGATGAAGGACCAGTGCCCGAAACATCACATGTGGTGATATGATCAAAATTTCCGAAAGGAGCAAAAGAAAAACCAAACAAACATTATTTCATGGTTTAATAAACGCACTGAAATAGAGTGTCCCAGGAATGAGTCCTGAAACTTGGAAGTGACTTAGCAATTTACCACTCACAGTTCCCTCATCTTGGGCTTTTTGAATGGGTATTTGGTTGAATGCCTGAAATAAGGTCTGTGGTCAATGCAAGCTTAAGAGACTTACATGTTTTGTTCTATGACATAAAATACGTCAGTAAATACCCCATTCTTTGAACTTTGAAGTTATTTTTCAACACTCTTGTTAATACACTGAAAATGCATTTCACATAATTGGGGTCAGCCACAGTACCAGACGTCTTATGAAATGTCTTCACTGGTGTCTTGCTGAACTTCTTATACATCACTGGGTGCTGAGGGGTAGCGGACACAATGTCCTCTATTAGACATCATGTAGAAGTAGAGCTTGTGAAAGATGATCACTAAAGGTACAGGCAGTACTTAACCTCAAAGGCCACTGCTCAGCAGGTGTTACAATATCACCACCTGGTGGCACCAAACCTCCACTCACTCTCTGTCAGACTTGATATGTATAGTGTATGGTCATGGGCGGTTTATGAAACAATGGGCCCCTGGGCAGAGACATGCAAAAGGCCCCACCACCTCTCTTACACAGGACCAAGACACACAGACTTTGAGTTGATTTTGACTCTTTTTTTTCTTTGTTTATTGTTTTGCATCTGACTGTAGTCATTATACATTTTTTTGTGTATCTGTTTGAGGTCTCTTTGTGCCTCTCTGTGGTCAGTATGTTTTGATTTGAGTGACGTTTTGCAGGTGAAGGCCTGTGGGCTCCTGACACTTTGGGCCCCTGGGTCTGTGCCCAATAGGCCTTTTCAGAAATCCATCCACGTGCACAGTGTATAACATTATTTCATGGTTTAATAAACACACTGAAACAGAGTGTCCCAGGAATGAGTCCTAAAACTTGGAAATGACTTAGCAATTGACCACTCACTGTTCCCTCATCTTGAATTCAGTGGGCTTTTTGAGAGGGTTTTTGATTCAATGTCTGAAATAAGGTCTGTGGTCAATGCAAGCTTAAAAGACTTTAATGATTTGTACTGACATAAAATATGTCAGTACCCCACTCTGGATTTTTGAAGCTTCGATGTGACTTAAAAAAGACAATGACAGTACATTGTAGTGTTGTTTGTTTATAGGCTAATGTTAGCTCTTTACTTTTGGCAATTGCATTTAGGCTTCATTAATCTTGAAAGTGGTGTTCACTTGAGAAGATTATCTTGCTGAACAAAACATGTATCATGGATGTTTGTTTGCTACAGTGTGTTTTTGGCAATAACCCAAAATCCAATGGAAAAACTCTGATAGGCCTTTTGACGAAGGAACCAGTGTAATGCCAACTTCTGCGTTGGCATACATAAAAACTTCATACTTGTATTTCAACCACTTCTGGTGGTCCCACAAAGCAAAAGAGAGCCCAGTCTATTCACAAGCTCAACACATAATTGCTGGAAAACCCTAACTTTGAAAGACTCCCAAGAATTGCATATTCATTATTTATATATCAATTTTTAGTTTTGCCTTCACCAAAGTCTACAGTGCTTTTTGACAGTACCCTGCTGCAGCATGCTCAAACATGCTGTCTTTACAGATAACGCTCAAAACTCAATCATATTCTGGAAAGATAATTTTAATGATTCAATAAATATATTAAAAAATGATTAGATAGGACAGAAATGTGCAATCTGCAAACACTTCATACTGCAATACATCACTGCTCAGTACAAAATAATACTGCTTTTTGAAATGTTGACAGAGGGTTACACACGTTATCTCACTACATCTTTTATAGGATAATAGGACAAAAAAAAGCAATAATGTATTCAATTTGAGTATATCTGTAGCATGACGTTTAGAATAGGTTTAGGTCTAAATATTGTAGCACATAGGGGGAAAAATTATGTCTTGGCAATTTTAGCTTCATGGAGAACTCCCAGGAAGTTTATCAAGCTTCCATTTAAATATTAAGACAAAAATAAGACTTTCGGAGCTTGATTTGATTCACTTGATTCAACCACCTAGGTGAAGATGTATTTACCAAGACATCATCTCAGGTGCTGTACCTTTGGTGTACAAATGCAGCTCTCTCATATACAGTACTATCATATACCGTAAAAACAACCCCACAGTCTTTGGAGGAGGAAGCATCCTGCTACACAAGGTAGAAAATGCAAAGAAACAAGTATCCTAATATAGTAAATCAATGCAAGTTTCACATAAATTGATGCTTTTGTGGTCATTTCAAATCTGAATTAGAGAGGTTAATAATCATACAGTGGTACACAGTAAATCTGCTGAATAGTAAGACATTAAAGGAAAAAGTGGAAAATGCACCAAACCATCTGCCTCTTTAAATCTGATATTAATAGATTTAAGAAAAGTTAACCACATGTACATTCACTGCATCACTGTCTCTCGCAACCGTCCAGTGTTTTTAAGCAGCAGAAATAAATTACTATGGTACACAAGCAAATAATAATAACGATTAAATAAAAACATCTAAATAAAAATTTAGCTTCTATAGCACAGGACATGAAAATTAGTGAAAACTATTCAAAGAACACTAAAAACATGAATCAGGCATCATAACATATTTCTCCTGGTGAAGAGTGGAAGCAGTAAAAAGCAAGGTAAGGCCTGGATACCTCGGTCCGTTGGCAGTCTTATTGAGGGCACTGGTGTATCATCCATGGTATGAAACTCTTCATTTTTACAGTGGCATAGCAAACGATTTAATGGAGTGGAGACACACATTTTCACCACCGTATGCAAAACTGGAGAACCCATCTCTCTCTTTTTTTTTAAATTTACAAACCAAGATGATTCTGTTGGGCTTTTCCTGGGTTGCATCCATCTTACCACACAGAAATCAGTTGTGTTGACATGATCAATGTTCACTTCTTAGTTACAAATACAAATATCGTGGAGTTCGGCATCCTGCAATCCTGTAAGTCTTTTGAGTAATTATTACATCAGCTTAGTCTTTACAAGTTACAGTGGCTACAAATATGAACAGAAATGGGTGAAATGTGTGTGGCAGTGGATCCAGGCACCTTTCAATGAAGAACATAAGAACTCATTTACATGCCAACAAAAGTAGCACTTACTAAGATCAGTCATTACAGTTTGTCTTCTCCACAGTTTCATTCTTTCATCGCACTGTATACGTTTGCCAAGGCGAGCACCTGGCATCAAAATAGGCGCTTTATAAACTAAAATCCATTTTCAACAGTAGTGTGAGTTATTGCTGTGGTGGTTCACTTCATTAGGGCGACATTAGACACAAGCATGTTAAAATAAAGTTTAAAAAAGGGTGTGGAAGTTAAAGGTGCTACAAACAGGATTAAGATATTAGCCCCTTTTACACTGCCTGTTCAAGGTGGGAATATAACACCGTTATGCCCCCTCACCATTCAGCATATATGGTACAATCGCAGAATGGGAGCACAGAGTTGTCTCACCTTTAAGCCGCCATGGGAGATAGTTACAGTGCCAAAAAGGACCATGGACAAGATGTGTGTGACATTTTGACAACGTGTTATGTGTGCGACCCACTACCAAGAGATTTAAAAAGTAGCTAATAGCAGTTAGTGGCTAACTCATAGAAGAACAGCGGGCGTAACTGTCAGCAAATTGAGAAAACAATGACATTACCCTCATTGAGAAGATGAGATCAGCCATATAACAAAGACGGTCAATGGTTATTATAAAGCCCTGTTGACACACGTTATTTGTCACACGAGAGCCCGACCCTGTTGTGTTAAATGTCACCGCCACACCTCTTTCAGTTCCATGATGCAGGCATGCTATCTAAAATCACATGCTGAGGAGGCATAATGCTGCCATTTGGTTCTGTGTAAAAAGGCAAAGGAGGCATAGAGAAGGGACTGTAGCATATATCTTTGTAGCCATATAGCTATAGCATGATCTCAGTGTAAAAAGGGTAATTGATAAGCTGCTGCCAAAGCAAATTTAATAGTAAATGTTCCAGTAATTTAAAAAAACAAACATGTTTGCGATGGTCTTAACAACATACTGATGACAGGTTTTAGCATTTTTTTTTTTAGCAAGAAAAGAGAAAAACTTCCCCAGAATGAGTTTTCCTCAAACATCCTACAAGTAGCACCTTTAAAGGTCCAGTGTGTAAGATTAAGGGGGATTTAGTGGCATCTAGTGGTGAGGATCACTAGTTGCAACCATCTGAAACTTATCCTGATTAGAAATCCATCTGTTCATAGTTCAGGAAGTCTTTACCAGGAGCCAAATTATTTGCATGGGTCTCTTTCTCTCCAAAACAAATGGACCAGGTGATTAAAACTAATAAAAACACTGAATAAAGCAGTTTCACATTAAGAAAATGCTGGTTTTCCGATGCTGCTGGTCACTGAGGGGCTGCTAACTACTATGGCCGATGCAAGAATGCAATGGGCCTATCCAGAGCCAGTGTTTGGTTTGTCTAATCTGGGCAAAAAACACAGCAGAGCAACATAGCAAACTCTGGAGTCAAGGACCTGCTCCTTATGCAGATATAAACAGCTCATTCCAAGGTAATGACAACACAACCATTCTCATTTGCAGGTGATTATACACTAAGAAAACATACTCATTATTTTATATTAAATTTCTGCCTATACATTCCCCTGAATCCTCCACACTGGACCTTTAATGTCTGGCAAAAATCATAAAATAATGAGCAGAGACTTAAATAAAAACAAAAACTCAATTTCTCTTATTTACAAGATGTGCCACAATGAACAACATAACTCACAGAACCCAAATATCTTGTGCAAGCAGCGGCCAGTTTACACTTAACATCAGGAACAACCCACCACTGCATGCATGTTGTGGTCAATGAGTGCTTATTCTGCCAGCGGTCGGAGATTCTCCCACCAGCAGCTGTGTATGAGACTGAGGCAGAGCAACTTGAGTGACAGCTGCACGTTCCTGAGCCGAGGGTAAGGGGGTGCTGGGATCAGCCAGCAGATGAGGTGCCGAGGTGTTCAATGTTCTACTCTAGTTTCTTCTGCAGCTTTTTCTGGAAGCAGACGGGCAAGATCGAGAGCACAGCGAGTACACCGAGCACAGCCAGAGAGTTCCAGGACACGGCCTCACCAGCTGTGGTCAGTTTGTACAGTGTTGTACCGGCATTGATCGCTACAAAGGATGGCGGCGCCACTCCTGTGAATTAGCCAGGTTAAATGCAGGTGAGCCACTGACAACAAATAACACCAAAATAAGGTATGGTCATTGAGATGGGACAGACGGTCTTACCGAGAAAGGTACCGATGAAGAAAACCCCCAAAGGCACATTGATGACAGGCGACGTGATGTTGATGAACCAGTTGGGAAGAAAGGGGGTTATCCTCAGGAAGATGATGTAATTAATTAAATGATCCCTATGTTTGTCAACCTGCCGGCAAAAAAAAGTCACGAGCAGAAGGTTTTGTAAGTCTAACAAATTACCAGGAATTCCTATCGGTCTATCAGTCAGTTTTAGTATCAGTACCTTTGTCATTATAGCAATTTCTGTTTTATAATAATTAACAATACCAGTATTATTTTTGGTAAAACCACTTCACCCTACAAATTCCCACTGAAAGAAAACATAGGTATTTTTAAACATTGACCTTATTTTCCTGTGTTTTTGTGTATACGTGACAAAGGGAGACAACAATTTTCTGTATTGAGAAAGCCGCAGCCACAAAACAGGCTGCAATATAATCCCCATGGGCAATTGTGCACTGCTGGTGTACGATCACTAAAAGCACTTATTTCTGCCACTGATAAGGTCAGACTGTTCTTAAAAAAGTGTCTGATAACATCATGGAAAGGACCCTACTGTGAAATTCAATGTTTTTCCTTTCCTTTGGCTGATCCGGTTTGTTTGTTAGTGTGTGTAACCAAAGCCATTGTCAGAACCTGCGTAATATTCAGCCATGACACTGAACATTTTTTAGATAACACTAATCTACATGTTCTGTATTCCAACACAACAAACTCTTTCCAGAACTCCTTTCTGTTGTTTTTCCTGCGACAAATTACTTCTCGTGAGAATACAGAACCAGACATATCCCTTCGTAACTCGGCCGCAATAACAAATATACCAGTGAATAGTCAGGAAAACTGTTTAATTTCCCTGTAGGGTCCTTTCTGTTGTAAGACACTTAATAATCTGATCCTGTCAGAGGCAAAAAAACCAAGCATTTTTAGTGGATGTAAATTGACGTGGCACAATTTCCTGTAGGGATTACACTGCAGCCTGTTTCGCCACCGCAGCTCTTGTAATACTGGAACAATATTAAAAAACTGTCTACATTACACCCTAATTACCTCGCTGAACTGCTGTGACTTGCATGTGTGGGGTTCACACAGACAACACTGCTGCTGTAGAGCGGCCTGCTGCTGTAACTATTGAATTTCCACAATTAAAAGCTGATACTACACTCACGTACAGAGCCTTGCTAGCCACAACACGGTCATGGCAATATATCACAATGAAAATCTACAGAGGGCTTTATTTTGAAACAGCAACAGGAAAGGTTGAGTCAAATAGAAATTTTTATTATTTTTCATGTGTATGGCAGATACAGACACCGACACTTTACTGAAAGGTTATATAATGTCAATATGATCATCAAATGACCTTTTTCAGTGTCTGTTTTTACTGAAACCGCATGCGTCATCTGGGAAAAAGGCGAGACTCCTATTCTCTAGATGTTCTCAGTTGGGCAGCAGTTGCAGAGTACCTGAGCACCATTCACGTGGGCAGTGTTGCTACTCTAATCTGTTAACACGGGTGCCACAAAAAAATTAATTTCAAGAGGTTCTGCAATGCACACACTCTGCTCATATAGGCAATGTGGCTCAAGTGTTAGTCCCTCACAAAAACACTGTAAATGATTAAATAGGGTCCAAGTTGAGAAAGTTTCTCTTTAAAGTGGAATTAACAGAGTTCATATAGTGTGAATAAAACTGAACAAGAATTTACTGCAGAGACATTGTTTTGGTCTGCATCTCTAACAAAAAAATTGCTCTTACAAATATACCCTTTATCCACATTTTATTTTTAGTCAAGTCTCTTACCTGCTGGGACCATTTCTGTGCTCTCTCTGTTAGATATTTGTAGACCACGGGTCTGCCCACCAGATATGAGAGCATATAGCAGAAGGAAGCACCAAGGCCAGAGCACTGCCAACAGATAAAACACAGAGAAGGGAAACATGTATTACTTTCACAGACACATATATTGCTAACTTGCCTAAAGATTAGTAATGTTCTAGAAATATTTACAGAAAATATAAGAGCCCACTAAGAAATTCTGGCTTTCCAAATCAAGCGGCAACCTGTGGGGCTAAAAAGTTAAGCCTACGCGGAAGTGCAAAAAACTGCAGTTCCTCAAATGACTACTTGAGGCTGGCTCCAGATGCCAGTCAATCCCTATAAACCCTCATGTTAAAATGCCAAACTTTACAGCAGAAACTGACAACTGTACAGGGGTGAATTTTTATATAATTATAGGAGCCTAAATGCAGTTTTACATTTGTAACTTTCAAGATAAGGGTACTTTTATTGTTGTATCATACCTTTAATTGCTCCTTTTTTACACTCTCACCCGTAGTTTTTTGGATTTGAGAGACTTTATTGCAGTGGAGAGAGGAGCCACACAGTTTTTTGACATCCTATTTCTTATTTCTGGATAATTTTGGATTTGTAAATGTGATTGTCTCTGTAACATCTTTGAGTTTTGAAATTAACAGTTCTTGAGTGGTCCGGTGGACTTTTTTGGTGTGGATTAAGACGAAGTGGATGATTAGAGCATCAAGCTATGGCTTCACTGATTGGAAACCTACATAACTCACCAGTTCAAGTGTTATTGAGGCTTAAAGTTAGGCATAATTAAGGCCATGGCTGCTGGAGCGACAGGCTGGCTGTGAGTCATTGCTACGGTCTATGAGTCAGATCGACCCCTCGCTCCTTCACAGCACCACCTTCTCATCTAAATATGGTCACTTCTGGCTCCAAAAAAAAACAAAACAAAAAACAAAAAAAAAAAACAAGAAAAAGAAAAAGAAAAAAGAACATGACGATGGCCAAACTAATGGCTTCAAAACGGGAGTCCACAAAGCAATGGGTGACGTCACGGTGGCTACCGGCATTATTTCATACAATATATGTTCCAATCACACCAAAAGAAAGCATCCAACTATTGTCTTTGTTTTCCACCATCTTCATGACTTGTCATTTTAACTTTTAATAGCAGTAGGGTAGTGGTGTGTTGAATACACAGCAAGTGGCTTCAAAGACAGCACAGGAGGCCTTGATGTTAACACACATTAACTGCTGCCCATTGTGGACGTCGCAGCAAAAACATCACATATCAGCATCCCTCATAATCAAAGAGCAGACACTGGTTCTGCACTAACCCTGTTTTTACTAACATTAAAACACACCGGAATAAAACATTACAGAAGAGAAGACACCAAGCAACAGTGGCCACAACTGACTACGATACAACACATCTATTGCATGTCTCTGTTACTCTACCTGAGATTTCTTCCATTTTTGGGGAGAGTTTCCATATCTCAATCGAGAGTTTAAGGACAGACGGTGTCGTTTGCTGTACAGATGGTAAAGGCCCTTGAGACAGTCTTTAAAAATGTAATCACAGCCATTGCTTATTTAGTGTTTAGTGTTTAAGGCTCTTTACACTGCCGTCTGCTCCACTGCCTGTCAGATTTTAATGATCAATTAGGACTTCACTGAAATTTTTATTACAAATTGATGTTTAAGAGGCACGATCCATTGTGCAAAAGCAATTATGCGTATCTAAATCCTTACATAGCCTCGTGTGTCTTGTGGAAACTATTTCAGTGCACAGTTGCTCATCATACAACACAACATTTGTTTTCAGTCACACATTTCATACCCTCCTTCCTTACTCACCAAGCAGACTAAGAAAAGAGCCAGGGGGAAAGGGTAAAGATATCCAGACAGGATGCTGAGGAAGATAGATCCAGGGATTGCAAATGTCTGGAGGCTGAAAAGGGTGTCAAGGTAAACAACTTTGCAAAAAATACAGTTATCACTCAGGCCTACAAGTTAAATCACATGCATAAGCAATAACAGTAAAAAATAAATACATCAAAAGCATATTCCTCTTCGTAGCACTCCAGCTTGTGTGTTTTTCTGTTAAGAGTTTGATAAAGAAATTTTGTCTGCTGGCTAAAAAACCTCCCAAATGATGAACAGTGATAAAATCCTTAGCAGGATCAAATGACTGCACTGACAATATTGCTCTGTCTTTTGTTACCATTTTGACTGAGAGACCCCTGGTGGCAGAAAATTACATACTGTACATTTAATGTTGGACTGTCTACACACCCCAGCCAGCTCTCAGATACAGAAGACATGGCTTGGAGCTGAAATGTCATTGTCTTGAGTTGTTTCAGCTGATACAGAGCCTATATTCCTTGACACTCATAAAGAATGACAGCTTATTTATATCTGATGCTAAAGTATTTCAGATGGAGGACATGCTGCTCGACAGGTTTTATAAGCCCAAACATGGCGCACTTTAAAAGAACTTTGGTTGAGACTTTATCAAGTAGACAACTGAAAGAAGCTGCAGCAAGTGTTCGTCAAGATGACATCCAAAAATTAGGACCCTGAAGCAGATAAACTCTTTTGGGGGTCTGACCCCAGTAAACAAGAAATTAACCAATTATCAATGCAACCCATAATGTCTTTGAGGACCTGAATTTGGCTGTTTTAAAAACCTTCTCAATAGCAAGCAAAGTTAAGATACATATTTTTCAAAAGGTGTATATGTTCTCTCCAAGGATACAAAACATATGTTGCAAAGTAGGCCACCAGCACTTGGGAGTAGTATGTGTCTTTGTACTTGGACAGCACAGTTCCCAAAGCTTTGGCATCATCCATGTCTTTAGGGATCTTGATCTTCTCCATTTCGTCACTGAAAAAGAATTAAATGATAATATTCAGTCAAACATATGTGGCACATTTCTGGTTGGTTTTCATTTTAGTACAATCAATATACCAAGGCCTGATTGCTTAAAATGCTAAAGCCACTTTTGGATTTTAAGCATCATGTCAAAATGAGTAGCTCAGGTTTACCTTCTGTGGCATAAAAATACTGACAAACTCAGACACCTCAGACACCTAAGGAAAAGTCACCCCTCCACTATTGTCTCTCAGTTTCCTTTGGTTCCTTCCTCAGCCAGTCTGCACCAGCCTGAGTCAGACTAGTCTTGACCTCTGCCACAAGGCTCCACACAGCAACATTATGGAGATCAAGCACTGCACCAGTGCTCTTTCTTAGGTGATCTGTTAACTTTAGTATTCCCTTAAATCATTTACTTTTTACTGGTAGGCATTACACACACAGCCAGGCCATTCTGCACTTTAAAAATGATGGCTGTTCCCTCCTACAACCATAAGCCTCAGGTCCTCAGAGTGAAGGACATCATTTATTCCAAGGTCAAAGCTGAAAGCTAAAAGGTGATTAAGCTTTTCCAACACACTTTCTCTAAAATCTTCAGAAAAGCTAAATAAGAACAAAATCGTATGATAATTTCTGGTGAAATGAAAATCAAATATCACAATATTTTTGACCAAATACCTTAATATCAATGATGCTACGATACTGTAGGGTTGACAGTATTGTAGGGTTGACTTTTGGTGCTTTCACAAAATATTAACATAATGAGATGTTTGACAAATAAATAATCATCAGTAATGTGGAAATGATGACTACGTGGGTAAAGGCACATTACCAGAATAGTTAGAAAAGTCTAGTAAATTCAGAAAATGGCATCACTGTATTGTAATGCAGCCTTTAAAAGCAGGAAGAGACACAATTACAATATTATGATATCCAAAATCAAAGATGATATGTAGTCTCATATCACTATATTGACATAATATCAATATATTACCCAGCTGGATTTTATCCTACATATTACCTATTTTTCTTCTCCTGTTATGTCTCTTGGTAAAGTACTTTGTCGCTAATGTCTTGCCCTGTAAGTTAAGAATACTTTCTGTATCTAGTACCAAAGGGTATTAAACCAGCCACTAACTTTACTCTAGTTAGAAACATCAACAAAACAATGACAGTTTTACATTCAGTACAACACTATAACCAAATCACAAACTGTGTCACACAATGCATCAACTTTCTTGTCTATTTATGAAATACTGTTTACTCATATAGGTCTATTATTATCATTCATCAGTCAGTTTACTCTTCTGGCCTTGCCGCTACTGAATATGACATAAAAAGTAATGTAACCCCCCACTTGGGAGGCAGCAGCCATAGGCAGCAGCAGCACAGAATACATTTTGGTAATCATGAGAGTGAAAATAAGAGGTCACTGTTTCATTACCACAGTTCATACTGAAACAAACAAACCCCAGATCCACTGCACTATGTGCAAATTTCTTGTGACTGCTATAAATATGTTTTAGATTTTAAATGTCACCTCAAAATGCCATAAAATCAATAGTATCTATTAAAGTTCCAGTGTGTAGGATTCAGGGGCATGTATGGGAAGAAATCATATATAATATTCATAACTATGTTGTCATTTGTATATAATCACCTGAAAATAAGAATTCTTGTGTTTTTTTTTTAACTTTAGCCCACTACACGAAAACACACACCAACACCCACTAAAGTCCGGCTTTTGTATGTCGTGGGTTACAATCGGCTTTCATACCCAGGTCAAATGACTCTGCAGTAGTCATTTGTTTTTATCGGCTCATATCTGCAGTGATCAAATACAATATCCGAGTGAATGCGCTTATTTTAGCCCCTTTACTAGCAAGATGCAGTGACAGCCCACAGCAAGATACCCCCGTCTTTGCCCCATCAGCACTCAAATATTGTTATAAATTAGTCTGCACTGAGTTTGAAAGACAATAGTGGCAATGGCAAGGGAGTCTATAGCTTATTTTTAGCAGGTTTTCTGTGTTTATTAAACCTGCATATACATGCTAATTTCAGTAGAAAAACGGCATTAGAATGAACCGTTTACATCTACATATGGAGTGGGTCCTCTTTCACGGAGTCCAACATGTTGTTTCTACAGTAGCCCAGAACAGACAAATCAAACACTGGCTCTTGACAGGGCCATTCATGTTTTTGCGTCAGCTACTGTAGTTCTCCTACTAACTTGGAACATGGGAGAAGTTTCAGTACTGCAACCTCACTGCTGGATGCCACTTGAACCCTACACACTGGACCTTTCAAAT
Organism: Epinephelus fuscoguttatus; assembly: GCF_011397635.1. Classification (NCBI taxonomy): domain Eukaryota; kingdom Metazoa; phylum Chordata; class Actinopteri; order Perciformes; family Serranidae; genus Epinephelus; species Epinephelus fuscoguttatus. Next base: position 28,688,264 of record NC_064753.1, on the reverse strand, counting down.
TCTAAATAAGTACTACAAGTATTATTTATTGTGTATACAAAATAAGCGTTAATTTCCAGGGATGAACCCCGTTCCCACTCCCCACCCACATTTTACCAAGTTTAATTACACCCAAAGTAACTTACTCAGGAAGCTCTGGGAAGTTCCTGTAGACCAGATACATGACCGAGGCAGAGCAGGCAAAGATAGACACAAGAATCAGCAGAGACATGCGTGCCGAGCCCCCTTCAGCATGATGCACATCTTTGTAGAGAGAGAACAAATTATTCAGCAAATTAATAACAAGGTTACTATAAAAACAGACAAACTGGTTACCAGGGAGCCTTGTGTAATTTGCTTGTAAGTTTTGCATCACTTGCTCAAGCCCCTACAGGGAACTGAGTCTACCCCTTGAGACAAACTCCTGCTGTTTCTGAGCCGTTCTGTTTTATCACACTCTCATTAAAGACTTTGTGGAAAAAGGGACAACTGTTAAGTCGGTTAAATATCAGGTGTCAGATATGCTAAATTAAGGTAGGTGTTTCCAAACCAACTACAGCACTCTGAAGATATAATTAAGAGATGAACCAGGGAGGTCAAGGAAAATTACAGGTAACAAATTAACACTAATAGTCACTGAGATATCTGCAAACAAACAACACATACTTATTCCTCCTACTGCAAATGACACTGGGAAGTATTTAGTGAAAAGGGACTCCTGGTTGGAGTTGGACCTAACATCTAACAAAACCAATGCAATTTAATACAACTGCTCTGAAATACATCCTACCTTCATGCAGTATTTAACTGTGTAGTCTACTTGTATTGATATAAATAGGATGGACAAAATATTAGAAACACCTTCCTCATGACTTAAATAAAATGATATTATATTTTTCTTTGTTCGTTTTTTTGCATTGTTTTACAGAATGGGTGACAGAGCTGGTAATTTGGACTATAAGAAAAAGTAAAGTTCTGGGGGGAGACAGACCTTGACTGGTGGCAAGTCGCCGTCGGGTTGAATACTGTTAGTACTAAGCCTAATATCACATTGTGAACTGTATATAAATGTTCAGCTGTACATGAGCTGTGATAGGATACTTGTGAAAAGATGGTGATGATGGAGGTCTTGGATTTGGCTTCTTATTAATAGAATTATATCTGTTGCATAACAGCTTTGTTTGTGATTTTATCCTTCTATTACATAGCTATGTATGTGCTTAACTGTACATTTAAGTACTTAAATAAAATGGATTTTAAAATTTCAATGTTTCCTGTCATCCCTGAATGACCCTGAGTCACTTTTGGCAGGTGTGTCATCCAGTGTAATTGGATGTAATGTAATTTAGTAATCAGTTTAATGTAATTAAAAACATTTGCTCAAGTATTGAACTGCAGTACAGTTTTGAGGTGCTAGTTCTTTACTTGAGCATTTCCTTTTCATGCCACTTTATACCTCTATTCCTCTCACTCTCCAAGGGGAATATGCTACTTTTTACTCCACTGCATTTATCTGACAGCTGTAATTTTTTTTTACAAATTAAGTTTTTACACACGACATGCAATTAATTCATAAAATGTGGTGCATTGTTGTAGATTTTACTATGCAACAGTATATAAAAATGTTGGAATTAGCTCCACATCAACCAGCTACAACAGTAAAATGTAGCCTATCTTACATATTATCAGAGGTGTGGACTCACATGACTTTAGGATTGCGACAGTATGAGATTGTCATGGTATGATAAAGCAGCAAAAAGCACGCACATCCACGAACAAAATTGTGCAGGTGCTGAGCTCAAAAATGTGGAAAGCTGTCAAGAGCGGTAGCTCGAATCGTCGTCATTTTACTCTGTGAATAAAGTGCACTGAAGAGGAGCCCTGCAGTGTACGAGCATTTCTTTACCTGCTCAGCTTGTCATGGTATGACAACCATCTCAGAAGATAATACAGTTTCACGGTGTCACAGTATCACAAAATTATTACTACTATTATTATTACTAGCCATAATGACGCTTAAAGGAATGAAAATGGAAGAGTTATTTTTGGTTTTTACTATAATTGATATGTGAAACATTTTATTTAATGAAGTGTGTGTAAAAAGTCTCCCTTTTGAAAATACCTAAAATAAAAGGTGAGATTCTCCTTCCAGCTGCCTTTTCTTTTCAATATTGTAGATGTTGCAACGAACACAGTATGATAACCCTCAACTTTCATATTACAGTGTACCCTGAAACCAGTATATCGTTGCACACCTGAATAAGAATTGAGTCAGACTCAAGTCACAATTTTGATGACTTTTCAACTTAAACACCAATGACTTCACTTGGACTTGAGCCTTTAACTTGGAAATACTTGATACCTTCCCCCAAGGATTAAAAAGTGTGTTAATTAAAAACCGTGCCACAAATACATTTATTACCCCTCATTTCCTGAATCAAGTACCGAAATGCTATTCAAGGCAACACTTAATCACACAATCAACACTTAATTAATTCCCCAGATCCACTTTGTCTGAACTAATCCAAAAGCATCCAGTCAAGGTGCAGAAGAGAGCCGTGAAGAACTGAAGCCAAGTTACTGAGCTGGACAAAATGATACCAATGAACTACACAGTGATCAACAAAAAAACATTGTAGTAAACAAAACGTGCACATAAAAAATGACAAAGACAAAACATTTCTAACAAATAGATTATTACTCTGTAGTTAAAATGTAATTACATTTGGGTGTGAGCACATTATGACTTGTTTAGGACTTGAAAGTCAAAGTTTAGGACGTGGGACTTAAGGATTTGTCAGTCATGACTTGAGACTTACTTATGTCTTGCAAAACAATGACTTCTGAACATTACTGCATCAGCAATAATAATTATTAATAGGCTACATAATGGTATAACAATCAATGGGACTGCTTTTTAACACTGAGTACATTTATTTTTGATACTTTTAATGTATCTAACGATGGTGTGTACTTTCACGTTTTACATTTTTCAGTGGAAGCCAGTATTTTAACAGTGTTGTATTGTTGCTTGTATCTGAGAAGATGATCTGGGGACTTCCCCCACTACTGGTCTTTGGACAGTCTTTGTTAATCTAACAGTGAGCCTAGCACATAACAAAGATGTTGCTTTGTTTTAACACACAGGGTAAGGTTAATTAAATCATATCCGTTACCCTATTAACGCTCAGCAGCAGGGTTAACGGTATATGTTAGCTTCCTGAACACGACGGTTATGTTCCTGATTAGCTTTAGCGTTACTGAGCTAAATGTTAACCGTCGGCTAATTTTATTCGCTAGCTGGCTGTGTTACAACAACCAGCTTACGGCTAACATTAGCTCCTGTACCTCACTCCGCATTGATCTCAAAGCAGAAACGACGCTGCCAAGTCATGATATTGCCCAATCCATCAGTTTCTACCTACAAGTATTTCATTTCCTCTGCTTTTGTCATGTTAACAATTAGCCACCACAGACTGGAAGACAGAACCCACCTTTCGGTCCTACTGAGGCACCAACGTTCGCCTTCACCTCCTCCTGTGCCGGGGACAAACCGTCGCTCTCTCGACTTTCTCTCCGCTTTTTGGCCATTTTACCGAGATACCGTTGAGGTCAGCTGGGGTATCGATGTGTGTAACAGCAACAGCCGACGGGTGGAGTGACACCGGTGTGGTGACAGCCTGCTGACACGTTACAGGCTGACCTTTTACCTTCACATCACAGCAGCAAACAGCGCTCCACACAAAACAGCGCCCCCAGCGGCTACAGTGAGAACCATCGTTAACCCTTATGCGCCCTTCTGCTTTGACTCTGTAACATAGTACATTATATTTCTTTATTTAATTATTAAACCTTTATTTAACCAGGAGGTCCCATTGACATTGAACATATTTTACAATAGAGACCTGGCAGCCAATCAAAACACATTTAAAATTCAACAAAATACAAAAAATAATACAAAAATCCACAATGAAACAACAACTATTCAAACATGGTGGCCTCTCAAGAAAAACAAGCACATGTCTCTATCACCACATCATTTGTGATGCCCTTAAATGCATCAGTGGATATAGGTGAAATAGTGACTGATATTTAAGAACAGTTTCCACTGTTTCAGATGTTCCCATAGCGGATGAAAATAGGATCTAAGACCTTTAACTCAGCTCCATTTATACGGCATCAGCTAGTAGCCTATTCACTTTGTATCATTGCTTTACAAACAAACAAGGGGATCATGTAAAAATACCATTCATATTTACAGATTAAGCTGCCTGACAGTAACTACTTTAAATTAATTCCACTTTATGTAGCCTAATGATGCAATATGACTACAACAATAACACTAATAATGAATGAATGAATGACTTTATTTCTAACCAAAATAACAATAAAGAAACATAATAAAAACAAACAAGACAAAGATAACAATGTCCGAAAAGTAGTAGGTAGAAGTGGCATTTCATTTCATCTTTTAACTCATATTATTTCAACAAATTCCCAAATATATTTACAAGTAATATACAGCCATCCCCAGTCTATTTAAACCCAGTTTATGTACAGTCCAAGTACCATCGAGTGTTACAAAATAAATATGCACTCCCCTGACACAACCTTTGTAGCAGCCCTTGGCATCAATAAAACAGCGTAGAGTTCAACTAGTGCAAAAACTTTATTCATCCATCGAGCACCGTGAAACTAAAAACACATAACAAAATATTAATATTTGCACATATTAAAACATCTCACATTTTACCTAAACACATAGTTAACATTCTCTTTAAAAACACACACTTTATTATTATTATTATTATTAGTCAACCCTAAAACATTGCAATATTGCACATAATTAAACTGAAATTAGGTGCACACAAATACAACAAAAAATGTCAGTAATGCCACATAGCCTACCTCGATTCGCCTACCAAGGGTGCAAACTCTCCTCATACAAGTAGTAAATGCACTGAACAGAAACACACTTCACATGAATGTCATACCAAATGTAAAACTGAGCAAAACAGTATGGCAGACAATTAGAACTTACTTTGTGCTTCTCTGCTCTCTTCACCTCTCTGCTCAACAAACATGCTCTGTGTGGCAAACACAGGTGTGTGGCAATTAACACTACTTATGCACCTTTTAGGGTATGTGGCAAAACCTGGAACATAACTACTGACTCAGCTGGCCACTAACAACCTTTCCTCATCTATATATCTGCCAAAAATATCTTTTTTGTATAGTTTTGATTCATATTTGTGCTTTGTTTCAACTCTTCACGCAACCCATTTCACAAGACCAGCCCATACACTGAAAAACACACTCTTCTTAGTTGTACAAACAGATTGTTTTTTTAAATTAAATTCTCCCCTCAAATTATAACCCCCTCCCGAATAACAATAATAATAATAATAATACAATCCATGAATACCCATTTTAAATTAATCCTGTATAAGTGGATAGTGAGAGTGAATACTGAATAAAAGGCACAATATTTCATTGTCCATGGGACTGCCCAGATATCCAGGCTTTCTGGATAAAGGTTTTCCTTTCACATGTCGCAGGTGTTCAGCTGTTTGTATGCCCCCACACTGTGTACCCTTGCATTTTTTACTGTAAATTGTAAACTAAACAAGGCAGGTAAGAAAATGACGATAGCCAAATTCTACTATCAGACTAAGTTTACAAGTGGGGCTAACTGTACTGTCACACTCTGCTGTCCCTGAAAAACTTACTTTTATGATTAAGGGTAAATAGTCTATCTATGATAACATATGGGGATGTGTTATGGCATTTCAAAAGGGGGAGGAGGCTACAGACGTATACTTGCCTTCATTTCTTGACTGCAACATAGTTATGTGCATTTTCTTCTTTCTGTCTTTCTGAGATAATCAGGCAGGCTCAGAAGGTTATCTCAGACCCCACCCATGTCCTCCATCACAAGTACCAACTTCCCCCTCAGGCAGACGCTTTACAGTCCCCCAGTGCAGGCTTAATGTAAAACTAACTCTTAACCATACAATGTGTTTGTGTAGGTATGTATGTGTGTATTCATGTACATATGTATATATGCAATGGCAGCATGCAATATGTTGGCTGATAAAAAAATCCAATAAACACAATTGTGTAATAATAATAATAATAATAATAATAATAATAATAATGAACAGTTCTCAACATTTTGCTGATAATTCTTCTGTGTTTTTACTGAGGTAAGATTTTAAATACAGGGCAGTATGATGGTGGAGCTGCAACACTCTCAAATAAAACTAAAATTCTGCACTTTGGCCTTGTAGTCATTGTTTCAAGAAAATGTGATTTTGTCCAAATACTTGCCTACAGATGTGAATGTTCAAACATCCCTCAGCTGAACTGTTGCCTCATTCTTTAGTGAACATGTTATTCACCTATAAAATAATGGTCCATCCACCACCTGGACATTTAATTTCAACCAGTAATTTTCTGTCACAAATACTTCCTATTTATTTGACAGAGGGGTACAATAGGTTAAATTTTATGTGTAGATTTACAGTGCTCTGGCCTATATGACAACTGTCTATATTCTTTTGAAGGTTATTGATGAGGTCAGTATAGACTCGTTTGTCTTAATCTCATAATGCTCATTATTATGTTTAGTTAATATGTAAAATGTAATGTTATCTACATACCATCTAAAAGGATACTGAAAATCTGTAGCCTACATTTATAAAATAAAACTTTTATCAACTTACTTGGGGAAAAAAATGGTTAAGGTGGTTTTCATGGAGACACCTGTCTGCCTGGGTTAAATCAGTCTTCTGCGCTGTTGTTCAGCTTAAAAGTCTAGTATGTAGGATTTAGTGGTATCTAGCTCTAAGGCTGCAATACTGAAACTTTCCTCTGTGTGCCAAGCATGTAGGAGAACTACAGACATAAATGCAAATGACCCTTTTGGAGTCAGTGTTTGGTTTGTTTGTTCTGGGCTATAGTAGAACAACATGGTGGGCTCATGGTGGAAGAGGACCAGGCCCCCCGCCTTGCAGCCAGCGGTGCAGCCCAAAAAGCATTTTCCCCATAGACCACCATTAGAAAAGAGATGTCTGTAACACTGTTGACAGGACACCTTGAACTGCAAACAAGGTCAATAATGAACCTCTCTATTCTATTCTGAATTTTTGAGCCATGGTAGTTTTAAATTGTTAAACTTTCTAATTAAAAAATACATGACGTTATCACAATGTTGAGTATGAACCGAGTGGAAACTTGTGGACAGAGGCAGAGGGAGAAACACTAGCCTACTGCACATATTCAGTGGGCCGCATACCACAGAAATAAACCCAGAAGATAAATAAATTCTTGGCATATGGCCAGGTGAGTAACACCATTAAAATGAATAGGGGCCATCTTGGGGTCTGGTATCTAGTTTTTATTAAAATCTATAAACAGGACCGGCTCTGCATATAGATATAAGCAGCTCATTCTAAGGTAAGGAAAGCACAAATTATTCTTATTTTCAGATGATTATAAACTAATTACAATAATAAACTAGTTATAGATGTTAAATTGTATTTTTGCCAATAGAGGCCCCCACTGGACCTTTAAGAATAGAGTTTGTCAACCACACAAATTTCATCTGAGCTGCATAGTATTATAGGAATAACATTTTAAATAGGAGGGAGGAATAGTCCTTGTACATATGAAGTATTCGCAGCTGACGCTGTCAACAGTCTGTGCAGAATGTTAAATACAATCCTCCCATAATACCCACAATGTCCCTAGTTTCCAGTTGGATTGCATTGTATTAATTAATGTGTAATTTTCCAGTTTAATACTGTAGTAATGCCTTAGCTTGACGCTCTAATCATCCCCATCGTCATAATCTACACCAAAAAATCCACCAGACCACTTAATAAAGTTGAACACAACTTCAACACACAAAAAATGGTATAGAAACAACTGTCCTGTTCAAAAATCCAAAATTATCCACAAATTAGAGAGATAAAAGAAGAGCTAAAGGAGATAAAAGAGGTAAAAAAAAAAAAAAAAGTGTATGGCTCCACTCTCCACTTGTCTGACTGTAATTAACTCTCCCAAATTAATTACTGGCAAGAGAATTTTAAAAAAAAAAAGGCAATCAAAGGTACTCAGCAAAAATAACAGTACCCCATTTCTAAAGGTTACAAATGTAAATATACATGAAATTTAAAGCATTTGAACTTATCTACACATATTTTAAGTGCAAGAAATGAGAATATTACCTTATTGCATTACTGTGAATATTACCGGCATCTACCTAGACCTGTAAATACTGTAAATATCGTTATTTTACATATGAACTTGAATTATTGCATATCAATTGGTAGTTAGGTAGCCAAAACATCAATAAACAGCATTTAGGCTCCTACAAACCATTTAATTATTATTATTTTTATTATTATTATTGTGCCTTATTCAGCAGTGGGTCAAACAAAAAGTTCGACTTTGAACAAAATGTATTTAGCCTACAGCCTCTATAATGAGTATACGAGTAGATTGTAGTAAAGTTATGCTGGAAACTACAACTCCCATGGCTGTGCGGTCGCCGCCGGATGTTCGTGTTGCACAAATTTGGCGCTGATCTATCCGGGTACTTTATTCACTGCTTCCTTTCGCGCCGGGTAACCGGAGAGCTGTGCGTCCATGTGCGCAGTGACTGGGAATTGATAGACGTCTGAAATATTAAAATCCGAGCCGTAAACAGAGTTTTCGTAATGGATCCTGAGGCTTTGGTCGAGGCCCTTCGGGGGACGATGGACCCCAATCTGCGGGAGGCCGCGGAGAGACAGCTGAACGAGGTAAAAGTTGAGATTAGCCGTTGATGGTGATGGAGGTTGTGGCGCGGTCTCGCATGGGGCCTCGGCCGTTCACAACATCAAGATGGTGCGATCACGCAGACTGGGCTTTGCTACCGTTACCTTGACAGATCAACAGTCAAATTCCGCTTCTCGACCAGTATCGCCTACTGCCTCTTACGCCCTCGGACCTATCACCAGTGTAGAGCCGTTACCATGAATTCAGTGGCATTTTTTTTATATCGATGACACACTCGTGTGCCAGTAACCAGCGTCAACGTTAGCTTCATCTCGAGCCAGCTGTGTCGCTAATGCTAAACAAGCTAGCCCTCCTTGCCCCGCTGAGAAGATCATTTTTAGCTCGTCACACTCAATTTCGGTTTGGATTTGACTAATTTCGTAGCTGACACGACACGAGAGAAATGCGTCTGACGTGTTAAACAACAAGTAAAGCCGGGGGAAATGCTCTAGTGAGCGTAACGGCATTTAACGGCAGGATATTGACGCTTAGCCGTGCGGCTAACATCAGCGAGCTAACTTAGCTACTTGTTGGATGAGCTGCCATAGCTCCGCTACATAGCTGCTGCTCACGTGTCACTGTGACAAGCCCTGAAGTGATGACATTCTTCAACAACGCAATAAAAATTACAAGAGGCAACTATTAGCTGTTGTTTACCGTAGACGCACTTAATATGTGTTCGGTTACTTTATGAGTATTTCGTTAAAAATTAAATCATGAGTTTTGCGTTAGCCGAGTGTGAGCTGATGTTAACCGAGTTAGCAACACTGTTGGGTGAAGCACCAGCGGGACTATACCAAAAGTTGTGTTATCTCTCCTCATCTGCCAGCTATGTTTCCTTTTGAAATATCTATCTATCTATCTATCTATCTATCTATCTATTGATTTTACAGTAAACAGGGGCACGTTAATAGGTTGCACAGTCTCCATCAAAATGTCTTAATCAGTAAGTATGGACATTGTCCTGCTTTAAAAGACTTGAAGCCTTCATGTCACCATTTCAATACTTATTCCCAGAAGATGTTTGGAGCTCACTAATTGTGATCGAGGTAAAATGCATGCAGGGTCAAGACCTTGAATAACCTGAAGGCCTAATTTTGTGAGACTGTATATTGGACAGTCCAATCACAATATGATTAAGCTCCATGTTTTTCTACACCTTTGCTCCTGTAATTGAAATAAATGACAGTCATCACAAAGTAAGGCCTATTTTAATACCCACATCATAATGTTTTAGTCATAGTACATGTGGTCAGTATGTCTATTTTTGGTGGCACAAGGGGCTTGGGTTGTTTTTCACACCCACACGTGCCGGTGATAGTGATGGCTTCGTTGAATGTGTTCTTACACAGCTGGCTGGAGTTATTAGAGTTGTGTTCAGAACAAAAAAAACCCATGTCCTCTGGAGGAGGATGGAGTAAATCTGTTGGAGTGCATAGTTTCTAAATACAGAGCTTTGCTTAGTCATAAACTCGGACTTTGTTTTTCGTGGAAAATGGCCAGATAAAAACTGAGTAAGGCTCGGCAAAATACTGAAATGCATTACATGATCTTGTAGATATATTTTGATACATTGGAACTGCACTGTCGTTGAAAGCACATATTAGGGATATTGGTGATCTCATAACCCAGAAGTAAATGAGTGGAAACCGAAATGTTGTCACTTTAACAGTTAATCATGTTTTAGATTAGAAAATTGACTTGGATTTTTAATCTAACGGTATCGGTTAAAAGACCTGCACTGCTGTGGATTACAGCTGGTGAATTTGGGCATCCATTAGTCTGAAATTTTCTGACAGCTCAGCTGACAGTGGTGATGACCTATGCTGGTGTTTTAAAAATGACCAAGCCCGTAGGATGTCTTTGTTTTGTAAACATGATGCTAAAAAAAGCACAAAATTATTTATCAGTTTGAAAGGGTGACAATGCAGTGTCAGTTTTTGTTGTCAGTTACATAGCAACAGTGTTTCTATGACTTAAAAGCACCTGTACACCAAACATAATGTGTACTGAACTTGCTATGTCCGAACTACAACCCTCCAAGTTCCTTTTAATGGCAGCGTATTTAACAGCTGATTGCGGTAGAGCACTATTTATAAGCAGAAGTAGGTGTCATGCAAAATAAAATGAAACCTTCTTCATACAAAACAGTATGAAAAATGAGATTGTAAATGTTGTTTCAGTGTTTATAACCGCGTTACACTCAGCTGTTCTCAATTCTGATTTTCAGGGTCACACCCAGGTAAACTTTGTGTCCACTCTGCTGCGTGTCACCATGTCTGATCAGCTGGATTTGCCTGTCAGGCAAGCAGGTGAGTGGAAACACTGACATGTTAAAATAGATCTGCGGACAGTTAAAGATTATCTTATGGAACTAGAAGGAACACAAAATCAGTTCTGTTATTCGTATTAAATGTATATCTCAAAATAAAGATTCAGTCAGTGCTGTCTGCTGGTAGGCCACCGAGCGGGACCAGTGCATCTTTACAGTCAGATGATTTATATCATCATCAGAGTCAGGTGAAGGATGACTTTAAAAGCTGTGTTGGTGATTCAACACAGACAGGTTAGGCTTAAGTGGCAGATGTGTCTTTGTAATAAAATCTTACTTTAAAAGCTATTCTCTCAAAGTATCTGAAAGCAAATACACTGGTTTGTTTATAACATTTTAACACATTTATCGTTAAGTTAGACATTAATATGGCTAGTGTATTTTCTTCCTTTTATACAGTTTTATGTGTCTTTGAATAAGACCTTCATGCTCGAGGCTCACACTTGAATTTGGTCTTTTATTTAGTTTCACCCTCTTGAGCATACAAGAAATAACATGCAAAATATTACTTTCTTAGGAAATGAAATGTCCTTTTCTGTTTTCAGTGTTGCCGTTGTGTGTCTCGATAGGAAGTGTTGTTCTAAAACAATGTTATGACACACAGTCTGTGCTCTTCCCCCCTCTTGTATCAACTGGATCCACACAAGGCTACCGAAAACACTCTGGCACTGTGACGTACCACTTAATCCTGCATCTGACTCCAGTTTTGCAAAATGCATTATATGAGAAATAGACTAGATATTCTCAGTGATCCCAAGTTTAACAAGTCCCTTATATAATGGTTTCTAAAAAGATAATTCAGTGATGTTACATGATTCACACTTGTGTTTTGTGAGGCTAAAGTGCCATGCTGAAGAGCAGTGGACACGTGGAGTTGGTTAAATATAGCTTGTTTTGCTTTAGTCAAACGCTGATCTGTGAGGAAGGTGTCAACGGAGGGCAAAAATGTAATGTTTGGAAAGTTAAAATCTTGACCAAAGTTGCTGCAGAAAGAGCACAGATAGTATCTGAATCATTGTGTCCACCTCCTAAGTATTAATAGCTGTACTAGCAAATTAAAGTTGTTATAGAGCTGTGCTTTAGTGCCATGAATTACTTTTCCAGCTGTAGGAAAAATGTCTGACAGTGTTTAAAGTGGAATAGAGGAGGAGCAGCTCCCCCAGATTGCACAGAAGCTGAATAATATCACAATGATATCACAAGTGAAGCTGATTACAGATGTACATTGTCTTAACTTTTCAATCGGCACTGAGTCAGTACATTTAGGTTGGTTCGGGGGTTTGTTCATTTAGCAGCTGTCTGGCTTGATGCTGGTAGGCTGCCCGACATAAAAAAAAAAATGCTATCACTCTGCTTTTATAATCATTCATTTGACAGTTATTGCATCGTTTTCAGTGAACAGATCGATCAGATGCATCAGCTGTAGTTGTTTTAAAACAGACAGCATGATTGAATGTGGGTTTGAGTTGTTTTTGAAACGGTCTTGGCAGCGCGTACAGTATGTGGTGAGTTGTCGAGATCTCGTAGTCTGAGATTTCTGCTGCCAAGCAAATACAAATGAGGTAGATTAAGTTTGTGTGTGTGGTGCTTAAAGCATTAAAAAAAAGAACATTGCTGTCACCGGTTGTTGACGTGTTGCTGTCGAGTTTTTAAAGGTCTTTTTCGTGCTTTGAGGATCACAAAATAGTTTCCATTCACCTCAATTGTATTTATTTGGTAGCAAAAAGAACTTCAACCCTAACACTCGGCAACAACCTGTACATCCTTTGAGCTGCCAGGGCTAATAAGAATTTTTGTTATCAGATAGAGCTGACCCTTTAAGGCTTTTGGTTCCCGTGTTTGTATAGATTTGATTTAAATGCTCACTGCAGATTCTCCACCAACTTACTGTTTACTTGAGGTCATTGTTTGTGTAATGTAATTTGCCCACAGTGCGTAATTTCAGATGGTTAATTCACAATAATCGCAGTCCCAGAGTTTTTATATGTTCCTGCTACTGGACTGGAGTTTTCTTTAATTTGCCGTTCGTTAAAATTGCAGCAGTTTTATTCAGATAGACATTCTCAATAACAAATTTTCTTTTTGTCTGTAAATCTAATTTATACGACAGGTTCTCAGTGGCTTTGACGTGTCGGGCAGTGGTGTAGTTTGGTGGTCACAGGCAGAGAGGAGGGGGTTTATGCTCTGTCAGCATTGATAGGCTGGATTATGATTGCCTCGCCAGTGGTGTAGACATTTGTGTCAGCAGTCTGACGTCTGCCTCCCAGCCCTCGCTCCTCCGCTCCCTCAGATGCCTCTCCCCTGCGAGAACTCAGAGTGGGGCCCCACAGTGTGGATGTGGACCCAGCTGACACCCTCGTGCCACATTCAAAACTACTGAACTGCAGACGGAAGAATTTATTTCTGCAGCTCCAGCTTTAGGTGGTTCCGAATTTACACCACTGTGTTGTGCACTGTCACGATGTAAATGCAGTCGATGTGATGGCTGCACGTTTGGGAGCTGCATGAGGTTGTACACCGGCAGAATCTCAAAACTGTTCGTGTTGGTTTAGTTACTTTGATACTCCTGTAAAGCAGCCTGCAGAAGAACTACAGTCACTTGCAGATTCTGGTATTTTTTTCTTGGAGATGGAGAGCTGAATGTTTCCAGGGTGTCTTTAGGTATTTAAAAAGTCTTAAAATGCCCTAAATTTTATGACTATTAGGCCTTAAAAGTCATTACATCATCTTAAATTTAAATGTATGAGGTCTTAATTGTTAATTTTCAAGCTCTACCATGTGAAAGTCCATATTTCTGATGTTACAAATCTGACCTAACTCACTTTTATTACCATATTCCTACATAAAACCACCTCTGCTACTTGCCTTAATACTTTCCTGCAATCCTTTGATAAGACAAAGATTATTGTCCAAAAATCAGTCTTATATTTGATTAAAAAGGTCTAGAAAAATTGTAAAAGTTTTTGAATCTTGCAAATAAGGCTGCAAGTAACAGCTATTTCCATATGATTCAAATTATGGAATATGATCATTGTTTTCTCAATCAATAAGTTGTTTGGTCTATAAAATAAAAAAAATAAAGAAAGTGGTGAAAAATGTCAATTGAGATGACGTCCTCTGATGTCTTGTTTTGTCCACAAACCAAAGATAATTAGATTACTGTCTTAGAGTAAAGAAATAAAAAAAAAATTCATATTTAAGAAGCTGGCATTGGAAAATTTTGGCTTTTTCCCCCTAAAAAAAAATAGTTAAACCGATTAATCATTTATCAAATTAGTTGGTGATTGGTTTAATAGTTGACAATCAACTGATTGGTGTCACTCTACTTGCAAGCAAATTAAGGGAAATTTTGTTTTTGGTGAGGAGCGTATCACATGGCAGTCCCACAAATGGCTCCTTGGTCATGTGACCTCCTTCTTTTACAGCTTGATGGTTTCACTGATTACTTATTTACTACTACACACCAGGTGTTACATTATGGGCAAAAAATATCTTGCAGTAATTTAACATTTTAGTAATATTTGTCAGGTTTTATGCATAGTATGTGCAGGCTTGCTGTTAAAGGGCGCTCTTTTGGGTTTTCTCCCTTTTTGTCTAGGTGTGATTTACCTTAAGAACATGATAACCCAACACTGGAGTGATGGCGACGGCTCAGGCACAGAGACTCCTGTCAATAACATCCCGGACGAGGACAGGCAGTTCATCCGAGACAACATAGTGGAGGCCATCATCCACTCCCCCGAGCGCATCAGGTAACCACACACACACTGCTGGCTGAGTGGAGCGGAGTAGATTTTGTCCTTCATACATGTTTGTCCCCAGTCGCTCTTTTCTACTTCACATGCAGTATTTTGTCCTTCTTCTTAATAACCAGATCTAAAACTGTACTTGAAACTTTTCAGGGTCCAGTTGACGACATGTATCCACCACATGATCAAGCACGACTACCCCGGCAAGTGGACGACCATCGTGGACAAGATTGGCTTCTACCTGCAGTCAGACAACAGCGCAGGATGGCTGGGCATCTTGCTCTGCCTTTACCAGCTCGTCAAAAATTATGAGTAAGTCACGGTTCTCAATCTTAACTTTGTATCGTATTATAAAACATAATGTGGCGTTAACATGGTGCTTTTGTGCGAAACAGATATAAGAAGCCAGAAGAGCGCCAACCGCTGGTGGCTGCCATGCACATCTTCATGCCCATGCTAAAAGAACGCTTCATCCAGCTACTTCCTGACCACTCCAGTGACTCTGTCCTCATTCAGAAACAGATCTTCAAAATCCTCTATGCCCTCTTCCAGGTAGTGTTGCAGCATCAGCATATTCTCTTTAGCTGAGGTTAATAAAGTAAGAACTTGGTTTGCCTTTCAACAGTTGTGCTCAGTTGTGTCGTAAATAAGTTTGGTTTGTTGACTGAAATGAGTTTTTTTTTTTTTTTTTTCTTGAAGGCAGACTTTACCCACAAAATGATCATATGAATATAAGTTACTCACCTTGTGTCACCTTGAAGTCATGAAGAAAACTTGCATGCCTCCATGATGAAGAATCCAACAACTAACAAAAGTCTCAATGAATTAAAGTAAAGGGGGCTGCGTTTAACACCAACAAAACTCAATGAAAACATTTGTTTACACACAACTTGTGGCGAATAATCCAAGTCCCATCTATCCAGTTGAATGCTCAGTACTTCCCAGAAATATGCATTTTCACTAAACCCTACTATTTAAAACACTTAAGCACAAACAGTGTCTCACACACCAAGGACTAGCGTGCCTGGACCAGCATGTGTGTTTGATTGAGCAGAGCTCAAGTGCATGTTCATGTCCAGGTGCCCTACTCGTGCAGGAAGTTTTAAATAGAAACATTTTAGAGAAAATGTATGTGTTTGTGAAGTACTGAGCATATGACTAGATAATTGAAACTTGGATTATACTCCACGAGTTGTGAGAGAGTTTGTAAACTGATTTTTTTGCGGCCCCCTTTTGCATCAATTCAAGAATTTTCTTCATGTTTGGATTCTTCGTTCACCATGGAGGCATGCAAGAAACTTTTTTTCGTGGGTTGAGTAATCTATATATAAATGATCCTTTTTAGGTCCTTTAAATCTGTAATAACCCTTTTGGTGTTAATATATCTAAATGTCTAGTTTGATTACTGCAAGATTTAAACCTGACTCTCTTACTGTCTCCACAGTACAATCTCCCCCTAGAACTCATCAACAGACAGAACCTGACAGAGTGGATGGAGATCCTGAAGACAGTTGTCGATAGAGATGTGCCTCCGGTAAGGAGAAAAAATGAATTAATACTGCACTAATAATGCCAATAGCTCCTCACAAACTGTTCATTTTCAGAGACCTAGACATTTCAGTTCTCCACAAGCTGACTGTGCCAACATTTTTGTGTGTGTGTGTGCGCAGGAGACGATGCAGATAGATGAAGATGAGCGGCCTGAGCTGCCGTGGTGGAAGTGCAAGAAGTGGGCCCTTCACATCTTGGCTCGACTGTTTGAGAGGTAAAAATCTGACAATTTCTGCCTTAACGTCTATAATAAATCGTATAAACATAAACAATAACATCCACTGTATGAAACCATCATTGCAGATACGGAAGCCCAGGCAACACAACCAAAGAGTACGCAGAGTTTGCTGAACTTTTCCTGAAGGAGTATGCAGTTCCTGCTCAGCAGGTAAGCACTTCAGACGACGTAATGTAAGCAGCAGCGCTCCAGTCTGACTGAACTGTGTCTTTGAAGTACTTTTGAAGTGCACCTCACAAATATAAGGAACTCCTTTGTACATCTGTTGTCTAGGTGCTGCTCAAAGTCTTATACCAGTACAAGGAAAAGCAATACGTGGGTCCCAGAGTTCTCCAACAGACGCTCAACTATATCAACCAGGGCATAGCGCATGCTCTGACGTGGAGAAACCTTAAACCACACATCCAGGTATAAATACAATGTCTGGATATCCAGTAAACATTTCACGTAATGGTATATAATAAGGTCCACATGGTAGTTTTGCATCAACAACATTGTCGAAGCACTGAGCTGCCAATCTGCACTGGTTCATCCATCAGATAAAAGAAGCAAAATGATCCTGACATCCACTGTGCTAACACCACTCCACATTACTGTGTTTTTCAGGGCATCATTCAGGATGTGGTCTTCCCCCTCATGTGTTACACAGACAGTGATGAGGAACTGTGGCAGGAGGATCCATATGAGTACATCCGCATGAAGTTTGGTAAGCAGCGAAAGTTGGTGCCTGTAATTGAAAAGGGTTTGTGTGCACCCGCGATGACTAACCGTTTATCTAATCTCCGCTGTCCCCCTTAGACGTATTTGAGGACTTCATCTCTCCAACAACAGCAGCCCAGACACTCCTCTTTACTGCCTGCAACAAGAGGAAAGAGGCGAGTTGAAATTGTTTTGTGCTGGTTAATTGTTTTGAAGCTTTGATCTTTGAAGGATCAGATTCTTTATCTGTCCCCACAATTCATATTTAATGAAGCCTAATCCAGTGTATTCTGTTTAGGTGCTGCAAAAGACGATGGGCTTCTGCTACCAGATTCTCACTGACCCCGCCTCTGACCCCAGGAAAAAGGATGGTGCCCTCCACATGATTGGCTCTTTGGCTGAAATCCTGCTAAAGGTAAACCCCTCTCAGATGGCTCGTTAGCTCTACTTCTTTGACAATTCTTCTTTTCTACTCACAGATTAAAAGAGATTGGTTTCCACTCTGAGCAAACAGGTGTTGAACATTTGTAACATGGTGCGGCAAACAGCACACTTTCCTGTTTCTTACCATGGCTGTCCTCGTGAGCGTTCAGTTGTGAAGTATTGTCTCAAACTGGGGCAAGAGATAATTTTGCAGAAGTTGGTTTAGTTTTGGGCTTTTACAGATGGTGAAAACTGTGGTACCGCCTGAGTTGTGGTTTGGCAGGCTACTGAAAACAAGTTTAATATTCGTGGCTGTGCACCAAGTAATCAAGCGCTAATACTGCAGACTTGTCATCAACTTCATTCAGTCTGAACAGTCTATTTCTAAAAAGTATCATACGAGTCATACATTTTCTTCTTTTGTAAAAGTTGCAAATGCTAAACGTACAGGATAAGTGTTGTGTTTAACAGTTTTTATTTCTTTCTCTACACAGAAAAAGATTTATAAGGACCAGATGGAGTTCATGCTGCAGAACCACGTCTTTCCCCTGTTCCGCAGTGAACTGGGCTACATGAGAGCCAGAGTGAGTGATCGTTTCCAAACAGGCAGACCTAAGCCTCATGCTTTAATGTTATTGATTAAGATGGCTTTGAATGAACAGAAGCTTGTTCTGTTGTCTCTGTACTTTGCTTTTGTTTATGAAATATATATGTGATGTGTTCAGCTGCATTTTCTCACCCTCTTTTGTCACACAGGCCTGCTGGGTGCTGCATTACTTCTGCGAGGTGAAGTTTAAAAGTGACCAGAACCTGCAGACGGCTCTTGAGCTGACCCGCCTTTGTTTAATCAATGACAACGAGATGCCAGTCAAGGTGGAGGCTGCTATTGCCCTGCAGGTTCTCATCAGCAACCAGGAGAAAGGTGAGCATGTAAAGTCATGCAGCTGGTGCTTGTGTAATTAAATAGTTTTCCTTGATTGTCAAAACTAACTCGTGTGTTGTAATTTTTTTTAGCCAAAGAATACATCACCCCCTTCATCCGGCCAGTGATGCAGGCACTCCTGCACATCGTCAGGGAGACAGAGAATGATGACCTCACCAATGTCATACAGAAGATGATCTGTGAATACAGCGAGGAGGTGACTCCGATTGCAGTAGAGATGACACAGCACTTGGTAAGTGCAACCAGTAAAGAGGCCAAATGTTGATGTCGTCACATCACATGATGGCATCACTGAGCGGCTTAATGAACTCCCATTATGGCTGTAATGCATGAGGAGAGCTGCAGTCCCTCAACAAACATATCTTAAATGATCCATGTTACCTCAAAGAAAAACAGACTTTATTCAGATGGATTATGGACAACTAAGGTAAAAGTATATCACTGATTAATCCAGAAAGAAACAAGGGGCAGATTTAAGGAAAGACAGGTTTATCTGTATTACACATTTTAGCACCATGGCCATTAAAAGTGATTTTCATCCAAAGTGCATAACAAACACAGTGTTAAAGGACATTAAAATACAATTTCGAACATCTGTTGAAGAGCCCAGAAAATGAAAACAAGCTACACTAGAATAAGACAGGTATAAAGTACCAGAATAAAAGTTGCAGTGTAAGAAATTAATAATGGATTTTCTAAAAGGCAGAGGCAAACAGGAAAGTCTTCAGCCTTGATTTAAAAAGAACTGAGTGTTACCCAAAAATGCAGTGTGGCAGTGTGCCCTTGTGTCAAAAGGGCAACTACTTATTCAAGTTAAGGTTCCAGAATTATAATTGTCACACAAAATTGCCAGAAATCATTTGCTTTCTTCTCTTAAGCCTTTTATAAGTTTCTAAAAACGTGTGCAGTCAGTTGCCCAGCAGCTCTTAATGTTGCAATGTGAATGCTCTGATAGCAGATGTCGAGTGTTTGCCTCTCAAAGTGACTGTGGCGAGCTCTGTGTATAGTGACATCACATGCTTAGCTTCTATATTGCTAGTCATGATCAGTTTTAGTAGGTTTGCCCTGTTTCTTTTATTTGACGTGGAGATATGAAATCAGTCAGACTTCCTGCCTCATGGTGAATTGTATGGATCCTTGGACCCAGTCATAATAGTCCCTCTGTGTTTGCTCTTTGTCAGGCAATGACGTTCAACCAGGTGATTCAGACGGGCCCTGATGAGGAGGGAGGAGATGACAAGGCTGTGACGGCCATGGGCATCCTCAACACCATTGACACATTGCTAAGTGTGGTGGAGGACCACAAAGAGGTTAGCAGCATAGCCGCTAAGCAGGCTGCCCACACACACAAACACACACACACACTCTCTCTCTCCAGGCTGTTCACTCATCTCGATGCCACTTCCTCTGCAGAAGCAGCTCTGGTCTGCTGTAGCGTTGCTGCCAACACACTTCAGCCACCCACCAACTCCTGGGAACACGCTCTGTTCTCACCGTGTTCAAAATGACTCAGAGGCTGAGGCAGACGCTAGAAATAGTGCCGGGGCACGCTGCCACCGTGTCTGCTGAAACATAGGACTGCCGGTGCTCAAAGCCAAGAAGCCATTAAATTTGACCGAGCTATGCTTTACACTGAGGACTTTTGATTGCATAACACTTCACCAGTTTAGGTTTCAGAGATGGTCGGCGTACGTCACTTTAGTCCAAACAATTTGAGTTCTTTTTATTTGACCAATGAATTTACGGGGAAATTTAAATGTTCAGTTGATGTGTTTAGAGGTCTTTTCAGGACAGACACACCACATGCATGGGGGAAAAAGATGATGATGATGAAGAGGTGCTTATCCTCACTGCTCCTAGTTAATTTGACTCAAAATAATTGTTCTCATTCACTAAAAGGTTGTTCACTCCTTACACTGACGTTTAATTGTGTTATCAGTATAGCAAAGATAATTGATCATTAACAGAATCACTGTCTGCGTAGTTTCACTCGCTGCCTTGTATTGGATGATGCATTCCAGTATGTGTAGTGTAAGAAACATGCTGTTGAGGTGGAACTCCAACACATATGTGATCATGGCAGTTTTATCTTCTGTAATTTATCATGTTGATTAAATCATTGCCTGCTGTTTCAGATCACACAGCAGCTGGAGGGCATCTGTCTGCAGGTGATTGGCACTGTGCTCCAGCAACATGTACTTGGTAAGCAGGTCCTTCCTGTGCTTCAACATTCCACTTGTATGTTGCACTAAAAGGCTGTTTGCCTAAGAGATGATCTGTTGATAATAAACCGACTATATTTACCTCCAATGACGCACTTTTCTTTCCCTTTCTGTTTTCCAGAGTTCTACGAGGAGATCCTGTCCCTGGCTCACAGCCTGACCTGCCAGCAGGTGTCACCACAGATGTGGCAGCTCCTTCCACTGGTGTATGAAGTCTTCCAACAAGATGGATTTGACTACTTCACAGGTGTGGGATTTGCAAAGAATCAGTTTTTACATTTTTATTAGAATGTTTTGCTGGTTCCTGTGAGGTATAAAGATTTTAAACTGTAAAATAAAAAAAGCCAATATCCTGAGTGTAGAGATAAAAAGTGTGGATTTCTTTTGCTGTAAATTCAGCTGTGTGAAAAGTTACTGGGTTTCTGTTTCAGATATGATGCCTCTTCTTCACAACTATGTCACAGTGGACACAGATACTCTCTTATCTGACACCAAATACCTGGAGATCATCTATAGCATGTGCAAGAAGGTAAAATGGTGCCGTTGATGACGCATGATGTAACAGACTGTTTCAAAGCTGATAATCTGAGGTCTCATGGATGCATAGAGAGAGCTAGATACAGTGTTGGAAGTGTGGCCCCATTCGTTCTTATGAAAGTTGCTCAGAGGCGCAGGAAGCCAAAAGTTCGACTTCCCAAGGGGAAATTACCCTGATCTTCCACATAGTTAGGCCCATAAAGCAAGCACACTAGAAACTTTGCGAAGAGAGCAGCTAACTTCCACCAGCTGAGCTGTTAACTTCTGTTTTAGCCCTCCGCTAACTTGAATGGGTATAAAATTATTTAATCGTTCAGCTCTTCTAGACTTTAAACATTTGAAATGTATCCACTGATTTACAGACATCTATTCTCACAATGTCAGTCTCCTGGGAAAGTCTACTGGGCCCAGTGTCGTCACATGATGGACCTGGATGTTGTAATTCCACAGTTTGGCCACTACAAAAACTGTCCTCAAAGCCTGGCACGCTTCCTAGGGGCTTGGTGGTGATTGGTGTGTATCAGAAGATTTACCTGAGTCTGTCACTCCAAACAGGTCCTGACAGGTGACCCAGGCGAGGACCCAGAGTGCCATGCAGCCAAGCTACTGGAGGTCATCATTCTGCAGTGTAAAGGTCGTGGCATTGACCAGGTCAGTATCTAAATGTACACCTCAAACTGATAAGCGGAACTATAGAGACTCGCCCCCGCACAGTCCTGACATTAAAATGATGTATAATAATATTTGTATGAAACAGTTTTGATCCATTGATGATGAACTCGGTGTTGCTGCAGGTCGTGCCCTTGTTTGTGGCTGCTGCATTGGAGCGCTTGACGCGGGAGGTGAAGACCAGCGAGCTGAGGACTATGTGCCTGCAGGTGGCCATCGCTGCGCTTTACTACAGCCCCCCTCTTCTCCTCAACACTTTGGAGAACCTACGCTTTCCAAACAACACTGAGCCCATCACTAACCACTTCATAACCCAGTGGCTCAAAGATGTCGACTGCTTCCTTGGGTAAGAAGATCATGAGTGTGTCAACGGGGCAAATTAGGACTCCAGTACAGTTGATTGATCTGCTAATTGTTCAATCAACCAGTAACCGTAATTTCAGAACTGCTGTTATCAGAAGTCCTGCTCACTTTTTGTTCCCCTTTCTTCTCTTCACAGCCTCCACGACAGGAAGATGTGCATTCTTGGACTTTGTGCCCTCATTGACCTCGAGCACAGGCCTCAGGCTGTCAACCAGGTGGCCGGCCAGCTCCTTCCAGCAGCCATCCTACTGTTCAATGGCCTCAAGAGGGCGTATGCCTGTCGAGCAGAGCACGAGAATGATGAGGACGATGACGACGAAGATGGGGAAGATGAGGACGAAAATGGTAAGGCATTAGTGTTTGATGCATAGAAACAGAATGAGAGTAGAATGGACATTCCCACCCCGGCTTGGTGTGTATTAGAGTTGGGTACGCTCATATTTTAACTGGGTCCAGGATGCAGTCGTACATTTTTCCAGTACATTACTTTCTGCTTTATAACAAAAATATAATTCTTTAACAAGCGGCAGTGGTGACTTAGTAGACAAAAAGCAGTTCTGCTCCTTTGCGCTTTTCTAATCGCACATAGATCTTATCATCTTTCTCTGTGTGGGTGAGTGTGGTCTTGTGTATGTGTGTCTGCTCGTCTAACAGTGATACTGAAAATAATACGGAAAAGAAAATAGACTAGATACCGAAACTTGCGGCAGGTTGGTGCTGTAGTGATAGTTTTGGCTTGCAGGGAACCTGACAGAGCAGCCTCGGAGATCTCTGGCTGGCTTTCAGGCTTTGAGGTACTCTCAGGTACCGACATTTGGCACCAGTGGATTTAACGCGACTGGATACTTGGTAGTACTGATGTAATTTGGTTGTTTCGGTACCCAACCGTAATGTGTATAGTAGGCAGTACAGTTTCAATACTAGTGAGAACGATGCTCTTTAGCCCCACTGACGTGTGTTGTCACCATAGGAACTAACAACAATCACCATTTTCTTTTGAGCTAATCAAATGACCACACCAAACACTTCAATGTCAGTTCTATTCTCATTCTATTTCTATGGTTTCATGTATTCAGTGTTGGGCCAGCCATGTTCAGCGTTACTCTGCAGGGTGAGTTAAGTGTCTGAGTGATGCTGAAAGGTTGTTCCCTTAACTCTCTGAGCAGCTGAGCTGGGCAGTGATGAGGATGACATTGACGAAGAAGGCCAGGAGTACCTGGAGATGCTGGCGAAGCAGGCAGGAGAGGACGGAGACGACGAAGACTGGGAGGAGGACGATGCTGAGGAGACGGCACTTGAGGGCTACACTACAGCTGTAGATGATGAAGATAACTTAGTGGACGAGTATCAGATCTTCAAAGCCATACTACAGAGTAAGACAACAGCCTGTCGGTGGACGGCTTGTGTTAATCAGTCTGTTGCAAAACAAAATTAAATGGTTCAATAAAATATATTTCAATCACTAATCTGACTTTACTGCGACGCAGATATCCAGACCCGTGACCCAGCATGGTACCAGGCACTAACACAGGCCCTCGACGAGGATCAGGGCAAACACCTTCAGGACATTGGCACACTCGCAGACCAGAGACGGGCAGCACATGGTGAGCGCCTGCTGAGACTTCACCCCAGTTTTCAAATTAAAATCTGATGCGGCACTTCAGTTTGACAATAAAGCAATTTTTTTTATGTGCTGCTACTTCCTGCTTTTTTGTTGTTGTTTTATTCCCATGTAAATGTTAAGATGAAAAGGCATTTGTAATACGGTTTAGAATTTCAAAGTACCCTGGTATTCATAGCCTCTATGCAGTTACACCACACTCTTGTGCGTTGCAGTAAGCTGCTTTTGTGCCTTTTGATAGGCACTAAAACATGAGTCTGAGATGATTTTGAAAAACATATTTTCACCTCAAAAGAAAATAAATGAGCTGCAATTCTAGATCAGTTGTCGTCTGTCAGTCCTTGTGAGCTTACGTGGTGGGTTAGGGGTTTTGGGGCTGACAATGTATTGCAGTGTCCAGAGTTTGGGTCTGTTGTTCCCTATCTATTACTCCCCTTTTTTTCATCGTTACATCGCTATTGTTGATTAATGATTAAGTTACAGAATGCCCCAAAACCTGTTAGATCACATGATGTGGCACCTCGTCATGTCTCCAGATTATGTTCCCTTGTTCTTCTGACAGGGGTGCAGGGAAAAAAGTTAAAAGCCTCAAGGCCTATGCACACCAAGTCCTAATTTCTGTCTGAAACTGCTGCATGTTCAACAATAAATTCAATGATTATATGTGAAGAAGCAGTTGAGAAAAAGTAGGATAAGTAGGTACACATACATCTGTAACTAGAGAGGGAGAGCGGGAAGGGGGCAGCAAAAAAAGTGGAAATATATGGACGCAATTACCTTTTTGAAATGGTAACATTAACCTATCAGAAATGCACAACAGTGATGGTGCTCAAAGCAGAGTGCAGATTAATAGCTGCACAGTGTGGTAGCCACAGTTCCAGATTCTAGACCCCAGCAGGAAGTGGCACATCAAGCTCAGTGAACAAGTATTCTGTGTGTAACAGTTTTGATCAGGTAACAGACTTGGGGAAAAAAACATACGAAAAACACAGACTCGGTTTACAAAGGCTTAATCTTTTCAAACGACAACATGTTTGTGTTGGACTTCATGTTAGTCAAAATGGCCAACTTTTAAGCTCTGTTCAGACCAAAGATTTGCAACAAGACGAGTTGAAACATGCACCTACTTGCAATCGTTCATCTGCAACGTTCTAAAAACGTGCTGGCTCACACCTTCGCAACTAAATTAGATGGTGTATCATCTCTATGCAACAACTCTCCTACCTCCGCTCTGTTTGCACCTTTTCAGGCTTATTTTGTGGCTGAATATAATTTTTAGCTTCTTGAAGTATGAGTGAGGATAGTGATAGTGAGATACTGGCTACAGCTGCATTTGTAGTAGTGATAAAACGGGGAGAAACTAACAAAACAAGCATCAGATGAAATGTTGTCATAATGGATTCACCACAATAATATACGTAAGCAGTGCCAAGTAATCAGTCAGTCGGAATGTGTGTGTGTGGGCATAAGCACATGCAGCAGTGGCACACTTGAGGAAGGAAACAGGGCTCAGTGGGGACAGAGCACCTGCCGCAGCAGGCGAACACACTGTCTGCGGCCAGTTTGACTTGACCAGCGGACTTCACTACAAGCTGTAGAAACAGGCGACAGGCAACATGCTTTACGCTTTAAAACCAGACACCAGGGACTTGACCAGATGAGTTGCAGGTGACCAGCCATCTTGAGTCGAGCTCAGACGGTCAGTTCACATCGCTGCAAGTTTTCTCTGCAATGTTCTCAAACGGTTTTGTCTTGTCGCAAATCTGGTCTGAACTGGGCTTTAGGGGCGGTCTAGAACCAGCTGTGTAATAAAACACTTGCCTTTAGGAAAAAACTTTTTGTCCCTCACTTATTTTGATTTTTAAATACTGTTGCTTATTGTCTTATCACAGAATCCAAGATGATTGAGAAACACGGCGGGTACAAGTTCACAGCGCCAGTGGTGCCATCTACTTTCAACTTTGGAGGCACTGCTCCAGGAATGAATTGAGTCATCCGTTCTACTTTTTATTACTCTGTGACTGATTGTAGTGAAGTGAAAAAAAGCTTGTGTTGTTCCTTAAGTAGTGGTTCCAGAACTGGTTCTTCTCAGTCATTCTTCAATCTGTCAAATGGGGAAATAGCACCAGAAGATGTGGGAAAGCAACCAAAATGCAACCAATGGCTGGGGAAAACAAACCAAGAACTTGAGCATGATGTAAGAGAAGAGGCTCTGAACAACGTTGTCTTCTGGAGCCCGGTGTGGAGGGGGATACCATGACGTCAACTCTTCCGTTTTTTGTTTTTTTTTGGTTTTTTTTTGTTCCCCACCTAAACAGATTTGCGGGATTAACAGATAGAAATTGATAATGGGACTAAATAATTCATTATCACTGTTGTGGCCCATCGGCCGTAATAAGATTATACCTCTGGTAGTGGTGATATCTACGTTATTTTCTGCATAAACAAACACTCATGTTTATGTACATACAAGCCAAGGTTATTGATTTTTCAAGTAGCCTTGAAAAACAACCAGAGGCATTTGTAAGGTGTTAACAGCTGTATTCATATGTAGCATATTGGATACTTCATAGCACTATGTGATGCCTGATCTCTGTAAATTAATGACAAGCACTTTCATATTGTTCAGGTCTCCTAGCCTTCTGTATCAGACTGCAAATTTTTTAAATTGAAGACTATTTAAAAATGAAAACAGCTGTAACTTTGTTACTTTGCAAGCGACTTCTGTAATGGCTGGTTGTCACGCATCTGGTTACAGAGTGGAATCGGTGGGCAACTCGGAAACTTTTGATTTCAGGAAAAAAAAGAGAATGCTCTTGGTGTTCAGTATGGCTACAGGACATGTGTTTGTGAGCACTGAAAGTACAATTGAATACATCATTGAAGCATGTACAATTGGACTTCTCATGAAGGTCTCAAGCTTTTGGTTGGTGTATGGATGAACCATCTATATATACAACATATTAAAAAAAGAAAAAAGCTAAGGGAATCCATGACCCAGAGTGTTTCCTTATACGCTTTTCTTGCTCTTTAAATGTATTTTATAAGTATGTCATTAATGAGTGAACACTTTTACTTTAGTCAAATGTGATTTGATTTCACTGAAATTTGTCTTGTGTCCCAGAACGTCAAATGTTTCACATAAAGACACATGAATACAGGGCGGCCTCTGGCTCGGCGAGTAGAGTGTCTGCCCCATGTAGGCTAAGATCTTTGCAGCAGCCCAGGTTTGAGTGTTGCTGCGTGTCATCCCCTTTCTCTTTCTCTCCTTCTGTCATGCTCTAGCTGCTCTGTAATAAAAGCCAAAAAATAATCTCTAAAAACAAAAGACACACAAATACAAAACTACAAACATTTAACCCAACTATAAAACCACAATACAAACGTTACAAATCACACCAGACATCACAGGAAGTGGATGCATGCCACAAATTAAACATTCCTATTACATGTACTTTGAACACTACACAGAAGCCGTACTCTGATTTAATGAGTTCTTCAACCTGACTCGAAAATGTTTGGTGTGATGCAAAACCTGATATTTTTCAAATACTGCGTGAAAGGGTTGGACGTAATATTACCTTCCAGACAACATTCTCGTGGTATATTCAGCTTCAAAACTAGAACGAGGCATTTGGTGTACAATCTTTGAGCAGATAAGTAGCAATCCAGCCAGTGAAGCTTTGAGATGAACAGAGATGACTTTCCACCAGAGTGCAGAGCTTTCCTCTGATCACAGAGTTGCAGTTTGGTGTTTTTAACATTGTCATATTTGTACACACAAGCCTGGTTAGATGTTTCGGTCCAACACAGCAGCTCTGAAACAAAAATATGTTCAAAGAATCACTTTGACAAGCTGATGCTAACATTTCACTCACACTTTCTCTTTTGGAGGGCCACAGGCCAGAAGCAAACACATGTTGTATCGTTAAGATGCAAAATGGGACGAGGATCCCAGATTCCCTTAAGCCTTTCAAACCTGGAGTGACGTAACATGTCTTGTACCTTTAGACGCCTTTAGCAAGTATTTAAACCTTTGAACCCTGAGCTACTTGGTGAGATTTCTTTCGGAAACATGGGGGGAAAAAGGCAACGAGCAACTTGGTAAAAAAAAAAATGTCCCACATATTGCAAAAAATAAATAAATAAAAAAAGTAGGGAAAAAGAAAAAGCTAGGGAAAAACTATATTTCAAACATTAAGTATTAAATTTAAAAAATTATGTTACAGAATTATGATTTTTAAGCACTCTATCAAGGTAATTGATTTCCTTGTTTGTTTTTTTGTTTGTTTTTGTTACTAATTTCGTGCTAATTTTTTGGGTCATTTCTTTTTTTGTTGCTCATTGCCTTCATCCCTTTTAAGGGGTTTCAGAGGGTATATTGAAAGGCCTCTGCCTGTTCATTACCCCAGTTGTGCTAAAGTGTCACTGTGCTCAGATTTAAAAAACAACAACAACAACAACAACAACAACAAAAAAGAATAATTAGGGATCCTACATATCCTACGAAGAGCATATTTACCTCACAATAAATAACACAGTATAAACTGATTAATATCCTAACTTCTTAAAAATTAATGTAGAAATCATTTGCATTAGAAACATCTGGGGGGCCAAATCAAACCTTATGACAGACCCCACTTTGTGCAGCCCTGACGTATAAAGACACAACAGGCACTGGATACAAATAATACAACAGCACTGCAGTTTGATAAAGCCCAAAATCCGGGCTATTTATCCAGAGAAGACATTTTAAGACCTCATTAGGAAAGACACAGATGTAAATAGTATAATGAGCAATGGCTGAATTCCATTTATTTTCTATGGGTCCTGTGTTGTGCATGTTGGCTCACTGAGACACATGAGCAGAGCCTTCATTGATGTTATGGAGCTTTTCCTATTACGACAAGTCAAAATTAGAGCTGCATCTAATTGTTATTTTCATTGTAGATAAATCTGTTGCTTATTTTCTCAATTAACTGATTTGATGTTTGGTCTATAAAATGTGAGAAGTGATCTTTGTTGTGTCCACAAACCAAAGATGTTCAGCTGACTGTCACAGAGGAGCAAAGAAACCAGAAAATATTCCCATTTAAAAGCTGGAATCAGAGAATTTTAACTTTTTTAAATTACTCAAACAGATTAATGGATTATCAAATAAGTTGGTGATTAATTTATTAGTTGATAAACTACAAGTTTAATCGAGCCATATCCAAAACTTGACTGTGGCCAATTAAGAGTCAAATTCAGTTTCCTGCCCCTCAGAATGACTTGTTCATTTTACCTAGTTAGGAGCAGCCCCGTCTTACACTCACACACAGATTGCACGGCCCTTGGGAGCAGTTTGGGGTTCAGTATCCTCGACATCTTGCCCAAGGATACTTCAACTAAACTGGACTGGAGGAGCTGAGGATCAATTTTCTGATTACATCTTAAGCTGCAGCCAGTCAAGTAGTTGTTGCAAAGTGTTAAAGGCTTCCATGCACTGCCCCTTAGAAACCTTCAGTCTAGCCATGATTAGATGCTGAACAAGCTCCTCTTTGCTTAGAATAAGAGTTTGACCTCTGACACTTTCACTTTGCTCTGATGTCGTGTTTCCCAATATCACAGCACTACAGTAAGAAATTATCTGCTGGAAACTTGAGGCACAGCCGTATTTATAACAGGTGAACACTGGCTGCAGGTCGAGTTACTTGAATGAGTCTCAGATGAAAAAATCCACCTGTGTGTCACCTGAACGCAATGCTCAATGGAATTGGGAAGGTTACTTCTGAAATGTAATAGGTTACAAATTGCGAGTTACCCTGTTAAAATGTAATAAGTAATGCAACTATTTAAATTACTTCATCAAAGTAATGTAACATATGCGTCTGAAATATGCTCAAAGAAGGTATTCCTGTACAGCGAAAAGATGCAAAGCAACAGAATTAATTATTTTTTTATCATTATATTTAATTATTTTTCATATTAATCGTCTTCAGGTGTAACCCCTTAAGTAATCACCAACATTTTGATCAGTAACTACAATTTAATTACAATTTTTTCTCAATAACATCAACTGATCACAATGATATTTATTTTGTAATTTAATTCTATACCTCCCTTAATCTCCGGCACTGTATGGAAGGGATTGATACCATGCACAGACATTTTGCAGGGCAGGTGCTCAAATGGAAAAGCAGGACATCCCTTCCACATTTTTTTTTTTTCGCATGCAACATGCTGGTGAGAAAAAACAGACCAAAACAAAAAATGTTGTGCACACAAAGTGCACCCTGCTGGGAGGTTTCAATCTGCCACCACCAGAGGGTTTCTTGAGGCCTAAGTACCTATGTGCACAGTAATGAGAGGGGAAATGTCTGTCTAGATTACATATGAGGTGTCTGAATATCTGTACTATACACATCTTGCAGCTGTTTCGCAAAGACATTCATGTTCTACATTCATCATTTATTTATAACAGATAACAGGCAACAACAAAGGAAACAGTGCCACAGTGTGCACACTTCAGTTGTTTGTGTAATAAATATCCATCACTGAATAAATAAAATATTAAACAAACCAATCTACCCTCCAAACTGCGAAGTAGGCCTCCTCTCCTCTCTCCTCTCCTTTATTTGTTCTCCTCCTCTCCTCATTGGCATGGACCACAGGGATACAACCCAAGGAAATCTGACCTTTAGTACAAAAGACTGAAGATGATCAGTGCAACAAATTTGACTGCTGAACTCTAGAATATGTGGGAAAACAGTAGACCCATCCCCACTGATTTCATTATTTGGTGTGGCTCCAGTTGATGACCCACTCCCTGGGTGCTATATAGATATGGTGGCCTTTAGCTCGCTGTTGGTCAGGAGACTTATTTTGTTCAAATGGACAGATGCTCTCCCTCCAACATATGGTGGATTAGAGAGGCTATGTGTCACATCCACTTAAAAAAATTAGATATAGGCCTACCATTAAATGTTATGTCACCTCGTCTGCTTTTTTACATTTAGAAATAAAAATACCTTGATCAAAATAAAAATAAAAAAGAAGTAGAAACTGAAATAGAAATGGCACTGGATCTTAATAGTTCTTCTTCATTTCACATGTCATGGCTTCTTGTGTATATGAATGTCTCTGAATCCTCAGATTTTCTGATCATTTCCAGGTTTACTTGGAAATATTAGAGATTTTCAGTGTGGTCTCAGACTTTTGGTCCCCACTGTACCTTAAGGACTGGGTTTGGTTAAAGAGTTAAATTGACCTCGATATAGGAAATGTTTTCTCTTTAAGAAAAGTTTCATGATTAATTAAATAGATAAAATATCCTTTAAAAAGATGTTTTTTTAATCAACCACGTTGTAAATAAAGAAACTTGTTCCTGTTAGTAATACATTCACATGATGGGTGGTGCAGCGGGTTAAAGAAACTTTGGTAGTCGTTGCGTGGCGCTGTCACCACTCTCCTCTCCGCTGCGCCACCATCACTGCGCCTGTAGTTGGAGGCGGATTCTGAGACTACAGACTCAAACTGGCACCCAGCTGACAGACAGACCTCCTCTGGTGCTGCTGAGGGACAAAATGTGGCTTCGAGAGGAGCTTTTGAAATCCATATGGCACGCCTTCACAGCCCTGGATGTGGATCAACGTGGGAAAGTTTCCAAATCTCAGTTAAAGGTGCGTTTCACTTCTGTTTTCTCTTTGTGTCCAGAGACGCTCATGAACCCAAACTAACTGTACACTTCATCAGCGTGTGTATCACTTGTTCTCCTCACATCGTAACTTCAGACCATTTGACGATAAATAAATGCGCCTGAACTGCACTGTGTAACTTTTCTCAGTGGTAGAAACTAAGTTCATGTAGGAGTACAGTTTTGAGGGCACTGGCACTTGAACCACTCTGCGTGCTTAGCTGCATTTCAGGGGAATACTGGACTTGTTATCACTGCATTCATTTTACACATATACAGTAGTTCCCTGTTATTTAGCAGATTCAGTTTTTACATTTCAATATATGACGACAAAACATGATGTAGGGGAGACTGGGGTAAGTTGGCACACAGCTATTTTCTGTTTCTTAAAGGTCACAGGGACTGAAACACCTGCACTCATCTACTGTGTTAAAACATCTGAAAGTCAGCAGCTTTTTTTTTGGTGAGGGTGACATTTCAGTTTTGTAGTATCAAAAGTAAAAAAAAAAAAAGGGTCTGTGGACTTACATGTAACATATAAAAAAATGAGTTAGAAAGAGATATTGAAAAAGTGTTATTTCTAGATAATACGCAAAGGAATCAACTACATTTTGATTTAAGATTTGAAAGTTTGTGATGAGTGATGGTAGCTGGCTATCATAATTTCATCAGAAAATTTGGTTTCACAATATCACGGTTTCAGAATGAGCAGTAAAGGAATGAAAACGGAAGGGTTATTTTATTAGTATAATTGAAACTTGAATCCATTTTGTTAGTGGAAGTATGTGTAAAAAGTCTCCCCTTACAAAATAACTAAACGTCCAGTTGCATTTTTTTTCAATATTGTAGCTAAGTAAATGCACACGGTACGATACCTGTCAACTTTTATACCACGGTACACCTTGAAATCAGTGTATCACTGCAACTCTATTTTCATCACAAAGTTGGGTCAGATGTGAGTGCGGTTTGTTGGCACATGTGCTAACCAATTGTAGAAATAATAGTTGTAGCTGCAGCTGTATTTTGAGAGATTAAAACTATTTTTTTTTTTTTTTTTAAAAGATTATTTTTATGGGCTTTTTGCCTTTATTGACAGGACAGAGAGTGAAACAGGGAGACAGAGAGAGAGTGGGGACTGACATGCAGCAAAGGGCCGCAAGCCGGACTCAAACCTGCGGCTGCTGCAGTGAGGCGATGCCTCTGTACATGGGGCGCCGGCACTATCCACTACGCTACCGACGCCCCAGATTAAAACTATTTAAAAAGATTAAAAACAATGTTCTTGGTGGATTATTATTACTTTATATATTACCGGGCAACACTCACTGGTTATCCTGAATCAATAGAACACTATTTATTACACATATAGATATAAATGTTTAAACCAGGACCCTGAGTCATTCAGATTTACCAGCATGACAAAAAAAGCTGCAGCTGTCTTTAATTCAGAATATGTGTCCAGCCCTTGATTACCTGGTAAATGATTCATATTCCTTTTGTCCGTAAGGGTCGACCAATCAAAAGAATTAAAGGTGCTTTTCATGTTACGAATATTGTTTTAACAAGATAAAGTGGTGTTGTCCTCGGGTGCCGTTTAACAAGTGTCATAACATAACACATAACTGACATGTTATTCAAAGCCTAGATAATATTCATACTGGTTCAAATAACAATTTGATTGTATTTCCCATCTTTGCTGAGCAACAGTTTAATGTGAAAGGGCCTATCCCAAATAAAAGCCTGTTGAGTTCAGTGATTTTAGCAAATAATAGCCCAGGCTAGTAATTGAAGTTTTATAGTAGTCAAAAATTTGAATTTGTGAGGTCTTTACTGCCACAAACAAATGATCTAATTTAATTGATCTATCTTTTAGTTTCTTATTGTCAAAATGATTTCAGCATGAAAGTCCACATCACTGAGGCTCCAAATCTTAAACTTACCGCTGAACCTAATACTATCTTTTTACTTCATACTTGCACTTACCTGTTGGCGAAATGTAGATTAACCTTACTCACTCTCATAAACATATTCCCACACAAAACCTACCTCTGCATAAAACCACATACTACTTACCTTTGTGCTTACCTGCAATGCTTGAATAAGAAAAATAAAAAAAAATGTCTTAAATTTACTTACAAAATATTTTTGAAAAGGTCTCAAAAAGCATCAGATTTAAGTGTCTGTTAGACACCCTGTGTAGCCACTAACATTAACCTAACCAACACTAAACTTAAGGATAACGTGACAGCCTTGTTTAGCTTCACCTCGACCAGATGCAACATCAAAACTGATATAACATGAATCTGCCAGTAGGAATACAGTAATATAAATTATATAATAATAAAATAGTTGAAGTGCTGAATGCAGAACTTATTTGCTTGTAAAGGAGTAATTTTACATTGTACATCAGTGTGTAGGGCGGCACGGTGGTGTGGTGGTTAGCACTCTCGCTTCACAGCAAGAGGGTTGCCGGTTTGATCCCGGGTGTGGGAGCCCTTCTGTGCAGAGTTTGCATGTTCTCCCCGTGTCAGCGTGGGTTCTCTCCGGGCACTCCGGCTTCCTCCCACAGTCCAAAGACATGCAGATTGGGGACTAGGTTAATTGATAACTCTAAATTGTCCGTAGGTGTGAATGTGAGCGTGAATGGTTGTTTGTCTCTATGTGTCAGCCCTGTGATAGTCTGGTGACCTGTCCAGGGTGTACCCTGCCTCTCGCCCGATGTCAGCTGGGATAGGCTCCAGCCCCCCCGCGACCCTCAAGAGGATGAAGCGGTTAGAAGATGAATGTATGAATGAATGAATGAACATCAGTGTGTTTACTTGAGCTACAGTGGCCACACACAGGATTTATACAGTCATACTACATGTTTTACTATGTACTACAGAGATGCAAGTATATTGTATTGTCAGATTCTCTCATTTATCCACCATTCATGCAGCAATGCTGCTGCTTATTTTCCTTGTAGCACTTGTCCCAGGTAGTTTATAAAAAGGGAGAATGTTTAGCATGTTCAGTCCGTCTCTGTTGTTTGAGAAGAAACTGAAAAACACGTGACAGGCCTTTTATTACTGAAGCAAAGGCTGGAGAGAGAGGTGGTGTATGACAGCCTGGGCCAGATTTTGTTTGTCTGCTGGGTCTGACGTCTATGTGCCCAGCCTGACAAAGACACAGTCTGACTTCAGGGATCCTGCAGGGCTTTTCATCTCTCACACATGCTCTCTCCACACTGCAGAGTGGCCAGGAAATCTCTAAATGTCACCATTTTGGGAGATTTATTTATGGTCTTTACATCACAGTGAAGGCCAGTTTACAGCTAATATTCCATCATCTATCCATCACAACACTTTAGAGAGAGCAGAGGAGACTGTTTGCATGAGGAGCTTATCAGAATCTAAGCTACAGTGCTGTACAGTCAAACCGAAACACTGGATCTGGGCGTAATCCTCTATTTTTACAGCTGAACCAACCAGTAAAAAGAATTGGCTTCACTTTCAAGAACAGAAGTAATGCTTGACTGGTGATGCTTCTAAATGTCAGTGATATGGTTTTGCATGTGCGATAGCAAAATCTGAAAACTGAGAGACAGACCATGAGCTTCATCTTTAACTTACCCCCGCATAGATTCATTTTGCAAGACTGGTGACTGTACAGTGATGTGTCTCAACCTAATATGTGTCCTCTCGCCTGCAGTACTATATTATATGTAATTCATATTCAGATTGTGGTTCTTTAGGTGCTGTCCCACAACCTGTGCACAGTGATGAAGATTCCTCATGATCCTGTGGCCCTTGAAGAACATTTCAAAGATGATGATAAAGGGCCTCTGTCCAACCAGGGCTACATGCCTTACCTCAACAAGTTTATTCTGGACAAGGTGAGGACAAACAAGCTGAAAGGGGAATGTGTTTTTAAGCCAGTCAACACACTGTAATTTGCAAAAATCATTTCAACTGGGTATAGCTTGACATTTTTTATACTTGTGCCAATGTGATGAGTGTCGGCACCAAAACTGTATTTTCTTTTTCTTGATATCTTTCCCCTGCCCTCACTATGTGTGTAGGTGCACAGCGATCTGAGCACACTTCCAAGAAATGGTTACAAACAAAAGTTGAAACAATAAAAAAGTTGTGTCCAGTGGAAGTGGTGCAGGATCAAAGAAATATAATAAACAGAAAGCCTTCTGTGCGGAGTTTGTGACTATGAAAAAGGGCAAATGACTACGAAAAAAGGGCAAAACAACTACAAAGAGATGCAAAACAACTACAAAAAGGTTCAAAATGAGCACAAAGAGACACAAAATTACTTCAGAGAGACGCAGAGCAGCAACAAAGAGACTCACAACTATGAAAAGGAGAAAAAACAACTGCAAAGAGACTCAAAACGACTTCAGACAGAATGACACCAACTACAAAGACATCCACAAAGACTACAAAATAGGCAAAACAACCATGAAAAGACACAAAATGACTACACAGGGATGAAAAGCAACTACAAAGAGATTCAAAATGACTACAGGGAAAGGCAAAGCCACTACAGACACACTCAGAATGACAGGAAAAGGGCCAAAAATAACCACATACAAAAAAACTACAAACCGACTGAAAACCACGGAGAGAGATGCGAAACAACTCCAAAAACAGGCTTAACAGCTACAAAGTCTGTGTGCTCTTATGTAGAGGAAGTGGTGGGGCCCTCTGTATGTCTGTGGCCAGGGGCCCATTGTCTCACAGTCCGCCTATGGTGAGGCCAGAAGAAACATTCACAGAAAAAAAGTGAAAAAAAAGGAAATTGGTGCAGTAACAGTTTTCCCAACAGTAGATTAAGTTATGTTGTATGAGCAACACATTAGCCTGAATCAGTTAGCTTAGCAGTAAACTGTCTGCAGGGGATAAAAGTAACCACAGATCTCCATCAAGGACATTTGGGCATGGGCAGACATTGGGCACAGATATGCAAACGGCCCCACCACCATTCCTAATTTGTGTCTCTTCATGGTTGTTTTTCCCCTTTTTGTTGTCATTTTGTGTCTCTTTGCAGTTCATTTGCATCTTTTTGTGGTGATTTTGAGTGTTTTTCTGGTCAGTATATGTTCATTTGAGTGACATTCAGCAGATGAAGGCGAGTGACACCCCTGACACTTTGGACCCCTGACCTGTGCCTGATAGGCCCCATCTATGCATTTGGGGAGTAGATAAAAATACATATTGTCTGAACACAAGCAGCTGTACAAGAATTTTGCATAAATATCTTGAAATCGGGAACTATTGGATCAAAGAACACGAAAACGAGATCACAAAGACCTTGACAGTTTTTATGTATGGTGTCATGGACGCAGTAAGAAAACAACTTAGACGCTTACACAAACAGTAAAAATAGAAAAGAAACACCAGCACACACTTCTTCTCTGTTGGAGAGTGTATGACACAGATTAGGATGACTAATCATGACCAGTTTTGATCTGTAGGAGAGGAAATGGTCTCAACCACTTCTCTGTTCTCCCCACAGGAACCATGTGTTTGGTCAGTTATTTATTGATTGGTAGTTTAATGTGTCAGTAAAATTTGCTGTGTTTATACACTCTTCGCAAAAGCTGGGGCCTTTTCTCTGTAGCTTAGTGAGCACAGTGTAACACACTGCAAACACACATCTGCTGAAGTCTCACGTCAGTCAGCAAACTGCTTGAGTCTCACTCTTTGTACTTGGAAGCTGTTTTCTTGCCTTTCTCTCATAGGCTCTGACCTGAATGAAAATGAGGCCTTTAATTGCATCACGTTTGTACCTCACATCCTGCAGACTAGAGGTTCTGAAAGGAGACAAACACCAGTCTCCTGCTTAGCATTTGTAAACACACTGCCCTTACTGGTGCTGACCAGTTTGACTTTGACTCTGACTGAATGGTGCGTTTTTGTTCCCAGGTACGGGAGGATTTTGATGTGCTGGAGTTCAACAAGATGTGCTGGACGCTGTGTTTCAGGAAAAAGATCTGCACTAAACATCTGCTCATCTCAGAGGATGATGCTTTCAAAATCTGGTGCATTTTCAACTTCCTGTCAGAAGAGAAATACCCACTCGTCATCATTACTGAGGAGGTGAGGAAGGTCGTTACAGTTGTTTTCTGGGTGTGTTTTTTTTTTTTTTTTTTTTTTTAAAGCAT
Source organism: Epinephelus fuscoguttatus (assembly GCF_011397635.1). Classification (NCBI taxonomy): domain Eukaryota; kingdom Metazoa; phylum Chordata; class Actinopteri; order Perciformes; family Serranidae; genus Epinephelus; species Epinephelus fuscoguttatus. The sequence goes on along the minus strand of NC_064753.1, from coordinate 28,650,286 downwards.
CCCTGCTGGCGACAGCTGTGTGTGGAGGCATTACATTTTTGGGTTGTCTGTCCATCCGTCCCTATGTTCCCTTCTTGTGAATGCAATATCTCAAGAATGCCTTGAGAGAATTTCTTCAAATTTGGCACAAACGTCAACCTAGATTCAACAATGAACTGATTCCAATCAGGAGAGACTTGTTCTGAGAGAAAATAATATTTATTTATCTGTGCACATAAGTATGAGAAATGTGAAAGGTCTTTGGCGATTAGATCCCATCATGGTGTCATCTATTCCAGGAGGGTGGTAAAGACGTATTTCATTAGATTTTGGTGGTCAAAGGTCAGTGTGACCTCCCAGAAATGTTTCTGGCCATAACTCAAGAATACTTACAGTAATTACGAGTTAAGTTAAGTTACAGTTACACACATATGTCTTTTAGGATAAAATGATGATGTGATGACATTTTACACCGGAAAAGGTCAAAGGTCAGCTTCACTGTGACATCATAATGTTCCGTAAAACACTTTTTTGGCCCTTACTCAACACCATAACTCAGAAACAGAAGGGGAGACTTCAGATACTGGATTTTTGACACTAATCTTTGGTGCCCACCTTCAATCTGTGCTGATTGCAGAGATCCTCTGTGCTACTGGGTCGACTGGTTTGTTGAGGCACACAACTGCGAGGTGGTAATTATAGGTTTTAACAATCAAACAAAGCTCCTTTGTCTGTCCATCTCCTCAGATTGAGTACTTCCTGCGAAAGCTGATTGAGGCCATGGGGAGCGGATGGAGCGAGGAGAAGTTTTCAAATTACAAACTGCAGCTGAACACAAAGAAGAACTGCCTGAATGCCTGGGAGCTGATTGAACTGGTGGGGATGGGCTACTTCAGCAAGGGCATGAACTGCCAGACCCTGTCCATGGGGATCAATGAGGTCTTCCAGGAACTCATACTGGATGTGCTCAAGCAGGTCAGACAGAGCTCATGCGGACTGTGTACACAGGCAGCCCATAAATGAATTGCTTGCTTAATTAATTATCTATCTAAGTATCAGACCTTGTTGTGTTTGATGTATCACAGTGATTTTGGCAGAATAGCTAGGCAACTCAGGTGTTTTCTGTGTTCCAAAGGGATACCTGATGAAAAAGGGCCACAAGAGGAAGAACTGGACCGAGCGCTGGTTTGTCCTTCGACCCAACTCACTGTCATACTACGTCAGTGAGGACCTTGTGGAGAAGAAAGGAGACATCAACCTGGACCGAACCTGCTGTGTAGAGGTGTGTTGTTATCTCTTTACACTGTAGTATATAATACTGGTTCCTAACCTGAGGGTCCAGACCCCCATTAGGGGTTGTCAAAGCTTCATGGGAGGTCGCAAGGCCTTGTTGACTTTAAGGGGTATAAGTAGACTTTAGTAGGCCTGTATCCCAGCATTTCATTCACTTTTGTCAAAAAAAAAAAAACTAAATGAAATTGTTATTTTGAACTCGTGTACAAGACCCTGAGATACCTGAGCAGTAACTCTCTCCCAACCCAGAGGGGGCAATCCACTGTTTTCCAGCAGAAAACATGGCCTCAGACTTGGAGGTGCTGACTCTCATTTCGACAGCTTCACACTTAAATCACCTGCAAATCACCCCAGTGCCTGCTGGAGGTCATGGTGTGATGAAGCCAACAGAACCAATTACCATTTTAGTTAATTGTACAGTTTATTAGTTGATCAATTCTGTTATTGTTATTCACTGGATATCATATGAAATATGCCGAGGATATGTCACTTAGTCAGGGTCATCAGTTAACTCAAAGACAGAGAAGGAGTCCCTTGAGGAAAATGGTTGGGAACCACTGGTATGTATACACAATGGGTCTCATTCATGAAACGTGAGCAGAAGGAATTTGTGTGTAAACTGTTCGCAGATGGAAATTTGCGTGCATGTCCGCATTCATCAATATTTTAGTAGCTCCGATCTTTTCGTAGCAACTAACAAAATCTCCTCCTGCTCCTGACCACTCGTAGTGCTTGTGTAAATTTAGTAAGGCACATAAATATTGCTTTTCACTATTGGAAATTACAATTTTAATTCGTATTGCACTCTGTTATGTACACAATACACAGATGCCTTTGAAACACGTAATCTAAACGTGACAAAAATATTAAAAATATAACACATTTAGTTAAATTAGTTGGCAATTAGCAGGTTTAATGGTTCATGATTGTGAATTATCTATGTAAATCGACTCAATAGATTACACGTTCTTTCTACATGTTGAATGATGATAATAAAAATATCCGTAAGGACAGCCGGATCACAGCCTCTTCGGCCTCGGTGCCTGGGTACAGCAGGGGCAGCAGGAGCAGCAGGTGGTGGAGCTATGAAGGAGCACGCGCCAGCTGAAATAATTATTTGAGACAACACATTTTGGGTTTTTTTGTGGCTTTTTGATCATTTAAATGAATAAATCTGATTTGAAAACTGTTAAATTCACATTGTATAAAACAGAGCTTTAGGCTATTAAGATTCAAATAATTCGAAGACGATGCATACAAACTGCTGTAGGCTATATGTTATCCATATCATTTGTTAAAATAAATGTTAAATAGCTCTACATTCCGACAGCCATCGCTGATTTAGAGTTTATCCATTACGCACAAAACATCTCTGGTTTCCTGTTCCCACTTCATTCAAAACTCCACAAATGAATCTTCTGTTTGTTTGGTGACCGCTGTATTTTTGTGTGTGTGCTTATGCGTTTCTTTGCCTCCAGTTTCATATCAAACCATTTATGCTTCACCTCTGGCATGGTTCTTTGTACTACAGAGACAACATTAACAGCATCTGTTACCGCCCTCCAGGCCTTTGCTTTGCCTGTCCCTGTCACACCACTACTAACTGAAGAAAATAAAATGTTTTTTCTTAAGTCCACTTCACCCAAAATTATTTCGATCGCGCTTCGGAAAAATTCTTTTTTCTTTCTCTCTCTTTCTTTCTTTGCGCCATGACTGACAGGTCGACAGGATGCACCTACACCTCCTTATATGGTGGTCATTGGCTATTCATGGGCGGGGATTTATGCTAATTGCTGATTACCGGGAGCGCGCTGTCACTTTATGATGGATTGGCATTCATGATCATACACACGTGTTTACGATCAAAGCTGAGTTTCCCGCAGCGTTCCTGAATCCGGAGTAGGTTTTTAGTAGCGTAGGCTTTTATGTGCAGATCTACACACAGATTTACTCACTTTTCATGAATGAGACCCAATGTGTGTAATGCAGTTAGGCTGTATTGACTAAATCATTTGATTTGATGATAAAACTGTCATTTGCTCAAGAACAGAAATAGAATTAGCATAGCTTAAGCAGCAGTGATCTTTTTATTTTTATAAGCCCTCATAGTTTTGTACATATAGTAGGATGTGACTGAAGTGCTGTATGTTTTTTTCTCCTGCAGTCTGTGCCTGATAAAGATGGGAAGAAATGCCTGCTCATCATCAAGTGCACTGATAAAAGCTTTGAGATCAGCGCATCGGATAAAAAGAAGAAGCAGGAATGGCTTCAAGGTACTGAGGAGTCATTTCCTACTGCTCTGTGCCTCGTCATTATCATCTTAATTTTCTTTATCTTCGTCCTTTGAATTTCTAAATGTCATCATCACTGACTCATCAGTGGTTGTGGACATAAATCAGTCAGTGATTTCGTCTTGTTTCCTTCTCACGGCAGCTATTCAAACATGCATCCAGCTGCTGAGGTTGGGGCTGCCGTCTCCTCACCGTGAGGCCCGGCTGAGGCGCAGGGAGCTGCGGCAGAGGCAGCACTCGGAGGAGGATGACCTGGCTGAGAAGATGAAGCAGCTCCAGATGGCCAATGAGACCAAACAGAGACAGCTGGAGAATATGAGGAAGGTACTGCTCGATGATCAGCTTGTCATTAATCGGTCCAGGAAGGACCCAAATGCAGAGCAGCAGGCAGGTTCAAGTTTTAACAAAAAGCAAGCTTTAATGCAGCTGATAAAAAAACATCCAGAACAGACAGGTAACTGAATGTCCAAATGACAGAAGAACCAAAACTAATTGAAACCCAACCAGGATAATACGATGAACTCAGGTTAAAAAAACAGAACACAAGACACTAGGCAGGAAACAGAGCAGGGACCGACACCAAGAACACAAGAATGAACACAGGCGAACTGACGAGGAACAAAGGGAAACACACAGGTATATATACACAGAAAACCAGTTACAAGAACGAGACACAGCTGAAGTAGGAGGACACAGGCAAAAGGAGGTAAATGGAGATTGGCTTACAACAAGACTGATACAGAACAGGTGTGAAGGGAAGACTCTGGGAACAGGGAATGACTAACGAGACAGGCGTGATAGAAAACAGGCGGGAGACAGAGATGAGTCCTCGTCAAGTCTTGGTGTCTTCAGTAAACACTTTTGTCTCAGACATACAGGGTGTGTTCCCAATCACATACTTTGTCTTTTGACTGTTAGTACGTACACGCTGCCCTTGAAAAGAATGCACTGTTGCATGCGGTATGCACACAATCAGGACACACTACTAGATCAAAACATTACACCCTGAACTTTGACCCTCTTGCTTTTATATCCATTACCTTGAAGATAAAAGAAAAACGCCACTCAACGAGTTCGCCAGAGATAAAGATCAACCTGTAGAGCTCTGCTGTTGTTACTTTGCAATGTATGGAGTTAAAGGTATAACTGCACAGATTGTAGATTCTAACATATTATATTTGCGACAATGGAATTACATCCGCAGTTCTCTGTCATTATTTTTATAATTATGTCCTTTTGTCATTGGTAATATTAATGGTTATCAGTTGCTTGAATGCGCTGTCATCCATCAATGGAACTTCTGATGACTGTCAATCAGCTGACATCTGTTTGCAGCTCAGTCGATGTGGCCTATCTTTCGCTGTGCAGAAAATTGTGGGTCAGAATAGCCAGAGAAGCATGCTGGCTTGCAGACTGCGAAATCGGACCGGCTGTAGTAGGGCATCCTGGTATTTTTGGCATACTGCATTTGATATGTTATGTATTGGGACATACTAAATCTTTTTCTGGCATACTATATGGTATGGTGGTATGGGTATTGGAATGTACAGATTGTAGTAAACAATCTCTCTATCACAGGAAATTCTTTCTTTTGCTCTGTATGTTTTTTCTTTTTAAGCTATATATTGGTCCCTTTCGGACCAATCATTTAAATGAAAGTATATCACATAATGTCATAAAGACACACGTTAAACAAAGATAAGTATGAATAAAGTACTTGTTTTATTTTAGGTGCAAATGTAGAGCTATAGTTGGTTAGTCCAGGTAGCTTTTTAAAATCCTAGATTGCGGTTTTTCAAGTTTTTCAAGTTAAATTTGAGTTTTTGTCCACTTCCTTTCATTTTTACACACTCTAGTTTAAAATAACCTAAACACCAATTTTATTAAAAAACAACCACAACATTAAAAACAGCATACATGATGCTGCAGAACATTCACAGTAAAAAGGGAAGCAAAACCTGGTATGCAAACAATAGTGTTTATCACTCAGGGACACCTGTGTCTAATGAAGTGCTAGACGTATTAGCTCACTTGTTTCAGAACTGTAGCGTCTCACTTCTCTTTTTACTTTGCCAGATGGCCTTTTTTTGAAAAATGTCAAACTGTCATTTCTCTTTACAAGGCCAATCACTAATTGTAGAGGGTTAGGGTTAGGGTTAAATAGAAATCCACAACACATTTTGGAGTGCTTAAATGCATCCTGGTGTTTGTACGTAGAATATTATACTTGCTACAAGGAAAGAGGAAAAGTGCTCTATTAATCTTGACCGAGAAATGCAAACTGAACCACAGATTCCTCTTTCACCAAACTAATGTTCTTTATTAAGATTTCCCTTATAGGCTGACTCTGCTTCCAGTAAAGCAGAGAGTTAACAGCTCTTCCCTCTTTTGTGCCTCTCAGAAAGTGGAAGAGGCCACGGCTAAAGCGGCAGACGAGGAGCTCAGGAGGAAGCAGACTCAGATAGACCTGCAGGATCGCTACAGACTGGACCTGGAGAGAGAGAAAATGGTAACAAACGTGCCTGTGTCAGCCTCCCACAACTCTGCTCCTTTGTCCCGGTCATGTGGGCTGATACATGTCGACACTGCGTTTGTGGTGACACGTGATTTTTAGAAAGTTCACAGAGAAAGTTTATGAACTTTGGTGAACCAAGACTGTCTTGTTATTTTCTGATGAAGTCACCATCAGCCGTCTGTGGCTCCATCGTTCCTGGAAACACAAGCTAAAATTTTAAATTGTATATCCCGTGATGCTGAGTCATCTCTGGTCTCAGTGTCACATGCACAGACGTATTAATCACTGTCTTACTTCAGGGAACTGACGGATAAATGCCTTTGTAAGACAAAGAAATGTTACTGCACATCAGTGGATGTAGAAGCAAAAATACAGCAAATGTCAGAATGAAGTGTCAAATGTGTAGATTTGCAGTGGATTTGTAAATTCATCGCCACCTTCAAGAGCTTAATGAGTAAGAGCATGCAACACTGTGTGTGTGTGTGTGTGTGTGTGTGTGTGTGTGTGTGTGTGTGTTGACTCAATCAGGTGCGTCAGCAGATGGAGGAGCAGGTGGCTCAGAAGTCCAGTGAACTGGAGCAGTACCTGCAGCGCGTCCGGGAGCTGGAGGACATGTACCACCGGCTGGAGGAGGCCTTGGAGGACGAGAGGCAGGCCAAGCAGGATGAGGAGGCCATGCGCAAGCTGCAGGCCAGGTCTCGGACACACACACACACACACACACACACACACACACACACACACACACACACACTGGACAGTGTTCGGATACATACAGGAAGTCACAACAGTGAAATAATGTAAACCAGTCAAACAGACCTGGAGTCTTAAATTTAGGCACTGTTAGAGATGTGTTGTGATGTAAAGCAGCCCTGCCTCCTACAAATTGTATATATATAACTAATTTGAAACAGCAAATATGTTTTTTAAGGTAAAATAATGCTGAGCGAAAATATGTTTTCTATTTATAATGATACATAATGATGAAATGTTGCTCATTAACGTACCTGGCTAGTCGCAAAAATGTTTCAAAATACAAGATTACCTTATTTGTCTTTAGGGAAGTTTGTCTTGGACATAAAGGCTGCCACATAAAAATACTGCCCTCATTTCACACCCTCCTTACATCCTGAGTTTAAGAGATCCAGCTATTCAGGTATCTCCTTCTGTATTAAATAGGAACCCTGTAGCCTCTGACTCATTTTAGCTCACAGGCCACATGCAGCTCAGTTTGATCTCAAGTGGGGCGGACCAGTAAAAAACAAACAAACATACAAACAAAACACTGCATAGTAACCAAAAAACACCACCAAATTGGGGGTGGCTGTGGCTCGCTCAATCGCAAGATCGGCAGCTCAATCCCCAGCTCCTCCAGCCAGCGGGTAAGATGCTGAGCCCAACAAGATGGCTGCTTCATCAGTGTGCAAGTGCCAGTGAGTGGTTAATGAGTAGCAGGTGGCAGCCTGCACGGGGGCCTCGGCCACCAATGTGTGAATGGGTAAATGTAGTGTGAGAGCGGTTTGAGTGGTCAGAAGACTAGGCAAGTGCTATACAAGTGCAGTCCTTTAAAACACAGGACATGAGAGGGGTCTGCAGTGATTTTCCTAGCCATAATTGGCCATCGACACTATCTACTCATAGTGATTGCAATGTTATTTTTATTATTACATTTTTACATTGTTTTGCAAAGGGCATTTATGGACTTAAAATCAGATTTGAGTGTTTTTAATTTTGTTGAATCAGACAAAATCAGACAAAAAACAAAAATATAGATCCCTAATAACACCCTAAACAATGCAGCACAATGAAGGGCAGTACAATGTCACAAATACACAACCTTAAAAATGATCATTTCTTCACACACACAAAAAAACCCTTGTGGATGATGTCACAGTAGTGAGTGAAATGGTCTCACAGCACAGTGTATAGTCATGACTGTTTTGGTGTATGTTTTTTGCACGTTTTTGTTAGTGTGTGTCTGTTCTGACATCATTGCTGTGTCTCCCATCGCAGCCTGCTGGAGGAGGAGGCAGCCAAGAGGGCAGAGCTGGAGCAGATCCACCTGCAGCAGCAGAGGATGCTGTCTCAGACCGAGGCTGAGAAGCAGGAGCTGGTGGCCGAGCAGCTGGCCAAGGAGAGAGACCTGCAGGCAGCCATGCTGCAGCTGGAGAGGCTGGAGAGGGAGCGGCAGGGAGCGCTGGAGCAGTATGAGGTCAGGACACACATGCAGAGGGTTGCACTGGTCTGAACAGCCCGACACAGCCTTTATCTGGGAGGGGAGATTCTCCTGTGGCATCAGGGATAGTGTTTGATATATTTCCCCCCTTTTATCTGTAATAAAACTACTCTTTTCTACCCACAGGCATGCTTGTATTATACTTCACTATTGTGGCATTTTGTTGTTTCTTGTTTGATGATTTTGATCTTGATTTTTATGAATTATGTTCAGTTTATGGAACAACAGATGAAGCAACATCGTGTCAGCTGACCTGCAGTCAATTAGTGAAATTAGGGCTGTATATTGTTTGAAACTTTTCAGCACCATTGCTGAAATGACTGCTGAATACTTTAGAATTAGAGTCGTGTTTTCCACAGAATCTAGTCTTTTAACAAAAGAGGCCAAAGTCATGTTGTTAAATGTTTAAACACCAGCAGGAACAGGATGGCTCAGAAATAAAATAAAAACTCTCAGACTTTTGATATACATCAGAATTTCATTTTTCAAGATTAGCTATTTGGTGTTGTGTTTTTTTTTCCATAAGATAATGACAGTGGAGCACAGCTGCTCCCCCTGCTGGCTGAGCTGTTTCAACTGTCTGAAAACATCCCTCATCCCACTTATCCACCTGCCGTCCTCTCATTTGACTTTTACTCAAACTGATTTCATCGATCTCTGCTCTTTGTCTTATACAGAAGGTGACAATGAAGCTTGAACGAGCAGCTAACAAGACCAAGACTTGGAAGGACAAGGTGGCCCATCACGAGGGGCTGGTGCGTCTCATCCAGCCAGGTATTGACACTGATCGTTGTTCGTTAGTTAGTGCTGCTTTAAACATAGGTTAAGATTCCACATTACACGCATGTATCTGTCATTTAAGAACTTTCAAATTCATGGAGCTTGAACAAAGTGTCTTGTTTGAAAACACTGGAAAAGGTTGTGTCTAGATAGAGCACGTTTGTCTTCCAGTATATGGACACTGCTGTCAACATGCTATTTATGTTCTGGGCATGGGTGTAGATTTTGGGGGGGGGGGGGGGGACAAAGCAGACGTCCCCCGCAATATTTAAAATATAATGCACTTGCTCCCCCCAATAAAAACATGAAAGTAGCAGGGGACTTTTACTTTAAGAAGTATACACTATAAAGTGATGCAGATTCAGAATGCAGGAAGTTAAGTGTTTGATGCTCAAAATTTTCTTTCAAGGACCCCCAAATCTCTTGTTTCATATGTTTCTACCCCAGTGTTGAAACAAAGCTCACGTCCTTGGTTCTCGGACAGTTTTTCTATGGTTTTAACTTTGCATCTTAGTTCCAGTTGAGTGAAATCATGGTGTTCATGCAAAACATGGCGTTCCTTCAATTCTGTAGCAACAGTTTGGCCGTACAGTCATTTATAGCCTCAACTTTATGTACCGAATTATAGTTGTTTCACATCTGGAATCATACAAAGATGAAGCCAAAACAGTGTTCTGCTTTCTGCTTTATTACTGCACGCATTAAGTGCCAGTACAACATAAGGCATCATGAGTGATTTGTCTGTAAGTCCATCCTGTTTAAAGGCCTCCCTCTCTTCTCTTTTAACTTGATCCTTTAGGTCATAAAGGACCTCAGAGGATCACTAACTGGGGTCCTGCTTCATTCACCGATGTTGAGCTGGAGCTGAGGAAGAAGATGTGGCAAGAGAGCAAGAACGAGGGAGCTCAGCATCAGTGAACACTCACCACAGTAGATGGATCGAACACCGATGAAGACGACTGTGAACATTCACATTCGAGGTCTGATTAGGTTTGATAACATGAACGTGTGTCAGCTGCAGAGGAACAGTTTTACTGATATGATTTGGGGAACTTTAAAAAGAAAAGCTGGGATTCATTTTATTTTAGTTTCTTCTGTAACAAAAAATTCACACATTGAAAGTTGTTTTGTTTTTTTTGTTTTTTTGATGCAGGTAGAATTAGCCTGACAAAATAATCCTAAAACCGGTCCACTAACCAGCTTTTTCTAAAGCTTCTCAGCAAATGTAGTTTGATCAGTTGTCATGGTGATGGTGATGATGAGTCATCTGCTGATGAAGACCATGAGATGCGATTGAAAAGTGCCAGAAAAAAAAAAGTTGAGTTGAGATTAATTTATGATAAATATCATTCTCACTCAGTTTTTTGTTTTCAGCTGAGTTTTCATTTGTAATTTTAGTCCTGTGTTAAATGTTTTTGTGTTTTGACGTGAGCTCGTCGTTTACTGACATCCAGCAGAGTATAACAGTAGATTCTTTTTCCACTGTAGCTCAATTTATTAGCTAAAGCTGAGTGAATTGCATCTGTTACAGTCTTAACTGACACGATAAAAACAAAAATAAAACGCCATCTATTTTCTATGAAAGCAGATGACTGTTTTCATTTCATACGTCCAAACATTTAACAGCTTGAGGAGAAGTTGTTCACCAATAAAGATTCTGAATGTGTCAGAACACAGCATGATTTTATTGGGGCTTTATTAGACTTTGCTTTCATCATGGTTCCTCTACATTTTGATCATGGCGAAGAGCGTCCACCAGATGTCACCATATGAACGGGATGCTCAGTAAGTTATCCCCCAAAACACTGGCAGACACACTCATCTGTTGTTTAAGCTGCAAGAAAACACTGCACACACGACATTTCTAAGATGTTTTAGGAGCTTCAGTGTGTCTCCACCACTGGGTCATGATGTTGGCTTCAGCCGTGCCGTCCAGATGTTGCACTCACGTTTCGGTTTTTAAAGGATAAGTCTGGTGTTATTCGGTGTGATGGTTCATCACCTTCCGCTGGCACACAACCCACAACCTGTTTGTCCCTACTGGGGACGTAAATCTTTAAAAACAGCTCACATATACATCGTTGTTTTTTTTTAAAGAAGGCAGCTGAACATTGTTGTAACACTTGTTTGTAGAATCAGTTTATTCATTGGGTTTGATCTTTTGATGGGATTTGTTGAGTATAAGAACAATATGAAATATTGCCAGCCTTATCCTATTAAAGATCTAGTGTGTAGGATTTAGTGGCATCTAGCAGTGATGTTGCAGAACTGAGCTGACACCTACCATGGCAGGAGAACCACAGTGGCTGACGTGCAAATGCAAATGGCCCTATTTAGAGCCAGACTTTGATTTGTCCATTCTGGACTACTGTAGAAAAACATGGCGAACTCTGCGGAAAGGACCCACTCATAGATGTATTAAGAGAACTTGATGGGGCCATATTCATTCCTATAAATGTTGCTTTGTGGTGCATGGAGCCAAGAAAGCTACACTTTCAAAATGTTATCGGACCAAATGGATCAAATCCCAAGGGTTGTGACGCTCAAAAAAATGTACATACATACACCATCTCTTTCACAATGTAAATCTCTTCTCCATAAGTCTTCTTGGGTCCAATGGCATTACGACGTACCTGGAAATTGTAATTCCATGTTTGACCACTTTGTAAAATTGGCGTCAAAGCTCAGCACAGTTCATGGGGGCCTGGACCTGCACCGTATGTAGATCTATGACAGCTCATTTTAAGGAGAAGGAACACAATGTTTATGATTTTTAGGTGATTATAAACTAATCAAAACGTAGTGTTACCTCTCTCAGTGACAGCTTACTGGCTCCGAGCTGTAGTTGCAAACACATTGACTTATTAATTTGAGCTTGGCTCGTTATTAGCTGGTAACTAGCATCTAGCAGAAAGAAGGATGGTGAGGCGTTCAGGTGCCGTTCACCAACAATGGCTTTATTGCAGTCTTCGCCACAAAACAATAAACACAGCTTTCTCATGAGGTCGAACAGTAGCCCTGAGCTCATCTAGACACTTAATTCTGCTGATTATCATCACTCTTTGCCGCCTGACGTCTTTACCATGATACAACAAGGAGGCTGCTTCCCTCCACACACACAGTGAAGTACACGTCACACCCTCACAGGTTACCCACAGGGCCACCGCCCTTAGAGGGGAAAATTGGTGAGCCTGTAAAAATAGTTATGAATATTATGTACAATTTCTGCCAATAAATGCCCCTAAATCCTACACACTGGAACTTTAAGTCAGAAAAGTTGATAGTTAGTTCATATTTATCGGAAAGGATTGCAGTTACAGCCACAGCCTGACCGATCCACATTAACACAGCTTCTTTGTCAATGTTTCCACTATCAGTTACTGTCATTCAGTCACAGTCAGCTGCCAACTCAATTTCAGTGCCACAGCCCTCCCTGATCTCATGTTACTTTACAGAAAATGATTCCAATAACATCTGCACAGTGAGGTAAACGGATTTGATATTTGGGGTAAAGGGTATCACGTTGGTGCTTGGTATTGGCAGATGCTCAGAGCTGAGGTATTAGAATACATATCAGGTGAGACAAAGTTGGATCAGTGCATCCCTAGTTAGGGACCGAGCCTTAAGGCAGAGGACTGCTCAAGGAGCAGTCCTCGCCGAAGGCAAGGACCCTATTGTTTTTGCTGCGTTTATTATTAGGGACCGAGCCCTAAGGCAGAGGACTGCTCACAGAGCAGTCCTCGCCAAAGGCATCACCAGCAGGCAGCCATATTGGATTTCATAAATCTCAGTCAAAAAACATTTTGAACACATTTACACAGTAGATTTATTTTGTTTTGTGTTGTTTTTGTCATGTCTTCCTCAAAATGAAGGAAGAGGAATCTGATGGGAATAAATTCGCCCATCTAATTTGCATAATGTGACATCACTTCTGCATACCTACAGCTACAGAAAACATTCAAACATCAAACTGTTCAGCTCTGTAAGGATTTTCTGATGTTTGTGGCAATATGTTTGATGTTTCTAAATAATTCACAGTGACGACATATGCTGGGGGCCGAAACGGGCGTGAGTGTGAGGTCCCGCCAAACGCTGCTTGCAGCTTTAATTACCTGTGTATTTGTATGGCAGGTCTGTTGTTCAATATGACTTCACTATTCCAGTTACCACAAAACAAGATGAATCACACTCGATGCATGTGACTTGCAGCGGCGAGGGCTCCGTTGTGCTGCATGGGTGTCAAAACAAATCAGTTTGTGCAACAAAGGACCACTGTTCTCACAGGTACACCTCACCTTTGTCTCCCCCACCTTCAGTGAAAAAAAAGAGGAGGACATTCCAGGAACATTGTAACTGGGTCAGCTGTGGGTGCATGTTTGTCTCGTGTCTGCGAGCCAGCCCGCACAATGAGCGCCTTTACTTTACGATGTAAAAACTCTCAATCTTAACTTGTTGGAAGGAAAGAGGCGGTTCATGTTGAGTTCAGAGTTGTCAGAGCAGGAGATGAGATAAGGAGCTGCATTCATACACTGATCTAACAGTCAGCACCGTGCAGATCTCCTTATACCGGTGGGTCACTGATAAGATCAGATATAGAGACAGACTGCATGAATCTCTGAGCTAATACTGTAACCTGCAATATTTTTACCACCATAAAGGATGTGATCCACATAGCTTCTCCTTATGTGGACATCTTGGCTCATATGGTTGACAGTTCTTTAACATTTAAGATATCAAAGGCCTAGTATTTAGGATTTCGTGGCATCTAGCTGTGAGGTTGCCGGACTGAAACCTCAGTGCACCAAGTGTGGATGCAGATGTGGATGGACCTACCTAGAGCCAGTGTTTGAAACAACATAGTGGACTCCGCAGAAGAGGTCCAGCTCCGTATGTAGATATAAACTGCTCATTCTAAGGTAAGGAAAACACAAAGATTCTTCACTTTCACGTGATTATACACTAAAGAAAACACAGTTATACCCTTTCTGACAACATATCCCACTAATGGACCTTTACAGGAGCAGCGTGAAGAGGCATAAGAGGCATTTAGTGTTTAGGACTGCAGATTGCAACCAGCTGAAACTTCTCCCATGTGCCAAGCATGAGCTCCTGGTTAGGATTCTTTCAGTGTTAATTGCTCAGGAGGTTTTTACTGGGAGCTGATTATCTACAGAGGTCCCTTCCTCTCCAAAACAAACTGAGCAGGTGAATTAAGCTGAAAAAAAAAAAACATCAGATAAAGTGGTTTCATGTCAAAAATCAGTGTTTTTTGGACATCGCAGAGAGGCTGCTAACTACGGTGGTTGATGCAAAAACGTGCAAACATAAATGACCCTATTTAGAGCCACTGTTTGGTTTGTCCATTCTGGGCTACTGTAGAAACATGGCAGTGCAACAATGATTTCTGAAGAAGAGAGCCCACTTCCTATGTAGATATAAACAGCTCATTCTAAGGCAAAGAAAACATAATTGTTATTTTCAGGTGATTATAAACTATAAAAAACATACTTATATTATAGTTGATTTCTGCCAATATATCCCCCAAAATCCTACACACTCTCACATCACCCCTATACTAACATCCCTTCAGTGGCTCCCTGTTGAGTTTAGGATCCAGTTCTAAATTCTCATTCCTACTTACAGAGCATTACACGGTAAGGCACCCTCTTAAGTAGCTTAACTTCTTCACCGGTATTCTTCAGCTTGCACTCTTCGATTAAATACGCTACATTCGTTGTCTGTCCCTGCACTTGCCTTAAGATACGTGGTGATCGAGCTTTTGCGGCTCCAGCACCTGAAGTTTGGAATGCTCTGCCTGCTCCCTTACAATCTTCTGATTCTGCGGTTTCTTTTAAAAGCCAGCTAAAGACACACCTGTTTAGACAGGTGTTTGGGTGACTTGTGTGTACCAGAGCTGTACTTTTTCAAATTTTGTGTATTGTTGTTGTGTAGTGTGAATTCTTCTTTTTTTTTTCTTCTGTGTGTGCAAATAGTTATGCTAGTTGTGCACTTTTCACAACATGGCTTAGTAGTCACTTTGTTTCTATTATTTCTTTCTTGTCGTAAATTGCCCTTGCAAAGCACTTTGTGACCTATGTCTTCGAAAAGTGCTTTATTAATAAATTTAACTGACTTACTTACACTGAACCCTGCATCCTCATCTGAGGACACTACAATTTGGGTTTGCTGCATCTTATATTTCATTCTGCCTAACATACACCTGTTGTCCTCATTTGTGGACACTTTAATATGCCATCTAGTGGTAGCAAAGGCACAGTACACTAATCCTTGTAAAAACAAGACCAAATTTTATGGTTGAAACGTGTATTTATGTTGAATAACATAGTTTGATATGGCATACAAATCTGATCAATTTTAGAAGCAGCAACGAGCTAAAACACTGCTTGTGACTACTGAAAAATAAGCCCACTGTCCTCACAGGTTCAAAGGCAATGTTCAGGTTTTTATATGTGTATTTATCTGGTCCTGCTTATCCCAAACAGCTAGCACACACGAAACAAAAGCTGGGGTCTCGAGAGGTCAAGAAATAGAAACATTCAAAAAGATTTGAATAAACATCTTATGATTGACAGACTCCAGGATCGTCCGTGCAGTATTTGTCTCCGATAGTTGATCTGCTGTCTAATAAATAGATTTGCTGTTCACATTTCTTCTGTTAGAGATATTTATATCCTAGAATCTGAGAAAAATGTGGCGCCCTTTTTTTTGCAAAGACTATTCTCAGAATTTGGAGTATCTAATCTCCGTATCTAAATTGCACAAGCCCCTCAACATTCCAAAAATAAGGACATCTCTAGCTGTCTCACCCCCGCCCCATGTGTCCGAAAAGTACCCTAATGCCCATAACCAATGCATCTGATTCCCGTCCAGAATGTCCTCATCGAAACTGATTAGAAACAGGAACATTTTTTAGGGGGGATTGTCTGCTGGTGAAAAAATGTCTGGCAGATGCCTGTTTTTTGGGTTAGATGACTTCCCACAGTGACCTCACAGCTCAGAGCATTTCACATGGCTGAATATACTCCGGGTTCAGCTGCACGGAGAAACCGT
Organism: Epinephelus fuscoguttatus; assembly: GCF_011397635.1. Lineage (NCBI taxonomy): Eukaryota > Metazoa > Chordata > Actinopteri > Perciformes > Serranidae > Epinephelus > Epinephelus fuscoguttatus. The sequence goes on along the minus strand of NC_064753.1, from coordinate 28,634,121 downwards.
GGGTCACTTACACTGGCAAGTGAAAAACATCAGGGCCTCACACAGATAGCTTTAAGTGGGCCGAGGAAACGGACATTAACACAATCTTAAACTCCCTTAAAGCTATAAAACAAATGTGTAATTGTGCTTTTCTACTCATGGATGAGTGGGCGGTGTCCGGATAAGATCATCTGCAGTTGATTCGTGCACTTGATCGTCTCCCAACTAGACCCCCATGTGCTGCAGGCAGCTGACATCATCCTGATTTCTAGGGTGGGACGCGATGATGTGTGTTGAGCCAGTGAGATCAGCTTTTGGAGTTGATGTGATGAATTTTGGAACAGGTTCCCTCATAGGGGCCACGGGGCTGCGAGGCAAAGGGCCCCCCCAGCATGCAGTGAATCAGCTCTGCATCGCCCATATTGCAGAGGCACCCAGGAAATGGAGACTGCTACATGGTTTATTGCGACCGCAGGGCTACATGGATAATAGAATTTGGAAGAGCAATAAAATAAATCAGTATCATCTGTCAGTGGGGTATTTTTGGGGCCTGTGGAAAGGCCAGTCAGCTTATTTTTTCAAGCTGTTTTCTCGGACAAGAGGCATTTACTGCAGCTGTGACGGTACATGAAGTTTACAGGATACAAAAAAACAACAGATATGTGCAATCTTGAATTTATATGCTGCTTTTAATTTGTCTTTTTATGTGAGAGCAACAACGAACTACACTTAACTCAGGAAACATTTAGCCATGGTACACAAGTTCACAATTACACAGCACTGAATTTTAAAATACTGCTGTTCTCGGGGAAAATAGATGCAATCAAGAAGCCGAACTCACGTAATTCTTATGTAACAGCATGGATCTTTCATCCCTTAATGTTTTAAACAACTAATTTGCATGACTCTGGCCTGACTCAGGGGGAGGAATGCAGCTATGTGGAATCAATGATTCAATAAAATGGCCGTCAAATATTTCTGGCTTCCTAGGAAATGATTCCTATCATGCCGCTCTGCTGGATAACTTCCGCTGCTCCCTCTGTTCGTTGGTCCTAATCTCCATGCCCAAAGCAAGAGGCTAAATATGGAGAGGACTGCCAGAGGCTCTGCCCAGATGTTGGCCTGCTGCAGCTCTGCACCTGCTGCCAGTACAAGCCAGCTGGGAGATTGTATTGACGGAAAAACACCCACATTCCCTCCCCTCTAAACCCCCCCTCTGCTCGTCTTCTGACCTTCAGCTTCCTCTCAGACACAAGCCCTCTTTGGACCACAGGAGTCCCGTTCAGAGCCGCCAACCAGGCGCCACGGAGCCTGAGCCGAGGCTCCTGCCCAGTCCCATATTCATTGCTGGCAAGTGAGACACCCATCATCATCCTCTCCAGACCCTGTTGTTGGCTCAGATGAAAAAAACAACAACATGAGTTGCAGCGGTGTCTGATTACCTTTCATTGAGAGAAAATCTTTCATAAAGACAAGGTGTTCATAAGAGGCCAGGAAACACGTGGCAATTACAAATGCTCTAAGTTTTCTTCCTGTATCCTATGACCCACTGTAAGACGAGCAGTCTGCAGCCATGCTAGCAGCTCTGTGAGACATGAAGGGGCTTTGTGCTCAATGTCAGCACACTAATACACTCATACTCATAAAAGTGCTTAAGTTAGCATGCTAACATTTGATGTATGGCATATAGCAATAAAAATAACTATGTCTTTAGTCAAAGTATTGGACAAACTGGACATCGTGATGGTGCTACATGAAATGTTCGGGGATCACCGAAGTTATTATGATTCACACTGATGGAAGAGGACTGTCTGTACCAAATCTGCTGCCAATTAGTTGCTAACAACTAAAGGATGGATTCATCTAATAGTTGTTGAGACATGTCACTGTCCAGCTGTGAGTAGGTGTGGGTTTACTGTGGGCAGAGGCAAACCATACTTTATAAAATAATGGATGTAGCCACTGTGACATCACCCATCCAAGATTTGTATGTGGGGCCCATGTGGGTGGTAAATGAGCTGGAAAATGGGCCCTATAAGGGATTGTCCAAGGGTTTCATAAGCCCTATTTCCACCAAACACTTTCAGTATGGTACCTTTGGAACCAAAAGTAACCCTTCAGACATGGTACCTAGACCCTGGCGTTTTCACCACGAACAGTTCTCTTAAATGTGGGCGGGGTTGTTGTCACTCACTGCTCTGTCCAGCACTCGCTGTATTTCCTTATTACCAGTGACACAGATGGAAGTCTGCGCCTTGTTTATCGTCCACAGTACGACACTGCACGCCGACATTTTCAGAACAAAATAGAACAGGCTGCAGTGAGAGTCTCTCTCCATGGGATATTTTAAAAAAGCGGGTTTGTGCATTTAGTCCTTCTCAGGCAAGCTCGGGGGTTAATGTTGCCAGAGCCCACAGGAACAACGCTCTGCAACGCTTTATTTTGTTGCTCCGAGTGAGGATTAGAATATAGCCTACGCTGTTCACATATCCTGAAACTCGAAATTAATATACTTAACACTATGGGCCCTAGGCCTTTTTTGGGGTATTTTTACTGCCTTTACTTTCAAGCTCATATCACAGTCATTATAAAGGCTACATACACATGCTATATCTTGTTTTTTTCAGGACAATGTGGGCTATCCGGATTTGCCATCATTTCATGTCCTACTATGTGCCTGTATTTTGTATTAAGTTTTATATCAATGAAAAAAACAAATCTGTGTGACTAAATTCTTACATTTTTACATGTATCTCACCATAGCAAGTTGGAAGTAGACATATTCTGCCATATATGAAGAGGGGAGACTCTCTGGAATCTGGCAATATAAGAACCATGATGGTGGGACATTCTGTCACTTCACAGCTGTCCAAAACATGTGGTTTGTGCCAGGCGGACATGATTGCCAGTATTTTTTCATTATTGCAAGAAATTCCATTGACTCATTCACAAGTCGAAAATGTGTTTTATCTGAAAGAAACATGCAATATTTACATCTAAGATCATAGAAAAATAGTCAACCAAGTGCAATGATGTCCTCCAAGATAACATTTGCCACTTTGTTTGCAGGGGGCTCAATGTGTATGGTGACTACGGCCCTGTCAGCATGCATAATTAGGCTACAGTTGTCTGGGTGCGCAAAGGTGAAGTGGCTGGTCTTGTCATACAAAGTTTGATGGAGTGTCAACTGGACAATATGGAGATATTTGCATCTTGAAAGCCGGACTACAAATGTGGATAGACAGGGAGAAACACACGCAAGCCTAAGACGTGGTAAGATACATATTCCTCACTATATGAAGTGACTGATAACAAGATCTGTATAATGACCTGTATAATGGATTGTAAAGAAATTCGTCAGGTTTTTTTTTTTTTTTTTGCTTGGTCTTGTCGGAAAGCTACAGTTCCGCTGTTTCACGTGATATGCGTGGCTTCTCGCTATGATGCGAGAAAATCCACAGAGAAGAACAGGTGTGAATTTGGATGCACTATGCGTCATTCGGGCCCATCGATTTTAGATCCACTCATTACTAAAAGTGTATGTCATTTAAAAACTAAAGTAATGGTCAAAGTTGTCACATCACAAATTCAAGGTGTGCTGACGGATTCATGTGGTCACCTCATGCATTGAGTAACATTACAAGTTACCTTAAAAGTTGCCAGCAGTCAGTCCAGTGAATTATATGATTTTTTCTCAGACTCCAGCTGCTGTCAGAGGCGGCAAACCATCCTTTCATTTTATAGCTACAGTCTATGAATAAAACTCTCCATAATATGAACAGTGGTTACATGAGCCTCAAAACCAGCCACAACCCTGAGCAGAGTGACCGTCCTCTACTGACCAATCAACAGACTGCAGTGTTCACAGCTCCCCTTTTAGTACCAGATCTGTGTGCTAGGTACCCCAACAGAGGGGGGGACCAAAAATGGGGACGGTACGGAACGGTTCCATTGGTACCATCCACAACTTTTCACGGTGGAAACGGAAAAAAAGCGTACTGAACTGAACTGAACCATACCGTACCGCTCAGTGGCAACGTGGCTATAATGGCGCCATGTAATTTGCCCACATGGATGGTTTTACCCAAGTGAGCCCAAGATAAGATGCTCATTTTGGGCCCATACCGACTTGGTGCCCAGGTAGCCGTAGCATAACCCATGTGGAGCCCACTTGGGTAAACCTATCCATGTGGGCAGCTGGCACAGGGCCATTATGAAACATATGGACACGCCCATATAGGGCCCATATTTTTGAGTCATTTACTAACCACATGGGGCCCACATATAAATGTTGAGTGGGTGGTTTGTGGACTCCAGCTGAATCGTTTTTGTGCCAGGCTGTAAATATGTTTATTTCTGCTGTGAAACTGGGCATTTTAAAATGGGGGTCCATTTTTTGTCACTTCCTGTTGGTTTCATTTTCCAGCCCTGGATGCTGCCACTTGATTTTGACGTGATAAACAACGTGTGAGGGCACGTTAATCTGAGTATGCTTGGCTGCATGTAAACACTTATATGTGTGGAATATTCGTTTTTATTAGTCATGTAAACAGCTTAATAGCAATATTGTCTTTTTTGGAATAAGGGGAAAAAGTGGAATATTTTGTAGATGTAAACAAAGTCAGTGTAGAGACTGATGTACTGAACATGTAAACAGCCTTGTCTCTGTGCTGTGCATTTCGTCATTGTATATTCTGGGACAAATAATTAAATTAAATTAAATTAAATATAATATTTGAACATATATTACCATTTTAACGGCTATAGGTAGGAACATTAAGTAATGACAGAGGAAGGATCCTTAGATGGGATCCTGGCTAAATGACATGTGGTTATAATGTTATGTGCTTTTTGGGTTTCAGATAATCATCTACATAATCACAAAAAATTAAGCACCTGTACAACATTGTGCCACTCATTATTTTTCTCTATGAAATACTAAAGCTCTGAATTATAGGGACAGGTTAAAGCACTCACCCTACTCACGGGCTTTCCCCACCATTTCTCGTCTGTTCGCCATCATTGCTTCTGCTAACATCCCATGGACTTGTGAGTACAAACTTATAAGTGTGTTCTATTTTGGTAGCTTGCACTGTCATGAAGCAGCCATTTGTTTTAGGCCATTCGCTCCCAGGCTAGGACTGCTTTGTTTGTTAAATCACATTGTGTTTTCAATTCAGTTACTGTACAGCACATGTTTGAGTGTGGTACTGTAAGCTTAAAGTTTTTTTTACAGACTTAATTTATAGGGTCATTCTTGATAAATTGAGTGTAAATTGCCCACAGCATGCCTTTAGTGGAGATGCTTTTGGCCCACAGTGGGACCCACTCTGCTTATTGTAGGCATGGGCCTCAAAGGGGCATGGTTGCTGCTTTTTAGATGTGTGATACAAATCATATAATCAGTCTTAAATATTGTTACAACACGGCTCAAAGGCTGCAACAAACACGGGACACCAGATGAGTGTACAAAAGCGTAAAAGCAGCTGTGCCCTCGAGGGAGGAGAGTGTCTGTTGGAAGGTGGTGAGCTTTCACACCAGGCCCAGGTGTGGTTCATGAGGTTAATGACGACCCTCTGCCTTGATGACAACAAGCAGGCAGGAAAACAGGCACACCTAGTAGAGCGGAGGGGGCGTCACAATATGACTTGCAGTAGCTACATGTCACCCAGCTACAGTAAAATGCTATTTTTATTTTTTATTGCCTTTATGATAGAGCAGCTGGAGACAGGAAAGAGACAGGAAAGGGGACCGAGAGAGGGCATCATGTGCTTCAAAGGGCCATGAGTCAGATGTGAACCTGTGTCACTGCTTAAATGTCAACCTATATGGGGCACACACATAGAGCCCAGTGAGCTCCAGGTAACCCCATAAAAACCTGTTTATATGTTAAATTATGACACCACGTTGCACCTCCTTAACAACAAAACGCATATTGTGTGATTTTGATATTTTGATGTATTTGCCCACAGTTCCAGTCAGCTATAGTGTTTATCCATTTCTGTAAGGTCACTGAAAGTCAGTAAGCAGACCCCTGGAACTTGCTTTCTTTTATTTTTTGGTTGATTATCAATAATGCAATTCGTACACAGACTGATCAACACATAACTATTATGTAACTTTGACAACAATGCATGCAGACCTTAAGTCCAATAAGATGAATTACACAACTCGTGCAACTTTTATGAGATTCTTCCACTGTACTCTGAACAAAACGGTAAACTAAACACTTTTGTTTTAGCTCCTATTTTTCACGTTTAAGTAAGATGTAAACCTTTTTATCTCCACTACAAAGACTTTTTCCCTCAAAGTTTGTTCACAAATTTGTTAAAATCTGTGTTAGTGAGCACCTCTCCTTTTGAAAGACCATCCATCCAGCTGACAGGTGTGGCAGATCAAGATGCTGATTAACCAGCATCATTACTACACAGGTGTGCCTCGGGATGATCACAATAAACTCCACTCTAATATGTGTAGTTTGATCACACAATGCCACAGATATTGCAAGTTCTGGTGGAGTGTGCCACTGGCATGCCGACTGCAAGAATACAGATAATGTGGATTTTAACAAATTTGTGATTTGTATGCATAAAAAAGTCATATATCTTAAACAAAAAAATGGTGGCAAATGCAAAAGTGTTGCATTTATATCTTTGTTTGGTGTACGTAAATAAATAGATATCAATGAATTCCCAAGAAATAAGAAATATACAGTTAAATTTAATGCTTTTTAAGACCTGTTCAAGACACTTTTAACCAAACTTGGGACAGATTTTTGGACAACTTATGTTTTATTTATCTAAGAATCGCAGGCAAGTAGTATATATGTGGTCTTGCGCAGAGGGAAGTGTTATGTAGGAATATGGTTATTACAGTGAGTTAAATCAATCTCCATTTTGCACACTTCTGTACTATGCACTTCACTCAAAGTTTAAACACAGGGCTTTTACTTTTACAGCAGGGTATTTTAACATTGTGGTATATTTCTACACAATAAATGAGCAAACCCTTTGATACTCGCTCAGTTAAACAAGAACACAAACAAACGGATAGTTTCAAGTATGTTTGGTTTATTTCCAAAAAGTTAGTGTCACCACAAAACATGGTACGAAGATACAGTAACAAAAAAAGCTTTTGACATCTTTGAGTAGTTTCATTTGCATTTATTTTTTCTTTAATGAAACTGTATCGGTTGCACAAATGGAACAGACGAGACGAGGATCTCTGAAAACCACCATGTCCTACATGATATATTTGTTTACTTCTTTAAAAGCCCTTAAAAGACACAGAGCCTGCCTGGACAATCTGAACGGACAAAGAAAACAGTCTCCGTTTCATTTTTAAGAACGAGGTTTCATCACAAACAAACAGGGAACAGGCCACTCAGGTTTTTGCACCAATGACAACACATTTAAAAAAGAGACTTGTTGGTCACATTAGAATTAAGGTTAGAAAAGTATACTTATGTTCAGTACATCATACAGTATATAAAATGAAATGTCACACAGGTATTTACAACAAAAAAAGAAAACATGAAGCCACCACACGTACACAGTTACACTTTTAATAAAAAATAATAATTTACATTACATGAGACACGTGTGTTATCCAGAAGTCAATAAAACATTCAACAAAATAGAGAAACGTCACGTATTTAAATAGAAAAAATGTCAGGTAACTCTTTTGAACTCACTGTGCAAATTCTTTTCAATGACTCTGTCTTGATGAAACGTATGTACACTGTAAAGTAATGCCTGTAGCCTCGCTGTCTGCATCTGTTAGAAAATCTATATTTGATAAGGAGTGCATACTTAGGAGCTAAGTGCAAACAAATTGCTTTTTCATGTTGTGCATTAAAATCTCTGAGTTTTTGGCAGATCATACGTTTCTTTAAGCAGCAATAACCTTTTCCTCGTAGTAAAATATCTGATAGAAATGATTTTATAGGCTATTTTCTAAATTTTTTAAGTCTAAAATTGAACCCACAGTTTGAATGGCCAGTGATATTGCTTCGATCTATTTACAGCTTAAGTAGGATAGCATTTCCTTGGTAGTGCAGTCCCCTAAAACATCAGCTTATCTTCACTTCATCCCCGTCGGAGGCACGGAGGAGGGAGCTGACAGCAGAGACCAACATGTTCGACCGACTCCAACTGAAGCGGAGTGACGACAGCCCGACCAGCTGCTAGGCTGTGACTAGGCAGACAGGTGGACGGTCCTCCGCTACCAGGCACTTTGTTCACTGTGGTCCCCGAATTAAAGACATCTGGAAGCTGAGTCGAGCGGCTGTCTCATCTCTGCTCTCAACCACCTGACGCGGCCTCTAATAGTCACGATGTTAACGTCAGCATTCAGGCTGCGAGGTTCGCTGCTCAGGCATCAGAGATGCAGTTCTGGATCTTGTCCATCCACACCTGAGCGCTGGGCGCGTCGGAAGCGCAGAAGTTGTAGACTCGCTTGCTGGTCTTCAGCTAGAGAGGTATCAGACAACAAAGGTTAAATGTGGAGAGAAGGGAGAGAACAGAATGTGCAACAAAATAAAACACCAGACCAACATCTTGTTCTCCACACTGACAGAAAGGTTCATCTCTACTCAGAGTTTTAAAATTCTTACTGATTTTGAAATCGGGTTGCACACATGCATATGGAGAAACTTCACAGATGTTCTTTCTAATCTCAAACATACACACTACAAGATTTGAAAATACTGGAACATTCCAAACTACAGGATATTATTATCATACCATCATGCATCACATGACCTCATGTAGACAACGACAAGAACACAAGAACAACAACAAGAAGGCTCAACAAGTCTGGTCGAGGAAATAGTTGGGGAGATGCGGTCAACACGGGTTATCTCTTCAGTGAAAACTGGAGGTGAGATAAATACTGTCAGTTATAACTGTCAACAGTAGCTAACATTAACCTCAAGGGCCAGAATTTTGTCAAAACTGTCAGCTACTCTATACTGATACAACCATAATCATCCAGATTTTAAATCCTAAATATCAAACATGTTTGGAATGATCAGGGCAGCCATGATGAGCCTGTGAGCAATTCAGGGGGTTTCAGTCTGGATCTGTAAACCCAAAACTCCTGTAGTCTGAGCCTGGCTTTATGTCCACCACATGTTTACATACATCTTTTCTCTGCTCTGCTATCTCTACACACCAGGTGTTTTTTTTTGCAAGAGCAGCTTAAAGTCTGAAAACTTCAAAGATACAAGCTGACAATATCAATGTTTATTCAGCTGTGCAATATCATTGGGCTATTTAAAGCATATTTCACTGCTGAAAAGATGGTCTTTCCATAAAACTGGGCTGTCTATGCTGTAGAAAGACACAAATACTTTTGAAATTGTTGCTGCATGACCTGTGAAAACACCTCTTTTGCTCAAGAGGGAGAAAACCTATTACTATTGAAATGGACAGTGCTACACTGGACCGCACCGCAGTAACAGAATCTGATGAAAAAAGTGGGCAGAGCCTTCCTTTAATGTGAGTTCAACTGTTAAATTTGTCTACTTATATGTTGCTTTTTACTGTTTACTTAATTATATCTTGCTAATGCTTCTTGTTACTGCTATCCCCTTTGCAGCTGTAACATTGCAATTTTCCCCATGGTGGGACTATTAAAGGATAATCTTATCCTGTCTTTATAGGTATACACCAACATCACTTCTCTGCAGCCTGTAAGGCAGAAGGAAGGAAGTGACTGTTTCTCTTTAAAAAACTCCGCCACAGTCTCAATAAGATGGTGTGCTGTGTACGGTAATTAAAACAAGTAACATACAGCCACAAATATCAGCCACCACATTCATATTGAGTTGTAAATGTGTTTTCAATGGGCTCATGAAACACAGAAAATACCAGCAAAACAACTCTAACAGCGTTTGAAATGTGGCTGCTGAGGAACACATGCTCCACTTCTGGGGCAAATATTTGTGAACTGGCCCATGAAACACAGGGACGTGACACAGCAGCTGCATCCAGTGGACATTTGGGTTAACTTGTACTCACGTCAAAGAAAGCCTTTTCACTGATGTGTTTGGGAGCTCCTATAGTGGGCGTGGCAATCATCACAGACTCCACCTCTGCCAGATCGATGTGGCCTCTGCAGTTTGTGTCCTCTCCGGTGTCGTAGTACCTCATCTGTGAAAACATGAATGTTAACCTGCAGTCCGTCACTCAGGTGAGGGTTCAGCGTTTCTTTAAACATGAATGTGGTGCAACTCGGCTCACCTGGTGTTTCGTGATGTCCAATACAAACCAGCGAGGTTTCCAGCCTTTCAGCAGCGCTCCACGTTTATACAGGATCCCCTCGTACGACCTGAAGAACAACACACAGTGAGATCCAAGTGCATCTTGACTGGATGTCATGTCTCTACCTTTTGGATTGCAAAGGATGGTTAAAGCAGTCAGCTTTGAAAACATTCCTAATTCTTTTTGACTCATTTTTCCTGTCCGTGATCACAGTCAGATGAAGTTCATCCCAGTTGTTGCACAGAAAGCAAATGGACACAGTGGACAGCTCAAAGCCAGACTATCATGTCACCCATATGTACTAGAACAACTCTAGTACTGTTTGTACTTTTGTTCCCGCTGTGTAAAGAGGCCAAAGATGCGTAGTTTCATTATTCTGTAATAGGAAAGTCCAGAATATTCTGATTATCTTTTTTTCCAGGGTTTCTCATAGAGATTTCAACTCTCATAACTTTCTGAAATGGAACCAATTAACATGTAAAATCCCGTATTTAAAGGCCCCTGATTGTAAAAAGTGAGACTTCCATGTCTTTCTTATCACAAAGCAGGTATAGATGCTATATAAATCCTGTGAAAGTATCCAAACACTCAGTCCAAAGAGAAGTGCACACATTCTTAAACTGTGCCTTAAACAAGCCGTCAGGACTTCCCATGAAGTTGTGATGTCACAACGATTCAGACAGTTTCAAATTTGAAACATCAACATTTTAAATGGGTCCCTTTGTATTTCCTGTCAGCACGTTTTACAGCGAATGTGAATAACATCAGCAATGCAATTCCAGTGACACGGTCTCTACAGATAGAGAGAGCCATTACAGTCATTCCCCCGGCTGCAATGACAGTGCAGAGATGCCAAGAGTGCAGAAATGCTGAATAATCAGATAAATGGAGCGTGAATACAGGTATATTGCTCATATGAGGACATCACATTTTGGGTCTACTGCACCTTCTACTTCATTCTACCTAACAAAGACCTGTTGTTCTCCTTCGTGGACACTTTTTTATGCCATCTAGTGGTAGTGAGAGCACAATACACTAATCCATGTAAAAACAAGATGGCAGCCATCTCTGCCAAGTCAGTATGCGGCCAACCCCGACACGAAAGAGGACAAGCTCTAAAACCTGATCACAGTTTATGGTTGAAACTTGTTTATTTATGATTAATAATGTTTGTAGTTTGATATGGCAACAAAGGTGACCAATTTTAGCAACAGTAACAAACTAAGACGCTGTTAATTAGAAAGTACTCGTTTGAAGACATTGGGACTTTATAATCGTCTCGTTTGAGGAGATTGGGACTTTATTATTGTTGACAATGTGTAGTTTTTTTTTTATACTTATCTGGTCCTACTGATCCCAAATAGCTGGGAGAAATTAAAAATGCATACCAAACAAAAGTTCAGGTCTCAGGAGGGTATGGGATCTTTAAATTATCATCAACAAACTGTCAAGAAAATTAAACACAGATAAATTTGAACTGAAAAAAAGGAAGCAAAATATCGAGGTCATGAGGAACAATATCATAGCTGTGCTGCAGGAGAGTTAACATGGTTACTGTAACTCAGGAGGTTGAGTGGGTTGTGCACCAGTCGTAAGAATGGTGGTTCAATCTCCAGTCTGCAGTATCCTTGGGCAAGATACTGAACCTGAAAATGATCGCGATGGCTGTTGGTGTGTGAGTGCGTGTGAATGGGTTTACATAATTAAATATTTTATAGAAATTGGAATAATTTAAATGATTATTTATATGATTTATGGATAAGATGATAGTGGCTCTATGCCTCAAAATATGTATTGAATGTTAAGTGTTTCTGATGCACTTCATCTGTTAAAACTTTTGTCTGTCAAAACATTCCACAACTGTCCAACTCAGAGAGGAAAATATCCAGATATTAGAGCCAAGAGACTGTACTTTAACCTCACAGTAATTGTAAAATTACACACCCCGAGTTTAACAGAGTACAGAAAATCCTCACAAACATGACACACACACACATTCCACAGCGCTGACTCATCTTCCAAAACTGGACAGGCCCCTCGGCAGCAGTTTCAACGGAATCAAATGTGGACTTCTTATTTGTTCCGGCACTCAGGAAGTTCACGACCCACCTGTTCTCCTCGCTCTTGGGGGTGAACTGGTTGTATAGTGTTGCGGCGCGGCGGTTGATTCCGTTGGCTGCGGCAGTACTGCGGTCTTCGCCCAACCCACTGTCTGGCAGGTGCAGCATGGAGCGCCGCTGGAAGGCCTGCAGGCTGGACGTGGGAATGAGGCCTGAGATGGACACCGCCGACTGTTTACGTAGCTGCAACACACACGAAATAACAAAAGTATGAGTGGGAAAAGAACAGTTTTACACAATTTAACAAGTGAGATTTGAAGTATCTGACTATTCCTGGTATTTTTTAATACAGCATGTCATCGTTAATCTTCCAACACGCACATTTCCTTCTTGTGCAAGGTCTTCCTGAACGCTGATTCGGACTCTCTCCAGAGTTGTCTGCCATTTCTCAGAGGCCTGGTTCAGCTCACCCTCCAGCCTGCTGACATCCTGCAGCAACAACAACAGCCAAGAAAGACAACAAATATGACATGTGATACGAGAACAAACAAGTCAAAACCTGAGGTTAGAGTTTTGGGAAGAAACTCTTACATGGAGGAGTTTGGTGATGGCGTCAGGCTGGGCGCGGCCCACGCTGCTGTAACACGGCCACACGATCCTCCTCTTACTGTTGGAGAGTGAGTCTACCTCCTCTGAGCTCTCTGACCTCGCAGCCATCATCCTCCAGTCGTAACATGGCCCCGTGGACAGAGACTCATCCGTGAAGTAGTCCCATTTATTCAGACTGGGGATGCTGATTGAAGGCTTCAGGGTCACCTACAAAACACAAACGCTTCAGTGAGAATCAGATAAAATCTTACTGTGTCCATTATGTAAAATACTGTGGGGAAAATGGGGAAAATAATATGCAGATTCATGTCTTGATGAGGACAATCAAAATGTCAATAACTTGTAATGGTAAAATAACAGTGTGTACGGGGTATTTTCAACAAGCTTAATCTGCTCTTTGAACCCTGCAGAGAACATCTTGGTACGTCTCAGTTATGCACAGACGGTATGAGCGGACGTGGAATCATGATGAAGTAATGTTTTTATCTTTTATACTCCAAGCAGGTTTCTCCTGGCGCCAAACAGATAGTCTCCATAACTGTCTGAGACGGTGTATCAAAAACTCACGCACACAGCATGATATATCTCCATTTTCTCCACCTATCCACGTCAGCACAGTTAGAAAATGTTGGATATGCATGGACAGGTGAAAACCTACCACATGGGACCCCATGTCTGAAGACATGACATCATACAAGCATGTATGAGCATCACATTGGCTGTGCAGTCAAGCATGAATCAAGCATGAGTCAGCAGTGTCGCCGGCTGCACATGATGATCAGATAATATTCTGTGATATTATTGGATTAGAATTACAATGCATTAATGTGTGACCATGATTTTGCAGGTGTTAGAGGTACATTTTAACGACCTTGTACACTGCTGGGTAGCTAAATATGTGATGATACATATATATATTTTGCACTAATAATCTATTAAGTAACTTGTAAAGAAAGCTATCAAATAAATGTAGTTGAGTAAAAAGTACAATATTTGCCTTTGAATGTAATGGAGTAGAAGTGTAGAGGAGCATAATAAAAATGATACCTCAAAGTACAGTAATTTAGTTAATGTAAATCTATCACCAACACCTGAGGTAAACAACATAAGTAGCCATAGAATATTTTTGTTTAATCAAGGTCCAGTGTGTAGGATTTAGGAGCATCTATTGGCAGAAATTGAATATAATATTCATAATTATGAATGTGTATTTCCATTAGTTTATAATCATCAAAAAGTAGGGCTGCCTCTGACTAAGAATTTTCCTAGTCAACCAATAGTCGTCATTTAGGGCCAACACAATGGTTTGAGTTGAAGGTGTGAGAAAGAATAGTATCAGTAACATTGTTAACACTGTGCTACATTACAGAGAAATACAAAACCGTACTAATGAGCCTTCATTAATATAGGCCTATATTTTATCTACAAGTGCACGTCACACACTGAGCGAGCCTCCTGTTAATGACGCTGTCATCAAAGCAGTAATGATTGTGCTAAGTGGCTAATGGGCATGCAGCTACTTACATGTTTCAGATGATACGTCGTGTTTGTAGTCGACCAATGAAGATGAGTTTACATATCACCTTGGGTTCGTCCTTCATCTTCTCAAAATGATCCCACACTTTGGATTTCCTGCCCGATATGTTATTAACTAGCCTGTGGAATAACCGCAGGTACCAGCCCTGGAAATTAACCTGACTCCTGTCTGACTGCTGAGCGTGGCCACTTCCTGTGTCTGTCCTTTCAAATTAAATTCCCACATGGTGTTCTAAAGTAAATATTACTACATTATTATGTTCAGAATCACAGTTAAAACCATTACTGTGCATGTTCTCTGTCAGCTGACTTTATTTTTTTTCTGGCTGACTGGTTTTATATAGTAAGAGTACACTTTTTGTTTATAATATATACGACAGTACAAGAGAGTTCAACCACACTATCACGCCTCAGTGCGGGAACTGCATGTCTTTGCATTGTGGGAGGAAGCCAGAGTACCAAGAGAAAACCCACGCTGACACGGGGAGACCATGCAAACTTCTACATTTTTAGTTATTTTTATATAAATGACAGGACAAGAAAGTTCAACCACACCATCACTCCTCAGTGTGGGAGCTGCATGAATCAGTTGTAGCTGTTGGATGCTCAGGGAGCTCTGTTACATAACGAACAGAAAGGCAGACAGAGACACTCACATCACTCTCTGAGGGGCTGTACAGATAGTTGAAGAAGATGGGACTCCTCCTGTGCATCCTGTTGATGCAATCCCAGATACAGATGCCTCTCCGGGCCTGCTTATCACCTTTGTCCTCAAACAACGTGCCTGTGAAAAAACACAAGGGAGAAGCTGTTGAACACATGGGCCAATTAATCTCACAGATTGTTTAGGCTGATGCAACACTGCTTGTAAAAGATGTAATTCAACAAAAGAGTTTATGTGCTATATTACAGGGTATGAGAGAAGGTTTTGGCTGGCTATGTTCATCAGTGAAGATCTACACGCATTCATTAAAATGTATCTTCAAGCATAAACAAAAACCATGACAACTCACCTCATAATTAAAAGATACACTATGCTGGATTTCACTTTAGGGCCAGTTAGCAGCACTTGCCCAAGTCTATGTAAAGTATTGAAAGATATACTGTAAAGGAATTTCCTAAAAAGAAAAATGTATAGATTCATACAGACGCAATCCCTCTCAATCTTCACCAATGACCCAACAGAAGTGTGTGGAGGTGTATTTTTCTGCACATTCTGCCCTCTGCGTGTATTTTCTTATTTTCAGTGTTTGGGATGTTTATGGCCTGTCCCCCCACAGTGCTCGGGTGAAGTCGGGTCTTTATAAAAAGGTAGCGACCAGGTGCCAGACTGTAAGTAGCAGGCATCCAAGAGGGACAGCGAGTATCTTTACACCTGTGACCCACTGCATAGTATAGCTTCAACTTAAATCAAATATAAGTAAGACAATATTTGTTGAGTATCTTCACATTAAATTCCAACATAATTTAGTGTGTGACGTCAAACCTCAGAAGCAACCCTTTCTCACAGCTGTGTCTTGTGCCCTAAGGTTGCATCTTTTTGGTCCAATGTCTTAAACAGCATCTCAGAAATAGTAACCTTTATTAATCATTCTGGGTGTATCTGAAGTATTAAAACAACTCTCTAACCTCTACTGTTTCATTTCAGCAAAAAAGCTATTACTAAGGTCGTGGAAAGAAACAACAGTTCCAACCTACAATATGTGGCTACGTGACCTAACCAGCGCATTACACTTGGAAAGGATAAGATACGTCTTAAAGGGCAGACTCCAACAATATACCACAATCTGGCAACCTCTCGTATCACACCTCGCACAAAGTGCAGTTCCTAAACCACTCTTCAACAGTATCCTATTCTGACTATGAGTTTCTGAGTGAGACAAGGGAAAAGGATAAGGGAATAGAGGGGGTTAAAGAAGTCCTGTATCTAGACTGTTAAATGTACCCTTTATTTACTTCCCACGCATTTAATACACCCATGTTTTGTCTTGTTTACATGTTTTGTTCATGTTCTCCTATATCTGTGAGCTTATCATTTCAAAACTGTTTCATTCAAATGAACAATGTCACTACAACATGATATATGTAATTGCATTTTTGGCTCAATAAAAACACTTTAATAATGTATTTTACCACATAGGTGTAATTTATGTTTTGGGAGATCTAGCGACTGTCACTACACATTTAAAATCGGGTGCAACAAGCAGGACCATTGCAGATGCCTGATTCTGCTTCTGTGAAGAAATTCATGTGTTGCAGTTCTGGGAACTCTTGTATTTATTAATTTTGCTCCTTACATGGAGATCGTATTAATTTTGCTGCAGTAATCTTTGTTAAAACGTGCCCGCTTATATTAAAGTAACACAGCCAACTGTAATGCAGCATTTCCTCAGTGAAAAAAAAACAGATAATATTAAAAAAACAACCCCCTCTGGTTTAAATTGTAAAGGACACTGACCATGTTCCAAGCGCTCATAGTCTGAGTCCAACAGGAAGTTCTTGAAGCGGTTAGAGATGTGATGATAGGCCAGGAACTTCAGATAATACTGATTAAACTCAAACTCCAGAGGATGTTGCTCCAAAATCTGCAAAGACGTGAAAAGATGGATAAAGATTAGACTTAAGAGACAGAGAGTGAAGGTCAGAGTGTGTGTGTGTGTGTGTGTGACAGCTGGAACGTGTCCTCCTGTTGTGGCTTCACATCCCTGCGGTGCATAAATGACCAATTAGAAACAGGAAACAGTGTCTCCTGTCCTCGTAGGAGGGGGGCAAAGGTCAGTGATATCATCCCTGCCAGACACAATCCACACTGAGCCAGCAGGACTGCAGCTCCATTGTTCCCATTCAGGGCTGTGAGGTGGCCAATGGGAGAGAAGTGTTGAATATTTGAGGCCACCTGGGTCTACTGGCAAAAACAACAGCTGTTTTGGAGATGAGGCACTTCTATTTTCAGCCCTTGTCCGAATCCCCTTTCCCCTCCGTGTTTACAGCTCTCCAGACCCCAGGACCCCCGCCAAACTGTCTTAGCTGCCAGGCCTACAGTTTCAAAAGACAAATGCAGAAACTATGTGTTGATGTAAGTGTATGGGAGTGGATCTGTGTGACCCCAGGAGACACAAAAAGCACGACATCCTCTAATGTTAGCATTTCAGAGCGGACACAGCTCCCTGGATCTCAGCTGTATGAGCTTCATTCTTAACTCCCCTCCCCTGAAATCCTCAAGTACACCCGACCTTCCTAGAGACTCTCAATCCCCCAAACTGCAATTTTCCACATGCAGCTCTAAACACGCACTGAAATGTGAAGGGATGCTGAAACACGCGAGCGCAAGCAGCTCAGTGCTGATCACTGGGTTCATGGACCATCTGGGCAGCAGCCTCCCTGCAGTCTCCCTGGTGCAATACGCTGTTGAAATTACACACACGGTGTTGGGAATGCAAGTGCAAAACTAAACCAAATGTATAGATAATGACAGCTGAATTCCCCCCCCCCGTATGCATTTGAGGAATGTGATGAGCTCATGTAGACGGTATGAATGGTGTTGAGTCATCTGGGCTGAAGTGGAGAGAAGTCACGTAGCAGAGGCAGGGGATGCTTGACTGTGTGGAGAACATGCGGTTGTGAATGAAAACCTCACCTGGTGCACACAGTCCAGGAACTGCAGGAAGATGGGTGTGAAGCCGCCCCCCTGGCTGCTAGGACTCAGGTTGCTCCGCTGGCTGAACTTGTGGCCAAAGGACAGCCACTCTTTCTCCAGCAACACCTGGAAACCCTCCAGAGTGCGGTAGAAAGGATCGCTCAGCAGCTGCACCAAAGACACCACCTACAGGTAGAAAGAGAAAAGGTGAGGGTGAAATATGAGAAAGGGCCGAGTCAAAGATAAGACTTACCTGCAGTATTAACAATCATCCATTAACTGGACAAAATATAATTCTGTGTGTTTCTCCTGGATCATGGTGTGTTTGGTCCTGTTATAGCGTACTTAAAAAAAATTCCCAAGGTACACTATCAAAGTTTGGTTAATATGAAAATACACACTGCTCCAGGAAAATACACTTCATATTGTTCTGGAATTGTATTTCACAGAAACGCTGACCTATGTTTTGAGAGATATAGTAATGAACGTGGCTGTTTGCACAGTGGCTGCAGCAACACTAAACTTTCACTGTAATCAATGAAATGGGATAAAAAGGCCAGTCTTCTATTTCAATTTTTTGCGTGAGGTGTGTGTAGCCCTTTTACATAGAAATGGATCATACAGTTTCATTAAAAAATTAAAAATCTAGACTGTTAACAGCACTACAGGTAAGAGGAAAAATTTGTATCTTTGATTTTAGGGTTGAACTGACCCCAGTGGCAGCCCTACCGTATTTGGTGCCCTAGGCAACCCCCCGGTACCAGCTGGCGGTTACTTGGTGACTTTATCCTTTACTTTGCCTACTGTAGTCTATAGATGGTAATTAAACCACATTACACAAACTCTGTGAAAAAAAGTTCAAGTTTAACTGCACTGTACTTAGACCAAAACCTGAGGAAACAATCCCACACAGTCCTAAAATGAAAACTCACTGTCTTGTTTGCCAGTGACATCCTTACGCCGTGTGTGTGCTGCAGGTGTAGCCAGTAAAACGATACATTGTGCAACACATTTGCTCTGTGAACCGCCCACATCTGTAACGTCTTCACTGCAGCCAAAGTGTAACCTGTTTAAAGATAGAATAACTGGAATGTGTTTGAGCCTGTGACAACGTCTAGTTTGATGTTGTATTTGAATTTTTCTGATGGATAATTTCTGATTATATGAATCTTGGATGGATTTTTTTGAGGTTAAGACCAACACTCACATTTGAAAGTTTAAACATTTTTACACTGATATGATTCTATCTGACATAAATAATCATTTCTAAGTGGCTAGTTAAGAATTGTGACTATAATGAGTGGATTTTACAGTTGAAAAATAAACGTGTTAAAGCTCTCTGACAGACAAACTAATGGTTTCTAATGACCTCCAACATTCTGGTTCTTGTTACAGTCTCTGCTAACACTTATGCACATAACAGTATATCTGTAATTACCTCATTTGGTCTAACAAAAATAGAAGAAATACTTGCTCAACAACACAGTGTCAGAGCATCTGTGACTTACTGAATGTGATATTTCTCATTATGTTAAATGAAGAGGGTTAAAGGTCCCTGATATTCTGGTAAAAAATTGATCATTTTACCACTCACACCACAAGGAATGTGGCAGCTGTGTCACCACGACGGTGCAGATATTTTTCAGTTTGTAATGCATGATTATAATTCAGCACACATACTTGTTTTTTCTTAGATGGTATGACTTTGCTTTGCATCCTTTCAAGAGCACAACACAACATTTTCTGACAACACAACATTAAACTGATCATCTGCTATCAATTACATTTATATAACACTGCAGCAAAGTCTTCAGGCGCACTTGAGCTCGCTCCACAAAACACCAGTTGAGAACCACTTGTCTACACATGCAGTGCGCTTGGCCTGCTTCCCTGCCCGTGTCTCCTCCAACACAACTAATGAGCCCTGACGCGTGTGGAATGAGCGAGAAAAACAGTTCATGGCTTCCCCGTGAGGTTTAAAAGCACATCCAACCCTGAGTGGTAGAGAAAGTCCCCCCACAAACCCGGCAGTGAAATGAGCCCCTCAGATTATTTGTAAGACTACAGCGGACTGAGGAGCGGATTTAAGAGAGAGCAAGGCATGAGAGGAGAGAGGCTGAGGGTTAGACGGAGAAACAGAAACCAGAGGTTTAAAAAAAGAAAGCAAAGACGGTTCTGCATCCTGTCTGCTGGGTGTCTATGGTCCGTGGACAGAGGCAGGAGAGCCAGAGCATATGGAGGCCATTTGCCTGTGCGGGCTGATCAGGACCTGGCGTGATGGAGCCAGTGGCCCATGGAGAAAGATGCTCCAGGCCGAACACGTGCCTGGCATAAGGGGTCCACAAAGTGTGCTTTTAAACAGCAGCCCAGGGCTCCGCAAACCCCATAAACACATTTTGAAGGACACACGCTTGCAACACAAACATGTGCGCCTTAACAGGTCAACGTGGAAAATATGATCTCAGAAAGCAAACATGCAATGAAATGCTGGATGCAGCAGCAAATGGATACCGACATCTGATCAGGATCGAAAGTGACTTTTTGTTTACGTGCCTTAAAATCAGCACCGTGAACTTTAGAAATCAGCACAAATCAGACAGGCTTCGAGACCTTTTCATTATTTGTCTCCACATAATTGGGTCACCAGTGACAGGGCTGATTACGGGATGAGCGGGAAAAGCAGGTGTGCCAGATTTATGATTCACACATGGCCCGCTGAGAAGGGCAGTCTGACTCTGTGGAGAATCCCTAAAAATGTTGTTGACAACATCTAGAGCTGGGTATTTCTTAGAAAATTACAACCAGTTCCAATATCATCACTCTTAAGGCCTTAACACACCAAGCTGACGGCCAGCCGTTGGTCAATGTCGGGCCATCGGTAAATGTCTGTCGCCCTAGTTTTTGCGGTGTGTCCTGCCCCATTGGTGCTAGTTGGCCCCTGTAGACCCCTGTCAGTTGTTCCTTGGCACATTAAGCATGTTGATTTGTTGTGGAGCCTGTCTGTTTCTAAAATCACTATGATTGGTAGTTCAGCTCAGCCCATAAGACAAAAACGGAAGTGAAAACAGCAAACAAACGAATCAAGTCAAGAGGGCTGAGATCAAAACAAACTTTATAATTAGGTTAATTATTTTTAAGCCATTGAGCTCTTTAATAGGAACGGTTTGTAAGTGTTTGTGTTATTGTTCTGTAGTGCACAATTAATATAATTTGTTCTTTCAACATTGCGCTGTGTTGTTAAAGTGCTAACTGGCTAACTAGCATCTTGCCTGTCCTGTCGGTCTTCCAGTTTCCATTTTTGAGTAATGAATACAGACTACCACTGCCTGCTCCTATGTAGAGTTATTTCCTCTCACACTGGGGCAGAATGTATCTGCTAGTTGGCCATTTGCTGTAGTCTTTGTGTGTGTTCAGGTGCAACTTTTTGGCCAAGACTCAGGTGACGTGAGGCGACGCAACATACGGCCTTCAATGCCACAAGTTCTTTGATGTCAGTTTGGTTTGTCTGGGCCTTTAAAGGCACACTTAACTGCCAACTCCATCAAATAAACAGCACTTAATGTCACCAGACCACAGACTGTGTTGGTTGTAGCTGCTGCGTCGCATGAAATCGAGGAAAACTTGCAGTGATTGGCGGAAAGCGAAACCATACAAATGTCTTTTTTTCTGGATTCTAGAGGAACAAACAGCATCGAATGCTGGTATTGTTGTCATCGTCATCGTCCTCCACTTATCCGGGTCCGGGTCGCGGGGGCAGCAGTCTCAGCAAAGAAGCCCAGACAGTCCTCTCCCCAGCCACTTCCGTCAGCTCTTCCGAGGGAACCCCGAGGCGTTCCCAGGCCAGCCTGGTGATGTAATCCCTCCAGCATGTCCTGGGGCGGCCCAAGGTCCCAGTTGGACATGCCCTAAACACCTCCCAAGGGAGGCGTCCGGAAGGCATCCTTACCAGATGCCCGAACCACCTCAACTGGCTCCTCTCGATGTGGAGGAGCAGCGGCTCTACTCCGAGTCCCTCCCGGATGTCTGAGCTCCTCACCCTATCTTTAAGGCTGAGCCCAGCCACCCTGCGGAGGAAACTCATTTCAGCTGCTTGTACTTGCGATCTCGTTCTTTCGGTCCTACCCAGAGCTCGTGACCATAGGTGAGGGTTGGAACGTAGATCGACCGGTAAATTGAGAGCTTCGGGGCGTCGGTGGCTTAGTGGTAGAGCAGGCGCCCCATATACAAGGCTGTTGCTGCAGCGGCCCGGGTTCAAATCCAGCCCGTGGCCCTTTGCTGCATGTCACCCCCCCCCTTTCACGGTTACCTGTCCTGTCCAATAAAGGCAAAATGCCCTAAAAAATATCTTTAAATTGAGAGTTTCGCTTTCTGGCTAAGCTCCCTCTTCACCACAACAGACCGGTTAAGAGCCTGTATCACTGCTGAGGCCGCCCCAATCCGCCTGTCAATCTCTCGCTCCATCCTACCCTCACTTGTGAACAAGATCCTGAGATACTTAAACTCCTCCACCTGAGGCAGGACCCCCCCCGACCTGGAGTGGGCAATCCACCCTTTTCCGGCTGAGGACCATGGCCTCAGACTTGGAGGTGCTGATTCTTATCCCAGCTGCTTCACACTCTGCTGCGAACTGTCCCAGCAAGAGCCGGAAGTCATTGTTCAATGGGGCTAGGAGATCCTCCTGTCACCAAACCTGACACCTTCCACCAGTACTTCTGTACTTTCTGTCCGTGAAAGTTATGAACAGAACCAGTGACAAAGGGCAGCCCTGGCGGAGTCCAACTCTCACCGGGAACAGGTCCGACTTACTGCTGGCCACGCGAACCAGACTCGCGCTCCTTCGGTGCAGGGACTGGATGGCCCTTAGCAAGGGGACACCAACCTTTTACTCCCGGAGCACCCCCCACAGGATGCCCCTGGGGACACGGTCGTAAGCCTTCTCTGCTGGTATTGTTTATTTTGATATTGAGTGCTGATACCCAGCCCTACCAACAACCAAAATTCACATTTAAACTATCACTAATAACCTTCTATTATTATGTGAGGTACCTGTTTCTGCTTTAAGTCTTAATATAGTGCATCAGATTACGATAATGAAGGGCAACAAGGCAGCTCTGTCAAAACTTTGAGTCCAGTTGCATCAGTTTGGCTGTTGAATAAAAAGCTGTCTGTAAGAAAAGCACTTTTTATCTGACGTACTCTCTTGTTTAACGGTTGTATGGCTGCACCTGGATCCTTTTTTACGTCTTTTACATTTGTTGACGTTTGTTTGTTTCACATTAAAGCCAATAAGAAACTGTTAAAAGTTACTTACAATGTAAACAAGTTTTTTATTAACAGTCGGCTATTTTCTGTTGTTAGTTCATCTTTTACAAGTAATTTTTTTTCTTTTAACATTTTACAATTACAGCTTGCACCCACATGAAAGTTATTTCACACAAGCTTTTTTATTTTTTTTAAATGTTACCAAAATACAATGTCAATTAGTGTGTATATTTTTGCAAATATATTCAAGGAGGGTGGGGAGAGATGATGTTACTACGTGAGCGCCAGTAACTCAGACACATAATGGTGTTTTATTGCTCCTTCCCACTCAGAATGATGCTGGTGTGTGTGTTGTTTTTTTTATTTAATCTGTTTCTTTTGATCCATGCGTCCCATATGCAGTTTTTATCAACTGCTATGCTTATAAAGAGGATAGTGAAATGTAACAAGGACCCCCATCTGGACTTGTACCAGAGAAGTTGTGGTCACGTACACTTAAAACCCCCGTCTGCTTATTTCTCCATTTATGGGCTTTTCATTTAGACAGCTTACCGACCATCTTAATCTCTGGTATTTCCCCCTTGTTATAAGCAACATAAAAATTGGTAGGAAAACAGGTTGATGGAAAGGAACCCAAATACAAACTCTCTGGTCTAACATCTTACTTGTGCGCTTCTTCACTCACTTGTGTAGTGATGTCCCAGCCGTCCTCCAGGCTGAGGAGCACAGATGAGCCGCTGTCCAGAAGCTCCACCAGAATCAGTGCCAGCTGCAGGATCTTGTGAAGCTGTGGGAGATCAACATATGTGCATGTGAACACGTACAGAATGCACACACACTCACAATTAATCCTCGCTGTGCATACATTACCATGTTTGGTCTACTGGTAAATTGCTTGCTGAGTGCTGCCTGTTGCCTATGCAGGGTTTCCCACAGATAATATTTTTCTATGATATGTTCAATGTACGGACGAAGGCTGTGGGGGGTCAATCAGATAACCAGCATGATAAGAGCTCTGCTGTTTCCCTTGGGAAAATGGCTTCAGAGTGGATTTATTCATTATGTGAATCTGATACACAGGATGAGCAGTAAGAGCGGACTGCCGGGTCGTTCTCACACAATTTTTAGAGTCTGACTCTGAGTCACTGTGAATGTGAGTCCTTTTAAGAAAGAAAAACAGGAACAGTGTTGTTTGTGTGTGCGCTCACCTGCAGGATCCATTCAGAGTCCTCCAAGGCCTTGAGGAAGGAGTCCTCTGAGTCAGACGAGGTGGCGCTGGGAGCACAGGCTCTCAGCAGCTTTTTAAAAGAGGCCTTGACCTGCCGTGTGTCTGCAAAGTCCACTGGCACCAGTTCACAGTTCAGAGAGGAGTCCACTCTGAGGCCCTGCCGACAAAGAGCGAGAAATTTTGAGTTTATTTTCTGAGGTAATCCATTCAGATTTAAAACTGCTCTCTACGGGGGGACATGGGCCCATATAAAAAAACAGTAATACTATTAAAACATATTGAAGTATGAGACTACACTGAGTACCACAAAATACATTAAATACTTCAGTTTTCTTTGCATGCACATATATGGTATACGTTTTTTTTGTTTGGTTGTTATTATTTATCGGGCACTTTTCTTTAGAGAGTGACAGCAGACACAGACGACAGGAAATGAGGAAGAAAGAGATGCAGTAAAAGTCCCTGGTCAGACCTGAAGCAGGGGCGCTGTAGTTCATGGTGGGTGTCTTAACACCTAAACGACAGGGGGTGTCACAAATCTATGGGATGTTTTGAGGCTGTACATGGTGGTGTTGGACTGCACTATGTTGAAAAGTGATTTTTTTGTACAGCTCATTTACACATTTGCGAGAGGAAAAACCTTTACACTATCATATAAAATGAAAACATCACAAACTACAGTCTCTGAGGGACAAACAACAGCACCCTGATTCCTGTTCGTTCTTGACCTTTACCTTATTAGCTTTTTTCTTCTTGTGTTGTCGCTTATTTACAAGCCTGTCTTTAATCATTCATGCTGTGAGAAATCCCACATTTACAAAGTTCATAATGTTCTGTTTTTGGTGACACTGAGTGTGTTTACATGGACATGGATAACCTGTTTATGATTGGCTTTTTGGAGTATCTTGTTTGTGTCTGAGCATGGAAAGACTGTATCCCATATGATCATAAGTGGGACGAGCCACATAACAGGTTATTCATGTCATTTTTTTATATAGTTTTTAAAGATTTTACAATATTATTTCAGTATTTTTTCAAATAAACAAACTGTCATTGTTTGGGTTATTTTGCTCAAGTTTGCATTTGTAAAACTCGTGGCAGAGGCTGGACGTTTAAATATTTCAATCACTGCAGTACTACACAATCACTATCTATGACCTCAGCCCTAAAACATAGACTTTGATTCATAAATTAATACCTTGATGACAGTGCCAACAAATTTAAACATCATATGCATAATAAAAATGGATTTTATGAACAACTGTATTGGACTGCATTAGACTGTACAGGTGTTCTTAATAAAGTGGACACTGACTGTGCATTTACCACAGTTTAAAACAAAATGTCCGCTCAGCCCCCAGAGAGCAGCTTTCTTTGTATTCTCACCCTTAAATGTGACTTTTCTCCGAAGACATAGAGAGCAGCTTGCTGTTTCAGGAGCTGCGCCTGCAGACTGCTGCTACCTGCAGGGGGCGCCAGATCCTTCCCTGCTAGTCTGGCGCCCACGTCTCCTGTCAACGGGTGATGACTGAGTCTGCTGCTGGAGCGCAGGCTAGCCCACATGCCTGCAAACACACAGATACAAACAAAAGTCACACACGCAGGAGCCGGCCTGTTCAAATGCCACTGATGTACACATGCTGTCAAACAAACTAAGGCTGAATGATGAACAACACATGACATGCGGACTACATTTACATGCACAGCAGTGCAACAGGGATTATGTAAAGGCCGTCATTCTTTCAGTCCACCAACAAAGCAGTCGCCTCTGCGGGTCGGGTGTGTTGAGATATTAGAAGCAGAAGTTGTTGGAATTTTCTTTGCAAGTCAACAAGTCGAGAAGAACATTTCTCTGAAAACCAGCATGCAATACCTTCCCAATGGCATGAATCACTATCAGGAAGGACATGATTTTTCACAATAATCACTTTCAGCCCTTTTGAGTTGCATGTGTACGGCTATCAAACGGCTGCTATTGTCGGCTTCTGCAATCAGGGCGGTTATGCAAGAGTCTCATTAAAGTCAAACAGAATCGTAACTGGGGTTTGTACTGAGGGCTTCAAATGCTGCTGGTAACACTTTTCACAGATGTGAGCTGTTTACACTGGGGATAAAAACAGATGCGATTTTATTGATATCAATGTCATCATTAACTCTGCTTATCCGGCCAATTCTTTATCAATTCCCTAATTCATTCCTGATCAATTTTCTGTATGTTGTGTTTGTCATCAAAACAACTGTTTTATTATCTCTGAGTCTGGACACAAAGTATATTTGTACAGCATTCATTTTCATTTAGGTTTAAACTTGCCTGCGTGGCTGCATTGTTATTACAACAGCATATTTACCCTCAGTAATAGATGTGCTGCTCGGTTGGGAAGCAGTGGCCCTTGTGCGTAAACTATCAAATACATGGCATTCCTGAAATTTGAACCAAATGTTGCGCAGAAAGATGTTTCAGCATTTTGCTTTAGTTTCCATCCTTGTTTGAAATAATCATTAAATTAGCACATTTATCATCTTTCTTCGTGAAATGAAGCCATGTTTCGGACCGTTTCTTTGTCATTGCCATGACTCCGTCCGGTAACAAGTTTCGAGCAGTGCAGACACGAGTGGTGATGTCATTGTTTTGCAATGTGCAACTGTCAGGAAACATGCTGGCACTGACGAAAGTAATGGATGAGTTCGGAGATAAGTGATCCAGATAAATTGGACAATTTGGAACCGGTTTTGGATTCCCATCCCTGGTTTACACCTGATGCTGCACCTGATAACAAGATTAACATGACCTGATATGACTCAAGATAAACAGGCAACAAAAACAGCATCGGAGCATTTATGTTTTCTTTATAAATATTGAATGAATCCTACTCTCTTTGTGTCACGTATACAGAATATTTGAGTCTGTCTTTGTTATACAGCAGGATCAGAGGGGGCCTCATTTTGTGTGATTCATGATTTGTCTATCATGACAAACAGTTTCCTTTCCTCCTCAGCCTGGACTGGGCTCGTAACTGACCACAGCTAACCCCGCTGAGCCAGCACATTGACAATGGGAAAGGCCACATTAGAGCAGCCACTCTGGTTTGGGAGAGACCACAGCTCCCAGAGGAGCACCCACAAGGTCAGCCATGATTAGTACTATGTCTAACAAAGTCTTTGTAAGGGGTCTGCAGCATGGAGCGGTGACCTGGTTAGTGAGCACTTGTGAAGGTTAGAGAGAGGAACAGGAATGAGGCTCGGAGGAAGCATTAGAAAGATAAGGAGCGTTTAAGAGGACTGGCAGGGAGAAGAGACAGTTTGACTATACCTTGATGCTGGATTCTCTCCTTACTTGTAGGTTTTTGGTTTGAGTGAGTGAATAGTTTATCTCTGTACTCAAGCACTGGTTGGTTGTTTGTACAGGAGGTAGAGAGAGAAGATGAGGACAGGGAGAGGGGCATGGAAAAAATAAATCATGTCAACATCATATGGACATCACCACCTGCCCTGCTAACCATTTCAGACCACAGAAACATGCAAATGAAGAGTTACCGTTAAAGGTCAAAGACTGAGCTGGTCCACATAAAGTGAAAGTAAAAAAAAAGTTTTCATTCTTAAATGATTGAGAGGATGATTGTCATAGCATGCATGAATTGTGTTCATGGTTATGATTGATGGTGTGAAAACAAGTCTTTTTGTGCTAGAGACTGTCAGGAACAGATGCAACAGATTGCACTACAGAAACATGTCTGTATTTGTAACAGGTGCACCAGACTGAAGTCAAGTTTGTACGTAGGTAGAGACATGTCAACAGAGGTTAACCACATATTCTACTGGATTTACTAAAGTTAACATCAGTTTTGAGAGCAAAACATTAGGGTGCAGGCAGCCATCTGCACCCTAAATACCGTCAAATCTTTAATTTATAATTGCCAACACAGTCTCTGTATTCTTTACTTAGGAAGAGGCAGAAAAGAAGCCCCGGGGAAACAAAAACAACAAATTACGACCCAAAATCATTGAGCTCTCTCC
Source organism: Epinephelus fuscoguttatus (assembly GCF_011397635.1). Classification (NCBI taxonomy): domain Eukaryota; kingdom Metazoa; phylum Chordata; class Actinopteri; order Perciformes; family Serranidae; genus Epinephelus; species Epinephelus fuscoguttatus. The sequence continues at coordinate 28,605,531 of NC_064753.1, read as the reverse complement.
AGGTGATACTAGTCCCATACAAAGAGGGCTTTAGAAAGAATTAAACACAATTATAAATGAACACAATAACCATTATTTTCTATGTACATTTATATTAACAGGTGTTGCCTGGTTGTGCTTTGTGTCACGGTTTACTGTAAAATGACTACAAGATAGTAACCGTTCTATGACCTCATAGTCCTCAGAAATTTATAACATCAGCCACATCGACGCCACCTCCGTCTGCTGCACCCTCTTCGGGATCTTTGAAGCATCTTATTTCATCACTACATCTCTTTTCATTTCCAGTAAAGTTTGTTCACTGCCTCCATCTGCATTATCAATATGTTTAGAAAATGTTATAAGGTTATGAGTAACAGACAGTTTTCCTCAGAACTGTTGTCACTGGATAAAATATGTATGTTGGAAAAAAGTCTTTACACCTTTGACCTTGGTTATCTTAGATTAATTGGATAACTTTCTTGTGAAATCTGACTCGAAATGAAACTCCTAATTCCAAGAAGGCAAACAATCTGTCAGTGATAATCCTGCACTGTAAGTCCGGACATAATGACTGGACAGTGTTGCAACTATCTGAATGAAACATGGGAGATAAACTGTCATGTTTTAAATAACCAGAAGCGATGTGTCATCCTTTTTAGTGCTGAGTCAGTTTAAGAACTCTGTTCCCCTTTAACATGCATCTGACTAACACCTCAGACATGTGCTGGCACCAAGCACATCTGGCTGAGACCAAACAGTCTGTACTGATGGTTTCCTTTGAAGAGCTCACATTCCAGTTCACATGTTTATCATGGTGTGTCACTTTAACAGTGCATTAAATTTTAATCTGTGAGATTACAGTTACAGTAATGATCATCGCCAGAAACACCACAGGTCACAATAACAAAATGGATAATGTGGCAATGAATTTCTGTTTCAAGATATAAATCCTTCACTTCACATAATAAATAGATATTTCACAAAGTGCATATAACAACCTAATAATCAGGCTGAATAATAAGGCTCAAATTATATTCAGCATCAGTTGTTTGACTGATGAGAAAATGACTGAGAATACACTGTCATTTGTCCCGTGGTTGCATTTAGTTTATTTAGAGTCTGTTATTACGTCTCACTCTTACCCTTCAATACTTTATAATTTTTGTGCTGTATGATTCCAGTATTTTCACAAATATTCAGTTTATGTTTGCTCACATTGAGGCATTATATTCATGGTATTATAACTACAGGAATTACAGCCTGAAGTCTGCATTTATTGTAGAATCAGCTATTCTTAAAGGTATTTTTACAACATTTAGATCACTTTTAGCAAATGCAATTTACTTTACAGATTAAAGGAACAGTTCACACCCAAATCAAAAATACATCTTTTCCCTCTGACCTTTAGTGCTATTTATTAGTCGAGATTGTTTTAGTGTGAGTTGCCGGGTGTTGGAGATATCGACTGTAGAGATGTCTGCCTTCTCTCTAATAAAATGGAGCTAAATGGTGCTCGGCTTGTGGTGCTCAAAGCACCAAAAATTTGTTTGAAAAACTCAACATTGTTGTCACTTTCCAGAAATCATGACCCGGTTACTCAAAATAATCCACAGACCTTGTTATGAGCAGTTTTTTTCTTTCTACCAAACTACACCTGCCAACCATATCACCGCACTGAAGGAATCATTCACCTACTGCTAGCTCACCTAGCACAATGGAGTTAATGCTACAGCTCAGCTGTGTCACAAACACAAGCGTCTCATCCATGAGTGGATGCACGCTTGCTTCTGCACTATGATGTGACTGGCAGGTGTAGTTTGGTAGAAAGAAAACAGTTCCTACATGAAACTGCTAACAACAGTGGTCGACGCTAGAATGTTCCCACTGAACAACAGTGTTTTGCCAGGCCTAACCATAAACTCTTTGCCTTAAGGGCTCATACTTCGATATTTCCCGTATTGAATGTTTGCAGAGAGCTGTGGTCACACAGATGAGCTTGCAGTTGTATTTATAGTACAACTGACACTCCATGTTAGCCCTGGCAGTAGACAGGAGAGCTGGGAGGTGAGCTTGCATCCTACTGCCAACATCAGGTGAACGTAAGACTATAAAGATGCTGCCGGGTCCAGAGTAAGTATCTGGTAAATATCCAACTTAAAAGTAACTTAACCATGGTGAGGCAGCAGTGGCTGGCTTGACAGCAGTGTTTTGGACTGGACTGGAGTGTGGAGCAAGAGATTGGAGCATGCTCAGTCAGTGTGCTTTGTATGCCTAGATCCCCACGGTCACAAAAAATGAGCTGTACATGCACATCTGCACCGGGGTTCATGGTGCTCACAGACATGGGTGGATGATGACATTTACATCATATGGACTAAAGAGGACCCTCGTGGACATGCAGACACGGAAACCACGTCTTGGCCTTTACCCTACTCACCTCCGACCTTGACAGTACGTGATCAAAGCAAAGTAGGACGGCAGTAGGAGAACCACTCCGTTCAGTGGGTACATTCTAGCATTTACCCAAAACAAGGTGTATGGATTATCTTGAGTAACTGGCTCATGATGAGCACCACAAGCTGAGAGCCATCTAGTTCCATTATATTCAAGAGAAGGCAGACATCTCTACGACTGACATGTCTAACACTCAGCAACTCACAACACAATCTAAATTAGTAAATAGCACCACATGTAAGAGTAAAATAAGTATTTCTGATTTTGGTTTGAACTGCCCCTGTAAGTAGTGTTGGCCCAGTTTAATGTCACATTCACACATATTTCTACAGTATGAGATGAAATGTGTTTTATAACAAGCAAAAAATGGGAGAACATGTGACCCATGTGGACAAAAGAGAGAGCAGCAGAACATCTGGAAACACCAGGAGCGCAGGCAAAAAACCCCCATAGACTAGAGTTATCATCCAAAATGTGAGCAAACAATGACAGATCCTGGTGTTTCATATTTTAGCCTGCAGCAGGAGGAGGCACGTGGACGTGTTGAGTAGGAAACAACACTCACCTCCTCTGGTAAAGCTGTTTGAGAATGGGAGGTCTAAATGGACAGGAGCCATCTTCGGCATCCTGGATGTCCTCCTGTCACTGCCTGAAGACAAAACATTCACACAACAGGACGTTACAACAAGTGGCAGATGAGGAGACGGATTCAGGAAAGTAACTTTTTTTTTTCATAGTGCCTGCACCAAATCATAAACAAGACAAGATGACAAATGTGAGCTCCATTCATCTAGAAATGAAAACAAATCCGACTGCAGTGATTACTTTTGCCTTCTGGCTCAGGTTGAACTCATCCTGACACTGAAGAATTGAGCTAAATCCAGTTTTCCCATTAGGAGCCTGTAATCGGATCTGAGCACTTTAAACACAAGATGATGGTTAAATGAGCGAATGTGAGCGTGTGCATGTATATGAGCATCCTGGACACAGCCTCAGCCCAGTGCAGTGTACTGCATATTGTCCAGTATGTCCAGGATGGGGGAGGAGGGGGGTGAATTCACAGGAGATGGATAGGCCCGGCAGTGACCCCAGGTTGTCCTGTGATTCTTACATAACCTTTTATTGTACAAATTTCCTTCCAAATGCTGCCAAATATCAGATACAGTATTTCTCCCACAGAATCTCCTTCTCTCTCTGTCTCATAAACACACACACACACACACACACACACACACACACACACACACACTGAAAGATAAGTAGGTGAAAAATAGCTGCGGACCAGAGCAAACACAAAAAGGAAGAGAGTGATTGCCTGATTCTGGAGAAAAAACAGAGCCGCAGTGAACAAAAATAAAGAGTGCAATTCTGCAGTTTTTCTCTTTATCAGAAGAAATGAACTCAGGGTGGCCTCTTGTCCCTCGCAAACAAACTCAGTTTTTTCCCACGGCAGAGTGGAGGCCATCGCATAGGGAATTCAGGTCAGGTAGGAGTGCGGGCAGTCAGGTGACGTGGCTTTGGTTTAAGGAAACTAACGATCCCAGAGTCAAGTCTCACAGGCACCAACTCTCTGCAGACTCCACCAATCTAAGAGTTAGGTTTAAATCATAATAGTATATAAGGTTATGGTTAGGTAAAGATGTGCTCATGTCATATAGAAGTTATTATATTTACCAGTTTTTGGCATGAAAATGAATCCAAAATTTAGGTCACAGACATAACAATGGCAAATCTTGATTTATATTTGTATAATGTGATGAAGAAATATCTCAGTTTACCAAATTATCATTAAATAATAAGTAGTTATCTGATGTGAGCTGTTGTGAGGTATCCACCTACGTTTGACAAAAGCAAGTCAGATATACTGGAGATTCATACATTGCAAACTAGCAAATACAGCAACATCCACATGACGTAAACGCAGCGTAAGGTCATGGTGAGACTCACCTCAGTGGTTTTAACAGAACGTTCTCACACCCAACAATTTGACTTGTCAATTACAGGGGCAATTGATTAACATCAATGGCTGCATTCCATTTAGGTGTTCCAGTTTTAGAGACATGCTACTGCACATGTGGGATTAATGTTATGGCTCAAGGCCTTCACACTCTGGTGGCCTGAGAAGTAACCAACATACTTATACAAAATACTGAATATTTAAGAAATTACAGCACTTTTTTTGTCTGGTAATAAATAAAAAAATAAATATATTAAAGTAAATTAAATTAAAGGCCTTTAGAGAGGAGCCTTCATTAATGTTTTACCTAACCTGTGCTTTTCCCAGCAGTCAAACTGTCTTGTTGCTAACTGCATTATCAGGGATCCAAAAACTTAAAATGACAGATTATATAACACATCAATGTGTACTGTTTTAAGCATGAGGGGTCGATAATCTAGAACTATATAAGCTATGTAATCTAAATGGTCAAGCAGCAGCGAGAATTGAGAAACTCAGCATCATCCAGTTAATAACAATATAATCTGGACATCATTATGATCCGTGTACCTGGTGAAAGGCCGATGAGGGAGCGGTTGGACAGGGTGTTGTTCCCGTTCATTTTGAAATAGACGGGGATAGAGTCGAGGATGGCTTGCAGGTACTTCTCTTGTTCGAGACTACTGGACGATTCTGAGGACGAGGCAGGAGCTACAGGAAGAACACAACACTCGATTCAGACAAAAAATAATCACCAGTGTTTTGAAATCAGTTTGAATCACAGGTCAAGTGTTTGATAGACTAACCATCAAATGTCTTTTTTCAGAGGTAAAGCAGCACAAATGGCATAAATAATGAAAATAGTGAAGATTAGTTTCAATTCTACAAACTAAAAAATCTCAAGCCAGTTAGCTTTAGTTAGGTGTTATTGCTTAGGTCGGTTAGCTGAAGTAATGTGTTTTAAAAGTACAGAAAAATAAAACAACTCAGCCTTTAAAACAGAAACTCAAGCCGCTGTGAATGCACACCTGTTGAGGAAGGGTTCTGAGACTTGAACAATCCCACCACACTCTTGCCGTGGAAGCCTCCTGAGCGGAGCAGCACGGCTTTAGTGCGAGGATGTTTCCAACACACAACAGGCAGACGGTTGTGTCTGTAGCAGCGGGCCACTTTGTGTAGACTGCTGTCCTGTACGGCCTGAGGAACCACCAACAGCCCCGGGTAACTGATGGAGAGAGACGGAAGAGACATCTCAAACATACAAGGTTTACGGAAAAGATAATATACCGCAAATAAACCACCACAAAGCAATTTGTTCATTCACAGAGATAAATGTTCTCTCACTGAATTCGCAGCCAAGATTTAAGTAGGATTATGACTTCATTAGTCACAGCATTTGTGTTTTTGTGTGACAGACTGAATTTAAATCTAGCTGTCTCAATTAATAAGTCAAACATCTGTCTGCTAAAGGAGAACTCCTCACCGGTCTTTTAAAATACTGAGGTTTACAAAGCTTCTGGTCCGGCTACGAATCCAAATCAGTAGGGCTGGACCCAAATATTCCACTAATCATTAATAATATTATTAATATCAATCATAATATTGATTTGTTTGGTTGGTATTTATTTTTCTTTGGGATTCAGATATGGGTTTTTTTTGTTGAGAAATGGCAATTAAGAAATTCTTAGTTAGTTTGAATCTTATAAATATAAATCTCAAATTTCTAATTTGTTGGAGCTAGTATGCTGTTTCTGTGCTCCTGTTTCACAGCACCCTTTCAGGCATTTTTTCAGATTCAGAGGTCTATGATTTATTCATAATAAATTGTCACAAGCTGTTATTATGTCACAAAAAGTGCATAGATAGGACCTCCTTCAACCAAAAAAAAAAGAAGTCTTTTTTTTAATCAACAATTGACAACACAAGCAACAATACTGATGTCTGTAGAATAAATCTGAGTTTAGACTACAGGAATATTGGGCTGATATATTCCCGATTCACCCCTCCTGACAATCAGCGGAGAAATCCAGTCTAGGACCTTGGACAGTAACAATGTTCAGCCCAGATTATCTGGTAATGTGAGAGGCTTATAGATCCAGTCTTAAAGCTCTTGAACTGCTCGCAGACCCGTCGGAGCCACCCTGAGAATTTCAAACATGCTTGATATTTAGGATTTAAAGTCTGGATGTTAACATTTATGATTACATCAGTATGGAGCAGCTGACAGTGTAGCCAAGCAATGGAAAACATTCTAGCCCTTGAGGCTAACGATAGCTAGCATCCTTCTGTTGACAGCTTTTAAAATCAACAGTTAAAATCTCACCTCCAGCTCTCACTGAAGAACAGACAGCCTTGTTGACCTTGTCTCCCCAATCATTCATCCAGACTTGTTTAGCCTTCTGCTTTTGTTTATCTCTGTGCAAAGCATCGTGAATTGCCAGCAAGATGTTGCACCACGACCATGTTTTATTTACATCTGCTTCCTCATGAAATCAAGTGAGGTGGTGCATTCAGGCTCCCTCTGGTACGATAATCTTAGTGTGTGATGTGCCATTATTTTAAAATCTTGTAGTGTGTGCATATTTGAGATTAGAGAGAGCGGGTACATACCTGCGGCAGAGGGAGTAGAGTCTGTTCACGGCTGTGATCCTGAACTGCTCGCCTGACTTGGAGCGAGACGAGCTGGCGGTGATGGTGCCCAGGCCAAGACGTTGATAGTCACGGAAACAGGACTGCTCCACCAGCTGCTCCATGGTGGACTTCTCTGATGCTCGCAAAGTGCTACTGGGTGGCGGTTCACCGTCATCTGATACTAAAACACACACATGTAAAGGTGAATTACGGCCTTTTATTTCACCTCTCCCAACACACCCTCTCATGCATGTGTGTCACTCCTCTCACTTGAAATGTCATCATCTTCATGCCAGGTCATCCTGCTGCCTCTGTCGTTCTTCTTCAGTGTGGACTGGCTGCCACGGCCCATGGTGATCTTCCCAGCCCGCTTTGCTCCTTTGACAATAGTTTTGGACAGTGTTCTGTGAGGAGTGCGGGACAGATGGCAACGTCATTTAATGGGCGCAGTTTCAGCATCAAAACAGGAGGTTTACTTCCAACATTTCCAGAGGAGAAACAAACTCCTGAGGTATTCATTTATTTACACTAATGTTTCAGATGACACCTGGAAGTGATTCCCTTCAGTGATGTTTGGCAAATTTGTTTACAATAATGATTTAGTCCAGAGCTTGATTCTGTGAAACTGCACCACAAACCTGAAGCCGGTGTTCCTCTCTTTTTGTTTTGGAAGGATTAGCTGAGGTGTTGTTTGTCCTGCTGCAAAAGCAAAGGAGCTGAAGATGGACTGTGGGTAGCGGATCCTCTGGAGGTGCTTCCTGAAGATCTCCACCATCTCAGAGCTCACCTCCTCATCAAACGCCACCTTTATCAGCTGCAAGAGATATTAGTGAAACTGCATCAACATGTGTTGAAGCCACCTTTAAATGTAGGGATGGGTCAGTGGGTCAATTTTCGCTGTATCAGTGCTAAGATTCCTCTTTGTTTTGCCACCAAACATTTGCTAAAGTGTGCAGATCTGCAACTTCCACATCTTAACACAACACTGGCTAGCCAGCCTATGTATGGTTTCCACAACAAACATGCAAGCACACACATTTAATTTCAACTCTAAAGAGATGTCCACATGGACCAAGTGACCCAAAATCCAATAACACAAGAACACAAGAACATGTTAGTAAAAGATAGGAATGAACCATAAAAACTTTTACAGCGGAACATCTAGAGAGTACAAACACATGCTTGGCTGAAAATTGCTTTGATTCTACAAATGAAGCTCATGTTATGAAACACAAGCCAGCGGGGTCTCTGACAAATGTGCCACCCTGATTGTGCATTGTCATTTAATAAAGTATTACTGCTTGTATAATAGTTTGTGCAGTTTGTGAACCCTCTCGCAGGCCACTGAGTTCAGGAAGGACATTAAGTTAATATAATTACCTTAAACATTTAATATCTGAGAAACTGAACCACAGATTATCTAAAACTTCATTCATCACATTAATCACATTCACTAAAACACACTGCACTGCATCCACCCTTGTGTTTAAGATCTTTGGGAACTGATGTCCACACTCGTTTTTTCAGCGTTTACCTGAAATGATGCAGAGCGGAGCTGTAGGCCTTCCTGTATGTTCTGCTGCAGCTGGTTCTGAATGCTGATCTTTTTCTCTTTGGTCAGCGTGGACACTGGGAAAGCTCTGATTACTGCCTGCTCCCCGACTGGACACACACAGGGACAAAGATCAGCATCACACTACTGACATCATCTTACAGACACAACACACTGGACCACCTGCTGATAACTTAGTTTTTAAATTCTGTTATTTAGTAGACAGTAGAGAGGTGACAGGAAACGACGAAAGAGAAAGACGGGGAATGACATGATACAGAAGTGCCCTGCCAGACGTGAACCAGGGACGTCACTAGGGCGCAACCCCACTTACTGTTAAAATTATTGAATTAGAACAGTGGTTTTCAAACCTTTTACACCGCGTACCACCTCAGAAAATATTAGGCCCTCTTAAACCATTAATTTTGCCTCCACTTATTACCTTGCTGTTACAGTTTAGCTCTTAACAAAAGATGGACGTGTGCGGGTGCTACCTTCTTGAATGCAACAATGTAGCAGGCTGATATCAAAACAAAAATAGGACACAAGAAAGGAAAAACCTATTGTAAATGACATGTTAAGGATCCCATAGTTTAAAAATTTCATTCAATATGCTGTATTACATATATATATATTAAAATGTATTTAATGTTTAAAAAACATTTTGGAGATTCCTCTGTGTACCACTAGAGGGAGCTTATGTACCACTAGTGGTCCAGACAGATCATTACAGTGATACAGGATAACGCTGAATGCTATTTGAGCAGAAAAAGATGGAATGGTTTCAATACATGGGACTAAATTTTTAGTTGAAAATAACTGCTAAGTGACGAAAAATGCACTGCTGTCGAAGAAAAAAATGTCATTTTATGTAAAACGACGATAAATAGTCTTTAATTCAAAAGCACGTGTATTATATTGAAAGTGAAAATTAGCTTGAAGATATAAAACCTGATATTTAATTGAACTGAAACTTGAAAGCTAGTGTTACAATGGTTAAGTGTTTACCGAGTGGATCATGGGGGGTGCCTTTGAAAATGATGCGGTATGTGGTGAGAAAGAGGGCTCCCTCTGCTGGCAGGATATGAGGGCCCCCCAGGAGGCCCCCAGTAGCCTCCTCCCTGCCATCAGGATCCAGAAGCACCCGCAACCCCTCTGACACCAACTCCTCTCCAGGAAGCAGCGCTGGACGCAGAATCTTAGGCTGATGGGAAAACAGAGCAGAACATTAAGCACAGGGCCAGATGCGTACACACAAACTGTACCTGCCTAGAAGCACGTCTGAGATCAAATTTGGGTATTTTTCTTCAACTGCAAAATGTTTTTAAATGAGGGACTCGGCAGAAGCATTTGCGTCAGAGAATCATGTTCTAAAAGGCCAGGAAATCAATTTATCATTATAATGTCAAATCACAGCACCACATGATCGCATTGGACGTATTTAGCCTCCCATGCACGTCATCATCAAAAACACACACATACACACAAACACACACCAAGCATTAGATGAAGATGAAAAAACAAATTTGCCAAGAAAAACAAATTCATACTCTCTGTAGAGACCAATTTTTAACCCCCCAAGCTAAACTCATGATCTGTTTTTTGAGTAAAAATTATTCTGTTTATCTAATTTATTGTACTGAGGACTCAGTGGAGATTGACTAATTTAGAATTTTTAAAAGGTCAATATAATAATGAACAGGAAGAGGCTGATAGCTGCTTAATCGGCTGATAGAGGGGAGTAATTTTAAAATATTAATTAAAAAAACAACAACCTCAAAATACTTTCTCCACGATTGCTAAAACATAAAACAAGACTATGTCAAAACCTTGTATATGCCTGGATCGTCTCTGAACTGCTATAGGGCTTTTAATTTGACTTCATCACTGAGTCATTCAGTCACAGACTTTCACCTTTACAGGGCTGGCCCCGCTGTTGCGGTTGAGCCAAAAAAAATCACGTAAATACATGTTAAAATGAGGAACAAAACACTGAGACACAGTCCACTAACCACTGATCAGCCCCTTTTTACTTCATTTAGCACAACCGTCACCTCTCGCGTCGACCACTATCAGAGCCAAATTCTGCTAATAATGTTTAAAATTTACTATCGCTGCCGATTATTTGGCCAAACCAATAAATCTGTGACCTCAAATACTCATTGGTTTTCACTTTATGCTTTTGAAATTTAAACACATGAAAACTAGCTGACGTGGTATGTTCTTACTTGTACAATAAGACTCATTTCCTTGACCGGTTTCTTAATTCCTATCAGTTTTTTTTTTCAGTGGGGCAGGGGTTAGCCCTTTGTTTTACATTGTTGTCTGCAATCATGTCAAAGCGGTTGTGTTTCAGGAAGTATTGGTTTTAGTACTTTTCATATTGTGTGGGTTCAAAGTTAATTTCTGTTTTCGTGGAAGTTAACAGCACTTCTTCAGAAAGAAGGAAATGGGAGATGAAGAATTAGGAAACAGGAAACACAGCATGACATGTGCCTTATATGATATGAAATACCCAGGTGTTAACCACATTTCGGTGTTTTCCTGACAGAAATGAATATTAACCAAATCAAACACCATATGAGGAACTTATTCTACTGTATGAACTGTAACTAACAACAGTCAAGTGTTGCTGCAGCTCCTTCTGGCCTCCACAGCCAGCAGAGAAACACTCAGTTGTTCCACTGTCACAAATACGAACGAGGAGGGACATTAGATCATTCACAGCATTTCCCATTAAGGCCACAGCCAAAGTGGGGGAGTTGAGGTCTGGCCAGGAGATAATAAGAGCGTCTTGAATCTGTCTTTGAATGGACAGCGAGACCAAGACGAGAGTCCCTCTGCACCTCATTACTGCTGCGAGCTCAACTTCTTATTAGAGCTGCACCTTAAATGCCTTCATTGTATTTCTTCTTTGTGTTATTGCTACCATTACTACTACTATTCCGACCTGTCATGGATCCAGAGTCAGTGCTGTTTACACACTTTTTAGTATTTTTTGGCATGCTGCTTGCAGCCAGCGGGCCAGGATGGAAGCTTTGTCCAACACATAAACATGTGAGAGGTTAGCCACAAAGTACAGCAGACGATCTGCCCAGACTGCTCACCACTTTCTCCAGGTTGCTCCCAAGACAGTGCTGGCATGGTGTCTGTCTGTGTGTGTGAGTGTATGCAAGAGGAATTAGAGAGAGCTGGCAGACATATAGCACAGCAAAGTCCAAAAGACCAAGTGGTAAAATCTGAAAGTGCGATGATGACTGGAAAACATTAGATGAGATCGGCACTATGCATATTCTGAGGCTAATGACATTTAACTTGTGACAGTTTTGTGCTTGCTGATCTAGATCAGGGGTGTCAAACACATGGCCTGCAGGCCAGAACCGGCCCGCAGAAGGGTCCAATGTGGACCACTGCATGACTTTGCACACCTATAGGCCCAGACACACCAAACTGACATCAAAGTATTAGTGGCAGAATGTTGCGTCACCTCACGTTGCCTGTGTTGCAGCCAAAAAGTTGCACTTGAACATGCCGCAAAGACTACATCCAACAACCAACTAGCATGTGCGTTCTGCATCTGCGTGAGAGGAAATAACCCCCCATCCCAGCAGGTGGCGGTAGTCTGTATTCATCATTAAAAAAGGAAAACTGGAAGACCAACAGGTTGGTTTCAAGATGCTAGTTAGCCAGTTAGCACGTTAACAACACAACACGATGTATAAAGAACAAATAATATTTACCGTGTGCTAGCAAACAGTAACACAAACAATTATGAGCCTTTTCTGCTAAAGAGCTCAATGGCTAAAAACTCTAATTTAATGTAACAAGTTTTTTCGATTTCACATTTTTGTTTGGCTTTCTCGATTCAGTTTCTCTTCTTGTGCACCGAGCTGAATTGCCAATCAGAGTGATTTCATTCACCAAAGGGCTCCGCTGTCTTGGATGCTGATTCAACATTGCCGACATTGACTCACGGCTGATGGTCAGCTTGGTGTGTGTAAGGATGCACTTGTGTAAAGGCTAAGAAGTGCCAGGTTTCAGAAGCAAGTTAAACAGTGAGTAGCCTGTTCACGTCTTTAAATCTCGTCTGAAAACGTAGTTTTACAGATTGGCCTCTCCTGATAGGTGATAGACTTCTTGTGTGTATGGGAGTCTATGTATTGGCAGCCATGTGGACATGTATGCATGCTTACAGGTATCTATGTGTTTAAGTGTATATGTTGGTGTAGACGTAAGTATATGCTTATGTTTTATTAGTATGATTTTTGTGTTGTATTTTTGTGATTTTAGCTCGAAAAGCGCACTACGAATAAAGTTCTTATTACTATTTCATGTAAAATGCTTCTTAAGAGGCTTTTTGACCCTGACCAGAAAACAGCTCTCTGAAAAAACAATGAATACTTACTGTGGTCATATTTAAAGACATTGAAGCATTCAGCAGCTTCAGTACAAAAGAATCTGCATCACACTTCTCTCTTATATCACACTTCTCTCTTAAACTAATATTAGTGGAACCCTGTTGCTAAGGCACTGCCAACATTTTTGATTTGTACTGTAAATGGTTTGGAAGACAGGGGATAACTTAACCTGCTGCCTCAATAGCTTCCACTTAAGTTTGGTTTGGCACTGCCAGTATTACTACACAGGAGTGGACTGACTGAATGTGGAAAAACTGAGATTTATGGTTGAAACTGCACTTATTTTTCTCAAGACATCTCAGGCTGTTTACCATCAGTTTTGTAAACAGTTGAACATTTTCAGAATGTGCTTGTACTTCTTGACACTAAGGGATGGCTCAAATTAGGAGGTGTTGTTAATTATAGGTTATTATGCAACAGTTTTACTGGTCTGGCCCACTTGAGATCAAACTGGGCTGTATGTGGCACCCCTGGTCTAGGTTTTAACAAGTCTACCCCTGCCATATAACTGTATATACACTGTCATACAGCTGCAGACCCAGCAGCCAAGAATAGAACAACACTCACCTTCTGAATGGGAGGTAACCTCCTGCTCTCTCTGTGAACCGCCTCCAGCGCCTCCATCTGCATAGCAACGATGCCTGTGGGTCACAAGTCAGGGTCAGCCACCATATGTACACACACAAGTGCACACACAGAGCTGGTACAGAGAAACACATGTATGTACACACTGTCTTACAACCACAGTGTGTATTTACAGATTTTAAGGCCATTGAACATGTCAGGAGTTAATCAGCTCAGAGGCCTCTGTTGCTGTTGGCCTGAGCCGAGAACACACACGCACATGCAAGGTTTACGCTGCATAAAGCTGAGGGAATTAGGACAGCCGCAGAGTGTGAATGGACACTGTGAGCGCTGTACCTGGGATCATGCTATGCAGGCTCTTGATGTGTTCCTGGGTTACTCCACTCTCTGTGCACACTTTGTCGATGAAGCGGGCGACGAACCTGACCACAGAGTTGGCCACATCGCTGTTCTCCGAGTCCTCAAACCCGCTCTCTGTGTCAAAGCTCTCTGCAACGCTACCAGCAATGCTGTAAAACACACATGACGACACAGTGAGAATGAGAGAGGTCTGCCAGCATGTCCCAGGAGATCTGATCTGATATCTGAAAGCTGTGTGTTGACAGAAATGGATTTGAGGATGAACTGTTATAAAGAGCAGTGAAAGCGAGAGTGATTTGCAGCCTGGCATGGACTAAGTGTGGATGCCTGAATCAATTGTTGAGACTCTTTTAGCCAAGGAGAGTGTTTCACATGAGATAATGATGCAACCTTCCCTCTAGATTCACAATTAGTGATGAAATCCAAATGTCCTCTGTGAAAAACAAACAAGTCTGGGGCAAAAATGAAAGAAAGAACTGAGAAAATTTCCACACAAACAAATTCTTGGCTGCAGCATTTCTGCTTTAGAAATAACAACAAAACAAAAGAGTAACATTTTGTTCTTCTGCAGGCTATTTAGGTATTTAAAATATTTAATGAAGCTCAAAATGCTGTACATAACACAAACTGAAATATTAAAGCTAAATTGTGGGACTTTTACATGTAAATGTGCGTCTATTATATTCAAGCCCTTGTCAAACAAGTTCACACAATACAATCAAGCCAATCGCAGTACACACAATTCCCGTGTAGATGCACAAAAAGTTATGCCAGTCCATAATGACGTTGTACCGTCACCCATAGCAACACCAAGAATGGGTAAAAGCAAACTGCTACTGGCTTCATGTTGGAAGAGTTAAGTTCCAAAAAGGTCAGTGACTTCATAGAAACAATGTCTCTCGCCCTCTTCTTCTCTCGCCATGCATATGCAGCAATCTGTGCCATCAGGTCATTTTGTTGTAAACCTGTTATAAGGTAAGCCTTCGTGAAGCTCGTCAAAAACGCAATACATATATATAGATTCAAGGGTATATTTTTTGGTATTTGGTAACTGTTTCGATGTGTAAATTGTGGTTGATTTTATGCACAATTGAGATTTTACACAAAATCTGAACCTCACTCAGAGTTACTGTTGTTTACAAACTAAAGAACTGGGCAATACTTTTTTATGTGTTTTTACTGAATATTTAAAGGCAAACTTGCGTTTAAGCTGACATACAAAATAACACTTTGTTGCAACCGCATGTTCTTGAAATTAATAATAAAATTCTTTTCAGAATTTTGTCATATCGAAAATATCATAATCGCAAAAACAACCTAAAATATTTTGATGTTATTTTAGGGTCATATCACTGAACCCTACTAGCCAGAGCTAGAGGGGGCACGAAGGGGGTAGAGACCACAGCTTTGGAGCAGGAGATAGGATTATGGTGGAAGCTATGATAGAAAGTTGTCAGAAGCGTCCAAGAAAAGTTTCTGGAGTGGATGCTCCAGATAAAAACATAAAGTCTGCGCTCAGAGGAGGGTTTAAAGTCAATAGAAGAAAGCGATTGGTAAGCTCATTTGCAGGCACATACTCACAGTGTTTGTGTGGTTACTCTCTGCCAGAGGGGGGAGACAAAAGTTCCACACAGCTTTAAAATTTTGTTCTTCTAACGATTTGATAACGAAGCCTGAAATTCGGAACAATACTTTTTTGGCTGCATGCCTTTCAATTCTAAGAAAATACATACATGGGGGATCATCCCAGATTTATTTCACTCCACAGTTGCTGCAGAGCACGGGAAATCACTTCCACTGCTATTTTGTTTGGTTTGGGTGAGTACAGTGAAGCCCCATTAAAGACGCCCTGAGGGCTTTAAACTTCCCAACAGAAGTCAATGAGCCTGACTCTGTTTTGAGCAGTAGTGGTGTAAGCCCACAGGATGGATGTGGGCCGGAAACAGGAGAGGTACTGAGTTCCATCTGGCTTGACAGGAAGGTATCATGTAGACTGCAAGTTTCGCCACATTCGCCCACATACTTATCATCACCTTATTAAGAGGGGCGCACATACTCCCAAATCATGAAACCTTACCTCAAGGTTTCCTCCAGGTAAGACTGATTGTTCTACCGTACAAATACGGAACAAGCCAAAAATATGTTGTAGTCTAATATGTGTTTGATGTAAGTGGACAGTAAAGACGAGTTAAACAATAATTACATCCTTTTCTCCCCTCAGATACTCCGTGCAGTTGCTCTGCTGACCTGTTTGTGACGATGCTGTTGCTGCCGCTCTCCCAGTCAGCGACAGGGGCATTGCGGAGCAGCTTGAGCTTGCTAGTGTCCAAAGGAACTAGCAGGTAAACCATGAGGCTGGCGTAGTGGATGGCCTGGCTGAACACAGTGCTCTCCTCATTCTTCACCAGCTCGTGCTGCTTCTCCTTGCTCAGGCTGGGCCACAAACGCAGCTGCTCTGCTGCCAGGTCCATGGCTGTCTGCTCCTCATCTCTGGGTGCTGCAGGCTCGTGGCCTGCCTCCTGGAGAGGTCAGAGGAAACGTTTGAGTTTGACAGAATTTCCTAAAGGCTTCACCCTTTAAAACACAATAATCCCTGATCTGCAGAGTGGCAAATAGTTCAAACAGTGGATGATTTTCCCATTTATCCTTTAATTGTGATTTTTTTTTTACTATTCCATATTTCACAAATAAAAAGAAAAATAACCATGTATGAAAACCCTAGGTTACATTTCAAAATGTCTTGTTTTGTCCAAAAAACAATTATATCAGTTTACTGTCATACCTTTAGCCTCGCAGTGATGGTGTCTTTCGCCTCTGGAGTGTTAAGATAAAGGGATCGGATCTGACCCTGGACCTCACTGTAGAAAGTGGCTTCCCAGAACTGCTGGTTGGTCCAGATGGGATGGTCCTGAACGCAGGTGTAGGCAAACTGGTTCACCCCGGCAGCCAATTTCTGCAACACAAAATGTAGGTCATAGGGTCAGGACGATATAGAGAAGCAACATCAAACAGATGACTATGCTTTTGAATAGAGGTCTGTGTATGTGTGTTCCAGGATATCAAGCCACTGCATGCTTGTTTGAATGTGTGAAACCACCCCTGCACACAATGACACATGAAGCCCTTATGAATGGTTTTATCTAGAGAAATCAATTGTTTTATGAGTCACTGTTTCTCTGAGAGTTTATGTTGTTTCCCATAGCAATAGAAACTGTCAGGCATTAACAGTGTTATTTGACCAGTTTAGATTTAAATTGGAGTGGCAATTTTGCTTAATATTTTGCACGTTAAATGAAATTATTCATTGGCTAATTCTAAATAGACAGATGAACTGAACTAGAATCACTGCCTTGTGGTTGTATGCCTCTGTGCAGTTACAGTTTACATCCATGTCTGGCCAGACTCATGTAGACAATGCTTCACATATGGATGTTGCTGCAAAAAACCTACATATTCTATAACGTGGATGCTTCAGACACATCTTCAACATGGCAGCAAGGAAGATCTACACATCAGCACAGTTTCAAGGTGGATACCCAAGATTAGTGACACCAATTCAGTATCTGACCAAATGTCTCCCCTTCTGTTCCTGAAAAATGGCATTGAGTAATGGCCAGAAAAGTGATTTTGTAGAACATTATGATGTCACAGTGAAGCAGACCCTTGACATTTTGGATATAAATTGTCATCACTTCATTCTGTCACACATTTGTGTGAAATTTTGTTATGATTAGAATAGGAATTCTTGAGTTATGGCCAAAAATATGATTGAGCACCAAAATCTAATCAGTTCATTGTTGAGTCCAAGTGGATGCCAAATTTGAAGAAATTCCCTGAAGGTGCTCTTGAGATCTTGTGTTCACGAGAACACAAACTAACACCCCAAAAACATTTCATTAATGACCTCCCAGTCCAGAAGTCAAATGAACCTATTGTCTAAACCTTCCCTCCACTCCCCATCCCGTCTGGAGTTTCAACACTTGCAAAATTTGTAAAGCATACGGACACAAATGGATGAGATGCGGCGAAGTATCTATGATCTCTGCAAATAAACTAAATAAAAATGTCATGACAAAACCTCCTAATCTCTTTTCTGAATTGCTGTCCACAACTATATGCAGATGATACCATTCTATAAACATCAAAAGCCTCTGAAGGGACCCAACAATCTGATCACAATATCCTACAAATGTGGCTGTCAGCTAACAAACTACTGCTCAAAGGTGTGAGACAGAACCTCGACTCCAAATGCTAATATTTGACTTGCAATGGTGGTTGATCTCTTCAGGAAGTAGAAAAAATATCTAGGTATGTGGTTCAACTCTGAATTTACCTTTAAACCACACATTGATTGTGTCATGAAAACAGTATTTTGTCTTTAGTCTTGGTGTTCTGAATCACTCCAGACTAGGTTTTACGTGTTTCGCAACTTGTACTGCCTATGATGGACGACACTGACACTGTTTACACGAATGCTGAAACTGATCTTTGTTCCCTGAATGTTATATATAACAGGCTCTGCAGATTTATATTAGGTTACTCTTTTTTTTTTTCTTTACACACCACTACACAATGGCAGATACACTCAGATGGCTGATGTAGTACGTCATTTCACTGGTTTTAAGTTATTTTTAAATGCATTAACTTTTACTATCCTCACTGTGCAAAACAATTTTTGAACCTTATACTTCAAGTTATTCACTAAGACAATCTGATCAGATCCTTTATACAGTCACCTTTGTATCTAATGAAGCTGGTAAAATATCTGTTCTCTGTCGTCATTTGACCTTTTTAAAAATGTTCTGATTTCTCATCTTAAAATAGAACACCAATGTTTTCAGTTACGCCATCACTGTTCCAATCTTTATTTGGAGAGTGATCACTCTTTTTATTCTTTTCTTTTTAGTTAGCTTGTTGTTTGTTATTTCATTGTTGTGTTACTGTCTTGTATTGTTATGTTTTCCAGTTGCTTAGTGAATATTTGTGTCTAGTCCAGTGTTACACACTGGATCCTGGTAGTCGCAGCCCTCTAGTCATGGGATTTAAAGTGAAATCAATCATTCAATGTGAGTCGTAACTTTTTAACAGATAACAACCCTAACGGACCACCCCTCTTTCCCTCTGTGTCTGGATCTATTTTGAGGCAGCGCTGTTGTTTTTCATTCGTGCGGACTGAAGAGTAAAGCACCTGCTGCTTACAAAAACAGCTACTTAAGGAACGTACAGTGCTACAGCTGAAGGCATTAATGTTGGCCCATACTGTACAGAGTAACACATATGGTAAACACCGCAGAGCATAAACAATGTCACACCACATATAACATGGTCTCAACAGACGCACAGTGTGCCAAGAAATGACCGGCCACAAACCAACATTCACCAACCGTCCGTATCGCTGCAGAGTCTGAAGGCCACGTGTACAGCTCAGGCCTGTTATTTGATAAGCTTCTGATTTCTCTCCCCTGGGTATGACACAATACAACGGTTCCCATTATCACTTCTGAGTTTGCCTTTGAAGGATGAGAACCAGAGAGGTTACTGTAATTACAGCAGACAGAACAAAAACAGCTCTATTCCCAGTGTGACGGGCCAGAAGCCAAGAGAGAGGAGAGCTAGGACGACCGGCGGTGAACTGAGAGCTCATGCCCACACAACAGTTAACACAGGGGAGTTAAAACTGCACTCAGCTCTCCTTAATGATGATTTAAATACATTTTGTTTTCCACATGTACAACGGAGCTGACTCACAAAAATGTGCGTAATGGAGAAATACAGGTAAACATTTAAAAAATCAAAACACACTATTACACAACAGCTGAAGCCGGTTCCTGCTGCTCTTCTAATATTAGATTACAAAAAATGAAACTACTTAATCGGGAAACCTTACATCGCTGAGTTAAGCAGATTTTTCAAGGTGTTTATAGAAAGAGCCGAGGATATCCTGCTGGCTAACAACAGAGTGAACTCAGGTCACTTTAATTTATACTGTAAGGCGCCAAATCAAAACAAAAGTTGTCTCAGAACACTTCTCATACACAGCAGGTCAATACAATACTCTTAAATTTACAGAGACTCAACAATTTTCACCATGAACGAGCACTTTGGCGACAGAGGCCAACAAGAAAGAGATACAAAAGATTATGGAAAACAATGTGAGACTATAGTCCAGGAGCTTTTAAGGTGTAAACACGGAACACAAAAGGAGGGGTAGCAATCAGAGAGTCACTCACAATATATTACTGTCAAGATATGTTGCCCACAATAACAATGGTATCACGATACAGCATTTTGGCGATACTTGATACACTGCAGGACAATCATCTACACTACATCATGTCTGTGGTGCTAAAAATACCCTAAAAACAGAAATTATGTATTTATTCACTGCATTGTGGTGTCAGTATCACAGAATTTAAGGTAAAACAACGTACATAAAAAGTACACAGAGTCTTATCATAGTGCTTTTTTAGACACACACATAATTCGCCAGTTTCTCCATGGTGAGATCAGGATAATTACGAATCAGATTGCTATGCACATTCATTGTGTTGCCTGTGTACTTTACTTTAATGAGACAGTTTTTTAGTCTTCATCGATTATGTTTGATCTATGTGTAGAAAAAGCCTAAAGGAGTCCGGACTTTCAACCTTAAAGATAAAGATGTCCACACTGTCCCCCTGTGAGTTGCTGCCTGCAACTCCTCTATTCACTTTACCCACATTTATTTGATAAGCGCCACCACTAGGCCAGACGAATCCGTTTAGAGCAACTGCATACTTTAGTAAATATATATAACTAGTCCATACCCGCTGGTAGCTTTGTCACCTTCTACCTATGCCAATCCTCAATGCCCATGTGCAGTTTCACATAGACTGACCACGTCAGTGAGTAGAAAAATGTGGGACAGACAGAATGACTGACTGACAGAATGACACAGTCACAGTTTCTGTGATTATGTACAGCATACCATACCATGACTTAGTCATACCAAAAATTAGAAAAAAACACAACAGCCAACATTTGTCCACAGTTGGTCGCATTTTAGCCATTTTTCTGTTGTTATAGCGCCACCCAGTTGCCAATTAGAGTTAAATTTCTCCAGTCACCTTGAGGCGTCCTGTTCTACATATCTACCAAGTTTAGTAAAAATCGATATGGCGGTTAGGCCTAGATAAGAAATTAGCTCTGTAGCACCCCTATTTTGTTTGATGGGGTCAATAATGGAGGGGTCCCCTCAGATTATGTGTGGTCATATGCCTACAAAGTTGCGTGGTGATCGGTGAAACCCTTGTGATATTATACACCTTTATGTGATGAGCCACGTCCTCCACAATAGTCATTTCCTTATAGAAGCTCAGTTTTAGTAAGTTTTCCAACTTTTGCCAAGAGGGAACTTTAGATATTGGTCCCTAGATTATGTTCACCGAGTTTCATGCAGGTCGGTCAAACTTCCTAGGAAGAGATTGATTTTAAGTGTTTTTCAAAAAATTCAAAAGGCAGAAAATCTATATAACTGAAAGTTATGGGTTCTTGAGACAATTTGTTCCTCATGAGGAGAGGCATCTCTGTGCAAAGTTTCACGTCTCTACGACAAATGGGGTATGACATATGCCCATTCAAAGTTTGCAATTTCAATTGGTTGCTATAGCGGCCCCCTTTGGCCAACTGATGTAAAATTGCTTCATTCGCATCCTCCCATGACCCTCTACCACCACTGCCAAATTTCACATGGATTGACCAAGTCAGTGAGGAGAAAAACATAGAACAGACACACCCACACTGAGAAAGAATTTTCATCATTATATAGTAAGATATTTAGTGCCATTGATAACAAGCAACAAGCATGGAAACAAGAAGCACTGCAATATATTCCTGTATCAATATTTTGTCCCACCCCTACACAAAGGGTTGTACCCTTTTTTTAATTTTTGACTCAGACTTTATTATTTTCTCAACGACAAATTCAGTTTAGTTCAGTTCGATTATCAGGCTAAAAACAAAAGCCTTTTACCCATAATCCATTACCCATTACACAACCTAATCCATACTTAATTTTGAGATCAATACCTATATTATTGTTTGAGAATAACAAGGGTTACTAAGGGTGTTTTTAAACCTGTAGTTCAGTGCCTCTGAGACCCAGCTAGTGGTTTGACAGAATGTAGCCTTGCACTAGATCACGTGGCAACGTTGGGATGACATTAATGGGAGTGTGTTTAGATGAACTGTTTTCTTTCCAGAAACAGACCCGATGACACTAACTTTGTTATTATCAGAGGAATCAAGTATACAGCCTTAGACTGAGCATGGGAATTGGGCCAGGGAAACACTACAAGAAAAGACAAATCTGCTATGGCTAGAAATGCTTTGAAGAGAGGCAATAATGTGACCGACCCTGGCACTGGACTGTGGAATACAAGTTCTTCCCACCGACAGCAAAGAGGTTAGATTTTAAGGATGCAGCTAAGCCTGGGCAATATCTGTTTTTTCATTCAACCATGACATTTCAATGGAGAGTATGGTATACGACAGTATTTGTGTAAGGAAAAATGTATGTACTTCCCTTTCTTACTAAAGAAAGATAAATACAATTTACACCTTCTGAATTCAAGTTTCTCTCTTTTATTGAACTAGGACTGACATTAGCTTACTGCCATGTTATCCATTAATCCATTTTCACTTCCACTTATCCGGGGTGGTCGTGGGGGCAGCAGGCTGAGCAAGGTACTGCAAAGGTCCTTCTCCTTATCAACGCTTTCTAGCTCCTCCTGGGGGATTCCCAGGCCTTCCCAGTCCTACTCCAGGGTCTCTTAGCAGTTGGATGTGCCTGGAAAACCTCTCATGGGGGGAACCCCGAAGGCATCCTGATTAGAACTATAACTACAATATTATTACTTTCAACAATGTTGTTGTAAGCTACTGTCATTACCTGCATCTCTCTCTCTCTCTCTCTCTCTCTCTCTCTCTCTCTCTGTGTCTCATTGTGTCATGTGGATTACTGTTAATTTGTTATGCTGATCTGTTCTGTACGACATCTATTGCACGTCTGTCCATCCTGGAAGAGGGATCCCTCCTCAGTTGCTCTTCCTGAGGTTTCTACCGTTTTTTTTTCCCCCGTTAAAGGTTTTTTTTTTGGGGAGTTTTTCATTATCCGCTGCGAGGGTCATAAGGACAGAGGGATGTCGTATGCTGTAAAGCCCTGTGAGGCAAATTGTGATTTGTGATATTGGGCTTTATAAATAAAATTGATTGATTGATTGATAGATGCCCAAATTACCTCAACTGGCCCCTTTCAACAGGAAGGAGCAGCAACTCTACTCCAAGATGTCTGAGCTCCGCACCCTATCTTTAAGGCTGAGACCAGCCACCCTACGGAGGGAACTCCTTTTGGCCGCTCATATTTGTGATCTCATTTAGTCACTACCCAAAGCTCATGATCATAGGTGAGGGTTGGGATGTAGATGGACTGGTAAATCCACAACTTTGCCTTCTGGCTCAGCTTCTTCTTCACCATATTGGTCTGGCGCAACACCCTCATCCCGGCTGACACTGCGATAAACCGCCTGTCCATCTCACGCTCCATTTTACCTTCACTTGTGAACACAACCCAGAAATATCTGAACTCCTTCACTTTGGGCAGCAACTCCATCCCAACTCAGAGGGGGTAATCCATCATTTTCTGGCAGAGAACCGCGCCCTTAGATTTGAAGGTACGGACTCTCGTCCTGACTGCTTCACACTTGGCTACAAACTGCCCAAGTGCATGCTGTACATCACGGATTAATGAAGCCAACAGAAGCACATCATCTGCAAAGAGCAGTCTTGTTAACTCACTGTAAAGCACACTTGAGCCCAACTCGTCAAAAGCAAAATAAAACTCACCAAAACCATCTTGATTACTCTAACTGCTGTTCCAAAAATGATCAACTCAGGTTTGGTGGAAATAAACCCCTAATTCAGAGTTAAATTAAATAAATATAAGTTAAATAAATAAATATGCTGGCTGTTTGTTCACTAATCGTTTAAACATTATCCTTATCACTTACAGTTGCCATCTTTCTCAGCTCAGCTGCCTCTTCTGCCAGCAGAGACTGACCTCTAGTGGCACCGGCTGTGTACTACAATACATCCTAGTACAGTCAATACAGCCTCTCTGTATCAGTTTAAAAGAAAGAGGAGGATCTGTATTGTTGACAGTATTGAAACTGCTATCTTCATGATTTCTGAGTACCCTGGTACACGCAGTGCCAGGATACCATTCAAGCCTAAATGGACCTGGACAATAAGATAACAAGTGAAGCCCTTTGTGTAGTATAGTAATATCCCTCTGGCACAGGAGTGTGTTATGTGTCTTGCAGCAGATGTTGTGTGGGTGTGTGTTTGTGTAGTGGGGAGTGGTAGTGGTAGTGTGTGTGATCTGCCATTGCTGTCTATACTTAGCCTTGCTGTGCTTGTTTGACTTGTCAGATATGTGCAGGTCATTTTGACCAGGGTCAGCTCATCCAAATATGATAATACACAGAGCTAAAAGAGACATCCACAAGACAGATGGGCAAGGAGGAGGACAGGAAAACAGAGGAGAAAGGAGAGGAAACAGAGGAGGAAAAGAGAGTAGGAAGTGGAGATGAAGGGGTAAGGAGGGAGTATAACACTATCAGCCCCATCTGGCTGTGTGACTAGTGAAGTGGAGGGATGCAGGGTTGAGAGAGAAAGTGTGAAAAACAAGCATAGAAACCACAAGGGGAGATAGAAAGGAGAAAATGCTGTGTACAGGTCAAAAGAATGAGGCTATCAGGATTTGGGATCTTGTTTTGAACTCTGGGACATGATCCCAAGGTTCATGCTATGATTGACTGTGGCCTCCAAACATCAGCTGGACAGCCACAAGGCATCTCATGAGTCAACTGTGTCTCTCGGAGACCGCAAAATGGTGTATGTTTTCACTGAAGGGAGTGTACACTTGCATGTAGACACTGAGTGAAGACTGCTTTATCTGATATGTCACCAGCCTTGGGGCAGCGACATTATTTAAAGTGTTTTGGAAGAATTCAGAGCATTCCTGAATTGTAGATACAAAAACAGTCATTATTTCTGAGTCCTCTGTGGGAACGCATGCCTGACCTGTACACAATCCATCTCCTCATTTTTGCAATTCTACACGAGTCAGTGTATTGTGAGGAAAACTACTCGCATCCTGAAACCATGAAAAAACTATCTATTCAAACAATGTATTTACAGTCTTCAGTCATGTAAAACAAACAGAGAAAAGCATGTTGAAAGTCAGACTAATAAACAAAGCCATCATGGCATCCATAGGCCGTATCTGTGTAAAAACACGGCGTACAAGTAACATAAATGTTCCAAAACAGAGTAAACACAGATACGGCAAGTCGAAAGCTGGACGTTTTTGAGACATACAAGGGTCACGCAGTACGTCATTTTCTGTGAGGACATGGTGGACAGAGGTTTGACAGAGCGAGCTGCCAAATCCCCCATGGATAAACTATGGCTGAAAGAATGCTAACAGTCAAGTGTTCTTGCTGTGGAAGCCATCCAGAATTGTGTTTGGGTTTTTCACTTGCTGCTGTGTCCAATCTGTGTTTTCCAGAGGCACTAACTCTGGTGACACATTCAAATTGAAGAAGAAAAACCATGTGGGACCGCAAAGTGCAGAATAACAACAGACCCAGACATCAATGACACCTGTTCATCTCCTGATAAACCCACCCCCACGCTAGATAATGAATGCCAGAGGAAATGTCCATGCAGATTACAGAATCACAGCAAAATGTAAAACCTGACCTCTAACAAAGAGCCATTGTACAAAGGTTGTGTGGTATTTAGATAAACTTTACCTACACGGGGCAAATGACACCAACCGTGAATAAGTTAGGGTAAAAAGATATTTTGCAAATCAGTTCCACCTTCCTTCTATCTGAAATATTAACAAACATCCACCAAATACTGTTCCATAAGTGGTTTAGTTTGAGCAAAACATCCTAGACGCTGAGAGGAAACCAAAGAAATGCCAAAGTAAAACAACTAAACATAGAATGTGGGTCAATTGCATAAACCGTTCAGTGTCAGCCTATGGCCAGATATGAAACTAAACACCGTCTGTCTCCATCCACATGATTCTGGGAGCAGACGGTTGCAGTACAGGGGGAGCTTCCCACGTCCTCCGACCTGGAGACATTAGGGCCATGGGGACATTACCACTGTAAGCATGACCACTGTGTGAGCTTGCCAAAGTCTGGCCAAGAACACCAAACAGGGAATTGACCAATGTGTGACTCCTGACCTTGAATTAACAGTGCCTGGATGTTTGGCAAGCAGCAGCAGTAAAAAAATAAAAAAATAAATACAAAAAACAAAAACATGTATTTCTTATGAATACTTGCACTGTGCATGAAAAATATGCACTGTTGCTTAAAATGTGTGGATGGTTTAACATTAATAACCTGACTCATACCAAGAAAAGCAAAATTATTTTATCTTCAAATGAGTTTAAACTGAAAAGCCTTGCAGGACATGTGCAGGAAATCAAAGGACAAACCTCTGCTCCCGCTTATGGGACTTGTTCAAGATTAACGTCAACATGCAGTTAAATGGGTCAGCGCAGGAAACACAGTTTTGGGTGAGTCAATGATTTGATTCTCAGCACAAATTTGCTGACTTGTAAAAACTAGTTTCCTAGTGGTATTTACAAGAAGCTGAGTCTTCCTTAAAACAATGGAACAGTGGCACTGCAGGACCATCAAACCACCTCTGAAGCAGGGCAGTATCAGGAGATTTTATACATATAAATCTCATAAAAACATGGCCCACTACAGACTACTGTACAGTAAGTGCTACATGCACATACACAACAAGGTTAACAACAGTTAAATAGGGGTGTTGTGATATACAGGTATTGATTATAAGCATTTAAAAATGTAATACTGATATCATGTTAACAAGACACACTACAGATGAACTGATTCATCAACCAAAAATCTGTATCAGTCAATATTCGCCTCGTTGACTGCCATCAGCCGGCAAGTAAGATGATATTTTTTATTTTTTTATTTTTTTTCCATCTGTAACAGTATTGGCCCAGAATTTCACAATCCGTGCATGCCTTCAAGTGTAATCAATCTTTTTGTATGATTCTGTACAGCTTAAGTTGCAGACTCCCTCTCCGCCTCTCTACTTTGACTGTAATTTATTTGCCAAACTAGAATTACTGCCTAATGGTTATATACCTGTGCGTACCCATCAAGTTGCAGGTACACTTTGCATCCGTGTCTGTGAAAATATGGATGTTTCACCCACATCTTTCCCCCTGTGGCACAGATGAGCTATACAATCAGCAGAGTTTCAAGGTGGGCACTAAAGTTTAGTGTCAACTTATCAGTACCTGACCTGATATCTCCCCTTCTGTTCCTGAGATGTGGAGTAAAGAAACAGAAAAATGTTTTGCAGAACATTATGATGCCGCAGTGAAGCTGACCTTTGACCTTTTGGATATAAACTGCCATCACTTCATCATTTTATGCTATCACACATTTGTGGAATTTTTTTGTCATAATAAGAGTATGAATTCTTGAGATATGCCCAAAAACATGTTTTGTGAGGTCACTGTGACCTGGTGTTTGACCTTCGACCACCAAATTCTTATCAGTTCATTCTTGACTCAAAGTGGATGTTTGTTTGTGCCAAATTTGAAGAAAGTTGCACAAGGCATTCTTGAGATATTATGGTCACATATTATGGTAGACATATGGATGGAATAAGGATGTAAACATATTGCCTCCAGCCACGGCTTTCACTGGCGCTCAGGCATTACAAGACATGTAACACACAGTAATGAAAAGTTAGAGATTTATTTGACTGATAGCATTACTTTTTTTCAAATTTGCTATAGATACTGTGATAATATCGTTGTTGTGTTCTACTGAGGTAAAACAAAAATACTCATAGATAAAACAGTTCATGTTACTAATTACTCGCACATTCTTTCCAAAGACTTCCGTGGTCTTGTCTGGGCGGACTGAAGGACAGGTTGATCATTTACTCTTTGTAGGACACACAGCTACTGTAATGCATTGGAACGGTTGAGAGCCCATGCGAGCAGTCCTTATATAAGTTTCCTGGTACATATTGTTCTTTGCAAAATGTAGGCATCCCATCCATGTTACCCAACATGTAAGGCTGCATTTTGTAATATTTAAATTAAGATCATGTCAGACTCTAGATCCTCACAATGAAAGCAGCTGCTGGGATGTTCCATCACCAAGCTTTGTTTTTCTCATATTTTCGCTGCATGATCCTTGCACCACTAAACCAGAGATTACAGAATCATTTTGGCAGACTCCCGCCTGACCTCACTTCACTTTTCACCCTTTGGGTGAGGCAAAGCTCGAGTTTGTCACCAGTTCAAATCATCTGTAAATAACAAGGCGAAATGTGTTGCATTCTCAGAATATTCTTCACCCCAATTACTGTCAGTACCAGACAAGAAATCATTAATAATCTTCAAACTAAAATGGCTGGAAGTCACTCCATTGTGTTATAAATCACAACCAACAATGACGGGATATTGTTATGAAACAGAAATTGCTTTGTTGTGGTATATTCATGTTGCATGGTTAAGCAAGTGTGCACTATGCTAAGAAACACTGACATAATGGATGAATTTTCAATACTGGTGGCCCCGAAGAGAAACAAGAAAAACAACACAAGGTTTATCTAAGAGAGTTACATCAGGCCTAGGCATGTGAACTGGATGAGTCATGTGGTGGTAGAGAGCGGGCCAGGTCCCAATCCAGTCCATCAGGGTATGGCACTGGTACCCAACAAGAAGTCAATGCGGACAGTTGTGTCTGTCCCCATAGCAACGAGCAAGCTGTGGGTACATAGTTGTGGTGAATGATGCAGCTACCCTGTGTTGATAATGTGGTTTGGAAACCAAAGGCCATCCCCTGTCCACTACACTTTGCTATGGAGGTTTTAACATGCTGTTCTGTGCATGTGCATGCTCAGGGATCAGGACAGATTGATAAAGCTCCTTTCTCTGGCTATTGTCTGTCTACAGCCTCCTTTATAGATAGGGCTGAGTGTCATTGAAATATCCAATATCCTTCAAGTGATACCGATACCAATAGAGTACCTCATGTGATACCTTTTTTTTCATACTGATCTTAATTCCCATGATGTGAATGGAAGCATTCAGTCGCATAAGATGCCACCAGATGCCACAGGCGTGTAGTACAGACATAGTTTCAAATGTTTTGGTGGCATCTCAGCATGCTGAACTGCCAAGTCTGTAAAATAAGCCATGCTCGACTTCACCACAGGCGGGTTATAGCTGCTGCAGTACTGGGTCAATGACGCGCTGCATGAAATCAAAGAACATTTGTGATGACTGGCTGCGAGCAAAACAACATGAATCGTCATTTTTTTTTCAGAATTCAGGTATTTAAAGGATGGAATGCAGGATTTGTTTGACTGGAGAATACAGTTGGGTACCATTCACATTTGAACCGGTACTGGTAATGGTACCCACTGGTGCCTTTTTTTTTTTTTTCAAAACTTATTTTTGTCTGTCATAACAAAAATTTCATTTTTGAACAAGCGGCAGGGGCAAGGGAATAGACTAGAAGGCAATTTTGCTCCCCTGCTCTTTTCTAATCACACATAGAGCTGATCTTCTGTCTCTGTCTGCCTGCCTGCTTGTGTGTGTATGTGTGGACATGTGTCTGTTCATCTAGCAAGGATACTAGGCTATTACTAAAATAATACAGAAAAGAAAATAGACCAGACGCCAAAACTGTGGCAGATCAGCACCTCAGTGATAGTTTTGGCTTGCTGGGAAGCTGGTGGAGCAGCCACAGAGCTCCATGGCTGGCTTCCCGGCTTCAGGGAGTGTTGCAGCACTTCAGCCTCTTGTCAACACCTGGCGCTCTCACTCAGGGTGGTTTTTAGACTGAGAGTTCACTTGCTTTGGTCCGAATCAGGGACTAATTTTGTTTCAAAGTTGCATAATTGCCTAGAGTTTGTTTGTGTTCTCACTGCTGTATCTACAAGCGGACCAGGTAGTAGAAGTAAACAAATTGTTGAAGAAGAGTACACTTGCAAAATAAATGCGACACTTTCTAATGTCACAATGGAGAGACAACAATGCAGGCTGATTTTAACGCTGGTCATCGTGGACTGTATTGCTTGGATGCATAATGGTGAAAATGAGAAACAGAAGCATTGACATGAACGCACATATATCCTTATTTCCAATTCATTTCCTTACCCTGTAAAAGGCCGTCGACAGGGGCAGCAGTGCAGAAGCCACGGTATACTCCTCAGAGCTGGAACAGTCCTGTGGGTGAAACAATATGGGAGAAGTGAGAGCAGGGCAGGACACAGCAGGAGACATGTTACACAGCTCTGCAAACACCTCTTTTCACTGCAGCCCCAAAACAAGGAGCACAACTTTCAAACAGAGAAGTCATACACTCCGAGGCCAGAGGGGAAACTTGGCTGAAGAGACATTTCTATCAGTATGGTAATCCGGAGAACCACCTTGTTACTGCAACACTATTCTGCAATGGTTTACGTAATGCTAAGATATAACACAAACCTTTGCATCTGTCTGCACATGACTAATACACTTCTGTAAACCTGCACTTGAGATGTGACCTGAGGAGAACACTGGGGGGGGGGCAAAAATCTATCTTCAGCAAACGTAACTTCCTGTTACGTAAAGACACTTCTGTCCTGCTAAATGTCAGGGCGATGCTTAAAAAAAAAAAAAAAAAAAAGATCTGCCAAAACCACTGACTCTGTTCTGCTCCAACATTAGGACATATGCTTTCAATAGCCTTATATAATCTCTGCCCTGACACAGTTGTTACAGTGCACCAGCCTTCAGTTGAATGGTACTGTATGCTTTACATAACTAGGTTGCCATACAAGTCTCATTAAAGAGAAACACAAGATGCTGCATAAAATCCAGTTGTTTTGGCCACAACATGCTGTGTCCATTTATCAAGAAGCCACAACTAGCCAGAAAGCAAATGTCATTTTCTTTTTTTAATTTATCTATTTATTTATAAATCAGGGAATAATTGAAAAATATTCCCTCTTTGGCATTTGTGCCAATGTGTCTTTGTATTTGGGACTGTTTCAGGTCAAAGAGGCAGTGCTGAGCGGTGCCTTCAAGAGAACGGTATTAAGATGAACAGAACATTAAGAGGCTTAGCGTGGGGGACTTAGGGGCCCAAACAAAACTTTTGTTGTACTGATCAGAGAGAACTATGAGAGCAGGAGAATCAGAGAAAAGGACATGAGTTGGCCTCAAAAGTACTTCATTCACAGGAAATTGGTACTTAACTCTGTTAATGAGAATGGCCAGAGGAAACTTGATTTAAGGACACGTACAAACAACAACACTGATTATGACCTGGTGCAGTACCTCATTACCCTCAGTGGGTCCTCATGCCCGAAAAATGAGGAAATGACACAAACTTTCTTTTGACCATATCTCTTTTGTATGTCATGTGAAAATGCAAACACACACACACACACACACACACAGAAATTTTAAAAGGGCCAGTGTGTAGGATTAAGGGGGGATATCCTGGCAGATATGTAATGTAATATAATGAGTATTTTCTTCTTTAGTGTATAATCACCTGAAAATAAAAATTGTCGTGTTTTCGTTACCTCAGAATGGGCTGTTTATATCTTAATAGGGAGCAGGTCCACTTCCACAGTCTATAAAGTTGCGCTGCCATGCTTCTACAGTGGCCCAGAATGGACAAACCAAACACTGACTCTGAGTAGGGCCATTCACGGTTTCATTTTGGCCATCATAGTTAGCAAACCCTCTGCAACGAGGAATGTCGGAAAAAGTGATTTCTTCAATGTTTTTACTGGTTTTAATCACCTGTTCTGTTCATTTTGGAGAGGAGGAGATAATTCTGCTCACTGTGAATACCTGCTGAATGTCTGAATCTTAAGTTATCAGAGGAAAAAGGTGTGAACACATTAGCATGTGCTGAGCTAGCAGCCTATCTGGAACTTGTTGAACAGTGTCAGAGAATCACTGATCTGTAATGTGAGGCTGCTTTATTCAGTGTTCTTACTGGTTTTAATCTCTGAGTTCCTTTGTTTTGGGGAGAAAGAGAACTCTGCTGGTAAAAACCTCCTGAACAATGAACACTGTATGAATTCTAACCGGGAGAAGTTTCAGCTGGTTGCAATCTGCAGTCCTCACCGTCAGACACCACTGAATTCCCGTAAATCACACACACTGTTCCTTTAAGTTCATGCCTGAGTTTTTCTAAAACTATGCAACTTACTATCAGAGTCTTATCGGAGTCCTAATTTTGGCAGGGGAGATAGGGAGAAGAATGCTGTGATGGGGGGCCAGTTACCGCCATTCCTCCCATAAAAAAACCCCACACACACAAGAATGTGGAGAGGGGAGAAAATGCAAAACACAAGTTCCACAGCGACACATGAAAGCCTGACCCCCCGTCGATTAAGCAACATAGTTTCTGTTGTATTTTTCTTGTTGCTTGTGTTTTCCTTTGCAGTTATTTGGGCTGCGGTGAAATGTTCCCCCATGGAGCGGCACCAAAGCATTGTTTACCAGTATCCTTAACAATGCTGCAGGTCACAGGAGTTCGTGGAGCCCAGTCAAAACAGAACAACAAGTGTAAATGCACAGGCAGAAAAGTGTGAATAACTGACAAACCAGCATTATTCCAACAAAGAAAGAGTGAAGTTCAGTGGTGCATGTCATTGGTTCTTTGAAACAGAATAGGCAGGAGTCATGCTTCAGATGAAGAAAAGCTTTGTCCAGAGGCTGCATCCACACGACACATCTCATATAAAGTAGACATGATCAGCTTTACTTAAGCCACACGTATTATCACCTACAAAACCTCCACCTTAATCTCCTGTTAGCAGACAGAGAGGCTAAGTGACAGCTCAAAAGCTTTGGAGGTCAACTGACAAAGAAGACAGATAAGCAGTGAAATCTGCAGCCGGTCTGACATCAGACTGAATGAAAAGTAAAACATGAGAAGTTGATCTGTTTCCTGTCTGTCAGCATCACATGGGGAACCTGACAAAGGTAAAGGTATTATTGTATTTAAGACTCAATCATTGTCATAGAGCTGAACAGATCCACATGGTGCAGGGTGGAGGAAATATGATAAATGCTTTATTTGGGATTTCAAGAATGGAGGGAGAGGAGGGTGTTGTGGATCCCCTGCAGGCTTCTTTTCCTCCTATTATTTACCGAAAGTCTCACTATTTTCCCCCTCATTTTTGAAGCGGCAGGAGCTGTGATGGCTGTGATGACTAACACAGCCACTCTGTCTCAGACACGTATACAGCGAGCAAAAACAAGAAGCATGACCTCGTGACAGAAACGCTACAGGATGTGAACAAACGGCAGCTTCCTGTGTGTTCCAGTGAAGTTTTCACTTTTCAGGAAAGCTGTGAGATGAACTGACGGACAGTTATGGCACATTTTTATGACACTTTTGTCACTACCGACAAAAATGTCTCAACTCAGAGGCTACTAATGTTAATTGCATGTTGAATCATTAATAGGAAGACGGATGAGCCACATAGTTGAACTCTGTGCTGTCCAGACGAACAACAAACAAATTCCATAGCGGAAGCATGGAATGTGATTAACCAGATGTTTACCTGGTCGTACTGGTGGACGTCCGAGAGAAGCAGTTATCTGAACATGGGAATGATACCCAGTTCAGATTCCCAGTGGCCATGTTACGTAAGGCAGTACATCAAGTCCAGTAAGGCAGACAGAGGCCATGTTCTCACAGCTAGAGACTAATTTATGATATACATAATGCAAAAAATGTAATGAAGTTGTATATTCTCTATTGGAGGGGATGTTAAAAGTGATTAAAATGCAGCAGGCAGCCTTTAGAAGGGACAAAGGATGTAGACTCAGTTAATAGGTGCTCCAATTTATCAGTGATATGTACACTAGGGCTGCTCCCTAATAGTTGGCCAAACCTTAGTTGACCAAAAAGGTCATTAGTTGGCAAGATTTCATTGGTTACTTGTTCACAGATAAACAAACAAAAAAAACCTGTTAGGAGCTGCGCCTTGTCAAAATAAACCAAAACCTATATAACTGGACCATGTGGGAATTTAATTTGACAGGACAGACACAGGAAGTGGCCACGCTCAGCAGTCAGACAGTAGTCAGGTTAATTTCCAGGGCTGGTACCTGAGGTTATTCCACAGGCTAGTTAATAATCATTTTGAGAAGGTGAAGGACGAACCCAAGGTGATATGTAAACTCATCTTCATTGGTCGACTACAAACACGACGTATCATCTGAAACATGGAAGTAGCTACATGCCCATTAGCCACTTAGCACAATCATTACTGCTTTGCCGACAGTGTCATTAACAGGCGGCTCGCTCAGTGTGTGACGTGCACTTGTAGATAAAATATAGGCCTATATTAATGAAGGTTCATTAGTACGGTTTTGTATTTCTCTCTAATGTAGCACAGTGTTAACAATGTTACTGATACTAGAATAGACCTTGAACTAAAACCATTGTGTTGACCTGCCCAAAATATATCATTTAATAATTAAATTAATATTGTATCAATGAAGGCAACTAGTCGACTAATGGCCCTAAATGACGACTATTGGTCGTAGTAGGAGGCAGCCCTAACATATACATATGTTTATAAACCGGTGTTTTCCTCTACATTTTAGCCTCTCGTCCACACGCAGTGTCTAAGTTTTTGAAAATACCTTCAGAGGTACAGATTTTTTCTTAACTCTGGTTACTGTGTTTATGTGTGCACATGTAAAATGGAGCATTGGGAAACAATGATGTCATCCAGTCAATTTGCGCATGCCTATTGTTGCTTTGTGTAATGAGCATACACTAGCAACAACAACAACAATGGCCAAAAACCGATAATGATTATTTTGCACTTAAACTTAGTATTGCTGCACCCTTTCATGAACAAATGAAGGCATCTGCTGCACCCACTGTTTCTGCTCCGCCTCAGCATTCGCAGTTTAAAATCCGCCAGTAATGACAGTTTTGGATCAGGCCCACACGGTTGAACCAGCAGATGGTTGGACTGTTGTTGACAAGGGTTGGAAGGAAAACTTGAGCATGTCCAGAAGAGCACTCTTAACTTTGAGTTAGCGCCTTCATCCTTTGAGAGGGAATTAACGCTGATGAAATCTCCAGTTGGTGTTTTGAAAAAGGTAACGTTAACCTGTAGACTCACTACCTTTGTGACAAGGAGAGACTGCTGGAGACACGCCTGTGAGCATTTTGAGAGTTTCTGCATTCTGGTCGGACTGAGATATTTTGTAAAACAAAGGTTGTGAGGACATAATTAATTTTTTCAAAACAAAGCAGAAAATATTCATTTTCAATAATATATTTTTATGTGTAGACAGGGCCTTGGACATCTCAGTCAGACAAAGTGCCTCAAACTTTCCAGCAACATCTGTGTGTAACGTGCGTTCTAGCACACTGCTCCACATCAGACGGTCAAGCTCATGCGGAACTCATGGACTCCATGCCGTTGCGGCTACTTCCCATGAACCTCCTTCCCTAATCCCCTCTCACAGTAAACTGCCATTCAGAGTGTGTTTGTGAGCACCATCATGAGGCCCTCGGCCATGAGAGAGCAGAGCACAGAGGGCTCATAACCCTATCTGACAGGAAATGGTTGGGATGCCAGGATACATCCACAGCAGGACTCATTCCCCCACATGGACTTGCGCAACGTTTACTTCTAAAAGCTGGAGCCATGACCAGTACACACACACACACACACACACACACACAAATGTGCAATTAACTCAAATACCTTAATGAGGGCTGTTACTGTGTGTGATTCATGGCAACAACAGATAAGGATTACAACAGATGTTTAAACAGGAAAAATGTGTCACTGTAAACGTTTTCTGAACATACCATTCCAAAGAATGCATCAACATTTTTTAATGTAACCCTCAAAAAAAAAGAAAAGAAAGAAAAACATATTGAACATGTTGTGACAAGGTACAGCTCCACCTGAATCTAATGTCCTACCCTTTGACTTCTTGTACATTTTGTTTTACATACCGCTTCCCGCGGCTCTGCTCCCCTGCGAACACTGATTGCAACCAGACAACAGAACTGTCACTTAGCCTGAGGTTGACGGTTGAACGATAAATATTGTAATTGGCCTCATATTAATGATGTCACTGAAAATCAATGTGTCCCATCAACATGGACGCCAAGAATCCTAATGAGGCATCATGCTGTCATTGTGCAAAGAGCAAGCAACATTTTTTACAGAATAGGTCACTTTGGCTTTTGTTCGGCACTGAAGGATCTCTTACACAAACACACACATACACACACACACACACACACACACACACACACACACACACACACACACACACACTCTGTAATATAATTTTGGGGTTCTTACGTGGCTGGGCGTTGAAAGAAAGGGCAGAGCACAGAATATGAAAGTAATTACTGGCCCGGCAATTTACTATTTATATTCCTTTCACAGCTCATCTGAGACAAATCCCTCACAACTGAGCTGAGACCAAGAAATGAAAGCCAGGAGCAAATGCCTGGCTCCCATCTTGAAGTAAGAAAAGAGATGACAAACAATGCAAAATAAAATCTAAAAACAAACCAAAAGCCATCAGAAAAAAGGCTGACTATATTGTATCTCATGTTGCGGTAAACAAAAGAACACTCCGGATCAAATCTCTTCTCCATGTGTAAAATGATTACTTCGTTCCTCATGTGCGGCTGCGGATCATTGGCTTTTCAGCAGCATGCCAGAGGAGCTCAAGGGAGTCAAATTAGTCCTTAAAACTCACTTGGAGACCTCTACTCTGGAATATTACTATATGGTGATGGCATATAGATTTTAACTCTATATTAAAAGTTAGGTGAGACAGACCTCTCTCACTTTGTATCGTAGAAATGTTTGTTGTTTATAAGTTCTCATTATGAACTATAATTATGACCAAATCAGATGGCTACTGTCAACTTTAGAGCTGTCACAAGAATTACATCATAAACTAATTGCATGACATATGGAAATTACTTTAATTATTTTGCTGATCTCGATATTGCCCGTTGTGTTTACATGCGTATTTGTTTTAGCCAACGTGACACCAGAATATGCTGCAGGTTTTTCCTGTCCATTATAAGACTTTGGTGCACCAACCGTGAGAGTCCGAGGAAAAACAAAACAGCACTTCAAAGACAAAACAACACAGCTTATCGGTAGCCTGCAGCTGCACTTTTGGAGTGGTAGATGTACAGTCCCGATGATCGTTAGCTTGCCAGCCCCTGGCAATCAGCCCAAAGTCTGCTGTTTGGAGTTTAACCTACCAACAACTTCATCCTCCACTTCGTAAAACCACCAGCAAACCGCCCGGCTCCCCGGCCATCCATCCCTGGGGAACACACCAGCTGGCTTATCGAGCTAATGGCGCTTGTCTATCAGCAGCAAAAGGCATCACTTGGTTTTGTTTTCATTGGCCAAGTCTTACACTGAGCTACTCCAACAACGATATCATAACCATATACTTTGCTGTATATATTAACAAGAGATAAGTACTTTTAAAAGATGTCAGCTATTTTTTATTTCAGGTCCAATGTCTGAATTTTCTTAAGAAATAAATGTTCACTGTTCTTTGAAAGGGTGTACTTGCATTATTATGCTATTACATTATCATTATATCAGTGGCATAAAATGGTCTCAAAGTGACAATAGTATCATTGATTATGATTATTTCTGAGACAATATATCGTCCAACAAGAACAGTTACCAGATGTGCATGACGATAACCTGTTATACAGAATCTGCCCTTGACAAAATACGGGCTGTAGAACTATGATCAGGATCATTAATTTCATATATATCTCCTTGTAGCATCCTTCTGGGAGGTTTGCTACATTCTTCATCATTTCGTGTTGAAGCTCATTTTGTTTCCAGTTTTGGAACAATTCTAAAAAAATGTAACACTCATGTCGGCCAACAAAAGCTAACACATCATGATCCCATTTCAACACACGAAAAGACACACTGGCTGCCTGTTTATCAGCTGTGTCCACAACATGGGACAGTGTGTAGCCTTGCATCAATCTGATGAAAGACGCCGGGCTGAAGAGATGTTGGTGTTATGCAGACATCTTGCCACTTTTTAGCTTTTCAACAAATGCACATCACAGGCAAACTCCTGTCACACAGCAGCACAGGGCTCATCTCTGCTGTCAGACATACATGGCATAAAAGGGATGATGCAACGTTGAGCTTTTCTTTTCATATCTTCCTGCATGTGTGGAAAGACATAAATAATTAAATTTGGAAATCAGCAGCCTTGCCAGGTAGACATTCTATTGGCCAAAGTCATCAATGCTGCGCTTGGCCTCATTTTGCCCTGGTGTATAATCGAGGAGCAAAATGACACGTCAAATAACCTTGCATGTCCCTGGCCCTGGCAAATGGTAGGATTAATTGGCTTTCAATCATTTGGGGGGGAAAAAAGAATGACTGGAATCTAAAGTCACTCCATAAAAACTGCACTCTGTAAGGAGGACTGCTTAAAATTATTAAAATCCCTGGAAAGGGCTGATTCAAGGCAGTAAAACATGAGGAACCACCAATAAAGACCCGACGGCTCTGGTTGAGTGAAGCCTCACTTACTCTTTACGAGCTGCACAAAAACACATTACTTACTCCCTTTGACAAGTAGCCGAGGCATGAAGGCACCAGATAGAGACAAACATACTTTCTGATAAACAATGAGCAGCATCACCGGGGCTCAGTCTACGTCATGGT
Organism: Epinephelus fuscoguttatus; assembly: GCF_011397635.1. NCBI lineage: Eukaryota > Metazoa > Chordata > Actinopteri > Perciformes > Serranidae > Epinephelus > Epinephelus fuscoguttatus. The sequence goes on along the minus strand of NC_064753.1, from coordinate 28,566,749 downwards.
GCCAGGTTGTTGTCAACAAGGAGGAAAATAAAGAATTAAGAAAAAGAAGGAGGAACAGGTTTGAACTATACATGTGTTCAACTGACACGCTTACACATTTCGCAAAACTAGAACTGATGACAACTAATAAAGTATGGTATCTGCTGAAAATGTGGGGTACAGCACTAAAACCTGTACACATTCAACCAGATATGAACATACTATTGTGCAGTGACGTTTAGCATCAGTTTTAGATATTGCTTTGGTCAAAATCTGGGTCAGAAGTTTTGAGGTCAGATCTGTTGAGCAATCCCAAAGAGAAAGACATCTGCTTAACTTTCCTGTGACCTGCTGGCTAAGAAATTTTATTGAATTAATCTTTTAACAATATCCACAAAAATATTTTTCTAAAAATTATATTATGTTCTATTGTTACAGGCTGGGTAAACACACCGGACCACACCAGTAGAAACAAAGTCTTAAAGGCCAAGTCCTCACGCACGTAGGTATTTGGTAGGTATTTATTTAAAACGAAGCCTCTTCCATGCGTAGTTTGTGTTTTGGCCCTTTCGTCCACACGCAAACTGCCTTTTAGGTCACTGAAAACAGACCTTTTCTAAAAGTCCTTCCAGGGTGAAGATACTCAGAAACGCTGTTTTTAGTGTTGACTTGTAGACAGAGAAACACTGATGTCAGAGGGTGCACTGTTATCTTCTTTGTAAGGCATCACAAATGAGGCGACCGCAAGGCAAATGTGAGGCACATGAGATCAAAATAGCACTGGCATTAAACTTGCTAACAGGACTTTTAATATGTTTACACATAATTGTACAGTTACTCTCCCACTGTATTGAGGAACACAGGTGTCAGAACTGGCTACTGATGTCACTGCTACATAATCCAACACTCTCACGACACAGATCCCACCGCCAATGTCGCCAGTTTTGGACAAGACCCACTCAGACCTCCAGTTGATGTACTTCTGTAACTATACTGCTCTCCTACCAGCAATATTAAGTGGATGAGTAACTGTACATTTCTGTTCAAACACATAAAACGCCCAGTTAGAATGGTTAGAGCTGGGACTATTTTGGACACAACTGCCATTGGCATGCTGACAGTGTTTCTGCATGTTCATTTGGACAAAGGTCTTTATATAGCAGTGCATCTATGGATGGGATTTTTTATAGGAAAAACCCTTTTTTTAAAAAACCCCCAACTCTGTTGACTTCCCACTGTCTGTCACATTTACTGATGTATGATGCAATTTCACTGAATGTTGCATCATGTGTGGGGTGAGAAACAGATTACTTTTTTTGTTGTTCTATAATAATCAATTGAATTTTCAGACAACCAGATGTCAGGAATGAACATGACAATTTTCTAGACCTCAAGGTGACATCTTCACATTAACTGTTTTGTCACATTAATAGTAAAAAACCCAAAGCTGTTAAATTTACAGTTATTTAAAACAAAGAAGAGCAGCAAACAGTCACACTGAAGACGCTGAAAATAATGAATGTCTGGTAAATATGTCGCTTTATAAAGGATTAAAAAAAAAACCTCTCTTCACTATCAGTTGTCAATTTATTTTCAATTGGAAAAAATTGCATTACAAAGGGTGTGTGATTTGTGTTGGAGTGAATTTCTGTTACATGACGTACCTGGAGTGCACAGTTCATCATACGAATGATGTAATCAAATTGCTGGCTGTCCAGTATGGCGCGGTTCTGCTGGACGTGAAGACTCAGTTCCTCAGTCAGACACTGGCGAGCGGCCTTGCCTTTTAGTGCGCGCAGTGCAGCCGGCAGCGTCTGGCAAGAGAAAGGTGGATCAAGAGGGTTTAAGGGAAAAAAACTGACTGACCTGACAGGACAGGTTGTTTCAAAACAGTGAGAAGACGATAGACAATTTATGATTGTTAAAAAACTGGGAGACATCTTTGCTTCTTGAGATTTCCAGGCTTTTTGGGAAAGCATTACATTTATTAAAATGGAGTAATTTGATATTATTTTCCATTCACCGCTTTCAGCAACTCTGTGTACCAATACAGTGCTTCCAGTTACTTCGACCTGCTGTGTGATTAACGACCATTTGGCAGTGAAAGATTTACAGGCCCGTGGGGGGTTCAGAGGATATATGCCATGCATTCTTACATTAGCACAGAGATGCAGGCCTTGATTATGTAACTCCTATATGAAGCCAGAGGGATACATAAAGCAACTGGCAACAATCCCATTTCAAACACATTGGATGCATATTGGGTAGAATTACACACATGGGGCCACAACGCAGAGCATCTTTGTGTAGTGTAGATGATAATAGAGACAAACACAAGTGAACTGATTCATTTTCATGTGAAAATGAAAATTGTTGCTCAGTAAAGCTAGCAAGATCTCAACATGGATTGCGAGTGTGTTTGATTATGGGTCCTGTCTATTTCTGTCTGTGTGGCAGCTGGGAGATATGAGGATGATGAGGGCGAGGAGAGATCTACAGCTCCGCTACAGCCTGCTGGATGGGTGCAACGCAAAGATGCCTCCAGTTAATGAGCCTGATCAAAAGTTGATGAGCTCCCCTGATGAAAGACAGTGTGTCACCTTTTCAGTCTCCAGGGTCTTGTTGTCAAAGATGAAGGAAATGCAGCTCCGCACCACCTCCAGCCTGCGAGCGCTGTTGAACACAGAGCCACTCTTGCCCATGATGGACACTGGAATACAGAAAGAGGGTAAAGGATTAGGGTGAAACTACAGCTGCTGCAAACATCAGAGCTTTGCCACCAGTCAAAGACATACTCAGCGGATACCTGTTATGTTAAAACGATCACTGTGAGAGAGATTTAACATTAAGAAAACACTGCAGGTATGCAACAGCATGCACTGTATATTAAGGAAACATTAACCCATACCGACAGGTGGTCCTGCAGGTACGACACACTTCCTCTCAGGTCGTGTAGAAGGAGGTGCGCAGCAGTATTTTGCCATGCCCTCCAGCACTATCTGCTCCACCTTGTCGTCATCCAGCAGGGGAAAGGGTACCTGGTGCACCCGCAGGTGGGACCCCTCTGATGGCCGAGGCACCTTCTGGAATGCCATGTGGGGGTTTGGATTCTCCTGTAGTACACCCGCAAGGGAACCACAAGTATTAATAGGGTACACAGCTGTGTATACAGTGGATAAACAGCAAACACGTGCAGAACATGCTAAAGTCTGTCCTCAGTGTTTCCCCTGGGAGTTTTTTCAGCAGCAGCGCTGAAGTGCACGACATTAGAAGGGCTGCAGACACACATTTGCACACACTTGCAGATGTAAAATTTTGTTTACTAAACTGCCTTCTATACCCCATATGCTGTTACATTAATTCCTGCAAGTTGGGGCAGATGTAACATTTGACATCTAGTGTTCTCGTCAATATTGTGACTCTTACATTGCTTGTATAAACAATTTATTGACTGTTAACAGATAGACATTATCATCATGAAAATGTATGAGTATTGACATCGAAACCAAAACTTTTTATGATTGCCCCGGGTCTCCTCTAATCAACCCCACATTTCCAGTGGCAGAGACAAAACAACTTAAATCCTGGAGAAATGCAGATGACAAAGAGCTGGTGAACATGCCATGTGGGTCGTGTGGGCACAATGCAGGGCCAAACAAAGCTAAATGTAAACACTGTCAGAACACAGCAGAGTGTGTCTGAGCCTCTACAGACATGTTCGGTATGGTTTGTGTGTGTGGCGAGCAAGGAGAGAGAAACAGTGTGTCTGCACTCAAGACAGGCAGGTGGGCTGAACATTAGTAAATCACAAATGTAACAGAGAATGTTTATTGTGAGCTTAAGTCTGTCTGAACCACCAGACCAGTGAAGCTGTTAAAGCAGTGCGTATTGTCTCAAATGTTTTGCAAGAAGTCTTACATTTCTGTATAGCTGCTCAGAGAACGTCCTGATGTGCTTCTGCAGCTTGACAGGGCTGACCTCTTCTTCCTTAAAACTGTCAGTGTCTAAGGCCACCAGCTACAAAACACACAACAAAAATGAAAAATACACAGTCAGTGGATCATCAAGGGAAATACATTCAAAAGTATCACAGTGTTCCTAAAAAACATGTTTGCGTATAAACTTTTCCACTTAGAGCTAAAAAGTGAAGGGTAATAAAGTTCAGCTTTAAGTGGAGCATCATGGTACGGTACCTCATCAAAGAGATCGCAGGCTCGGTAAGGCGGACCTCTCTCTGAGACGAAGCCAGCGAAGGCCATGCCATCCAAAACCTTGGTCAGAAAATCATTCTCAATGAGGCCTCGCTGGCCCAGGAAGGCAGTCTGGATAATGTCAGAATTAGATCGGTTACAATCCCACACAGATGGGAGCAATGTAATCTTGTTCATATGGACATACTGCAGACTGAAGAACAACTGTAGCGATCACAGCCATTTATAGAATAAGATTACGAAGTCTTCAAAAAATATCTCTGCAAGGGGGCCTGAGACCGGCAACTTTTACTGTTGAAATCATGGATAAGTTCTTCAGCATGTACAAAAACTGGGAATAAATCTAGTTATAAATGACTACATGCAAATGAATTTAATTTACTTTACGCATAATTATTTGTGCTTGTGGGAAGAAGAGATAAAACACAGTTCACTCAAGCCTTCCCCCACTCAGCCATTCCAGACGAATAGGCTGGAGCGTTTGTTTATAATGTGATCCATGTGGGGTACTTTGAGGATGATGTGCTGAGGGGTTACCATGGAGACACCACAGACACGAACAAACAAAAATCTCCAGCACAAAACAAAAATGTAAACCTAATACGTTTCATATGGCTCATTGCCGGGCTTTGCCCAAGGTTACGGGACTGTGTCCGAAGCTTGCATAAACAAAAGGATAGCATCACGGAAGAGTCATGAAAGCCTCAACAACACATTTAAACTACTCATACACATCCTCACACAAACATGCACTTTATACACTCCTGATAGGTTTACGTGTCAGGGGTCCTCACATAATTCCACCCTCACTGCTGGACTCAAAAAACATTCTTGGCAGATGAAAAAGAACAATGTGTTTGCAGCGGAGCAATTGCTAAAGGAGTTTAATCTAAGGTCACATATTGGAAAGTCAAGTTTGTGCAAAATTTGAATTTCAGCACTGGAGATTCCATTATGTTGTTATCTTACCTTGTGAAAGTGAATAACGGGTTCAGAATGGATGCGGATGAGCTGCAGGCAAGACCTGTAACCTTGGAAGAGTTGTGCAAACAGCCTGAGAAAGACGGCCCTCACCTCCTTGTCCTAGAACACACACAGAACTCATAAAACAACTATGCCACAAATGTAGTCTGATAGGTTAATTATGCAACAGACATGTCATTTGTCTCGACGGTAATGGGTTACCGTCAGTTAGTGACCTCACTCCAACGCTAACCTTTTACCAACAAGAGATTTTTGTGATAAAGGCAATCGTTTCCTCCTCATGTGGGAGGATCGTGAATGAAAGGGGGGCATGTGATAGTGATGCTGACTTACCAACAACTTGAGGTTGGAGGGCGCAGTGCGAGGCGGAGGGAACGCATTGTCTGCTATCTCCAGATCAGGGTGCAAAACCTAGGGGTCATAAATACATCATCAGATGATTTAGTCATTTTCATTTAACAAATGCTTTTACGTAGAGCAGCTTGCAATAAGTGCAAGACGAGCACAAGTGAACTAATAATACAATACCATAAAAGGTGTCACATGATTTAATTAAAAAAGGAACACAAGAACATCAATTTTACCAGCAGTCACTGAACACATCTGAGTATAAGAATCTAAAAATTACTTTGTGTGTCTTAATGTGTTTGTCTGTGTGAAAGACTGACCGACAGACACGCACACAGATGCTAAACAAGGATAAACGGGGGTTTGTCTACCTGGTGTTCATAGTTGAATGATTTTTGTAAATTAAAGCTATAGTGCGTAACTTCTACAGGTCTGTAAACGTCCGTTTCACCCAAGCCACTACTAGAGGAGATGACACAATGCTGATTAAGCCGATCGGCTCCTCTAACATCTTGCGGTATTTTTCAATATATATCATTTTTAGTATGCGTGTCGACCGGCGACATTCCCGCACTGGCACACAGGAAATGCTTCCTCACAACAAGAAAGGAGGGGGAGGAAGAGCGGAGAGTGTCATAGCAAGAGGTAGAGCGCAGGTAGAAAGAGAAAGCAACATGGCGGAGAAGCGGCCGAGACACGGTTCAGAAGTGGATCCTACCATAAAGGCAAGTGTTACTCTGTGTATGGTGTGTGGCGACTGGCAAGTGTTACTCTCTGTACACGGTGTGTGGCGAATGTTACCCTGTGTACATGGAAGTGCCGCCGGCTTATTAGTTGTAATAACGCATTATCCGCTGGGAGGCAACAGAAGTTACGCACTATAGCTTTAATGAATTCATTCAATTCATAAGTCATTTAATATTGAGTATCTGCTGATACTGATTCCTGATCTGATCTACTTTTATTTTTCTAAATATTACAGCAGTACAGTGCACACATCAAGTGCTATCTATCTATCTATCTATCTATCTATCTATCTATCTATCTATCTATCATAAAGTATAAAATAACAAACCCTACCCTAATCTTTTTGGCCTTATTGCGTCTCGAGAGAATTTCTCTCTCACTTTAAGAGAGTATTCTCCTGTGTTTGTTGCTTCAGTGTTTGTTTCATGGACCAGGAAACATTAATAAACTACTCTTATTGGCTGTTAGCTCACGGAGATTTGGTAAATAACACTAATAATCAGCCTCATATTGCGTTTTGCTTGCATTTATGGTGTGTGGTGTTTCACAGCAGCAGGGGCTCAGCAGCTGCTCTTAGAGACAAACAGATGGCTGCAATCCATGCTGCTGTGCACGAAAGCTTCACAAATAAAATCATCTGTGTGACAGCTGATGTACAATAAAGGATCAGATCAGGATGAATATAGCTGATTCCAATCAGTTTAAAAATGCCCCAGTTGGACATCTCTGCACCTGTATTTGCTTGTGTGTGTGTGTGTGTGTGTGTGTGTGTGTGTGTGTGTGCCTGAGCTTACCAGAGACAGAGAAGTCTGTGTTTGGTGTAGCAGAGGTTCAGGGAGCAGGGACAAGTGGATGCACTCAGGGATTTTTATTGTTCCTCCATCCAGGTCAGCAATAATAACATCCAACTGGTGAACACACATAAACACAGACAGGTCAGGTGGTTTGATTGCAGCTGGAGGGAGTACTGCAAAGAACAACACGTATGCCTGGCTAGGTTCAGCCGAAACCAGTTAAATAAACATCTTGGTTAAAAAAGAGCAGATTACTTCATCTTTGCGTGTAAAAGCTTCCTGAAACCAAAGGGCTTTCTTAACTCTCCTTGTCAGTAGAAAGTCCTAAAATATCACAATGCATCCTCATGTGTGGGATATAAAAACAAACTCTAAAAGAGTCCAATATTTGTTAATGATTCACAGGCATTTGACAACAATTTATGCTCTTCAATTTCTGCATGCACGTTAGAGAGCCTGCTGGAGGCCTGCGACACATCTGCACTCACCAGATCCTGTATTTCAGTCTGAAACATGGAGTGCACTCCAATGATGAAGGGAGTGGGGGAGCTCAACACCTCCAGCAGCCGCGAAGGCAGAATAGGGATGTACGGGTAGCTGAACACACACACAAGAGGACATAACAGCGAATACACACAGTGTGTACAATCAGAATAGGAATGGGGAAGAACTGAGATGTGAGTGGGCAACTGACAGCCCAGAAATATACTTCCCTGTGAGTGTACGTGATGATGAAACGTGAGACTCAAAACTTACACTAACAGATAAAACGGCAGTAAAGATAAAAAACTTCAAGCTGCTCTCACATGACATTCATAAATTTTGCAATGATATCATTTACAAGCTTTGGAAATTTTACTCGACATCATCTACCGGAAACTAGTGTTGCGCAACACCGACAAAATTAGAATTACTTCAATACTGAAATACGACATAATGGCAGAGTTACCATTGCTGCTTTTACATGATATGTTCGCGTAACAAAATGTTGGAAAAGAGTAAATGAGGGAAATATATCCAAACATATAAAGAGATTCAGAGTTTATTTCACCACAACAGTCAGATGACCTCATAAATGTGTGCTGCTTACATAAAGTGGCCTTTTACAACAAGAAAAAAACAAATTGAACCGAAGTAGTAATATGATGATATACAAAATCACAGGTGATATCTGGTGTTACATGATGATGATATTGATTCCTTCCTGTAACACTGAATTACTCATCAAGACCAGGATGATGTGACACTCACCTGTTACTCCTGAACAGAACAAGCCATTTTGTGATCTTTTGTTCTATTTGGTATATTTTGGATTATTATTAATTTATTTTATTCTTAAATGTTTGACTGTGGTGCAGCAACACTGTGGTCAAACACTCAGACACTGAGGCACCTGTGGTTCAGCTTTAACACCAACAGATTTGTTTATAGTTGTTCACATTCTATTACATTTTGGACAGCTTTGGAAATATACATTTGAAGGAATATCTATCGCTCTATTAAAATTATTCTTGTAGATGTTAGTGTTCATTTTTAACTAATGTTAATTCGTCAAATTTTACGATAAATCTCATCATCATTATAAATTTACCAAGTCATCCACCTGTGTGTTTTTGATAAGTTTCATTAGGGGCCATACACATGCTGCTTCTTTGACTGCCCGGAAAAGGCGAGGTCGGACGCACGCCTGCCGTGTGTCTACATTGAAAACAATGAATTTGAGGAAGCAAAAAGCGCAGCATGTGTTTACAGCAGTCTCTAGTACATATTAATCAACATTACAGTTAATCTACCAAACATCCCTTTAACCAATTATTTGCTGATCTATCTAGTACATAATTTTCAAATGCTGTTTTTTCATCTTCTTAATGTTGATTTGTCTTTTTTAACAATATGTTAAATCTAGGAGATCTGACTCTGTACCATTTATTTTCCTTAATTTGAAAAAAGACATCTGTGGTTTAGGAAATAGAGTAGATTGTCTATTCAGTGCAAGGTTACTGGTTTGATCATCAGCTCCTGGTTATATATTTAAGTGTCCTTGGGCACGATACAGAACATTAGAGGACATGTGTTTGGTGTGTGTGAATGGGTACATGAGAAGCACTGTGAAGCGCTTTGTCTAGTTTATAAACAAAGTCTGCTGGCAGTGGCACCACTACCAACATATTCATCGAATTATTTTCTGTTTCTTGACCTGTCATCTTTCTTTTCTTGTCAAATTAACACATGCGTGCTGTCTTTGATATTTTAAGAGGCTGTTTTCACGGGAGACATTTTGACATATCACAGTAGGAAACACTTAAGGTCCTGGTATCATACAGTACATGTTGGCTCACTGTCACAGCGTACTGGGATAATTAAAACTGAGCCGTAATTAATGTTATCAGTAAAGCTGGTGCTTGTACCACAATGACAAAATGTCTGCTGTGAAAACAGCCTGTTGTCTCAGGGTTTGTAGTGTTATGTCTCAAGAGATGAATCATCAATTGAAATACAATGCAGTAATGTTGCAATTTGCAGTCATTTGTACAAATTTTATTTCTCATAAACTCCCTTCCGAGTTTAGACAATGTGTTTCACAAGACAGACAGTGATGTGTGCATTTGTTCTAAAAAGGGGAGGAAGTTAATCACTGCACAAGTGAAAGGCACTTGTGGGAGTAGTGAATTTTAAAAAGTGAGTGGAAAAATGCTTGGAGATTACGAGACATACGAGGTTAAACCGGGTCAAATTTTGTGATTTTAAAGGGCAATCTTATCCAGTTGATATGGCTGTTTCCAGAACTGAATACAGTGATGAACAAAGTTAATCATCAGTCGAATGAAAGTCATGACACCAGCAGAGGTGTTAGAGGAGAGTCACATGAGAATCTGTCCGGCCATCGGGTTCAAACACAAGCTTACCTGTATTTAAGAGGGAACATGAGGGCTTCAAGAGCGCGACACGCCTCTCCGAGCCGCTGGTAACTGGTGGAGTGGAACAAAACCTTGTGTTCTGTCAGAACCGCACAAAACAGGCTTAGAACATTTTGGATCCCTGGAACGAGAAAAAAAGACAAGAACGAAAATAATGAGGTATTTGTTGGAATGTGACAGCCACATTGTTCCAGATCATTCATCACACATTCGTGGCTATTTGTGGAGGATTTCAAACTTCAAACACAGATTAGATCACACAATATTCATCTGGGAGTTCTGTTCATATCAATAACAGCTACGAGACTAATTACTGCAATTTAAAACATACTATATACTGTGGAATTTTTCTTGCAGTTTTGGCAGTGCTTTGCAGACCAGTCATACCAATCTTAATATAGAAGGCTGTAGTGCTACTTATGGGTTGGGGGGTACTGTTTGTGCACTAATCTTGTTTTGAAAAAAAGGTGCTGTGCAACTTCAAAACCTGTGGAGTTGATTCAAATCTGATTTTAATTGTCAAGTTACAGTATAATGTTTGAGACTGCTGCTTATGGAGCTCCAACAGGCTGAGCTGTGCTCTTTAGCGAGGTAGGAGCTTGAAACTACAGCAGCAACTGTCCCTTTATTCCAGAGGAGAGCATCACTTTGTCTCCACAGCTTACTGCAGCCTCACAGATTTATTTAATTAACTGCCTGTAAACAAAACCTCTGTAGTGTCTTAGTTTTTGGTAGGTGAGCACTGCACTGCTTTTTTCTCGTCTAATCAGTTTGTGTATTTAAAGGTATACTGTGCAGGACTTTCCTAAATAACAACACACTGACTCATACAAAAGTAATCCTCACCTCTTATGACCCGCTAGAAGTGTTTGCCGGTGTGTTTATCTACAGAGACTCTGCCCTCTGCCTGTATTCTTATCTTGCTGTGGTCTGGACGTTTACAGGCTGCAACCTTTGGGCAGTGGTTTGTAGCCCCCAGTAAATAACACCACGCAGGTGAGGTTGAGACTTTATAAAAAGGTAGTGATCAGGTAGCAGAAGCCATCCAAGAGGAAACTACAAAAACTGCAGACAAAGCGCAGAAAAAACACAAATATATTGAGGCGTAATTCCAAGCTCAATTCAAAAGAAGAGCAGATCTGGGGTTTGCTTTCACTTTCACTTTCCTTGGCAAGCACTTAAGAAGAGGATGGAGATACACGTGTGATGGGAGTTTCCTTATTGTCTGTTGGACAGGAAGATGCCAGCAGTTAGCTTAGTTAGCTTACTAAAGTATCAGCTTTTCCATTGAAACTAATGTTCCCACCATAGTACAGTGGCTTGCAGTGTAGGGAGGAGGGGCCAAATTTGAATGTGTTTGCAAACAGTAACTGATAATTTCTTCATAGTATATCTTTAAATAAATTGCTTCTGCTCCTGCAACTTTTTTCTAAATTACTTAAATTGCATTAAACCCCTTCAGTGTATTCTTCCATCCATCAAAACAAGTGTAAAAATAAGAGTTAGGATCACTGCACATAATCTGCAATCCGTCAAATGCTTATAAAGCCATGAAACCTGCTGGCTAATGGTGCCGAAAGAACAATAAATTTCCATGACCCATTAGGTCAGTTTATATTAAACACTGAATAGAAAGCTAAAGGACAACTCACCTCAGAAAAACAAAGGATATTACACACTCTCATATAGTATAAATAATATTTCAAATACCGCTGTGACAATCAGGAAGAAGTCTAAGTTTACAGTTCCTGTTATTGTTTCCTATCAAGCAACTGACAGACCTATTCATCACACATTGGAGTGATAAAGAGAGGAACACTGGCAGACATATCAGCGCCACTGGGGGCGCTTGGTCTGGATGTTTGGCTGCCTGAGTGTATCGCTCCAGTGATAAACAGGAAACTGAAAATGAGCCTCAACAAAATCAGAGTCTTGAAAGTGAACTTGTCAAACTAAAGGAGTTGTTTCATCTTTTATGGACACAGTGGGTTAAAATTCTGTAAAAGAGTGTTCCCTGCTCATTTCACTATGGAGGCTCCTGTTTCTCAGTCACACCTCAAGTTCAGGTGTTTACTTATCTCATGGAAGTAGCAACGCACTTCCGAGCCCTAAATAAAAAGAGACAGCGACATCCCCGGACAACAGAGAAGACAAAGGCAACAAACAACAAACATGGGGGGGTTGGGTACTTCCTGTGCAGTGTGACATGTTTAACACACATTCCTCTCTGATGACTCGGCTGACCTGTGCACACAGAATGATGTGCTGACCTGCACAGCTACAAGCCAATCCTTACTTGGAAATGAGGATATGACCTAATATGTGGAAACGCTACACTTGTTCACTCCACTTAGCTAATCAGCTGACTTATGATATTTACCTCCCTGTCAGCGTGCAGAGAAATCAGTGTTAAAGGCTGAGGGACGGATATTTGCCAACGTCTAACTCTGTCAGCCACTTTCACTTGATATGCCATGATGACTTGACTCCTGAGATTCCTGCATACATTTGTCCTGCTACACAGTCCAAAACAAATATTATACCAACAGTTAATCAAAGTGGGATTAAGGACAAAGCCAACAACACATTACAACAATCTGCTGCTTGTTGCTACAACAGCAGAAAGACTGACAACAGATATCTGCACAGTTTGTTCCCGGCATGATCAGAAGATAGACAGACATTTAATGTCTATGCTCCCACAATAACCCTCTGTAGTATGCATTAAGCATGCAAGCATGGAAGACTACTATCAGTGATAAAGAAATAGTTCAGCATTTTGGGAAATATGGTTCTTCACTTGCCAAGAGTTAGATGGAACAATGATACCACTGTCATGTTTGTACACTTGTACAGTTATCATTCGATAAATCAATTTAGCCCTGTGTTACTTTGACTTCATGAAGGAAACTTTGTTTTTCTCACATGTCTTCACGGTGAAGAAAGTGTGCAAAAACTGATACAATTCTTGTTGAATTGGAGTAAAGGGGACCACGTTTCACAACAGCAAAAATATATCAGTACACATTTGTTTACAGACCAAACACACAGCTTTCTCCAACAGGAAACTGAACAGAAAATGAAACTTATCTCTACTCACTTCAAAGCCAGACTCCATTGACAAAAACAGTAATTTCACTTCATGAAGCACAGAAGTTGCTGGTCTACTGCTGCCTCAAACAGTTAGCGTATTCGTGTTCTTGTGTGACTTTGATGTTTTAAAAGGTTTAGTTCAGTTTCATCAAAGTCACACAATAACACAAACAAACTACCTGATCAATGCAGCAGTAGACCAGCAGCTCCTGTTTTCAGCGGGGTATAATTACAGTTTTGGTCAATGGAGTCTGGCTTTGAAGAGAACATCGATACGTTTCACTTTCAGTTCAGTTCCTCGATGGAAAGGGCCATCTGTTTCTAAGGCACTGGGCATACAACTGGATAAATGAGACTTGGATCACACTGCACAAGATGTGTGAGAGTTTGCAAACGAATGTTTTGATATAGTTTTACTGTTGTTGGACACGGGAGGTCCAGATACTGCTTCAATTTAACAAGAGTTTTTCTCATTGCTGGATCATTCATTTACTGTGGGGGAATGTGGGAAAACAAAATTTTATTCACAAATTCAACGCAACACAGGGTGTATTCCTTTAATATAAGGCTTACAGCCAGGAAACTGTCAACACATCTTAGTCTAGAAACAGCTATTAGCTATTAAACAAAAGACAGAAGAAAATCTGCTTACCATTAATTAAGAGCTTGTAAAAATAGAATGTTGTGGTTTTAAGGTTATTTTGCACTATTTTCCTGCATTGTATTAAAAATAAAGTCACATACTAAGCACCTTTCCAACACACATTAATTGTGTTTCTGTAGTTGTTTTCGAGGACAAACAGCGCTGAACTGAATAATGGAAACAGGCTTATGAGGACCGACAGACCACAGCTGGGTGCTGTATCAAGATTGCATCGTTTTGTGTATCTAGATTGGCTACAAATGACTCCCACATAACTGTAACCACACGTGTATCGTGCAAGTACCCCCCATGTGCATGCTCACCACTTTGTCCAAACAAACAGAGGATGGTGTTAATACACTCAGGAAATAAAGTCCACTCTGTTTTGAATCACATTCTTCTAATCAAATGAGGATAATGAGGGCCAACTTTCCATTACAAATCAAATTTCAGGTGAATTATATTTAATTTCACTCTCAGCTCCAACAGATGTACGCCTAGAGTTGCAAAAAGTGAAAGAAACTCAATTCTTCTAAAATGACCTGAAATCTAAAAATATAATGTCCAATAGCTCAGTTCCAAACTGTCATTTTTAAAGGCTGAGGAAAGTGATAGGCACACACTCCTAAAACCGTGACTCATGGTCAATCAGGCGTGGTATATCTGTAACAAAGCACATATTCCTTGTGCAAATTGTTTACAGTCTGAACCGTTAACACACTGAGCAAACACGGCAATGTGAAACCAGCAAACTGAATCAAATCTTCATCATGTGCTCGTTTCAGCCCAGACGAAATTACAGAAACACTGATGGGACAAAGCAAAAACCACATAATCTTGCCTCAGACACATTTAGTGTAGAATAAGTCTTTTTAATTCTACACTAAATGTGTAGTTCTTTATAGTTGACTGCTTAAGTCTCCTGCCTGTAAAAGTCCTACAGAGCTGCAGAGTTTATCACCACGTGACTGGCAAAGCAGAACAGAGCCTCTAAAACTCTGAAAGGATCAAGACTGAATGAATGTGAAATATGTCACATACATTAAGCTGCTTAATTAAATCAACTAAGACGATGATGCCAGTAATATGATTAAGACAAATGTTGTCTGAGTGCCCGAATTGTCAGATTAAAACAACTAAGAACACAAACTGCCTTAAAAGCTGAATGGGATATTGTGTAGACGTGACAACCTGCAGCAGGAAATGACTGTTCATTCAACAAAATCTACAGCAGAATTTCATGTTTCTGAAGAGATACGGTTACACAGTCACTAACAAGTCATGGTCTGACTCAATAAGTCTCCTCCTGTCTCATGATTGCTAGTTAGTAGTAATCAAAGCGCCTGGACCCACCCAGCTGCTGGAAGAGCAGAGCAACACTTTTGCATGTGACAGGCAACGTGTCGTTCAGCGGCGTCTGGATGAGCTGCCGGTCTCCTGCTCCCAGGCTAAACAGCTTCTGTAAAGAAAAACAACAGTAGCAAAGGTCAAAAAAACAGCCATGGAAACTTTCTACGGTCATCACGTCTAGAGGGGCGAGCAGTACTGCGCCTGACAGTTATCCATTAAGATTTACAACCAAGTGTACTGTGGCTGTATCAAATAAAGAAGACACATGCTATTCAGTGCCACACAGACACTGCAGCTGCAGGACTGAATTAGCCATTTGAATGAGTTTGCTTGTCACTGAGCAAAGAAAACCTCAATTTCATGTTCTTCAAAATACTGGCGCCAGCACAGCTGCAGCAATATGACAGAAGATTAATCAAGTCAAATTAGTGATGCTAAACTTGTACTACAACACAAAGTGCTGAACATAAAGGACAAAACATTTGTGACAGAGAAAAAAGATGATAACAACATATAATACACTAATATCAATAATAAAAAATTCAGTTAAAACTACGGGCTAAGATAAGATGAACTGACTTTATGCCTGCTCCTGACTAGGCGTAAGAGTTACGCCTGGTTTTAGTAATAAGAGGGCTTAAGCCTTGATGGTGCAACTGGCTTAACTATGAGATCGGTCTTAGAACACCAAGTTATCACCGACTTATCTTAAGACCGGGTGTGAGCCCTGTTGGTGCAACCGGCCTCTGGATAAAAGTCAGGTTTTGTTCAACCCATTCACCTCCACTCACTCCCACCCACTTAGACTTTCTGTCTTTTTATACTACATCAGTTGCTCTTAGCATCAGGTATTACAACAGATGAGTTAGAGCTTTTTGAAAGCCCAGGGCATCTAATCTCATAGAGATGCAAAAGGGTGCATTTTGCACGCTTCCTTTCACGCAGTGTTTATGTTGCAAGTGTAGTTTGGCGGAAAGACAATAGCTCCTACATGAAACTGCACACAAAACGTTCTGTGGATTATCTTGAGTATCAAGCCATGATTTCTGCCATACCACAACCTGAGTGCCATCTACTTTAATTATATTCAAGAGAAGGCAGACATTTCTACAGCTCATATCTCCAACACTCAGCAACTCACACCACAACAACCTAGATTGATCAATAGCACTACAGGTGAGAGGAAAAAGTTCTTCAGTCAAGTGAAAAATGAAAGGTATCTCTGGATCTCCATTCATATGATTCTTTACATACCTAGATGTTAAATTAGGTGCTGCTTTGAAAAATTAGTCTGTTCCACTGCTGAGGTTCTGCCTGAAGGCAAACTCAAGGACTTGGGATTTTCAGTGGCATCTTGCTGGGGAACAGGCCAAAATCTTGCCTTTTACAGCACACTACCATCATTTAAACAAAGCCTGACTTTGATAAGGACTTCTCCCCAATGGCAGTTGTAGATGTAGAGTAATTTTCCAATATGGTTGAGACACATTTTGGCTCCGGGGTGTCTTTCAAAGGTGTAAGCACGTAATCTATTGCCTGGCCCGCTGCATTCACAGCCTCACCTTCTGACACTTGGCCATTAAACTGCAGCAAACAAAAATATTTTTAAAACCTAAGTAATGAATTTTAAATATATATTCCTCTAAACTGTCATAAACATAATTTGTTGCCTGTCGTCCTACTCTGGGCTGAGGTATTTTGCTCCACATAACATGATGGAAAAAATGATGAATATGTATCATAAAATTACTGCCTGTGGCTGGACAACAATCTCTGGCACCATCTGAAAATGACATTCCTGATTGGCTGCACGGCAGACATAAATCATTTTAGTAGCTCCACCTTGAGCCTCAGCCATCACCTCCTCAAACAATCACTGTCTGACATTCATGCAGGACTGACATTAGCCTTTTCTAGCCCCTCGTCTGGTCTGGATCTGTGGCCTCAGGACAGACCAGGAGCAGTGAGATGACTTACAGACTGTTGTCATGACTTAAGACATGCTTTGCCTCAGTAAAGACTTACCTGGGATCCACCTGCAACAGGAACCTGGAATGTGAAGAGGTTGGCCACCAGACCCTCTAAAGGGAAATTCAGGCTATCAATGTACACTGTGTAGATCAGCCCCAAGCACCCCTAGAAGGAAAACATGTGAAATACAACAAAGACATTACAAGCCGACACATACACAGGCTAACTAATCTATATAGTATGGTAAAACATTGCCTGCATTTAAGTTAAAATCCTAACTGATTGTGCTCTTGAGGAGTCTGTCACATTTAGGTAGGGTTTGATCAAACAGCTATTGTAATAGCACCTTCAAACACGCAGGAACAGAACAACATATTAACATGAATAGTCGACTGTGAGTCTACAAAATCTGTAATCACCTCATCTGCGATGAAAAGATCAGGAGGTGCTTATGCTTCCATGTCTCATTTACTTTGCTGAATTGCGTGCTTAACGCTTAAGCAAATCTGAGGCCTATTGTGCAGATAGTACAAAGTAGATAAACGTCATCTCAAAGCTGGAAGATGAAAGCACTGATTTGACAAAAATTCAGAGTATTCCTTCTGAACAAGAAAAGTATTTTTTAATCAAGATTTAATCATATGATGTCTTATTACCCGGAATATTTCAGGATAATCCAGCCTGGACACGAGAATGAGACTTTTTGGTGCAAACACTTGAGCTGGCTGGATCAGGCCATCCTCCTCTTCCTCCTCATCTTCATCTCCATCAGCCTCAATACTCTTTGATCCCTGAAACATTAAAAAAAGTTGAAGAGTTCAACACAGTGCCATGGACCACAGACCATGAAATGTACTGTGGAGCATGCCAGCACTGCTGAGCTCCTAGTTTAGCTTGTGAATACATCATGTGCCTCAATCTCATTAGATTGTGCAGTACGTGTCTGGCATGTCCTATACGTTGCACGTGTTGCACAGTCTCCAGTGAAAAATAACTGATGGGCTTCAATATAAAAAGTGTTCAGTGGAAATATAATGTATACTGATATGTGTATACAAGTTTATAGATGGAAACCCAACTACTGAATAGTACCTAAATATATCTGTACCGACACTGAAATAATACCACGGCATGAACCTAAAACATCAGGAAAAGTAATGAAAATTAATATTAGTTTTTATGTTAGAAAAGAGAAGGAAAGGAAAAAAGAAAGAAAATATGTTGTGCCCAAATGTTTGCCAAACGTCACCCACACAGTCAGCCTCGGATTGGTTGAGGAGTGGTTCAGGAACACGGCCTCTGATTAGCTGACAGACTAAAGCCAAGGTATCATGGATGGCTAGCGACAACAATAACCATTTTTGACACAGGAAAATGGATGAATAATTACAAAAGACATTCAGTGCTGGATTAATCACCTGGATATATTTTACAAAGTCTCCAAATAGACATCACAGTTTCTGTCTGACTTACAAAGCTTCTGAAAGGGACATGATTGCACCTGAGCCCTTGTTAAAACGGCACAATGGTTATCTTATGGACAAAGTCTCTCGCATGCAGCATTCCAGAGCTATTTCACATTAGTCGCATTACGTCGTATATGATATCGTCGACCACAGAATTAACTTATACAGCGTCCAGTATGTCAGATTTTGCTCAACAGTTTTGTTCAATGCTTAGTAGTGAGACATACTTGCACACATAGCTCAGCTGGAAAAGCTCTGCTTGAGGGATACAGTATGCAGTTTATTTTCAGATAATGTCACATTAGACATCACATTTATTTCTATATTTCTTCCCGATCAGACAATTACATGAGCCATTTCACTTGCCCAGGGCAGTGAGCCCTGCAGAGCGCTACAAGCACACGCTGCGCCGCTGTGGCACATCCACGCATAGAAAATATTTCATTGGAAACATTTCATAGGAAACATGGCTCTTATTAAAACACTGTCATTCATCAGACCGTTTTTGATGGCAGGATATTGCAAAACCTTTCTAGTATCCGTATAATGTGCAACACTCCATTTTCTATTTTCACTTGAGGAGTGAGTCATGAAATAGGTTTGAAAGCAGAAGCAGTGGGAAAGTTAGTTGTATTTCCCCTGTAAAAAAAAAATAGCCAGGACAAAACTCTTGCATCAGACAAAGTCATCGCATCAACCCCAAAAAATCTTAAAACTCCTCCTTTGTCTCCGGAGAGGAGACACACATTTATGAAAGTTTGGACTATTAATTATCTCCTTGCCCAATCTGTCCCCATTCCGCACAGCTGCTCATCCCACTGGAGCCATTGAATGACTACAACAGATTTTATAAAATTACGACGAGGCTAATAAAAGATCTTGCCCACAAAGAGACAAAATCATATGATTGGATTTCCTTAGAGGAGAGCCTAAATGAGCTGAGGAAATTAATGTTGCTTCCCTCCCAGAGTCACATACTAACAGACAATGCAAAACATCAGACATTAGTGACAGTGCCAAAGACGCTAACAAATGCACAATGTTTAGTAATTATGAAGATACATAATTAACAGTAAGCCAAACATAGTCATTGAAATATTATTCTTTATTGTACATCTCAAGATGTATGAAACCACTTCTACCCTGAGGTTGGTTGAACACTGCACACATACTGTATGAACACACCATTTTTGTGGTGCATTAGTGCTCTAAAGCTTGTAATTGTGGGCTCTGAAGCTTCAGTAGTGATAAACAGCGAATATTCAAAGCTTAAGGCTGGGGGGTAATGCGGTTTTTCCTAGGATGGCAAAGGCATGACCTGTCCTATTCGTTGTCCGATTTAATTTATACTTCTGTGGAAAAGCCTGTGCAGAGCTTCCCCAAAGCTGCAGAGATGGTTTTCAGGACTCGTAAAGATCCACAGAAACACATTGCACACCTCCTGAGAAACGTGACTATGCGTCAGGTACCGCAGATGCTGAAGTTTGACATTGCATCACAGCAGGGCAGTGGGACAACAAGAAGCATGGAGTTTGAGGAAAGGCTAATGGAGCAAGTTAGAAGAT
This sequence comes from Epinephelus fuscoguttatus, assembly GCF_011397635.1. Lineage (NCBI taxonomy): Eukaryota > Metazoa > Chordata > Actinopteri > Perciformes > Serranidae > Epinephelus > Epinephelus fuscoguttatus. Next base: position 28,546,680 of record NC_064753.1, on the reverse strand, counting down.
ATTGTCACTTGTATGATTCCTCTTCTAAGCATTACAAATAAATAAATAAATGTTAGTCACAATTCCTGGAAGGAGACAGCAGAAGAGCTACAGAGCAAATCTACAAGTGGAAGCTTCTGAGAGACAGGTCCATAAAATGAAATAAATAAATAAATAAAATAATTTAACAAAAAGATACCAGCTTTTTATATATTGCTATTCTGGCTACTCCCTTCTATGAAGCTGTGTAACAGCTCAGTGTCGGATGTTAGCTGCTGCTGCTGTGTTAGCTCGTGCTAACTGGGCAGACGTTGAACCAAACATTCGCTAGGAGGAGAGTGGCTCCGGAGATGGTCCTGTAGTGCTGTGACACTAACAACAACAGAATGTTTGCCAATCTGGTGGGGAGTTGGGTGGTCTGAGATCAGACCCCCTGTACTTGACACCTCTCCCTCTGGTCAGAGAACACCACAAAGACGGTCTAATTCTGTGGGAGATACTGAATGCTAAAAATTTGGCTCAGAAAGCGAGTTGATGCCTGGCGAAGTGCTGTTAAACAGAAGCGAAGGAACAGCATACAAGCTCTGACAAATTTAAGATTTGAAATTAAACAAAAAAAAAAAAATCCAGATCTCAAAATTGAAAATCAAACACCTACCCAGCGACAAATGTCTGAGAAGTCGAATATTCAGGTCAAACCCTACTCTCAGTTCAAATGTACACTATAAAGTAATGTTTTGTTATGATCAATAACGTTGTCTACCTCTCCCCAAAATAACGACAAGCTTGTCGTACAAGCAACAGCCTCAATCTGGTTCTAATTGTCTCTATCGTGAATCTGTGAGCCCTATCAGAGCACTGACGCGCCAACCTCTCCGTGCTCATTCCTAACTAAAGCCCTTATCACAATCTGGTATATTTCTCCAGACAGAGAAAACATGCCATAAGTGCTTCAGTATCTCGGGATGAAGGAGTACAGGATCAAAATAACCCATTCAGATGGGGGTCACATTTCACCATTATTCTTAGGGTTTAGTTCAATTATTAGACAAAATACATTCCTCTGCCGCCTGTCTGGACTCTCCCTTGAATCCAGCAGAGCAGATAAGGATGAGAGTAAAGATTGTTAAAACCCCCTCACGTTTCAAGAAGATCCTCTGTGCAGCACACTGGATCCAGGGACGTGTGTTTATTTTACAAAAACATGTCTGGATGAGGCCAAATATAGCCTCGTCTAATAAGTAACACAAGGCTGACAAAAAAGGTAGCCTATCAAATTCAAAAGTCTTCATAATCCTTCAGTATTTGATATACACAAAGCATCCACGTGTCTGGGTGAAGTGTGTTTTTACCACACACAAACTTCTGAATTACTGTAAGCTGTAAAGTACTAAACAGTAAAACAAAAGGAAGCAAAAATGTGTATTTTCAAAACAATATTATTCTTCTACACATGTATTCAGATCAGTATTTATGTTTTTTAAAACGTATGCAGTGCGCAACCCCACTGACAGCTTTAGTAGTGAGAAGCTTTATAAAATTGTTATCTTTTACTGTGTTAAAAAAAAAAGATAAAACAACAAGGATCTAAAAGTGAAGCCTAAAAATGTGGCTTAAAACTGGATAAAGATCTGTTCTTTGTGTTTACGCTAGCAATATATTCTGTTACATTGGAGTGCAAGAGTCAAATTGCTGACGACAGATTTCAACGCTGCTGTGTAGCGGGGTTTGAACACAACACAAAGTGAACTACTGAAACAAATCTTTGTACTTAAAACCGTAAACCACTATTAAAAAAAAAATCAATAACGTTTTTGATAATGGATACGGTATCACAAAACATAATACTGGGGTACTGGGGTGTATCAATATTTTCTTACACTCCTATTTGATAACCTTGTGAACTTCCTTTAAAAATAATGGCAGACAGTAGTAAGCGTTGTTCTGATACTAACACTGTGCCTCTGATAGTGTCTAAAATGCTGGATTGGGTATGAGTGAGTACTTAAGTCTATGCATCAATCCTAGCCTGGTTCCAGACCATAGACCCCGCCTACTCAGCTGAGTAGGCTTGCATCTCTGGTCTGGCATACTGCAATGAATTTGTGATTTATCTCGTCCAAACGATGGACGGACCAATGAACGCTGGGGGTGGGGGCGGGTTTAGCAATTAGCCAATCAGCGCCACGCTAATGGCGACCGCTGCAGATCCTACAGACCACATTCACAATGCTATCGAGGTATTTCGCCACTACTTGCGTTAATGGAGGACCAAATAAAGGAAACTGCTAAACTGGATTTAACGGCGATGCAGCTGGGCATGCACGATGACAGAGACATTTTAAACAGGCAATGCTCGCTTGTTTTCGGCACCCCAGAGGCATGGATACTAATGACGTCAGATTCTGGGTGAGTCGTTGATCTCTATTGATTGGTTAGGGAAAAATCAAATTCCCTCCCCGTTGTAAATCGCCTTCAATGGAGGCGATGTCAGACTGAAGGTTCTGGGAGCTTCAGTCTGACACTCAGGCTACATCAATCCTATACAACTAATTTTTTATTGTTAAACTTTCAAGTAGTTTCACACTCAAATAAAATGGCAGATTTCAGTTTTTACATAGTGTAATGTTAGCCATTAGCAAAATGTCAGAAATTTGGCAATATTCTACAGTGGAAAGTCCCACCAGTTTATGATTTAACCTGAGCCATGCCATACAATGACAGCAATCATTTCACATCTACACAGGGTTAGTTGTATACTAGTCTCGCCTGGGCCGACTCTTACTTTAAGATTGGAGAAAAAAACGCCCCCGCTGCTTGTATTTCTTTCAACCAATCACAATCGTTCTGGGCGGCGCCACAGCAATGGTGTGCTTGCAAAAATATTGCCGGGGGGAAACAGGTTTTGGTGTAACACGCCCACAAAAATATCGCCTACAGGATGCGAACCATGGCAGAAAAATGGCTACATCCCCCAAGATAAAACACCGCAAAAGTTAGTAAAGGACGTGTTGAAAACGCTTGAAAACTGCTACAGAACCGGAGGTGGTAGGGCGGGACTTCAGCGGGTGGCTTGTTCCGCCCAATGAGAGGCTGATCTATGCAGCAAACTTCTGCCCACTCAGACAAGTTGTATACAGCTGTTGCATTTTCTTTTTTAACTGCTGTGGCATAGAACGTATCTACCCTGACGTCATCTATTTTTTTTTTTTTTTTCTTGACTGCTGTTTTGAAGCCTAAAGTTCAGCTTTTTGGGTGTTGATATCTTGTTTTTTGGAACCAGAAGTGATCATATTTGGCCAAGAGGGTGGAGCTGTGGAAAAGCTGACTCACAGACTGTAGTGACACCTAGCAGACAGCCTGTCACTCAAGCAACCCCGCCCTTAGATATGCATAACTTTAAGCTCTGATAAATGTAAAGAAGTGAGTTATATAAAGATTCACCTCCGATACAGTTGTAATGAATGTTGAAATTAGCTGCAGAGCCTCAAACCGTTTTTGTAGCCGGCTGTAAACATGTTTAATTCTACTGCTCTGGAGCCAAGCTCAGGTGGCCTTGGCTTTATTTTTCATCCCTGGAGGCTGCCACTTGGACGGAACATCTCTAATAACAGTTTACACTGAAGCTGAAATACAAGAAATGTTTGTACATAAATCAGACTATTTTTGTTTTTTCATGTGCGAGTCCCTTTCTATCACTTCTTGTAAATATCAGGCACACTTTTATGATTAAACTGATTCCAGAGCTGCAATAAACATCCAAACAAAAATAGTGTCTCTTCAGCTGTTTTTGTTCAGCAAACCTAAAATAAACACTAAATGTGGCGTGTGTGTCAACACAAAGTTTGTAGCCTTCACTAATAGCCCTGCCAGTCCCTTGATAACAGTAAACAAAGGCACAATTACAAAAACATTAGGCCTCATAATCAAGTCTGAATCTGTTGTTGTTAATGTCATCTCATATTCCCTCCACCAAGCCAGTGTGTGAGGACAGAAAACAGACCAAGGATTTAGGCTTCAATACAGCTGCGAGACTTCACCAACCAGTGTCGGGCAATGAGATGTCTGTTAGTATACTCATCCAAAAAAAACAAAAAAACAACAAAAAAAACCCCACACTTAACAATAGGGCTATTTTTCTCCCTTTGATGTGACAAGTTTTCCTAACTCCTTCCTCCTCTGACGCTGTCTGGAAAAATGTGCCTAGTTATGCAAACAGAGGAATGTTTGTGTGATTATTGTCTGATTCACACAACAAGCTGAAATGCTAAACTAATGAGGAAAAGATGAATTCCCACAGTATTGATTCTGCATGTTCCACTGAAGTGACTTCCACATTTTTTGAAAGCTGACACGTTTCTTGTACATGACTGCTATTGGAATTTAACTTGAAAAATGTTTTGTTGAACTGGCTGGAATGTGATTGGCGACCACCCTCCACATGCATAAGGATGTGAGGTCACAGCTGGCACAGCGACAGGAGTCATTTAAGGCCTCTAACAAAGGAAAACACAGTGAAACAATTAGCCTGGTATTCTGTGGGCTTTTGGCAGGCAGAAAAATTAACAAGATCATTCATAAGTATAAAAATGATCCCGTCCAAACAAATCTGTTGTAATCAATAATTTATGGGGGTTTGAACATTTGTGCCGTGACCAGCAATGTGCAATCAAACACAATCTTTTATGCATGAGTAAATCAAATGAAAAGCGCTGGAGGGGGGCGCAGGTCCATCCTCTCCTTAATAACAGCATCCCTCAGCCAGCTCACAATTTATTAGTTTCTATCCAAGCAGCCTTTTGTTTTCTTCTAATGCCTAAAAATCTGGAAGACATCAAGCATGCGACAGGCACTCCACAAGTCAAAAAAGAAAAGTGCTAAAGAACGTAAAAAATAAAGATCACCATAACAATAAGCCTAAAATGGAAAACAGAAAATGAGTCCAGTCACATTGCCCAACTGAAATATCCTGATGTTTTCCAAGAATCATGACAGACATACGAAGATGAAGCACATGATCATCATAAGAGCCCATGAAACTCAGGATAATCACTGTTGTGATCTTATAAGGCGGACAAGAAGCCTGCTGCTCTCAGTGATGTTATGCACAGCTTTTTAATGGAGGGATGAAGTGAAATATTTGTGCTACATCAGGATTAATGACTGTAGCATGGTGGCTCTGTGGTTAGCACTGTTCCTTCACAGGGCTCCGTCCTGCGCATAGTTTACATGTTGTTAGTATGGTCTTGTGGGTTTTCACATGCTGTTTGCTCCAACAGTTGTAAAACAGCTGTACAGTAAGGAGGACTGGAGACTCTATGACTGTGACTGTCTGCCTTAGCCCCCTGTTGGACAGAAAACATTTGCCCCTGTGAATTCTGGGATGAGCTACAGCTTCCTGTGACCGTGAAAAAGATTAAGTTATCAGAGAGAGTAAACAAATGAATCAATGCATGAATGGAAATGGCACAAAAAGTGCTCCAAATTCACTCACGCAAGGTTGTGAAACAACAGTTCAGTCCTAAAAAGTACTCACGCTGTGTTTGTGTGTGTTGCAGTCTTACCTGCAGATTGACCTCAGCCTCATAGAAAGTGAGGCAGGAGCAGTAGTGGCGGTCTGAATCGATATCTGTCAGCACAACGGTGAAGAAGGTGGGTGCTTTCCTGTCTCTGGACAACCTCCAACCTCCAGGCTGGCAGAACTGGAAAGACATGCAACAGAATACCATTACATTACGATATCATAGAGGGTAAATCACTGAACATGGTCAGATATAAACAGTATTACTGTCATTTAAACTCAAATCATTACAGAGACAAAATTTTCTTGGGCTGTGTCTGACTCAGAATCAGTCGAATCAGATTTGGCGGATCAATAAGAATATTCAGTTTCTCCTTCTTCCAAGTAGAGTTTGAGAGTTTGAACAGGGTTTGGCATACATTCACACAATAAACAGGTGAAGTTAGCCTTTCAAGATTATGTGTGCTAATTACACTAATGACAGATCATAAATGTGCAACATTTTTTAACGAGATTAGATATCAACCAAAGGCCAGAGCCTGTATTGTATTTAGTTGTTGCGAGCTGTAAATGCACCCCCTCTAAGCATAAAGTGGAAAATAACGTTTTCTCAGAGCCTAACCACTGGAAAAAGTCCTGGGCAGCTGCCTCTGTCTTACTCAGACTCATTCTGGCTCTGGGTCTGCAGCTGCCTGTACCGGACAGCATCGTGAGGGCAAGAACGCTCACTCTACAGCTGCATTTGGGGGCCGAAACGTCCGTAGAAGTACATTGACTAACGTAAAAAAACCACAGAACAAAACTAAAAAGAAAGACTGCTTGAACTGGAAGGAATCTCAGTCAGTCAAGGTGGTCTCCAACAGGTGAGTCAAGTCTTTGATGTTAGGGGGCAGCCCTAAAATCTTCATTGTGATTGTCAAAGATTTGAAACTGTTGAAGTTTCCCTCGAGACTTTCTGCTGGTAACCCAATGAAGCCTTAAATGGAAAGGGCATCAGCATATTGCTGCAGAAAGTCTAATCCCAATGCCCCACAGAGAGTGCAGACAGGACGTCCTGTTTCAGTGCAGCAATTACATCTGCTCATCGGAGCAGGAAGTGGCATGTTTAGTATTTATGTTCCTTGAAAGCCATCAGCGACAGTGCTGGCCATGCCACACTGCCTGTACTGTGTGATCATAAAAGGAAACGTGTTGAATAAGATGGAAAAATTCCTGCGAACTATGGTGGGTTTGTTTTTTAACTGGGAAGTAGGAATTCCCAGTCAGAAAATGTTTAACTGGTAGGCCTCCTGAAGTCATATTTCAGACTCAGAAATTCAGAAGAACCACACCAGCCCTGACCTCAAAACCCAAAATGGCTGCTCTACCCAGCCGTAGTAATATATAGTGTATTAGCACTTGTCTTATTTGTGTCTCATTAAATAAGTCGCACACACTGCTAACAATGGCGAGAAGTGTGTATTTCTAAAAACAACATCGGTTTTCCCTCTTGTTGTAGTGGAACACAGTCAGCTCTGGTGTGACGTCATTCCTAGATTTGACTTCCAAGGTAAATGGAACGCAGCATTGAGCAACACACCAGCTGAGTATAGTATAGCAGATTCATTTAAGGTTAAAACTGAGAGTAACCTTAAACATTTATTTATCCTGCCATGAGAATTAGATTTTATTCATCACCAACTACATTCTGAGCGTCTGGATTTAAGATTCGTTCTCATACTTATTGGTTGAGTCTTGAACACAAGTGGATAAAGCAGTATTGTCATTCTCCACGAATGAGTCGAGCTCTTCCAAGATGTTCCTGGAATAACCCATTATTCATATTTCCAAATATTCTGTTTATTGAGAATTTAAGAAGGACACAAATCAACAATTTTCAATGCATGACAGGGGAGAGCCATTTTTAGCAAATTGTGGGCACTTAAACTCAAAAAGACTGTTACCATAATAAAAAGCATGTTAAACAGGTTTAAAGTCTCAAAGGACCAGTGTGAGTCATAACCAGTACTGACACAAAACATCTGCAAAGTGTGGACAAAACAAGCTTTTCCCTGATACAGAGTTCTATTAGATACATACAGTTAAACAGTAAACCGATTTTGTAGATAGTTTCACAGATGTGTTCTAATGCACCAACAGAAGTGACAAAAATGTTGCTCTCACATAAACACTTGACTCTATAAGGCAATGATGAAACACCCGGTGTAGGATGGATGTATAAAGCAGAATGGACAAAACAAGAAAAATTAGGTGTTAATGATGGGTGTGGAGAAACTGATTATTTGAGACACACGCTAGAGATGAGAGGGCAGGCATTTGGTCAGAGAGATGAGTGTTTGTGTCTCGTCTCGCTTTGTTTTTGCTGGAGGCCCGACTGGTCCTGGCTCTGTGAAACAGTGTTTAGACTGTTCCTCGGGGGTTACACAGGGGATCACCGGACACATGGAGGAAGAGAGGAGACTGGGTAACGGAGGGGGCGGGTGAGGGCAAAAACAGATGGATTGATGGATAGATGGATCTGTGTGCAGCCAAAGACAAATACGCTGGCGAGGTAGCGTCTCTCGGGCAGAGAAGGAAAAGGAGTAAAGAGAGGTATGAAAGGAGAAGGAGAGTGGGAGAAGCGGAGATTAAGAGAGGAAGGGAGGAAGAGAGCGGAGGGGGGAGGATTTGGCTTGTTAAACGTTGAGGTTCTGACCAGGATGCCACCATCCTCCAGCAGATACAATAGCTTGCAGGAAATCTGTTAAACCTGCTTTGTGGTGAGGTGTGTGTGTATATGTGTGTGTGTAGACAGAACAGGACTCAAGGACAAGTGTAGATAACTGTGATCCTGGCCTAAACTATTCCAACTATGCCATTCATTGTTGTCAAAAAAGAGATAAACACCCTTGGGACTGCATAGTTGTGAAGATCACAGAAGATACAGCATCCTGTGAGTGTGTGTGTGTGCATGTATGAGAGAGGGACCGACTGTAGGGAGAGCAGCATGCAGAGAGCATGTGGAGGCGCGATTAATTGACTTCCCTGATATTAAATCAGTGTTTCCTTTGAGGCGTTATCTCGCCTGTAGGTCTGCAGAGAAACACTTGAGGGCTGGCGTAGATTCAAATACACTTTAGGGAGGTCAGTGTTTAGTAAACTTCACTTTATCCAGGGACCATTGCATCCAGACAGACTGCTGACACCATTTTACATACAACTTATGGCTGTCTGACTAAAAGATGAATGATAGACACACTTAAATGTTGTTGCTGGACGCAATATGGACTTTACAAATAAGGATGTTCCTAATGACTAATGTCCCTGATGTTAAACAGAAGTTTAAACTTGGACTAAACCTGAGAAAACACTTAGAGAATAGTCAAAATTGAGCACAATTAAATCTATGATGTTAAACACTGTCCAAAAGAATACTGTGTATATTCTGAGAGCCATCTGAAATAGATAATCTCACTTTTGAAGATTATTTTTGGGCTTTTTTCCTTTAATGTACAGAACAGAGTGAAATGGGGTGAGAGAGAGAGCGGAGGTTGACATGCAGCAAATGGTTCCAAGCCGGAGTCAAGCCTGCGACCGCTGCAGCGAGGCATCGCCTCTGTACATGTGGCGCTGGCACTATCCACTACGCTACCGACACCCCGATAATCTCACTTTTAAATAACCAAATTGTATTTTAAATGCTGCAGAAATGTGTGGCACTTTGCACATTATCTTACAAAACATGACAACAAAATAACATTTATTGAAAACTAGATTTTTTAGACAGATCTTCTGGATAAGTGTCTGATTATTATAACAGCATTTTCATTGGGGGAAACGCAGTCACAAAAAAACAATAATTATTTTATTAATTACATTTGAAGGACTAGTATTTCTGGTGCCAACTACTGAGGGTAGCAATGTTTAATAGTCTAGTCCACTAATTGCACATATCCCTCTTTATAAACGGGGCAGTTCAATGAAATTCATTAATTAATTCATGTTCCGAAACCACTAATCCTGTAAGACATGATGGGGGCTGGAGCCGTATTCCAGGCTGACATTGGGTGAGAGGCAGGGTACACCCTGAACAGGTCGCGAGACTATCACAGGGCTGACACATAGAGACAGACAAACATTCACACTCACATTCACACCTACGGACAATTTAGAGTCATCGGTTAACCTGAATGTCTTTGGACTGTGGGAGGAAGCCGGAGAAAACAATCTCCGCACATAAGGGCTCCCCCACCCTGGGGTTTGTCTACAACAAGTGAGTTTGCATCTAACACAAATGTGTTCACGTGAGGTTTGTTGTTGTGAACAAACTAATTGAAACAGGCTGAGTGTCTTATTGATGATTTCTGAATCTGTCCTGCTTTTCTGCAATTTTTGCAAAAGCAGGGAAACTCTGGAGCGTTCTGCAAATACTATTTATCATTTTAAATTTAACTGTGCACAACCCTGTGTAAACAGAAAATATGCTTATGCTATCTGTTTAAACATCCAACTTGAAAAATGATGTCACTTGCAATTAAACACAGAATGCAGAGTGGATATAAACATGTGGCTCATCCTAGGAGACAAAATGAATAAAGAAGGGATTCAAAAGCACTTGTATCAAAAATGGTCACAGTGCTAACCACACGAAAATTAATAAAGCCTTCGGGGCCTTTTTTCTCTCTGTAAGTGCTTTGTCCTGCTGTGATACACTCTGCAACCAGGAACAGCAAATGACGCAGGACACATTACCAGGAAGCAGCGGAGCTGCAAGAACAAGTGAAACCACTGACGGTCACAAGCTTTATTATACATTTAACTACAGTATGAAAGAAATCCATGGCAATGAAACAGGTGCAAAGGTCAACGTGTAGGAAACATGGTCTTTATACAGCATACGCACTTGCACACAAACACGCACACACTGCAGAGAGAAAGGACATCTCCGATTCCCAAATTAGACTGTAGTCAAGTGACAAAGGAACACTTGCTGTATTGATGTCAAAGCCGAGTAAGCTGCTGTCTTCCAGCTAAACCCACTGCATCACATCATGTGCTGCTGCCTGGTATGACTGACTCCCTCCCAAAGCACTATTCACCTACTCATCCAGTGACACTTGATCTGCAGTCTGACCTCCTAAGCATCGTCACAGCGAGCTTTAAGAGCAGCATCAATAAGAAGGAAAAAACAAACAAACAAACAATCCACACACGGAGGCTTTGCCTTATCAGAACACGGCTGCAATCCTACACCGTGACGAGGCATTAAAGCCTGGTCAGGTGGGCGCAGGCCAGATATAACTAGGGCAGCAGCCATTACTAAGGATGACTCAGGACAAAAAGACAGGCAGTACGGTATCTCCCTTTAAAGCCAGCTTTGTCTTTCTCTGGTATGATACGGCAAAAACGTGGCTGGAAATGGATTTACTGTGTTTTTATTATGACCCAAACATGTGAGAGTCGTGTTCTTAGGGAAATACAAACAGAATTCAAAGGGTCATAAAACCTTTAAAGAGTTCCCGTTACCACAAATGAGCTCAATCCCGCAAATGCTTTTGGAGGGGGGCTTATTTCATAATTTGGTTGAGTTACAAACCCAAATGAAATCAGGCACCAAAGTTGTTCCATGTTTTCTCTCCACAGCAATAAAATGTGCTTAGACTGAGCTGTCTCCTCCAATCTGAGTATCAGCAAGAATGAATGACCTAAACTTAAGTGGGGAGAAAAAAGAAAACATTTTCCATACTCCCCTGACTATGATGTACATCATGTTGTGGCATGGAACAAAGAAGAATTTCAGGAAACAATGTGTCCTCGGAAGACGTAGGACAACGTTCATAGAGTAAAAAACATACAACATACAAACAACAGCAAATCTGGAAGTGCAGTGAAAAATAACTAAATGTGACTGCCAGACGATCACAAATCTTGGAGCAGGTATGAGAGTAAAATATGTACAGTAAAATAATCTAAATCCTCCTATAATCATCCGAATTTCCTAGAAAATTCTAGCAAACTGTAGACAGAGGCTGGATGTAAAGTTCCTGCCAAGACAATCACTGTGGTAAGGAAAACAGATGTGCATTACACGGTACACCTCAATCATCCTCTTCCCTTTTCCTTGTTCTTTCCCCATTCATGTGGAAGAGTCGCATGCCAGGAAGAAAACACAATGACGGAAAGTGAGGTGCGAGGTGTCAGGGAACAGGGAGACGGGCCGGGGGTGAGAAGGTCAATGGCGTGCTGCCTGCCCAGAACTCCAGAACTCCTCCTTTATCAGTTCTGCAGGATGAGCCACAGACAAACAACCAGAGATGGAAGCTCAAGCCGAGCAGTTTGGCGCACAAACACCCCCCAATTATTGTCTTAGCTCAAGGTCGGCATAATAAGTACAAGAAACAAAACTGTCAACAAAATGACCAATAGCACTGTTACCCAACCAATATTTAGTAGTTGCACTGAGTTGAGTTAATTTACTGCACCAAAGCGCAGCTCCATCACAGAACGCTCCACTGAGGTGGCATCTCCCTCCACTTCTATTCCTCCACTCTGCTTCCCCACTGTCACCAGCACTTCTGGTTTCCTTTTGCTGATTGGTTATGCAATACCCGACGCATATGGTTCATTTTAGATAGATATTTTTAGATGACGATGATAGACTACAGTCATTTAAAAAAAACACATCTAGTCAAGCGGGACAGGAAGAGTCATCGAGCAAATATAGCAAACTGTACACAAAATTTCAAGCTTCATAGATTCCATATGTGTAGGAAATGTAACACCTGAAAAAAGACCTACTACAAGATGTATTTTTAGTTCAAACATTAACGTTTTTTTTTAAGTCACGCACAGTCCAGCACGGAGCAGCCGAACCCCCAAGGTCCCTTGGGAAGATTTGCTCACTTCAGGGCAAATACTTGGGTTTATTTCAAAACACAGCATAAATTAAAAACATATGGCCAGTTCACCACATGCAACTTGAAAATAGAAATGCATAAAGAGGCAAATAAAAAGGACCCTTCAGGGAATCAGGCATTCCTGTGCTGAAATCAAATCCCCCGTCAGATTAATTCTCTCAATCTTACTCCTTAAACTAAATCTGGTGCGTCTCAGTGATGCTCAAGGCTGGCATGAAGGTCCCAAACATTAACTGGGCTTTATTATTTCTCAGTTCTGTCAAAAGTAGGTTAATAAACACCACATCTTCCAGGCATACACGGGTTGAATAATAGTTCAGGGGTTAGAATCTGCTGTGAAATATAGAGCACAAAAATTCCCTTTCAGGATCCAAAGAAAAGTCCATGGATTTTCCCGGCACTGTTTGATAACAGGTTTTCATTGTGGTAAACTGATATTAAAACCACTTGAATGGTATATAAACAAGCATAATCCAGTAAATTCTCCCATTACTGTGACAGAATCTGTCAAAACTGAGGCGAGTAGAGCAGGAAGATCAAAGCTTAGAGCATTATCGCAAAAACAATCAATGACGTCTGCTCAAGAAGGACTTGGTCTTCCAAGTATCAGCATGCCTGCTTATATAACTGTGTAAATCATAGCCTGAGAGTATGTCAGCATGCCGTACTTTCTTCAAAAGGGACATATTATGACATCATGACATATTCCCTTATTTTCTGTCACATATGGCAGCACAGTGATGCAGAGTTAGCACTGTCACCTCACAGCATGAGAGTTCCAGGTTCGGACCCACCGGCTGGCCGGGGTCCTTCTGGGATCCTTCTGTGTGGAGTTTGCATGTTCTCCCTGTGTCAGGTGGGTTCTCTCTGGGTTCTCCGGCTTCCTCCAACAGTCCACGGACATGCGCGTTATTGGTGACTCTAATTTCCCAGTGGATGTGAATGTGAGCTTGAGTGGTTGTCTGTCTCTATGTGTCAGCCCTGTGACAGTCTGGCGACCTGTCCAGGGTGTACCCCACCTCTCAGCCAATGTCAGAGGATAAGCAGTAATGGATAATGAATGAATGAATAGATGTATAATGTTACAATACTGGATGTTCAAAAATACAATAAAAATACATAAAAGTGATCTCTGTGAGCAAAAATCCATGGTTTCAGACCTTTCTGAAGACCTTTCCAATGTCTTTTCTACTCTTGGGACAAGCCAACGTGAGCGTGTGACACATTTTTTCATTTGGTCATCTGCTCCAGGCATGCTACTGCAAGTGATAACATTATGTAGTCCAGACTGCTACATGCTAAGATCAGGAAAACATGTAACCTTAGTTTCCGATGTAAATTTCTCCCTGATTTCAGATATTTTTGATCAAACATGTCTGTTGTTAAGATTTTGGTTTAGAACCTTTTATGGGGATTTTTGTCACAGTCAAAAGTGTTGCTTTACTCTACAGTCATTACCCCGCTTGAAGTACACTGCTACATGCAGCTACATGCTAACATCAGGCATACATTTAATTTCAAGTGGTGATATTGTCAATTTCTCCCCAGTTTCAGATCATATTCCTGCTAGAACATGTCAGGTTGTGTTTAGAAGCTTTTATTGGTAATTTTTCATGACAGAAAGTGGTGCTCTTCTCCGTTATAGTCATTCTTTGGCTGCAATGATGATGCAGAGACGCTGAGATGCGGAAGACCCAGAAACGTTGATCAATCAGAACAGACTGGGCTTTTTCAGTAGGGGGGTCTTAAAGACAGAGGGTGAATACAGGTGTCTAGCACAGACAGTATGAGGGAAATAAAGTGTTTTTTGAGCATTTAAGCATGTAAACATGTTCTAGTCGAAACCCAAAATACAAGTATGAACCTGAAAATGCGCACAATAGGGTCCCCTTGAAAGTTATGTCAAAGCTATGTAATAACTACAGAGTTTCACAATTCAAGTGAGGTGTGTAATATTAAACAGAAATCTGGCAGGACAGTGTGGTTGGCTTTGCACAGTAAGCCATTCTGATTTTAACTTAAGTATTGGTGAATAATTGACAGTGACAACATGCTGTACCTGGATAAGCAGACATTGTAAAATCAAACACTAGGTACATGTGAAATTAAAACAAAACCAAAAAAAATGCCAGTGGCCTGTAAGCTGTAAAAGAATTACAGCAGCTATCAACAGACCATAACAACCGTTTCTGATTCTGGCATTTGTGACAGCCGCAGTGAAAAACACAAACACAACTGTCCTACTTGGGTTGTTGCTGGCCTCAACTTCAGACATTTAAAAGACGTGGAAGTAAAGGATGGAGACTTTTTGTGGAACCGGTGGTTCTACTGAATATTTACAACAACGGAGTTTGCTTGACATAAATATTTGTGAGACAAACGGTTACGTTTTATCGGATTTCAAAGTGGTGATGTCAAGAAGAGTACTGAGACATATTTCACAAGAAAGTATACCTAAATAACAGACTTATACTATTACATAACTGACTCCCATTGGTATACAGACAGACCTTTTTTTGTGGGAAATACAGCAAGCAGATGCAAGTGGCAGTAAATCAAACAGTACATTGACTGTTCTTCCATCAGTGCAACTTTAAAATCAAACCATGGTATTATTCTATCATTCGTTATATCTGTACTGTGCCTCTCCTAAAAACTAACTTTTTGACAAGATGATGAGCTCTGTCTGATTTAAGTTTGCCCTTTTGCCCTACAAAGTACCATGATGCCCCCAGGCTAAATGATCACATCTGGCCTCCAATCATAGACTGCATGCAGCGGTGCATTTGGCTTTCGAGCATTTCACCTGCTTCTGCATGTCTGTGACCAGGCTGTGGATCTGTACTTATGTATAGAGCATAATGATTGGCACATAGAGCTGTGCTCAGACTGTACACAGTGTCAACATGTCAGACAGGGGGCACTCAAGGTTGAAAATGTTCAAAACCCACGCTTAAAGTCCAAATGGCACGGCATTTCAAGAGTATTCAGCTTCGGCATCGTGACGTATTTCTGAGTGAAACAGGATAGGCGAGCAGGATATAACGATGGTAGGAATTTGATTTGATCGTTGAAAGTACAGCTATAAACAGGGAAACATGAAAAAGAACTGATATTATTTCCTCCACCAGAAATCGCATCACCTTTTATTTTTAAGTTCAATACCCTGGACATGTCATATAATTATGAGACTATTATTTATTTTATGCAGAATTTTGCTCATTTTTCCTCTTTAATTTTAATTCTATTAGTTGTTTTGTTTTTTGTTTTTTTTACTTTATCAGCTGACAGTAGGTACACGTGGCTGCTTTTGATTTCATGTGTAAACAGTCAACACAAAATATCAAAACACAGATCTGAGCACATGGCGTGATGAATGAAAGCACAAGGTAAACAGCTTCGTCCTGAGGTTGTAGATCAGTACAATGGCTGTCCTGCGTCAGACTGCTGTGCCCCGGCCTTTACAGCACAGTGCAGCGAGATAATGGGTGATAATGACCTGGCTGTGGAACAGGTGCTTCCTCCACTGCCTTGTGGGGGCCCTCCACCAGTTACAATATTCACCGCAGTATTCAGTCTCACTTCTGCCCTTAATAAGCTTAAGTCAAACCACAACAAGTTTTGTTCCTCCCTTGAATATACACTAGTGCATTGCGAGAAGTAAATGTGAATCCGTGCAGTACGTGTCAACGTGTTGAGTGAGTGGTTACTCGTACTGTAAATGGTTCCTACTCATGGTTCCTACTCAACTATTACTTCTCAAAAATAAACACAGATGCATGATGTCATGTTGCATTGTTTCTGCTGCAGGTTGGTTAGCTGTGTTTTCGCAATGTTTTTTGCTCAAAAAGCAAATCGCTAGAGACACACTGGGAGAATATTAACGTATGTCTCTAAAGCCCTGTTCAGCTCAGAGAGTCACAACGAGATGAAACCATTGTACGACGTTCAGGGGAAAAGTGGCAGCGGTGTTAAGTGGCCCATCTCAGATCAACTCAAGCAAGCTGATGGTGTCGCCTGCGACTCAGCATGTCAAATTGCCAGTTGATGGTTTTAAAGCATGACACCTATTTCACAGCCAATCAGCTTGTAGCTAGCAAAGTCAATTGGTCAAGAAAACTGAAAGCAGTCGGTGCGTTTGCTTGCTGTGGAATTTTCTGACAACTGCACTCCACCTCAACCAAGTGGGAGTCCATCTCATTGTAATCTTTGTGACTGTTGAAAACAGCGACAAGACATCGCTGTCCTCACAGTGTGTCTGTGTCAGATGATGGGTTGCTACTGCTGCTGCTGGCTGTATGTGCGCATTCATGCACATACCCCCTCAAAAAATAAAATAAAATAAAAACAACAACAAAAAACAAATACTTTAAGTCATAACTTGGAGACGCTACACCGTCTCCTCTAGTCACAGATGTTGCAGACTGGTGCATTGCAAGTAGCTGCAAATTTCAACTTGTCTCATCGCAAATCTGTGGTCTGAACAGGGCTTAAAAGCCCTACTCCTAAAACCAAACAGGGTTTGACATCCTCAGAGCTCCACATTCCCTTAATAAAGGCTAAAAATATTGATGAATGACAGCAACATAATATATTACTGAACCATTATTATGCTGTCAGAGGCTAAAATTACTCCAAAGAAATGAGTATATCCCACTTAGAATTTCCAAACATCCAGCTCATGTCAATAAGCGGAGTTCTTGTCAGCTGACAATCAGCAGGCGCAGCCTACAACACTTAATGCCAACACAAATGGAAACCATTACAGCTGAAAAGTTGTTGGCAAATTCTATTGAAGAAGTTCAACACTGAGGAGAACCTGAAACTGGGCACCACGTACGTCAGCATACATTAGCTAGTACTGGAAGTTTTAAAGCAAACAGACAGACAGATAATACATGCAGACAATGGGTATAAGGATTTCCTGCACATACAAGTATGCTGATGTAAGAATCCAAGTTATGTTACCAGCCACTGTGCCTGCAGTGTCAGCAGCAGTCAGTACATATTTCCTAACAACAGTGGCATTCACCAGTAGCCAGTTACTGTAGAGCTCTTTAGATGAGGGGGGGGGGGGGGGTGTACAGGATAGCCGGGGTATTCCAAAACTTTGCTCTTGGTTAGACCTGCTCACCTGACCACTGGCAACTGCATGTTTTGGCTGGCCACAGATTTGGTCACTTGTCATCATCCCTTTGGAGTTTTTGCTTGTTTGGACTCACAAACTTGGGTCTACCAGGAAAGAACAACTTTCCTGTAAGTGCATATGACAGGATAACAAGGAAAGAAACACTTAATTCCCCAAACAACTGCATATTTAAACAATAAACCGACAAGACAAAAAGCTTTTACTGTATTTAATCTGAAAGTATGTTTGCTCTCCAGCAAACTGTGGCTTCATTTCATCCTGTGTATTCCCATTTCCTGGTGAGCTCACAGTGCTTTTCAGCATGGAAAGTCCTGTCTGCTTGACAGCTCCAGCTTTGTTTCCTGATGTGTTTAGCTTCACTGGCACACGAAGCATTGATTACTCATGTGTGGATCTTCCTGACAAACACATGATCCCATTCTCCCCCCCCGGCTGGAACGGCATCCTGCTATGTGGAATGCACTGTTTAGTTTTTCTCTCATAGTTTTACAAACATCATAAGAACGACGTGCAGTGCGACATGTCAGGTTATGGTCACTTGAGTCAATCCATCAAGTCATACAATTGGGCTCCATTCTTTCATCTGTCTGTGGTTTGGCACAGGGCCTCAAACTGACTAACCAAGGCTGCTGATTATGAACATAAGCTTTGTCATGATTTACTTAGCCAACCTGCTGGGAAAACAAGGCTAAATGCATGACTCCTCACAGCAACAAGGGTGAGGTGAACTGAATCTGACCTGAGTCCAGAGGCTGAGGTCATACTCCAGTCCAGAGGGTTAGGTCATTCTGGAGTCCTGAAGTATACTTATTCTGAGACAACATGTATTTAAATTTCCAGCAGTCATTTTGAATTCCAACATGACACCAGCAGTTTAAACATTTTCTGAATAACACGAGGATCCTTCCTGGAAGCACCAAGTCACGTTCCTCTTTACAACCGGGATTTGGGGCAAAATGGAGGAGTTCAAGAAGTCAAAGTTCTAGACAAGAGAAATGGCACAAATGTTTACAGTCTGGTCAAGTCAGGTCAAATTCCTTCATCGGAGGAAGTTGGGCCCCAAGAGGACATTTTTCTTGTAGAATTTCATGTCTACATATTTTTGACAGATGAATACAAGTGGGTAAGGTGGCATTACCTATACAGTATCTGTGTTTGTTGCGAGTGCAGTAGGCTTTTGCAATCAGTGTATTTTTAGGCAAACAATTCCTACTAAAAATAAAGCAATCTCTCCAGTAACAGAACACAGAGTACAAAAACACTGTAATCCAAGTTTCACTCTGTTATCAATTAGACTTGGATTAGCCAGCTAAAAGAACACGTGATTTATTTCTAACAGACTGGTTTTTTTGTTTGGACGGAGGGCTCAGCAGTGTGGACAGGAAGAAGCAATTAACAAATGAGTGAACAAACTCCCAAATGCAAAAAGCAGAAAGACACACACAGCCTTCACATAGACATCATACACATACTGCTGCAATCATCTGATTACTGACTTCTCCAATGTCTATCAAGGATGAAAAGAGGCCAACCCAGAAGTCAGCATAGCCCCTGTTCCCTCGACAACAAAAAGCAATAGGATTTTTCAAGTAAATTTTGGATTATTGTGGAAAATAGGCTCTGAGACATAAAAAGTTCAGATACTTTTTGTTCAGCAAGATCATTTTCACAATTGAACACCATTTTAAACATTTCTGAAGCATATATGCAACCGCCAGAAGTAAAAAGCTAACCTCAGGCTATAAACGAACTACACCAAGGTCGCATTGCCACCACAATAAGGCTGTAAAGGTAATGTTTGGTGTTTAGTGTCCAGACAACCTCTGTAGTCTCATTTGGTCACTTTTTAGCAACTGCCTTTTTTAATTATGAGTGAGTCATTTACTGGGGTATTTTATGTTGTAGAGCACAACTTGAAAACCTCCTAAGCTTGTGTTAACCACAGGCCTTATTTCAGGCATCCAAACATAAATCCAATCAAAAAAACAGTGACTTTGAGACAAGGGAACCAGAAGTGCTAACATGCTAACTCATTTCCAGGATTTAGGACTCACTACTTCAGCACTCTATGCAATCAATCTACTGAGAAAAGCGCTCAGGTGTAGCTCACAGTGAACTGACTGGCTCCACAGGGGTCATATTTATGAAAAGAGTGGCTTTTTTTTACACCATCAATACATGTTTGACAGTACTAAGACCCAGAACAACGATATTCTCCTCCTTAAAATTCTAGATTGTAGAGAAGCACAGATGTAGCGCTTGTGTTGTCACCCTCTTTTTGGAAGATTGTTTTGAGGACTGGATTTGGGTTTACTGCTGACCACCATCTTGGCAGTTACTGAGGCCAGACAACTCAAATATGGGCAAATAGAGAAGTCTCGGTGGAGCTGCGGAAGAACAAGAGAGCAGAAACTATTACGTCTTTAGTGTGATAGACTGACTCTTTTGTCTATTAAGAAAACACATTAAAAACATCTACCTTCACTTTTACAGACCACCAAGACACACATTGCCAATTAAATTAGCTAGAGAGATGATGATGTTGTTTTAAAAACAAATTAACTTTTAAATTTAAGAAATATTTTGAATGTCTCTTGATCAAAAGGAAGACTAAAGAATGTATAGAAGTGGCCATGGGTGGAGCTGCATCTAAAGACACTTGTGCACTGGCTTTAGTTTCTGGCCACTGTGGTGACCACTTGTATAAAAATCTTTCTCTCCGTAACAATTACAGCTACCAGTATATATCTGAGGAAGCAGTGGTTCAAAAAAGCAAGTGACCGACATGGTATGCGGTCAGAGAAACAACTCTGCTTGCCTAGCTGACTGAGTGGAACAAAAAACCCACACCACATACTGTGTGTTGGACTGGACCAGTACAGGATTACTATTGTTCAGAGCTGCATCATCTCGCCCACTGCAACAACATGTGAGACTAGAAGTAGAGCAGGCTGAGTATTAGGCTGAGTCCCCCACTGTTGTCACTGTCAGACACCTGATGGTAAATGCTACAAGCCTTTAAAGGTGAGGTCAAGTCGCCTTCAGACTTGAAAACAAAGACATACGTCAGTGAGAGACAACATGCGACGAATGGAAAGGTGTGTTGAGAGAGGTCAATCTCAAACTGCTGAATGTGGCAGTTTTCAAAAATGTCTGATCTGCAGAACCACTTCCATATATTCATTTAGTACTTGGTAGTCAAATGGAAATGTAATCAAACCACTAATAATACTATTAACTGCATGCACTAATAACAAATTCAAGCTTTGAAAACATTTAACTCAACACAATTAAACCCATAATTAAATCAGAGCAGGATTACTTTCATTCATGATTGTTTTTTCTATTAATCAATTAATCATTTAGCTTATGAAATGGCCATCAACAGTTCTGAAAGCCCAACGTGATGTTCAAACTGCTTGTTTTTTTCTGTCCGACGGCTAAAAAATCCCGAAGTGCTGAATTTAAAATGATATGAAACTGCAAAAAAAGGCAGCAAATCCTCCTAATGGAGAGCTGGAGCCACAAATATTATTGTTCTTCATCTCTGACCTTCAACATAAAATCCATGGCCCTTAGCTCTGCTCAAAGTGCCCTGTTGCATCAAAGCAGTTTCCCATTTTTAACTTCCTGTATGGATACTGTAAACTGGGCCTCTGTCTTTAACACATTAACAGAGCTGATTGAGGCTGATTGTGCTGCAGAGTCTCATACCAAGTGTTCCAAAACGTAATGACTGTTACAAGGCAATGTTATCTGACACACATTTTGTTTACCTGCTGGGGAACTAGGCCATAGCGGATACAGCAGGTATGAGTCTGCTGACAGCACGATGTCTGCAGGCTACATGTACTTGACTGACCCTCATGTTCAACACTGAACTTTGTGGTGCTTTGGAATGTGTTTGAACTCTCAAGCACCAGCGTCAAGACATCTCTCTTCACCCAACACACACGTGTATATATATATATACATACAGACTGAAGGCCGAGCCAAGCATAAACATAAACAGCTATCCATTTCAATGTCGTCACTGTCGGTGTGTGGTTATTTATTATTTATGCTGTTTCGCAGACCTGGAAATGATTTTTTACAAGCAAGCTAATAGGTGCTGATGTTTCCACTCATCTCTCTGTAAGCTCAGGCAAATGTGTGCTAAATCACAGGAGTCAACTCTTTTGTCTGTTGTGCAAGTGTTGGTGGTGTGTATTGTGGTTGGCATTGGGCGGTGGTGGCATGTGGCTGCAAGTTACTCATCGAGATGTGGAAATCAACTCGCCAGTCTTCAAACTCTCCTCCTGCCGACTTCTGCTAGCTGGCTAGGTTGTGGTTCTCACATGTAAATGTCAGTAAACATTAAGGAAAAGATGGAGAAGATGGGCACAGCTGAACTAGCATTCTGCTAGCCATTGTGCTGGTGCTGGATAATAAACTAGATGACCTTTGTGCCTGCATCAGTCTTCAACAGGATATCAGGAATTGTATCCTTTGTTTCACCAAAACTGCGCTAAATCCTGGATAACCGAATAACATTCAACCAGGTGACACTATTTTTATATGCCGATCTGACAGAGCAGAAGACTCTGGCGAGAGACAGGGAGAAGACATGTGCTTTATGAAGAAAAAAGACTGGTGTGACAGTGGGAATGTGAAGTGTTGTCCTGTTCATGCTCAGGATCACTACTGTATGCCGTTCAGAGGCTGCTGCAGAGCGGAACCATTGCCTGCGTTTGGGTGGAGCAACCATGCGGCCATCTTATTGAGGTCAAGATATACATAGAAACTACAAAGCATGCCCCCAGTGACACAAGATATGAAGCTAATCAGAGCCTGGAGCATGTTCCAGGACACCACCGTTGACGTCACCAATGACATCAATGAATTCACAGAGTCTGTAGTAGATTTAATTTGTAAAACAACGCAAGCAACTGTCCCCAAAATAAAGTTAAATAATTTCACAACCAGAAACCATGCATTGCCAGGAGCACTCAGACACACAGACAGCCAACAATGTAAAAAGAGGCAAAGAAAGGACTAAATTTAAATGCACAAGTTGAATGAGCTGACAGGATCACACTTCACTGTCCTGTATGACTTCATGTGACAAATAAATGATTGACTGATTGCATTAGCTGTCTAGTTATGTGTTCAGTGCGAGGCTGTTTATAGGGGCTACGCTTCATTCTAGAAAATATTTTCTTTGATTTTGAATTGAAATGTAGACATTGTAGCCAAGGCTTTGCACATGGATCTTGAAATATAACTTTGCTCACATTTATTTTCATATTTGATAAACATATCCCATATTTTAAACAGCTGGGCACAAGGCAAAAATAAGCTTTATAATAATTTTGAGGTGAAGAATCAAGAGTAACTAACAGACAAGTTGACTATTTTTTTTTTTTTTTTTTATTTTATGACCAGTAATGAGGTGATGAATGAGGTGTGTGAGGTAACTAACAGACAAGTTAACTTTTTATTCCTAATTATACGACCAGTAATGAGGTAATGAATTAATTATGTTACATAAGTCTTCACACATAGTAAAACATAAAAACAAATGTTAAGAAGTATCAAATAATTAAAGCCAACTTTAACATTGCACCATGTCAACATCTGGGCCTTTAATTTGTGTTTTACAAAGTTTCTGACAGGATAAAACCAGTTTGAAAAGGATCTGCTTTGAAACACTTACTCAATTTGTTTTATGTACCTCCGTTATTACATGCAACAAACAGTATTAAACCAAAACCTTCCTGCCATAAATTGGAGGCCTATTGCTTTCACTGTGTTAAAATACAAAGCATGAAGGTTTCATTAAGGTGAAG
Organism: Epinephelus fuscoguttatus; assembly: GCF_011397635.1. Lineage (NCBI taxonomy): Eukaryota > Metazoa > Chordata > Actinopteri > Perciformes > Serranidae > Epinephelus > Epinephelus fuscoguttatus. Next base: position 28,523,307 of record NC_064753.1, on the reverse strand, counting down.
CTGGAAATAAAATTTATGACTTGCTGGCAAATGTGTCCCAAAAAAGCAGGCTTGAACAAGATTTGATGTTTGTTACTCTAAACACTCATCGATACTTGGGTTGGATTTAAAAAGTTTTATGTCCATCTGGTTGTCTTACAAAGTGGATTTTATACCTGCAAATTATACAGCCCATTAAGCACGAAAGATAATGGTACCTGAAAGAAACAAGAGCACACAAGGGAGAAAGAAATAACGGAGGAAGAGTCTACAACTTGCAAATCTATTTTCACAAACTCCAAATGGTGCTTGTAACTAAATAAGCAAGCTCAGCAATTAAACAGTGAACACCAAAGTAATTGCAGGCATTCCTTTGGCATTTATGTGGCGCATTTTATTTCTTTGCTTCAAACTATGTGGTGGTAAATCTAAATAACAAAACACAGGCTGCAACTGTCCAATTTAAAAAAAGGTAACTTTTTTTTTTTTTTTAATCAAACAGAGTGTAATGAGCCTGACTAGGGTCACTTGATCCAGAAGTAAGTGAAAGCTTTTGTAGGCTTTTTGCAGTTTGGCTGCCATGCTAGAGGCTCAAATTTGGTATTGCTGCCAACATTATGCGTAACAGTAGCACAATTTTCAAGACTTAGGACTGACACCAGGGACGGAGCACCGTGGTGGATGCGTGTGTGTGAGTGAGTGTGTTTGAGAGAGAGGGGAAGAGAAGGTGGAAGGTGGACTATTGCATGCAATGTAAGTTATTAACAACTTACTCCAAACTCTGCTTTGTCACTTTGTGACCCTGCTGCCTAAACCCTGATCTTTATACACCAGTGAATTATATCGCAATTATTATTATGATTAGCACCCCCGCAATCACCTCGTTCTGGACGTAGACGATGACTTCAAGAACGACCGCATCAAACAGGAAGCCATCATTGACAAGGTCAGAGAATTCCTCAACACGCTGTAGTGTAACTGGACGGCCCAGTTACACTCTGTAAATGTTGAACGAGTCGTCATTGTGTTTTTAACTTCACTGAAAAAAATCCAGTTTTTAGTCTTTTTCACTTTTTGTGTATATTTTATATTTTTGTAGATAAATGTTAAAATGTCTTCTGCAGCAGTGACGGTCAGTGAACTCTGTGTGTGTGTGTGTGTGTGTGTGTGTGTGTGTGTGTGTGTGTGTGTGATCACACATGATGTATTTACTTGGATCAGTTTGATATCACCGTGTTGGTGTCTGGGGGCCCATCTCAAGAAGACAATGCAGTTATCACCAGAGCAAGGGAGAACACCATATTCCTTTTGAATACTGAACAAGCTAAAATTAATAATAAATTACAAACAGCCATTATTTGTCATCCCTGTAATCATTAGATTCAAGTTTAAGTCAATCTTATTGCTGTGTTAGTCATTTTAGAAAACTGCAGCTCAGCTACCTTTGTCTGTCATGTGACCCACGTCCTGTTCATCACTGTAGGTCTTCAGAGTGAAAAGAGAAATGAGAACAATTCGAGTCAGGATCGTGGAGTAATTACTGTTCTTCAACCACTGTTCTGACAAAAAATGGGCTCATACCAATATTTTTCTACTTCTGATTAGGTGGTAATGATCAATACATTTTGAGGTAGCCATTGTTGTTTCTGAAATTTGTTGAGTTTACATGTTAAAAACCTCCTATGTGACCACTACGTTAAGTCCCTCCTTCCCTTTTCAGTATATCACGAGGACTGTGTCTTCACACTGGAGGCAGAGGTGATGGAAATGTACTAGGTGCACAACTTACTGACCTCCATCTACAGACATGGCTCATCCATAACAGATGAGGATTTGAGCTGGTTTCCATCATCATCACTTGCCTGAAAAGATTAGAAACACATTTTTCCTAGGACAAGTTGTAAACGCTTTTTCCTCTGTGCATTCCTCATCTGTGGTTATTTAGTTTGCTGGGGGCCTGATGTGACCACAAAATGCTTTTCGTGCTCAGCTTCATCCACTGTTTTCTACAGATGTGTTCCTTGGTGTTTGTAAATGAGTCATTTTCTTTTTCACGGAGTCGAGAAAATCTGCAAATAATAATGGTTTACATACCAGGCCAAAACAGAGCCAAAATGCAAATTGCTTAGTGGGTCTGTTAAACACTATGGTGTATCTTCATTAAAGCTTCAAAGCTGGAATTTCAGTCATTTGGCTCCTGACCAACGTTTGTCACACACGCATAGTAGGAAACCAAATTTATAGAACAACCCACTCTCTTCTGTCCTCGCTCAGTCCTCTGGGAGCGTTTTCATAGAAAACTGAGGACGTAAACATATGAATCTTTTTCAGCATGTTATCCAATATTCTACACTACACTTGTAAAGTACATATAGTTGTATCTCAGAAGAACAATTACAGCAAATATGCAGGGTGTTTGCCAAGAAAGACTTAGAAAAAAAGGCCCTGCATTGAATGCATCCTCTTGTTTCAGCTCGGGTTTACTGCCTTCAATGAGAAACATCATGCCTTGTGCTTTCTATGCACTCTAGGGATTGCAGTATGTCTCAATTTCAGTCTAGGCTGACACATAATGAAGAAGCATTGGGGGGATCACTTCAGCGAGATGGAATACAAAAAATTCACACACACCCACACAGGCACAAAAAAAAATGGTATGCAGGTCCTCAATGACATCTGGAAACACTAAGCTAATAGATTTAGCTAAACTTGTGGCAGTGTTTCTATATTTAAACTCTATGAAACCACAACAGGATATTTGAGGGATGATGCTGAGAGGGTAGCGCCATCCTGGCTCATCCCTCAGAGGCACTGTACGGTTAAAGACCAGTGCTAGGGTTTCCGACTCATGTCAACAACAATTCAACCTCCAAAGACACTTTGTCTGGACAAGACATTCTTTCAGTTTTAATTTTTCATAGTTTGACCAGTCACAATTACCATTTGCTGGCTTTAAGGAGCACAGTGCTTTTCCGTATGACACACCACTGCTTGTCTCTAAGCAATAACTCACAACAAGAAACTCTTGGTGGCCACCAACAGACTCAGTGAGTTACACAGGAAGACGGCTGCTTGCCATTCAAACCACCCACTCACAATATGTCTGTTTGTGCTGGAATAACAGCCTCACATGTCCTCAATTGCCTTATAAATGCCATTACATAAACGAAGGTCATGATGGAAGAATGATCTCTTTGACCGTGTCTGTACAGAGATTTAATCTATAGCTATAATAACTCTCGACCATAATTTATCAGCATTAAAAGGCAAACAAAAACTTTATTCATTCATCACATGTTTCTAACACAAGTTCAACTGCTATATCTGCAAATACTGCATACAAATGTAGATTATATTTGCCTTTCTACAAAAGGATCCTGTCATAGCGAAAAAAATGACCTCATCTAAACAGGAGATGTTGAGGAATGTTGTTTAGATAAGCCCTCTCCATTTATCTTGGCTTAGATATCTGACCCATATTATGCAACATGCTGGCCTCTACACCTGCTGCTGCTCTGCTCTGCATCATTTTGCTTCTAAATTATAAATACCTATATGTATGCACCAAACACAGAACATACCTTCAACTGCAAAGTAGAAAGCATGCAACTTTTACTTTTGCACAACATTTACAATCTATGAGTCCTCTGAATCTTCCCAACATTTGGATGTTTTACTTGTAAGTTTTAGTGCTGAATTGACGACAGCAGAAAAAATGTACTATCACAGAAGTATGTGCTGGATTATACTTTCAAAAAATCTAGTACTGTGCCTGGATCTGGAGTCATTTTTCTGTTCTCCCATCTTGTCATCTGCCAGATCCATTCTGCTTAGTCATTAAAAGCTTATCTGCAGTAGCCAATATAAATGAACAAAAACAGATATAACACAGGCGCTAATGTCCTGTGCAGTATGATACTGTTCACTGCTAATGTTGCCCTGGAGAGTGACAGTATTTCCCAGTCCTGATAAGCAAATATTTGTCCATCCATTGCATTGTCCATATACGGATAACAGACCCCCTGTCACAGACCCCATGGGGTCGCCCTCCATGCAGGGAGGCAACAAACGTCAACTATTCCCTTAATGTTCCTGAAGAGGAAGATGGACGCAGACAGCAGTGGGAAGCAGATAGTAGGCCGGACATTATGTAAAAAAGGAATCTGTGGAAGGAGGTTTCCCAATTAGAGAACGTGTAAAGTGTTTAAAACAAACGTTTGAGTAAACAATCATTATGAATTTATCTGAAACAGGAAATGCCAATATCTGCTGCACAAGCTCCAAAGGGCAAATATGCTTTCAAAACATGACAATTCCCCGGGGTACAATCTGTCATTTTGTGACATACGAGACAAATATTTCCTTTTTTACACAGATAACATTCTTAACTATCACATCAGGAAGCTGGTGATGGCTAAGGGGTGCAACGACAAGGACACTCACTCACTAACTAGAAAAACACTGTACAACCTGCACATATGACACATTAACTTGTTCCAGAGATGCCTTCTGCTCTCCTGTTATGAACTATGAAATTGTCATTTGGTCTACACGGCAGACAGCAAAGGCCACAGTCACAGTAAAGATGCAACCACTCAGACTCCAGCCTGTCAATTATACTTGGAGTTTCAGAACTGATATCTACCAGTCATCAAATCAAGAGGTAGCTTTTGTATAAGCAAAAAAGACAACTTTCTTTGCAGTAGGTGCATTTACATGGACCATAATATTCCGCTTATAGTCAGAATAATAGCCCAATCAGAATAAAAAAGCCTCATGGAACCACTTCAGTTGGAAGAGACTGGCCTGCCCTGATCAAATCATCACCCCTCTCAATCAAGTGGAGAGGGACGGTGTTAATCTCATGATAATCCATTCAATAGGAAAACTGTATTACCTGATAACCATGTAAATGCTTTATCTGATCGTTTCTCTCTGGTTGGAATTCTTTCAGCACGTCTGCCTCACTTCAGTGTAACATTAGGTGACGTAGGTGGTGCATGCGCCACACACAACATGCCACCACAGCCATTTCTACATGCCTCCCTCTGCTGATTTGCACAGAGAATCGTACATTAATTAAAAACTGTTTAACGCTCTGTTAGTGCTACGTTCTGATGTGAGTCTCTGATATATAAATATATTTTTTGATTTTGAAAAAGTAGCCTTATGTAATGTTGTTGTTAGAGGCTGAGTTGTCACAGACATAAGAATAGACTCGTTATCGGAAGCTGTAGTCTATATATGAGACATTTAAGGAACATCTGTAAATTGTAACACCTACTGATAATCTGCATGTGAGGTGTTTAAAGGAATAGTGCACCCGAAAATGAAAATTCAGCCATTATCTACTCACCCATATGCCGAGGAATCTGAATCTGGGACGCCGTAACCCTCCATTAGGTGGAGGTTGCTACCCCCTCTCCCCTTGGATATCCGCAAGTGATGTGAAGACTCTAAAACTTCACCTGAGCCTCCCTCGGCATATGGGTGAGTAGATAATGGCTGAATTTTCATTCTTGGGTATACTATACCTTTAAGAGAAATCCGCAATCTGTAACTACGAAACAATAACCTGGGTAACACTTGTGCTAAATTATATTAACAGGTTGAACCACTCCTTCTTGTTCTATACTTTATGAATTGAAGGAATTATATTTCTCAGTAAGGTTGGAAAAACAAACATTTTGTTCTGCCATTATATTTCCAGCAGATTAGACGCTTTACAGCGACCAAAATCACGTTGCGCATACAAGAAAAGTTATAATCTGATGAAATGCATTGGTGCATGTAAACGCACATCTTATCATATCACTTTATTTGGTGTCCATGTAAACAGCTAAGTTAAACTCTCTACTAAGAATGATTTCAATCGGATTGAAAAGGGTCCATGTAACCACAGCAAGTGATTACTTAATCATCGTTTGATCATTAACTTTTTGATTTGCCAGATGGCAGAGGAGACAGGGAACAGGGAGAGAGAGAGAAAGAGAGGGGTATGATGTGCAACAAAAGCTGGAATTGAACCCGTGGCGTTGTGGTAATGTGACATGTGATGTAACCACTCGGCTAGCAAGGTGCTCCAATCGTAAACTTTTCTAAACAGGAAGTAAGGAAATATTCATATTTGTGTTTCTATATTGACAAAAGGCTGAAACGCTTTCAGGTAAAGACAAACTTTGTTGTTTAGCCAGTTTGAATCATTGACTACCAAAAAATAATCTCAGCAGCTGCAGGCATCTTTTTTAAACTATGTGCATGTTTGTGTTTCACTTTGGATTGTGCATTTTAAATACCCAGGTTTTTTCAGTTTACAGGAGGTTGTTTTCACCTACCATCTCCACCCCCTGAGGAAACGCCGTTCCCTCCCAGTCCGTCTTGGGGTATCGCTGAATGATCTTTCCACATCCCTCCCCTGAACCTGCAGAGAAAGACATGTGAAGATCCATCAGTCAGTGCAGAGGACAGCATCACAGTATGTAGAGCTTAGTACTGATATTTACCAATGCCAGTGGTTACCATGGTATAGTAAACATATGCAAAAGTATGCAGGACGGTCAAAATAATTAATTCAAATTACAGAAATTTTAGAATGATAATGATCAGTAAATACATGGTCTAATAACTATATTTTGGCTGATACAGCAATGCCTACGCCTCCATTTATAAATGTCACGTTAACTATAACCAACACATAAAACAAGCTCTTACATGATCAGACTGATGTACTCTACCATTAATAATGCTTCATTCCTGACTTATATTCAGATTTTCTTTCAGATGAATCCTGATTTACAGTGATGGACAAAGACATGTTAGGGAAAAACAAAGCACACTATGGTCTGGACAGATCACTAAATGTAAATACAGTAAATAAAAAATGTGGTTAAGTGATTTGAAAGTGAAAAATAAAAGCTATTAGGAAGCAAGAAAGTTCTCAAAAAACAAATATGTTTCATTTTAGTTGTAAAGAGGAATTGTGTAAAAGCTTAAAATGAAACGAGAGATCTGAATATGCTGACAGAGCAAAATAAGGTAGGGGGGTTGAAAGGAATCGATTCTTACATGCATTGGGATGCGGACGTGGACGATTCGGCATCAATTCACAAATGCTAATAATTGATTGTGTAAATGTTTGTTCAGAACATGATGTTGACAGTCAGTGTAGCACCCGGACAGTCTACAGCGCGGACAAGCTAAAGTTAAGTTGTACTAATTCATCTTTACAAAAGACAGCAGTTGCAAGCTAGTTTTAATTTAATGTCTATTTAAATACATTTGCAAGGCGAACATGAAGTATATTGTGAATACGTACATACGCTATCACCCAGAGACTGACATTAATGAGAGGAGCAGCGATCAGCATGTAAACCAGCTGACCAACACACAACTCTGTGGTGAAGAAGGTAACTCTCTGCTTAGTCAAAATAAACGTTATTAGGATGCGAGAAAGTTCTAAGAAATCGAATATGGTCCATTTTAGATGTAAAGAGGAATTGTGTAACAGCTTAAAAAGAAACAAGAGAGATCTGAAAATGCTGACAGAGCAAAATCAAATCAAAAGTGACACCAAAATAAACAGTCAGATGGATTACAAGAATGAAGCTGAATGCATCAGTGAATTTGGGAGCAGTTACTGCCAATCAATGAATGACTTACTGGGTTGGATAAAATAAACCCTTCCAGCAATTGGCGTTGTTGTTTTAATATATTTAATGCAAAACAGGAACTTTTTATCCAAAAAGTCATCTTCTCTTCTCAGGCACTGCTTCTCTCAGATAGCCTTAGTTTATACTTTTTATTGCTAGGTTAAGTTAAAAGGAGTTGCATTAAGACAAGTTACTCGTTAGCTTGTTGTTAGGTGTTCTGTCGTACACACTGAGTTAAGAGACAGTAAACAATATTTATTTTTACCTTTGTCATGAAGTACAGTTAAAGGGGTACTTTGCAGGGATTGGCGGTTACAGTTTGTAAACAGTATTGCCAGCAAAAGTTAAAGCCCAACCCAGATTGGCATTTTGCCTTGCTACATTTGCGTTTTTTCGAACTGTGTCCACGATTTTTGATGCTTCCTCTTGGATACATGTAGCTTACGGTCTAGCACCTTCAACAGACAGCGCCACCGCTACAGGCACGTAAATCACGCACTGTGTTTAGGGCACTAGTGCCAGAGGGGACACCAAAACAGCCCAATATGAACATCATCAATCATCAATCATTAACTGTATTGCATAAGCTCTCCCAGTTAACGCCCTTTCAGACACAACATGGTTTGAGCTGAACCGGCTTGCTGGGTGCGCTAACGCCTTTAGGCTACTACTACAGTTATTAATAGTCAGCTGACTCTGCTGAGCAAAGTTTTTCAAGACTGTAGCTCATTAAAAATACCTGCGTTCAACAATGGGATAGGAACAGATCTTGCTGTCATCAGCATCAGTGCAGAAGTCCCTCAGAAACTGTCAAACAGTCAACTAATTAACAACCTTGCAGCCAGGTAATGCACAAGTGTGTGACTCTGTAAAGCCTCCCTCAACTGCTGATAAATGCCTGTTCTTCTGTATGGGAACATTTATGCAGAGTTTGGGAAGTTTGTGACTCTTCTTTTGCTTTGTGTGAGTAATGGGACACTACAAAGTGATAATGGTTAGTGCACCCAAATTGCCAGCAGCGACCCCACAAACAGGCAGAAAATACATGCAGTCTCTCTGCAGATAAATACACCACCATACACAAGTGTGGGTCACAAGTGGTGACTAAGAGGGATCACTTTTGTATGAGCCTATTATTAAATAAATAAAAAATACATTTGTTTTTGTGCAATGATGTCATTCTTTAGACATCACTGCAGTTTAACAAAAAAAAACACCAATAAATTATTACCAATAATAATAGCATTTTTCAAAATTGGTGCAAATTCAGTCAGTTTTGGACACAAAAATCACAAAAACACTCTTGGTAATGTTTTGGGACTGATTAACTCAAGATGTTTGAGGAGGAATGTGGTCCAAAGTGTGAGATATGGGAATTAAACCACTAATACAGAGAAACTCACAGGAGCGAGAAGGCTGTTAATGTTTTTAGTGATAATGCTCTGACAAGTGATTACTGGGGGGGAGGGGAGGGGGAGTGCAAGTTAAAACCAAAAGCCACAAGGAGCAACCTCAATAGCCTTAATACAAAATCTTCAGTGTTGGTCATACATATGTATACAGTCATGAAAAAGAAAGGCGTACACACTTACAGCACGTAGTTAGTGCTGTCAGAGACAGCTGGATACTGATCTATGGCAGGTGTAGCGAACACAGATTTGCGAGGTTGACCATCGAAAGCTTTACCAGTGAAATAACTCCCTCATAGACTTCCCTCAGGACCCCATATGGCTGGGTCTTGCAAAACCCTGAAACCTAAATTGGATGTAATAATTCAAGTCAACATAAGTGCAAGCACAACACAATATGTATTTAGGAGTTGATGTATGACTGCATCATTCATATTTAGCAATCCGAAAAGCTAATAAATGGAAGTTTTATCTAATATAAGAAACATTTCCCTGGTGGAACATGCCAAAAACAGCATTTTAAGATCTGTTTCACAATATGCTCTTTGTCACACAGAGTTGTCTGACCCCATGACTTCATCTCAACGTTATTTTAAACTCTTAGTCACTCTTTGAAGGCTAGGACACACTTTCTATTTGTCAGCCAAGGGAAAGTGTTCTCCTGTCAAGAGAGTAAGAGACAGAAATTGAATACATGTGGCCCATTTCTTGAATTCATAGGAATTTGGATAAATAGATAGATGTGGTTTGTTTGTGCAATCAATAAAAGCATAAACTCCCAATTCAAAGCATTCTGGCAGAATACTACCTTTGTTGAGGAGACACATATGTTGCAGATAGGGTCAGCATTTCAGACCCTCAATCATCAAACAACAGACTTAAAAAAAATTGGAATTTGAATGGATTTTATCTGCAAAAAGCAAACCAGTTAGTGCCGGCCTATACAGCATTTGGGATTTTACTCTCATTCTAAAAGTAAAAACCTAAAACAACACAAGCTGACGTCAGCGCTGGCTAGCACTACAACCATGTCAAATTGCTACGTTGGTCAGAGAAATGAAAACCAACATCCCCGTATGCTTTTGCATGTGCCTTTTAAACATCATGTGTAACCTACAACTTTGGCTCAAAATATAAAAACATCTCCAACAAAAAAAGGATACAGAACAGACAGAGACACCACAGGACTTATAAGAATATTCTATATAGAAGCAGAGTGTGAGGATGCGGGGGACCGCACAGAGTAGCACAAATAGCTATGTCCATTCCCATAGTGCTGGCAGTGGAAGCTAACAAACCATGAGCAGTAGTCACATCAAGACAGAGAGGCCAGTGGCCCTTTTACAGTCATTAGACACATATCATGGCTCTTTAAGAGAGTAAAGTCCTAATTAGCCCATTTCCATTAATAATGGTTTAACACAATATAAATAAGCAGTTAAATGACAGGCGTGAGTCTGTCTCAGTCTTTGCATGAAGATATTTGAACGGATCTGTCCACTCCACCAAGTTGACTGGGACTGAGTGTCATGACGTGTGTGTGTGTGTGTGTTTGAGAGCGAGACAGTGACAGGGAGAGGGGAAAAGAAGGTGAAAGGTGAACCATTGCACACAATGTTTCTGTAGGTGAGACTATCAATAACTTTCTCAGAACGCTGCTTTGTCACTTTTTGTCACGTGTTTACTACTTGCTAATAGTAAGCTGACAGATAGATTTATGAGGTCTTTAGGACCCTTGGGTGAAGGGACATAAATAATACTTATAATAAACTTTATTTATAGTGCACCTTTCACAAAAAAGTAGCTCAAAGTGCCTCGCAATGGAGATGCAAAACAAAAGCAAAAAAAGACAACAAAAAAAGAAAATAAAAGAAAAAATATATAATAAAAAAAATGTATATAGGAAATATGCAAGTAAAGGTAAAAAGAAAAAAGAGCAGTAAAAATATTAGAAATAAGAGAGTTTACAAAAAAAAATTAATATGAATGACATTAATTAAAAGCCTAACTAAATGTATAGATGTATGTAAAAACTCAGCAGCTGAAAATCTGAGAAGTTTGTAAAGGATTATTGAAAGACATAGTCTGCAATGTAGGCTGGTCCCAAACCATTAAAAGCTTTAAAAACAAGTAAAAGAACCTAAAAATCTATTTTATAAGATACTAGTCATTCCTAATAAAATTATTACCATCTCACTTGTCTTTGGGATTGCTTCAATGTAGGACAAAAAATGCTAGATATCCTAAATACCCGAACGCAGTTTCTTCCTCCTTACATTTTCTGAATTGATTATTATTCTGCTCGCCAGATGGGAAGGTTTGCCGGGCCGCATGTGACCCATGGGCCGCCAGTTGACAGTCACTGCTGTACAACATCGTCTCTTGCCGCTTGTGAAGGCTTGCAAACATTACCAGCACTTACGTTACCGTTTGTGGAAGTCCCTTATGGCCATTTACAATTCAAATCACTTCTTAAAATTTATTTGACATGTGCTATCCTGCCAACTGTCAAGTTCTCAGTGGAAAAAAAGTGGTGGTGTTAGATCCAGTGACAACACTGGCAAATACCATGACTCAGCAAACTACTAAGCAGACAGCTTTTGAAGCCTGTATGTCATAGTTTGTCCAAGAGGTGAGATACTACGCTCAAGGGAGGTGAGCTGCTTCAAAAAAACAGGGAAATGAAGTGCTACACATCATCGTAATGACACAAGATCCTCGGCAGTCGGCTGCAGCCCCCCTGCGCCAAGTGCCTCGAGCCTGCTGTCAACAACTCCTTGAAACCCAGACCTCTGTCAAAGAGGGAGACAAATTAATCATGATGAGGCTCTTGGGCTTAAGTGGAGATTGGTCTCGGTTAGGGAGTGTATGTGTTTGACTGTTTAAACAGAAGGGAGCTGCAGGATGGTTACACGTCTGCCTTTGTTCACCTGTAGAGGCAAGTAAAACGTGCCCAGACACTGCATGGAGACTGGTGCTAGTGGACCACCAGTCTGCCTGACCGTTACGTGTCTTCAGGTCTTTACAGCTCCTCTAATTGATATCACATGCTCGGAGTGCTCCAAGTTCAAATTTTCGACCACAGATGAAAATAAATGACAGAATTCCTCACATTCCACGAGGCTGGACTCTTGTTTTAAAACAAGCCATGCTTTCAAATACTGCCCCCCTGATATCTATAAAGAACCCCATCAGCGAGGATAATAGAACCCAGGCCTGAAAGGGAACATGCTAATTTGAACATCCGCTAGCAAAGGCGGACGGAGGTGGGTTGCAAAATCAAAAATCAAATTTATTTATTTATTTTCTATTCTTGGCAGAAGCTATTTGAACAACAAGAATGAAACTTGTCCAGGCCAATGGCACGCGTGTGCATGTTTAACAGCGTGGCTTATTTCCAGCTCAATACAGCACAACTTGTGTGTGCTAAAGCTGGACGATATAATTGTAATGCTTTTCAGCTTTCTGATGAAGTAAGATATACATACAGTATATATACATATGTATGGTTATCTCTTTAAATGCCTTCAGGGATGAATTTATTAGGAACAATAACTATACACTAAGGGCGGCACGGTGGTGTGGTGGTTAGCACTCTCGCCTCACAGCAAGAGGGTTGCCGGTTCGATCCCGGGCGTGGGAGCCCTTCTGTGTGGAGTTTGCATGTTCTCCCCGTGTCAGCGTGGGTTCTCTCCGGGCACTCCGGCTTCCTCCCACAGTCCAAAGACATGCAGATTGGGGACTAGGTTAATTGGTGACTCTAAATTGTCCGTAGGTGTGAATGTGAGCGTGAATGGTTGTCTGTCTCTATGTGTCAGCCCTGCGATAGTCTGGCGACCTGTCCAGGGTGTACCCTGCCTCTCGCCCGATGTAGCGACCCTCAAGAGGATGAAGCGGTTAGAAGATGAATGAATGAATGAACTATACGCTAACCTGCCTTTATTAAGTGCCGTTAGAGATTTGCACAGTCCAGTACAAACACTGGGCCTCTTTTATGAGACATTCATATGCACAGACTTTATCTTAATTAGTGTGTACACAGTTTTTTGTGAACTGTTGTGGGATTCATAAATGCCTTCTTATTGCCAAAATAAGAAAGCAAAATTCACCAGTGGTTGGGACTTGGGACAACTTGTAAACTGATACCATGATACTCATAAATTCTTACTGAGGTTTGTGGCCAGTTCTAGGTCATGAGACAGCTTATAAAACACAACCGGTGAGAAATATGAGTCAGATATAAAATATTCCAACTGCATTAGTAGTTTTTAACACTTTTCATCAGGTTTCCGAGCAGATGGTTGTAGACTAGCTTTTAAAAAATCCCAGTGATTTGCTTCATATGAGTGTAGGGATATGGCATAAAACAAGACAATGTTTTACACAAATTGTGATTAGTTTGTTGTAGTAACCCAGGAAGTATTTGCTGAAGGGAACTGCCCATTAGTTCGACAGCCCATTGGTTCGACATCCCATTGTTCCGACCATATTAAACTCATCGTTCCGAAGTCCGTTCCGAAATCATCATGATGCCCTGTGGTTAAGGTCTGGTTAGGTTTAGGCACAAAAACCACTTGGTTAGGGTCAGGAAAAGATGATGGTGTGGGTTAAACTGAAAAAGAAAGTGACAAACATATAAGCAGTGAGCCTGGTCTGCCTCAAGCCAGTCGCGGCGCACCATACGCCCGCCACGAGCCGTTCAGCACCGCGGACAGTCAGACTAATGGGATGTCGAACCAATGGGCTGTCGAACCAATGACATGGACCCTTGCTGAACATGTTTTACATTTAGAACAAAAATATAATTTAAAATAGGCATTGAACCATGCTTTTTTAGGGCTGTCATGTACAACAGTTACACCCCCTGTTTCTCATGCTTTGATAAGTTGATTTAGATTTTTTAAAAATTGGTGTCCACATCAGTTTAGTCCAGCTGAGACCGTGCTGTCATTTGCACACTGTGGTCAGTGTCCACACTACTGATACAAGGAGCATACATGGTGCAGCAGGGCTAAGTCTCTGACAAAGTGACAACTCAGTGGTGGCACAGTAGTGCAATGAAAACACAGACATGCTCATGTTGGTAATTTTGAGTCTAAATTGAAAATAACAAAAACTGCCAATTCAACATTCAGCCAAATATTGACAGTAAAAATAATACTGGACTGATTATATTTAAAGTCCGGGGAAAGCAAAAATGTGTTATGAATTGATTAAACCACAAAAAACTGTGTTATTAACCACCCAGCTAAATTGAAATGATTAAAAAAATTGCCAAGTACATAAAATTAGGTTTCAAAATTGTGAAAAAACAAGCAGTATTCTCTGCTCTGAAACACTGGAGGCATCTCCACTGAAGGAGCTGAGCTGAAGAACGAGCCTTTGTGAAGCGACAGACTCTCATTAGCAGCTAACACAGTAGCACAAAGCACACACACACGCCAAGCCAAAGAGCGAGCCGCCATGCAGCAACAGCCTCTCGTTCAGCAGCTAACATTAGATCACACACCCACAACAGTGAGCAGTAACTACCAATGGGCCAGGTAGCCATACGGGCTCAAAGACTGACAGGTACGTCACTTAGGGCTACTTTGCTTGTGTTTATGTAATGGTGGCATTTAACAGAGATGTTTAATCATGTATTTATTAAACTTAACTGAAAGAGCTCAGAGAGCTTGTGGAATTAGCAACTCGCTTCTCACATGCAGGGGATAAACGAAACAAAACTGACAGTATGCACTCTAGTTAGTTTTTATATAGTAGGGGAGGGGTTATGGTAAGAATGGCTCCAGTGTGTCATCGAGTCAGGATTTTAGGTCTGCCCAAAAAATCCAGAACACACAAAAATGGTAAAAAACTGTTTGACAATTTAACTCCAATGTTATGTTATAATGTTATGTCAGAGCAATATAGTGGAAAGTTTCTCCTCCTCTGTGCCACTGCATCACGTCCACAGCTGTCTGTATCAAAGAGTAGCTAAGCCTCCCCGGAAATACACTGCACAGCACACTGTCTATCAAAAAAGAAAACTCGACTTAAAACATCTCAGTCGACTGAGGAGTCAACTGATGATCTGCATCTCCCACTTTCAAGGCGCAGACCTAGATTTTACTTTATCTGAACTTCATTTTTTCAAGCTGTCACTAGTTGACACCAACACAAGTGCATCCCTACAAAGGCAAATTTCATGTGTCAAAAATGTAAAAAGAGTTTTGAGATTTAATTACTTTGAAAAGGTTTTTGAACATTCTTGCAGAGACACCCTGAGTTCAACATTCCCCTGTATCTGCAACCCTACCGGGACTTGAGCCATGACTGCAAGTCAGCACACACACACGTACACAAACATCTGACTCCAGCTACCTCGAAAGATTGAAAGAACCTAGTAAGTTATTACTGAGTTGTGTGATTTAGCATGGTCTCAACAAAAAGTGGAGAGGAAAAGTTGTTAGTTTTTCTTGATTAGAGCAGATGTTTCTCCTCTCTGAAGAAAAAAGCTCCATCCATCTTCCTGATTTATCTTCCTGCTGTTTCTGTTGATTAAATCAGCCAAATGCTTATTTTACCATGTATGGACAGGCCACCAGTGGAGCTGACGCAACATTCACGTCAGCATTTAACCTGATTTTGGCCCTGTTGCGCACACAGGTGCACTGTTCTGGAAACAAGTTCACAGATATCGCTTCTTCTCATTCCTCCACACCAGTTTCAAACCTGAGTTTAAAGGGACAATCCCCCCAAAAACAGAATTTACATTAGAGTCGCCCCTCCACTCAAAAAGTGCCTTTCTGGAATTTTCCTGAAATGTCTGGCCTAGACTACACTGACTTGTGTCTGTGCAGAGTTTGCCATTAGAGAGGTGTGTGCACATTCCTCTACTGAGGGGGGGTTATGTCTGTGCACCTGCCTAAAATCTTAGACTCAAATATACAGATTAGGTACGTCACTAATACAAAAGTCAATTGCTGTCTAATACGGAAACACGTATCGTTGGGGAAAAAGACTTCGACACAACACCAGCAAAGAAACCAGAAACCTCCCGTGCAGAGCAGATTTGTCAGTACAGACAGTGAGAGTTTGCATCAGCACAGTGCAATACAAAAACTTTCTCTAATCATGAAGCCCAATGTTACCGTATAATCCAATGGTTTATAAGTGAAGTACATGAACTACACTGCATGTCAATGAAAGTGAGGATGCAATGTCTGCATCCTCACTGTGCTACGTTTTTATGTACTATGAAAATCTGGTCCCATTTCTCGCCTGTGTTAAGGCGCATTCTCACTTCCTCTTTCTGTCCTTGCCATTCTTGTACCTGTCAATCTCCTAGAAACAGCAGGTGTTTTTGCAACTTCATCGTATTGAATTGTGATGTTTATTACTTCTTCAATATCAGCTGCCTGATGTTCGACACACTGCTCGGCTCACCAGAGTGGCACCTTCAGTGTTGCACCAACTCCTAACTGGACGTGTTGCGACCAAACAACATCCGATTATTTCAGTGATTCCTAATGAAGATGTGCTAACCTACATGTCATGTGTCTGAAAAAGAGCCCGCCCTGGCTGTATTTTGGCAAAGCTGCATGCACCTCCAACCTATTTTCAGAGCAACAGCGAGGACGACGGAGGAGATACCTGCACACCAATGTAACTGGGCTAGAAAACGATAAAAAAGTCCATGTCCTAAGACTACAGAACAACAGAAAGCTGTTGCTTGTGCTGACTCAGGGCTTAATTGGCTCCCTAAATGCTGTTGTCCCTCGTTATATATCCGGACAGTTTGTTAGTTGTGATGTGTGACTAAACTAAGTGCTGTGGGCAGGACATTAAACTTGGCTACAGAGTGGCGACTGATCAATGTATGGGAAAAACTGTAAGTGTTTCCTTTGACGCTAATACCAGCCATCAGTCAACCTAGCACTAGTCTCACATAGCCACACCTATACCCACACTTTAGTGCTGTGCCAGCACTGGAGAAAGCAGGAAGTGAAAGTACAACCTGTTGCAGGCAGAAGTGGTGGCCAGGGTGGAGGCCAGATCAAGAGTTTCTCAATTAGGGAGAGCCGACCTGCTTCCAGCCCCTCTTCAATTTTTTTTTTTTTACTATTTATGTATTACAAAACATGTTAAAACAAATTTATTGAGGCTAGTATTTCTTCACACTTCAAAATGTGTCCGAAAGGGGACTTTGAACTATTTCAGCCATTAAGAGATCAACGATGTCTTCACAACCACTGACACTGAATTAGTGCCCCACATTTTGTCATCATGTATCACATCCAAATGAGTCTAGTGTAATGTAATCAGAAAATGTGACTACATCCCATTAAAATCACCACAGATACTGACATATTGCCTAATCATCCCTTATTCTAATGGAGTGTACTGATTAATTGTTATCACCACTTAGGTCCCTCATTCTGCTGTTTAGTTTGAGGGCAGACCCAATTTGAATTCACAAACTAAAACTACATATGTAAATTATATATCAGGGCAGCTTTTTCCTTTACGATCATTGTTGAGGCATAGGAACACCCAGTTTGGGTCTCTAGGGTGACCATCATCAGGAAACTGGTTGTTCTGTGTGGATCATATGCAAAGGAACAGGCTGTGGTGCCGTTTGCATGGCAAAAGGGTATCAGAGATTAGCAAACCAATGATGTCACAATTATCAAATTCAGGAAGCTTTCCAGCTTCCAAAGACAGCTGCAGGGCAGGAAAAATATGTACACAGACAGATATTTCCTTAAGGTCATGCCCAGGTCAAAAAGTTGGGAGAAAAGAAAAATATATCAGCCAAGAGAGGATCTTCAAAACAGTTAAATACCACACACACATCTTACAGTTTCTTCAGCCTCCTCCTCCTCCTTTTCTGATGGGCATATTTTGTAGAAATGTTTTCCATGGAGAACAATAAATTGTAGTTCTCAAGTGGGTTTCCAGCAGGACGATGATAAACTTTAATATCTTTAAATCATCTTTTCATCACTTTCTCTTTCCCTCAGCTCAAAAACTATAAAAGCAGTGCTGCTCACTTGTGTCAGTGCCATAGTCATCATCACTCAGTCAGTCAGGGGTCGAAACTTTATGCTTTCTGCATATGAAGCTCAGATGCAATTGTGCATATGGTGGCTAACAGTTGATCCAAAAATGACTCTCCATTTTCCAGCTTTCAGCAAACAATTAGACGCTATTCATTTTACAGCCCCTGGTTCCATCTGTTGATATATTTATATTAATCCTATTCAGACAAGTGTGAGCTCAGAACAATGTCTTCGTTCAACACAACCAGACTGAGTTCATTTTACTTCAACTCTTAATCAGTTTTAAAGACCAAGATATTGCTGTCATTAAATCTCATCAGATTAAGGAAATGGTTAACCTGCTTCAGAGAAAGGGATGACCTAATATTGTACAGTGTTTTTGCCCCCACCAGACTACTTCATGTCACTTTCTATTTCCTCTTAAAATGTTACAGCTAAAATGTTTCCTGACATGAACTTTAGCACAATTTGCATAACCACAGGAATCACAAAGCTCTGATATTATAACACCTTATCAGCAGGCTGGGAGTAGTGTTAACAGTAGCCAGTGGAGTTTCCCTGCATATCAGTTCAAAACTCCACAACACAGAGGAAGGAACTCGTCCATTGTGGTCAGGACGCCTCTCACCACAAAGTCTGAATCCAAACGAGAAGCTGCCAAATGTGGAGTTCAAAAGAAAACAATCAATGGGGGCAGAAAAACCAAGATGTAAAACAAAAGCAAAACAATCCCACATCTCTCATGTGACACCTTTGGTAACCGCAAGCAGCCTGTTGGACTGACATCTGACATCAACAGCTCACTGAAGGATGTATGAGAGCCTTTTTTTCCTGATAAATCCTTGTAAGTCATTATGGGGTCAAACGCACAGATGTGACCAAGCTTAAGTGGAAGTGAATGTTTTTCAGTGGAAAACCACTGAATAATATAAATAACCTTATAGTCATGCAGCGGCTGCTATTATGTGCTAATTAGTCTATTGCAGTATTAGTATCAGTTATAGATAACGTATACGAAAATAAAGCAAAGTGAATGTGCATTTACACACCCAATAAAACCAAGTAAACCAGTTACTCACTGATGGAACAGCCCCACCTCTTTGCTCTTAAAATCATAGATTTATTTCTTCTGTAACTTTTTAAGTACACAGAAAAATGGTAGATATTACAAGTGTTTTAGTGTTGTCACAATACTGAAATTTCTAACTTCAAAGATATCGACATACAATACCATGGGCAAATTTTGACACTGAGGGCACTACATTTATTTTCTTTTAGGAAAAGATAGGGCTAAACCTAACTGAGAATTATGGCAGTCGAGTCGGATTTGGATCCAGGTTAGGTTTGGTGGGACGTTCAGGGTGACAGCAGGGGTACGAGGGTGAGAATGTCAGGGTAAGCCAATCAGAGATAGGACAAGGCAGAGCAAGACGGGCGGCGGACCATTCCTTCACTATCCTAGGATTTGCAAATTCACGCACTGGAGAGCAGCATGAAAGCAAGCAAATGCTCCCTCTGCGGCTACATCTCGGCGACTGAAACATCCCCAGATGTGTCCACTACACACTGACTGACAAAAAACCCAAATAGGGGGCGTTGGTAGTGTAGTGGATAGTGCCGGCGCCCCATGTACAGAGGCATTGCCTCGCTGCAGCGGCCGCGGGTTCAATTCCGGCTCGCAGCCCTTTGCTGCATGTCAGTCCCCACTCTCTCTCTGTCTCCCCATTTCACACTCTGTCCTGTCATTAAAAGCAAAAAGCCCACAAAAATAATCTTAAAAAAACAAACAAAAAAACAAATAGAGTATGACAGAACAATGGTGACTTTTCTTGGTTCGCAGAGAACAGCAGAATGACAGAAGTAAAAATTGATAATAATACCCTTTATTACACTCAAATTAACATATGTGTGTTCTTTTTTAAACACGGGAGTACGTGCTTTTCAGTGTGTGTATTACTATTTTTTTTTTATTTCTGGTGTGTCACGCTCAACGTCACAGACAGGCCAGAAAACAGTCTAGTAAACAGCAGACAGCAGCATGGAGGCCACTGAAAATGTTACGGTGGTTACTTGTTTTGTTACTTTTTCAGTCTCTTTCTCAAACTCTGTGCAGACTAAATTTTGAATGATGTTTGAGCAGAGACAGACAGTATTTTCTTTTGGCCTGTCATTGCATTGCAGTGCCAAAGTGGCTAAAATTAGCACGTCCACCCGGGTGTTGTATTTCCATCGCTGCTAATCAGAGGTGAAACCAATAAATACCTGTGAACACTGCGGACTTGACCCGGACTGAATGCTCATTGTAACCTGCAGATAATGAGCGTTGAAACCGTTGCACTTATTCAGAGTTGATAATCAATATCTTTGAAAACACTTATGCAGATTCTTGTACTTTCAGATAGCCCTTTGCATTGGAATCTTAAACTTGTTCCAATCATAACTATGTGTACGCAATACATGCAAGATTAAACATAGAAAAAAATACATACACTACATTGTGAATTATGGATTTCAACTACAGATGTTAATCTTATTCTGAAAGAACTGTGCAAACAACAACATGTGTTTATGTTACCACAGATAAAACAAAACAAAACAGAGTACACAACTTGAATAACTAATGATTTAGAGAACCAAGCACAACATATGGCAGCACTTCAAGATCTGGCATCTACAACCCGAAATCAACATCTCCAGCTGCTGGAAGAGCCAGTCTCTAAAGCCAGTGTATGCAAACAATATTTACTTCATGGCATTATTTTGCCAAATTTAGTACTTACTAAGTTAACAGATGGCCTTAAGCCATCACCTTTGCATAAATAAACAGCTGTCAAATAAAATCTTGGACTTATTAACAGGGGGTAAATGCTTTGTTGAAACTTGTTTACGCCACATATTTCTAGACAAAGGCTCAAAGAGTTTATAAATACAAATGTGCAGCCTCTTGATACAGGTCCCAGGCAACTTCCTAAACAACATTCTGAACTTGCGAAAACTTTCTGGCTTGTAAATCAAGCTCTAGTTATGAGAAATGTGTCATTTCATTTACACTGAACAAATTACAAAGCATAGACTCTCGCGCAAGTTAAGAACCCCGGATTTAATTTCATGTTGCAATCTGAAAATACTGCAGGAAAAAGCTTAGTATTTCATGCAGTCAGGAACATGGAGCTAAACTGTGCATGCATTCCCTGAAATGAGGAGACCTTGGTTAATCTCCGGAGCCAGCGAAAAGCCAACAGATGTGTGATCGTAAGTCAAACGGCACTTGAAGGTAATCACAAGGATCCGGTAAATAAAACTATGAACCCCACATGATGCAGACCAACACAAGCTTGAAAACCACTTAATAGCCAGGAATGAAAGAGACTTATGATAGAGTTACTGTAAGCGTACAAGTTTAGGGAAACAACCATCAAAACAAACCACAGAAACACCAACATGCACTGTTTCCATAGTATTTCCAACAAGATGCATAAGTAAGTAAAAATAGCTGACAAGAACATGAACCTTTTCAGGAGTTCAAATTTTGGTTTTGTTGTTTAAAAGAAAGGGATGTTATTTTGCCAAAGCACTTCCCTTGTGGGTGTGCCAAGAGAGCCAGCACAAAAACAAACACTCTTTGAGAAGTTGTAACAGAAAGTCAATTCATGAAGGTTTCGGGGGATTAAAACCTAGCACGGATTCATTCTTGGTACAACTATTACAATAGTGCGTGAATGGCATTTATGCATTCAATCTGTTGAAGAAATTACTCCACATCTGCAAAGCCTGCATACTTGCATCTCTACCGATACACATCTTTTGACAATATCACACAGCCAAAAGATATCTGCAGATGGAAATATTTTGCGCTTGATCATTTGCAAGTATTATTTTTGTTATTTTGCATGATCGTGCCATGTTACATAAGACCTTCCCCAAATCCAGACCAGAAAATCCAGACCAGAAAGTCACACAAAGTAGCGATTAGGCACCGTGTCTGTGAAACACATTCCAAGAGCAGTTTGATTCAATAAAAGTGATGATATCCATCCAATAAACTGTTTGAGAAAAGCAGCTGGGCAAATTCCTCTTTTTCACTTGGCAAATTACAATTTATGGTGAACAGCACGCCAGACAGTATATAACTCCCCTGCCAATAAAGAGAAACAGCATCCTGCTGCAAAAGGAAAATACAGGATACAGTGCAGGTTTAATACAGACTGCATCCATCTAAACCGGCGATTTCACATGCCAACATTATTCATGAAAATAATTCCAAGGTTTGTGGCTCATGACATTAGCCCCCAGGGACGCAGACTCTGATCAGATTTCTTACAGAGGAATCAGCCTCTCAGGTCATGTTCTCTTTTATCATACTCACCAGCGCATATTAATGTTCACATATGTGGAACACTAATATGATAAACAGCATCCCTGCCATTGATTTTAAGGTCAACGATAAGCTATAGAATTAGACGTTGCCCTACTTTTACTTTTTTTTCTCGTTTGTTTTATGTCACCTCGGTCTGTTAAACCAGGCACAATAATTTGACCATTAGTTATGAGCTTTTCAGTATTTTTTTTTTAAATAGGTCACCAGACTCACAATGAACATTTCATAAGTGTTCTTGCTGGAGAAATATACTCAGGAATTGTTCTCATGGGGCCAATGTCTTTGGAAGGAAAATATCAATATAAGGAGGTCAATGAAATTGGGTCATGCAATTAAGGTATAAACAAAATTTAGAGAGGAACTTAAACACACACTTCCTTATAATGTTTCTTTATATTTTTTAGTGATCTTCATTGGCGCAACGTCAGGCCTGCTGTACTGTCACACCAAGCTTCATCACCACTAATGCTATAGTGACTAGTTACATGCCAGGTTTGTCTTGTTTCAGAAGGTCCAGTGTGTAGGATTTAGGGGGTATGACAGGTAAGATGAGCTGTTTATATCTACATAGGGACATACTTCTCTTCCACGGAGTCTGTCATGTTGCACTGCCATGTTTTTACTGTTACCCAGAATGGACAAACCAAACACTGGCTCCAGATGGGGCCGTTTGTGTTTTAGCATTTGTCACCGAAGTTCGCAGCCCCTCTGTGACATGTTGAATCAGAAAAACATTTTCTTTTTTTAACCTGAAACTGATTTATTCAGTGTTTTTACTGGTTTAAATCAGTGGGTCTGTTTGTTTTGAAGAGGAGGAGACCTCTGCAGATAATTTAGCTCACTGTGAAAACCTTCTGAATGCCTGGATCAGAAAAAAGTTAGCACAATTAGTAGGTGCTAAGCTTGCAGGGTCCTAAAAACACTGATTTACAACATAAAACTGTTTGGGGGTTTTTCAGTGTCTTTACTGGTTTTAAACTCCTGGTCAATTTGTTTTGGAGAGGAAGAGACCTCTGTGAATAATTCCCGACATGGTAAAAACCTCCTGAACAATGAACACTGAAGGAATTATAACCAGTAGAAGTTTCAGCTGGTTGCCATCTGCAATCCTCACTGCACCCTACCTAAATCTTACACAATGCTCCTTTACAACACTCAATTTCCTGTCTTAACAGTTAAAATTAGACTTTATTAAAATGCATTGATCCAGAATTTACAGGGACTGATTTACTTTTTACAGTGTAATACTGATTCACTGCAAATTGGAACTGAGCCTATTCCTCAACAGATTGCATGCTTAGCGTTATTTCCAACTGATCCATGCATAGTAATCTAACAATGAGAACTGGGTCAGGCCAGTGGAGCAAAAGCCAGCGCATGCTGCGCAGGAGGCTTGCTGATGACCCAGGTAGGGATTCCTGGTTTGAATTAACAAGCAAGGTGGACAGAAAAAATCTGCTGTCTAGACAGCCTGCTGCAAGTTACTGTGAGCAAACTGGTTTCTATAAGCCAACTTCACTGGGCACAGGCTCTGAATAGTTAGAGAAATAAACAGTCGTCATTCTGTTTTCCTCTGTATTTCAAATCTAAAAGTCATTTCCTTTTTCCAGTTCTGAGAAAATCACTCCCACTTGCAAACAAGGGCTCTTCTGCAGGGCTCTAACCCAAACCAACAACTGATACGCTACATTACACTCAGCAAAACATAATAAACGCAGACAAATACAATTCAATAAGGAGTGGTGTCCTCCAGAGAGGCTTAGATGTGGATGAGACATATGTTTGTCGCAGCACCCAATCAACCCCAATCTGAAATGGCAGCCTTTTATTGCTCTCTCTGCTATCAACTTCATCCTCATCAGCAGGCCAGTGGAGAACAAACTAAACTCAGGGTCCTCGTGTCTTATTGTGGTTGAGACTGTTTAAATGTGAATCCATTTAGACTCTCATGGTGACGCCAGGAACATTTTGTCCCTGGAGCTCAAAAAATTCATTTGTCGGTTGGCGCTGGGATGCACAGAGCTGATGAAAGACAATTTTTAACCTATTGTGCATAGCAAGCTATGGTGACTAAGAGGATTCAGCTGCTCTGGCCCTTCTTTTGACACACATGGCGCTGGATGGATGCCACTGCAAGAGGCTAGGAACTTTAATTTGTTCCCTTATGGCAGATTAACTGAATATTTTTACTTTCTGCAGCAGGATCCTCAGAAGTGGATGAGCAGCAATAAATTGCATAAGTTTGAGGCATTTACAAAGCATAATTTATCATCTGGGAACATGGAAAATTAGAAATGTGAGGATTCAACATCTGTGCGATGCCAAAAGGTTTTCATCTACTTATCTATTAATGCTTAGAAATGTGTGCAAAGCTGTTGCCTTGGATGAAAAGAATGTGAGGCTGGACCTGAGGCATAACATGTGAGAGGAAGCATGGGGAGCTCCCAGTGAGGGACAACAGTGGAGATGAGGGAAGAGGATCTGGCTGAGCACAAGGACTGCCTTCCCTCGCAGCTGTGTAACGTTACGCCCATCGTGAAAAAAAGTTGAGCACTCTTCCGGCGAAAACAAATATAACACAACAAATCATTGACAAGTGTGTGCAGTCTGCAGCGGGTTAAAAATAGACCCGAAAAAAAGAGCGTGCAGGATGGGAAGGTGGGAGCAAGACCACCGCTGCCAGCGAAACAAAAATGCAAAACATGGATGCAAACAGTGGCTACATACACCAATCCTCACCTCGCTTGTGCCTGCAACACAAATATGATCGAGGCGGCGGAAGATTTGGTTTTATAGGGTGTTTGTGGGCTTTAATCAGCAAGTGTGTCTCACTATTTGGCAGTGAAAGCAGCCCCCGGACCTGACAGCAGCACGATCAACGGGGACAGGATGTGACAGATTTTGAATCCATGAAAAGTTTCGATTGATCCAACTCAAATATCGCAACCTGTAGGGAGTAAACTTGAACTGGTGATTTGCCATCAGGCGTGTGCTTGATCTGTAAACACATGCCCGCCGGGTGATCCTCACTATCTGGCCGGGTTATTAGTATAAAAACAGAAAGTGTTTCCAGTCTCGCCTGGTAGCTGTGTGGCTAAGCTAAGCGCAAAGCTATCTAGCATCAACATCATCACACATTGACTGACGGCCTGGACACAAACCTCAGCCCCTGAGAGCCGCCCCGCCGCCAAAAACTTACCGGCTTTCTCCTGATCGTATCCCACGACAATAAAATAGTCAGCAAATCTAGCCATGTCTGCTGCTTTTCCCGAGATATACCAACACAATTCAGCATTTTTCCTGCTTCCAAAGCACAGCCATGTTTGACAGAAGGAGTGTCACTGCGCTTGCGTGCAGGAGAGGGAGACATCCATGGGCGTGGGCCCTGGAGTTCACAAATACAGCTCTGTGTCCCAACAGAGCCCCTCTTTTGGCTCCAAGCAGGGGTCCACAAGTTTTTTCTTTATATAAGGGGCAGCCACCACACCAGAATAATACTGTAGTTTACTGTAAATGTGGGAAATATAGAGAGATCTACAGTGGCAAGCATGCAATCATAACAGTGAGTACTGCCTGGTTATTGCAATAGGAGGGAATTAGTCCAGAGATGGGACCAAGTCATTGTTCTGCAAGCCACAAGTAAGTCTTAAGTCTTTGCACTCAAGTGCCAAGTCAAGACAGGCAAGTCCCAAGTCAAGTCCAAGTCCAAGTCAAGTCCTATACATTTAAATTTGAGTCCTTAACAAGCCATAATGCACTACTCGCCAACTATAATGCTATTCAAAAAATATAGTAAAAATAATATATTAAATAAACAATTATGACACCACTTATCACCCACTGACAATGGACCCATCTAACCCTAAAGGCACACAAGATGGGTCAACGTGACTGAAACAGCTCTGAAACTCAGAGCTCATATGACCTTAGCGACTGTAAGGGTTCACACCCACACAGAGTTTAAAGCCTGCAACTCCACACCAGTCTGTTAGAACTGAAGAGGCCATTTGGATGAGAGGCAAAGCATCTTCAGGAAGTCCAGTTGCCAGTTATAGCATTTATGATTACCATGACCTGGATGACTGAGAAGCTTCACTGATGACAATTATGAGTGCTTTTTTAAAAAAAATTGTATTTATTCATTAAAACAAGTGCAACTGAACTTAAAGGTCCAGTGTGTAGGATTTAGGGGCATCTATTGGCAGAAATTGTATATAATATGAGATAATATAAGACTTCTTGTGTTTTTGTTACTTTAGAAGAAGCTGTTTCTTTTGGGTCCTCTTCCACAGAGTCTACCATGTTGTTTCTACAGTAGCCCAGAATGAACAAATCAAACACTGGCTCTAGTAAGGGCCATTCAGGTTTTTGCATTAACCACATGCGAGAAGTTTCAGCTTTGCAACTCCACCAGTAGGTGTCACTAAATCCCACATACTGGACCTTTAATCATAAAAAGTAGTGCTGGCATTGTACTTTCATATTGCTATTAACTAGTGCCAGAACAGATTGAATTTTGTATGGTCTTATCCTGTCTATACATTTTTCTTCCCAAAGTTACTGGGGAAAAATATCAAGTATTTTCAAGTCCAAAGGCTCAGGTACAAGTGAAGTCATGAGTCATTGGTGTAAAATTCCAAGTCAAGCTGTAAGTCTTTTTTGATTTTGTTTAGTTGTGTCTAAAATCATTAAATTTGTGACTCAAACATGGGTGGATTATGAAACAATGGGCCCTTGGGCACAGACATGCAAAAGGCCCAAGACCTCTGCTACACATGAGCAAGACACACAGACTTTGTGATAGTTTTGCATCTGCTTGTAGTCATTATGTATCTGTTCGTGTGTCTCTTTGTGGTCATTTTGTGTCACCTTGTGTGAGTTTTGTGTCTCTTTGAGGTCATTTTGTGTCTTTTTTGGTCATTTTGTGTCTCTTTGAGGGTTTTTTGCCCATTTTGTAGGTTTTTTTTGTCTATTTGATGTTCCTTTGCATCTCTTTGTGGTCTTGTTGTGTCTCTTTATGGTTATTTTGAGTCTTTTTCTAGGTGTCTGAGTGACACTTTGCAGGGGATGGCCACGGGGAGGCCCTAACACTTTTGGCCCCTGGGCCTGTGCCCATTAGGTGTGTTCACTAATCCATCCATGAACTTGAGTCTGACTCAAGTCCAAGTCATGTGACTCGATTCCACACCTCTGGAAATTACAACTTCTCTGGCGTTGCTGGAGACTCCTTGGAAGCTTTCCAAGAACTGCCGGATGTCCAAAACTACAGTTTGAAAGGAGCTGCCTGACGTATTATCCAAGGTGATGGAAAAACACTCATATAACATGTAAATGAAATAGCAACTTTGACAGAGTAACGTAGTATATTTGCATGTCATATTCAGCAGGTTAAATAGTAATACATTCATTTTCTATAGACTACTTGCTGCCCTCTTTTTTCAGTATGATAATTTTGATTTATCACAAGCATTTAGTGCCAGGGACACTTCAGTAGTGGAAATATTTGTCCTCAACTTTAACTGCAAACCAACCACTAGTCACGTGTGGCCTTAATACAAAAAATACCAGTTATATCAAAACACACAACAAAAAAAAGATTCATTTTATCCTCTTAATATGACAAAGCTGCTCCACATGCAACAATAAAATGATCAGGGGTTATTCCATGGACTCACATATTTGTGTGTGCCTTTTTACCCCATGCTTAATGCTTCAATTTTGTGGTGAGTGCTACAAAAGAAAAATCATTAGTGGTGCTGTCACAGACAATGTTCTTTTTTTAAAGTTGCTCCATTAAGCTGAGCGTGGTTGTGCCTTGGACATACAGTGTGAGAGGCAGGATAAACTCCTGCGGTTAGTGCAAAAATATTGCATATTTATAAAAACAGGAACAGGAACAGCGCATGGAAATCAGTGCTCTAGCTAATGAGTGTGAGAGGAACGCACAAACCGCCGTCACTCTCGACAATAGCAGGAACACCGCAAGCAATTTCCACTGCGTTTTCTCTCACTCTTCATCTCTCCAGTTGTTTTCTTTGTCTCTCCCTCTTTCTTTCTATTCCACTTATTGAGGTAGTCAAATAGTTGAACCGAAGCCAAAACAAGAAGAAACACAGACCAGGCGTTCACACAATGTTTATAATTGCACAAGAATGACGGGAAAATCACAGGATCTGGAACAAAACATTTTTTCAGGTGACAAACATTTCTAGTTTAATCACAGCATGATAATTATTATGAATCATATGTCAAATTTGAGCCTTTGGGGTTGACACCCTCTTTTCCTGGCACACCTGTCATTAGTTGTTCAGGTTTCCTGTCATGCATACCTGCCCGTATCAGCATAAGATCATACAAAAATTGACAGTCATCCTACGACAGGGACTTCATGGAGGACAAGCAAAAGATTTCTATATAAGGAGCCAAAAAGCAACAACAGAATTTTGTTGTCATGATTGCACAATCTCCTGTTGTAAACTAAACTAAGGGGATTACTTATCTGCCGGAGGCAATTATCATTACAAAGTGCTTACAAAACATTTTCTGGTTTACAGCACATGTGTTTGACATTTATGTATTCTTTGAGCTGGGTCGCATGAGATATAAATACCCTCAGGAAGGTTCTGTGTCAGGGACTTAAACAATGAGATATGAATTATGGGATGCTGAAATGCTTGAGCGGAATGTCACGTGTTAATTTTTTCTGAAATTATGTTGAAAGAACTCGAGGGACCGTTGTTCCTCTTCATCGAAACTGAAACAAAAAAACTGTAAACTGAAAGCATTACTTAGTCCAACACCCGACAAAACAAATTTACACCACACTTTGTGGAAAGTTAGTGGAATTTCTACACTGATAAAACCAAATGACTTTCCTCTGGTATTTACAGCATTTCACTATGTAAGGGAGTATGATTTTAATGTTACTGGCATCACATATTCAGTGCGCTCATCTCACACACAAATCCACACTCACTGTCAGCCAGATGTGGGCTGTGATAAACAAAAAGTTGTAACTTCCTTAATGTGCTATTTGTGATGGTATTTTCTGTTTATGTATCCCCCTGAGGGCTTATTATACACATCTGCATCATGAACAGCACCGACAGGGGTATTACTTTGAGCCTTACAGACTAAACATCAATAAAAACCAGAGGAAGACATATCTTTCTCTCTGGATGTGGACAAAGAGTGGCCATGTAAAATGTGCTGCCTGCAGGTTAAGAGTGACTCACTGCACTGACCATCCCATGATGTGTGAGGTTGAGACATACAGGCAGACTTGATGGCTCCCCCATTATCACCTAATAGAGTCCTGTGTTTGCATTCCTGATGCAAAAAGTGAAGTCATATTACGTATAATTTATAACAGCAACAAATCAGAACTATTTTAAAAAATGTCTAAGCCAATATTGTTCATAGATCACAGATTGTTGCTCAAGTTCATCTTCAGACTCTGGATTTATTTTTAGGTTAATTGTAAAATTCCACTTCGCGTTTATCCAAGTATCAAAATAAATGACATGGTAAGTCCAGAGTCAAATATTTGCCTTGTACAAACAAATACAATGAGTATATTGTGTTTATAGTTGGGCATACGGTCTATATTTAATCAGTTACTCAATGCTTGTCTTTTTCCACATCTCAAATTCATCACCCAGCGTACTTTCAAAGCTGACATGGAACCTTACTGCGTCAGGGAGTGCCGTGAAAAGCAGACTGTGGACACATTCCTTAAATTTTATTTTACACAATTAGCCAGGTTGGACTGAAAGGAATCTTAACAAAAACTATAACTAACTGACCCTAAAGTTCAAATAAACAAGATGAATGTTTGAACCGTCTCCTTTGTGATTTTTTAGATTCCTAATACCTCTCCTTGTAGAGAGCAGCCGGCTGAGATGAACGCTTTGTACTCTTGGTGCCACAGTGAGTGTATTATGTGACTTACATAACTGGTGCTAATTGATTGTTGCCATCATATATAGAAATAAAACAACATTTTATGATAATTGTACATTTAGTTGATATATCATTTATACTGAGCTGAGGAAAAGTTAATGTTTTGACTCAACACTGAAAACAGGATACAGTGGCTGCACTGCACTGCACTTACTCTCTCACTATTTTCTTTTATCATTTTAATTAATCATTTTTGATCTTTTCACTTTGTTGCGTTGTTGTACTTAATGAGCAGCAGCGCAGCAGCAGTGTGCTGGATGGGGTGGGGGAAAAGGATGAGAGACTGTGTGTGTCAGTCAATGAGCCCCTCCCACCTCCTGTATAAATGCTCCCAGTCTGGTGTGTAGGAGCTATTAGCAGAGTGACACAGCTGCCTTACAGAACTAGTGGCAATTTCAAGAAACCTGTGGAGTACTCTTTTACAGCTGACTCTACAACAAGAACTTTTTTTTCATCCAACTGAATTACCAGAGAATTACAGGTATGTGCACTTTATTTTAAAGCAGATATTGCTGTGATTTGCTGTGCTGCCAGCTGATGGCTCTATCCTTGCTTTTTTGAGGTCGGGGCACAAGTGTAGAGACAAGGACAGGTTATCTGTCTGGTTATATAAGCTGTTCAGCTCTTAATTTGTGTGTGTGTGTGTGTGTGTGTGTGTGTGTGTGTGTCTGTTAGGGAATTGCCTTCAAGGTGTAAAGCCTCTGCTGGAGGCAGTGCATCTAATGGTTGCAATTGATTTTCTTGTTTTATTTGATAAGGTAACTGGGTTGAAGAGCACTTTAGTTTTTAAGCTGAGCCTATTTTGGACTCCTCATTGGTAGACTGTCCTTCACATTATTGGCCAGGGGCCCAAAGCATGGTTGCAGGTTTACTTAACCGAGCAAATCTGACCTTAGCTTAACTTTTTAAATAAATGAATGATAAGTGCAAATAACTTGGCTTTTGGACTCTTGTGTAAGCAAGTGCCAGTGTGGCATTCAGGGGAGCAGGAAAAAGTTTTACATGCATTGAGGGACAGTAGGGAATTCACTGAGTTAAATATCAATTTATAGCATAAATAAGTAACTAATAAGTGTCTTCCCTTCTCTCCACAGGAGTCAAAATGCAATTGATCTTCCAGTCCTTCCTCTCCTGCTGTCTACTGGCGACAGTAGCACACTGTGTGGAACTTGAAGTGAACCCGGAGTTGAGAAAAAGGTGAGTTACCTGAAGAGTAATTCATTCAATAATCATTTTCGTTTGATATAACATGTGACTGTCTGGCAAGTGAGGGACAGCTGTTGCCTGTCTATTGAATAATCTTCCTAAGACTAATGGACTTTTTTTTTTCCTCTTCCAGGCTAAGCATATGGCTAGGGAGCAGACTGAGAAGGGATCTTGACAGTGTATCAGTACAGAGGACAGCAGAGTCTGACAGCTTTGTCAGACCAGAAGATATCAGGGATACTTTGCTGCCACATTCCAGGTAAGACACTATCCATGCAATCATAACATTCTGCTAGTCATTAAAAAGGAATACAAAATCTAAGCAGAGAATTCTCAGCAATTAACAACTAAGCAGTGAACACCATGGATTAATGTTCTCTCCTCTCTCCCTCTGTCCTCCAGCACTCACACCAATGTCCGAACCAAGAGGTCTAAAAACTCAGCCAACCAGTCAAGAAGACAAGGTTGTTCGCTGGGCACCTGCACAGTGCATGACCTCGCACACCGCCTGCACCAGCTCAACAACAAGTTGAAGATCGGGAGCGCCCCTGTTGACAAGATCAGCCCTCAGGGATACGGCCGGAGGCGTCGGTCTCTCCCAGCGCACAGAGTCACACTGAGGCTAGAGCAGGGCAGGCTGAGGCCCGTGTGGAGCATAAATGAGTCACAAGTTCACAAGCTTGAGGCTCTCCTCAGACGGACATGAGCGGGATTTTGCAAGAAGAGTTGGGAACAAAAGCGAGGGAGTTAGTGTCCTCTCTCTGTTCTAAAATTCTCAAAATGCCTCAGACTTCTGCCAAGTATTTCCCGGCACATTTTTTTCTAGGCATGAGAACTGAGTCAGAGCAAGACTGGCTGCACTGAGTTTCTCGAGAGGCTGAATCTTGCAGCTCAGCGATGCCGAGCGTGCAAACAACTGCAGCTGGCGCACAGACACTGGATGGCACGGCGTGGAGAGAACTACAGGTGCTGCTCTCTGCTTGGCAGGGGGAAAGGAAGAGTGCTATTAGCTGGCAAAGTGGACACATCCTCTGGCTTAAAGAGGGAACTCTCTTCTAACATTCTGGGACTTTACACATTTCTTCCTCAAGGCCAGGACTTTGATAAGTGCTATCCTCTAAGGATTATACCACCATGTTCCAAACTGTCAGTACTTGTCTGCACTTTTCCATTTGGACTTAAAGTCGAATGAATCATCAGGAAAAGACATCTTCATCACAATGCCAAACAGGAAGATAGGCTACAGAGCTCTGAAGCTCTCAGTTTATATCAAGTTTTGGACACTGTATAAGGGATTCTGTGAGATATGTGCCAGTCCACAATGGATTGAAATATACTTGAAATTGTTGTTGTTTGTACAAAAACATGTGCAATCTATATTTGTTTTTATTGCAGGTATATGTATATATGAATTCCTTTATTTAAATATTATATAGAGGTTACATTAAAGTACTTATGCAGATAGAACTATTTTTGTACAGGAAGAAATATATATATGGGCATTGTAGCTAAGTGTCATTATTCTTTTGCAAACTGTGGTAATAGGATATGTGTTTTATATGTATATTATATATTTGTAAATGTGTTCTATTTTATTTGCTTCAAAGCAATTACATTGTTATTCAATAAACATTTTGCATACAAAATCTAGACCGTCGTCCAGACCTCCTTTGCTCATGACTCTTGTAAATTGAAAGTGGCATTCTATTGTCTGAAGCGCACTGCTACAGCAAGACACAGAGCACCTGGTCTCTGTTAAGTGATTACAGGGTCTCATTAGAGCCTCCCCTCCTCTTACTACATTCCCCCTGTTATGACGCCCCCCTTTCCCCTCAGAAAAAGGGCAGACAGGGTGCCAGGCGCATTCCTGCTTGGTTCAGCTCATATTTGTTGGCTCACCCCACACCACAGAGCAGCCCTAAAGCCATCAGAGGAGGCTGAGGCTTTAGCTCCATCTGCATTCAATGGTAGACGGTTGGGACACGAGAGGGCCGATGCAGGGGGTTCCGGTCTAACATTCTTGAGAGAGCATCGGAAGAACTGCTCCAAGAAAGCACTGATCATGACCCTTACATTCAAGCAGACCCCTGAGACTCAGCAGCAGTGAAAGGCTGCAGACCTCTAAACCTGACACATTTTCACCCCCCCCCCCCCCTCCCCCATCACATTTTTTGAGAGTTCACACTGCACTGCCAAAGACATATATTGCAGATTTCGCTTTTGGCTGTACTCCTTCACTCTCTTTTATTTGGACCAGGCCTACAATGCAAAGGGTACATCATGTGCACTTGCCTCTTTGGTAGTAGCAGGGGGAACATAGGGTGAACACAGCACAGAGTGATGGAACATGAGGACCCACTGAGGATAGTCCAGACATGGCATCTTATCCTCAAGCTTTGCTCGGTCCCTATTGCAGAAATTCACAATTTAATTTATACATCACACACACAGATTCACTACAGTAGTTCAAATCAGGAATTTATTGGATGGCATAAAGTCAAACTAACTGGATAATTAGAGCAAGATATTCATTGCCACTTGTTTAGTGTCCCCTGGGCTCATTAACAGCTTGACTATCAGCTTCTCCTGTGCAAACTAAATGAATATTTTTACGTAAACATGAAAGAAATGAAAGATGTGCTTGTGAGTTTTTACAGACCCCATAACACTATATTTTGATTAAAGATGTGATCATAAGTTACTGGAAAAATGTTGGCAAGAGACAGTTTCTACTTTTGTTTGAATTCACTGGAAAAGCCAGTTACAGCTCCTTAGAGCTTTGTAGTATGACTGTGAGCAGGTCATATAGAAACAAAGTGAGGGTCAAAACTTTCATTTCATGTTCTCTGTTGCCATCTAGTGAGATTAGGTGGGTAGAACTGCAAAATTTGTTTGTAGTTGTATGATCCAGTCAATAACATCAGACAGCTACAATCAAGCAAAGTCATTTTTATAAGAAGCCCCATAAGAACAGCAATAGGTGAGAAATCAATCTTCAATCTTACTTGAATACTGTAAGTAAATCATTATGCACTCTGAGTACAGGCAGTTTTTCGCCTTCATAGGTTGTAGAGGTGATTAATCAAAAGCCCAACACAGATAGTTAACACCATGCTCCTGCTTTACTGCTGTGATTGCTCACAACCTGTTCTTTTGCAAGGAGGGATTTATACTTAGAAACATAGCCTACAATGTTCAATACAAGATTTGATTTGGGTGCTTCAGTCTTTCTTAAATTGTATTTTTTATTTTTTAAAATACAATTCAAATGACTGAATGGCCTGAGGCAGTCAGCAAATATTGTAAAACAAAGCAATTGTGCCATCTAGTGGCTCGTATGTTACACGTGTCTACATGTTGAATGGGAATTTAGCTTCTCCACAAAACCCTCATGGTAAAAGAAAAACATTACGTGTTACTCACCACGATAAAAGCATTCAGCAAATTATAGACTGAATGGATTTAGATCTGGCACACTCCATGTACTCTCTAACTGTGCACCACTGTTGCTGCTTCAGTAAGCCAATCAGCTGGTGACGCCACTGACGTGATGACTGCATCAAGAAACTGCTCAGTGTAGGTCAGCTGGTCAAAAAAAAAAAAAAAAACACTTTCCAGTATTTACGGTATGCTAAGCTCCAAGTGTTTTATTTTTTCCACAGCTGTGTTCAGACAGCCATGGAGAGTATTATTCTGGGACCTGCTCTTTTCACCTGGACGATACGATACCGATTTTTGCAAATTGTTTCCAAAATGCTTTTTGCAGGAATTTTCTTTTCTTTTAATGTTGTCTGAAAATATGTACACTAGACTCTGGTCCTGGCTTATTTTGATTTTATGGTGTCTTGTAAGCCCACATAGATGGACATAACTGTTAACATGATACAACAACAAAATTTCATTCATTCATTCTTGCAACTGAGCGAAAAAGGACCGTCTGAGGTAATAATAAGATCACCAACTTACACTGTTTGTGGCACTGCTCACTGACACACTGTTATGTCACTATTGACGTGAGGTGAGGAGACAGATGAATAATCACTCTGACAATACTGCTGTCAATCAAAATGATACAGGCCCAGTGCTAAGAATCAGTCCTCAATACCCAACTCTAAAAGTAACCTGTTAACCTGAGCAGAGAGGATTAACCTCGTAATCTCAAACACCCTTAGGCTAAATCAGGGACTGTGGACTGCTTATGGCCACAGAAGTAAATCTGGGCCTTCCTCTAGACTGTGTGAGGAGTTTTCCTGTGCTATACTGTACTGCAAGACTGCTTAATCTGCGCTGCAAAGGTGTCAGAGAAAGTCCTTTGATCTGTCTGTGACTTCGTACTTAGAGATTGATGTTACCCGTGGTACAGACAGCTTTTAGTTTCTTTGCATCATACACAAAATACATGCAATAATAGACAATTACCTTGTCATGACATGCAGTGATGAGGTAAGTCCAGGTGATTGTGCTGTAATAGTCTTTATCTTTGATGCAGGACTGTAGTTAAAGAGACAGAAGCAAGAGCAGGGGATTTAGGCTTTGAAATACATTAGTCTCCCAAGTGAAAATGTACAAATATTATTTGTACATTTAGTGTTTATCTCATAAAAAGAGCTCTCTTACATTGCTGTTATTACTTGCTACTCTGCTCCTGTCATGTCTGAGCAAAATATCCTGAAAATGACCGAAACATCCACAAGAGGACATGATTAGTCTCTAAGAAAGACAAGAGAAAACACACTGGTGTTTTAAATGTTGATCCATTTTGAGAGAATTCCTACTATATCCATTAATACTGCCTGAAAACATTATGACGCAGTACAAATGAGCATGACGTCTGACTTCTGCATGTGCTCGGCTGATGCCCTTGTGCTACGCTGCAGCAGTGAAAGAGTTAAGGATGGAGTGATGAGCACTGCAGGGTGGTGGATGAGATATGATCTACTCTAGCCACAACAAGAGCAGAGCATGACTTAGATGTTTCTCTGAGGGAACTTGTGCACAGTTTGTATACACTTCAGAGACGGCAGAGCCCAAGGAGGTGAGTGTGCTTATTTGACATATAGCAGTGATGATGACCACCGATATTTGTCAAGGGGAGGCAAACATCACCTAATGTATCTTGTTTTAAAATCTCCTTTCAAAAAAAATCTGTCTTACTATGATGCATGTGAGACTTTGTAACTGTAACTGATCTATGTGTATCCAAATCAAACAACTACACAGCTACACATCTAGACGAACTAGAGATGTATCTGAGGAATATTAGAGAATTGCTGTGAAGGAGGCTGCTTCGCATTCATGGATGAGTGCACTTCCTTCATTTTCATCTTCACTCTCCTTCAGGCCCTGGCCACTTTGAAAGATGAGAAGAGGAGACACGCCTCTTTTAAAGCAGCAGTCCAGTCCTTGCTTGGGAAAGAGTGAGTTTCTTTACTTATCCCCTCTCTCTGTCATCGCTATCTTTGTTTTGTGCAAATGACTTTCTCTGGTGCTGTTGACCTCTCTCTCTGATATGACATTGACAAAGAGCCAACCTGGGGGCTCGGCCATTAACTGCAGTGACGTGTCTGAGAAAAGCCAAAAAAAGACAAGATAAAGTCAGCAGAGTATAGAGAGCTCGGTCTGAGATAGGCTATGTGAGTGGTTGGGTAATGGCCTCCTGTGGGATTCACAGAGTGGATGGGAAATGATGAATGATGATCCTTACTGTCCAAAGGAACTGTGGGGATGATATATGGTCAACTACACATTTCCAGTACATTTCAGAGTCACAAACACCAGGGCACACACACCCATATTAGTCCAGAGTGCACTCCATTAAGTTACTCCCCACATTAGTATCAAAGCATACTTTCAGCAGACCCACACCATAACTCTATTTCTCAGCCATCTGATATGATGTTTCCTAAACCAGACACTTTGATCAATATGAGATAGGCTCCTGTGAATGCTGAATATAATATTTTATCTCCTGTGTTATTAAGGTGCTGAGTTCTCGATATACACAAAGGGCACTTTAATCCAGTGGGGATTGATTTATCGCCCTGCAATGGTGGGAATCAGCAGGCACTTTGACGTTAACAATAAATGTGCTGTGTCTCTCTGGGGAGTTCAAGCATGCAGAGATGCAGCAAGTGCAGTATCTGTTGACTCTTTGCCATATTGTTGTTATTTTTCAAGCAACGTGACCATCTGTTCATTTCAGGCACATATGAAAAACACCTGGCTGTTGAGCAGAAGTGCTCTGCAAATGCTTTTGATTTGATAATTAAAAAATGCAAGTAAGTCTGAGCGAATGTTGCACTATAAAATTTGCCACAGCTTGTGAATTTTGCCATCTATCTTTGACAGTTTATCCACATCCACATCCGGATGATATTAGGCTAATTATTATCACTATTATTAGGCTGGTTAAAGAGCACTAGAACCATACAGTATAAAGGTTTATTCATCACATTGACTGCTAGAGGAGAGTTCTCGCCTCTGACATTAAGGATAAGTCTGGTTATAAATATCTGGGCAGTGATGGCAAGTACATACATAGATAAAATGCATTATGCAGCTCTGCATCATATACGGATAACAGATGGGAGATGGGGTCAGTTGTCTTCGTTATCACAGAGATTTGAGTGGTAATCTGACAGTATATGGTAGCATAATGTCTTCTGGGGACATTTCTTTGTTTTTAGAAGTGACTTTGGCCTGGACACCACAGTAGCATTATGTATTTTTAGATGTACAATACCAAGGCCAGCGCCAAGATAAAAACAGTGCTAATAAGCAAGGGAGAAAACTAACAAATGGGCAAACACTTGGATTGTTCTCAGACTGCCTGTCTGTGGGTACTTCAGAAAATTATCACAGCAGCTTGTGACGCTGACTAAAAAGGACAACTGCAAAGACAACCTGGTTGTGATGCCTCTTTGCCACAAAAGTAGTGAGGAGTCTCTCTTTCTTCCTCCCTCCCTGTGTGTCTAAGAGACAGTAAGAGAGATAAGTAGAACAGTAGGCAGCAGGCTCCATCTACTCTGAGTGAGGCCTTCTCTTTGTTGACAGCCAGTTTTGACATAGTCTCAGGATTAGTTGCTCCGTCAACATGAGGCCACTGGCCCCTTAAAATAGAGAGAGATGTGCACTCAGGAAAACAAAACTGTAATTGTGTGCCACTGTGGACTCATAGATTGACTGGGTCTGACCCAGATAGATGCAGAAAGAATCTATTAGGGTACCACTGAATCTGTCGAGTGCTTCACTGTGTCCAACTTGAGATGACAACACCCCCAGATATGGCTATGGGCGACACTGAAGGTAAGCGCAGAACTGATTAAAGGCGTTTAAGAGTAATATAGGATAATCGGCTAAAAAAACTATGAAATCAAGTCACAATATAGGCTCTTCTCATCACTGCACATCTGCAATTATTCAAGGCAAATCGTAAACAGAAAGGAGTCTCTGAGGTTGAGCTGGTCTTAAATTAGACAGCATGTGTGAGAGAGAGTCCCTGCTACTGTAGGTGTTGAGTACCTCGGACTCTACTGACTTATGTTTTTATGAAAGAGCTTTTTAAGAAATCATTGAGTAATTTTAACTTGATGCAAATTAATATATTTAATAAATGAAAATTACAGAAAAACAAGACATCATCTTTAGGGATGCACCATAATATCGGCCAATATTGGCTTCAAAATTAATTATCAGAATCGGCCAACATGCTTTTCTTATTTTGCATAATGAATGAATATTACATACATTTAAAAGTATTGAATTCTGTGTGTCCATCTGCTGATGGGCCACCACAATAAGAGTATGCATGCATAATATGATGTTTCTTCCACTACAGAAGAGACTTCATGATCAACAAAATAGGTGGGGATCTATCGATATTGGTATCTGTTATCGGCCAAATAAGTTGTTATATATCAGCATATCTGATATCAGCAAATAACCCAATATCGTGAATCCCTAATCATCTTGCAGATACACCAGCTGCACTACAGCCACCCACGTCTGAAAACAAATGTGGGCCAGGTGTGTTAAGTGGCCAAATGGCCCTGTCAATATACTCAAAACTGCCTTTGTGGTAGTCCCCGCTACAAAAGGTGTCACCTGGACTACATGCTGGTGAAGATCTGAGTCATCCAGGTCATGGTAATTCTAAATTCTATAACGTAGGCAAATGGATTTCCTTCAGCTACAGAAAGTCCAGCTGCCTATGTTACAGCATTTAGAATCACTTGGACCACATTTTGCAACAGCAGGATCGTCATCTCCACACTGCTGCAGAGGAGAGACTTCCACCCCCGCACCATAGACAGAGTGAACTTCAGCCTCTCCAGGGACTGCGCACTCAAAACCAACGTCTTCTTGGCTCAACATCCAACTCTAGACCTGGACTGCCTTTATGACAACGTCCATTTGCACAAAGAAGCAGTCCCCATCTTTGCCAAGACCCTGAAAGACGTTGCCCTCAGCAGGAACCCTACAGATACCCCAAGGAACAACCGCACAGCGCAGATCCCACGCAGACCATCAAGATCTCTTCAACCCTCCAGACCACCCAGACCCCCACGATACACTCACCCCAGAGCATCAGAGAGAATGGCCGGCCCACGACACCCGCCGCATCACCACCATCACAACGAGCAGCCTACACCACAGCTGATCCAACACAGACCTCCAATACCCAGCCGGAGAACCACCCTGCCTGGAGGTCCCTACCCCCTCCTCCCAACAGCAGAGACGAGACTACAAGAGCAGCAGAACATCGGACGGAGCTACGCTGCAGCTGTGAGAGGAGCATCGGCCTCCCCCTCCTCTGGTGACATCAGGGACATACAACACATGTTAAACTTGCTATGCTCTCGCCTCATAGGGACGTGGTAGAAGAGCCCAGAGCTTAATGAGCAAATAATAGTTAAACATGATGTTTAGATTTTTAAATTGATTGTTAGAAGAGCAGAGAGCTTAATGATCAAATAATAGTTAACTGTTAAACATGATGTTTAGATTTTTTTTTTTTTTTTTAAGTGGTTTGTTAGAAAACAACAATTCCTAACAATATTTCAAACCACATATTATCAGTTCACTTATATATTATTTCGCTCCTTTTATTTATCTACACATGATTTTTCTTTTCTTTCAGTGTTCATCTTATGCTTTTTTTAACAGATCACAATTACAGATGAAGTCACTCACAATAACATGTTGGAACATTCAAGGTCTCAGAACTTCTGCTTTTGGTCTAAAAAGCAGAAACTCTGACTTTATTAGAGAGTTAAAAGACTCTGACATCATTGTCTTACAGGAGACATGGTGCAGAGAAGACGTTTCCACTGGTCGTCCTCAAAAATACAATGAGATTATTATCCCATCAACAAAAAATCCCACAATCACACAGGGAAGAGACTCAGGAGGCATGATTATATGGTATAAATCAGAACTCATTCACTCATTAGAAATAATTAAAAAAGTAGAATCATATATTTGGCTGAAAATTAACAAAAAGATGCTTTGTGTTGAGCAACATGTCTACATGTGTGCAGTCTACATCCCACCATCAGAGTCCCCATACTATAACCCTGATGTTTTTTCTATCCTTGAGGAAGACATTAACCATTATAAAAGCATGGGAAATATTCTGATCTGTGGAGACTTGAATGCTCGAACAGGGGAAAGAGCAGACACTCTG
Source organism: Epinephelus fuscoguttatus (assembly GCF_011397635.1). Lineage (NCBI taxonomy): Eukaryota > Metazoa > Chordata > Actinopteri > Perciformes > Serranidae > Epinephelus > Epinephelus fuscoguttatus. The sequence goes on along the minus strand of NC_064753.1, from coordinate 28,481,995 downwards.
AACACCCAGGGAGACAAACATTTACCTGGAGGATATACTCCCCCTCCTGAATGCCCAACCAGAAAGAGCTTTGATAAAGTCACAAATACAAGTGGCATCCAGCTTCTGCAGCTCTGTCGTGCACTGGGTCTGTACATAGTCAACGGCCGGCTGCGAGGACTCTCTGGGTCGCTACACTTATAGTTCAGCTCTGGGCAGTAGCACAGTAGACTACTTCATCACAGATCTACACCCAGTGTCTCTCAGAGCCTACACAGTCAGCCCCCTCACCCCTCTCAGACCACAGCAAGATCACAATCTATCTGAAAAGGGCACCATCCAACAACACAGTCCCCGACCATGTCAGCTTTATAACTGCACACACTCATTCAGATGGAAACCAGACAGTGTAGGGAAGTACCAGGAGGCGCTGGAAAATCAGCAAATACAGAGTTTAATTCATTTATTTCTGTCTGAAATGTTTCCTCATAATAACATTGGTGTAAACTTTGCTGTGAACAAAATCAATTCAATTTTTCATCATTTGGCTTTATTATCTAATTTGAAAATCTCGAACAAAAACATAAACAAATAAACAACAACAAATGGTTTGACATCGAATGCAAAAACTTGAGAAAAACTTTAAGAAGATTATCCAATCAAAACACAGAGATCCAGATAACCAGAACATACGCCTTCAGTATGATGATGTTCTGAAACAATACAAATATACCCTAAAAACAAAGAAAGAACAGCACACCAAGAACCAGCTCTGTGAAATCGAGGAATCCTTAGAGTCCAACCAGTTCTGGGAGAAATGGAACACCATAAACAAAAACCAGAAAGATGAACTGGCACTTCAAGATGGCAATACCTGGACTAATCACTTCAGAGATCTGTATAGTAATATCACAAAAAAAATAGATCAAAACAATAACTACAATAAATGGAAAACCCTGGAATCTGCGCTAAAGAAAAACCAAAACCCCGTAGATTACCCAATAACAGAAAAATAACTCACATAAACATTCCAATCCGTAAAAACAAAAATGAGCTGTGGAGTCGATGGAATATTAAACGAAATGATCAAATACTCAAACAATAAAATTAAATCGGCGATTCTCAAACTATTCAACATAATTATATCAGTTGGCACTTTTCCAGACATCTGGAACAAAGGTTTAATAACTCCAATTCATAAATCTGGGATAAATATGACCCAAATAACTACCAGGATCTGTGTCACTAGTAACCTGGGAAAAATATTTTGTAACATCATTAATAAACGAATAGTAAATTTTCTTTCTGAACATAATGTTTTACATAAATGCCAAATTGGATTTTGCCAAATTCCCGCACAACTGACCACATATTTACTCTCCACACCTTAATTGACCAAGAATTAAATGTAAAGAAAAGAAAGGTCTACGCCTGTTTTGTTGACTTCAGAAAGGCCTTTGACTCCATCTGGCACGAGGGTCTTTTCTACAGGCTCCTTGAAAGTGGAATTGGGGGGAAAACATACGATTTCATCAAAGATATGTATACACAAAGCAGATCTGCCATAAAAATTTGAGACAAACAAACAGCCTTCTTCTCCCAGGGCCGGGGTCAGACAAGGATGCAACCTCAGTCCCATCCTCTTTAATTTATATATCAATGAATTAGCAAACCAATTAGATCGGTCCACAGCACCTGGCCTCATCCTGAAAGACACAGAGGTCAAAAGTCTCCTATATGCAGGCGACTTAGTGCTGCTCTCACCCACTAAAGAGGGTTTGCAACAGCACCTGAACATCCTGCAGGACTTCTGTCAGACCTGGGCCCTGACTGTAAATACCACAAAAACAAAGATAATGATCTTTCAAAAGCAATGCACAAATCTAATGAACACACACAATTTCTATTTGGACAACACTAAATTACAACAGACAAAAAACTACACATACCTCGGCCTAAACATCACATACACAGGAAACACCAACATGGCTGTGAAGGATCTGAGAGACAAAGCCAGAAGAGCTTTCTGCGCCATAAAAAGAAATATAAAAACAAACATTCCAATTCGAATCTGGCTAAAAATATTCCAATTTGTAATTGAACCAATTCTCCTGTATGGAAGTGAAATCTGGGGTCCTAAATTAAATCAAAATTTCGACAAATGGGACAAAACAGTCATAGAAAGTTTCCACACTGAGTTCTGTAAGAACATCCTACAGGTCCAGAGAAAGACCCCAAACAACGCCTGCAGAGCAGAACTCAATACCCCTTATTTTAAAAATACAAAGAGATCAATTAAATTTTACAACCACCTGAAGTCAAGTCACCCACAGACATACCATCACAAAGCCCTCAGCTGCCCAGAGAAGAGTCCCCTCGGCCTGCTGGTCCTGAGGCTCTCTGCAGACCAAAACACCAACCCAATCAGACCCAACCAAATGATAAACCATCAGAAAGAAAAATACATTACATATTGGAAAGAAACAACCAAAACACAGAGTAAATTACAATGTTATCTGGCCCTAAAAGAGAGAATACACGTTAGCAAATTATCTGAGCACAATCCAAAGTGCTTCAGTGAGGAAAGTGTTGGCTATGTACAGACTCAGTGGACACAGTCTTGCCATAGAAACAGGTCGCCACAGACAGAACTGGCTGCCAGAGGAGGACAGACTCTGCTCCCAGTGTGACAGAGGACAGGTAGAGACAGAGCTCCACTTCCTCACCTCATGTCCAAAATCTCCAACGTTACGAAACAAATCTCTCACACATATAACACAAACCCCCACCGAATTTGAATTTAAAACAGACACAGAGAAACTCCCTTATTTACTGGGAGAAATCCCCAAATGTTTAACGACTGCAGCAAAATTCATCTGCTGCTGTAACGAGCTGAGAACGACCAGTGGACACTGAGATACACAACTAATACACACACACACACACACACACACACACACACACACACACACACACACACACATGAACACACACACACACACACACACACACACACACACACACACACACATAAACACAACAATGTAACACTTCAACCCCCTCAGACACACATACATGTATATAGTTTAATGTTAAATTTTATATATCACTTGTTATTATTTATTATTACTATTATTTACTACTACTTTTACTACTAATACTATTACTATTATTGTTGTTATACTATTTTTACACTTATTTTATTTTATGTTATTAATTCTCTAAGTGCTTTGACAATATTGTTATTATAACTTTCATGTCAATAAAGCAAATTTGAATTGAATTGAATAGTGACACACACACAGTCTCGCAAGGTGGACACAATACCAGCCATTGTGACACTGTCGTGGCTGGTAAAAATTCTATCTTCAAATATATATATTTTTTATTTAATTGATGTAAAGCACTTGTACCATAGTAACAGACTTCCCAGGAGTGAACAGCTGGTAAAAACAATGCAGACCAGTGGTTCTCAAATCGTGTGCCACAGCACACTGGTGTGCCATGGGATTTGTGATAACCACACATTATTATTGCAATATCTTACTGGGCTGAGACTAAAAGATATAAATGAATTTTTAATTGACCGTACCAGTATGTTGCCTACACCCATTTCCTAAGAAAGAGGCAAACTCTACCTAAAAAAATTTATTTAATTTAAAAACCTTAAAAGGGAACCTATTTGTTGCCGTTAGCATGTAGGAAAATTAAGTGTGACACATCACATTATCTTACATTATTTCCCATTTAAACAAATGTGTTATTGGTGAATTGATGTTATTTTGAAAAGTTTACAATGAATTTTTGAATCATTTTGTTGATAAAAAAAATTCCGTAAGTAATAGCTGGTTGTCAATTGTTATTGTGTATTCGTAAATAAAAACAAACATTTATGTTGTGATAAGAGTGATGACACAGAGGCTTTGTGCACAGATATAAATACAGGTGTGCCTTGACATTTTGGCTTGTTGCCAGGTAACTTAAGTTTTCACAAAATGTTACAGAAGATTTGCCTCAGTGTTTTGCTTCATAACAATAAACATAGTAAAGGGAAAATAAGAATAAAAACAAGTGCTGTATAAAATGTAAACTACAGTTGACTAAGACAATTTTCTTTCGCCTAAACACCTGAACGGAAGCCAGAAGCCATTTTGACCCCGGTTGTCATGGTAACGGCCAAGCACTGTAGAAGGAAAACTTTCTTCCTCTTGCTAAAAACAGTCTATGCGCAAAAATAACAGTCTTACATACCTAACATAAGCTAAGCAATACAAACAATTGTTAAAGCTATTGAAATAAACTTACCAGCGGCAGCACCTCGGCATGTAATGTTAACTTAAAAGGTAAGACGTGTACAATGGGAAGTGCGTGCTATTAAGATGAGGCTAAAGGTTAGTAGCTAGCAATAATATAATTAGCATTTTAGCGTAATTTGTACCTCGCTGTAGTTACGTTAAGGTTAGTTATAGGTTTAAAACTAGAAATAAAACCTAAGTTAACTGTCCGAATACTAAACCGTTGCGGTAACTTAACCGTTACCGTAGCTAACTAGCCTAACGGTAGACTAACGTTACAGCTAACGTCAGCCGCGCACTGATTTTAAGGACGTGTGATTAGGTTAATTTTATATCATAAATTGTAAGTTCATAATTCATCCGCAAAAGCTTTATTTGTTTCCATCAGATATCTTTCGAATTGGTGGAGAAACAGAATGAGTTATTTAATTTCATAGGTTTTTGTTTGTTTATTTGTTTTTTCTGTTTGTTTTGCTTTTCTAGGAATTTTTGGGTGATTATAGCTAATTCTAGTTCCTGTCCAGCTGTCCGATGGGATGAGGGGTGTGTGTGTGTGTGTGTGTGTGTGTGTGTGTGTGTGTGTGTGTGTGTGTGTGCGTGCACCAGACTGTAAGAGAAAGCAATGCAAATATTTGTATCACAGTTTTTTCAGGGTTTATGGGAGGACAATTAATAATTGATAAGGCCATCATCTCCAGATCAATACAGTTTTATGAGCCTACCCATTTTCACAGTGTGCATGTGGTGCCATAAAGCTCCACGGCCTCCGTGATGCACACAGCTGTTGTCGGGATAGTGTTGTGTGTCCGGAATGATAAGCTTCCTGGAAGCACCCTGGCAGAGCGGAAAATTGGCTTCTAATATGACACTATGCAACATGGCTTTTCTCTGGTGTTGCCTCAGCGCTCCAATGACCATAACTGTATCCTCTATCACTAAGGATATCAGTAAGACACTGTCAGTTCACCCAGGTTATCTTCTTTCAGAAATAGACAGTTCTCTGTTTGACATAGCTGCTTGTACTGTATGGGTCTGTGAGCATGACTGTAAACAGATGGAGCGTATCCAAGATTTCATTCTGTAGTAAAAATAAATCTTGTTCCAGTGATGCTGTTGATAAGGACTAAAACAGAATTATTATTTTTATTCAGGTGTGGAAGTGACTGCTCATACATAGTAACATGTCAAGAATAGTTCAGGAGGACTTGCATTGCTACAAAGGTTATGAACCTGGGGACTTTAGTGGAACTATCTGACACGAGTTATTTTCAAAATGTCATTGTACCGCCGCACAATCAAAAGGACTAGCTAGTGTTACCATTACAGTATCCCATTGCAGTCATTTGTTGATAACTGCTATAGCACCTGTCAAAATTGTAGTGACTTGTTGCTTTACATAGACAAGAAGAAAAGGGCAAAGGATGGAAAAGTACAACAAATAAAGGCAGCAGATAGGAACACAGGATAACATTATAAGTAAACTATAGACAACAACATCAAAGCTAGATAATGTTAAAGATGATAAATGTTAATAGTGTCTGTGGAAGCATATATAAACTGGCTAAAATAGGCGTTAAAACCTCAAAATCTTGAACGCTGGTTAATTTGTGGCACTGCAATAGGGGATTTTTTTTATGGTTTTCATTTCTAGTTTTGAGAAAAACAACTTGACAGAGTGAAGTGCTTAAAACTAATCCTGCAAGACATGAACAGTTCACACAGAGCTCTTCAGGTGGTGATGCTGTGCAGCAGTTATCTCTTGTCTGTCCCGCACCCAAACCCTGACACAGGTAGATTTACTTGTTTACACAACAGCACAAGTGGGTCAGAGCAAGTAAAGACTTCATAAAGAGGGCAGGTCCTCTTTGTTTCCTCTGATGACATGTCACTGTCACCAGTCACTCCACTGTAGCTTCTACCTTCTTGCAGACATGCCGCGTCAATTCCCGAAGGTAACTCTGAGCGAAGCGGAGGAGGAAACACAGCTGCTAGCAGAGAAAGTATATGCTTCAGCACTAAAAGAAGAAGACAACAAAGATGCCTTATCAATGTTCACCATGCCTGTGGACTGCCCAATTGGCCTCCAGCAAGCCAAGGAACATGAGCTGCTTAAGGAGCTGGCAGAGCAGCAGTCAGAGGAGAGCACCAAGAGGTAGGCCCTGCTGTTGCTCTGGCACCAAGTCACTGATGTTGTCATCAGTCAGATCAGTGTTACAAATAAAAGCCTTTTAGCAGATGAATTGTATCATGACTTTTGGGAAAGTTACGTTAACTTAGATAAACGATAATGCTAATTTTGCAGGAGGAAAAGCTTGAAGATGATTCGTTCCCAGTCCATGTCTCTGCAGATCCCAGTGAATGTAGATTGGACACGGTCATTGGCAGCCACGCCATACCTGTCCCCCAGCTCCACCTGCTCATCAGTGCCAGAAACCTGCCCTGATTACCAGAGGGTCACTATTAGTGGTGATTACTGTGCTGGAGTAAGTACTATAAACATAAATGTGTGCATCATAGTTAGAGATACTACACCCATTGTTAAAAGTCATACATGTGAAGGCCCAGACACACCAAACTGACTCTTAGAACTGCTGGCAACAAGGGTGACTTGCGTTGCCTCACGTCACCTGTGTATCGGCCAAAAAGTTGCACTTGAACACACCATAAAGACTATAATCAAGGCCAACCAGCATGTACTTCTACACCTTGGGAGAGAAAATAACTCTCCATAGCAGCTGGTGGCGGCAGTTTGTATTCATCATTAAGAAAGGGAAATCGACAGACACACAGGACAAATTCAAGATGCTAGTTTGCCAGTTTACATATTAAAAACACAATAACAATTTTTTTTTTTACCTAATATAACAAGTTCGGGCAGCAAGGTGGTACAGTGGATCGCACTGTCGCCTTATAGCAAGGGGTGAGGGATCGAACCCCGGGATGGGAGAGCCCCTCTGTGCAGTTTGCATGTTCTGCCTGTGTCAGTGTTGGTTTTCTCCACGTACTCCAGCTTCCTCCCACAGTTCAAAGACATGCAGGCTAGGTTAACTGGTGACTCTAAATTGCCTGTAGGTGTAAATGTGAGTGTAAATGGTTGTCTGTCTCTATGTGTCAGTCCTGTGATAGTCTGGCAACCTGTCCAGGGTGTACCCTGCCCCTCACTCAGTGTCAGTCGGGATAAGCTCCGGGGGGACTAGTGGCATTGGTTTGGGACACACCACCAAAACTAGGGCAACAGGTGCTCATTAACAGCTGACTGTTGGCTTGGTGTGTCAGGGCCCTTATTCCTGTGGTCTTAGACTGTCCAAAAATAAAAGTAAACATGAGCAACTCTCTCCCAAATCCAAAAACTAGAGCACTAAAACTCGAATTTATGATGATATATAAAGTAGTCTGGAGCTGCTCCATAGACAATGAATTGGGAAAGATCTTACAGATGACACTGAGAGCACCCAGGGGAATGTTCTGAGTATATGGGTACATTTTCTATTTCAGAACTGAGAACACTACACTAAAATAAAACTCATTTGGGTATAAAAAAGGAAACAAACATCCTGTGGATCCACAAAAGCAGGCTCCCATTCATTGTCCCAGGAGCAGCTCCAGACTTTATACTTGATGACCTCACAAGTTTGAGACTCACTTCTCTAGTCTCTGGCTTTGAAGGAGAGTAGCAAATGTTCACAAACATTGATTGAAGTTTCCTAGACCATGGATATAACATATTGGTATTCTTAATTCAGGTGGTGTTTCCCTTTAATGCTTTTGCTTCTTTACATGGTGTATATTTACTGTCTTCATGTTCACAAAATGCTTAAAGATATTACATATATTTTTATACAATTACTGTACCAAAACGTCTTAAATAAGACAATACTTCAGACTAATTATGTGGCATGTCCGTCCTCCATTCAGATCACAGTGGAGGACTATGAACAGGCAGCCAAAAGTCTGTTTAAGGCTCTGCTTATTCGTGAGAAATACTCAAAGCTAGCCTATCATAGATTCTGCAGAACCACAGCCCAGTTCCTCCGCAGCGCTGAGAACACGAGATGGAGCGAAGAAGAGGAGGTTCTACCAGGTGAGAAGTGTATTCGCATCATGGTAATTGATACACACTCATGTTTCATTCTGGTTTATACTGAGCAATGTTGTCGCTTCCAGATATGTGCCCGTGTCCAGCAGAGGGAGAGGATCCCTACAGCATGGAGAACATTCCTGAGAATCTAAACTATGAACTGAAGATGAAGGACGGGATAGTGAATGTGTATGACAATGCCGAGGCTCTGAGAGAAAACCAGCCCCACGACCTCCCTTACCCAGACTTAGAGACCTTTGCCATAGACCTCAGTCACGTGCTCGCCATGATTGCAGATGGACCCACGTAAGTTGCCAAAACAAAAAGATACTACAGCTATGCTTGTTGTATAGACAGCCCTGGTTGTAAAACTGGTTGTTGCCACCTATGGATGCAGTATTTACTTTTCACTCGCTAAAGTGACTCTAATTTACAGGAAGACCTACTGCCACAGACGACTGAATTTCTTGAGTTCGAAGTTCTACCTCCATGAAATGCTCAACGAGATGGCAGAGCTAAAGGAACTGAAAAGTGTGCCTCACAGGGATTTCTACAATGTTAGGAAGGTTAGATTTCTATCTACAGGGTGTATAATCTGACATTGTGTCTGGTACATTGTCTCTGCAAAAACACCTGAACATGTGATCCAGTACATGCCATCTCTTCTTTCCTAAGTTTAACTATTTATTTTTAAACATAGAATTTTCCAGTAGATGAACACATTGTTTCTGTCTCTCAGGTGGACACACATATTCATGCAGCTGCCTGCATGTCTCAGAAACACCTGCTGACCTTCATCCAGGAAACATATAAGACTGGTGCTGACCGTGTGGTGTTGGAAAAGGCTGGACAAATGATGACTCTCAAACAGGTTTTCCACAGCCTCAATAAGGACCCTTATGACCTTACTGTGGACTCTCTGGATGTACATGCAGTAAGAAAAGCATGTTTTACCATTATGTTTTCATAAAGTGTAGTTTAAGAGATGTGGAAATGGGGAGCAAAATTAATACTTTTCTCAGTTTGTCAAAATGTGACTATAAACAAAGGTGACAGTATTGTAAGCCTAGTACTATTAGTACAAGCTCCGTCCTCTACTGGACTCTATGGGCAACACTCTCCTCCAACCACGAGCATGCATGCCCACTGAAATTTGCTGAAACAAAAACAATCAGAGCGTGTCTACCCGAACACATGCAGAGCCCACTTTGTGTAAGAAGGCATATCACACTGTCAGCTATCCTACACTCTCACCACTGACCAGTGTTGGAGCACCAGGGCTCCTGGGTAGATGGCTCCGCCTGTGCAAATAGAACTACAGTTACAGTGTACCTTCGTTTTATTTCACACAGGCTTCGCCCTCTACTAGACTCTGGGTACAGTGGGTGGAACCCGATTAATGAACGCCCTGTTGTGACATAACATCAATCCAGTCACACTGACCCTGACCAGCTAAAGGTTGATTGGCCAGTTACTTTTAAGCAAATTTCAGGAGAGTATTATCCATAAAACCCAGTAGAGGACAGATTAGGCAGAACAGTTTGTTATGTTCTTGTCAAGGCAAACAAAGATCGGGAACTTCATGTCAAAGTTCTGCTAATTACAACTCCTTCACTCTCTCTGCCTCTAATTTGTGTCACTTCATTTTATTTCTAGTGCAGATAAATACCATTATTACTTAGCGCGTTTCCATGACTGACCCTTCTGGATTCGCAATTATGCTTTGTAATTCATGAACTTCACAGGGGAGACACACCTTCCACCGGTTTGACAAGTTCAATTCGAAGTATAACCCAGTAGGAGCAAGTGAACTTCGAGAAATCTTCCTGAAAACAGACAACCTCATCAGTGGAGAGTATTTTGCTCGCATCATAAAGGTATCATATCATGTCACCATACACTTTAAGTCAGAACCTTTGCAGAGACAGTTAAGCACTCTCTACTTCTCACCTTTGATAGGAGGTGGCCCATGACCTGGAGGAGAGTAAGTACCAGCATGCAGAGCCGCGCCTTTCCATCTACGGACGCTCTCCAGAGGAATGGGACAGTCTGTCTAAGTGGTTTATTCACCACAAAGTACACTCTCCGAACATGAGGTGGATCATTCAAGTCCCCAGAATATAGTGAGTGCTTCAGACAAAATGTCAAACTTGTAAAAGAATTTCTTAAAATGTGAAATCTTGAAATACCCTAAAAATGTAAGACGATATATATTTTTGTGTCTGTTTCAGTGATATTTTCAAGGCAAAGAAGCTGGTGCCTAATTTTGCCAAGATGCTGGAGAATGTTTTCCTTCCTCTATTTGAGGCCACTGTTAACCCACAGAAGCACAAACATCTTCATGTTTTCCTCAAATATGTAAGATGTTGTATTTTTTAGGGTCCATCATAACAAACCCTACCAAGCCTGCCAGGATATAAGAGTGTTTAATAAATAGTTAGCATTAACGTGTTAAAAGAACAAGTCTCTAACCACCCCTATTTATATGCAGTATATAAACATTAATAAATGGTGTATTTTTGACAAATACTATACATTGCTTAACACACTAAAATGTCATATCTGCTCACAACAACATTATGGTTTGTTTAAACCATTTATTAAATCTTTCTATAATGCTTGAAGATGCTAAACAGGCTAAACTAAGGAGTTACCTTGTATAAATAAATTAAGAAGAATTATCCGTTAGTGGAAACAAATAACTATTGTTTATGAAATACTTGAAAAACAATTTGCCCTTAATACCTGCCTGACATCACACAACCATCCCGGTTGTAAATGGCTTTTGTGCAGGTGGCAGGCTTCGACAGCGTAGACGATGAGTCCAAACACAGTGATCACATGTTCTCCTTCAGGAGCCCAAAACCAGAACAGTGGACAACAGATGACAACCCTCCCTACAGCTACTATCTCTTCCACATGTATGCAAACATCATGGTCCTCAACAACCTCAGAAAGTAAGAGCTAATGTCTTCTTCCCTCTTCAAAACACACACTTCTTTATTAAAGGAGAGTGCTTTGCTGTAAGATTGACAGAGGAAAATGTTTTCCATTAAAATGCAGGACCTGTTTACTTGGCAGAGCTCTCAGGAAAGAAGTGATTAATTGATGATAGGAAAGTAAGAACCGTACATGTACTGAACTCATAGCTGATGAGAATAACTCGGACATATCACTGTGCAGTACAGCGTATATCTATAAACACTCTAAGTATGACGAATACAAAGATGAGCAGGTACTGTTTCATGATTTTTTCAGGTATTGATCATCCTTTTCTGTCCTTTATAGAGAGCGCGGACTGAGCACCTTCCAGTTCCGTCCCCACTGTGGAGAAGCTGGATCAATCACTCACTTGGTCTCTGCCTTTCTCACATCTGACAACATCTCACATGGACTCAACTTGAAGAAGGTACCTCAGATTTGTGGGCAGGGTATGGGGTGGGAATCAGCAGGGTCCCCACGATACAATATTAAATGTTTTAATAATAATGATAATGCACTTTATTTGTCTGTACCTTTCAAAGCACTCAAGGATGCCTTACAAGACACAGTTAAAAAATACAAGCAGCAATGTATCCATAGATCATATATACAATAAAAGTTTGAATAGCTTGAAAAGGTGTGTTTTCAGGCGGGATTTGAAGGTGGAAAGGGAGTCAATATAGCGAATGTCATGGGGAAGAGCCCTCCAGAGGTGGCGGGCAGAACAGCTGAAGGCTCTAGAACCCATGTTAGTCAAGCAGGCAGATGGTGATGTGAGTTGGATTGCAGAAGAGGATCTAAGAGTATGGGAGGGTGTGTAGATATGATGGAGTTCAGACAGGTACTAAGGGGCTTAATTATGAAGGGCCTTAAAGGTGAGAAGCAGAATCTTGAAACTGATGGGATATGTTTTGCGATATGCTGAGTATTGCGATAACATTTATTGCAATTCATTACGTTTTATCAACTGCAAATTGTGTCCCAGAAGGAAAACTTTGTCAACATCTGTTTTTATCTAATAATATTAAGTTTTCAGTCTGTTCATCTCACTATAATCATTTTCATTGCAGCAAAAATATATCTAGTGGACTAAAAAGCAATTGATTTTATTATTCTAGCAGGCCACCAAAGGTTTAATTTGTATTTGCAACATTAATAGCATATATATAATAAAAAAATCAAAACTTTGCATCCATGTATCAATACAATATCGCCGTGGAAAATATTGTGATATTATGCTGCATCAATCTTGCGTGCCCTACCTGTAGTATTCAGAAAAGATGCTGCTTGTAGGGTGTTTAATGATTAAAGAGTAATCCTGCCCAGAGCAGGGAAGGGATTACACGGTGCTGCTGTGTGGGCTCACCCCCAGCCAAAGGTTAATAATACTGATTGTACTGACTGTACTTTGTGCTTTTTGTCCCAAAAGACCAAAAATAGCAACCACAGTGTGAGTACACAGAAGAGTACTGATAACTTTAAACCAAAAGACAACATAATCACTACTAAAATTAACTTTTCTTCCTTCTGGTTTGAGGTCTATGTTGGTTTGAGACCAAGTTTTTCTCAACTTGTGTATCTGAAATTTCCTGCAGATTTCTCATTGTTAGCGCTGCAGTTCAGCACAGGACAGCTGAAAATGTGACAACTGTAGGTGAGACAGGAAACTGGGAGTTTTGAATTTCTGGTGTAGATGGACAGTATGTTCCAAAAACAGAAAGGCCAGAAAGTCCTGAAGAAAGACGACTTGCTGACAGTGACTCACTGTTATCAATTTACAGCACAAACTGCACAGTCACACAGTATTCTAGTCATTTTGTTCAAGACACTCACTTCCTTGTTGCTTCTTTAGGTTTTTATGTGTGTAACTTTCATTACAGTTGCAATAATCCAACTGCATTTAACTCATTTAAGTCTGGACTGTGTGGATAAAGGCCCATAAATTCTAATGTTAAGTCAAGTTGTTTTCGACATAGGAATCTGGGGAAAAATGTACTTGTGAGTGCCTGTCAGCACGTACATCACACACTAACACAGCTTCTTTTGATCTCTGTGTACTTCATGTTAGTGTGTACCTTGTGTCTGCCAGAGCAGTATTTATCTTTCTTTTTTTAAACTTTGTGTTCCTTTAGAGCCCTGTGCTGCAGTACCTGTACTACCTGGCCCAGATGCCCATTGCAATGTCCCCCCTCAGCAACAACAGCCTGTTCCTGGAATACTCCAAAAATCCTCTCAAAGAGTTCCTGCACAAAGGCCTGTGTGTGTCCCTGTCCACAGATGATCCCATGCAGTTCCACTACACCAAGGTAAACAGACACAAACACACAGGAGATAATGGGTTTCTAGGCTAACGTTTAGTACGCCTGATTCTTTGTGTACAGTATTGTAAACATACTATTGCAGTGTGCTGTAGGTGGATTCAGTTCTGCAGTGTAAATAAACTGTATCCACTGTTTGTGTGTCATGATTTAAGGAACCACTGATGGAAGAGTATGCTATCGCTGCTCAGCTGTGGAAGCTCAGTACCTGTGATGTGTGTGAAATAGCCAGAAACAGTGTGCTGCAAAGTGGACTCTCTCACCAGGTGACACTTTCACTCCTCCTTTTTTCTTTTTTTTTTGTCCTGCCAAACCTCCAACACATTTAATCAGCATCAATCCATCATCCCTTTGTTGTTTTTTTACAGGAGAAGAAGCACTTCCTGGGAGAGAACTATCTGAAAGATGGACCTGAGGGGAACGATATCCGTCGGACTAACGTGGCCCAGATCCGCATGGCCTACAGACACGAGACACTGTGCAATGAACTCAGTTTCATAGTCGACGCAGTGAAGTCTGAAGCCATGAATTCCATCTATGAATGAGAGGGACCTCGCACTAGACAGAATCCAAGCATGCTGCGCTCTCAGTAATCACCATTTATCTTTATTTTGAAAAGTGCCAGTGAGTCACTGTGATGATTAAATGAAAAATACAATATCCTGTCAGCTGCAAAGCTGTGCTTAGCTGGTCACAAGCTGATAAGGAGTTTGGTAATGTGTTTGAATGACGATGGCACTTTGGTTCTCAAAGGTTTAGACAAAAGCTGTGGCCCAGACGTGTGTGAAGTAAACTCAGACGCTTGTCATTACACAAACCCACAGTGTATAAACAGTTGTACCTTACACTCCATTTTGTGATTGAGGTATGTCATAGAAACACTTAGAACATGTATACACTGTATAGGACCACTTATGGCTGAGTTACACAATGTTAGTTTACAGATAATGTCTGGTCATTTCCTCTGTCTCTCCCTTGAATAGCTGGTTTTAGAGAGGTTTCAGTAAGTTTTTGGAAAGATATCAACACAATAAAGTTTTGGGAGCTACCTAACTTCATAATGACATGCCTTATTAAAAATGTTTGACACTGTTGTAGAAATGTTGCATTCACATGTATGCAATCAGAAGCAGCAAGCAGTATGTGAAAGAAGAAAAGGTCTCCAGTCTTCCCAATGATTGTATAGCAAAGACTGCCATCTAGTGGTTAAACAGCACTATTTAATAGTAACTGAAAATACTAATACACATACAATACACATACAAACAAAAAAGCCTTTTAAAGGAAACAACAAGGGACACATCATCCTTAATATACAATATTACTCAGTAGTTTTCCATGTCCTTAAAAATGTCTCATCAGAAAATGTCTAACTTGCGTCGTCACCCACTTCTATCCTCTCCTCTTCCTCAGCATCTTTCTGTGCATCGTCGCCCACTTCTATCCTCTCCTCTTCCTCAGAACCTTTCTGGGGTTCTTTTGTTTTTGTCACACAAACCCACTCCTCTGTCTGGATGTAGTCTTGCTGCTGCTTGATGTCCGAGCTCCGACTCCTTCTCCTTTTCACAGAGAGAAAGACACAAATCATACAGTGCGTGCATTCATATATGTAATAACAACAGAAGAACATACATTTAATACGCACTATCGGGAATTTTTACAAGCAAGAAAGGTGCCTTGTCTTGTGAGTTTATCCACAGCTCTTCAGGGCTGATATACAGTAAAGCTCGTTAGAGTAGCACTAGTGTATATAGAGCCCATTCAGAACCAGTTCACTCATAACTGATACATTCACGTACTTCTTCAGATGGCATCATTTAACCACAACTAATATATGTCTAGTAGGGATGCACAATATCGTTTTTTAATCATCATGATGATATCAAGTTGCACTTTTAATATAGTAACACCATATTAAGTTACATTCTGTCTGCAGGCACTATTTTGTCTGACACATGCCATGCTGTCAGCTCTCTGGCTGCCATACTAGTCTGCATGGTTGAAGGAAGAAAGTGTGAGTGCAGACGAATGTGTGAATGCCAGCAAGGAACTGGTGCATGCCAAAAATAGCACATCAGCCATCTGCCAATATTTTTGGATGCAGGGGAGATGACATGGCACAAGCACAGGCATTGTGCAAGTCAAGAACTGGGTCCACTTTATTATCTGTTTATTTATCGCAAGTTATATTGTTATTGCATATTTTTCGTAATGTGTGCAGCCCTAGACGTTTGACCTTAGTATTATATACAGTATGTTCATGTTGAAAACCACTCACATTTTTATGTATACAAAGATGATTACTGCAATAAGGAGAAGGGCACAAGTAGAGGTGATGAGTATAGCCTTTCCTGGAATAATAAAACATGAAAAAGACATTAGTCATACAAAACAAACATCACATCCAAACTCTCTTTAACTTGTATGTTTTTACTTGTGACATGACAATAAGTTCTCTTGTGAACAAAATCCTCCTCATACCTCCAGTAGAGCTCTCTGCCCTGCTGACAATTGGAACCGGCACTGCCTCATTGTCCATGCCTCTAGGAATTGAGGTGGAAGAAAACAGAGGGGTGGAGGAAGATGTAGAGTGCGTGGTGCGGGTGGAGCTTGCTGCTTTAGAAGAATGAGTTTGCCCTGAGTAATCCCTGCCGTTCAAAGGGTTATCAGTCGTTGCATCCTTCAATTGTGCCGCTGCATCTGTGCATGTACACGGAGGCCACAGGGAAGTAGATAAGTGTTATATAAAGTGCAAGGCGTTTGATGAATGTATGTTTTTTTTTTTAAAAATGTGTCTGCCGCCCATTTGTAACTACTGATAGCGATTTCCTTGTATAGCTGACTTGACTTTGTGCTGGAAAATATTTAAAAGGCATTTCTGGCTGGGTTTCTAGCAGTAATGGTACAAATTTAGTTTAGATATTTATTCAAATCTTGTAAAATAAACATGATTGGGGAGGTTTAAACCCACGTTTATGCTCTACACAATTTAAGTCAAACACTAATTTCTCATACATTTTTGGAGAAAAGTTTTCCTGACACAAATTCAGTCCAACTGTAAGTGCTATAAATTGTTAGCACAGCCTTTGACAGGACTATTCACTCACATTAACCTGAGTTAAAACCTTAAAGAACAACAACAAAGTAGGGCTGTATTAAGAAAAGCATGCATGATATCTTCACTTAACTGCTGTCTTTTAAAGGGATAGTTCAGATTTTTTTGAAGTGCGGTTGTATGGGGTACTTATTCATAAACAGTATATTACAGTATATAGGCCAGGATGGCTTCCTCATCGGAACAAGCTGACTGACAACGTAACGTGGTGAAAATACTCTCAATATAGTGTACATTTACACTGATACTGATTTTTTTTAGGTGGGTTAAAGACATTTTGTTGCTGGCCCCCCATCCACAGCAGTATGTTGCTGAGCTTCAATGTCGCACTCCAGTCTGCTTCTTCAAACGGGGGGCGTGCCAACTAACATCTGCTGTATGTAATACACTAACTATGGATAAGCACGCCAAACAACCCCACTTCAAAAAATCAGAACTACCCCTTTAATGTGTAGTGTAAAGCTCTAGACAATAAATGCATATAAAGATGTCATACCTGATTCATTGAAGCAAAACACATCAAACTTTTTAGTAACCGGGGCTCGCCATGTCACCAAGCCTATCTGGTTTTTGCCACAGGTAGAAACGGCCTTTATGCGGGGAATGACTGCAAGATGTTCATCAGTCCATCCAAACCTTAGTAAAAACAAAGTATGACACAACATCAGTATCATCAACATCATTAAACTCCACTGAGATATAGGTGATCCCTTTTTTCTCTGGTCTTACCTGCATGTCTCTAAACCTTTACTAAGAGCTTCCTGCACTTGTGCTTTTGAGGCAATGTTGACTTTGAGGGACAAGCAGAGCGTGCGAGCATCAGAGGCATTGAAGACGTACTGAGGCTGGTTGAGGTAATTTAAGCCGCTCACCTGGAATACTCCAGCAATACTTTGGTTCTCCACTGGGAAAACTGAAAAACAGCAAATCAAACACTTTAAGGAAGATGAGGGGCCTACATTTATCCATAGACACTTTATAAAAAAGATAGAATTCAATAGACAAATAAATATCAAAAATGGTGGAATTACTTACCACTGATGCGGTTTGTGTCAGTCTTTTGATGAGAGATGACTGGACTAACTGACAGCGCCGATATAATGCAAAGCCAGATCATATTTATGACTGCTCAGAGCTGAGACGGACGAATGAAGAGGGATGGCAAGTGATGCACAGTTTATGTGCCTGTGTGCTGAATGAGGGTTAAATAGAGTTGATTCTCCTCACCGGGGTGTGTGGACTCTGTCATTGCCAGAAAGTAAAAGGAAAAGGAAGAGGGAAGTACGGCCCAAGGGTCAGATCAAAAGCCATCATATGTT
The DNA here is from genome assembly GCF_011397635.1 of Epinephelus fuscoguttatus. Lineage (NCBI taxonomy): Eukaryota > Metazoa > Chordata > Actinopteri > Perciformes > Serranidae > Epinephelus > Epinephelus fuscoguttatus. The sequence goes on along the minus strand of NC_064753.1, from coordinate 28,463,909 downwards.
CTCGGAGCAGGGCCCAGGAGACAGAGAGATAAAACTAATATGTCAACAGGAGAAAAAAGCTGCAGCAATTCTGAGGAAGGTAAAAGGCAATGAATTCATGTTCCAGGAATCATTAAATGAGGATTTAAACTAGACTTAAACAGGTGTTTTTAAGTGAGGAAGATGAGCAATACATCTGTTGGATTTAAGTGGAAATAAAGATTGTAATACCTGTGGTTTCAGTCTAAGCACTGTTACGGACAACTGACACTGGGCATGCCATCCAAATGATTTCCTCCCAGGGGGAATTACTCAGTCATGAACATGCTTATGATCTCTGGTATCCTCTGATGAGCCTCTGGCACACGACAACATCCCACTTCCACAAAAACATCTCCACACAAGCCCTGATGGCAGGAAATTACGCAGTGCTGACGAACACGCTGCGGTGTTTTTGTCAGATGTGAGGTGTCAGTGGGGGCATAATAAATGACCATCGGGAGCTACGGACGGATATTTAACTTCTCTTAAGGTGTTTGTGTGTCGATGGGGTCAGATTAAGACCTTGTAGAGTTAGATTACATTGCAGTAAATGGTTTCCTGAGTTAATCAAGCTGCTCCAGAGAGAATACGATGGAATTTTGATGTGCTGTAAAGTGAGAACAGACATGTTGGTGAGCAAGAAGAGTTGATCAGCACAGACCTTTTTTTACCGCAGTTTTAATGAGCGATACCAGGACCCTGAAACTGAAGCAGCTAAATGGAATTCAGCCATTATTAATTTTATTATTTACATCAGTGCTTTTCCTACTGTGACAAGTCAAGATGTCTTCTGTGAAAAAGGTCCCTTGATAACATAGTTATGAATACATTTTGCTTTCCTGCCAAGGGTTAGATGAGAAGATCGATACCACTCTCATGTCTGTAGCATAAATATGTTGCAACAGCCAGTAGCAGATTAGCTTAGCTTTGCATTACAACTTGAAACGGGGACATAGCTAGCCTGGCTCTGTCAAAAGGTAACAAAATCCACCAAACAGCACTTCTAAATATCACAAATTAGATGATATGCCTTGTTTGTGTAAGCTATCTAAACCACAGACTGTATATAAAGATGGACGACGACATTGTCGCCCCATAAAGGTCTCGATCGCTCCGTGATGACTGGCTGCAGTACAGGTCATAAACCCAGCCGCCTCCATGTTAGCAGATGAGGCATGGACCAAACTAAAAGATCAAAGTACATGTCAAGTAAGTTTTTCCCAAAGATGGTTTCTGTCATCTTAGGTAGTTCTCATCATGCTTTTGTGTGTTCATTTGTTCATCTATCTGATAAGCTGGGTTATAGCTAGTTATTTGGAACTCAATACCATGGAGATTTCTAGTGTGTGGACTCTGGCTCTAAATGATGTCACTAATGCAAGATGGCTGTGGCTATAACTGAGACATTTTGGCTTTCTGCAACTCCACATTTGTTGGGTTTCCATTTCTCCCATCAGGTGCCACTGCAGAAGAGGGAATAAGATGGCATAATTAAAAGAGCGCCAGTCTAACCCAAAACAAAGGAAAACAATATGAAGATGTATAATAAAGAAGAGCACACTGCTGGAAATAGAGAGTTTTGATCCACTAATATTGCAGCTGTGTGCTCCTGGATGAGTTCTGGTAACACCCCTGTCATCCAGAGATGACAGAGAGCTTGCAGTGGCCTATGCAATGACTTTACATCATGAAAGTACGCAGGCTGTTCTGGTGCACTGTTCGTACATTTTTCTACAAAAAGTAATTCATCCAAATTTGTTCATATCTTACGTAATCATGAACCAGTAATTTGTGCATCACCTATGTATTTTGGAAGGCTGCAATCATGTGACCAATGCGATGATGAGAGTAAGGGATGAAGCAGTACTGAACATGAATTTGTGAATCCTAGGATACCGAAGGGACAGCCCACCTGGTTCCGACTGGCTTACCCTGACATTCAATCAATCAATCAATCAAACTTTATTTATATAGCGCCTTTCATACCCTAACCCTACCAGTCCTCCTTTTGCCTAAACCTAACCAATCCAGCCAACAAAGGCAACGAGTACCAGCCAATCATAGGGAGAGTAGGGTGGGTCATTCCTTCACTTATCTAGGATTCACAAAATTGTGTCCTGAATGGTCCAGTAAGGAGGAAGGCTAGGATGGTGGATGGGTCTCAAAACAGAGGACTTTCGCCAGGAGACTGATGATGGAAACTGTCTGAACTTTAAGGGTTTTTTTTCCTAAACCTAAGCTCTGTAACTTTACATAAATTACATTCAGTAACTTTATATTAGGGCGGCACGGTGGTGTGGTGGTTAGCACTCTCGCCTCACAGCAAGAGGGTTGCCGGTTCGATCCCGGGTGTGGGAGCCCTTCTGTGCGGAGTTTGCATGTTCTCACCATGTCAGCGTGGATTCTCTCCGGGCACTCCGGCTTCCTCCCACAGTCCAAAGACATCCAGATTGGGGACTAGGTTAACTGATAACTCTAAATTGTCCGTAAGTGTGAATGGTTGTCTCTCTCTATGTGTCAGCCCTGTGATAGTCTGGCAACCTGTCCAGGGTGTACACTGCCTCTCGCCTGATGTCAGCTGGGATAGGCTCCAGCCCCCCCACGACCCTAAAGAGGATGAAGTGGTTAGAAGATGAATGAATGAACTTTATATTAAAAACATAACATCATTTGTGAGACGCTAATTTGTAGGATATCATACAAACCGTTGTGGAGCCAGTGACTGGTTTGTCTGTTCTGGGCTACTGTAGGAACATGGCCGAGCAACATGGCGATTTCCACAGATGAGTACCCATTTCCTATGCAGATATAAACAGCTCATTTTAAGGTAACATAAACACAACAATTCTCATTATACACTAAATAAAACATACTTATTACGATATTCCATTTCAGCCAATATAACCCCCTAAATCCTAGACACTGGATTCACACTGGTTCACCATATCAGCTTAAAGGTGATGATATGTCTACGTTGTGTTCACAACTTGTTTCCGCTGCCCCCACATGGTCAAAAAAAAAAAAAAAAAAAAAAGTAAGATGTCAACATTTTAGAAGAAGGATTAAAGCATCAATCTTCTCTGGTAGCACCTGATATTTCTCAATGGAAATGAATACAGTATCTTTTCAGGCACCTTTATTCAAAAGGTGAAGTGGCAGAGCATCAAATCCACAAAGAACAAACAACTCCGGCAGGCACACATGTGCAAAGAAGATAAAAATACGCTTCATGCCATCTAATCAGTGCTCTCATACAAGAAGAAAATCTCTCAGTGCTCTGAAGACACAATCCAAAATGGCACAAACAAGAACCGTCAACTGCAAAATATTGCACTTAAGGAACTACTTTGGAATGTGCTTATATTTTAAAATATTTAAATACACATTACAGAAATAAAACAAAACATCAAAACCTTTTATTTTCTGGATCTTTAAATATTAGTCCAAAATCTCTCGAGGTCTTTATTATCTATTGGACCTGAGATTTATACTTTAACATCAGAGTGTAGATAAATATACACTTTTTCTACTGCGGCATTTAATGGAAAATGCCATACTCATCATCAGAAAGTACCCAAACCAGAACATGTTGTTACGTATACATCTAATTTAAATATACGTATATGTGTCATCACACTATATAATTGGTCCCTATACAGAAATTATCTTTTTGCTCACTGCAGCAAACAATATGTTAATTTTTCTATACAAACAAAATTATAACTTAATGCTGTTAACCACAACAAAGGCAACATCATCCATACAGCCTCCCAAAACGTCTTTGGCCCTCGAAAGTCAGGGTCATGGATTCAAGTGAGTCCGAGTGTAGTGATATGGTAAACTGACAGAGACAGAGGGCGACTCTGTGACTCTGCACCGGGGTTCTTTGGTTCTTCTGCTACACTCAGTCCAAAGATCTTCATCTCGCCTCGCACACAGTCCGTCTCTGCTTACGTGTCCTCACGTCTGTTGTAGTAGTCACTGAAGAATGTGAAAATACTGATAACCAGACACATCACCACAAACAGAGTCAGGGCCATCCAGAGAAGTCGCCGATTCAAGGGGATCTTGGGAGAATAGCGACCAAGAAGAACCAGGATCTCCTCCATCCTCCTGTGAAGACAATGACCTCATACAGTAAACATCTCATATTTTTATTGCTGTTAACAGCTTTTTATGTATCTTCTTCAAAGTCTTTTCATTTTAATTTTTATTTAAAAATGAAATAAGTAATGAAACTTATTACATGTGATTACTTTTTGATTACTTTTCTAACAATGAAGATCCTGTTTGTTTTTATTGCTTTTAAGTTTTATTTTGTCATTGTATTATTTTAACATGTTCAATACCTTGACAAAAAATAAAAAAATAAAATGGGGAATAGAGATAAAGAAATATCTGGAAATAGGCCAAAGGGAGGCATTCCTGCACAGGAAAAAGATTCAAAGTAACAGAAACTGAAGAACAACATTTTCTCAGTAACTGTAACGTACTATTTTTCCCTTACCTTTTTTCCTTACAAATGTGTGATCATGACCATCTAGCTTGTGGCTGCAAGTGGCTCATAGGTTTGCAAAATGACAAAGTACATCTTAAAGGAATACTTCAACCCCAAAACCACTATTTGTATATCAGTTAGTCACCCTAAAGACGTGACTTTAACTTGTTTTTCTCACATGCCTTCAAGGTGAACGAAGAATCAGCAAATGACAATGAACTGAAGCAATGGGAGTCCATGTTTAACAACTCAAACTCAATCATACAAACTCCCACACAACTCCCACATAATCCAAGTCTTGTTTATCCAGTTGTAAGCATTAAATTAGTTTTCTTTATGTGGTGGCTGGGCTCAGCCTTAGAGATAGGGTAAGGAGCTCTGACATCCGGAGGGAGCTCGGAGTAGAGCCGCTGCTCCTTCACGTCGAAAGGGGTCAGTTGAGGTGGTTTGGGTATCTGATCAGGATGCCTCCTGGGCGCCTCTCTTTTGGTGTTCCGGGCACGTCTCACTGGGAGGAGACTGCGCGGTAGACCCAGAACACACTGGATGGATTACGTATCTCATCTGGCCTGGGAACATCTCGTGGTATGAGCTGGAAAATGTTGCTGTGGAGAGGGACGTCTGGGGTGCTTTGCTTGGCCTGCTGCCTGCGCTACCCGGCCCCAGAAAAGCGGATGAAAATGCATGGGTGGATGGATGGTGTGTATGGGAAGTACTGAGTATACAGCAGGATAAATGAGACTTGGATTATACTGCACAAGCTGTGTGAGAGCTTTTAAACAGATGTTTTGATGTAGTTTTGCTGTTGTTTAACGTGGACCCTTTTTAGTCTTCAGTTCATCTAGACTTTTCTGCATTTTTGGATTCTTCATTCACCATGGAGACATCTGAGAAGAGCAAAGTTTTCTCAGGAATTCAGTGTAACACAGGATGAGTAACTGATACACAAACACTCATTTTGTGGGTGAAGTATTCCTTTGAAAATTGTGTAAAATTAGTGTACATTTCTTAAATTCAGCAAACTGAAGGTCTGAGATGTGCCACACGCAGTAATGAGAGGTCTTATTGGCATGTACAGTATACCCATGGTGTAGATGAGCTTTGGGTACACTTTTAGAGTTTTGCATTGTGAATGGAACTTAAAGACTGGACATTTGGCCTGCTTATGTTAACGCTGTCAGAGAACAACATGCTGAATTTATTTTCTAAAACAGCAGATTCAGTTTACCTGCTTGTGTTTCTGTTCTTTCCACTCTCTTCATCCTTATTTTTCGATTCCAGCAGCTTCTCTGCAGCGTTCTCCTCTTCCTGCTTCTCCTCCTGGAGCACTTTACTTTGCTTCAGTCCCTCTTGGTAGCTGCATTTGAAATGTTTAAATTTACCAGCAGCATCAAATGATATACAGTAATATACTGATGTTCTATCATCAGGCAGGCTCTGTTTACTTAATATTATATACACCTGCACAACAGCAACATAATTGAGTGCCATAAATGTGGTGTTTTATGATAAACAACAACAGTGTGTTGTGTGTAGTTAAGGATGAGGACAGAAGGCCTCACCCTTTGTTGTACGCCTCCTCTTCGATCTTTGCCTTGAGCTCGGCTCTGATCTCGGCTCTGATCTCCTCTACGTTTACAGGAGGCTTGGCTGGCTCACTTTCCTGCTCCGACACACTCTTTCCACTGCATTGTTTCAGATGGGAAAGAACAGTCAGCCTTGGACACCACCACCATCACAGCAGACATTATAAAACTGAGAGGAGTGTGCTTTTAGGTTCCATCACAACACCTTGGCCTTGTTTATAACTTCCAAACTGCAGTAGTGGCTGAATGATAGCAGTGTGCATTACAGACACAATCAGCGAGTACTAAGAGAAAAAAAAAAACACGGAGCTGGCACTTTGCACATTTGTTCTTTCTATTCTTGTCTCCTTGGAGAACATCTAGACACTTGAGAGCTCTACTCAGGCTCACTTTATAACCAGGATATGATTGGAGCCTGGTGCCTGGACTTTGTCAGACTCTTTGCACAAATGTTTAGATTACGACCCAGGATAGCATATCCATCAACTGCAGCAGGGTCTGATTATTTTTTATGCTGTCAGGGTTATTTTCACTCCAGTGGGGCTTTCTCTGCACCGTAAAACACATCCTGAAGGTCACACAAACAAGACAAAGGTCCCACTGCAGCACAAAACGTTTTTGATAAGAATGATTACAAGTTCAGGCTCGTCTTGGCCCATTGTTTCAAGGTCTGTGTGCTGACCTTGGGAATCAAGCAATGGTATGTGTACATACTGTACATGCAGTCACGTGTGCATGTGTGTGTGTGTGTGTGTGTGTGTGAGTGTGTGAGTGTGTGTGTGTGTGTAAGTAAAACACAAATACATAAAACATACCATTCTGCTGCCGGTTGAGCTGCCTCTGTGGGAGTGCTGGCTTTCACATCATTCGCTTCACACTAGAGAGGAGAGAGTTGAATATTGTTGAGGAATACAGTTGCCTTCTAACAATGATACACAGTCAAAAGGTGTGATAGAAATATTCATATCCTTTACTTAAGTGAAAGTACCAATACCACAGTGCGCAAAAGTATTTAGAGCTGAATTTACTTAAAGCTTAACTTTGGTACTTTTCTACCTGGACACAAGATTTCCCATGTTTTTGTGTCTAAGTGACAGATGGAGAAAACAATTTTTGAAACTGGTCCAGTAGTCGAGCAAGAGTACTGTTGTGTAACCACTCAGGACATTTGTGCTCCGTCATTCTGCAAAAAGATGAGCCCCATGACTGGTACATCATTATGGTACATTATTATATGACGCATTATCTCGAGACGTTATTGAAGCTGTCTCGATGCATCTGTAACATCTCGATGGATCAGTACCGTCATTGCATTGATGTGTCAATGTGAAAGCTGCATTTCACTTTCCTAGCTGGTAAGGGTGGAGCTAGTTTCAACTACGTTATACAAAGTTAGGAAGTTTGTTCAAAAACTCAAAAAATATCTGAAACATGACAGAAACCCCACATAGACACTGCTTTTGATTACTGTATTTCATAACCTTATCATATGGTTTTTAAGCTTAAAGTCTTAAACTGTTAATTAAACAGTAACTTCAGCTGTCAGATAAAAGCAGTGTAATAAAAAGTACAATATTTGACTCTAAAAGCAGTGGCTAACTATGAAGTCATATAATTTGGAGTTACTCAAGCAAAAAAAAAAAAAACAACTTAAATTTGTACTTCTTATGTAAAGTTCTTGAGTAAATGTATTTAGTCACTTGCCACCACTGACAATTATTATAGATATGACTTTGAGCAAAATATATTACTATAATCAGTGAACTACAGCAATATGAGACAGAAGTTTTTCATTCTAAAAAACAATTTATCCTTTTTGAAATACAAAAAGAAACACTACAACAATAATTGGTGTCCTTAAATTGAACTAGTAAGTAAGTGTCCTAAGATGACTCCTACATATGTTTCTAACTCATTGCGCATATCTTTCACTCAGCAGTCATTCTGGAGAGTGGGTGTCACAGCATTTAATGCTTGATGTGTCATTTCCCATCATTTTCCGACAGGACAGAACAGGACAGGACAGGACAGGACAGGGCAGGAAGACCTACCAGGACAGGAAGAGCAGCACCAGCTGTGGGTCCCACATTGGGGCCAGGGCCGGCTGTAGCTGGGCTCTGACCCGGGATGTTCAGGAGGTTAAACTTGGGCACCACCGCAACGCTCACCCTACGTCTGGGCAGAGCCTAGAGAGGTGAAAGAAGACAGAAAATGTGCCAGTGGTAAGAATTTAAAAAATGAGAGTATCAAGGATGTAATGTTTTAAAATGTTTAACAACACAGACATGATGATGTCACAGAAAGACAGTTTCATACATTACACAGGAAACACAAAAGAATTTTATAAACAGGATGGCATGTGGACATTTTGGGACATTTTAGCCTTTTGTGCTAATTGGCAAATGTTAGCATGCTAGCACTCTAAATTAAGATGGTGTACACGGTAAACCAAAAAACATCTCTTAAAAAAACTGAAGTGCTTACCTTTCCAAGGGTGAGGGACATGGATCTTGAAGGTCGTGGAACTCCATCATCTTTGTGAGGACATACGAAGAAACACAGAATACAGCACTATGTAAGCACAGAAACCAGTAATTTCATGCTGGTATTGTTTCAATGCTGCAGTGAAGCTACTCAGTAACACACCAGTTACAGAGGTTACAATGTTGCCTGGAGAAAATATTCCTACAGAGCAGCAATGAAGCAGTGACACTAAAAAACATGCATGCTTCATCAAACCCTTGCCTGGATAAATAAAGTTAAAAAATATTTTTCCACAAGCATGAAACCCTTTCAAAACTATGTCCTGTAATGTCTCTGTGTTTTCTTGTGTTTGATGTGAATGTGGTCACCAGTGTCCACGGAGCCTCCGTAACAGCGGTTTGAATTCTGGTTGGCGAGCTTCTTGAACTCCATCAACTCTGCGTGGTCCTTCTCATACGTCCTCTTCAGATTCTCCACATATTGCATCATGACTTCAGTGGCCTTGTTCATACGTTTCTCCTGTTACACAATGAAAAAGAAAAATGATCTTACTAACCAGATGAATATAAGTCAAATATTAACTGACATATTCTTGTTTCATGGTTTCATGGTTAAATTTCTCTTAAAAAAAAACTGTCTCTTAATATTCAACTTTCTTCAGCATTGAGTTGCGAAGTCTGTCTGTAAGCTGTTAGGTGCTGGGCGTGCAGCATAACAGGGTTTACCAGAAGTTTTTGCTGAAAGCCTCTGATGGCTGTTGGAAACATGGTTGATGACTGAGACTGAACCACACAGTAAAATGTGCCATAAAACTAAAACATTGTGCTAAAACAGGCTAAAAATCGTCTCCGAGCTGGAACAAACTTCATGGTAACACTAAATCCTGCTTCACATATTTGCAGTTTCCCTTTACACAGTATGTGATACTGTGACACAAAGGACAATCACACATCAAAGTTATGTGCTGCAAACACAAACTTGTGAAACAGTTTATTATCTTAATATGATATATGAATACACACTCACCGGCAACTTTATTAGGTACACCAGTTCATCTGCTTGTTAATGCAAATAGCTAATCAGCAAATCATGTTGCAGCAATTCAATGTATTTAGGCGTGTAGACATGGTCAAGATGACATGCTGAAGTTCAAACCGAGCATCAGAATGAGGAATAAAGGTGATTTAAGTGACATTGAACGTGGCATGGTTGTTGGTGCCAGACAGGCTGGTCTGAGTATTTTAGAAATAGCAAAAGACCACACAGACTGCCACTCCTGTCAGCTAACAACAGGAAACTGAGGATACAATTCCCACGGGCTCACCAAAATTAGACAATAGAAGATTGGAAAAACATTGCCTGGTCTGGTAAGTCTTGATTTCTGCTGTGACATTCAGTTGGTAGGGTCAGAATTTGGTGTAAACAACATGAAAGCATGGATCCATCCTGCCTTGTATCAACGGTTCAGGCTGGTGGTGGTGTAATGGTGTAGGGGATATTTTCTTGACACACTTTGGGCCCCTTAGTACCAACTGAGCATGGTTTAAACACCACAGCCTACCTGAGTATTGTTGCTGACCATGTCCATCCCTTTATGACCACAGTGTACCCATCTTCTGATGGCTACTTCCAGCAGGATAACGCACCATGTCACAAAGCTCAAATCATCTCAAACTGGTTTCTTGAACATGACAATGAGTTCACTGTACTCCTATGGCCTCCACAGTCACCAGATCTCAGTCCAATAGAGCACCTTTGGGATGTGGTGGAAGAGATTTGCATCATGGATGTGCAGCTGACAAATCTGCAGCAACTGTGTGATGCTATCATGTCAATATAGACCAAAACCTCTGAGGAATGTTTCCAGGACACTTGTTGAATCTATGCCACGAAGAATTAAGGCAGTTCTTTTTTTTTAAGATATTTTTTGGGGCTTTTTAGCCTTTAATGTATAGGACAGACAAGCGTGAAGGGGGGAGAGAGAGAGGGAGTGACATGCAGCAAAGGGCCACAGGCTGGAGTCGAACCCGGGCTGCTGCGGCAACAGCCTTGTACATGGGGCACCTGCTCTACCACTAAGCCACCAGCGCCCCGAGTTAAGGCAGTTCTGAAGGCAAAAGTGGTCCAACCTGGTACTAGCAAGGTGTACCTAATAAAGTGGTTGGTGAATGTATATGAATGCCATTTAGCATGTCATTTTCTGAACAATCCAGACTGTTTTAGCAGTTCTATTATTTTCCTTTAGCCACGTAACTTGATGATTACTGATAAAATCTCATTGCGTGAATATTTCATGCAAAGTAAAGTAAAAGTACTTCATATTTGAAGTACAGCACTTGAGTAAATGTACTTTGTTATATTCCACCACTGATGACAGCAGTGCAAACGACAGAGAGAAAACGGCATCTAAGTGGTCTGGGGTTTTAAATAGCTTCAGACCTTTGTACTGCAAAAACAGTAAATTTGATCTTTAACTGATGTTTGCTTTGGCCGGCACGGGGTCCGCCACAGCATTAAGATAAAAATCTTCACCATAATTTCTTAAAATGTTGCCAAACAGGCGTCTCAGTGGGCCCGGGACATCCTGAACAAGACAATATCTTTTAAACAACAAGATGTATTGTATATTTACACAATGCAGTGTTCTCTTTATCTGTCGTTGACTGTGCTGCATCTCCTCAGTTTATATGTGTTTGTGTAACTGCACCTGTCGAACTGCTCCCACAATCTCTGATCTGCTGGAGAGCCGCGTGGCCAGTCGGTGCAGCACAGCTATTGTCTCTATTAAGCGCTGGTACGCCTCACGCTGCTCCAAGTTCTGCCACTGTGGAGAAGTCATCTGCGAGAAACACAACAACATCTTGTTACAAGTCTCTCGGGACAACACAGTGTACATCAGTGTCCCCCTCTGTACCTGGGATTGGACTCGGACAAGATAAATATTTACTGTGGGACTATTCCAGGAAACATTAAGCAGATGAACGAGCACTAAAGAGCCAGAGGGAATTTTTCTGTGCAAGTTAATCTCGTATCAGCTGCTGTTTTCGAGGGCTGACCTTCAGTGCTCCTTTGAACTCTTCTAGTTCCTTCTCGGTGTCTTCCTCAGTCAGGTTCCTCTCCCTCTCCGCCTGTTTGAGCCGCATCTCCAGAGTATAGTTGTCATTACGAAATGCCAGTGACAGCTGGACGAATGCGTTCTGTGGGGAGGAAGTTACTGCAATATAACTCTGACAATGGCACATTAACACAGCACATTAAACTCAGATGAGCTGCTGCTGATGGCAACGCACCAACTCTGAGGGATAAATCAGAGGGATCCATAGGAAACTCTCCCACAGTGCGGCACACGCACACACGCAGGCTAAATAAGAGTCAGTGCGGTTGTTTACGTGATACTAATATGCATTTTTATTAGTTAACGACGTGTGAGGGAGAATCAAGCAGCCCTGGAGATGAGCATGGGGAACAAGCTGTGATTCTAACATTTGACCTCTTGATGTTTTGCTGCGTTGATCAAAGCCAGTCTGCACAGTTTTCCTACATACATGGGCCGCGGCTGAGAGGAAATATATGACCTCTCGCTGTCCCGGTCCAGACGCGTCCCTGAGGGAGCAGCGAGAGGGGCTGCATCCCGAGCCCGAAAGCGTCACTAATGTTTGCATTTTTCTCCACAGGAAATCACTCTGAGTCTCTTTGGTCTGATCAGGAACAGAAAAACACTTTCCTGTTGACAGAACACCGCCAAGCTCAGGCAGACAATTTTTATGAAGGTGTAATTAACTACTTTGGTAACAAAACAGGTTATTATAAACATGGAGCCGCATGTGGCAAATGTTTGCAGTGAGTAGAACAATGGATCTGACTGCTCTGTTTGAAACAGTGTTTGAACACAATTCACTGCTCAAAGTAAACAGATTACTGTTGGCAGTCGATTTTATGACCCATTGTATGATGACTCGTGCACACAGTACTTTGACTGTGGAGCAGTTAGAAATGAGCATGAGATTATTAAAATGAATATATATTGTTTGGAAAGCAGAACATGGCATGAAGCAAATTACAGTTTGCCATATAACAGTTAAATACCTGTATTTGTAAATAAGTTGGCTCTAACTACTATTCAGGCCGTCACCAAAGTGACTTTTCAAATGTTAAATTGTTCAAGAAATATTTTGGGAAATATGCTTTTCTGCTTTCTTGCCAAGAGGAAGATGAGAAAACCGATAGCACTCTCATGTCTGCTCACTAATGCTTGATCCATTTGTGTTGGGAAGCTGGATTTTAGGAGTTCCCAGTCAGAAATTTCAACTGCAACACACCTGAAGTCAGATTTCCAACTTGAAAAGTCAGAGGAACCTCACCAACCATGTCCTCAAAATCCAACACGGCTGCTCCAACAGCTGTGAAAACTGTAGTAAGATACAGTTTATTAGCACTTCTGTCTCATTTGCATATGTATGCAGGATCTGTGAGCAACAGGACAAGATTTCGGTATTGGAAATGTTCTAGTTTCTGTTTGTAGTCCATGTAATGTTGTATATTTGAGCAGTAGAGGCTTATCATCGTTAGTTCCTGAGATTGAGCTAACAGGCTGCTAACTCCAGCTTCATGTTTACTGTAGAGATATGAGAGTGATATTAATCTTTTCATCTAACTCTCGACATGAAAGCAAATACGTGTATTTCCCAAACTGTCAAACAGGTCCTTTAAATAGCAGGCGAGCACAAGCAGAGCACCACAGAAAACAAAATGAGCTGCAGCATGCATGGGAAGGCACTGAACTTTCAATACTTCACAATAAAGGGTGTTTCTGTGATTTTGTATCTTTAGTTCTTAGTAGATTTAATGACTGAAAAAACAACAGATGAGATCAAATACTAACCTCAACTTCTTTTTCAGTGAGTGGAGGAGCACTGGAATGAAATGAAAGAGGATCTGTTAGTATGGTGAGTAATGTACATACAGTATTTGTACTCAGTAAAATTAGGATGTATGGAGGGTTATTTTTAGTGATTAGACAGGAAAAACAAGACAAAAGGTAAAAGTTAACATGAGCAGCAGACGGTTTGTTACACACCAGCCTGGTAGACCTCGGTGGAGTTTGAGTTTTCTCAGCATCACATCTGAAATGTTCGGCATGGCGTCGGACTTCTCCTTTGCTTCACTACTGGCTGAGTTTGGAGAAGATGGAGCACCTGCAAATACATTGTTACATGAATCAGTCCTGAAGAAAATACCAGGTCTTTTTCCAGAGATGTTTTGAGTCAGGGCTGAAGTCATTGAAACAGATTTAAAGTCAAGTACTGTTCAAGTCTACTTTAAACCACATGTCTTTAAAGGTAGACTAGGTAACTTTTAAATGTACTGAAATGTAGTGTTACAGTGGCACAAGTAAGGTGAGTAGTGAGTTACTGTACACAGCAACACAGTTAACATTAGTCATCACAAGCTACTGGTCATACCAGACCATGTTTGGCTGCAGCATCAAAACCCCCAAGTGTTGATTTGAAGAAGAGTGCATTCTATTTCTAAGAAATTCAATTTTTCATTTGATGAAAGACAGTGATATTTCTTCCTTTTAAAAGTGACATAGTCTCATTTTAAAGTCTCCAAGGCTGACTTTTAAAATTTGAATCAAAATTACACATTTGTACAGTCTCCTTCAAAGCTGTGCTGATGGTTAGTTAGGTACTATAAACAGATCTTATACAGTCAAACCTTGAGGCTTGAACATTTTGGCTTTCTCAGATGTCGAGTCAAGTTTTTAAACCAGGGGTTCTCAAAGTTTTGATGACTGAGCTCTAATTTTCACAACATCATGTGCAATATTACTTTTCAATATCATGCAATATAATTTCCTCAATCATGTGCAATACTACCTCTCATTATTATATCATATTCAATATAACATTGATCATCATGCACAGTTTGCTTTTTGCACCACTTTCACTTTTAGTAATGCTAGTACTTATCTTAGTCCTATTGTTACTCTAGTAGGCACTGGTTTTGCTTTCTCTCCTTGAAAACACTTCTTATCTTGTATATTTGTATATTTTGCCAGATATTTATTTTACTTTTGTTTGTAAAACTGGGCCCAGTGACTGACCCTGACCTGGGAAACCCACTGGTTAAATTGTAGTTACTGTTCTTAGTGTTACAATAATCTGAAGCATTCTCTGGCACAAGAATTTCCTTCGGGAAAAATAAAATTCCATTGAATTGAATTGAATGCGTGTTAAGTGTCAGCCTGTGATAGTCTGGCGGCCTGTCCAGGGTGTACCCTGCCTCTCGCCCAATGTCAGCTGGGATATGCTCCAGCCCCCCTGAGACTTTTAACAGGATATGCGGTTACAGTAAATAAATGAAAATGAATGAACTGAATTGAATTCAGGGAGACAGCATATCATTTAGGGATGCACAGAGTCATGACATATGGGCCTCTAGTTTCGCAGACTGGGCGAGGTGGAGGCACAGCGCACCTGCGCTTCGCCAACTGGGTGTGGCCAGGCAGATTTTGCAAGTTTGGCACA
The DNA here is from genome assembly GCF_011397635.1 of Epinephelus fuscoguttatus. Lineage (NCBI taxonomy): Eukaryota > Metazoa > Chordata > Actinopteri > Perciformes > Serranidae > Epinephelus > Epinephelus fuscoguttatus. The sequence goes on along the minus strand of NC_064753.1, from coordinate 28,448,790 downwards.
CCGTGCGTGCTGGCGCAGCTACTCTTCCTTCCCACCTCCGTCCCTCCTACCTGCGTAAGTTGGAAAGAGGAAGGAGAGAAGGCGTGGAGTGGGTTTTACACACATCACACCAATCAAATGAGCCCCTCTCCTCGCCTTAAATGCGCCGCATCATGGCATGAGAGTTTACTCAATTCGCCATGGCAGAAGAGAGCGGCAGCGTCAGACGGCCAAACTTCTCCCAGGAGGAAACTGATGTTTTGGTCCGGGAGGTCCAAGCTCGCAGTGTCCAAATATACGGAACTGCAAGCAGACCTCCACGGGCTGATGATGCAAAGGTAGCCTGGGAGGAGGTCACCACAATTGTAAATCAATGTTGCGTTTCTCTTGTGCGCGCGCTCTCTCTTTCTCTCTCACAGTCTCACTCTGTTTCTTTTCTTTTGACTTTTCTAAGATGACAGACGCTGAATATATACTCCCTATCTGATGCTGTGGCTGTTTGTAGTTGGCTGAGAGGGATGTGAACTCATTAGTCTGCAGCTGTGTTAATCAAATCAGGTTGGGTTTCCATTACGCGTGCCAAACGTGCCAAACGGTGCCAATCCCCTTTGATCTGACATCAGATATGATGGGACATATAGAGATACATTTATGTGCTTATTGCAGATAGCTGCATTGAATAGTGTTTTTGTGGGTATTTATTGCATTGTTAATGTGCCTGACATTCTGGAAACCTGCCTGTGAGGTTTTGGTGACATGTGCGCACTGTCCGCCGGTCAGCCAAACACTTACACCGGCTGCGCTCCGCCTGTGCTGACAGTAGACCTGATTTCAGCTGGCGAGCTTTTAGCGCACCTTCGGCGAAGCCTTTTGGCACGAAACTGTCACTGCGCAAAGCTGGATCTGTCGACACCTCCCCCTGCTGCGCCGCCACACCCATCTCAGGCAACCTCGGTCTGCCAAACTAACAAACTGAGCGCGCCTTGGGTTGCACTGCTCGAAACTAGCTCTGCGTGGGGTTCGCCACCCTGTGCCGCGCCGGGAAACTAGAGCCCATGGTGTCAGCCATTTTACCAAGCAGTCCTGCACAAACTCTTAATCACTGAACTGCTTATTGCACTTAGCAATTTCATAAGCTTCCACATAGCTCGCCTGTGTCACGCCTTCACTATTTTTCACAGGATTTGAGCACTAAATTCAACTATTTGCAGATGAGGCAGATCACTTAATCTGCCCACCGAGATCCGACGCAGGAGGAGTCTATATGTTTTCCCTGAAACCTCCTCTTCTCCTCAAACATACAGCATTTTTCTGTGGTGGCTTTTCCTTCTCACTTTCACACACAACTGCTGAGTTTTTGAAATTGCTAACTTTAGCTAACAGCATTTGCACTGATAATAAAACGCAATTCCCGCTGCACTTAGGAGGTGCCATGAGTTGCCATACTACTTGTAGCTTTCTACAAGTAGTCATTCCTAACCTGATGCTTGTTAGGGTTTGAAGCTGTGGCTGAGTAGTGTATAAAATGATACGATTAAAGATATTGATTGATAAAGATATTAAAAGTGAAAGTATTGAAATGAACTGCATATGATTACAATATAATGCAGGCATTTCATGTCACGTTCAGGGCCTGCAAAAGATGTTTCTTAAGGGTTGTCATTGAACTGTGGGCCAAACTTTGAGCATCTTTAGGCTGTCAAGTCTAAGTATAGTCTCAGCTCCTAATTTTATTGATTTATTTGTGACTCAAATCCAAGTCTCAGGTCCCCAAAACACTCAAAATACATAAAACAAATTCCTCATTTCATCTTCCACTGGTGGTCTCATGCCATCTGCTGATGGGAAATGCAAACAGCATGTATTTCTCTGTTGTGAGGTTGCCAGTAAACGGGTGGCACAGAGGGAAAAAAACAAGAGCAGTTTAGATCATCATCATTTTCTGACTGGAACAGATTTTCCCTGAGATTCAGGAAGTGCACACACCCTTGGCGACACTGCTGAATGTACCGCTGCAAGTACTTTGTCTTACAAGGACAAGAGGGAAAACACGGACTGTTACCTTTTTCCTGTTCGGCAGCTTCACTCAAGTCTGGTAGTTTGGATCCCACAATGCTTTGGTTCCGCATCAGCTTGTGCTCCTGTAAACCCACACACACACACACACACACACACACACACACACACACACACACAGGAGCAAAGTGTTTACACAACATATTCCAGGGAAGGCCTCGACTACAAAAGCAGGCAGTAAACACAGCAGCATGTAGTTTACTGCTTTACCTCTCTGAATTTAGACAGTGTCTGTAAACCCCCCGGCTGGGTGGGGAGGTCCTTGTACCCTGAGGACTTGAAGATAGCATCCCTGGGTTTGTCTGAGAACGTATCCTCGGGTGTAGGAGGGAAACTTGGTGCTCCGTTTCTAGAATTAAGGCTTCCTACGGCATCCCAGGAAACAGCCCTCATAAGTGGAGGAAAGGCCCCGATCGTCTTGATCTCTGCTGTACAGGGAGCCTGTTGAGTAGGGGGTCGGGGGACGGGCTTGGCCACCCCTGTAGCCGGGGCCTGGTTGGAGTTTCGGCCTGGACCAGATCCCTCGTCCGCTTTACTGCCTGCTGGAGGACTCTTAGGTACAGCTGGATCACAGTTCTCCTTCTGAACAGCAAAGCGTGGTGTTAGAGTCCCAGAGGACACTTTCCTCTTCTCAGACGGCTTCCAGTCCACCAACAGCCTGTTACCCTGAGGTTGGCAACATAATAACTATTAGTAATACATTTAGCATTCCTGTAGTGAATTACAATTGCAAGGGATAAAAGTCATTGGGATTCATCCTCTGGGGAGTATCAATGTCAATGTATCAATAAATGTTCTCATTTCCCCTTCTCCTCTACAAACCTTCCAATCTGGCATGCATTAGACAAATACTGACTTTGTCATGTCTGTGTTAATAAAAAAAACACAGTGACTGAATCTGTTAATCTGACCTCCTGATCCTGGGTCGTTAAGTCAGGCTTTTCCCGCACTGAAGGAACCTCCAGATGCTATGAGAGAGTACAGCATGGCAAATTTTCTTGTGTTAATAAATACATCTTAGACCATTTTAAAACACAGCAAAGGGAAGCAGAATTAACACTACCATTTTAACTGGGGAAAATGAGAGTCCATCAAAAAATATCTGCATTACAAGTCAGGCCATAATGAGTGAATGTGGTTTATAGTTTCTTTACCTGCCCGGCTGGCTGTGAGCTGACATGGGCTGCCTCTGTGGGAGCTGAAAGAGCAGAAAACAACCAACAAAAACATTCTTGCAAACTGTGATGATCACAAAGTAACAGCAAAATAATGTAGAAAAGTTATTAATGAATAGTAAACAGTCATTTCAAATAGCACATTACCAGTTTGAGGAGCTACTGTCAGTGAGCTGCTTCTAGATGAACACGGCGAGGATGACGGACTTGGAATTGGAGACAGACCTTTATAGAAAAAAAATATATATAGTGAATTAAACACATTTAAACACAAGACAAATTGAGTTTAATGCGACTGTCAACTCTTTCTTAAAGTAACAAACTAAAAAAATAAATTAAGTCAAACTCACCAAGACAGCAATCAACGCATGCTTCAGAAATTATCTATCTATGCACAGTAAATATGTGTGTGTGAGTGTGTGTATTCACTACCTGTGGGTGAATCGGTGAGGGAGCGGCGACCACGGCGTGTCAGGAAGCGGTCGCTGACCTTTTTGGCCTGTTGGAGCAGCTCCAGGTTCTTCTGCCGATCCTCCTCAGACAGCTGCAGCTCCGGCAGCTGATCTTTCACCAGGTCGATCACATTACCTGTGCTGTCTGAGAAAGACAATACACACACACACACACACACACACACAAATCCACACATGCACAAGCACATTTGTCTTGATTTTATCTGTGTTTTTAACATGCCAACTTAAAAGAAAACAAAAGGCAGTTATAGACAAAGAGCAAAGTTAATCAGGCGACTTGCTCGCCTGTTCAAACATCAGGTAATACGGCTTTAAAAATACACATTTTGTACAAGAAAATTTTGGGTACAAGATGTTAGGGGGCCTATTATGCGTTTCTGTATTTTGTGTCTTAGTCTTACAATTATGGATGTCCACATTAAACTAGCCAAAGTTTTAAATAATGAGGTAAACGTTTGTAGAAGTAATCCCTGTAAGCAAAGAACCCAGGTTTCCTAATGCTCTGAACCCTCTGATTTCGTCATATAGTCATCTGCAAATGTTTATATTATGAAGCGTACACTGCTACATGCTAACATCCCAAAATAATGTAATGTTGATTGCTGATGTCATCAATTTCTCCCTGATTTCGGATCATTTTCCTGCTGGAACATGTTCGGTTGTGTTTAGAAGCTTTTACTGGTGATTTTTCACGGTAGAAAGTGTTACATTACAGTCATTACTTGGCTGCAATGACGATGCAGAGATGCTGAGATATGGAAAACCCCAAAACACTGACTAATCAGAGCACACTGGGCTTTTTCGGGAGGGTGTCCTTATAGAGATAGGTGGTAAAACAGAGCGTCTCAGACAGCGAGTGAATACAGGTCTTTCAGCACAAACAGTATGAGGAAAATAAAGTGTTTTTGACCATTACAGCATGTAAACATGTTCTAGTAGAAACCATAAATACAAGTATGAACCAGAAAAGTAACAGGTCCCCTTATAAGTCTGTAAGCGCTTTCAAAATGGACTCATTAGAAAAAGATATTTAAGAGGGATTCCTCGGTATTAAGTCTCTTGCCAATAAATAATTCACAGATGGATGTGAGCCAATAAATCAGGTGATGAGGTTCGGCCAAGTCAGGGATGTTTTTTTATCTCCTCTCCTCTAAAAGGGCAACAAGCTAAACATCAAAAGCAATCTCAGCAGCAGAACCATTTCAGGCATGAGGGAGGACACACCGACAGATTCATCTCTCAGGACACAGATGACCAAACTTAGACGAAATGTGGTGAGGCTTCTGGTGTAACTACACTGCATGGGAGCATTACTTTGATTTTATTCACTCTTGGAAAGCCAGATCTTTCACTCATGTTAAAAATGTCGACTTAAAAACAAGCAGTTTTTAGCAGTCAACAAGCAGTGAGTTCAATTTTATGGACTAAAGCAAATGTTGCTGATGATAACATCAAAACAGCTCTCACAGTGGTTATCTTGATATAATTAAAACTGCAGTGTGTGTGTATGTGTGTGTATATGTGTGTGTGTGTGTGTGTGTGTGTGTATACAGGGTTTACCCACCAACTGTGGTGATTGGTCCTCCCGAGGAGTTTCTGGCCATGCGAGCTCTGGGACTGTGCGGCCTGAGAGAGGAAACAGTAATGAGTGGGACACAATGTCCTTGTTTACTTCCAAAAAAAAAGAAAAAAAAAGAAAACTATTTATTATCAGTGTTTGAGATGGCTGACGATTACCTGGTCTGCTCCAGAGGGCGTCCATCCTGTTGGACAATAGTGGCCTGCTGTGGGTAGACGATGGTGGGGGCAGTCATGATAACAGCTCGACTCTCGCCTGGTGTAGACTGTGCAAAAAACACAACAATACAAACGTGTCAAAGTATGTTTTGCTTTGATCTGACACAGCATTGTTTAGGAACATGCATTATATTAGCACAGTATTAAAGGTCTAGAGTGTAGGATTAGTGCCATCTAGTGGTGAGGTTGCAGAACCAAAAATTTTCCCCAGTAGGCCAAGCATGGACCAAGCCAGTGTTTGGGTTGTCCTTTATGGGCTACTGTAGAACAACATGGCAGATATTACATACCATTTCTGCCAGTACATGCTCCTTTAACAGACAAAATAAAGGAATGAAAACTAGATATTGACCAAAACCCCCCCAAAAACAACACTCCTCCAGAAGATGCAGTTTTTATTGTGCTACGATGGAGCATGTTCCCAAACAAATCTCACCACCTGGTAATACAGCCTGAACTGCAGGGACTCTGCACACAATTATGTATACATGAAAGATTTGCGTCTGCCATTGTGATCATCTCAAAAAACAACAAATTCAACAGACACTTCAAAACTTCTCTAAATGTCTCTAAATATAACCATGGGTTTGGTTCAAAAGAGAACCCCTCTGGGATGTTGTGTTTGCAGCAATTAATGCAAATTCAATCAATCCCCATGAATTCTGTGCAAACTTGTAATTTGTCCAATCACTACAACTTTTCCTCAGATTTGGTTATTTCCAGAGAATTTCATAGACGTTTATGTCATCAAAGTCACCTTCTGGCCGTGAAGATGATGACATGTGCAACATAAATGTCTCACATTCAATAAAATTTACTTGTAAAGAAGGTGCAAATTAATTCCCTGATGTTCTGCACTAAAGCGGGGGTAAACTATTTTGCGCTGCATGCAATGCTGTGATGGAAAAAAAAAAACGAGAATCATTGCAAAACTACTACAAAATACACACAGAAAATGGCTGAAACACATGGACACCAGACAAGACAAATTGCCACGGCGGAGGCTGTTGCATCCAGATCTATTGCAAGTGCTGAAAGAATCAATGTCAGTTAGATCATGTCATCATCATCATATGTATGGTTAGTGCTAACATTTGTGTGGCATAAATCACAGACTCAAAACACTGCAGTTTTATTCTCACTAAGACAAGCTGCCTGCAATTTATATAATAATAATAATAATAATAATAATAATAGTAATATAAATAATGATATACAAAAAAAGGCAACATTTTTTTTGCAGTTTTTCCCTTGCTCATGCAATTTCACTGACAAAAAAAAGAAAGCCTAAAAACATCCAACCTAGCTCAGTGGTGCTAGGTGAGCTAGCAGTAGATGCATGCTCCCTTCTGTGTAACAAAACAATCTCGACTGATAAATGGCGCTACAGGTAAGAGGAAAAATATGTATATTTGATTTTGGGGTGACCTGTCCCTTTAAGAATCAGTGTTTGAAATGAACAACAACAAATCAGTTACACTCGTTTAAATTATTTTGAATTTGAACGTTGTCATAAATCTGTTTATAGGGGCACTGCAGTGATTTAAAATTGTACTTCCATAAAGTTGGGGGACTCACAACAGACAGATTCCATGAATATCAAAGCAGCAGGGGCCGACGCATCTGAGTCTCAAGCTTTACAGAAGCTAAATCCTACACCTCACATAATGAAGGCCGTCTGTCCAGAGCCACATAACACATCATACAAGAATTTCCACAAGCTAAATATCAAGCGGGTAAACCTCATGTAATAAATTGATGAAGCACCCCTCTAACAATCCCACAGTTTCAAACATCTTCTCAAATTATTGGTCGTTCAATTCCTGTTTCATAAAATCCCTGTCCAACCATAAAAGGTAAGCAGGCAAGTAAACACAGACTGAGATCAAAGACTAATTCCCTAAGAGCTCCTCTCAGCTTATCTTTGCACCAGAATCCAAATAAAAGGATTCCTCCTGGTGGTAATGCTGCAGAAAGGCCATGGCTGTGCTGCAGTAAAGGTGGATACTTTTATTGTGTTGGCATATGCCCTGAAGATTGGATTACACGGCTTCATTACATTCTGCAGAGATGTCTTATCTAGCCTGTGTGTTTATGAGCGTCTGCAGCGGAAGACAATGTTCTCTGACTGTTAAACAATTTGCTCTCTGCAGGATGCTGCTGAATCAACTTCTGAATCCGACCCATTTAAAGATTATATTCTTCACATTGTTGTGCCATGATGAAAAAGTATCTACTACTGGTATCTGCCTCCACAGTACAGCGAGAATGAAAGGAATCTGTGGTGCTCAACGCCTCTAAAACTGAAATATGTCTTTCCAGAAACAGTGTCCTCATCACTGCGGTCACTTTTAATAGAAAATAACGGTTAAAAAAATTGACAATGAGTTTTGTTTATTATGAAGTAATCAGGACATTGTCTTAAAAAAGATACGCTGGTGTTAAGTTTCACAAATGGAATTTTTTCAATGCTCTGTGTAAGGATAGACCGATACATCGGCCGGCTGATATATCGGGCCGATATTTGAGTTTTTTTACTTGTATCGGCATCAGCCAATACGCGCGTGGGTTCGCGGATTTATTTTTCCCTGGCATGATTTACAGACAGGCATCCACGGGCAGCTCTGTGTTGCCGGAAGACCCTGCAGCGCACATGCAGCAAATCCTACAGTGTACAGTAGTTGTTGTTTTATTTATGCTTCATCTTAAATATTTGTTTATTTTATAAAGACATTACTGGAAGATTTAAGAGCACTGAACTCTTTTTTTTATTTGAATGTATAATAATAATAATAATAATAATAATAATATTCTACCTGTTCTGCCTCAACTTTCCATCTTGTTTTAGTATTTTTTACTGTTCAATAAATGTTTCTAATTTTAAACTTGAGACCTGTAATATTTGTTATCATTGTGTCATTTTTTTTATGTAAATTGAGGGAGCAAAAGCAGTATTGGCCCCAAATATCGTCTCAAGAAAATCGGCAGTCCATAATCGGTCATCGGCTAAGGGTGATGGAAAAAAATCGGTATCGGCATCGGCCCTAACAAATCCATATCGGTCTATTCCTAGCTCTGTGGAGCGCAAGATTGTATTTACCTCCACTGTGATGAGGTGACAGCAGGACTAACAGAGGTGAATATGAAAAAAAAAACCCTGCATTAACTTGCAGATAGTTTCAGTAACAAAGCTTAAGTTAAAACTCAAACTATCTGCACTGGGGGCAAGTTTGAGAAAACCTTTTTTTTTTTTTTAAATTTAATTTGGGTGAAGTGCTCCTTTAAAGGTCCAGTGTGTAGGATTTAGGGGGATATATTGGCAAAAATATAATATATTATAATAAGTATGTTTTCTTTAGTGTATAATCACCTGAAAATAAGATTTGTTGTGTTTTTGTTACGTTTCAATAAGCCGTTTTTTTTTATCTATGTAAGGAGCAGATCCTTGTCTACTGAGATTCAGAGTTCAGAACGGACCAAACACTGGCTCTAGATAGGGCCATTTTCGTTTGCTCATTTGACACAGTAATTAGCAACCCTCCGATATGAGCCCCTTCACAAAAACACATATTTGTTTTCTCCTTTTTTTTTTTAACATGAAACTGTTGTATTCTGTGTTTTCATCAGTTTTAATCACTGCGGCCGTTTGTTTTGGAAAGGAAGAGACCTCTGCCAATAATTCCACTCCTGATAAAAACCTCCTGAACATTTGGATCGTAAATTCTCAGAGAAAAAAAGGTGAGCACACATTTGCAGGCACTAGGCTAGCAGCCCATCTCCAATGTGCCAAACAGCATTGGAAAAACATCGATTTATAACATGAAACTGCTTTATTCAGCGTTTTTACCAACTTTAATCAACTGGTCTGTTTGTTTTGGAGAGAAAGAGACCTCAGCGGATAATTCGGCTCACGTTAAAAACCTCCTGAACAATACACTGAAGGGTTTCTAAGACAGAGAAGTTTCAGCTGGTTGCAATCTGCAATCCTCACCACTTGATACCACTAAATCCCCTTAAATCTCACACACTGGGCTTTTAAAACACAAACTATCTGCACTGGGGTCAGAGAAAAACTTGTTTTAAGAAAGTATTTTGGTTGAATATATTTGACAGGAGAACTTGTTTCTGCTGGGGTTACCAAAGTTCCCAGATCCTATTATCTGATGAACAGTTAAGTTTAAAGTCAAGTTTATTTTTATTTGCATAGCCCAAAACCACAAATTTGCCTCAAAGGGCGAAAAGCTGACATTAATAGAGACGTGATATTCTCCAGACGCGCATCTTTTTTAAGACTTCAGCAGTGGCTCTAACATGGATGATTTACTATCAAAGACAGGCCTACAAAGACTCATAAAATATCCAGGAATCAGTGGAATTACACATGGGAAAGTACAAAAAAATAAAGTACAGAGCCAAAAAGAAAAATATATACCAATGTGGTATCAAGAATTTGTAGCTGTTGTGATCATTGTGACCTCTCTGCACAGCACAGCCTGAGTCTGATAATGACAGGGTACATTTGTAACCAGAGTAAAAACAAGTGTGTTTGAAGAAAAAAAATTGAATGCTTCTACTCCTAAACTGAGAGCAGCATTCTGAAGGCGAAGATGAGACCTCTTTTGAAGCCAGACTTCAGTAGCAACATTGATAGAATTTCCTCACCCGAGCCAAATGGATTATTCAGCGTCAGATTTTATGGCCTCACATGCTTTTTCCACAGAGTGTGTGCTACAAAAAGTGACACTCACTGTACTGGGAGAGCTGGAGGAACTGTCCAGGTCCTCGGGGGAGTCCTCTTCTTCCTCAGGCAGTGTGGGCATGGCGGGGAGAAGTGGGGGGCGTGAGCGGGTGTGGGGGAAAATAAAAGGCCTCTCAGCAGCGGCGCAGGGGGCAGCGCGGGAATCCTCGGAGTTACGGTCACTTTGCTCAAGAGGAGATCCCTGCAGGAAGTGTTCCTCCTCTTCCTGGAGCTGCAAGATCATGCACACATGAAGACACATACACATGTATTTTATATGCATGATTACACACAATGTGCATTAATTATAGAGTAAATGTTGGGGGAAAATCCTCTCCTGAATTTCACAGGAATGGTGATATTCTGGAGAAAGTCTTTTCTGGTTAACCACAGCTAAAAAAAGACACACTAACAAAACCGTCACACTATAAATAAATCCCAAAATAGCTTAATTCTCTGTTTCCTTGGAATGGCAGCTTTAGCTAATTTCTCCAACAGGCAATTGAAACAAAACTCTCACAAGAGTACATTCATTTCCAGTGAGAGTATAAGGTAAACATTAAATGTTACAGTGGAAAAATCTCATGAAACATTTAATCAGCCATGCCATCAATAAGGCACAGTGGGTGCACTCTCCTCAGAGGAAGTTCACCAAATACTTTTAAGTAGAAGAAATCCATTTTTGTTTCATTTACGCCCTGAAAACTGTGAATATTCAAATGAAGACGTGGAGTTTTTGACCACCAGTAGCGCCGGTGAGCTTTGTTTCTATGAGTGGATCCTTGTTTTGTGCACGTGCACGAGACAGGTCGTACACAATCCACATCCTGCTGTTGGATTCAAGCTGTTCAGCTGAACTATAGATGGTGGTACTACACAAAAGAACAAACAGTTTTGCAAACATTCGGTGAGAAACACTGAATTGAAGGAAACACCGCAGGGCACCTGTTTGTTTGTCAATACGTTTACTTCACTGGGTTGAGAAAAAAGATGCACTAAGGCTGGTGAAACACTGATTAGATTCTCCCAAACTCAAGAATACCAATCATTCCTGAGCCTGAAGTTAGGTATGTTTGTATTTCCACACAGTGACTTTAATCAGTTACTGTTTTAACCAGTAACACACTCACAGGGATGTACTGGGTTATTATAAAACTCTGCTGCATTCAGTGTAACTTGCTCTCACAGGCTGAGCGAGGCATTGAGCTCCTCAGGGACGGTGTAAAACAAACAGAGGGGCTTGTATGAGAACATGCTGTGTGGAAAAGGCATGGAAGATAACAGAGGGGAGAAATACTCTACAATAAATCTTTTTTTTTTACTTAAAGGTTATCAACAGTGTGAATTCATAAAACTTAATTTATTAAGGTGGAATAAGAGACTGTCAGTGTAATAGCAGAGACCATAGACTGAAGAAAAATGGCAAAGACAAGAAAATATGAGAAGTGTAAGAGGAAAGCAGTAAACAAGCTGATGCAGCATGCTGCTGCAAGGAGAAAACAACTCATCAATCACAGCAACTGAGGAAACTGGACCAAAAAGGTATCTTGCTCCTAAGATAGAGGCTGGGAATGTTCAAGGATAGCGGACACTTCATATATGGGAGCCTATCCCTGCTGACATTGGGTGAGAGGCGGGCTACACCCTGGACAGGTCGCCAGACTATCACAGGGCTGACACATAGAGACAGACAACCATTCACGCTCACATTCACACCTACAGGCAATTCACCAATGAACCTGTATGTCTTTGGACTGTGGGAGGAAGCCGGGGAACACCCATGCTAACATGGGGAGAACATGCAGACTCCTCATGAAAGGACTACCCTAAGGTATGAACCCCCCACCCTGGATTCGAACAGGGAACCCTCTTGCTTTGAGGCAACAATGCTAACCACTGCACCACCATGCTGCCAATATGAGTTAGAATATCTTAAATATAATAGTTTGAACACTAAATATCAACACAACTTTTGGATAAATATTAAGTTGGTTTTTCAGGGTCAAAGCAAATCATGTTGGTTGTGCTGAACTAATTGAGTTTGTCAGATTATAAAAGACTCACTCAATAATGCCAGAGTTGGAACTACTAAAAAGACACATGCAAATTGTTACCCAAATTTTTTAAGTTGAACCAGTGGACTATTTTTAAGAGTGTGTGTTCAAATCTCTCCCATATAAAAAAATATCCTATGCCATGCTGCACTTATTTTTTATTATTTTGATAATAGTGGTGCAACTAAAAGGTATTTTTACTTCTTGATAAATAATTTCATCACATGAGAAAATAATTCTTGAAAATCCATCATTGTTTAGTGTCCCATAGTTCAAAATAGGAATGCACGATATTGGATTTTTTGCTGATAGCTGATATGCCGATATTTAACAACTTATTTGATTGATAAGAAATACTGATATTGATATATCGACTTTTTTCCCTTCCTAATTTTAGTGATCATCGAGCCTCTTCTGTGCAAGATAAGAAAAAGCATGTTGGCCAGTTCTGATAGTTCAGTTTAAAGCTGATATCGGCCGATACTGTCGCACACCCCTGGTGTAAAATTACATTTGCAGATGTCTTGTTTTGTCTAATCAGCAGTTTAAAAATGAAAAGATATTGAGTTTACTGCTACAAATGGTAATCCTCACTTTTGAGAAGCAAAGGCCAGTAAATTTTTGTTGGTTTTGCTTTTATCTTTGTCTCAGTCACTGCAACTGATGTTTTCCATCACAGCTGCAGCAGTTACCTGGCTGACTAAACTGAAGAGAAACATGAGCTAATTTAGTTAAATATTATGTGTGCAACTTCTTTGAACCATTGTTTGAACTCGCAGCTCTTCCCTTTTTAGTAACAAATTTATGCAAAGCTCAGTACAGAGCAGATTTAACCCTTTGGAGGAGCACAGTGCACACATAGAGTGTACAAACTGTTGTGACAGGTTAGTGTGCAGGATGCTAATGTCCACCCATTTGTTTGGTCTCACCCAAAACAGAAAGATTTACATATGCATGACCAGTCCAGATGTGGCTGTGTTTTTACTGCCGCTGCAGATGATGACTAAGGCACGTAGGCTAGTGAAAGGTGTGATGAATTACTGGTTATTTCAGAGATATGGCATGCACTTTACGCAAGGACAAATCCTCTGTGAATTCAGGGCCAGAATATGCAGCGCGCTGTTCAGTGTCATCACAAACATGACAAGTTCTTGGGAACATATAGGGACAGAAAGGCTGTGAGTCACTGGGGAGGAAATGGGTTGTTTAACTGTCTCTCAGCGAGCTGCGAGGATATTTCCTGAGTACAAGAATACTGCCATACAGGATTAAAATCAACACTCTTTCTCAGCCTGCAGTAGCAGACATTTTTTAACACTTTAGAACTTATTTCATCTGATTCTCATACCTGAAAGCAGGCCAGCTATTAGGAATTATGAACAGGGGGACATTTTCTAAATTGGTCCCCTTATCCAAACACACTCCAGCACCTTAATGTGTTAATTTGCACAAGTCCAACATTGTTTAGGGACCCCCAGTATGTAGAAATAGATGGGTGCCTTAGGTTGTCTAGTTTCAGATGATACCGGTGTCTACACTCCAACTTTAAAACTGAGCCCACTTCAGCGGGTTTAATTGCTGTGTTTAAAATAATAACAATGTCTTTATCATGTAAAATACATGTAGCTTATACTGTCAGTTATAAAAGTCAGTAAGCAAACTGTGTACTTGACCCCATTTAAGGTTCATAGACCTTTATACAGGCCCCGCTGGGCCTTGGGCTGGCGTCATCTGTACCCTTTGACCCCCTCCTGACAGCAGGCCTGGCTAAAAATATGAACTGTCTTCTCAGTCTGTTTCTTCTGATCGACAGACTGTATAAAAAAACATGGCTACAGTGGCATCAAACATTTGATTGCGGAGTGCCATTTTAAAGCCTTGAGTTTGGCCATTGCAATCATGTTCTTTTGGGGCCATAGTGGTGAGTGGGTGGAGCTGTGGAGGAGTGAGGGGTGGATCTGACTGAAAGCCCGAGGTGAGGCCGTACAGACAGCCTGTCACTCAAGCTACCTGATCTTAAACTAGGCTGTTAACAAACTTATTTCTGCTGTAAAGTCGGGTGTTTTAACATGAGGGGTGTCTATGGGGATTAACTCTGTTTTGGAGTCTGCCTCAAGTGGCCATTAGATGAACTGCAGTTTTTGGCACTTCAGCGCCGGCTTCATTTTTCAGCCTCAGATGTTGCCGCTGGATCAAATCAGAGCAAAAAAGGTCAGCTTTCAGGTTCAACTGCATATATGAATATGAGAGTGAGTCACCAAATATTTCTAACGTGATTATCTAATCGCCCCTGGAGTTCAGAACGGCTTTGGTAACAACCATCTGCATTTGTCGTGACTGACTGACAGCACGTATGACTCTTTATGTATTTTTATATAACCACATATTTTATTCTTTCATCAGTATTCTGCTTTTTCCACAGCCAAATACAGAGATGAATAATTAAACACAGAAGGAAAAACAACAAAGTAATCACTGAGAGTTTAACAGATTCTATCTATGTTTCTATCAGCATGTCTGTTTTGACCCATTTCTAGGAAAAACTTCTTTCTAAGCAACAAAACAAGCTTTCAAATGCAGCTCAACAAGTTTAAGTGTCTTCTGAGGACAGAATCCTGACTCAGCCCAAACAAAGATGCCATCCTGCACTGCAGGAGGCTTGACGGCGCAGACTGTTTTCCCAGCAGACCATGAGACTGAGATAAATATTGCAGAGTAATTGAATCACTCAGGTTATTTCCTGCAGGGGGAACAGGACAGTACATACAAGTCTGAGCACAGACAGCCCCTGCACAACAACTTCTCAAGGACAACCTTGCACTTAAAGAAGACACCCATCCTCTAAAATACAATGTATTTGTCTTTGTGAATAATCAGAGTCGGAATTAACTTCTCAGGGCTGACAGGCCTAGCTGTCTCTTCTCTCAGAGGGAGACGAGGGGACCGGCACCCTCCTCCCCTCCTCCGTTACATAAGCCTGCTCCCTCTTGCCAGATTTGTTTAAAATTTGGTTGTGTGAAGCCCGGAGTACAGGGCCAGCAGAGGAAGTGGTTGCTGCAGAGCCACAATATGTGATAATGGGAGAGAGGAAGTGTGCGAAAGACAGAAAAAATAGGTGCAGAGAGAGATGTACGGTCAGGTGGGGAAGTTGATAAATCCACTGACATTAAAAAAAAAGCACGAGTACACACATAAAGAAGGAAAGATGACACAGAGTTTCACTTCCAGACAGATTATGTAAACTCACCCCAGCTGCCACACGTCAGACTGTCAAAAAGTCCAAAATCACACAGTGTCTGACACAGAGACGCTGACAGTAGGCTGGTGCCGCTGAAACTGCATCTCCACTTAAAACCATCACCCACTAAGACCCCACAGCTCCACACACCCGATCATCTGAACCTGTCCACAGAGAGCACGCACGTTACCTGAGTCCACCACTAGCGCTCCGCACTCCGGCTGATCTCTCCAACTCACACCGACTTCCCACAGTCAAACTGTCACTCTCAGCCCTTGCCTCAGAAATCTCCTCTATCCTCGGGGCTTCTCCTTCCTTCTCCCGTCCCCTCTGTTCCCTGTCTTTTTTCAGCAGCAGCCTCTCTTTCACTCCTGGGAGCTTTGACCATTTAAGGAGAAGGGCTCTGTATGCCTCTTTGGGCTGCTGTGGAGTGTGTGTGTGTGTGTGTGTGTGTGTGTGTGTGTGTGTGTGTGTGTGTGTGTGTGTGTTCTTAGGCTGCTGCTGCAAGGATCATCCCTCACTTAAATCTAAGGAAAGTTACAGAACTATTCATTTTTTTCTGCAGGTTTTGTTTTCTTCTCTAATCACAAAGTGGGAGCAGAAGGAAACTGTTTTGTGTTGTCGTTGAATGTTGGGGCGTGTTTGTGAGAGATAGATAGATAGATAGATAGATCGCGTCCGTCCGATCTGTGTTTACTCTGGAGCCTAAGAGGAATCCATGCGTCCACTTCTGAACTCTTGAAGTTCATTACTGTTTGGTAAACTGCAATGTCAAACCTTGCACCATTTGTGCTGCTTTGTAGTGGTGGGAGATTCGGTTTTAAGTGCTGCGATCAACTGTGGCGAAGTTTGTGGGAGGAAAGAAAGAGCACAGCACACAGAGTCACATTGTTTGGAGGAACCCAGCTGATGTTCACAGCGAATTACAGCATCACAGTTTGAATTAACGTGAGCTGAAAATCTTAAGTAGGAAAAGGAAACAAGTTTATCATGCGAGCAATTTGTGCAAAAAAAAAAGAAAATCAGATGTTCTTCTTGGTTAGTTCGACTCGAGTGAAGATCTTCTTAAAATAGCCAAAGCCAGTGGCGTCAAAAGTTTTCAGTTTAAAGTACCAAGACTCTAAAGAAAAATGGCCCTAGTGACTGATATACTATCATAAATTGCATTATTAGACTATTAATACTGACACATGACTGCATACATGTAAACAGCATTTTACTGTTGCAGCTGGTTGAGGTTAGGGCTGGATATAATTTACAGAATTACGATACCAGTACCAATACCAGTAGCCCTAAATGTACCAACAGAGTATTTCAGTGGATACCCATGATGTGAATGGAGTAGCGTATAGTGCATGCATACTTTCGAAGGTTGGGTGTCATCTTGGCACCCTGAACTGCCAATTCTGTCAATACACGTCACTAGACCTCACCACAACACAGATTATATGGGTTGTAGCTGCTGCTGTTGAGCTCTGTGTCAGGGACAGTTGGTAAAGTATGCCCACACACAGTGACGGGGCTATCTATTAGCATCACATGGCTAACACTGCAGAGCAGTTATTAATGGGTTTGCTAGCTGAGTCGATTTTTTCTGGGTTTTTTGCCTTTAATTGACGGGGGAAAGAAAAAGAGGGGACGACACGCAGCAAAGGGCTGCAGGCTGTAACAAAATCCACGACCGCTGTGGCAAGGACACTGCCTTTGTACATGAGATGCCAGCTCTACCCACTGAGTGTGTTGGATGTTGGCTACTACTGCTGTTTCAGCTTGTGATAGCTGGGCAGAGGTTAAACTGACCGTTTGCCAAGAGGAGAGCAGCTCTGAAGACGGCAGCAACAGAAAGTTTGCTGATTTTAAATATCAGATCACTTTTACCTTGTAAGCCTCAAAATGTTAACTATGAGAACTCTGAAGGCAAATTTCTCTCTAATGAAATAACATTTCTCTTTACAATTAACACTTAAAATGATGAAAGCACTTGAAAATGACAAGGTAGTAAAAATGTAAACTATACTTTTGTGTTTCATGTTTACCTCTTTACTTGAGAATTCATCAAACTTGTCTTTTTTTTTTGGTTTCTCCAAAACAAAAGTGCAGTCGCCATCCTGCCTTGTTCCTGAGATTCAGTTTGTACTGGTGTCGTATACTGTACAACACTGGATAAAGCTTTTGTTTTTTAATTTTATTTAATATAATCACTGCCCAGCAGTCACGTCGAAGCTTCCAGTTTCAAGCCAGTTTTCATTTTAAGCTGCTCCAAGTAGTAATTGCCTCTTTTGTACAGAGCAAAAACGTTGGGAACAAGTGGTTATATTTTATTTATTTATATTGTATTACATCTAATGCATTTTATAGGCTTATCATATGTAAGTGTACATAGTGTTTTATGTAAAATCTTAATCTGAGAAGGGCAACACTTTAAGTACCTCTATTTAGAATTTATAAGCTGTGCATAAACTTTTAATTAACAGGTTATAACACACTATAATGTAGTTGTTAGCATATAATTATTTAGTGTACTGTAATGAATGACAACATCATAAAACATAGTTGTAATAATATAAAGTGTTCATAGCAGAAGTTATAACTTGATAAATACTGCACATTAAAATGTCTTTACATCTGCTACAGCAACATAAAAGACTGTTATAAACTATTTATTAAATGTTTGTGTACTACTTATAAATGCTACATAGGAGGACTATGGGGAGTATATTATTCACCTTTGAACTGCAGAGGCATAAAACTATAAGGTAGCATAAAATGGAAATACAAAGTACAATAAAGTACAAGCGCTTCAGAATTAAGTTATTTTCCACTTCTGCCCAAACCACTATGTCAGATCGCTCTTTACCTTTACATCAGCAAGCCTGAAAAAAGTGGAAGTCCTCTTAAAAAAAACAACATTTCCAACAAGCCAGTTCGAAACACATTAAAGACACACAAACACATAACACATTACACTGCAGCCCTGCCTCTACACACAGACATAAAATCATTTTTTACTGTAGTAGAGCAGGATGGAGTCTTACCTTGCTGCAGCTGCCTGGTCCTGTGACACCTGTTGGAGCCAGAGCACAGACAGAGACAGTGAGCACAGTTGATTTGCATTTAACAGGAAAGCATGTGCAATGCAAATGTCATGAGAGGGTTTAAAAAAAGAAAAGTCAGACAGCGTGTGTGCGAGAGAGAGAAACAGAATGAGAAGACAAAAGGGGAAGAACCAAACTCTGAGTTTTCTGTCCTGAGAGGTTGATACTGGTGCGATGATATATTTATCTGATTGGTAGAACTACTGTAACTCTTGTTTCAGGAAGTATCTCACACACCCCCGTCCACCTCTATAACTAGGGGCAACAATAACCTGGCAACCATTTCGAGTACATGAGGTGCTTGATCCGCTGGTTGAGAGCTCTTGGCCCAAGTAAAGGCTATTGTGTCGTCTGCTTTAGGCGCTCTCAGGAAAAGGTCGGTAATATTGTGATACCAAGCAAAGGGCTAAATATCAGTGACTTTATGTCAAGCACCATCACAGCTGACACTTTAAAGGGAACTGAATTAGGTAATTAAATGAACCACTGTTATTCATATATGATACAGATGAAAAAACAACACTAATCTGCTTTTATGTTGCTTATTTGATGCTGTCATTTCCAAGTATTTTGACTTCTGGAGGGCACAAATCAGACTCTAAAACTACCTGAGTACTGCAGCATTTCACAGCCAGATTTGACTTCATAAATTACAGGAAGGAAGGAAGGAAGGAAAAAAAGATGGGAAACTACCTGAAGTGGCGCATGAAGAGATGAAGGTGATGAAGATACAGATTCTAAAAGTGTTTTGGCAGCTGCGTTTGTCCTGATTTACCCTCGCTTTCACTTCAGACACTCTGACACTGTTGTTTTCCTGGAAGCGTTCAACCTCACCACTAATCAATTTGCATTCCAGCTACAGTAGACTTTGGTATTAGTCTCATTTTTAGATTCCTCCATCAAAGAGCACACTGTTTACAGCCAAATTACACACACACACACACACACACACACACACACACACACACACACACACAGAGCATTAGAGACCCACCACTGCTTTTCTAAATTATTTACATTCAGTCTCTGATGGATCTTTATTCATCACAAAACCGGACTGTCTTGTTTTAAACGGCAACATAAAACCTAAAAACACATCTTTATCTTTTGTTATGTTACAGTGATGTGCCTAAAGTGGATTTCATATCTCACATTAATGTTTTATTAGTGTAAGGAGGTTAAAGAGAAAATATAAATAGTTTTAAAAGCTGTAATGGAGGCAGAGAACTCCAGTTGTACTCTGGATGGCACTGAAAATACAAAAGCAGCAGCAGGGGTACTGCAGCACTGACCGATACATCAAAGTCAAACATTTATTATTGCCTGTGATTCCATCTTCTTCATGGTTGTAATTTTCAGTCATGCTAGTGACTCTCTGGAAATATTTCAACAACCAGTGGATGAATTGTTAAGGCTGCCCCCTTATAGTCAACCAAACGTTAGTCGACCAGAAAGGTCATTAGTCGGCAAGATTTCATTGCTCAAAGCAAGTTAATTGTCAAAATATATCAACACTTATATAACTGGACCATGTGGGAATTTAATCTGAAAGGACAGACACAGGAAGTGGCCACGCTCAGCAGTCAGACAGGAGTCAGGTTAATTTCCAGGGCTGGTACCTGTAGTTATTCCACAGGCTAGTTAATAATATGTCGGGCAGGAAATCCAAAGTGTGGGATTATCATTCTTTCATCTATGCTGTATCCTAAAATATGTGCTTTAATTTAGTTTTGAGTGCTTCTTGTCTCGCTTGTTTTTTAATGCTTAACATTAACATGTCCACGAATTACAGATGAAAGCCATGGTAAAAAAAAACCTCTACAAACACACAGTTGTGACTGCATTAAAGTTTCAGTGCTACGGCCTCAATTAGTCACCTATATAGTGTTCCAGTTATGGGTTAACATTTTTGCACTCCTGATTCTTTCATCTTGAAATCAATGGGTTGCTGAGTTGATTTTTTGGTTAGATGCCTGAAATAAGGTCTGTGGTTCACACAAGCTTAAGAGACTTTCTTGTTTTGTTCTATGACATAAAAAACGTCAGTAAATAGTCCTACCACCCTCCTGAACTTATAAGCTTTTACATGTTTTAAAAAGACAGTTGCTAACAAGTGGCTAGATGAGACCACAGGACATCATCATGCTGACTGTAGCTTTGCAGCCTCGCTGTGGTGCTCACGTTGAAGTTATGCAACTGTGGTGTAAGGCAAGGCAAATTCATTTATACAGCACATTTCGTACCCAAAGGCAACCCAAAGTGCTCACAGATGAATCAAGTTAAAGTTCATTGTAGCCCAATCACAAAGCACGCCCCCAAGGGCTGTGCAAATATTACTTTCAATTCAGTTTCAATTTGATCCATAAAGTCCAATATCACAAATTGAAGTGGCAGTAGTTCAGTCGATAGGGACCTGGTTTGGGAACTGGAGGGTTGTCACTTCAAGTCCCCATCTGGACCAAATATGGAGTGTGGACTTATAGCTGAAAAAATGCCACTTTGCCTCCTGAGCACTGCCAAGGTTCCCTTGAGCAAGACACCAAACCCCCAACTGCTCTGGGCGCCCCCTTGCTTGGACATCTCTCCACTTAATGCATGTATAGGTCCTGTCTGTACGTGTGTGTATTTCGAGTCTGTGTGTGTAAGACAACAGAGTGAACAAAAAAGGAATTCCTCATGGATTAAGAAAGCATATCAGACAAAAGCCTTAGAGGGCTTTAAGGCATATGACATCCCTCTGTCTTTTGACCCTCACAGTGGAAAAGGAAACATTCCCCAGAGGGGAAAAATGGTAGAAACTTTAGAAGAGGAACTGAGGAGGGATCCCTCTTCCAGGACAGACAGACGTTTATATACGTTTGTAGCCTTACATTAGCTTTCTACCTCTGGCAATTACATTCAGGCTTCAAAAATCATATCAGTTTTATTTATTTGTGAAGATTAGTAAGCTGAACAAGCATCATAAATGTTTGTTTGCCACAGCGCTTATTTTCTGCAACAATCCAAAAACCAATGGAAAAATCCCATAGGCTTTTAGTCAAGAGAACCAGTTAACTTCCTGGTTGGCCTACAAATATAACGTCATCCCTACAGCTCTCTATCGTCGTATTGAACGCAGAGCTGAAGTGAGCAACTGCCAACTGAAGCATGGGTAATTCATAATCCACCACAATGACAACAGTCATACACAATGCTGTCATCCAGTCAATAAACAAAAAAACACAAAGATGCCATTAAGATATCGATGTGTTGGGGAAATACCTGTCATTGCTGCCACCCAATCCACCGGCTGTTTATCTCTCCAGAGCGGACAAACTACACCAACCATCTGTGGTAAGTTAACGATGTGCACGGTGCCCAAAATCACTGTGAACCACATCAGCATCTATAGTTTGCTGTACTGAGGACAATGTCTGGATTGTATGACACACCACCCACATCTTGATGTAAAGTAACATCAGATTGGCAGCTCACGTATCAACTTTTATGACAGCAATGACCAACATCATCACCCTGTGATGTGTCATTTAATTAACAAAGGTCACACCAACATGGCACCGGACAATGCAAACTTTACACAGAAGGTAATAAAGTAAACAAACAAGCAGACACAGAGATGTTCGTCTGCAATGTAATTTCCCCCTCTGAGGCTTCTCGCTGGTTCTCAGCAGCTTCAACATGCTCCAAACTCATTTCTACATCACAAATAAACAGTTACGTATCAGACTTCCCTCCGGGCCATCAAGGGAAGGAGACTCTGGAAATATTTGCCATGACCTTTCCTGAAGGGTTGGAAGAAAAGTGACCTTTCCTTTGGCCAAAAATGTGTTTCAGCATGATTAGTACTGGAAAATATGTGATGAAATGGCAAAATGATCAGTGCACATCCAACTAGAGCAGATTAAAACAGCTGTGCTCAAACTTTTTTTCAATGATGTAACCCCTTTAAAATATTTTTTTAAAGCTTTTTTCAGCTAAGTAACCCCTGGCCAGTGCAAAAATATTTCTGGTAGAAAACCACAGTGAACAAACATAAATGTGGAGGTAACTGTGTTTGTTGCAGCAGTTAACTGCATCGAAAAAAGTAATACTGAATATAAAATGTGGTTTATTGAACTTTACATTTACATTATTTATTGAATTTATAATAATAATTAATTAAGTAAAGATATGTAATAAATAAGGTGAAATAGGGGTAGAGACCCTTGTTTTTTGTTTTATTTTTGTTTTCACTTGTCTTATTTTAAATGTTCAAAATAAAATAATTCATTCATTCATTCAACTTATTATAATACTATTATTTTGGGAATTCTGCATGACAGATTTTTTTTTAAATTCTGTATCCCCACTTCAAGAAACACTGGATTAAGATGTCACAAACACAGACTGCACAATCACAATGAAGATGGTCAACATCCTGCTTCCTAAAAGTGAAGCCAAAACATCTTGATCGCCTCCTGGTGGCTGGCTGCAGTACAGCTCATAAAGCCCACCCTTTCTGTGTTAGCAGATATAACATGGGCCAACTAAAGGATCAAAGTACATGTCAAATAACCAAAGATGGTTTCTGTCATTTGAGGTAGTTCTTATCACGCTGATGTGTGTTCAAGGTTTCATTGTTCAGATTAGTTTGGGTTTACTAAATTATTTGACATCATGATTGACAGCTGTGTGTGCAAATCAATGTGCTCATGAGTAACAGTGCTGCTCGCAATAGGGCTGGACAGTGGGAACTTGATACCGCATCACTACTGCACAGACTCTGGCTCCAAATGACATCACCAGAGCAAGATGGCTGTATCCAGGATATTTTGGTTGCAAAGGGTTTACTAAAATAAGCTAAAGATTGTGTGTTTTCCCCCTTTTTGTAGCTAGAAATAAAACATTTGAATGTAGTTTTTTTTAAAGGAAATAACATTTGATCTTAGAAATGTTTTGAAAGAATAGTTTGATATTCAAAGAAATAAACACATTTGCCGTCTTTATAAAAGATGAGAAGATTGATACCAATCTAAACTGTCATCTAAAGAGTGAATAAGAATTCCTCAAAATGTTGAAATAGATATTTCTGTCTCAATAAAGTGTGCTAGAAGCTTTTCCACTTCTTTTGAAGAAAGTATATTTTCCTTATTCACATTTAAACCTTTCTGCTTTTGTTAAATTCTTACTGTAATGCACCTAAAATCCTAAGCTGCGTACTTTGTGAGCAGACGTAAATGTAAAAAGGGCTGAACCACAATGGAAACAATAATTCACAAAAACAAAGTATTAGAGGGCTGTATTTTTTTTTTTTAAAAAAAGAGAAGTGGCTAAAAATACTTACCCTCACTGTGTTCACATAAAAAAAAAAAACAGTCTGACCTCCCCCTAATTTTCCCCACGGCCGCCCCACTTTGATAAATAACATACGCTCCCTCAGAGCCCGCTCTCTTTTCCCGCTCACTGTACCGGCTGTTGTGTGCAATGTAAATATCTGCTGTGTCTATTTTCAGACATCCTCAGGGGTTGCCATTAGAGAGGAAGTAGCTTTAATTCATCTGTGTCTCACAGTGTACCCCTTAACCACTCTAACAGTGCACTGCAGCCATCATACCATTCATGGGTAGCTGAGGAGGCTCGCTGACTTCTGGGATTACAGGAGATGGAGGAGGACTGTCTCCGTCCTCAGGCTCCACGTCGGACTCAACCTTAAGGCCTGTGACGTCTGTTCCAGGATGAGCGGGCAGACTGAGACCTGGACTCTTTAGAAAAGTAGAGACAGAGGGAACTGTTTGATCACTGTCTTACATAAGAGACGTTAAAGACAGACAACAAATCAACTTCATATGTTTAACAGTCGGGGAGCTACAATTTATATAACGTTAAATAAAATGAAATCACTACATGAATACTAGTGCGAGTACTTTTACTACAACTATAAATTTAAGATTGTAAGACTTTTTTTTGCATTTGGGTCAAAGTTCAGTGACTGAATGTGAACATGAAAAACCTCCCAAAGCTATAAATTTTCAAATCTCTATTTTTGCACACTCCCTTACAACAGTCACTCCCAACACTGGGGTCAGGACGCCCACATGGGTCATCAGATGATTACCAGTGCAGGATGCAAGAGAATCTAAATGTTGCTGTTTGTTTTTTGGACATTTATCTAATCTTTGCATTTTCTTTAAAATACTACATAGTTTTACGTCCTGAGGTCATTAGAAGTGACATCATTGAATAGGACGTAACTAAGTACATTTACTCAAATACTGTACTTAAGGGCAATTTTGAGGTACTTTACCTTCACTGAAGTATTTCTACTTAATGTA
The DNA here is from genome assembly GCF_011397635.1 of Epinephelus fuscoguttatus. Lineage (NCBI taxonomy): Eukaryota > Metazoa > Chordata > Actinopteri > Perciformes > Serranidae > Epinephelus > Epinephelus fuscoguttatus. The sequence continues at coordinate 28,423,854 of NC_064753.1, read as the reverse complement.
CTTCTACTCCACCTCAATTTAGAGGCAAATATTGTCCTTTCTACTTAGATTTTGTTTTATAACTTGAAGGAACAGTGTGTAAGATTTAGGGGGATTTAGTGACATCTAGTGGTGGAGACTGCAGATTGCAACCAGCTGAAACTTCTCCCAGTTAGAATTTCCTCAGTGTTTATTGCTCAAGAGATTTTTTACCAGGAGCAGAATTATCAGCAAGGTCTCTTCTCCTCTCCAAAAGAAAAGGACCTAAGGATTTAAGCTGATGAAAACACTGAATAAAGAGACTGTGGTGGCTGACATGAAAACGCAAATGGCCCTATTTAGAGCCAGTGTTTGGTTTGTCCGTTCGGGGCTACTGTAGAAACATGGCGTTACAACATGGCAGAGGACAAGAACACATTATTCTATTTCATTTCTGACAATATTTCCCCCTAAATCCCTCACACTGGGCATTTAAGTTACTCTGCAGATTCAGATGAATAGCACAAAATATAATTAAAAATTCAATTACAATGTATGATTATAGGTCAAGATAAGGTAAATCTTTATTGATCACAAGCTACCCAGCAGATAAAAAATATGCAGTAAATGAAATGAGCTCCACCTTACCAGCTGCGACACATCCATGTATTAATATTTATGATCCAATTATAAATATATACGGTTCTGAAATGGACCATTCTACAAAATTAATTATTTTACTTTTGGTACTTTGTAAACACCATATTTTTTTTCAGTTTCCTGTAAATATAACATATTTATTTCATTTCGAATTGTCTTTATTTTTGTCAACAAGTCGGGTTTCTGTTCCCTTTAACGCTGCGACTCAAGATCTTTCAATTCTCTAATGCGGTCCGTCAATCTCCCTCTCATCATTTTCTTCTAGAAACGTTTTTATTTATTTTCTTATCTGAGTCTTACATTGTGGGTTGTTTGAGATGTTTGTATTTAGCCTGCGCAATGTTCTTCCCCAGTTGTCGTGATCAAATAAAACGATAGGTCCAATATCACAACTCTGGAATCTATGGCATTCTCTCTGTAACACAAAGAACTAATACTTTTGGTACTTAAGTCTGTTTTAATGCAGTCTGATGCATAATGCAGGACTTTTACCTGTAACACAGTAATGTATTTATACTCTGTAGTCTGCTATTTTTGCTCAAGTAAACAGATATGAATAATCTTCCATCACTGCAAATGAAACAGTCTAAGAATAAAAAATGACCCTTTGAACTGACAACTCAAAGACATGCACCTTGTGACGAGGAGCTCAAAGGAGACAGAACTTTGTATCACGGCGTCACAAGCAAAAAAGTTAGGAAACCTCTGCCCTACATTTAACTGATAATGTGGCTTTTTAAAGGACTTTATGCAAATGATTTAAAGGAATTTTGATCTTTCACAAAAACATTATTAATCATCGCATGAGTTCAAAAGTTTGATTTGTTAGTAAAATGCAAAGTAAATTGGAGCTCAGAGACCACATTCCTCTATTTTTGTGATAAGAGTGCAAGTGCAGTCATAACCTCAGCTCCAAACCATTAATACCAGCGTGATTTATTCTGACAGGTTTTGTTCCCGCAGGAGTGTTTGAGCTCTGTATGATGAAATAAATCCCTTATAATAAAAACGTCTCCATGGAGCCATTTGAGATTAAATCTGGATCACATTATAAGTTAAAATCGTGAAAATAGTTCACTGGTATTCATGTTTTTAAATACTGACCTGACGATTCTGGAATTACAGATATACATTTAATTTTAAATGACAATTTTCTGCTGCTAATATTAACTTCTCTGTGTTACTGTATGTGAAATTTACTTAATTAAAGCTATACTTGAACATGTTCCAACATAACTTTTAGCAAAGAAACATACTTCTTACTTTAACCACTGTGACCTTTTAAAAGCAAGATCATTGAAAACTGTCACTTTATCAAAAAGCAAACACTGATTTTTTTAAACACAGACAAACCTGAGTTGGAGCTTGTTCTGTGATCCTGGCCTCCATAACGTTCAGCTGCTCGTCAGTGTTGGCTGCTCGGTCCAGAGCCTCCTCCACCCTCTGAGTGATGCTCTCCATCCTCACTCTCACCTGGCTCACTCTCTGCTCGCTCTCTCTCACCAGCTCGGCAGTCTCCAGGGCGCTGTTAACCATCACCTCCATCCTTCTGAGGGTCTCTAGGAGGCCGTCTGCGGTCACCCGAAGCTGGGTTTGCTCCTGCTCTGCGGTGGCTCCTCCTGTACTCTCCGTGGCCACTGCAGCATCCCTCTGATCCTTCACAACCTTCTCCACAGCTCTGTCTGGTTCCTCTCTTTCTGTGTTGGTTCCCTGGTCGATGTGAAGACTGCTGCTCTTTTGCTCGGCAACACAAACCTGTGCAGATCTGAGAGAGGCTTGCAGGAGGCAGACCTGTTCCCTCATATCAGTGATGGTCTGCTCTGCTTGCTGGAGCTTTACTTGTGTGTCTGAGAGCTCCTGACCTGACTGAATTTCTTTTGTCCGGGCCTTAGCCCCCTCCACGCTGCGGGCTTTCCACCAGTTCACCACAGCCACCTTCTTGGCCTCTTGGTTGGGAGTCTGGCTCCCAGTCTGGCTTTGCTTTTGCTCCTTCTCCCAGGCTCTCCACCGCTCCTCCACCTTCTCCCCTTTCTCCTCCCACACACACTTGTGCAGCTCCAGCTCCTGCAGCCTGAAACCACCATGGCAGCTTTATAAACATCTTCTCTACACACTGTTATGTCTGTAGTTACCAAGGGGTACTAAAACTGCACTTATGCCTGAGGGTCTAACACACAGTAGATAGTAAATCCTATCTGTTGCGTAATGGAGATGCCCATAAATTCATTGTTAAAACCAGACACCCGGAGAAAGGTTCTCAGAACTAGAGAGGCTAACATCAACCAAATTCAGCCTGTTACCATAACAGGAGAAAGCAAGGTAAAAAACTCACATACACATTGACAAGCTGCTGCTTGATGCTTGCCTGTTGCTGCTGGCGGTGAGGAACAGGCCTCTCCTGTGTCTCTACAGGAGCAGAGTCCTGCATGTGAGAAGACACAAAAGAGATAGGACAAATTTATCCACATACATTTCACTTTATTTAACAATCATCATATTTACTGACTCTCCTCACCCTCTCTGGATACTTATTATGCAGTAGATGAGTGATTTCTGTAGACTTGATCCTCTGGATGATACTCTGAATATCATCACTGTGTGTCTGCAGGGATGGGAGGCTGATGTCGTCCAGAGCTCTGTGATGCTGCTGCAGACACAAAGGGCAGAGCCGTGACAGTCAACATATAACAGGAGATCAGCACCATGAGAAGGTAACCTGCAGACAGCGAGCGCCTCCGACCTGCTGCATATCCTGCATTTCGCTCTGCAGAGAGCGGTGGTTTGGAGGATCTCGACTGTAGATATTCTGAGGGCTGATACAGTGTCTGTCGTACCTGCCAGGAACAGAAAGAAGAAAAACTCCAACTCACTATGTATTAGCTGAAAACTCACATTTAATTATTGTACAATTAACATGCAATAGATCCATTTCACTGACAGGAAAAGCACAGAAGTAAATGATAAAATTGAAGGTAGCTGAATTACATTTAGCTGCTATTGTGCATGCTGGTTCTCTCTCACACTGTCATGGTTTACTGGGACAGTTGAATTAATTTCATGCATAACACCAGTGCTTTTCCTACAATAACAAGTCCACTTCTCGGCTGTGTAAAAGGCCTATTGTGCTGAAATTCTCTCTAAATTTTATTTTCTTAAACTCTTTTTTTCTTCAAAACAGTACAATATCTCAGGTTTTTACAAAACTATGTGAGCTGACGTGTCTTAGATGCTAATCAGATTGTCTATAGACATAACCAAGTTACATTTAAGCTTTTTAAGACCTTTTTAATATCACCTTATATGAACATTAAGACCAAACCTGCAAGGGGAATACACATTATAGATATATATATGTGTGTGTCTGTCAGGCTGGAGAAATTTTCACGGTAATGTGACCGAAAATATTTAAGACCCATCAAATTTGAATTTAAGACAACGTAAGGCCTTATATTAAGAAAACGTACTTTAAGACATTTCAAGACTTTTTAAGGACCTGTAGACATCCTGCTAATGCACAGTTCTGTTTCCACTGCTCAACATCATGCGTCTTTGTCAAACAAGGAAAATAGGTGTGAATAAGTGATTTAGTGTAGTTACATAGAAGAAATTTCGATGTGGACACAGTTGGAAGTACCTCAAAAGAGCTTGTTGTGAATGTTCCTGTAACCTTGCCAGTTCCGACTGCAGACCCTGCAACACCACAACACAGTTTACGTGGTAGTTAAACCACCTTTCAACACCATTTAATAAAATATAAATACATGCAAGATACTTCAAATAGTCAGTTTTATCGTTACATATTCTGAGGTTGAAATATTCGCTGATTGTTGTAATACTTCAGTCATCACTTTGAAATGACTGACATTAATGTTTGCATCACATCACATTTAGAATTTGTTTGTTTTCATGATTTTACATGATGTAAAGTACCTGCATAACTCTATATTATGAGAAATCAAGTAAGATCCACTTAAGGGGATACTGTGCCGAATTTCATCCAGCTCTGTATCACAACAATGTGGTTAACTTTCCTCCATCTTACCAACATCTAGATCTCCCTGCTCATCTCTGGCTGTTGCTCAAACTACAGATTGTGCTCCCGCATTTTCATTTGCCTGCCACCGTGGATACAAAGACCCACCCCTCTCGCCTCTTTCTCTTAAACACAGACCAATCCCCAATCAAACAGCATAACTAGGCAGCGCTGATTAAATATAAGCCAAGATTATATTACAGTACTGCCTATTTATCACCTTAAATGTCTTCAGAAACATATTTTAATGCACTGTTTGACTGTAACATGAGAATTTGTGAACACAACGTTGGTGCCATACTGTTTCCTGTATCGGAAAAACAGAGGCTGATACAGTATGAAACAAGATCCTGTGACTACAATGCCTATTTTCTCGCCTAAAATGTTCTCAGAAACATATTTTAGCTTACAGTTTAACTGTAATTCAAGATTGATTGTTACCAGCTGGCTGTCATATTGCTTCCTGTTAAAAAACTGCTAAACTCACATTACATCATCCGCGTGATGCAGTGCAGTGCAACCTGGTAGTTGTATATTTTCTACCTCTTCAGCTAAAGCAAATGCCACAGCCCAATTTCAAAAGTATCTGCATCTTTTTACACCACAGCCAATTCTTATGCAAACACTGTCTTTCCAGCAGTGAAATACTTTGATTCTATTGCTTAAAAAAATAAACTTCTTTCAAATTCAAAGTGTTGTCTCTGCTTTGTGTCAAAAACGTACCTCAATCATGTTGTGATTCTCCACATGAGAGTTCTTCATCTTATCCATAAGAATGTCTTTCTAAACGGGAACATATCAAAGTAAAGTTAAGAGACAAAATAAGAAATATAGATTGACATTTTTTTCAGATGAAAATACACAGATAGACCAACCTTTGTGATTTCTCTGTCTCTCAGCGTCAACATAACCAGGGTTTCCTCGAGTCCGGCCTGTAAACGTTCAGATGTTTAGCTCTCTGTTCAAACATCATAACGCAGAGACAAACACAAGAGTGTTTTATTGATCTGTCCCTACCCTCAACTCAGCGTTTACTTTTCTCAGTTTGTTGATGCTATCTTCAGAGCACGTCCTTTCAAAGGTGAGTTTTTCATTCTGTGTCCACACAAAGAAAAAAAACACAAGTTAGTTTTCTGAAGGAAAGTTCATACATTTGGACTTAAATATAAGATCTACATTACCTTATCTTCAAGCCTCCTAATGTGAACCTTCAGGCATTCAACCTCATTACTCTAAAAACAAAAAAGGTTTACATGCAAATAGGTGCCATAAAATATACATTGATCTCAGAGTATGGCTTCACTGGGAGGACAGTCAGCGTGTGGTGTACCAGTTTGGTGCAGCTGGTCTGGGTGCGGCTGGCTCTCTCCTGGGCCTCTTTAAACGCCCGACGGGTCTCCTCCAGTTCTTCTGTCAGAGATCTGGCTCTCACTGCTGACCGCTGAGCACTGCACACACCACAGAAACATCAGAACTTATTGTTTTATTCACCTCTACCCACGGCCAAAAAACATGAGTAAGATCAGAGATTTTAATCTGTTAGCACTGTAATCTCAAATCATGGAAGAGTGAGGCTTGAGCCACACTACCTGAGGGGCTATAGTGCAGTATTCTTTAATAAAGAAACTCTCTCTATATTGTAGGAATCATGTGAGAGACAGCTGTTGTTTGAAAGATTCATGAATGACTCCATGAATGAATGAATGTCACCAATGAAGGTAGAATAAAATAAACCAAATAACATAAAATATGATAAATGACTCAATCACATGACTCAATCACTCGAACCGTTTCAGTTTCAGAGTTCATTTTAAGACTTTATTATTTGTCTACAAAGCACTTCATGGATTGGATCTCAGTCATGGGCCCCTGTCTGTGGAACAACCTGTCCTATCACATCACATCTGCATATAATGCGTGCTTTCCTTGTCTGCTCAGTTGACATGTTCTATGCATGTTTGGAGAGCATTTTGGTCAGCTCATGTTGTTTTAAACATGCTACAGAATTAAAATTTGCTTGACTTGAAATTTAACGTTTGAGTTCTATAAACTCCAGGTACAAATAATAACATTCCAAACACATATAGTCCTGCCTCCTGCAGGTAGCTCCTGCAATCATGGCCCTGTTGCTTTGGAATGACCTGAATGAGAAGATCAGGCTTACCGAATCAGTGACTTCTTTTAAATTGTTTTTCTAAACTTGCAATTATTATTACTATTTCTTTTCTTTTTTTGCTTTCACTACTTTTATTCATTTTATTTGTATTAATTTGTTCTGACATTTTGTGTCTTGCATTTTGCATTTTTTGTCTTTGTTTTAACTTTATCCCAACTTTACCTTAGTTTTGTCTTACTCATGTTTTGTTGGACTGTCTGGCTCTCTGTTGCTATATTGCCTTCTGAATATCCTGATTCTGCTTTTGTTTTGTCTGTCAAAGAACTTTGTAAACTCTGGTTTTTAAAGGTGCTATATAAACACAACTATTATTATATTAATATTATGTGATGGCCAGGCACAGATGCTGATCTCTGCTTATTTGGGAGTTTGCTGTGCTACAAATTGTTCACTGCATTCATAGTAGAAAATGCTAATCTGATTGATTTTTAAATTATTCTGCTGGCTTCAGCTAGCGGCCCCTGTTTGACTGCAAATTAAGCAAATTGGTCTCATGCTTCCCTCAGGTCAAATAAACACTTATTTATTAGTTTACTCCTTCTTAAACATGTTTCTTACAGTCAATCTCAATTTCCATCAACAACTTACAAACATACCTTTTCACTTTTTCAATTCAAGCTTCTAACTCTGATAACATTCTCATTATCTGCAGCTACTGGCAGGTAAAAGATGTGTGTGAGGTGATGTGATACAGACGTGTCACTTGTATGTGATCTGAATCAGGCTGTATTGAAGTTGGTTGCTTACTGTGATGTATGATGTTGACCTTTATACTCCCTGAACTCTGCTCCTTTTTAAATATTAAATGTGTTTTATTTTCTTACAGATTACAAGTTATATTTTGTGTTGGACGTTTACTCTGAAGTGACACAGGAAATAATGAATTTAATGATGACAATGATGTGCTTTTATGAGGACTGTGAGTTAAGATAATCCTTAGTTACAGTATAATCCTACGTACAGTGACTGGATGATAAATAAGGAAGAAACTGGTCAACCCTTCACCTCGCCAGCTTTGCTCGCAGCTCTGTGACCTCCAGAGTGAGCTGCAGGTTTGCGTCCTCACACTGAGCCACCGTCCTCAGCAGGCTGCTGTTCTGCTCGCTCAGCTTGCGGTGAGCGTGCTTCAGTTCAGCCACTGTGCCTAACAGGTCTTTTCCATCACTGGAGCCAAACAAACAGTTAGTGGTGTGTAAGTATGAAAACACATTGATTAGAGACGGTAAACACATGCAGTGATTAAAGGGGTGAAATGACTGACCAGGAACACTGGTGGCTCTCTGAAGAGGCAGCTTTGCTTTGTGAAGCTGAGAAATCCAGCCCTGAAAGGAAATGTGGTTTAGTGAATCCATGAATCTGATGTGATTTAGACTTTTGTCTGAAGTCTGAGTAAAATAGTCACAGCCTACCATTTACAGGCACTTTAGAAGAGTCAGGGCAAGATACATGACTGTCGTCCACATCAGAGCTAAAACACAGAAAGAGTCAGTGGGTTAGTTCCCACAACTCATAGAAAAAGCTGATAAATAAATCAACCATACACTCACTGGAAACCGAATGATTTAAATGGAAATAACCCACTGTGTTTGTAAAATGAAAATAAACATTAAAAACAATAGTTTTATTGAATTTAATTAAATCTAAGTAAATGAGTTTCTTGCAGGACATCATCCCTTCTTTCATTTCTAGGAATAATTTACCTTGTTGCTGCCTGAAAAGCAGTAATGAAAGAAGCATTAAAGGTATACTACGCAGGATTTCCAGGGATTGTTTGTGAACATGCTTGCCAGCAAAAATAAAAATAAAAGCCAACCACAGATTCACTCTTGTTTGGCATATCACCTCAGTGAATCTGCTTTTACGTCTGGAACCTTCCACCTACAACGGGCTTGAGACGTGCACTCGTTGAGGACAGTCACCAATTAACCTGCATGTCTTTGGACTGTGGGAAGAAGCTAGAGTATCCGGGCACAAACCACATTGACATAGGGAGAAGATGCAAATCCTGAACTCCCCACCCTGGGTTCGAACCAGAAACCCTCTTACAGTGAGGTGACAATGTTAACACTGTGCCGTGTCACCAAGTGACATGGATATCAAATACAGACTTGATGGTTGGAAATCCATATTGCACACTGACATCCAGCTAAAAAGAACATGACCATGGCTTCTTTTATTCCCCAGAGTGATGAAAAAGTCCTGCTCTTTAAGAGATGTACTGGTTTACTGCATTTAACACCACATTTTGTAATTTAATATGATGCTTTTTAGCCATTCAAGACTGCTGATATTTGAGCACAGTGGAATAAATTTAGCCGACTACCTTTAAGCAGTGTAAAGGCAGCCACTTAATATAAAGGTGTTTGCTAAATCAACTTTAGAAGCATTGAATATAACACTTAAGTACTTCTTTAATGTAGCTACACACTTCATGCCAGATTAAGGGTAATCAGTTTCCCTCCTGCAGTTTTGCTTCACCTGTCCTGGCTGCACTGTGCGATCCACTCTCTCATGGTGGAGTGGAAAATCTCTCTGCTCACATGAGGGTCCTGACAATCCGGGTCGAGCAGCCGTCGCAGGGCAGTCAGTCTGTCCTGCCCCGAACTCTGAGCCGTCATGGTCTGCAGGTACTGCACGATGGTGGAGGCCAACACTTCCCCTGAAGACGAGCGAGACAGTTTCTCACAGATCATGTGATTATTTCAGTATATTTGTGGTAAAATCAATCATCAATCATAGGCCTGAGTACCTGTGCTGGAGGTGTTACATGCATTATACATGATGTCCAGGAGTTCATGTTCAGAGAATCCACTTGTGTCTTTATTGTCCTCGAGCACATCCCTTGTCCCACTGCCAGCTGACTCCCACACTGAACATGCAGAGAGGGGCAGAAGTTGATGTAAAGAAAGACGATACACTGTAAATATCTGTTTGATACTTTTATAAAGGAACAAAGTAACTGTAACACTTACTGTCATTGCTGTCAGACATTGTGTGTGTTCCTCCTGAACCTCTGCTGTCACGCTCCTACATGGCCTTATATTCTAATAAACATGAAATACAGCTTTATCTCCATTTATTTCATCTAAAGGCCAAAAATCAAAGTAGAAATACAGCTAAAAATTGAACCACACATAAAAATCAATTAATAACCATTACATTTTATACCTCCTCTCCAAATCTGACTGCTTAATCCTTACATGTGTGCAGTGGGATCTAATCAAAGGGTCACATATCACATATTTTCCAATTGTCATTCTACAATTAGGTAGAAAAATGTGACGTTTATTAGCTCTTGTCTCTAATAATGATGGTAATATTGTGTTAAAATAATAGCATGTCTTTAAGGAATAGCACAAAACAGCTAAACCAAAAAATTCATTTTGTATGTGTTAAATATACAGAGATGGCAGCGTTCTATTAAATTGTGTGTACATTTGGACTGAGCAGTACTTCTTTTGTCCTACAGTAACACAGTCATCAAATATTACTCTATAAAGATACACAAGTCATAAAAATAAATTCTTACTTCTCAGTCCGGGACAGTTCCTCTGAAAAACAAGATTGTCAAATGTCAAATCTTCATTTTCAAAATTAATTTTCTCGTCCTTCTTTGACTCACTGTGATATGAGCACAAGAAGACTTCAAGATACCCATATGCTTGTTTTCCCTGCTTCACATCAAAACCAGCTGACATCCCCTCACAGCCCCCTCTCCCACCCCATCCTCCTCCACCTCCTCCTCCTCCTCCTCCTCACCTCATCCCTCTCCTGCCAACGTGCTGCCCTGCTGAGGTCTCTGACAATGATGCAGTTAATGGATTTCAATTGAAATTCACCAGTTTAACATATCAAATGCAGTCTGACAAGCCTTTCTGACACATTTTAAACATGCATTTCCTTTGTAAATCAGTGTGTGGCAAAGGATATAACTCACACTCCATTAAAAATACTGCTAGTGCTACTGAAACTAATGGTTCTTAAAATATTGTCTTATTTCTTTTAGCTACCTGTTGAGTTTGTGATCAAAATTGATACCGAATCCCGTCTGACTAACAGCAAACCAACCTAAATTGTCCCAGGATACGCTTGATGTATATTGTCATCGAAATGTTTCTTGTGTTAGTACTTTTACTTACAATTTCAGCCGTGTTTCCATCAAAGAACATCGTGCGTTCACCTCTAGGAGGAACACTTTTTCAGGATCCCCATCAACCTACCCGGACACTATTTCCGTTGCACCGTCCGTATGGAGTAGCTACGAACAGACAACGGACCGGAGATTTTTTTTTATTTTTTATTATTACTCTAACTCGGGGTGGATTTTTCCTCGGCCAAGATGTCTCGGGGCTCTATCGAGATCCCTCTACGGGACACAGATGAGGTAAAAGTCGCCTAATATGTAAATTTGATTTATTGTATTTGTTTGACGAAGTGAACCTCGCTGTGCTGCTAGCCGCTCATGCTAACTCTAGCTAGCATTAGCTAATGTTCCTTAGCGGAGTACTTAACGTACGGTAATGTCAGCGTGAGGTATTTACATGTTTGTAAATCGACCCGAAACGTAAACACCAGTAGTGTTTGAAGCACTAAATACAGAAGTGACTTAATAAAAGTCAGCAAACATTATTATTGTCAGGTTCAGGCTCTAATGCAAGTTAGTAACGTGAGGTTAGTTGTTGTGATGTTTCCTGTCAGTGTCGCTCTCAGTGATTGAGTCCAACACGTAGAGATTTTAATTTAAGAACTTTCCATATTTTGTCATATAGTTATAATGTGGTACGTTAAGCTGCAACAACATCTGTCACAATCTTAACTCTCTAAGCATCTTTATATATTTATATCAAGCTAAGATGACATCAAAAGTGTTGGAACATCTGGATCTTAATTCATAATAGCAGTGAATGCAATGGTCGCAGTGTACATATTTTAATATTGTGATGTCAATATATACACAGCACACTGTTGTGTTTGTGGTGATGTTGAGTTGCATTGCTACTAACTATACAGAGATGTTTATTATGTCTATTATATTGATAAATGCCCATAAAACATATTAGAAGCACTTTTTCAGTAACTCACAATACAATTAAATAGCAGCACAGCCTCCAATATGACTTTAAACTTGCATTAGCATCTCTTTAAAACCCTTGTAACAAACACTGATCATAATAACCTTTGTTATGATAGGATTTGTTGCAGTAGCTGGTGTATTAGACTGTATAGTTTAAGACAAGTGTACCTAATTAACTGACAGCTGAGTGTATATAGTGCGATATAGTGTGTTTTCTGTAAAATCAATGGAAAAAACTGCTTAATGGATAAAATACTAAGACAGGAATGTCAGCTTTGGAAAATCCAGTATTGTTATAAAGCAGGGATACTCAACTTGCTTTGCCCAAGGGCCACTTCTGCATAATGACAGGAAGCCAACGGCCAGTTAAACAAACAATAACATTTATCAGATAAAATAAATAAACCAGGCAAATCCAGTTGCTGCAGCCTCACATAGGTTAGGTGTACACAGGGCAGTTTCTTGGATTTGAGGACATTTGGGGCATAGCCCAGACCCTGGATCATCCTTTGGCTCTTTTTTTGTTTCATTTTTAGATAAACAAGCTCTATTTCCATGTGTTTTTATGCACTCTGGCACCTTCTATACATTCAAAGTACAAAAAATTACCAGTATGAATCCATTTATTTTATATTGTGGATTAGAAAATGGTTGGCGTGCCACCCTATCATGGGCTAAATTTGTGTTACTGCCTTAAAGCATTGATTTTCAACATCACTTGTAATGGCCTAATACACCCAGACATGTAGCAGGGATAGCCACCACAGGTACCTAAATAAGGATTTGTATAAGTAACTGAATATATTCTAATTTACATATTTGCATAGAGATTCTATGTGTGTGTAGCATGAAGGGGCTACATCTTACATCTAAACGGGCAGTTCTGAAATGAACCTTGTAACCTTGTACAAATGGTGACAGATGACAAATGTATATCGTTTCACAGTTTGCATTGTTTTATCACCACACCCTCATTCATAACATGCTTAATGCCGCATGGAGTGTGAGTTGAACCAGATGGGTATGCTCAATAACTTGAATAAATCATATCTTGCAGGTTATCGAGCTTGACTTTGACCAGCTGCCAGAAGGAGACGAGGTCATCAGTATCCTGAAGCAAGAGCACACACAGCTGCACATATGGATCGCTTTGGCGGTGAGTCAGAGGAGATACCACAGACAGTGGTTGCATTTATTACTGTGATGTAGAATGCTAGCTTCATGAGTAAATGTGTGTACTCTTTGCCTTTTTCAGTTGGAGTACTACAAGCAGGGCAAAACAGAAGATTTTGTCAAGCTTTTAGAGGCAGCACGTATCGATGGAAACCTCGACTACAGAGACCACGAGAAGGACCAGATGACCTGCCTGGACACATTGGCAGCTTACTATGTCCAGCAAGCACGTAAAGAAAAGAACAAAGATGCCAAGAAAGAGCTCATCACACAGGCCACGCTGCTTTATACGATGGCAGACAAGATCATCATGTATGATCAGGTAAGAAAAAAGTGACGATGAAAGAAAACATTCATGACCTCACCAATTTTGCATCAGAAGTAAATATATAATGCTCTTTGCTCACTCAGAACCATTTGCTGGGACGAGCCTGTTTCTGCCTGCTGGAAGGAGACAAGATGGACCAGGCTGACGCTCAGTTCCACTTTGTGCTCAATCAGTCCACCAACAACATCCCTGCTTTGCTCGGCAAGTTAAATATTGAAGATAAGAGATTAATCCTGACCACTGTGATTTATTCACTGAAATAATGACATGGTTGTTGTTCAACAGGTAAGGCCTGCATCTCCTTCAATAAAAAGGACTACAGAGGAGCACTGGCGTACTACAAAAAGGCACTTCGTACAAACCCCGGCTGCCCAGGTAAACACAACCTGTATCCACGTCCTCCTCCTGATGACTGTGACATTATTACTATTTGCTAGAGCTGTGAACTATGTAATTAACGGCCAACTAATTCAATAATCGATTAATCACTTTTATTAATTTTTGAAGGAAAAAAAAGTCAAAATTCTCTGATTCCAGCTTCTTTAGTGTGGATATTTTCTGGTTTCTTTCCTCCTCTATGACAATAAAATGAATATACTTGGGTTGTGAACAAAACTAGACATCTGAAGATATCATATTGGGCTTTAAGAAAGACTGATTGACATTTTTCACAATTTTCTTACACTTTATAGACAGACAGCTAAATGATTAATTCGGAAAATACTGGACAGATTAATCAATGAAAATAAGCATTAGATGCAGTTCTCATAAAAAGAGATTTATCATGGATTATTCCTCACCTACCTTCTGTCTTGTTCTTGTGTCTAGCTGAGGTGAGGCTGGGGATGGGCCACTGTTTTGTCAAGCTCAACAAACTGGAGAAGGCTCGACTGGCGTTCGGTCGAGCACTGGAGCTTAACTCCAAATGTGTGGGAGCTCTTGTTGGTTTGGCGGTATTAGAGCTCAACAACAAGGAGGCAGATTCCATCAAGAATGGAGTTCAGCTCCTGTCGCGGGCCTACACCATCGACCCCAGCAACCCCATGGTGCTCAACCACCTCGCCAACCACTTCTTCTTCAAAAAGGTGCTTACTCGTCTGGTTTGTCGTTGAAATATTGACACAGATCAAAATCGTTGTGTCATTTCAATGTATTATTTACACCTGTGTGTTCTCTGTTTTCTATCAGGATTACAGTAAAGTGCAGCATCTGGCCCTCCATGCTTTCCATAACACAGAAGTCGAGGCCATGCAGGCTGAGAGCTGCTACCAGTTAGCTCGCTCGTTTCACGTGCAGGTAAGATCCTAACTGATCCTGAGGCAGCTGACTGTTTGTTCGCATTAGGTCTCTGATGTCTCTGTTCTCTGTTTCTCTTCAGGAGGACTACGACCAAGCGTTTCAGTATTACTACCAGGCCACTCAGTTCGCCTCGTCCACCTTCGTGTTGCCCTTCTTCGGCCTGGGGCAGATGTATGTGTATCGGAGAGACAAGGAGAACGCGGCACAGTGCTTTGAAAAGGTCTTAAAGGCCTACCCCAACAACTACGAGACTATGAAGATTCTGGGCTCCCTCTATGCAACATCTGACGATCAGGAAAAGAGAGACATAGCCAAAGTTTGTATCCAGTACAGGTTATTTAATCTCAGTTCTAATAATGTGGCTTATTAAGATGCTTGACATGCCACTGTCTCTGCTTCTTAGGGTCATTTAAAGAAGGTGACAGAGCAGTATCCAGATGACGTGGAGGCGTGGATCGAGCTGGCTCAGATCCTGGAGCAGACCGACATTCAGGGAGCGCTGTCCGCATACGGCACAGCCACCCGCATTCTGCAGGAGAAGGTGCAGGCTGACGTTCCCCCTGAGATCCTCAACAACCTGGGGGCTCTTCACTTCAGACTGGGCAACCTGGGAGAGGCCAAGGTAGCTATCAGTATACAGTACAGCTTATATAAACAGAACACCCTTAAACAGCTACGTTCACTTGAGAGTTTGTTGGACATACATTAACACGTTTCTTTCATTGTGGTATTTTAAGTTTATAAATGATCATGATGAAGTGTGCAGGACAATGTATGTTTCGCATAAACACTAGTGGTATTTAAAGGATGGATCCTGTCTTCTCTCCTCTACAGAAATACTTCCTTGCATCTCTGGATCGGGCCAAAGCTGAAGGGGAGCATGACGAGCATTACTACAACGCCATTTCTGTCACCACCTCCTACAATCTGGCCCGTCTGTACGAGGCAATGTGTGAATTCCACGAAGCTGAGAAGCTCTACAAAAACATCCTGAGAGAACATCCCAACTACGTGGACTGTAAGCACGCAACATTACACGATAGAAGAAGTGAGAGCAAGAAGAAAAAAAAGTACATTGTGAAGAATTGTTTTGATTTTTGGTCCACAGGTTATTTGCGTCTCGGAGCGATGGCTCGTGACAAAGGAAATTTCTACGAAGCTTCTGATTGGTTCAAAGAGGCCCTGCAGATTAATCAGGTCTGTCACGTGTTGTGTGAATATTATAACATCAGAATTCAGTAAAATCAGATGTCCTTATCTCTTCAACATTATCTGATGCTCGTTCTGTTTGGTGCAGGATCACCCGGATGCCTGGTCCCTGATAGGGAACCTTCACTTGGCCAAACAGGAGTGGGGGCCGGGTCAAAAGAAGTTTGAGCGTATCCTGAAGCAGCCGTCCACACAGAACGACACCTACTCCATGCTGGCTCTGGGTAACGTGTGGCTGCAGACGCTGCATCAGCCCACCAGAGATCGGGAAAAGGTGCAGACACATGTTTATTTCTGTAATCATCTTGCTTATCTGATGGAGCGATTCTGCTTGTCTTCTCTTTAAGTTTAGCTAAGTTTTAATATTATGTTTCATACAATGTAATGATTTATGATGTATTGATCCCAAATAGAGTAAATGTATTTTTTTTGTCTTGACAGGAAAAGAGACACCAGGACCGAGCCCTGGCAATATACAAACAAGTCCTACGAAATGATGCCAAAAACCTCTACGCTGCCAATGGCATCGGTCTGTAGAATTTAAATGTTTTTTATTCTTTTTAGTCCTTCTGCTGTATATGTGTGAAGTATTTAACATCAAGGCTTGGTGTCCAGGTGCCGTCCTGGCCCATAAGGGCTACTTCAGAGAGGCTCGTGACGTGTTTGCGCAGGTGAGGGAGGCCACAGCAGACATCAGCGACGTCTGGCTGAATCTGGCTCACATCTACGTGGAACAGAAGCAGTACATCAGCGCCGTGCAGATGGTGAGGGCCTCACTTGTGATTACCTATAAAATAATTGTGTTGATGTTTTTGTCTGTACAGTTGAGTATTTTATTCTGCTCCACAGTATGAGAACTGCCTGAAGAAATTCTACAAATATCAGAACACGGAGGTGCTGCTGTACCTCGCGAGGGCGCTCTTCAAATGTGGGAAACTCCAAGAGTGCAAGCAGATGCTGCTGAAGGTAACATGAGAAAAAAACTGACAGGCTTTTATTTTATGCTACAGTATGAGGGGAGTTTAACTTTGTCCTTCTGATGTGTTTTCAATCAAGGCCCGTCACGTGGCGCCCAGCGACACAGTGCTGATGTTTAACGTGGCCCTGGTGCTTCAGAGACTCGCCACTCTCGTGCTGAAAGATGAGAAGAGCAACCTGAAGGCTGTGCTCAGCGCTGTGAAAGAGCTTGAACTGGCTCACAGGTATTAGACTTAATTTATACCTCCTCCTCCCAGTGTGATCCTCTGGCAGTCCAGGGCTTAATCCTGCAATTTTATTTCCTCCTCCTCCTCTTCCTCACACAGGTATTTCAGCTACCTCAGCAAGTCTGGAGACAAGATGAGGTTTGACCTCGCTCTTGCCGCCTCTGAGGCCAGGTCAGTGTGAATTTATTCTCGTCACGATTTA
Organism: Epinephelus fuscoguttatus; assembly: GCF_011397635.1. Classification (NCBI taxonomy): domain Eukaryota; kingdom Metazoa; phylum Chordata; class Actinopteri; order Perciformes; family Serranidae; genus Epinephelus; species Epinephelus fuscoguttatus. Next base: position 28,406,537 of record NC_064753.1, on the reverse strand, counting down.
GAAACATGCTGTTTTTTATTTGATTTTAAGGATCAGGTAAAATACTGAAACTGCCTGTGTTCTGATGTCATAATATTTATACTGGAGTTTTTAAATTCATCTGATGTCAAATATTCCACCCATATTGGCTTTTAATTGTATGTGTATATTTTTTAAAGGCAGAATGAGGGATATAAAATAAGAAAATACAGGCAGTGGGCAGATAAATACACAGCCACATACCTTTAGTGGGCCATTAGTGGTAATTGAGAGGGATTACTCAATACATATTTTTTTTTTAATTAGGAAAATCGGTCTGCCTTTAAGCTTTACAATTATTAAATTAAAAAAAATATATAATATTTTAAGCCTTATACGTTGGTGGGTGTGTTGTGGGATTGCAGGCAGTGCTCTGACCTTCTCAGTCAGGCTCAGTACCACGTGGCGAGAGCCAGAAAGCAGGATGAGGAGGAGAAAGAGCTTCGGGCCAAACAGGAGCAGGAGAGAGACCTGCTGCGTCAGCAGATGTTAAAAGAACAGGTACTTATGGTGCTACCACCAGGAAACCAGAGAAGGTTTTGGTAGGAACAGACCATGACTAGGTTTCTTTTTCTTTTTTTGCATTGCATTTTGAGCCACAATAAAGCCCTGACTATTAACTGGTTTGCCTGTCACCCTTAAATCTTGTCAGGAGGAAAAGCGGAACAGAGAGGCAGAGGAGCAGAAGAAGCTCCTGGAACAGAGAGCTCTGTATGTGGAGAAGACCAAGAACCTGCTCACCTTCGCAGAGGGATCAAAGGAAATGGCCAAAGAAAAGAAGAAGAGTGGTGGAGGACGTGTGAGTGTTAGCACTGATAACAAACTCCACAGCTGGTTAAGGGTGCTTTCACACCTGCCCTGTTTGGTTCGGTTCAATCGAACTCCAGTTGGTTTGCCCCCTAAGTGCCATTTGTCTGGGCAGGTGTGGACACAGCAATCACACTCGGGTGCACACCAAAACAACTGGACCAAGACCTTCTTGAAGAGGTGGTCTCGGTCCGGTTACAAATGAACTCTGGTGCAGTTCGTTTGTGGTGAGAACGTGTTCCGACCTCGATCTGAACCAACTGCAGTCACATGACACATTGTTTGGGTTAAACATGAGCATGTTACAGTCCTGGAGGATTATTAATGTGCACCTCCTCCTGTACTGCCTTAATATGCACATTCAGCACATCCAATGCATCAAAACATTGTTTTGTAGTTGGAGCCGCACCTCGTTTTCAAACTGTATGGTTTGACTAAAATGAACAATGACAGCAATATAGTCCACGATGAGCAGCGCTAAAATCAACCTGCGTAGTTGTCCCTCCATTGTGACATTAGAAAGTGTCACATTTATCTTGCAAGTGTACTCTTCAGTGTTTTGTTTACTTCCTGGATTTTTCCCTCATGGAAGTTCTGACCAATCAGGAGCAGCTTTCTCGCACAAGACATTTGATCTGGTCTGCTTGTAATTGCTGCCGTGACAACAAGAACCAACTCTCAGCAATTATGCAACTTTGTAACAAAATGAGTCCCTGATTTGGACCAAAGCAAGACAACTCTAGGTCTGAAAGCACCCTGAGTTGCACTGTATGATGACTGGATGACAAAGTTGTTGTGTTTTTTGTCTCTAAGCGCAAGAAAGGCGGCGACATGGATGAGTTTGTCAACGATGACTCTGATGAGGACCTGCCACTGAAGAAGAAGAAGAAGAGGAGGCCCGGCAGTGGCAGCGAGCAGGAGGAGAATGAGGATGGAGAGAAGAAGCCACGCAAGAAGAGAAGGAAGTGAGTCTGCTACACTCGCGTTCATTTGGACTGCTGAACATGGCACATAAGATACTCACAGTAGATTTCTGTGTTTCATTACAGACCCACTAAAGGAGATGACAGTGATGACGAAGAAGGAGGATCACGACCCAAGAAGCAGCGTAAACAAAAAGAGCGCAAGAGGATTGAAAAGGTCCTTTGAGTTTTCTTTGATTTGTTCTTTTATTGTGATTTATGTTCTTGAAATCCTTCTGATATTAGTTTCTTTTTGGACAAATTTATTTATATGTTTAACATCTTCTTATTGTTGGTAGCCGCAGCCTGAGCGTCTGCCTCCGTCTCTGAAAGGAAAGATCAAGTCTAAGGCTATCATCTCCTCCTCTGAGTCCTCTTCAGACGAGGATGGCCTGAAAATAGCTGAAGACAGGTAAGAGCGTGAACTTTTATTTGACAATTTACACTGAAACAACAGAAAATTGATAAGCTCACTTTCACCCATACAGACATCAAAGAGACAGTGGCTCAGGATCTGATGACGAGGGTGACCACAGGAAGCGTATTGCGTCTGACAGTGAGTCCGATGGAGGTAGGAACCGCTCTGGCAGTGAGGCCGGCAGCCCTCGGCGCTCCGGCAGCGAAGCAGGCAGCCCGCGACGCTCTGCGGGCTCTGAGGACGATGAGTCAGGCAGCTACCGTCCAGTGAAAAAGAGGAGGGTGCAGCGGCAGTCTGACTCTGAGCAGTCGGACAATGAGAGCAAGAGGAGTCAATCAGGATCCGACGATGAGTCCCGGCCTGGTTCCCCCGTCGCAGCGTCCGACCGGGGATCAGACAGGGGATCTGAGGCAGGGTCAGACAACGAGGGCTCCCCACGCCGCTCTGACAACGGCTCTGAACGCGAAGCCTCCAACAATGATGACGACAGTGATTAAATCCTCCTCACAGACTTGTCCCATGTTAACGCTGAGAAAACTCTCCACATTTGCATTTTTATTTTCTATTAAAAGCAGGGATTTCTGTCTGTACCATATTTTGGAATTAGCCTAGAGAAGTGTAGTTTTTTTGTTGGCACAGCCACTGGTGTATTCCTCCCGTCTTACTGGAATTCTCTTTTCACGGATGCTGTGTTTTGTTAAAGATGTTTTCTGTAAAGACAGATCAAATTGTTTGAAACGAACTTAACGATGTAAACATCTATTTTCTATCTCTGATGGTCAGACCAGACACTGACCCAAAAATGGGAAGATTCTTCAACACAATATCAAATAAAAGAAAATGGAAACAAAGAATTGTGTAACGTGGATTGTTTCAGGGCTCGGTAGTAACGGATTGCATCAGGGTTCCCATGGATCCTTAAAAATTCTGAAAAGGCATTAAATTAACTAATCTGCCATGTAATTTGTATTCAGTAACCAACGACATCATGGTAACATTGTCCAATTAGAAAAACAGCATCAACTTCATTGAAATGGTTCTTCTGTAGTGAAATGTCACTGAATATTGATAAGCTGGAGGTAAACTAAAAAATGACTGTGCAGATCCATTAAAACTTAAGCAACAAACTTTATCCGCAGTGTGTCCTTAACTTTGGACATTTTATAATTTCTTATAACTGCAAGCATATGACCCTGCTGATGATACATGTACTGATTTCTCCAACTAACTGAAAATTGTTGCAATTGGCTTTTAAGAAAATTGCACATACATTCACCAGCCACTTTATTAGGTACACCTTGCTAGCACCAGGTTGGACCCATTTTGCCTTTAGAACTGCCTTAACTCTTTGTGGCATAGATTCCACAAGGTGCTGGAAACATTCCTCAGAGGTTTTGGTCTATATTGACATGATAGCATCACACAGTTGCTGCAGATTTGTCAGCTGCAAATCCATGATGAGAATCTCCTGTTCCACCACATCCCAAAGGTGCTCTATTGGATTGAGATCTGGTGACTGTGGGGGCCATTGGAGTACAGTGAACTCATTGTCGTGTTCAAGAAACCAGTTTAAGATGAGTTGAGCTTTGTGACATGGTGCATTATCCTGCTGGAAGTAGCCATCAGATGATAGGCTGTAGGCTGTGGTGTATAAGTGATGCTCAATTGGTACTAAGGGGCCCAAAGTGTGCCAAAAAAACACCACCCACACACCACCACCACCAGCCTGAATGAGTGGTTACTTGAGTTACTGTTGCCTTTCTATAATCTTAAACCAGTCTGGCTATTCTCCTCTGACCTCTCTTTATGGACCATCCTCTGTAAACCCTAGAGATGGTTGTGCGTGAAAGTTTCTGAAATATGCAGACCAGCCCGTCTGGCACCAACAGCCATGTTACATTAAAAGTCGATTAAATCACCTTTACTCCCAATTTTGATGCTCGGTTTGAACTTCAGCAGGTTGCCTTGACCATGTGTACATGCCTAAATGCATTGAGTTGCTGCCACATGATTGGCTGATTAGATATTTGTGTTAACAAGTTGAACAAGTGTACCTAATAAAGTGGCTGGAGAGTGTGTGTCATTTGCATCCCTCGATGTGACACAGATTTAAGTAATAAATTAAAAAATATTAGAATTAATGAAATGGGGTAGTATGGTTATTCAACTCATTAAATTCATTTTCCTCCAGACTCAAAACTCTAAAATAAGTAAAATTAGTGTGAAGTCTTGATTATCAAAGTTTTAAAGTGTCACTGAGCCTCAGTACATACTGGCAGGATGTTATGCAGTGAAATCATATCTGTCCCAAATGTTCTCTGGTTAAAATAAGTACCTCTGCACGTCCTGCACCTACATGAAGCCAAGCACGTTTTCTGTTTCGAGCCAAGGCGACCTAAAAATAAGGACCATCATGTGGTGTAAATTGTGTTCTGTCAATGGTTGGATACATTTAAAAAATGTGTAGTCTTTGTAGGAAGTCAGTCCATCTGTCATATGTTAGAGTACTCATGATCCACCCCTTAACAACTTACTTAACCTATTAAACATTATTCAAACTAGATTTTCAAGACATGCAAGTAGAGACTACAAATATTTCAAGAAAATCTCCAGGACAACGACATGACTGTTAAACTTTATTTAAGGTTGATCTGTAGTTGTACACTGAACTTCTTGCACTCAACATTACAGTGACACCCCAAGAGAAGGAAAAAGTGTACACATACAGTACATTCTCTGTAATTTCATGAAGATAAAAAAGACCATTTAAAAACTTGACAAATATGGCAAACCAACATAAAACTTCCACACATGGTGGTGAACAACTGTTGCACAGGAAACTAAGCTTTGGCTGTCTCAATGTTAAAAACAGAGACATTCAAGTATAGTCCGAGATACATTAGAGGTATATCCATATGAGTTGATAAATTAAAAAGGCCACACAGTTTCATTCCTTACAGCACAAAAGTTTTGTACATAGAAAAAGCTCTTGATTCATTAAACTAAATGTGGGAAACCGAACTCACACTGTACAAAACCAAACAGCCCATTATTGTTAGTCAAATCCAGATTGTTAGGAGTTTTCAGACAAAACGGTCTGCTCAGTCTCAAGCACAAGAAAACCATTATAACTACGGCAGCCAACAACTGCAACTTAGGATTGTTTCGACAAATCAAGGAAAAGTGTATCTTACTATTGCAACGACTCAAGATGTTGAGCAAAGTGCATCTAAAATCTGATTTAACAAATGCAGATAAAACAACGAGAAAAGTCTCTTTGCAATACGTCAGAGCATTTTCTCTTTTGTAAACAGTTTTTAAGTAAATAGTTATGGCAGCACTTAGTGACTCCTACTAGATGTAAAAGGTGATAAAAATGGGTCAGGTTTTGGTGCTGGTACAGTTTCCTGCAAAATACTGCCTACAATTAAAGAAAACACAGCCTGATAAGTATATAAATATCTGCTGATGGACATCAAATTAGATTCAAAATTAGAAAGATAAGCATAAATAGAATATGACTATCATGGTGGTGATGCTGGCTTGATCTGGTAAAACATCTCTTAGTGGAATGAATTTGTAACAGTGGTTGGAAAATACTCATAAAACAAGAAGAGAGGAAAGAGTGAGGGTTGACACAGAGAGAAGCACATGGAGATAAGTTAAAAAAAAAATCATTGCATCCTGATAACACATGGCTTTGGCCTGTTCCTCAGTAATCTTCTTCCTCAGATTCCTCTTCTTCTGCGGTCTCCAGCCAGGTCAGCCACTGGTTCACCTGCACCATAAACACAGTATCTCCATTAGGCTGAGTTATTCATGGTGAACTAGTAACTACATGTAGCACAACACATATTTGAAGCAGCTTTAGACAGTGAGTCAGGCACATTAGTACCCCAGTTTCTTGAGTCTTAATCGGGATATTTACACAGAACAGAGGAACCTGGTTATTTTGTACTGCCGCTATGTGTGGAGACATGACAAGGGCCAGGCTGGAGTCATATGACGCCAGCGACCACCCCTCAAAGAGCTAATGACCCAGTGGCAGGGGTGGACACCTACATGAGAGCGGTCAGTTCAACATCTGCTTGATTAGCACGATCTAACACAGCAGCGGAGGCTAACATCCAATACCGAGCAATTTAACAGCCCTAGCAAACACCCACAACTAATGATATGTTAACAAGGGTCAGCTATCAGTCACAAAATAAATGTCTCAATTAGCAAACCTAATCTGGGATACTGGACAAACCTGATCTTAACCAGGATACTAGTGTGCATGTGTGGAGCTGCTGTTCACTGTCAGGGAGCGGTTTAAAAATTGTACAACCAAAAACATTGTTATCAATGTGCATAAAATTACCTGAAATAATGCTTTTCCTTTCCCTGGATACTCTTGGGTGATATCTTCTTTCCATGAAAGGAAGGCTTCTTCTTCGATTATTTCCATGTCGTAAAAGTTCACAAAGTAGCGCAGCAGCATACCTGGAAAAGCAGAGTAATCATTAAGCTTCTGAGCCAAACTTTGACATGTTTTCTGACTTGAGCCTGAGCTGCGACACTCAATAACAAGTGTGTGTACATACCTTTGGGGAAACCCTTGGTATTGCAGTGGACCTGCAGGGCATACAGCGCAGCGACTTGCAGGTCGATGTGATCGTGCAGGAACTTCTGCATCACGGTCTTGAAAGACAGCAGCAGCTGCTTCTCCTCGTTCATCTGCTCCTTACTGGGCGCTGAGAGCTGGTCTTCATCGTCGTCGGGGTTGATCTCATAGGCAATGTACTGCAGGAAGCTGGAAGAGAAGAGAAGAGAAGAGAAGATGAGTGTACTGTGAATTTGGAGAGCAAAATATGTTTGTGGTTCAGTATAATTTATCAGCAGAGGTTGCCATTATCCGCTGTTGTACCTGGTCATGAGGATGTTGACAAAGCCTTTGTCAGTGTGGAGTTTAGGAGAGATGTTGTCTTTGATCCACTTGTAGATCGACTGTGGAGAGGGATCTACTTTGATCTGCTTCAGCAGCTCCTTCTCCAGTTTCATCAGTGGAAACAAAAAGCTGAGACCTTTGCCCTCCAGAATCTCCAGCATCTTGTCCTTGTTCTGGTCATTTTCTAAGGAAGTATTAAAAAAAACCATCAGCACCACCAAAATACACTTAGAAATGAAAACTCATTAATTTTCTTTGCACTGCATCATTGAAAACTGAGCTGAGAGCCTAACTAATGAGATTAGGTGTAGACATATGGTCAGAGTGGATTTGAACGTACCGGGTAGCATCTTCTGCATGTTGACCTTGCTCTGCTGGAACAGGTCAGCCAGCCAATCGCGGTCCTTCAGTTTGACCATCTGCTGCAGGCAGAGCAAGAACAGTGGGAAATGTGCACCGTCCTCCAGCTGATGGGCCAAATCTGTGATGCTGAACAGGTCAGCGATGATTGCCCGTGCTGCAAACTGTGCCAGGTAGGACTTCACCAGGGGTACTTCTTCCTCGATCTTGGACTGGTCCAGAACACTCAAAAAGGCCTATCGAATTAAAAACAATGACTAGAGATAAATAAGGGCTTTATATTCAGATAGTAATAACATACATGAGTATTAAATATTCTGATTAATTTAAAAAACCTTGAGGGTTTACAAAACTGACCTGCAGTAGATTTTCACCAGTGGCAAGGCCCTCATTGCAGAGAGTAGAGACCAGGGTGCTTGCATGTTCCTTATCCTCATCTGAACGATCAAGTGAAAAGACCACGATCTTGTTCAGCATCTCGGACGCAAAGTGCTTAGGAGCTCTCATCTCCTTCACAGCATTAATTGCGTCATTGATGTTCTTGTTGTTCAGGTAATCTGCCACTAATGTCTCCTACAAAAGGAAAGAACAGTCAGATACAGTGTGCCAGACATGGAGTATATTGTGCATAAGGAAGGCACAGAGTGAGAGAAACTTACAGTCATTTTGTGCAACTCTTCCTTTGTAGGAGGAGCCTTTTTAGTGGATTTAGCAGGTTTTTCCTGAATCGGAGGAGGATTGGTTTTCAGGCCAAGCTGTGGAGCCTAAACAAAGACAGTCAAATGAATATATGTTCCTTGGAACCTGCGATTACCACATCAGTTCAACACATTTGTTTGAAAGGTAAAAATGTTACCTGTCCAAGAGAGGAACCATGAGCACTTGGAGGAATCATAGTCATCTGTGGCTGCAGCTTTGGCATCTGTTTTTTGCTCAAGATGAAGGACTGTGCCGGCCTCAGACTGATCTGGAGATGTGAAGACAGCGAGTTTAGAACAATACCACTCCACACTCCTCAACTACAGGTGTATAATATTATCAATCTGAATCAATGGGATCTATTTAAATATACTAAACTACTCCGCACCCATACAAAACTCAAGTTATTAATGTAGGTGGAAGTACCTCATCAGCATTGACCTTCCCCTTCTTGCTGAATCGTGGCGCCATATCCTTAGACTGCATCTGCACTGAGTGATTCTGCTTGTGGTTGAAAACGGGAGAGCCCTGCCCCTTTGAAAAAAGATGTCGAAGATTTATAGTTAGGCATGATGACTACCTAGAATCACAGTTACAAAGTCCTAAAAAGTTAGATGAAGTATTTACCTGGTTAGGTTTTATATATGGTTTGCTTCCCGTTTCATACTGAGGCTGGTGTGAACTGTTGCCATTTCCAATGTGGCCATTGTAGAGCGGGATTGTGCGATGACGCCCCATTGTAGGAGAATAGTGGTCCTGAATGACTCCTGGACCTGTACCAATGCCACTTCCTGTCCAAAGTAAATCAACAAAAATTAAAAACAGGCCTAGGAAAGACCAAAGACCAATGCTAACTGAGAGGTGATGTATTGGAGTGTTCAGACTGAATGCAAAGCAAATTTTTTGTGTGACACAAATTAGTGCCTGTGCAAACTGAAATGTTCCAACTTGCGCAAAAAAGATTTTTCGCAACGCTTTGTCGCAAAAGCCTATCAGCATCAAGATTCACTGGGAATCAAAATGGAGGACAAACTTACTGTCACTCTCTGTACGGATCCAGAGCTCTACTACTCAACGTCAGTATTGAGACTGGGCAAAAGGGAAAAGGGCTTGGAAAAAAGTGAGCAAAGCTATAGGTCTACATCGTAAGCTCTAGAAATGTGTATTTGTTACTTAATTCCAGCTACCAGTTGTAATTTAATACTACCATAGTTGTCTCTCCTTGTTTGTTAGCAAAACTCTTAGCACAGCAGGGACTCCAGTGGCTGTATTTGTGCAAGTAATGTGAGGGAAAAAATTCACTTTGTGTTAGGTCTGAACACACCTTAACTCTCTCTTATCACTCAGGGGATAAAAGCTGTAACATACCAGGCATTTGTCCAAACATATCAGCCAGCCCACCCAGAGTTTCCCTGTCAAACTTGATCCTTGATTGCAGGAAGGAGGCGTTATCCATGAAGAATCCATTCCTCATTCCATCAGTCGGAGGTGGAATAAAAACACCCAGATCCTGCAAAGCAGTTAAAATTCAGTCAAATTCTGAGGATAAAGGCAGATTGTGGACAACTAGATTAGTATACTGTTCATTCTCACTCAGTTCACCCCACAGTGGACGGGGCAGACTGACCTTTACTGCATCCTGACGAACTTGGCTGATAGTCTTTGGTCCATTTTCAGAATACGCTTTGCGAGCAGCCCATTTGTTCTCTCGCATCTCCACTGTATTCTGCAGCAGGAAACGAATCCTTGACGGCAGTTCCTTGTTGGTCGTTAAGGACTGCATGCGGTGAAAGTACTGATCCATCAAAGACTGAAAGGAGAATGTATTTGTTATTAAATGGAAGAAACGACATTTAAGACAGGGTAATCATTGGGCTGTTTTTCTCATACTCACCCTAGCCTTGTCATGATCAAGCTTAGGTCCCACTGTTTTCATTATCTGACAGAGGCATTCCAAATCTTCACCCATATCCTTAAGTTGGACTCTCTTCTTCTTCTCCAAAAGCTAATAAAGAAAAAAAAAGCATTTAATACAAACTACTATAATTTCTTCCACAACTACGGATATGACTTCAAGCATCTAACTTCCAGGATACATTGGCAACATCATCTTGATTTTGGGATCACACACGTTATGAATACTAACATGGTTTACGATTACACCTAAACATGTACATGTTATTCGACAGAACTTACTGTTTTGATGCACTTATGAAGGATAGATTCGTGGATGAGGTTGAGTTTGCCAAGTTCTCCAATGAATTTGATGTTGCCCAGCATCTTGATCTTTGCGATAGCACGCTGCTCCTCCTCCTCAGAGGTGAGTGGGTTGTCATTTTTGTCAAAGGCTACGGGGGGAAAGGAGGATAAAATAAGGAACGAGTCATGCAAAACATGACCAAATTTATTTTGTAACCGGCACTTGTATCAAATGTATTTCACTTACTTTCAACATTTTTGGCGCGGTTCTCAAACTCATCTTGAAGCTTGGAAATCAGAAGCCGTCTGAATGTCTGTAAAACAGAATTTGTTCAAAATCCAGAGAGAAAATACCACAGAGTGGTAAAGTGAGACCATATTCTTGTGTAGATCCTGTTGTTACAAAAACTTACACTATTCTGCTTATGTGATCCTTGATTTTCTGTTGGGTCCTCAAAGTTTGGTGCATCCTCTGCCAAGCGTAGACATAGTTGAGCGTATAACTGACTGTACTTGGGCTCTTCGAGGGCTTTGTCAACAATCTAAAGAGAAAGAAACAGAAAATGACAAAATGAGTTACTATTTTAATAGTTTATAGGATGAATACAGGAGTACAGTTTGAGAGAACACTCACCAACAGGATGGTTCCTTTTAAGACAAGTTTTGACTCTACGCCCACATTGAGGAGCTCCAGGCATAGTTTGTCAAACTTCTCAGGAGTCAGTTTATTAAGTATGCTAAAAGAGGAGAGGACAAAACATCACACTTCAAAGACAACATACCAACACTAGTGATTCAGGCCCTATCTTACTTAAATAATACTCAAGAATTTACAATGATTTGCGTGACTGAGGTGGTGGGATTTAAATGGAAACTTACCCTCGAACTTTTCTGAAGATTGCATCATTTTGCCCTTTCTCGGTGGAGGAGTTGGCATCTCGTCTAGTGCTTCGAGAAGGTACCCATCTCTGAACGCTAGAACCTGGGGTTTTCCCCAGGAACTCGCTGTAATGGACGCAAAAACTGTCAATACTACAATACAGAAATATTTAACAGAAAAATGTGACCCTAAACCACAGATTTACAGCTGATTCACAAAAATTAAATGAGGAATTATCTATAGGATAACTTCTTATTCCACTTTAAAACAAACAAACAAAAACCTCAACAGGTAGCAGCGGGCTGCAGGGAGATTGCAAGAGAGTTCAAAGTTGCTGTTGACTATACTGTATGTCATTTCAAGTAAATATCACAATAAGTAATGTGTGTTTTCTGTTTAAAAAGAAAAACTGTAGGACAATAGCCAATAGGCTACCCATCCATCATTTAAGTGATTACATCTTTCATATGCTGTCAAGCTCACAGCTGGCATTTACAATGGTTTGTTTGCTTGACGTAACAGAAATGCATATTTAATGGATTCAGTGTGGGCAAGAAGCTCTGATGTTATGAAATGCAACATTCAGTGATGATCTGGCGCTCATTTGCTGTTAGGACACTGTGTCATTACGGTCCAATCTGGAGCTGTTGTTGAGCCAAGTGGGACATCTAGTGGTAAAGTTCAGTATACCAGTCAGCTGGTATTTGGCTTGATATCAAACCAGTTTAAACCCTTTAATACCTGTCCAACCCTAATGAAAACACCCCTGAAGCTAACATGCTGCTGGCTCTTATGTCATAACATTGACAATGACAACACAGAATCAGCCTGAACCACTGCCAGTAATGGTAAAAGGTTATAGTAAACGTTGTAGAAAATGTTTTTTGTCCTCTTCTCCCCTGATGTATTGACATCAAATAAAAATGCACATGCAGGAGTGCAATCTGTGCCTCATGGAGATGGTGACGGATTTAATGTGTGATAAGGATTACTGGCTAGGACTTTTATGTGAAAGGAAAACTTGGAAAATCACCTGTTGCCGACAGTCTTGGGATAGTGCTGAGGTGCACCCCCACCTCCTCCCCCTACACTGTGATACAAACAGAAAAAGGTTTTAACTTAACATAAGGATATGTAAGTCTAGGATTTTGTATTAGGTGTTGCAGAGGTTTATAAGTATAACTAGGCCAACTAAGAGTCAGCAGGGTAGTGTTTAATACCTGAAACGAGAAGGACCCCCTGGTGCGACGACACTCTCCACTTTGGCGGCTTGACAAAGTATATCTGAAAAGAATAAAGTTCCGGGAGAGGGGAGGAAAAGAGCGACCTGGAAATAAAGACAGACACAGAAACAATTTAGCTGACGCCCAATGTGAGTAAAATGCATTTTTCATTTCAGCGTTATCAAGCTCATTGCAATCAAACGAGAGTAGCATCTGACATAGCATGCCTCGTTTTAACGATTGTTTGGCGGATTTCAGCCAAACTGCTGCGTACATGAGCGCCTTGCACGTGTCCGTACAAGTGAATGTGGAAGCTTAGCACATCACTGTGGCTAGGTAGAGCTAGCTCGTGACGTTGGCTGTGTCGACTCGCCGTCTGTTCTCCAGTCGCTTTGTGTCTCGCATTAACGTTACCTTAACTCAACCCTAAACCCCCACCGGTCGCCTTCTCTGAATCATAATCGTGCGCTAACGTTGTCCTGATTTACACACGCTCACCTTATCTAACCCAATGTGACCTCAATCGCGGATGGCAGCGGTACAAGGAAAACACCCAAGGGAAAAACCAGGATTACATGTACAATGTTGGAATAACACACGTCAATTTAAACAAGGTCGGTTTGGGATAATCTGGAGTTATATTAAATGGTAAACACTTCTCAGTGTAATCAGAGGTATGCGGGTCAAACTCATATCCCCTAACGTTAATTATAAGATTAACAAAAACACTGAAAACAAAGAGTGTTTGACGCTAACTTAATTGTCTCTATGCCAACGAAATCCGTATGAATTCAAATATAAAAAGACTTTAACGTAACGTTAGACCAAGAAGAAAATCCCATCAGCTGATTTTATGAGGTCTTTGTTCTGACACCGGATGTCCACACACAGCGACATCTTGAGGGGTTTTGTTAGCAGGCCGCCGGCAAGCTAACAGCTAATATGCTGTAAACAACTCCTGGAAGCCAGTCGAGTTTTCCACGAAACCAGTTTGGCCCAACCTCTCTGTGTCAGCGGGATTAGGCAACACTAAACCTAAACTTGAGCACCCCGTTAGTATTTCCCCGTTTCAAATATCACACATTACCGACTAAAGACCAACTTCCTACCAAACCGGTCGGTTAGCTCGGTTAGCTCATTTAGCTTAACGTTAGCCAGGCTAGAAAGACACACAGAGATATATCTCACCTTTACAAAAGGAACGTCAGTGTAATTGTTGTTTCTTCGACCCGGAGAAAAAAAAAATAAAGACAGGAAATAAAGTTGAGCTCAAAAAGTCGTGTTTAAATCTAGAAGGTTTGGTTATATTGCTTGGACACGACGGTTCAGACGGTGGAGGCTACCGGCTACACCGAGGTAAGAATGCTGACTGATCATCTACGTCATGCGGAAACCAATTTTTGTATGGGGCAGTCTCACACGTCATCATCCCACCCTGCCGACGTCACCTACGAAACACCCATTAACGTTTCGCAATCTGCTCTCACCAGGACAGCATGTCTGGTATCTTACCCAGAAGGTTCATGTTATTTGGAGATGTGCCGCCGGAAATGTAGGACTACTATGATGAACATGTTCATTTTTTTTTCATTTCATTTTTACTTTCATTTTTATTTCTATTTTCTTTGGCGCTTTATCCATTTTTCTTTACTTGTGTGTATGGGTCAGGCACTGCCCTGTCACATTTCTCTCAGCTGGATATAGAGCAAACAATGGAAGAACTATTTTTGTCTGGTAAAGAAAAATAGAGATGAAAAGTTATGCATGAAGTAATAATTTCACAAATATGGGATGGTTATTCAGAATTTACTATCTCATAAATTTGACCTAATAGGCTACTGTATAATATTGACCTTTCATCTCACAATTTCTTATTTCTCTATTTTTAACTTAATATTTCATAATTGAAATATGAAACAGTGAGTCAAAATTGAACTATTTAATGATTTTGACTTTTCATCTTATTATTGTAAGTCAAATTTATGAGATAGTGAGTGTTTCATAACTATGACTTGCTGTTTTGATTTGACTTCTCGTAAAATGTACTAACCCTCTCACAATTATATCTTTTCATCTCAATTTTGATTTTGTGTCTCAATATTCTGGGTCAGAGGTTATTAAATGGGGAGTCAGAATGGTATTGTTTCATGATTTTGACCCTTCATCTCCTAATTTGGATTTAATATCTCTTAATATTGACTTTTCATCTAATAACTTTTACTTAAAATTAAAAGATGGTAAGTCGGAATTGTAGTGTCTCACAACTTTAACTCACTATCTCATAAATTCAGCATGGTTTTGACTAACCCTCTTGCAGTTTTGAATTTCCATTTCTTCATTTTGACTTTTCATCTTATAATTTTGACTTAAAGTAGGCTGTTTTACATTCATCTTGCCCTTTTGTCTATTTTCTTTTCTTCTCCTCCTGGTGGGAATGGCCTTTCACAGAAAAATGACCTCAATTACAGCCAAAAAAAAAAGACTCAATGGATTATAAAGTCACTAGTGAAACTATATTGATCCTCTCAGGGAGATGCAATTTTCATGCCCTGCAGGGATATCTGAGCACAGGGTTAACTACAGAGCATTGACTCATGAATCATGAGGGATTCATTGTTTTTACTTGCGGATGCCACAGAAGGAGGATTGATGGCTGTTGACACAGGACTCAAACCAACCACGGTCAGCCACCCTGATGCTCAAATGGTTTGTGAGCCAGCTAGGAGTGTAATTCTGAATTTATTGGGACATGAATAGATGGTTAAACCATTTACTGAATTTAACCACATGGACTTACAGGCTTATGTCTCAGTCATCCTTGCTGTCTCTGCCCACTCGTGGGGATATAAAGGGTAAGATGTCTCAACGAGCACTGGCCACATTTGCATGAAGTTGTCACAGATATTAATGCCCCCAGAGGATTCCTAATGGTTCTGATGACTACCTGACCTTTCAAAAGCTAATGGGAAAAATTTCCATAGATCTGGCAGTGGATACTCCTGGCCCCCTCAGGATGAATCTTAATGTTTAAAATGATCACCTGACCTTTGTTGTAGCACCACCATTAGGACAAAATGTCAACATGTTTTTCTCTCTTTCACAGCAGGGCTTTATAGACTCTTCAGGTTTTGTGTACGACCATAATCTGCTGAGGTCTGCACTTTATTTCATGACCTCATTTTGTTTATCTCATGCACAGTGGAGTAGAAGGTGTAGGGTGTAGCAGTTTCAAAAGAACTCCTGTGGATTGGGTGTATTATTGAGAATATGACACCCGTGTTATTGTTCACACTAACTTGGCTACATGAGTCACTTCCTCCATCTGCCAGTAAATGACTACTGTGAGAGACCAGACTGGGAACGCCTCTCTGTGGCTCAGGTTACACGGTGCTGCCTGTTGTGCAAGATAAGCAGTCATGATGATGAACATAATCCAGATAAGACAGAAACATATCTAAAGAAGTTGGTAAATTCTGTTTCCGGACCTCATGGACTTTTATGGTGCCTCTGAGGAGCTGACTGTAGTGGAAAGGCAATATTTAATCAGCATAGTTATTGATAACAAGTTGAAACAGGGCATTTCCGCTGTCTTATGACGTGGTCTAACCTGAATAGTCAGTGCGTCCGGAACTGTTTGTACATTGTGTTTGGTGATAAAACATCATCAATTCAACTGGACTCTGATAACACAAAATGAAATACACAATGTACAGAATACTCGAGACATCTCTCTTTGTAAGATTAACTTGTCTTAGATCAATGATTTCCAACCTTTTTGCCTGTGACTGATTGTTACCCCTTTTCACAGGCTGTATGAAGCAGCCAAAGAGTGATGTTCCCTTACATAGATTGTTTCATTTGAGGATTTTTATTGACCTAAAGCCTAGTAAAAAAAAAAAAAAGTATTAAACTAGTATTTCACAATAGAAAAAGCAGAAATTATGGAAAAGTCAAAAAACAAACATTTCCACGTAATATAATGGAAATTGAGTTAAAAGGAACAGTTCCATATTCGGGGAAATACACTTTCTGGTAGAGAGTTAGACGAGATGACCAACACCACCCTAATACTTCCTAAATGTAAGACAAGCAGCTTAGCTTAGCACAAAGACTGGAAATAGGGGGAAATGGCTAGCCTGGAAAAAGTAGCAGCGTCCGCCTACCAGCACTTCTGAAGCTCACTAATCTACATCTGTCTTATTTGTTTAGCCTCCACAAAACCGAGGCGTAAACTTGTAGTTTGCTGTTTTAGGGTGATGGTTCAACTTTTGTTATTTTCATGTCCCTGTCAGAAATAAGAAAAACTGAAACACGTTTCTTATTTTTTATTTTTGTCACACTTACTTGACACCAAAAGGAAGTTACACACATTAAAAGTATGACCAGTCATTTCTAATAATATAAAAAGTGTCTTTTTTGTGTGTGTTTTTTGCAAAATTTCCTTTGTCCGAGTCAGATTTTGGACATTCAAACCTGCTTAATTTTGAATTTAATATGGAACTAATTTTAACTTTAAATACAAATGACAACATTTTAATTAAATGTATTAATATTTTATGTCTTTTTATTTAAATAGGAAGAATACCTGTCTCTTGGGGTTGAAGTCATTTCAACCTCACCACACTGTACAAAATGTAAATTTATGGAGGTTTTCTTTAAATTTTATTTATTTATTTTTTTGGTTGGATACTTGGTGACTACAGTAATAGTCATGTGACAGGAGAACAGATGGTTGGAGAACAGTTAGCTCCACAGTGTTAAACTGAATAGGAAGAAATCAACTTAACTTTTTTGTTACATCAAGAATAGCCTACAAAATGCAAATGTAATTTCCATCACTTTGTTTACTGTGACGGAAAAGACATGCTAATGGAAATAGCAATACCAGTGTTATTTTACTGAAATATTATATCAATACATTTCCTTAAATATGTGTTAGATTTTCAATAAGATTCCAGACCAAAATGGACCATAGTTGAAGAATGAGCCTTTAACCAGCACTGTTTCTTAGCTTTTACCAGTTACCAGGCAACTATTAGACACTCCAAAAAATTACTGCTCCCTGTCAAGAGAAAGTCCATCACAAAACCTTTTGTAAAATGGGGAATTACCGTATTAACGCTTTGGTTTTTGTGCAGATTAAAGAAATGTAGAATAACGTGTAATTGTTGAGCTATATATGCTGGTAAGTAGACCTAGGCTAGTAGTTTCCCCCTGTTTCCAATCTTTGTGCTAAGCTAAGCTAAGCTAAGCTAGCTCGCTGTTGCCTTAAGTTTAACGGACATACAGTAGAGTGGTATTGAGCTTCTCACCTAACTCTGTCAGAGGGCCCATAAGCAAATGATAAACTACACTTGTAAGTGATTTTCTTCACACCTTTAAATCCACACTGACAGGATCTACTTTGTTTGGTTGTAGAGTGGACATTTAAGACTTGAAGGTTAACAAAATAGGGATGTCTTGTTTATTCACTTAAATGTTCATAATCTAATCACTAGAAAAGACTCCTCCTTGTAGGTATCCATTTTGACACATGCTGGGTATATCCATCAATTTCAAAGATGTTTGTATCATCATGTTTATTATATCATTTTCCCTCTTAGCCAAGGGAACATGAGACCTTTTTCTATGCCTGCACTTGTTTGCTGATTCACTCTCGAGGGGCATCAATCATTCATCAAAAGCAAAATGAAGCCAGTTGTCTGACAGTAAACACTCCACTCCAAGTTAATTAAGCCCAGTGTGCCGCTGAAGTCAGCGAGGGCTCGCTTTGCAGTCGAGGAAAAGCGTACGGTTCCAGTCGGAGCTGGTGTGAAGTTGGTTATTATTTCATATGGCTTGCTTTGTTTTTCTTTGATGCAGGCTTCACTGATCTAATGATTTAGTGTGAACCCTGCGCGGACCCCCAGTAGAAAGATGCTGAATGCAAAGTATATTTTGGCATATTAGTCACTATCACAGTAAAACAGGTTCTTCTTGCTTTCAGACACAGAGCCAAATAATAAACAAAGAGGTGATTAGTTCCACACATTTTCAATTTGAATACTGTGAGGTAATTTATCTCTGTTATTAGCTGCTAGTAGGGAAGTGGGAAAATACTCACAGGAAGTGTCTTGACATGGGAGGTGACCTGGCTGTTGTTCTGAATGCCCAAGTCTAGACATTCTTGACCAACATGACCAATGTTGGTTAAGATGTGGAGGAAGCAACATCTCAATTGGGGCTCCAAAGATTCTTCCTTTGTGACAGTATTCTTTATAATTTGTATACGTGGTAGTAACAATGATGATAATATTAATTAAATAATAAAATCAGATAATCCCAACAATACAAATGTAAATAAAATACACCAAAATAATCACCAGGGTGGCATGGTGGTGCAGTTGTTAGCATTGTTGCCTCACAGCAAGAGGATTCCTGTTTGAACCTAAGATGTGACGTTTGCATGTTCTCTCCTTGTCGGAGTGGGTTTTCTCCAGGTTCTCCGGTTTCCTCCCACAATCCGAAGACATGCAGGTTAATTGGTGACTTTAAATTGCCTGTTGAGCATGAATGGCTGTCTGACCTGTCCAGGGTGTAACCCTCCTCTCACCCAAGGTTAGCTGGGATAGGCTCCGGCCCCCCTGTGACCCCTAACAGGATCATTGCTTACAGAATATCAATGAATGAGTGAATGAAGATTCCAACCAATGTAGAGCAGTGTGCCAGATGCCACTTCACCTTTCAAGGTGATACAGTAGAATAAAGTGATCAACAATGTTGACTGCACAAACAATCGCCACCGCAGCGTCAAATCTAGGACCAATAGACTGCTTAACAGCTTCCTCCCACAGGCTGTTGGGATGAACAGTTAAACTGGACCCTCCATTCCATGCACCTTATACATACTGCACAGCACAGCACTGCACATGGTCATAGTTGATCTGATCACCAGCATTAGCTGTGGTGAAAGTTTTTTTTGTCACTTTGATGAGAGTGGTTTTTAACCTGCAGCGATGTAAACCATTTGGATAATGCCTATTGAGTAACAGAAAACATAACTGCAGGGTTAGCCAAGAGGGATCATTTTCACCTGAAAAAAGGGACTGTAAATAATGTACATATAACCACAGCAAATAAGCATAATCATGTAATGGTAAAAATAAATAACAGTTCTCTACAATCCACATTAAACACTAGATGACTCAATGCAAAATAAGACAGAATGGCAGGAGCAATGTGATCTGTCACTTCCTGGCACTCACAAGCCATTTCTTCAGTTCCTTATTAAATAAAAAGCAGGTGAGTTCTTGGTGAACTCCCTCATATATCCCAGCATACAACTCCATTCATGTGGGGCTTGAATACAGAAAAGCAGATAGACTAAATGTGCTTTGTTGCAGCACAATACCTTTTATTGTGACACTGTGGGTTGTTGAGCATACTCTGCATGCACTCTCTTTTATGCCTGATCATTTTCACAGCATTTTATGGCATCAATTTCTCATATATAGCAATGATGGTGTAGAGCTACAGTGGCAGCCTAGCTTTTCTTCTTTGTTCATAGATAGGTGTCCACACCTGCCGGTGAAAGGGATCCAGAGAAATAACAAACAAATAAAGACTTACCTGTGAAAGCACAGCCAGGCTCTGCTTCTCTCCCTGGAACACTTGATGCCGGAAAGATGGATACAGGTGCAATATAAAGGATAAAAATATCAGCTGTTGCTTTGTGGTGAGATAGAAGTAGCAGACTGCGGTTTAGATCTTGATGTCAACAAGTGGTTGGCTCTCTTGGTGTGTCTTTGAGCAATACACATGATCTGTGCTAGCTCCAGGGATGCAGTGTGGGAGCTGGTCAAAGCACTAACCTTTCTGCAGGGTAGCAAGTATCATTAGAGGAATTTCCCTGCAGTATCAGTTCTCCAGTGTACTGAATTGCATTATCATTGTAGACATATTAACACTGACTGCAACAGTCTGGCTTTTGACCACATTCTAAATATGAAGCTGGTCACATGAGACAGTGGCTCAGCGGTGGAAACTGTCTCTGGACATCCTCCTACAATCCTGACCTGCAAGCTAGGTGAATGAGGTTGCCTTTGAAGGGCATGCACACCCTTAGTCCTGCAACATAATTAGCTGTGTTACTGTCTAGAGAGTGATAATGTGGTCTCAAAAAGTGTTGTGATTTTTCGAGTTCATCCTTGAAAATCTTGACCTCGAAAACAGCAGCTGAAATTCAATTTTTTTAAGCCAACTCGGGGAAGAGGAGTTCTTCAAGTGCCCCCAAAAGGGAAAATTGAACACGTACAATTTATTTCCAACTGTACAACTCCAGCTGCTGAAGTAGATTGTGTGATATGATCGAAGGCTCCAGGACAGCTCCTGAGTGGACCTTGTGGGGGGATTGATTTTGTCTGCTGCTCTTTCTAAAGTCAAGAATGATCTTTCAATCTCAGTTCACCCAACTTGACTTTGGAGTGTTTTTTTAATCAATGTTTTCACACACATTAATGAAAAATTAAAACCCGATTACATTTTTTTAAAATAAGTAATCAGTTCCACTGCACTGACATCTCAAAGTGACTGAACATGTGTCCAAATTCCCTTGAGTGAAACATCATTTTAACTTGACTGAGTGTCACCCTTTAATTTGACTGGATATGAGCAGATATGCCCCCATTGTGTCATTAAGTCAACTCTATCCACTGAACTGTTATCAGAGATGGGATATGTAAGATGTCATAGATCCCGGGTCTCATTTATAAAACAATGAGTAGGATCCATACTAAAAATGTACGTGTGGACAAAAGCCAAAAATGGCGTGGGCCAAAACAATCAGGCGTCCACCTCACCATCTGCATTGTCAATTTCCCTTCTCCAAAGCGTTTGTAAGCAGGGGTCAAAGTTTCAAGATCACAACTTTCGCATGGGAAGTGACATCCACCTCTTTCAGGCCTAGTTTTGTGTGTACACAATGTTTATAAATGAGACCCCAGGTGAAAGGTATAAGTCTGAAGGAACAGTGTGCAAGGTTTGGGGGGATTTAGTGGTGTGTAGCAGTGAGGATTGCTGATGGCAACCGGATGAAACTTCTCCAGGTTAGAATTCCTTAATTGCTCATTGTTCAGGAGGTTTTTATTAGGAGCCAAATTATACACTGAGGTCTCTTCTTCTCAAAAACAAATGGACCAGGTGATTTAAACAGGTAAAAACACTGAATAAAGCAGTTTCATATATAAAAAATAAGTGGTTTTCTAATGCTCCTGCCACGGAGGGGCTGCTAACTACGGTGGCTGATGCAAAAAATGTGAATGGTCCTATCTAGACTCAGTGTTGTGTTTGTCTGTTCTGGGCTAATGTAAAAACATGGCAGTGCAACATGGCAGGCTCAGCGGAAGAGGATCCGCTCCCTATGTAAATATAAACAGCTCATTCTAAGGTAACGAAAACATAATAATTATACAACATTTCTGCCAATATTTCCCCCTAAATCCTACACACTGGTCCTTTAAATGAGCATTTGTTTGAAGGAAGATTGTAGGCTGCATAATTATTAGAAAATAATAGAGCAAGTGGTACTGATACTGATCAGGGAGGAGACCAAGACCCAAGGGATGTGATGACAGAAATACAGAATCACTGTTTCGTGCCAGAGGGACCACAGAAAGTATCTAAGTGATAAAACTGTGGCCTTTAAAATCGACCTGAAGGAGAAAACGCATAAGGATAAGTCTGGAGTTTCCAAAAAAGGCAAAAGACTCTGATGAAAATGAACTCCTAAGCTGTGAGACTAAGGGCTTTGTCAAATGGGAGTACAATGCACCAGTTTTATCTTCAAGTATCTTGACAGGAGTATTCAGCTGTTTCTGTTAGCAGAGTCTGAACACTTTATATAGACAGAGGAAACAACGGCTGGAGCCAAACACAAGTGAATTCCTTAGCAGAGCCTCCCTCATAGTGCGATAGGTTTTAAACTGGGTTCATGGATGAATAACTGAATGGGGGGACCTGTAAAGAGACACACAAAACAACAAAAAAATAAGACTTTAAATGACCTCAGAGACATACAAACCCACAAAATGATGCACAATGACCACAAAGAGATGCGAGACAAAAAAATAAGGGAGCAAAACCACAAAGTCTGTGAGTCTTGCTCCTGTATAGGAGAGGTGGTGGGGCCTTTGGCATATCTGTGGTCAGGGGCCATTGTTTCATAATCCTCCCATGACTGGGTTGATGATATGTATCTGATGTGTGACAATGACACTGAGCATGCAGCAGGATATTAACCAACTCTTCAGCACCATAAAATACAGCAGAAGTGAGTTAAGCAGTTTTGAAATTACAGTACATCTTGTAATATTCCCCCCAGGTTTGTGAATTGTTCAGTGAAAGCTGACAAATGACCCAATTTTCACAAAGCAATGCAAAGAGAATACATCCATCATATTCAGTTTTCAACGATTTATTATTGAGAACTGAAACATAATTGCAAGAAGTAAATTAGGAATGTAATTTTAGCCATCGCAGAAGAATAGAAACCATTGTGGGAGCCTTGTTTAATTTATTGTGTAACTTATTAAAGTTAATTAAAGTTGGTCTCCAGAAGAAAAAAAGTTTAAATTTTTCAAGCCTTAGCAGATAAAATGTCGAGCCATTTATAAAAGAATGAATGAGGCGGATAAAATGACACATGAAAAATCACACTAATTTGAGTTGTTGTTATGTCTTAGAGCCAGTAGATGGTGCTGCAGTGCTTCCTGTGACTTTTTGTCTCACTCAACGGGAGGTATTATTTGTTGCTTATTGAGTTTTAAAGTTATTGTATTTCACACAAAGTCTAAAGTTGTATCATTCACAAATACTACTGTCAAATAAACTTGCATACTAATGATAGTTTGGTTGCTGAATAGCTCATATATATATATATATGCAGTGTAGTTGTGTGGCAGTGAATGGTACAAACACTCTGACATATGGCAGACAGGTGTATTTCATTAACATTAATGATGACTCTGTTCCAGCTGTTCCTTGCACACCTGATTGAAATCTTATCATTGATGATTTTATTAGTTATACTTGTGCTTGACAGGTCGAAATGTCTGCTGTGAGAAAGTTCTACTGTGTTTTCAGATCTTACCTTACTGTTTCCATATTTCTTTAAAATATTTAAAGCTACAGATATAGACTTTTATGGAAATAGCTTTGTGTCATATTTGCCAAAACTGTCACTGTATTCTGAAAGAAGTACATGCCTCCTATGGCATTCACAAGAAATGACTGCAACATGGCAGAAACAACCAATCGGAGCCGAGGAGTCTCTAACAAGCTGTCAGTCGTGTTAAATGCTTCATGAGCTGCATTCAAACTGTCAAACTGTCAAATATAAATGAAGATTCTGTTATTACGTTGCCTATTTTTCACTTCAAATGTTTTCAAAGATATATTTTGGTGTTTAGCTGTAAAATGAGAAAGTTGGTCTGGCTGGTGGGCGGTGCTTGATGCTCCGTTTAACTGTATCCAACATTGCGATAGGGGCCCTGAACTCTCATCTTACAGCTAAACAGTGCACTGAAATATGTTTCTGAGAACATTTGAGGTGAGAAATAGGCAATGCAGTAACAGAATCTTGACTCAAATTTAGAATAGAGAATAGAAAGAACTTTATTCTTCCCCGACGGGAAATTCAGCTGTCCAGCAGCTTATAACAGACAAAAAACAACAACCACACTTTCCCTCATCAACAACAACACAGTGGTATTAAAATAGACATACAATAAAATAAGGCTGATGTGATGTGTGTGAGTGTGTGTGTGACTGGATTCAGGAGGTGTTAAACAGTCTTATTGCCGTGGGGACGAAGGATCTCCTGAAACGCTCCGTTCTGCAATGCAGTGAGATGAGCCGACTGCTGCAGCTGCTCCTCTGTCACTCCAGGAGGCTGTGGAGAGGGTGTCTGCTACTGTCCATCATAGCTTCCAGTTTGTTCAATGTGTCCCTCTCCACCACAGTTCACAGCGGGTCCAGTCTCCTGCTGAGCACTGAGCCAGCTTTTTTAACCAGCTTGTCCAATCGCTTGATCAG
Source organism: Epinephelus fuscoguttatus (assembly GCF_011397635.1). Taxonomy (NCBI): domain Eukaryota; kingdom Metazoa; phylum Chordata; class Actinopteri; order Perciformes; family Serranidae; genus Epinephelus; species Epinephelus fuscoguttatus. The sequence goes on along the minus strand of NC_064753.1, from coordinate 28,381,972 downwards.
CTCTTCCTAATCTGACAGTTTGACCGCAGTTCACAAGCCATAATTGCCATGACTGACAACTCCTTGGCTCTGATTGGTTGTTTTCATTCCCATGCAGGCCATCAAAGGTCATTAGAAGCACTACAAGGCAACAGAGTGAGCAGAGGAGTGTGACTTTTTTTTCCACAGATTATCTGTCTCATTAAGTGCTGTGAGAATATAGTGACAGTTTCAGCAAATATGAAAAGTTTTCTTTATTTTTAAAAGTTCCCAGCTGTAGCTTTAAAAGCAATTATACAGTAAGTGCTAAGTATTTATATAAAGGTGTTACAAATGTGAAACTTGTGACCATGCATGAGTTATTATAATGCGGCCATCAACTATAATTCAGGCCAACCACAATAATGGATTTTCTTTTGTGGACCAGCTTAGTTTTGTTTCATTGCTTCTAGGACTTTAATGTGCGGAATTTATGGACCCCCAACCCCACACACACACACACGCAAACAGACGTGTCTACGAATGTCTGAAGACTGACTGAAAATCCATTTTACACAGATGAAAATAACACCGTTATATTTCCTCGCCTTGTGTGTTTACTTGTCACTCTTAATCTCACATAATATGCACGTATCAGCACAGGCACACTCCAGGGATCATGCAAACTCTCCAGGATTATCAGAGCTCTGTACTTACAGTGGCGAATGGGTCAACAAGTTTAGAAATCATCCATTAGAGAATAGGGGAAGCAAGGGAAAAATCCTCTTAGGAATGCAAATTTAATTGACCGAACTCTCAGCATACAGAACATGAATCACATTAAGAACAACCATAGCTTGGCAGAATTATTCTCTCTGTTCTCCATCAGAGAGGTTTATTCAGGACATGCCTCTCATTTACTACACGAGGGTTTCCACGCTTGGTATCTAATTGGCTCTTATTTATTGCTGATGGAGTGGTTCATACATGGCAGAGAGGGTGTGTGGCCTCAGATATGATTACAAATTAACATACAGGACTCCCAAACTTGCCCACGCTGATTGTGTGTTTAATATTCTGAGCACACACTGCATGAATATGCTGAGGTAGAGCAATAGTGGCTGTCCTGCGCGCCAAATTGTGTTGGGCTTGAGGGACTGTCTGAGTCATCGGTGACAAGCCCTGTGTCTGATTCCAGCTATGCTTACACTCTGGCTGGGCTCTACCTGAGGGCCTGATGGTATTAGCATGAGATTTGTTGGAGAAGAGAGCGCACCCTGGGGAGAAGTTAAAGTGATTTCTCTCTAATAAGCCAAAAGTTAAAAAGAGACCACACTCTCGACGTCCAGTCTTTAGAGTCACAAACGCAGTTTTGTATCATGACAAATGCTATTTATCAATGATCCAGATTGAGTTGTATGGGGTGCCGTTTGTAAAGTGTCTCACGCTGAAAATAACATCAACATTTTGCCACATTTAGCTTCAAACAATGTTTAAAAAAGTATTGTGAATTTTTTAACGTCACCTTTTACCACATTTACAGCAATATTTGTTAACTCAGAAATATATTAAATAGTTAAATCTATATATTAAATGTGGCACCTAAATGTTAAATGTTAAATCTAAATATTAAATCTAAATCTAAATGCTAAATCTAAATATTAAATCTAAATGCTAAATCTAAATGTTAAATCTAAATATTAAATCTAAATCTAAATCTAAATGTTAAATCTAAATATTAAATCTAAATGTTAAATCTAAATCTAAATATAAATGTTAAATCTAAATGCTAAATATAAATATAAATATAAATGTTAAATCTAAATATTAAATATAAATCTAAATCTAAATGTTAAATCTAAATGCTAAATATAAATCTAAATGTTAAATGTTAAATCTAAATGTTCTGGGTGAAACTAAATATTTAGCTAATATGCAAATTCACACTGCCGGTCACCGGAAGTACCAAAATAAAAGCTCGAGATGGTCAGACTGTGTTTATAGAATCAAATAACGAATTAAAACCAACTTATCGGGGGAAATGAACACTTGAACATACATTAGCGTGATAATAACTACCTAAAATAACAAGAAACGTGTTTGGAGAAATTTTATTTGATGTTTACTTTGAGTTGTTAGTGTCCCTTCTGAGGGAATCACCTTGTTGTTTACAAATACTTCCGGGTAGAAAACCAGCGGAGTTTAGCTACACATATATATGCATATCTCACATTTTTCACGTCACTGTATCACCGTTTAGACTAATCTGGTGTTTGTAAAGCCTATAAACACTATGACTGAACAAACATTACTATCACGGGCTGAAATTAATAACATGGTTATCGTAGATTAGCGGGGCTAACTGTTAGCTGTTAGCCCCGTTAGCAGTGTCTGTAATGACTTACTAACTCTAAACGGTCCGTGAAGAAAATATTTTTTCCAGCGGATGTCTTAGTTACAACATGATTGAGCTAACTGGAGTAGTTTCATGTCGTATCCGCCAACGGGAGACATTTAACAGATGACGTCCTGTTAGCTTTGCTGCTGCTGCAGCCGCTGATGCTTTCTAGACATCGTGATTTCCCAAAACTGAATAAATACCACACATCGCAACACAAAACTGCTTTGCTAGCTCAATCATGTTGTAACTAAGACATCCGCTGGAAGAAAATATTTTTTTCACAGACCGTTTGAGAGTTAATGAGTCATTACAGACGCTGCTAGCGGGCTAAGAGCTAACGGTTGTTAGCTTACCTTAGGTTGTTAATCCTCAGAAGGACACTAACAACTCAAAGTACACGTCAAATAAAATTTCTCCAAACACGTTTCTTGTTATTTTAGGTAGTTATTATCACGCTAATGTATGTTCAAGTGTTCATTTCCCCCGATAAGTTGGTTTTAATTGCTATTTGATTCTATAAACACAGTCTGACCATCTCGAGCTTTTATTCTGGTACTTCGGTGACCGGCAGTGTGAATTTGCATATTAGCTAAATATTTAGTTTCACCCAGAACATTTAGATTTAACATTTAACATTTAGATTTATATTTAGCATTTAGATTTAACATTTAGATTTAGATTTATATTTAATATTTAGATTTAACATTTATATTTATATTTATATTTAGCATTTAGATTTAACATTTATATTTATATTTAACATTTAGATTTAACATTTAGATTTAGATTTAGATTTAATATTTAGATTTAACATTTATATTTAGATTTAGATTTAATATTTAGATTTAACATTTATATTTATATTTATATTTAGCATTTAGATTTAGATTTAATATTTAGATTTAACATTTAACATTTAGGTGCCACATTTAATATTTAGATTTAACTATTTAATATATTTCTGAGTTAACAAATATTGCTGTAAATGTGGTAAAAGGTGACGTTAAAAAATTCACAATACTTTTTTAAACATTGTTTGAAGCTAAATGTGGCAAAATGTTGATGTTTTTTTTAACGTGAGACACTTTACAAACGGCACCCCATAGAGTTGTATAATGTATAGATTAAGCATATTTTTTTCCTCTGTTACACTGTTTTAAACATAACACCCATTAATTATGCAAATGCCATTGTTTTTAGCCATGATAGCAGCATGCCTCTAGGAATGGGATTGTTGGTTGGTTGGTCCACGACTGAATATTTCATTAACTGGATGGATTGCCATGGAATTTTGTATGGAGATCAATGGTCCACAGAGAAGAAATCCTTGGAGCCCTGACACACCAAGCCAACTGTTGGCCATTGGTGAGTGTCTGTCACCCTTCTTTTTGCAGTGTGTCCTGCACCATTGGAGCTAGTCAGCCCTTGTTGGCTAATTCAGTAAATCAACCCAATCTCACTCTGAGGTTGTCGAAATCCAGCGTTAGGCAGTGACTTGCGGTGTCAGATACTGATGGAAAAAGGTGTCCTTAACGTCAGTGTGATAAGCAGCAGGTTGCTGTTATAGTTTAACAACGCTAGGTGGCGCCAGGAGGAAACATAGAGGGATTAGAACGAAATTTAAGGTGGCAAAAGTCAGACTAGGGCGGGCGGGACAGGTGGTGGATGGTCCAACAGACACCAACGTTCACCTGGCAGAGTGGTAGCCTATTCGCGTCCTGTAAGATTCCAAAGCTAAAGCCTATTATCTTTTCCTAAACCTAACCACGTGCTTTTGTTGCCTAAACCAACAACATTAATTTGCATTGTTTTACTGACGTAGTGCGTTTATTTTGAAAGAGACTGTATGTGAACAGAAAATTTCCTTTGAAACCGGAAGTGTATTTTAAAAGAAGACAACGCATGTAACAGGCAGAACTTGACATGGCGTCCCAGAACGTCAACAACCAACGCACTCAGGGTACCTCTCATATTGCATCTGGACGTGGAAAGTCCATGACTAAACGTAGATATGTGACGAAGTCGGAGTGAGAATGTGTTGGTTAAATTGACACGTTGGAGCCAGTACGTGAGAGAGAGCACACTGATTGGTAGTTCAGCTCAATGCACGAAACAACTGAAGGGCGTGAGATCGAAACAAATGGTTTATATTAGGTAAGATCATGATTAAAGCCGTTGGGCTCCTTTGAAGAACTGATTCATAATTTGTGTTATTGTTTGCTAGCATATGTTAAATATCCTTTGTTCTGTCATTATCATGTTGTTTTGTTAATGTGCTAACTGGCTGACTTACATCTTGAATCCATCCTGTCAGTCTTCTGCTTTCCCCTTATAAACAATGAATAGACTACCGCCACCTGCTGGTATGGAGAGTTAAAATGCTACTACACTGATTTGAAAGTGAAACCTATCTATGCTCTTTTCAAGCCAGATTCCTGTTAGAGAAGTGCTGGGGATATAAGTGGATAAATGAGACTTGGATTATATTGCACGAGTTGCGTGAGAGTTTGTAAACAGCTGTTTTGATAGTTTTCCAGTGGTCCCCAATCAATCAATAACTCAGTGTGTTCATGTTTTCCGTGTAGGCGTGACAGAAAAACGTGTTCTTTATGAATTCAAGGTAACACGGCATGACTAATTGATTTAGAAATGGTCATTTAATCTGCATTCCTTTAAACCCATGTCCATCAGAACACTGTGTTAATTTCTTATCTCTAACTGTGACTATTTTTAGGCTGGCTGATCAAAGACATCAGAGAGAGAAAAGTTTTATGTGCTGTATGAGTAATTCAGAGTCAGAATTCTTGAGAGCCCAGGACAGATTGAGGAGGATGGACACCAGCTGTCACATGCACTCTACCTGCGACCTTGTTTGGGACAGTGTCCTTACCCATCAAACCATCCTGCAGCCAGAAGGTGGCTAAGTACTCATTCCCAAAATAGCATAGCCCACTAATCCAGGTGACAATGCACTATATAAAGCCCTCAAGCATCATTGTGGGACAGACAATTTCCTTGGGCCTAGAGAAATAGAGGAGGTGCCTCTTTTCCTGTGTGAAACCAGTCAGTGTAATGTACTGTCTGCCTTGGGTGAAGTCTGTGGGCATCATTCTGTAAGGACAAAGAAGTAATGTACTGGGCAGCACGAAAACATCTTCCCCCAACACCCAAACAAGTAATAAAGTCATTTATCAAAATCATTCTGTCGCAGCTGCACTGAAGCTCAATGCTCTCGTGTCTGAGTCCGAACAGAAGGCAAGCCAACAGAGGTTTATTAGCTTTCTTAATAAGAGCTTACTGCTGCTTTCTACAATTAAGAGTCTTAGAAAATACAGTACATTTTAATTGCCATGACTTACTACTTCTTACTAATTTATTGTGGCTAATCACTTTTGGTTCAAGTAATTATGCAGGAGTATATCTTGTTTGATAAAAGTGCGATTGTAGTCAGCCCTCAAGTCTTCATAAATGTATTTAAAGGCCCAGTGTGGAGGATTAATAGGGATATACTGACAAAAATCAGATATAATAAGCATGTTTTCTTAGCTGTATAATCACCTGAAAATACGAATCATTGTGCTTTCATTATCTTAGAATGAGTCTAGAATTATATCTACATATGAGAGCCCTGGCAAACATTTGTGTATGGGATTGTACACAGGTTGCATACTGGCCTCATGACAATTACCTACATGGGTGGGTTTACCCAAGTGAGCCCCAGAAAAGATACCCATTTTGGGCCCATACCCACTTTATACCTAGGTAGCCTTAACATAACCAGTGTGGGGCTCACTTGAGTAAACCCACTCATGGGCAATTTGCATGTGGCCAGTATGGAGCCCTTGGACAATGCCATAATATAGGGTCCATTTTTTCAGCCCATTTATTACCCACATGGGCCCTACATGGGCCCTACATACAGCTGGACAGGTCCTCAACTATAGAGAAGCTATGTTGCACAGCCATGTTTCTACCTCAGCCCAGAACAGACGAACCAAACACTGGCTCTATGTAGGGCCATTTTTTGATTTGGCCACTGTAATTAGCTGTCCCTCTGTGACAAGAGCGTCAGAAATATATTGGGTTTTTTTTGTTTTTTTTTTTAACATGAAACTGCTTTATTCAGTGTTTTTACTGCTTGTTTTGGAGGGAAAATATTTCATTTTTCAAGAAACCTCCCTAATATCTGGATCTGAAATGATCAGAGAAAAAAAGGAAGCACACATTTGTCTGGGATGAGCTGAACAGTGTAGGAGAAACACTGAATTGTACAACACACTCCGACCTTGTCACATATCAATGTTTAGTCATGGACCTTCCACGTCCAGATACATCGTGAAAGGTACCCTGGGTGCGTTGGTTGTTGACGTACTGGGACGCCGTGTCAAGTTTTGCCTGGTACATGCATTGTCTTCTTTCATATACACTTCTGTTTTCACCGGAGATTTACCGTTTACATACAGTCTCTTTCAAAATAAAAGCGCAACATCAATACAACAATTCAAATTGAAGTTTTTTTTCCTCCAACAACTAACACATGTGGTTGGGTTTAGGAAAACAGAACAGGGTTTGGCTTTAGAATCTTACAGGACGCCAACATCACTCTCCCAGGTGAAGGTCAGTGTTTGTTGGACCCATCCACCACCACTCCCGCCTGCCCTACTTGGACTTTCACCACCTTAACTTTCGTTCTTGTCCTGCTGCGTCTCCCCCTAATGTCGCAGACAGCCATTAAACTATAACAGTGACTGGCTTCAAATCATGCTGATGTTAAAGGTTGGCTTTCTTTGTCAGTGTCTGATGCTGCAAGTCACTGCCCAAGTGCCAGATTTCGACAAATTCAGAGTGAGACTGGGTTGAATTGTAACGTGAAAATGCTCCATTCAGTGTTTCAGTGTCACTGGTCTGGTGCTTTTTATATCTGCCTTTGTTATAAATTTCAGAATTGCATTTAATGATAGATGATCGCTTCGTCATTTCATGTCTTTTTGCTTCTCGGTGCATATATGAGGAGTCAGTATAAAAAAAAAGTATTCATAAAGGAAAAGGCTGGATTCTGTAGGTTGTGTATGGCTGATGATAGTTTGGGAAATAATATGTCTTGTATTCAGAGCATAAAATAATAAGAATGAATGAATTTTACCATTTCAAGGACTGTCTGTCAGCAAAGGTCATATGTAACCTTGAAAAATGTAATGAAAGGAAAGAAAGAAAAAACAACAGCTCGGAGCAGTACCATTTCCTCACTTACATCCTTAACAGTCCTATGCTTGACTCGACTAAATAAATAAATAAATAAACAAATGCGTAAATAAAAAGGACTTGGAGGCTTTTTCCTTAGACAGCGAGGATGTTATCCTGAGGGGAGTCATCAGTCATGCATCCACTAATGAGTAAATATGAAGAACATGGAGCAGCTTTTATAGACTTGTCTTTTTTTTGTACTCTGCGGGATTTGACATTCATATTTCTGCTCACCTCGCTGTGGTTTTCTGTTGAAAAGGAGATGGTGTTTCTGTTTATCAGCAGAATTTAAAGCAGAGAAAATAAACAGCTAAATATACTGTTCATACATTATACATTCATCCTCTGAGGTAGCGCACAACAGGTGAGTGTGTGCTGCATGGTCGGACATAGTAACTGCTTTAATCATATAAATATTGATTCGTTGTATTGGCATTTATTCTGCCTCGCAATAGAAGCCACTCAGCATTAACTAATATACTGAACCAGGCAGAAGTTTTTGAAAAAGCGCTGAGATTTCAGGCTGTTGAAAGGGTCGGACCATCACTCAACTCACTCAGTGTTGGAAGGTCTTTTCACCAAATTGCTGAATATTCATTATCCATACAGAGCACACTGGAGTCATCAATATTACTGATGCTGGTTTATGGCAGGATGGAAATAGCCCTGGATTTTGACATGACAAAATTTATGCTTCGTTACACACCATTTCCCTTTCAGGCCACTTTTGGAAAATTAGTGTAGAAATTGTACAGTAGCTGCTGTGCGTCATAAGACTGCTTATAGCGTGCGTGAAGATGTATTTATGTTAATCTGTATCAAATCATAGAAATTATGTTAATTCTCTAAGATCCTTAAACACATATAATCATATAATTTATTAAATATATGAAAGGATTTTCATTGAGATTAGGATTATTGGTTTTGTTGCAGTTTATGTGATCCTTTTCTCTGAATTATGTCTGAAGAATGACTCGAATAATGTCGGATAAATGTCTAACAATGCAGTGTTTTTTCTATTTATTGCCTCTCTTTCTCTGTCTTTCCTTTGTCCTATCAGCCACCCTGCTTCTCTGTGCAGGTTGAGATGTATTGACACTGATAGCTAACACCCACATAGTACAGACTTGAGTTTTGTTCCTGGAGTGCGTTACACGTGTTGACAGATGTCTCCCAGCATAGACTCAGACAGGAATAGATCCCAGTAGAGAGGAGTGACAGGGTGAGGACTCAGCTGAGCAGCTGGGAGACAAACTCCATTCATGCTGAGGTAATGTGACCAGGCCTGAGACCGTCTGCTCAGCACAGGGAGAGCTGAGCCGAGATGCTGCCTGCCTATCTCTCTAACTATCTGTCTGTCCTGCTACTCAAGTCTGCTCTGGGAAGCACTGAAGTCCTGTCTGCAGTCTCACTCTGTCAGCACAGATCAGAGTCATTGTAGTCATGCCTGAAATTTACCTGCAGCCTCAGTGGTTTATCTGCACAGCCCATCCTGAGAGCATCAACACAAGGGGGGAATTCAAATGTACCTTTTGCCTCTGCGTAACAAACACCCAGCCTGTTTCACAGCTTCTACAGTTTGAAATATAGTCTTGAGCATTGGCTCTTTCGCAGCCCTTTCAGATGCAGGGACAATTACACGACTTTTAAATTGAGGTGGTTAAAGAGGGACCAAGAACCAGTCGGGGGGGCCTCGTGGGAATTTTTTTTTAATAAGAAATAAATACAGCATATCATATAAACGGCTCTAAAGTGATGTAATATATGAGCTGAGTTTGTCATCAGCAAGTGGAGGGAATGATTGACAGTGTGTCACCTTGGTGAGATGCCTGCCAAGCCGCAGACCACCGTTAGAGACCAGCAAACAAAACCAGTTGTGATTTGGTGAGTCATTGCTGTGTTCCCAGCGACTTTTTTGCTTTTCATTTAGCAACCTACATCTCTTTTTCCAGTGGCTTTTCAGCCCCCAAACGTGGTACTTTTTTTAGATACCTATCCCTGTGTTTTTGAAGCAGCTTTTTGGGCAGTTTTTTACCAAGACATCGCTGCTTTTTTGGCTAAGATAGTGACCTGAATAACACCAATATTTTTTACAGAGACATTACTACTTTTCTTGATGGGATTGTACCCACCAAACAGGGTATTTTAAAACCAAAACATCATTTCCTAACTACAACCAAGTGGTTGTTGTGCCTAAAACTAATCACACATTAACCTCAGTGTAAAGTTGCAGTGTATTTGCAACACAATAACCTGCAAAGATAATGTATCTGTGGTTTGCAGAAACATTTAATGGCAACATTTTTTATACCGATTGGATTAGAATATGAATTATTATGAATACCAATCAAAAAACATCACATAGGCCTTGATTATTCATTTAACTTGTTTATTTTCAATACAAAAATTGCAGTATGTGTGTGTGTGTGTGTGTGTGTGTGTGTGTGTGTGTATTTATGTGTGTTCTCTGGCAGATCAGGCAGGAACTGACAGCGCTCTGATCCAATGGCGTTGGGCCACCCTGTGTCACCCCTTTAGAGATGCTCCTAGTCAGATGGGCTGAAGTGACCCTTCGCTGACATCATTCATCATGTTCCAAATACATTCTTATGAATAGATTATAAACTGGATGTTTTCTCTCTCTAATAATAATTTAAGGCTGGATTTTGAATATACCGTTCCGTACAACTGAACTGTAAATGATTGCTTAATTAAGCCAGATCTGCATTTATCGGAGTGGCACGTTTCAACTGCTAATTCTTTAATTTCAGCTAATTATCTAAACTCTTCATCCATACTTTTACTATTTCAGCTTTTCTGCTCATTCGTGAGCTAGTTTTCATGCTGTCTTTATTGCAACACATGGTGTTAGTATGTAACAACTGTCTCAAGGTTGCAGTGCACTGATTAGATATAATAAAGATAGGCATCACACCAATTTGTAATCCTATTTATTTATCTTTCTTTCTTCTTCTTTTTATTTTTTTAGACCAAATCATTTCTGTGTTTTATTTGAGTTGATTAGTTGAGCTTTCAAGATATCACACAACGCTGCTGGGTACATGTACCCCATGGTTGAAATCAGTGTAGTAGACTATATAGTAAAACACCTCATTTAGAAAAAGTCTCTATATCTGCAACCACACATGACATGTGTGCTGTACAACCACCTCCCAGCTTCATGAGAATTTGATTTTCTGTCATCACTAAATGCACGATAAAGGCCAGACTCCTTAGGTTGGCACATAGGAAATAATCAATATCAAAGAATAAAGGAGACTCAATCAATTCCACGTCTTCGGGCTCAGAAGAATCAGGGGCCAAAACCTTTCATTTTTATTCAGTGTCATGGGAAGAGGTTGAATATTTACCTGCAAAGTGCAAAGTCAACATTATACAACTTAAGATGTGACTGACTGGGAGGTTTTTCAAGTTAGACTAAAATTATTAATTAAATTTAGGGATTAAAACAGTTTTGAGGTAGGATGATTAATTCCAGTATCAGCAATTGCTCCTGGAAGAACTATATTTCTGTAATCTCAGAACCTCAACTGCATTTGAGCCTGAAACAAAATATATGCAAAGACAATGTATCTGCATGAACATACAGACACAGTCATCGTGGGAAAAAGTGTGCGAAGGGGATCAAAAAGAAAAAAAAGAAAGGAAAATACTGTAAAAAAAAAAAAAAAAAAAAAACATCCCCCAAACATTATTATTTTTGCATCCAAGATGATGTTATATTATTAGAGGTTAGTACTATCATTCCTCAGTATGGTACTGTAGTATCTGATCCTGTTACTGCTTCCACATCTTTTTCACCAACATGGAATGGGTTCAATTCCAGTTCGCTCACCTAATTTTAAACCATTCTTAACATTTTGACCAAAAATAAATTGGTTCAGACGCTGACAAGTTGGTTCCCAGCTGGAACCGGATAGTTGCAGGTTTTCTTACATATTCTACAGATTGGAGAGAAAGGATGGAGTCTTGTACATAATAGTCTTTTACATGTTCCTATCAATTATAGTTGGTCCATGCTCGTTCTTTAGATTAAAAACGAATATCTGTAATGACAGAACAAAGGCTCACAGTTAATCAGTGCAACCTGTCATCTTGCTGTTACTGTTTATTGTTAGTGCATTGTGAAACATTGACAATCCATCCTTATTTACAGTGGCTCTGTTCAAATCTGGCGGAGAGGCAAGCTGGTCTACTAGATAGCAGCAAGGTTCAAAGAATCCTGAGTGTATCTGGTTCAAGAACAAGAGCTACATTGGTGGAAGATACTCAGGGACAAATATCTCGTCAATTCTATGGAACTAAACATACTGGATCTGGTACTGAATCGGCCTATCTGGCACAGGCACAGGGTCCCAAAGTGTCAGGGTGTCACTCAAATTAAAATATAATGACCAGGAAGAGACTCAGAATGCCCACAAAAGATGTAAGTGAACTGCAAAGAGACACAAAATGACTACAAAAGGGGTAAAACAGCCTTTATGTAACACCAAACGACTACAAAGAGATATAATACCACAAAAATTCAATTCCTTTTCAGTTTTATTTATAAAGCCCAATATCACAAATCACAATATGCCTCAGAGGGTTTTACAGCATACAACATCCCTCTGTCCTTGGACCTTCACAGTGGATGAGGATCCAAGGACAACGCCCAAGGTCCAACGATGCTTAATGACTACAAAGAGATGCAAAACCATCACAAAGCTTGAGTGTCTTGTTTCTGTATAGGAGAGGTGGTGGGGCCTTTTGCATCTGTGTGTGCCCAGGGGCCCATTGTCTCACAATCCTCCCATGGTCAGTTCATTAAACAATGGACTAAACTCTCTGCCAAATACTAGAGCTAAGTACTTTGAGGTAAACTGGATCAATAAGAATATATGACAGCTAAAAATAATCACATCTACTGTAGTAACTCCAACCCCCATTTGTCATTGCACTGCAGAGAGAGTGTACTGCATTTGGATACTTGTGCAGAAATATATCGTTAGTCCCACAAATGAAATCTATTTTTCATTCTAGATATGATGTGATCTTATTCTCAAGTAACTCTAGTCGTTAACATTGCCGTTGATATATTTATATTCATGTATGATTACAGCATGCATAGCAATTAAGAACATCTTGTTTAGTGAGATGTAAACTAAGAGCTGCTAATAAAACTCTTGCGGTTATAATAACACGTCATGTGAAGTTACAAATGAACCCTTGATGAGGAACATACAGCATCCTTTAGATCAGCGGTAATACTGTGTGCTTGCCTCACAATGGCACTGTCATAGAGGCAAGATTTTGTGTCACTTTTGATAGCTATCAAGTAAACGCTCCAGACTCTGCCTTACTCACCCTTTTGAGTTCAGTTAGCACAGCACACTGTGTGACAGGATGTGAAGTTGTTCCTAGGCACTGTGTTGTGCTGTTGGTGTGGTATGGCACTGACTTGTCATACCACTTGTGGTCTGACTTTGTGGATGTTCTACGCCTGCAGACATCTACGCAGTGTAGCAGGAAGAAAAAGAGAGACTGCTGTCTGTATTTTTTTTTTTTATGAAACACTTCTGCTGTGAAGGATGTGTGTGTTTGGGTACGAGGGAAATGTTAGAAAGAAGTCATTTTTCACAGCATTTAAAAACAACAGCAAATCCTGAGCTATAAATGTTGCATGGTTGTCTGAACAGTGCAGACCATTGCCCTGCAGTACTCAATACACGCAAAATATCATAGCTAGAACACTATAGGCCTAATGGACCATCATGCTGTTGTTCAGAGAGAAAAAATGGACAAAATGGTCTTCTGGCTTTTCCAGCACACTGATACTTAAAATCCTTTGGAGACAAAATTAACTTTAATTCCATTTGATCTTTAAACATGCTTTGCTTTTCATATTCTCAGCAAATCCCAGGAAAAGACCAAAACCAGCAATCAATTGATAGTTTTGTCTCCAGCCAGAGCCTGATATAACTTGCTCCTCTGTGCTCCATTGTTGTACAAAAAAACCTAAATGAGCCACACTGTTGCAATGGGTGACATATTCTGTCATTACAATGAACATGTGCACTGTATTTTGATCCAATGTCACATACACCATTCTGCTGCCGTAAGTACTCACTAGTACACAGAATATATGGGAGAATATAGTCACCAACAAACACACTTTTAGTCCTGTTTGAGAGTCGTTCACTAAAAAACACAGTGCCCAACTGTTTGAGGAAATTATTTGGCCTTTTTAAAGATTTTCTCTTCGGTAGGAACAAATGGGCTTGAAGCATAGTAGCTACCATGACGTCATCCATTGGTTTGTGAAGCCTTGAGTTCAGCATTTTGGCTTTGCCATTTTGTATTTTGGAGCCAGAAGTGACCATATTTGGGTGAGAGTCTGGAGCTGTGGAGGTGCAAGAGGTGGATCTGACCAAGAAGCTGAGACACGATGGGCAGACGGCCTGTCACTCAAAGCAGCCGGCCCTTAATTATGTGCAAATTTAAGCTTTAATAAAAAGTAAATATGTGAGTTATATAAAAAAGGGAGGAGGGCATTAGCTATAGAGACCAAAACTGTTTTTGTAACAGGCTGTAAACATGTTTTTTTCAGCTGTAAAGTTGGGCATTGAACATGGGGGTCTATGGGGATTGACTTGCTTCTGGCACCAGCCTCAAGTGGCCTTTCAAAGAACTGCAGTTTTTGGCACTTCCATGTTGGCTTCATTTTTCAGCCCCAGGGTTAGCCACTTAGCTTGAAGCTGAGTGCCACAGACCAGGCCGTTCTCATTCACTGTTTGTACTTATAACTTCAAAAAGTAATGAGGTGTAATTCATACATTACCCATGTAATTGTGAGCCAGGTGGCTGCGGTCACGTATCCTGTGCGCTGCGGTCTGTCCTCTGTCATATGACTTTCGGGAGTGGAGGGGGAGGTCAGGTTACAGAGTGTAAAGAGCAACAAAGTCCACTAAGGAAGGAAGGACTGGTCAAACAAACACAGGATTCTGACCCAGGAGACCAGGGTTTTTGTCTTTTGTGAGACAAAAAGTCAGTGTTGAGTTATTTTAAGTTTTATGCATGAAGTCACATTTCATGATTCTTTTCCTAGACCTAACCTAACCGGTAGGGGGACTAATTCATAAGATATCAAGTGAAAGTCATGTGTTGGAAAGTCAGAAATTATGGTGACAGGGACTAAGACATTGTTGTTTATTGACAATAATAAAAATACAATCATAAAAAAAACTGAAGGCTTATCTTTTGACAAACTTGAGACACAGGGGCTGTCATGCTGGGGACGAAGAAAGATTTGGGTTGGATAGGACAAATGGGAATCTATTCAGTAACTTTATTATTACTCATATTTATTTAACACCTCCTGCACATTCAGCCAACCACCTTCATTTTCAACACTGGCTTGTTTATAAATAAAGTACAATAAATGGAACAAAGAAAGGATCGCTGACACGCAGACAACAAATCTCGAGCTGAGAAACAGCTCAACATAAAAGTGCATCTCTTAGGAAGATCTTGCTCTTTGTGATATTAAAAATAAACTCATATCACACTAAACCCGCCTCCCTCTGGTGGTGCTGAAGCGTGTTCACCAGGAGGGGGTAAATCTACTGGGACGTTTTGGCTCATGGATAATCAAACCCTTTTTACTGCACAGTGAAACTAATGTAACTGAAACAATAGTGCACAAACATTTTGCTGCAGTTGTGTGAAAAGTGCCTCTCATTTGGACACGACACCCACTTCTCTCTTGGTGAGCAGTTGTGTGAATAAATGTCTTCCTTTTTTCTCACTAAACATAACTTTTTTCTTCCTGAACATAACAGTATGGCACGATGCTTGCAATCCTGTCAGTTTTATTTCTACTTAACACCCTCTTGCTGCTCTGTGATTTTCTTCTCTTGATCTGGTGCTTCAAGCAGGGGGGAGGCAGCAGTTTCCAACAACAGAACTCCAGGTGTTGGATATTTAGGTAATGGCAGTTTATGCAATATGTCTGACAAGCAGATGGTTGAGTGACGTTTGATATCTGCATGTTGCACTAAATGCATATATTTTCATTCAGGGTAAAAGAAACCATGTCACCTTGAAATCTTCCTGTGCACATGCTGACACTGTAGCTCCATCTGAATACACCAGCTGTCCTTGGAAATTTCTTTAAAAATGTCAAGGCCACTCACTCATATGTTTTTAATTTTAATAGTATTTTCTCATATTTTCACATTTTATCTGTGGACTTCTTTCCTTATGTAACCATATGGCCTTCAGAAATTTGAATATATAAAAATCTGGGAAGCAAAAATAGAATGAAAATACACCCTCTGCCTCTCCTGTTGCCTTTCTATCCTAAGCCCCTCCCATCTGACGACCACAGGCATATGCACGCGCTTCATACAGTGACCCAGTTTTCTCCATATATTGATTTATATAATCTCATTTCATTGTGGTGCATTCACTCACCCCCTCCTTACCTCATTTCTCTGTCTGTTTATCAGACCACAAATAAGACACAAATTAGCTAGCTTCGCTACCTGCTAAGGAAAGTGGGCACTAGCTCTGGAGACTAAGCTGCGCTCAGTGTCTGTAGCAGCTTGAATTCAGCCAGCGCAAACCTCCCAACACCAGGTGTCACAGTGGGCTTGAGGCCAGCAGCAGTGTCAGGTCTGATCTGTGTAACAGCAGCAACAGAAAGTTTGCTGATTCGGTGGGGAATAGAGGCAGTCGGGTCTCCCAGAGCTGGGGGTTGCACTGGTTGGATTCGTGTTCCTGCAGCCACTGCATCCCTGAGGCTAAAATCAACCCTCGTAGTTGTCCCTCCATTGTGACATTAGAAAGTGCCATAACGTCTTTAACGTTTTGTTTACTTCCTGGATTTTTCCCGCATGGAAATTCTGACCAGTCAAGAGCAGCTTTCTGGTCCGCTTGTAAATGCTTCCATGAGAACACAAACCAACTCTAGTAACTCAACTTTGTAACAAAATTAGTCCCTGATTCAGACCAAAGCAAGCGAACTCTAGGTCTGAAAGCACCCTTAGACTCTTTTTTTTTTTTTTTTTATAAGTCTGTCTTTCTTTTTTGGATTTCTGGAATAGTAACTTTCACTGCAAGGCTCATCATCATTGAATCAGACTTTCACGGAAAGAAGGGATGTGCATATGCATCTGCATTTATAGAACAGCAAATAGGCATGGCTTCTCTCTCTGAAGTGGCCTGTGATTGGCCAGTCTTCCATCAAAAGCGTGAAAACAGAGCCAAGAGGAGGTGCAGAAGTCTGGTGTTCTCTCTGTTAACTTGAACTACAGTACACTCAAAGTTTATCATGGGATGTTGCCCAGTGATGCCAAAATTAAACTACCTACCTGAGCTTTACAAGGAGACATCTTAGTTTTAGGAATTTAAAGGTGTCTTGGAAATGTAAAGAATGCACAATGTAATCAGAGCAATTAAGCTGGTGACTTGTGCTAAGTGCTTAAGTCTCCATAACCTCTCAGATAAACTCCATGTTTACTCCAGTCTGTCCCCAAAGAAATTCTAATTACTTGCACAAATATGAATATTCAGAGAAACAGTGATGCCAAACTTATCTAGAAGAAATGTATGCAACACTGTAACAGTAACAGAATTATGAAGGAAACTGTTAAATTTCTATATAGCCTACCTAAAAGCACTCAACAGCAACATTTGTTTTGTCCCTAAGGAGAGAGTTCATATGAGCAAGAGGCTTTAGGATCCTGTATAGTGAGTAAACAATCTTTACGACATAACTAACAGACCAACTGTGTATTCTGAGAAGATTGCAGGCAACAATGATCCGAGACCTTTTTTATTTTCCAATGAGATACGTTTTACTCCCCCCCCAATGGGCCAACTAATGTGCGATTTGTGTGGAGTTTGGTCAGAAGCTGCGACCTAATGTGAAACTGGTTCAGCACCTCCCACTCATTTTGCTGTTGTGACTGAATCAGCCTCCTTCGATTAGGAGCCCACCAGTCTCCCTGAGTCTGTTGTGCTCCATTAAATCTTTAATGATCCTCTCCAGTCTGAATTAAGAATCCAATATAACTGTCAAAAACAGATGTTTATCTGCATGATACTGGGTGAACAGAGTGGAAAAATGAGCCAATCATTTTTCACCAAAAGCAGCATTAGACAGGAACATGGAGATGATATACTTCATTATTCCAGTGTGTCCCAGTTTTATTTATTCCTGAGTTAGGATGTTGCCATGCTTCTATGTGGTGGAAATTAACTAAATACATTTACTGAGGTACTGTACTTACAGGTCCGATATGTAGGATTTAGTGTCATCTGGAACTGAAACTTCTCCTGTGTGCCTAGTGCGTAGAAGAACTACTGTGGCCAACGTGAAAACACAAATAGCCCTATCCAGAGCCAGTGTTTAGTTTGTCCTTTCTGGGTCAACGTATTCTCATCCCATCTCATCAAATACCACTGCTTCGTCAGCAGACCTAACAGTAACGGTAAAAGCACATGGTTAGATATAAAATATATGTTTATATAAAACATCATGGCTTAGCTTAAAATAAGTACGGTAACTAATATAATGTCACATGTCACATGTCTCTACCATAGCATGTTACACATACTAGCACACTATGTTGTTATTCGAATAACTCCATTGACTTTTGGTTTCACAGGCGAAACAAACAGTGGGCTCCTGGGTAAAAGTCTAGTGTTTGTTTGAACCACACATTGGTGGGTCGTCCACTAATTGGAAGATCGGTGATTTGATCCCTGGCTCCGCATGTCAGAGTATCCTTGGGCAAGATACTGAACCCCAGATTGCTCTCGATGGCTGTTCTTTCAGTCTGTAAGTGCATGTGAATGGTAGCAGCTAGGTAGCCTCAGCCACCAGTGTGTGAATGAGTGAATGTGACATGAAGTGTAAAAGCGCTTTGAGTAGTCAGGAGACCAGTAAAGTGCTATACAAGTACAATCTATTCACCATTTTACTGTCCAACTCCCCTCCCACAATATAGGGACCTTCTGGCTCTTTATACTATAGTAGTTGCTGATGGTGTTACAAACTGCTGCTGGCAGGTGCATTTCATAACACTGCCAAAGGTGCCACTGTGCGTTGGTATGTAACGCACAGTGGCAGTATTTGAAGAGTTGAGAATGAGAACTGGTTGTCTGGGCTGCTGTAGAACAACGTGGCAGACTCCATAGGAAAGGACCCCCTTTGTTTGTCATATGCCTACAAAGTTGCGTGGTGATCCGTGAAACCCCTGAGATGTTATACACCTTTATGTGATGAGCCACGCCCTCCGCAATATTCATTGCCTTATAGAAGCTCAGTTTTAGTAAGTTTTCCAACTTTTGCCAAGAGGGAACTTTAGATATTGGTCCCTAGATTATGTTCACCGAGTTTCATGCAGGTCGGTCAAACTTCCTAGGAAGAGATTGATTTTAAGTGTTTTTCAAAAAATTCAAAATGGCGGAAAATCTATATAACCGGAAGTTATGGGTTCTTAGGCAGATTTGTTCCTCATGAGGAGAGGCATCTCTGTGCAAAGTTTCATGTCTCTACGACATACGCGGCATGAGATATGCCCATTGAAAGTATGCAATTTCAATTGGTTGCTATAGCGACCCCCTTTGGCCAATTGATGTAATATTGCTTCATTCACATCCTCCCATGACCCTCTACCACTGTGCCAAATTTCACATGGATTGACCAAGTCAGTGAGGAGAAAAACGTGGGACACACACACACACACACACACACACACACACACACACACACACACACAGAGTTTTCGTCGTTATATAGTAAAGATACGCCCCTACATTTCAGAGGGAAACATAAATTTTAACCCACTAAATTTCAATCAGGAGAGACTCATATTGAGTGAACGAATATTCATTTAAATGTGCACAAAAGTATGAGAAATGTCAACAGTCTTTGGCAATTAGACCCCATTGTAATGTATAGTCTAAGAAAGGTGGTGAAGCCATAGTAGAACAGAGAACCCTCCTATGGAGTCTAGATGCTGCTGGTGGTGATGATGAGATGAAGAGGGTGCTGAGGATCTGGATGTGATGAGGAGCTCAACCTGGGCTCTGGATATGATGACTGAAGGTGAATGGGGGTGAAGAAGAGTGTGACAAGTTTGTCTGAAATGACAGCTGACAGCAGCAGAGAGGAAAACATCTAAAGTTTGACAGCAGTAACATGATCAGCTGATTGGAGGAAGTGGGGGGAGTGAGATTGAGAGAATTGTGAATGAAAGCAGCATAAAGATAGTCTTTCTGATTGAACGTAGGCTATTTATCTGACAGCTATAGTCGCTGGCTACTTTTCAAATCAAGATTTTACTTAAAAAAAACTTTTGAAGTGGAAGGAGCAACCCGCTGGATAATGGCTATGCTGTCTAACCTGAAGCTTGAAATTGTTATATGGTGTGGAGAAGGTGGACCCAAACACAGGAGACAGCAAACCACAGGAGTTCACTCTTCATTCCAGGAAACAGCAACTGAACATTTCACCACCAAATCAAGGATCCCACCAAGACTGAACTGAAAACCAGGACCTAAATAGAAACTAGTCTGACGAAGTGATGAAGTGCAGGTGAAGAAAAAGCGTGGAGAAGCTCAGGTGATGGGAATAAAGTGATGAGGCAGAGGAAGAGGCAGGGAGCTGATAGGTTGGGAAAAACAAGCTCAGGGAAGGACTAATGAGGCTAATGCAGGGCAGGTGTGTGGCTGGGTAAATGAAGAATAGGCACAAACTGGGGGAGTAACAACAGGTTAGTGAAATTAATCAGGGCGGGGCTGACAAAGACCAAGGTGGGAAAACACACAAAGAGGCCGTTTGCATGTACACGGTGATTTTGATAAACAGAGACATCTTCCTTCGTTTGTGCCGTGTCGTTGACACGCAAACGTAGATTTCTCCTCTGAAAACGAGTCTTTCTAAAAACTCCGGCCAGAGTGGAGATTTTGGAAAACTCCGGTTGCGCGTTTGCATGTAAACTGAGTTAAACGGAGATAAACGGAGTTCTAGGCAGCCGACGTCACAGTATGCGCCGGAACTTGCGCCTGTGTCAGAAGTGTGACCTATGTTGCTATGGTGACAATGGATACATGGAAGGCTTGAGCTTCTCGTTACACTGCTACCTACAGGTTTGGCATGCTCTTGTGTATATATACATGGGTAAGTGTAAACGAAGAATTTTTTGAAAACTGAGACGTTGAAATGTCCGTTTATGAAAATAGCCGGCAATGTGTAAACGGCCTCAAAGACAGGAAATAAAAGCCGACATTACACATAAGGAGTGAATCTACAAAATAAAACAGTAAGCAGCTTAAACATGACTGAATATGAAACAAGGAAGAAACACAACAAACAAAGTCCTAGAGATAAGACTACAAACGTAAAAGCCCTGGATCATGACAGAAATAATCAGATATACACTACGGGGGTTCTTAAAATAATTTTGACATTCTTTGACTTCTACAAAGGTACAGGAATCAGTAATGACACTATCATTTCCCGACCCTTCACACACACCTGGATATTTGTGACATTTTGGGCCTGGATGTGATGCTTCTGCTTAACCTCTCATTATGACGCATCCAGTCATAAAACTAAGCATTTCCAAAGGTCAAAAATCATAAAACAGACACCAATCTTGCATTTGTAGCTCATCTGGCCCAAAAGTTAGAGCCAAAATGTTTCTGGGTGGCAGCCATGTTGGATTTTGCCACCATTGTCATCAGAATGCCAATCTGCGATGCCCCAATATTCAGATGTCTTCTAAATTAAGCTATAAAAGTACAGAATTTGGTGCTTTTATCACAAAATCACACAACTAATATGGTCTTTCATTGTGTACACTATGGCATGTTACACATTCCTCTATAAAGCAGAACTGGTTTAACATCACCACGGGACAGCACAGGGTAGGAGATATTCAGTGTGGTCTCCTTTTTGCAACTTTGTGTAAACTGTGAAATTTAATTTAAGAAAAAGCAACATATGCTGATAAAATGCAAACTCTTCTAGCTTGTGACCTCTTTTCATAACCACTGTGTCTGGTTAGTCTGATTAAGGCTCCTTGTCATGTTTCAGATGTCTATGAGCCTGTTAGCAGCTTCTCCAAAGAGACATTTTTCCTCTAAACTTCTAATATGGATTCATTTTAAGAGCAGTTTTGGGCCCCGAAGAAATCAAGTTCATATTTCAAAAACAAATCAAAGATTAGTGAAAAATTCATAATATGAATACAAATTTGGGTATCAGAACTCTGCTTTAAATGCAGGACTTTAATGGAATATTTTAGCACTGTTATAGTGGTACTTTTACTTGAGTGAAACATCTGAATACTTCTTTTAGCACTGGCTGTTATAGTTGGGCATTTTAGTGTGGCATGCTAATTATGGACTGTATTAACAAAGTGGCCACTAAGAAGAACAAGGTGATATGAGAGGCTATGAAAAGAATATCCTCATCCATCTTACCTTTATTTTCGCTTGACAGTAAGTGACTCCATGCTGAAAGGAGGAACTTATCTTTGTCTCACTGCGTAGCTTCTGCCTCACTAGAGACAATTTCCAATCAGCCCATTCAAGACACAAAGCTGCAACAGTTTGCAGTCTTTATAACAGATTAGACACACTGCATCACATCAGTCTTCTACTGGCACTCTGTTTAACTCAGTTACAGCCAACATCATAAAGCACACTTAATATATCATTGTTCCTGCTGTTCATCTAAGAGTCATTATGTTACTGCACCTTTAGGTTTTGTGCTTGAAACTCACACCCTCGCTCTCACCAGTGATCGTGGCTAATGAGCAAGTCACTGACTGCAGGATCATTTTGCAGTGTTGTCTGTATAAACTAGATTTATATACATCTAATTATTTTTTATCAAATATATATTGTAGGAAACATCATAATTGCTGCTTGGATTATGCAGAGGCAATATTTTACATGGAGGCCACATTTTCATACTGCACATTAGTTGTAGGGAGGTGGGGGTGGTGGATGATAGGCATACACAGCACAGGATTTAATTGCCTTGTAGCACTCAGTGATGCCCCAGGCAGTGCTGCAACACTGGAAAATGGAGCAGGTCAAAGTGCTGATATTTAAAGCTATTAGATATGCCTGTATATGTGGTCATTACATTTAGCTCAATTGCTATTTGACACGTTTACATGCCATGAATGCAATATTAGTAATCTACAAACCACATGCTTGGTCTTTGATTGCTTCACATCCAGAGACTATTAAAAGTTACTTAATACATTTACTGAAGTGACATGAAAGGTTAAACGTCTAATTTTAGTGAGTAGGAACTTTTCCAGTGTTTAAGTTTAACTTAAAGGTCCAGTGTTTAAGATTTAGTGGCATCTAGTGGTGAGGTTGCAGAACTGAATCTTCTCATGTGTGCCAAGGTGAATTGAAAAAATTAATGTGTCTATTGAAAGCAAGTGTTTGGTTTGTCTGTTCTGGGCTACTGTAAAAACAACACATTCTCACTCTGACCTCGTCACATAGCGACGCTTGGTCATGGACCTTCCATGTCCAGATACGACATGCAAGGTACCCTGGGTGCGTTGGTTGTTGATGTTCTGGGACGTCAAGTTTTGTTTGTTTTTTTTTTTTGTTTTTTTTTTTTTGTTACAGATATTTTTTAGGGCATTTTTGCCTTTAATTGATAGGAAAGCTCAAGGTGAAGGGGGGAGAGAGAGAGAGGGGGATGACATGCAGCAAAGGGCCACAGGTTGGAATTGAACCCGGGCCGCTGTGGCAACAGCCTTGTACATGGGAGGCCTGCTTTATCCACGAAGCCACCGACACCCGTCATGTCAAGTTATGCCTGTTACATGCATTGTCTTCTGCTTTCACAGGAAATTTACTGTTTACACACGGTCCCTTTCAAAATAAAAGCACTACATCAGTACAACAATGCAACAACTAACACACGTGGTTAGGTTTAGGAAAAAAGAACAGAGTTTGGCTTTAGAATCTTGCAGAACGAACACCGCTTTCCCAGGTGAGAGTCCGTTTTTGTTGGACCCATCCATCACCCCTCCCACCTGCCGCTCTCTGACTTTTGCTGCTTAACTTTCGTCCTTGGCTGGCAGAGTTATGTTAAACTATGACAGCGACCGGCTGCGGATCATGCAGTATCATCGCCAGTGTTTGACGCCCCATGTCACTGCCCAAAGCTGGATTTTGATGACCTCTGAGTGAGACTGGGTTGGGAGAAACAACATGGCGGACTTTGCAAGAAAGGACCTGCTTTGTATGTAGATATAAACGACTCATTCTAAGGTAACACAAACACATTTCTGATTTTCAGGTGATTATAAACTAATGAAAACATAGCTATGAACACTATATGCCATTTTTGCCAATGAATGCCCATAAATCCTACACACTGGACCTTTAAAGTCCCTTAAAATAACCTGAACTTGAAAAAGTGTTTTTCTATAACATTAAACAGTCATTATCTAACCAAGCAATAATTACATAAATGGTAAGGAACAAAACATTGTCATTGTCATCATGACTGTGTGGGTGATGTTTAATCATACTTGATTGACAGCAGCCTGCCAACACAAGCAAACAACTGCAACTGCCATCATATTTTTCAAAATATGTGTCTGTCTATTTTCTAGTCATTGCTTCAGGTGAGGGGCGACAGGGGTGAGAGGAAACCCAGCAGGTATAATCCCTATAGTCTGCCCCGTTGTCTTCTTCCACCAGGGGGGTGTGCTTATTTGGAGCTCAAACCACTATGGCTGGGTTATCTCAGTGTGGAAGAGCAGTGGCTGGATGCCAAGGTCCCCTGAAATTGCGAATTCTTCATCCTGTCTCTCAGAGTATGACCAGCTCCCCTTCATCTCACTCGAGGTGCTTGTATAGGTGATGGTCGTAACGAGATATCAGTCAGTAAATCAAGAGCTTTGATTTGTGGTTTAGCTCTTTCTTCACTCCCAAGGTCTGATACCAAGGTGTGTGGTGCTTTAGTTGCAAAACTGTCATACAGCGCGGCTATCAATCACGCGATTCTTCTCGCGCTCGTTCATGACCCTGAGTGACCCCCTCATGCTGTGCCAAATACATCCCAAATGAGCAACCTCACCTGTGAGTCAAAGAGTAGCTGCAGTGTTTATTGTGCAGGAGATCGAAGAAGTTGAAGCACAGTTCTGCTCTCTGCAGTCTGATATGTGCACACAACATTGACCATTCATCATGTAACAGACACTGTACCTCTGTGCATGTGTGTGTGTGTGTGTGTGTGTGTGTGTGTGTGTGTGCAGCTGTGTGCATACTGTACTGTACACATATACTTGTGGGTGTTTATCGGTGTTCCCCTCATGTTTTTTTTACTAACCGAGTTCATTAGCATTTCAAACAGTTTCAGCATCTAAAAATCTGTCACATCTCTTCTTTCAGAAAAACAAGATCAGAGTTGCTCACCCCGGTGTCTCATGGCACTGAGGTCATTTGTTTTTATTGAGGATGGCAGAGTGAGAGGCATATTAAAGAAGTGATTGTTAACGGACTGCGCTCTGCTTTGCTTTTGCTGTTTGAGTTCTCCCAAATGACTCTCTGGCCCTGTTTTATAAACGGGGCCAGAGAGTCATTCAAAGTGTCCAAATCTGCTTTCTGGCTAATGATCAATCTGTGCACACCTCTTCCTTTGAACCTCGTATTTTCAAATCTCCCGTCTGCATTCCTGCATTGTAATTACATTTTGTTTCATACATCCTGTGTGCAGTGAAACAAACTGGCCAAATTAAGAAATACTGGTCACATAAGACTTTCTTACTTTTGGGATATTTACTGATTTTATTTGAGGATATTTAACTTATCATTTTTGGATACTCTACTTTTTCTACTTTTTGGGGGGTATTTTATCAGATATTGCCAGATATTGATAGATTTTTTTTGTTGCTATTTTATAATTTTGTTATGGATATTTTTCAGCTATGTTTCTAATATATTTTTTGGATATTTTACATATTTGCCTCTGGATATTTTACCAATAATTTGCTTCCAAAGTTGCAATACAGAACTTTAAAGCCTTGACTTAGTAAAGGTACAGTATACTATGCAGGATTGTCAGAGACTGTTTGGATTCACGGCAGCACAGGTTAACATTAGTTAGCATTGTCTCCTCACAGCAAGAGGGTTCCTAGTTCGAATCAAGGGTGAGGGATCCTTCCATGTTGAGTTTGCATGTTCTCCCCGTGTCAGCATGGGTTTTCTCCGGGTACTCCAGCTTCCTCCCACAGTCCAAAGACAAGCAGGTCAGTTGGTGACTCTAAATCGCCCGTAGGTGTAAATGTGAATGTGAATGGTTGTTTGTCTCTATGTGTCAGCCCCGTGATAGTCTGGCGACCTGTCCAGGGTGTACCTTGCCTCTCGCCTAATGTCAGCTGGGATAGGCCTGGGCACGACCGTGACCACCAACAGGACAGGCGGTTGGGAAAATGAATGAATGTGTAGATTCACTTTCATTTCATCTTACTATATTTGCATTTGTTTTTTGGCGCCGTGTTTCTCAGATGGCGCCGTGTTTCTCAGATGGCGCCGTGTTTCTCAGATGCCTGCCGCTGATGTGTGGCACCTGGTTGCTACTTTTAGAAAGGCGACTGTCCATTGTTGACGGCCCAAAATTCCGAAGCCCTGTTAGTTAAAAAAATGTCCCATTGGACCGAATGCCCATTTCTCCAAATATACACACTAGCTGCTGTTAGACAACCCAATTAGCAGAAAAAAGCTACATTGTAAGTTTCTGTAAACCATGTATACGTTACATTTGTACATTATTTTGTAGAGAATATGTTCAAACTTTACATTTCTCAACAAGGCTGGGATGAATGCGTGGTTATGTTCAAGCATAAAAACCATTTGGTTATAAGTAAAGGTCATGTACTGAATTAAAACACCGATGTCTGGCGGCACAAAGACTGCAGAGAAAGAGGCGGGTGAAACAGCTCACAGTGTTTATTTTTGGAACAACAATAGGTTGTTGGAGAAATGAGCTTTCAGTCCAATGGGACATTTTTCGGACTAATGGGGCTTTGGAATGTTGGGCACAACAATGGCAATGGAACAATGGCAAAGCAACTTTATAAAGCCCGACCTCACCTGAGCGCGATGGTGGTGCACACCCATAAACATCTCAGGCATAGAAAATAAGAAGGAATTGAGGGAATACAGGCAGAGGGCAGAGTCTTTGCAGACAGATACACCACCACACTCTTCTAGTGGGTCATAAATGATGATTTATTTCTGTATATTGTTTTTTGGAAAATCCCGCATAGAGTATCTTTAAGATTCCACTGCAGCAGAAGCAAAGGCACTTTAAAATATGCCGAAATACTGTGTTTAACTATTTTAATTTACATCTTGTAAACTTTGGAAACATTCATACATTACTTTAAATGAAAATGGGCTCCAGTGGTAAAGGGGATCTAAACATACAATTCATTTTCACTGCGGTCAACAAAAATGAAGACTAAAGGCTTCATTTTGGATACATGAAAGCCTCCTGTTCAATTTCTGGCTGCTGTTTGCGATTATGTAGTGTCTGCTTCACAAAAGCAGCAGCTAATTACACAATTAGTGCCTGGGACTATCCTCAGCAAATGCAGGAGAGCTCAAAGGCACATTTCACTGGTGGATTTGTGCAGATCAGCAACTTCAGAGGAGAATTAAAACGTGGGTTAGTGATTATGAAACAGAAATGAGTAACAACATTCAAAAACATTTACCAAGGCCACAATTAAGTAGTTTGAGCATCTTTTACGCGTGAAATTCTAACAATAACTGGCAGTTATAAAATTAACGCAGTAGGAGTCGCTGACTGAAGTTCAAAGGGAATGATAAAGAGATTAATGGCATAAAAAAGGGAAAGGCTGCTTCACACAGAGCTCTTGGTGGCATTTAATCTAACCTGTCGACAACAGCTGATCTCTGTGTGAACCCTGTAGCTGTACATAATACACCTGGTCTTTCCTTTTGTTTGAGAAACGTGTCCCGCCACACTGATGTGCCGACAAACGTGTTCTTGACGCTTCTTCATTCACTTTCCAATTAGGAAAAAACTCAGCTGCATGACAACATTGACTTATCTGACCTAATCTCCCTCTCACACTGATTCCTCCCACTGAGACACCTGTCACACTCTCCCCTCCTCTCTTCTCCCCAGAGTTCAGCTCACAAATCCTCACTTGTAATCGTCATTGACTTCATTGATCCATCAGCTGTCACCTGTAAGTCTCCTGCTCACTCCTCTGGCAACTTTTATGGTCACTAATGATCTGCTTGCTGATTCCCAAGTCGGTGTTGTGGCCAAGCAAAGATAACATTGTTTTATCTTTCAAAGGAATAGTTTGTCATTTTGGGAAATTTGCTTGTTTGCTTCCGCGCCAAGCATTAGATGGGACAATCAATACCAAATATGAAGCTACGGCCAGCAGATGGTATCTTAGCTAAGCATTTGGGTCATGTAATAGGCTATTTTCTCACTCTGAGCAGTTGCCACTTGCCCGGGAGCCAACTGAGACTCCAGTAAGTTACTGGTCCCAGCCAAGAAATAGTCTGCCGCATAACCCACCGAAAAATGGTGAATTGTTCACCTCAATTTTTGTATAAATTAGACAAATGAGACATCATGTTTTAAGAAATGGGCTTTAGAGGTGCAGGTAGATGGATTTTGTAATCTTTGGACAGAGCCAGGCTAGCTGGTTCCCTCTGTTTCCTGCATTTAGCAGATAATTGGCTTCAGCTTACTTACCAATCTCAGGACCCATCAGTTGTGGAGTAGTCCAGGAATCAGTTCTAAAACCCAGAAATAAGTTATCATTTTAGCACCCTTAGTTCCCCCCTCTGAAAGTCAATAGGTTTTTAGTTAGTAACTAAAATAATGTCTGTGATTAACACAGGTTTCAGAGATTTTCACGTTTTGTTCTATGACACAAAATATGTCAGTAAATACCCTACTCGTGAATTCAAAGCTTGTAGGTGTTTTATAAAAGGAGATTGCTAACAAAGGGCTAAATGAGAGTAGAGAACATCATCTCTCCAAACACGGCTTTACAGCCTTGTTCTGGTGGTGACATTTGAGTCAACTGCAGTGTAATTTGTTTATAGCCCAATGCTTTTTACTTCTTGCAATTTGCATTTACACTTAAATAATAAAAGTGGTGTTCATTTATAAAGGTTATCTTGATACACAAAATTATAAATGCTTGTTTGCCACAGAGCTTATTTTCTGCAACAATCCAAGTTGAAAAATCCCACTGGCCCTTCAACAAGGGTCCCACGTTGAAAATGCCATCCCTGGAGCATTCTATTGTCTGATGACAAAACGTCTGGGGGCAAAGGCCAGTGTTTCAGGAGATCTGGTGCTGCCAATGGATATCCGGGCCAGAACTTCCTCTTCTGTCCACCGATCATTTCAGTGAATCTCTATGAAAAGATATCAGCATATGAATGCAGATCAATTTTAATAAAGGTAATATGAAGCTAAAGCATCATCAGACGACAGCTGATGGGTTCCAAGACAGTGATGGGCGAAGCAATTCTTTAGATGTTACTCACTAGAATCAGTTCATTAAAAAGATTTATTCAAAAAAATTGTTCACTGAATCGTTCAGTGCTTGGCGGGAGGAGTCCTGACTGTGTACTGTGTTCTGGAAGTGATTCAGTTCAGTACGTTCACTCAACGCAACAGAGTTGTTCTTTTGAACGATTCATTTGTGAACGACACAACAGTATTCCAAGATTTCATTTCGGTCAATGCATTCAGCCTCTCCACACAGACTGATTATCTGCCACTCACATGTGATTGGTCTATTTGGACTACAAATTGACAAACAGAAACAAGAAATCTTCCCAAAATCTTATATTGCTGCCTACAGATTCACACATGCAGATGCCTGTTTATAGAGAGCACAGACGTGACGGCAGCACAACGGTGCAGTGGTTAGCATTGTTGCTTCACAGCAAGAGGGTTCTTGGTTTGAACCCAGGGTGGGGGAACTCTTCTGTGCAGTTGTTGCATGTGTCAGCGTGGGTTTTCTCTGGTAGTCATAGTCAGGTTAATTGGTGACTCTAAATTGGCCGTAGGTGTGAATGTGAGTGTGAATGGCTGTCTGTCTCTATGTGTCAGCCCTGTGATAGTCTGGTGACCTGTCCAGGGTGTACCCTGCCTCTCACCCAATGCCAGCTGGGATAGGCTTCAGCCCCCCTGCGACTCCTAACTGTATAAGCGGCTACGGAAATGAAGAGTGTACAGAAGTGAGTGTGGTATCGGTCTTCTTATCTAACTATTGTGTTTCCTTAAAGTGTTAAACTTTTCCTTTAAGTTCTAACTGTGCCGATCACACCACATCTCCAAAAATATGTGTCGCCCAGACTGACAATATCTGCAATGTAAGAGCAATCTTTCGTTCAATCTCTCAAAACAAATGTAACCACTGTTTTGTTAGTGAAGCCGTGAAACAGAAAATTGGTTTTTAAAAGTCTGTATAATCCAGAGACAGGTGGTCAGGGGTTACTGTTTTGTGATTACATCGTGGAGTGAAGTGAGACGTTCAAGAAGTAAATATCACTAAACTGTTAGAAGCCTATATTTCAGAGTTTCAATATGGCAAGCAATCTGTGTTCCGAGGCTCATCTAATTGAGTTCTGTAAGGACATTCAGAAATAGGCTATTGATGGATTTTCTCCTGCAGTATATACTGTGGATTACAGCTTATTGCATTGTGTGTACCCTTGATAAGTTCAGAGCCAGGTGGCCATTGAAATGAGCCTCTCTCCTTCTAAAGCACATACCATTAGATCGTTGCTCTCCATCTGCTTGACAGATGCCGTTTGCCAGAAATTATTAATTTTGCATCTAGGTCAGCATGAGCTTTGTACATCAAACACAGGATAACATGAAAATTAGTTTAAAAGGGAGAGATACGAAGGATTTCTTCTACCTTAATTGAGCTAATGTCTCAAATGCAGTATTTCTCTTTAGCTTAAGTTGTGTCTGATTATTCAGACTCATCTAATGCAGATGACTCCTTTCAGTCTGCAGCAGATATCAGTGTGTATTATTTCTTTAATCAATTGGTTAGTTCTTTGGTTTGTAAAGTAGAGCAAAGAACTACTGCACACTGTCCTCTACACTTGGAAAAATCAGAAATTTATTGGGAACGTTTCAGTGCAGAGACCTTCATCAGGTTTATTTTATGATGCACCGACAAATTCCCAATAAATTTCTGATCATTGCATGTGCCAAAGACAGTCTGCAGAAGTTATGGCTCTATTATCATCGGCCTGTGGTCCTCTTCTTTGCACCTGTCGACCTACAGTTGTGCAAAAGTTTTGCTTTTTGTCAGAAAATAGTGGAAAATGCCCAGAACATACATAATGTACATACATAATGTAGTCCCCTATGGTTCAGGCCCCATCCAAAGTTCTGATACACAACTTTATATGCATTTAAAAAAAACAAAAAACAAAAAACAAACTTAATCTAATCTTTGCGTTTTTGTGAAATATTGGACATTTCAGAAAAACATCCAATATTGAGTTCAATACTGAGCAGTTGAATGAAACAATCTGTTCAGTCTGGAAGAGTAAATCTGGGCATACACTGTACAATTTCAGCCTGTTTTAGAAATGTTGTTTAATTCCAACTCCCACTGTACAAGTAAATTGTCTGATGTAAAGCCAAAGCTCACAATTTATGTGTTCACACTGTGCAATCCGATCGTTGAGCCACAACCTGAGTTTCACACTGTACGTGTAAAATAGACAATAAAACGGTCTGTTGGCCGCGTTGGACAATTGTCAAAAAAGATTTGTTTGAAAGCTCAGGGGTTGTGGGCAGGTAGAATTTGGTTTGCCAGCAGAGGTAAGGTTCACATTAATGTAGAGACAGACATCCTAAGAAGAGTTTAAAGGTCCATTTCTGCAAAAATGGGTCAGTCTAAGTTTTGATTTTCTCACTCTCTAGGTCTCTCATACATGCACAAGTTGGCAGGTGAGCAGCACCAACAAAAGTTGGGTAAAGGAGTGAGAAAAAAGACACTGACTTTTGGGAATCGACTCATGGCTCTGCTTCAGCTGTGTGAGAGCCTGACGACAGCCAACCAAAGTTTCTGACATGTCAGAAATTCACCTGAACTTCCCACGGCCGGTTGGGAGCAGTTGATCAGGCCATGTCTCCCCACTGTACCCTGCATGGCAAACAACGCCCCCACAAAGCTGAAATTCGGTATGAGTCGTGTGGCTCAAAAATCAGGTCAGAAACAAATCATATAGTGTATGCTCAGCTGAAGGAGACAAAACCCAAAGAAGCAAACCATTCATTTATTCATTATCTGAAAGTGCTTATCCTGCAACAGGGTCAAGGGGGGCTGGAGCCCATCCCAGCTGACATTGGGTGAGAGGCGTGGTACACCCTGGACAGGTCGCCAGACTATCACAGGTCTGACACATAGAGACAGACAACTATTCACGCTCACATTCACACCTACGTACGAGCAATTTAGGGTCAAGTTGCAGACTACTTTTCTTTTCAAATAAATGTACTGAAATACTCAAGTATCTCAAATTTGTACTAAAGAACTGTACATACTTAAGAAAATCTACTTAGTTATTTTCCACCCCTGCCAGTTACACCCAGACAGACAGGTTTATTGACAGATTGTATGCCTGGTGCAGTGAAGCAGTCAATCTGCATTCAGGAGTAGGATTTCAGAATAGCACACACTTGAAGGTGACAGTCACACGTCTTCAGGATTCAAGTGAGTCCAAAAAACAGATGACACGTCAACTCTGATGTCTGTAATCTGCATTAAACCACAAATCTTGAATACACATGCCGTGCAGAGCTCTTTGTGTTGACTTAGACAAACTGAAATCTTTGGGAGAGATATAAATCCAGTGGAAGAACAGAAGTGGGATAATCTTTAGCTGTGGAAGCCTTCGTGATCAATTCGTCTGTTCGGGAGGATCTTGTATCAAATGCAGCTCTGTGTGCAGGAGGACAAGAATAGAAATGGAGTTTTGCTCCGATGCTCACAAGATGTCTTTCTCAGCAGTGCTGCAGGAGTGGAGGGGCAGAGGCTCGATCCAGATTGCAGTGATTAGACATTGTTGGAGTGTGTCTTCGATGTGAGTTCGTGGGCTGCAGCCTTTTTTACTCATTAAGATGAAAGTCGATGTCTGAAATTCCTCAGGCCAACGGTCAGAGAGTGGGCTGTTGTTGTCACAGCAAAAAGGACCATAAATATGTGTCTGATCTAACCTAATATGTGTGACACGTACAGATTGAATCAGCCTTTGAAGTGTGATCAGATCTTCAGAGCAGGTTTCCCGGCTTTGCTCTGATTAACTTTTGAAGGATCTACTTGCAAAAAAATTATTTTGATTGCAGTTTATTTGTAGATTTTAGTTCAAATTTATTGATTTGATGTCACAAATGTGTGCAGACAGACACATTGACATAAATAGTATACAGTAGAGGCGAAGAAAAAAAATACAATAATTAAATACATTTTAGAAAAAATTAGATTTTCATCATATATTTAGCAGCTTTCAACTTAGTAAATCAAGATCACAATCTGTGAATTGGTAGCATCTGAAACCTGCTTCAAAGGAAGAATAATAGACACAAAGACTTCTCACAGAGGCAGACAGATTTAGCTTCAGGGAGAAGTTACTCAAAGCTAAAAGCAAATAGAGTGCAAATAATACAGTCAATACCCATTTTCACTGTCTAATCGGATTTATAAGCTTCCTCTTGGAGCCTCATCCATCACTGTCAGAAGCCAGTTAAATTAAAATGGATAAAATGTCACTATATATACATCCACTCACTTGTTAACACTTATTGAATATAGTACAGAAAAAGTATAGCAAGATCCCAGCTGCTCAGGCAATGAGCCGGATGGCGTTACGAAATATGTGTTTTTGATTCAGATGACTGGCAGAGATACAAAAACTGAACTGTGTGTAAATATTCAGGCTCAGTCTTTTTACTTCTGAAAACAAAGTGACTATTAATGAGCTGTTGTATTAGACAGGGAAAGGGAAAATATAACTCAAATTCATGTAAGTAAAGGGTTTTAATGTGCATTATGTGTCATGTGAAATGTGTCAATCATAGTGCTGAACCCACAGAAAATCATCACTTGACTCTTCAGTTCCTCTCAGCTCTACAGACCTTTATTCTTTATGTTCACTCTCCCGGCTCTCATCAGCATCAATTTCAGCGGCAAAAAAACGCTAAAACTCCCGCCATATGCAACCTGCTGAGCACTTAACAGCAAAAAGACAAAGTCAGTGACTTGCTGGTGAATATAGTGGAGCATTTAGCCTCTAATGAGACAGATATTTCTGTCAGGGGTTGGTAGAGACCAAAGCAGAGCTAAAAGAAGAATGTTACAGAATGTCACTATTCAACAGGTGACCAGAAACACAACTCTGCTGAATGTTAATGTCGCTCCGTACAACTGCTGGATACTAAATTTGCTAAGATCAAAAAATTGCCATATGTAATGTTGTGCTTACAACTTGTTCTTGGTGAAAACTCAGTCAGATGGAGAGAACACACAGGAGGCAGAGTAAGTTCAAATAAAGCACGGCCTTTACTGTTCAAAAAGGTAAGTCACAAACAAGGAGTCCAAAAGGCTAACAAAACAAACAAGGAGTAAGCAAAAATCCTTAAATCCAAAACAGGCTAAGTTAAAAAAATAAAAAATAAAAAAAAATGCTGGGAGTCAAACACAGAGATTGCTTGAAGGCTATAGCAAGAAGGAACAAAGACAATCTGGCAGAGACATGAGGAGCTGGTTACACAGGGATGGCTGAGAGGATAATCAGGCGCAGGTGAGTAGGTGGCAGCAGGTGTGGTTAATGAAAGGAAAACACAGGAAACTGCACTGACACAAGAGGTTAGAACTTCAAAATAAAACAGGAAATATAACAAAATCCAGAATGTAACAGTTCTGCCCCCACATTTTTTGGTGATTGATGCAACTTCAAAGCTGAAGTAGTAAATCACTTATTAAAGGGATACTTTGCCAGTCCACACAGTGTGAGGAGTGTGTGCAGATGTTTTAAGAAGTATTTTACTGCTGGAAAGATTGTCTTTTCATAAAGCTGGGTTGTCTCTGCAGTAAAAAAAAACAGTAAAAACAGTTTAATTACAGTAAAACCATAAGCTTAACTAAGTTTATGAAAAGATCTTAGGTGAGAAACAGACAATGCAGTAACAGAATCTTGTTTCATATTTGATCAGCACTGCCTGGTTTTACCTTCTTGAGCTGAGATGTTTCCGCCTCTCTTCATGATACAAGAAACAGTATGGCACCACTTCCTGTTCACAAACTTGTATACAGCCAAACAGTGC
This sequence comes from Epinephelus fuscoguttatus, assembly GCF_011397635.1. Lineage (NCBI taxonomy): Eukaryota > Metazoa > Chordata > Actinopteri > Perciformes > Serranidae > Epinephelus > Epinephelus fuscoguttatus. Next base: position 28,346,948 of record NC_064753.1, on the reverse strand, counting down.
ACTGAAATATGTTTTTGAAAACATTTTAGGCAAGAAACAAGCAATACAGTAACATAGCTCTTGTTTATTTTTGAGAGAGGAGCGTCTCTTCCTCTTGATCTGCTAATATACTCTTTGTGTCCGTGGTGGCAGGCGTATGCAAAATGCAGATGTACAATCTGCAGTTTGAGCAACAGCCCAGAGCCAGCGAAAATCTGCAGGATGGGATTTGAGTTGAGAGATGAGCAGGGAGATCTTGGCATCCGTGAGATGAAGATCATTTACACATATTACCCTCATAGTTATGATACAAAGCTGGTTGAAAAACAGCAAAGCATTCCTTTAATTATCCATCTTATAGGTTAAGTGAGCAACTTCAAGTACACTGTTTGGGCACATAATATAGTTATTTCAGCTGTAGTCTGTAGTTATGAATCCATTTTCACATTTAACAGTATTAAATAAACGGAGGAGTAGTATCTTAAAGTATCTAGTGCAATCTAATTTTATGTATTTGAAATAGTATAAATTTTGCTGCAATTTCTAGGACTTTATTTTGAATTATAAGTACCAGCAACTGGTTTACTTACAGAACAGTAAAAATTTTGTGCACTAAAAAATGTCTTCCTGGGTAATTTCAGATGATTTGCCCCTCACTTTCAACCTTTTCATGATGACTTCAAGCCTCCCCATGCGCTTCATTTCTACTGTAGCAAATCCCTTATCATTCCCATTACGCTCTTTTACCTCACATAGAGCACAGACAGATACGCAGAAAAAAACAAATAGATTTGTCAGCGTGTTCATTTGCATAGGTCAAAGCATTCAAGCGTGACATAAATAGAGCAAAGATTAAAGTTACATCTGCATCTGCGGGCAATTACATCCTGTCAGGTCTTTTCAGCTAATGTGCTCACCTATGCTCCGATGCCTGGGGATATCTCAGAATATGCAGTTTAGACTTGTAGCCATGGCAACGCAGTTACAACTCAGATTCACTCTCACATAAAACAATTAACAGTGACATTTATCCACATGTGAAGCATTTTGGCTGCGCGGTGAACATGAATTTCACACCCACATGCATTGTTCTGGCAAATCTGTTTTTCTGCTTAAACCCTCTTCCCTCTAACACTGTTGTCTTCACGTGGATTGAAAATGAAGAGTCATTTCATCTTTGGCAGGGTTTATGTTTATTTTCAACCGAGAAGTAGCTGCTTAGACTATTCCCAGTTTCTTTTTCTGTGTGTCGTCCCATATGCCCTGCAGGTACTGACAGCTTCCCCTCAGCTACCTGTGGCTCACCTGCAGGAGAGAGAACAGAGAAAACCTCCTCTCTGGATCCTGAGGGGCGTTCAGATATTCTCACTTCTGACAAGCTGCTTCCTTTTGCCATATGGTATTCAAAACTCTGCTGATTCCCCTGATCACACCAAGACTTCTGCCAGGAATATATTCCTCAATGTTTTATGTCTCCGTGTCGGGGGCAGAAAATAATGACAAGACATGATAGGTTGCCTCTCAGAGCATTCTGCCACAAGAGACAAAAGATGAATAATAGAGGTAGAGAGAGATACAGAAACACAAGGAGAAAGAGAGAGAAAGGTGGGGGGTGACTTAGATTTTATTTTAAGGAATAGCTCGACATTTTGGGAATTCGCTCATTTGCTTTTTTTTGTCTAGAATTCCTCAAGTGGTTGTTCAAAGAACTGCAGTTTTTGCCACTTCCGCGTTGGATTCATTTTTCCGTCCCCAAGGTCGCCACTTGTGTTTGATGCTCAAAATTTCATGGGGGAGGACCCCTAACTTCATTTCATACTTGTCTCTCCCAACGATGAAACAAAACCTACGCACCTCTGCCCAACAGCACAAAAATCAGCCTGCTATGAAGCCATGAACGTGACCTTAGATTTTGTGTTTTACAAAGCAAAATTGAGAAAGAAAATATTGGCATTGAAACACTTGCATTTAAAAAAAAACTCCCACTGAAAATTAAACACAGGCATTCAAAAAAATCCAAGCTTCCAGTGAAGAATCAATGAAACACATTCATTTTTTTGTATTCCGATGTATTTTTCAATGTCAGTCTTTGTATGTTTTTCCTTTGATTCACTCTGTTTCAGTGAGTTTTTTATTTTTTTACACTGACAGTTTTTTCAGTGACAGTGGTTTTTAGTTTTCAATTCTCTGTCACCATTTCGGTGTGAACTAGAGGGATTTGAGGGAAGCGGACAAGGAGAGTGTGATTTCCATACGATCTGCATGTTGAGGAGAGGATGTCAATCTTCCTGTTTCAGCTGTACGATCTGCAGACTCTGATATCAATGTACACCCTTAAGCCAATGACTCCTGAGTATATCATTATTTACCATAACTAAATTCATGGTAATTTGGCACTGTTACCAATTTTTCTACTCATTCAGTTACAATCAATCAATCAATCAATCAATTTTATTTATAAAGCCCAATATCACAAATCACAATTTTCCTCACAGGGCTTTACAGCATACGACATCCCTCTGTCCTTATAACCCTCGCAGCGGATAAGGAACCCCCCCCCAAAAAAAAACCCTTTAACAGGGAAAAAAACCGGTAGAAACCTCAGGAAGAGCAACTGAGGAGGGATCCCTCTTCCAGGATGGACAGACGTGCAATAGATGTCGTACAGACCAGATCAGCATAATAAATTAACAGTAATCCGTATGACACAATAAGACAGAAAGAGAGACAGAGACAGAAAGATGCAGGACAGATGGTAATGACAGTAGCTTACAACAACATTATTGAAAGTAATAATATTATAGTTATAGTTCTGGCTACTATGGTACAATATGTTGACAGCATATATTAGTATCTGGAGTATTCATGTGTGACAATAGTCGTGTATAATAACAGTAGAAGTATGACAAATGACTAATGATGGCAGCAGCAGCAGGAGGCATCTGGCAGGACCACGGCAGCAGCACAACCACACACGTCACGCTGTCCAGGCACCGCTGCAATATGAGTTAATCTGAGAGACAATGGAGCACAAAGGCTCCGGAGAAGAAGCCGAGTTAGTGACATCCAGAATGGCCGAGTTAGCAAGATGCAGTAATAGGATACCAGAGAGAGAGAGAGAGAGAGAGAGAGAGAGAGAGAGAGAGAGAGAAGGAGAGAAGGTGCCCGGTGTATTATAGGGGGTCCTCCGGCAGACTAGGCCTAAGTCAGCTTAACTAGGGGCTGGTACAGGGCAAGCCTGAGCCAGCCCTAACTATAAGCTTTATCAAAGAGGAAAGTCTTAAGTCTAGTCTTAAATGTGGAGATGGTGTCTGCCTCCCGGACCGTAACAGGAAGATGATTCCACAGGAGAGGAGGCTGATAGCTGAAGGCTCTGGCTCCTGATCTACTTTTGGAGACTGTAGGGACCACGAGTAACCCTGCGTTCTCAGAGCGCAGAGTTCTGGTGGGATAATAAAGCACTATGAGCTCTCTAAGATATGACGGAGCTTGACCATTTAGAGCTTTATAAGTTAACAGTAGGATTTTAAATTCAATTCTGGATTTTACAGGGAGCCAGTGCAGAGAAGCTAAAACAGGAGAAATATGATCACGTTTCTTAGTTCCTGTTAGTACACGTGCTGCTGCATTCTGAATTAGCTGGAGAGTTTTTAAGGACTTACTAGAGCTACCTGATAATAGAGAGTTACAGTAATCCAGCCTTGAGGTAACAAAAGTATGGACCAATTTTTCTGCATCTTTTTGGGTCAGGATAGCCTAATTTTCGCAATATTACGCAGATGAAAAAATGCAGTCCGTGAGGTTTGTTTTAAATGAGAATTAAAAGACAAATCTTGATCAAATAATACTCCGAGGTTTCTTACGGTAGTGCTAGAGGCCAGAGCAATGCGATCTAGAGAAACTATGTCATCAGATAAAGAGTCTCTGAGTTGTTTGGGGCCAAGAACAATAACTTCAGTTTTGTCTGAATTTAACATCAGGAAGTCGGTGCTCATCCAAGTTTTTATGTCTTTAAGGCAATTATGGAGTTTAGTTAATTGATTACTTTCTTCTGGCTTCATCTATCACTATCAAAGAGGTGCATAATTTGTCTTTAAGTCTTCCCTTGTACCTACACATTTCTCATGGTATAGGTGCCCAGTAAGCAGGGCTATAATTATCTATGTAACACTGGGGAGACCATTTACCAGAGGTGTGGACTCGAGTCACAAACTTGATGACTTTCAACTCGACTTGAGAAAATCAAAAGGACTTGCAACTAGACCTGGACTTTAACACTAATGATTCATGACTTGACTTGGGCTTGAGCTGTTTCACTTGAAAATACTTGATACCTTCCCCCAAGCCCAGAGATTTGAAAGTATGTTCAGGTTGGTTGTTGTATACGGCATCAAAGTACTCTAATCTACTCTTTTATATTTACGATATACAATTATATACATTTACATTTACAAAATATTACAAGACAGGACAGAAACATATAATTTCATTCTGTTGTGGTGATGGTTAATAGTGCTATATGCTACAACAGCACAATGTCAGCACTACCTTTTTTAAGATTAACCTCTTGAGACCTGTACTTTTGGTTGGTATGCATTTTTAGTTTGTCCTAGCTATTTGGGATCAGTAGGACCTGATAAGTATAAAAAAATAAGCACTGTCAACAATAATAATGTCCCAGTGTCCTTGAATGAGACGATAATAAAGTCCCAATGTCTTCAAACGAATACTTCCTCAATAACAGCGTCTTAGTTTGTTACTGTTGCTAGAATTGGTCAAATTTGTTGCCATATCAAACTACAAACATTATTAATCATAAATAAACAAGTTTAACCATAAAATGTGATCAGGGTTTGGACCTTGTCCACTTTTGTGTTGGGATTGGCTGCAGGCTGACTTGGCAGAGATGGCTGCCATCTTGTTTTTAGATGGATTAGTGTATTGTGCGCTTACTACCACTAGATGACTCAAAATAATGTCCACAAATGAGGACAACAGGTTTAAGTTTTCAGTAGAATAAAGCACAAGGTCAAATAAACCCAAAATGTGATGTCCTCATAAGGACACAGGCTCTCAGGAGGCTGAGCTCAGTTGCACTTGTTCTTGTAAATTTTATGACTTGTTTAGGACTTGAAACTTTAAGTTTAGAACTTGGGACTTGACTCAGAACTTCAGACTTCAGTGCAAAGACTTGAGACTTCCTTGTGACTTGCATGACAATAACTTGGTCCCACCTCTGCCATTTATGGAATTTCTCCTATATATATATCTCCTATATATAGGAATTTTTCCTCTCTCTCTCTCTCTCTCTCTCTCTCTCTCTATATATATATATATTTTCTCTCTCTCTCTCTATATATATATTTTCTATATATATATATATATATATATATATATATTTTCTATATATATATATATATAGAGAGAGAGAGAGAGAGAGAGAGAGAGAGAGAGGAAAAAATATATATATATATATATGGATATATATATATATATATATATATATATATATATATATATATATATAGGGGGCATGTGTACCCCCCAGTAAATATTATAATTACTGCCTAAGTATTTTACTGATACCCCAGTGTTCTTAATAATTACACTAAAGTTTGAATGCAGTCATTTGAAGTTTCACCTGAGCTACACACAGCTATTCTTCTATAACCAAATGTTTTAACAGCATGTTTGTACTAGAGTTTTATACCAAAGTCCCACTAATGAAACTCTGAAATTAGTGTAGCAGAGCCAGAAGAATTAAAATAATTTAACAAAGAACAACCACAAAGCTGTTGGGATTTAATGAGAAATTGTTTCCCACAAAAAATACACACTGCCCTTTGGTTCATGTTGTTATTGCACACTTTAGTTATATAAAAGCCCAAATCAGATCAGCATGTTTTTGGAAACTTTAAATTGAAGAAGCACTCTCCATAACATTAATACCTGTCTATTGTGACAAACTAATATGAATAAAATGTTTATGACAGTTGCTCCAGACAGGCAGAAAATAACCTGTTAAAGTCTTTAATTCTCATATCAAGGCAAATGTGTTTTTGCAAATGCTCAATCTCACAGAGAAGACAGACACATTATCACCCCGGCTTCATCGAAATCAGGCCAGCACTTTTCTGAGAGATTGTACGTGACTCATGCTCAGATGGAGACAGCTCCACAGCTCCATCACTGTGGGATACAGTTGGATGTATCTTTTATTCCACATTTACAGGCAATCTAATCTCTGCAGTGTACTCTGTGCCAAACTAAAAAAAAAAAAAACTATTTCAAGTCATTCTGTGGCACAAGATGACATGCTAAATCAACAAGGGTATGATAAATGTATGTATGATAATAGAATATTAAGCAAATGTACACACATGCATTCCCGATCTACAGTCATTTTAAAGATAAAAGCAATGTTGGGAAGGCGCACCAGCAGGCTATCAGGACGAGAGGTCATCTAAAAGAGGATGTAAGAAATGTGCATGGGAATACTGTTTTGTTGAATTGCTTTCATTCAAAACTTTGAGCATGCAGAGGCGCTCTTATTGCATATATTAAGGCGTGTTAGTCAGGGAGGTCCTTTTGATGAAAGTGGGTTTCCATGTATATTTAATGCCATGGTTTGCCGAGCTCTGCTTGAGTGTGGATGGTAATGAGGACTGGCATGTTGAAAACAGGCTGTGCCACTCGTCTCCTCCCCAGGTGCACACAACAGTCAGAGCAGAAAGCGGCCCCGTTTCTCAGCTTCTGCCCCTGCATTTGTCATTACAAACTGACGACAACACTTCCATGACTCTGTATTTTCTAAAACTGTGTGTGTGCACATGCACATCAGTCTGTGCCGTTCATTAAAAGGTCCCCTTTTAAAAGGCCAAATCTATGGTGGCCCCAAGAGTTCAGCACACTGCAACTAAAGAAAACACATGCAAATAGACAAAAGAAATGCAAATTGAGAAAACATACTCAAAACAAAATGCCCTGCAGATATGGGAACACAACTCCAGGCAACAACGAAACACAGAAACACATAAGTCAGAAATTTTATTATCTCAGGATAAACCCCTTGAGATTTATCATCTCGTTTTGAAGGAGGTCCCAAACAAACTCAACCCATCAAACAAATGAAACAGAACAGTACAGGACACAATAATATATAACACAACAATGACAAAACAAGCAACCAGCAAGCAATCATACAAACTAGATAGCAAGAAAAACACACTAGAGACAAAGGAAAAGGATCAGTCTGAAAGAGCAGCGATAGCAATTCTGCAACAATGTATCCTCGTGCAACAGTTTATATGATATCTAACAGTAGATAATAATGGATGTAGCTACAATGACATCACCCATTGGTTATTGGACTCCCATTTTGGAGCCTCAATTCTGGCATTTTGGCAGTCACCATTTTGGATTTTTTTGGAGCCACAAGTGACCACGTTTTGGCGAGAGGCTGGAGCTGCAGGCGAGGGATCGAAGCTGTGGACACTATATAAAAATCCCCCCCCCCCCCCTGTTTTTTGTACAAGGCTGTAAACACGTTTATCTCTGCTGTAAAGTTGGGCATTTGAACATGGGAGTCTATGGGGATTGACTGGCTTCTGGAGCCAGCCTCGAGTCGCCATTAGAGGAACTGCATTTCTGACACTTGCCTGTTAGCTTCATTTTTCAACCCCGCAGGTTACCACTTACATCTAATGAATTGGTGCCCCACGAATGGTGTCGTTGCGGAACATAAAGTTATGCAGGTTAGGTTGACCCTGGCCGCAGGAGATTTCTGTTCGCATGATACTGTTTAAATACATCTAAACAGAAACCATAATAGTGAGAGCATTCATTCTTTTTGCAGCAGAGAGCTAATGCTTCTGTCTTCCCCGTCACTGCATCATGACCTTACGTCATCTTACCTTACTTGCCATGCAAACGTGATATGATAAATATGGCGATATTTCCCCGTGAAGGCTGCAGGAGATTGTTGTTTGCATAATCCTGGATATATATATCAATCTGAAATAAAAACCATAATAGCTAGAACATTCATTCTTTTTGTAGTGGAGAGCTAAGGCTTCTGTCTTCCATATCATCATTGTATGCTTATTTGCATATGGTGCAAACCCAAGTGAAAACGTGCAAAACCACACGCAACTTTGTGTCTCTTCTCATAAAAAATGAGCATATCTCAAAAACTAAATAATGTATATAGTTCAAATGGGCTATGGAGCATTAGGAAATATTATGTTTATGGTTCTACATTTGATCAACATTTTTTGTGTTTTTATTTTGTAAAATCTAATGAAAAAACATGTTTGGTTTTTGCATTACTTTTACTGACACATTTTCAATACTTTTGTCAATTGTTGTGGTTTACTGACATACATAACCTTACAGCTTAGGTTGTACAGATCTTAGGGAGATGAGGCATTTGAAGATACTCACAAGAAATTAAATCACAGTAAGCTAAAATACCAATGTAGGCACTGGCGGACAATTTTTATTGCAGACTTCAAAGGGTTAAAACAACTTAAATTTCACTTAGTTTCACACAGTCCCGAACACTGGTCTCCTGGGGGAAAGTCCTGTGTTGGTTGTCCCATCCACCATCTCAACCTGCCTCCCTATGCGGACTTTTGCTCTTTATACTACCTGCTTGCAAGATTGCAGTCTTCCCGATTACGTGGGTTATACACGAATTGTGGTGCAATAATTTCTTAGGTGTATGTATGAAGAGTGCATGAGAACAGCCTAACTGGAACCATAGAAACTTGTTTGATAACTCAGTTGCTGCATTTCTTTGGTTGTGTTTCTGACTTTGCTGCTCATTTTGTTCCGTTGTATTCATGTTGTTAAATGCTGAAGAGGTTTTCTACACCTGCTTGTGTTTTGTCATTATGTTTCCAATGCATAGAACTCTCAGGGCCACCATTCACATCCAAAACAATCAATCAATCTTTTTGGGATTAATAGCAGATACCAGTCATTTTAATTTCAACAACAGCACAACCCTTTTTGTTCATTTTATCACAGACTGTGCCACAACAAAAGAAAAAAAAGCACTTACACTCAGTAGTTTACATCAGTTATTTTACTGTTATTATATTACAAATAATCAAAATATTTACATGTAGAAAATAAAATGTCATTTTCAGATTTATTCCAACATTTTCCCACAACTGTACAGCTGAATCGCATAATAAACCTACAAACCTGAGACACTAAAATAAAATAATTACAGCAGGGACAGGTTCAGAAAGCTTGCTACACGGTAGCAGTTATGAACAAAGTACAAAAACATATTGGACCCATTACATCTTTAAAGTCAACAAAAATCTGACCATACTGTATTTACCACAAAATATACTAAATATACTACCTTGTCAAATCTGCAAAATACCCGCCAACTATGGCTGATCCTGTAGGCAAAATAAAATGTTTAACATTTACGATGTGATGTCATCTCAGCTCTTCGGAGGACATCGTGGTGCTCGAAATGATTGTGTTCAACCATGCACCGCTCTTCTGTTGGAATCCTGCTTCTTATCCTTTCACACACACACTCACATGCGCGCACAAAAGAAACAACTCCATCTATTCACTCCAGTGTTCCCTTCAGCAGTTGATCATAAGGAGCTGCTAAACAGCACGTTTGTGATGAACCATTTCTGTCCCGTGCATTTCTGCAGAGCCAGTTGGTAGCCAAACTCATTGTCACTGCTCGCTACAAGCTCTAGGCATCTCTTTGATTTCCTGTTCTGAATGGATCCTCCCTGAAAAGATAAAAGCAGGCTGGTGAAAATTGTGCCAGGCTCCAGAAGAACAATTTGTGTGCACAATATAACTTGCCTCCTTTAAACCCACACTGCTGTGAATGGATGCGAAATGTGTGCTGCTGAAGCGCCCTGAGCTCTGGGCGTTTTGGCTGAATCACACTATCCTCATTGGGCCCACCAGATAGCATCAACATGGTTTCAAGGCAAAAACAACATTGCAATTGCCAGTGTAGTCATTAGCGCTCTTCCTAGCATGGCCAAGATTTTGAGAGAATACGCCGAAGAAAAGAGAAAACGAGACAAAAACATCTGGCGTTGAGGTGAAGAGAAATTGAAAAAAAAAAAAAAAAAGAGAGAGACAAATCAAGTTCACAAAACCCTCACAGTTTCAGAGCCACTCCAATATTGTTTAAATCAATCATTTGATTTATTGGCAATTGAGAAATGTGCCTGGAGGACAAGTGGAACCTTTAGTGCAAGAAGAAGTATGGTCCAGCAATTTACAAATTTTAATACGACAGCTGTTGCCAGAGTCTGAACAGAGTGAGCACATCAGCTCCGCAAAAATATTCCAGCATGTCCCGATGAAACGAGGCAGGATTTTCTCATTACAGTGTCAGGGCAGACCAAGGGCAAGAGACTGAGGAGGAGGCCTTCAACAGTCAATACAGAGTGGAGAGAGCTGCGAGGAGTGAGCTCTTTCCAATACTATAAGAGAAGTTCAGACAGACGTGGGGGGGAAAAAGACCTAAAGATTGGACAGGTTGTACAGACTGAACTAAATTATTCTTTCTGTATTTTTACAAGAGCTTGGCCCTGCCTGTGAGGTCACAGAGACATTTTATTTTATAGATAACAGATTGGTAATAACTGCTGAAAGTGGGCATTTATGGACCACTATGTGGTGGTGTCCTGAGCCAACCCATAAAAGCAGTGAATGGGGCAATCAATGCATTTCTTAAAGAGGAGATGAAACACTGAACAGTGTGATTGTGGTTCATTTAATTCTTACTTTAGGCAAGACATAGCGCTGCAATCAAAGTCATATTCACATAGATTTGCTAGAAAACTAGACAGTATGTCTCTTTTTCACCGGTGCAGCCACCTTTCAATGAGCTAGCGAGAACATTTTGTCTCCATAAGATTGTTTGCCAGTCGGAGTTGTTGAGGTAGAGTTGGTAACCTTGGTACAATACAATATGTTTTTTCCTCTGATAAATGTTTTATTCTCCAACAATATGTGTTTTTCATCTCCCTGTGTTCTGTTTTCCCATATGATTTCTCTTTCACACACGCAGCACACAACAGAAGATTGACAGAAGTGTTCTCACCTACTGGAAATACTCAGCTTGGTTTAGGTGAGGGGTGATGTCTGTGTAGTGTGTGCAGGAGGCAGGACATGAGACACACATGTAGCCAGTTCATAATTTGGTCATAAACAACTAAGTCTCTTGCTGTTCCATGAATTCGTCCATGTTGACGATTTTGGCTTTGGCCCTTACTGACAGAGGTTCCTGAATTTTATCATCTCAGTTACACATTTTTATTGCCATCTTTGTGTAAATGACACTTCTTCTTCCCCTGTGGATGTTTGTTTTCTTCTGGTTTTGTACCAGCTGCATGACAGAAAGGTCATTAAAGTGACTGAGTAAAACTTCTGCTTTATGATCATCATTAACCAGCCGAACATCATAAGCCAATTCTGTTGCTGAGGAGGGAGCTCGTCTTTGGTGTCTCCACGTCAAGGATAAAAGCCTAATATCAACACTGAGGAGACGATGGGCTCAGAAATTCAAAACCGAACTGGCACCACCAGCTGTGTAACCTGACACGCACAGGGAAACGGGACAGGTTCAAGTAGTGCTCAGCCTCGACAGTTCTTCTGATGATGAGTCACACTGTTGGTTTATTTTACCGCTGCTTTGTGATGCTGAACATGCCAACATTTGACTTGGCTTCCAGGCAGGAATGATGTTGATCATGATATAAGGTAGCATGTGGACGTGCCCACTGTGTTAGGCTCAGCATCTCACATTGTTGTTGTGGTCTGACAACTTGTTGGAGACAGTAGACGAGATATTACACGTGTGTGTGCGTCACCTCACATTGCCTTTGTCTCAGCCAAAAAGTTGCACTGAAAACACTGCAAAGACGACAGCTAATGGCCAACTCGCATGCACATTCTGCACCTCTGTGAGTCACGTCTTGCCTCAGGTAAAAATCTAACAAACAACATTCATATTGTTCAGTGATCAGCTACATCAAGCCAGATTTGTTTAAGATGCTCTGAATCCCCCTCTGGGTACACCAGCTTTCAGCAGAGTTGTAAATAATTGAACAACAGCGATTATACGATTAATATATTCTATGATGTTACAACATTTCAACCATCTCCATGACAACTGAACAACTCCCCCTGACGAGGAAGGCCACAAGTTGTCGCTGAAAGCTTCATTCAACAATATTAAAATGATTTTGTTAAGCTGCTGTTGGAGGGTCAACCTCAAAGCTCAATCAAGACCTTCATATATTAATTTTGATTTCTGCCTTTTAGGTTTTTAAGTGTAGAGCAGAGGTTAGTAGCCAAACTAGGACACATTTTAACACACTTAAAAAAATGTTTAGACATTTTGACACAGGCAGAAGTTTTCCAAGGCTGGATGAGATCCTCTCAGTGTTCGATGCAGGAGAGCACCTCAGCCTGCCAAAGCTTACAAAGAAACATTAAACCACCTGTTATTCAGAAATGACCTCACACTCTCGGTTGGTGCGTCCTTGGTTCTGAGTGCTGTTTCGCCCCCGGCGTACCTGCAGGTGTAGTTATTACTGCTGTTATTAATGTAAAACATTTTGTAAAATTTCATGTAAGAAACCTCTGTCAAAAAATGTTGACCTTTGAGAATAAATAAAAATGCTTTTACTTTTTTAGCCTGACCGGGATGCTCCTTCGTTGATGGTGTTACAGATTGAGTGACCCACAGTAGAGTATGTTCTGTGTGTTGAAAAAACTACAGCACATATGTATATTATACCAGACAAAGCCAGGTGACATCTAACAGTCTTATGCGACAATGTGTTTCAAATACAGTGTTTTTTGCTCCGAGAATGATGTTTACTGAGTTATCTGGGTAACTTCGCTGAGTAAAACTAGCCTGATAATAATAATAAGACTGAACTGTCTTTTTGTTTCACTTAAATTCTAACATATGATCTGAGTCAGTTAGAGCAACCCAGCCAACATTTGTATTTGAGGCCCAAGTGGGTAGTAAATGAGCTGAAAAATAGGCTGTATATGGGACTGTCCACAGGTTTCATAATGGCCCCATGCCAATTGCCCACTTGGTTAAAACCACCCATGTGGGCAGCTGGCATGGGGCCATCATGGAAGTCATGGACAGTCCCACGTAGGGCCCATTTTTCAGTTCATTTACGACCCACATGGGCCTCACATACAAATGTTGGCTGGGAAATGACATATTGGTCCTGCTGATTTCATATTCTACATAAAAAAGCTTCAGAAGCAGCTGCTATGAGCAGTTAAAGGGTAACTGATATAATTCAACCTGGATCCTCTTTTCCCATGTTTCTACGTTAACGTGGATAATGGAAACAATAGTTTTTAAACTGGTCCAGTAATGAGTGAGTCAACTGCAGCCGGCAGCTGTGCTACAGGCTGCGATGTAACACTCTGGGCATGTGTGCATCCCCTCAAAGTGCTTGTTTTATTGGCACAGACAGGCTCAGATTAATAATTAATGAGTGTCTGACACTGCACAGATAAACTTTTTGTTTAATCAGAAACAGCCCTGAAATCGGTATTGTTGAAACCACCAGGTTCCATTCAAAAAAGTGTAATTTTAGTGTGTACAGAGCCGGCATGTTTTCACAACTTTTTTTCAAAAACCAACCAAATCACCCGGTGAATATTGAGACAGTCAAAAAATGAACCATGGTGATTTTTGTGAGTTTTACTTTGTTTTTGTTTACTTTGAATGAAGTCTCTTTTACAATGATAAAATCATGGTTAATTAAAATGGAGTCTGGTGGGTTTGGCAACAAAGAGAACCTTATACAACGATGTCTGTCTCTGTAGGGATCCGTTCCATACTGTTGTCAGACACTTAAAATAACACATGCCGCGTATTTTTTTTGAGGCGCAACCGCTGTGCTCTGAGATACAGTAAATCTAGTTCAACTTTTGGAACACAGCAGAGCACACCGAATGTCATGTGATGAGGAACAACCAATCACAGCTGACAGATATCTTTCCTTTCTTCTGTAAATAACAGTGGTAAATATAGAAAAGTTGATCATTTTGGTGCAGAGCCGCCAAAGCTTTTCGTCTGTCCCACTTACAAACAGTAACAGGAAGAAAATCAGCTCTGCACTCAGAATTTCAGGTAAACAGGTTATGGTACCGTGCTTGCTGAGGTTGTTTAGCAACCTCAGATGGAACCTGCCACCATGCTCTTGAAAGCTGGCTCAAAAAAGGCACAAAAATAGCGCCCAGCACCCGACCTCGCGTTTCAAGGCGGTTTAAGACACGGCATGTGGACAGCCCCTAAACCTTTCAGTGTAAACAAAACAAGCCCTTATACTGGATGTTAACTGACAGTCTGCACAGGTTGCTCCAAGTTGACAATTACCAAAGTTATCCTTTAAATTTGTTACTTTTCGTTAGTCAGCTTACAACAACGTGTACAGCTGTATTTTAATCAATAGTTGTAGCTATTTTTCTGTCTCTTGCACAGAGATGACGACTTCCCTATTCCTAATCCTTCTCACAAAGGTCTGATTGGCCGATTGTTGTTGGAGGAAACATCAGTCCATTAGCGCAACAACAGATGTATTTGAATAACTGAACAAACCGAAGATGTGGGTGGAGATCAGAGGCCTGGAACGAGGCCAATCTCAAACCCAGAATCCCTGCACATCAGGAACAGAGAGTGATAAAAAGAGCCGCTGGGTTTCACTCATCCAAGTTCTCTGTATAATGTCTTGGTTCTGCTGCTTAAATCAACCTCCACGAGTTGGCTAATGAATGTATATGTGAGCACATACCATGTGGGAAGGTTGTTATTTGATTCAGGATGCTATGGTTTGCAAGGGTTTTCATTATATTTTACTATGCTATATACTGAACAATCAGTATTTGTTACAGAAAAATAAAAGGCATCACCCACACATGGCCACGAAACACACAAGCAGAACAAACCATACAGTCCCGCCCACTGAACATATGCTCGCTTTTCTAATCAGCACCTACCAACATGTGTCAAATCTTTACATGCAAGCACACAAAGTCAAGGCTTATCGAGATCACTTTTTAGTGGATAAAAAGAGGTCTGTGCAGTGAAGGAAGTGAAGGCATTTTGCATAGCTTACAGGGAATAGATTAAGAATTTCTTCAGTTTATCTGGTTTTGTGCAACATTTGAACTAAGAATAAAGACCAACAACAACCCTGTTCTCTCTAATTTGTACAGTGCTCCTTTTCCTAAAGTTGCTATGGCTGCATCAAGGCAATCTATTTCTGTTTGAGCCTGACATTTTGCACACGTGCAGTCAAAACTGTGTCAATAATTGATGCCATATTTCAGAGACATGATACACTCCAGCCTTGCTGATACGTCCCCATCCTGCTTACTAAATTATACAGAGTTAACTAAAATAACCACTTAAAGTTCAGTGTGAGGATATGTGGCGTATGAGCTCAAGCATGTAAAAACCTTTTCACACTTTGTGTCCATCACTCTGTAAAACCACATGCACCTGTAGTGCCGGTCCAGCAGTGACATCGTTAGAAAGAATATTGCACTTGCTATACCAAGTATCTGATATGAAGCACATTTGGGATGTTACACATGTTTGGCTGAAAGAGGAGCATAAATTATAATTAACACTGTACTGACAGCGTGGCAGACAACAATATGAGGTCTTTTGAACCCAAATCAAAGCATGCAGTAAATCCAATTCACCCGCCGTCACGGGGCATTTTGTGAGGTGGCTGCTCGTTCTGTTAAAACACAGTTTGCATGCGCAGCTAATGCAGAAAGACAATCATTAAGTTTCAATGACTCTGCATGTCTAAATGAGTTACAGAACTGAGGGGAAACTCCGGTCAAACAGTAAATTAAACCACTGATTAAAAGCTGCCTCCACAGTTGGTTTGTTGCTGCTGACACACTCAACAAATTACCTTAACTGAGGCTGAGTATAAGCCGAATGTTAACCTTGTGTTTTCTGACCGTGTGTGGGGGCTGTGTTTATGGGTCATCACCTGAGTGAAGAGCCAGTGGAGCTTCATGCGTTTGGCTGCGGCGTAGCTGCACTCGATGAGGCGCGGCCTGCTATTCACGTCCACCAGGCACTTGTTGTCGTCGTCGTCAACGGTGGGGCTGAGGAGCCCGATGTGGAGCTGCTGAGTACTGGTGTAGTACACATTCTGCAAGACACACCACATCCCGCCATGAGTGAACTGTGTAGCGCTGTATGTTCAGACTGCTGTGGTTGACATTTAGATAATGGTCCTTCCAGAGCTGTATGTGAACATACAGGTAATAAACTATGCAGCAAATGAGGCTTGCTCTTGGGTTGTCTTGCGGTATGAAAGACACATTTACATACACTAAATATGCATATTTATACGGCCATGCTGGCTGAATGGAGGACGAGGAAAGACAAGGCAAGGCACACAAAAGAAGCTCATTATTAATTCAGGATTGGGGAGAAAACCCGAATAATTGTGCCCTCTCTGATGGTTTCCCTCCTAACTACTTTTTTGCTCATATTTAGCTGACAAAAACTGAAAATCATTTGCAGGAATAAAGCAGGAGTAGAATGTTTTATATTCAGAATGAAAAAGGCTCAGTGGCGTAAGGATGAGAGTGAGGAGGGACGACAGAGTGGGAATTTGTGGATTGTATTTACAGATAGACTCAGCACTGCTCAGAATCTGTTGATGTAATGCTGCCTTTAGTTTGGCGTAGTGCACACAGAGTGATAAATGATGTCGGAAGGAATAAGGATGGTCTTTATATGATAATATTACATTGTTAATTTGTGCCTCTTACAGAAGTTGAATGTAACTGAGTACTTCTGCGCTGTATTTAAAGGGACAGCTCACCCAAAAATCAACATACCTGTGGTGCTATTAATCAATTTGGATTGTTTTGGTGTGAGCTGTCAAGTGCTGGATTTTTCCAGAAATGACCTGGTTACTCAAGATATCCACAGACCTTAATGTGAGCAGGTACATGGAGGAGCTATTTTCTTTACACCAAACTGCACCAGCCAACCATATCACAATGCAGAATTGTGCATCTACTGCCAGCTGACCTAGCACCACTGAACTAGCTAATGTTACATCTCAGCCGAGGAGGACTCCATTTATGTTTACATCTCGCGCTATCACGAGCACGAGCCTCTCTTCCATGAGTAGACACACACTTGCCTCTGTGTGGTTACACCAGGGACAGGCAACCTGGGGCTCTAGCAAAAAATGATATGGAAATTAACAATGGGTATTTTTTTTAACATTGTAATTTTCATGGTGGTGCATTGTCGCCTCACAACAAGAGGGTTCTGGGTGGGGGATTGTGTGGACATATCTGTTTGCTTTTACCACTAACCCTGCAAGAGTTAAGTACCAAACAATTATAAACAACCCACTTCAGAGTAGCCACCTCAACACAAAAGCACTACAAGTAGGATGAAAATATGTAATTTTGATTTTGAGGTGAACTATCCCTTTAAAGATACACTCTGCAAGAGTTTCCTTAAAAAACAATGTATAGGCTCATATAAAAGTGATCTCTCTCCATCATCACTAATGACTCACTAGAAGTGTGTGAGGTTGGGACTTAATATAAAGGTAGTAGGCAGGTGCCAGACTGTGAGCAGCATGCGTCCAAGAAGAAGCTACGAAAATAGCAGAAACAGTATAGCAAAGTACAGCAAACGAGAGTGAATCTGGTGTTGGCTTTAACTTTCACTCTTCCTGGTGACACCATTGACAAACAGCAACCTGCTCAGTACTGGGGTATAGTTCTTACTTGTACCATGTATATAATAAACTACTGAAAACAATATATTGATAAAGGTTAAACCATTTTCACCAAACTTGTTGTGACACCTGAAAGAAAATTATTGTCAAGCTGGAGCTCCTTAAGATGTCTATGATTTGGTAGCAGCAGGAGACCCCTTTAAATGTCTCAAATGGTTTTCAGGTTTCAGAAAAAGAAGAGATTGCAATGAAAACAAACTTGTGTAACAGAACTTTGTGTTCCCCATTAATCATGGTCATGATGATATACTTACTTACTATACTCCACTTCACTAAGCTACAACAGAATATGCTGCTAATACATCCATGCATAGTATTAACAGTTTAATAATGTCACATAAAATGATTCATCAGTTGGAGGCGGCCTGACTGACACAGAGTACTATATTTTGAAAAACTTTTGCCGACAATTTGTTTTACTCATGTAGAATTTTCAGTGAAGGGCTTGTTGTTTTTACATTGTTGCACTGGTGCTTTTATTGAAGGATCTGAGTACTTCCACCCCTTGCAGCTCAAAACAAATAAAAACCAAATTGAAGAGAGGACACATAAATTGGTTTGCAGAATCCAAACGGTGAAGAGGCGTAACAAGAGTACGGGGGAGTTAAGATTCATATCAGAGCAGACAATTAAACAGAGACTCTGTCTGTGGAAGTCTATACATTTCATAAGTGGGAACAGACTAAAGATCGACTGTGACTCAGCACCTTCATTAGCTGTTATATTTTCTTTTATTAAAACAATGAAAAAAAAAATCTGGGCCATAGCTGCTTCTGCATGCCTTAACTTTTTCTCTTACTCTTTCTTATTCTTATCGCCCAACAGCCTCCTGCCACCTTCACACCAGACGTTAAACAGTCTGACGAGTGTGAATTTTTTAGATGTGCTGCTCATTTTTGGAGCAGCGCAGACTGCCAGACCGTATGTGGCTGTGCTTTCTATTGTTGCTGTGCTTAAGTCGGTATGTTTTATTACTGCTTGAGCTGAGGCGCTGTACTGTATGTTTGCTGACAACACGCTCTTGTAAAGTCAGTCACGTGTTGGATTGTAAGCTTTGTAATACCCTCTCCTTTCATGTGTGGCTGTGCAATTTTCTTTCAGCACAGTGATGTACTGCATTTACCGTGGCACCCCTCGGATACAAAGTCTACCTCGCCCAAAAGCTACTCTGACTGACTACAGCAAACATTTGCTATGTATATGTGTCATTATAGAGGCAATCCGGGGTCTAATTCCTGCTGATGATGTAACACTGAAACATAAAAATAGAGCAGACTAGATTTGTCTTGCAGAGGAGATTCCTAATCTCATTAGGAACGCTGGTGCTACTCCAATCCTTTGTTTGAAATGCCTGGATTTATGAGAGATTTATAGCATATAACAGATTTATAATTAGCAAGTTTTAAAGTTATCTAGGTCTCAGAGAAGGCTGTAGAAGTTGGGTTTTTTAAGGAAAAAGATTAGAAGATTACACAGATTTCTCCTGAATCAGTTTTAATTTGCAGTGCGGTGCAAATATCAATACGAGGCGTAATGAGTGTGAAACGTCCGATAGATTCATTTGAATTGAGAGGGATAATGTGAGATCAGGCCTTGCTCTATAAGACAAGTTTACAACTGTCACGGCAAGGTTAAACAATCTCTGAAAACAATCTGCTCAGACATAATGGGATGGAGCAATCGATAGGAGCTGGAAGAGGCTGGAGAAAGTAAATGATAATCAAGCTGTGCTAACATTTGAAGACACTTAAATTCCCTATTATTTGGGCTGAGATATGTCCCGAACAAGTAGGCCAGAGATACGCTTTTAAAGACGTTGACTGATGAAAAACAGAAGCGGGGGGTTGAAATAATCCTGAGGTCTAATAGGCTGTGTGCGAGAAAGCAAACCTTTTGACATTAAAGTGAAGAAAACCGGAGACGGAGACAAATGTTCATGTCCAATCTAACTTAATCAAAAAAACAGAATTTTTCACCGTGTTTCGTCAATAACATGGCATTTTACCCTGAGCTGGACTCAGTTAGGACATGTCAGCCCTAAATGGAGGTGCATGAAAAATGGACACAAGTTTAATATGTATTTAAAAACACTGAGGAGAGTTTCTGTAAAGGGCAAAATAGAAAACCTGATCCTGTTTTATGAGGTAAAGCCGCTGAGCTTGATCCAATCTGAAGGCAGAGGAAAGTTATTTTTCTTTAAGATGGAGGAGCTTTTATTGAGTCAGAAAAACCCAAGATGGAAATAAAATATAGAGGTGATATATTAAATCTGGCTTTGTGCTGCACCCTGTATGAAACAGTGGTGCGGAGAGATGGAGGGCTCTAACCTGAGGTGTCATCCCGTGACAGAGATACAGGATGGGGACGTTGTCATTGTCGGGTCCCTGGTCCAGACACAGATCATTCTTCAGGGAGTTTTTCAGCTGGCAGACAAAGACAAACACACACATAAACACACAAAGAAACAAAAGATATGAACTGTCTGGGGCTAAAATCATGCATACACAGACTTATTCAGATATGATTTGTTTTTGTTCTGATGCCCTCTGCCCCTGTGAGTGTTTATGCTGCTATCAAAAATGGCTTCTAACTTTTAAGAATATACACTCAGCAAGGTGCAGACAAGGGTGAGCTTCAATTCAAGTCCATCACAATTAAGATATGTTGCAAAACTCTTCCACAGTACAGTTTATTCCTACTAAAGGTGGAGCACTTTCAAAGGGTTTTTATATTTGCTCTCAAAACAAGTTATTTTTTCAGATTAATTAGACATTTTGGATGAGCTATAGGCCCTTAAAAACAGTTTTCTTAATCAGCGTCTTGCTATAAATAATTATTTCACACATAAACACACTGATGACTGCTAAAGTTCTAACAGTTAGTTATTTCACATGATAGACACGTCCATGCAGTCCTGACACAGCAGATTAACTCAGTTTTTGATCCATAAAGTCTCACTAAATAATACCTTAAGATATATTTGCAAGAAAGATTTTAATTTCCAGGGGCTTTAAGACAGACTTTGAAATTAGTTAGTTATCCATAAATAAAGAGATTTTGGTATATGCTGAGTTTTGAAAATTTTGTGAGGTTGAAAGAATGCAGAATTTGTAGCTTTGAAATTAAAAATGCATATTCAGCCTTTTTACCCTAAGATGAAGGACTCTGCTAAAAGATTATCCTAAGAAGATGTCTGTAATACACAGGTGCCGACTTGTGTTTAACACTGAGGGGGCAAAAAATTCAAGTCTGATGTCGTCATGTCATGAAGAGACCGTGTACGCTTACAGAGTTTGGGCTGTTAGTTACTCGTAACTCATAATTATCGCTATAATAGCTTGTAGGTGTTGGGAAGGGCTCTTTTCAACACGTAAATATCAACACTCGTGTTCTCTGTTGGACCTTAGTGCTATACACTGAAGGCATTCTTTTTATACTGGTGACCCTCTTTACAGCCATTTGAAGGCTGTGGGTATCTGTTCCATCTGCAGTCTCCAACTAGAGCTATGTTGCGCACTGTTGTACTGCAATTACGCATGGCGGATCCGCTGCTTATATTTTGTACAACCAGCATCAGGTGGTTGTAAAGTAACCACAGGCCCCCAGTGCTTATGAGCGCATCAAATATGTCGTTTTGATGAACCATTCTACAGTTTCTTCTTCACATGAACGTGTGTGTTGAAGACAGGACGCATTGAGAACAGTTTGCAAAGCGCCACGAAAAATTGTAATTGTCTTAAAGGGATAGTGCACCCAAAAATGAAAATTCAGCCATTATCTACTCACCCATATGCCGATGGAGGCTCAGGTGAAGTTTTAGAGTCCTCACAACACTTGCAGAGATCCAAGTGGAGAGGGGGTAGCAACACAACTCCACCTAATGGAGGCTTATGGCTCTCCAGATTCAAACGTCCACAAACACATAATTGAAACCACAAAATATCTCCATACTGCTCCACTGTAGTGATCCAAGTGTCCTGAAGCCCCGACATAAAAAGTTGTTTGGAAAAACGTCACACATGAGCACAGTGCACAGAGAGGCAGTTAGAGCTACAGGCTACAGTGAGGCTAAAAACAGAGATCAAATGACGTTTTTCCAAACAACTTTTTATGTCAGGGCTTCAGGACACTTGGATCACTACGGACGAGCAATATGGAGATATTTTGTGGATTCAGTTATGTGTTTTTGGACGTTTTAATCTGGAGAGCCATAAGCCTCCATTAGGTGGAGTTGTGTTGCTACCCACTCTCCCCTTGGATCTCCGGAAGGGATGTGAGGACTCTAAAACTTCCCCTGAGCCTCCCTCAGCATATGGGTGAGTAGATAATGGCTGAATTTTCATTATTGGGTGCACTATCCCTTTAAAACTTCTCACTCTACTTAGAAATCTGTCAGAGCTGTCTGTTGTTGTCAGTCTTTCACCATCCCAAACACCAGTTAAGCGGGTTAATTTCTGCCTGCTGTCTCTTTTCAAATGAGGCTGACCAAAATGTCACCTGGAGCTCAACATTTTTAATTATAGCACAGGCAGATATGAGGCTGTGATTAGCAACATGATGTGATAGAGATTGTTCCGGTTCAACATTCAAGTTTAAAAATGTCCATCCCATGTCTCAGACAACAATACGTTCCCTGAGAAAAACTCTCTGCAGTATTCCCCAACACTCTGTGAATCATGACGGCCCTGTAATTAAACGAGTGTAATACGCCATGATTGTCACAGCTTTTTATCATCCACCTATAATACTGTGTTCTTTCAGATCCCACCCTGAGCCCTAGTGTGCCACAGGTGCGCAAAGGAAGCCTGACCACTGAATTGCCACAGGTGTGTCTGGCGCGCTCCTGATACACTTGGCAGGGCGCACCTGACTGTGATGTCGCCACATGGTTCATGATAGTAGACCCTGTGGTGTCTTCTTGTGTGCACATAAAGCGGGAGGACAAAACGTCTCGTCCCCCCTATTCTGGCACAGTAGCGCCATGCTGTAATATATATTCTGTATTTATGGTCATTTATATGTCTTGGAAAATTCTGTTGTAAGAGTAAATACAGTATTTCATAATTTAAAAACTATACTATACGATAATGTCTTGTATGATAAGTATTGATGGTGTTCCGTTTGCACTGGTACATCGATCATTACAGTTTTTGCCTGTTGGGCTACTTCATACGCTGGGGACTGAACTGAGCTGTATATTTCACATATTTTCCCACTGATGTGTTTCCTTTTTGTTTGTGCTGTGTAATGGTTTATGTTGCTTGCTTTCTTCTCCCTTTCTTTTGCAGTGGAACTGAACTACCACGCTGCACCAAACCAATTACCATCACCTCCACTGTGTGGCAATAACAATAAAGTATCTAAGTATCTATAAGTCCCATAGATGATTAATTGACTGTATAATTACAGGGAAGCTGAGAACAACCTTGGACAACCCCCGGTGAAGGAAAATTGGCTGAAAATATTTGGTGAGGTGAATTAACGGTTGCTTACCGAACTGTGAATAATGGTATGAGATAATTCCTGCGTGGTGACCAGTCCACCGATAAAATCATCTACTGCCAAAACACAGTGAGAGTGAGGAAGCTGCTCCACCTACCACCTGCTCTCTTCATCTCTGCAGTACATTATTTCATCTACAGGGGAAACTATTATCCAAACATTAAGCACTGCCTGCTGCGGTGCTCGAAAATGCATCTACATGGTTGTGTGAGTTTGGACAGGCATTATAAACCCAAAAAGAGAAAGGAGAAAGATGTTTATATCCCACAGTAGCCATCCAATATCAGCCTGGCATATACTCTTAGACTCACATAAAGAGAAGAGAAATATGAAAGGATATTTACAGAAAATATAGAAGAGGGCTGAGCTGGTTGAAACATCTGAAAAAGTCATATAATGACATCCTCTTAAATTCATTTTTGTTTTATCAAAATGTAAATTAGACACGTTACACTTGATGAATATGAATCAGAGGCCCAGAGGGTTATTCATGCACATCATGACAAAGGTCCGCCTGATTGTGAGATACAAACTACACTGCAGGGAGCTCCAGGGATGGTGGTTTGCGTGGGGGAGTGAATTAGGTAAAGATGTGAGATCAGAAGAACACAGCTAGAGGATGATTCAGCTCCCCAATGGCTCAGGAGATGTCTACTTCTCTCTGATAATCAGTAAATCCACAGGCAGCGCATGGTCCCGTGCAACAGCTCCGGTCTACCCGTGTAGAAGTAGTAAATATGCAACAGTGACACCTGTGGTGACGACATTAGATTGAAATAAAACAGCATTTAAAGCACCTTAAGTTTCTGTTATGTGATGTGTTGCTGAATTAGGTGTATAATATCCTTCAGATTTGATTGCACTGCTCTAACACGGACATGGCTCAGCGAATACGGAGCGATACAGAGCTGTAGAGGACAGCTGGCTTCCACCCGCACCTCCCATCACCCGCATTTAGATCAGGAGGAGCAGGACGGGGGAGAAATGAATAAATTAGACCTCAAACACATACTCTGGAAATGTCAACAAAGTTTTATGCTGACAAAAATAATTTCTATCCATGCAAGTGGCCAGGAATGTAACGACTGCTTAAACCACCGCAGCTGACTAACCCATCAAATGCATGTCGCAAATATAGAATAATGAGGTCAACTAACTCACAGAAATGAATGTAATGAGGTCGGCCTATTTCCTCGCTATATCCATCCACCATTTGTCAGTTTGTAATATAAAAATCATCCATACAACATGGAAAGCGGTACCATAATACTGCAGTCTATGTCACTGTGTATTAGGGTGCACCGCAGTGATGTGAGGTGGGAGGACCGTGGAAGTAAAGCTGTTTGAGAACAACTAGGAATGGGCAAATAGAAACACTGCCAGCCCTGTTGGCTGTCACTTTTTCTGGCTTCTCTCACTAATAAAATTCTGCAGCAAAGCCCTCAAGTGGGATAGACTACATCTATATTTAAAGTAAGCCTCAATTAATCTATATACGTATCTATTTTCACAGCATTAATCTAACAGAGGACTTTTTTTTTAGTAACTTCTGAAGTGAGGAGGAAAGAATAAAAGTTGCTGCAGCAAACCTGCTCTTTGTAAACTGTTTGTGCTCCTGACAGCAGCCATCCGCATCCCAACACAAGGGATTAAAATGATTTGCTCAGCCACGGGTTAGACTTGTTTTGGCTTCTGCAGAAGCTGAATTGCATTTGTGATGAAGAGGGAGGCGGCGGCGGCAGCGGCAGCTTACCACTCCGTATGCGATTGTGTCGCTGTACATCCTCATCTCGGGGTAGATGTTGACCAAGTACCATCGGAAAGTTTTGCACTGCAGCCTCTTCCTCAGAGCCTTCCTCTCAGAGATATCACCGATATCAATTCCTGGGTCCTGGGTTCAAGCAAACACAAACACACACACACACACACACACACACACACACACACACACACACACACACACACACACGCAGAAGTACACACATGCAACAAAGCATAAAACTGATTAACTGCAGCTAGTGGAGAAGCAAATCAGATAATGGGCCATTGAGAAGTATGTGCAGCCATTTGTTGTGTGTTTGAAAAGCTTTTGTAGGATTTAGATTTTTTCCTGTTCTGACTACTGTACTGTTCCAGCTGCCACACTCAGAGCCACTCTCATGTTACCAGTGATGGAAAGTAATAGAGTACATTTACACTTAACTGTGAGACATTTGGAGGTACTTGTACATTACATTATTGAGCAGGTACCATCGTAACGTTTTACACTGCAGCCTCTTCCTCAGAGCCTCGACTTCACTTCCTTTCAGAGGCAAATGTTCCTTTTACTTCACCACATTTTTCTGATGGCTGCAGTTACTTTTAAGACAAAGGGCCCTGTTTGAATGAATTATAGCTCAGGGTCTAAAGTGCATGGTGTAAATACATTTAGGATGGTCCCAACTCGACTTTTGCTAGTTAAATGGTGCATAATCTGGGTTCAAAATCATGTGTAAGGGATTGTATTTAGTCCCTCAATTAATCATAGGTGTGTTTCGGGTGTTACATGAATTCAACCAATACGAGGGTCGTGTCCTGTTCCCTTTAAAAGCCACGTGCACCTGCACCAGGAGCACTTCTATTCCCACGGCGGATTCAGCAACTGGAGAAGTGGGCGGTTTTCTGCTGAGAGTAATGTAGTATGAGCAGTAATGTCACTGCAGCAAATATTGTGGGATATTTTAGCATTCATTCATTCATTTTCCGTAACCGGTTATCCTGTTGGGGGTCGCTGGGGGGCCGGAGCCTATCCCAGCTGTCATGGGGTGAGAGGCAGGGTATAGCCTGGACAGGTCGCCAGACTATCGCAGGGCTAAGACATAGATATATAGATATAGACACCTATGACTTATTTAGAGTCACCAATTAACCTGCATGTCTTTGGATTGTGGGAAGAAGACGGAGCACCTGGAGGAAACCCACGGTGACACAGGGAGAACACGCAAACTCCACATAAAAGGGCTCCCCCACCCCGGGGTCCAAACCAGGAACCCTCTTCCTGTGAGGCAACAATGCTAACCACTAACCATTGTACCACAATATATTTCAGCAGCACAACTAAAAATTGTTTTACTAAACTTGACAGAGGAAACACAACTAAACCTTTAGCTTCTAATACATTTGTATACATGAAGTTAAGCTGCTTCTTGTGCTTAAATGTGCAGAGCGTCTCTCTTACTGGGGAGCTGCAACTTATTCACATTTTATAGAATGTAAATAATATTTTCCTCATGAGTGATTCATTATTTTACTTCCATCCGCATGTCCCTGAATGTGTAACGGGCAGAGTGTAAGTGCATTGTGAACCCACCTATGTAGGTGCATGTCACTATCTGAATAATTCATTTATTTATTCATTCATTCATGTTCTGTAACCGCTTATCCTGTTGGGGGTCGTGGGGGACTGGAGCCTTTCCCAGCTGACATTGGGTGGGAGGCAGGGTACACCCTGGACAGGTCACTAGACTGTAGCAGGGCTGACACATAGAGACAGACAACCATTCACACTCATGGCCAATTTAGAGTCACCAATTAACCTGCATGTCTTTGGACTGTGGGAGGAAGCCGGAGTATCTTAAGCTGACACAGGGAGAACATGCAAACTCCACACATAAGGTCCCACACCTCAGGGTTTGAACCCCCACCCCTTGCTGTGAGGTGACAATGCTAACCACTGCACCACCCTGCCACCATAATCTCAATAATGCACCCTTTAAATAGCAGGAAAATTCTCTTTTTGTTGGCCAGTGGCACAGTCACTTTCTGCTGCCTTTACAATAGCAACAGTGCACCTGATAACACCACATTATAAGACCTACATGCCCACAGATGTACAGATGAGCTCAAGTACATTTGCTACTTACACAACGTGGGTAGTGCTGGTTGTGAAAATGACAACTGCATCGGTCTGAAACTAACACTGACAACTGCGCTGTGCTCTGCACCGTGTTACACCAGGTGTAAGACAGGGCCCTGAGACTGTGCATAGAACATCATGATAGGTTTATAAAATACATCTGTAAGATTAAAACCAGTGGCTCCCGACATATTTGACAAGCAATTTTTTTAAGATGTCTATGAGCAGTTCAACTAAAGAGACGTTTCACCTCTAATCTTTTTATGTCTTGGTTTGTGTATCAGAACTTCGTTTCCTCTTATTTCCTCTCCCTTTTTATTCATCTCATGACCCTTTAGATTTATTTTGTGACCCTTTGGAGGTGCCCACAGTTGGAAACCACTGAACTAAACCCTCTAACTGTACTTAAAGTAGATAAATAAGCTCCACCTTGAGCAGCTACAACAGTAGAAGTATTACTTTTTGAATTATTTTTTCGATACTTTAAATACATTTAGCTGTTAATGTGCTTTAAGTATGAATCTAAATGCAGTATTTTTGACTGTGTCTTATTGCTACTTTCACCTAAATCAAGGATCTAAGGAATTAAGTAGCACTTCTTCCACCATTGCATGTTATCATCTGCCTTTCATGTTGTCCTCTGCATCTCACCGAATGTCACTGATGCCTCTTTAATAACTCTAAAGGTGAAGTGGGACCAAATGGTGCTCAGAAACATCAAAAAGTAAACTCAGATGGACTTCATGTGAACACTGGCACCGTGTTTATATTCACACTCTCAGAGGTAAATTAACACTGACAATTTTTCTGTGTAGTTAATTCAGGGGGCTAAAGCTGGGGCTAAATTTCATGCTTCTTGAGTACAGACTCTGTTAAACGCCTCATTATTGACTGAATGAATTGCCTGCAGATGTTCATCTATTCATAACGTGGATTTACATATTCAAACAGATTATGCAGGAGGAGGGAAAAAAAAAAAGCTTCAGTGAGCAAACATTTGACTTCGCCTTTGAGGGATGCTACATTTAACATAAGACGACATAGTGCGGTTATTTACTTTAATTTACTGCATCCAGTTCAAGATCAAATGAAAATCAGTACCCAATATAACACGTACACAAGCATAAAAACTCAGCGTGCAGATACATGTTTGGTATCAGTTAGATTCTTGTGATTCTGCAAACTGTGAGACATTTTGTACTTTATGAGTTGTTGACACTGCAGATGTCTTTACTCAACATCTCACATAAACCAATAAAGCACCATAGATTAAAAAGAATAAACTGCATCTCTGCTGAAAGAAAAACACATAATTGAATAAAATTAATTAAGTACATCTTTCTTGTCTCTGCACTACATTATTTCTCTCTGTAATATTAATCATTTTGCTCCCAAGTCGTAGCTGTAATCCAGATAATTTCTTTAATTTCTCTTTTAAAATCTTATTCTCGTCCTTTGTATCGAATTTTCTCGGTGCTAATGTCTCCATTCGGACCATCTTATTGAATCATATTTAGTATTTATTTATTCTGTGTCACGTATTTAATTCAGGCCATTCTGTAAGTAACAAGAAATCATTTCATTTGAGCCTTCAGGAGGTGTCAGGGGCCTGATTCAACTAAACATCTGCGGTGGGAGGAGCGCAGCCGATAGCAGATGACACTCAACCCCGTGACATTTAGATTAGGTGGCTGCAGAAAGGAGCTGCCTGTTGGTGCTGTAGATTTATGATGGTATCATCTGTAGTCATATTTATGGGTTTGAGCATCACTTTCTTTTTTTTTTTTTTTTTTTACATCTGACTTGGATTACTGTGTGAATGCTCCCTTTGGATGATGACGCAAAAAGCTGCAACAGCAAATCCTGTGTATAGGTAACATGGTGCTGTCTTTCAATGAAGCCTGCAGCCAGTTTACAGCTGACATCTGACATTTCAAAAAAATGGGACACATGTACATACAGAGGATGGTGCTCAAAAGGCTTAGAGTTCATGCAGTTCAGCGTACACTGTTTCACCTCAGCTGTCTATAAAACTGTGGAGCTGAAAGAACCTCATGATGACGGGTGGCTTATGATGCATTTCTGCTTTATGAAAAACTATTTTGTAACTTTGTGCAGTGGTGGATGAAGTACCTGAGAGCCACACTTCAGTAAATGTACAAATATTTCACTAGAATATGACGCTGGCAGAAGTTAAAGTCACCTATTAGAATATTACTTGAGTGAAACTCTCAAAGTCTCTCATATTTACTGATATGTTATTAAATGTATTTAAAGGAGCAGTGTGTGGGACTTAGTGGCATCTAGCTTGAGGACTGCAGATTGTAACCAGCTAAAACGTCGACAGTGTGCCAATTATGAACTCCCGGTTAGGATTCCTTCAGTTTTCATTATTCAGGAGGTTTTTTACCAGGAGCCAAATTATCCGCAGAGGTCTCCTCCTCCCCAAACCAATCAGATCATGTGATTAAAACCAATAAAAACTGATGGGCCGCTAGCCCAGCACCTGCTCGTATGCACTCACTTCTTTTCTTTGATAACTTAAGATCCAGAAGTTCAGAAGGTTTTTACGGGGAGCCAAATTATCCGCAGATGAGTCTGTGGATATTCTCATTTATCCAGGTCAATTCCATTTTGGCAACAGTTAAATCGTAACAACAGCAACAGTTAAATCGTAGGCAACTGGACTTTGATTTTGATTTTTTTTTATATCCGCAGATGTCAAGTGGACCTGATGATTTAAACTGGTAAAATCACTGAATAAAGCAGTGTCATGTTAAAAATCATTGTTTTTCTGATGCGTTTTTTGTGGAGGGGCTGCCAACTATGATTGGTGATGCAAAAACGTGGACGGCCATATGCCAGTGTTTGATTTGTCCATGCTGGGCTACTGTAGAAACATGGCTGAGAAACATGGTGGACTCTGTGGACAAGGACCACATCCATGCGTACATATAAATGTCTCATTCTAAGGTAACAAAAACACAGTGGTACTTATTTTCAGTTGATTGCAAACTAAAGGCATTTTACTTATTAAATCATATTCTACTTCTGCAAATATGTCCCCCTAAACCCTACACACTGGACCTTTAACATGTACACCACAATAAAAATGAAGCCTACATTACACTTGAGGTCTTCTTCACAACTAACGCAGCAACACCTGTAGGCTAGTTCAGGCAGTCAACTCAAGCTGCACTGATTCACACACACATGTCATATGTCACTCTCCATATGTCATCTACAAAACACACCCTCCCAATTTGGTGGTCTATTTAAGCTGCAAAATCTTCCCAGCTCTCTCTTTGCACTGTCTACGCTGCTGCTGCCCTGCATCAGTCTGCTGCTTGCTCTCACAGCCCCACCTCCACCCCAGCACCCACCTGCAGGCTCCGGCGAGAGGGGGAATATTTAATCATCACTCCCCAATACCTCATGTTAACATATCTGCGGGAACCATGAGGCCGGAGTCTAGATGCCAACTCTAACTATGCTCTGCTTTTGACATAAACATTTAACACATCAGTTGTCTGACTGAAATAGGATTTAAAGAAACCCTTTGACCTCCAGGGCTGACACACTGCAGTAGAGCAGTCACCACGCAGTTACACTGTCACAAATCTTTATCTCCTCGAATCATTACTCACCCTCTCTGCTGTGGGACTCCACTCTCTGCTTCCATCATGAAGTCAGTCTCATCGCCGAGTGGAATTCTACTCACATAGTCGCTAGCATCTAGCATTAGATCTGACATGCAGCCTGGACTTGACTGGAAATCGAAACTTAACTGCGGCTTTGAGAGCACTTGTTAACAGCCACCCTTCTGTGATTAACCTATTATCTAAATTGCAAGCTAGTACCACTGGTGTGCCAAACCTACCCATTTTTTTTTGTAGTAACAAAGCATAAAAAATGCCCAGGGAAAATGTGCCTTGGTAGAAGTATACATTTTATTTTGGAAGTATAGTAGGGTAAAAGTTTAAGTATTTTTACTTTGTTACATTACACCACTTAATTTGGGTGTATAGTTTCCCCTTCAGTTACACAGGTGGTTTGCAGTTTTGACCATTTGTCAGCAAAAAATAACCATACATTTTTAATTGAACAGATTGCTTTAATGTAATAAACAGATTTTTACCCAGATTTTATGACTCCACACATCCAAATATGTCGTACTCCCAGAAGACACTGCAGTAAAAAAGTCCTTTAGAAGCAAGCACAGCTCATAATACTCATCCATTATTACAGAGTTAAAATAAAAATGGCAAATACTGAGGGAATCTGTTAGTGGCATAGTGGTTACCATGCATGCCACATACCTTAAATGTCTCCGTTTCCTGTCAGCATATCTAATATAACCCATCCACTAAAGGCCAAATGCCAAATATATTTACATAAAAAAATGGCAAAGCCAAATGAGCTGCTCATTATACACCAAAGTCCCTCAAAGTGATAAAATAAAAGTTGAACTACTGAGTGATTGTGCTGCAAATGGTTCTGAGTTTCTCTGTGTTCATGAAAATTTCATCAGACTTCCACCTTTTTGTCAGAGATAAACACAGTCACATATTTCTAATGAATAAGAATTATAATAATAACACCTTTGTACTGTAGATAACTACACACAGATAATTGCTTGTATTGTGACACCATTGTGAAACCGTTGAGGGCAGACTGCGACAATGTGCCCCTGTGCACAGACGTGCACAGATATGTCACCTCCTTTTTCTTTATCTTTGGTGGTTTTGTGCCTCTTTGTGGTCATTTTGTTTGTCTCTGAGGTAGTTTGTGTCTCTTTTGGTCGCCATGTGACTCTTTGTTGTTGTTCCATTTTTTGTAGGTATTTTGTGTCTGTTTACAGTTCCTTTGCATCTCTTGGTCATTCTGAATCTCTTCCCGATCAGTACATGTTAATTTGAGCGACACGTAACCTTCTCTATTTTACATAGCCTTGATTCAGTATACCACGCATCTCTATGGTTCATTACAAATGCAACTTCACTTATTCATCACTGCATTCCTTATGATTTGGTGGGTTGGACATCATCGACTTTGCTTTTTAATGTACTCCAGGGTTTAACATATCTGGGGAAAACTGCATTCTCCTACTCTGCACCTTGGGTACGGAACAATCTTCAAAAAGATCTAAAATTAGAAACACTTATATCCATTGACGGATTTAAGGCCTCATAAAGAATGCGTTAAAGAGACGTGCTTGTTTTTCTTGAGAGGCCACTATGTTTGAATAATTATTGTTTTAGTGTTGAGTTTTGTATTTTATGTTGTATTTTTTGCATTTTAAATGTGTTTTGACTGGCTGCTACCTTGGCCAGATCTCTCTTTTCAAAAGAGATTTTCAATCTCAATGGGACTTCCTGGTTAAATATAGGTTAAATAAATAAAAATAATGACGGGCCCCTGACACTTTGGGCCCTGCGCCTGTTCAGTACAACACAATCAACTCACCTCCACGGGAATATTCCAGGCCATGTAGACGTGGCTTTTAAACTCATCCATCCAAACTTCTGCAACCCTGAGGGCGTTTCGCCGCACGTGAGACGTCAGATCCTCGGTGTAGGGTTTATGAGCACGCTCTATGTGGGCGATGCGAGCACAAGGCAGGACCTCCACGCTGCCGCCACACTGCCACACCTGGTTTAGACATTACAAATGCAAAGAAAAGAGAAATCTGTCATTCATCTGCAGTCACAGGAAATCATAAAGTCACAATACACAAACACAGCCTTCAAGATTTGAAACCACAGCTGTACTAAAGTCTGCACAGATGTTGCTGTGACATACTGTTGCACCTCATGTTCATGCTAGCTAAAAGTTAGGCTTCCCACAGAGCACTGAAATAATGTTTGAAGTTTACTTTAGAAAGTTAAAAGTTTCAGGAAAGCCTAATTCCTTCTGCTGCTGCTGCTGTTCTATATTTCTCATCAGTCATTATACATGATTCTACCATCAGACTAAAAAACAGACTGTATCTCAGGTTGGAGAGCACCTGGGAGGATCTCCACTCAGTCGGTGCAGTGGGCCCACACTAGCATCACTTCCAGGCTGCTTAAAGCACGTTTTGGCCAACAAGCAGAAGCCCTTCATCATCACCTCTGCAGCCTCCTGTATCCTTGACAGTGAGGAGGGAGTCCCCGTGGTGGAAAACGTTAATGTCCCAGCGCCCAGGAGGAGCAGCCCAAGTCCTTGATGACTAAAAGCCGGTGGCACTAACTCCACACATACAGTAATGAAGACCTTTGGGAGGCTCGAGACCGTAATGCAGGGATCTCTGCAAACTCTTCCCGACTGTGATACCTCTATCCAGCAAATGGTGACAATAAAAGGCCCCGCAATGAGGACTAAAAGGAACTGCTGTTAAAAATGTTTTGTGTGCATGCAATGACACTTTCTGTAATAGTTCATTATTTTCTCAGATCACTTAAATATGTGTAAACACTGCATGCAGCAAAGAACAGAGAAACCCAGGCTTCATATTGTGCATTTTTTCCAAATGCTGCTTACACACTTAATCACATCAATAGGCTTTACCATACTTTCCCTTATACATTTTAACATGTAATCAAGCATTAAATGCGTTGTTTATGGTTATTTATGCAATTCTTTCATGTATTCTTTAACAGCCCTAATCACCCATATCAGCTATTAACATTTCAATTTATTTTGTCATCTTTTGATTAACATTGATACATCAAAAAGGATGTGACTTTCTGAGTTACAAAAACTTTGAGGAGAACTCTGTGAGAATCAAAGCCTGGGGGGAAATGAATTAGGAAATGAATTAAACTGTACAATGCTGCTGATTAGTATCTGAAAAATCTGAATGGTATCGCAAAGCAATTCAAAAACTCAGCAGAGGCAATGAAGATGTGCTCTCCTGTTTACAAGCTCACATTTGTATGGGGTCATCAAAGGAGATGTCACCACCAGAGCCTGTCGAGGATCCTCAGAAACCACTTAAATATGCTGAGCTTAACATTAGTGCAGGACAGCCGGCGTTTCAGTGTGAATAAGGCTGAAATCATCTCGCTGTGCTGTTATGCGAGGATCAAAAAGCGCAGCTGACATCATTCTTGTGTTGAAGTTAAATGTGTCTTTCCATCAAAAAACCTTTTGCCGAAGAACGAGCACAGTGCTTGGTGCAGATAAGCATCATTACGAATGATGTGACAAACTGTGGATGTGATTGGGACACTAATAATAGTACTCCCTCTGTGGCCACTGAGCTGCCTGTCAAGCAGATGTAGCCATGACCTGTTGTTGTGCTGTCCATGACAGTTATTCAAGAGAGAGTTGCCTTTTCAGTCTTTTTATTAACTATTAATTAAAAAAAAATCTAATTCAAAAGGTGTTTTTCAATTTCCTTTACAACAGTAAACCTTGACCCTGATTGAGGTCCCAGAGTTAGAATACACAGCTGGTAATTAGCTGAGCATTCTGCACATAATGGTCGAACACACTATGTCTTTACACACATACACACACTTATTCAATGAGCTGTGTTGTTAACAACGTGTGCAGTATTTCTATACAGAGATTTCTCTGGGCGGTAATTGATCAAAAGTAATCAATATAACAACTCAGACTGTGAAGTTATACCAGAACATCTTGTATGATTTATTTTCCCGGTTTTAAGATGGACAAAAACTTGAGCTCGTCATCTCAGTCTGAGTGGATATTCTATAAGTAATGCTGAATAAAAGGCTCATGTTGTAGTTGACTTTAATGCCTGAAGAGAAACTGGTGAATTGCGGCAGCCGTGGTGGTGTCCAGGCGTCACAGTGAAACTCCCCATTACTGACTGATAATCATGCCCAGTTCCCAAAAGCCTATCAGTGAGCTCATTTTATCATGGAAAAATACGAAGGAACTCAAAGGCCAGACATGCCAATATACAAATCAACACACTCATCGAACCAAAGAATTCCTGCCATGGTTGGTACAGTTGGTGATGTCGACCAATTAATTTAACTGAATAGACAATCAACAGAATATTCACAGCCAACTATATTTCTAAAGATATTTTTGGGGCTTTTTGTCTTTATTTAATAGGACAGATTTAGCATGAAGGGGGAAGAAAGAGTGGGAATGACATGCTGCAAAGGTCCGTGGGTTGGAATCAAGCCCCTGGCCACTGTAGCAAGAACACAGCCTTTGTACATGGGGTACTTGCTCTACCAGGTGAGCTAGTGGATGCCCCCAAAGCCAATTATTTTGATTTGGCTAACTGACTGAAAGTTTTATCACATTTATTAAAGTCCGTCATTGGTTCATCGTCTGTTGGTCAAACAAACCAGTCAGCGCTAGCTGCTCTGTGAGGCTTTACTGAGGCACAGTGTTGCTTGAAGCTAAATGCTATGGTCAGAATGCTAACATGCTAACAATGACAGAGGTAAAATACAAACACTCAGCAGGTATGCTCAGGTTTACCATTTGCATACCTGCCATTTGCAAACCATGGCACTAGATCAAAAGTCAGGAGCTCACCAAAGCTATTAGTGTTCATCCTAAGGAGGACATGAATGCTTGTATCAAATTTCATGGCAATCTATCCTTACGCTGTTGTCATTTCACTCAATACCACAAACAAACCTCATGGTGGAATTAGAGTAAAGTCACAGGATCACCACAGTCATTAGGATTCATGCTCTGGGCACCATGCATATCTGTCCCAAATTCCGTGGCAAACCATCCCACAGTTGCTGAGATATTTAAATCTGGACCAAAGTGACAGACAGACCCACCCTGTCATTTCTAGAGCGGTGCTGCCATCTTGGATAAAAATCAGCAGAC
This sequence comes from Epinephelus fuscoguttatus, assembly GCF_011397635.1. Classification (NCBI taxonomy): domain Eukaryota; kingdom Metazoa; phylum Chordata; class Actinopteri; order Perciformes; family Serranidae; genus Epinephelus; species Epinephelus fuscoguttatus. The sequence goes on along the minus strand of NC_064753.1, from coordinate 28,310,924 downwards.
TGATGGACAACAAAAATAATCAGCTGCAGTCTTATCCTTCTGAACCTGACTAAAATTGAAAAAGTTGAAAATGGCGCAGTGAAGAGTTCGTTGCCTGAGTCCAGACCTTTGAATCCGCCCACCCATCTGGCGCTGTAACATAAAACAGTGGCTTTTCGGTTGATGATCCACTGATCGTACACCAGATTGTTTCAGTGTTTCCCAGTGAAGATGTCCTAACCTGCTCTGTGCATCAGCGAACAGGCCAAGCGATGTGTTGCTTGTTTGAATAACTACTTGCCCTGGCTTTATTTAGGCAAAGCTTTGCGCACCTCCAACCTATTTTCAGAGCAACACCAAGCTGTTGCTTAGGCTCGCTCAAGGCTCAATAGGCGTGTGGGTGTCGCTTGTAGCAAATGGTTAATGGTCTTGCACTTGTGTAGCGCCTTTCTGTTTCTTACCACTCCTTAGCCACAGTACATCTGGAAACCTTTCCACCCTCCTTCTGCCAGAGTTCGCTTGCTCACTGTATGTTAGGAAGAGGTGTTACGATTAGCCAATCAGTGCCACAGGTGTCAAGCTGTTATCAAGCCACATGCCAATAAGGGATTATAACAACTATGGTGACTGCTGAAGACAAGTCAGATGCTGCTATAGACCCTTTTACTGTTAGTAAACAGTATGACACTTTGGTGGGTGGGGCTTAGCTGGAGGCGAAACAATTCTTCACAGACATTAGCTAGCACTATCTAGCAAGTTCTGTTGGCTTGTGTTCGACAATGGAGGAAGATGATGCGGGTCGTGCATTAAGAAATACTCATTCCGAGTACTGGAGTGCACTCTGAGCACTCTGTCTGGGGAGCCGAAGCAGCAGAGCGCCAAGTGGAGTGAATGTGTGATTACTAAAGCGTTTGTTAATTAATGTAGAAATGTAAAGCTCCGTTTCGTCGACCAACAGGGATCTCATTTTCGTGTAGAGTGTCAGACTGAATTTATGAACACGCCGCGTCAGGTCACTCACTCTCTGGGATCGCGAGTGCTACTTGAATAAGTAAACACCGACCAACGGGACCAGACTGGTCGACCTGTGTGCTGTCACTCAGTAGATAGACGATTTAACAGGATTGCTGAAGGTGGGATGGCTTCATGGTTAATTACTATGTCAATCTTACAAAGGAGACGACACTTGAACAGTTTCCTCCAGTTTGTTTTGCTATCGAAGCTCCCGTTAGCTTATACGCTAAAAAATTGGCGTTATGGAGAAATCCTATATTCCTCTTAATACCTTCCCAATGTCTGATGAGGTGGACATGATAATCCTTAATACACATAACATTAATCTTCCCTACAACAGTAAATACTTTTTCCCCTAACCTGATATGAAGTGTGCGCTGCATATGTGAGCATTTTTAGTGATGACCTCTGTCCAGTTCTCACATCTTATGGCATTTAACCATAGATGTCTTTGTTTTTGTTGGCGAGTCATGTTTTGCCTCCAGCTAGTAAAAAGACGTCACTGTGACGTTGGTACTAAAAGGGTCTACTGAGACTCGTCTAAATCAACATGTCTTGTCCATATAGTTCGACATCATAGTTTGTTTTACCTTGCTCTGCTTCACTCTTTAAACCCAGGGAAAACCAGTGTGCTTGCATTGCTACAAATCAATGTTGACTTAAAATGACATTAGATTCAGGAGCATGTATGGGTCTCTATTGGTTAGGGGAAATCAAATCCCTCTCTATCACAGAAAATAATTAGAGAGGAGGCAATGTCAGACTGAAGATAGAAAGCAGAGCGTAACGAGTTGACAACTCTGACTGATATCAGGCAAAAACATTGGAACAACTGTGCCATCACATTTTAAAAGCCACAGTCAATTACAGCTTGTATGCAACCTCGGCCCCAAAATAATTCTGCCTTCGTTCTTCAGCGTCAACTCTCCTTTCTGACAATGAAACAAATGCCTCCGTATTTTTGCCTGTGGGACGCCCCCCTGCAGTTAACCACTAATTGTGTGCTGCTTTTTTTCCAAATTAATCACAAGAAATGGGTCATTACTGTCAACACACAAGTCTGGCTCTTCCATTACTACGGAGGGCTGTGTCGTTATTCCCTTCAAAATACAACACATTTATACAGTTGGATATTCCTAATAGCGCACTCCCCTTGCAACCCGCCATCTAATTTGCATGCCTGACTCATACAATCTGTTTTCCAGTGCCCTGCTGAAGCGGAAAGCACGGTTCAACAGCGACTGCAACAAAAAATACTACACAACACTCTGCTCCGAGATGGTGGTATGATGTTGTACGAGAGACTCCACCTCCACACTGTCAGAAAGTTGTAAAACAGCAAATTAGATTTACAAAACTTCCGACACTTGGTCCATGTCATTTAAAGGGGTTGTTTCGTACCTCACTCACACTGCGGCACAAACAAATCCAATCACCACTCCACCACTTTTGTTCTACTTTATGCTATTAAGAGTCAGGTCCTCACTCCACCCAGTCTCCCTGACTCCACAGCGATGGAACAATCTCTGTCAGGACAGCACAACCACTCCCTTCCCTTGTAAACTTTAAAAACTCATCTCCTCAAGAAATGCCTCACGTCCCCCTGCTTCCTCTTGTATCACAACCCTTTTGGTGCCACATCCTCCTGTAAATATGCTCCTGTCTCAATCTGATCTCGTTGTCCTCCCTCTAATTTCTTTCTGTAGAACTTCTCTGGCACACAAGACGTCTCACATTACAGCAGTGTTTGCTTAGATCTATTATCACGGCACCATCAGCCTGAGCCTAAGCTAATTTTTACTGCTGCCCTCATCATAATTTACTTTGGATAAGAGCAAGAGCTAAATACCTTTAATGTAAATGTAATGCGAGTGGAAGTGCTCTCTTCATTTTTCTGACTACAGCGGGGCCAGTTACCAAGCAGAGCGTCTCGTGGCTTAAAGTGGATTTTGATGGGGGTTCACAAAATCTTTGAGTACATGAGGCATAATAATGATGCGGTTTTATGGCGCAGCAATATGTCAAATGAAATTACAGAAGATTCACTCACAAGCTTAATGATTAGATTGTCAATCTACTTAATAATTTCATGAACTTTTTGCAACCTCTTGTATGGTTCGCTGCCTCAAAATACTCCACACAAAATCTATCTTTAGAGTGTCGAGCGCTCACGCCCTGCGGGCTTGAAAGGCGGCTGTAACATGTTTGTGTTTTTTCGTCTCAGCTAAGAAAAGCAGCTGTTTCAAGTCGTGTCAGTTACAACAGACTCCAAAATTCTCAGAGCCAGAAAAAGGATCAAGGCGTACATAAAATGTTTCAAACTACTCCTGCAGCATGAAACATTCCTCTATTGCTCATTCATGTCCTCGCTATTGTTCATCTGGAGAAACACAAAGCTTCTCTGGTATGCTATTTCCCTCTTCAAAGTTCTGTGGTGCTAAATTTACGCTTTTACACCAATATTACCCAATTATCACTATGCGCAATTATCATGGAGAAACTGTGATTGTCAAATCATAGCTTAGCAACTGTAACTAGGCACAGCAGGTGTGTGAAGCTCTGGATGTCTCTACATGTTCAGAAGTGTACATGGGGCTGTGGTAAGAGCTCATTCACTAGAGACCTGTACAATCTCTATGCCAGGTTTGATACTCTCAACTGCTTCACTGAGTGAGAGAGATTGCTTGGGAGCCTACAAACCATTCGGGGCTGCCACACTGACGATCAGATTGTATTTCGTGGATTGAAGGGTGATCAACGAATAGTCTTTACTGTGCGGATACTGATTTAATAAAGTGATCTTAACTAACAGAACTAAGATGTTATAAAAATCTGCAGCTTACTGACACTGCCATCACTCACAGAGCACTGACCATAGCACACTGCCCCCGCCACCCCCTCAACCCATGCTTCAGCCTCTTCCCCTCTGGCCACAGATACAGACAACAACTCTGCAGAAAAACTCGCTTTGGGAGGAGTTCTGTGCCCTCAGCCATTGCAGCTCTAAATAGCCTGGGCACACTGTAACAGACTTATATCTGAGTGTTACTCGTTTTGAGTGTTTGATTGCGAGCAGACTGTGAAAACAAATTTTTAGAGGACGACAAAGACTGAATCTGAGCCATTACTGCCTCACAAAAACTGAAAGCACAAATTTAATAAATATGCCAGCTTGAAAAGGTGTGTTTTCAGACGGGATCTGAAGGTGGAAAGAGAATCAATATCGTCAATGTGTTGTGGGAGAGAGTTACAAAAGGCAGGGGGCAGAAAGGCTGAAGGCTCCAGACCTGACCGTAGTCGAGAGGGCAGATGGTGAAGTGAGTTGGACGAAAGAGGAGGATCAGAGAGTACGAGAGGGTGTGTAGATATGAAGGAGCTCGGAGAGATACGAAGGTACTAGTTATGAAGGACCTTAAGGTGAGTGGCAGAATCTAGAAATCAATACGATACTAAACAGGGAGCCAGAGAAGCTGGTGAAGAACAGGAGTGATATCATCTGAAGGAGGTTTTGGTAATGATATGGGCAGCTGAATCCTGGACCAAATGAAGTTTATGAAGGCCACAGAGGACAGAACTGTAGTCAATACGGGATGCAATCAAGGTGTAAGTGAGATCAACGGTGATGTTCAGGTGTAAGTGACGGGTGATGATGATTAAAGCTGTGGTTGTAGTTTTATAAAAAAATATCTATATTCGCTGAAACTGTCTCTATATTGACACAGCACTAAATGAGACGGATAATCTGGGAAAAAAATCATATTCCTCTGCCCACTCTGTTGCCTTGCTGCACTTCCAATGGCCTTACTGAACATGAATGAATACAATCAATCAAAGCCGAGGAATCTCTGGAACAGCTGTCAATCATGTCAATCACTGCTCGTGAACTGCGGACAATCTAATAATAATAATATTAACTTTATTTATATAGTAGCTTTAAAACCAGAGGTTAAAAAGTGTTTTGATGGTCGATTTAAAAAAAGTCTACAAAAATGAGCTTTAAGTGATTCAAAAGAAGTCACTGATTCTGCAGGTCTTATCTCCTCAGGCAGGTCCCTCTATAGCCAAGGGGCCCCGACAGCAAAACCACAATCACATTTAGATTTAAGCCTTGACTTTGGAACTGCCAGAACGCCCTCTCCTGAAGATCTAAGACTGCCAACTGGCTCATGTGGGGTCAACACTTCTACTATGTAGCTTGGGGCAAGACCCACAGGAGCTTTAACAGTGATCAGTAAAATCTTGAAATCACTTCTAAGAGAAGAGGGAGCCAATGCAGAGAAGCCAGGACTGAGATGATGTTGTCTGTTAAAACCAGTAAGAAACCTGTAAAACTGTCAAACTGGGCAGCGCTGATCAACTATGAATCAACAAACACATTTTAGTGCACTGTTTAACTGTAAAATGAGAGAGTTGATCTGGCTGGTGGGTGGGTGGGGCTTGGTACTTCAGTCGACTGTTTCCAACATTGCAGCTGGATCACAAACTTTCTCATTTTACAGCTAAACAGTACACTAAATTATGTTTCTGAAAACATCTGAGGTAAGAAATAGGCAATGCAGTAACAGAATCTTGATTCACATTTGATCAGCGCTGCCTAGTTTGACAGTCTGACTGCATCATTTTTTCACAGACTATTTGTCTTGTGTACTTCTTTCAGAATAAAGTGAGAGTTTCAGCAAATATGACACAAAGTTATTTTCAAAAAAGTTATCAACTGCAGTTTGAATATGCAGTGCCTAACATCAAGCACATTTCAAGGTAGTTTTGACTTGTTTGAAAGTTTTAAAGTCAGCTTAAATCTGCAAACCAGCCCACAGCAATAATGTTAATTAGCTGGCTGGTTAAAATCAATCAATTTTGAGTGGTAAATCTGTCACTTTTATCATGAGCTGGGTTACCGTCCACACGCAGTACAAATTTTAACCAAATTTTCAGAAAATCGGCCAAAGAAAATGCAAATTTATGAGCTTTTCCATCCACTACTATTATGTGAATATTGGGAGATGATTCATTGAGATAAACAGGAGGTGGCACTAATTCTCCAGTCAGGTGCCACTACAGAAGAGGGTGCAACGGCATAATGTAATTAACAGAGCGCCCTTCAAATCTCGCATGAAGGAAAACAATGGATGTATTATTCCAGAGAGCAAACTGGACAGGGACATAGAGAGTTTTGAACAATTAATATCACAGCTCTGTGATAGTTTTGGTGACAGCCCTGTGTGCATACATAAGAGACAAATACAATGACAATATGTCATAAGTTTATGTCATAAATAATTCACTGAGTCTGTTTCTATCGCACTTAGTTGCATTTACCTTTATCAATACACCAACTTTTTCACCTCCCCCGGGTGAAATAAAAAAAAAAAAAACTTGCGATATTTTCAAGATTTTTTTTGGTGTTTCCAGTCAGATGGACAGGTGGATCAAATGCACCTGTTGTTTACAGCATAATCCTGCATGCGAGACTGTTCAACAGGCAGAGCATCAGTAACTAAGGCGGGTGGAGCTTATTGAATTGTCACCCCCTAATCATCATCTGATAGCTCATTATTCTCTTGAGATATTTCTGCCCATTATTACGGCATTACAGAAATTAAACCCTAATCTTATTAAGTTTTATTGAGTCAGTCCCTCTGTATTTACCACATTTTGTCCAAATATTACTAATTCTTATGATATTATCCCATTATCAACTGAGCTGTAAAGTGCTACTCTTACAAATACACTCCTAAGCACTATCTTGCAGTCCCAATATACAATGAAAAGCAAGAGAGGTACAGTATATATATAAGTTCCCAGACCCTCTCTGATAGAGCACTATGGGATGCTGCGTCTCAATCAGGCTGGTGAACAAACTCGAGACACCAGAGGATTCAAGAAAGACGATATGGTCTCATTCCAGCTGGGCGGAGTGAGATCTGAAGAAGCATGAGTTCATGCATCAGTCATGCCATGAGTCATCACAGCGAGCTGGAGGTAGGGATATGATGAGGTAGGGTGCATTTCCAGCATGATGCCCCTTAATAAAAACGGATAGATATTTAAATACCACTAGATGGAAGCTTGTGATAGAAGCACAGCACATTTTCTTTTCTGAATACAGGTTTTTATCAGGATACCACAAGTAAAAGGACAAAGATTATGTTTGATTTTTTTAAGTCTGCTTAGTCACAACTTCTACAAGCAGTCAGTATGTTTGAATATGACAATATAAATGGTGGTTAAATACAGGAGTCTAATGAAAAATGGCCAGCAAACTGTGTCGCAATGATGTTATAAGCATCCTGATGCTGATGATAATTGTCAAACAGAAGAGAAAACATATACGTCTGCAGCCTCCTGACAGGATGAGCAAAATTTTGGCACCATTTATCACTCTGTTTTATGCTGTTGTAGGAATTTTCTTTTTTTTCATTTCATACCTTTCTGTGTATCTGAAGCTATCTGCTTTCATCTCTCTGTACCACCTCTTCTGTCCCCCCCACAAGCCCTAACTGGCTTTTAAAAAAACACCCTCATATTTCCCACTGCATTCATTTCACATTTCCTCAGTATTTTGTGATGATAAAACCCCTCACATCAAAGCAACGACTTACTTTTAAGGTAAAGCTGAGCTTCCTCTTTTGCTGCCCAGAGCACAGAGTTGAAGCAGTGCAGACAATTGGCATAGAGTTTCCACTGTATGTGTATCAACTCGCTCTGTCTGCTGTCTGAAAAGGAGGAGTGCATTCCCCATCCTCTCCACAGAAACGCTGAACCATTTACAGACAATCCTAAATCAACTGGAAGAGGAAGAAAGGCTTAATACATCTCCACCACAGTCCTTCAGCCTCCGGAAACACACGGTCAGGGCAGCACAGAGTCACACAAGTGATGTATTTCTAGCATGAAAAAGAAGAAGAATCCTGATATGAATCATCGCCCATCATGTGCTGCCAGTTTTATACAATGGTCTCATGTTTGGATTAAAGTTTTAACGGCAGTCTGGTCCAAAAAACCTACAATAATCAACAGATTGTAAGTCGAATTGAATGTCAGTGTTCAAGCTGTTTCACACTAAGCCTAGATTTCATTTTTTAAAAATTTTTTATATTCAACTGGATAGATTAAGTGTGAAAGGGGGAGACAGAGAGGGGATGACTCGCAGCAAAGTCCTGCAGGCAGGAATCAAACCCACGGCCGCTACGGCAAGGACAATGGCCAGTTTCCCGGTGTGGCGCAGGGTGGCACAGGGTGGCAAACCCCGCGCATAGCTAGTTTCGAGCAGCGCAACCCGAGGCGCGCTCAGTTTGGCAGTTTGGCAGACCGAGGTGCGCTGAGATGGGTGTGGCAGCACAGCAGGGGAAGGTCTCGACAGATCCAGCTTGGCGCAGTGACAGTTTCCTGCCAAAAGGCTTCGCCAAAGGTGCGCTAAAAGCTCGCCAGCTGAAACCATGTCTACTGTCAGCGCAGGCGGAGCACAGCCAGTGCAGTGGAAGTTTGGCTGACTGGCGGACAGTGCGCACACATCACTAAAACCTCACAGGCAGGTTTCCAGAATGTCAGGCACATTAACAATGCAATAAATACCCAAAAAAAACACTATTCAATGCAACTATCTGCAATCAGCACATAAATGTATCTCTATATCGACTGTCCCGTCACATCTGATGTCAGATCAAAAGGGATTGGCACCGTTTGGCACGTTTGGCACGCGTAATGGAAACCCAACCTGATTTGATTAATCAATCAATCAATCATTAATACTTTGCTGCAAACTAATGAGTTCACATCCCTCTCAGCCAACCACAAACAGCCACAGCATCAGATAGGGAGTATATATTCAGCATCTGTCATCTTAGAAAAGTCAAAAGAAAAGAAACAGAGTGAGACTGTGAGAGAGAAAGAGAGAGAGCGCGCACGAGAGAAATGCAACACTGATTTACAATTGTGGTGACCTCCTCCCAGGCTACCTTTGCATTATCAGCCCGTGGAGGTCTGCTCGCAGTTCCATATATTAGGACACTGCGAGCAGACCTCCCGGACCAAAACATCAGTTTCCTCCTGGGAGAATTTTGGCCGTCTGACGCTGCCACTCTCTTCTGCTGTGGCGAATTGAGTAAACTCTCATTACGCCTTCGCGCGGCGCATTTAAGGGCGAGGAGAGGGGCTCATTTGATTGACTTCTCTCCTCCCTCTTTCCGACTTGCGCAGGTAGGAGGGACAGAGGTGGGAAAGAGGAGTAGCTGCGCCAGTGCGCACGGTGTGCCAAACTTGCAAAATCCGCCTGGCCACACCCAGTTGGCAAAGCGCAGGTGCGCTGCGCCTCCGCCTCCCCCGGTCTGCGAAACTAGAGGCCAATGCCTTTATCTATGGGATACCAGCCCTACCCACTGAGCTACTGGGCGCCCCAAGCCCGGAAATGTGCACAGGAATTTATAAAAAATGATTTTGTGGGTTGTTATCATAGACTGTACAAAAATATGGACGTAGTCACTGTGACGTCACCCATTGGTTTCTGAGGAGTGGGTTTGAAGCTCAAAGTAGTTAGCCACCCATGATGGCGCCATCTGTCACTCAAAGAGACCATGCCCTTAATTATGCGCAACTTTAAGCCTTAATAAAATGTAAACTGATGAGTTATAAAAAAATTCACCCCCCGTGAAAGGGGAAATTAGCTATAGAGACCAAAACCGTGTTTTGTACCAGGCTGTAAACAGCATTTTAACATGGAGGTCTATGGGGATTGACTCGCTTTTGGAGCCTGCCTCAAGTGGCCATTCAAAGAACTGCACCTTTTGGCACTTCCGCATCAGCTTCACTCGTCATTCCTGGAGGTTGCCACTTGGTTGCTATGAACGCTTGCACACCCCTGCGTCACATTTGTTGAAAATGGAAATATGTTCGACCAGTGAAATCATTTGTTTTTTTAAAGTTGTAATACCCTCAGGTCACACCTGCACTGCTTCCAAATGGGGAATGTCTTATCACTTTCTGCATCAGCTGGGATGCAATGAAGATGCTAATGTAGCTTGCTAACCTTATGGTGACAGTCCCCAACAAACAGAAGCACACGGCTAATTATTTTGTAGAATAATGTCATCGACACACCAGGTGCTAGTCTGTCCTTAATCAAACAATCCTTCCTCCATGGTTGGCATTATGTAGTGTGCCATACAGCTGTTATATCACAATGGTAGTGAGGACTTAAATCCCTAAGAAGGACAAGCAGGTCATGATTTCGATGGAAGGGTGATTGTTTGTCAGATGAGAGGTTTGATGTTTGGAGCTGCCGAATGGTGTAGAATCTTTGTAACTGCAGGGAGAGTATGTTTTTCGGTTTAAGACTTTGGGGCAATGGTTTGTAGTTTTGGGGTTAACATTCTCTGACTGGATAGTTTTTGTTGTGTGGATTGAACACAGGCACTATTTAGAAACCCGAAATGGAACACGGCAACGCAGATAATTCGCTGAGCACCCCGTGTGCATGGTTGTCATACTTTATTTCGCACTGCATGTTCGCATCTCACTTGTGAGAAACGCCTTTCAATATCTCGCAAGGCTAAAACATGCAGCACAACAACTAAATATGAGAAGTGTTTCTTCCCACATTACTCTTATGTGTATCTCAATTAAATCTGGCATGTGATGTGAGAAACATCAAATTCCTGAAAACAAAAACTGCTAAAAATGAATGTATTACACTTTGATATACAAAATAACATTTACATATTATCCCTTATTCTGAAATGTAGAACTAAACAGGGTGGCCATAGACTTGTACTATACATGCATACACAAGCCACCACCTACTGTATGTACATAATGTACCTTATTATATTTTCCATGAAATATTTAGTCCAGAAAAGTTCTCTTCACACTCCCACATACTCTCACCCTCTCTGTGACCCTGTACACAGTTTACAGCAACATTTTGACCTGTACATTTATATGTTTTTTGTCAATTTGTTGTCTATTTATAAACCATATTTTCCTAAAAGTCTGCACATAACAGCAATTTTGTTTGGTTATTCCTGCCTAGCTTTGTTGTCCTTATCTAAGCTGTATGTCTCTGTGCATCTTCTTGTACTTTGCTCTTAGCACTGTGCGCACATAATAATAATAATAATGCATCTTATTTGGGTGCCTTTCAAAGCACTCAAGGACACCTTTCAAGATAGAAACAGCAATGCAACCATAGATCATAAAGTCAGACAGTTCAGTAATATGCAATAAGAAGTCAATAAAATAACTAGACATAAATCATAATTATAAAGATCAGGTATAAAATCATCATCATAAAGTCATCATCGGCGCACGTCTCAGTATGTGTGTTATATGAAAGGTTCCAGTGTGTAGGATTGAATGGCATTTAGTGGTGAGGGTGCAGACTTGGAACTTTTCCAGTGTGCCAAGAGTGCAGGAGAAGTACAGTAGCTGACTGTGCCCTGCCTAGAGCCAATGTTTGATTTGTCTATTCTAGGCTACTGTGTAAACAATGTGGTGGACTCCTTAGGACAGGACCCACTCTGTATGTAGATATAAACGGCTCATTGTAAGCTAACAAAAACACAACAGTTCTTATTTTCAATATAAACTAATTAAAACAATTATGAATATTATGTACCATGTCAGCCCCCAAATCCTACACACTGGACCTTTCAAAGCCACTGGAGTCAAATTCCATGAGTGACTCAACAAACATGGCCAAAAACAGCTGATTCTGAACTAAACTGAAAATGAGAGCTAACAGCTAATGTCCTGTTATTTTTAACTATACTGTTGTTCTGTAGGCAACAGGACAGACAACACAAGTCTGTATTCTATGTAATAAATGATGACATCGAAGTTAAAATTATTCTACAGACTTGATGAGACTATGAGAAGCAGGTGGCGAGCGTCCCTCATGCTTACAGTGGCTGTTAATTAAACCACAAAGATAAACAGTAATTTAACTGAACAATACATTTTCAAATCCACTCACTCACAGCTGCAGCATGTGCTTCATCTGAGAACTCTCTTCTTCCTTGATATCATCATTTTCACAGCTCATCGCTGTTCTCCAGTGGTGCCCAGGTTCCAAATATTGCAAGAACATCTGTAAAGTCTTGTCATGTTTTAATAGTTTTTCTGGAACAGTTAAGTACCAGGGGCCTGTGTTTAAAAGCCTTAGAGCCATGACTATAACAAATAGATTAAGCCAGCAGTCCTACCAGTTTGTTTCCAGGACTGCAGCAACTAACACCATCTGTACACCTAAACTACAGCCAAAACAATAAGTTGATTTACTGATTCGTTTTTTCACAGAAAATAAACCTGCAACAATTTCAAAATGTATTAGAATTTTTCAGTCAAAATGCCAAAATTCACTGGTTGCAGGTTCTCAAATTTGACGATTTGCGGTTTTGCTTTGTCTTATATGATAGTAAACTACATATTGGGCCTATGGGTTTTACATTGCTGGTTGGACAAAACAAACCAAACATAAAAAGAGATGTCACAGCATCTTGTAAAAGACATTTTCACTGTTTTCTGATATTTTCTAAGCTGAAGGACAACTCTATTAATCATGAAAATTATCACCATGGATAATGAAGATAATAATTAGTTGCAGCCCTGTTATAAACTTTGTCAGAAATGCTTCTCAGTTCTTCTGTACAACACTTTAGTTCAACAAAAAAATCGCTCAACAATCACTATGTTTGCCCTAACATTTGGTGCAGATAATCACGGTCCCCATATGACATTGTTTCTGACTACAGAGTTTTTGTAAGTAATTGTTTCAATGCCAGGAGCAACAAAAACAAATTTCATTCATCTCTAATGTATTTGGGTGGAGGCCTCTGAGACAGAAATCTCAAAACCAAGACCAATTAAACCAAAACTATTTCCACGGCTCGATACCTCTAGGACTAAGTGAGAAGATTTTTTTTTTTTTAAATTTGGCTAACTAACCCTCTAAATCCTAAAAAATCCCAGTGCTGACTGTTAAAGTGGCATGGGAAATGAAGACAGGCTGCCAGTGTTGAGGGTAAATGTTCTACATGCCCGTCTACCACCACCACCATCCTTTTTTATTTTCGCTGACCCTCACTTGGCTCTGAACGCTGCCCTTGAACATAAATCGCTAATGAAGAATAAATGCATATAAATGCAATTTGTAGGAGACAGGGCTGCAGTAATCCATGCAGACAGCCATGTGGAGAGTCATAGCTTTGAATTATTAATGTACCACTTACCATCACATCTCATCTAACTAGAAACATGGAGTTTTCTAGAAGGGAGGAGATGCCGATGAGTTTCTTGATTTGTTGTTTGTACCGTCTCATTATCCAAGGACTATTATTTTCGCCTAACTAGCCTTATTCTTGTCTTCTTATTTTTGGATTATATCTTTAGAAATCTGACTCCTGCTGCGCTCCTTTATAGTTACAGGCAACCAGAGTTTTACAAGCTCAGACTGACACAATTCAGAATTTGCAATAATTTATGTTAAAAAAACATGAAATTCTCTGAGATTTAAAGTCCGGTGTAGGATCTAAAGGCATAGCTGTGAAGCTGCAGAACTGAAACTTCTCACATGTGCCAGCATGTGCCAAGCGTGTAGGAAAATAATGGTGGCCAACACCAAAATGCAAATAGCCCTATTTAGAGCCAGTGTTTGGTTTGTCCATTCTGGGCTACTGTGGACCAACATGGCGGACTCCGTGGGACAGGAAACGCTCGGCATGTAGATGTTAACGATTCATTCTAAGATAATGAAAAAACAATGATTCTTATTTTCAGGTGATTACAAACTAATGAAAACATATTCGAAGAGTAACTACATCTCCAAACCACTTTTGTGCAAAGTATATTGTGTTATAAAAATAAATACTGGTGATTACAACCCGGCTGATTGTTACGGTTGAATTTTGCTAGTGACTGATCTGGTGGCATGTAAATGGTGGCAGCTTTTGTCACCAACGAAACCCTGCTGTCCCCGCCCCCTTGTATAAAAGCACAGTGTCTGGACTACGGTGAGTAGTGGATTAAGCAGACTGCGTGGATAGTCACTCAGTCAGTGACTTCATTTTGGTATTTGTTAGTGGCCAGAATGGGTTGGGCACTGTTGCTTGGAAATTAGGCGCCAGTGGTTACATGTGTAGTGCCTTCTGGACTGTAATCTCCTGCCTAGAGCTGGAGTTTGCAATACTCATTTTCCACTAAAGTGCCCTTGCTGAGAAGCAACACAGCGCCAAACCTTGCTCTCCCAGTGTCGGCAACAGGACCACAGTCACAGCAGTTGCACATGCTGCCAGCAACTCCACTGCATCTTGACCTAATGTACAAATGCCTTGTTTTTAGTAAGCACTGTACTGGCAGTGACATGGCTGCCTAGCTAATGTTACATGATAAGAAATGGCTCTAGCAACGTTTGCTTACATTACTAAACTTAGGCTATCTTGATAGCTAACCTAGGGTGCTGTTGTGTCATGTTACATATGGGCACACAATGCCCAATGTTATTTAGCTGCCTTATGAGGTCAGTCCAAGCGGCAACTTCCGGGGGCCGAAAAAAGAAGCGTGCCAAAAACTGCAGTTCTTTAAATGGCCACTTGAGGCTGGCTCCAATAGTGAGCCAATCCCCATAGACCCCCATGTTAAAATGCCCAACTTTACATCTGAAATGAACATGTTTAACACTTGGTACAAAAAGCTGTTTCTATCTCTAAAGCTAATTTCCCCCTTCATGACAACTGTAGAGGAGTTGAAGTTTTATTTAACTCAACTGTTTACAATTTATTTAGGCTTAAAGTTACAATTATTTAAGGGCGGGGCCACTTTGTGGGACAGATCGTACAGAAAGCATCACCACAGTCCTCCACAGTGCCAGCCTTTTGCCAAAATGTGGTCACATCTGGTTTCAACAAAACAAGATGTTGACAGCTGAAATGCCTACCTTGAGGCCTCAAAATGGGAGTCCACAAACCAATTTACAGTAGCTTCATCCATTATTTTTTACAGTCTCTGGGTCAGAGACTAACCTAGCTAATCAGTCCATTTGCGTGTGTGTGTTTGTGTTTGTTTTTGTGTGTGTGCGATGGGGTGGGAAGGGCTGTGGTCGAGAGGTGGCACGACAGGGTGCCTGGGTGTGTCTTAGCCCCCCTCTCAGCCCTGCCTATGTTGGCACTTTTTCAGGTTCCAGGGAAGAGGCACTAACACAGAAATTCTGGGGTTTGGTTACTCTTTAAAAATACTACATAGCATTTCTGCCAATAGATGTCTCTAAATCCTACATACTGGACCTCTAAATTTCAAGATCAGATATTTCACACATATATTCTCTAGTCCAAACCTTGCCTAAAACTCCACAGAGAAGTGAGTTGTTTTCTTCCAAAATGCTGCTGTGATTGCTGCTGAAGCAACACCATAAAAAATTAATTCTGCAGTCTTAATGACAGGTATTTTCTGGCACGTCTGCACTGGAAAAATCCCACCAGTTGCAACCACATGAGAGGCGCTTATTACCAAGTAACCAAAGTAAAAAGCCTGCAGTCTGAGCAGCCGCAAGCTCACTGAGAACAAAATATATTTTTGACTAGGGATTTATTTTCAATCTAAGCATCTTCATTCTGCATCACAACTGTTATCATCGACACAAAGGAGTGTGAAGCCAACAGGTTGGCATATTAGACACAACTTCCTGCACACATGATGACACCTTCTGGGGTGAAACATTTCACACACTCATCAAGCGAGTTCTCCAACATTTATTAGCACCTTATACATGAGAAGATGAGATATTTTTTCAATAAAGCATTTATGAAAACACTCATTTTCAAAGAGTCCAATTTGTAGCTACATCTTCTACTTGTACTCGGCTCTGCAAGGCCTTCTGCAAGATGTTTATTTGAGGTGATGAATATGTAAATCAAGGCATATCCACTTTCATATCACAATACAATAAATAAAACTGTATGCAGGGTAGAAGGAACCCATGAATAATAATTTATCAGAGGGAGATAGATAAAGAAAGGTTGCCTGCGGAAAAATATGAATTTAGAGACTCTGGACAAAAAGCTCAGACAGAAGTGTGAAAACAAAATAGGGGTTAATATTGCACAAAGCCCACACTGCACCCAAAACCTGAGGCAGCAGGTTTGCCATCTACAAGATCTGTCAAATGTGATCCTCCTCTCCATGGGGATCCATGTTCAAGCTTTAGTATTCACTCTGTGCTACTGAATCTCCCATCCAGAGCAAGTGGGGGCTTGAAAAACTCCGCTACCACGGCTCATCCACTCTGCTGCAGCTGCACTGTGTTCACCCTCATCCGGTCCTGCGATATCACTCCCCTCCTGCCCAGGGCAACACGACCGTAAAGGAAACCACAATCCCTCTTTGCTCTTCTCTTCCTCCGTTTCTCAAGCCGGTCTTAACTTTTCTCCACAATGCTGAAATTGTTTCCCCAGGCCGGCTAAAACAGCTGAGCTCTCAACATCAGCTCCATCTTTTCAACAAATCAATCAACTCCAGAACGGTTTCATGACTAAAGGGTGTAATTTCACGTGGATTTAAAGAAGCTGCAAATTAGCTGCTACAGTGTAATATGTAACAGAACGAGAGAATTATAATATAATTAAATTAAACCACAGTGCCATTTGATGTACTACATCTAATAAAATCTATATTGTATAATATCTAGATATATTTAAGTCTTTTTAGTCCGACTTCAGAAATGTTTATATGATAAAAATATTCACGTTGCTCATCCTGTAATGATAGCTTTGTCTGTAGTAGAGGTGATAATGTACATGATGATTGTAGAGATGGAAGAAGGTTGTCCCAAAGACATGGTCCTCTGTATTTAAATTAATATCGAGAAGAGAAGTTCGACAATATAAAAGATAAAGGTCCTTCGAGTGTCTTGTGGAATATGAGTGAATGTCTGTGAAAGACTTAAAAAGTTCGAAAAAACACTCTGCAAGTCATGAGTGAGACGTACATATTCATACATGAATACACTAGTCTGGTATATATTCACATTAAAACTTGATAAAAGTTGATATTTTCTAAAGTAATAACAAGCCACACGTTTGTGCAGCACTCGTCCGAAAACAAAGGTTGATAACATGTTTTAAAAGCAACACAAGCGAGGAAATAATAGGTACAAATGTAATTTAGGTTAATGGAGTGATGTGCGGTTTTAAAAGTTTAGTTAATGTGTTCTGGAGCTCCGCCATGAAACGCCCTATAGGTAATTAAAAATAATTTTAAAGTCAGGTCTGAAACAAATGAGGCAGAGTAATGAAGCAGCTCAGTAAGTGGCCTGTTGTTTGTGAGAAGTCTGGCAGCTCATAGCTGTTTACTGTTAATACTGTTAACATAATTAAAATAATGTTTCTTTTCATTATATGATAGGAAATACTGTCGTCATATTACAGGCGCCCTCCTGGTCACTGTGAACTGATGTTAAGATTTAATTATGTGTTACTATCTGATTTTTTTATTGCATGAAGCTCTGGTATTCCTTATGATTGTACCAGAGGGCTACATTACCATTCACATTACCTCTGTCAGACAAAGGACTTTCTCATTGATTGTCCTGTTGGTCTGAGATTACGCAGCGGGATTCAATAGCTTTTCAGCAGTGCAGGGTTCATGAAACTCAATCAGTGCTTTTCTACAATTACAGACAGAGTCATTACGGTGCAACTTTTGGTGGTTGTCCTATTTGATTAAACAGAACTCTAATCTTTTATGCCTTGTAAAGGATCTAAAACAGCACATTTTATTACAGCAGTATGGTTTTCTGACTGTATCTTTATACATATCAGATCAACAAACGACAGCTTCATCAATCATTTATTCACAGTTACTGTTAATGCTGAGTGAACTTGTTCTGCTTTAGGTTCATCAGCTTGTAATGCGCTTTACAAAGAAGGTAATTGCAAACAATTTACTGTAATTATAGTTTTTCTCGATTGCTAAAACACGCTTAATGAAACAGGGATCCATTTGATCTTCATCATCACCTTGTTAGCACAGCACAAGTCTTCTCTTGCAAATGTGTGAACACATTTTCATTTGCCTCACTCATTTTTCACACCCTTTTCTAAAACACTCAGCACAGATCTCACAGAAGGACCCAAAACTTTTTTTTTCTGTTATCTGTGTTACACAAAAGCAACGATATCTATTCACAGCTGATATAAATTATGTGTCCAATTATGAATCTCTGATGCACCTGTGTGAAACTCCTTTGCACAGCTTTTAAATCAGCAAGCAGCCCTAATGTGTCTAAAGACGCCACTTCTATGTTGCTATTTGCGAGCAAGACGTCAAAGGCATGTAAGGAGAGTAAGAGGCTGTGGCGGAGGGGCCTGAGGATGAGGAGTTTGCATGCATGGTGAAGGAGTCACAGCAGGAGGAGAAACTAGAGCTTTAAGTTGCTTTAATCTTATTTTCATTTACAGTGTTCAGCATTTCTGAGTTTGAAAAGTATGAAAACCAGACTAGGTCAAAACCTTTATATACATGGCTGTGGAGGTCCAGCCAAAAAGAATGACATGGACAAATCTGATGCAACAATATTTTTTAGCTGTTACTGAGTATTCCTGAGTGTGAAATACTTTTGGTTATTTGGAAGAGAGAATGCAGAGCAAACACTCAACCACAATAAATCTGTAAGTCTGTCTCGTCTAGGTGCTTACTGGAGGTCTTACATTTCATGGCAAGACCTGCACACAAGAATAAAATGAACCAAGAAAACTTTTTTCTTCAGTATTGTATTTCAACAAATCTTCTGTTTTCTCAAAAAAGAGCTTGGTGCAGAGTACAGCAGGGTTTGTTATCGCTAGTAGGATCATCTTTGGAGAACAGAATACAATTCATTCTGTGATATGCTTACTTGCCTTTTTGGGGGGACAAATATACATAAAGTATCAACAAATGGCACAGGCATAGCACAAACTAAGGCTGAACCAGTTCAAATGTACAGACTGAAAGAATAAATTCATTTGACCACAAGTTGTGTTGTTTGGTAGAAACATTTGCTTTTGTTGCATGTCGTAATGTTTTGTGAGTATTAGATTATTTTGCAAACAAAAATGTGTCCCTTTGGCCAGCAACTCCCAGTTTGTGTGTGTGTGTGTGTGTGTGTGTGTGTGTGTGTGTGTGTGTGTGTGTGTGTGTGTGTGTGTGTGAACTGTTTTGAAAATTTAGCTTCTGAATGGACACATTTGTTCAAGTAAATGAGAAAAACTGTGAGATAAATTAGAATAAGGAGTTGGAGGAAGGTACATCAGGTCTTAGATGGTTTGACTGAATATCTGCCTCCATCTGAGCGAGGATATGTAGACCTGATTTCTTGGTGTGCTGCGATTCAGATTCTTTCTTTCTTTCTTTTTTTTTTTTTAATTGTTTTTAGTTGCTACATGTTGTTTGTCTGCAACTTAGTTTAACAGCCCGGGCTATTATTTGCTCAGCGGGCCTTAATTTGGGACAGGCGTCTGTATGGGACAGGCCTTTAATTCCTTTCACACAAATCTGTTGCTTAGCAAAGATCTGGAAATACAATCAGTTTCGTTAACCCTTTAAAACCTGAGCCAATTGGCCTGGTCCCTGTAAAGAACACACTTAAAAAGGCAACAAGCAACTTGACCCAAGAATTTAGAAATGACCCAAAAATTAGCACAAAATTTGGAAAAATTACAGGAAAATTTCCTGTAAAATAATAATTAAAAAAATAAAAACAACAACAACAAAAAACAAACAAACAAAGAAATGAACCTGAAAAAAGGTGTTGAAGGTGAGATTTTTTTTTCTAAATCATAATTTTAATTATTTTAAATGCATTTTCCTGGCCATTTTTTCCTTTTTTTACCCCAAATATTTTCCCCCCTTCTCTTACCTTTTTTCTGGTTATTTTTCTTGTTATGTTTTACTGTTTTCTTGCAATTTGCAGGACATTTCTAGCCAAATTACTCGTTGCCTTTTGCATGGTTTCAAAAGAAATCAAACCAATGTGCTCACGTTTCAAAGGTTTAAATGCTTGTAAAAGGCATCTGAATGTAGCACAAGATAACTGCTGTCTATCCAGGTTTCAAAGGGTTAATGTGCTGCTGCCTGTTGTGGATAAGATGCTCTTGTAAGGGAGATTTTTAATCTCAATGAGGAAGAAAAATTTAAATAAAAATAAAGAAATAAATAAATACAGAGGCTCACGTTAAGTGACCATGTTTTTAAAAGCTAACACTGATACATTTTGCATAGTTTAGACATTTACATGTTCTCCATCATGTTCTACCACTGTTGTGACATGTTGTAGGTTGAATCAGAGCTAATTAAGTAATAGGTTTTCTATATATGTGCACTCAATCATACTTATATGCCCACCTCATACATATATAACACTTTTTATCAAAATTTAAAAGTGATATAAGCAGATATAATTCATTTGTTCAGAGCAACACATCAACTTCTTATGTGTGGAAACATTTTTAATTGGTAGCTGATGGCATTGTGTAAGCTGTCAAGGTCTGATTCATGATTATAAACTGTATTTTTAAATATCATAGCAGAATAATGTATCACTGTTAGAACCTGGTCTTTTGTGCTATCTGTGCTCCTCATCTTGCTACTTAAAATGCTCATACAGATAATAACACACCTTGTTTATAATGAATACAAATTGCAAGCTGGATATGTGGTTAAAATCTAATGTGTAAATCATTGTTATGACAGTAATGGTGTTTTATTGCCACTTCCATAAATACTGTGCACAAAGCCTGTCTCATAATTGTTTTTCATAGCCCTCAATGATCCTCATTTCTCAACACAACCTCCCTGGCACTGGTTGAGAGTGATGATGTCTGCTTTGGTGATTTTGTGATGCCTTGTTCCATGCTGGCTTCACTGGCACTACACCCGGTATTCACAGGTGTTTTGGGAAATCATTTGTATTATAATTCTGTTTCAGGGTCCTGTCCAATTTGCTGTTTTTTCCACCGTGAAGTCTGACCTGAAGGATCGCTTCACAAAAAATATATATCTTAGGTTTTCTGCACATTCATCCAAAAAAACCCAAAACAAATCAACACATTGTGACCTGAAGCTCAAACAAACAGACAGTACCATAACTCTGCATTCTGTTTTATAGTGGACAAGGACCACACTTCCCAGGATTATCAATTTATTGCCACAGATGGCATCATCATAAATTCCCAACATTCACAAGGTCTCTTTGGGATAAATGCTCAGGACTGAAACAGGAAGTAAAGCTCGTGAAGTGCAGTACTACGCTCTCCCCTGCACACATTATCTGTGAGCTGATTTATGTGTCGTCCACATGATGTTTCCATTACTGTAATGGCAGAGTTGAACAAATGCATGTACTGTCAGTGACTACGTTAACACGCACGAAATATTACAGTTTATGCCCTTATTTCAAAAAAGACAATATTCTTACTTTACATAGCTAATGAAAATGAATATAGCACTAATACTCCTTTTCACATGCAGCCATGCATACTCCGATTAACATGCCCTAAAAGGCCGTACACAGACCATGTTTTTGCGTGCTAAAATTCATTATTTTCAATGAGGACGCCTGGCAGATGTGCTCAAATGCCAGATCGACGTTGTTGCGGCACTCAGGCGTTCACGAGCATCTATTTTCAGGGCACGACGGCTGCACCCTGAGATAAACCGAGTTCAGCTTTTGTGACGCTAGGGCCACACCGCCCGCGGAAGCGCCGCGAATAGCCTCGAAGCGCCGAGAAGAGAAGGCAGTTTCCTTTCGGCGCCCATGTTAACCGACTGTGTCGTCCACACTGGCCGCGCCGCGCCGCGCCGGGAAGCTCCGCGGCAGGCTCACAATTTGCAGCGATCAGTTCGGCGTCTGGTCTATTTTCTGCGCGAGCTGCGAGGGAATCTGACAAGCCAGGCAGTGAAAAACAAGAGCTGGGAGCAGAATCGCTTGTTGACGGCGTGGAGAAATGCGCGTCTGATGTGAACGGAAGTGCTCCGGCACGTGCGAGAATTTCGATGCGCTGCGCTTCCGCGGGCAGTGTGGCCCTGGCGTAATGCAGCAGTGCACACCACAAGTCATGTGATGAGGACCAACCAATCACAGCCGATGTATATCTTTCCCTTCTTCATGAATATTGGCTTGTGGTAAATATGGAAAAGTTGATCATTTTGGTGCAGAGCTCCCAGAGCTTTTCATCTGACCCACGGACAATATGCCCACACACAAACAGTGCCTGAAGGAAGATCAGCTCTGCACTCAGGATTTCAGGTAAATAGACTATGATACAGTGCTTGTTAAGGTTGCTTAGCAACCTCAGACACAACCTACCGCTGCGCTCTTAAAAGCTGCCTCAAAAAAGGCACAAAAGTAGTGGCCAGCGCCTGACCTCGGATTTTCCAGGTGGTTAAAGACGCGGCATGTGTTCGGCCCCTAACATGTCATTTAGCATGTCAAAATATGACAAAGGTAGACCAGTTGGAGCCACTTGTTTTTTGCTTCTTTGCATCCAAAATGGATTTTTTCAGTGTTTTCCACGGCTGGTGGACCTGTTGGACAGTGCAAACACAGCCTCCCTTTTTCATTGCTCCAACCACCTTCTTGAAAAGGTTGGTATTACCATATTTGTGCATATCCAAAAACCTGTTGATATTCAAGTCTTTGATAATGTTTGTACCTCAGCCTTGCAAATTGTTGGATTGTTGGTTTGTGTACAAAGAACAGAGCTGATGGTGAAGCTGACAGAGAAGCAACTGGAACTGTCTGAACCTACGTTATCAAAAAGACCTAATTCTGAATATCCAAACGGAGCAAAATCAAATTCAGAATACTGTCAAACTGGGAATAATAGTGGAATATTAGTGTGTATAAGCATAGTCAGACCTCAGATATTTTGGTTGATCACGGTTTAAATTTCCCCCCTTTTCCCTCAGACATAAATGTGAAAGTTTCTCAGTCTCAAATCAATTGGTTAAGACAGCTTTGGGGGAAACAAGCATGAACTGCTTTGTCTGACCTTCACAGGCTAAAACCATCAATCCAGATTCATCTCTAGGAAAGTGTACGAATTCCACATTCATAAATATTTGCTCCCACAAAAATAAAGTTACAGCACTTTATGAAGCACAGGAAAAACAACACTGTAACACTGTGTTGATGTGTATACTTCAAATTAAAAGACTCAGGAATTTCTAATGTCCTGTTCATGATTTAGTGCAACAACACATCCACCAGTACAGATGCACATCAGGATGTAAAGGACACAGGCACATCAAATAAATGAAACTTTTATACCATTATGCCTCATCAGACTGATAATTATGTACATCATGATCGAAATATTCAGCGTCCACTTTGTGACCAAATGTGAACAGAGAGCAGCGGTTCGTTTCACCCTCACACTACCCAGGACATCCCTTTCAAGCTTCAGCCAAAGCCTGTAGCTGCTGGCCTGCTTTGAGTGTGTCTCTGAGGATCCGTCAGCAGCCAGTCTGTGTGCTGCCAGGTGGTCTGGAGGCATGACCAATACATTGCAGACAGACAGACAGATAGACAGACAGACAGACCCTGCTGGGGCTCTATGGGACTGCTAATCTGGGGCCAAGCCAGGGTCCTCCAGTCTTGTAGCTCTCAGCTCACAGTGTCACCCTCTCTTTCAAAAGCATTACTGAACTCTAAACTACATTAACCTCCAGGCAAGGACGAGTTCCTTCAGTCAAACACAACCAAGCAAGTAAACAACATGGAGTGAAACACTGAAGTCAAGACTAAGATACAGAGCAATGAAGCAGAATGAATCATCACACTGTTTATACACAGGGCTGTGGCCCTGGCTTATAATATATGTGATAAAATCATCAATGTGTCCAGCTATAAAGCAATCAGTGGGGCTATTATCAGGCCCAGGAATTCTAAAAGCATGTAATTTCTGGAGGAAAATGACTTACGGGACTAATCTCCCTTCTTTACTGATGATTGCATCTCTGTCATTAGCGAGGATGGATATTTCCACATTCAGCACCCTGTCGCAAACTTGTCTCCATTTCCTTCTCACAGTGCAATCTAGCCAGAGTGGAGCTGAGGAGGAGTTGTCCCCTGCTTCTAGCTGTTATTGAACAGGCTGATAGCTGCATTAATGATCTTTGTACAGTAGATGTATGCTATCATTAAGTGTCCCCATGGAGAGCTGTTCATTCTCTGGCCCATCTGCCTGTGGTACCAATGTGAACACCACATTGAATGATTTCCATCCAAGCTGCAAGCTCCTGGGCTGAAAAGTGACGCCAGTGCGGACGTGCCAAAACCTGCAGTTCCTCGTATGGCCACTCAAGGCTGACTTCAAAAGAGAGTCCATCCACAGACACTCTCATGTTCAAATGCTCAACTTCACGTGTGTAATCAACTGTAGGAGTGTGAATGTTTATATTAAGTCACTACTTAAATGTTATTAAGGCTTAAATACTGTGCATAATTAGGGCATGTCTGCTTTGAGTGACAGGTGGGTGCCATCTGATGTCAAGTAAGTTGCTACCACAGTGACAATACTGTTTGTTAGAGAGTAGGCGTAGCCATAGCTGTGGCCATTTAATTGTGTTTTCAATTCATAAAAGCAATTTAAAACATTTTGGGTTTATTCCAGTGTTTGGTTGTACTAAATGTAGGAACATATGGGATCATTCAAATCATTGATTAAATGTTGCCACCCTATCTAGTCAGCGCAAAGTCCAACACATTTCAGCCAAGTGTTTTCTTACTTTCAGATGAGTCGACTATTCTAAGTTTAAACTTCTGTTTAAACGTCAGAGAAATTAGTAGTTGAGAACATCCTGAACTAAACAACCCTCTATGGAGGCTGATGATTTGTTTCCTCTTAGCACATTTAGTTTCAATGGTATTTACCTTTTTTTGGCTTGCAAAAATTAGCAGTAACATTACCACAATTATCATAAACTGTAAATGCACTGTGCTAACCAAGCTAGCAGCTAGCGTGAAGGTTTACTCCACCCTCTTGTCCAAATTTGGTCACTTCTCATTTCTTCTGGCTCCAAATATCCAAGATAGAATTGGTCAAAATGCCAAACCTTTAAAATGGGAGTCCACAAACCAAATGGTTACGTCACTGTGTTGTCATCCATTATTTATATACAGTCAATGTTCCCTTCAAAGTCAGAGCTGTTCATGGTGCAGGTGTACAAATTAAGGATAGCATGGTGAGAGGAATGCGACACAAGTACCGACACAGTACGTCGATCTGCTCTGAACAATGTCGCCGTTCTCTTCACACATCACTGCTAACAGTAACAATGACTTTGAGTCCTACGACTCCCACACGTGCCTCAGTGGGATCATCGGGGGATGAAGGTGATCATTCAGACTTAAGAATTAATTTGTAGTGGTTATTTATTCTAGCTGCCACTACACAAGAGAGAGCACAAAGTCACAGTGTGTTCTGGGTACATTTGCTAAAGGATCATCTCTTCAACTGTGTTTACTTGTTCCTATCTAAGCATGTGACTGTCATTACATTAGTCACCCTGTATGGTGATATTCTGTATTTCTTTACTGTCGACAGATTCCATGATTAGACCAAAACCAACCAATGAACTAATCTTAGTAACAAATGTGTGGCCAAAGCCTGAAATGTGTATCATCTGTTTCACATACACTGTCTTACTAGAGCCTTAAATATGTATTAATCCACGGCTGAAAATAGTCCCAAACAAATGCTGTATTCACTGCTGAGTAATGTCTGCTCAAAACTACCGTGCCCAGCTGTTTTAAAAAGTCACTCAGTATTTTTGAGAATGAAACTTTATACTTGTAAGGTATATATATTTTTAAATCAGTATGTGGTGCAGCTTCCTTTACAAAGTATGGAGTGTTGCATGGAGCATGCATACACTGGGGCGTGCTAATTGTTCATAGCAACACGCCTTTAACTTCGACTCTTTTGCTTAACGTCATCATTTGACGTTACCTTGGAGATACAAATTGCCATTCCCCGAGCTCGCCAGAGATGGATGTTCACCCAGAGAGTTCAGCTGTTGTTACTTTGCAATGTATGGAGTTTTGAATTTTAAATAATGACTGCATTCATTGTAGATTCTATCAGCGGGATCCACAACAGTAAAATTACATGTCAAATCTCTGTCATGTCATTTCCATAGGTATGTCTTCTGTTGGTG
This sequence comes from Epinephelus fuscoguttatus, assembly GCF_011397635.1. Classification (NCBI taxonomy): domain Eukaryota; kingdom Metazoa; phylum Chordata; class Actinopteri; order Perciformes; family Serranidae; genus Epinephelus; species Epinephelus fuscoguttatus. Next base: position 28,284,749 of record NC_064753.1, on the reverse strand, counting down.
ATCTTTCTGATTATTTTGTCGACTGAAACAATTCTGTTTCCTTTTATTACTATCTATTCCACTGGTCATCAGTCACTTAAATGCGCTGTCATCAATCACTGCAGCTTCTATCAGCTGTCAGTGAACTGTCACCTTTCTGCAGCTCAGTCGATGTGACGTACTTTCCTCTGTGCAGAGGATTGTGGGTCAGAATAGCCAGAAAATCATGCTGGCTTGCATACTGCGAAATATGACCAGATGCAGTAAGACATGCTGGTGCTATTATTGGCATATTACGTTTGACATTCTATGTACTGGCAGTGACTAAATCTTTTTCTGGCATACTAAACAGTATGGCTGTATGGGCACTGGAATGTACAGGCATTGCTGGTTTACTATAGTCATAATGGAGCTCTGAGGATAAATTGCATTCAACTAAATTATTATATCATCCGTTCTTCAGCAGTTTGCAGAACACTGACCTTTCATGAAAATAAAAACACAAGCTGGCTGGATATCCGAAATCGGTCAGAGCTCTACTTCTCATCTTTACCAACAATCACTCCACCTGTAAACCATTTTTAAATACACAGACGACATCGCTTGCAGCCAAATGACACTTTTTCACTGAGTTAAGTATTTTACGTAAGGAGAGGACTATGAGGCTCTCAGTGACCTTGCTCCCAACAGCCATTAAGTGTCATTATCATAGTTAATTTTCCACACATTACCTGGATGAACAATGGCCCATGGCCTCAGGGGGTGACATTATTACTCACCCTGATGCCCAGCTCCACATTCTCTCCCCCGTACACCTCCATCCCTTCATCCAGCAAACCGATCTCCTCGAAGTACAGCCTATCCACCACGAAGCAGCCAATCAGGGCTGGGCTCCTGGGGGGATCAAAGATAATTAAGATCACTTTTGTTTGTCTTTTGCAAGTAATGTTAGCTTCACACTGTTGCTATAGTAACAGCAGGGAAAGGAAGAGAGATGTGACCTTGCACAACATATAATTTGTTCCTGAATGCTGTATGAATTACCTCTTTAGTAGGGGTTGACATTTCTTATTTAATTTCAGATAAAAAATATCATATAATCATTTGATTTAGGCTATCAAGACATGTGGTGCTCACTTACTGGATGGGTGCACTCTTGTTGCCCCTGTGCCACCAAGACTTGGGTGGGTTAAGGTAGCGACACCACAGCTCCCAGTCAAAGCCCTGGGCCGACAGCGGATACTCTTCAATCTCAAATGTGTCGTACTTGATGTTATCAAATGATGGGGAGATGATGCGGGTTCTGTCTTCTTTAATTCTCTGCAGGATGGGTTCAGCCCTTCAAATACGTAAAGAGAAAGTCATTTTACCGAGTGTTTGTTTTGACAGGCTATCTCCATTACCTTTGTGATTATGTCTGTCATGTAAGGGCACTTTTTAAAAACCAATTTCATAATTTCACGATTAATTCAATCCAATTTAATAGTCTGACAAACCATTATTTCCCATCTGATTACTTGATGGATTTTTTATTTTTTTTTTAAATCAAAATATGAGGCGATAAAATGTTATGTTAATGCGTTTGCAAACACTACACAAAAACTACAAAATACATTCACAGTACAAGGTCATTTAATGTAAGTGTGGCAAAAGAAATCACAATGTTTTATGCTCCCCACAAAATACATGTCGCCTTGATGACAAAACAGTTTGTGACATTTTTGTCACTTTGGAATTAATTTCAAAGAATCTGCCTGCCAGCACCCTGAAGCTCTCTATGTGATACATGCTAGCCGTTTCCCCCTGTTTCAAATCTTAATGATAAGCTACGACAGTGTTCACACACATTTTTACCAATGAATTTTTAAAACTTTCCCATAATTTTTCCATAGTACTTTACCCAGTATCATTAAATATGCACTCCTGAGGCATTTCTGAATAAGCAAACTGCTGGTGCTTGTGGCCTTTACATGTATGCTCAGTTCAGGCCAAAGATTCGCAAAAAGACGAGTCGAAACTTGCAACTACTTGCACTGCGCCGTTCTGCAACTTTCTAGAACACTGCCGGTTCACACCAATGCAACTAGATGAGACGGTGTATCATCTCGATGCAACAACTCTCCATTCCGTTCTGATTTCCAGCTTTCCAGGCTTATGTTTTTGGCTGAATATAGTCTGTTAAATATGAATTAGGATGGTGATAGTGAGATACTGGCTACAGCTGCATTTGTAGTAGTGATGAAACGGCGAAAAACATTAACTAAATGAGCATCAGATGGACTGTATTCATAACAAAAACACCACATGACGTAAATATCCAGCGCCAATTAATCAGTCAATAAGAATGTGTGTGAGGGGCATAGGCACATACAGGGAGCAGCAGCAGCGACCCACTGTGCGATAGCAGCATACTGTGAGGATGGAAACAGAGGGCTGTAGAAACAGGTGATAAGCTTTACGTTCTAAAATCAGCTGCCGGCGATGTGACCAGCTGAGTTGCAGGTGACACCATCAGCCGGCTCGAGTCGAGCTCAGATGGCCAATTCACACCGCTGCAACTTTTCTCTGCAACGTTCTAAAATGGTTACGTCTTGTTACAAAACTTTGGTCTGAACTGGGCGTTACTTGCCTTTACTTTTTCCTGCTGCCAACTTACAGCATATGCCAATGGCAAGATCGACACTGTCATGACCCTGGGTTTTGCTTTTAGTTTGTTTCCCATTTTATTTTGAAAGTCAAGCTTCTCATTTGTCATGCCTTGTTTTTCTTCTTGTCCCTTTGCCTTGCTTTCACCTGTCCCTTGTTTAAAAACTTGTTTGCTTGTGTATTTAGTATGTGTGTTTTCCCTGTTTCAGCATCAGGTCGTCTCTTTTTGTTCCCTGATTCATTATTCCCAGTGTAGTGTGTTTTCTGCTTGTGGTCCTCGTCCAATCCTGGTGTGTACCTATAGTTTTTTTGTATTTATGCTCACTCTTGGATTTTGTTTCAGCAACTACTTCAGTTTTTGTTGCCAGTCATGTTTTTTGTATTGGAACCAGCTTTTGCATTAAAGCCTGCCTTTTGTTCATCTTGCCTGCCTGTCTGGAGTGCTGCATATGTGATCCCTTTTGAACTAAAATGTGACAAGCTCGGGTACTTTGCAAAGAGTCAAGACCACGCCCCTTTTTGGGGATTAAAAAACCCAAAGACCCTGTAGATGTCAATGCAATTGATGTGTTTAGATTATAGTTGTGACAAGTTTGTGTGCATTTATTTCTTGTTAAACAGGTTTGTTTCATGGACGTGTCTAATAATTGTTTTGTGGCCTTGTATATTTGAGTATTGCTGGCTAAGTGCTGTCTGTACATAACCAACCTATCCAAATCCTACAGTTTGATGAAGTTGAAGACAACAGTGTGATGCTGCTGTACTGTATGACTGTACTGCAACAGCCTCCCACTCAAGCTAACAGTAGCTATCTATCAAAAGTAACTGTCTCCAGCATCATTTAGCTGTTGACCACACTCACAGTGAATATTCAGAATGTTATGTGCCTCAGATTTCAGTGTGAAAGCCTTGGTTGAGCTGCTACACAAAGGCTTTTTGGCATTGTCCTGTTTCTGTCCTTACAGTATGTGTTTCTGTCCCACTAAGGGGGTCGTGGCCTTGATGACAGGATGATGATATGACAGGATGGCCGTCTGGTCTATGCATATTGTGTGATATTTAGCAGTCATGCAACACAGCACTAGATATTAAATAAGCAATACAAGGAAAATTTTAGTCTATAAATATATTTACTGTTCATGATATGAATGGTTTGGTCATAGAGACAGAATACAGTCACACAGAAAGAGATCCAAGCTACAGTCTTTGATTTTTAATGAAATAATCTTCAGTAAACCCACACAGAGTGATATGACTCAAGAACCAGCGCTCTCGTATTGGGATGTGCTAACCTCATGCCGCACTCGTTGTGAGTGACTCACCAGCCAACATTGAACTCGACGTGGGCATCAAACAGGGCAACAACTGGGGCAGTGGCAGCCCTCCACCCGCTCACTCTGGACCGGATCAGACCCTCCTGCTTGGCATGACGCACCATCTTAATGAATCCTGGCCGCTGGCTGTTAGTCTCAGACACAAAATCCTGCAGCTTCTCCTTTAGCTCGTCTGCAAAACACACACACATGAATTTTCCGTCAATATCTAGAGTTTGTGAAGATCCCGCATGAGATAGGTGAGTAAATGCTGGTGTGTGAGCAAACTTCCACCCACAAGACGTCGTCACGTCCTCGTCCAGTGGGCAGTATTTCATTGGTAGGAGGCCAAAACTACTCACTGCTTCACTGCTTTGATCACTGGACCAGAGAGGCAGCAGCTTGAGCCAGCGCTGCAGACCTCCATGGGGCTTACCAGTCATAACGGGATATTGCAATATTGAAGACTTAGCCTGCAATGCTTTTCAAAACACGGTGGGGAGGAGATGGAGGCAGTCCGTCCGGTTTAATGTTTGGCTTCAAAGTTTACCTCCGTTATTACCTGAGCTATATATTTTACAATGAGTCATACCCTGCAGGATGAAAGAGTCAGGGCTACTTATAAGACCAATAATCATAGAAATCCGCATAAGTTATAAGTGGGGACAATATTTCTGCAAATTTACTCAAAATTATAGCGATGTTAAGGTCTACCCCTTTATGAGTAAAATTTCAAGGTAACACAGATCACCGTTTCTTTAAAAAAGGCCAAGCTTCGGAGACGGCTTTGAAATGTCAGAAAGTGAGTGCATAAAACTGAAATTTTAGCACAACTATACTGTATTATCAACCGAATAAAGCTGGAAAAAAAATAAAACTTTCATCAGCACTGTGCTTCATCAATCCTTGTATAAATCCACTTTGGCCGTGTTCTCACTATTTCGCTTTTAACTGCTGGTACCTTTCAAGTTTAAAGGGAATGTGAAGCAGTTGCAAGCCGACAGAAAGCGGCTGCCGTGAAATCATGCTGTGTCTGGCTTCTTTAGAGAGAGCCTGAGTTGATATATAAAGTCGTGAAACAGTTTGATTTTTCAACCCAACAACACCGGGGAAAAAAAAGTTCTTTCAGAGGAGAGGTTCGTCTCGTCTCATCATGAAGTTTACGAAGACACTGGCTGTATTGTTTCCGTTTATATCTGTGTCTCTGATCAACTGCAAAAAACCTAATCAAAGTGTTTCCCAAACACCTACACATTCTGTACAGTCCCACCGCACACTTGGCACGGCAACATCCTGCTTCAGCACTGATTTATTTGAATGTGAACTGTAATTTCTAAATGTTTTTCAGCAGCCTTATTTTCCTCCTACTTTGCAAACACCTGGCACCTGTTCGCCGTAAACAAGCCTCACAGCACATATCAATCAGTGCATCTGCAACAGTGAATTTCAATATGAAATGCAAAAATGTATAATACGAATTATTTCACCTCACATCTTTTCCATCAGCAGTCCCTTCAGAGGTGGGGAAAGCAGTAATTATCTTCACCCATATGTGGGCTGTCTAATGTTTTGTCTGTAATTTTTGTTTTTCTAATTTACAGGTATACAAAGCAACAGTGTCGCCAGAGCAGGCACACTGTACTGTACACCACAGTCACATATAATAGTATTTCCTTTAGATATATATATAACCTGCTTATGGTATCTTGATTCAGTAAAAAAGTAAACATTAATAAAAAGTGAATTTGCAACTTTCTAGTGTTTTTTTCTTCTCTGGAATATGAGAAAATTAACTGTAACACATATGAATGAGTCATGAATCGATACACTATTGAACAAACACCATTCTTATTTTCATGTCAAGGACAACGTTATAGCTGTGGAGCTTGTTGAGTTCTCTTGGTAACAGAATTATGTTTACATTCACAGTGTGCACCCCTCAGGCCTAACAAATGTGTTGAATGCATTTCCTTCTGCTTAAAATATTTTAAATTGTGCATTTATTTACATTCATGTTTGCTACCAAGCAGATTCACTGCCATGTCGGTGCAGTACTACTGTTATTTGCAACTGTTCACACTGGAATAGCGTCAAAACGAATGCGCACCTTGTTGACTGCATGCTCACTTTGTGCATGAGTACAATATAACAAAATGGAGACCAGAGGACTGTACCACGAAGCAAGTTCAACAAAACCAGGCTTTCTTGGCCTTTGCTGGCTCAACTCTACAGCCCCAGTCAGAGATAACAGTTACCATGAAGGTGGTCATTAACTTGCTCTGTTAACCAGGCTGTCTTCCTCATGCTCACATAAAGCAAGTCAAATGATGCGTTCAGTGCATACCACCTACTTCTACCTTTGTGGAACATTAAAAAAAAAAATATTACAGTAAAAAGCAACACTACTGATTCAATTAAGGCGAGAGAGAGATGCTAGCAGAAAATTACTAATTGTGTAAATTCGCCACTTAATATTATGTTACCACTCCGTTTATTTATAACATGACAGCTGTAAACTGTACACCTGCAGTGTACATGCAGCAGATTTAAACATCATGCTCAACAAATGAAGCTCCAGTGAGAGTTCAGTCAGGAAGACAATACATTTCATGCTCAGGCTGTAAGTTTCTTTCTCACCCTGCCATTCACTACTTGCACATATGCTCACTCACTATCTCTAGGTGTCATAGGTAAGTCAATTGAGTCATCAGCTGATACACAATCAATCAATAGCACAGCGACACACCTCTGTCAGCCTATCATCTTACTGCTCCTCATTTTAACAATGGGTCCTTCTCTGCTGTAGTTCTTTCTTGCTGCAGTTGTGAACACCTTCTCCCTCCCCATCGCCACTTAGTCTTTATGGATTCATCAGCCTCATATGCCTCAGCAGTCAGCAGCCTCAGAGTCATCAGCCACCAGCAGTGTCTGGACTCCATGGGGGGGATTTATCTTGTTGCTGCTCAGATGTCCCTCAGTCACAAAATATCTCCCTCTGGTGTCCAAGCGCCAAAGACTTCTGTTTAATCAGCACAAATCATCTCTTAATCTGTACACTCATATTCTGTATTAAACATTATCTTTACTTTACTCCTCTGTCTCTCCTGACTAAACTGCATTTATGTCTGAAACTATCCTATAATAAAGTTTTTGGGCAAATCAAAGTGAAATGAACATTATTGATTGACAATTATTTGTGATAAAAACCATGAAACTCATCAATTTATTTATCAGTGTTCTATTAGCTGTGATATACCGACAGTGTAATGTGGACTTCAGTGAAGAAGGACCAAGCATAAAAACATAATACAAAGTGGTAACATTATGGTTCATAGAGTGGAACTATATACCGCATTTCATATGCAAATACACATCACACTGATCAATAATATAGTGAACTATGAATGTATGCTACCTGTAGGGGTTATTCTTGGTCCGATGTAACCACTATGGTGGCTGAGCAAAAATATATCTGACTCGACACATCCAAAAAATCCATTGTCTGCAAAAATGTTTTCCAAAAAAAAAAACCCAACAACAACAACAACAAATGAATATTTATTATAAACAAAAAAATGAACAATCAAAAGATGTAAATTTAACTTTAAATAAGGATTCTAAAGATAAAGTAAGGATTCTATAGAAATTAAAGCAAGGACAGTGTCTGTATTAGGCCTTGAGGATGTGAGGTCAAAGATTTTTTTTTTTACTTGCTCTGGCCACACCCTCCAGGTAGCCTCCCTCTGCTTTATATTCAGCCATCCACAGCCACTAAATGGGGTCAACTCAGAAAACGGAAATGGGTTAGAGTTTGCAGACAATAATTTTGGCTCCTGCACTATATGTGATGATTTTATAGAAGGCTTCTTTTTTCAATAAGTTGGATAAAGTGCACATATTTTCTCAGTTGAGAATCAGTATTGCTCATATATCAGCATTTACTATAGAGTGACGCTACTCAATGGAGCTGTGAAAGGTACTTTTTAGCCTATTTCAAGCCAAAATCTGGCCCCAACCAAGTTAGATCTGTAGCATAATTTACCATAGTGATCTAGCCACCTTTGTAGGAAAACTCTGGCTTTAGAATCAACATACCTCACTGACCCCATCATCACACTTTATGGTACAGCCCCCTGCTTGTAAAAACACTGCTCCACAGAGCTTCTAATGGTCAGAGTAATCTAAAGTTGCAATATTTTCTTACCATAACCCAAAACTCCTGAATTTGTTCAATTATCTTGATTTTTCTTAACTGTTCCTTGGGCCAGAACTGACCTCATGAGTCAGCTAGGGAAATTAATACAAATATTTTAAATGGACTCTGTTTTAAAAAAGATATTAGAGTGAGTGATTCACTTGTTATTACAGTGGGTGCTGGTGGTCCGTGAAACTTTCCCACCATGCAGGCAATAAACAAGTCTGGAGCAGAATAATACTCATACTGTGCGCACCACATGGAACATGAAATTATATAATACATTAATGTTAAGTGTGATACTATCTCCTTGAGAGGAGCCAGCAGTGGTCGGTTTTCTATCCTTCCAGGTTAACTGCAAACAGCAGACATCCCAGGTGTACATCTGCTCCTGATTAGATATCCAGAACTTAAAGCAGAGGGACTCTGGATCATCAAACCAGGGCTGTGAAACGCTCACTTGTACTAACTCAATTTTTAGCATATGTAACGGAAACATTTCCTCACTTTGTTCTCTTAATTGCAGCTAAAGGAAAGCTAACATAGTTACTCATGTGAGCAGCTGCTGGTGACGTTCCACCAGATTACTGTATCTGTAGTAATTTTCAATCCATCAATAATTAAGACGTTCTGATGTGTGTGTGAATTGAAAATAAGAATGATGATGTGTTATGCCTCATAACAAATCATAATAAAGCACACTTCATTACACCAGGAATGGCTGATGGCCAACAGTCATCAATCTTTCAGGATGCTGAAGCTCAGCTGGAAAGCAATGGGCTTTGGGATGGAGTTGGACTGGAACAACAAACAAACAGGTTTCTAACAACACTGAGCAGCCAGGCAGTAAATCCAGCTACATATTCAAAATGTTCAAAGCTTTTACTCACAAGATAAAAAGCAGAGCTAATGGTGAGCTGCAGAATGGTGAATACACTGTTTAGCTCACCTTTATCACAGCCTCAGTGCGATATAACAAAATAACATTTCATGAAACTGTGTGTTTTGTGAATCCACAAAAACACACTGTGAGAGCTTTCTGTGTTCAAAACATGTCTTCAAAGTGTAACATGGCTTCAAAATCCACTTGTTCCACTTTCATTACGTGTGCACAGAATATTAATTGTGTCATACATATACTGTAGTTTGGTGCATAACCAGAAAAAAGACATGAATTAATGAGCGGGGTTTTGGCATTTGCTTCCTTTGTATTACCTTTTGCTGCTTCATTACTGTGTGTTAATTTTTATCTGAACTGGTAGAGGAAAAAGCACTCACATCTTGTATTTACTTTAGTAAAATTACAAAGTATAAGCATCAAAATATACTTAACCTCTTGTGGTCAAGGGTATAACTGACCGTTTTTGACTACTTTTGATTGTACCTTGTCTTGTTTGGTGGCTTTTGTTTCAGCACAACTTCACCTTTGCAACTTCAGTTATTTTTTTCATTTTGACATACTGTATTAACACATTGGACCTAAAATCGCACAAAAAACACCACTAATAAGAGAGGGGGTGTCATGTTTTTTTTTTTTGCTTGCAAGCACTTTCTGCCTACTGTTCCTGCAAAACATGCACCAAATGTGATGACAATATTTAAGAAAAAGCATGGCGTAAATTATTTATCATAAGTCTGGTTTTACTAGGCCTATCAACACAATTTAAAACTGGTATATAGTTTGAAATTCGCACTTTCGACACAAGTTGAGCGAGGCTGCGCCTTGCTGCTACGTCATCTTAAATTGGCCATGTGATTTGGTCGCACCGACGCGTCCGTGTACTCCAGAGGGTTAAAGATTTAAAAGTAACCGTAGTCATGATGCAGAACAGCCTATTTCATAATGTATATAATATTGTTGTATGATAATTATCAATGCAGTGATGCAGTGGTTTGTGGTCCAAAAGTGGGTCGTGGGTCCATTCTGAATGGACCACAAGTGACTAACAAACGTGTTAAGTTTGTAAAAAAACACGTTATTAAGTACAATAAATTTCCAGCTTTTATTTTGAAGGGCCGTTTGCGGAGGAAGCTAATCGACAGCTACTTGACAGACACAGCAAACTATCTCAACAACATGGCCAAATCTAAGTATGACACTGAGTATATCAACTGCATGGGCCTTGAACTAATGACTAGGGAGAAATCTGGACCCCATGGCTGGACCAGTTGGGAACCACAACATTAATGTGTACATCATTTAGATGGTGCAGCTGCTAAAGGTGGAGCTAATTTATATTACTTTACCCCAATCAATTTATCTTTTTTAACCTATAATAATACATCATCATTTATGTGTTGATTATATTTTATAATATTAATCCGACTCTGCAAATTAACCTAAGTTTTCAAATTAATATACTAAAGTAAAAAAATTTGCCTCGTAATTGTCGTGGATTAGAAGTACAATATGAATTAGCAGAAAATGGAAATACTCAAGTAAAGCACAAGAACCTAAATTGTACTTGGATGCTTTGCACCACTGAGTCTGCACTGAGCTTGCCTGTGTCTCAAATACTGTATGTTCTCTTCATGCATGTTCAAACCAAACACCATTCATCACCACACAGGCGTTACTGCTTGCGCAGCAGATGGCAAATCGGCATGGACACAGGTCTCAGAGTTGCTTTGTAGTTTGCACTACACCACTTGGCAATTTCTCACTACACAACTCTGTGGCTGTTAAAATCTGTGTTTAAAATATCCAACTGATACTCACTCTTCTTCCAAGAATTCAGCAGCCTTGTATCCATCCCTGGATCCATTCCTTTATCCTGACATACTGTATATACAAGACTCCCTGGTGTTACAGCTTATAGAAATCACGTCTGGGCCAAACTGAACACTATAAGATGATGATTATTCTTTTTATTTAAATCTCATGCAGATTACAATCTAATTGACATGTTTATATTTATTAAGTAATATATATGGTAATGAACAGTCAGCTTTACTGAATCTATATTGACTGTTTCAAAACACAGTATAGCTGTTTCAGTGTGTGGGCATTACATGACCGAAAATGATCAATCCATTTCACAAGGGTGGTCCTGCTCAATGTTTATACCATGTGTATTTTTCTCCTTTAATAAAGACATGAAAGTAGAAGTAAATGTCTTTAATGTGACACAGTTTTCACCATAAATTGGTGCATAAAAAATCACCAGAATACAGGAAATTAAGTGTTTGATGCCCAAAAATTTTTGGCAAAGGACCTCCAACCACCCCCTGTTTCATCTGCTTCCCTTAACTAGGGCTGAAATGAAACCCTTGCCCTTGCTTGCAGAGTTTGCGTAGAAAACATGAGGTAGCCTGAGGATCACTGGGCCTAGCTGCTGCATCTCATTGCCTCGTTTCTGGTGGTTTGTCATAAATTTCGAGGAGACTTTGTTTTAAGTGAGAGAAAATTACTTTCTATTTTCTGTCGAGATTTCAGCGTGCACGCAGCAGCAGCCTCGGGTAGCTAGCTGGAAGCAGACAGGTTACTGCAAGGCAAAGTATCATGGGAATAAAGTAAAAATATATATATATATACGGAATTACTGTGGTTTTTAAAATTTTATTTCATGCGTTATGTATGAAAAGACCCAAATTGAACACCGTAAGCAGACTATTTATGTGCTATAATTAATTATTACTGTATTGTGGATAATTTAAAGAAAACAAATGATTCTGTCCAAAGCTTTACATCCATGTAAAAGTGGTTGATCACTGTAAACATGATCATTATGTGCAGTTTCCACTGTATTGCTTAAGTTTAAGCATAGAATCATAAGTCCTCTGACAGCCTGTCTAATAAGTGAGCCCTTCTCAAAATCCCACTCTTACAAAGACCAGCCTTTCTCGGGCCACAGCTTGGGACATTATCCAATTAAGGAGGAATCAGCTAGGTCAATTTGCCCTTCTCTCCCTTGATGGCCACACATCCTCCTGCATGCTAATGCGCCTCGGAGGTGAGTTGTGACAGTGGTGGATGACTAATGTAAAGCCGCGGATGCCTGAGGGGTTAGCTGTGGATGATGACCCCTTCAACAATCTCAGCAGCATCACGGGTCAACAGGCTAACAACATTTAGCACAGATAAGATTCACAGTCGTGGTGATAATGATAACACCAGGCCTATCAGACGCAGTGTGACAGAGTGCTCAGGCAAACGGGGTGAAATGCCATCAGCAAAATGTCAACGCGTGACTTGGGTCCCTGAAGGAGCTAAAGGCAACTACTCTCCAGCTCTCAATTACATGATGAAATATGAATGTTTATGGGATGTGATGTGATAATCCAGAAGGAGCAAACTTTTGGGGTTTTCAGCCTTACATTTTTTACCAGATAACTTTGGATATATCCAACTTTCTGGTCAATAATATCCAGAGGGGGAGTCATCATTCTTATCCCAGAGTGTTGCGATTAAATTACAGAGACATACTACAGTGATCTATATTCGTTTTCAGCAGGCCACAGGCCATGCTACATGTTTTGCATTATTGACTTTGGTAAAAACATTCTTCCCAATGCCAGTATTTCCCATGTTGATCGCCCCTAATAGCTGTCTCAGTCCTCGTTACCAGCAGCCCATTTAAAAGTGCATTGCCTATAAATGACCTTGGCACAGTATCATTACCTTTTTATAGCCTGCTTTCTGCCTTTGTAATGTAGTTAAGTCTTACACTGTAAATTACCACGTCCACTTTTCACAGGTGACTTCAAGTCTATTGCTTGTGCTTTGCATGGCAGTCTAACGTCACCCATCAGTGATCTCACAAATCAGTCATCTCAGTAATAACAAGCGAACAGAGCTCAGCAGTTGGCCAGCATATATACTGGATATCCTTTCAACCTGACACTGTTTGCACTACATCCAATGCATGCAGATGTAAGAATTAGGTTTGCAAATGCAGACAAGATATGTACAAACACTTCATCACCTTGCTGGATTGTTATCTGCCTCGGGGCATATTCCCTGGCTTTGCAGCTAATTAGTGTTATTCATCTATCGGTTAAATCCAGTGAACACAGCACCTAATTAAAAACATTGAAGGAGTCTGGAGGGCCAGAGGAGCAGTAAATATCACAGATTTCTCCACACATGAGGCAATGATATGTAAACTTACACACAGACCCTCCTTAATCTAAGGCTCACTCCACATTAGTTATCCACACTATGCCTGGAAAGCATTCTGTTCTCGTGTTGCACATGTGAAGTTTACAAATGTTAATGGTGCTGTAGGTCTGTTTACTGCTGAAACTTGTAGTGTATTTGAAACAACTTGTTCTTTATTACAGACACAAGTGGATAATAACAGACTTTTAATTTCTAGCCAACACCAGTCAATTTTTGCAGCTAAAATGAAATCTTTCGCAGTCTCTGGACTTTTTGGTGTTTCCTGCTGACATGTTATAAAACAAGCATGTATGAGGGGTCTTAAATATGTAAGATATGCACTTAATGGTTACAAACATAATAGCATGCTACACGAAAGAGCCCCAGTTGTCCCAGTCAAACAGTCAGCACCCTGACCAGTTACTGTTCCAAGTAGTAATTATAGAAATAATGGAACAGTGTTGTTCTTGTTATGCAGTGTAGAGCTAGTTAGTCCACGTATTATAAGTATGATGAAAAAAATGTTAGATTGCTTTTTATGTTCTAACATCATTCTGTTTGGCTGCTTAGCATACACTTTGTATCTTTAAGTTACAAGAGAAAAAGCCTTTAGGATGAGGACAAAGGGAAGCGTTTAGCCAATGTATTGCTATCTTGTGTAACGTTGCTTAATTTCCCCAGTCCAATACAGATCAGAACAGAACTGCTGACATCAGCCATACACTCTGATAGCATCCAGGACTGGCCTCAAAGCTGTGGGGGAATACTAGACTCACTGTACTCCGGCCATCACAGTATTCCTGCCAATTGACCTTTTGATGTAAATGATTTAAATAAATGCGTCCAGGTCATGAATCAAATATATATCTGTGCCATAATTTTTCCTTCCTCATCTTTTGATTTCCCAAGAACTATCTACTTCATTCATTTGAGAGAAATCAGGGAGTTTCCAATCTGCACCCACGAATGCACAAGCATGGTGGAAGGGGAAGATTTTGTGCCTGGAAGCTCTGGGGGGTCGGGCAGGAGAGAATGTGTTGGTGAAATACAGTTTTTTTTTTAAGGGCGATTCTCATCACAATAAACCTTAATAAAAACAAAAAATCTTAAATGGTTATACAGTGTTAATAAAGTTATTCCTTAAATTATACACTTTACAAGTTTAAAGGTAACGTCACTCTATACTGTCTAACTACACAAGAATTCATAAAAAATATAATGCTTTTAGAGCTCTAGAAATGCCTACTGTCTGGGATACTGTGAGTTGAAAACAGTGTGACAGGAACACAGTAAGTGTTCAGTGTAGTCCGGTGACCATGTCTGTGGTAGTTTTTTCAGGATAACTCTTGATTGATCGGTCCAAAAGGCGTAACTCAAACTTGTTTTGGCTAAGCCTGTGTGTGCATGTATCAAGGCACCAAAGTGACCAAAACACAGTGAATCTCATTGATGTGCTTGTCGTGAATCTTTAACCCTCAAAATGATAGTAATGGATGCTCCTTAGTCTTTGAGGTAATGCTGGCTTAGATTACCATTATATGTAACAAGATAATTTGCTGGACCTGCTTACAATGGCTGCTTACTAATGAGCAGATAGATTTTACACTTTTGCTCTTGTGTTTTTGATTTTAGAAGGCTAAAAAAAAAGAGACCACCCCTGAAACTATTTAAATGCAGAGTACCTCTGTTACCACAGCCCCATGCACACCACTTCATCATGTTAAGAAATCCACAGCCTGACAGGCCTGCCGTGTCTAGTTGCTAAGCTACAATAACTTGCCATTTGGGGGGGAGGGGTTTAACGAGCGGTCAATTGCTGTATCAGAAAATGATGCTGCTTACTGTTATTGCTGTTGTCGTCCACCAGGATGATCTCTTTGAGCAGGTGGGGGGGCGTCCTGTTGATGGCAGAGTGAATGGACCGCAGGATGACGGAAAAGGCTTCATTCACAAAAATGAACACAATGCTCACTTGAGGGAGGTTTAAAGGATAAGTGAGGTTCCTGCACCTGTGGAGGACAAATAAAAATCCCTCGGTGAGGCAATGTTTAGACCTTGTCTAAAGGATTAACAGATACATTTGACATTGATTGCTAAAGAGCAGGGTAATGGCAGATCTCATGCCAACCCAGCTACTTGGCAGGCTATATCAGGACCCTGTTTTCATGAATCAAGGTATAAATGTAGGAACTGGCACCAGTTCATGTCCAGCAGATTTTTGGAAATTTAACAAGAAGAGTGCTACCGCAACAGTGGTGCACCTGCAATGCAGTTCGATCCATTTAGGAGGAATAAATAATTGGTCGTGTGGTAGGGTCTGACATCAATCAATCCTATCTCTTTGTCCTTTAGAGCATTGTTTCCTGCCACCACATGCTGACATTTTAATTGTGAATAAGGAGTCCAACCTCTTCTCCCAAGAGGAAACTGATGCCTGTTCCAACAAAATCCAGAGAGAAGCTGCAGGTAATGTCCCTTTTAGTTTAATTTAAAGGGATAGTTTGGATTTTTTGGATTTGTGAGGTACTTACCCATAGTCAGTGTATTAGCTGCAGTAGATGGCGGTCAGCACGCCCCCAGATTTGGGAAGCAGACAGACGTACAAAGCTTATAAGCTGAGCAATATACTGCTGTGGACAGGGGTAACAGCAAAATGTATTTTAGCTACCCTAAAAAATCTACATCAGTTTAAGTGTACATTATATTTGCAATATTTTGACTGTTTTACTTTCCCTTTCTGACAGGAAACTGAATCCATTATCATTTCAAAGCCACCAGACTCCTTTGACAACAAGATTAGGTCAAAACCAGGGCCGCATATGAAACCCTTAAGAGCTCTTAATTTGAATCAAGGGCTTTTAATTTAAAACAGGAATTGGCAGCATTCACTCAGTCACGGACCTTCGCTTATACAGTGCTGGCCCTGCTGTTGTGGTTCAGCCAAAAAAATTCATGTTAAAATGAAGAACAATACACTGAGATGCAGTCACACAGCAGAAGGGACCTGCTTTCTCTGGAGCTGTACCCATTGATCAAGCTCCCTTTTGCTCCATTTAACACAACTCTCACCTCTCCAGCTCTGGACCAGCTCTGGTACGTGACCGGTGGAGGCTGAGGCCACTACTGTAGCATTCAACAGATTGGAATGAATGAACAGCAGTCGTAAACACAACAGCTCTATATAGAGAAGTATAACGGAGGTCAAAGAACAGTACGGCTGTGCACAAGCGAGACATCTATAGACCAGAGCACCAGAGCAAGACCACCAACCAATTATTTTTAACTCTCCTACACTGTGACATTGCAGTGGACAAATATGAGGCCAAACATTAACTTTATCATTCCTTATATATTTCACATGATGCGCTCTATCTGTAACAATCCACTTCATAGATAGCTGAATGCTGACTTATCCCCTTTTTTCAGGGCTTCTGGACCAAAGGACAAAGGTGGCTGATTGTGGACTAACATGTAGGTATGGATGAGTCATGTAGCTGCTCCAGCTACAGCTATAGGCCTACCTACTTGAAACAAATGCCCAGCTGAGGATGCTGATACAGGACGGTCAGTGTCCACGGGTCTGTTCACACCTATTTATTTTGAAAGAGCAACGGCCAGTGGGGAAACACTAACGCCCATGTCATCACCTACTCCGACCAATGGTGTGACTCACTCACTCACAACTGTCAATTTGTATGTTATTGTGTGACTTTGGTGTTTAAAAGGATCAATTTGGATTAATTAAAGTCACACAATAACACATACAAACTAAATGATTGAGGCAGCCGCAGACCGGCAGCTCACGTGTTCTGTAAAGTCAAATTAAGTGGGATTTATACTTGTGCGTCAGCTCTGTGCACAGTGTACCCTGTAGTCTACGCCACTGTGAGCATTTATACTTGTGCAGTGGTGTGTCTGTGTCACTCTGCAGTTACACCTCCAAAACAACAAACAAGTGCTGTAAAGTTTAGTTGATTCAAAACACACCCAAAACACACATTAAACATGGCTTAACAGTTTCAAACACAAGTACACAAATCGGCTTCACTATAATTAGCAGAATTCCCAGACAAAGCATTTGGCTTTTTGCTGGACACATTTTCCCCATAAATACAACATGCTGATGTGTTTAGCACAAGCCTATGGCATTTTACATTGTATAAACTAGCCTAGCTGCTAGCAAACTTTTTTTTTGAAAGCAGGGACAACAGAAACATTTAACAAATACAACGTTACAAAATTTGGCTCCATTACAGCTCACAACGTTCACCAACAAAAAAGTCTTATATTAAACACATTTTCCAAACAAATATAACATGCTAACATTTTTAGCACAAGCCTACAGCATTTTACATTGTATAAATTAGCTTAGCGGCGAGCGGAGATTTCCAGCCAGGATAAAATGCTATTTTGTGGAGGCTTTTTGTCTTCAAAATTCATTATTATTATTTTTTTTATCTATAAAATTAAAGTAAATAAACGCTTTGTTTCTACTGAGGGAAATGGTTTCAGCTTACAAAAACAGATAGGAGGTTTACGTCACCGCAATGTGTAGGTATATTTCTGGGGAGGTGCACATCAGCCTACGGCGTTGATTTGATGCAGAACTATAAACCCTGCTTTAATGTTTTTGTAAAAGGAGTCTGGTGGCTTTGAAAAGTTTCCTTCAGTTTCCTGTTTTTATATAGTGTACACTTAAACTAATTGGTTATTTTAGGAGGCTAAAATACATCTTGCTGTTGATCACTCCACAACAGTACATCACTTAGCCTCTGTGGGGGAACTCCAGCTTGCCTCTCCAAACATGCCATCTGACATCTACTGTAGGTAATGTACTGACTATGGACCTCATATAACCCCACTTCAAATACTTTAGAAGACAGTTACCTTAATGACAGTATGTAGAACTTGGTAAAAAAAAATCAGTGGCAAGCTCCCTGTAACAATCCTCTTAACATGACCATTATATTATAAAAAATGAATTGTGCAGGGAATTGTGACATCTTACCTGTTTCCAGTCCTGCCTGTTAAATTTACTGTAACAAAATCCCATTGTTGGTACCCCATCATGCTGCCAAAAGCCTGTTGTATTTACAGAACGGCGTGGTTTGGGCACTGCTTTTGGGAAATGTGTGCATAATGTGTGTGATTAATGTTTCCCCCAGAACATTTTTGGGTGAGGGTACAGGTCCAGTATGAGGGCGAATATTCTCAAGCGGGTTCAGTCATGTGCAGTGGACAAAATGCCCTCAAGATCTTTGCGCTGTGTAAACTTTCACACCAGGATGTCACCTTGCACACTCCTGTAACATGTAAACATGAAAGCTGTGCTGAAAACCCAGTCACAGCCAATCGATGTGATGTGAACACTTCCCTGTAAAGATGTTAGGTGTATTGATTTTGCAGGATTGTGGTGCTTTTTGTCCAGGACTTAATCAAAGTGCCCACAGAGTACAAATAGCTGCACAAGGCTTTGAAATTTGCATGTGGCCCTTAATTTACAGGCCGCAGATAGAAACATGTACTTTGTCCTGCCACCTTCAGATAGCCGTGGGGGCTTGAGACAGATATTGGTACAGTAAGAGTCACCCATTAATCAAGCCTACGACAAGCAGGGTTTTCTCAGCAGCAGCATTTTCGCTGAACGCTGTGGGCAGATTGGTTTTCAATTAGAGGCACTTAGTGTTTGAGAGCCAACAACAATGTGTTTTTCAAGTGCCTCGTGAGTTCTTTTGTTTATTACAGTAAAGTGAACCGTCTGCAGAGCTTAAAAAGAGCACAGAACACCAGGGTAGACGAGGTTGACAGATATGAGGATACAGACCAGAGCTGAAATGACTGTTAATCGTTTGATAGAAAATTAATGTTAATGGTTTTGAAATTCTGTCTTTATAATTGTAAACCCAATCTTTTCATTTTTGACTCTTGGTCAGATAAAACAAGCAATCTGAACACTACACTTTAGGCTCTGAGGAATTACAATAGACATGTGAAAGATTAATCATTACTTAAAATTAGTAGTTGCAGCACTGTGACAATGTAACTTGATTAATCATTGAGATTTTGCCATGCTACTATGGTGGCTTTAATCTCGGTGCATTAAAACACTGTGCTTGCAAATCACTGAGCAAAACTGATGATTGTCAACACTGGATTCTAACTGGTCTAGTGTGGCAATGCAATGTCTGTCAGCTGGTTATCAAGCACTTTGGCCCAGGCTGAAATATCTCAATGACTGTTGGATGGATTGCCACGAAGCTTTGTGGAGACATTCATGGTTCTCAGAGGATAAATCCTTATGACTCTGGTGATCCCCTGACTTTTCATGAGGTTCACATTTGGGATTTTGAGTGAAATGTCTCAAAAAGTTGGATGGATTGCAATGAAGTTTGCACATTTTCACTTTGACGTTCTCCTGCGAATTCATCTAGCACCATCATCAGGTCTTAATTACATCTGACAGTTTGGGTTTTAACCACATAAATGCAAAACTCCCATCAGCCACAGATGTACTTTGTGTTTGTTGCTAATGTCCCCTTAGATCAGTACCTCTGCCTCTAGTTAATGTTCTTCATTTGTTTGTTTGTTTGTCTGTCAGTTATTGGTATTTTTAGCGCAATATCTCAAAAAGTTAAGATTAGATTTTAACATGGGCAACCCTAACCCAGTTATGGAAGGGCCAGCTTTGATGCTGAGGGAACAGAGGACTGACCCAAGTCCCCAGGAACAGCACCGGGCTTTGAAGCCAATTTAACATGGTCGCCATATGTGAAATTATAGTGCCAAAGTCCATCATGCGATGACATGGTGACATGGGGCCCAAAAATACTTCTTCCCTTAGACCTACATTGTGAAAGCAATGTAAATCAGTGGATACAATTTTTGAGTGTTAAAACCACAACAAAAACTTGTTTCACTATCAGGACTTGATAACATTTCTAAGGAGCTGCACGATTAAATGGTTTTATCCCCATTAAAGTTAGTGGAGGGCTGAACCACAAGTCAGGCTTGATTGGTGGAAGATAGCGGCTCAGTTGCTTTAATTCTAAAGTGTGCCTGCTCCATGAGTCCACGATGCAAACAATCTGGGTAATTTCATACCGTGGATATCAAGCTGTTTGGCTTCATGCACCACGCAGAAATTAACGTGGTCCTGCCTCCAATGCTGTATCCACGTTGTATCAAGGTTGGCATGCTAATATGCAAAACTAAGGTGGTGAACATGTTATTAACATTATACCTGTTTAACATCAGCATATCTGCATCCTTATTGTGAGCATGTTAGCCCACTGATATTGGCGTTTAGCTTACAGCACAGCCTCACAGTGCCTCTAGCATGGCTATAGACTAAGGTGACCAGATTTCAGAAATGAAAACTGGGCACATTTCCAGTTCAGCAGGTGACATATCATTATAATATCAAATGTTAATATCTGTCAAATAAAAAGGACAGTTGGGGTTTTATATATGTGTATATGTGTGTGTGTGTGTGTATATACATACATATATATATATATATATATATATATATATATATATATATATATATATATATATATATATATATATATATATATATATATATATATATATGTATACTGTTTATATTCTAATCTAATTTACATATTCTGATTATCAATTTATACTTCTTCTGTGTGTGCAGTGTGGAGGAGGCTACAACTGCATTTCATTATGCAATCCTGTATTGTATAATGACACAAATAAGTCACTGAATCCTTAATCAGCATACTTGCCAACCTCCAGACATCATAATTACCGTGAGTTCACTTAAAAATCTGAAAACTTGAAAACGTCCTCAAGTTAATTTTGTGAATTGATGTGACAGCAACAGTAACTTTATTTTACAGCATGCTTTTCCAACCAGCAGTTATGGCATTAATGCCAGCTGGGCGGACAAAAGCTCTGTCTATCATGACTTAGTAGTACTATACTGAAGGTGTTTTCTTTACACTGGTGACTCTCTTTACAGCGATCTGAAGGCAGCAGGTATCTGTTCCATGATGTTGTGCAATTATACACGGCAGATCCACTGGTTACAGTTTGTGCAAACTGTTGTAGACTGACTACAGAACCCCCTGTGTTTATATGCACATCAAACGTATCATTTTGATTCATTGTTCGACACACTGTCCTCTGCAAATCAGCAGGTGTGTTGGAGACTGACACATTAAAAAGTTTTCACACAGCTCCACAAAAAAAATTGTGAATCACTTAAAGCTTCTCACTCTGATTATAACTTCCTAAGGGTTGTTCTTTTGTGCCCAAGAGCGACACAGGTGTGCTAGCACCACAGGTGCGTCAAGGGAGCCTGGCCACAAAATTACCAAAAGTGTGTTTAGCACACTTGTGGTGCACTTGGCAGGGCACATCTGTTGCGATCTGTCCACACTGCTGGATTCAAGAGCCCACGATGCCCTCTTGTACACACAAAGCAGCAAATAACTATCAATTTGTGGAGGTAAGGGGATAAAAAACAAACGCTGTGCTAGTTTTTCTCTGAGTGAGAAAATGAACGTGAGTTGGCAGCCTTGCAGTTGAAAACAGGGACATTTTTGGAGACAGCTCCAGCCGGGGACAGGCCAATGTGTTACTTAATACCGCAGTGTTTTGACACTGTCATATACATATACAGTAGCACCCTAACTATTTATTTGCAAGTGAAATCACCAAGAGTTGCAAGTGAGGAGAAAAATCTGCTGCACACAATTGAACTGCCACTTTTGCAGCACAAAGAATTTGGACACATAACTCAATTTGTAATTCAGATGCATCAGAAAACAGCAGTGAAATAAACAATTCACTCAAACACAGGATACTTTATAGATCTATATCAACAGCTAGCACATAGTGTAGAGTGGTACCACATAAAAATGACAGTGTTTGGGCACTGTTCTACCTGCAGTCTTACCCATCAGGCCTGAGGTCTGGTATTGGTCTGTCTAAAGAGAGACGATCACTGAGGTAGCCGTTATATCCATAGTACTGGAACATCTTCAATGCCATCCGCCGGTTGTCCGGGCCGAGCTCCTGACCCCAGTGAGCGAACAGCGACGAGTCAGAGAATGATGTGTCCGCCTGACCATCCTCTCCCCTCCCTGGAGTCTCTAGGAGGCATAGGAAGACAAATAGCATGAATATTTGTCTTGGCCAAAGCTTCTCAAGCCACTACTGAGGTTGCGCGTAAGGTGACATTTAATGGATGTGGAGAAATGATTGCGCTAATATAATCACTGTGATAAATGCTGCTTTCCCTTGTGCTGTAATGTACTATGTTAGCAGGTGAAGGGTGGCCTGTTATTTCCAGAGACTGATTGGCTGTCCTTCAACAGAAACACAGTGAGTTCATACTGTTTGCATGATGAGATGCTCTGGTGTCCTTGAAACAAGAGAGTCAGTCCCTACCAGCAGCTGGTGGGATGTTCTGTAGCTGACCTTGCTCTTTGACCTACGCAGAGGGGAAAAAGTGAAACAAATTTCCCTAAAGATATTGCTAGTGCACGGCACACAAGCTTCCTTTAATATTTAATTAAGTGCTAACGTGTGATCATCTTTGGAAAAAACAAACTTTTCTCTGCGAGTGTTCTTATACTGCAGACGACTGTAGAGCGACTTAGTGTTTAAACGGCTGAAAACTGAAGGGTTCAGAATGAGTGCAGTCCTGACTCATTCTATAGCTGAGCAGCAGTGACAACACTGAGAGCTGAGAGACATCTAACAAACACACACACTTAGTGTGACAAACAGTATATTACTGCTTGTGGTCCTTGTTGATGGACTCGGTTCATGTCCAGACTCCATAAAACACCAGCGGCATCTGTTAAAAATTCTGTCCTGCTTCCAAGAGGTTTTAATGCACTTCAGAGCAAACTTCTGAGTGTGCTTAACAGTCAGGGAGCTTTACCCACAGGCGAGTGGTTTAAATGCCAAAAAAATAGAGTATATAAAGGAGATAAAAGTAAAGTGATATCATCTTGAAGCATACACAACAAAAGTTTTCCAACTGCACTTGCATGATTGCAGCCTGCAGCTGTGAAATTTCAGTGATTGTGTCCGCCTCTGCAGCGAAAATAAAAACATGTTAACAGTGCAAAATCTTTCCCAGGTTTTCTATTTGACAAAGACATTTTATTCAGTTCTTGTCCATGATGGAACATTATGCAGGGATTCAGCAGCATGCCACAGTCAGGTCTGAATATTGCAGTGCTTACGTGTTATTGCATGGCACAGTAATATCTATGATCTGTGGATAATGTGGGGGTGTGGGTGAGAGGCTGGTGGCAGCCCAGTGAAGTTGAGAAAAATCTGGGATATTATTTCATGTGAACTGAGATTAGTGACAAAGACTGTAAACTGTATAATGGGTTATAACAGTACCATGGATGGATTACTTGGGCCCTGGGCACATGCAAAATGTCACTTAAGTTAATACGTACTGAACAGAAAGGGAAGCAAAAACACAACAAAGAGATGCAACTGAACTGCAAAGAGAGGCAAAATAGCTACGAAAGGGGAAAAACAAACACAAATTAACACAAGACGACCAAAAAGAGACACAAAATGACTATAAAGAGAAACGAAACAACCTAACAAGACACAAAATTACCTACAAAACCCACAAAATTACCTCAAAGACACACGAAAAAAAAGAAAATACTACAAAAGGGGGCAAAACAACCAAAAAGAGACACAAAATGACTACAAAGAGAAACGAAACAACCTAACATGACACAAAATTACCTAAAAAAAAAAAACAACCAAAAAAGAGACACAAAATGACTACAAAAGGGAAACAAAACAACCTATAAAGACACAAAATTACCTCAAAGACACACACACATAAAAAAAAAGCTACAAAATGGGGCAAAACAACCAAAAAGAGATGGAAAATGACTACAAAAGGGAAACAAAACAACCTATAAAGACACAAAATTACCTAAAAAACCCACAGAATTACCTCAAAGACACACACAAAAAAAGAAAACACCACAAAATGGGACAGAACAATGACAAAGAGAAACAAAATGACCATAAAAAAACCAAAATGCATGTTTCCAGTCCTGTGTAGGAGAGGTAGTGGGCCTTTTACATATCTGTACTCAATCATATTGCAAACAGAGGGTTTCTAAGAAGAAAAGAAACAAAAACAGGAAATGATTGACTTCATAATAATGTATAAAAAAAGAAAATACTACAAAATGGGGCAAACCAAACAACCAAAAAGAGATGGAAAATGACTACAAAAGGGAAACAAAATAACCTGTTAAGACACAAAATTACCTCAAAAACCCACAAAATTACCTCAAAGACACACAAAAAAAGAAAATACTACAAAATGGAGCAAAACAACCAAAAAGAGATGCAAAATGACTACAAAAGGGAAACAAAACAACCTATAAAGACACAAAGTTACCTAAAACAAACACAAAATTATCTCAAAGACACACACACAAAAAAGAAAACACCACAAAATGAGACAGAACAATGACAAAGAGACACAAAATGATCAAAAAAGAAACAAAATGCATGTTTCCAGTCCTGTGTAGGAGAGGTAGTGGGCCTTTTACATATCTGTACTCAATCATATTGCAAACAGAGGGTTTCTAAGAACAAAAAAACAAAAACAGGAAATGACTGACTTCATAATAATGTATTTAATTGACAAGGTCTGAGTACAGCTGAATTCCATGTCATGGATAATAATTGCATATTGTTAATTATATGTTCAAATTAGCAGGAAATGAAATCTAATAAAAAAATGGTGCTGGTATCATCTGTTAATAATTTCATTAAAAGAGAAGGCAGCAGTCCCCTGCAGCATATTGAGGTTTTACCAAAAAAAAAAAAAGGGAACAATTTTCATTATAAAGCTTCAGTATTTCAGGTTACTGCAGACTGACATAATGAACAGTTTTGTTTTCTTGTTCAAAGTAAAATGAAATGCAAGCCAGGAGAAGAGTGATAAGAATGGTGTCTCCTTTTAATTAACACTATTTGTCATAACTGTGTTTTCTGCTGTTTCTGTTGAAGCTATAAATTAATATGTCCCTCAAGTTTCAGAACACAATAAGGCAAATAAATGAAAACTGAAATCCTTTTTTAAAATCTCAGACATTAAATGAAATAGTGAGGAATGAACATAAACCAAGAAGCCTCAAAGACTCAGAGAAAAAAAGAAAAGGCTTTCAGTCCTCGGTGACACTGCGAGCAAAAGACAAGGTTAAGCGTGTGTGTGTGTGTGTGTGTGTGTGTGTGTGAGAGTGTGTGTCTGTGTATGCACAATGCATGTGTTTTAAGCAGATTGGCGAAGGTTAATATTCATGAGCAGATTGCTTTAACATACAAGTGACAAACAGTCAGCCACGCTAGAACTAAGACAACAATATGGAGGCAGGTGTGAAGGGATTACATTATGAACCAAAACAAAAAGAACTGCCTCTGAAAAGGCTTCAGCTCCCAGTAAATGTCTCAGGAAGGTGAACAAAACTATTGCACCGGTAGGTACAGTTTGTATCCTGTAAAATTAGAACTTGCAGTACCTCTCTTACACATGTGGTTTTAAGGAGGACATGCTGGACTCACTAACCTTTACACAAGTACAAAATGAAGATTTTAATAGCCTTGAGACATTTGGTAAAAAGCAAAAAAGCCAGAGCTGAAATGAGGTTTATTTGCATTCCTTGTGGCATGCCGACAGGGGCTGAACATGAACCAGTAAGGATCTGACATTCTGTCTGCTGACGGATGAAGTCAAGCCCAAAATGGCCCAAATTATACAATGAATATATATTATGATGCATTTTGTATGTTGGCTACCTGGGCTTTTGCTTTCCTTTGCAGAGTTGGATGAGATGGATCTCCCTAATCTGTACTGAGCTGGTTAGCTTAGCCTAGCACAAAGACTGGAAATGAGGGGAAACTGCTAGCTTGGCGCTGACCTGCCAGTAAATCTAAATCTGCTAACCATCTAAGTCTTGGCAAAAAACAAACACTGCTAAGTGTAAAGCACAGTTCAGACCAAAGATTCATGACGAGACGAGTTGAAACATGCAACAACTTGCAATGCGCCATTCTGCAACTTTCTAAAAACCTGATGGTTCACATCAATGCTACTAGACGAGACGGTGTATCATCTCTATGCAACAACTCTCCGTACCTCCGCTCTGTTTGCAGCTTTTCAGGCTTATTTTGTGGCTGAATATAATGTGTAGCTTGTTAAAATATGAATGAGGACAGTGATAATGAGATACTGGCTACAGTTGCATACAACAATATAAGTAAGCAGCACCAATTAAACAGTCAATGAGAATAGGCATGTGGGGGGAACATAAGCACATACAGCAAGCAGCGAGCAGCAGCAGTGACCCACCGTCCTATATCGGCACACATGAAGATGGGAACAGTGGGCTCGGCAGGGATGGAGCACCTGCTGCAGTGAGTGAACACACCATCTACGGTTATTCTGACTCAACCAGGGGACTTCACAACAAGCTGATTGGCTGTTGAAACGGGTGACTGGCTTTACGTTCTAAAACCAGCTGCTGGCGATTTGACCAGCAGAGTTGCAGAGTGTTTGGTCTGAACTGAGCTTTGTAGTTATCAATCTAGCTGAAAGGATTTAATGCAGGCCGACTTTACGGCATTACTTTGGCCCTTGGTAAGCACTACAGCAAATCATTACCAGTTCATGGTTGACCCCGTGTTGGCTCTAAAAGGCTCTTAACTGTTAGCGCTAAATAGTGAGTTACTGTGTAAAATGTTACTAATGTATTCAATGGGAGATTTTGCCAAAGCACACTGCCTTATTTCCTATGATAATGTATGCATTTAATAATGACAGCTTCAGCTGCGGCTAAGTAATGATGCTAATTAAGAGCTACCTGAGTGACCAAAGTCTTTTAACACCAAATGTGGTACCACGTGTCTACCGCATTGTAAGCTACACACACAGCTATGTCTTTTACATACCACAATGACATAGCTGTATTTTAAAAAAGTACCCAGTGAAACATTAACAAATCAAAAAGTCAGGCAACATCCAAGTTGAGAGAACAGTGCACAGTGAACGGTTCGAGCCTGAGGCAGAATAACTTCAACCCCTCACATTCAACGCACAGTCGTTAAAAGTTTCACTGCTGTGAAGCAGAGGGGAAGTGTCTCAGCTCTTGATAAGACAACACTGTGATTAGACTAAGGACAGGATAAAAGTTCTGAAAGTCTTTCAATCCTGGCAAGTACGCCTGAAGGCCCATTCATTGCACTGCTGCTAGTGGTGATTAATTAAGCCTACAGAGACTGTTTCCTCAGCGGTAAGTCCCTATAGCAGCAGTTAGGGCAGGTTGCTGTTGTTTGGACAGGGTAACCTTGGCAACATAGTCTGTTTGGTGTGTTGTCTGTTGCACATAGAGATGATTGACAAACAAGCTTGCACAACCTTTCTGTAATGGGTTCAAATTAATCACGAAATACGTCACATGATTTGCTTTTCATCGACAAGGTCATGTGACTTACTGTAACCTTGCTGTTTGGAGAGTGGTTTCCTCTTGAGTATGCATTCAATCAACTAACCTTGGTGCTAACTCAAGTAAAGCACAGCCAAATACCTGAGGCAAAAACCAGTGTGTATGTGTGTGCGTATGTGTGTAGACAGGTAAAGTATTCCCACAGCTTCCCAGCAGCACTCCAGGCGTGTGTGGAGTGCAGCACTAAGTGTGCTTCGACAGCAAAGCAACTGAGTTATAGCTGTCTGCTCGCACAGTCACAGGAGGAGGAGAGGCAGGAGGAAAGATATGCGCATGCAACATGTGCACACCGAATACACTAAACCGCTGGAGACCAAAGTTAGACACTTAACAAAGAAGTCACTGAAAGAGAACAATACACCTCCAGGATAAACATGAACTTACTTTTAAGAGGCGCAGCAGCACATGTTAAATTATTGAATTTGATCCCATAAAAGATAGTTCACTGTGATGAAATGGCCCCACTATGTACAAAGATTTTATCAAATTATATTTATTCACCCACTCCTGTCTGTGGAGAGGAAAATGTTTTGAATTTCAAACACAAATCATTATCATTTTTAGAGATAGCTCTCTTTCATGCAAGTCACTGTGGTACAGATGTAGACTTTTGATAAAACTGCCGTAGGCCTGATTTTTTTCACCTGCCTCTCTACACTCTAAACTTTGTCGTGCGCTGGGAGCAAAGAGGGAAGCATTTGGCCGTTGTAACAATTTTAGTGAAAATCAATAAAAGGGTAAGATCTCGGTTCAGAGATCTTTACTGTGTAACAGATGCTGTCAAATGGACAACTACAGTGAGTTTTCAAAGAGCAGTTAATTCTTAAATGCATACCTCAGGTCTTCAGAGTCTTTAGGGATGTGCTTATTAATTCATTTTAATCAATTAGAGCCTCCACTTCTGCTACTCCTCGAACTATATGGTTTTAACGATTCTCTTGTGTGAAACTTGTGTGTTGTTATATTTTTTAGGATTTTAGAGATCTGAAAGAGTGTTGCTCAGTAGCAGGTGATAAACAGGTAATGCTGCCCATGTGTTGCATAATATGTGCACAACATCCAGCCCATTCACCAGAAGAAATTGTTTGCATGGTACGTTTCTGCAAACCATGAATATGCTGCGTCTGCATGTTTCGTACGTATCGTATCAACATTTTCAAGGAGATGTAGGATTTAAGTTGTCTTTGTCATCTGGAGATAGAGGGGCTGGCTGGCTGATGGCATGTCACCTAGACGAGTTATCTGTCAAGCTGGAAATCACCGTTTGAGACCAGCGAACAACAAAATGGGCTGTGATTTAGCGAGTTGTGTTTTCAGCAGCTTTTTAGCCATTTCCTGCTGTGACAGTAGCACAAAAGTGGTTATTTTTTACAGAGACTGCTCCTACAGCAGGGATTGTGCCACCAATTCCAGGTATTATAAGCCAAAACATGATCTTTTCTGTTACCAAACGGTTTTTGTGCCTCAGCCTTACTGCAGGTCAGCCATATCATTGTTGAAATGCAAACTTTCAACGTATCCACTACATAATAATGTGCAAATGTAAAGTATTTGTAGTTTGCAGAAGTGTACAATGCCAACATTCTGCAATATGTCTATAAACAGAAAAAATATTTTGCAACAGAGAAAGGCCCATTGTCATTGATAGTACTTAAGTTTACAGTACAAGTATTTTTTTTTCCATTGTTTTAAATTATATTTACTGAGTCTCTAAAGACCAGGTATGTTTGGGGGAAAAAAACATTAATATAAGTGTTCATGTAAAGAGTCATATTGTTTGTATCGCTCTGAGGCTTAGGGTGACCAGATCCCAACAGACCAAATGTGAGACAAAGAGTATGCTTGTGTGGGACTCGTTTCCAATGTGTGTATATATATCTTTTTTTAATACAATGTTTAACTTAAAATAAGAAAATATAATTCTATTCTGCCTCACATGTACTGTGTCTCTTCCCTGATCATATCATCATACTGTATCATATTCTACCTAAATTTGCATATCCTGTAACTTTGTGGTGTCTCGCAGTTTTCCCCCGTTGGGTGTAGCGTACACTAAGGTGACAGATTCACCTGCTCTTGACCCATGTGTGCGCTCTTTGATTGACATCAAACACACGACCGTGATGAAAGCGTTCCCTGCTTTCTTCACAGCCACTGGATAAAAGCCAGATTTTAGAAGATCGTCTGTCCCGCAGTGGTTTGACTTTCGAAAACTGGAGCCAATCAAAATGGGGGACATTGACTCAAAATGTGCAGCACTGGACAAGAGTTAAAAACACTGTGAAGTCAAGTATAACGTGGGACAATTGGCTTTGCATGTTGCCATACTTCTCAGCAAGCCAAATTAAGTTCACTTCTGTGTTTTGCCTCAATAATTTAGAGAGTACTTGTATCCTGACTGAACTCTCACAGAGATACAGAGCAACAAACTCCTACATGGAGGGAGAGACACTTTAGGCAGATACTGTTGAAGCCACAGGTATTTAACTACAAACTAAAACTGACATGTGAATATTGTTTTAATCAGATGAAGAACCCTGTTTGACCTTGACACCAGACAACCATTTAAAAACAAGTCTGTAGTTCTTTGTTCCGCAGATTTCACTGTCTGTAAATACCCTCCAATTACAGCAGACAGTTTGCAACTGATCCTCAGTCATTGTGTCATTTTACATCCAAAATAATGAGAGCAGAGCATGAAGCCACAACATCAAACGTTGTGGTGCAGTCAGAATATTCATTGTATATTCAGTCTGACACCAACTCAGAGGGAGGAGAAGACCTTAATGTAGACTTCAGTCTGTAAGGGAAAAAAAAAAAACAGGTCTCATCATCCACATGAAAATTTCAAGACACACCGGTGTTTCTACAACTTGATATCAAAGAAGCTGTCAGCTAAAAGAGATCAAGTATTTTAGAAACTTTTCACGTTCCAGGCGGAGTTTGACAATAGTGCAGAAAATCTCCTGCATGCTGCCACAGTCACATTCACCATTTTTTCCAAATGCATTTCGTACAGAGCAGCTCAAGACTACACATCTGAATAACAACTTCTGCTGTCGATCTTCGAGCTTCTTTTAATGTCCTCTCAACTTAGAGAAAGTTTTATTAAATCACTTGTTATCTTACTTGAATAAAAATGTAATTTATTTAATATTTAAGTTGCTCCAATACAATTTTATCCCCAGTGGGCTTGGGCAGTATAAATGTATGACAGTACACCAAGATATTTAGAAGTCCTGAAGGTATCATTGTCAATACCATCAAAGTTTCAGACACTCTTCTTTCTATTAAACTGATAGAGAGATGCTGTATTGAGCTGATGCAGTGCACAGCACACACCACCAGAGGTCAGTCTCTACTGGTGGAACAGCAGCTGAGCTGATAAAGATGGCGCCTGCAAGTGGTGGGGATAACGTTACAGGGCAAGTAAAAAAAAGCCTCTCCGGGAAAACTGCCAAATATAGGTTAACTGTATCTTGACATGACTTCTTTCAACTACAAAACAGTTTGATTTTATTCAACGTCTCCGTTCAGCTCACTGATGTGTCTGTATCTGCCATTGCAACAAATGAAGCTCTAGCGAAAGTTAGGACAACAAAACGTTTTATGCTCAGGCTCGAAGTTTCTTTCTCACCCTGCCATTCACTCCTTGCACATATGCTCACTCACTATCTCTGTCTGGGTGGGTCAATTGAGTCATCAGCTAATCTTCAGTTGATTCACAATCAACCAATAGCACAACGACACACCTTCTCTGTCAGCCTATCATCTTACTGCTCTCTCATTTAAATATGGTTCTTTCTTTCTTAATCAGCACAAATCATCTATTACTTTGTACACTCATATTCTGTATTAAATATTATCTCTGCTTTATTCTTCTGTCTGTCCTGATTTAAGTGGCATTGGGTCCATCAGCAAGAAGGGTGCTTATTTCTTATCTACTCATTATTCTGTGGGCCATGAGTATTTAAACCCTGCAAGACTTGTCTACGAAGACTATTTGCATATTAGAAACACATCATAGTAGGCTAGACGATTAAAATTTATGCTACAGTAAGTTCTATCTGTTTTCTCTCTTTTTGTTTTCACCGTAAACCCTGGTGAAATGTCATGAGGCTACAGTATGAAAAAAGCAGATACCGCCCAAGGCTAATCCCCAACAACACATACCAAGTAGATTGCTCAAGTTTAGCTATGAACACTCTTAGCGAAGGTCACAATAAGTGTTAAATCTATTGCATTGATATCTACCTTCAGTGGAATTGTAATGTGATGACATGAACAGGTGTGATTCTGAGCAAATTTAACTATAAACTGAAAAAAAGGAATACCTGAAGACCTTCGTGAGATGTAATGCATAACGTTGGAACACAGATCAACTGCATGTACATTGATATAGCTGAAAAATGCTCTTTTTAAAATTGTTATATTGATTTCAACCACATCACCCAGCCCTAAGCCCACTTACTGTCACAGCTCAGTAAAGGGCTGGTAAGCACTCGACATGACCTTCTCTATCATTTAGGCCCTCATGCTCCACAGCACATACTACATGTGTATTTCACTGAGGTTCTGTCATCTGTGCAACACTTTTCAGGCTGTGTGTTCTTCCCCTAGGTCGCAAGATTGAAAAAAAAAAGTGTTTACAAGTTATAAATAAGTGCAAGCTAAAATGGTCTATTTGGTCTTCTAAACACTATTAGTTCCCTCAAAAATAATCAAGCCTGCAAAGAAGTTGGATTAAAATCTAGTCATCTGTGAATGGGACATCTAGAAGGAGTAAATTAAAGTAAGTGGTAAGTCCGCATTACTGAGTAGAAGGAAAGAAACATCTCCGACATGCAAGGTGGAACGACTTACAATAGATATCTGCCACCATAACTCACTCCAAAGCACACTCCTGGAGCCTCATTAAAGGGCTGAACCTAAAGTGAGTGAAGGTGTGTAATTATCATTAAGCACATTTTCATCTGGCTGTCTTAATGCATATTCTAAACCTGAATATGAAGAATCCTCGACTGACACTAAAAAGAAGTTTATATATATACATATATACATATATATATATATATATATATATATATATATATATATATATATATATAATGCTTTATATTGCAAAAGCCTCCTTTGAAAACAGCGCAGCATGACATGGCTCCACTTCCATATGTTGCCTTCTCTTCAGAGTACTCACATAAATGTACTTCATAGAAAAATACACCATTTGCATTTTGTAACAGCTTAACACAGATGGCTTCTCTCCCACCTCTCTAAAATACACTTTAAATGTGTAGCTTATGTTTTTTTCCAACTTGACATATTTGCAGGTGAAGAGACAGGTTCAACTGTCCAGAAATGCGGTTGTGATAAAACTGCTCTTATCTTACAGCGACATAGAGAAGGTGAGTCACTCTTTCATCTCGCTTTGTTCCTGCCTTCACCATTTTAGCTGCAGGTGTAGGAAATATTGCTGGTAGGCTCCTAACTGAAGCTAAAAGACACAATCATACTACTCCTGTTTTATCATCTCTGCCCTGGTTGTCTCTGAGGTTTGGAATCAATTTTAAAATTTTAATTGATTACGACATCGCCAGGTTCCAAATCATAGCTCAGGTTCTCCAACAGCCAGCCCCTGAGGGTCTTAGATCTCTGAGG
This sequence comes from Epinephelus fuscoguttatus, assembly GCF_011397635.1. NCBI lineage: Eukaryota > Metazoa > Chordata > Actinopteri > Perciformes > Serranidae > Epinephelus > Epinephelus fuscoguttatus. The sequence goes on along the minus strand of NC_064753.1, from coordinate 28,251,317 downwards.
AAACAACCTCCCCACTCGTCTAGACTAAAGACTGAGGGGAACTGGCCCTTCAGTGCTCTTTTTCCAAACACAGACATTTATATAACTGCCTTTCATCCTTTTATCTGTGTATGCTGCAGCTATTCTTATTATTATTGCACACTAGAGATGGAAAAAATTGATTTGTTGATAGGGTATGAGCATACTTGGATGCTAGTATTCATCAAACCAGAAGAGACAGAATGAATGCATAGACGGAGAGGTAGATATCCAAGAAAGAGTGACAAGGTATGAAGAGCTGGACAGTACCGGGCCCTGATATAATCCAAAGAAACAAACAGCACTCCATGAATGCCTGGCAGCACAAATGAACCAGGTGCTGATGGATGGGACCCATTTAAAGTGGCTGACGCAAGGAAGGACAGTCCTGATCATGAAGGCTCCCCAGAAGGGCACGGTCCCATCTAACCACCAGCCAATAACCTGCCTCTGTACAACATGGAAGCTCCTGTCAGACATCATAACGGCTAAGATGAATAGGCCCATGGCCCAATATATGAGCAACTCCCAGGTAGTAATACCAGGGGAGCTAAGCACCAGAGGCTGGTCAATAGAACTGTCATCCAAGACTGCAAGACCTGGCAGACCAACCTGTGCACGGCCTGGACTGACCACAAGAAAGCCTATGACTCAGTGCCGCACACATGGATACTGGAATGCTTAGAAATGTACAACATCAACAGGATACTAAGAGCTTTCATCAAGAACTCAATGCGGCTATGGAAAAAAACTCTGGAGGCCAACTCAAAGCCAACTGCACAAGTTACCATCAAGTGCGGCATATACCAAGGGGATGCACTGTCCCTGCTACGGTTCTGCATAGGCCAGGTCCCCCTCAGCCAGATCATCACAGAGTGGCTACCAGAGGATGCGCTAGTCATTTTGACCAACAGGGTCGTAAAAATCCGGTCATAATCTATTTTTACTGGTCATTTTAATTTTCGTTTTTAAATGATAATAAAGATATTCAAAGACATTTAGTTTTGAATCGTTCGTTTTTAATAAATCCAACAAGCAAGTTATAAAGTGTGGATTAATAAGGACATGAACGAAAACATGAACAGACATCCACACACCGCAGTGCTTCAGTTCGGCGTCTGGTCTACATGCGAGCCGCGAGCGCTTCTGTCAAGCTGGATAGAGCGGATTGTACAAAACAGGAAGTCGGACACAGAAAAGACGAGAGAATCCAGCCAATTTTCAAAATAAAATAACAACAGCATGCACTGAGGAACGTGAGGGAATACCATGTTTATAGTTTAAAATAACACAACAGTGCATAATCCAACACATTTTTCAATACCCTAATCACTTCATTACAATTTTAATTTTGTGTCACTGAGCCTACAGACTACATAAATAAAATGGTCAGAACAATATGCCCTATTCATTCAGTGTTAATCCAACACGCTCAATACATGGACATGCAATGACAAATTGTCATTAACTTATTACGTTGTAAAAAACAATTAAAATATGGACTTACCCATGTTTAAAATGAGCTGTTGAAGTGAAAAACGAGTACTGACGGGAACAGACGAGTGGAGTCGATGTTTAACCGGCGCGGAGAGCGCAGGAGAAATGCGCTGCCTGTGTGGACAGTCAGGCCGTTATGTTAACAATGCTACATGAAGCAGATGAATGACTTTTTCTCTGCAGTGTGAAAACGGCAGCCACTTAAACCACTGACTGTGCACTCTGCCACCAAGTGGGCAGGGGTGGTAATTGCAACCGGTCAAACGACCGACGGCCTTCAGATTTTCCGGTCATTGTTGTAAAAAAACGGTCAAGGACCGAGAATATCCGGTTAACGCAACCCCTGGTGGCTACAGATACTGGTTCTGAAGTGGAGCAACCATCAGTCACCTCCTGTACATGGATGACATCAAGCTGTACGCCAGGAATGAGTAAGACATTGACTCACTGATCTACAGCAGTAACATCAGAATGTCATTCAGACTAAGACAGGGAAGATGATCAGAACGGAGGGGGTTGAACTATCAGAAGGCAGCATTGCAGATGTTCAGGACAGCAATAAATACCTTGGGGTCCCACAGGCAAATGGGAACCATGAGGAGGCCACAAGGAAGTCAGCCACAGCCTATACCTACACAGAGTAAGGCAGGTCCTGAAAGTCTACTGAACAGAAAGAACAAAGTCTGAGCCATTAACACGTACGCCCTGCCAGGGACAACAACTCAAACTGCCAGGCCTCTGGTAGAGGACCCGAGCTTGAGCACCACCCCCCCATGGGATAGGAGAGTCCACACTGAGACATTATTTTTTGGTAATGTCACAAAGTATTTACAATATTTACAATACATTTATAATCATCAGTAATGTGGATATAATGACTAAGTGGTAAAGGGCAACTAAAACCACAGCTACAACAGTCTGGTAAGCTCAAAAAACTGCATCGCTTTATTGTAATACAGCCTTTAAAACCAGGAAAAGACAACACTTAGGACATTATGATGTCCAAAATCATACAATATCTATTCTCATATCATAACATTGATATAGTAGAGTATCGATATATTACCCAGCCCTATGTGTAATGTGAAAGATGTTGTTTACAACAACAATCCCCACAGAGAATTGTCACTCTGCAATTATGACTCTGCAGTTCCTCTGAGATTTACAGAGTGTTTTAGTGTCAGCTCACTGTTTTGGTTTTCTGGCCCATAAATTTAATGTTTTGTTTGACTCTTTCCGCTCTCATCCACCCTTCAGTGAAAAAGCTCAGATAAGTCTACTTGTACGTGTTCAACCGGATCTTACGTAGAACAAGGGAGAGTTACGTTTCTGAAATTATTGGAAACCGCAGTAACAACTCGCGTGACTTATTTGCAACAGTGAACAGATTAACAAACCCTCCAGCTCAACTGCCATTGGAACTGATCTCCACATCTAAGTGTAATGAGTTTGAAATATTCTTTTGCGACAAGGTTCAGACCATTAAAAATGCCATCAATTCCACAACACCAATAACAACCCTGCAGCCACCTAGACACTTAGAGCTGACTCATTTTGCACCTGTAACTGACAAAACTGTCCAAGAGATCATCACCAGTCTGAGTTTGTCTACATGCTGCCTCGATGTGTTACCCACTAGATTTCTAAAGTCTGTGCTGAGCAGTTTGTTACCACCACTCGCTCACATAGTTAACATGTCACTACAATCTGGAACATTCCCAAAGGCCTTGAAAACTGCGGTCATAAAGCCTCTCTAAAAAAGAGCAGTCTTGATGCCACAGTACTGAACAACTACCGGCCCATTTCAAATCTGCCGTTTTTAGGCAAAGTCCTTGAGAAAGTTGTTTACCAACAGCTTACTGACTTTCTCCTAAAGAACAAGTCCTTTGATGTTTTCCAGTCAGGTTTTAGACCCCATCACAGCACTGAGACCACTCTCATTAAGGTGACAAATGACATCCGCCTCAACACTGACGCAAGCAAAGTCTCAGTTTTAGTCCTGCTAGATCTGAGTGCTGCTTTTGACACTGTCGATCATGAGATCCTTTCACAGAGACTAGAGGACTGGGTGGGCATCTCTGGCACTGCCCTAAATTGGTTGAAGTCCTATCTAGAAGACAGGAAGTACTTTGTTGAAATTGGTAACTGTGTCTCAGACCACATGGCCTTGACCTGTGGGGTGCCCCAAGGGTCAATCCTGGGACCCCTTCTGTTCAATCTCTACATACTGCCTTTAGGCCAGTTAATACAAAGTAATAATGTGTCCTACCACAATTATGCAGACGACACTCAGATCTATGTCTCACTGACAGCAGGTGAATATGGACCAGTGGATTCACTCTGTCACTGCATCCAACAGGTCAGTGTGTGGATGCAAAACAACTTTCTCCAGCTAAATTCAGACAAGACTGAAGTCATCGTATTTGGTCCACAGAAACAAAGAGAAAGTGTCAGCAGTCACCTCCAGTCTCTTTCTCTAAAACCTACAAATCAGGCTAGAAATCTCGTGGTAATAATGGACTCAGACTTGAACTTTAACAGCCACATCAAATCAATAACATCAGCAGCTTTTTACCATCTAAAAAACATTGCCAAAATCAAAGGTATAGTGTCTAAACCTGACTTGGAGAGACTTATCCATGCATTTGTCTCTAGTAGGTTAGACTACTGTAACGGCCTGCTCACTGGCCTCTCCAAACGGGCTGTAAGACAGCTGCAGTACATCCAGAATGCTGGTGCTCGGGTCCTGACCAGAACCAGGAAGTACGAGCACATTAGTCCTGTGCTCAGGTCTCTACACTGGCTTCCTGTGGCTCAGAGAATAGACTTTAAAGCAGCTCTGCTTGTGTACAAGTCTCTCCACGGCCTAGCACCAAAGTACATCTCTGACATGTTAGTGCCATATGAACCATCTCGGACTCTGAGGACCTCAGGGACCGGCCTCCTGCTGGTGCCCAGAATCAAGACTAAACATGGGGAATCGGGATTCATGCTACCTGCCCAGCACAAACAGCACACAAATAACCCGTTTCCAACAACATGGAATAGGTTCTGTTTTAATTACACCTACTTTAGAACTGTTCGGAACATTTAAACCAAAAATAAATTGGTTCAGAGCCCCCAAAGCTGGTTCCCAGATGGAACCAAAAAATATCAGGGTTTTCCTGGGCTAAAGTGCGTACAATGACAACATCAGTGTGCTTGTTGTATTCTACAGGTTGGAGAGAGAGGGTGGAGTCTTATACATATTAGTCTTCTATGTTCTCTTAACATTAATACAGTAGTTGGTACATGTTTGTCTTTTTGGATTTAAAAAAAAAAAAAAATGTGATAACAGAACTAAAGCTCAGAGGTAATCAATGAGATCCGACATTTGTTTACTGCCATTGTGCATTGTGCACAACCCCTTTGTTGATGATGCATTCTTGATTACAATGGTTCCGCTCAAAACTGGTGGAATTGTGGGCCAGTTCGCTGTAGCACCAAGGTTCCAGGAACCCTGAATAGGACCAGTTCAAAAACCAGAGGTAATTTGGTGGAAAAGGGGTAAAACTCACCAACTAGCTAATGAACACTGTGAAGCATTTAGTCACTAAGAGCCACATATTTACCTCAGGAGTTGGTGGAGAGCAAAATAGAGCAAAAACAGAGTAAATATTCAACTTGAATTCATCGGTTGCCTGGAATCACGACTCCGAATGAATGCTAATGTTGCTCTGTGTCTGCTGGGTGCGTAAATATGTAACCATTATCTTGCATCTTTTTGCGCTGCCCCCAAGTGGCCAAAAAAATCAATTAATGCAGGTTTATTTAACTGATACTCACTCGTGAAATAGTTGATGAGAGGAGGAAAAAGGATAATAACCTGTGAGTGAGGTGTATTGTAGAGGTATGTGTGGGTCACTTATAAAATGACTCAACACTTAAAACAATTTTGCTCATCAGCTGAAAGTACAGTCACTGTTTTTACGGTGCACAGTGCTCTTGACATCCCGAGCCCCATTGGTCTAGCTATGCACTCACGTAAAAGTGTATCATGAAGAAGATACTTGTGTCTGCAGAACACAGCGGCTTTTACACACTGACTGTGGTCAGCTGTGCATACAGCACAGTTACAGTTTATACTATATTATTAGTCCTCTCTTAGTACTCCGTGTGACAGTAAATACATCTAATAATCAATTAGGCTGTGCACTGGGTGGGAGGCTGAGCCCACCACTGTATAGGTACAGTATGGGCCTCTGCGGCTGGCTCTGGAGGAGGGGGAAATTCTCTCATTAGGACGCATCAGTAGCTGGCACGTCATACTGGCATTTCCTCTTGAAAGAGGAGAGGGTGTGTGGCTTTGTTTTTCTTTGTTTATTCCCATGAGGGGATATGCAGTGGCAGAATTTAGGAGGAGGGTCATGTTTACTTGCAGCGGCCTTTGTCATCTCTAACCCTTTTGTTCATTTCTCCTCATTAAAGTGTTGAGATCACTCGTGCCCTTCAGAAGGGTACAAAGGCTTTCTTTGTGCTTTTTCCTCCTTTAGGAGAATTCTCCTCTAGAAATTCACTGTCATTATCGCTGAGAAATTTGGAGCAACTAGCTGCAATACTTTCCTTCTTTTGAACAACAGCAGATATTATGAGACAGCACCGATGTTATTTGATATCAAGCTCTGGACATTTTGCTCCTGCACCACATTTCTCATTCCCACTGTTCAACTTGAAAAGCTGGATTTGTTATTCCATTAAATTCAGTCATCTGAGATGCCTTTTCTGTAGGCTCCTATCAGATCTGACTTTCTCAGCACTGAGCCTGTGAAAAAAAAAAGTGCTTCTTCACTGTATCTCTTCACTTTATATCTTGCAAGTTTTATCTATGCCCCGCGCTTAACATCATTTGTCCTTTACGGGGGGTTGTTTTCTTTATGAAGTAGTGTCTGGGGTGTAGCCTCCTCTCAGAAAAGCACACACCAGTGTAGGATATAAATCAAAAATATTTCAGTGCTCACCTGAGAGCAGAAAAATAAACTGATGTGGCCCAAGGCGTGGAAAAGTACAGAGTGAAGAACGCCATTAATCTATCGCTTAGGGCATCTATCTTTCTGAGCCAATACCAATTATTTACTGGCAATGATGTTTTAAAGTATAACCCCTAGAATTTTTCAACCAAGACCATTTTTTCCTATATTTTCCCATCACTGATTTTCTCCTTTGAGTTTCAGAGCGCTCAATAAGCGGCCACACACCCTGGCAATTTAGAGTTACATTGAGAATCCATCGATAAATGTCAGTTCTGAATGGGGATTAAAAAATTGACTTTGAATCGTGATCACAGTGAGATTTTCAGTTAGTTAAAAAAGTCAGAAAACAAAAAGAACATCCTGAAACATTCATGAATACAAGAAAGAGAACAGAGGTCTTAAAATATTTCAGCATCCCTTATGAACTGTACAGAATGGCAAGTCATGTAGTTGTTCAATCCCAGAGTGCAGCTAATCACAAAGAACCACAGTTCTTTGTTAACCCTAACCCCCCAACTGCGATTTGAACTACCTGAGTTTCCCTGAGGTCACTGACCTCTGATAAATCCAATACATATTGGGTCACTGGCCATGTGACCAGTGTAGGAACAGTCATATAGAAATTCATGTTTGTTTTCCCCATACATCCATGATTTCTCCACATTATACTTCACTGCACAGGAATAGATTACTGACCATGCAGTGTCGGAGCGGCCTGGTGAAACTACAGACGGCTGTTGTAATAGTACCACTGCTGCATTAGGCTGCTCAGTTGCCAGCCAGTACAGCCTGACTGCCAGATGCCTCCTGATGGGGACAGCTGGCCTACATGCATTGTAGTGAGGCATCAACAGAGATACTGGAATGTAGCCCTGGACATCCTTAAGTTTTGGAGGAACTGTTCCTCCTTGAAACCCTCCACATGACAGCCCCACCACTCCTAACTTTTCTCCCAGCTGCACCCACACCTCTGTCTCCATGGAACTACCAGCAATAGCTGCTAAAAGGGCGAGTAGACTGAAACCCTTTTTGACAGCAGGTTATCATGTATACAAATGCCCATTCGTCCGAAGGGCCATTTCTTCACTATACACTCTTCCAAACAAAAGCGCATAGCTCCCTGTTATTCAAACTGATGGACATCAGACTTTCCTACTGGCAATCATTTGGGAAATGACACTTGTTGTTTCAACGCACGTGTGTGATGTTACTGGTTGCATGTGAGTGGTCTCAGAGCAGAGATCCGTTCACACTGATGTCAGATATGAGTCACTTCAAACATGGATATGAAAAGACTAGACAGAGATCAGACATGGGGAAATGATTGGAACTGAGTAAAAGTCAAAGTCAGTAAGACACTTTGTCCAGGAACCATGAATGTCTGTAAAATCATTTCTGTCAATCCATGTAGTTCTCATCCCAACCTATCAAATACTGCCGCTTTGTCAGTGGATCATCACATCTAAATATGATGTGCAACCCACCTGCATCTGTTTTGGACATTTACATACAGCGTGCCAATTTCTGCTTGTTACATGCATACAGCCTTTTTCGAAATACACTAATAGTTTGAGGTTTATTTCCTTCTCTTTAGGCAACAAATGCAAGTGGTTAGGTTTGCAAAAAACATTATGGTTTTGCTTAAAATTAACACAGGAAATGGGCTCCCAGGTAAAATTCTGCAGTCTGTTTGACCCCACCCTATAGAGACTTTCTTGCACTTTATATTATGGTAGTTGCCAGGGGAATTATAATCTGCCACCACCCAGAGCATAACGTACTGCTGCGAAGGGTGCCTCTGTGTGTCCATGTCTAATGCCAGAACCTACTGACAAAGACGAAGATGGGATTTGACGAATTTGGCTGTTTCCCTGCTGTGCCTACAACTGATGCACCCGGTGCGTATCATACAGCAGGGATAGGTGCCTCGGAGTTAGGAGTGAGAACAGGCAGGTAGCAGATGATGAGGAATTTGTGAAGATAAGTGACAACATGGTGCTAAAGAAGAAGTCAGAGGACCACCAAGTAGAATTAGTCCTCTGGGGACCATGAAGGTCTGAAGAAAATTTTGTTGAGATATTTCAGTCTTCACCAAACTAACCCTCTGACATTGTCATCCTAGAAACAGATGTTGCTAAAAACCAAAATGTTTGTGTCTGCATGTGTGTGTGTGTGTGTGTGTGTGTGTGTGTGTGTGTGTGTGTGTGTGTGTGACACAGCAAAAATGTTAAAACCATGAACAGACAGCTTTTGTATCTTTGCCATCTCTGAATTTTGCTCAAAATGGTGATCAGATTTAAATTCAGAAGGAAATAGTTCCCTCTCCTGAGCCATCAGATTAAGGCTTTAACAAACACTTGACTGAGGAACAGTTTATAAATCAAAATCACAGCAGACTTGGCAGCCAATATATCTTATTAAATTATACATTGTGTTCAAGGATCGTGATGTGTGCACCAACTTTACAGAGCAATAAGTCAAGGTCTGTCAGTGATTGTTATATTATCATGAATTATTTTGGCTTTGGTGAAAGAACTAGACATATTCTGCAGAGGCCCAACTGAGTTCTTAAGGAATTTCTTTTCTTCCATTTTTAACTATTTGAAGCCCTTCTAGCAATGTAAATAATTCCAGCCAAGCTGTACAAAAATGTTCACCTACAATGGTGCCACGCCATGAAGAGATTTCTTTTAATGAAAAGGAAAAGATCTTCAGAAGCTTGAAAGTTTCTGACATACTGTGTTTAATATTTAACTGACAAGTAGTAACAGAATCTTTAAAACACTGTCGAGTTGTTCTTCTTCTTACCCGCTGCATGTAGAAACAGAAGTCTCTGCTCTATATTAATGAAGTCTACATGGATTTGGATGGCAGACGTAGACACCCAGTATTTTATTTTATGTTTCTTTTTTGATCATGGCCTCTGTGGACAGTTGGTATGGGGCATGTATCAATTATTCAGGTGGAGAACTCCCTTGAATTTTCACTTGGGGAGTTTTGAGGAAAATAAGGCACAGGTCACTTAACAACCAGAGCTATTGTGAAAGCCTCTATTCAAAAGCTGCTCATCTCCTGGGGTTTGTGCTGATAGAAGCGCTGACAAACGGTACACGGCATATGAATATGTACCATTCACACTCTTTACACCGCCGTGAATAGGAAGTGAATAAGAGATGATTGAGTTTTCTGTTGTTACGTGTTTGGTTGCTCAGTCTGGTGCAATTACTGAGCTGCTATAACTTGCTATGTTTAAATGCACTTAAGTAATCAGATTACAGTCAGCTTCCTGCAATAATGTGATTCCTGAAACAGCATGTACTATACGAGAAACTCGGCTTCCATAATTAGGTTAGGGCATCAGAGGAACCTGATATCCCCAAGCCATGTATAAGCATAACCAGGTTTCTAATCGGCTTTTTAAATGTGCATTTGCCTGATTCATACTAGGGTTGACCCAAGTGCTTCAAAGCTTCGATTGTTGCCAAAATCAGCATTTGAATGCTCTGTATAGCCCATGGCCCACAAATTAAGAAATAGTTATCCAACAATATTCCACTTGCATCAATATTAGTTACTTATAGTCATTCTCAGACAAGGACATTTAGACTTAGTGAAAGCTTTGTGAATCCGACTCACTCTGATCTGATGTCAGTCAAGAGAAGTCCAGCACTACTCAAACTGGGACAGACTGACCACACGACAGGCTTACATACTGTATATGCTAGCAAGATCTATAAAAAGTCAAAACATCAATTAATAGAGGATATTTATCACTGGAGCTTCGATGCCCCGAAACAGGTAATGCGACTGCCCTGTGATTAAGATCATAAGATGACGAAGACGAAAACTGAGAGTAACCTCCTGACACCCAAACAGATGACTACTTGTACAGTTCAGACACATTACAGAGTTACATTTTTACTACTAATTTACAACGGCAAATAAATTTGAAAGAAATATGCAGCACCTAGATTCCATCTTTTAGCAACAGGTTGCAAAATGTTCATACTGAATGTGTTTGCAAACGGTTCCCTGCAATGTCTTTTGCTCATAGCAACTAAAGCATTATTAAATTTTCTGGAGTTCTGTTTAGGCACACACAGCAAATCAACAGCGCCTTCAGTTAGAATGCATTGTGTTTACTTCATCAATATTTAACCAGAAGCACAGTATTTCCTCAAGGTTAAACAAAGGATGAGATGAACCTCAGTCTCTGGTGGCAAAATCCTGCACTTTGTACTCCCATCATCCAACTTGACCACCTCTCAACAATTTATGTGCAGTGTACAGAATTGAAGCACATTCTTCTCTTGTGGAAAAAACAAAACAAAATGTTGCACTGAGCATAAAAACCAGGCGGTATTTATGTTTCCCATAACAATTAATTGGGAAAACAAATTAATGGTATATCACATGAAAGAGAGATAAAACAAGAGGCAACACTTTGGGTCTAATCTAATCTCTAATCCAATCTGTAAGAGTACCCTGGTTTCTGATGTGCACATAAACACTATGACTGTTTAAAGGCTGTTCTTGGGAAACAACTCAGTCCTTAAAGGAGCAGTGTAGGAGTGAGGAATTCATTGGAATCTAGTGGTGAGAATTGCAGACTGCAACCACCTGAAACTTCTCCTGATTAGAAGTCTGTCAGTGTTCATTGTTCAAGAGGTTCTGCAGAGGTATTTTTCTCCTCAAATAAGCAAACAAACAAACTGTGATTTAAACCAATAAAAACACTAAATAATGCAGTTTCACATTAAAAAAAAAAAAAAAAAAATCAGCATTTTTCTGACACTCTGCTCATGTTGCAGAGGGGCTGCTAACCTACAGGGGTTGACGTGAAAACTCAAATGGTCTTATTGAGAGCCAGTGTTTGGTTTGTCCATTCTGGGCTACTGTAGAAACATAGCAGTGCAACATGACTATCTCCACAGACAAGGACCCACTCCCTATGTAAGATATAAGCGTCTCATTTCAAGGTCACAAAAACATGACAAATCTTTTTTTAAGATTTAAATTCTAAATCTCGCCTTATCTGCTGGCACATTTGATCTTCTGTTGCAGTTAGCCATTTTACAATCTTAATTGGACGCAGGATCTCAAATCCTTAGCTGTAAACTGGTAACATCAATTTCTAAACTAAGATAGGATGACATTTCATTGATCTTGTTGAGGACATTTCAGGTAGAGTTAGCAATCCTGGAAAAAGCTAAATATCTGAACCAACACCTAAACATATTCGCCCTTCCTATCAGTCCTGTCTCTTGCTCCCACTGCCTCTCTTCATACATCCATGGCCTTTCCCCTGTCCTATGGAGAAACACTAACGCCCTGTTGCTGAGTGGCTGGAATAGTGTTGTGGTGAGTTTGGCATTCTGGCCTGTGCCATCTTTTTTTCAGAGCTAGAAGTGACCATATTTGGACAAATATTTTTTGTACCTGCAAGCCTTAATAAAAATGTAAGCCGCTATATACAGTGATATATGTGTATACAATGTTGAAATCAGCTATAGGCTGTAAACATGTTTCTTTCTGATGTAAAGTTGGGCAACATATGAGTGTACAAGTACTGACTCACGGCTAGAGCCAGCCTCGAGTGGCTGTTCAAGGAACTGCAGTTTTTGGCACTTTCGTGTTTGCTTCATTTTTCAGTCCCACAGTTTGCCGTTTGGGTCCGTGCCTCTGTTTGTTGTGTATGACCATTGGATTTTTTTTTCAGCACACACACATAACAGACAGCTGGTGGACTGTGAGTAGATATCTGCTGAATTTCACAGAGTGTATTTGATTAGAATCACTGACTAAACCTTTAAGAAATATGTATTGATTGCCATGTTGCCACAAATCAGCTGCACTTTCCTGCTTGATGACTGCCTTACACACGGAAAACGTCTCCCTCAAAGGATAGAACGGGAGCTTTCTGTCTCACCTGCTGCGAAATTAGGACTTCAGCTGACACAAAACCCCCAAGACACATGAAACCGCTTGTTTGCAATTTGTTTTGATGACTTATAACAAGCAGAATGTTCTTGTGAATTTCTGAAAAATCAAAGCTGGAAAAAAAAAACAAAACATCTCTGTAACAAAAAAGAATGAGACGTCTGAGTCAATCTTGTGGGTTAAAACCAGCAGAGCTAATAGTAATATTATTGTGGTTGGAAACGCTGACATGAAAGTGAAGCAGAGAAAGTGAGACAAATGCAGGGGAGTAGAAAATGGGCTCGTGGGGTAGATAGACTCAGACGAATAATGGCTGAAGCTCTTAAGGTTTGATAACCGACTTTCCATTCTCAACATCTGCAAGTTAGCCGAAGGCCTGGACAACGATATCAATCAAGATTTCTCAATTTCTCTTCAGAGGAGGAGAAATGACCCGTGGGTCAAACTGCAGAGCTGCCTGTGGAGGACCGATAAAAACCAGACTGAAATGTGACAAAGCTGTTGTCACATCCTGGAGCCACAAAATTCTACAAAAAAATATATAAATAAAATAAAATACTCAGACATTTAATTGACGATACATTTAGTAAGATTGCTCCTCGGTTTTCATGTCACACTGTTGATGCATTACTGGAATTAGAAGTGGCATCTCATCACGGAGAAGCAGATCATTTAAATCACCTATTTTCAACAAAGGCCAAATGCACTCTGGTCTCCACTCCAACCCAACACTGAATCAACTCGTGCTGTCTTGTATACTCATGGCCTCGCTCAGCACCTGATGCTCGATATTTTGAACAGGCACAACATGAATGCATTGATGTTTATCTTATCAAAGGTCTTCTGTGTCGGCCATTTCCCACAACACTGATCTGGAACAAGATAAGAATCATTTTATATGCAGCTTTGATAACAACTCTTTTTTTAATCTATATCTCTGACATGATTGTATCTGTTATTTTACAGCCACATTTGGTTTTCAGCTCAGTCAGCGTCCTTATTTGTTGTTTGCCCTTCTTCATAATGGAGAGATTTTTTTAATGAGACCTTTGAGGTTTCTTTTTTATCTCAGCTGTGTTTTTTTCCCTCTCCTTCTGTCTGTTTTTATCACTTTCATGTAGAAATAAACATGGCATCCTGTAAATTCCGAGGTGTGGGAATAAAATGCAGAGTGATCGATTGAACAGAATCAAAGTATACGGCGGAAATTAAACATGTAACAGGAAGAAAGCCTTTTCACAATAGGTACAGTTTATATTGAATGCTTTAAAGGTGACAGCATTGCTATACTGCATGCTGTTAAAGCACAACAATAGACAGCTTTTCATTTCATCCAGTTACTACACTGGCTTCACTCACTTCTTTTGCCTATTCTGTTTTCGTGAAGGTGCTCACGTCAATAAATCAGACGGTGCAGTGATTGGCTGGGGAAAAAAAATCTTGACACTTGATTGAGAACAACTTTAAAACAATGCTCCCAGGTCGATGGGTATGACAATGTCTGTACAACCATGAATTGCTGATTTGTTGGTGGAGAAAGGCATTGATACAGTGCGAATAAATGCAACATAAACAGACGATGTAAAAACCCTACAAACTCTGCACAAGCATAAAGGACAAAGTGATCGCTACAGATTCAATTTTTATTTGTTGTCATCACATTATTGACTGTGAAACACAAATACAGGGAGTTGTTTGTAGTCCAAACGCCACCTGAAGAATACAAAGAAGAGATAAAACAGTAAAAAAATAACTCATCTAAAATGAAAACCAAAGAAACTGGAATCCTAAAATCAAATTTGACACAAAATAAAATGCATTTCATTATCATTGGTGTCATTCATATAAAACCTCACAGCCCAGATGCAAGTGTGAACTGGCATGCTCATTCATGAGGAAATGGAGAAAAATAGCCCGAGGCTGTCTCCATTTGCAAAAGCAGCTGGCTAAATGTGTTGCACCTCTCACATCACTCGTTAAAGGTGAAGAAACAAGCTAAAGGCCAGTAATGAGGCTTATCAAGCTCCGAGTGGAAAAAAAGCTGCCGGTGATAAACAAACGAGTGAAACACCACAAACACCACAGCGGTTGTGAGTCAACTACAAAACAGTTTCTTTTATTTGGTGTTAAAGGCCATGTTGAAGGTGAAGTGACATTTGAATTCATACCACTGTTTTTGTAAGAAAATATAATGATCCTGCAGCCTTTTCAAAAATTGGTTTAAATATATTTTTACAGAGAATGTAACAGTTTTTGGACGTATTTGAAATTTGAGAGCTGACGTGCTGGTAATACACTGTCACTATCATTTTGCGCTACTGATGGGAACATGTCATATCCCTGTATAGCTTGCAAACACTAATATAATACCTTCCCCCCACACACTTTTTCACCACGCACATAGCGCTAGTTTTGTTCCCTTTACAGGATCAACATTTGCGACCCATCCTGCTGTTCAGTTTGTGTTCCACTCAAAACGTGGAGGCCAGTTAGCCTAGCCTCCAAACATTTCCACTAAAGTTTATTCTTTCAGGGTGCTTCCAGACCTAGAGTTTACTTGCTTTGGTCCGAATCAGGGACTTAACTTGTTACAAAGTTGCATACTTGCCTAGAGTTGGTTTGTGTTCTCACGGCAGCATTTACAAGCGGACCAGGTAAAATGCCTTGCATGAGAAAGCTGCTCTTGATTGGTCAGAATTAAGTAAGTAAACAAAACGTTGAAGAAGAGTACACTTGCAAGATAAATGTGACACTTTCTAATGTCACAATGGACTATGCAGGTTGATTTTAGCGCTGGTCATCATGGACTATATTGCTGTCATTGTTCATTTTAGTCAAACCATACAGTTTGAAAATGAGGCGCGGCTCCAACTAGAAAACAATGTTTTGATGCATTGGATGTGCTGAATGTGCATATTAAGGCAGTACAGGAGGAGGTGCACATTAATAATCCTCCAGGACTGTAACATGCTCATGTTTAACACAAACAATGCGTAATGTGACTGTAGTTGGTTCAGATCGAGGTCGGAGCACGTTCTCAGCACAAACAAACTGCACCGAGTTCGTTTGTAACCAGACCGGAACCACCTCTTCAAGAAGGTCTCGGTCCAATTGTTTTGGTGCGCACCCAAGTGAGATTACTGTGTTCACACCTGCCCAAACAAACCGCGCTTAGGGGGCAAACAAACTTGAGTTTGATAGAACCAAACCAAACAGGGCAGGTGTGAAAGCACTATTATTTTCACAGTTTAGCTAGTGTTAGCTGCCCATCTTTTATTGATCAATTGTGGCAAATGGTCAGCAGTGTTGGGAAGGTTACTGGAAGGTTTTTTTAAAATGTAATACATTACAGATTACAAGTTAGCCTTTTAAAAATCTAACATTTAATGTAACTATTTTAATTACTTAAAGTAATGTAACTTATTACATTTGATCACTTTTTAATTTGATCTAAATATAAGCTTGATACCAAACACAATGTATTCTTCTCAGTAACTGTAATTGATTACAATTACTTTATTTTGCAATTTAATTTCATGTAACTAGTTACTCCTTAACACTGATGTGCAGAATGTTAAAACTCAAAGCAATGGCCAGTCTTGTAACCTCAGCACTCTTTATATTACTAAGGAAGCCTTTTTGGACAGAGATTGCACTACAGTCGCTACGAAGTGCCTTCTTTAAGCCGCCTTTGCATTTTAACACAGGACCAAACAACAGCAGCATCATGCAGCTCCAGTGTGGGATTTTAGACAGCATGCAGGCATCCTGGGAGCAAAAGAGGCGTGGCAGGAGTGACATTTCACACAACAGCATCTGCCTCTACTGTGACAAGTAACATATGTATCAGTAGCGCTTTCTAAACAACGACACAACATGACAATGATTCTTCAACCTACTCTGTTATATGGCGCCCAATCTCGTCCTCTGCTCAGAGGGTAAGGAGCTCCCAGACCTCATTGTTTTCCCAATTTGCTGACATTTTTGTTCGTCTTTGAGTTAGCTGCTAACTGCTTCTAGCGGCTTTTTCAATCTCCTGCCAGTGGGTCGCATGCATAACACGTCATCAAAAGTTCACAACCGTCCTATCCCTGGGCCCGTCCTACTGGATGTTCCTTTTACACAAACGCCAATTCAATGCTGTTGCTACCTCCACTTTAAGGCAAGACAACTCTGTCCCCTAATTTGCAATTGCACCTTTTACATAGAATGGCAAGGTGGCATAGTGTTGCCAGATTCATGCCTTGAACAGGCCATGTATAAGGGGTTAGGAAGTCAAATCACAACACGGAGTAATGTACAAAGTCATGACATCTTGTATTGAAAACTCAAATCACAGATGGACTTCAAACAGTTAACATCGCTGCTACCTAGCTGGTTAGATGCTGATTTGACTGTTGGAGTTAAAGATACTGTATGTATTAATAATTTTTGTTATTGCCCACTCATACAAATACTGCGAAAATTAAATTACCATTACCACATTGTCAGATAGTATAAAAGAAACACGAATGTCAGGGGTGCTATTGTGCAGAAAAATAAACCTAACTTAGTATAAAAGTCAGACCAACACCAGAGATAAATACACTGATTTTTTTTTTTGTTGTTGTTGATGCCTCTCTTTTCACAAACACAGAAAGGGTAGCTGGATGTTTTGGCTGTGTGCAGCTCCAGGCAACGTACGAGCGAGCTGTTTCAGCACACCACCCAAAATGAAACCACCGACCATCAGTAAATGTTCTTCCCAGTAGGCACCAATAAGCAGCGTTTCAGCCTGCAGAGCCACAGCGATCACTGAGAAGTCCAGCGAGTCCATGTGTTGAACCTGCAGGCGGCTGATTCAGAGGCACTGGCAGAGCCAAACCTCAGCACGGAAATATGGAAGTTTAGTTGCTGTGCGTTTCAGTTCTGTAATCAGAGCAGAGCAGATGTGCTCTTGCGTTTCATTTTCCATCACTTTGAAAAAAGCCTTGTTTTACACCCTGCTCTGTACTCACACTATCATGAGTCATGACGTGAGGAGGAATTTTATCTAACATTAATTCCTATAACAATACAATGAGATATATAATTAGCCCAAAAAACTCTGTGCCGTGTTGCAAAAAGTGAAACAGCCCACTCCTTATCACGGCACAGCAGATGCCCCACAACAGCACAAGTCAGTTTTTTGCACAGTGTTGGTTTGCACCTCAGAACAGGCAGACTGAATGGCTGCTGGCTGGGTGCTGATGGCAGCCACTGCCCTCTGTACCCAACTGACAAAGCACTGCCTGACGGCTGTATCCCCCTATCATGTTTTGTCAGAAGATCCAGACACTTTCCAAAACTTTTTAGACTCCAGTCTTATGACAGATTAGTTTTACTTATTAAACAAACTGCGATCTTCCAATTCAAGAACAAGTTTTGTTATTTTCATGCATTTGTTAATTAGATAACAAAAACATGAATCATCTCCTCTCCTATTACTAGAAAATGTGACAAATACACAAGAGCCAAATTAACCTGTGACTACAAACACTACACAGTACACACATTTCTGTCAGTATCCAATCCATCACGTCTACATTCAGAGGACTACAGATGGTGACTGAAAGTGTTGTAAAGAAATGATTCTGGGGCTGTGATGCACCGACTGCTGTTCTCATCAGTGTGCAATTCAGCTGAGACACCCCCAATGCAAATACAAACCAAGCTCCTCACAATGGGTTGGATCTACTTTTATGTAAAGAATTTGCATTCTAGAGGCATTCGTGAATATTTGATGGCGCTTGCACCAGGAAGAGGCACATACGGGGAGTGGGGATGCTGGTGCAGAACTTTATGCCTCAACTGCTTCACAATATGACCAGAATCAGTTGTACACTCACAGTGTTGTTAATTTAAAAGTCCAGTGTGCAGGATTTAGGGGGATATGTTGGCAGAAATGGAAGGCAATATAACAAGTATGTTTTCTTTAGAAAATAAGAATCGTTGTGTCTTTGTTGTCTTAGAATGAGCTGTAAAGGCGTAAGGGTAGCGCCCAGAGTCCAACCGTTTTCCATTTGGTTAAAGACGCGGCATGTGTACGGCCTCTAATTTACCGGGCTGGTACCTGTGGTTATTAGACAGGCTAGTTAATAACATGTCGGGCTTGAGAAGGTGAAGGACGAACCCAAGGTGATATGTAAACTTATCTTCATTGGTCAACTACAAACACGACGTATCATCTGAAACATGGAAGTAGCTACATGCCCATTAGCCACTTAGCACAATCATTACTGCTTTGCCGACAGCATCATTAACAGGTGGCTCGCTCAGTGTGTGACGTGCACTTGTAGATAAAATATAGGCCTATATTAATGAAGGTTCATTAGTACGGTTTTGTATTTCTCTGTAATGTAGCACAGTGTTAACAATGTTACTGATACTATTCTTTCTCACG
The DNA here is from genome assembly GCF_011397635.1 of Epinephelus fuscoguttatus. Classification (NCBI taxonomy): domain Eukaryota; kingdom Metazoa; phylum Chordata; class Actinopteri; order Perciformes; family Serranidae; genus Epinephelus; species Epinephelus fuscoguttatus. The sequence goes on along the minus strand of NC_064753.1, from coordinate 28,232,432 downwards.
CCTTGAACTCAAACTATTGCTAACTGTTGTTTTTTGTTTTATCTTGAACTAGAAGCAAACATATAGAAATCAGAGACAAAGGTGTGATAGTATTTTTAAAGGCGCTATTGTGGAAAAAGACTTGCTTTTGAAACAAACAACGAACATTTATTATTAATCATCGATTTAGCTGATAATGACAAATACTGTTAATCATCTTCTCTGCAGAATATGAAATACATTGTTTAAAAGTCTATCTCAATCTCCTCTGGGTTGGTGTCTCGGAGCGAGGGCTCATGGGACTGAATGATGTACACAACGTGGCCCAGCTTCTCACCCGGCAGCTTGTTGATGTCGTGGCTGAGTTGACGCTTCTCATCATACGACATGAGTGCTGTCTCTTCCTCTTCATCCGAGTCAAAATGACTCACTATAGCGCAAGTTCCCAGAGCCAGAGGTGACACATTTAAAAAGCTTTTTTTGTGAAATCCAAAGATACTAGAATAGATGGAATGGGAAATCTTCACATTTGAATGTCAGGAACCAGCATTCTTCTGCATTTTCCCATGAAAAATTACTCTCATCATTAACCGATTTTCATAATTGTTGCTTATCAATTTCCTGTTGACAGGCTTATTGATTAATGAGTCGTGTCGCCTGTAATACACCACAGCAAGCAAGTTCAACACAAGTGGAAAAACTCCTCCTACAGAAGCTTCACTCTCAGTTTGTCACGACCGTGAGGCATCTGACACCCGATGTGTCAGAAACAGCAGAGGACAACTGACTCATGTAGAAACTGGTTCTCTACAGATACTTAAAATGCTCTGTGACAGCAACTGTACAAAGTCTTACATTTAATCCTGTGAGGAAAAGGTTGAGCGGTTTGCGAACTCGGGAAATAAAACATTTTTACTACCTCCTTATTTCAGGAACATGATCTAAAGTCTTTCTCAGTGATTTAAACTCCATCAGAGCCATAAAAACTTCAGGAGCAGCGGAGGTGGATCTCACTTTGATGCTTACGTAAGGACTTTCAGAAGAAGAATCTTACTACTTATACTAATATGACACTTTCCACAAGTGGCACCTTTTCTTTGTACATACTAATCATCATGAAGTGCTAATCGTATTTAGCCACTGTAATCTGTCTGTAATCCATGTCAAACAAGAATTATAATCATATCATATTCATTAAAGAACGTTCTTCAAAATGTATTCTAATCTGGGTTTTTAAATTTCAAGTCAAATCTTTTATTAAATACTGTTCAATCTTTTCTCTTGGCTTCTGTCCAAATGTCCATGAAGGCAGTCTGAGAGCAATTTGTTCCTTCTGTCCATTTGGTCGAGAAAAACCTTGATCTTCTAATGGTTAGAGTCATAAGGGGAAAAAAAACAAGGAAACTTTCCACTTTAAATCATTAAAAGACCATGACTCAACTCCAGCCTGTGCAGAGTGCATTAGCTCTATGTCAGAACAATTTCATGACAATTCAACAGCCTCTCTTTTTACCATGTTCCTAATTCTGATATAATATGTTGTAACATATGATAATGAGTTTTTCTCTGACAACAGCTCGAGCATTATACTGGGTGTAAATGACAGATTGACTAAATTCGGTGAAATTTAAGATGAAATGTTTTTAGATGGAAAGTAGAAATAGTAATTAAAAAAATAAAAGATTATACAATGTCTGCCCAAAGCCCAACTCAGACTTGAAGAAATAATTAAACATGGACTTCATGTGATTAACAACAATATTTACTAAGTCTTCAGCACCTCATTTGTGATCTGAAGCTCACTGCCTGTCAGCAGTGACGAGTGCCTCTGTCTTCATTTTCTCTGCCAGGCGTAAACCCAGAGGGGATTATATGTTTGGTAGGGTTGGGTACAGAAACCTAGTGCCAAAATGGCCCTGGTTCCTTTATGACTGGTACCTACCAGGCTGAGTCACTACAGATTTTGGTGCCAGATTGTGTGCGTAGCAAGTGTGTGGTCAAAACAGAGAGAGTGTGTGTAATGGCGACGGTTGACAGTGAGGCTGCAGCGACTGGAGCAGAGAGTGAGGTTAAATGTTACAGTGCAACGTGAGGACGGTTTAGGCTAAAAAGCTGCACCTCCTCAAGACCTGCATATTGTTTCCCCTTCATTCCACTACTGTCATTCATACATGCTGGACCCTGCACACCCTGTTCCCCACCTACATGACCCCAGACACGCCTGGCAGAATTATTGAATTAATCATGACATGCATGAAGCATATGTCTTAAACGACCACTGATGCTGCTGCACCTCTGGAAAAACAAAAAACAGCAGCAGACAAAAACATCAAATCATGACGAGCAATGAGGAGACCGAAATTAATACATGAAACAAACAGAAATGCCGTGTTGCCATCATGTTTTTAACATTTCTTTTTGTTTCTTTGAGGTTTGACTGTGCTTTATTTTTCTGCAGCTGACTGGAGATACAGTGCCACCAACTCCTTACATCCGCAAAGCAGAAACGCACATTAATTGGCATTCTCTTTGGCAGATGTTCTGGAAGTTTGTTCAAAGTTTGTAATAAATCTTGATGTAAACTCTATTCACACAGCTTGGTGCTCCAGTTCATCCTTGTTGGTCCATGAGAAAACCAATAATATCCAGTTTCCATGGGCTGGTTTTAGTGATTTAAAAAAAGAAAGAGAACCCTGTGTTTAAGAAACTGCCTGGTGAGACTGCTGAGGCTGACACAGTGTCACGTGATGAATGGCTTGAGGACCAGTGGGGACAGATGAGACAAGAATACACGGAGGAAAACATTCAGAATACCAATGAGAGCGGAATCTGTTTTCAAACACCACCTGACCGCGCCCTGACCTTTAAATCTGACAATAAAAAAAGGAGGGAAAGAAATCTAAGGACAGGATCTCCGCTCTCTTTGCCTGTCCTGCCGCCGGGGAAAAGGAGGAACTTTGTCACTGGCAAAAGTCAGGACCCCCGCTGCTTCAAAAATGTTCGCACACTGCCTGTCTGTTACAAAGCCAAAGCCAATGCCACTGCATGGATGACTGGGAATCACTTTGTAAGGTGTGGAGTGGGATCACAACACAGACATCCAAGTTGAGAGCAAAACCTTCATTCTTCAGCCCTGTGACCAGGGGATCACCACAACAGCTAAAGCTGATGTGAGAGCCTACACAATAAGAAACACTGGAAGAGAGGAGGTGGTGTCACCAGAGGAACCAAAAACTGTTGATCTACCTGCCAAGATCAGCATCGAGGAGTTGGACTGCAAGTGATGACAGCACCCCTTCACGGAGCCTGTTACTGACAAGGACTTCATCACAGAGGTGAGTGAGCGCTTTGGTACGGGTACCAATGCTGCCGGCAGTGAGGAGAGGAAAGTAGTACAAGGAAGAAGAGAAGATAGCTTGTTTGCTGAATGTAGGTTTCAGCAACTTGACCTTTTACATCATTTTGCAAAAGATGTGAACAAAACCACGATCTGGGCAACAGTATACAAATGTGTGCATTGTGAAATGACGGTGTAGTGCGAACACACAAACAGAGGTAACCTTATACTTTTGATGTTGTTATTGTTACAATTTTTATTTTTGACTAAAATCTGAATATTTTATGAGTATGTTTGTTTCCAAACTTTGCTACAAGCCTGACATTGATGGCCTACAGTTTATTTTCAGGCCTGTTAAAAACACTGAGATGCATTAAAACCAGTGCCAAGCTGTGGCATAGCCTGTTTGCACAACTGACGTTACTGAATTTTTAAACGGCACAACACTGTTTTAGGCTATAATTAAACTGTACAAAATTATAAACATAACTCTTTTTTTGCTTCCATTTTTTCACAAGTTGAAAAGATCTTGTGCTGTTGGGTCACAAACTCAACAAAAACCTGTGTTAGTGAGCACCGCTCCTTTGCCTAGATTATCCATCCACCTGAGAGGTGTGGCTGATCAAGATGCTGATTAAACAGCATCTTCACTACACCTGTGTGCCTTGGGACGGTCACAGTAAAAGACCACTCTAAAATGTGCAGTTTTATCCTGAAAAAGGAAAGTTATTAGGCACTCTGAACAACTAGGGCTACAGATATGCACGGAGAACACTTCTTCAAAGTACCAGACACCATCAAAGGTTAGCAGCTGCCCACTCTGGTGGCGAGCATTGACGGGCATTCAAATGAGCTTTGCTGAGACGTTTCCTGACGATTTGTGCAGAAATTCTTCGGTTGTGCAAACCAATTGTTGCATCAGCTATCGGGTGGCTGGTCTCAGACTAACTTGCAGGTGAAGATGCTGGATGTGGAGGTCCTGAGCTGGTGTGGTTATACGTGGTCTGCAGTTGTGAGGCTGGTTATATGTAGGAGTGGGCGTTACAACGACTATGTATGATACATTAATTTATTTTAAAGCAAGCTATGCATTTAGACAACACTGTTTACATCAATATAGGGTAAAGTTGTGTTACATGACACACACCAGTGTGCATCTCTCCTCTGTCACGCTTCTCTAGCAACACTTTTTAGAGCTGTAACCGGATGTGCACCTCCCCAGAAATGTAACTTAACGTTGCGGCAACACAGACCTCCTGTCAGTGGAAACAAAGCTTTAATCTACTTTAATTTCACAGATAAGAAAAAATAAATTGTGAAGACAATACAGCCTCCACAAAATAGCATTTTAAGTCTCGTGTGTGATTTATCCTGGCTTCACATGAGCAGAGGAAATCTACGCTAGTCGCTAGGCTAATTTATACAATGTAAAATGCCATAGTCTTGTGCTAAAAACATTAGCATGTTGTATTTGTGGGGAAAATGTGTCCAGACAAAGACAAGGTGCTTTGTCTGGGAATTATGTGAACTAAAGTGAAGCCGGTATGTGTACATGTGTTTGAAATTGTCTCTATTAAGCCATGTTTGATGTGTGTTTTAGGTGTGTTTTGAATCAACTAAATTTTACAGCACTTCACAGAAACCCCGCCACTCACTAGTGTTTTGGATGTGTAACTGTTGTGCAGCTGCATACTTTCAAACAGGAATAAAATCCCTGTCTTTGCATTATATTTTGATCACAGTCTGTTTTTAAAAAACATATAGCCCACGTTGTGGGAAATACCAAGATATATATTGTGTATTGCTAGTAAGCTTGTAAGGATATATGAATTTTTGTCCATATCGCCCAGCCCTCATTAGATGTTCTGCTAAATTCATGGAAATGACATCAGAGATGGCTTATGGAAATGTCACAGCTCTAACAGGTGAATATTCCTGCAGTCAGCATGCCCATGGCACGCTCCTGTAAAACTCCTGCACATTTTAGAGTGGCCTTTTATTATGACCAGTCCAAGTCACACCTGTGTAGCAATGATGCTGTTTAATCAGCATCTTGATCTGCCACACCTGACAGGCAGATGGATTATCTTGGAAAAGGAGAAGAGCTCACTAACATGGATTTTGGAAGTCTTTTGTGCGCATAAAAAAGTCATAGAGTCTTAAAGTCTTAGTCTTATCTTTAACTTAAACCCGTGAAAAATGGGTGAAAAAAGTGTTGCATTCATAAATATTTGTTCAGTGTATATTTTGTACTACAGTAATCTACATTTGATATGCAGTGCTGTACTATATTATTTGAATTATACACAGTACACACAGTACAGTGATTTCATTTGTGTAGTAAGTGTTCAAGTGTTTGAAACATCTGTGCCGTATTTTTAAACAGTCGATAAAATTCAGTAAATAGCAAAGCTGTCCATTTCATTACTTTATATTCATGAATTAAACATACAAATGTCAATTAGATGGTAATCTGCACAAGAAATAAAGACAAAAATCAGTTATGATTATTCACTTATGGTGATCAATTTGACCCGGACAGTCCTAACAGTTTCCACTGTTTTTAGTCCATGCAATATTAAAATCACTCAACCTCATCCAGAGGCATAAATCCTGTCCTGTTCATTTTTTATTTTACAGATTAACAAACCCGGCAGATTTACAGGGGATGAAGAACACACACAGACAACCTCTGCAATTATTACAAATCACAAAAGGACCCCAGGTAACACTTGTGAGTGAGCAGAGCTTCAGTGTGATAAACTGCAGAGATTAAAATTGATATTGGCAGTGCGTTCAAGGATCTTTGGACATCTGAGGTTTGAAAGTCCCTCCAGAGCAACCTTTTTAGTGGAAGAAATATACCATCCATGCCCGTTGTTGCTCTTTTTGGGATCTGCAATGCAATGCTTCATGGCGGGTAACTACAGTCGGAGTTTCTTCTGTATCAGTGATGGATTAATGATGAGTGAAGGCTGGGAAAATGTATTTTGATAGAAGATCTCAATTAAAGTTAGCGTTGATGAATCTCATTTCGAGGCCACGATAATTCACTTCTGTCTCATCCAGTCTCACCCTGTAATCCATCTGCACCCCCCCCCCCCCCCATCAAAAACTCACATCAGCACCAGCCGACTCAATAAAGACAGATCGAATGCTGACGGCTGAAGTCCACTGTCTTATAGATAGAAGAACTAGGAGTCAAAAACACGCAGTTTCAGTCTGATGAATGAAAAATATTTCTGTTAACACAACTCATATAATCACATTTAAGAGGTTGGTGAGAATTACACTTAATTTATTGACTTTTTTGGTTTGGGTGTGAACAGATTGGCTTTGTGTGCTGACTACACATGAAACTTCATTTTCATACTAGTAATTTAATGTATAAAGTATTTCTTAAACATGGCTTAAAGACAGTTAAACATGCAATGTTGTGAAGAAGCTGTTCACGGCATGTGTGCGTACTTGCTCTAAAGTGCTACTATGGAAAACATAAGAGGAAATTTCAAGATCAGGGCACACTTTTCTTCAAAATTTTCCTCACTTTTGCAGATTAGTGCTATTTGTGTGAGGACAAAAGCGCACCTATGACGGCCATGTATGCGTGCAAGCACATGGGTAAGCAGTGGCTTGTTTCTAAGGTTATGTAAGTTTACATAGACTATGTTGGTCAAGTATAACTGACCACACAATCAAATGTTAGACAGTCTTTATTAGAAGTTGCATAACATTGAGAACATTATGCAGCAGTGAACTGAACATTGAGCAAAGTTGTATTAGGCAATACCATGGATGCAGTAGGTCATAATTAGTGTAGCATGAAGCAATATAGGTGAATGAACACAAGTAGTCTGTGTTCTAAATGACTTCATTTACTTACTTGAGCTGAGCAAAAGAAGCTGCACTTGGAACATCCATTCTGAGGAGAAGTTGCAGTGCAGGCAGAGGTCAAGCTCATCTAATAGGCTATTAGACTATGAAAACGTAGCTTTCCTGCAGGCACTGTGGATGCAGCAGCCGGCCAAGTTTAACAGGCTGGCTTTGTAAAGTTTCTCTGCAAATGCATCACAAATAAAGAAACTGTCAGAGGAGTGATATATTTTATATTTAGTGAGCTATAAACTGAGAGGATATAATTTATTGTACTGTGTCGCTCAAGGGCTGCTGGCAGCTAACAGCAACTTTCGAGGTTTAATGTTTTGTTGCATGTTACTTAATGCACGAGCTGAAGTCATGAATCAATCAAAACGCTGTCAATGTCAGTATGAAAACTTTGGCCAGTCCATGTGTTTTTATTGGCTCTCTTGCGTGACATACGCTTTAGTGATGATTGGATCTTCAAACACTTAGAAAAATGTGATGAATATCAACCAGATTATGCGAACTGTGAATATTCTATCTCTTTATTTGGAGAGAAAAAACAGGGCACAGCATTATCCCATTGCGCTCTGGCAGCACTACACACAATGCTTTTGTAAAATTATGAATTTGATTAGTCGGTCAACAGAAAATAAATCAGTTAATTGTCATTTTCCAAAGCAAAAATAGAGAATCAGAATCACCTTGGGCTTTGGGAATTTATGACGGCCATTCTTAACTAATTTCTGAAATGTTACAGACAAATCCATTGATTGATTGGCCAATAAAACTAGTCTGCAGATTAGTCAATAACTTAGTTAGGAGCAGTGTGTGTGTGTGTGTGTGTGTGTGTGTGTGTAATCACTGATGTAGGTGATGTTAACACACAGTGTGCTGATGTACATAAAGTGACCATTCTGTCCCATCAGGCTCTTATGGGAAATAAAGTGTGTTGGGTATGGTAGTAAAGAGATTCTGGTTTGCATTAATTCTATATCGTTAAAATCCATTTGCTGGATTATCAGTCTGATAATGGCTTTTTACTGCAAATTCAATGTTTTGAACTGCTGACCCAGAGTGGGGATGTCAAGCGGGTGAAGAAGCACTTTGGGGAACTCCTGAATCCAGCCATCATGTCCTCTGCGGAGGTGACAGACCTTGAAGACTCGGGGGAACTCTTGCCATGTCCCTGGCAGAGGTCGCTGAGGTAGTCAAAAGGCTCCCCAGTGGCAAAGCGCCAGGTGTGGATAAGATTTGCCCTGAGATGCTGAAGACTCTGGACACTTCGTCTTGGCTGACGCATTTTCAGTGTTGCATGGAAGTCAGGTACGGTGCCTGTGGAGTTGCAGACCGGGAAGTGGTTCCCATTTTTAAAAAAGGGGACCAGAGGGCGTGTTACAATTGTAGGGGTATCACACTGCTCAGCCTCCCTCGGAAAGTTTATTCCAGGGTGCTGGAAAGGAGGATCCGACTGATTGTTGAACCTCTGATTCAGGAGCAGATTCTGTCCTGGTCGTGGAACAGTGGACCAGCCCTTTAATCTTGCAGGGCTGCAAGATTGCAGGGTCATGTGAGTTTGCCCATCCAGGTTACAAGTGCTTTGTGGACTTGGAGAAGGCTCACAAATGTGTCCCATGCTGAGTCTTGTGAGGGTACTGTGGGGAGACAGAGTGCCGGGGTCCCCGTTATGAGCCATTCGCTCCTTGTATAACCAAAGTGAGAGCTGTGTCCACATACTTGGCACAAAGTCAAACACGTTCTCAGTGGGTGTTGACCTCCACCAGGGTTGTCCCTTGTCTCTTCAAATTATATGTTTTATTTAACTAACATTCCAAAAATCCAAAGCTTCTCTAAAATCTGCAGTTTTCTCTTAAAAAAAGGACATTTATTAGGATTTAACAGGGCTAATGAAAATCTCTGCATTCAAACCACTATCTATAAAATGCACCTGTGTTTGTTGTCTGTATCTTACGCCAGCCCATACCATAACCCCACCGTCATCATGAGACAATCTGTTCACAACACTGGCGTTAGCAAACTGCTCACCCACATGACAGTATACACACTGTCTGCCCTTTGCCTGGGATAATGTGAACTGGGATTAATTTGTAAAGAGAACACTTCTCCAAAGTGCCAGATGCCATCAAAGATGAGCAGATGCCACTCAAGTTGGTTACCATGACAAACTGCAGTCAAGACCCTGGTAAGGATGATGAGCATGCAGATGAGTTTCCCTGAGATGGTTCCTGCAGAAATTCTTGAGTTTTGCAAACTAATCGTTGCATCGGCTCTTCAGGTGGCTGGTCTCAGATGGATGTGAATGTCCTGAGCTGGTGTGGTTACACACAGGTTGGATATACTGCCAAATTCATGTAAGTGACATCGGAGACTGCTTATGATATATATATATTTAGTTCACAACAACAGCTCTGGTGAACATTCCCTCAGTCAGCAAAGGCTACACTCCCTCAAAACTGTGGCATTGTGCTGTGTGATCAAACTGCACATTTTAGAGTGGCCTTTTATCATGACCAATCTGAGGCACACCTGTGTAGTCGTGATGCTGTTAAATCAGCATCTCGATCTGCCACACCTGTCAGGTGGATGGATTATCTTGGAAAAGGCGACGTGCTCAGTAACATGGATTTTAAGAGACCTAAGTCTTTTGTGTGCAGAAAAACACCTTCAACTCATACCTGTGTAAAATGGGAGCCAAAAAAAAAGTTTATTTTATGAATTTTGTTTGTGTACTGTATTTGTTAGCATATTTCATTCACTCGTGTCACCTCTGAGTTTTTTATACAGTACAGGCCAAAAGTTTGGACACACCTTCTCATTCAATGCGTTTTCTTTATTTTCATGACTATTTACATTGTAGATTCTCACTGAAGGCATCAAAACGAGCAGAACCACACGGCCGGGCTCCACCGGCTGCAAACCTACGTCACGTCAGCGTAGCGTCGCGGCGTATTCATTTGGGCTCCACTGACTGTGTACGGAAGCGACACATAGAGACGCTAGCGGGGTTGTTTACTGTTTGCCAAGCCGAGAGGCTGCATGTAGGCTGCATGAAATGTTAAAGCATTTTCCACCTAAGTTATTACATATATTTGAGTTATCTACAAGTTTACTGTACTGTTTGTCATCTACTCGCTTTCAAATGTCCACCACGGACATTTACACAATGTCACGGATAAACATGGGTAAATGCATGGAAAAAATCATCACATATCACCTCTGATAATGGTTTATTCATTTAAAAAGAGAGAGTTGTCACGCGACAGACGGGGGTTGTCGTGCCGCTCCCGTTGCCACTGGAGCCGCTGTAATTGATTAACAGGGTGACGAGCTGCTACGGGACTCGCGCTGCAGTTAACACTACTAACAGCGTGAGTTAATGTCTCTGCACATGTTGAGCTTCCAGCTATGTTAATACAGACACAGGCTAATAAAACAGCTAATATAACATGATGAGTTAGAGTTGTTCGAACCACTTTTGGACTTGTTTGCCCACATATTTGTACCGAGAGGTCTTTGGATCCGTTCTGCTACTACGTCTGCTTCTTGTTCTTCTTCTTCTGGTGGACCAGGTGTGTTAAGTACATCTTTACGATGCATACTGCCACCTATTGCACCGGAATTGTAACGACAAGCTACATTCGCAGACACTGAGTCCCATTATAATGTGTTTATGAGCGAGGTCGAACACGTAGCGCCAAAAGCAGAAAAATTTATATGTGGCGGAGATAATTTATTCGTGGCGCACCGCCACAGATAAATGAATGTATGGGAAACACTGCTGTGTTACTTGTTTTATTTTGGTAACCATTGTCTTGTCTCATTTCAGACCCCACGTCCTGTCAAGTTTCTCTCCTTTGTGATTACTTTCACCTGTGTCTCATTGTCTCCCTGGTCTTAGTTTATTTAAGTCCCTGTCTAACCCTCCTTTGTTGCCAGATTGTTTTTACCTTAAGGTGAGAGTTTCAGCGTTTCTCTAGTGTTCCCTGCGAGTGTGTTTTTGACCACCCTTTTGCCTTACTGATCACCCATGCACTGACCTTGAACTTTTATCCGAGTCTGTGAGTCTGCTTTAAGTCCTTCTCCAGTTTGTGCTTGACAACAACTTTTGCCATCAAAAACGATTAAATGAATTTGAACTTGTGCTGACAGATAAGATCATGTAATCACAACTGGCCGTAACCTAGGAGTGATCATGACAGTCCACAGTCGTTCATACAGCAGATGAAAACACTTTGCACATAATGGCATGGGTGTGTTTGAACCAGAGCACCCTTCCTCACTTTGTGCCAGTAGATATGAGAGAGAAAGTGCAGAGGAGGAGTGAGAAAAACAACTCAAAAACAACTGCTGACAAATCTAGAAAGCGTGGAGCCACAAAGCTTTTTCCATTAGTCCCTTCTGCTGCTGCCTTTTACTGGAGCTTCATGAGTTTTCCCCTTCTGGTCAAAAAACATTGAACGCAGCTGTAAGTTTTCCCCATGAACATTTAAAGTGTTTCTCTAACCGACTCAGAGCTCTGAAGTTCACATCAGTACATCACTGTGTATCAATGCATGGAGATAAATGGCTTGTTGTCAGCTTGGGATGTAAATCTCATACAGTCACAGATAAACCAGATTTCAGTCTCACTTACAAGGGCTGTTTTCCTTTTTTTTGTTGTGGCTGCAAAAAAACCGCTGGGGAAAAAACTACACTGAGAACATTTGCTATAGTGAACTGATCTATTTAGTAGAAAATTGTCAGGGGACGACCTTTGAATCGACACTCTTGTAACAGGCTCTTACACGTCTAATTTATTCTCTTCGTGATGACTCTGCCCTCTGGAGTCAGAATAATTAATTGTTTTCATTACCAAACATTCTTTAGTGCATTCATATCCCAGCATTTCAATAACTTCTCGATTTATTGGAATTACCACCCAGAAGATCTCCCCGTTTTATATTCCCACTCCTCACCCCAGACTCTCACTCTATCCCTCTCTCACACTGTCTGCATCCCTGCCTACAGGCTGCAAGCTGCAAGTGCTGACAGATGAATCAGACTCGTAATAAATCTACAGCAGAATGTTTATAGAGGCCATGGTTGCATTTATTTCTTATTTATCAGTTATGAAGAACAGTAAAGGCTGCTCTCTTTAGTCTGTTTCAACAGATGCCAAGGCCTGATAAGCGCTATAACTGCACAGTGATGAATTCACAAAAACCTTTAAGGGCTTTGGTCTATTATAAGCACTCAGATTTGCATACAGCTCTGTGTCTCTCTTAATGTGCCCAGTGTCCTACCTGGCTGCTTATTGAATAAGTCATGAAATTCTGCCAAACTCGCAAGAAGGAAATATTCCCTCAACAAATGTTTTTATTTAATCACGTTATCTTTTAACAGCGGAGCCAGACTGATAAATCAGCCGACTGATATGAGCTGATGTGAGCTTGACACAAATAGATGCTGATATGTCAAATATGTGAAACTGCAACATAGAAAAGGTAAATAAATATTTATAGTAATTCAGAATCCTAGTTTGTCCACTAGAGAGCACTGAGAAGTTTATGTTTTCAACTTTAAAATACCCCACATTCTAAAATTAAGCCAAAATGAATGACGGTCTGTCTCAGTTGTACTTTGTGTTAGGGCTACTCAATTGATCGAATTTTAATCTAGATTACGATTTGGGCTTTCAACGATTATGAAAACAAAATAATCAACATAAAACAATTATGCGCTTCTTGTCAGTTTACTCTCGTTGTCAAGCCGCGCATGCGCAATACTGCCCCCTCCTCTCCTGTTTTCACTCCACGAGCCAGTCAAGTAGGTGAAATCGAATAATGAGAGGGGCAGGTGATCGCAGAAGATTTCAAAAACGGCGTGCGGAAAATGGCAGAGGGAGAGCGAGAGAGGTTGGTCTGTGTGTGTGTGTGTGTGTGTGTGTGTGTGTGTGTGTGTGTGTGTGTGTGTGTGTTTGTGCGCGCGCGCATCAGGGCCGAACTCCGCCGTGCGCGATACAGAGAGCAGAAGAGAATTGTAAACGCGCGACCATTTTTAAAACGTCCTTTACTAACTTTTGCGGTGTTTGACCTTGCGGGGATGTAGCCATTTTTCTGCCATGGTTCGCGTCCTGTAGGCGATATTTTTGTGGGCGTGTTACACCAAAACCTGTTTCCCCCCGGCAATATTTTTGCAAGCGCACCGTTGCTGTGGCACCGCCAAGAAAGATTGTGATTGGTTGAAAGAAGTACAAGCAGCCGGGGCGTTTTTTTCTCCAATCTCAAAGTGAGAGTCGGCCCAGCCAGACCTTTCTTTTCTTGAGAAAGGTCTGGTGAGCGAGACTAGTTGCATCCTGTCAATCCGCAAACACAGAGCAAACAAAGAAAGAGAAAGGGAGAGAAAGAAAAACTTTTCTAACACTGAGACTGAAGCTATTTTGGGTGCAGTGGAGTTGAGAAAAACGTTTTACTTTCTTCTGTTAGTAGTAGTTTGGCAAGGACAGGTAAATCAACAGCCTGTGGAAGTAGGTAACCGATGCCATTAACTGTCCTCTGTTGTAAGAACCATTCAAGAAGTTAAACAAAAACGGCTCTATTTGAAACCTGATGCAAAAAAGCTAAGTAAACACACAAAAAAATTACAGCAGCTACAGCAGGAGGCTCTTCCCAGCCACAGCTGCAGACGAGCGCATTGCTTGCATCATCAGAGAAACCTCTCTGTCAGGGGAGACGGCGACATGCCTCCACAGGACCAGTCAACAGCAAACTCAGAAAGTGTGGCAATGTACGTGTTATATTCAGTGCTAATTTGCTGTACATTCTGACAGCCATCAGTGATAGCTTGGTGTTTGGTCAGCAATGTGGGTCTCACATTCTCACCTCTCAAACAGAAAATACATATGTAGAGTTTTCTCTCCTGGTTGATTTAAGTGGGAACGGGATGCCAGAAATGTAGAAAACACATGTATTAAAGCAATATAAATAACTAATTCACATTTTAAGTAACCTAATGTGAAGCTGAAATCTGCTAATTGCCAACTTATTTAGCTAAATGTGTTATATTTCTTATCTTTTGCCATGTTTAACTGAGGTGTTTCCAAGGCACCTGTGTACTGTGAACATAACGGAGCACAATATGAATTAAATTATAATTTCTAATAATGACAAGCAACATTTCTTATTTACACAAGCGCTACGCTCAGTCAGGAGCAGCAGCAGATTTTGTAAGTGCCTTCGAAAAAGATCGGAGCTACTAATGTATCGATGAATGCCGAACTGTTTACACACAAATTCGTTCTGCTCATGTTTCATGAATGAGACCCATTGTGTGTATCCTTGAGATCTCGCAAACCAGTTGCATGTCCTTCCTTAAAAAATGTGTTTTGTTTGTCAAAATCTGAGGCTTCATCGAGGCTGGAGAGGCATTCAAAGCGGGTGAGCTCTCTTCACACCCGCTCTGGCTGCCTCTCCAGCCCCGGTAAAGCCTCCAGCATGCGCCCCAGGCCTTGGCTTGACTCTTGGCTGCCTGGCTTTATCGCACAGCTCCTAAGCAGCCTCCAGCAACCCCCGCTGACCCAGACTGTGCTCTGCTCCTCCGCCAGAGAACCAGAGGGAGAGTGGGAGGGCGGTGGGGTTCGAGCCCACGGCCCAGGGCCCTCTGTTGGCTTTCCCCTAGTGTCCACATACCCTTGGATGTGGAGCTGTGTACTTTGTCTTTTTTCCCGGGCAATTTGTGCCGCTGCTCTCCGAAAGTCTGTTTGCTATGATTGGACAAATGACCTGACTATTCACTCTGCCATCAATGTTTGTAAAAGTATTCTAAAGTTGGTATTGTTTACATTTATGTTTTCTAGCTTGTGTTACCACCATCATTGATCAGTGAAAAAGTGTCAAACCATTGGTAGGACTGTGTATCACAATTTCCGCATCAACAGCAACAATACCAAGAAAGGATCAGTTTCTCTTTTCTCTGTTGTACCAATTTGTATTACAAGAATAGATCTGTCTTTGTAAACAATGTTCGTTGTCGTGAACACATCTAGTGTATGTACACTGCTTCTCTAAGGCCATGTTGTGTGCACATAAACAACAAAAGCATCGGGCAGCACACCTTGACTAGTTTTATCTGACACATAACTGCAGTGATGGCTGAAAGAAAGAGGGGAAAAAACACGATAAGGAGAACTTGGAGCTGCAACAGAAAAGACAGGAGGAGGAGGAGGAGGGAAATGCCTCAGCATCCAGACCCTCTGACACAGAAGCAGAGTTCACCGGCAGAGTCTTTTCGGAGAGGATCTGGCAAGAAGTATCCAGGTATATATTGATGATATGTCACTCTACTCAGATCTTCAACATTGGTTAATGTTGCATTTTCAAACTGTATTTGGTTACATAAGGCACCCAATAATAAAAAAGTATCGGTATCAGCGATTCCGACCCTGTATTACTTGTTATCAGATCGAAACGAGATTTTGTAGTATTGCTCATCCCTAACATACACGTCTGTTCTAATTAACATGTTAGCATTGTTGAATAAGCCTTTAGCCTGTGGACATTAGCATTTAGCTCAAAGCAGCGCTGTGCCTCAGTGAAGCCTCACAGAGTGTCTAGCATGGCTGTTGCATTGTTCAACACTAAAATATCAATTTTGGTATTGTCCTCAAAAGTCCTGTTGATCCATCTCTAATTCACAGTTTGCAATTTTTCATCTATAAAGTGCAAAAAGTTCCACATTAACGTTGCTTAAAAACATGTATGAAATCAATTAAGAGGCAGAAAGTTGCCAGGTAGTCTTATTCTTCTAAAAAGAGACTGAATTCATCGCCTGAAGCATCTTGGTGCCTTCAAATGGAATTCGTCAGCTTGTGGTTACGACATGGGAACCCATGTACATGATGTGTTTGGTGCTGCTAGGCAACAGCAACATGGAGGCTACTGCCCGCATCTCAAAGCCACGGAGGGTAACGATTTAGCATGCTAGTTACTGGGTTATGTTAAAGGGGTTTTTTTTGGGGAGTTTTTCCTTATCTGCTGCGAGGGTCCTCAGGACAGAGGGATGTCATATGCTGTAAAGCCCTGTGAGGCAAACTGTGATTTGTGATTTTGGGCTTTATAAATAAAATTGAATTGAATTGAATTGAATTGAATTAACGCAGGAAATGCAATGGTAGTATGACGAAGGAAAAAGATGAGACCAAAGGGAGAATACATGACAACGAATGACTCTGTACAACTAAGTTTAGAATATATTAACCATCCACCTAAACATTAACATCCATGCCCTGTGCCATTTCTGAAAACAGCAACAAATGTCACAACTCATAACTCAGAGCCTCCAGAAAATTTCCACTTACAGGTTCATGAATATCACAGGAGGGGGGCATTCAAAAGTAGCCTACTCTTCATGTGAACATGGTAAACACGACCCCATTTCAATGCAGCAAAACCTATATGACATTATGTAAATATATGTATGCTTGGCCACTTTATTAGGTACACATATATGACTTTATGCAATCCAGTAAAAGCTGGTAAAACAATAATGACTGAACTTATTACTAAGGTTGTAGTTGGTTAGTTGCACTGGACTGAATTACAACACACACACACACATCAACACCACTGCAAATACCACCTGAATAACAGTTAGTTTGCGCTGGTCAATGTAACAATATAATATCAATATCGCGATACGACATTAGATATCGTCTAACGTATTGGATATGGTATTATCTAGGGATGCACCAAGATGAAAATTTGTGGCAGAAGCTGAAGCTGAATAAAATTAAACACTTGGCCGAATACCGAGTACCGAATACCGTTGTCTAGTTTTTCATTAGTTTTTGCAGATGAACACCCTCCAGGTTAGCGTTGTCACAGTACCAAAATTGGGACCCACGGTACGATACCAGTGAAAGTATCACAGTTCTGAGTAGTATCACAATACCACAGCGAAAATGAGGCAGATGTGCCTTTTGTCATTTACAAAAAGATAAATCATTTTTCTATAATACATCAATGATATTTCAATGGAATAAATTACTTATTGACTTATTCATACTTCAAAAACAGCATCAATAAGTGATTAACATAGGGGGATTGAAATAAAATAAATAAATAAAATAAAAATCAACCAGTCACCCTCCTCCCCTGACAAGTAAAGAGCAGTCCCTCATAAGTAAAGAACAGTCCCTAAAGTGCGCTGAGGTTTGTGGACTGTTACCTGCCACAAAGAGAAAAATGTGAACGGCTCGTTTCTCCTCTGACACGTCACATACCTGTGTGCAGCCACGGCTCGGCTGTCCAGGTACTTTTGGGCAATCATGATGCCAAGCAGAGGACATTATTGGAGCCGGACCTCTCCGTCGCCGGTAAGCCTTATGTTGCGCCGTGAAGCACTATGGCTGCCGTATTTGACAGGAATACATTCCTGTCTGTGTCTGTGACCCCCGTTCAACCCACAACCGGCAGGATTTGCCTTTCGTTTCTGCTGCTGGTTGAAATCTGTACTTGCACAGCGGATATTCGGTGCATCCCTAGTATTATCCTAAGTATTGTCCTTTCCAGGTTTTAAAGGCTGCATCACAGTAACGTGATGTCATTTTCTGAACTTAACAGACTGTTCTAGCTGTTCAATTATTTGCCTTACATCCACATTACTGATGATTATTTGTCATATATCTTATCTTATTATTTATTTTTGTGAAAGCACAAAAAGTCAACCCTACAATATTACTGCAATACCAATATTTAGATATATGGTCAAAAATATTGTGATATTTGATTTTCTCCATATCGCCCAGTCCGACACATAGTTTAATACAGTGGTTCCCAACTGGTCGGTTGCAGTCTAAAAGTGGGTCGTGGATTTGTAAAAAACTCTAAATAAAATTCTTTGTTTTTAAGTACAGTGAATTTCCACCATACAGCTTTTATTTTGAAGTGCTGTTTCCTGCTGTAGAGTGAATGACTAACAGACAGCTACTTGACAGAGACAGCAAACTAGCTCAACAACGTGTCCAAACACAAGTATGACGCTGAAAATATGTGTGGACCTTGAAGTAATGACTAAGGAGAAATGTGGACCCTGTGGCTGGACCAGTTGGGAACCACTGGTTTAATAAATACCTTTCTGACAGCATCAAAACTGAACATTATTTTTGTAAAAGTAGAATTTATGGCTGAAGTGTTGTCTTGGATTGCATTGTATGTTACTGGTGTACCTAATGAAGTGACCGCTGACAGTATAAAATAAATATTTCTTGAACATTGTTATTTGGCAGCTTGGAGTATTTCACTGCAGACCTTCCCTCACTCTGCACGCAGCAGTAGTTTTCAGCTGTTCCTGCTGTTCCCCAATCACCTGCCAGCACACCTGCCCCTCATTCACCTTAATTAGCCACTCAGTTTACGCTCACTAACTCTTCTGACTGATTGTATTGTGCCACTACTGAAGCAAGACCCAGTCAATTAACTACTAAGAGAAGGGCATCCTTAATTTCTTTTTAAGTTTTGGTAAATATCTCCTGTCAACACAGCACACGCACAGAGTCACATAATGCTCGTCTTTTACATTTGAAAGTAGAATTATAAAATAATCATCACTGATAAATAACCCCACCATCATGCTGCATCTGTAAGTAAAAAAAAAAAAAAAAAAAGGAGCTCTCGAGCTGCCAAATGAAAGTGTGCTGCAGAGGAAGTTACACAACATGAAACATCAACACTGAAAGCAAACACTCAACACTCTCTGCACATGAAGCCCATTTTTAAAACATTTCCACCTATTTCTGTCGGCAGTGGAGATATTCAAGTCGATACATACTGACTATGCTTTGATATAACTTTATATTTAATATAGTTCTAATACCTTCAGTACACCCACTTAGACATCTTATATGTACTTACTTACTTACTTACTTACTTACATGTAAGTGGTAAAAAAGCAAAAAAGAAAATTGGAAAAAAAGATTATTTATGTTATAAGAAACAAGGTTGCCTTCATCCAAAACTGTGTCAAAGAGTCTTTTAACTGTTCTTTCTCCCGAAGGACTGAGCACTTTCAAAGGCGCTGGAAGTATGTGTGAGGGTAACTTGTACTTCCCCAAGCCGCATACCACAGCCTGCATGCACAAGCATGCACGCAAACACCTGCACACGTCCATGTATTCATGCGTTCAAATTTCACTCACTCATTCTACAGCTGCACTCACTGTCGCTCTGGAAAATCACATCAGATAAATATCCAAATGTAACTGTCCTCTGAGCATCGGCGGCGACGCTGATTTACGGAGCTTCTCAATTGACTTGACGGGTGGATTAGCTTGAAGCCATCTTGGGAACTGTCGCTATCATTTGCAGCTAAATCAGCGCTGTGTTAATGACTGCCTCACGCAGGCCTCGTGGCCATTCAATCAGACGACATGCTGGTAATACACATCCTTAGAGGTCGAAGTAACCCAGGAAACAAGCTGCTTTTTCATGAACAACATCCTAATAAAACAGCATGTCACTTTCATGCACATATGTTACACGGTTTGCTGAGACTCTAACAATATAAACCCTGCACTGACAATATAATTACCAGAATTAAATATATAGTTTTAATTGCTATTGCTCTGTTGACATAAACAACTGTTATGAAAGAGGGATTTTTAACAATAACTGTACAACTGAGACATCAGTGGTTGGCAGATTAATGGAATAGTTGACTGAAAGAAAATGAATCAGTAACTACTGTGATAAGTGATTAACATTTTGAGTCATTTTTCATGCTAGGATGCCACACATTTTTTGGTGTGAGCTTCTAAATTGTGACAATGTGCCGTTTTTGTTTCTACATACAACAGTTAATTGAATATCTCTGAGTTTCGAACTGTTAGTCGGACAAAACAACAAGCAAATTACAAGACATCACAGTGGGCTTTGAGAAATCATTCCATAGACTATCAAGACAGTGATTGGCAGATTGTGAAATAATGAAAATGATTGTTAGTTGCGACCCTGTTCCCTTCAATTCAGTACAGTTTAATGTGTCTCTACACGGATAATTGTATACGACAGCTCATCACCAGGGTCAACAAACTCACACCTCAAAAGATAAGCTGCCGATAGCAAAGCAAAAACAAACACGACTATATGTGGAAAGGCGTAGATTTGGGGGGAGATGCAGGGGACACATCCAATTCAATATTTAGAACATGTACACACACACCCAATAAAAACTTATAAGACTTTTGACAGAATTATAAACATTTAGCCCATAAACTGATGTGAAAAATGCCGAAATTCATTCATTTTTCGTAACCACTTATCTTGGGGCTGGAGCCTGTCCCAGCTGATACTGGGCGAGAGGCGGGGTACACCCTGGACAGGTCACCAGACTATCGCAGCGCTGTCACATAGAGGCAGACAACCATTCGCGCTCACATTCACACTTACGGGCAACTTAGAGTCACCTTTTAACCTGGCCTGCATGTCTTTGGATTGTGGGAGGAAGCCGGACCCAGGGAAAACCCACCCAAGCAACCCACCCACCCTTCCTTCGAACCAGGAACCCTCTTGCTGTAAGGCGACAATGTTAACCACTGCATCACCATGCAGCCATACCCATATTAGTGCGTGAAAAATCACCAGAATGAAGGAAATTAAATGTTTTATGCTCAAAAGATTCTGGCCAAATCCCACTGTTTCATGAAAGGCCCAAAAGCATGTTAACATAAGCACAGCTATGTTACTGTACTGTACTGTAATTAATTGCTGAAAGTACTTGACTAAAGTTTTTTGCATTCTAAAGTAAGAGCTCTCCTGGAGATGGTCACTGGTGCAGTAACATTTAGAGGGTGCAGCAAACAGCCCTCATAGTGGGCATGTGTGAACCTGCTCAGTCCAACTTCCCAATAAATTCTCCTCGGCTGACTGTGCTTAATACAACAAAGAGCTCAAAGTGCTGTTGCCACGTTGCTTTGTCCTGGTAACAGACCACTTAACTTCATCGCACAGTCAGAGTAGTGGAATTTTTCTTTCTCATCCGCGAGTGTGACGCTGACACTGGAGGAGACATTTTCTCTGACTCCACAGTGAGTCAGCTGCAGTAAATGTTTCACTCTCACGTGCAATAACGCTCTGTGGTGAGGGAGCTCATGTTGGTCTTATAGTGCACTAAAACTAAGTGCATGTGGTTGAGTGAAGAGTGCACCAGGACCCTTTAAGTGTGCAAGTCACAGCGCTGAGCTACAGAATGCAAGGGGCAGAACATACAATTTCTGCACTTGTCTCACAACGTGATATAGGAGGAAGATGTATTTTTAGAGATGTCGTAAGTGCACTAATGACTCTCTGGCTCTGCCCGAAGCTCTCTGACTGTTGACGCCGTTGGCCACTTACAGGCTCGGATTATGGCTCTCTGTTTGCAGCAAATGCATTCAGAGTAATTATCAGGGAAATCCAGACAATATGGCTCGTACTTAAAGTGACAGGTCATTTTGTTGGAACAGTTTTTACTGTTGCAAATGTGCACCAATATGACATCAACAGTCGCTTCCAGCATGAGCCCCAACAGCTTCTGCTGTCAACAGCAGCGTTGCTCCCAAACCCATAAAACAACATGCCTGGAGACTTACTGTATTTATTAGTCTTAACATGACTACAAATACTCAAAACAGCCAGTAATGATGCTGGCTGACTGTGCATGAGCTCATAAGAGAAGGAAAGCAAAAAAGTAAAAATGTTTGATATGCATGACTTTTTTTTCTTTTTTTTTCACTAACTACAGAATGACTGTCCTAGTTTTAAAACTGGCATAAAAAGACAATGAGCCACAGCTTGTTTCTAAAGGATGACTCCAACATTATGGGAGATGAGTAGGTTGATGTCACTCTGATGTCTTTACAGTAAAATGTAGCTACAGTCATCAGCCGTAGTACTTAAAGTGACAGGTAGTTTGGTAGATTTGGGTCGATTTTTGGTCTGGTGTACGAGCTTAAATCACTATGATTTTATACAAACCAGCATGTCATTATGACATGTTCTGGCTAATTAAAGAGTACCCTACATCAGCAACCTGTGCCGACGGCATCAGGGCGCTACATCCAACTTGTGCTGCATTGGTAAATAGCAATATGACAACGTGATTAACAAAATATTATGTTTATAAATTGACTAACGGAGCCACTAGTGTCTGACAGGACGTGAGCTGAGCACCGCCAGCAACATGAAGGAGATTAAATTTCAGTAGAGGGGGACGTGTGCAGCATGTTGTGTTTGTTTGTTTGTTGGCGGAGTTAGTCTCTGAAGAAAACTAAGACTGTGCCAATATGGCAACATTTTGGATTTTAAGCTGATGAAAGATGACGTCCTAAGTGGCTGCGGGCAGACGCCCTGTTTCTATTCCTGTTGCTCAGTTTGAAAGCGCCGCAGTGGACAAGGAACAGGTGATGGAAGAACTAAAATGAATAATTACTTGTACAGAACCTCCTTATTTCAGTACAAAAACCAAAATAAGGTGACATCTGGCCAAAGGAAGACCATCAGAAAGCTCAACGTTCTTGGTAAATGACTATTGGTGATAGCAACTAGGGATGCACCGATCCGATATCTGGATCGAATATCGACCCAGATATCATCAAAATAGATGGATCGGGTATTGGAAAATGCAACCTATACCTGAGGTGATCCTTTCCCTTTAAATCTAATACGACACAAGCTATGTCATACGTCATGGAGCGAAGGAGAGAATCTGCTGTGTGGAGGTATTTCACACTTTTTCCAACTGCTGTTGCACAATTGTTTATTTTTGTTAAAAATAAATAGTTCACCATTGCATTAATCTGTTTCATCTTGTTTCATTTTATCTTAGGAAAGAACTGTGTCGTCATCAATGCCTGATGCCTCTAGTCTTTTCTGTTCTACATGTAAAGGTATATAGCTTTTTAGGTCAACCATGGTATCGGGTCGGTATCTGGTATCGGCTGACACTCAGCATCAGGATCGGTATCAAAGCTGAAAAAGGTGGATCGGTGCATCTCTAATAGCAACCTTTAGGCTACTTGCTGTTGGCTGTATTGTGTGTCATGTTCAGTAAATATCAGTGTTTTTTGTTTAGAAAGTACAAACATAGGAAGACAACAAACAAGTAGGCAACTCAACTTTCTCTTTTGAGTGGTTACATCTCCAGACTGATCTCGAGTGCACAGTTGGTAGGTAGGCCTGTGAGTGCATTTATAATAGACTCAATGTGGACAGAGAGCTCCGATGTTACACAATGCAATGTGACAGTCGGACACTCATTTGCTGTTAGGACACGGTGTTATTATTATCTGATCTGGAGCAACTGTTGATTCAAGTTCGACACCTTGCATTAAAATTTGGTGTACCAGTCCGGTCCAGTCTGGCCCCTAATATCAAACTGGTTTGAGCATTTACACATCTGGCCCAAATAGCCTAGATCAGCATTAAGAAAGGAAATGGGATTAATCAGTTAGCTTGGCTCTCTCCAAAGGTGAGATATCCACCTACCAGCACCTCTGAACCGTCCTAATTAACACATTATATCTTGTTCATTTAATCCGTACAAACCAAAGTGTAAAAAGCCAAGCTGTGGTTTTACAGGTTACGTGCGAGACTGTTCCTGGCCGTGTGCAGTGACTTCCGAGATACCATGTGTTAATTAGTGAGCTTTAGAGGTGCTGCAGGCTGACTTTTTTTTATGAGTAATCTCTTTATATAATTGTCTTTACTGTTAGATGAAGGCTTTGTAAAGTGAAAAAAAAAAAAATCACTGTAGAAATGTTCCCAGGCCACGCCGATGTTTTTTAAGCACAAATCTAGCATGAAATGATCTTTTCTGTCAGAGTAATAGAAATAGTTGAAACATGCACTCTGGTGGTAAGTCACCTGAACAGAGCTCCGCCCTGCAGATGCCTATGGGTGCCAAGCTGAAATGGAGACCTGCCTCCAGGAAGAATGTTTACCCGAGCTTAGCACAGACAGAGCTGTTATTGCTCAAAGCAGCATGAGTAGATTTTCCGTCTGCATTTCACTTCTGCACCAGCTCTGTGCCATTTCAGATTGGGACCTGCCCAAAATGAGCCCCCCTGTGATGACAAGAATAGCTCTTTTAAAGACACAGAGGGGAGAGAAATTAACTGTGTGTGATCAAGTGTAAAGTAACTGTACACCAGGAGCAGAGGAAGGAATTTGAGAGAAGGGATTCCAGACATTCCTAAAAGTAAGGAACAAGTTAATGTGGAAGGAGCAAATTTTCATACATATTCCCAATTAACTTGGGTAAAATGAGAGGCAACCAAACGATGAATGTATGCACAGATCAGAAAATCAGCCATGGAATCTGAACAATACACTGTGCTGCACCTGTATTTTAATGTGGGATTTTTCTATTGCCGGCACTTCATTGGATTCGGGCTCTAACTAAGGATCCATAATGTTGTGTCACACTACATTTTCAGGTGGAGCGCTGTCCAAGATATGAGGCGCTTCATGTTGTCTACTTTTCTGAATAATATGCAGCTGGTTTCTGCAATATCAACATTTAAATTACCATTAATAAAAAAAGGCATGAGCATGAATTTAACAGTGTGAATGAATGATGCATGAGTCTGTAAATCAGGAGAGCAATGCTGTGTACTTTAAATTGCACTCAATAGCAAGACTTTATCTAATCTATATCCATTTATGGCAGAGTTATTGTAATATATTCTTAAATTGAAGCTTAGATGTAAGTATTTAGATATTATGTAGTGTCATTCTTCTATATGTTGCCTCACTGTAGCTACTGATCCTTTTCATGGAGACATGCAGCTTTTCTTACACTCCTTTGTCCTCTATCACACCCTCCAAATAACCTGATCTTTTACAGACAAAAGAAGTTCCTGCTCTATTGATTTCCAAAAAAACAGACAATGCAAACACACCTTGCTGTGAATTCGCACTGAAAGTGAAGCTATTCGCCCATTAAAACTTTACTCTGATGGAGCACCAGATGGTGTAGGTGCAGGTAAAGTCGTGCAGGGAGCACGGTAAGTCAAAAATGATGGAGGTTTTACCTTGTATGTGTTGGTTGACCACATTCTCCAACCGATCGAGCCTCTCCATGATCCGGAGAGTGTCCCCTCTTTTGTCACCCTCTAACTTTCTCTCCGGTAAAGGCATGGGAACTTTGATGTAAATGTTGGCGATGTAATTAGTAACCCATCCGACATAGAGCAGGCAAACAATGTTGGTCATGCCGCTCAGTATCACGCATGTGGACACCAAAGTTTTGGTTCTCCTGGTGCAAGCCATGCCGACATCCCCTCCATACAGCCTGCAGTATCCCGTCAAACCGGAGGACAGGGCGACAGCCGCCCGCAAAAAACCTGGAATAATGAAGTTATTTCCAGCGGCTGTGCTGCGATGCGATGTCCGAGGCGCGCGGCTTTTACTTCAAAAGTGGCGTGCGGGTTTTGCGGAGCTGTGAAACACGGGTTAATGTCAAATATCTACAGGTGAAGGTCCCCCCTCGTGCTTCATTGTGAACCTCCTTCGGCTCCAGTTGCATGTGAGGATCAAGGAAACAGGAGAGACACCGAGCATCCTGCTGCAGCCAATGGGAGGGATGGTGAGGACTGACAGCCTCCGTGCTGTACGCGTCCCCGCTGCGCACTGATTCACTGTGAAAGTGGATCTGACCGGACTATTTCCATAGGCCGGGACACAAAGTGGTATAACCTATTTCTGTCCAAACAGCGACATATTTGCACCACACCGACCTTAAACTGCTCATTTTGATGTGTGATGTCCTTTCCTCGAGCAGTGAGAGAAATCCAGCTGAAATCTCTAATGGGAGTTGTTGGTTCTGTCTTTCACAGTGTCACACACGAGTAGATCACACTTTGGGAGTTACTGCGATGAGATCTTTCCAGGAGTACATGTCTGGTTGCAATACTGGATCAAGCCACGAGATAGAGACAACGGGGCCTCCAGGAGAAATCAAGGTGTGGCGGGGTCATGATATAGGTCTGGCTCTGGTCCAGCTCACTATGAGGAGGATGCAGGATGCAGAGAGGAGGCTGCACTCATCTCACACGCTGCTGTAATCAGACCAGTGCAGGGAAAGATACTAATTACAGCAGAGCTGCTCAAAGGGCAAACACTGCAGATAAACTGAGCATGAAGACCCGCAGCACTTTAACTAAGTGAGACAAATTTTCGACCAAACAGCAAATCAAATGTTGATCAGGAACAGTTTTGAGGCAAGTAGGCCTCTCTGTAGCCCCCCGTTTTGTGGCATGAGGTGATTACTGGATGTTAAATGGTGGAATTTTTCTGTTTGGAGGTGATTTGCATATTTTATGCAGCCATTGTGAGGAAGGTTTTACTCATGTTCACTCTCAAAATACCATGCACTGATTCACAGGCCTGGATTTCATGGGGGCAATGGGGATATATTACCCTCAATATTTATAACATGTGCATTTGTTTTCCATAATAAAACATGAGAGTAGCAAAGGACTTTTATTTTTGACAGAATTAAAGACATACACATCATAAATTCATGTGGAAACTGCGCACATGGGTGTATCAACATTAACCAGAATGCAGGAAATGTAGTGTTTGACACTGGCAGAAGACCCCCAAACCCCTGTTTCATATGTGTCCATCTCAATACTGGAACAAAACCCACACCCTTGCACTGATTTTATATCTGCAGGAGTGCACTGTAATATGTTTGTGGCAGCCGAGCCTCTGCATTTTGTCTGTCTGACAGCTGCTCCTTATTTTTCTTTTCTGTATCCGAGGCTGGTTAACTTATTTTTTGCATGCCGTTCTGCGTCTCTTAAAGAACATCAAATAATCTTATTCATTTATTGCATTTGTCTGTAGCTGCAGCTCCCTTAACTCCCTTTAAATGCCCATTAAAAAAACAACAGGACTCAGTACTGAAAGAGTGTCCAGGCTTTCACTACACTTTCACCAAAAATTCTTGATCGTATTTTGACAGTGTTTTCCAGTATCATCTTTGCCAGACGATTATTTGCTAATAACAGCCTTTGTCATCCAATCTGGCAGACAGCTACAGCACAGCAGGCTGCCAAAGTGAAAGTATCATTTTCGATGATGGAAGAAATTAATGTTACATCAATACGTTTTATTAATGGAGTAAAAAGCACTATTATGACACTTGGTTTCCCATATTTCTTCCTGGATGACTGCGGCATGTTTGTGAAGTGTGACAGGGAAGGAAAACAACACAAACACTGACAAACTTCTTTGTTTACAATCACTGAGCAAAATACAACTGAATCATCGTCTCTGTGGCTGACTGTCATACACCTTGATTATAGACACAGAACAAAATGAATCAGCTGGGAATAAGCTGCCATTTACAAAAAATACCTCTAATTTAAACCTGATTATTTGAAACTTTAGTGCACATCTATGGCTTCACATTAAAAACATGCACCGGCATCAATAATTGGCTCTAATTAAATTTGTCAGGCAAAGAGCACCAGTGTTCATTCACCCTTTCCTCCATATATCCAGATCTAATGACAGACCACCTCCTCTGTCCTGTCTGCTCAGCAGCAGCCATTTATGGCTGTGAGATGATCAATGCAGGAGCCTGCTGCCCATTCATCTCAGCTAAGAGACCTGCCAGAGTGCAAAAAGGTATTTTCTTTAGTTTGCAATGTGAAGGGTTTTTCTATTTGCTAGTTACATTGATGTGATGAAAAAGTGTTCTCTCGCCTTTTTTTTTGCTCGTTTAATTTCATCTTAACCCACGAGATTCTATTGAAAGTCAATAAACTGTGGGGGTTTTTGCCCTCCAGTTGCAGCTGATGGTACAAAGTGAAGCTCCAATATAAAATGTTGTAATGCTGACTGTGGACTTGGATGTGGTTTACAGTTATGTAAGTCTGCTACAGCTGAAACTACAAGTCATTTAAATGTTCATAATCAATTAAATGTTTAAATAGTGTAGGTTATTTTTCTCAAACACTTTGTAGTTTGAGCTGGAGTCTGTTTCAGTTCTTTTGGACTGTTGGTTGGACATTTTGACGGCATCAGTCTTTGTTTGACAAATGTTTTCGTGTTTAGTTATTCTGCCACTTATTTTCTTATTCATGTATTAGTATATAAAATGGCAGAAAATTGTCAGAAATTTCCTTCACTCTTGGTCAGATGACAAGCATATTCAGTTTGTAACAATATAAAACAGAGAAAAGCAGCATATACTCATATTTAAGAGTTGGAACCAGAGAGTCATTGGATTTTTTTTTCTTCAAATTTACTTAAATAATTAATAATTAATCATCAGAATATTGGCCACAAATTTCATGTCCACTGACTAATGCGTCAATCAACTAATCGCTTTTCTCTAGAATATTGTGATGAGGACTTTATTGGCGAAGTGATTAAGAAAGAAAATTCAAGCATATCAGTACCATGATACATCAGATATTTAACCAGCCAAATATTCAACCCGACACTAGTTTTCTTTGTGGATCATATTTCCACTTTCAGATCACCTAAAATATACTTTTGAAATGTGAACTGGGGAAATGTTTCATTAAAATCTGAGAAACATTTAATTATTTTAATCAAATCTTGTGATAATGCCTTCCACTGACTTCAAATGGCCTGCGTGACGCTTCTCAGACTGCAAACTGTGCACTGTGTAGAGATGAATACAATTAAAGTGGATTGAAATTATAATGAGAAAATTATATCTCGGCTAAGTCACCAGACAGTCACATTGAAGGACCGATACAAAGATTAGCTTGTTTTCTCTCTGACAGTGTGGTGATGCATGAGTGTCATTGGTGAGTAGTTTCAGCTCTGGTTTCACTTTGTTCATGTTATTTATGACCCTCGTCTCTGTTTAAAGGGCAGCACTGTAAAACGAAGCCTGTCCTTGCGAGTTGCAATCGCTGGATGTTGTCATGAAGACGACCTCAAAGTCGTGTACACATATAATTGACAAGCTATAAACACCTGCAGGTGTTGGACCTGCAACTTCTATTGATTTCTTTTAAATTGGAGCCAGGCGCAGGGACACTTTGAGGTTGGTATTAGGGACCTGCGATCCTCCCACTGTGTGATCCACCCGGCCAAGCAGCTGTCACATTTAGTCTAAATGAATGCTCTTCTTGTGGGCTGATTAATTACTGTGTGTGAGAGGTTATCCTGTAATCATCACTGTGAGGTCCCTGAGACAAAGACACTAACCACTGTAGGTTCCTCAGCTGTGGAGACAGGGACCATTAATCATCAAACCACGCACTCGACATGTAAGGATTAGTCCTTGACAATGCAGAAAAGATAAGTAAATAATTGTGATAAATTTTACATCAACCTCTCCTGAAGTGATGCCTTTAATTAGCTGCTATAAATTATACAGTGTTGTCCACACTGAGGCGGAGGACAGACACTGAATCTCCAACAGCTTGAAAGGGTGCTGTTCTGAGGCTGACCCCCTGATTGTCTCACAAATCCCCCCATTAAATGGTAAAAATGGTAGACACAAATCCACCGTTCATATGGTGTGGGAGGCTGACCCTTTACTCCGAGCTCTCCGTGGGCGGGGGGCCAACAAGAAAAAGGAAATTTCCCCGGAGACGCAGGATCACTTTCAACTAATTCATGTTTAACTGGCTCACACTGCCGATTGTTGTACAGCAGCCCAAGGAGAGTCAATTAATTTGAGTTTCAAAAAATCTTTATACCCTTGAAATAAATATAAAGTCACTTTGGTGCCAGGTGTGGAGCTGCTCTCCAGTTTGTTCGTTTTTTTAATTGTTATTTAAAGTATTTTACTCTGCAGGTTACTGAGAAGAAAGTGGATGAGCTCTCGCTTGGTATTCTTTTGTTTTTTAACAAACTGAGTGAAGAACTCAAGAAGAGCCTTGAATTCTAGGAGAAAAGATACAAATCCAGGATTTGGCATACATTAGAATTCACCTGCAGGACTGTATTACACCATGCTGTATAATATATACATGCAGACGTGCATGCATCAATGCACCCATATAATCTACACGTGTACACAGAGACACAAAGGTGTGTGTTTCAATACTGGGGGACACAGGTAATGAAATCGGGGGTGTTGGGTGGGAAGATTTTGAGCATCAAACACTTAATTTGCTGCACTGTAGTGTTTTTTTCTGCACTGATTTGAGCCTTTGCTGCATCAATTTCATTCCCTCTGTTACTTTAATGTTTTTACTGAGGGAGAACAAATGCACTTGTTTTCAATTTTGAGATACTGGTACTGCCTCCCTGCTGAAATCTACACCTGTGCAGAGTCATGTATTATACACGTACAGATTTACCCCCCAAAACATTTTACATGCTGCCTTTTAACAACGTCTCTGCAGTTCAAACGTTGGTTTAATGAATGAAAACTACATTCATAATGTCACATGGCAGAAACAGATCAGTATGTGTGTGGAAAAATTGCAAATTTTATTCTTAGAATTTATCATCACACATAAAACATTTACTGAAGAATGAATTGGTGCAGTTCTCTTTATGGAGATTACATCTGTCCTATCAGTCTCCATCTGACTTTTTATCACCTGCACCTTGCTTAAAAACTTGAGTGGCTTCAAGTAATATCACCAGTCATCCCTGCCAACTGCTGGAAGGCAAAAAATCTGATTAAAAGAGTCTTCTTCTGACTCTACCCTGAACTGTTTTGAATATTTGTACTTTTAAATAAGCTGACATATTAAGGTGAGTCGCTGCCATGTGGACACCGGGATAGTGAGATGAGAATTGCATTAAGATCAAACTCATTTATTTATAGAGCCTTTCATCACAAGTATGTCTCAGAGGACTTCACAGAGCGAAGGCGAGAAGAAACCTATCTGGATCTGTCCTATCATCATCATTCACATGACAAAGTGAAGTGCTGTAATACATGATGAAACAAGCGAAATGCAAGGCAGCAAACAAAGAACAAGACTCAGAATAGCCTTACACGTCTAATTAATGTACAAGAGGTGGACACAATATGAGAGGTACCTGAAGGATCTAATGCAATCCATTTCAACAAGTCTGCAATAAAAGCCACCATCATGAATAGTACAGTATTATTTTTGTATATTCTCTATATCTGAGGCTGGATGAGAGAGAGGAGCTGACTCTGGTAAATTACACCTGCTGGTGTTTGTATCGGACTGAATTATATTATACAGTGTTCAGTGGAGCTGCTGGGGACAAAATACAATGAATACATTACAATTTCACACATTTGCTGCCCAGGTGCCAGAAGAAAATTTTGGCATTGTACGTCTCTGCAAACCACAGCTTCGTAACATTTGCATGTTTCATACTTATCAGCATTTCCAAAGGGAAGTACTTCTGTGTGTATTGAAGCTGACTTTGTCACCGGGAGGTGGAGCGAATGGATGATGGCGTGACACCAAGACAGCTGCCAAGCTGAAGACCACTGCAGACCACTGTTCAAAACCAATAAACAACAAAACTGGTTGTTTATTAGCTGTTGCTAATGAACAACCAGTTTTGTTGTTTGTGTTTCAAGCAGCAGTTTTGTCATCACACAGGGTGGTTTATAGCAACAGTGACAATTGTGCAGGAATTATGATCTTTTTCTAACCATAACTAAGTAGTCTTTAGTTCTAAACATAACACGCTTTAACCACAGCAATGTTAAAACGTGAAGTTTCAACCTATCTGCTGCATAATAATGTTACATATCTGTGATTTGCAGAAAAATACAATGCCAACATTTACTCTGGCAATTGACGCTTTGCTAAGTCCCGCCCCCGAATGCAGACTGGCCGATCATAACATAGCATCAGACCGGCTCAGACCAGGGTCCGACAACAACACAGCTGCGCTCCATTTACTCTAATGCAGTCGTTTCAGATTTCCTTCAATTTAAGGCTGGTTTTGTCATTGTGTATTAATGATACTCCTTACCTGGAGAGGTGATTTCTTCCCTGTTCCAAAACCAAAATCAAACCCTGAAAAGTGTAGGGGTAGCTAGCTAGCTACTGAAGATATAGCCTACTGAATGTATACACATGCTGCTTTTGCATTTTCATGATTGTAACACTGAAAAAAAGACCGACCCTGCTGTACAGGGACCAGTGAAGGGAAGCAGGAAAACTTTGCTGATATTCAACCAGCTGTGTGTTATCGCATTATGCGCAGATGAATATTGTTTGACGTGTTGCTGTACAGGAACCAGGGAAGAGAAGCAGGGGAACTTGATTCGACTTCCCCCCTGGAGATCCCTGCCCATCTGGCTGTGGAGGTCCAGGTGCTGGCAGCGGCATGGGAGCAAAGCCAAACACCATTCATCTGCACACACTGCGATGCCACACAGCTGGTTCAATATCAGCAAAGTTTCCCTTTATTTTCATTGTCTTGTGTGGCGATCAGCAGTGATGTGGTGGTTCACTTTTACACTGTGATCTATAGCCTATAGTTGAGCTTTAGCTTCTAACTATCTTTGTCTTTTTAACCTGTTGTTGCTGCTGAGTCAGTTTGACATCCTGGATATATTCTTCAAACACAGACTGTAGACCCCTCTGTCTGCTTCTCTCTGGAATCACTGTTTCATTTGTCCAAAAATATGATGATATTTCTTCAGGGAGTGCAGTTAGTTACAGTGTGGGCTCCATGCTTACCCCAACCACCACCACCACCAACAACCATCACAAAGGGGCGGGCCTGAGTGAAAGGTCAGTTGGGTTGTTAGCTGGTATTTATTGTATCACATACAAGTGCCCAGCCTACATGTACTTATAAGACACCAAAAATACTATTGCAGCTGTGAAACATTTGTCAGACATGAACATAGTTTATTACACGTAACATCACACTGCAAAGAGCTCTGTCTTCTGCTGTGTTTCCTTCCTGAATCACAGCTTGCAATTCTTGTAATGATTCATCCAGAAAAACTCAGAAATTAAGGACATTTTACAAAAAAGAGAAGCCCTTAAATCATCCTATAATGAGCAATAAAACATGAAATGGACATCATCATCATCATGGTAATGTACCTGAACAGAAGTGTGCGCACTGAGCTCTTTGACTTTGGCTAAATTCTGCATCACATAAATGTTGCATGACTGTTGTACAAGATTGCGTTAGGCTGCGCAGGTTATTTATGATATTGTGCCCACATGGTGTCGACCTGACACCATCAACCTTGAACCTGCAAGAAAAACCGACTTTGCTTTGTGTCAGTCAAAGCTGTTTCCACCTGGTGAAATCTCATTTGAAGTATAGCATCCTTTCTCTTAGAATGTTTTTAATAATCTTGTCTCTCCGTGCATTTTCACATCAGCGCTCTGAGTGTTAATAACATGTGCTCTGCAGGCCGTCTGTGAAGTGCAGCAACTCATCTTTTCAAATAAAATCAACAAAAATGAGAAGCCACAGGTCTGAGGCTTACTGCCTTAATGGACAAAGGAAACAAAACATGTGTGTCTTTAATTTTGGCAACTAGCCTATTAGCAGAGTAAATGAGCTCAGAAAATGGTTGAAATGAAAAGCCAAACCCAGAGGGTTGGTTTTAACTCTCTCAGCTGGGGAGAAACAATTCTGCAAGATGAAGGCATTCAAGTGGGGTTTTTTTATGTAGAAAAATGAACTGATTTATCAGAAAGTGACGGCAGGGGGTTTGAGGAAAAGCAGCAGTCAGGTTTGGCAGAATATTTAAGAAGAAATGTAGGTGAACTCACCTGGGATTTTAGAGGAAATTGAGTTTACAAGCTCAGTTTGGTGCCCTGAAAATTAAGTTAGGGGGGGCTTTCTCTATTTAAGCAGGAAGAGTCAAGTAAGGTTATCACCATCTGTGCCTAAAGTAGGAGACAATTAAGAAAAGGAAGCCGCAAAACAGCATAACTGCTGTCTTTGTATTTCTTATCACCTTCCAGTATCATTGAACATGCTCACACTGAAGAAGGGAGAAAACAGAGAGAGAAACAAGAAGATGAGATTAAACCAGAAGCAGGGCCACTAACATGATGGCAGGCCAATGTTGACAAGGATTAGCCTCCAAATACAGTGTAGCTGCAGCTATGCTCCTCCGTAAACATCCCTTTATCTGATGTTTTTATGCAGAAAGTCTCTGTATGTCATGTAAACAGTACTGTACATATTAATGATGTGTATATTGCACAGATAATTTAAGATCAGTAATTTATGTTCCAATGCAAATATGTCTTAAACTGGGTGTCTGACTGCCTTCAATCCAAACAGCTGATATTAGCGAAACCATTTTTAAACTGTATTAGATTGTGTTCACCTTCCTTTTGAAAGAGATAAGTCAAAAATGGTTTTCCACAATTTTCTCTTTCCCTTTCCACCAATTTCCCTTACTTGAGGAAAGGAATGACAGTGCAAGTTATTTGGCCTGTCATTTGAGCCCTGGTAATTATTCCTACTTTACCCCAACTATGATGCCCCTGTGGCAGGCCCCCAGGAAGTGTCCAGGGCTTTGACGCCAATTTTTCATAGTGGCCACACAGTGGTACTGCAATTTCTGGCGTCCGTCACATAATGCCCTGCGGCCCAAAAGGAATTTTTCCCATAGGGAAAGAGATGTCTCTAAATCTGTGAAGAAATTTTATTGAGCAACACAACCCCTGCAAAATGACTTGTCTCACTATCAGGATTTGATCCATTCAGTCTGATAACATTTGGAAAGCCTAAAAGAGCCGCAAAATCACTTTATCTTCATTCAAGTTAGCAGAGCGCTACACCAGAAGTTAACCATTCAGCCGGTAGAAGTAAGAGGCTCAGCTGCACTCAGCCTCTGTAAATCTCAAGTGCGCCGTCAGGGTTTGAATGTGATGTTCTGTTTCCTGTTTTATTTTGAAAGTCTGTTGCTTATCTCCCCATGTCTTGTCAAGTTTCCCACCTCACTGATTGTCTGATTGCTTTCACCTGTGTCTCATTATCTCCCCTGTCAGGGTGTATATAAGTCTGTGTCTTCCCTTTGTTCTCTGCTAGATTGTCTTGTCCTTCATGTGAGCGTTCCGGTGTTCTTCCTGGTGTGTATTCCTTGTGAGATTTACCTTTTTCATTTTTGGGCCAGTGAGTTTTTGCTTGTTGATTTGGTTACCTCTGCCTGTGCTGACTGCCTTTTGTATACTCACCCTGACTGTATTAAAAACCCTTTCTTTTTTTGTGTCATAGTTGTCAAAAATTTAAATCCCACGTTTTTATTCGTGCATAGTAAGCCGAGGTATTTTTTTGCAGCTAGATGCATTTTTGATCACACTGCAGGATTTGAGTCTGGTGGCCTTTTACTTAGTGACTAAAGAGCAGAGCAGAAATGAACTCATCATCACTGACCATTATAATAGTGGAGACTAATGCCCGGCATAAAATCTCTTTTCTTTGCCCTACTTTCTCCATTTTAGCTCCAGATTCTTTTCATCTCTCATGCAGGAATGAAGTGAAATGGCCAACCTCAGCAGAGTAAAGCAGTATCCAGTACTTGACATCATGCATATAGATATATCACACAAAATGAGCAAGCCTCTACAGTAGGTTGAGGCTGTGGGTGAAGATGAGTAAATCCTTTCATGCTCATGGCATTGTCTGGCATCATGAGGGCTTGGATGATTTTTAAGTCAATTAAGACATCTTTTTGCCCACATCCAGTCACCATAGAATTAATATTCTTTGTATATTTGCTTTTCATACCATAATATACAGAATGGTTTCTTTTTGTCATTACCACAGTAAATGAACAAAGTAAGTCTCTTTATCCCCGAACACTTATTTCTCTTAAAATTGTGTGTGTCCTCTCTCTTTATTGTACTCACCCTTGGGCGCTTTAAATTTAATCCTGATAATACGAGCTTTGTAGAAAAAAATTAATCTGTTTTAAATCCCTTTGTTTATAAGCCTTTAAGCCAGGAATGATTTGCTATTCTTAACAAGCCTAAACATTTCATGCTCAACCTCAATTTGTCTGAATATAAAAAAAACCCCTCCTAAAATATAAGGTGCAACAAGCAGAAAATCATGGAGCAAATCCACTTAAACAATTTTGACTGATATTAGAGATGACACGTCTTTGCTGTGGGTGACTGACTTAATAATGAGTTCAACACTTTTGAGTCAGAAAAAGTCTTTTAGCAGTTGTGACCAAACGTGTTCCTGGATGTGTGTCATTGTAGAGAGAGATAAAAGCGGATATTCTGTCTCAGGGGATTTAATAAAATAATATGTG
Organism: Epinephelus fuscoguttatus; assembly: GCF_011397635.1. Lineage (NCBI taxonomy): Eukaryota > Metazoa > Chordata > Actinopteri > Perciformes > Serranidae > Epinephelus > Epinephelus fuscoguttatus. The sequence continues at coordinate 28,196,032 of NC_064753.1, read as the reverse complement.
ATGCGAAAACAACACCTTTGATTTCTGAACAAATGAGGTCACAATCAATCAATCATCAAAGTCCTCCAGGAAAGAACTGCTGCTGTATGTTAAACAGGAGATATTCATTTTGTCAGTGGGGTTTTAATCATCAGTTTCTGCTCAGAAATACGTCACAACACTATTTTTTGCATGTAGCTGAAATCTTAAAAATCCAACCTGAAACTCAGGCTGTGTCACAGCAAAGGCAAAGACGCACCGTGCACTAATATAGAACGAGAGCGACGAGTCTTTGAAAAATGATCAGATGGTGGCATGGCCAAACACAGCTCATACTGCTGACTGCACAGCTTACAAAAATAAATCAAAGTCTTTCATACTGTAAAAACATGTGGTGGACTGGTGCTGATGCATGTTAAACAGTTGACGCTGAAACAAAACCCGCAGCCTGAATGAGCACATTATAGTCAAGTATCAGTTTATCAACTTTGAGAACAGACTGTCAATCTGGATTCAGAGGCAAATGTGAGTTTTTATTGACTTATAAGCTGTAAAGTGGCAGCTGTAAAATAAACAATACACAGTACTTTAAACAAACGACAGCAGTGTAATGAGCAGTAAATGAAGCCTCATAGAGTAAAACATTTACTGTTTATTATTGTTAAAAGAGAGTAAGTAGACATAATGTCGAACGTTGTTATATTTATATTGGTCTGGTAATTTGTATTTATTGTTTTCTGTCAAATGTTGTTTCTCTCGGGGCGTCGGTGGCTTAGTGGTAGAGCAAGCGCCCCATGTACGGGGCTGTTGCCGCAGCGGCCCGGGTTCGAATCCAGCCCGTGGCCCTTTGCTGCATGTCACTCCCTCTCTCTCTCCCCCTTTCTCGCTTGTCTGTCCTATCAAATAAAGGCTAAAAATGCCCAAAAAATATCAATTAAAAAAAAAAAAAAAGTTTCTCTGTGGCGGTTGTTGCTGCCAATGTTGGTCAGGACGACCATGAAAAATACTGTTTCCTTCTAAAGGAGGAGGTTTAATTAAAAAAAATCAATTAAATTTATGAGAGAAATAGCACATTTCACCACAGAGTTTTAAAGACACTCACTCATGTTACGATGGACGACATGACAGCTCCACAAGAGTGAAGCAAAAACATCTCAATCGCCCCCTGGTGGCTGGCTGCAGTATAGGTCCTAAACCCCACCCGTCCATGTTAATAGATGAAACATGAATCAAACTAAGGATCAAAGTGGTTTCTGCCATTTTGTGTTGTTCCTATTACGCTGGAGTCTGTTCAAGGGTTTGTCTTCCTGATAAGTTTGTTTTAATTAGTCATTTGATGCTATAAAAAAGGGGTATGAAGTCATTATTGACAGCTGGTGTGCTCGCCATTAATGGTGCTGCTCATGATCCATTGGACAGGTGTTTGGGTGGGAACGCAATACTGTAGAGATTGCTACAGTGCAGACTTTGGCTTCGAATGATGTCACCAGTGCAAGCTGGAAGCAGCCATCTTCAGGTTATTTTGGCTTCAGTTTTGTACAGTAGGAAGTGAATGCGTTGTCCATCTTTATTCAGTCATCATTTCTAACCATTTCTGTAAACTGTACTACATATTTAAGTTTTACAATGTGGCTCAGTTTATGTGACACTAATGCAACTCACATCCCCTCCGCAGAGCCTGTAGCACACAGCAAAGAGCAGTTAAATACCATAGCATCATCAATGTGTGTGGACAGAGCTGGTGTCTGTGTGTACTCACACAATTAAAAGTACACGTTGTCTTCACTGCAGCAAGAGCAGAAGTTAAACCACTGGAAAAGTTTCAGCTGGTGTTAAAGTTCAACTGAAATCACATTTAGTTAGTTAAAGAAGGATTTCAGTGCTGGAAAGATGGTCTTTTCATAAAACAAGGCTGTCTATGCAGTAGAAAGATGATTTAGAAAAGGGCTGTAGTAGAAAACCTATAGAAAGCAGTGCGCTACATCAGACCAATAAACATTCCCGCTCGTGGGTAACATACCTCAAGCTTGGCAGTTTTTCCACAGGAAACAATATGGCTGCTTGGTAACAAACAATCTTGAATTACAGTCAACAGTTAGCAAAAATCTGTTTCTGAAACAATTATCAACACTGCTTAGTTTTACCATTTGGTTTCAGTTTTTTCAGCCTCCGTTTTTACAGTACAGGAAAAAGTATGGCAACCACCTATTGTTCACAAATTCTTCTATTACAGCCAAACAGTGCACTAAAATATGTTTCCGGAAACATTTTAGGTGAGAAATGGACAATATAGTAACAGAATCTTATATTTGATCAGCACTGCCTAGTTTCACAGTTTGGTTTGACTTTGGTCTGAGTTTGATAGAGAGAAAGGGACAGGTCTCTCTCTCTATCTGCTTCTATGCTCTTTGTATCCGTTGTGGTGTGCATACAAAAATGCAGAGGTACACTCTGTAATTTGAGCAACAGCTCTAGAGCTGGCAGAAATCCGCTGGATGACGCATAACACGAGAGATGAGCAGGTGGTAAGATGGAGAAAAGTTTATCCCAGTTCATCTACACATACCACCCACATTGTCATGATACTAAGCTGGTTGAAAATCAGCACAGTATCCCTTTAAGCTGTCAGACGGGTTTCTGAAATGCATTCTTAAAGGGTTTTTAATATCAAAAGGAAGAGAAAAGGTGTTTGGGGAAATATCAGAAATGCTCCTGGCGGACTGTGTCAGTGTCTGTGTTTGATTGACAGCAGCTGGCAGGCTGCCAGAGTGTTGGTGTTAAACCGTGAGGAACAAGAGACAAAGTGCAAAAAAAAACTTGTGCTGTAGCTATATGTCATGTGCAGACACCGTGCTGATAGTGGCACTGCAGTACTACAGAATCTCACTCAAGGACATAGGTTTATTTCAACACTTGGGGGACACATATGAAATGGGAGGATTTGGGGTCCTTTTCCAGGAAATGTTGATTTTCCTGCAGTCTGGTGAATATAATGCAGCAATTTGTGCCTTTATGCATCAGTTTATAGCTCGAATATCTTTAATTTTATTCTCCTGCTTTCACATTTTTATTGGGGGAGACAAATGCATATGTTCTAAATACTGAGGGGGATATGTCCCCTGTGTTTCCCCCGTATTTATGCCAATGATCTAAATGGTCCCAAATTACACCGTTTACGTACGTTTACATGCTGTTCAATGTGCTGCAGCTGGGCAGCTAATTAGCTATCTAGCCTGCGAGCTGATGTTGGCAGTGCACTTTTGTTTGGTGTCTCGTTCAACAAGCTAAGGCGCAGGACAAGATGTGTGTTCATGTTTGTGAGTTAGATAAGGAGAGTTTAGCAAGAAAGCTAACATGGATCTTGTTTGCAGTGTGTAGCGCTTGTGTTTTATGGCAGAACAAGGGATTAACAGAGCAGATACAGTATGTACACTGTGGCAGGTGAAAATAATAATGCTATTAAACTTTAGATGGACTTTCAGTTGCTGTTTAGAGAAACATTATCCCACAGATGAACGCTGATGAAGGCAAATGAGTTACTTTTCTAAAAGCAGGCAGTTTTGTAGCAGCAAGGATGTAGAGCTCAGCATTTTGTTTATTCAGATGTGAAACAGAGCCAAGTGTTTACACAGACCTCAAAGTGTAAGAGACAGGACAAGAACATATACGATTGGATGACATGCAACACATGACTACAATATGAGACGACTTGCCCGAATGCCTGTGAGGCTCTATTAACACTTGGTCTTGTCATGAAGTACGGTGATGAGGTAAATCCAGGTGAAAGTCATTATCGTTAGTCTTGATTAAACTGATTTCTTTATTAAATCTGTACGAATCAGGAGGGAGGAGATGTAAATGAAAGGAGGCAGAAGTCAGAGGGGTGTGAGATCTGCTGGACTTTTTGTGAATATTTCGTAGCGAAGAGCTCTTTTATAATAGAATCTGCTCCCTTTCACTCCACTGTTAGATCTATTTATTTCAAATCCCCAAAGGAAAAACAACACTGACTGAGGGAACAAAAGAACAGGCACAAAACGCGAGCTAAAACGCACTTGAAGGGATCATATTGAGGAAGTGAGAGCACCTGACAAAAGTACTTGACACTTGATACTTACTGTGCTTCAGCCCACTATAGTTGATACAGAGATAAAGGACAAACAGCAGGTTTATCTATATAAAAAATGTCACTGTCGTGTTTATGTTGCCTTATAAATTTTAATAGGCAGTTTCCGTAGTAGGTGGCTTTATACACAACACACACACACGCACGCACACACACACAGTGAAGCATTATTGACCTATACATTTTGTGAAGAAGATACGCTTACATCTGGTTACACCCTGCATGCCCTCAGTGCTGTGAAATGGTCTCTGGTGTACAGTCTGCACTTTACTTTCATACATCAGTAGAATCTGATTTACACTTCAAAGCAACACAGCAAGGGACAGGGGGGGTGGGAGGTGGGGGGTTTGGGGAGAAGTCGGTGAGGGAGGAAGCGGGAGAGAGAGAGAGAGAGAGAGAGAGAGAGAAAGAGAGAAAGAGAGATTGAGTGGCCGTTGGCTTAGTTTTGATTTGATTTTCATTAAGCAAGAGAACATAAAAGCAAAATCAATTAAAGTGTGAAACTTTGTTCCCCGTGGTCACTGCAGGTTAGTGTGTCTCTGCCATCAGGTTGAGCAGAGCTCTCCACACCCAGCTGGTAGAGTTACAGATCCAGGCGCAGCTTTGATTAGCGACTCCATCTCCAGCTTCCAATCACACCACTCCTGTTCCTTTCCTTCGTTTCCTTTGTTGCTCAGGGGGGAGCATGAGCAACTAACCTCTGCCTCAGCTAGAGCTGTAAACTGAGAACGCACCGCTTCCTTTTATTAGACACTGCTATGAAGCCTGTGAACTGCCTGCTTTGTCGGTATATAAAACACAACTAAGACTGAGCTCGGAGATGATAAGGTGCTGCTTAGTGTACTTAAAATAGCTCTGACCTCACTCTAATAGCTTAAAATAGCAGGCACCATTTACTTAATATTAAACTGGATCACGAGCAGCATCCAACACGTACGCTCACACACCGTGCACCGCTGTCTCTGGAGATTCTAAATTGCATGGTTGCAGGGTAAAATTCACATGAATAACCTAATTGTGCTTTGTTTTTTTGGTGCTTTTATTTAACAATACACTGATGACCAAACTGATGAAAAAAGTCTAATTATCAGAACCAGAATCAGCTTTATTGGCCAAGTGTGTGTGCACCATAGAAATAAAATGTGTACAGACATCAAACTGTTTGCCATGGTCATTGAACTAGTACAATAAAAACATGTTGTTAGTTGTTATGGTGACAACACACGTCAGTGGGACCATAAACTGTGTCACACTCACTTGAATGAGATTGCCATTTTCACCTATTCTTACACACATCTTCCTGACTAAAGAGAAAACACAGCCGCTCACCAATCCAAGTTTCTCTCTTTCACTGAACTAACGCTGATGTTGTAAGAGTAGCATAACTCATTTGGAGATCTCAGTGTGCAGCCAGTGCATGTGTGTTAAGGTGCGGTAGAGCAAGCACGAGAGAGACCGATCGAAGCAGAGCAGAGTTCAAGTTCAGTGGTGAAGATATCAAGAGTGAATGTACAGTTTGTAGTTTGTGCGCTAATAAATTCTGCAGTTCGACAAGACCAGCAGAAACTTCACGTGTCTTTTTTACCGACTGCTGAGTAGAGCCACAGTGGTTGCTCTGGAGTGAGTATTGACTCCGACCTTGGAGAAACCAAAGTCTCCCCTGTGCTCTCTGACCACGTTCTGAAAGCTGAGGCTGGAAAAGCTAACATTAACATTAGCTGAACGGCCTTGTTAACTCAATGTAAAACACACTTTATTTAAACAGACAGAAACAAATCAAACACTGTTGTTGATAGTCTTTTTAGTCATATAGTTAGTGAGTCCACTGTTCCAACAGTCACCAACTCTGGTTTTGTTGAAATAAATCCTTAATTCACCAATTTAGATGAAAAAAAAAAAAGCTTAATCTGACATTACACACATGTATCCCTGCGGTTTCTCAATGCCTCTTAGTTGTCTGATGTGCAGCGGCTCTCACTACTTCCTCTGAGGCAGCTTGTGTAGAACATAGACAGTATATAAAGATGGATGACATGACAGCTCCCCGAAAATGAAGCCAAAATATCTTGACTGCCCCCTGGTGGCTGGCTGCAGTACAGGTCATAGAGCCCTCCCTCTCCATGTTAGTGGATGGGACATAGGCCAAACTAAGAACTTAAAATACACAATAGATAAATCTTTCCCATAGATGGTTTCTGTCACTGAAGGTAGTTTTTTATCACACTGATGTATGTTCAAGTGTTTGTTTTCCTGATAAGGTTGGTTTTAATTAGTAAAACAACAACAAACTTTGTTTACTGCAAACAAAGTGGCAAATGTTATCTTGGAGGACATCATTGCACTTGGTTGACTATTTTTCTGTTATCTTAGATGTAAATATTGCATGTTTCTTTCAGATAAAACACATTTTTGACTTGTGAATGAGTCAATGGAATTTCTTGCAATAATGAAAAAATACTGGCAATTATGTCCGCCTGGCACAAACCACATGTTTTGGACAGCTGTGAAGTGACAGAATGTCCCACCATCATGGTTCTTATATTACCAGATTCCAGAGAGTCTCCCCTCTTCATATATGGCAGAATATGTCTACTTCCAACTTGCTATGGTGAGATACATGTAAAAATGTAAGAATTTAGTTACACGGATTTGTTTTTTCATTGATATAAAAAATAACATAAAATACAGGCACATAGTAGGACATGAAATGATGGCAAATCTGGTTAGCCCACATTGTCCTGAAAAAAACAAGATATAGCATGTGTATGTAGCCTTTATAATGACTGTGATATGAGCTTAAAAGTAAAGGCAGTAAAAATGCCTAGGGCCCATAGGGTTAACATCAGTGTTAGCTGGATTGCCTTGTTAACTCATCATAAATCACACTTCATTCAAACAGACAGAAACAAAACAAAACTCGCCAGAACCATCCTTGTTAGTCATCTGTTTAGCGAGTCCACTGTTCCAGCAGCCACCAACTTTGGTTTGGTCAAAATAAATCCTTCATTCACTAAGTTAGATGTAAAAATATGCAGGATCTGATGTTACACCCCTGTTTATCACTACTCAGCGCTCCTGATGGCTGCTCCATTGGTGTGTGAAAGTGTGTGAATGGTTACTGAGTAGCAGGTGGCACCATTTATGGTAGCTTTCTCCACCAGTGTGTGAATGTGTGTGTTAATGGGTGAATGTGACATGTAGTGTAGAAACCGCTTTGAGTGGTCAGAAGACTAGATCAATATCATGTTCCAATAAACATGCAATTAATGGCAACAAAAGAAACTGGAAAATAACGGTTATGGAAACATTTTAATAGTAAAGGATTTCTTAATTGAAAAGGTAATGTTACAACACCAATACTTGTTTGGTCATTCCTGCAAAACCTCACCTTAGTGAGTCTGGATCTTGCCACAATTTGGTTTGTTTATGCAGAAGTTTATATGAAAGTTAGCCTGCTACAACTCTGCAATTTGGCTGCCATGCTGATCATCGTGCAACTCTGATTTAAAAATGTCTGCTCTACTGTCATTCTATTGCTATGGTGCACACTTGACTTTGTCCCTTCTTTGTTGTCAGTGTACATACACAAAGCTATAAACAAGGACAGCAAAGCTAAACACAAACACTTGACTACTAACATTTGACAGGTAGGTGCAAATACACATCTAAAAGGTTGCATATATTAGTTTACTGTACATACATATATAAACAACAACACAGTGAAGTTTGTAAACAGTCGGACAATTTGTGCAGATGGTGCTGGAACAAATGTGGCATGTTGCCTACAGACACAAGTAGATATGACAGTATACTTTGTACAGCATGCTTGGATTAAGTTTGTGTTTGTGAATGCGTCACGACTTTTTGGACTTTTTCAAATTATATGCAGTTGACCAAAAAGTTCCCTCATAAACACTAAAGCCTGCGGAAGACAGCATTACTCCATAAATCCTGGACAGACTGTTGGAAGAAGCTTTATAGCCACACACCAACTTTGTTCTTTTATTCGCTAATTCAGCATCAGCCTCTAATATACAGTAAACCATTCAAGCTTGACAAAAAATGTGGGACCATATGCTGCCTGACAGATGTTCTGCAGAAATGAGATGGATAAGACAAGAGTGCTCATTTGGATCAAGTGTAATTGGGAGAGAAACTTTTCTGACTGAAGTCATCCTTTGGACCATCAGAGGAAACAGGAAGACAACAAAGAGGTGTTCGTAGTTATTTATAGCAAAAAACAAACACATTCTTTTCCTTACATGTTCACACAACCCCGTTAATTGCAATTAGTGTTCAGCTTTAAGTTTATGATCAGGGAGGTTGAAACTGTAAGCCAGCAGGAACATTCAATAACAAGCCTTGCTCTTCATTTGTCTTAATCCTGCGGTCTAATAAGAATCTTCAGGTGAAGTTATGTCTGACCTGCTCAGGCATGAATAGCTTAATTCAATCTTGGCGTTTTACACTTGTATCCTGTTTTATACCCACAGCTTCTCCCCAGCCTCCTGCCAAAGGAATTACTCCCAAACTGATAAACAAGGTCTGCATACAAAAAAATGACAGAATCAAAATAATCAATTATTACATAATCTACATATAAAATTATTTCATATATTATATTATGTTTTAACAGGTAGTAGCAGGTCACAGACAGAAGAACTAAGGCCTCAGTTGTTTCAGCAACAGTATATGTTTATGTTCAGGTGACAAAGTAGCATTAAACAGAAATGGATCATGCTCATATGTCACCCCCATTCACTTACACTAATTTAATTAAAACAATCCAAAGATGTGGCCCAGAGAGGGGACTGTTGCTGCACTCTATGTACAGTACAGATCTCAGCCAATATTCTCTCTCCCTGTACACTGCTTTGCATCTTGGGTCTCTTTCCTGAGAATATAAATAACCAAAGTCTAAGTTAAAACTGCTGAGTGTTTGTATCCTACCGGAAAAATATTGTTTTGTTCTTCAGTGGAAAAAAATCTAAAGCACCAAATCAATGGTTGATCAATGGCGCTCGGCTTGAGGTGTTCAAAGCACCAAAAAATATATTTGAAAAACTCAACAGCCTTGTTTCTATACAGAATTCCTGACCCGGTTACTCAAGATAATCCACAGATCTTGTTACGAGCAGTTTCATGTAGGAACTATTTTCTTTTTATCAAACCACACCCACCAACCATAACACAGCACAGTTCTCAGTCTGACCTCATCACATATCGACGTTCGGTTATGGACTTTCCACGTCCAGATATGATGTGAAAGATACCCTGGGTAGGTTGGTTGTTGAGGTTCTGGGACACTGTTTCAAGTTCTGCCTGTTACATGCCTTGTCTTCTTTCAAAATACACTTCTGTTTTACAGGAAAATCACCATTTACATACAGTCTCTTTCAAAATAAAGGCACTACGTCAGTGCAATACTGTGAATTGACGTAGTTTTTCCTGCAGCAACTAACGCACGTGGTAGGGTTTAAGCAACAAAAGCATGTGGTTGGGTTTAGGACAAAAGAACAGAGTTTGGCTTTATAAACTCACTGGATGTGAACACCACTCTCTCAGGTGAAAGTCTGTGTTGGACCCATCCACCAACCCCTCTCACACACCCCACTGAGACTTTAGCCGCCTTAACTTTCAATCTTGTTCCACTTCTCTCCAACACTCACACCAAAACAATCTAGATTGATAAATAGCACTACAGACAAGAGGAAAAGTATGTATTTTAGATTTTAGGGTGATCTGTGCCTTTAAAGGCCACCTACAGACATTCCCAAAAATATGGGGACACTTGATGAACTACTTGGAAACCAAGTTACTTAACAATCTGATATGTTGATATGTTTGATTTTTAATGCTTTTGGGAGCTACAAAAAAATGATGTCCTGCTGCTTGTTGTTTGATTTGGAGCACTTGTTGGGACAGAGGTCAAAACTTTTCTGTACCTATTAATATCCACTAAAATAGACCTCTTTCACAGCAGACGTGCCGTAGCAGGAAAAGCACAGGTATGATTAATGACATAAAAACAAGTGCATTACATTTAGGTGAGCTGGCTCCAGGGTCCTGGTACTGCACATGCTGGCTCACTGAGGTTTATTGGGACATTTAATGGAACTGAACCATTGTCAACAAAATTTGTTTCACCTGTGTTTTTATTGCTATGACAAGGAAAAATGACTGCTGTGAAAAATGTCTACCTCGCTTGCACTGTGCATTGTGGCCCCGAAATGGGAAGTTCTTGTGTGCTAATTTATAGAGGAGTAAATATAAAATACACACACACAGACGACAAAATAATATTGCCTGAAAGCTTATGCCCATAGAGGCAATATTTAATGTAGTTCATCAGGGTAGTTGTGAATATCAACTGTTAGATATTCAGTTTTATATTTCAGCTTTGTCATGGTAGAAACTTTTGCACTCAGTGTATCCTAATTCTCACATATAAAAACAAACTTTAGTGTGAAACTCTTGTAGCAAGGTCAGCTGTGTTGTCTCCATTCAGAGTTTCTCTTTACAGATAATCAGTTGTGTTACAACAACCATGGCCCGAAATTGAGGTAGTCCAACTTTACTGGTGTTTAATAAGACAACTCAAGGAGAAATAACAAAACATTTTAAGTCCTTAGTTGACTGAGGAGGCTTTTCTTGGAAACTATGTAAAGTCCTTGTGAATTCTCTCTGTAGTGTGAAGACAAACAAGTGCTGGTGCAAGCCTCAGTAACATGTGTTTCCAGGGACATCTAAACTCGCTGTCTGAACCTGTGAGCTCCCATGACTCACAGCTTTATGTGTTGCAGCTGAAACATCAGCAGTGTCAAAACAGCCTTCTTTTCTATTTCAGCCACAAAGCGTGAAAGAAGAAAAAAAAACACATTTCCTGCTGTAAACACTCTGCTGCTCTATTACCAAGGTGTTATCTGCTGATAATGTGTGCAGAGATCTGTAGACTGCAAACATCTGTTCACCTGTAAATCAGTCAGTGGTCATATTACCTTAAGTCCAAACTAACCCACTAACTATTATTATTTTGATTAAAATGCATTAAATCTGGGGTAATGTACAATACCTCTATACCTTTCATTTGTTTTGCCAGTTATATTGTCATGGAAAATTTGCAGAAATGCTACATATGTGCAGTCACTGAGAGGTGGGCACCCAAAGCTACAAAGCTCTCGCTCACATCCTGTTAGTCCTGTCTATGGTTAGGTTTAGGCAACAAAAGCACTTCAGTGAATGAAAATTGAGGTTTCAGTTAACCCTAGGTGACCTGCCGGAGCACCAGCAATCTTGGCCGACATTACTGTTTTTAAGAGGTTTTAGCGAGATGAGCACGCCATGGTAGCTTTTCAGGAAGAAACCAAATAACACTCTAAAGTCAGGCCACATTTTGGAGGGAAAACCAGCATCCCCACTCTCACAGGTGTCTCTTGACCTCTCACCTCAAGATATCTGAGTGACAATGGGCTCTAAAGTGTTTCAAGTCTCTCAAGTGTTTGGCATGCAGTTTTCTTGCATGTAGTATAATGTGTAATTTTTTTCCTAATCATACTTAAGACTCTTGTATTTTCAATTAGCTCAATTTTATTCATGTGTGATGATGTTAGTCCCCATTGTAGCCAGTTCATTGGAGCAAGACCATTTTTTAATGGACCTCAAAATGACCAACTGTGACCTCTAAGATAATCACAGCCTCATGAAACTTCACAGCCACAAGTAGAGACCTTGGGCATTCAGAAGATCTTTGGCTTTCATAGGTATATTAACAATTAGGGGGTTTCTCAGCAGTTTCCAGAATAGAAGTGCTCACCATTGAATTGCAAAACAATGTGTGTTCTATGGTGTTCCTCAAGGTCTTGGCGTCTTAATGTGGTATTTCAGAGGGATTTTTTTGAACATTTTTATAATTTCTTGAGTGGCCAAAAGTGCTTAAATTTAGCACCAAATCTTTGTAACAAATGGTTTCAACCCAAAAATTGCTGCAACAGCTTATGAGACATAAGTATTGGAAATGGCAATCAAATGCTGTTAGCACAATGTTCATGTTCATAAGTGCATAAACAAAACACAATGTTTTTCTGCTTATTTATGACTAGAAAAGCTTGACACACAGTGCTGAGCTGCATGTCAAATTAATCTCAGTTCCCAGCAAGTTCCCAGCTCTCAGTTGATGTGTACTGCTTCTAGGTGGCATATACTGCTGACCTTAAGATCCCCTGTCCTCCTTAAAAAGACAAATATGGGTCTATAGTGGGTCTTAAAGAGTTAAATGTTGATCACGATGTGTCTCATCCTTCAAATGTCTGCAGATTTTTCCTGTGTTAAAGCAAGACGATCTTTCACTGACCTTAACTAAGTGCTGTGAATGCAGAAACATTAAAAACAGATATCATACTGCAAGAGCAGAAACCAAACAAAAAATATGTTGCCAGTGAACATGTTGCAGATACAGTCAGTGGGAACATTTTGCAGCTTTGCAGATATGCTCATTAAAAACATTTCTTAATTGTGTTGATAAGGAATGTCATTCAGGTGGCATTATGTTCCCATCTTAATGTATTTACTGTTTTAGCACAGTAGGATATGAATGAGTGTATTTTTGGTATTTTGTAGGTTTTGTTGTTACGGCATGCACCTGAGCTGCACCACAAATTGCACCAGATACAATTTTCAATCTAGGAGGTGTTCTAGTATAAATCTACCCATTATATCTATTTTTCTAATCTATATTCAATCCCTGACTGAGAATCTTATCACAGAGAAGCCTCATTTCACATTGTCGAGAGTGAATACAAGATTGGTCTTTTCTGTAGGAGGGACTGTATAAAAAGAAACAAGCTTTGAAATTATTCACATGCTGCATGCTGCAATATCAGATTGCCACTTTCCCAAATTATAGACCTTTTCTGATCCTTGGAGCAATTGCTGAAGATATCACTGGCTGGTTACGGCTTAAAAAAATAAATAAATAAAGGACAAAAGAAAATTGCATGACATTACAGAAACGGAGATGCAGGAGCACCACAAAGGCATTCGTGTTAGACAAACTAACTGATACCGTCCTTGAGGCATACTGAGCAGTAAAATTAAATTGGCTCCCTCAAACAACAGCATCAAATCCCAATGCCTATGTTTGCAAATGGGATGTAATGGTGCCTGCTTGGTATACACGCTGAGCTGGCTAAATAGTTTCTCCCCCTGAGCTCCCCGCTGGGTCACTGCGGGTGTCTCACACAGCATCAGCACGTTCAGTAGCATCATCAATGAAACCTGCAACCCACAGGCCGGCACTGTTTAACAGCCTGTCCGTCTTTACTCCTTCTGATCAGAGAGCTAATGGCCTCCGCAGGAAGGAGTCGAAGGCATTTTGCTGAGCAAAGTGGAAATTTTTAGTTTCCTGTGACCAATCAATGGAATCTCTACAGTCACTGGTGCCGCCATTAAACTGAAAGGAATCGGGTTAGTCAGGTGACGGTTTCATTTTGGGACTAAATTAAATCTGGTCTGCTGGTGCACAAAGTAGGAGAAGTTCCTGCTAGTGGGATACACCAACTTCTGGGAACAGATGGTGAAGAGGACGGCTTTGTGTTTCATGGAGGAGCCTTCATAAGATGCTACAGGATGCCTCAAACAACAAAGAACATATATAAGAAATCATTCATCCCACTGGCAATTGGCTGCTCAATTCTTGGAGATTAATTTTCTTAAAGGAGACCTACTTGTCCTTATTTTCTCTCCTAAGGCATCAGTGTCGAATGTTCATGCTAAACATGGCCTAAGTTTCAATTAATGAGGTAAATGTATATAAAAGTAATCCCTGTAAGTAAAACCATTAGGCTACAGGCCGTTCTGAATACTCTGTTTGCAATGTTTTTCTACTTTGGAGACAAGCTGAGGTCAGCTCATGATTTATATTTCATAGCCTACACTGCTACATGTAGCTACATGCTAGCATCAGAGAAATATGTAATTTAAGTTTGCCAGTGTTTTTAATTGGCAAACCCCATGCTAGATTGTAATTGGTTTTATTGTTTGTTTGTTTTTATGGTAGGAAGTGCCGCTATACTCTGTTTCAGTCGATCCCCGGCTGCAATGACAGTGCAGACAAAGACACACATGAGAGAAATTTGCCTTCAGGCAAACAGGAGCTAAAGCGGTACCTTCTCAGACAGAGGGTGAATATAGGTGTTCCAGCACAGGCAGTATGAGGAAAATAAAGTGTTGTTTGAACACTGAAGCATGTAAATACGCCTTAGTAGAAAAACAAAATGTAAGTATAAACCTAAAAAATAGGTTCCCTTTAAAGTGACTTTAATAAATGTTTTTATAGTAACAATAGATCATCTGACCACTTGTGTGTGAAAGGGGTTGCTGATAATTAATCTACACAGATTTTTTTTAATCCAGTTTTGCATCTTTCCTTAGCTCTACAGGGCCTTATTGTATCTTTTACCAAGCAGCAGTCACAAGGGCTGAAAAAAGAAGCCAAAACTGAAGTGTCAAAAATTGTAGTTCTTTGAATGACCACTTGAGGCTGGCTCCAGAAGCCATTCAATCACTGTATGCACCTATGTTAAAATGCCCAACTTTACATTTATTACAGTTTAAAATTACACATAATTAAGGGCAGGCCTCTTTGAGTGACAGGCCATCTTCCAGCTCCAAAAAACCAAGATGGTAATGGCCAAAATGCTGAGCTGGAGGCTTCAAAACCGCCGTCCAATGGGCCACAAACCACTGAATGATGTCACAGTAGCTACATCCATTATTTTATACAGGTTATGCTTTCAGCCCAAAAACTAGCACAGGTTTAGCTGCAGCCAGCAGCCATTTCCTGCAAAGAAGCTCTAAAATACTATTGTGCACTACCTGCTCAACATTAAACAGCAGACAGACACAGTTAGTGACAAGCTGGTGAACATAATGAAGCACTTGGCAGCTTAAGGGTCCGATAGTTCTCTCAGGAGCTGGTTGAGACCAAAACAGAGCCAAAAGAGAGTGAAATATTAAACTTTCAATCACACATCTTTAATTACATGTATGATAATATCTCTCTGCATCTGCCTGACATATTAATAGGGAACTGTTCTCTGTGCTTTGTGTGTTTTAATGTTTTAATGAGCTGCCAGATAGGCTGAGGACAATTGTATGCTTTTGCGGGCAAGCAATTTATATTCTACTCTATTCTGATTAGGAATTCTGTCTTTCATATTGCACTATCAAACATATCAAAGTCACATTAGTGGGTCATACATGAGCAGATGGTTATCAGGTTATTCTTAAAAATAACTTTTTTCTCTCACTGTCCATTTATGGACGGTGCCAGGAGATTTAAAAAAAAATCTTCTTTGACATCTTAATTGCAGGAAGACATCCATGGCTCTAAGATTAGTACACGCTGCAGCCTGAGCATGAAAAACATGCGAACGTGGTTTTTTGCTTTTTATAAACCAAACATAAAAAGATGTGAGTGTTGTCGGTTGTGCAGCAACTTCAAGGCCCCAAACATTCAGCTGTGTTTAGCAAACAGCAGAAAACAGGATGGGATGCAAACAGTCTGTGTACCAGTTGTGATTAAAACAGCATAATAATTATAAAGCTATAACTTAGTCTGACACTACAATCTTTCACTTAAGGTCTTTACATGCACAGTCTTCTTCTCTGGTTTTGCCTCATTACTGTGTGTTTAATTATGTCTCTTATCATACTCTGAAACTCCTGTCCTGACTGCTTGTTAAGGCAACTTTTTAAAGCTAGCTGACAGCAGATTTTAAAGACTACAAATAAATCTAAAACATACATGAGGATGACACGTGATAATGCTGGTCTTTGGATGTCCATTTGTTGATTGTTCTCATTCTGTGTGTATCAATCGGATCTACAGTCAGCTAGCAGATGTATTGGAATCACTGGACAGTGACCTTGAGGAGTGCATCTTATCAACCTAATTAATTCATTACTGTTCCTCCAAGACCCATAAATCAACTTGTCACTCTCGTACTGCCAACAGATGTAGAGGACAGTAGACAATCTATTATGTTCATGTATAAGTGCTGATACAAAACACCATTATGTTGTTGTGGATGGAAGGACACGGGAGCCTGATAAGCAGAAGGATTTTCAGTTTCTTTCAGCAGCATAATTTGCTGAGAGGTGATTGTACATTGATTTACACTGTCGCCTAATATATAATATAATTTAGATCAAGTGATAAAAACTAACCCTTAAGTGATTTGCTGCAACTAGTTTTCACCTTATTATGAAATAAGATCAATAATTCCCCCATCTACCACACACGTACATGAAGAGAATTTCAAGACAGTGCACTGCAGTACTCATGTTACAGATGGTGATGGAGGCCTAAGCTTTCAGTCTTTTATGTTTTATTTGCACAGTTTTAAAAAAGAAATATGAGACAGAGGAAAAGTAAATAGGAAAAACACATGTGCAGGTGAGGTAGAAACCCACTACAGCCTTATCGGAAAATCTCACCTCTGACTTGACAAAATCAAAAAAGACTTGCAACTCAACTTGGACTTGGATTGATACCTTCCCCCTAGCTAATTTGGAAAGAGTAGGTCACAGACATCGTTTTATCCTCTATTGGAAAAACGATGTCATTTTTGAGGTACTGGTCACTGGTGCTGTATGCTATGAAAGTACAATGTCAGCACTAGTTTTTAAGATTAAGTTCAGTCCCACTTGTTTTAATAAATAAATACATAGTTTTTAAAAGTATTCATAATTTTTGTTGATGTAATATATTATTACTTTGTTGTTAAAATAGCATTAGAGCACATTATGACTTGTTCAGCATTTGAAATTCGGTGTTAAGGGCTTGAGACTTGACTTGGGATTGGTTATCCTTGGTTTTGGACTTGACTCAGCACTGCCCTTAAGTGCACTTGACACTTACTTGTGACTTGCAAATCAATGACCTGGTTCCACCTCTGACTTCACTTAAAAAACAGAAAAAAAAAGTATATAACTACATAAAATCGGTGATGCAAAACAGTAAGATGCATATCTTTTACGTGACTAATCACATTGGACATTAATTAGTATTAGCTACTAATGAAAAAAGAGCACTATGTTGAAACAAAACAAAATCAGTTTATTCATTTTTAGATTCTGGATATTGATGTAGATCACACAATACATTCCCATATACACAATATACTCTGTAGGCTGTATTCAATGTATTATCACGATTGTAAGCCCATATATTGGGCCACAATAAAAGCAGAATATCCTTAATCTTTAAATATGTTCCAGAACAATAGTAAACTGTGATAATAAGGCAACAACTGTGAGGACGAAGAAGAAAAAAGAAGGAGAAGAAGAATAAGGCAAGGCAAATATTTCTTCATATGGCACATTTCAGCATCAATGCAATTCAAGGGACTCTGCATAAAACATCAAAAGCATCAAGACAAGGTGCAAAACAAACATATCATAAAGGGACATTTAAAAGCTATTCATTTAAAGAACTAGAGACTAGAGAAACAGTTTAAATATACTGAGATAGGTATGAAATACAAGAGCAAAAGTTACAGTGCAGTGTAAGAAATGAATAAATATTTAATTTAATAAAAGGCAACAGCAAAGAAAAGTCTTCAACCTTGATTTAAAAGAACTGTGAGTTGCAGCAGCCCTGCAGTTTCCTGGGAGTTTGTTTGAAATATATGGTGTATATGAACTAAATGCTGCTTTTCCATGATCAGGTTTGACTCTAGGGACAAAAAGCAAACCTGTCGCAGAAGACCTGAGACGTCTGGATTGTTCATACTGTAGCAGAAGATCAGACATGTATTTGGGCCCTTAAACATTTAGAGTCGATTCTCTGACAGACAGGAAGCCAGTGTAAAGACCTCAGAATTGGAGTGATGTGATTCACTTTCTTTGTCTTAGTGAAGACATTGAACAGCAGCGTTCTGACTCAGCTGCAGCTGTCTGATTGATTTTTTAGGGAAACCTGTAAAGACACTCTTACAGTAGTCGAGTCTACTGAAGATAAATGAATGGAGTTTAAGTTTTTCCAAATCCTACTGAGACATCAGTCATTTTATCCTTGATATGTTCTTAAGGTGACAGTAGACTGACTTTGTAATTGTCTTAATGTGGTTATTGAAATTCTGGTCTGAGTCCACGACTCATGGTCTGTGGCTTTTAATATTGCCAACTGAAGCTGAGTACTGACTTTTGATTGTTCCTCCTTGGCTCCAAAAACAATTGTCTCATCTTTTCTATGTTTAATTGAAGAAAAGTGTGGCACATCCAATTGTTGATTTGTTCAGTGCACCCAGCCAGAGCTTGTATTGGACCATAGTCCCCTGGTGACATGGTTATCTAAATGTGTGTGTCATCTGAATAACTGTGGTAACATATTTTGATGTTTTCCATAATCTGAGCCAATGAAAGCATGTGGATGCTAATCAGAAGAGGCCCCAACATAGAGCCTTAGGGATCTCCACATGTCACTTTTGTCCACTCAGATGTGTCACTATTCCTCCCTGTCCTTTAAGTAGGAATCAAACCACTGTCGTACTGTTCCCTAAAATCCCACCCAGTTTTCCATTTGGTCTAGTGATATATTGCAGTCAACTGTCTCAAATGCAGCTCTGTGATCCGGTAATACTAAGACTGAAATTCTGCTCCTGTCTGTGTTTAAGTAGATGTCACTGAAGACCTTAACAAAAACAACCTCAGTGCTGTTGTGTGGTCAAAAACCTGACTTGAAGACAATATAGCAGTTATTTAGTGCCGTGCAGTTGTTCAGCTGGTGAAAAACAGCTTTTCAATGACTTTACTTAAAAACAGGAGGCTTGAGACGGGCCTTTTATTGTTCAGTAGTGACGTGTTCAGATTATCCTTTTGGTACCAAGAGTGGCTTGATGACTGCAGTTTTTAGGGCCCTTTGGAAGACACCTGAGAGAAGAGACTCATTTACTATTTGTAGAATTAGAAGAAAAACAACAATAATAACAACAACAACAACTACAAAATGAACAAGAGCAGGACGAATATCTGGATAATAGAAGGGTTTATTTTTTGTAAGCAGCTTCATCTGGATAAAACACTGTGTGTGAGAATTTACTCTAGCACTTATCAGCCCACACACTGTCACAAGGCCTTTCTGTGTTATCATGTTCACACATAAAACCACAATACACTTAATCTTTTCACAAACAATGATACTCCTTAATAGGAAGATAAAATCAAAATTAAAAGGTTTATCATTAAAAAAAAAAAAAAAACACTGAATATCTGGAACAGAACAAAACAGCTGTTTGTATTTATTTTTAGTCTTACAGTGTCTCACAGGATCTTGTGTTACCAGTATTCCTGTGAGCTCTGATACTCCACCAGGGCTGTTCATGCAATATGTTACCGCCCAGTACCCTGTGTCTGACCGACCAGTGTTTTGTTCAGGTGAGGACCTCTCTGAACCTCGCAGTCTCACTTACCTGACTGCACCCCCCACCCACGCACCCTCTTTAATCCTCTAAGTGTCGGGTATTAAAGCTCCGTACTTTAACAAAGGATGTCCTTCAAGCTTTGTGCTGAATGACTGAGTTCAGGATGTGATTTTCGCAATGTAAAGGTTATTGGAAAAGGCATACATTGTTATCAGCACTCGAACAACTGAACAAACTAATAACTCACACCTGTATGCTCAGATGAGAGGGGGAAAAACCTGTGGGATACATTTTAAATACTTGCCTCTGGCCACTGAAATTACGTATGCATGGCTCTCATGTCTAATGGTATTGGAGGGTTGCTTTTTATACCATTTTTCAAATATTAAAATTCATAATTTCACACATGCTGGTTGCCTCGATCCTTCAATTTTCCCTTTACTGCACATCCTCTCATATACAGTTGTTTATTCTTCTTACTAGCTAAACCAATTTGTCAGAGAAACCAAATTAAAGTTTCAAATTGTTTTTGATAAAGAAACAAGCGCGCAGAGGGGAACGCTGGATCTGATGGTAGAGCAAGCACAGTTGTCGTCTGCCTACACTGGTAATGACTCCTGTAGCAGCTGGCTACCCTCCATATAATGGGCTCAGTCAACCACTGATGCAAGAAATCACAAATTCTCAAACTTTCTTCCATTCCTTGTTGCCACAACATGAGAGCGATACAGAGAGAAAGGCTCTTAATACTTCATTGCAGATATACAGTACACATGTATTCTGTGAGTTTGCAGTGACACTGATACCAAGTCGATGTAGCAACAAATTCATAGATCATGCAGCCTTGGGATCTGGGATTTATTACCTGGTTCAGATGTCACCTTACTGAAGCATCCGTCCAGTGAGTTCTCACTGTAAACCAGTTAATAGTGAATGGAAATAATTTAGTTTAAGTTCAAGAGAACCACAGGTGACAACTGTATGAAGGCCTTCCTGACCTGCATGCCCACCCACCCTCTCCCTTTTATCCCCTTCCTCTCTCATCTCTTGCAGGGTCACCTGGGAGTCTGCAGATCTGAAAAAGCCATGCTCAACCAGCCTGTAGCCTTCCCCACACTGCTCCACCATTCACTACTCATATGTCTCATATTAAATCAAAATCGTCATATATATTCACCCAGCCCAGTCGCTGCAATAACATGTTGACACTGTATGACTCTGCAAACCATGGATAAGTAACATTTGTACATTCCACGCATATGATGTAGCTCAGATGTGAGCTGAGTTTCTCATCAGGGGATGGTGGATGGCATGACACCCAGGGGAGATAGCTGCCAAGTAGCAGACAACAGCAGACTCATGTTTGAAACCAACAGAAGTAGGTGGTTTTTTTGTTGTTGGTTGGTTTTGTGCCTAAATCTAAACACACATTACACAGAGCCTTGACA
Organism: Epinephelus fuscoguttatus; assembly: GCF_011397635.1. Taxonomy (NCBI): domain Eukaryota; kingdom Metazoa; phylum Chordata; class Actinopteri; order Perciformes; family Serranidae; genus Epinephelus; species Epinephelus fuscoguttatus. Next base: position 28,175,057 of record NC_064753.1, on the reverse strand, counting down.
TAAAACTGACAATATTGTAAAGAAAATTTTACAGAAACGCAATGTTTTTACTTATCTGCTATATGAAATGTACAAATGTAACATACCGTAAAACTTCAATTAAAAGCCTAGTCCTAATTAAACATCCAGTCCCTTTTACTAGCCTGGTGTAGCTACACATTTTGGCGCATAAAGGCCTGTCTCAATTAAAGGCCTGGTCTGGTCACCTAGCCGTTCATTTTTTTTTTTTTTTTTTTATAGAAGAACCCTTTGGATGTATAAAAGTGTGTTGTTAGCTACCTCACATTATGTGTCCATTCCTCAATTACCCTGTAAGTTATTCATATTCTTTTAGTCTGTAAGGGTCCTTAGAACAAAAGCATCAAAGGGGTTTTTCATAAAAAAGAATCCAAGTTGTGAGTATTGTTTTAACAGGATAGAGTGTGTTGTGTCAGTATGCTGGGTGTCAGAATCTAGCTAGCTAGCTAAATCAAATGAATGATTCATAACTAATATATTATCTAAAGCATTTTCATACTGGTTTAAAGACACAATGTGCTTGTATTTTCCAATCCTTGCTGAGCAACAGTTTGGTATGAAAGGAATTAAAAGCCTGTCCCATATAGACACCTGTCCCTGATATAGGCCCATTGATTCAGTGATTTACACAAATAATAGCCTGGGCTACTAATTGAAGTTTAACAGTATCCATGGTTTGCAGGGACATAAAATGCTAACATTTGCTCTGGTATTGGGTTGATTTACCTCCGTTAATGGTCTTGTCTTTACTCATGAAGTGTCATGGATGGTACAAGTCACACCTTATGAAAGGATTGCAAAGAAGATCTCTGTACATAATGTGTGCAACCCTGGTCTTACTCCCAACTCCTTGAGTACTGACATTTGGTCAGTGCCCCTTGGCGTCAGATACTGAAGCACTGAGGCACCCTTTAACAGCAGTATACAGTAAGACACATCACGCAGTGACATGCTTTTTGACGCTCCAAGCAACTGCTGTAATATAAAGAGAGAAAAAGTCATGATGTATGTGACATATGTCATGGGATGTTATTTTATGTTAGTAACAGAAGTATTCCATTAAACCCAAACCATGCTTTTTTTCTAAACCTGACCTTGTGCTTTTGTTGCCTATCCTTAAGGAAGTAAACCATAAAATAGTTGTTTTTTTTACCTACTTTTTAAGTTTATGTTGAAAAGATGTGGTATGCATTTAAACAGTGGAAAGTGTATGTTTTATCATATATACAGAAAAGACAGAATTTACCAAGCGTTAAAACCTGGAGCATCATAGTTTGATGTGGGGGACTTTTTCTGTGCTTTAAACACAACAGGGTCAGAACAGAGCACTTTGTCTCTACACTGAATAAAGACAAAACAAAGTCACAGACTGAAAGCTGTCAGGACTACTAATAACTTTTCATAAATACTGCACGCTCCACTGCAGCCTGCTGTTGCTGCAAAAACACGTTCAAGCAAACAAAGCAATAAAGTCGACAGTGAATGATACTCGGTATACTCCAGTGTGAGAGCCTGATTATGCTCCAAGGCAAACAATGCAGGGTTGTGGGCACATGATACAAATCTTGTTTAGCAGAAGCATGTCAGTCAAGCTGATGTGTATGGTGTGTGGGCAGGGCATAACAGAACAACGAGGTTGTGTTTTGTTTTCTTAAATGGCTGCACCACAGTATGTGTGAAGAAGCTAAACAGTGCTAAATCCAACAGTCCAAGATTCATTTAAAGCTGTTTTCATGCTCAGAGGGAATCAAACTTTGCAGATTATGCCAACATTTTTTTTTTCTAAATAACAAACAGTAAGGGAAGCGAGAAGAGATGATTTAGAAGTCGTGTCATCCACTGTTTCCTGACAACATCTGTCTTACACCAACTGACTAACTATGCAAAACTGTACGATATAATGTTCCACGCATGGCATGCCTCTGTTCTACAAATCACATCAATCAGCTTGTACATCTGCTTCTCTGCTTGAAATGTGTCATCTGCTAAGTGAGAGAGAAAGTAAGATGAATTAATGATGATGTGCAACAGTGGCAACCGAAGATGAAAGCCTGACAAGACTGCTCCCTCATTGTGATTTTCTCACTTTGAAAGTTTAAAAGTTGTGCCTCAACTTTTCCTTCATGTTTTTGGTGAAAAGAATACAGATTGTTTTTCAGTAAATAATGATAAACGACCCACTTTTTCCCATCTTGAATAAAAATAATCATGTTATAGATAGCTGTCTTGTAAAAGCTTTAACACTGACTTTTAATTATTGATATCATTTTTTACTAATGAGTAGCCTGAGAACCAGACGCATCTGAAAGCTCATGTTTTATTTGCTCTGGCAGATGTGTCTGCATTCAAACAGATTCCCAGCCAACCTGGTCCATGTCTGGTCAATCACAATCGTTTATCTAATATGGGGCAGTTTGATACGATGACTGACACCTTGCAGAGCCTTAGCGCTTGATGCAAAATATGTGATTTTGCCAGGGACACAGTAGCGAGCTCTGGTTCAGGAGTTAGAGCGGGTCCTCCACTTCATTTCGAAGTATCCTTAAGCAAGATACTGAACCCCATATTGCTCCCAATGGCTGTTCCATTGATATGTGAGTGTGTTAAAGCTGTGTAGCAGATGGCACGTTGTACCGTAGCCTTGGTCACGAGTGTGTGAATGTGTGTGAATGGGTGAATGTGACTTGTAATGTAAAAAGTGCTTTGAGTGGCTGGAAGACTAGTAAGGTGCTATACAAGTGCAGGTCAAGGTCCATGAACCTAGCTTTAATAAAGAAGAGTGCTGTTTCTGATTGCAAGAATGGCACCATTCACAGACACACTGATGCTATCACAGCTCATCTCTGCATGCTGTAGTCTGTTTACATTTGTCCGTCACTCAGCGCTACATCACATGTTTCGTTGCTTTTATCGATTGTGGGTCTATCCACTTGTGTCCAGAGACAGTTTGTATTATGAGAATCATAAACAACAGTGAGGCTCCATAGTTTGAACCAAGACAGCAAAGTTTATTACTCCTTTCGAACTTGACAAAGGCACCACCAGATCCCCTCCTCCCGTTCTTACCTTTCACAGTAAAAGCCCCAGACATATACACTATGTAACTGTTGACCAGAGGAGCACAAATTCAGAGCATTTTGTTAAAAGGAAATTCTACAACAACTTATCGTAAACAGACTGCTCTGGGTCAAATAGGATCTTGGTAATTGGTACAAATGTGCATCGCTGCCAGGTGATCTGTTCCCATTAAAACCTTTTATTGAACAACTGTTGCGACTGTCGCAAAGTCGCATCACTGCTGCTATCAATAGTGTGGATGGGAAATGTTTGCAGGCAAGTATTGTGTAATGTAATGTTGTTTAGTCATCACGCCCCCGAGGCCTTTACTTGCATTTGTGAATTGTTGTGGCGATGCCAGGCTAACTAATCAGCATTGTCAGCAAGTTTACTGTATTCTGTAAGTTCAGCAGCAGAGCGTGATTGCTGTGTGACTCCTTGTCTTATTTACAGTAATTTTCTCCCTCAGGCCATGCTTTTTGTTTATTTATTTATTTATATTTTTTGCCTGCTCTATATTTGGAAAGCAAATAATCCCAAGCTATTTCCCCCCCAAACACCTCATTTGTACCCTGCAGCCCACACTACATTATATAGTCATTTTGCCACAGTGTAGGTAGAGCTTTGTTGATGTGTTCTTGTTTATATCAGCTACAGTAAATAAATAAATAAATAAATAAATAAATAAAATACACTTACACAGGTTTTCATTCAATCCCAGGGAACTGTTCTCTGGATCATCCAAAATCACTTAAAAAGGAGCACTTGTTATATAATGTATAATATATGCTTCACTCAGACGTACAGTGTAAACATAAGCTGGAGCAAGCAGACACAGAGCACTTACAGTGATCCTGCACAAACACAGTGCTGTTGAGCACGATCCAAACCCCCCACCCTCCTGTTTTAGTTTTATACCCCAAGTTTGTTCTTGTTTCCTGTTTGTCCAGCTCACCTGGGAGGTTTTGCAGTTCTTAAGTGAGTGTTGGCCATGTTGCAGTTCAGTGCAGTTTGATACAATATAATGGTGTAAAATGCGATGTGATTCAAAATATTTAAAAAATATTTTTGTTTTTTGGTGCTTTGCCGCTGGTTAGATTAAGGAATATTAAATTGAGCCAGTTATGTGGGAGGGAGGGAGATATACAGTATAATGGAAAAAATTAAATGTTTCTTTTACATTTTTGAAAACCATATCCCATTTCTCCTTTTAGCCGTGCAGATATGCTCATTTTTTAAAGATTTTTTTTTTTAATCCAAAAAACAGATGCAACTGTGATAAAATCCATTTTCTGGGGGCAGTTTGTGGGGAAGTAATTTGTCATGATGCACAGCACTGACAGGCTGATGATAATAATGTGTTTTCATTGCACATATTGCACTGGGCTGCCCGTTTATAATGGAGAATCATCTAAATGTAACATCATATCTGAACATCATCTCTAATTAGCCACATTCCAATATGACAGCTGCTTCATGCGTAAATCTGATAATTCCCCATTCCTCCAGGATTATATTTTCCAGGAATAGCTCAATAAACACGCCAGTGATTTAAACTCATGGAAGGGTCTTTGCTTGCAATCAAATAGAGTATCTGTGGATGGAGGTGGAGACCCACCACGAGCAAATTAAGCAGAAACATGAAAGGCACAAGGGTCAGTATTTGCAGCCATTCATGCGGAACATCTTGTAAAATCCATTTTTTTTTTTCATTTTGAGAGGAAAATATAGCACCACGGAGCGAAGATGGCGTTCTTAATATCATGCACACTGAGTTCACAGCTGCAGCATGAAAATGAAGTCTGAAATTCTCCTCAATTTTTGGACACTGGGAGCTCCGAGCACAGAGGAATGAAAGGCTTTACTTTATCAGTACATTTCCCTGCATGAACGAGAGGATCTACTGAGGCAGGACATTTCTTTTTCACTGCAGAGACTTCTAATTCTTTTGCTTAATTGCATTCAGGGATTCTATTGTTCGGTTTTATCTACCAGCTTTTTTCCTTCCAAGTCATTTCCCCATTCACCCATGGCTCCCTAACAGACACCACACTGTGTCTGAGGCTGGGCAATTTACCTCAATAAAGCTAATTAATTTGTGGAAACAAATGGCTGGGTAAGAAATAGTGTGGAAATTAGCAGTAGTTGCAGTCATCTGGAAAAACCTATTTGACTTTAACATGAGACTGTATAAAAGTTCTAGCGATGCAGCTACAGCAAAAAACAAACAAACAAAGACTGAATCAATAACAGGCTTTTAATTTTAACCTCTCTTTTAAGTATCTTTTTCGTTTTTAATCTATACTGTACATTGTTATATCCTTATGGTTGTAATATACAAAAACACGGTGGTTACAACTGTTAGCATGCTAACATGAACTAAAATGGTGGTGAAGATAATGCAATGAAATGATGCAATATTGCTTCATTACTATATTCATTATTATGTATATGTAGAACCGTATCATTATTTATATAATGTATTTTCCATGGTGTTATTTACTCAGCCTCTCCTCTCTTCTTTATCAACTAGAGACATGCGTGCACTCAAACACATGCTCACATGTGCCATTAACAACCACCCATAGTATAGTGTAAACATCATCATTTTGCATATTTATATCATAAAGAATACTATTATACCTGATCATCTTTTGCTTGTTTATTTGTTTGTTTTGTCCACGTTTTGTCTATATTCCTGTCTCCATCTACCCCCATGTATGCATTGTCTGTCACTAACTTCATATAAAAAATATAATAAAATAAAATGAAATAAAATAAAATAAAATATAAAAAATATAAAAAATAAAATAAAATAAAATAAAATGATGGACACGCCTGCTTAGCACCAACATATTCAACACATTGTCACTTAGACATTGTCACATATTGCCGTTTGGACCTCCCATTTCCAGATATGACGTGAAAGGTACCTGGGGTGCGTTGGTTGTTGATGTTTTGGGACACCGTGTCAGCTTCTGCCTGTTACATGCATTGTCTTCTTTCAAAGTTAAAGCACTACGTCAGTACAACAACCAACGTCCTCCAACAACTAACGCACGTGGCTAGGTTTAGGAAAAAAGAACAGGGTTTGGCTTTATAAACTCACTGGATGTGAACACAGCTCTCTCAGGTGCTTCACTTCAGAAATGTTGATATGATTGGTATGAAATGCACAAATGTAACGTATCTATGGTTTGCAGAAATGCACAATGGCTACATTTTGTTTAGCATTAGCTGTATGGCAGTATGGCCTCACAGAGCTGCCAGCAAGATAGTCAAAATGACCTGGCCCAACATTGGCACAAACTGGGCATGCTGGATGAAATTAACCAGGCTGCATCTGGTTGCCTGACTCGGCTGAGACGGGGTATGAATGACACCCCACAATCCGGCCAAATCAGCTGGCCCAATTCCGGATGCTGACACAGCCATCACTGGGAATGGATGAAATTACCACTTGTAATGTGAAAGGCATTGTTCATAATGATAAGCCTACAGAGAGTTATCATCAGACTCTACAATTCCTCTCAGCTTACAGAGTGTTTCCACTTTCAGCTATGGTTTTGGTCCCACCACTCTTGTCTCATCTGTGTTGCTGTTGGTCACAGCAGGCAGCTGTTTTCAACAAAGAAACCCTTAAAACCCACCTGCTCAGCACCTAACAGCACTCAGATAAAGTCAGCTACTATTGTGAAAATAGTGGAACATCAAGCTGCCTAAGAGGTAGATATTTAAGTTGGTGGAGACCAAAAACAGAGCTAAAACGGACTTAATATTCATCTCACCTTCGCCAGGTGATTAGAAATATGACTCCATATTGACAAGTTTCTAAAAAATTAAATGTATGTAGGTTTGATCAGATCTCTTTTTTTTTTGAATAACAGAAGATAAAGATCAAGACCATCTGGGCGAACAGTAGTGGATGCTGCTGAAAGATTAGTAATATATACAGTATGTAGAGAGGATGGCATGAAGCCATGTTTGTCTGGCTCCTGTCTCACTTGTGATAGAATATCAGAAAAGTGCAGAAATAGTTGGGTTTTCTGTGCATGGCCTTAAAATTTACAAATCAACAGTGCGCTAAAACCAATTCCACCTTTTCTGACCCGCTGTGTTCATCATCCAGGAGTATGTGTTTACTTCTTTGTCTGAGCTGCGCAGCCCACAGTGGAGGAAGATATTCAGATGGATAGTCCAGTAAAGTCACTACCCTTGACTTTTTGTCGGGTGACTGACACTGAGCTGTTTTTCTTTAAATCTGTGAGTGGATCGTACCAAGTTCGATCTCACTTGACCAGAAGCCATGGACATCTGCTTTATGCTTCACACTCTCTTCCTGTGTTTATACTGTTACGGCAGCATTATAAGTCGTAGCACAGTCTTTTTGAATTAAGGTTTGGCTCAGGAAATGTGATTCCTCTGTGAAAAGGGATAAGGCAAAGAAACAGACTGCAGTATTAAAGTGAGTCAATAACAAACACACAGACTGAATAAAAAATAGAAACATGACAGACAGGTGGATGGTTGGGTAGGTAGGTAGCACCAGCTTACCTTGTATTCACAGCAACATTTTTTGTGTGATTTATTGCCTGAGAAGTTCAACATTTTTTGCTGGCTTCGTGCACTGTGAAGCAACACAAGATAAAACAATGAGACTGCAGCACGCAGTTTTTCAAATGCGGGTTTAACAAACATGACCACACTCCACAGTGGATGTCTTCTTCAGATAATAGAGCACAGTGGTTAAAATACTGTTGCAATAAAAAACAACAGGGCACAAAGTCTAAAGTCCTGCAAGATATCTGCCTTTATTGTTCATTGTTATCACCCCGAGCAGCTAAAAATGTAAATTTTGCTCAGAGGGTAGAGCTAGAATAAAAGGCCAAAGCATCATAAAAATCTAATGGGTTTATTTCCACTGGGAGCGTGAATGTGCTCAACAGGTTTTGTTTCTTTGACCTGAGGATGGTGCCAGAGGAAAACTTATGTAGTCTCCAAATTAGGAAGAGTTCAACTTTTGAAAGAGTAGAAGAGCTCAGTAAATTGTGGGGATCCACCCTTTGGGTTTTTTTCTATTTCATAGATATTTTCGGCTGCTGGCAGCAGCTCCAGTGAAAAGGTCAGCAGACCATGAATACACACAACAAATGTCATGGGAAGCCTGTAGTTTCTGAAATAACATGTCAAGTGTTGGGCAAGAAGAAATTCTGACATGACAGTGGTGTTACATGAAAGGTCAAGGGGTCAACAAAATGACAGATAAGGTTTTTTGGGTCCATGAATGTCCATATCAGATACCATAATAATAAAAACTGTCCTGTGTTTTTTTTTTTTTTTTTTTTTTTTTTATTATCATCATTTTTTGTATTGCAAGACAAAATCCAAATATTGACGAAACAACAATACGAGACAAGAACAGTGAATACAGGCCAGTTAACGGAAATTCCGCAGGGGATAAGAGTGTCAATTTGGTGTTGGTGTGTGAAGGAGTGTGTGTGTGTGTTTGTGTCTGTATTCTAAACAGTCAGTCAGGTGTGAAGTCTGTAGGGTAGGTGGATGAAAGGAGAAAGAAGGAGAAAGAAAACAAAGGGGGTGGGATAGGGATAACAATAATAATAATAATGATAATAACCATTCTTATTATTATCATCAGCCCAGCTAACTGTGACCTTGCTAGATGCTGATGTTTGGTTGAATTTCAATGTCAGGGCTACATCTAATGCCAACATCAATTTGACGCAGAAACTGATGACGGATGATGTTTTTTTTGTTGTTGTTGTTGTTGTTGGTTTTAAGTTGTGTTGTTAAGCAACCAAAGTCTACCATTTCTCAAATGTCTCATGCCAACATCATCTTGATGTCGAAAAATGCCTTTTAGCTATAAGGTTTGGAGAATAAAACCCAACATCTGCATACCTTCATAATGTTAATGTCCACACAATTTGAAATTCTAACATCGATGGACATTTAAAACATCAGCTACCCACTGAGCCTTCCCTATGTCCCAGCCCCAGATGCTGATTGGCCAATCATAACATAGCATTGGGCAGGCTAAATGTTGTGCCTGGGGCATGTCATGTATTAATAATACTCGTTACCTGGAGAGGTTGGAAAAGATATACATTTCTTCCCTGTTCCAAAACCAAAATTAAACCCTGAAAAGTGTAGGGTTAGCTAGCCAGCTACTGAAGATATAGCCTACTGAATGTTTACACATGCTGCTTTTGCTTTGAAATGATTATAACAGTGAAAAAAAGACTGACCCTGCTGTACAGGAACCAGTGAAGGGAAGCAGGGAAACTTTGCTGATTTGATCACTGCCCATTCGGCGGCAGAGCCAAACACTATTCATCTGCACACACTTTGTATTCATTGTCTTCTGTGGCGATCAGCAGTGATGTGGTGGTTCACTTTTACACTGTGATCTGTAGCCTATAGTTCAGCTTTAGCTTCTAACTATCTTTGTCTTTTTAACCTGTTGTTGCTGCTGAGTCAGTTATTACATTTTACATGATTTATTTTTTTTTATTTTGACTTATCTGTCCAGTGTTGGGTTGCCCCCTGACCCTGGCTGGAGGAACTGGCCCACTGTGGACTTCATCCCTTATAAACTGCTTCAAGACCCCAAGGACAGACCCAGTTTATGAGGGACTGACAGTCATTTGATTAAGGTGTGGTATTGTTTGAAGGGGGGAATGAGATGATCCAGCCTTCCCTCCTCATGCTGCCCATTGCAGCGAGAGCTGTCAGAGTAGCCCATATACAGCTCCAGCTGCTAGGGAACAGGGCGGGGCACTGTCCAGTAATTGTTGATATCAGTATCCATTTAGCCCAATCTAATTTTATTTAATAGTTTATTTCTAGTTTAAGTATCTAAACCGCTTACAGTAAGCTCTTTGTTCCCGCAGGGTGAATTTTTTTTTATTACTGACTTTGAGTGTCTGAGACCCTGAAGAAAGCGCTGGGAGTGTCACAATGATTTGTGTTATTAAGGTCAGTGGGGAGGTACAGTACAGCCGAGTGTCATCCTTGAGGCAGTGGAAACCAATATCGTGTCTACTGTATGTATGATATGCCTCAAGGGCAGTGTGTGTATTGAGAATAATATTGGTTTAAGGACGAACCCTTGAGCTTCATCACATGACAGTCATGCAGTACAGAGCACGGTGAAAGGTCCTGTCCTGCAGATGAAAGAAAAGCAGTATTAAAACATAACCAGAGATGCCTGAGCTGTTTCACACATCTTATGATCTTATGTTGCCTTTGTCATTCTGATTGTTGCCATTACATGTGTCCGAACAGCCCTGTCTCATCCCGAGTAATTGGGATCCAGCAACTCTTTTCCACTCATTTCGGTAATGCCCAAGGATGGGACAATATTTGGACAAGATTCTTGAGATGTTTTTGCACATGTGTAATAAAACCATAGACCCAGAGCTGCAGTTGAAATTACTGGGTGTGGCCCACAGAGAGATCTTTCCTAAGCCCAGACCCATGCTTTGGCCTTTTCATCATTGCTAGCCAGACGTCTCATTTGTACATTTGGAAGTCTAACCTGCCCACTCTGTTTGGAAGCTGGGTCAATGATGTCATGGCTCACTCGAAGTTGGAAAAGCTCAGATATACCACTCAAGGATCAGTCAGTGGATTCCATAAAGTATGGCAACCATTCCTTGACTATTATAATAATGTCTTTACTTCAAGAAATGTGATATGATGTTGTGGGTTCAGAGTGTATATGTTCCATGTTCCTTGGTTGTTCTACAAAAACAAAAATGAATAATAATAGAAATAACATTTATATACAATCATTTTGAAACAGCAAATGTGTTTTGAGGGAAACAGTGCCAAATGAATTCTCTTTTCTATGAATATATTGAGAAAATATTGATAATTGATGTACTTGGCAAGTTGCAAAAATGTTGAGACTAAATGTATCAGCAAAACTTTTACTGACAGCTTTTTTCAGTTGTTTCCTGCCCCACACACACACACACACACAACGTCATTAAGAAAGAAATTAGGTAACATACAAAGGTAATTTCTAGGAGACAGGGTTAGGCCGAAATACAAACTGGGCAGGAAGCAGGATAACACCCTAGAAAAATCCATAACGGCACAAACCCAGATTGTTATTCCTAATTACATGATAATTACAATACATATATGTTTGCGCTTACTTGTGTTACAGGATGAAATGGAGGTGAGAGGAAACTCCACACAGAAAGAGTTTCGGCAAAGACACTGGAACCACCTTATCACCTCAAGAATGAGACAGCTACACACAGGAGACGTTAATAATCAGGACACAGAAACAGGCAATCGCAAACCACCCATTTTATCAGATGTTCAGTCAGAAGCTAAATCCTGAGAGACCGCATGAGTCACAGGTCGGAAACCCAGTAATATCAGTAGTCTAGTCATTGTTCTGCACTGTAAGCACAGCGAGTCGAGCTGCTGATGCCGAAACTTATCCTGTCCAATCTCTTAAACCAGTTACTACACCTGCACCTCTGTGCAAAGGCACATGCTCAATGTCCAGGGTGAAGAGAGCAACACATCAAATACTGGCTTTATTTCTAAAGCACTGCATAGGAAGAATGAATATGTATATGACCTTAGAAACAGGAGGGGAATATTCACACAGCTGAAGTGGCATGAACTCATTTCAGTTGGTTTCTTGGAAATATTTTGACACTGAAAGATTAAGCGTTTTAGGCACTTCTGTCTGTTTTGCAAAAAGCTCATCTCTCTGATATTTCAGCAAGTCATTATCTGGTAGATGCAATGTAATCTGCATGCAATCTGGTAAATGTGATGTCAATTCAGAAGGACAGGTTCTGTCTCCCCTACTTAATTAGTTTACTCGCAGTTTGTAATTTCTGGCAGGTTGAGGGAAGCAGTATCCATATGAACATATTTCCAGAGTAATTGCAGGGCCTATGAGCTGCAGATATTAGCCACTGATGCTGCCGAGGATTCCATATGGCACACCTTTCTCTCAAATGATCTGTTTAAATATCTATTTACTTATCAACCTATATCAAATAAGCAGGTTATTGGCAGCTTCATCCTTCGAACACTAATGACACCCACTTACTTCCTATCTTAATGTGTTATTAAGCTCCTGCTAGCGTGAAAATGTCCCAGAGAAAACTGAGTCCTAAATGCCAGTGACCACAGAGAAGTGCAGCCATGCTGTGCAAACACTACTACACCTCAGCTGGACTGCTGAGACACCGCAGGATGATGGAGGAGGCGATCTTACTCTTCTGTCCTCTGCACTGCGAAATGTGTCGCTGAAATATGGACAAGGATCAAGAAAAAAAAATCTTCAATTTCACTACAGGGCATCTGAAGCATAAGCTTGGAAAGCACCAAGCTGTCAGAGCAGTCAGGGCTGTCCATGCTCATAACCGCCACGATGCCATGCACCAATATGTTATGACAAACTTAAGCTTAAGAGACACAATTAGGAGACGGCAAGAACAGCCAGTTATCGGTTGGAGGGAGAGCAGATTGACAGCTAAGGAGAGGCAAAGCTGTATTAAAGATCAGCTCTGTCAGAGAGACGGGGACACAGCTCTGTCATCTCTCCAGAGCCCTCACTCCATGCTTTTCATTTCCAGGTCAGAATAGGATATAGGCAAGGAGCCAAACTGCCTAAAGAGGGCCAACTTAAGACAGCAAGTCCTGTCCTGTCTTATCCTGGGCTCAGGGTGGAGATAAGAGCAGAAGGGCTTTGAGCACAGGCCCTCACAGATGCACCACTTGAACAGAAAAAGCAGCAAATCCCACCAGTAAGACGTCTTACTTTGAAGTGTCGAATTAGAATATTGACATTAAATTTGTACATTTTTAACCTTTACTCCCTCTACTCTTTCCAACATGTATACTGTCCCTCTTATAGGCCCCTGCTGACTGTGAACAGTGATCATTCAAGTTCATTTCACACAACATTGTTTGAGATGGATCTCATGAAACCATGGTTACAATTAGTGTCAGAATGTAAGATAAAAATAGTGAGGCATAACAAATGGTGCAATGGATGTCTGACCATTTGCAGCACTTAGATGTAAATAGGAAACAAGAGTCTACAGCCATGCTAGCAGCTCTGTGAAGCTGCACCAAGGAGTTATCTCCAGGTCTAACGAGTGAAGCCAATGCGAAGCCCCTTAAACCTGCATTCTTTCTAACAGCCAGCAGGGGGCGAGACCACCTCCGAGTAGAAGTCTACTGGGCCTTTTCCATTCTTTTGTCCACACCAATTTGCATTTCCTTTGTCACTTTTAACATGCAGATCCATGCCAGGGATGGACCTTCTCTGTACTAGGGCTAAAAATGTGCCTCCAAGCGGGTAGTGATGACGTCTCATGCTGGGTTAGTGGAGTTGCTGAAGGCTGCTTAGGGGTTGTGCAATAAAACCAGCCATCTAAGAGTGAAGCCAGGGCCTTGGGAACATGCTGGAGGTTTTACTGGGGTTATAGAAGTAGTTGTAGTGGTTAGAGGAGAACCAGAGCCCGCAGAGTGTGTTGGAGAACCAGAGGGAGAGCAGGAGGTCGCCCCAGTGCCCCTTGGTGGCTGTCCTTCAGTGTCCATATACCCCTGGATGTGGATCCTCCATCAAACTCTGCAGGGCCTGGCTCTCCTCTTAGCTGCTATGACTGCAGCTCCAGCTCCAATAAAGCCTCTAGATTTTTACTTACAAAATATATGTGAAAATATCATGTTTTATGTTGAATTAAACTACCCATGATGAAAGCAGACAAAGGTTTGTGGTCCCTGCATTGCCTTGCATGAGCATCGATGATTGATGACTTTACAACCAGCATCCCTCCATACCATCCATTCTAGCACCTAATGGTAATATTTTCCTTATGGGTTTTTGGTCTCAATTGCTAGTTTTACATCACACTGTGTTGAAAAAATAAACAATAAAGCAGGGTATGCTTTAGGGCTTGGCTACCTTGCAACAGCCCTGTGTATGGGGCGCCTGCTCTACCACTAAGCCACTGACGCCCCAACTGGATGGTTTCTTAGGGGACCATGTACACTGCACACGCTAATATTGAAATTTTAAGTTGCTGTTGGCACTGGAGGAAAATCAGGATCACATTATTAATTCAGGGATTCACTGACTGGGGATCTGGAACATTTGTACCAAATTTCATGGCAGTACATTCAGAAGTGTCAATCAAAACCACAAGTTAACCTCCATGAATGTCTGCACTGTACAACATTTAATGGCTCTGAATATATTTATAAAGATATTTCAGTCTGGACCAAAGTAGTGTGCTGACTAACCACCATACCATCCAAAAACATGCTTAAAAATAAAAAGACATGTCATATGTCTGAGTAGCCTATCTGAATTCTGAGCGCCACCACCACAGTCAAGCATTAATCACCTTTCACCTGAAACAGCTCAAAATTGCACATTCATGGGTATATATGAGAGCCTTTTTGAGGTTGGATGAAATACTTATCCATAGACAGTATATTGCACGCAGTAGATGTCTGTCAGCATGGCCCCCAGTTTGGAAAAGCAGGCAGTACATTGCTTTGCTTCTATTTCGGTAATTCTACTGTTTCTCCAAACTGGGCGTGTGCCAACAGACATCCACGGCAGGTAATACACAGACTACCTTGTACAGCCCCAAACCAAAACTATCCCTTTAAAACAGAAGCAAATCTTTCACGTCCATAGCTACATAATGGCACAGCTGTGTAAGATAAGAACACATTTGATACAGACACCAGACTAATCTGATGTGCATCGTGTTACTACACCTGTGCTGAGCGAGATTAGAGGAGAACAGGTGTATCGTACGTGTCTCGGGCATCTTGGTATGTTAATGAGGGCAGAGCATGAGTCTGTGTGCACTGTTAAAGAAACAGAGAAGACTTTGTGTGCAGAAAAAGTTGAGTTACAGGTCAGTGCCACTGGGAGCCATTGTTTATTGTGACAGCTGGGGAGGTGGTTTCCCCGTCACTGGAGGGAAATGTGTGACAATATTTCTAAATAGAACACGGTGTGGAAAGAAAATCAATCCAGTTACTTCATTTTCATTTCTGAGGTAAACAGGTGTCATATTTTCGTAACCTTGGAATGTGAACTTATTAAAAAAGAGAAAATAAAATCAGGATAATTTATCTCAGTACACTGTTTTGTCCTTGTATCTAAGTGCAAATCATCAGGGTGTTGTTTCACAGCTGTTTTGCCATTCGTTACACTTAGTTTAGTGTTTTACTGCATTTATCCTGTTCCAAGGTTTGTCTTTCTCTATTCAGTAATCTTTTTGTCTTATGAGGCTTATTTATGTATACAAACTACGAGCTGGTGAATTTTAATTTGCAGCCACACTTGGTAAACATTTACGTAAAGCACACACGAGTAACGGTGAGGGCTATGCAAGATGAAAAGAGCTTATTTTTCATTCACAAGTTCAACTTTGCACCGCGAGTGGTTACATGAAGAAGCTTAGTTGAAAAGAACTTTGGGGCACGAAGGCTTCTAGGATTAGATGTGACATTAAGATTTTGTTTTCAAGGGCCTTTCTCACGAAGCAGGATTAGTGGGTTACCGAGCTAAAGTTGAGCTTAGCCCTGACTTTCCTGTCTCACGACAATGACTCAGTTTGAAGCTAAGCTAACCTGCTCAGGCTCTGGGGATAGAAATAAATAAAATGCTGTGAACTCTGTGGAAAACTGTGGCATCAACATACCCACAGTCTTGTGGATAAAGGAGAGAATGTGATGATTTATTGTCACACATAAATAGATAAATAAATGTTTTTTCAGACTACAAAAGAGGGTCTGGATAGTAGCGGAGTACATTTACTGAAATAAATTTACTGTTGAATATTAAGTGCCCTGAAATTCCTTCATTGAGGTCTCGAGAGTGACTGAAGCAATAGATTGCACTCACATTCACATCAGCGCAGCCTTTAGGGGACACAGAGCAAAGCAAAGCTTTGTGACTTGAAAATCCTTCCATCGCCTCAGTGTGAAGACATCATACTGTATTAATGAAAAAAATCCCCACAGTGCTTTAATGACCTGGCAGTGATAAGCCTATTTACTTACACATGCAGTTTTCCTCCAGCTATCTTTTGGGGAGCTTGGCAGCAGCCCTTTTTTACTGTTGCAATTTGGTGTTGCTCATATTTATTCATTACGATCATTATATGTTCTTTACAGACAAACACAGTGTCACTGATCCACCTCTCTTCCACATGTCCCACTTTTACTGCCTATTTACCAGTCCTCAGTAGCCCACTATCACAGAAATACCTCAATATTGTTGAATTTGCTTTCTCAGATGGTCCTGTGTGTTTGCCTGTTACCTCCATAAAGCATCTGTGTATCATTTCAACAAATCTATATTTTAGTTTTACAGCATGGGCTTTTTCTCGCCTCAGTACAGACTTCTGCTCCAGTGCAAAAGAGAGGGGAGCATTTGCTGAATCCATTTTGGTGTAGATCTTCTCATTTGTGATATCCATTTATCCTTCGCTGCCTGGATCCACTGGGCTGCGTACAGTAAAGCCCATACATTCATCTCATCAGACCACTATTTTCTGCAAGTTTCAATTTTCTGGCAGCGGGTATTTTTGCAGCCTTTCTTGCTCTATTTCCAGCTTCCTCTGAAAACAATTTACGTTCTCAACTACAAGGAAACATTTTTCTTTGTCTCCATAAAGATTAACATTGTGTGAGTGTGATTTTGTCTATCTTTGACATGTGATCTCTCAGTCTGCTATGTCACTGTCCTGCTAGAGTAAGCCACTAACGGGCCATGACATAAACAACAATGATTCTGTTTGGTCCATGTGGACATTTATGAGACTCCTGCCTTTCTTTCATTTAAACTTGTTGTAATGTCCAGTTATCTGACCTGCCAAACCTCATTATCAAACTTCCGTTATTAAAAACTCACAAAAGCATTCCCCTGCATGGATATTGACATAAAAACACCTCTCAAAGCATGTTGACTTTTTCTCTTTTGAAACAACCTTTGGATACTTTCAGGTAATAATTGGTGTGTTGCTCTGTACATATTTTGAGCTGTTTTTAAATTTGATCACTTTTTCAAATTTAACAGTCTTTAGTTTAAAAAATATTGAGTTTGTTGGTTCTCTGTGTGACGTTTTCTTCACGATTCTTATGGCTCCCTTTTGAAGTGTGAAAATTGTATTTGCATTTGTTTTATTTGTGTGTCCCCACACTTCCACACAATAAGTAATGTATGGCAGAATAAACTAACAGTATAAGGTGTATTATGAAGCTTGATTTAGAAGATCTTAACCTTTATATGATATTGCAGTTATATTATCTATTATGATGCCTCAAAATTTAATTTCCGATACTTTCCGATTCAATTTCAACTTTATTTCCATCCATCCATCCATCCATCCATCCATCCATCTGTCTATCTATCTACCTATACATTTACTACTGTAACTAACATGTTTTTGGTGTACTAAAATCAGTAACTTTGCATGCACTTGCAATTTCTATCTCAAGTATGTCTCAGATAAAGAATAAAAACAGATGTCACATGAAAGAATCAAGCTCATCTCTGTTGTATGCACCCAGAGGCCCATGTTTCCAGGCACGTATGCCACTTGATATAAGCTAACATTGTAAGAGACTGGTAAGGGCTATATTTGCAGTTCCAATTGCAAAAGAATGAAGGAAAATGGACGTTTCAAATACACTTAGCGTGGTATAAATCTGTTCAGACACTGGAGATATGAGTGTCTTAAGGCCAGAAAACTGTCTTGAGGGCCGAGGTTTCAAGGAGTATAGCATCAGTTGGGTATAAGATGTAAGTGGGTCATTTCTACGTATTGACTGAGGGACACATAAATTGAACATTTGACCAAGGGAGAAAAAATGTTGCTGAGAACTTCAAACCCTTTGAAATATCTCTTTAATGTGTCATATCAAAGGCTCAGCGTGTGGAATTTAGGGAGATATATCAGTAGAAATAGAATGTAATATTCATAACGATAACTATAGGAGGAGCTGGAAAGCATTGCTGGGGAGAGGGACGTCTGGAATACTTTGCTCAGCCTGCTGCCCCTGTGACCCAGCTTCGGGTAAGCGGTTGAAAATGTATGGATGGGTATCTATGTTTTATCAGTTTCTAATCACCTGAAACTAAAAATCACTATGTTTTCTGTAGTCTGGCTAGCACAGAGAAACTAAACACTGGCTCTAGAAAGGACAAATTCTGTTTTCTGATTTCTCATTCCCTACATGCTTGGCACACAATACAAGTTTCAGTTGTTTGCAGTCTGCAACCCTTACCGCTACATGACCCTAAATCCCACAACCCTTAAGAGGTTGCTGAGCTGGGGAACATAAGACCCTGGGAGCACAGATACACTCCAAAGGAGTCTTGATAAACTGTGTGAGAACGGAACAAAAGAAAGGAGCCGAATCAGCAGCTGCAGCAGCAGAGGAAGCTGCTGTGTCTGCGGCCGCAGGTGGGCAGAGGTGACACACTGCGCTCGGCTGACACTCTGGAAAAGGTACATGTTGTAAACGTGTGTGTTCACTGGCTGAGTGTCAGGGGCTGTGACAGGTGCGAGAGGTGTGGTCAAATACAAAAAATGCAAAATATTGCAATAAAATTAAGGATAACATCATTTCATCAAAAAAAGGTTGCATCTAATGGAGCTCAATGCAAGTTCAATCAGGAAGACTTTCTTTGTGCTCATCCATTCACAACTCTCTCCCATTGCTTCCTCTAATCGGCTGACTATGGGTGTTCACTCTTCTAGTTATCCACTTCTTTGCAACAATCACTATCAGCCAATCAGGATGCTACCGCAAAATTTTAAATCTGCTCTCTCCTCCGCTGCTGTCAGCCATCATTTTAGGCACAATTGTTGCACCCTCCTCCACCCAGTTCACCTCTAGTCATCGTATCCAGAGTCTAGGATGAGCTCAACAAAGGCTCATTCCAGTCATCCAGATCTTCCTCTTATCTCATCTTCACCACCTCTACCGCCACCAGTGTCTCCCTATTTGACTATGGATTCAACACCTTCCATATTTTACACCATTTCGATGGAGTCTAATCGCCAAAGTCTTGTCATATTTTTCATTCTTATGTGCACATGTTATTAAGTATTCTTTTTACTAAAAAAACAAGTCTGTTGTGATTGAACTATAATTAATCACTGACTTAATGCACCACCCAGGTGGGTCCCGCATTTACTTTGCAACATTTACCTCCAGTGAGCTGCGTGAGGCCCTCCTGACAACAATCTCTGTCGCAGTTGTGACTGCCGAGCAGAAACTCGCTCGGTTCAAAATTATTTAAATTCAAGGAGTGCAGTGGGATGGAGAGGCTGAGTGAACTGGTTATAATGTGCTTTGTGCTTTGAGATTGAATGAGCTGAGGAGTTAAACCTGGAGCAGATTGTGGAGGACTTTGCTGCGCAACAACAAACAAATTGATGGATATGGCTCTCTTGCCTGATGAGCGCATCAGCAGTGTTGTGTGTGCACAATACACAGTATGCAAAAACTATGCTGCTTTACTATCTGTGTTTGTGGGCAGCAGCGGTTGTTGAGTTTATATTGTTTATACATCTCTGTGTTGCCTTGTGATGCTTTACTCCGCAAGTGGCAGGTTGTTTAATTTCTATAGCCTAATAATGCTTGGTGCACCCGCAGCAGTGTCCACAGCTCTTTTGTTTATTGTCAGTCATTTTGGTTTAATTGTCTGAGTTTTGTCCTGTTTTCTGTTTAATTCTAGTGAGGCTACACTGAGGGAATGTGGTTTTATATTTAAATTAATAGCCAGCTGTATGCACAGGCTGCAAATGTCCATCCAAGGCATGACAAGGAATTAATTGATTTGAATGTAAAGGCTTTGTGGTGAGGATCACACACAGGAACAGCGTGATATCCCACTGGTCTGTAGACCCTGTGGACAAAAGCGGTAGTGTTTTGTCGGAATGAAGCCTTCATTTCCCATGAGCTCTAGCACGTATTGTTGTAAAGACGCTTACCTGGCTCACGCGTGTGTTTGTTTTGGGGATGAATGAAACAACAAGACAGGAAAACTTTGTCCCCGCTCCTATCGGGGATCCCAGCTCACCTCTGCCACGCCCCAGCTCCACCTCTCCGGCATAAGCGCCACCGCCGCAGGGGTAAACGCAGCGGTTGGCTGGTAAGAATGAAAGGCCTGTTTGGAAAGCACTTCCATGGCTTCTTGGACTGAGTATGGAGCACAACCTCTGTGTGTGGCTCCCCGGACAGCTAACGCCGTGGACTGGGCTGGTAAATGCTAGATCGCTAGCGAACAAAACTTTCATCCTGAAGGACTGTTGGTGAGTCCAGTGCTTTCACAGAACTTTTACCCGATGATTGCTGCTATTTTAACTCCCCGCAGACGTCGGGTCGAGGAGGAGGAATAGGGACTATTTATAAGAGTCACTATAAATGTAAGCAGCTAGGTAAGATGAAGTGTGCCGTCAGAGTGCTGTAAATCGTTTCGTCCTGGAAGCGACCTGGGGTGGACCCGGAGACAGTTTTCTAAAGGTATGGATATACACTATATAGAAATAGCTTATCTTCACACCGATGGTCTCATTTGCTGTTGTAGGTCACGCACAGACATCAGCAGAAACGAGAGACTTTTGCATATCGAATTAAAAGTTCCGTGTAGCGATTTTAATAGGTCGGTCATAAAATCATCATCATACACCCCCACTTCTTTTCAGATTTTACGCAATAACTTTATTTTGAGAACATTTATTCAAGTAATTTTACTTTTACTCAAGTAAAGTATTCTAGGTCTCTGCTCCATAAATCACTGCTGAGCTTATAACTACACATTCAGTCACCTGTGAGGGAAACGTCAAAGCAAAAAGCTACTGATTGAATCAGTGAATAATGATTCAGTGTTGTCAGTTCATCTCGAGATTTGTTCTTCTTAAAGAATTGTTCTTACGTGCACTGAACACCTTCACTCTCAAGCTAGATTTCACTTTAAACCACTTCAGTAAAGTGTAAATCATTGCAAGCACTTCCCATCCTATTTATCTGACCTCTCTGTCACCCCCCCCCCCCCCCCGTGTCCTGAGAGGATGTCATTTTTCTTGCTGTCTCAAGAATCAAGGAGAAAAATAAGGAGGCAGCAGTGGATTTTCCTGCCAAGCTCCATAACTTTGGAGCCAACTTCCTCCAGCTAATTCTTCAAAACCAAAAAACTTCAAACCCCAAACTCAAAAGCAATCTATTTCCAATGTCATATAACCAGCCCTGTCCCTGTCTGGTTTGTGTCTGACAGTCTCTTTCTTGTCCTTCCTCTACACACGCATTAGCCACTGACTGCTGGGAACTGTGGCTGCATCATTACAGTCACTGCCTGTCTGCCTGCCTGCCTGTCTGCATGTGTGTGTTGCTTACATAAGGCTCCTGTGAGTGTGTTGGTCCTGCCTAGTGTGGCAGTGTGTGCTCAGCTGTCTGTTTGTCTGTCTTCCCTTTTAGACACCTGCTGCATTTCACTGATTTAATGTGACAGTGGCAACCTGTCACCTTCTACCTCATCATATTCTCATTGTCTTTATAGTTTTCTTTTATCATAGTCAGCATGCACTTTGCTGTACTGTTGCAGCACCTGTTGCACATTTAGCTGAGTCAAGTTTGTTAATGTTAGACATCTAAACCACGTGGTTGAGGTAAGAGAAAGGTGACAGTTGAATAATAAAAAACAAGATGTCTCCACCCTGTAGAGATACTCTGGGTAAGAAAGAATAACTTGTAGAAGGCCCGGGGACAGATCCACATCACACTGCAGGGATTATAAATCCCATCTGGCCAGGGAATGCCTCAGGATCCCCCAGAAAAATGCCGGAGCACTTGGCTGGAGACAAAGACATCTGAGCTACCTTGTTTATTCCGCTGTCACCACAAGCTGGACTTGTGTAAGCATCATAAAATGGTTTATGAGTGTAAGTGTTTTAAAGCAATATGTCTCGAGAGAAAGGGCTTCAAGGATGACGACTGAGTAATGAGTTTGGTGAATGTGTTTTTGGAGGACTTCCCATACAGGGCAATTAAACTGAAAAGTTTCCCCAACCAGCTGAATCTGAGGTCAAAGTTGAGTCTCTAAGTGGAAAGGAGGAGTCAGACTGACCTCTGGGTCACAGTTAACCATGAATATTGGTTGTTTATACTTGCTGACTCTTTTGAATAATTTTTAGCAAGTTTTCAATATTTGAACTGTGGCTACCCTTTCCTTCTCATTTCTTCCAATATATCATCATTTATCTTTTTATGAAAATAATTGCTGTATTTTAGGTAGATGTGAAAAATACATTTAACAAATCCATTTTTTTGGTTTTAATCCTGTGTCCCTGTGTTAATTGATCATCTGTCATTTTTACATCCAAACCCCTGTCTTTTCTCTGTCAGTAAAACCAGGTAAGATGGTTTCACACGTTTCACTTATCCTGCCTTCAGGGGCGTTTACAAAAGTTCAACCAATAAAACAAGACTTGGCTGGCTGGTCACACCAGTACTGCAAGCTACTACAACCTGGTTTTTGGGTTTGTAGTAGCTTCTAGCTAACAGAGCAATGTCGAGGTAGATAGGAAGAGATGTGTATTTGGATATCAGTAGGCAAAACCTTTGTTTACATTTCCAAACAGTATGGTGGAGGTCTAAGTCATTATCTCTCCCTCATCCTCCTCCTGATCAAATGGCATGGGACGAGCAGCAGAACTGTAGCTCCATATAGCGCTAAACTCTAAGCACCCATAGCCTGATGTGCACCTCCCCAGAAATTAACTATTAACTGCGCGTCTTTTTTTGTAAGCTGAAAACCATTTCCCTCAGTGTAAAGGAAGCTTTTATTTACTTTAATTTCACAGATAAGAAAACAATAAATTGTGAAGACAACAAAGCCCTTTAAGTCTATCCTGGCTTCATATGAACAGAGGAAATCTCTGCTCATCGCTAGGCTAATTTATACAATGTAAAATGCCATAGGCTGGTGCTAGCATGTTGCATTTGTTTGGAAAACGTGTTTAGTTTAAGACAGTTGTTTTGTCACTGAACCTTGTGAGTTGTAACAAAGCCGAATTTTGTAACGTTACCTTTGTTAAATGTTGCTGTCTTCCCTGGCTTCATTATGAGTAGAGGAAAAGTCTGCTAGCCACCAAGCTAATTTATACAATGTAAAATGTTAAAGGCTTGTGCTAAAAACATGAGCATGTTGTATTTGTGGGTAAAATGTGTCCAGCAAAAGACAAGTGCTTTGCCTGTGAATGCTGCGAGTTATAGTGAAGCTGTGTTTGAAGTTTGAAGTTTGTGTTTGAAATTGTCTCCATTAAGCCATGTTTAATGTGTGTTTTGGGTGTGTTTTGAATCAACTAAACTTTACAGCGCCTCACAGAACCCTCCGCCGCAAACTAGTGTTTTGGAGGTGTAACTGCAGAGTGACACAGACAAACCACTGCACAAGTATAAATGCTCACCACCCCGTAGGCCACATGTGTAGGCTATGGTGTAGGGTGTGCTGCACAAGTATAAATCCCCCTTAAGCTCTTAGCAGTTTTTAGTGGTCCAATCAAATGCGCAGAATTTGATTTAAATCTGTCTTATAACTGTACACTGCTCAAATAGCCTATTCTGTTTTACAGAGAATAACATCACAGTATAGAGGCTAAAGAATCTCTAACTTAAGTTTCACTGGAACTTTAAAATATCATCTGTATGCGCAACCAAGTCTCACTCTGAAGTCGTCAAATACTAGCACATGGTCAGTGAGTTCCAGTGTCAGACACCAGTGAAACAAGCTGTCCTTCCTTATGGGCATGATACACAGCCTGCCACTGTTATTGTTTAATGGCACCCAGCAGCATCAGCAGGAAACATGGCAGGGCGACAACGTGAGTTAACGGAGCAGAAGTCTAAGTAGGAGTGGTGGTGGATGGGTCTAACAATGACTATCACCCAGGCCACCGGGTATAGCTTCCTCTATGATTGTAAAGCCAAACCCTGCTCTTTTTTCCTAAACCCAGCCACGTGCTTTTCTGACCTAAACCTAGCCACATGCAAAAAATGTCAGTTTGGACATTGGGGTCGGAGTGAGAATGTGTTGGTATGTGGATATGTTACCTGGATAAGGCAAAAGGCATGTTAATGTGAGGTGTAAATGCATGCAGAGCATATTAAGTCAGAATAGTATCACATCAGCGAGGCAGCATTTTGAGGTGGTCTGGCTCGCATTGTGATCATATCTCATGTGTAAATGCAATCCACACAGCGTGACCACATTCTCAAGAAATACATCTGTCCACGGTGTTGAAAGGTTACCTATGGCTGTCTCTCCCTGCAAATTTAAGCAAGCATGACAAAAGTTACAGGAAGCAGCAGCAGTTTATAATCCCTACCCTCCAAAAAGTTATTTAGAAATGAACAATGTCTGTTCTTGGCATTGTTTCTGTTGAACTGGGTCTACTACACTGGGAATCTAATCAGGGGAAAAAACAGAGCATGCAAATAGTAAAACCTGAAACACAAGCACCAAATCACAAACCCAGTCAATGATGCAGAGGTTATCCCTTAATTACTCATCACAATAAACATTTCATAAAACAGCTACTCCACTTCTTCTATTCGCACCCCCCTGCTCCCATCTGCTTGTATTAAAAGAAGACATCAGCTGCCATGCCGGAGTCATGGTTTAGGGCACTGAGCCAACAAATGCAAAATGTCAAACTACATCTTTTTTTAGTGTAATTGTCTGCCATCTGTTTGATCTGCAGAGAAAAACCCAAAGTTACATATGACAAATCAGTGTGCTGCAAATGGAAATGATTTCATTATTTAGGATAGCCAACATGTTTATCAGTAGTAATATTTGTCTTGACAGCAAGTTTGTGCAGATTATGTCATCCTTGTCCCTTGTTATGGAAGCCATGGGAAAAAATGCAAATGATAAATTGTTGAGATATGATGGCTACAAAGTATGAATAGCTACCCTGAGGTTCGTATTGTCATTTATGGCTTTCATGATATATTTTTACAATCTAGCACAAGAGGTCCAAAACTTTGTACATAAATGCGGTATGTTTACAGCCCCGGGTCACCATCTCCAACCTCATCTGCCAAACGACGCACGTGGTGCTCCACTGTGCACGTTAACATAAGAACCACGCGAGGAAAGCTGGAAATAGCTTCACAATATTAATGAGCAGTTTGATAGACATTATATATGAGTGTGTGGTGTACTTGCACACACAGCACTTTCAGTCTAGTAATGGCAGTCATATTCCTTCAGCAGGATAAATGACTGTCTCTGATTAGGTTTTATACTGTCGGAGTGATGTAAGAGAGGATGGTCTGGCCTGGGACTGAGGATGAGTGATGAGGCCATTTGAACCTGCACCGAGCACACATAAGTTATTTGAAATTATTAGTGTGTGATTCAGTGGCATTTACACAGGAGTCTGGTTGTGGCTCAGAACCTGGTCTACAGAAATGCCTTCATTTAAAATTTCAATAAAGAGATTTCTCATCAAATACCTGAGCAAAACACGACACTGCCAGATTTAGGTTGGAGGAAAGTTGGAGATGTCCTTGGGTCCTGGGTTTGAACTTGCTTTGGTGAAAATCAAACAAGGATCAACTTCAGTTTTTTCGTGCAAAATGAAAATAAAAGTAAGTACAGACATTACACAACTAACATAATTTAGACCACACTTTCTGAAATACAGTCAGAATAATAGGGGTCAAAATGGCAAATGGCATAGTTTATGTTGCTTCTTAGGTCTTATTCTACAGCACTTTACAGAATATGCACAACACCAGCTGAAAGCCTTCTTGCATATTACTGGTAACCTCGATTGCCCTCTTGTCTACTTGCAGACCTGCATACACTTCCAGCTTAATTTCTGATATATTTAAAAACAAGTTCAAGATAAACTTTAAAGGTGTTTAGTGTCTAAGTTTTAAGGGGATTTAGTGGAATCTAGTGCCGAGGATTGCAGATTGCAACCAGCTGACACTTCTCTTTTCTTTAGTGTTCATTGTTCAGGAGGTTTTTACTGGAAGCCAAATTATCCACAGAGGTCTCCGACTGGGAACATTCCAACTACTTTGATTTTGTCGGAAGAAAAGATGACAAGAGCACTGTTGCTGCAGGTAGTCGGACGAAAACTCTTTCCACTGCAAAATACATCCTCAAACCTCCGATCTGCAACACCTTTGCTACTTCGACCAATAACACAACAACTCCAGGAAATACATCCCACCAAAGAGGAGCCCTCATGGTCGCAGAGGTCGGCTGTAGCCCCACACTAACTGAAACTAAAACTGGATTTTATTTATGGGCAGCTGCAGGCTATAAAGAAGTGATGAAGCTTGTGGCTGGATATGTGGTGGATGAAATGTTGCTCCATGAGTGACTCTCTGTCTTTTGGGCAAAGCCTGGGGAAAGTACTGGTCACAGGCACCAGAAAACCCCCAGGTAAAAAAGAAGCTATCTAGCCTTAGCTACACTCAGCAGCGATTACCCTGACATTCACACGGAGGCACACATCTGGATTTTGGAAGACACGCAATTACCAAGTATATGGGATGTATCGAAAAAATAGTATAATGAGTACTGTAATGAATTACTGTTGTCAGGGAGTAATAAGTGAAGTAATATTATTACTTTTGAATGTTACATTTTAATAGGCCGCTAGCCTGGCACCTGCTAATCTGTGCTCACCTTTTTTCTCTGATAACTTCAGATCTAGACGTTCAGGAGGTTTTTAACAGGCCGCTGAACTATCCGCAGAGGTCTCCTCCTCTCCGGAACCGGTGATTTAAAATTATCAGTAAAGCAGTTTTATAAGACAAATCAGTGTTTTTCCGACACTCCTGTCAAAGAGGGGCCGCTAACTACAGTGCCAACTATGACGGCTAATGCAAAAACGTTAAAACGCAAAAAAACCAAAAAACAAAGTACCCTATCTAGAGACAGTGTTTCGTTTGTCCTTTCTGGGCCACTGTAGAAATATTACAGTGTAAAATGGTGATCTCAGTA
Organism: Epinephelus fuscoguttatus; assembly: GCF_011397635.1. Classification (NCBI taxonomy): domain Eukaryota; kingdom Metazoa; phylum Chordata; class Actinopteri; order Perciformes; family Serranidae; genus Epinephelus; species Epinephelus fuscoguttatus. The sequence goes on along the minus strand of NC_064753.1, from coordinate 28,147,915 downwards.
GATGAGGACCTGCTTCCTTTATACAAACAGCTCATTGTAAGGTAATGAAAACACAACAATTCTTCTTTTTCTGTAGATTACACACTAAGGAAAATATACTTATTGTATTATATTCCATTCCTGCTGATATAACCCTCTAAATAATACACACTGGACCTTTATTGCATAAAAAAAGTGTTTTAAATGCCATGTTAATTAATTTGAGTGTTTTTTGTCAATTGTTCTGGTTTGTTTACCAAAAACTCTTGTTTTAACATTTCTTTTACTTCTTTTGATTGGCTCTCGTTCACCCTCCCTCTGACCTCTGACTACAGTGACACCCTTGAATAATTCTAATTAATGGAAATGCTCCCAGGGGACGGTCTAATTACTTTTCTGCTGCTACTGCTCTGATGACGGGTCTGGTGAGTTCCCCTGGGCTTTACCTCCAGTAAATAAGAACATCAAGCGTTGTCTTAACTCTTGCTTTCAGTCATCTAGATAGTCAGACTCCAGCATATTCTGTAGTGTTCATTCCCCCAGTGAGTACCACTTGTTTGCAGGCAGCAGCTCCACCCCGAGGCTTCCGCACAGCACAATAACACTGTTCATCTGGGGTTATGCTTATTATCTCTTTTCTTTATTCACCCCAGTGTTCTGATGGTCTGTACTGCATCCTTATTGTTATATCCAGGCCTTGAGGCGCACTGTTTAACACACGGGGCTGTATCTGCACCAAACAAGCAATCTGGTTTATGATGAGCATCTGCTGCTTAGAGAATATTTCACTACAGCACATGGTTCTTACTTTCATTTTCTTGTTGTTTCATTATTTCTTTACACAATCCAGTCACCAGAACAAATGTTGGCATTGCATGTTTCTGCTAACATTTGTGCATTATTATATATAGCAGATATGTTGAACATTTCAACAGCACTGTGATTAACGTATGGTTATGTTTAGGCCCAAAACCACTAGTTTATGGTTAGAAAAAGATCATGTTTTGCCTCAGCTGGCCACCCATGTTGTTGGACATTGGTATTTGATTGAATTTAGGTTGTGGCATCAGGTGACCAAAATCTAATGTCAGGACATTTAATGCCATCCTCAATATGACATAGGACCCTGACAACAGATGACATTGATATTCTGTTGGTTTTAAGTTGTGTTGTTTAGTAACCAAAATCCAATGTCGTCCAAACTTCTCATGCCAATCTTAAAATAGAACAACATTTATTTGAGGTATGGAGAACAAAGCCCAACACCTGCAAAACCTCATAATGTGGACGTCCACACAACATTAAATACTAATGTCATTAGACATTAAAAATACGAAATATAGTTTTTCCAACCAAAATTTAACATGTGTCTCAAAGAGTCCAATATCTTTCTGATGTCATATTGATGTCTGGTGCGAGCTAGGGCTTAAAATACCAGAATCGCAGATGGAAATGCCACCAATGTCTGGATAAAAAAAACATCTGCTTTTATTGTTTGTTTGGTTTAAAACAGTGGTCTGCAGCTTGGCAGCCATCTTGCTTAGGCGTCTCTTCAGCACTCCATCTACCATCCTCTCTTCTTTCAGATGACAGTCAGCTCCTAAACATGTGATCAGAACTATGTCACTCTAGAAACCTTGATTTGATATATATGAAATGTACTGATGTAACATATCCATGGTTTGCTGACAGATACAGTGCCAACGTTTTGTTCTGGTGATTGACTACAGGAAGTAGTGGGGGGGGGAGCCATATCGTTGAGCTAGTTAAGTAGCAGTCCATTAGTCACTCACTTTACAGCAGGAAACAGCATGTTAGAATGAAAGCTCTCTGCCAGAAATTCACTGTGCTTCAAAATAAAGTGTGTTTTTACAAACTTGACATGTTTGTAAGTCACTTGCAGTCCATTCAGAGTGGACCCATGACCCACTTTTGGACCGCCACCCACCATTTGGGAACCACTGCAGTAGCGTACTGTCCATGTAAATGAATGTGTGATGTGAATGTGTGTGCAGGCTCTGACACAGAGGCTGTAAGTAAACAGCATCTTTGTTAAGTGCTGCATAAAACATCAGAGAAGGCAATAAAGATCACAGAGGATTACTGATGAAAAAATGTGTTAATTTTGTTTTTGCACAAGTGAATAAAAGGGTTGAATGAGTAAGATGTATTATAAAGTGTCATACTCCCTCTAAACTCTGTCTCATTCATTAATTCTTAACCAGGCTGAAACTGAAGAAATACAAATGTACTTACGCATGCTTTAACAAATGGTTTGGTAGCTGTGTTGCATGTCATGTCCCTCCTTTCTCTCCCCGCATCTCTTATCACATCTCTGCTATCCATTATCTAAAAACAACAAACTGTTAGGCTACCTAACTTGGAATCAGTTTGAAGATAAAACTAAACAATGTAAGACTTCTCTAAGTGGAAATAAAATTTATTTAGTCTGGTGCAGTGTCTGCTTGGCCTTCTTGTAGTTTGTCACAGTTACTATGCTGGATCCAGCGAGGATGCTGCAAGGCTTATTATGGATAAGATACACTATCAGCTCCCTCGTGGATTTCCATTAAAATGCTGGTTAAGCTTAATCCTGCTATAGTGTGTACAGTAGGAGAAAGGTAATAACTTCCCGAGAGCCCTTTGGATTCTAACCAGTGCCTGATCTCCTCAAGTGATTTTTAAACACAACTGGCGTCACTTGTTGGTGAAAGTTCAGTCTCAGCCTTTTAACTCAAGGTGCACTAACGAGCTTTTCCCAAAGCTTATCAGCAAATGGAGTTGGTTCAGTTGTCATGAAAGACTGGTCTTGAGCAAAGAAAGGGATTACAACAGGTGGGGAGCGTTTAGTGACCAGCCCTGGATTTCTTTTCAAAATATTACCTGTCAACTTGTGATGAGTACGTAACTCAAAATAACTCAACATTGGCTGTGTTAAAATCACATGCTGACATACTATTCATACTATGTATGACATAAAATTGAATATGTAGCGCATTCACTGTAGTGGAGTTTGTGTGCCTGGATGTGTACTACATTAATAGGAATTTCTGAGTATGAGCTTACTGGACAAACTCAACTGCCCCACAATGCACTGAATCTTTTCAGACTGCACAATGACTGGTGGAGATTTAGAGCCAGGCTAAAAGCTGTTAATATGTCACTTTGGGTGCGTTCGTAAATCCAATCTGACGCTCTACACTAAAATGAGAGCACTATTGATCAAGTAGCAGAGCGTTCCATTACTACATGAATTAAGGAACAGTTAAGTTAATCACACATTCGCTGTGCTTGGCGCCTCTAAGACTGTGGTGTTCTGGATAGCTGAGAGGTACATTCCAACAACGTTTCGAATTTATGAACAGTCCGGTTTGTGCCAGAGTTTCGGCACTTGGAGTGAGTATTTCACCCTTTATGAAAGGTCCAGTATGTAGGATTTAGGGGGATATATTTGCAGACATGGAATATAATATCAACAACCTCATTTTCCTGAAAATAAGAATCATGTTTTTGTTACCTTTGAATGATCTTTCCATACCAAAATATAAAGTGGGTCCTCTTCCACTGAGTCCACTATGCTGTTTCTATAGTAGCCCAGAATGGACAAACCAAACACTGGCTCTAGGGCCATTTTCTTTTTTGTGTTTTCATGATGACCACTATAGTTCTCCTACACACTTGGCACACAGGAGAAGTTTCAGTTGGTTGCAAGCCAACGCGGAAGTGCCAAAAACTGCAGGTTGTCTAATGGTCATGTGGGGCTGGCTCCAGAAGCCAGTCAATCTCCATAGACACCCATGGCAGAGTGCCCAACTTTACAGCAGAAATAAACACATGTAAAAACAGTTTTGGTCTCTATAGCTTATTCCAACATACATGACAACTGTACAGGGTTGAATTTTGATATAACTCACACATTGTTATTTCATTAAGGCTTAAAGTTATGCATATTAGTGGGCAGGACTGTTTTGAGTAACAGGCTGTCTGTGAGGCATGACTATAATCTGTGAATCAGATCCACCTCTCTCTCCTCCACAGCTCCACTCTCTCAGCTAAACATGGTCACTTCTGGCTCCAAAAAAGCAAGATGGCAATGGCAGAAATGTCACAAATCAGTGGGTTACATCATAGTAGCTAGGTCCATTATTTTGTACAGCCTATGGTTTTATATTTTTTTCAGGAAAGAGAGTAACTATATGGATCCCCAATGTGTGGTAAGTTTATCCAAAAAAAAAAAGCCTTTTTGGAAGAAAGACATGTGTATACAAATGTGTAATAGAGTCATGTGATGCAGTCACATGAATGTCTTACTTGAGTTTACTTCAGTGTGCAGGGCTTGACGTTAACTTTTTTCCCAAGGAGCACATGTGCTCCTAAGTTGAAAAAGTAAGGAGCACACAAAGAACTTTAGGGACACAATGTTAATTGATCAAATAATGTGTTTTCTGTAATAAACGTGATGCAAATAGACATTTACAAGCAAAATAATTTAATGAATTTGTATACAAAACGTACAGAAAGTTTTGTTTGTTTGTTTTGAAAGAGTATTGCAATTTAGTTTTGTCTTTAATGTTATTATCTTATATATATATTATCTTTGCAATATGATTATCTTATATAATGTTATTACTATCCTAAAACATTCTCCAGGTCCTCTGAAACTCTGCAGGACTTAAGCCTCTTTCACACAGAGCTTTCGCGGCGCCCACTGTGAGGTAGGGCGCAGAGGACAGGATTTGGGGGAGTACAGGCTCGTTCAGGAGCTACAGCTCCATGGCGACCGTTTTCGGGTCTACTTCAGGCTCTTCTCTGCTATTGGACGCGTGGCGCCGAGGTGTTTCAATTCGCGTGCAGGCTGGCCACGCACGCCGCTCAGCTCGGCAGCAGAGCGGTGCGCTCTTGCGCCGCGGTAGCACATGCACAATGAATGGGTTCGTCGGCGGAGGTCTGCACTTTGCACGCTTTGTGAGAAAAGGGCTTTATTTCCACCCTGCCCAGCAGCGGTACCGTGGCGAACGGTCCTTAAAGGCCTCTACACATGATCAGCTGTAAAACGGCTTTGTGCTGGCTGTCCTATTGTTTGTCTATGGAGAGGCAACGCCTGACAGAGTGGCACCGCTGCCCTTGGCGTCGCGCATGATATTCATTGTACCGACAGTGGCTTGGAAAACCGGCCATAGCCATGTCACATGGGGAAGAGGGAAGAGGGAAGGCGGCTGGAGTTCCTCCAACATTTGCGGTTAGATTATCATATTTTTTTAATGACAAAAATATAGGCTGCTTCGGCTGTTTTTTTATGCGCACATGTGCCCCTAAATATTTTTTACAGTTTGCACACACCTATTTTTTGTCGCAAATGCGAGTGAAACGTTCGCACTGTCGAGCCCTGGTGTGAACAGTCTGTTGGTGATAGCACACTGAATCAGTCATATAGTAAGCATTATGCACCCAATACAGATGAGTATGAAGTAGGCAGCACATTAATATGTGATTGTGAACACAGCTTGGCTTTTGGTTTCCTACGGGACATGAACAGCGATCTCCTGGGTCAAAGTCCTGTGCTTGTTTGACACATCCTTCTATCCTGACCTTCCACCCCCATGCAGATTATGTTGCTCTTTATACTATGTGACCTGACTTCTTCCTTTGAACTCCTTTGAGCCTCCAGGCTCATAGTAACATGCATTAAATATGAATTACAGCTCATCTGTTTGAATAGATATAAGCACAAACAGTGAATGAAAACAGCCTGAGTTGTTTCACATCTCTCTGCCCTCCTCTTCAGCCACATTCCCACTTCCTCCAAACTAATAATTGCTTTTCACCATCTGTCCACCAGATGACCTTGGACCTTTTTCACAAGACTTCCTCACTCACCTGCTCACCTGTTCTCACTTCCCTCATCAGTCACTACATAAACCGGTCCACTTCCTTTGGTCCCTTGTCAGTTTCTTCTTCGTAGCAGTGTGGTTTTCTGTGGCCTGTTACTTCACTGCTGGACCTGCAGCCTATTTGGACTCTTGATGCCTGTAAACTTTTCACAGTAAGTCACTGCAATCACTCTGCTGCCTCCTCAACTGTCTGCATTTGGGTCCAAACTGTGCTCCCATATTCCCTGGACTGTGACAAGTTGTGTCTGTGTGGGCGTCATTTAAGCAAGAAAGTCCTCTGGGAATGGGTAAATATCACAAGTTTGTAAATACATAAATGTCACTGCTTTACATTCAGTCATCATTCAACTTGTCATTATTTCAGAACTGACATTTTTCTTTAAAGGCCCGAAAAGTCTACTTTTATTTTGTGATAGCATTTTCCCCAATAACACTTGTATTTCATGCAAATTTTAATTTTATAATGACACTTTTCATTATGTTATTTTCATGACAGTGGTGTAGTCACTGCACAAATTACCCTTTTTTTCTCCACACCTCCTGCTCTCTGTGAAAACAGGAAAACACTGTTATCATTTTCCTTTTTTGATGCCTGTAAAAAAAAACAAAAAAACAAAATTCTTACCTGCTCTTTTTGTTTTCAAAGATTGGATGAAATAGTTGAATGAACGGATGATACAATATCTGGTATATTTCTTTATCTAAGCTTTGGTTTCCAAGAGAAATCGTGTGGCTGTGAAGATAGACCTGCAGTCCCACGGAGTCTGTTTGATAAAAACACCCAGCTCTTCTTCTTCAGCTGGAGACAAAAGCCTAGGGACAGGTGAAAACCTGTAACCCCTCCGTGTTTTGACCACAGTTGTCTTGTCTGCGAGGCACATGCAGAGATGAAAGCTCATGTGAGGTTTCTCCTCTGTGTGTTTGTGCTTGTGCCTGCGGCTGTGTGTTTCACACAGAGTCGCTTGAGGTCCAAGCTTAAAACGCAAAGGTTGTTCGAGTTGTGATTTTTTTTTTTTTTTTTTTTTTTTTTTTAAAAGCTCAATTACTAGTGATTTTTACGCATTAAACTGGACTGAAACAGCATGTTTATGTTTGCACTCAGGTACATCATATCAGGGGCCAGACAGAATAACATGAACACTTGTGGAATATGGTCAGTGCATACAAAAAAATCACATGTACTTATTTCTTTTTGGAGTCAAAAATATTTGTTGTGGGTTCTTTTGTTTTTTATTCCATAGCTTTTTATTATAAAAAGGAGGTCTGCTTCTTTTGGAGCGGTGCTGCCATGAAATCAGACATATAGAATATAAATTTTCCCCTTTTAGATTCTGATTTTGTCTAAAAAGGAGAACACAGGAAGTGATTTACAGAGCAGAAAGACATACAATTTGGTATCATTTAGATAGCAGCTCATACAGCCTCAAGAGAAAGGCTTCACAAAGGCAGTATTTACTGTTTCCCAGAACCATTATACTATAATGTAGAATACACTTATTCATGTTATTGCATCCAGCCCCTGTAGATGTGACCATCGGTTACACACTACACAGATGAACAGCCATTACTGAAAAAAATCCATGAAGAAGAACCCAGTCGTTACCTTTTGTCTGCAGTGATTTAAGCTTGTAAGTAATTTTACCCTGTATTGTACAGCTGTCATCTTCACTATAAGGACTGTGTTTACCTGTAAGCACGTCTCTGTGACTGACAGCAATTTAAAACGTCTCCTTTATGTTGCTTCGTGTATTCAATTTAAGATTTTCTTGTCTTAAGCTCCAAAGCAGAATCTCCCTGCTCTCCTTTGGTCTCGTTCCAAATGACTGAAACTGTGAGCATGGGGCTCTAATAAGAGCAACACTCTCTATCTCCGGAGTGTGGAGGATGGTGTCTGTTTTTTAAGTGTAACTGCTCCAATGTAGGCTGGAAATGTTGGTCTGCCCAGCTCACAACCTACAGTCCTAACCTGTGTGTTATTTGGAAAGGCAGGGGGCATGCTATTAGCCAACTATATGATGTGGTGTTGCAGGTTACTCCAGAAAAATAACGGTTGAGGACTGGAACATCCTGTTCCCTGCCCACCCACAGGTGCCAGTCAGAGACTCGTTACAGCCTGTGGTGAAGCAAGTCTCCATGTACAAGGCTGGATATATTAGAAATAGGCCACATAAGTAGCTTATGCATTCATGAAATGGGAGTGGATGAAAAGACCATTATTGCATTATATTACATTTCTGTACGAAGAATGAGGAGGCGAAAAGGGCTCCTAAAAGTGCCCTCCAATTTTCGCACATTTTTGCTGTTATCATTTCAGTCATTTTTCTTTCAGGAAGAGTCATGGACAAAGCAGCGCAGGCTATTACTGTTACCAGGAATAGTGAACACTAAATTACTATACATACTCAAATGTTCAGGAGGTGTTAAAGAGCTTTCAAGCACCCTCTGGGAGGCAAACCTCTTCCATTTGATTTGCTGAGTAAAAAACTAGATGGAAGTAAAGTGATGTTTTTCATTTTATAAAATGAACTAAATTACAACTTTTTTTCTAACTTTTAAAGGGCCTACTAAACATTCAGTTCTTAGTTGGGCACTGTCTTGTTTATGAGATCTTACATGGCTTGGCTCCTCCCCCGCTTAGGTGTTTTTATAAAGCAGAAAAAAACTGATGATACAGTAGATACACTCGATCTGTGGCACGAGGGGGCTGAGCAATACGAGGAGATCTGCCTTCAGACTGTCAGCTTTCTCAGTGAGAGCAGCTTACCTATTAAACAGTCTGCCAACAAAGACACATGTTGTTTATTTAAAAATAACCTAAATTCATGGCTAAAAGACAATCAGGGGTGTGACCATACTCAATACCTATGTGTTGTTATTCCTGTTGTCATGCATTTTATGTGCTCCTATATAATGTGCTCTGTTATATATGTACAGTGCTGCTGTTCCAGATTTAATGTATTAATGTGTTTTTTGTAGTTGTTACACCTGCCCAGGGACCACAGTTGAAAACTAGCTGGTAGTTGGGACATTTACAGATATGTTTATTAATGTGCACTGTCCCTGTGATCTTAAACTGTATAAATGAATAAAAATATGACCTATTCAGAGCCACTTGAGACTTGGACTTGAGTCAAACTGACAGAAAGACACTGGACATGAAAATTAGAACTTGGGACTTGACTAGAACTTGTCTGAGGTCAGATTTTCCCATTAAAAAACAAGATTAAGTAAGACAGCAGGAGCTGCGTACCATACACTTTGTGTTTTTGATTATTGATGCAATAACTCAATGTGTGACTGAATCAAAATTAATGGACAGAATAAACAGTAAAGCTTAAGAGTTTGTCGTTTGAAGAGTGTTAATACACAGCTTGCCTCACTGCAGCTGTGACTCATTGTGACACACTATTCAGGTGAGAGTTTCTGTTTTTATTTATTGATGATAATACAGTGTTATTTTTCATTTTTCAAAAAATTAAAGATCACAGCTGATGCCTCTGTGTCTTTATATTCAACCAAGAATGATTACAGCTTGTGTATTATTACTATTGAATGCCCAATTATGCTACAACGAACATTCAAGTGCACATTATAGAGCAGGCAGGACCAATCCAGCTGTAATTTACAATTCTTATATTCATCTGGTTGGGTATTGCATTTATACTCTCATGCTTATAGCCATGCTTTGGAGTGTTGGCAAGAATTACAGGTTTTTTCTTACTCGTCACGCCTGCACAAGTTGTTTTGTAGAATCCTTTGTAAATAAGAGTTTCTCATTTGTTGCATTGAAGAGACTTGATTCATTTCTTGACTTGGATTTTTCCAAGTGCTTGTTTGTTTTTTTTAAGAATACATCAGGCCAAAAAAACATGTTTGAAAGTTGCATAAAAGTCCCCTACCCTACATTATAACAGCAGTGAAGACTGGTGGCAGTTTTTGATGCAGTAAGTACAGAGCAACTCTTGCAACACAAACCTCGTGTTTCTGATGTAGTTTGCATTCTTGCTTCATGACAACTTACAACAAAACGCTGTATTTTTACTCTTCAGCAGGGCAACAGTGCAAAATGGTAATTGTGTTTAACCCTGTCCAAATCATAGGCAAAGGTGGAAAAGTCCACATAGACTGTTGCAGCCAAGTCACTTTACCACAGCAGAATGGAAGGCACAAGACAGCTGCCCCTTTACAATGTTTTTAGCCACAATAACGGTGGATTTAAAAAAAAATCAGCATGTTTATGTGTCTTGGAGCTAACTCCCTAAACTTGGTAGAAGTTGTGGAGCTTGCTAGTTAACGGAGACCTCTTACAAACCGTGCCCACCACTAGTAGCCTATACGCCAAACCCACCAACGCGACAGTCATTTGAACCCTGCTATGATGCAACATTGTGGTGAATAAATAGGAGGCCGAATGGAGCAATAATTCACCTTATTCATTTACTTAATTAAATATGGATAGAAAAACATGATTCACCTTATAAGTAATTAGATGTAACCCTTAACCTTACCCTCATCCTAACCTTAACACCTTTTTTCATTTCTAACCCGAGTGTACTTTAGTGTATTTTAATTATCTTAGCAATTATTTTACTTAAAGCACTTAAATTATTTATATATTTTATTTTGTCTTTATTTTATATTTTCTAAATATTTATTTGTTTATATTTTTTAATATTCCCTCTTCTATTTTCACCCACTAATTTTTTAATATTAATTTTAACATGTTATATTTCATATTATTTTAACTATCATTTTAACGCTGCAACTTGATCAACACACTGACCCTTCCTCTGCTCTTCCCTTTTTTATTCTATTTCATTCCGTTTCATTTCATTTCATTTTATTGTAATTTATTTTATTTTATTAAATAATCACGTGTGTGCATAAGGTACACTTGACATATTTTTGACTCACCTAGTCCTCATGCACCTGTGCCCCTCGCACTGCCCTTTAACCCAAACCTAACCCTAACCTTAACCACCTGTCTTTTAACCGAACACTTCATGACTATCTTAATGCTAAATTGGCACTGTCTTCAGGACTCCCACCTCTGGACCAAGAAGCAAAGGGTGCTGATCATGTTGCTATTGTGGGCAAGTTATGTAGCTGGGGTCCGTTTCACAAAGCAGGTTTAATGAAAACTCAGAGTCTGTTAACCCTGAAATGAGGGAAACTCTGAGTTTTCCGTTTCAAAAAGGGAGGTAACTCAAACCAGAGAAAGAGGGGTAACTCTAGCCTGTTTCAGAGAGAGAGGTAACTTAAGCTCTCGGTCAGTTACCGTAGTAACAGACTCTATGAACCTAACCTGGTCGGGACCAGGTTTTTGTCAATGAACCTCGAGTTTCTCTCTGTCTCCGCCCTCTTTCAGAGCCACACACTCCATTTGATTTCCTCATTCATTCAGTCAGCAGGCGAGTTTTGCCGTAGCCTAATTCTGCCGTCTGTCATTTAAAAAATCATTAAGAAAATCAGAGTCAGTAGGCTATATTAGAAGTCCATCAGGCACAGTATGTGGCGACTTTTTTCACTAACATGGCATGTCCTTTTGATAACGACCCCGTGGATGAAGGAGCAGCATTACTGCGCAGAGAATTAAATATTCGTCGGGAGATGGTTATCAGACCATGCATAGATGTTCTAGCATTTCCAGACAATTATATTTTTGAGCTGTACCGTTTCACGTCACAGTCCATCATCTACATACACAACCTAATCCGTCCTTACATTTGCAACATTACCAATCGTAGTCATGCTCTCACATCCCAGCAGATATTGTGTGTTGCGCTGCGTTTCTTTGCAAATGGAAGTTTTTTGTACAATGTCGGAGATGCTGAGCACTTGAGTAAGGCAACTGTATGCAGGGTGGTCAGAAAAGTGTGCTCGTTTTACAGGCATCTGCCTTCTTTCTGCTGGCTGAGTAGAAGTCTGTGTTAGTTTAAATAGGCCTAATTATTTAACAGAACATGATATAGATGAGAACACATTTATGTGTGTGAAAACAGTATTATGTTGGGGATAAAACAACTGCACAGTCAAACAGCCACTCAATATTTACTTTACAATGTAAAACATGATCAAAATGAGGTACCCCCATGAGATTATGCCGAGGTCTTACCTGTTTGAACAATGTTTTTATATTTCATCCTGAACTGCTGCCAAATACGCTTCTCCCAGGGATTGCATCTAAATGAAATAAATTAATAGGCTACCATTCAAGCAGTTTTCCCCTGTAATATTAGTGTGGTTGCAAAGGACTACATGTAAACTTACGCACTGACCCGAGCAGCAATGTTCTCCCACGCCGTCTCCCTCTCTTTTGCAGCTGCAGTGGTGTTGCACTTCTTTTTGAAAACGTGTGCAAACTCGCTGTATGAGTGCATTAAGATTTTTAATTCTAGTGGGGTGAAAAACGCAGCGCTCCTCTTCCCCGTTGCCATGGTGACTCGTCGAATCGGGGCTCCATTGATGCTGGCTTTTTATAGTTGTGGTGCACGCGCTTAACTCCAGGTGAAACTACTCCGGGTTGATTAAACTGATTCACATCAGCTGTTCTGGAACCGGAAACTCAGAGTTTCCTATCTCAGAGTAGATCAACTCAGAGTTCAGGATTAGACTCAGAGTTTGTTGAACCTGCTTTGTGAAACGGACCCCTGGTGGTGGGGTCATATAGTTGCTCCAGCTGCAGCTACACCTACTCCAGATAAAGGCAAGCAGAGGGTATAAGTGAGTGGCTGAGAGGGTGCGCTGAGAGCACCACTGTAATTAAAAGACATGAAGACATGACATTGAAATAAAGTCTGTCATCATAAAGTTATACTTAATATTAAATGTGTTATCAGGAAAAATGCCATCATAAAATAAAAAAGGTTTAATGTTTGTTTGTTTACTTATTTAACACAGTGCATTCATGTAATTATTTATTTCATAGTGTCCTTTTTATTGATTTAAAATTGTAGCCCTAGGCTCTGTACTCCAGGGTCACAATTCATCTTTTGATTTGCACACTTGGTATGCTTCATGTGCAGCTTTTTAACATTACTTATATGCAAAAGAAGTCAAAGTCAAACTTCCACTATGATGGACGTTAAAGTCATGTTTAATGAATTGCTGCGCTCTAATACACCTAGTCTTTTGCAGTACAACAGCGTTTCATACCCTCAGATCAATATCTGTCATTGCTATGCATTATTTTTCTGCTCCAAGGTAGAAATAATGATTTTCAAGTGAAGAGACTGAGATGTGTGGGAAAAGTGTCTGCCACTCCCAACATGGAATACAAAGTTCTCCAGATTTAAGCAGTGGTTTGAATGGCAATTGTATTATTTTCATTAAAGTTTACATATGCATCACCACATTTGAATCTAATCAAATAATGAAATCATGATATAAGCACAGCACATATTGGAAATATAATGTCTTGCTTTTTTATTTCATTTTCTCAGGAAACAGTCTTTAAATTCTGTCTTTGTTGATTTTGGGCCCGGAGGAAAGTTATGGCCTAAGCTCAGATACCTGTGAGAACAAAGGTATTCACAGATAGCAGTGTGTACGGGAGACTGCAGTCACTTAGTGCATGAAAGTTTCTCACATTTAAAATTCTTTTGGAGCTGTAGGGAGCCTAATCTCAAAAGCCAGGGTTCCCTCCGCAGAAAATTATTCACTTACACCCTTTAAAGATTAAAAAAACTGTACAGACATGCATAACAAATTCTGTTTTATAGTCTAAGTGTGTGGTTGTCAAACCATGGGCTGTAACAAATTGGAGGGTCTCAGCAGGTAACTTGGTAGTTTCAAGCCATAAGTGTAAAATGTATCTATTGCTGAATGACAGTTTATGGAGCACTTATGATACCAGGTGCTGCCAACATTACAAATGTATATGCTGTACATTTGTACTGTATTTTTCTTACTTGTCACTACTAAACTCATACATTTTGTCTCCAGCTGCTGCAATGTGTGTGAATTAAAACGTTCAGTGTGTAGGATTTAGGAGGATATATTGGCATAAATGGAATATAATATAATCAGTATGCTTTCTTTAGTGTTTTTATCATACTAAAATAAGAATTGTTGTGCTTTTATTTCCTTAGAATGAGCTGTTAATATCTATATAGGAAGCAGGTTCTTTTCCACAGAGTCCATATTGCACCACCATGTTTCTACAGTAGCCCAGAATGGACAAACCAAACACTGGCAGTAGATTTCCTGCATTTTTGTGTTTTCATTTCGGCCAGAATAGTTAGCAGCCCCTCTGTGACGAGCAGCAATGTAAAAAAACACTGATATTTTAACAGTGAAACTTCTTTATTCAGTGTTTAACCAGTTTAAAAAGGGGGAGGCCTCTGTGGATAATTTAGCACCCAGGAAAAACCTCCTGAACCTCTGAATCTTAAGTTAGGTTAGCAACATTAGCAGGTGCTGTGCTAGCCACCTGCCTTGGACGAGGCTAACAGCATCAGAGAAACACTGATTTGCAATGTTAAACTGCTTTATTCAGTGTTTTTCCAGTTTAAATCCACGGGTCTGTTTGTTATGGAAAGGAAGAGACGTCTGCGCGGGGTTGGAAATCAGCACCAGCCAAATGCTGGTAGAATATGCACGTGGCAGCTGGAAATGCTTCACTCATCAGCAAAAAAACAATGCTTATCTATTGAGTGACTGGCAGATTTTGGAATCCACCAGCCACAGTGGCAGATGGACAGAAAGGTAAACTTTTTGCTGGAGGACAAAGTTTCCTGTAATGCAGCGAGTCCTGGGAGGTTCAGGGCTTCAACAGTGACCCAAGGCTCACATAATAAGGCCTGCACCCTTCTCTTCATGGTGCTGTATTTCTTCTTCCATATTCTAATTCTGTGGATAATTTGACTCCATGTAAAAGAATTGCCTCACAGGGGGAATTCTAATTGGGAAAAGTTTCAGTTGGTTGCAGTTTGCGATCATCACTGCTAGATGCAACACATTCTCACTCTGACCAATTGGCACATATCGATGTTTGGTTCATGGACTTTCCACGTTGACATATGACATGCAAGGTACTCTGGGTGCAATGGTTGTTGGCGTTCTGGAACACCTTGTTAATTACAGCCTGTTACATGCATTTCAAGATACACTTCTCTTTTTACAGGAAATGTGCAGTTTGCGTATAGTCTCGTTAAAAAAAAAACACACTACATCGGTAGAGCACTGCAAATTGTTTTTTTTGGCTTTATACACATACAGGAAGCAAACACCGACCTCCTGGGTGAAAGTTGGTGGTTTTTGGACCCATCCACCACCCCTCCTACTCGCCCTAGTCGCACTTTTGCCCCCCTTAACATACAGTGTTGTCCAGTTGCGTTTACCCCTGACACTGCTGAATGCTGTTACATAATAATGACGACCGGTTGTGCATCATGCCAACATGAAAGAGCACCTTTTTTAGTCGGTGTCTGACGTTTGAAGTCACTGCCCAAGTGCTGGTATTTGTTGCCTCTGGAGTAAGACCAGGTTGCTAGATGTCACAAAATCCCCCTAAATCTTACACACTGCCACTTTGAAAGACTTATTCACTGCTCAATTTAGCTCTCATTACATTGAGTCAAGTAGTGTTTACCTGAAGTTGTTGGTCCACGGCCAAAAACCTCTCACTGAACATCAGCAAAACCAAAAAGAACTGTTCTGGGAACTGCTCTGCTCGAGACAGTAGAGCGCAACAGATTGCTGTGCACTCTCTTTGCAGTTCATGTCGTTATAATCCATTTCCTAATTCTAATGTTTACACTGATTCTTATTCTTTATTGCACACTTGCCTTTTTAGCACATGCAACCTCAAGAGTACGCCACCCTGCATTCCACTGCAAATACTGTAAGAGCCTGTGACAAATACAGGACATGCTTTGAATCTTAAATGTATGTGCTGCACCATCTATAGCCTTCAGTCCATTTCATTTTTAAGATCATGTTTTTATATTGCAGGCACACACCAAAATAAAGATTCTAATAAGCCACCATGCTGTGTCCCTCCAAGCTGTAAAATGTTCTGATTGGGATGAAGAGATGTCTGCCAGAACTGTGATTCTCCAAGGTAAGGCTCTATTCTTTTCTTGTTCTGTTTGTTTGTCTTTTGGCCATTTTTCCAACACTTTATTCAGACTACAATCTATCAAACCAATTTGATGCATACCAATTTTATTCCTACAGTCTCCAATAAAGTATAACACTGTGAGACTTCACCACAGTCATTTGGCTGTAATGTACAGGTGGATTACTGTACTGCGCTGAATTTGAGTGGCTGTCATCCTTTGAAAGCTGTTGCCACAATTTTGCATGTCCCACTATCTGGTAAAAAGAGGATACCTTCTTAAAATAGCCGGGATTTATTTGTATTGAACTCATCTAAAAAATTCTTGGGAATCGTAAAGCGCTCAGTCTTGGTTTATGGGTTTATGGGAAAAACAGAGACTGAAATATATTACATAGTTGTGGCACTATCTCGTGAGGATTCCAGGAAAAGACATT
Source organism: Epinephelus fuscoguttatus (assembly GCF_011397635.1). NCBI lineage: Eukaryota > Metazoa > Chordata > Actinopteri > Perciformes > Serranidae > Epinephelus > Epinephelus fuscoguttatus. The sequence continues at coordinate 28,131,548 of NC_064753.1, read as the reverse complement.
TTATATTTTCATCCATGGTGATGTAAGTCTTATGCACTGAGCACCTTCTGTACTCAAACTGTTGGGGACAGTTTGCCGGTAAGCTCTGTGGTTTATTCTAGTTGACAGCTCTGCAATTTATTTCAGCCTCAGCACTCATCTCTGTCACCTGCTCCAGTCTGCAGGTTGGGAATCACTACTTGTTAGAGCAGAGCAGCACTGCCAGCTTTTTTTTTTCTGCAAGGCTCGCAAACATAAACTGCAAATAACCTCTTATCACTCTTGATTTGAGCTTCACCTATAAAAAAGACCAAACCGAAACCCTTGCAGCTGGACTGACCTGCACAGTGAGAGGCCAATGAGTGCTGGATAAGCTGTCCAATTTCTCCCCAATACAGAAAAATACTCTGTTAGAAGTGGTCACTTTTTAATACAATAGATACTGTGTTTATACAAATATGGAAATATAGCTGTCTAAAGGTGTGTTTCCATCTTGCTCAGGATCAGATAATTACAAACCATGCAGAGCTCTAATGAAAACCAGCTGTAACCATGGAGACAGTAAGCAGTTTTTCATCGTGTCTCTTGTTTTTTATTCTTAGATATGTGTTCTACAATCAGGGAGACTTGCCAGTGGTGACACTTTAATTTTTAAGTCCTCCTGTTAAGCATTTATAAACACTCTATATGTCATTATAAATGGTTCATGACACACTATATGCAAGCTGTCAGTGGAGATCTCCGCCAGGCGGCCACTGGAGCTGATCACAGGCACAGAGTAGGGTCGTTCCTTAAGCTTACCATATAGTCAAGATGGTGGTGAAGATAATGAAACCATTATCCACTAATGTTAGGCACGTTAGTGGATCGTGACACATACGTAGGGTATGAAATTAATCTGCAGATGCTCCATTCTAAAATGAGACCAAACTTACATGGATGTCAGTTTTTGAGCCAAGACGAAGACTTCTTGTTTTTTAGCTGAGACAATTTCAGGGAATGCGTTTTGCTCTGTGCTTTTGTTAATCAGCTGTGGCCTCTACCAGCCAGTTAAGAGGAGTAAGGAGTCAGTGATAGTATAAACAGTCAGTAAAACAGGTTTTTCAACAATTGTGAACCACGAGAGGTCCTTGAGTGTACAGTGATAAATGTGCACACAAAATATTAGGCATACAGAACACACAGAGATACACACTCATGACCAAGCGCACAATCCTCTAAAATCCTCTAGAAAATGATCAATTGAAATTTTAAATAATAGTTCAATACTTTTAGGACACTGATCTAAATATGAAGCTATAGCCAGGGGGTCGTTAGCTTAGCTTAGCATTAAGACTAGAAACAGAGGCTAACAGCTAGCCTGGCTGTTCAAAGGCAATAAAATCCACCTACCAGCACCTCTAAAGCTCACACTCTCTATGTTTGTTTAAATTTAACAGCAAAACATTGTAATTTTACAGGGAATTGTTTACAAGGCTGTGTCTTGGCTGGTGAAGTAACTTCCTGGAGTCTTGCACGGAAACCTTTAAAGAAGGAAAGGACATAATGTCACTGACAGCATTTGAATTTTGCATTGGAGCCAGAGTTTGGTGCCAGTTCTATTAAAGTCAATGAGGCGTACATGGCAAATCACACTATATCCCATCACATCTTTGTTGTTTCACCAATGGCTGAAAAAACACATTAGGTGATGTTGATTGATGGCTTTTTTTTAACCAAATGTGCATGTTTGATTTCCTTTTTATTGGTCTACAAACAGATCACAGATCTGTCAAGCCCATTTGGTCCCAGCTAACATTACCTGTTTCCCCTTGTTTTCAGTCTTTCTGCCAAGTCAAGTTAACCAGCTGCAGGCGATACTGTAACATCAACACAAACCCAGATGTTACCCCCACAAATATGTGCCTAGACCCTAGCTGAGCTTAGCGTTTCCACAGCCGACAATACTCTTGAGTACAGGCAGGCTTGTTGTCACTCACTGCTCCATCCAGCTTTCACTGTATTTCCTCTTCACCTGTGATGCCAAGGGAAGTCTGCACCTCATTTATTGTCCATGGAACATGGTTGCATGTTGACATTCTCACAACAAAAAGAACAGGCTGGAGTGACAGTCTCTTTTGATGGGATATTTAAAAATTTGGGTATGTGCATTTATTCCTTGTCGATAAGAGCAGGAGTGTAGTGCTGCTGGAGTGCTGGAACACCACTCCACCACATTTCTTCCTCCAGGTGAGGATTAGAATATAATGCTGGTTAAAAGTCATACATTTTTTAAATGCTTCAGGATCCAATTAGCTCTAATGTGTATGCTATTCAGGAGAGACAATAAAAACAAACTTGATGGTCAGAGTTGTTGACATTTAAGGTGTGGTGATTGATTTACGTTTTCAACTCATGCATTGAGTAACATGAAACGTTCCACCTTAAAAGTTGCTGGTACCTGCCGGCAGTCTGCACTGTGAATTACATGATTTTTTTTCTCAGTCTAAAGCTGCTGGTACAGGCAGGTGGTTTTCTAATGTATGAACTGAGGTTACATAAGCTTCAAAACTATGGAGCTACATTAGGGTCAAATGTTTTGTACTTGAAAAAATAAAATTTGAAACTGAAAATTCATGTGTTGATCTTGAATTTTGAAAAATACAACAATGTATTCAAATTAAAAATAAGTATATGAAACATTTTTTCAGGTCAAATATAATTTTGATTCACTTTGGTAATTCTTTTGAATGAATAATTTATTTTCACTTTTCACTTCCATATATATTTTAACATTTGAGGTCTTATTTTTTTCAGTTGCATGTTTTATCTTTTCAGATTCAGATCTTATTTTTTACAGTTTCAAATCTTATTTTTTCACTTTCAAATCTTTTTTTTTTTCAGTTTCAAATCTGTTGTTTGAGTTTCAGACTTTTGACCCTGATGTGGTGTGGGGGGCGTGGCATCAACTGAGAGGGGTGTAGAATCATGAGTGACAGTGCCTTCAGGGAATGTAGGAACTAAAAAAATTCTCACTCAACACTTACATACACCATATTCATGTGACTGGCAGTGTAAAAATTGATGCCAGTGACAAACTTCCATTTAGAAATCTGTTTTAGACAGTACTGAGCACCAATTGCGGTGTAAGAGTGATAAATTATGCCAGATTTTGCAGTTCAACAGCCACATTTTAAGTGCTGATATGTCCGATTTCCACATAGCACTGTGAACGCAGCGTACTGTCCGTTTTGCTTGCATGATGGCGTCCGGTCGGTTGGGTCAATCTGCTGGAGCCCATACATGCAGCACACAGGTGAGAAATGTTAACTAAGCTTTGGGAAATCATAACAAGTATTAAGGGGTCGTTTTTGTGACAACATACTTTTTTTGTGACGTCTTTTAAGTGGCAAATTTGTCAGAGCTGGAAAGTGTGATTGTCCACAGCTCCATCATCATGGCCCTGTTGATGCTTCCTCACCCAGTAAACAGATTTCTAAATGGAAGTTTCTCACTGGCATCAATTTTTACACTGCCAGTCACATGAATATGGTGTATGTAAGTGTTAAGTGAGAATTTTTTTAGTTCCTACGTTCCCTGAAGGCACTGTCACTCATGATTCTACACCCCTCTCAGTTGATGCCACGCCCCCCACGCCACATCAGGGTCAAAAGTCTGAAACTCAAAAAACAGATTTGAAACTGAAAAAAAAATGATTTGAAAGTGAAAAAAAAAGATCTGAAAGTGAAAAAATAAGATTTGAAACTGTAAAAAATAAGATCTGAATCTGAAAAGATAAAACATGCAACTGAAAAAAATAAGACCTCAAATGTTAAAATACATATGGAAGTGAAAAGTGAAAATAAATTATTCATTCAAAATAATTACCAAAGTGAATCAAAATTATATTTAACCTGAAAAAAAAAACGTTTCATACACTTATTTCTATTTTCAGTACATTGTTGTATTTTTCAAAATTCAAGATCAACACATGAATTTTCAGTTTCAAATTTAATTTTTTCAAGTACAAAACATTTGACCCTAATGTAGCTCCATACAAAACCTGCCACAGCTCAGCTCTGACGGCTGTCTATGATCAGTCAAAGACTGCAGTGTTTCTAGCTCCACCTACTGTAATAGTACCGTATCAGTGTGCTAGGTAACAAACACATGGGTTACGAAAAATGGGGATGGCTTCATTAGTACCCTCAACAACTTTTCACAATGAAACTGAAAAAATAGCCATTCTAATGTGTACCGAACTGAACTGAAGTGAACTGGACTGCTTTGTGGAAACAAAGCTTAAAGGGCAGAGAGTTTTGGTGCATGGCAATTATGAAGATGCACTTTTCAGTTTAATTTTCTCCTTATTAAATTATTTAATTTCCTTAGCTGAAAAAAAAAACAAACCTAAAAACAAATTGGGATTCTTTGAAAAGTTTTCAGTTACTGTATACAAGCACTTAATCCTCTCTGGCATGAATAGAATAACGTCTGCTGATGTAAATACCTCCAACAGATAGGAACAGAAAAAAATCAGCATCTGAATTACTGACAGAATTAAAACAGGAATGCAAAACATTTCTGACATTTTAATGAAAACGAAGAACGAAAGGTCTTCTGAGATGAATATGCATCTCAAACTGGTTTTAGAAAAATGTCAGCCACTGATGTACATCTCACTGAAATAGTTTATAAGTGTGTGATCATTACAATAGAAATGGTTTTGGCCAGTACATCGAAAATCAATAGCATCTTAATAATTTTCTGCAAGAAATATGTGTGCCTACATTTTTTGTTTCATGCAGTAGTGAAGATGACTATCAGGAAATCATACGCACTCCAGCATATATAGTATAAACAGTATCTGAACAAGTGTAAGCATCACACAAATGTACCTAATAGCCTAAGACATGTTTATTTTCATGTCCTTGTCTTGTACGGTGTTGTACTTTTGTGGGCAGGCTGGGTGAGTGTAGCAGTCACCATAACAAATTGGTTTTTCAAGGAAAAGCATGTAAACTGTGTTTTGCTTTGTTAGTTGATAATTAAACAGACACGGGTATGACAAGATGTTTACAGATTTAAAAAAACACTGTCTGTAGCTCATAGTTTATAACTTCAATAATGATTCACATTTGTTTTCCTTAAACTTTAAAATAAATGGGACAATAATTGCTTAAATTAATATTAGTTTAATATATGATTTAACAGGCATTTTTCATTATGTCCTGTTTTATTTTTGTCACTTTCATTGCTTTTGTAAGTTCAATCTTTTGCGCTCTCCTTCACCTCCTATTGTTGTCTTTAAATTTGATTCAGGCTCAGAAATTCATTGCTTGATTCCTGCTTGAATTACCTTTTTGTGTTTTATGCTTTTTATTAAGTCCTCTCGTTTCTCTGTGAAAGAATTTATTGACTCTGCAAAGTACCCTGCAACTTTGACAAAGCTTTGAAAAACTGCTGCAGAAAGAGTGCTTTCATTTTCAGATAAAATAAACCTTTTAAAGAGGTGTCACACCATTTAACGAAGGATCATTAAGAGAATAGTAGTTTGACCATTAACCTCAAATGTGATGCTTCTATCACCATTAAATGCCGTCAGTGCCTTAAAACAAATTACAAAATTCATGACATGTTTAATGTCTTGGTCAACTGATTGGAGGTCAAATGTGTAAATAAACCTGTGCTTTTCCTTTACATTAATGTTTAACGAGGGAAAACACATCTTCTTTCATTACATTTCTCCACTTGTCTCATTATAAGGCTCGTCGTCTGGTGCATCAGATGGTCACTACACAGACATTATAGGCAGAGACTCTTCAGATTTTACAGTTTCAAAAAAATCTGTCTGGTGATAAAACAAAATGGATCAGTAAACTATTCAGTTATGAAACAATCCCAAGCCACAGAAGACTTCAGACAGCTGTTGGCATAAAGAGAAAGCACACTGTAGCATTACTTCCAATCCTGTATATACAGGAAATGGGCAAAAGAACAGAAACACATGACTATATAATCCAGTCCTATATAAAACGCTGTAATCACACGTTTCCCACAAAGATTCAACCAAATAAAACATTATTAGAATCGCAAAGTATTTGCTCTGGGTCATTATACTGAGTTGTGTTATTGGACAGGAGTTCCTGATAGACGAGTTGGGAGGATGTTTCCCTCTGTTTTTTGCTCGCCCTTTCGCCATTATTAGGCCCCATTATTCTCCACCTGTCAACAAGCTCAAGACCTCAAGAATGGAGCTAGTCTTTGAAGCCAGGGGTGGGAGGGGAGTTGCATGGATCTAACAAACCCCGCACTTTTACTCAGGAGCCTGCTGTTCACTTTCTGTGTGAACGCCAAGCCAAATCATGATTTTTTTTCTAAACCTAACCACATGCTTTTGTTGCAGAAGGTAACACAAGGTGTTTTACCTAAAATGTAAGTGCATTTTGACTTTATGCATCTTACAAGCAGAAATTGTACATGGAAGTGAACAATGCATGTAACAAGTATAAACTGACCTGCTATCCGAGAATGAGGATACCTAGGGTGTCTTATTCAGACATGAAAGTCCACTGACAAAGCAATGTTATTTGACGAGTTAAGATGGGAACATGTTGGTCATGCCATGGAGCCCAAAAAGACTTTTCCCCCTAGACTTAAGTTTTGAAAGAGACAGCTGTAAGTCAGTGGATAATCTATCAACTTCCAGGTACAAACACTTAGGGCGCATTCAGACCAGGATAGTCTGGGGGACTTGGTTCGAATGGGAGGGGAATGCCGAAAATTTTCACACCTACATTTGGTTCGGTTCACTTTCACACTGCACTTTTTAAAGCGGACCATACCTCCTGGACAACGTCACGCAGTTACAACAGCTGCTCGTTTGGGGGTGGTGCTGCCTGAAACGACCACTGACCAGGAAGAAAAAAAGCATGAGGGAGAAGAAAACTCAGCTCATCGATTGGCCAGGACCGAAAATGGAAATCCATCCCCTTCAGCCGGCTTGGTCACCACAAAAACACCAAAATGCATTGTGCTCTACATCACTTCCTCTCTTTGGTTCGCTGGATAGTAGCAAACCGCACCAGGGTTCACTTGCAAGTGAACCAAGACCCCCAGTTTTCAAGCGGACCAGGGTTCGCTCGTTTGGTCCGTACCAGAGTTCGAATGAGCGTTCACACCACTCCAAATGAATCGAACTATCCCTGGAAGCTGACCAGGGATTGTTTAAAGCAGACCAAATAGCACCAGTGTGAATGCATCCTTAAATAGCCATTAGTGAAATCATCATGTCCAAAATGTTGTTAAGTTTCCTCATAGCCGGATCTGGAGTTGTGTTTCTACTGTCATTCATGTGAGCAAGCCTGAGACAAAGCAGTTGGGACGCGAGGTTGAAGGAAATGCCAGTATGCTCTTGCCGTAGACCCATGGATGCGGAGGATCCAGGTAATTTTATACCCAGTAGTTGAACTTTTTAGCTTCATGCACCACTAGCAACTTTCATAGGAATGAACGGGGCCCTGCCTCCAACACTGTATCCAGTTCTCTTTATACATCCATGCTGCAGGTCCCCTTAGATATTCAAACACTTTACCATTCACCTGCGACCAGCTTGTCCTGCATTTTGTTTGAGTATGTTTAGGGAGTTGAGTTTCCTTAGAGGACATTTGCGCAAAGTTTAACCTTTCTTAATTCCACAGGTGGCACCACTGGGTGACTTTTGGGTCTTGAATGCAGTGGGTACCCAGGATGTTATTTTTCACGTCCAGCGAGTGTTTTAGTCTGCCTGCCAAACTGTAAAGTCTCTTTCCCACTGTACAAAAAAACCACCAACACCCACTAACAACTGCTGTATTTAATGGGAAAGGTTACAATTGGCAGTGACTCTGCAGTAGTTAGTCCAGGGGCCAAGGGGCTAATTTTCACAAATTGGTATCACTTAAAGGGACCAAACAATTTTGGTATTTTTCACTTCCTCTGTGTCTCTAATTTACATTTTGGTATGACAGACCTGTCTATCTAGTAGCTTAATAAAAAAAAAATTGCATGATCTTTGGGTCCTCCCCAAAATTGAAAATAGTCAAAACTGAGACTTCTCCAAAAGGGACAGTGTCTGCCTTATCACATGAATCTCGGGAAATAATTATCAGAATGTCACCAAATTTGGACTGAATGTTCACAGACAGTTGCTGCACACAATGCAGCAAATATTTCATCAGTACCTTGCTCCTTTTAAAAAATGTATACACCTAAACACACATGAATTATAGGCGGACATGGAATAAGGAATAAAAAATCCAAAAGGCATGTATATATGTGTTTGCCATTATAAATGTAAATAAGCCAATCACCCCAAAATTGCATTCATATGTACCAAAGAATGTTATCTTATCATAAAAGTAGGTTATTAGATTATTCACCTCACCATCTGATGTCTCCAGCCCCTGACAGGTAACTAGTGCAGCCAGAACTTCAAACAGAAATAAAATGGGACCCTATTAGTCCAGGGGCTAAAGGGATCGTTTTCACAACTTGGTAGGCCCCTATCACCCACGGGAACCAAACAATTTTGGCATTTTTATCTCTCTACAGGTCTCTAGTTTATATTTTGGTATGATAGTGCTGCCTATAGTAGCTTAATTATAGTTATCACTCTGTAAACAAACTTACACCTGTGTAGGCAAAACACTACAAATAGGGTGAAAATTAACTAATAGATATCCCCATGAAACTTGCCAAGTTGATCACTCGTATCAAGACAAGCATTTTTTGTATTACAAATTTTCTGAAATATTTTATTTAAATATGCATCAATTTTGTTAATGAAGACAATCACAAGGAAGGGAAACTGATTACTCAGTTACTGTGCTAACACTCAGTGTTACTATTTGACCCATAACTAGGAGGCAAAGGGAGTGCTACCGCTTGCCTAAGGCGGACTCCCAGGCTAGCAGAGGGAAGGAGGTGCCTTATATTTCCATTGTAGGCTGTCCTAAAATAGAGGGGCCCACCTGCTGCCCTCATCCTAACTAACACTCAGAGCTACTATACTGAAATTGAATGTCAGCGAAGAGCATGGAGAGACAGCAATGGCAGACTTCTGAAAGTTTACATGTTTGTGATCAGGAGCATGGTAGTAGGTCCAATAAAGCCTCTGGTGCAAGTGTACTTCGCATCCACTCAATGGCCAGATCCACATCATGGATCTCCCATCCATGATCCTTTGGATTTGGTACACTTGGATTGCACTCCAGACTCCTCCGCCAGATAGCAGCCTAATAGTTTGCTCGTAAGGCATGCATGTAGAGACAATCTTCACAAGGTGGAAGCTGACTGGAGTCTATTTCTCCACGCCTTGCACAAAATAGCTGGTAGCGTGTTAACTATAAAACCTGTTATCAAACTGTTGATTCCATTTCTTCCCTTCATTGTAGAATATTAGGCAGGTAGAAAGATGCCTGGCAACAGGAGATACAGTAAATAATGTCAGGGTGTTATAAAAAAGCAGATTACATTTTTAATCTAATTCTCAATACAAAATGCATTTTGTTTGTCTTGCAGTGTGATATCCAGACTAAAGGAAGGTAGTAAACGTAGTGCTTTCCAGGGGCTGAATCCTAATCAGCACAAACCCTCTGAGTCTCTTGCGGTGAGCTTGCTCGCTCTATGTCATAACTTTCAAGCGTTTTACATTGAAACATTGCTGCTTTGATTCCCTCAAAGACCTGTAGCTAAATGACCTCCTAAAACCTTATAGATCATAGAGTGTCTTGCATTGGAAAACTGACTCCTGTTCTCACATGCTGCCAACATGGAAATCCTGCTGGAACATTTACGGGTTAAGGTGCGTGTGGGGTTTTGGGGCTTTTGACTGAACTTCACCACTGACATTACCTCCATCAGGGGGACTGTGGGCAAGGAAAATGAGAAATGATGATATGCCTTCTGCTGTGACAATTGTTGTATGAATTAACCTGCATTACTAAGATTCATTTAATAGAGTATCTCTGGAATATGGCTTTTTAGGGCTATGAATTGATATGCTGTAGCAACCCGGGCACACAGAGAGTACATTCAGAGCAGATTTATTAATATAGTGACAATAATGATGATGATGATTAATAATGTGATTATTTTAGGGAAGCATGTGATGTGTGCGTGGGCTTCACATGTCTTCGAGTTAACTTCACATTTAAAACAAGACTCTTGCTCTTACAACTTCTCAGGAAAATCTACCTCTACCTCCAGTTTGATGCATTTAATCCAGTTCAAGTTACAGTTTAGTGGGTACAAAAGGAGGGCATAAAAGTGGGCACCAGTGTCTGAAATGAACACCAACATACTGGTATAGTACTTCAGACTGGTTATCACTTCCACAAGTACTATGGTGTATTTATATAATTATATTGGCTGGAAACAAAGAAGAAGCAGATGTATATTTATCACTGTGGTTGGTGACAGAGATTTATTTTGGACTCTGGGGTGTCTTTCTCTGTCTCTCTGTTTCTCTCTCCGTGTTACAGGTTCGTAACACATCTGCTGTTTAGTTTATTTGCGCACCATTAGGTAACCTCTAGCTCAACAGCTAAGTACTACAACAAGTAGTCGTTCCACTCTTAGTACCACCGTCAGTACTGCCAGTCGTTTTTCACTCTGTTCTATTAATGTGTGCTCATTCCTCCTTTTTCTATAAATGATTACTTTTTTTGATGAATGGGATGTTTCCCGGTAACCACGGTAACAGTGAAATGGCGGTGGGCAATGCCACTGTTTTTTTTTGTTTGTTTGTTTTTTTTGTATGTTTGTTTTTTAATAGTTTTAATAGTGCTTCCCCTTGCATATTTGTACATATTAGATTTGTGATTTTATTTTTTTTTTAGATTTAGGTTCAATTTACATTTAGATTCAATTCTGTTCAATCCAATTCAATCAAGTTCACTTGTATTCAATTCAATTCAATTCAGTCAAATACAATTCAATCTAATTCACTTGTATTCAGTTGGATTTGATTTGCCTCAGTGGGCTTTACAATATAAGACATCTCTCTGTCCTTTGACCCTCACATCGGATGAGGAAAACTCCCCCAAAAAATCCCCTTTAACGGGGAGAGAAATGGAAGAAACCTCAGGAAGAGCAACTGAGGAGGGATCCCTCTTCCAGGACGGACAGACGTGCAATAGATGTCCTATGTACCGTACCAGTCAAAAGTTTGGACACACTTTTTCATTCAAGTAAATGGGAAAGTGTGTGCAAACTTTTGAGTGGTACTGTAGATGTCCTATATAGATGTCTTATAGGACAAAATACCTACAGGGAGAGGGAGAGAGAAATACACAGCAATTAGAATAATTACAGTAACAAGTTAACAATAATAATAGATTATGAACAATAATAGTAATAATAATAATAGTAGTACTAGTAGTAGTAGTAGTAGTAGCAGTATATGATAGTATATACACTCATCGGCTAAAACATTAAAACCACTGACAGGTGAAGTGAATTACTTTTATGTGGTTTTAATGTTTTGGCAGATCAGTGTATTTAACATGTATATATTAACATATAATCGTATCTGTATGTGACATTAATAATAATCATATGTGTATTATAATAGCATCAGTATGACTAATAATATTAGCAGGAGTAACTACACAACTCCCGACAAGATAACACTTGGAGGTACACTTTGTGCTGAATCAGATTCATGACACTCACTGTCAGAATCCCACCTGTTGAATTAAGGTACATGGAGTTAAACAAATAGCTGACTGAGAACGTATCCAACATTTAATATTTAAAAAATAGACATGTCTGAAATGAGGAGAAGAGTCTAACCAGTTTTTACACTCCAACGATGTGCTGACGAAGGGCGTTTGTGGAGGTTGAGCCGAGGCTTCATGTATGCTGCTGAATGAAGATGGGCAGCAGTTATTTAAAAGGCACAATTAAATTGAAATAAAGAACTCACAAAAGATAATAAATGCAATTAATAGTATTAATCAATGTTGGATTTTGCAATCGCAGACACTTACTCAGAGCTAGGTTGAAGGGTGCCTCTTGTGATGAATGGATGGGCGAGGACTTGACTGGGGGTAATCCTCTCGCTTGAATCCATCCGAAGCATTGCCTTCAGCAGATCTGTGCATTCTATCTTCTCAGCTGGCTCCATCATGTCCCCTAACTCTATTTGCAACTAATGTGGGAAACAAAAGCAAATCCAGTAAACTTTATGATTCATGAAAAGAGAATCAATTAAAGTCCATCTTCAGCAGCTACAGCACAATCGAAGTAACGTCCTACTGTGTCCAGACTGTCCAGGTTGCTGATTCTGGAGTACCATTTGTTGGCAACAGTCCAATGATACCCAAACTCCTTAAATGTCTAAAAGAAGATTAAGAATATGTCAGGAACTTCTTCATCACATTATGAGATCGAGTTGTGAAAAATGTTAGAAAGTATCATCTTAACTAGATAAGACAGTGTTGTGGATGAAATGACTCTAATCTTGTCGTACCTTCATTCTCCACCTGCCGTTACGTCTTTGCACAAAGTATCTGTGTAAGTGCATCCCAGCGTCAAGAAGATGGTGCGGGGGATAACCCAGGAGATCCACTATTTGTCTCAGCTGGAAACAAAACACAGCATCACATCAATATATGCAACAGGATGCTTCTAATCTCTTCATGGCTGTCCAACTGTCAAAGTAGTATTTGTAATAACCTCTGTATGTTGTACAGCATCTCTCAAAGTACAAATTACATCTGACACAAATGCAGCCAAAACATTACAGCACACCAAATGCTGCTTCATGCAATACAGGATTACCTAAAAGCTTATGATTGGTTAGATCTTATGTCCACACCTACTCTGTGATTTTCCAGGAAGTGTCAATTTCATGGTGTTTTTTAAAAATACCCCGTGGAGCTTCAGCTCGGTATCAAACCCTTATATATTTTGGTACTGAAATGCGTCTGTAGCACTTAGAATCACAAACTTTGACAATTTTAGGTCTCATTAAATGTCTCATTTAGGAAGTTTGTGTTTATATTTCCTTAAAGTTATAGTTGGTAACTGTCTGTCCTGTTCAGAAACACTTATTATTATACTGGGTGAAATGGTCCTTCCATCCCGAGAGTAGTCAATACATAATGTGCTCAGAAAAAGGAATGAAAAAAATCAGACCTCTGTGGCAGCTGCAGGCCTGTAAAAACTCTGACCAATCCCTGCCATTCGGTGCAAATGGAAAGAACCAATCAGATGCCTTCATGTCTCGTTCTGCCTGAGCCCCCCTCCGTCCCTCCCTCCTCCCTGCGTGCACTCATCACTCAGCACACTTCTCAGCAGAGATACCGAGTTAGCAGGAGTTGGCTGAACAATGGCAGAGCAAATGCAGCCAAAAGTATCACTTCCAGCGTTACTTGTAACGGCTCGCCCCGCTAAACAGGCTGAGAAAAGAAAGTCGGAGGCAGAAAAGGCTGCCACGAAAAAGGCTTTGGATAAAGCGAGAGGACGAACCAGACGTCAACATCGGTGCAGCTTTTGAAAGGTGGAGACAGCTGCTCAAGGGCCTGAAAAGTGATGTAGAGGTTGCTGTCTTTCTGTTGGATAGGTAATGATTGGTTTGCTTAGGGGGGATTTGTTATTTTACTCAGCTCTCCTCTGCCCTGCTGACTGACCTACTGCAGTGTAGGATGCGCGTTCAAGTTTGTGGGGCTGTGGCTTTGGACGGCTCACAGACGGAAGGGGGTGGAGCTGAGAGGAGGTGCCGCTTTCAAGTCTTGCTAGCTCTCCAACATTACCAACTATAGCTGTAAGTAGGGTATCACAAAAATAATTTTGGTACCAGATGTGAGGTGGTGTATCTGCACTAGAACATTTCTAATGAAACCAAGTCCTCCCTGCACATTGGAACATTGTTTTTTAAGTGGGTCTCTTTTTTGTTTGTACCGTCCATCCATCCATCCATCCATCCATCCATCCAAGGCCGGGTTGCAGGGGCAGCAGGCCGAGCAAAGCACCCCAGACGTCCTTCTCCCCAGCAACACTTTCCAGCTCCTCCTGGGGGACCCCAAAGTGTTCCCAGGCCAGATGAGATATGTAATCCCTCCTGTGTGCTCTGGGTCTACCTCGGGGCCTCCTACCAGTGGGACGTGCCCGAAACACCTCCAGTAAAATGAAAGCTGGACCAGTAAAGTGAAAGCTTCGCCTTCTAGCTCACCTCCCTCTTCATCACGGCGGATTGGCGCAGTGCCTGCCTCACTGCAGAAGCCGATCCATCTCGTGCTTCATTCTACCCTCACTTGTGAACAAGACCCCGAGCTACTTGAACTCCCTCACTTGGGGCAGTAACTCTCCCCCAACCCAGAAAGGTTCCGGCAGAGAACTATGGCCTCAGATTTGACGGTGCTAACCCAACTGCTTTACACTCAGCTGCAAACCGCCCAAGTGCATGCTGGAGTTCACAGTGTCATGCCAACAGAACTACATCATCTGCAAAAAGCAGAAATGCAATTCTGAGGTCCCAAACCAGACCCCTTCCTTCCCCCTGAATCACAAACAGGATCAGTGACAAGGGACAACCCTGGTGAAGGCCAACACCCACTGAAAATGTGTTTGACTTTATGCCCAGTATGCGGACACAGAGCTCACTTTGGTAGTGATATGCTCCTGATATCAAGCTCCCAGGAAGTGTGTCGGGCTCCGAAGCTAATTTTACATTGTGGTCAAAAGTGAAGTTACAACAATGGGGTCCGTCACGTGATGCCAGACTTTTTCCCATAGACTTACATTGAAAATGAGACATCTGTAAATCAAATAAAAAAAAAATTGAGCATCACAGCCCCTGCAAAATTACTTGTTTCACTATCAGGATTTCATCCACTCAGTCAAATAACATCAGCTGAGAAGCTGACTTCAGGCTAAATTAGAAATTAGCTGCTCGGCCACCATTAGTCTATAGTGTGCTTGCTCTATGGGCCCCCTGTGTGGAAGATCTGGGTAATGTCATACCACGTAAATCAAGCTATTTTTGGCTTCATGCACCACTGAGTGGCTTTCATGGAAATGAACAGGGCCCCACCTCCAAGGCTGTATCCTGTTGTCTTTGTACATCCATGCCTGAGATAATCCCTACACCTTAGGCTATTCCACTAATCTGTGGAATAGATAATCGGTTGTTGAAACGTGCCCAGAAAGGTAACACTCGTACTCGTACTCGTACTCGTCGTCCTCCACTTATCCGGGTCCGGGTCGCGGGGGCAGCAGCCTCAGCAAAGAAGCCCAGACAGTCCTCTCCCCAGCCACTTCCGTCAGCTCTTCCGCGGGAACCCTGAGGCGTTCCCAGGCCAGCCAGGTGATGTAGTCAATCCAGCGTGTTCTGGGGCGGCCCCGAGGTCTCCTCCCAGTTGGACATGCCCGAAACACCTTCCAAGGGAAGCGTTCGGAAGGCATCCTTGCCAGATGCCCGAACCACCTCAACTGGCTCCTCTCGATGTGGAGGAGCAGCGGCTCTACTCCGAGTCCCTCCCGGATGTCTGAGCTCCTCACCCTATCCCTAAGGCTGAGCCCAGCCACCCTGCGGAGGAAACTCATTTCGGCCGCTTGTACTCGCGATCTCATTCTTTCGGTCACTACCCAGAGCTCGTGACCATAGGTGAGGGTTGGAACGTAGATTGACCGGTAAATTGAGAGCTTCGCTTTCTGGCTAAGCTCCCTCTTCATCACAGCGGACCGGTTAATTGCCCGCATCACTGCTGACGCCGCCCCAATCTGCCTGTCAATCTCCCGCTCCATTCTACCCTCACTCGTGAACAAGACCCCGAGATACTTAAACTCCTCCACCTGAGGAAGGACCTCCCCCCTTTGTCACCACCGGTGACAAAGGGCAGCCCTGGCGGAGTCCAACCCTCACCGGGAACAGGTCCGACTTACTGCCAGCCACGCGAACCAGACTCATACTCCTTCGGTACAGGGACTGGATGGCCCTTAGCAAGGGGCCACCAACCCCATACTGCCGGAGCACCCCCACAGGATGCCCCTGCGGACACGGTCGTAAGCCTTCTCCAAATCCACAAAACAGTTGATGTCCCCAGTTGACGTCAGTAGCTCCCCGCCCCCACTGTAAACAGTGTGAGCA
This sequence comes from Epinephelus fuscoguttatus, assembly GCF_011397635.1. Lineage (NCBI taxonomy): Eukaryota > Metazoa > Chordata > Actinopteri > Perciformes > Serranidae > Epinephelus > Epinephelus fuscoguttatus. The sequence continues at coordinate 28,115,455 of NC_064753.1, read as the reverse complement.
AGTTGCCGCCTTCCCCCCCTGAGGCGCCGGACGGTTTGCCAGAACCTCTTTGGAGCCGATCGATAGTTTTCCTCCATGGCCTCACCGAACTCTTCCCACGCCCGAGTTTTTGCCTCCACGACTGCCGCCACTGCACTCCGCTTGGCCCGCCGGTACCTGTCAGCTGCTTCCGGAGACCCACAGACCAACCGTGCCCTGTAGGCCTCCTTCTTCAGCCTGACGGCTGCCTGATTACCGCCACGACTGGCCCCAGCGGCCTTGCGGCCACAGCTCACAACAGCCGCCTCGACAATGGCAGAGCGGAACAAGGCCCATTTGGACTCAATGTCCCTTTCTGCCCTTGGGACGCGGTCGAAGCTCTCCCGGAGGTGGGAGTTGAAGATCATCTGGACAGGTTCTTCCGCCAGGCGTTCCCAGCAGACCCTCACTGTTCGTTTGGGCCTGCCAGGTCTGCGTGGCGTCTTCTCCCACCATCTGATCCAACTCACCACCAGATGGTGATCAGTTGACAGCTCTGCTCCTCTCTTCACCCGAGTGTCCAGAACATATGGCCGCAGGTCAAATGATACAACTACAAAGTCGATCATTGACCTGCGACCTAGGCTGTCCTGGTGCCACGTGCATCGATGGACATCCTTATGTTTGAACATGGTGTTAGTTATGGCCAAACTGCGACCCACACAGAAGTCCAGTAACTAAACACCACTCGGGTTCAGATCGGGCAGGCTGTTCCTCCCAGTCATGCCCCTCCAGGTCCCGCTGTCATTGCCCACGTGAGCGTTGAAGTCCCCCAGCAGAACAATGGAGTCCCCGGTCGGGGCACTGTCCAGCACCCGTCCCAGGGACGGGTGGGTGCTCTGAACTGTTGTTCAGTGCATAAGCACAGACAACAGTCAGGACCCGTTCCCCGACCCAAAGGCGCAGGGAAGCAACCCTTTCATCTACCGGGGTAAACCCCAACGTACAGGCTGGGGGCTATCAGAAAGCCCACCCCGGCCCTCCGCCTCTCACCTGGAGCAACTCCAGCGAAGGAGAGAGTCCAACCCCTCTCAAAGACAAGGGTTCCAGAGCTGGAACTATGTGTTGAGGTGAGGCCGACTATATCTAGCCGGGAGCGCTCAACCTCTTCCACAAGCTCCGGCTCCTTCCCCGCCAGAGAGGTGACATTCCATGTCACAAGAGCCAACTTCTGAAACCGAGGATCGGACCGCCAAGGCCCCACGCCTTGGTCTGCTGCCCAGTCCACAATGCACCAAACCTTTCTGGATCCCTCTGCGGGTGGTGGGCCTGCAGGGGGACGAGCCCATGTAGCCGGTTCCTTGTAGTCATTTTACCTCTTTTTGTAGTGATTTTGAATTTCTTTGTAGTCATTTTGTGTGTGTGTTTGTCATCATTATGGTCTCTTTGTGATCGTTTTATGTCTCTGTAGTCATTTTGTGTTTCTTTGTAGTGTTTTGCCTACACAGGTGTAAGTTTGTCTCCAGAGTGATAACTATAATTAAGCTACTATAGGCAGGGCTATAAACTAGAGACCTGTAGAGAGATAAAAATGCCAAAATTGTTTGGTACCCGTGAGTGATAGGGGCCTACCAAGTTGTGAAAACGATCCCTTTAGCCCCTGGACTAATAGGGCCCCATTTTATTTCTGTTTGAAGTTCTGGCTGCACTAGTTACCTGTCAGGGGCTGGTGACATCAGATGGTGAGGTGAATAATCTAATAACCTACTTTTATGATAAGGTAACATTCTTTGGTACATATGAATGCAATTTTGGGGTGATTGGCTTATTTACATTTATAATGGCAAACACATATATACATGCCTTTTGGATTTTTTATTCCTTATTCCATGTCCGCCTATAATTCATGTGTGTTTAGGTGTATACATTTTTTAAAAGGAGCAAGGTACTGATGAAATATTTGCTGCATTGTGTGCAGCAACTGTCTGTGAACATTCAGTCCAAATTTGGTGACATTCTGATAATTATTTCCCAAGATTCATGTGATAAGGCAGACACCGTCCTTTTTGGAGAAGTCTCAGTTTTGACTATTTTCAATTTTGGGGAGGACCCAAAGATCATCCAAATGTTTTTATTAAGCTACTAGATAGGCAGGTCTATCATACCAAAATTTAAACTAGAGACACAGAGGAAGTCAAAAATACCAAAACTGTTTGGTCCCTTTAAGTGATACCAAAATCTGCCTTGGCCCCTGGACTAAGTCACAGGTATTTGTCAGCTCCAGCTCCAATCAGCTTCAGCTGGCAGTTAAAAAAAGTATATCACCCAGGCGGATGGGCTAATTTTAGCCCATCTGCTGACGCATGCAATGTCGCCTCCACAAAATATTGTCCATCTCTGTCCAAGCAGCACTTGAAATCATTCAAACTTTGGTCTGCACCAAGTCTGAAAGGGAGACTCAGTTGCCTCCATGTTGCTTTCTATTGTTTGCTTACCTGTTTTCCAGCCTGTCCATGACATCAAACATGACACACGGGGAAAAAAAACAAACAGAAAAGGCATATTTATCACCTGCAGAGCTGTGTACACTGCTGTCGTCTACTGGCAATGGGAAAGGAATGCATCACCTATTTTTTGTGGGTTTTTCCAGGTTAAAAAAGATCCTGTATATATGCGCTAATTTCGGTGGAAAAAAGGCATTAGTCTGTTATTTGACCTTCATGTCAGTAAAGTGCCTTTAACTTGACAAATCCTGCGCGTCTTTGAAATGACTGTGTGCTGATGTAACTCAGCTCCCTACCGCTGCACACTATAACCCATGAGAAAATAAGCGGTGCTTAATTTACAGACACAACAGTGGCTGAACCTATAGAGAACCAAAATTATCAGCTTTCAAAACTGATTTTACTTCAAACTTCCCACATAAACATGCAGATGAATGTCTCCTTCTCTCTTTTTTCCTCCCTGTCTTTCTCCCTGCTTTGTTATTGTCCCTTTTAGTATTCACAGGCGAATATTTTTCTTTCACAGAAGCAACAGAAACTCCCCCAAGACACTTGTGGTCCAACATGTCTTTGACTGGCCTGCACACTATTTTATTAAAGCAACCTTTCTCGGCATTAAATATTCATTGGCTAGAAAGAAGAAGTTTCAGTTCTCATTGAAGAAAAATGTGTCATGTTTTCATTTGGCAATTTCAAGTCCCAGACTTTATATGAGTAGATTTTGAGCTTTAAGAAATTTTGATAAATTTTGTTTTTGAGGAAGTGCCACAAATATTTAAGTGAGGTGTGCTCCACGAGTCATTTGTGAAGAAGCTGTGTTTATTTACGCTGGAAATGCACTGAGAGTATCAAATGTGTATACTTTAAAATTCATAAATGTTCAAATGATCAAAAATTCTGGGCTTCAAATGATGAATCACACACAAGCTGCATCTGCTCTCAGCTTTGTTCAGTGTAGGAGTGTAAACAAGAGGAGAGTGCCAGCCAAACACCAAACAACTGTATAAAATTGGAACTTACAAACCACATTTTTTTTGCATGGTAGTTACTGGAATTATCTGAATTTAAATATGTATACTAACAATGTTCACTCAGTATTATTTATGTTAGACAAATTAGAAGTGTCAGGCTATCAATGTTAGTGGTGATTCCTTAAAAAACAGTTACAATGCAAGAGAGGATAGAAAATCAATTGTTAAACACACTGATCGCAACTAATTACAGTCTGGATCTGTATTTTCCCCAATTATTCCATCTGGACTCCCATGAATTTCATTTTCAGCTCTGAGCAATGCACCAATCTCTGTAAATACATTTGAGAGAAAATCAATATGTGATGCAGAACACCAGCGAGAACAGTCTGGAGGGTTTTTATTTCAAACAACGCCTTGCTAATCTGCTTCTGATGTTGTTTTTGTGTGTTTTATAGTTAGACCGTGCCACTGTGATGTTGATACGGGCTTAACAACAACACTTCAAGAAAGACTGGAGGTATGAGGATGTGTGTGTGTTCACCACTTTGAAATATACCTTCCATTTGAAGTCAGCAACGTGAACATAATCCTCTGATAAACAATGGTACCTACAATAAATCTAAACTTAAAGGCAAAAAGAAAGTGCTGAGATGGGCGTCTTTTACGCCACCTGTGTTTCACTGTGAGACAGTATTCCCCACAGAGGACACACAGACTCAATTAGGACTTAAAGGAATAGTTTGACATTTTGAGAAACATGCTTATTCACTGTTTTGCTAAGAGAGCTAATTTGCTGTTTGGGCAGAAGTCCCAGTGTTACCAAAATGATTACGGGGGCAGCCCTTTGCGTTGTATTCGGATGCAGAAGAGGTTGGCAGTCAATGTACGTGTCCACAGAATCATTTTCACGCTTCCTATTCATTGTCTTTGTAAGCAGCCATGCAATGCATTCTGCGTTCCGAGAGATGGGGTGTCTGCTCCCCATTTGCATAAAGTTGAATCTAGACTACTCCATGGTGCATCCGCTGCGACTTGCCGGATCTGAAAACTCTTGAAAAACTGTTGTTGAGTTGCAATGAAGAGGGATTTAGCAACTGCATGGCTTATTTTTCCGCGACATGGTGATACAGTGGTTAGCATTGTCGCCTCACAGCAAGAGGGCTCCTGGTTCGAATCCGGGGTAGGGGAGTGTTGAGGCCCGTTTCCACCGCAGGAACTTCGGGGTAATTTTACGGGGCTGGGGCCGTTGGTGTGTGTCTCCACCGCGGGAACCACCCCCGAAGGACAGAGTTCCAGAACTTTTACAGGGGCTAAACAAGTCCCTGCCTTGGAGTAGGTACTCAGAATGGCCCCGAAAAACTCCTGGGTGGGGCTTGGGGATTACTTGGTGCTGATTGGATATGCTCAAGGTGGGATGTGACGTCAGCAGAAAGCGTTCTTCTTTGGTTGTTTCTTTGTTGCGTCACCCCGGTCAAAATGGTCGCGCAACGATTACGTCACATCCAGAGCCCGGTAATTTTACAGGAACCTTCCTCCTACACCGCCCTCTCAGTGGAGACACGGCGGTTGAGAGGGCCGAGCAAGAGGACGTTCCTGTAAAGTTCCTGCCCCCCAAATAGTACCAGGAACTTCTTCAGTGGAAACGGGGCTTTGGTTTTCCGTGGGTACTCCGGCTTCCTCCCACAGTCCAGAGTCATGCAGACTAGGTTAATTGGTGACTTTGAATTGGTCGTGAGTGTGAATGGTTGTCTGTCTCTGTGTGTCAGCCCTGTGATAGTCTGGTGACCTGTCCAGGATGTACCCTGCCCCTCACCAAATGTCAGCTGGGCAAGGCTCCAGCGCCCCCGTGACTCCCAACGCGATAAGCAGTTATGAAAAATGACCGGCTTATTTCTTTTTTCAGATGTTTTCAGAGACATTTTTTGTGAACTGTTTTTAAAAATATGACCAAAATTTCCAAATGAGCTGCCATGTTGGTCCAGTTTGAAATCTAGGAGTAGACAACCCACAGGACTAGTGCACGCCAATCAAGTGTCAACTCCCAACAGGCTGTGCAACCCTTCACATCCAAAAACGCTCCTATGGACACATACAATAAGAAAGGGTCGGCACTCAGGTTAGGCAACAAACAACCTGGTTATGGTTAGGAAAAGATTGTGGATGTTGCTGAAAACAGCTAGCTTTGAGTGGCACAAATGCAGCTAGAAAGGCAGCGATGTGTTCCCACAAAAGACCCAGCAGTGTTTGTTGTTCCATCCACCAATGCCACTACACCGGGGACACTGCCCAAGCAACATCCCAAGGAGTGAGACCAGGCTGAAGATCCATACCACTCTAATGACACAGACACAGTTACCAATTAGCAGGTGAACAAAGTGGACCATGAGAGCCAGATATATCGCTCAGGTTGGTAGAGATAAAAAACAGAGCTTACAGAGGGAAAATATTGGACTTATATTTGTTGGATGACCAACAACATGAATCCAAATAATCTGCTATGTTTCCCTTTCACTGCTGGATGTGTAAATAAGCAACTATTTGCCATAACAGCTTATAAGGTAATGAATCAATGTTGTGTTCATACCTTCTTTCTGCTGCACCCATAAGCGTCTGTTATTGCAGGTTTATAAATAAAATATGCAGTAAAGGCTGGGTGATGATTCTTGGTGGAAACAGCCTGAAGGCGATTTAGGCAAATTTTGTGCTAGTTATAAAAAAAAGAGACAAAATGAGAACACCAGCACTGTTAACTAATTAAATTTTAACCCCAAGTATGAACTATTGACCCACTCTGCGGAGAGCAGCACCTCCACAGGTAGTTCTCCATCAGACCAGTGAGTGAGGTCTGCGTCTCACACAGCAGGAAAACTGGGTTAGTGAGCCAACTCTGACATTCTGCTTGCACAGCAGTGGCTCAGCTTGATTCAGTATACATTATCATTATCAAGGTAACATTTACACGGCACAGATCCAAACAAATATATGAAAAGCCTTTCTGGAGAAGTGGCAGCTGTCAGACCACCTTTGTGTGTATTTATTTAATCTACATCAAGAATAAATATCAATTAGCAATCATTTTTATAACCATTGGGTGTAGCATCAATAATGAATGAAGTTGAGTCATATATCACATCCATTAATATAATTTTTGTGATTCAAGATGAAGTGATTTAAAAAGTTGCACCACATGCAAGAAAATAAAGTGGACTTTGTAGACAGGAGTGCTACATCACCTGTAACCTGCTGAAGAGGAATTTTATGTTTTTCCTCATCTGTACCCAACATTTTTCCTCCAGCAATCACCACGGCCTTGGCACCACAAACAGTGCTACATTTTGCTGTTATAGTGTTTTTTGTTGTTGCTCATATTTATTCCCTACAATAGTTTGTCCTTAAGGCAGGAAAGTAAACTTTAATACATTTCTATTCCACAAATGCATGCCAGTGTTTCTGAGGGTGTAACAAAGCACGCCATGGTATATTACTTTAGGAATCTAAGGCTACCACTAACACCCGGATGGTAGAGACTGGTGCGAGGTACTGTATACTATAGCATGCATTCAAACAAGTGTAGAGCAATGATGTGAACAGGAAACACTATACATCATGAAATAAATGATTTGGCAATGATAGCTAAAATGCACTGTGCCTTGATGAAATCACTCATATATTTATACACCTGGATGCACTGTTTCTACTTTAAATTACATTTGCTCTGAAACCTTCTCACTACCTTTGTATTTCTCTCCTATCGAACCACATGGGAGTTCTGGAGGAGCCCAGCAGGAGGTGTTTTTCACTTAATCTAAAAGTGGATGCCAGCACAGTACTGTAGTATTTTCAGTATTCAGTTTTTGCACTGTTTTTACCCCAGACAATACTGCTGTGGCATTTTTCATTTCATCTCAAAGCAGACACTGCTTAACCCACATGACTCACCCCGCAGTCCTACCTGCCTTATTTCACATACCATTCTATATATAGGGGGACTGTTGGGTGGTTTATTTAAGGTGAGAAAAAAGAGTCTAATTTGATTATCATGTGTATTAAATCGTTTATTAGGTAACTTTTAAAGGACAACTTCTGCATTTTTCAACCTGGACCCTATTTCCCTTTGTAAATTGATCAAAGAGACTGACAATTTTTGAAACTGGTCCAGTATTGAGGGAGCCAGCAGCGACTGGCAGCAGCAGAACAAGCTGCAATGGAAGCACATGGAGCAACTAAACATAGTCACTGGCTGAATCCAAATGTCCACACTTGCAGACTCGCTGACTTTGCGGCCCCATTCCCGGGAAGTCTGGGAGTGTTTAAGGCTGTCCAAATCCACAATTCAACCAGTCCACAAGGGGCCTCAAGTGGACTTTCTGCAGACTTCCAGAGAGTCTGCTTGGGGTGCACACTTCAGCAGACCACATCACAACCACATCACAATACAGAAATATGTTTAAGTACAGGCTGGAGAGGGACTGAAAATACATTTTATTATTGCGGCCTATCAGGCAGTGAAAAAGGGTAAAAATAAAATGGCCGAAAAGCAACAAAAGAAGGTCTTCCAATGTAAGTAATGCCCAATTTATTGAGTTACAGTTCTGTCCTTATTCACAAACATTTCTGTTTTTTTATACGAGTACCCATATATCTAGTTATCCTGGTTTAGATCTTGTTATCTACAGTGAGAACAGTGAGAACCTGTGTGAGCTCTGGAGAGAGAATAATAACCGGAGTATTTTATGGTAAACATAGTTTTGTGTTATCTAAAAGATATTCAGTGTCATGGATGATTATTTACAGGGAAATAGGGTCCAAATAGTGATCTCACAGTTTTAAACCTCCGTTGCAGAACTTAATCACCAAACGCAGTGTATGTAAATGTAAATCAAATGTACTACCAATTTGTACAGGATGTGTAGTCTCCACTATAACATGCAAGCCTAAACTGCTAAACCATTCGGTTGCCATTGTGCAAGAATCCCTTGGTAATTGGAATGTCTTCTGATTGGTTATGGTGACTAATGTTTCCCTCTCTCTGATCCTTCCCATGTTTTCTTTGAGATGAGTACTGCTGTGCACACAAATGTTCAATCAGAGTTTCAGTGTATCACTGAAAACACAAGTGAATTATTCATTCAGGCTTTCTCTTGCACACCCGCCCTTTGCTTGAGTCTCGCTCAGTGATCTTGGAGATAATTTCAGCTCTAAAATTCAAAATGTTATTGATGCCATCACCCCCACTAAGACAAAGGTGGTCTCTGGTAGGAATTAAGCACCATGGAGAAATGCCATGCTGGTAAATTTGAATACAAGAGAGAGTAGAACAGCTGAATGCAAGTGTTGTGATATTTGTAGAGACTTTGGCTTTTTAATTGTGAACTGAGAAATTAAAGGTAGTCCTTTTTTTCTCATATCATTGCCAAAAGCAGTAATTATACATCTTACTCATTTACAACTGTTGACAGGAGAACAAACCCTTCTGTGTCAGTAGCCCCTTAACTTTTATACATATGCACTGGATTTGCCTCATTCTTTACTGACAAAATCAGAAAATTAGACAGGCTGTCAGTTACTCCATACCAAGTATAGAGTTTGTCCTCTTATACTTTTAAAGCTAGTTTAATTTGCATGACACCAATCCCTTCAGCTACAAAACCTTGGAGTAAACTGTGCAACATCTGAAATCATCCTCTTGCTGCCTTGATATTCCACCAACAGGCTTTTTCAGAAATGTTTTTAACTTTGTGGCATCAGATCTTCTACAGAGTCAACACTTGTCTACGCTCACACTGTTTGCCGCAGGCCCCAAAAACTGCACTTATTAAGCCACTCTTAAAGAGAATAATCTGGACAACAATTACAGGCCCATATCAAACCTTTCACTTTTAAGAAAAATCAAAGGCTGTTTTCAACAGCATAACACCCTCTTGGCCCTAAATAATTGTTTTAATGTTTTCCAGTCAGCAGTGAACTAGGCCAAACAGACTGCTCTTTTAAAGGTCTAGTGTGTGGGACATTGTTGCATCAAGTGTTGCAGAACTAACTTCTCCCATGTGACAAGCATTTAGGCAACTACAGTGGCCAACATGAAAATGCAAATGGCCTTATTTAGAACCACTCTCTGATTCGTCTGTTCTGGGCAACTGTAGAAACAACATGGCAGACTCTGTGGGAGCAGACCAACTCATTCTAAGGTAACGAAAACACGAAGGCCCTTATTTTCAGGTGATTATAAAAGAATGAAAACATAGTTATAAATATTATACACATTTTTTGCAAATAAATGCCCCTAAATTCCACAAACTGGACCTTTAAGATCCTGAAAATCATCTACTGAAACATAGAAAGTGGTAAAGTTTCAGGACTAGATCTCAGCGCTGCATACGATGTAGGCCTAAATTATAGACTGGGAAAGTGGGTGGACTTTCTGGCACTGGGCTACACTGATTTGAATCCTAATACGACAGGGACTACTTTTTGTTAATGGGCAATTACACATATGTGCATGCAAAAATGACACGTGGAGTTCCCCAGGGCTCCATTCTCGGCCTCTTCTGCAAATCTACATGCCCCTGATATTGTATAGAGGAAAACAACAAAGTATCTCACTATAATTATGTAACAATATCACCAAGTGTGTATGGTCCTATACAAGACCAAATTTCCACCAGCTACATAGAAGTGATTGTCTTTGCACCCAAAAAAGAATGATTAAAAGTTTGTGTTCACCTACCGTTAGAGACCACAAACCCAGCCAGAAATCTTGGTGGAGTGTTGGACTCAGGCCTAAATTTGTAATAACTCTGGTAAAAACTCAGTCTCAAATTCAGAGAACACACAGGAGGCGGAGTAGGGTTTTAAAAAAGCACAGTCTTCACTTCAGTCCAAAAAGGTAATACACAAACAAGGAGTCTTAAAAAGCTAACAAAATAGACAGGGAGTCGGCAAAACATCCTTAAATCCAAAACAGGTCAAGTAAAAAAAAAATCCCGGGAACCAAACACAGAGATTGCTATAATGCTATGACACAAAGGAACAAAGACGATCTGACATGAGGAGCTGGTTGGTATATATATACATAGGGATGGTTAAGAGGATAGTCAGTGGCAGGTGAGTAATTGGCAGCAGGTATGGTTGATAAATGGCAGGATAACACAGGAAACTGCAATGACACAAGAGGTTAGTACTTCAAAATAAAACACAAAATATAACACAATCCAGAATGTTACAAGATCTTTACATGCACATTAAAACAATTAGAAAATCAACCTAAACAAACTATGAAGAGTTAAAGGACTTATATCTCAGTAGGATTTAGAAAAACTTGTCCATGCATTTATCTTCACTTGACTCCACTGCAATGCTGTCTTTACAAAAGTCAATAGAAAACAGCAGCAGTTGATTCAGAACACCAAGACCAAGAGTGGTTAAATTCACTCCAGCTCTTACATCTTTACACTGGCTTCCCTTTTGTCAAATAACTGATTCTAAAATACTACTGTTGGTTTGTGAGGCACTAAATGGTTCAGGGTCACGGTACATTTCTGATCTGCTGTTACATCTTGAACCGTCCAGACCTCTCAGCTTGTCAGCCAGAGTCAAAACTAAACATGGAGAAGCAGCCGTCAGGTTTTATAAACCATATATGGAGCAAACGCCCAGAAAACTTGAGGTCTGTTCAAACTCTCTGTTGTTTTAAATCCAGGGCTTAAAACTTTTCTGTTTGCCACTGCATTTTAAGTATTTATTCATATATTGTTCTGTAGCTGTATTGTAATTTACCGTTCATCTTATTCTATTTTACCTACCTTAAAATCCTATGTATATGTTTTCTATATTGTTGTGTTTTCTTTTGTCTATTCTAATACCTTTCTGTCTTTTGTAAAGCACTTTGCAATGATGTTGAAACATGCAATACAAATGAACGTGCTTTGTCTTAATATGTCTATATCAACCAATATGTACAGCACACCATTTTGGATTGGCTGTGGTGTTTCTGGTGTTGATGAAAAGTGCTGTTTATTATAAAGCGCAAATGAAATGTACGAAATACAAATTCGCAAATCCTGACCACTGACGGCACAGCTGCTGTTGATCAGAGCTATTATAGAAAATGGCACTATACAGACTTGGATTTGCAGTCCAGGAGCAATCATGCAGGTGGCATGATATCATGAAGCACAGTTTACTGCAGTAAGGTGTGTCATCTCATGTGTATCTTACAAACCTTCCAACAGAGCCATAGTTGTAATAGCGTAATTGTAATAGTTTTAAAGGTTTCCGCAGCTGGTGTGGGTCAAACACCCCTTGATAGCCTGGTATTAAATTCAGTGACTGTAGATGACGTGATCCTTTTGGGCCAGGATGTTGGGAGAATTCGATTTACAAGTTTAGATTGTCATTCTTTCTTTCTCTGCCCTTGGTTTTATTGTTGTTGCACTGTCAGCCTTGTGTCATTATTATCACCCCTCTCTGTGTTTTCATATTGTTGTGCTTTATCATTTTTGAATCGCCTTTGAAGTGCAGAGAACAAACTCAGCGTTGTTCTAAACACATTGATTTTAGAAGTCTTTCCATCAAAGTGTTTTGATAATAACTTGTTTAAAGGGGAATTACAGAGAATGCTTCTTAACTCAACTGTTGGACCACAGCGACATCTTGTGGATGGAACCTAAAATTATGATGTGCAGTTGTAGGAAAATGTGACAATTGAGTTTGTTTCAGAAGGGAACACAGAGCAAAACAAGCGTGTTACAAAGCCCCAACACTTACAGTTACCAATGTACTGCCATTGTTGCTGTTGTATGTGTGTGTGTGTATGCTGACTGCATGCTGCACTGCTCACTTTATTTATCCGTTTATTTAACTAGTTACTTATTTTTGACTTAGTGTTTTCTTATAATGTTCATTGTTTAATGATCAGCGAGACCTGAGTTATGCATTTCTCTCTTTTCATGTATTTGCATGGCTGGGATGACAACAAAGAATCATTGATCCTTGACCCTTAATCCCTAAACCTTGATCGTTAAGAAAGCTACACCTCTAAAGCTGTTTTAGGTACAGTAGTGAAAAAAAAAAAAAAAAAAAAACAGGTCTCACTGGGGAGCTTTCAGGTATGAACGTCCAGCAGAGCATAACCAGAAAAGAGCATGTGTACACGCCTAACTTCCCCTGGATAAATAAAGGTGTAAGAAAACTTAGCAGAAACAGTCCCTCTGACTGCTGCTTTACCAGCCTCCTGCAGGTTTTATTTTGTGTCAATACATCTTGTATGTCAATGTTTTTGTTTTGGTTCTTTCTTTGCAGATTGCCATATTTTTCCTGTGCAGTCGAGATCAGCAGTTATCTCATTAACTCAGGCTATTCAGCACATGAAACTAAACCTGCAGAACTTAGTAGAAATCAGGGTCAGGCTGAATTTTGGGGAAATATGAAAACTCTGCACAAGACATCAAGAATTTTTCCATTTGATGGAGCAGTGCAGCCATTCAAAAATGACCTAACAAATGTGAATATAGTATATAAAAAGGCAGAGTGTTATTTATGATGAGATGAACTACATGTTGTTGTGTTGGCTGTCTCTTAGGCTGTGACATGCACTGACATGTCTTGCTGCATCTATGACGCTGACAGTATTATCTCCAATAATGTTGCATTTTAGTCTGGTCAGAGAGTAAATCAAAATCTTAAAATTTACATTTAATTTTTGCAAAGAACTTTGTCCTGATGTCTTCATATCAGAGGTCAAGGGTCAAAGGTTTTTTATTTGTCATCTCTTAGTACTGAGTACAAAACAAATATTTAAAATTCTTAGAATTGTGACATTTTCTTAGAATTTCCCTTTAAAGTTAAGACTAGGTTCTTGTAAAGATACAACTTATTCACAGTGTCTTAACCCTTAAAAGAGCTCCTCAGGTCAAAAACCGTTAGGAGCAGGGAGGAGGACTTTTAAGCAGTGTAAGAGTTTCTTGAATGGAAGAAAGACAAAGAGGAAGGAGAAGTGTTCTCCAAACGCTGGATGACACAGAGTTAATGAAATGCTACAGATTAGATCATCAATGGATAATGGATTGATGTCATTAGGAACACGCACACATTTCCCACCTAACGCTATAACACTGGAAATAAAATGATCACGATAATAAGATATTTGAAAAACTGGAAAAATGCAACAGTGCAGCAGTGATGATTTGAGTCAGTCTCAACCTTCCATCAGCAGAATGATCACACTAACAATAGCAACACTTTGACAGTCAGCAGTTCATTTCATTTCCACTGGGTGTCCACACCTTGCAGGATCACAAAAGGTTCAAGGTTCAAGGAGTCTTTATTATCCCCGTGGGGCAATTTGTTGTACAGCCAGCAGTAATAAACAAACAATTAAACAACAATCACTCAGGCAACAATAAATAACAAGAGACAACAAAAAAAAATGAAGAGCAGGTCAGTCACTTATTCAGGAGAGCAATAGCAGCAGGGACAAAGGAATGACACGAGGGCGTGTCTCTGACAACCAATCACATTATGTTAAAATAATGTGTCACACGTAGCAATGGGGTCAACCACACCTCCTCACTAAGGTAAAGGTTCCTGTCTCCATCTTGCTCAGAGTTGCTCTGAGAACTTTCTTAAATCACACTCAAGCTAGGACTCCTTACTAAAAATGTTTAGGCTACATATGGAGCTCTCTGAGAATATTCTCAGAATGTTTGTGAATATGGCCCCTGGACTGCCTGTGTCTCTATGGCCAGGCTGTGGATACAGTATGTACATGGTCAGTATCTTTCTCAGTTTCTGATCTGTTACAGTGGTCAGATAGTTTGCCCTAGTGTACTGTCTGTTTAAGTTTGAAGCACTGTTACTGTCACATGTCATTAAATTAAATGCTTTTTCCTAAATCAAAGCTACTTAATAGAATATTCCACAGATTTAGCATTGCACTCCTCCATCTATGAAGCAGAACCAGAGATATCATCTTTTTTATTCCTTGCTGGAAGAAGTGACATCACTTTGGGACATTTATCAGATTTCACAAAGCTTCCTCTTAAAGGGATAGTGCACCCAAAAATGAAAATTCAGCCATTATCTACTCACCCATATGCCAACGGAGACCCTGGTGAAGTTTTAGAGTCCACACATCCCTTGCGGAGATCGGAGGGTGGAGCAGTCAGAGCTGCAGGCTACAGTGAGTTCATATGATGTTTTTCGAAACAACTTTTTATGTCGCGGCTGCAACACACTTGGATCACTATGGATGAGCAGTATGGAGATACTTTGTATCTTAGAATACAAAGTATTCTAAGATACAAGATACATACTCCGCAATTTTGTGTTCTTGGACGTTAGTCTGGGGTGCCGTCTACCATTAGGTGTGCTAGCCGCTCCCCCTGCCGATCTCCGCAAGGGATGTGAGCACTCTAAAACTTCACCAGGGCCTCAATCGACATATGGGTGAGTAGATAATGGCTGAATTTTCAGTTTTGGGTGCACTATCCCTTTAAGTCACAAAAAGCTTTATGCAACTTTATTCACATTTGCACCAGTACTTCCCACGGTGTGTAAAGAGACTTTGCTGTGTAAAATTAGTGGAGTTCCCCTTTAAAGAAAAATATTACATTATGTTACAGCATTAATTAGAGATTATTTAATTGATGTTTATCATGTTGAGCGTAAGGATTATAATAGCGATGATAAGGGAGAAAAAGTGACCAGTTCACTGCTGGCCATGTCCTGTCAGGCTCTTTCTGTCTTGTCATGTGCTTCATGTGCACAACACTGAAGAGATACTAACTACTAACTTGACACCACCACCACCTGTGCCGGGTAGTCAGATGGACATTGAAAAGTATGTGATAGATTGATGTGAGTGTGGGTATCCACATAAACTGACACTCACAAGACTGGCATATACCCCAACATGTTTCATGGAAGAATAAAAACGTTTGGTTTGGCAAATAGCTGAAGAGCTCCAAGAGGACTTGGATGCACATCTGAATGATTTATTGCTGCACTTGCTTCTGCCCCCCTCATAAAATTTATAATTGTTATACAAGCAGTATGGTTTAGATATGTATCCTATGTGTTTGTTTGGTTTAACAAGCAAAGGTGGGATGATGTCAACAATCTAAATATATCCTATTCCGTTACATGATAGTGAGGTGACCTCATTTCACAAAAAAAGTAATTCCATATATAGATTTCTGGGAACGTATTAAAGGGTCCTGGTGTCCTTCAATATAAGACCTTTAAACTTGTAATATAGAGGCCAGAGAAAATAATGTTTTGCTCCCTGGATATGTAAAAAAACATACAATAAGAAAACACATCCCACAGATTGGATTAAAACAAATGTAACTACTTTCTATTTGCTTTCTAGAATCAATAACTTATACAGCACACAACAGGTACGACAAAATGAGCAGGAAGTACGGGAAATATAACCGTCTGGAAATCAA
Organism: Epinephelus fuscoguttatus; assembly: GCF_011397635.1. NCBI lineage: Eukaryota > Metazoa > Chordata > Actinopteri > Perciformes > Serranidae > Epinephelus > Epinephelus fuscoguttatus. The sequence continues at coordinate 28,099,570 of NC_064753.1, read as the reverse complement.
TGAAAGAGCTTTCAAATCCCAAATATGTATAGAGGTGGCCTATTTACAGCCAATACACTTATAAATAGATCAAAGAGCTAAGCTACTTTTATGTGCATTACTTTCTTTGTGACATGGGGGTGACCCAAGTTAATGATTTGCGTGCAATTCTTCCCGTCAATCCCTGTCAAGTCCTCTTGCACACCAGCTGCATACCATTACTGAGATGAGTCACATTGTGACCGCATGAGGTAATGAGAGCAGCTCGCCTGAGCATACTCCGCATGCACAAAAAATCCAGCCTAACTGAAACCACAGGTGGTGCTGTGTGCTGTTTACGTGCACGATGGAGAGAGCTGATAAAGACACAGGTCAGCATCAACTGCATGGCCCCACATGAGTCTACCTATTTGTTTCTCCAAGGAGCAGTCGGAGGCAGGTGTAACAACCTTACAACGTATATGGATTTCTTTGGAGGATCTGAGATGTTTCCAATACATGTGGTTGGACTAATTCTGACACTAAATGGCATGATGATATATTCTAATGATGCGATCGTATAGAGCCACTTCAAGCACAGCAATCAAAATAAATAACACATTCGATCATGAACTAGTAGAGTGAACTGGGACATTATATTAAAAAAAAGCCTTTAATGATGATTTGGTGGTTACAGCATCAATTAAAATGTAAAAGCAAAATTAAAGCCCTCCAAAAAAGAAACAATATAAATTGAAAACATGCATAACTGCTAGAGGACACATAAATACAAAGCATATTGTGCAGGGGAGCTTAATGACAGAAAGATATAGGTCCTTTTGTAGCAACCTATTCCTCCAGTCATAGCATAGCCATTCCTTAGCCACATTTAGAAAATGTCTTTCATGGTTACCTAATGCATCTTGTGACACAGTGACAAGGTTATCCACAACCCATACATCATAACCGCAATGCTGCTTCACACACTTAATAAGAATAAATGTATGCTTGACAGGGCATGTTTTTCTCAAATGTCTTGTCAATTTAGTCTTATCATGTGTGAAAATACAAAAAGGGGAAATCCACAGTCGTACTGCAACAAGTGTGCATCAAACAGCTGAAGAGAAAATATGTATAATTTCAAATTGGGCCCAAACATGGACGAGTAGACCTTCATTATAGTGAAGTGTTGTTTTAATCAAAATGTGAATAATAAGTTCTTCTTCGATAAAGACCAGATGCCTGTGACCACTCCACAGCTGATGCAAGATGTAGTAATTGACAGGTTCTACAGTGAGACTTTGTCAGTGACAGGAAATTTGGAAAGTGTGGGAGAACTCTGCAGAGATTCAGTCAAAGAGCAGGTGCAGTTTCATGATCACGCTGCACTAAGTAGTCATGGCTATCTTTTTTGAGGTCGTCTGTGGTTGAGGATAATTACTGGATTGGTCTCTGTGCTTTATTCCCTTCAGGCTGGCCCAGTTGCACCTTTGCATGACCTTTAGATGCTTGCATGAGTTGAACCATAAAATAAATTGCATTGCTAATAAATAAAGCTTGACAGTCATTGCCTTTTCAAAGAGTATATGTTTTCACTGTAGCCCCACTGCATGAGATATATCTAATAAGAGATCAGCGAAGAAAGTGTTTCATCTGATGCACAAAAGTCTCATTATTCAGTATGAAGAGTAAAAAATGGAACGAGTTCATAAACAGGGTGACCAACAGGTCAGTTTCAGAGGTGTTGAAAGATGAGTTAGTAGTGAGTGGTGGCGGAGGTGGTGTCATGCAGATGCCTGTCCCCATCGATGCATTTGAAAAGTGACATCAACATCAACCGTGAAAATGGCTCATTGATGACCAGGGGAGGGCTACGCTGTATTTAAAGGAGAGAACCTGACTCACACGAAAGACTGATCAACAAGTTTGACTTCTTTGCCGCACTGATACAGTACTATTTCAAGAAAAGCTGTCATACTTTTTTCTGGATTTAAGGACAGAAAATCTGGTAAGAATGGCATGACAGTGGATCAGTAGTTGAATATGTCATTGTACAGATAGATATGATTAAAAAAAAAAACACTAAGTTTTAAATTGGGAGGCCATGAAATAAATTTTCTAACCACTATTTTATTTAATTTGTTTCAGATACTTAACATGTTTTCATTGAGGTACTTGGAAACATTGGTTCTGATCTTCTTCCTCACCAGTTTACAGATAGAAGCTAAACCACTGAGGTAAATTCTTTTTTTAGTTTGTGTCTAAACGTCATGACGTCATATCATCATTTTGACTTTGCAGTGAAAATAACCGACTGACAATGAATAATTTTAATTAATAATGGACTTCTTCCTTGGTATATCATCTATTTCTACAGAAAGAGAAGCATCAGTGAGGTGCAGCTTATGCACAACGTTCGGGAGCACAAACAAGTGGGAGACAGACAGGACTGGCTTCAGGAAAAGTTAAAGGGCATAACTGTTGCCAGTGTCAAACCGCAACATGGACAATCAGGGAACATTAAAAATCTTTTCCCAAATGTAGTTCTTGGACCACACATGCGGAAAGGTTGAATACAACCCAACTGTTATCTTTAATCTCACCAAACAGAGGCCTCATGCAAAGTTTGAGGATGTGGCAGTGAGAATATTTTTTCTAGCTGTTACTGTTTTGTATGTTTATATTTTCATTCTTCATTTTTTTTATTCATTCATGTTTTTGTTATTTTCTTTTAATTTATTTCTCATAGGTATGTTAAATATCTAATTCATTTTTAATTTATTTAATTTGTTTACAATATTTTGCAACTATTAAAGGTAGTATCTCAGGCCATATTGAAGAAAAAGATTTCATACACACATTGTTTAAAAAGTTAACTATTACCTCATACTCTCCTGTTCTGACTACAGGTGTCAAAATTAACTATTTTTTTTTTTTAAAAATGCAGTTTAGTGTGTATAGCAATGTGAAAATAAGGACCAACTACTGTAAGCAGCTAGTCTTACATGCACTGTATGTTATTGTTTCACTTGCACATAATGCATCCACTCATGTAATTACTTTTAGGGAGAGAATTTTTTTTTTAATTCTATTTTTGTCCTGATCAGCATGTCATTTTTGCTTGTACTTTGCTTGAGACTCATAGTTCTCATAGCCGTTTATCCTCAACACTATACGCCGTCACCTCTTTGTTTTCTTGTCATGAGCTGGAACCTACAAAAGCTCAACGGAGATGCTTATTGAGTCTAAAATCATCATCCCATCATCTTGCCTTGCATTACAAACAAATAACTTTAGAATTTAATTTACATTTCATGTCTGAATCAATACATTGAAATGACAATCATTTCCACTGTGTTTTCTGATAAATAAGCTAAAGTTCTTCTTATTTTCTCTTATGTTGGTTCTCTGTTACATATTTCAGTTACTTTTTCATCTCTCTGGATCTCTATAAAAAATGTTTGATAAAACAGCGAAGGGTCTGATGATGTGACAGTTGAAACAAATTGATCTAATAAATATTTGCTTTTCTATCCTTTCAACTGTTGCTTCTTATTGTTTGAGGCTGTGTTGCATTAGATTTTTCATGTGGAAATTTGCCCAATAGTTTGATAAATTATGTTTAAATTGTAGTGTAATATTTGACTTTAATTCTCTCTGATGGTGATTTTGCTTAAAAATCAATAATTTGATGCCAATCTTACCAGTTTCCATGTGGTTATCAAAGACAATCAACCCCCCATCCCACCTTGAAATACACTGGGCCCACATTCAGAACTTTGTCCCATCCTACTGCAATACTGTATATAAAGGACCTTTTGATACTGAATTTACTATATCTATTACATATCTTTGGCTTCTTTGCAAGGTTTAGGAATTTCCTTTTCAAAGGTTTCTTTAATTTTATAAGCATTTGGGGAGTTTTTTGTCATCTTGTAAGATGTGAGTTGGAACCATCAACATTGTATGTGATATTGGGCTACGCCCTTACAAATAAACCTGATTTTATATCATTTTGTAATCAGCTTATCTCCATGACTATAGTAGGACTCTGAAACCACACTCTGAACTACTGAACAAAAATTACCAGCACTTTCTATTTCTTTCCAAGTAAATTAATCTTAGTTTTTTTTTTATAAACTACTATTCATCACATATGTATATGTAAAGCAATCACATATGAGTTCTTAAGATTATTTTTCCTTATAATTCGTCATTTGATCCAAAACCCCTTACCTAGTAAGTCATAGGGACATCAACTGTTAAATCTGTTAAGGCATTTTGACTTTCAGCTTCATCTGTTCGTAACTTGTTGTGTGATTATTTAATTTGTCTAATTTTTCATGTACCTTTGTTCATTTTCTTTTTCCCCGTGGCTGTTTATATCTTTGGTTTTATGTTTATTTCACTCGATGTAATGCCTTTGTATATGCAGAAACTTTAAATAAAGTGAGTTTAAAAAAAAGAGAAGTAACTGTCGCACGGAAACGCAACATCTCGCGAGATCTGAGAGAAGCAGGCAGTCAACGCTCGATTCCCTTTTTAGGAAGCAGTAAAATTGGTTCAACCAGCTGTGGAAAACAAATCGACAACCTTCAAGACATTTTTATTTTATAATCCAGATGACTGTTCAGACAAAGCTAATGTAATTAGCAAGTTTAGCAACAGCTAATTTAAGATTGTCGTTTCTAGCTTTGTGTGCGTCAGTACGTCAAGCCATTAACGGTCGTTACGTCGGACGTCAGCTGGGTGAGTGTTTTGAAAGGAGATGGCTGGTTAGCTGGTGAGAGATTGGGATTACACTACAGCGGAAAACGTAGCCATCTAGGTAGATATTTTCCATGTTATTTGACATATCTGCCTCGTATATAACAGCCGTTAGGTGGGACAACGTCACTAGCCACACAGCTGTCCCAGAAAATGATGCTAATAGTGTTGTATTGTACCGTTAGCAGCGCCAGCTAATAGCTAGCTAGGTATGCTAACGCAGCAAACTAGCTATCCTAATCGTAGGCTGACTCAGCCTGACAGCAACGTTGACAAGATTTGGTTCTGAGATGTTAAAAACTTATCCAGCCATTTAACGTCAACGACAACTGCGATACCCCAGCTTCTTTTATAGTCTAGTCGACAGCACACGTGAAGTCACTGACAAACTATTTTTTTAGTTGACAGTTGCTAACGTTAGCCCGTGGTTTGTTCGGGGCTGATCAGAGGATCTGACTTGTTGATTTCGCCATTAACCAGATTATGAACGGTGAAAGATCCAGACCAGACTCCCCCATGTACGGGTGATGGCAGCACGTCTGCAGTCATATGACAGTAACTCCAGTGACACCGAAAACTGGGAACGAAACGCAACAAGCCGACCTCGCAAACTCTGCAAGCATTCGAGGTGAGCCATGGCAGATATGTAGTGTCACTCACTGTCAGGAGACAGGGCAGGACGGGATTGATGCTGGATTATAGATTAGTCACACATTTGTTACTTGAAACGTGGAATGATAATATGGGATGATGTGGCATTAAAGTAAACATTAGGTGTTGTTTACAGCTGCTTCAAATATCAGATGACAGTCATACGGTGTGTGCATATCTGATTATTGACTTAATGTTGTACGTGACTCCTGTTTTCCTTATGTGAGAGGCGTAACCTTAGTATAGAGTACAACTGTCTGTGAAGTTATTACAAGGTAACCAGATGATAGGGAGCTCTGCATCAAGAATAAGGCAGTACGTAAATTTATACAGTGATAAATTTGCCTTGATTTTGCCAAACCAAGTTACCAAGATAAGAATACCTTTGATATCAGTGGTTGTATAAGGCCAATGTGGGTAATGTTACAGATCAGTTAACAGGACTGTGATGGCGATATTTGATATCTCTAACATTTGTATAACACATTCCTTGTTCATTGAATGGCCGGGTATTAAATTCATTGGATTCACATGAGTTATTTTATTGACATGTTGTGTATCAGGTTAGTTTATATGAGATTAACTTCATACGGACACGCCCTGTACATGCCTTGATAGATTTATTCACAATACCCAAACCTACCCATGAGAATGAAGGCATCATGATACAGATAATTCTGTGATATCCATCCATCAATTTTCATCCGTTTATCCGGGGCCGGGTCATGGGGGCAGATGTCCCTTCTCCTGGGGGACCCCAAGGTGTTCCCGGGCCACATGAGTTATGTAATCCCTCTAGCGTGTTCTGGGTCAACCCCGGGGCCTCCTACCAGTGGGACGTGCCCAGAACACCTCTAATGGGAGGGGCCCAGGGGGCATCCTAATCAGGTGCCAGAACCACCTCAGCTGACCCCTTTCGATGCGAAGGAGCAGCGCCCCTACTCCGAGCTCCCTCCGGATGTCTCTGCTCTTCACCCTGTCTTTAAGGCTGAGGCCAGCCACCCACGGAGGGAACTAATTTCAGCAGCTTGCATCCGCGATCTCGTTCTTTCAGTCACTTCACAGAGCTCATGACAATAGGTGAGGGTTGGGATGTAATTCTGTGATGTGAAGATGATTATCTATAATATGTCATGATATATGTCAAAGTAACTGATGAGATAACAATTCTCCAAAATGGCAGTTTAGTTTTTCAAAAGCATCAAATGATTATGTGTTGACTTAAGCGTAAGTGGCTTTAAGTATGACACAAAGTTACAAGAGATATCAACCAATGTGCAAAATACATCATGTATGTATACATGTTCCACTTTCTCTTAGTCATAGCCAAGAAAGACCACCACATGCACCTTTAGTGTGGTTAAGGTAAAACTTTAACAATTGGTACGATTTGGTATCAAAATGAATTCAAATTAAAATGAAATTCAGTTAACCTGAACAACAAAGTTCATTTAGGTGTTCAAAGTATTTCTCTCCACTCCTTTTAACTAAAGTTAAAACCTAATCTGTTTTATGGCATCGGTTCCTCCTTCCTGCCCTGTGAGCTCATTTTCCTTTAGCGTTCTAGTTTTGTTTGTGTTTTTTACACTGGAGGAACAATAGAAAGGCGGATATGATGGCAGAACAGAATAGGCAGGAAGAGCTGAGACTTGTCGGTTTGGTCTCAGTGCCAAGGGGGATGTACCCTGTACTTGTCATGTTTGCTTGTGGTCAGCGGGTGGATTTGTACTGACTGCACATTATTACCCTGCAGCTGTGCCTGTCACCTCCGCCTTTTCTCCCCTTTATGAAATCAATAGCTTGTATCCTGATGTTTTTTCTGTCAGTAAGCAGATTTGACCTGTCAGAAACAAATCTAAAATGAAGAGTTACATAGTGTCTTCCGGTGCTTTTGCAGTGTTTTTATACTTGACTCTATGTGTACGTCTTTCTGTAACTTTGAGTACAAGGTTTGGTTACAAACCTCTTGTGTGATTCAAAGCTCAGGCATCTCTGATATTTGTTTTATGTCAGACATTAAAGGTGAAATTAAAACGCCTTGGCTCCTCTGGCCTTGAGAAAGAAAGAGAGGAATGTTAAGTATGCTTTTGTTTTGAAAAGCAGAAGTCAGGCCCGAGCATCTCGAGTGGAGGCAGAACAGAGGAAGATGAGCATGCATGGTGCCAGTGGAGGCTGTGACCGCTCACGTGACCGCCGCCGCTCCAGTGATCGCTCCAGGGACTCCTCGCATGAGAGAGAAGGCCAGCTCACCCCCTGCATTCGCAACGTCACCTCACCCACCCGCCAACACAACAGTGGTGAGTGTGCATGGAAAGAATAGAGGGTTTATATGGATATCATGTTAGAGGCGTACGGCTCTTGGCAGCTACTGTCGAGAACAGCTGACTGCATTTATCAACTCGCAGCTCAGAGATGGTTTATATCTCTGCCGTTTTTGGTTGTAAATGGATCAAGTCAGTTGTCTGGGTAGGAGACACATGTTCTGAGGAGGGTCCTTTTCAGTCTGGTTGTTTTAGATTAGTTATTACTAGCAGTGGATGCCTAAGATGGTAACAAATCTGGTATCACATAATACAAAACCTACAAATCAAGCTGCAAAATGATAGAAAATGCATTTTATCATTGTTCTGTCTGTCTGTGTGCAGACCGTGAACGAGATGGTGGCCCGTCATCGAGGCCCAGTAGCCCACGGCCTCAGAGAGTCTCTCCCAGCGGCTCCAGCAGCAGTGGGGTGGTGAGCAGTCGCAACAGCAGCCTGTCCAGTACTGAAGGCACCTTCAAGAGCTTAGGAGTCGGAGAAATGGTTTTTGTCTACGAGAATCCCAAGGAGGGAGGAGTGGGCGCCACTGTGGGAAACCGAAACATTAGGACCTCAGAAAGAGTCACTCTGATTGTTGACAACACACGCTTTGTAGTAGATCCTTCCATCTTCACTGCGCAACCCAACACCATGTTGGGCAGGTACAGTATACCTTCACCCTCATTATTATCTGAAAGTATTTTACTAATTAGCAATGTATAAATTCAATGTAGGTATAAAAGTGCTTTGGACATGTTGGGTTTTCATTGTCTGTGATTCAGAGAATAAACCAGAGTGTCTTTATTTCAGAATGTTTGGATCTGGAAGAGAACATAATTTCACCCGGCCCAACGAGAAGGGGGAGTACGAGGTGGCTGAGGGAATTAGCTCAACAGTTTTCCGAGCAATTCTGGTCAGTCCCTTTCTAACGTTTTCTGTGTTTAAATCAAGAATGGTAGACTTAAAACGAAACACCTCACTGGACAATACCCTATAGTTTTAAACTTGACATTTAGTGTTATGCATACATGCAACCTGTTAACAGCATCAAAGCAGGTTAAATCAAAGATGGTAGTAAAACCTCACATCTTGTTTTACTGGCTTACTGTGTGTTCCTCTCAGCCTACTGAGGACCCATCTTGTTATAGTTAAACAGATTTAGTAATGAACGAGTTCAGCAGCCTGTAAAGTCTAAAGTGTGGAGCTCTGAATCTTCTATTGGTGCCAAAATGCTTTGCCAAAGAAAGATACTGTTACAGAGGGGTTTTTTTCTTATTTTTAAAGCTTTGAGTGTTTAAGTTTGGGCACTTGATTATTTCATGTTATAATGTGAGTTAATGGATTAACACAGCTTTTGAAATGACTGTTTTCTGTGTGATTTCTGTCTAATTGACAGGATTACTACAAATCTGGGATAATCCGCTGTCCTGATGGAATTTCCATCCCTGAGTTGCGGGAGGCGTGTGACTATCTATGCATCTCCTTTGACTACAGCACCATCAAATGCAGAGACCTCAGTGAGTATTCTGTCTTGGGCACTGAAGCTATTAACTCTACGGGTACACATTAACAGTGGCAGTTTGAGTCAGCATGAAGAAGAGACTGCTTTTACTGTTACAGTCTTACACAACGCAAAACATGTCAAGCAGCAAAGAAATCATTTAATCACAAACTTATTATATTGTAGGTAATATTTATGGATTCTTAAGCTTATCTCACTCATTGTGTAGAGTTCTGCGAGTCAGAATTAAACAGTTTACATCCTCTAAGTGATTAATCTCCTTTGTTATCAGGTGCCCTGATGCATGAGCTGTCCAATGATGGAGCTCGGCGGCAATTTGAGTTTTACCTGGAGGAAATGGTTCTGCCTTTGATGGTGGCCAGTGCCCAGAGCGGAGAGAGGGAGTGTCACATTGTAGTCCTTACTGATGACGATGTGGTCGACTGGGATGAAGAATATCCACCACAAATGGGAGAAGAGTATTCACAGAGTGAGTAGTACACACTGATACAAAATACAAACGCACAGGTCTGCAGATGTGCAGATGTATGATTTAGTGTTGTTCTGGTTGTCTTCGCAGTCATCTACAGCACCAAGCTGTACAGATTTTTCAAGTACATTGAGAACCGAGATGTTGCCAAATCAGTTCTAAAGGAGAGAGGATTAAAGAAAATAAGACTGGGCATCGAAGGTAAGTTTAACTCTCAAATAATCAAGTAACTTTTTTTTTTCCTTTATCTCCCTTGTCAGTGGAGCCAGGCAAGTTACAGTTTGAAGTGCTGACAGCAAAACTTCAGACACAGAAATCAAGCCAGAGGTTTCAGTAATAGCAGTGCATAATGCATAAGCAAAATACCACATTGAAAGTTGTGCTAATTTTGGGCAGCGAGGCTCTCATGAGACGGCTATCATCTAGAAAACAAAGTGATAAAGACAAAGGGAAAACTCATGTCAGATCTTTTAGTTTGTTGCAGACTGGATATGGAAGGAAAGTTTTGAATATGCATTAAAAGACTTTGTTGGTTGTATATCTGTCTCAAATGAATAAAAGGCACAGTGATATAAAAAACGTCAAACATTCAAATTAATGGTATGGTGGCTGACTGAGAACAAAAGAAGCACAAAGTATAAAAGCCAGCAACAAAGAAACAGTTGAAGAAGGATAGGGAAGACATCTGACGACAAGAAGAAGGGATGCTTTTTATATTACTGAGAACAATGTCTGCTAAGATGGAAGCTCATTTGAAATGATTTGTTTGATGGTTTGATTGGTTTTAGCAGGCTACTTGTGCTCGCTATTATCAACAGAGTCAGACAAAACATCTGTGCAGGCATGAGACACAACAAATTAGTTCAGTGTATTGCAATATTGAAGGCATAGAGTTTTCAAGGACATCAAAAGCAGTTTACCACTTCTTTGGTATGGCTCTGCCTCTGTTTGATGTGTGTGTTTGTGTGTCATACTAATGGACAAAATGTCTAGGAAAAGGATTTTAATGTTTGTAGTTGGATGTTCCCCCAACTGTTTCTGCTGCTGCTTCACTTAACCAATTTATGATGTGAAACTGATCAGTTAATGAAGTGTTTCACTGCAGGAAAGATGGTGTTTTGTGAGACAAGGCTGTCTGTGCAGTTAAAAGACACGACTACTTTCGAAACTGGTGCTTTATGACCATAGAAAACGGAGGGAAAGGGCTGTGGCATATGCTTTTGCACAAGAGATAGAACACCTCCAACTACCAGAATGTCACACCGGACCATTAACCATTCCAACTGGTGGCGGTGTTAAGCGAATTTCCCATCCAAAAACAATAACGCAGCTGGCTGCTAACGAAAAATCTCATGTTATTGTTAAACAGTTAGCTGTGATATGTTTCTGGAGACATTTTAGGCACAAACAGACAACACAGTAACAGAATCTTTGTTCATATTTGATCAGCACTGAAGTGCAGCCTGTTTTTTTTAATACAGGAAACAGTGTAGCACCCACTTCCTGTTCACAAGCTTGTAATACAGCACAACAATGCACTAAAATATGTTTTTGAAAACATGTTAGGAAAGAAATACACAATACGGTAACAGAATTTTTGTTTAGATTTGATCAGCACTGCTTAGTTTTCCAGTTTGATTTGAGTTTGAGAGAGAGGGAGGAGTGAAAGTATAATCTGTAGTTTAAGCAACAGCCATAAGCAAATTCTGGGTAAATCCCATTTGATTTGACCTGAGAGATGAGCAGGGGGATCTGGGTGCTGGCATGATGAAGGGTAAAGTAAAGTATCCACTTAGCAAAAACAAGGCAAAAATTTCCAAAGTTAACTGGTTAAAAAGTTAATTTTCTTTGGTTTGGGGTTGGATGTTTTCATCATCTACTGGATACCAGAACAGTATCCTGCCTTATCCAGGTACTTTACTAACCTGAAACCAAAATTAAAGGACTACAGGTCCTTAAAAAAGTCTTCAAATGCCTTAAATTCAATGTTACAATAGTAAGGCCTTAAAAGTCATTAAATAGTCTTTAATTTAAATTTGTGAGGTCTTAACTATTACAAGCATTTTATCTAATTTCACATATCCATTTTTTATTTTTTTTGTGAAAACGAGTGAAGCCTTTCTATGTAAAAGTCCACATTTCTAATGTTACAAATCTTTAAAAACTATAATACTGTCATTTTACTTAATTCTTGCACTTACCTGTTGGCAGAATGTAGACTGACTTACGTCACTCTAATAACCATATTCCTATGTAACACTTAACTCTGCACAAGACCACATATATACTACTTGCCTGCAATGTAATGCTTATCTGTGATGCTTAAATAAGTAAAACATGATTTGTCCAAACATCTGTCCTAAATTTGGTCATAAGATGTCTTGAACAGGAAAAAGCATAAAATGTAACTGTCTGATACCTGTATTCACTGATAAATTCAGCATTTAAAGCATAGTTATAGTGGAAATATATATATATATCAGAGATACTTCAAAGTACTAAAACATCATTAGTGTGTTGAACACTTGGCCAAATGGTTGAAAAGCTCTCGTCTCATCATTCTCTTGTTTTGTATTCTGGCTGAAAAGAGCTCGTTAACAAAAACCAAGCTAATGATTTGTCCACACTGTTCCTCTGGCAGGCTACCCTACATATAAAGAGAAAGTCAAAAAACGACCAGGAGGTCGTCCAGAGGTCATTTACAACTACGTCCAGAGGCCCTTCATCCGCATGTCCTGGGAAAAGGAAGAGGGTAAAAGCCGCCATGTGGACTTCCAGTGCGTCAAGTCCAAGTCCATCACAAACCTGGCGGCTGCAGCAGCAGACATCCCCCAGGACCAGCTGGTGGTGATGCATCCTGGCCCCCAAGTGGATGAACTTGACATCCTCCCTAATCACCCACCTAGTGGGAATCACTACAGCAACAACTACAGCAACGAGCCTGACCCTGATGCACCTTCACCTGCTGTCTGAGGACACACTGGTCCTCTTTCAATGCCTCTGCCCCTCTCCTACTCCTCTAGTCCTTCTCCCAGCATGCTGCAGCATGGAGCGCCAGGGGCACCATAACCATATTGCCTTGACACCTCCTTTGCAGCCTTAGAGCCTCAAGAACCTGGTTGACTGTAGAAAAAGAAACTCGAGGGACATAAGACTGGTGAAAGGAAGAGTTCACTCTTATTTTAATTTTGTTTTTTACTTGACCAAAGGAATTTATTTTTCTGTTTGGGGGAAAAAGAATCAGTAAAACACTTATTATTATTATTAACATTATTATTTACAATGTTATCGTACCTTAATTTGACGGGTTTGGCTGAGCACTCTTGTGGTGTCACTGTTTTCTCACAGGTTTTATTTCACTGATCATTTTGATTTTGATTCTCTTGGGTGGCCTAACAACTAAATGTGCTTTGGGGGGAAGAATACAAGACTTGATATGGAGAAAACATGACTTTCTGGTCATGGAGAAAATCAGTTATCACCGCATCGTGTCATGATCTCCAGTTGAACTCCTTTCGGATGTCTTTGAATCTTGTAATTGGGTATGTAGTCATTGGCTGGATCTGATATGTGATGTTATGCTCCTCCCACAGCCAAGATATTAAGCAGAGCACAGGCTGTTGTGGTCAGAATCTTTTTGTGCAAAGCTTGAAATTGTTGTTAAAAAATAAAACTTAAAATCATCAAATAAAGACATCAAAATAACATTTTTTTTTTTTGTATATTTAATCCTTAATTTTAAAATTTGGTGATAGTTTTAATAAGACCCCTCACAGGAGTGATCGCTCTGATGTGATGAATAAAACAAAGTGAGTGAACACTGATGTTCACTGAAGAGGGACGTCTTACACAAGATGGATCCGGAGCTTTCACAATTATGTTAGTACAATGAATAAAACATCAAGAAATACAGAATGAATATTTGAACAGGTGCTTAAATAATACAAGAATAAACCAGAGAGGCTTTTGTCAGCACTGTGCCCAGACGTTTTAGGGGCAGGAGCTCAAGTGAACGAGGGCACCCCACTGATACTTGTTTCAAAATTTAATTTACTTACATATTTATTTATTTTATTTATTTATTTTGATACCCATACACTCATGCAGTAGTGATTTAATTTCGCAGCAGTGACAAAACGATCATTGCCTGACTGGCTGTCACCAGTGAAAGCAGGTCGGAGACATGGATGCTGCCCTGCAGGGAGAGTCACTCTTATGTAAACCAACAGGCATGTAAACACAACTGGCAATAGCTCATGATACATGGACATGACCTCGATAAGTTGATAACGTAATTATTGTGACAGAATGAAATTGAAAAAAATGTCTTGCAACAAGGGGCACTTATTGAGTCAAGGGGCAGGTGCTCAAGCACCACTTGGTCTGTCTGTGCACGTGCCTGTTTTTGCCCTCACTATAGCCTTATTGTAAGTTGAACAAATCAGGACAGGCTACAGCGAAAAGACTGCACAGGGAAATGTACAGAGGATCCTCACGTAAAGAAAGACTCTTTTAGTTCTGAATCATTTTCCTCCTTTAACTCTATTTTTTATGGCAGATATCAGCGTGTCTTGTAGCAGTCAATCTCAGAGTCTTAGAGCACTTTCTTATGTTACCAGAACACCTTTCAAAGATTGATGATTGACTTAGTTGGCATATTGTCAGACATATGGCCCTGTGAGAGGAGCAGAGCTGTCAGCTGTCAGTAGGATCAGGTGTTGAGGGAAGTCAGTGGTCAGACCTGCTGATTCACTGAAAACATTTGCCTCCCCCTTTGAGTCTCCTCCTGCCATTCTCGGCTTTATCATCCTCTGCTGCAGGTATGAAGGCAGGTTTTTTATGATGAGGGCATTCCAGGTATGTCAGACATGTAGGACACCTAATCTATAATCATACCAGGTTCAAGTTTTGACCACCTACAGCTCATGCTGCAGACAGAGGCATAGAACAGTCCAGTGCTTCAAAAACATCCTCTCCATCCTGACATGATGTTGTGACCTTCTGCAGTGGTGTAGTGGTATTTGATGAGGTAGGTGTACGGCTAGGTAGATAGGTAGGTTACTGATGAGGAAGTGGGCACACTCTCCTATATATTACAATGGCGTTTTAGGTGATAGGTGGGTATACCGTAACTGGAAAAAAAAAGAAGTGGGCATACCCTGTATACCCGAGTATACCCTCCACTACACCACTGACCTTCTGCATTGTTGAGTACTCCTGTGCTTGGTTGCCTTGTTCCTTCTTCCTGGTCGTATTCTCCACCCTTTCACACCAGGGCCTGCCCTCATATCATCTGGAACTCCAGGCACCGATTTCCCTTCTTCACCTGCAACAAGACGAGGCTGTAACGTGTGCGATGTGTTATGTGTTGCATAAACACAATAAGCAAATAAGAAAAGGTTGTTTGCTTGTCACCTGGCATCAGTACAGTGTCCATGTTGTGTAAGGAGGCAGCAGGATGATGGTAACCGCTCTCAGGTCTGTCAGCTGAAGGACTGTTTTGTTGAATGAAAAAGTAGAAGAGTGAGGAAAGAGGCCTGGCTGTAAATAATGTAACCTAGTTGTCACACAGTGGCTTTGCAGATATCCTGCATCTATTCTGCTCTTCTTAGCCAGCAGCCACTGATGGCAATTTGTGTAGCCATGCTAGCAGTCTGTCGGTTGGTCGGTCCACCAATTTGGTCCAGGTATCTTGACAACTCTTGGATGGGCTCATATATATTTAGTCAAACATCCACATGATTGATTGGCCTAAAATTAGGTACAGATGGTTTTCACCTGATGTATTCTAATGACCTCTGTGATCCTCTAGTTTCCTCCAACACCACCAGCAGGTCACAATGCTCACTTATCAAATATCTCAACATCCACTAAATGGATTGGCACCTAACTTGGTACCAATTAGTGATGGGCGAAAACCAATGAATGGTTCTTTTTGAATAACTCATTTTAGTACCAGGTCAGTCTGGGTCAGGAACTGCTTTTGTTTTGTGGGCAGCTGTGGTTCAGAGGTAGAGTGGGTCATCAACTTATCGGAAGATTAGGGGATCAATCCCTGGCTCCTCCGGTTAAGTATCCTTGAGCAAGATATTGAACCCCAAATTGCTCCCAATGACTGTTCCTTCACTGTGAGAGTTTGTTAAGGAGGCACCTTGTATGGTAGCCTTGGTCACCAGTGTGTGAATGGGTGAATGTGGCTCGTGGTGTAAAAAGCACTTTGAGTGGTCAAAGGACTAGAAAAGCCCTATCTAATGCAGGTCCATTTGTGTCCAAATGACCCATAAAACCACTGACACTTTCATCAGTCTCGGTTGTTTTTTGTGTTTTAGTGCTAATTAGCAAATGTTAGCACACTAACAAGCTAAACCAACATGGTGAACATTAAACCTGCTGAAAATCAACATGCTAGCATTGTCTTTGTAAGCATGTTAGCATGGTGATGTGAGCATTTAGTTTACAGCCTCAAAGAGCCGCTAACGTGACTAGACTCTTATTAAACTACTAAATATACATTTAATAAAATACAATACAAACATACTACAACTCCTAAAATAATACAAGTAATATAAACCTGGATAGCAGTCTAATGCCTAATAATAACAATAATCCTAGAAAGAATATGATATAACAGGATAATACAACATGATGTTGCATTGTAAGCAAGAAAAGGGCAGGTTCACTTAGATGACTACAGTATTGGTAGAGATCATGTAGCTACCACACTTCTTTGGTCCAAGGGCTCTTAAAATTGAACCAGCAGCTTCTTAGTGTGATGAATGAGCCATCTCTTATTTTTAACCTGTAGCAGTTTGTATTGATCTTCTCTCTCATCTGCAGCACTTAGAGCAGACAGTGACAGAGGGGGACAAGGACAGGTAATGGATGAACTGTCCACAGGTAAGATGAACTACAGCGCTATTTTTTCAACCGTTGCAGCACAGCGCTGTAATTCCACCAGACCAGAGCAGATCAGACTGCTTTAGTGTTACAGCTCTAACAAGACAGCAGACAGAGCCTCGTACACTGTGTATGGGCAATAACGGTTAATCAAGTGCTGTCCCCTCTGTAAGACACATACCTTGTTTGTGACATTCTGCTAAATGAACAATATCATCCTCATGACAGTACTCATAAAATGATGTTCCCAGCAGCTCTTGAGGTGAATAAGCCAAAATGACAGTGGCCCTTTAAGAGAAAACAGCATGCTCACTTTATTGTCTTTCAATATATTCTAGTGATACTGGATAATTTATTGATCAAGACACAAAATCTAAGCATTACTATCTGAAACATGATTGATAACAGGTGTGTACATAGGAATATTCAATAGTCCAAATCAGACTTTAAAGTTCTCACCTTCCATCTACAAAGACACATGTCCCATCAACAACATGACATGTAACAAACCCCACGGGCTTGACCTTGATGTGATTCTGCACCAGCTGAGAAACAGTGTGGGGATGCAGGCGGCCAACAGCTACAAGACAGCTTAAGTGACATCCATCAGTGTCTGCCTCATTATTTTCATCCATATCCACCTCAGTGGGAGACCATCTTTCTAAATAACCAGTGCTGTGAATGGTGCAGAAGTCTTTAAGATATGCTGCGAGTAAAGGAAAGGGGTTCAGGTGTATTCTAAGTGCAGGTGTATTTTATGTGATATAAATTTAATATTCTACACTGAAGAGTAATATTAATTTATGATTGTCAGACCCTGATTAACCAACAGACCATTTTGCTCCCATGTTTTTAAGCAGCTGGAGGGAAAATCTTCATCTTCCATGTTTGGGTTAAACTTCATCCTGCAGAAAAATGAGCATCTCACCCCAGAAAAAAGTCATAAAGTACTTGGATTGACATCTGGCCTCATGAAAAGACCACCTAAAAAACAAACAATTAAAAATGTTACAGTGGAGATGGCAGCCTGTAAGTTACACTGTAATCTTATTATTTTATTTTATTTTATTTTATTTTAGTTTAGTTTAGTTTAGTTTAGTTTATTATATTACATCTAATAAGTACACAGCTGTATCTACCAGAACCAAAATAGGGGTAAAGGGAAAAAGACTTAGTAACCATACAATATTGTCATTAGAACGTAAGGTAAATTGTATATAAAGTGTTTGGATGTATTATTACATGTTTATGTTTAAAGAGAAATTCATTAAGACGCTCTTGTTGTTACTGTGGATAACTTTTCACACTGGTGAGTCCCTCTTGTTGTGCCGTGACCGCTGAGGATGCAGGTAATCAAACAGGCTCTGGCCCTTCAGGTCATTCTGGAGACACAAAGATGAAATGCAGGAGGAAGAGTGAGGGCCATATTCCCTTAAGCCAGTACCCGCGTCCATTCAGTCACAAAACACAGTTTTCATACATCATTTAACGTTACAGAAATAATGCTCAGCACCGATTCAAAAACAAATATTGCCTCGATCACAGTCAACAACAAAAAGAAAGCCATCAGCTGCCTGTGGACAATACAGGAGATAAGATGGGGATGATCACAGTTTATAACATTTTTTTTAGGTGATGCAGGTACAAAACAAGTGAAAGACGTGACAGGAACAACACTGTGGGAGACAACACACACAAACACAGGCATATTGGTATAATGTATGTTGATGTGTTGAATGGCATTTTGAACTTCCTCATTCTCCTTGACTGGTCACCTCTCCCAGCCTGCTCATCTGCGTCTCATCAGCTTGCAGTAGATCTACCCCGACCCTTTGACCATTACTCGCCAGGTTGTTATGTCAACCAAAGTGGTAGTTACACTTCCAGGCCAACTTTGTTTATATCTCTAGTGATTCACTATCTTTGTGTTCAGTGTGACTAACCTGTCCCCCTTGTTTCAGGGATCATCACCCACCTCTCCTGTCCTCCATTAACTCCATTCCTCCCTCCTGGATTTATGACTCCCTCCCAGTAGCCTCTCATCCAGATCCTCCTCTAGAATATAAACTCTTTTCTTATCACCACCACCCTGTCTGTGTCCTGCAGTGGGTCCCTCCTGTGTTTACAACAGGTTGATCATGAGGGCATGAGCCTACTCATCATGGATGAAAAGTCTATACTTTAATCTGAAACTTCATACAAGTACTGAATGTATTACATCACCAGTCGACTGAGCACAAGAATAAAATTTAGATATCAAACTTCAAGCAACATGATCACCAACAGCTTTAACAGCTGGTGCTTACAGCACATGACACCCAGAGGATTTCATAGAGGCAGGGGCTGTCGACACATCTCTTCTGTTGTCAGTACACACACCTGAACCAGGCAGAGGAGAATAGTTTATGACACACAGGCTGCAGTACAAGTGAAAACTGAACTGAGCAATCTGAACTTTGGAATTAAATAACTATCTGGAATCATGATTTAAGAGGACACATACATTTCTTACTGAGGATCAAAATCATCCTTGCATAAGACACATTTGATAGTAAACAGGATCTGATGTAACTTTCCTGTTAAGAGATCCTCGTCGGAGGTGATTATGTAAAAGGCTTCTGTTTTGTAGCTCATGTAACAAGTTTCAAGTCTGTGATTCATTGTTGTATTCTTAGAAACTATTTGATCTCATGAAGTAGGAAATGAATTTAAAAACTGTTGCAAAGCTTTTGCAAATTGATCTAAAAATATGTTTTCAGCTAAATCCTAAAATAGAGACATGGGTCAAAGTCAGCCTGAAACTAAAAGTTGAGCGGAGGGAACAGATGGCAGCAGTAATCACA
The DNA here is from genome assembly GCF_011397635.1 of Epinephelus fuscoguttatus. Classification (NCBI taxonomy): domain Eukaryota; kingdom Metazoa; phylum Chordata; class Actinopteri; order Perciformes; family Serranidae; genus Epinephelus; species Epinephelus fuscoguttatus. Next base: position 28,080,164 of record NC_064753.1, on the reverse strand, counting down.
TTATCAAAGTCAGTAATATGAGCTTTTTGTTGGCTCTGGGGATTAAAGCATCATTTTGCCCTTCTCGTTCCCAACGCAACATCCTCATATTACTAAACATCATAATCCCTGTTTTTTTTTAGTCCCATTACAACACTGTCATTAGCCTGTTTTTCAACATTAACTGTTCTACAACAGTCAGTCCTGCTCATCAGATCAAACTGAATGTCTCTGTGGTATGATTTCATTTTATGGTTTTGAATTTTCTTTTGGTGCAGACTGTTACTAAGTACTGCATCGGAAATGAACTTCTAAAATCCTTCCAGTAAACCATTTTACTACAGTGGAGGAGAGAGCTCAAGGGATGTTGCAAACGAATAAACACAAGCAAACTGCAAAGCACTGATCAATTTGTCGTGACATTTTTAGGTAGGAATGATGAAAGAAAACCTCTGAGAACTCACTGGGTCACAGAAGCTAGTGGAACACTAACAAACTACAGGAGGAGATGATAAAACGTTGGTATGAGGGGGCTCAGGTAGTCTCTGTCCTTTTCTCCTACAGTATAACATCATTGTACAGGACTGACAGTTCAAAATGAAGTCAGTGATCCATGTGCATCATGAGTGTGTGAAACTACAACAATAAAGGCTCCACCCTAGATATACAGGGATTGAACAGGTCACTGGGGTTGATATGTCTTGTACGCCAGTCGTTAGGGGACTAATCTACTCCGCCTTTTCATAAAAGACACAAGACAGGGTTTATTAAAATTGTATTGATGAAAAACAAATGTCCCAGACGAATGAACAACCTCCCCCTACTTTCATTTGACTCAAGGAAATTGCTTCTTTAATGGCATTTGGAAAAAAATGATCAATCTCAAAAGAAAGCAGTCCATCTCTGATAAGAATCAGAGCGGCTAATGCTGCGAGACCTCGTTAACTGTCCACCATGACGGCTGTCTGACTGTTTGATTATCGTTATTGTTTGTAGCAGCAGCAGCAGCAACAGACGTCGTAGAGGCTGGTCTTTAAGTGGTAGTAGTTAATGTTTTTGTTGTAGTAGGTCTGATGCTGTGAGGAGAAAGAAAAGGCAGAACAAACAGGGGTTGTAACAGCACCACTGTCACCAAGAAGGTATGACCTGTGAGTCATACTGTGTGACCACTTCCACATCTTTACTCTTATTTTTACAACATATCCAGTGGGGCAGGTTGTAACAAACTTCTTGTATTTGACATCATACTAATAAATTCTGTGGTGTTGTTGAAGTTGGAAACATTGCTATTTGTAATAGACAAATAAGACTACTTTGTGCCAAAATTTAAGAGCTCTAACACAGAAATTCTGTGAGTCACAGGTGCTAAGACAAAAAGTCATACAACCATACCCAATAAGAAATCAGAGATGTTGTCTTTCAAACATATGTGTTGATGTCATGTGACCTCATAAGAAGAGATCATCCTTTGGGAGAGACTTTTGAGCCATCACCTCCTCTCACCACATGCTGGCAGCAGAGCGCAACAAACAGATACTGTAAATTCAATTTGTCTGACAGGTTTAAAATGTGTCTCAAAGTCTGTCTTTTCTGAATCCACTAATCACATTTTTGTTAGTTAAGTTTTTAGTCATCAGAAACAATACTTGAAGATTAGTATTTGAATAGGAAGGTAAGAAGAATAATTCATTTTTGTTTGATGCAGTTTCATTGTATGACAATGCTTGATATGTTTTGGTATCCAGTTTCCCCATGAGATCAGCAAATTCTGCAATTCCACCAGCTTAAAAATGGAGTATCAAACACACATCTTATATTACAAGCTGCACACACACACACACACACACACACACACACACACACACACACACACACACACACACACACACAAGTGCTGTCTGCTGCATAAGCAGACATTTTGACTTTTGCTCTGACTCTGCAGATGCATATGATCCTGTCTTCTTAACTAACATGTCAACAACTCTTTCATGTTTTGCAAAGTGATTTATGCACGTTCCAACAATTCAGACTATGCACAAGAATTAAGCTACATGTTCAAATGTGTGATTCAAGTGAACTATTGAATCTAGGATGATGTGTGTAATCTGGTTTGTCCTCATCTACTGCACAGAGACAGCGGAGAAAAGACCGGCTTAATTCCACTGTAAGTTTAAACCAGTCTTGTGTTTTCATTGATAATGTTGCTGTAAGTCCACAAGGAGTCTCTGTGCATTAGAAGATGTTGATGTCCAGTGTCACTGTAAATGAAAGTGTCAGCCAGTCCAGCGTCACTCATTTCCTGGCACAACCTCCGCTACATTACATTATATTCACTTGGCAGATGCTTTTTGTGCATGCAACCGTCAGCATTATACTGTTTTTCATTATACACTTCTTTCCTCCTGTTTAGTTTAGAAGATAAAATCATGGCTGGCTTGACTGAGTCGGAACTTCTCAAGATGAACAAACATGTGCACTGATAAATGTGCTAACTGGCCTTGAAATGTATGTGCAGTCAGTGACGAGACATCAGTCAGCCTTAAAATGGACAGAGTTGATGCTATTAGCACTCGTCACACTTCAGAAACAAACATAGCCTCCGTGACTATGGTTTTTATTTTTAATAATATGGGAAAACACATAGCAGACATACAAAATAAAAAGATATTGAGATGTAAACCTCTGTGCTTCATTAAAGGCACAAGCATCTTGTGAAGTCAAGTGAATATTAAATCATCACATTGTATCTGTGGTATAAAAATGGTTGTGATCAGTCTTTTAGCTCCAAGGCAAAAACATGACACTGTGGTTTTAAATATAAGCAGTGGATTCAGAAGTGACATGTGAGCTAATTGTTTGGCTTTTTGGCTGTTTTCACCCCTTTTTAACAGCTGGGTGAGGACAGGCTGTGATGTCTCCTAATTTAATATAATCCAGGCAGAGAGATGTGAACATGCAACATTATACCTTATTTGACTCCCGCCCAATCCAACCATCTGCTCTTCCTGTGGGATAAAGTGTCAGTGTACCACATATTGACGTGTGTAAAATCAAATGAAAAACATGAGGCCTTTTTTTAGTGCAGCATTCTCTGAACCCTAAAAAAAAAGTCTTCTCCATAATTCAATCACAGACGAACGCTCACGTGTTGTTATTTATAGTGTTTCCCACAATAAATTGCATTTTGTTTGCTTTCATTTCACAGTGTATGCTTCAGGATTAAGAGGAATATGATCCTGAGAAATCATTTTAGGTTTGCTCAGCAGAACAGACCTACGTAAGTGGAAATAACGAGAGAAGCAGAACAAATTTAGCCTTGAGAGCTCACTCAGCTGTTTGTCATCTCTAAAGTCATACTCAAGACAAAACAGTAATGAATACTTCTGCAGATCTGGGCACACAATGCTACTGGAGTCAATGAAGCAAAACAAGTTTCATAAAGGATGACTTAAGATTTAGTTAAATGTAGATTTGGGTTTTAGTTTCAAAGATGATAAGTAGCCAAGTAGCAAGGAGACACTATGGGTGTAAATGTTTCATGCACAGGCCAATTTTGGCTATTTTGCCTCCATAACATGTCTCCTTTCAGACTGGTGGAAAGAAAACATCCAAAATAAACATTTAGCTTTATTTTAGTTCAGATTTGTGTTCAAGAAGTTTATGCAAATAGGAAACCAGCGGTGGGTGCACCCTGGACAGGTCACCAGACTATCAAGGGGCTGACATATAGAAACTGACAACCATTCACACTCACATGCAAACCTAGGGCCAGTTTAGAATCACCAATTAACCTGCATGTCTTTGGATTGTGGGAGGAAGCCAGAGTACCCAGAGAAACCTGCACTGACACGGGGAGAATATAGGGGCTCCCCCACCCCGGGGTTCAAACCCTCAACCCCTGGCTTTCGAACCAAGAACTCTCTTGCTGTGAGGTGACAATGCTAACCAGTGCGTAGGAGAAACAGATCAGAGTTTATTGATCTCCAAATAAGAAAATGATTTATTTCTGATGAGACCAAAAAAAAAAAAAAACAACAAAATTTTCCTCAGGGACACTGTATGTAAAAACATGTATGCAACCATATCAGATTCTGTTTTATCTTGTGTATCACAGGCGTCATGTATTCAGCCTCCCTGTCAGCCTACTGTAACCAAAAGGTTGCAAGAAGCAATTTGTATTCTTGCTTAAAAACAAAACAAAAACATAGCAACACAATGTGAAACCAGACACGAGGCAACAACACAAAAGGTTAACTGTCTGAGTCAGACAAAATCACCTGAGACTATGTGCTAATGGGCAGATTGAGTGTACCAGATCAGAACACCCATCACATTAAAGGCTTCATACTCTGCTGCAGAGAAATATAAGTTTGTGATGTCAGTTTTACACAGTAGTAGGTGCATCTCAGCTGCATGCCATGTGTGTGTCTGATAAGTGTTGTCTCAGTCTCACACAGAGGCAAAGCTAAGAGCTTAAATTCATCATGTGATTGGCATACTGTTCTGGTTCTACAGATCTCATCGCTGTCTGCTTTTGTAATGCACTGTGTAATACCTGGTTTGCACTTGAAACCTGCTCATGTCAAATAGTACTTTGGTGGAAACTCTCTGTCCAGCCTTTAAAACACTGCGACCACGCCATCTGTCAGGAATGAGTCACATGACGGGAACGTTTTTTTTTTATTTTTTTATCCAGGGGTGCATCAGCATGTTGAGACTTTGGTTTTCAAGGAAAAAAATTGTCTCAAAAAGACTTTCTCTGGCAACTAGGATCAGATAATGACCAAACTTTTGTTATTGTCTGTCAAAGTCACGCTGGTGAGAACTGTGTGGCTGTAAAATAGCCTATAAGAGACTGAATCACGTGGTTATCTGATCAAAAACTAGTCAAAACAGTCTTATGACTAGATGCTTTTGTCCACAGCTGGGCCTACAGACTTGTAGTCATCTCACTGTTTGCTTTTTTCTCATTTAACTGCCAAAATATGTCTTAATGTGTTGTTTTAATTCAGTTATGTGATCTGTAAATCCCAGTATCTGTATGTCTCATTAAATCACTTTTAACACCTAGTCATATACTTGTGTTTCCTCTGTCAAGTTTATAACTAGAGTAAGATGGAGAAAGATGCTCACACCTCTTTAATTCCTCTCCTAACCAATATATGGCATTGCTAGTTGTCTTGAATGAATTAGCCATTAGTCAGAGGACATCCTGAAGTAATAAACAATTAGCCTCAAAGAAAGGCTGCAAGGCCTATAGACCAGGGGTGCCAAACTCATTTTAGTTAATGGGCCTTATTCAGCCGTATTTGATCTCAAGTGGGACGGACCGGTAAAAGCACTGTAGAATAACCTCGAAATAATGACAACCTTCACATTTTTCATTTTCTTTGAGTGTAAAGCACAAGTACATTTTAAAAACATTAATATATTTAATAACAGATGATGAACAGCCTGAGATATCTTTAGAAAAGAAGTGCAGTTTCAACAATATGTCTCAGTTCTTCCACATTCAGTCTACGACTCGCCGTCATTACATTTTTCCGTACATTTTCACTCCTGTGTGGTAATGCCAGCATCAGCACACCAAACTAACGTGGAAGCTATTAAGAAAGCAGGTTAAGTTATCTGTGCCTCACAAACCATTTACATATCTTAAGTTTTGGCAGTACCTTAGCTGTAGGGTTCAACCTAATGTGTTTTAAAATAAAAGTCTGAGACAGATTATTTTTGCATTGAAGTTGTTGGTTGACAATATTTTGCACAATGTTCAATATCTTTAAAAAAGACAACAATAAGTATTTATTGTCTTTTTCAGAGAGCTGTTTTCACGTCAGAGTGGTAAAGCCTCTGAAGCAGCTTCTTACATGAAACAGGATACTCATTTAATTTGCTCCTGACAGCTGCACCTCTAAGCCTTCACAACTGCTTCAATATTAGGTGTGCAAAGTCATCTAGCAGACCAGATTGGACCCTTTGGAGGGCCGGTTCTGGCCCTCGGGCATATGTTTGACACCCCTGTTGTAGAGAGTCCATTAATGGGTCAGGGTTGGAATTTTAGTGTTTTTTTTTTAAATTAAGTTAGCAAGATTGTTTTGAGCTTGAGAGCTTCTTGCCCCTAAATATTAGTTTCATTTTTTTTTCTAGACTATAACAACAAAGTTGGTCACTCTACCGATTTATTTGTCTTGACAGTGTGTTGGATTATGCATCATCATCCTGCACGTGCCCAAATCATATCCAAATCATTTTAATTTTACATGAAATTGACTTTGTTCTTAAGGGGGCATCTTCCCCCATCTTACCCTGCAGTTTTTAGTTTTGCTACATAGTTGACAAATAATTGCCTGCATGGACAGCAATGGTCACAATATCATTTTGTGTAAGCCTCAATGACACTCATCAGTTAACTGTCATCTGTTTTATTAATCTCCCTGTGCTTGTTTGTGTTTGTATGGGACATGTGGTCGTGGTGACGTAAACGCCGACCGGACGATCTTCCGGTAACGATCCCTGTCAGAAGGTGAGCAGACTCCGCCCACCTGGCGCACCCGCACCACAGGCGTACACAGGTGTGCTAACCGTGCGGTAATTAGGGACACATTATATCGCCCTTGCCTTTTGCGGCTTACTTTGCGCTCAGATTATGTGCCGTTTAAATAGTAAAAGTGGAGTTAGACACTCCGTAAATGCACATTAGACCATGCACTGCAGACAGTTGAAACAGGGCCCAGGTGAATCCAGGTGAAACTGATTAAACAGTAATTATCAAACAGCTGTGGTCACTGTCACCATACTGTGAACTGACAGGACTCTTGGAATTAAACTGTCAAGTTAAGTGTCGTACTTCGGCCTGGCAGAAGCTGAATTCATGTTAACATTTGGATACATGTCAGCTGGCCAAGATGGAGGGAGATGCCCCCCTGTCAACAGGTGCAGTGAGACTAATGCGTGGAACCAGTTCACCACCATGAAGAAGAAAAAAGTGGCCTTTACATCAAATGTGGTGAGTCAGATACATTTTTCTGTCTTTGCTGGTGTCTTTCATGATGATGAAATGTCTCTTTATGGCTTCGTGTATGTATTTCACTCCTTGCTTTGTTTTTGGTGATGTTATGGAGGGTTTAGCAACTTCTGTACTGCAGCGTGTTTGTCTGGATACAGATATGTACACTGTTAAAGGGACATTAGTAATGAAATATCATTTGTTGGTTGTTTAGTTTTTTCAGTGATTTGTGAACGAGCCTGTGCAGAAGGTCTGCCAGCTGGGTGTGTATTTTCCAGTCTGTTAACTATACTACTTTAACTTAGGCCTTGTAGACTGTTTTTGTTTCTCATGCATAGACATAAAGGTGTGTAAGTCATGTGTTTGATACGTGCATTAATAACATATAAATTTTAAAAGCTGTGGATGTTTTTAGTCTTCTGTCTCTTTCAGTACTGATCTGTATTGTGCTGGAGTTTTGTAGGCTGTATATGTCAATAGGGGTGTCAAAAATATGGCCCGGGGGCCAGAACCGGCCTGCCAAAGGGTCCAATCCGGTCCACTGGATGACCTTGCACACCTAATAGTGATGTATTTGTGAAGGGTAAGAGGTGCCAGGTTTCAGGAGCAAGTTAAGTTAGCAAGTTTTTTCATGTAAAATGCTGTTTCATGTGAAAGGCTTTTCCATCCCGCCCAGAATACAGTTCTTTTCTTTCACTTAAGTTTGGTGTGGTGATGTCATGTTTACTACACAGGGGTGGAAATGTATAGAAAAATGCACATGTAGTGACAGTGAGTAGTCGACTGACTGAATGTGGAAAAACTAAGAAATATTGTTGAAATTGCATTTATTCTTCTGGAGACATCAGACTGTTTGTCATCTGCTTTGTAATTGGATTAGCGTTTTAAAATGTGCTTCTTTAAACAAAAAAGGGAAAAAAATTGGGGGTTTTGTTATTTATCGGACATTATGCAGTGGTTTTACTGGTCCGGCCCACCTGCGATCTAGTCAGACTGTATGTGGCCCGCAAACTAAAATGAATTTGACACCACTGGTTTAAAGGATTAATCCATCAACAGAAAATGAATCCGCAACTATTCCGACAATGGTTGAAGTCAATTTTTCAAGCAACAATGTCAAACATTGCTGGTTCCAGCTGCTCAAGTATTGTGAAGATGTGCTGATATTCTTTACCAACTTTTTGGATGTCGGACAAATGACTGGACGGAACAAGCAATCTTAAGATATCAACATGGGCTCTGGAGTTATAATGGACACTTTCCATTTTACTGACAAACTGATTAAATGTTTACTTGAGAGAATACTTTGCAGATGAAATTAAACAGTGGTCACAGACTTATTTTTGTATGTTAAAATAAGATGCAACATGTAAGCCATGTATCTGTGATATGTGCATTGTTTCATTCTTTTAATGTCAACATTTCATATTGAGTTTGCTACTGGACTTTGTTGGTCACATGACACATGGTCTTCGCTTTATACCTTATGTCTTTAGGTGACCCGTCTGACTTGGCTTCTGCACTCGCTAAAAAGAGCGCTTAGTCTCAGAGTTTATGTTTTCAGTGGTTTAAATATGTCAAAACTGTCACACTGCTTCTTCTTTGAATATGACCTCCTGTAATTTAACCTTTGGACCCCAATTTAAAAAAAATTACAGTGCACTTATAAAAACAGTCTCCAAAAAATTAAGAGCCCACATTAAAACATTTGAAAGAAAACACAAAGGTAAAATGAATCTAATGTTTCTAAGTAGACTCTCTCAGCACTTTAAGAGTCTGTGTTTGGTCTGTGTTTGGGTTCCCACAGATGTCCAGATGACTGGTTTCCATGACAACGCTCCTTTTCACCTCAGAATAGGCCCCACCTTTTGTCGTATCAGGGAGGTTTGCACTTGAGTGTCAAGAGTGCTCTCCTGCTTGCACATATTGATCCGGCAGACATTCCTTATTCTTTATTTGCACACTGAGTAAAATGAGGACGAGTCTCGCAGCATTTATAATTCGTCCTTGGAGCAACAATCTCGGACAAAGCTTTCATTTTAAGTGTAGTTCTTTTTATGTTTTTAAAAGTGATCCTATAATGGATTTGTGCTTTCTCCGAGTACAAACAAACAATAAGGAATGTCATCAGGAAAAGAAAGAAACTAAGAGACCGTCTGCTGTATCTGTATTCACAGCTGTGTGTCTCACCACACAGCGAGTAGAGACCTCACTTCAGAGGCTGGACGTATGATCTTTGATGAGGTGTCTTTGATCAGCGTCATGTCTGGAGTTATTTTCTGAGTGATCCAAAAGAGGAAACCCAAACTGCTGTATTAGTGTGGTTCTGTAGCTGGAGTATCTCCTGAGATAGAGTACAATAATTTCTGTGCTTCTCTGTCTGTGGAATAGTGTGCAACAGCATAAAACTCTCTGGGAAAGGATTGTGGTTTGGGTGAGGAAGGACAGGGCTTTGAAAGAAAATTGCATTTTGAGGTATTATCCATAGCAAGGCTCCATCTGTTTCCTCCATATCTACTTGTACTTGAGTCACTGTGTTAGACTTTTCTGGACTGTAGAGACCACTGATACAAAGTTTTAAGAGGTTACATTTTGACTTTATGCTCTATTTTTTTTTTTTTACTTGCAGTGCCTCCCTGCTCATTCTAGTGTGTGGTTTGTTAATGGGAATGTTCATTGCAGTTGTTGGTGTGGTAATGCACAGAGACAAAATCCGCTAAAACAATCAAGGACTCTGTCTCCTCCAGAAAACGCCACCATCTGTCATTGATTCAAATGCCTGAAATCACCTTTATTATGTTTTGCTGCTAAGTGTCTGACCTTAACAGTGGAGATCAGTCGCATCCCAGCTACCTACAGTTGGCATTAGTTTATTATAACTAACGCCATTAACAAACTAAGGCATTAACAAACAGTATATTTCATCTCTTAATTAGATTTAAGGGAGGTGTTCAAGGTTTAAACACCTGCAAAAGATGGCAGCACAGGAAAAGTGATGTCACTCTAGGTTTCAAAGGGTTAAAATGGCCATAGAAATACCCAGTTTTTGCTGTGTTTAATTTGAACTTGTTGGTCAGTTTTACAATGAACATTCTGACCTGACGAGAGACTCATTGTTGAGGTTGTCTTTCGTTATAAAGACATTGGGCAAAAAGATATTGCCTGGCGAGTCATAGCTCTGGAGGTTGGCACTTCAGTTGAGAAATCAAGTTTAATTAGGGGCACACATGATTTTAAGCTAATGCAAAGATGGAGGACATACAGATCTTTCAGTAAAAGCAGTAATAACTTTACATGTTGACTAGCTGCAGGTGTGTGCAAGGGGCGGCAAGCTTGGCGGCGACGCCAGTGTGTTTTCAGCTTAACTGGCAATCCTGCATACCTTTTACTAAATTCTTAATTAAAAATAAGTGGACTTGCCTCTCAGGAATGTGTTGAGCAATTTAAGAAGCAAACTTTGAAAATTAGGCTTGTCAGGTTGCATTGAACTAGCCAGGCGTGTCCAGACCCAATTCGCAAAACGCGAATGGGTCTGGACACGGAGTGTACATTTCCTCTATTCCCGAGGGACGGTATCAACGGCTGTCACTCAAAGTGCCCCTTCACGCAATTGGAAAGACGGAAAACCAATCAGAGTAAACAAAATGTGTGACGTAGGCTAGCACAACACCACTGTAAACAGACCAGCAAGCAAGTGCAGTGTGCAGCATGCAACGGAGATGAGCTGTGATGATGTCTGGGAAAGAGTGTTGCCGTCTTTGCAGATATCCTCCTCGCTGTGGACTCTGAGTTGCATGGCTGTGATTCCCAGCTTGGTCGCTTCCCTGACCTGCTCCTCCATGAGAGCAACTAGCGGAGAAACAACAATAGCCACTGGGTTTTCACTGAGCCCCATCTTTTTCCCGATCAACGGAGCCAGTTGGTAAATTAAACTTTTACCAAACCCCGTAGGAAGGACGGCAAACACATCGTTTTTTTTTTTCAATAAAAGCTTTCAGTGCTTTTAAAGAAAATATACATTACAAATCGCTCAACACATTTACCATCGCAATTTCAAAATCAGTAGCCATGTTGGTTGTTTATGAAATGCATTCACTCCGCTCCTTGTCCCCCCTATTCCGATGACGTGCCTGTCCTAAAGTAATAAACGGTTGTGATTGGCCCGGTAAGCTTTAACCGATGCCAGAATGAAATCGAATATGAGCTTGTGAGATCAGGATGGTTTTACCAGGCTAGCATTGAACACCAAACCAAAATAAATCAAGCTGGTTTTGTGTTAATGTTGTGTAGATTGATTTTTTCAAATAAGCATTACAAATTGAATTAATCTACATGAATCTCATTCATTCATATTCTAAAACTGTGAATACCATAATACCAGTCAACATGCATACTATGTGAAATATGAGGCAGTGACAAATTAAGTAAAAGCACAAACCAAATTTGTCATACACACTTGGTGTCAACTTACAGCAGTTATTTGTGTTTAACATGTCTTCTTAATTAGCAAGCAGCAGCTCCATCTTCCCAGCCAATTTATCCAGGAGGAGCAGAGCTTCATGATTATGAGGAGATGCTAAGAATGTGCACATATGTTAATTATACTCAGTAATAAGGGACAAGAGGCCTCCATCTTCCCAGACATGCAGTATACATTTTAGATGTGACCCCACTGCTGTTAAAGAGCTTTCAGCCCTCCTCTCTAAAGACTGAGAGTATTTCTGTATGACTGAATTCTGTTGTGGGCTCCTGTCAGCTGTTTCTAAATGCTAATCAGCATGCCTGTTATTCAGGCCAGACCATCTGTGGAGCTCCACCAGTCACAGCACGGACTTGTACTTGTTGCCTCTTCTACTACTTTGCTGAGCCAGTGAGCACAAAAGAAATTCATTAAAGCTTCAGTCCAGCATGAATTACTTTTTTTTTATAATCTGTATGAAGGCTTTCACCCTCTCAGCAGTAATTTTTAACAGTTCTAGTTTTTACATCACGATTTTAATGTTAAATTTTAGCTTCAGTGCCTCCGTTTATGTTCCTTACAATGTCTGACCTCCACTGTACTGACTTGTATCTGTGCAGTTTGTCACTAACAAGTGTTTCACATTCATCTACTGAAGGAGGCGATGTCTCTGCACTTCGCTAAAATCTGAGATTCAAAGCAACAAACTAGATTTGGTATGTCACAAATACGAAAGCCAATCGGCGGCAATTGACGTCTAATACAGGCAACACGTATCGCCAGGGGAACAGACTTTGACACAACACCAGCAAAGACACCTGAATCCTCCAGTGCAGAGCGGCATTGTCAGAGAGCGAGTTTGCATAGGCACAGTCAGAGTTTGAGTGTTCAGTTTTTGGGTGTAAACTGGACCATTGTGAACACAATATAACATCATAGTATTTATTATTATATGTTTCACAACCACTCACGCTGTGTCAGCCACTTTCAGTTAGCCGCCAAGCTAACAAACCATATCAGCAAATTAAAGAAGAACAAAACTTAGTATTCTGATATGTCTGCTGATAACCGATTTTGATTCACAACAGATTCCTCATCTGAGTTTTGGGTTTCACTGAAGCTCAAACATGTATGGCTGGATCTCTCTAATGTTTCTTCTAATGCTATCGCTACCCATCTTGATGCACACTGCTCTTTCATTGGTCAACCAGTCACCAAACTAGCCCAGGTAGCGCTGTAACAGCGCTGGTGAAGGCGGGGAGTAAAAGTGGAATCTACTGAAGCAGCCCTCAGGATCCAGAATTTCTCAATCTGCTTTTAGAACCTATCAGAGTTTTTACTTTTTATTTAATATTTTATATGTTTTATGTTGGAAGACCATAAAGGAGTATTTTTATACACTTTAAAGTTTCTCAGATTTAAAACTTCTCAGATTCTAAAACTACGTTTCTCAGATTTTTGATTTATCAAAAATTGAGCCTACAGTGCATCAAAATGTTTGACTGTAAACGGTACTGTAAACATATACATGCAAATTCTTGCTAAATAAATCTTCATCTTCATGAAAAAATGGACAAAATTCTAGAGTCATGGTAGATGATGTGTGGCAAATTCAGAATTTTATCTCAAACTGAATTTTTGACAGCATTTTGAATTTTGCTCTAATGTGAACAATTGGAGTCAATGTAAAAATGGCAATTTTAAACATCAGTTTTTCCACTTATGGAGCAAATCAATCATTGTTACAAACAAATTACCAACATCTCCATGCTGTCTAGATGCAATATGTGTATTTTCAGATTTTTGTCTTAATAACTGAATTTTTTTACAGTGGTTTCAAATCTGCCTTTCCATGCACGGATGGCTGCTTTCCTACAGTGAATGGCTTACTCAATTTGTGAAGCCACTGCTACTTGCCAGTTAGCTAGCGGTAGATGACCGTCTTAGGTTCCAGAGGTTGCGGGTTCGAGCCTCAGCTGGTGCAGAATCCACATTGTAATGTAGTCATCTTCTTGTGCTCCAGCTTATTGCTTAAAATTGCCTGAGCGTGACTCATCACTGTGCAGCATCTTCAAGTCTTTTTTCTGCTAGAAAATCTGCCTTCATGAAAATAAACCAAACTTTGCACAAAGATCCAGTGTCAATACTTCAGTGTGAAACCATCTGAGGCTTCTCACTTTGCACATAGCTCAACTAGTTAAACATCAGTTTTTCACTTATGAAGCAAATCAATCATTGTTAAAATAAATTACCAACATCTCCATGCTGTCTAGATGCAATATGTGTATTTTCAGATTTTTGTTTCGATAACTGAATTTTTTACAGTGGTTTGAAATCTGCTTTTCCATGCATGGACGACTGCTAAACCTGCACGTCTGGCTTAGTCAATTTGTGAAGCTACACATGAATTGTCAATGACTAATTAGCTCAGTGAGATAGAAATTGATTCTTAGTCTCAGAGGTTGTGAGTTCAAGCCTCAGCTGATGCAAAAGGCAGATTGTGTTGCTAAATTCCTAAATGTTTTCCAATTCTTCTGCTTGTTGCTCAGAATTGCCTAAAAATGCCCGGACCCGACCCATCGCTACGCAGCAGCTATAATCTTCTTATTGTCCTTCAAGCAGAGTTTTTCCATCAGGGCACCTTTTTCTAAACTATAAAAACACAAACAATGACACAATATAAGACGTTTGTGAACTACACACTCTGTATAGAATATAGGAAGAAAAAGGTGACTGTGAGAGGCCTTTTGTGGTATATTTGAAATGAGTGTATATATTTCATTTAGAATAAATAAAGATGGTCCCGATGGGCTCATATAGATTTTGGATTTTTGTGTGATTTGTCAGCCTGAAGTTTCTGACAAAGGAAGGTTGCTGCTTACCAACAGTTTTACAGCGATGTTGCTCCATGATGATTTTTGTACATTTACACATTTTCAGGACTCCTGTATCGGTTATCTGACAACGTAAGCTGTAAAGATTAAGAGTCTCTCTGTGTGTAACGTGACGTTAACAAAACAGGCTTTAATCAGTTTCCAGACATGTGAAAGGACTTTTTATTGAGCTCAGTGATTGTGTGGCTTTCCACGCTTCCAGACACCAGACAGTTGTTTATTTTTTTGTTTGAGAGATCACTGACAGAAAGTAAGTTCCAGTCAGTTCCAGTCAATGAGAAAGCAGCATGTTGCAGTGAGTGTTGTGTCTTTAGTACAGTATCTAAACAACCAAAAACAAAACCACACTTGTATTGCAACATTTTTTTGAGAGTGTACAATTTCAATGGTTTGGACTTCAGTCCAATCTGTAAATGTCAGACATGTTTCCTGCTCCCTCCAAACTTTGTTGTCAATCACTATTATTTACTTGTTATTTACTTGTTTTGTTTAAAGATCAGTCTTGTGAAAATCAGACGGTTTGGACAAATCTGTAAAATGAGGCCAGGGCTGTGTCCTTCTCTTCATCACTCATTCATGGTTTCCTAAATGACAGACACTTTTGTATTGTACAGAGTTGACAGAAGTGTCAGTATGGGACTGCTAAAAGTGACTCAGCCATGGAAACTGTTTTTGCTCCACTGTAATTGTTGAGGGCACTAATGGATAAATGTCACACTCAGAATTCGGACACTCAAATAAAATGTCAGTCAGTCAGTCAGTCTTGTGCTATATAGTGATTAGGCAGTGATTTCAGACACTGCCCTGGTGTACACATATTTGGCTTGATTGTCACAGTCCTGTGATGAAAAGGAAAGACTTGAGTGTATTGTAGCTCTTAGTGCTCGACCATCAACATGCACCAAGTATTTTTGATGATGTTGCATCGGAATAATGCTACCGGACATAAAACGTGATTAATGTAAACTGAAAACATGTTTACAGTTGAAAAATATACCCATAGATAGCGCAGTGTTTGTGTCCGAATGAAGTATTTTCCGATTAAGACGTGGGATATGTCGGTATTACTCAGGTTTAGGGGCATTCTTTGGGCTTGTATACAGCACATTCAGATTATGAATCTTAGTTGGGGTTTTTACTGCAGTTTGTGACACACAGCCTCTTACCTTTTTACAGGGAGCTCTGTGCGTTGTCATGGAAACATCGTACACAAACCAACTCTCCAACAGTTTAAAAGACTGGAATAGAGATGTATGCTCAAAGGAAAGTCCCATATTTCTGGTCGGAAGGAGAAACATACCTACATTTCAACATTACGAAAGACTTAGATATTGAGGTATGCACAAATATCTAAACAGAGACCTTTTTTAAGAAGGTGTTTGAAAGAGTGAGGTTGTGTTTGCAAGGTGGAAGAAGTTACCATCGTGTGCAAGTATGCATGTAAACATAGTCCTTGATGTCAGTAGTTACACCTGTGCATTACCTGCTGACATGACATATCAAAATGCCTTCAGTGGAAAAGGACTATGACTGGTTATTGCAGGGTTTTCTGCAGGGAGTTTTTCAGTGATTGAATTAGCAGATTTAAGACTCTATGTAATGTTTTTGTTGCATCTTCATTGATGCAGGTGGATTTTTAGACAGTCGGCAAATATTGCCCAAAGATATTTTAAGATCTTTCTGAGATTTGAAGCCTTTTGTATTGACAATCTTTACTGTGTATGTACATAACACAAGTTAAAGGGGTAAATGTCCCTCATTAAATGTGCTCATTAAGAACTGCTCCTGTCATATGTAAATGCCCCTTGCATTGGACAGGAGCAACAAAATCACAAACTTGCTGTTTTGATTGTACTCCAGTCTCCGCTGTACACAGTGTGTGTTTCAAAAGGAGAAATGGTGTGACCCACAAAAGTACTGCAACACAATCCATCCCATTGTATGTGAAACCAAACTTTCCCATTAGGTGATAAGGAGAGGGGGGATACAGCAATTGTTCCGAAGAAAAGATCCTGTGATTTTTGCCTGAAGCAGAAAGCATTCATTTTTATTGAGAGGAAGATAATTCAGTGAATTTCACAAACACCTGATCCCATCTTCATGAGTTTTTCTGTAACTGATACACCAAGCACACCCATGAAACCCTCTGTGATGCACGATAAGAGAGTGTCTGTGTGTTGTTGGAGGAGATGGCTGTAATATACATACTTAGAGCTCTCTTTTCATCACTTGTGGGTGTGGCAGCTTTTTCCACAGACGACCTGAAGCTGTTAAACACTTGTAAGATGTTATATGGTGTATCATTCCACTAAAAAACTGAACACAGTGCCACCAAGGGAAGCCAGGCAGGGAGCCATGGAGAGCCAACTGAGAAGAGTTTGTCTAAAAGGGAGTGTAACTAGAGCTCCTTTTGGCAAACTGAATACCCACTGACTTTGGTCCAGATTAATTTATCTCCACAACTGTTGTTGGACTGACAAGAAATTTTGCACAGACATTTATGGTCCCTTCAGGAAGAATTTATGACTTTAGTGATTCCCTGCCTTTTCGTCTAGCATCACCAGGTCATAATTTAAATGTGTCTACGAACAAACCAACAACAGTCCCATGAGCCTCAGCTGTGCTTTGCAATTAGCTCAACCATGTTAGCATGCTACAGTTAACATTAACTCAAAGCACTGCTGTGCATCTGCATAAAGTCACTAGCATGTCTGAAAACTCTTGTTACTGTGAAGACCATTTTCTTAATGTTACTTTTTTGCCCAATTCAGATGTATTGCTGCAAACTGTGGTCCAAGACTGCAAATGTAGTGACATGGTTATCAAAACGTCAAATGCATTACTATAACTTTAAATTATTTTGGGTTCCTGTTGCACAATTGTCTTCACTTTTTGCACGACTATGACATAGTAAGCACATAGGCACATGGGCATGAATTTCACCTGAGGATTCAGGATTCATAAGCTTGTCCAGAAACATTGTAGGTCCGTCTCCCCCACGTTTAAAGTTGTCGTGCTCAGTGAGGTTGTCGATTGTGTTGAACGTCTTTGCGGAGGCCTGCAAAGGTCAAATTTGTAACACAATGATTCCAAGGTGATGATATGTTGGAAAAAATATGGAGTACTTTTCTCCTATTTGATGTCTTGAGTGTGGACTTTTTGTTATTTTTGTTGATGATATGAAAAGTTTTGAGAGCACAACACAGTTTTGTTGTATCACCCATTCTCAAAAGCGGGTCTCTCGTTTCTAACAAAGCATCTGAACAATGGAGGAGGACTGTAACCTAGACATCGAGACATCTTTTGTCGATGAAACGCCCCCCTAGACAGCTGGGATTATGTCGATCACTTTACAGTTTTGTCCACTCCAGTGCTGATAAGTGACCAATTTTCTGCCATGAAAACTTGAAATCTACATTTGAATCCACTGTGACTGTTATACAAGTTGGCCACCTTGCCAAAGGGTGTCCAGGGGTGCCATGACCAGCCTGATACAATCGCTGGCCTTCTCACAAAAATAATAAAAAGATAACCGGAGGTCTCTTTGCGGTGTTACGTCTGCAGGCTTGCTGCCAGTAAATGTTTTGTTCCGTACAGTCTATGTACTCCTTCAAATTAAAGCCGTATATTTGTCTTTTTAAGGAAAAGGACAACTAGCCTATCGGAAGAACAATGAATCAGAAGTGAATCACACAAAAAGCAGCTGATTCCTTGTGAAAGACTTTAAATGGCTCATTCGGATTAGATAGATTAGATATCTACAACACCAGTCATGATGTGGATTTATGAGATTTGGTAAAGAAAAGCCCTAAACACTCTGTCACTCTACTAGTTGTGACTTAGCTCCTCTGATGAAGGTTACTGGAGGGTAATGAGCCCTTTGGTGACAGATCTGGGCTGCATCAGCTCCTACAGGAGGTGACGGGCCTTGAAAACGCTCGGAAAGAGGTTGTACAGTATCCCACAGGCGAGGTCCCGGGGTCAGCACCCGGCCTTACAGGATTAACACACCTGCCACCAGCACAATGAGTTCTAATGAGCGCACACTGGCAGCTCCAGTCTGTTAGCAGCAGGCTAAGTGCTCTCTGAGTGGCTCACACCTCAGCGCCGGTATTGAAGTCCTGGCTCTCGAGTCAATACCTTCATTAGTGACTTCATGGCAGATCACTCTCTGAGGCCGAACAAAGGAACAACAGGAACACAAAGTGACACATTCCTGGGATTAGAGAACTCCGGCAGGTCGTGCCATTAAAAGAAGTTCTTCTTTTTTCTTGACGTGCGAGGAATTTGCTTTGACAACAGCAAAACTAATAAATTTCAGTGTAATTACTTTGTAGAGTTTGATGTAGTTTGAAGTAGTGTTGACATATTTCAACATATCCGAGTCATTTTTGTGCTCAACACATCCTAAAAGTTGAAAGTTCACATAACACTGGCAGAAAATGGAAAATTTGCTTTGTGTGTTTTGGATATACTGCTGTTTTCTCCAGTACATGATGCTTTATTATTCATAGCTTTCACCATTAGCAGGGTCTCTGAGGTTGTTACTGTCCATTAGCTACGTGACTTAAGAATCACTATTCATTTTAGCTGGTACAAAAGTACAAAATAGTACAAAATACTATGTTTCATCTTAACCAATCAACGGGTCGATGGACTTTTTAGGAAATAGCAAATGGCAAACTGTCAGCCAAATCTGTCCATCCATCAAAAGACTTTGGCCCCTCAACAAAAGCCAAAGTGCATCAAATTATAGATCACCCGTTGAATTTTAAACTAAATTCACAGTCCCAAAAAATCTTATCATCATTCACTTGCAGATACAACCAAGCCGTTTTGAATCTTCAACCTGGTGGGTTGCTTCAGATTCATCACCAATGTGGCTGACATGGACTTTTTTTTTTTTCCAGACCCATCGGCCACAAATTTTTAGTTAGAATCTGTACTGATTCACTAGTATTTGAAGTACTGGCTTCAGCAGGACCAACAGGTGATTAGTCTGAATTTTTATTTGCAGCCATGTTGGTGTTATGTTGGCTTACCAGTTGCCGTAAATCCTGCTGTAAAACGAGCATTGTTAAATGTTGCAAGAGTGAACAACGCTCACGTTCAAGTTCATGAGTTACAAACTTGTGTGTTCAATTCATTGTTCCCCAAAAATATGAACACAGTCATGCACAACACTGTAGTCAGCTGTCGACATGGAACACTGTTAAGAAAGTTGATTTAAGGCAACAATAAGAACAGCATTTTCATTCAACCATAACTGTTACAGGTTACTGTTTATTGAGTGTGGATAACCTAATGATTACAATTGAAGCCTCGTAGTGCAGCTGCTGTCTCTCTGTTAGTGCTCACAAACTAAAAGAATATGACAACTGCCCTCAATTAAAACCCAAAAACAACATGTTTTATAAATCTGTTTTATTTTTAAAAGAAATAAAACGTTAAAAACAAAATGCATTACAGCATTTGGCTGCATCCTGACTGCATCTTTAAAATCTATGTTTGCCTCCCATTGAATAATGCTGAAAAAAAACTGGCCCACTATTGAACCTAATTGCTGATCATGGGCATATGTTAAGGGCAGCATGGTGGTGCAGCAGTTAGCATTGTCACCTCACATTTAAAGGGTTCCTGGTTGGAACCAGGGGGTTGGGGAGTACATCTATGTGTTGCGTGTTCTTTCTGTGTCAGCATGGATTTGTGGATACTCCAGTCTCCTCCCACAGTCCAAAGACATGCAGGTTAGGTTAGTTGATGACTCTAAATTGGCTGTAGGTTTGAATGTGAGCATGAATAGTTTTCTGTTGCTGTGTGTTAGTCCTGTGATAGTCTGGCGACCTGTCCAGGGTGTGCCCTGCCTCTCTCCCAGTGTCAGCAGTGTTTAGGAAAAAGTTGCGGATTCCAAAAAAACACTGGGCTTTGTGTGGCACAAATGCTGTAACATATGTTATTGTCTGATGGTCTAAAACACCAGTCTCCAGAGTCAATGCCTGGTGTTTCGATGGGCCCATTTACCTCCCCTCGTGCCTTCCCTTAGCAGACGTCCATGCTCTTTAACTATGTCAGTTGCTCTAATAGAGCATCTAATAATGAGGTGGATGGGTTTACATTGGAGTTGGTGGAAAGCTGGGTGCATCTCACACAGATGCTTAACAGCATCCCTGATATGGCTCAAGAATTTTTCAGATTTCTCTCAGAAATTGGAGAAACTCAGATTTCTTTCGGATTAATGGACTCAGATTAATCCTTGCTGAGCAGTAGCCAAGGTTTCTTTCTGCGCTTCCTTTGATTTTGACTTGCTGCTACTAAGATAACTCATTGGAATATTGCTGTAATCAGGTTATAATTGAATTATCAGCCTTTGTGTAAACACAGCACCTGCCAACATGTGAAAATCTCCTCTGAAGAAGATATTATTCAGGCTGTCTTTCCATCATTTAGACAGATTTGAGGCATGGAGAGAGTCCCACAGCTCTTTATGGCGTTAACCGAGGTGACATAATGATTTAGTGGCCGTGCAGAGACCTCTGGTCTCCTGCTGTTCTCGCACCACCACATGAAACCCTCCACTCTGTCCATGAAGAGCTAGAGTAAAGTGTGCTTCCTTCACTGGCTCCTACCTCCCTACTGTTCACCTTCATGACCTCCCAGCAGAAAGAGTCAGATGGCAGCGAAGCTTCAGTAACTTTAACCTCTGATAAGATGACCCGTGAACCCTGTGATGACCCCAGAACAAAGACTGTGACATTTTCTTTGTTCGCGTCTGGCATGTTTTTGTTAGCATGCACAGGGATGTTTATGCACATGCCAGGAAGTTATAATAAAGGGCCAAATTTTGGATATACTTGTGTGATAAGGGAGACAAAGAGGCTATCAGACAGGCTGCAGGAAGCTCTGACCAGAGACACGAATGTTTAAAATTAGGAGTAACATTCCTCGAAACCTTTTGTCTTTTTAATCATGCCAGCTCAGCGAAAAGCTTCAGAGAGGGACACTTGAGATTCCTGAATTTCCTCTTGAGTGGCTCCAGAGTTCGGGGACACTCCTCCACACAGTCAGAAGTAGACATTTATGCAACCCCCATTCAGCAATGTGGGAAACACTCCAGACTTCACCTCAGCTCTGAAACAAAGGACGAGGAATGTGCTCATGTTTTCCTCTGAGAATACTGTACGTAGTATTACATTCACACTCATCACAGGTCACATAAAGGGTTTTCTTCTATCAGGTCAGGCTAATTTATGTTCCTCTGTCTAACAAAGTGGCAAATGAAAAGAGAGCCACATGAGAGAAGAGAGTGCTGCTGTGTGTCAAGAGGCAGGAAGGCTGCCATTCACAGGGCATGTAATACAGTACTTCCCCTTGTTTGACAATGATGCTGCCCTAAATTCAAAGGACAAAGACACTTGAGATGGCTGTGTGTGTGTGTGTGTGTGTGTGTGTGTGTGTGTGTGTGTGTGTGTGTGTGCGCGCGCACTTGTACTTCCATCTTTGTAAGGACCAGTTTGAGTTTCAGACCTTGACACTGAGGACATTTTTAGGAAACTGAGGATATTTTGGCCTCACTGCTACCAAGAGCTGTTTGAGGGTTGAGACCAGGGTTGGAATGATTCACAAACTTCACGGTTCACTCGAATACAACATGGTGGTGTCATGGTGGGATGCATTTTCTATACTGTAACAAGTATAAATGCCAGAGAAATTTGCTTGATTTTTACCATTTTTATTAAACATCCATCGTAAAGTAATGGGAATAGTGAACATTATATACACTACATACATTACATTCAGCATGTTTGTAAAGCCTGCGTTTTCCACCACAGACTCTGGTCACATCTGCGACTATAAATGTAACATTACCAATCATCGCAATGATTTCTTTTGCTCTGTTTGAATCAGCTGGGAATGGCTGCCTAATTGTATGGGGATAACGTTAGCATGTAGTGCGTGTTGCTCGTTGTTTTCGTCTAGTTGTAGCTGTTGACACACTGGGTGCAGCAGGAGTAAATGAGTTGACATGCTAGTTTTAAGAATCGCTTGGTTTGAGATGCGTGCCAAACCGAAAACCTTGTACCAAATGGTTCAGTATAAATACAGGTCTTGTTAGAGCCCTACTTAAGGCAGTGAAAACAATGCTGTGGTTAATGTGCAGTTAGGTGTAGGCCCATAACCATGTAGTTATGCTAAGGTAAAGTTTATGTTTTGGCTTAAAATACAGGGTTTTTTGGGGCACAATCCCCACTGGAAAAGCAGTGACATCTCTATAGAAAACAACCGATTTTCGTACCACTATCTAGGCAGTAAATGCAGCATCATTATAACGCTGTCCCCACCGACAGGTCACTCCAAGACACCCACTGTGGAGCCTAAAAGCTGATTGAAACACAGCAATGACTCTTTAAAACATAGCCTTCTTCCGCTCTCCACCTCCTGATGACGGAGTCAGCTCATATACTACGTATCTTTATAAAGGTTGATTTGATCCGTATAAATCGTGCAGGAGTGCAGAACATACAATGCCAACATTTTCTTCTGGTAACTGGGTTGTTAAAATACAACATTCATCTGAAATACCAGTCCCAACTGACTATTTGTTAGTTCACTGTCTTGGTAGAGTTTGTATCAGAATCTCAAAGCACATTAAAGACAATATGAGCTGCGTCATAAATGTAAAACCTGTGTTTAAGTCTCTGTGATCAACAGGTAACATCTTCATGCAGTGCACAGTAAAACAGGAGCTGTGAGCAGTAAAATCTTTCTAATTGCTTGTCCAAACTGATTTGGAGAAAGAGATTTACCTTTGTTTGATCTGTCGAGGGCTAAAAACCATCACTTTGACGGTAGGTGGTTACAAACTGCTGACAGGATGGAGAGATGTGCCTCGCCTTGGAGGTAGTAATGTAAATCCTGCTGTGTGGAACTGCTGGGTTTCTGTCAGTCACATCTGCTGCTCTGGCAGCGGATTAACACAGCAGGTTGTTTGGTCTGTGAGTTATGGACAGTATCTGTGGTAACATGGCTTGACGAATTGATTAACAAGTGGTAATTTTTTGGGTGGAGAACTCCTTTATGTTTTGTTTTGCTAATAATAATAATAGATGATGACACATTGCCTGTCAATCATTTGATGATAAACACTAAGTCTCTGAGGAGTACCAGAATTAAAATATTGTGATACTAAATAATGCCGAACCCACACTGCTGTGTAACACAGCACACTGGGAGAACACACTCTACCCCAAATGATCCTCCAGTATTCACACACATTGACAGTTATGTAACAGTTTGTTTGCTCCGTCACTGTATATACTGAGAAACCACTTTTAACCACTCCTGTTTTCTTCCTGTGGTTTTCAATAATTCAATACACCTTTTATTTAGTAGGCATACAGCTCCTGGGACACAGGTAGTAATGTAGACTTCAGTGTTGTCTTGTGTATCACTGTGTATTCAGGTATAAAGCAGCACATGGGCGGGTTTATCAAGGGCGGACACTCTATACTCTATACTGCTTCTAATCCTGCTTTAATGTTTTTTGTTCTGTAGCACCAAGCCTGACAGTCTTTAAATGACTTTAAAGAAATGAGCAGTAGTATCATATTTTCTGTCTTAACTCCAGATGGAGGGTGTTTTTCAGTGGCTGCAGCAGGGAAGTCACAGATTGCACCATACTGAGTATAAACAAAGCATTTTTGTTTATGTAAAAAGGCCTTGGACAGTGTCTCAGGGCTACAAATCATATTCAGAGCTTTGTCGTCAGTAGGTCACAGAGTTCATATGTGTGCAGCAGCACCACAATACAAAGCTGAAATCACACTGAACCCTTTTGACAACATGTAGGTCTGCATTTGATGTGGCTGAGTGTCATCGTGGCTGATGCCTGATCCACCAGGGCCATTGTCTGCGTCAATACCAACCTGGCATCAATAGTTATCAATGTCCTAAGTTCGCACACTAATATTCCACTATTATTCCGAATATGACAGTACTCTGAATTTGATAGGGGTCGTGTAAACAGCATATTTGGTTTGGATATTTAGAATTTGGCCTTTTTCTGAATGAAGCATTTTCCGATTAAGACGTGGGATATGCTGGTATTATTCCATTTTAAGGAGCATTGTTTAAACTTGTTTTTTGTCTGTTTATGGTTGTTTCTGTGCATTGTAATGAAAGCGTTGTACAGAAACCAACAGTTTGCAAAGCTGCGGAGTAGAGATGCATGCCCAAGAGAGAAGCCAACATTTCTGGTCGGAAGAAGAAACACAACTTCTTTTAAACATTATGAAAAACTTGAATATCAACAGGTTTGAATATGTGCAAAAATCTCAATACCAACCTTTTCAAGCAGGTGGTTGATGTAGTGAGAGGGATGTTTTTGGCTTTAACATCTAGCCCAGGGACTGCAGCTTACAGTTTTATGCATGTTTTACTGTCTGTCACTGTCGATTAGTATGCATTGTCCCTGCTCAAATAAACTCATAAAGTAAAGGCTGTGTTTGCACGATTGAAAGTCCGCCACTGGTGGAAAACTTACAAGTGACTCCAGCCATTTCTATATTTTGACGTGGTAAACATGCTAGGGCACATGACTTGGAGTATGCACAGCTGCATGTAAATGGGAATATCCGTGGAATTTGCATTGTCATCAGCCATGTGAACAGCTTAGTGTGAATATTGTCTTTTTCAGAATAAAAAGAAAAAATTGAATATTTAGTTGTGGAGTGTGAGGAAATGAAAAGTGAAGGGATCAAAAAACTTCCGAGCACATATCTGTTAACTGCAACAAAAGTTTTCCTGCGATAAAAGTTTTTTTCTGATTCTTTGTGTGTTTGAAGATGTTGTTGTTGGCACAGCTGTGTTAGACTTAGGAAAAGGCAGGGGGACTGTGCTGGTGATTCATAAGACATCAAAGACCTAAACCAGCCTGTGCTGTGTTTTCATTTGGGTAAATGAAGGATGAAGCCTCTCTTGTTTTTCAGCAGCTGGCAGATGAAAAGTGGACGCTGTGTGCTGCTGTCCCAAAACTTTAATGGCGCATGTAAAATACACGAATAGCTGAATTCAGCTGTGAGACAATTTTCTCTCAGTATAGCTCAACAGCAATCATTCTGTGTCAGGACGCATAATCATCTGGAGAGTACAGCTCTCACAGTGTGTGTCTCTATCAGACTGTCTGTGTAAAAAATGTCTTATCATCTGTCAGAGGTCATTTCTGCTTGTGAGTCGTCCAGGACACAGAGCAGAGCAGCTTTCTGTTTTGACTTCAGATTTTATTATCACTTTATGATTCACAGCAAAGAGGTTGTCTTTATCAGTCAGCGTCTGGGTCACAGTGAAAGCTGAGATGTTGTTTACAGTCTTGCAGAATAATCCTAAAGACCTTTGACTTTGTGTTTTGGCTGCGTCGCCCTGCTGTCTCAGAGGTGTGTCTTAACATGGCAGAGGTTGTGGAAATCGTCTGCTTTTGGCACAGTTTGTGAGTTTGGCTTATTTCATACTGTCATCTCATGTCATGTCTTAACTGTGCACCCTGCAGTCCTGACTCAAACATCCAACAGGTTTTAAATGTCACTTTTGTTTTCAGCTTTTGGGTCATTGCAAACAGAAAGAAAGGGAGCAAATGAAGTCAAGCTTAAAAAACAGGATTTATTTGTATGTCAAACAACTTTCTTTGTGAGATTAAAATGTATTACCCCAACAAATAAAGACTGTAATAGTTCTTAAACCAGTTTAAGGAAGATGTCATAGAAATATATGAATATGTGTGTAAAATAAATGCAGTTTTTATCAATGTGGAAATATTATCACAAACTTTAGTTTACTTCAGAGTAAATGTGATCCCTGAGACTGTAGAAGGTCTTTTTCTCACTGAAAACTGATAAACAGTCAGAAAAGCAAGCTTCCTGGTAAAATCCTAAACCAGTGACTCCCACACAGGGTGGCTGTCTGAGTCCTGGCTGTGCAGAGAACTTAAGCCAGTGTCTGAGTCGTCGTCGTTCCCACTGTGAGCTTTGGACAGACCCCTGGCCTGCTCCACCCACTCACTCTTCCTCTCCAAAGTGCTCATCATCCCCATCTTATCATCTGTCCCGTGGCTACATCTCTCCTCACTGACTGTCCCTTCCTCTATGTCCAAAGTGTTCACTTTCTCCAGCAAATCCCTCATCTCCTTCTCCCTCGCCCCGCAAATCTCCTGGGTCAGCTCTAAATCGCTCCTAATAGCTTCTAAATCCGTGTTGAGGCGCAGACCGATGTACAAACTCGCATCTAGCTGTGTCCTGATCCTCTCCTCTTCCAAAAGCAGCTCGTTTTCCGGTGCTGTGTCTGCCCCTGTGCCGGGGAGGGACGGTGCGCCCTCGCCAGGCTCTGCGTCTTTGCTCTGCAGCTCCTCTTTCCTCCGCTGCATCCAGCGGTGGTTCAGCTCCTCCTGGATCTGCACCGTGAAAATGTCTATAAGGGCTTCCTGCTCCCACAGCTCCTCTTGTAGTCTAACCACCTCCTCACACTGCCGGACATACTCTTCAAACTTGGCAAGAGTCTCTGGTGAACACACTGTGTCTCCCTCCCGGCTGCCCGCCGCAGCAGCATCCACTAAATACGTGTCCTGCACATAATTAACACCGTGTCTTTGAATTCTGTCCAAATGCACTTTAGCCTCGCACCTCTCGATGTCTGCGTCCAGCTCTGTGAGCCTCTGGATCTGCTGGCGGATTGTATGATCCTGAGAAATCACCAGGTGAACCAAAGTTTCCATCTTTTCAGCAGAGGACGCGTCTCTTTGCGCCCTCTTCTTGTTGATCTTCTCCAACTTTCTGAAAGCTTTCCGGACGATCCGACGCTGTTTCTCAGGTGAGATGCCACTCATGGGAGACCGCCCGGCGGTCCCCTTGGTGACACAGGGGCTGTGTTTGCTGGGCACCACACGCGCCTCTGCGCTCCGGGCTCCGTGGTTCGCCAAAGACGCCTCACTTCTCACCAACACAAACTTCACATTTCTCTGCTCCTCTCCCCACGCCAGCCACAGCCGTAAAATCTTGGTTTTGTTTGGTAAAATCCTCTCGAATCCTCTCCACTTCTCCACGATGCAGTAAGACTGTGGGCATGACCCTGTAGAGAGGCCGTGCTGTGATTTCTGCTCCTCCAGAAGAACTTGGACAACATCAGCACAGGTTGTGCGCTTTGACAAGCCGAAGACAAGCTTCTCCTCTCGGCAGACCCACACTGATATCTTACTCTCCTCCGGCTCCATCATGAATGTCTGCTAAACTGTGTTACTTATAAACAGAAATAAGAAAAAAGTCATTCTTAAAATAGATTTAAATCCGCATGTCCGGAGAAAAGCGCAGCCGTGTCCATGCTCATCTCTGTGTGCATGCGCGCTGCGCCCCAGACGCATGTGAGGAGTTGCTGATGGAGCTGCAGGTCTAGAGCTCCATGCGTCCTCCTGTGCACTTTGCTGAGGCCAAGTCAAGGAAGGAAACACTCCGGGTGCGTTTATGCTGCGCCCTCACGAGACTGCCTCTGCTGTGGTCACATGACTGCCACCAGCAAGGGTCAGTAACCAGATGCTGTGATTTCTGAGGCAGGTTGGGAGTTCATGAGGGTCATTGTGCTCTTGAAATGGTAACTTCAGTGTACATCATGGAAGTATTTATAATAAAAGATGATTTATTGTGATTCATGTGTTCAGATTTAAATGAATGGACACATGATTATGAATCATATATTAAAGAACATAATTATTTAGCAGTATATGACAAGCACTACTAAACCTGAATATTATTGTGTCAAATGGCAGTGAAAGTTCAAAATATAGAAACTTATTTTTTAAAGGTAGGCCTACAGTATGTAATTCTGGAAAAAGATCAACCCAGTCTCACTCCGAAGTCGTTGAAATCCAGCACTTGGGCAGTGACTTGTGGCATCAGACACTGATGAACAAAAGCTATCAGGTATGCGCCTGCTCTATCCACTAAGCCACTGACACCCCTCAACGACATGTTTTTGTTGCCTAAACCCAACCACTTGTGTTAATTTTTGAAGGAACAAAAATGCCAGTTTGCGGTGTTGTACTGAAGTAGTGCTTTTATTTTGAAAGAGACTGTATGTAAACAGTAAATTTCCTGTGAAAACCCAAGTGTATTTTGAAAGAAGACAGGCAGAACTTGACAGAGTGTCCCAGAAAGTCAACAACCATTGCACCCAGGGCACCTTTCATGTTGTATCTAGATGTAGAAAGTCCATGACGAGGTCGGAGTGAGAATGTGTTGAAAAGATAAGTGTTTGTTGAGTCTCATTCCCAGATCGTCAAATACCGATGGTTTGGCAGTTCAGTCCCACTACCAACCCAAGGTCATCAGTATAGAGTCCATCAGGAATGAGTTCTAAATCCCAGGAATGAGTTGGCATATTACCACTCGTGGTTCCCTCGTCTCAAAGTCAACGGGGTTTTGGTTTAGATGTCTGAAATAAAGGTCTGTGGTCAACACAAGCTTAAGAGACTTTAATGTTTTGTTATGTGTCTTAAAAACATGGTTGTAATAATCCAATGGGAAAATCTCATTGGCTATCTCATGAGGGAACCAGTGCAAGGCTAACTTCCTGTCTGCCTACAGAAAAACATCATACCTGGAGCACTCTATTTGACGCCCTGGGAATGAGACTCAACAATCACCTGTCTTTCTTCAGAATGACATACTGCACCTTAAAAGTATTTAAAGCTGCATACAAGTGATTTTGTCATGATTATTATTATTATCATCATTTGTAATTCACTAGCATTTCAGCTTTGGTTTGGTCTGCCAACTCATGAGAGAAACATCTGGCTCAGCTTGTTTCGACTGTGTTCATTTGCAAACAGCGAACATGCAGACACTACAGAGCTGGTAACAAGCTATAAATAATAAATCTCATATAGCACCTTTTTAAATCAGTGTCTCACCTGGAACTCCTTCCTGTAGACGCCTCTCTGTTTTCCTCTTATCTCTGTACACTCATGAAGTTATTAAAAAATTTTCAACTGACAGTTTCACCTCATTTCACATCTGTTTTGTGTCCTCTCGTCTTTCTATTGACTTTGTATGCAGACATGTCACCTTTAAAAGACACGCCCTGTAAAGCTGCACAGAGACATGACGTGTGATGATGTTAACATTAAACAGATATTGTTGAGTTTGTGATTCTGCACATTGTAACATCCCAGTGCCATATTCAAATAATGAATATCCGTCATGTAACTTCAGACAGGAGCCAAAAAAAATAAATATTTTTTTGCAGTACAAGGCTGCGTAGCAGAGACACAAAGAGTCTTACGATCGAAGTCATTCAGAGATGTGAGTGAAGCAGCGATGACCTCTCTTCTGTTGGATTTCACTTTGTGTTCAGTGATCTGAATATTCAGGGCCAGTTTGCTTTTGTCGACATGAGTGAGAGGGGACACGTATTAGACTGTGTAAATGTCACCTTCAGATTCAGGTGAAGATATCTGAACGGTTGGAAACATTTAAGTATGAAAGAAGGAGAGTGGCTGAGTATTAATGCTGTACAAGTGTCAGCTAAGACTGTGAAGCTTTAATTGGTTGTCCTTGATACTCAGCAGTGATGTGTTTAAAGGCAGCTGATGTTATTTTACAATGGTTTAGCCTAATTCATCGTTCTTGACCCTGTTTGTTTTTAATTTGTTACCTTTTTTCTTTCTCACTGACAGCTTTCAGATTTCAGCCTTGGTGAGTCTTGAATGCAGGAGCTTGTATTTCAAAACAAACGGCTGCTCACTTCGTCTTCAAGAAAGGCCTGTACGAGGTGTGTTGGGTTGTTGATGCTGCTGCATGTGCTCCCGCAAGAGGCAAACGTATCCTAAGATATTATAGTGCAGCTTAGTCGTGAGGAGAAAATGTTGGCATTTTATCTTTCTGCAAACCACAAATACATTACATTTGCACGTTTCATATGTTTCGGAAGTGACATAGCAGTTTACATGAGCTGACTTGTCATCTGAAGTTGGAGGAGAGGGTGGACAGCGTGACATCTAGACCCGCCAAACTGTAGACCAGTGTTTGAGATCAACAAGCCACAAAATTGGTTGTTTTTTGGTGACCTGTCGCTGTGTTTTCTGTAGCTTTTTAGCCCCCAAATGTGGGTGTTTTTAGGGAACTGTCGCTATGTTTTAGCCCCCAGATGTGGGTGTGTTTTAGTGACCCATCACTGTGTTTCCAGCTCGGATATGCCCCCAATGCTGGGTATTTTAATCCAAAACATGATCTTCTCTGAACCATAAACCAAGCAGTATTTGTGCCTCTACCTAACCACACATTAACCACTGTGTTGTTAAACATAAAGTTTCAACGTATCTGCCATATAATAACGTAGCTACGGTTTGGAGAAATGTACAATGCCAACATTTTTCTGGTGATAGCACTTTGGGCTGTATAACTAACATCTATAGCCAAAACCTTTGGTGTAAGACGTGTGCCAGTTTTGTACTAGCATCTTGTGGTGGTACTGTGTAAGACTGATTTTGTTTTTAAGACTTTGGTGGGTTAGTTAGTTAGTTAGTGTGTGCGTGCGTGCGTGCGTGCGTGTGTTCACAAGTTTCAAGTCAAGTCCAAAGTCCTTAAGTTTTAGTTTCAAGTCCTGAACAAGTCAAGATGTGCTCTTCACAAAATATAACACAATTTTAACAACAGCTGACTAACATTAGCATAGCATTAGCTTGCCAATGATGTTAACATTAGCCTTGACTGACCATTCTTTGTGCATCTTCAAATGTTGAATAAAACTGAAAGTTGTTGCGTGTTCGTCTTGTCATTTCTTATCATTTTATTTGATTTTATTTCTGAGTGCTGCAGCTTTTTTTTTTAATTGACCACCTGTAGTGTTTGTATGAGAACAAAATTTTCTTTGCTATCATTTTTTCCAACTGGTGCTCAGTAATGTTATGAAAGTTCTTCCTGGTTCTCTCCTGCAGCTTGATTGGATGCTGTCAGATTGGTTCAAACAAAATTGACCATCTGGGGAATTAATTGTTGTCTTGCTGGAGATGAACAGTGTTAATAGTAGATGATTCAGGAAATGAAGGGTAATGAATAGATTCATGGCACACATTCTAAGTTTTCTTTACTTTATAATCTCAGGGCTTAGGAAGGTTTCAAGTGTTATTAAGTCAAAGGCTCAAGTCCATGTGATGTCACGAGTCATTTGTGTTGTAGTCCAAGTCATGTTACAACTTTTTTTTATTATTATTTCAATTAAACTGGTTTATAAACAGTGTGCTGTGAGATCTGCCGCTGTGCACCTCACAACCGTGCGTAATAGTCACGTGTAATGACCGCTCCTCGTCTGCACGTCTTTGATGTTTGTCTCACTGACAGGAGGAGAGCCTACAGACAGGTACCCATTAGCTACGCTCCGTCACAACCGTGCGTAATAGTCGCGTGTAATGACCACTCCTTGTCTGCATGTCTTTCACGTTTGTCTCAGTGACAGGTGGAGAGCCTACAGACAGGTACCCATACGAGCCGTTCCGCCACAACCGTGCGTAATAGTCGCGCGTAATGACCGCTCCTTGTCAGTTAGACTGCATGTCATTCATGTTTGTCTCACTGACAGGTGGAAAGCCTACAGACAGGTACCCATTGCTCCACCACTGACTGCTCTTGTCCTGTCCTCTCTGACTATCATTAAACTCTGAGCTTAATCATTAGCTTTTAGCTTAGCAGCACTCGTAATTGAGTAAGCTTTTGAACAATGCAGGAGAAATGTTGCAGACAGTTTATATTATCAGCCTGGGCCTGGGGCTTGTTGTAACAGTAAATGGGATGTGTTGTAACATGTGTAAGTTAAACTGTGTCTGTGTGAGTGAACATTTTACCCTGCGATGCGCGATGTGGGCAGCGGTTCCAGCCACACACTGCTACTGCTGCCAAGCAGCCCCGCCTGTTGGAAAGAGTGTAGGATATACCACTACTAGGAATGGGAGGTGGGGACTAAATCTTTTAAGATTTAAATAGCACATTATTGCGCGATTATAATGAGCACCGCTTACATTGTGCTTTCAATAAATACTACTGCATTGTTCAAAAATTATTAACTGTGTCTCAAATGATTCTAGGGAGGGACAGCTTTACTGAAGGGGGAGTCATGTCCCCCCTGTCCCCCCTGGGATTTCCGCCCCTGTCCCAAATTATCTGAAAGTTGTTTGAAAACAGGGGCTTTAAATTGACAACCAAATCAAGGTTGTTGTCATTGTTGTTTTGTTTTCATGAATGTTTGTGAACTCAGCAGGAAAACAGGCTTCATTATTATAATTATTATTATTATTATTATTATTATTATATTGTATTTTAGTTGACAAGCACATTATCCGGTGATACCTGTAGTTCAGATGGTCTGCATAATTATTGATTATTTATCTCTTAACTATTTCTGCTTTCACTATACTTTGATAGCAGTGCAAGAGGTTTGCTTTAAATATCTCATGTGACTGCACTTAAATTACACAATATATAATACAGTTTACTGTTGCCTAAACTCAATGGGTTCAACTCAGAACAGAGATCATAATGCATTTGCCTTTAATTGAACAATGTCTCCCTCTGGTGATGGTTTCTGTTACTACAGTGATGTACATTAAAATATGCTGCCTTTAGGTGAAACAGGGGCACGGACAGTTAAATATAAAGCGAGGGACAGGCTCCATCTGCTGTTGATATGAGGTTTCTGCAGTTAAAGAGTTAAATGGAGCCTCAGTCTGCACGCCATCACCTAACACTGCTTTTCTGATTGAATAATCGAACTGCACTGATTGCTTCAGCGCCATAATTACATAAAACTGAAGTGACAATAGAGGGCAATATATTTTCAGATTTATTTAACTTCAATATTGCATACATACAAAGTATCTAGAAAGCTACAAAATATCTACTATTATCAAGAAGGCATCATAATGTTACGGAGCAAAGACAAGACCATATGCAGAACACAGAAACATAGCAGAGCTTCTTTTCTCTCCTTTGCTCCAACACTTGCTGTCATGGATACGAAAAGATATCACACATCTGTACCAAGAAAAGCTAAGATATATAATTTTGTACAAAGCACCTTTTTACAAAAAAAAAACAAGTCTGCACACAAAACCCAAATGTGTGTATGACAACTATATGTGAGCTATGTGAAAAATCACTTTAAAGCCACCATCTGAAAATGGTCATAAAACAAAAAGGTACCAGTACCTACTCTTTCGACAGAATTACAATTAACAAGAGCTAAACTGCTGATATGTTTGTAGCATGATTCCTTGACTTTTTTTTTTTTAATGTGTCCATTTTCTCTTCAAATGGTCCACCAGACATTCGTGCCACTGAAGGCATCAGTCCTGCTGTTTTTAGTGTTGAAACGACATGTCAAAATGTACCAGCAGTGCAGCAGCAACATCATTACCATCTTATTGGGCTTGCAATATACGGACAATGTCATCACAAAACCAAGTACAACTGTATACAAGTACAATAAGAAAACATCTAAGTAATCAATAAATGTGAACAGATACACAGGGTAAACGTAAGAGAAAAAAAAAAGCCTATTAAACTCCACAGCGTCCACAGGACTGTGGCAAAATACTGAATGATTGAACTCTGCATCCACCAGAGACATTGTCTGCAATTATTTAGAGCTTCTTCCATTAAAATATTTTAGATGATTACAATTTTTTTTTTGTAAGAAACAGTAAATGTTTGAGTAGCTATGGTCCTCACGGTGAAAAGTATTAACCTCGACGGCCTCGTCCACTCTAGCAGTTGTGAAAAATGTGTTTCTGAAACGGCGTCTCGCACAGGGTTTCAGATTCACCCAAGCTGTTTTAGGATTTGTAGTGTAGAATCACTATTAAATAAACTTTCACTTTTCGTCCTGAAAGATAAATTATAAAAGCTTGTGTCGGTCTTTCGTCAACATCACAGCTGCGTCTGCATCATCAAAGGTAACATGGTGATGTTTTCTGTGGTTTTCACACCGTGCGACGCGAGGTCGCAGGAAAGAGGAAACCATAATGTTTTCAAAAACCTTTTTTTTTTTTTTAATACAAAAAAACACTTGAACCTGCAAGTGTGCACAAAGCAGACAGCTGCGGCGTTCATTCATACGAGCTAACATCCTGCATGCAGTCAGCGGCTGTACGTTATCAGCAGGTCTATCAGTCTTTGACCTCAAGCAAAGAAATAAAGGTTCTTCAAATACATCATTTGTGAATTAAATTTACAATGCCATAAAAATTAATATATCATTTCTTTAATTCACCTGTAACCAGCTTTCCTCCCGCTGTCATTACTATCCTTTAAAAAAAGGCAATGTGGTGATTGGTTTCACTTAGCCTATGTCTCATTTATTTGGTCTAGCAACATTTAAATTTTTAATTTCTGTTTGATCTTTTTTAAGCTGGAAATTTTTAAACCAAAGGCACTTCCTTGCTACCATGCAGGACAAAAGATTGACTGTATCTCTGTATTTTTGGTCTTTTACGACAGGAAAGGCAGTCAGTCTGTGTTTATAGTACACTCTGAGAAAGAAGGTTGATATTTTAGGAACACGTAGCGTCAGAGAAAAATAAACCTGTGTTGTAACTGTCTGAGCTTAAATTTGCTTTATTTAACATAAGTGTACTGCCTCTTAACAACAATAGAAAACTGTATTTCTTGGATTGTACCAATCATACAAAACATAATTTCTCAGATGTGAAGATGTACCAAGTGATATAGCGGTGAGTTATTTTTGCCTGATTGATCCACAAGACTGATTTTAGACTTAAAACAAAGCGACGGGTAATGTTAGAGTGTATTCTAAGGCACTGTACATCTACACTTTGGCAGATAGTATTGTGTTTTTCTCACACAATCACGCAAACATATAAAGAGTCTTCCCGCGTAGAGATCACAGTTTAAGTGGCATCTTTTGGAGTTCTCACAGCTATAACATGTTTAAGGCTCGGGATCGGCGTAGGCCACAGAAACATGTGAACGTAGTGTGAAGGCAGCAACACTCTGGTTTGGAGTTTCTCCCAGAGGGGAGCGATATTCTGAGTCTTTCAAGGGGGGGGCAAAGCCACAGCACACTAAACAAGGCCTGCTGTCTACACATGATTTATAGTGTTGTGAGTATTTAAAGTGTTATTCTAAAACCACAGATCTAACGAGGAAAAAAAAGTAAGCATCACTAAGGCAAGTCCAGGAAGGGGGACAAAGTGCTTTTGGACAAGATGGGAGTCCGGTTTGGGTTAATTTTCGCAGTAATTTCACCCGACCTAAATCTAACAAATTCTCCTATCGGCTGTTACAGAGAAAGGTTTGCAGCACGGAAATGCTTAGCAGATGGTAAGACTTCATACACGTATGGAGCAGATGCAGGCAAAATGTTTGTGGTATTTTCACAGTGCATTCATTCTGTTGTTAGTGTCTAAGACTTGGAGTGCGTCACCAGGGATAATAAATATACTACTGAAAGTTCTCTTTAAAGAAATAGTTGCAGTATACACAACCAATTGCTTCCAACTGTCTATGTAGTGTTAGTTTAGTTTCTTTGGAAAATCTATTGGCTGTGGGTGCACGTCTGTATATCTACAGTGTGTACGTTCATGAACAACAGACACACAAAACACACTCAAACATATTACACAGACCACATCAGGCTGCTGAAAGAAAAGGCCAGCATCCTTTTTTTTTTCTTAGTCTACATAATAAAGCAGAAGAAGACGACACACACATTTCCATTTACCAAAATGAGCCTAGTAAATTCTTTAAAAACGGCCACATTTAAACCCAACAGAGACCAACTCAGCATATTTTTAAAACGAGAATTCCCGCATTTGAAACATAAAACAACTGTACCGCAATTCACAGCTGCAGTCAAATAACAAACACTTTATATTAAAACAAATTTTTAACAACTGACTTCACCCGATACCATGACCAAAAAGCATTGTAGGTGTGACTTTCAGGTAGAGGCACTGCCACTTGTTTTGAGGTTGGTTAAGTCCATGAAAAGAGAGGGGGGAGGGATTAGGGGAGGGGGGAAGCTCGGAGCCTCTCATTCCTTTACCAGTCTGTAGATATGATGCTGGGCGCCGTGCTCACTGTTTGAAACCTCAAACACACACGCCATACATAGCAGCGTCTCCTGGGTGTCCCTATTCGTCACCACCTGCAAGAGAAGAGTCGTTATTTTAGTTTCTGGTTCGGAAGTATTGAAGGAGATGCTGTACTGATACATGCAACAATTCTGCCACACAGCCTGTCTATTTATTACATCTTGCTTTTATTTTTTACTGTTTACAATCAATGACTCAGGTGTAATATCAGTATTGTTAAACTGTGCAATATCTATATTTCCATCAGTCAATAATGTAAAATCAGTCAGTCTGCTTCTTATTATATTGCTTTGTGTTTTTATGCTGTTTGCTTATTGTTCTGCTCTTACAGTTTACTTACTTTACATCTTTACATATTGCTTTGTATTTTATTTTTTTCTACTGATGCTTCCTGTTTGCACTCTCCTTTGCTGCTGCCATGTTACAGATTTCCCAGCTGTGGGCTCAGCTGCTCAGCTTTTCTTCAAACATCTTTACACATTTCTCAAAGTGGTACGAGTTTCTTAAAGGGACAGTTCACCTCAAAACCAAAAATAACACATTTTTCGTCTTACCTATAGTGCTATCTATCAATCGATATAGTTTTGGTCTGAGTTGCCAAGTGTTGGGGATATCAGCTAGAGAGATGTCTGCCTTCTCTCCAACATACTGGAAGTAGATGGCACTCAGCTTGTGGTGCTCAAAGTGCCAAAAATACATTTGATAAACTCAACAGCAATGTCTCTTTCCAGGAATCATGACCTGGTTACTCGAACTACACCTGCCATCCCTATCACTGCACAGAAGGAAGCGTGCATCTACTCATGGATGAGAGGTTCATGTTTGTGACAGTGCAAGATGTAAGCATTAATGGCTTCCTCCTAATCTGAGCTGTGACGTTCGCTCAGTAGTGCTAGGTGAGCTAGCACAGATGCACACTTTCTTCTGCACAGTGATTGGCAGGTGTAGTTTGGTAGAAAGAAAATAGTTCCAACGTGAAACAGCTCACAACAAGGTCTGTGGATTATCTTGAGTAACCAGGTCATGATGTCTCGAACAAGACATTGCTGTTGAGTTTTTAAAATGTATTTTAAGACGAGTGCTTTCTAGTTCCATTATATTAGAGAGAAGGCAGGCATCTCTGTGACCACTATCTTAACTTGGCTACTCACTCCAAAGTAATCTAGACTAATTATGATTACACTTAAAAGTAACTTAACTGTTTGTAAGGCCACACTGTATTAAAAATGCCTCAATACCAAAAACATAACTGTGGTAAACGATACAAAAGAAATGTTTTATATGTAGAATCCTTCAGTATGAAAATGTAGCTTAATGAGCAGTTAGTAGTTGCTGCTGTTCAGGACAATTACCTTTTACCATGTATTAAACCTAAAATCTAGCAGTGATGTCCTCACAATATTAATGAATATGCACTTCATCATTTCTGTATTAAGCTTCATAAGCTAATAGTAAAAAGCATATACACCCTGGAATTAAAAAGAAGATATAAACACTGGAATCAGATCATGAGGAAAATGCCATTTCAGCTACAAGAGATTAACATATTATTAGACTGTATGTAAAGATCCTTTATTCTGACACTGTGATCATTATTTTCTGGGTGAAGGCAGCCTTTTATGCTGCAGATTTCAGAGCTTTTTTAGGACGCTCTCAACCTTCTACAAATAGACAGGAGGCTCTCATTAATAATCTATGATCATCTCTAACCTGAAGGTTTGGGAAATACCTCTTAGGGCTAGGATGAGTATAAATCTTAGAAACCCTTTTAAGCTGAGGATTCCTCTGGGCCCTGGTTGCTATTTTGGGTGCACATCCCCATGTAAAGATCTATGCCTGTCTTTTTGTGTATTTCTTGCTCTCTCAGTGGTGCTGAATGACACTTTAAGACCCCATGTGATGGCTAATAACGGGGGTTCCTGCCCCTCTTATCCTCCCTTTTCCCCTGCAGATAATGAGGCTCCTCACACTGTGTTTCATCCCCTGTGGAATGAGAGCAATGTAAAACCAGCGAGAGGATCTCATCTCAAGGTCCAGTCAGTCCCCCCACACACACCCTTTTTTTATAAAGCCAGCTGGAGCCACCAACACACCCTAACAGCAAAGAGAAGAAGAAGAATGGGAGCCCTGGAGAGGGATCTCGCCCGCTCAGGTCAGTGTGGTGATTACCAATAAGATAGTGAAGTTCTCCAGCACGCTGTTCATCATATATTTCTCTGGCAGATGTTTTAGTTTGTGGATGAAGTTTATCATGTATTCACACATCGGAGACCGGCTTATCCGGTAGACAAAGCGTCCATTCTCAAACCGTGCATATTCAGTCTGAGGAAAAGGTGGACAAAAATGAGTTAATAAAAGTAGTATGTAGCCTAAAAACACAAAGGTACAGTGTCGTTAGGTTGTAATTCATTAGCCACTGTTCTGATTCATAGGATGACAAGATTCGATTTCTTACCTCAACTTTCTCGACCACCTGCTTGCCAAAGGAGCAGACCTTCGTTGAACACGTAATGGTCATGTTCTCCGAGCTCTCATACTGACTCGTGACTCCGTAGAAAGATCCAGTATCATCTTGGATGTTGCAGTTCAAGTCAGCCTGAGGGCCAGAGAAATAAGACAGCATTCAGTGGCAATTAATATTTGTATTTATGGTTCAGTTTACAGCAATAAATACACACAATCATATTAAAAGAGGTAAATACAGTGTGTGGAAGTGGTGAAATAAAATAGTGACACTGGCAATATTCTTGCCATTTTTTGCACACCAGACAGGAGAATAAGTGATGAGGCAACACTTAAACTACAGCGAAACTGATTATGTTGCAGTCAGCGGCTAATTCTGTTTTGATACAGCAACTTTGTCAAGTATTTCATATAACAAGTAACAACAGGCCTGTGTATGTAATCATTCTTTGTTAGAGTGAAAAACAAATTTAAAACAATTAACAAAAAGATCAAAGAACAAATAGAATTAAGACCCATTCATGTACATTATCTGTAACACACCCAATTAAACTTTTAAGATATCAGTAATCGCCCACGGATATCAGTCTGTGGGCGATGTTTTGATTAAACCCCCCAAAAAGAAGAAAATAAATCCATAAAATGCCATTTGATAACATGATTCAGATCTCAACCCAACAGTGCAACAAATCACCGTGTCAGCACTCACTGGCCTGCTCAAAAAGATTACATGTGCTAGAGGGTATAGCTATAACTATATTGGCCGATGGTAATATTTTAAAACCAAAACACATTACATAAACAAACTATCTTGATATGGATCCCTTAGTTTTCTTTTTAATAACTACGACCAAAATCCAGGAGTCAGAAATTTTAGAGTTGAAAAATACGGATGTCAGCACTCTCTGGTGGACAAACGGAGTGTCACGGAGACACTGTTTCTAAAGTCCCTCAAACTTAATTTAGCATTTTTGTTCGACAGTGTCTTACCAATGTATCTGCCATGAGCCAAATATCAGCTGATATGCTGGCCTGACTGATTTTTGTACTATGTACTGTTAGTGAGCAGGTTTTGATCATGTCGTGTGTTCACACTGGAAAGTGCCAAAATCAAGTATATTAAGAGTCACCTAAACCCCTGATTTTTGAATGTGCTGTTGATGCACATTATCCTCCCACAATGCAGTGTAAAAAGGGAACTGAGGAGTTGCTCATAGCTCAAACAAATAAACACAAGAAGTGGATGGTGGTGAAACAACTCAAGGAACATTATTTTTCCCTCCAAGTTTCTGGAGGGAAAAAAAGTGGTTTTCTTTTTTTAAAACCACGATAGCTGATTTTTTTTTTTTAATTTATATATATATATATGTAACTGGGGGGGCAGTAGAAACAAGTTGTGAACACAACATTAACATATCATCACCTATGAAGTTAGCTATGAAGATATGGTGTTCATGTTAGCAGTTCATATTAAAAGTTGCTTATTTACACATCCAATAATCATGGAGCAACATTATCAATCATTTAGAGTTTTGTTTGTGTCCACCTGATGAGTGTAAGTCTAATATTCACTCTCTTTTAGCTCTGTTTTTGGTCTCTACCGACTCCTACCTTCTTAAAAAAAAAACCCTGCAAAGATGAGTTTATAATACATACTGTGTACATTTACTTTGTGTTTACTTGGCCTTTCAGAAGAAGTAAGAATTTGTTTTAAATGTGGTATTTACAACTTAGTTCACACGTACATGGGTAAATTAAAAAAAAAAGCAGGCAAACTGTGTTTTTGGTCACTGAAAAAGGATCTTTTTTAAAACCCCTTTTCAGGGTGAAGATGTTCAAAAAAGTTTTTGGCTTTAGATGTCAGAGTGTGCGCTGTTATCTCCTTTGTGAGCCATCACAAATGAGGCTACATTACGTGCAATGGCGAACAACGCCAAAGTAGTGCTGGCTCTAACCTTGCTAACGGGACGTTGTACATGCTTATGCATGAATGTACATTCACTCTTCCACTAAATGAAGGAACAGAGGTGTCAGAATGCACGACAGAGGTCACTGCTCCAGGTAGCCTTCCTGTAATAGCTTTTTTTCAGGCTTCTGATTGGCTAACATCTTCTTATTCTTATTTGCAAGATTAGGTTATATCACCACCTGATGGTTTGGCATGCTCTAGACAGCGCTTCAATTATCTGTGTGTTCAAGTACCCATACTACCATACTATATGTCCTAAAGCCTAGTTAGGTCAAATGCAGTATGCCAAAAATACCAAGATGTTCTACTACATCCTGTCACATTTTGCAGTATGCAAGCTAGCATGCTTTTCTGTTTGTTCTGACCTACAGTCCTCAGCGCAGCAGGAAAAAACCACCACATTGACTGAGCTGCAAATAGATGACTTGACAGCTCATTGACGGCTGATTGACAGCTGTTAGATGTGGCAATGATAGATGACGGCACATTTAAGTGACTGTCGAGTAGTAGCCTAATAATAGAAATATTAATGTTTGAGTGAACAAAATAATCATAAGGTTACCAACAACAAAAGGTCATAACTAGACATACATACGTAATTACACTGTTGTGACTTTAATAGTTAGAATCTGCAATGTATGTAGTTATTACTGAAAAGTTAAAACTACACACACTGCAAAGTAACAACAGCAGAGCTCTCTGGGTTGACCTACATCTCTAGTGAGGTAAATGGCGTTTTGATTTATATCCGAGGATGTATTAGCAGCAGGGTCAAAGTTCAGGGCGTAACGTTATGAGTAAAGCAGTATGTCCCAGTTGTGTGCATAGTGCATGCAACAGTACATACTTTTTAAGGGCAGCTGCTGTACCTACTAAAAGTAAAAAGAAAAAGTATGTGATTCAGAACGCACCCTGTGTTTTTGTGACTTCATTTGGATGGAGATTTTTTTGAAACGGTGCTTCTGTGAATGGCATTATTTTTGAGAATGAAGGAAGGATGAGAGGAAAACCACTTTTTCAAAAATACCCTTGTACATGTGGACAAAAATGTTAATTAAACCCTGCATTAAGACTTTCTTTGTCACTGTCTAATCAAGAGCTGTCGAGATTAAACATGTACATCGCATATCAAATTAGAGGATCTGGGCCACTTCTGAATAAGCATGTAAATGTATCCATATTGGAAACGAGATTCTAAAGAGGATTAAATGAAGTTACGTTAAAGGACTGATTTACAAGGTTGAACTGGTCTGCTCCCGGAGGGCAACCTTTCTATGCCCTGAACATCCTGTTCATTATGGATACAAAAAGAGGAGACATCCTCCTACAACATTCTCCTCCTTCATTAAGCAAAGCAGTTATACATTCATTATTGTGCAGATTCTGTCTTTCATTTGAAATTTAGATTGGTCGGTCACTTCAAAAGGAATTTGAGGGGACTTGGTCCAAGTGCATACGACCCTACTTTGTTGGCTGCCGCTAGTTAGCATTTTGCATCAGGGAGGAAATACATGCAATGTTTAAACAGCCATTAGGAGTGCAACCAGGTCACTCCATTGTTTGGAGATATTACATTGAATTAGTGAGTGCTTTGATCAAAAGCTCTCCTGCTATGCAAGTCCAAATATAGCAGAGTGCATTCTGCAAACATTAAGAGAGCAATCTTCTCTGTGTAGACTGATTACACCCAATCACTGAAGACGAACCTGAGCACACAGCTACTGATTCTGCCATCAAACATTTCACAGTTATATCAACACTGATGTGTCTAAAACGCAATCCTGCTGCAACACTGCCATTTTATATAATACTTATTAATCTTGTTAATGTGGCCGACAAACAGCACTCACCCAGAATTTTATAAGGAAGAAGGAATTCTGGGGACCTTTTCCGTACAGCTCCTTCAGCCCTCCTTTCTTCTCTGGGAATTTGTCATAAATCTGACGGATGTCCACCGACTCCAGCAGGGCGTCACTGTAGGAATGATTTGTCTGTCCAATATGTACAAATAGGTGCTTGTTGTACTGAAAGAGAAAATAAGAAATATTAGAAACACATACATATACAGCATGGTGCTCTATTTTAGGTTGTATCAAAAATAATCTGTAAAAGTAAAACATCAGTATCCAGAGAACATAGAAAGGTTTACTCAAACAAAAATAAGCCAGTTCTGACAAACAACCACCACAATGAACAAAAGGCAGCTAGAATTAGATTGGTAACAATACACCCTCATGATGATAACCCTACGCATCATTGCTTTTTATTTGGCTGTCTGCATGCTTTTATGATGTACAAATTAGGAAATCTCATTCTGCTCCACTTAAGCCAAAAACACACTGATCCCCACATTTGTATTAAACCAAGCTGGGGATGCCCGACTGCCTCAGCCAAATTCTATAAGCTCATAAGTTGTGAATTTATTACAGGCGAGAAAGCCGTGAAACCACAAATCTAGATCTATCTGACAAAGATAGGGCTATAGCTGTGTGTTACATTCGGCAAACTCATAGGCTACACTCAGACTGCCGTCATATTAAATTTGTTTCTCAAATCGAATTTTAATACAGACTGTTCACACTGATATTTGCAGGTGATCAGATCGGATTTGTGTGTCCAGACAACACCAACCTATTTGCATGGGTTGCTGTATTTACGATGTGGTTTATAGTAACGCTGGTGATTCGGCTCTCCAATGCAGAAGCACGAGACAACAATGACTGTTTTCAACACGGAAAATATGGATAAATAATGGGAAGGCATTTAGTGTCGGATTTATTAAATGGATTTATTTTTCAAAGACTCCAGAAAGTCACTGCAGGTAAAGGCTGGACTACAAATTCTATAAAAGGGATATGAAGGGTAGCATTAGCCTCTAAGAAAAATTAAGTCTCTTTCTTCATGCAGCATTCGAGAGATTCGTAACGTTAGTAACAATATATATCATATCATATAAGACAAAGTCAACCCCCGGGTTAACTTCTATAGTGTCCAGTATATTTCTCATTAGTTAAGCGCTTGATGGTGAAACAGACTCGCAAACGCAGCTCTGCTGAAAAAGCTCTGCATCAGCGATAAAGTAACGTTACACAAGAGACACTCTGAAATCCAATTTAAGCAGCTACAGCATCTGGACTGAGAAGCATCTGTAGAAATCTGATTGTAATCATGTTTCAAACCACCTCCAAATGTGATTTGGAACTAATTTGCAAATATTGCACTTGACGCTTTTTTTTTTTTCTTCTTCTTCTTCTTCTTCTTTTTTTTTTGCTGTCCAGACTTTCAATCAATCTGGATACAATGTGGATACGTCAAAAACAGATTTGGGCTGGCAGTCTGAACAAGGCCACAGAGT
This sequence comes from Epinephelus fuscoguttatus, assembly GCF_011397635.1. Taxonomy (NCBI): domain Eukaryota; kingdom Metazoa; phylum Chordata; class Actinopteri; order Perciformes; family Serranidae; genus Epinephelus; species Epinephelus fuscoguttatus. Next base: position 28,035,898 of record NC_064753.1, on the reverse strand, counting down.
AAAATTATTGATTTTCTCTAAGGCTAATGATAGATAAACAGAATCCAGTCCTGACACACATGAAAAGCAACATTTCTGCATCAAAGGCATCTACAATTCATGAAAGGTGAGTGGTTTATTCTATTTTAAAAAAAAATATGTTTGCTCTATTTCTTTAACTTTTCAACTGAGAATATTTGGATTTGGTTTTACAAAGTGGATAAAAATTGTGGTCTGTTGAACCACAAACCCACAACGCATCACAATAAACACAAAAAGGAGCAAATCAGAGAATAACATTGGATTTTCAGAGGTTCGTTGCCCTTGTCGTGACTGTATGAAACCCTGTCATGTGGCGCTGCACTCACAGGGCAACCTCACTGTCATGTAGCCTTTTGGGCAAATGCTTCAATGTTAAGCATTAAGATAAATATAAGATTTAAGACTGTTGCCACTTGGTGTTAATACCAAAATAAAGCACAGTATAAAATGTGGAGTAACACTTAAAAAATTGCTAAAGCAAACAAGAAACGTGAGACTAGAAGCTGCTGATGTGTCAGCTCACACTCAGCGAGTCTGTGGATTGTCTTGCTGAGCTGAAGTCTGCAGCATAAATATAGTTCTGGCACGCCTTTTAAGGAACTGATTAATATACAGTCCTTCATTATTTCTGCAGGTTTTCATGCTGTGTGTCCCTACAGGCCAGGCTTCTCCCCTCTCAGCTTGTTTTGGCCTCCCCTCAGCTGACTCTCTGCCTGGGAAAATGTCCCAGTGTATTCATAGAGGAAAGGACTGGATGATAAGAGGTGGGAATGAACACCATGAGATAGTGATTATTTCATGCTTTAGTATTACTCTCCACTCACTGAGTCTGGGTCTCTCTGCTGCTCTAGGAAGGCAGAGAACTCCACCAGTCGGAGTTTAGATGTACCGATGGAGCGGCCCTGCCATGCTGGTGCCGTGGGAGCTGGAGCTGCTGTGGGCTCGTAACCTGCAGTAACACAACAATAAGAGAAGAATTACCCCAGACTGTGGGCTCTCTTTACACCACAGCAAGATTATGATCATTTATATAACAAAAAGAAAACCTCTGTGTTGTCTGAGAGGCTTCAGGACCAAGTTGTCCTGATGTTACTGGCTACAGGCCTCTTTACTTCACAAAACATTTACCAGTAAATCACAAACTGTACAACCAAAATTAAATAAATATTTACATGTAAATTACAACTGCACCTGCCCTTCAGGTCACAGCAGTGCAATACATGGGGACGTCTCTCAGGAGAAATTTGTATGAACAGATTTGCTCTTAACCTGTGAATGAATTTCTTTATTTCTAATATTTATATATGTAAGAATAAAATACACAACTGGTCAGAGTCTTGGTCAAATATTTATATTGTTTGGGCAAGTTTTAGGCAAGCAATGAAAGATTAACAACTGAAACTGGAAAAATACCAATTATAAAAGTTTTGTTTTTTCAACATTTTTTTTTTTTTTTTTTTTTTAAATCACAAGTGTTCTAGTGTAAGAACAAAAAATAGTCACACTGTGTTAAAAAAAAGTCTCCAACATCTCCATGAAATTTGTATCCACGGCTGACAGATGGTTTGCTTTCTAACTTGGAAACAGAACATTTCTATTTTTACTTTGACACAGGAGTACCCATCTGAATTACAGACAGCCCTAAATCATAGCAAACTTTACACAGGTAAGAATAAATCAGTGATCTGTGCACATTGTTTGAATTTGTTTGGGTTTTCTTGATTATCTTTATTTTTATTTAATCTATATGAGCAAGATTAAGGTTAAAATAACTTTACGAAAGTGATTGAGTGCTAAATAAGATAAAAAATATTGCAAAAATTTGGGTAAAATAAAATATAAAATCTATATATACCCTTTGCCTATACAGATAATGTATGTCCATGATTGATAACTGCACAGGACAACCGCAATACACGCAGTGTGCAGCCTTTTTACTTAAAAAATACAGAATTATATAAATATTATGGGGCTATATATGCTGCATGATAGGATTTTCTGCAGTTTTATTCATTTCTGCCTTCCAATAATAACATTTTAGCAATATTTCATGCTTAAATTCTAATGATTAAAAACTGCTAAGAAAACTTAATTGATAAAAACTGCAGTTGCTGAGATGATTTTGATTTTAGTCTCAAGGCAGATCCTCAATTCCCAACATTTACTGTCCTCCTCCCTCCTGGAGCTGCACTGTAGATAAGGTCATCTGGGGGGAAATGTAGGTGGGTTCAAAGTATCAAATCCTGCCTTTATTGTTGTTGCTATCTCCCGAGCGCTAACCTCACTCTATCAACACGTTTGTTTTACAGCGAGACAGTCTGCCAATTGTCACAGCGAGATGAAAGGAACAGATTTAAGTGCTCAGAAGTTTCTGAAATGCACATGTGGAGATGGAGTGAGCCTGAATACAGGAAATAGCTAGCACATTTGGTATGTTGTGCACATTGTTGGAACTTTGTCCAATAATGGAAATGTGAATTTGCTTTTCAAATTTTGCAATTGTAAAAAGTTTAATGTACATTTTGGGTCATTTTTCCTTGATAGTGTTTAGGGTAAAGTCTTACTTGAAATGGCTGTTGTGACTGGCTGGATGGGATAGGCTTGCTGGGTGAAAGGCTTAATACTGGAACAGAGAATGACAGACCCATTAGAAAAAACATGACTATAGTACACTAGATTCTTGTAAATCAAAGTTCTCTTTTTCTGAAGTGTGATACTTACTCCTGTGAGGATCCTGGCTGACCAGCCGATATCATACCCTGCCATAACTGGAGAATAACGTTCATTAATAGACACCAAAGAACAAACAACAAAGAGCATACAATTGTGAGCAGCTGTTAGCAACAAGATCAAAATGGATCTGAGCTCCGTGTTCAGTGGATGCAGTTATCTTCACTACCACTCCTTTTGATCATGTGCTTATCTGATAGGGGCAGTTGTGCAAAGCTGTGGTGTGTAATGTGATTTGGCCCGGGTGTCGGTGCAGTTGGCCCCATGGCTGCCCTGGGTGAAGCTGGACAGGATGGATCAATAGCGGGGTGCCGACAAGGCTCTTACCCCTGCTCCAGGGAAGGCTGGGCGCGGGATGCCTGGCAGGCCCAGCTTGTTGTGAATAGCCGTGGCAGAAACGATCTGAGCCGAGGACATGGAGGCCATGCTCTGGAGGGCTTTGTCCTTCACGGCCTGGTCCTTTAACAGCAGTCACAAAAGGCTTAGCACTCACACAGAAGGGGGAGGTGGGGCATGTTGCAGAGGTAGCAACAAACAACACACTAAAAGCACCATCAACCTTTCTCACAACAGTAAACAGCAGGCGGGTTAAAAGGAGATACATGTGCATCACTATTTAAGTGAAGGCTTTTTTTTAATATAGGAATGTGCCAAACAATGGCAATTGAATTCCAGTATACAGTGCAATAGCAGTGGTATGCACTTAAATGAAAGTTTGCTTGTTTTAAAAAAAAAAAAACTCAGTCAGCAGCGCTTCTATCAAGGTTGCATTTGTCTGCATGTCAAAACACATCTGAACATTGTAAAGAATTTCTCAAGTTAAACTAAAGGACACCGACCCCACTTGGTTAGAGGATAAAGATGGATGACATTATAGCTTCCTCAAAGTGAAGCCAAAACATCTCGACTGCCCCCTGGTGGCTGGCTGCAGTACAGGTCATAAACCCCGCCCCCTATATGTCAGCAGATGAGACATTTGCCAAATTAAAATATCAAAGTACTCATTAAATTAAATTTTTCCCAACGATGGTTTCTGTCATTTCAGGTCATTCGTATCACATTAATGTGTGTTTAAGTGTTAACTTTTCTTCTAAGTTGAGTTGTAATTACTTATTTGATGCTATAAAAAAGTCACAATCAGTGGGGCTGCTCCTGGTTGGAAAGGTGCACAGGCAGGAACTTGATGACGTGGAGATCACTACTGCGCGGACTCTAGCTCCAAATGACATCACCAGCGCAAGATAGCAGTGGCCATATTTGGGATATTTTAGCTTCATTTCGCACAGTAACAAGAAGTAAAGACATGTTGTCGATTTTTATGTACAGTCACTGGAGCTACACTGGCTTAGGGTAGCTAAGAAATAGAGTCCGCTAACGTCAACAAACAACGGGCACCCTCCACTACACAGAGTACACACATGCTGTGTTTCCATTATATACATTTTGCAGCAGCAGCCCAGAGATGGACTGGTTTACTTTTGTCCCCATCCAGTCTTGATACATTGAACATCGCACATGTGCAAACTGCAGCAGTTCAGCCATTTTATATTTTCTGTTTACTTTAATGGACATACATGAGTGATAAAAACTGCTCAAACCAATGTCACAGTCTGTTGTTACAGTCTGTAAATCGTTGCAGTTATTTTATTTGTCCCACACTGATGCAAAAATACATTTGCCAGTAATTATCTAAACTTAGCCCAGTGATGAAATAAATCCATGTCATAATCATTTTAGATTTTCTGTCAAGTACAGTAAAATACCAATTCTCCAGTTCAAGGAAATGGCTGCTATGACATACAGTGGTTAAATTAATGTATGTTTCACAGCAATCCTTTTGATTTTGATCAGGCATCTGAGAAATAGGGTATTTTCTTGTTATTATTATCAATACTATTACACAGCAGTGAAGTGGAAAATAGACTAATTTAAAAATGTATTATTATTTTTAAGAGAAGATGACTGAATAAAATTATTTAAATATCATTAAGTCAAGTTTTTGATATCACTTTGGGGTAAATTCATTGTTATATTAACTGAGTATTAAAATTATCTTAATAATAATTGATAAAATGGTCATTAGATTAATCAACTAATTTAAAAAATAGTCTTTACATTAACTGCCCACGTTAGTACCATGGATCCACTGGTGCAGATTTCAATTTAGGAACATTACAGATAGTAATGTCATTCTAAATATGATCATAATTCATTTTCCAGCCTTCTATAAACATGACGGCGGTCAAACACGAGCAGTATGTTATGTCACCATTTTGACTGATATCCATGTGCTCACTTGTGCCTGCCAGGCCCACAGGACGTGTGCTGGGCTTTGATGCAACTTTTCGTAATGGCCAAACAATGGAATTGTAACTTCCTGGTTGAGCATGTGATGCCATTTGGACCCAAAAGACTTTCTCCTATATACTTTTTTAAGTAGTTACAACCCCCGACTTGAACGCTGTATCCAGTTCTCTACATCCATGGTGACTGATGAGTGTTAGCATGAGGAACAGAATCCTGACTGCAGGTCACTAACAGCCACCATTCTCATTATTAACAAGGATTTTCTGAGTTACATACAGCACCATATTGGATTAGTAATTCATAGATCAACAGAAGCAAATGCAAAAGTGCACTGTATGTTGTATGTTGTGTTGGACATAGTTCTTTGTTAACGTGCATTCACAAAGTTATTTAAAGTCCTACTGAACCTTCTGAATTCAGTGAAAATGCTGCAGCAGAGTGCACACTGGGGCAACCCATACACACTAGCAAACCCATGCAGACTCACTGGTGGCAGAAGCTAAAGGTAAGCATGCTGGCAACAGATGCTGGTGGAGCGGAGTCAAGCTACAGTATGATAATAGTATGATGACACAAAGAGACACCAATAAACTGGGAAAACACTGGGCAGCAGCTATTGTACCACTATGGCAGGAGCACAAATGCAAAACTAGCAGCTGAAGGAGGCAGGCCCTAATAAAAGCAGAAACAGCATCACAAACAGAAGATAAATACTTACCATACTTGTAACCTAAATGCAAACAAACAGGGTTTTATTGTGAGTACATTAACACTTTTAAACTGTTTAAGTCTGCATGAAAAGTCCAAACATCAAAAGAAAATAACACTCTAATTTGAGAACGTCCAGCCTTCTTCACACAACACAACACCAATGTGTAATGAACACTTAATAACAAAGGATTATGAAATTTGTATTTACAAATTATTCTTGGTCTCTGTGGCGAATGTCTTGCTCTCTATAATTTTCACAATCTGATCAGTAGTCATCACTCGAGACAAAACAACAGAACAGTAATGTAATGACTGTAATTTTAGACGAGACCAGAAACAGCAGGTTTTCACTGATGCCCCCTGAAATGAAGGGCACACTTGTATTTCTTTTTGCCCCTGAACTCTAATTTGCTTTAAATGAGAAAAGACAGGGATTCATACAAAAGCTGTCTGTTTTTCTTCAGACAGCCGCCTGTGCCCTTGAAAGACCAGGCATTCGTGTGGCTAGTTGCCTGTCTGACTCTTTCTGTCTCTCAACACACACACGCAAGCACACACTAACACACTTGCACACACACAGAGATTAATGAGGGGTCATTAATTCGTGTTGAATACTGGGAGTGGAGCAAAGTGTGAAAGTCAAAATGTATAGTCGGCTCCCCAAGAAAAGAAGAAAATGGCACATGGCTGGGCTGTCCTTTGATATACAAGCATTACTACATAAAATACCTTAAATTACAGGTCAATATTATTCAAGATGACTTCTTTCACAATGCTTTTCTCCCATTTTAATCTGCCATTGTGAAAAGCTTTCTGCAGTGATTTTAACAGAATTCACCATTGCTGAAATAAGTGACAAGAACGCTCTGAAATGACGACATCTGAACTGGGAGGAAGGAAGGAAAGCAACTGACAGCCAAGGCATTGTGAGAGTCTGGAGTTATCAACAGATTGAAGGAGGAACAAGGAGGCAGAGAGAGCATTTCAGAAAGAGTCAGCCATCAGACCGATTGCCTCGGACCCTCAGCTCTCAGCCACTCACCAACAGCCAATGCCAGCATGCTTCCCGACATTTTGGATTTTACTTTTTTAATTATTACAAATTTGCACAAATTAGAAATCAGTGCCTGACCAGTAAGTAAACCAAGCCAATATACTGGTATGTGGGTCAAGAAAATTTCTGTACAAAACTGCAGAAAATATTTTAAACATGCAGAAAGTGTCAAGATAATTACGTTTCTTTACCACCAGAGAGCTCTGACATTTATTTATTTTTTTTTACTTTATTTTTAGGAGCTTCAGGGAAGGTCCACCACTTTGGTCCAAACAGAAATACCTAAAAATTCTAGATGGACTGCTACAACACTTTGTACAAATGTTCATGGTCCTCAGAGGATCAATCTTTAGAATAAGACTTTTTTCCTAGCGCCACCATGAGGTTCATATTTGTGGTTTGTCAGTGAATTGTAGATAGATGGTCATGAAATTTGGTCTAAACACTTATGTCCCCCTCAGGATGAATTGTGGTGACTTTGGTAATCCCTGGCTTTTCATTTAGCGTCACCATCAGGTAAAAATCAGTCCAATACTATAGTATATTACCAAAAAAAAAACCATGCCAAACCAAAGACATTCCAATCATGATCAGCTGCACATTTTGATTAGGGCTGATGAGCTAATGTTTGCATGCTAACAGACTAAGCTAAGATGGTGAATCTAATAAATGTATCTGCAATACATCAGCATGTTAGCATTGTTTTTGTGAGCGTGTTTGCATGATGATGTTAGCATTTATCTCAAAGCACTGATATACAGCCTCACAGAGTCACTAACATGGCTGAAGACTTGTGGTCTTTGCACACCAAGTCTGTATTCGTCACGTGTGTTTTTTAATCTGTCATCTCATAAAAACAGTTACGCAAAGAAGTCTGATGTGTTTTATTGTTCTATTCAATGCAAAAATGCGCAATATGACACGAAATGGAGTCGTTAAACGGCGAGGATTATCTTGTGGTCTTTTCACGTCTTAAAAAGTAGAAAAACAAAAAACAAAATATTGCCTCCAGACTATCTCGAAAAGAGATCCAGGGCATGGATGATTTTACCTGCTGATAAAAGGAGCTGCAGAATTATGTTGGTTGTGTTACTGTTTCCAGGTGACTTTTTTTAGAATTTCAGAAGTCCAGTTTAATACGCAGCTAGTAATACCGGAATCACACATTCAGAAGAAGACCACCAGTCTCTGCGATCCAATTGATCCAGAACAGCAGCTGGTAGTATGTCAGGCAGACACACTAACGCACACACAAAGATGGATACAGGAAATGCAGTAATCTAACCTGTTCCAAAAACCGTAATTTGAGACGAACGTTTTTGAGTCACTGTGTAAATGTGATTGGCACAACGTAAGGTTATATTGATTCCTAAATGTGCGCCGATTTCGGATGAAAAATACAGAATTGGTGTCCAAAGGCCTTTACTCTTGTTCTGGCCACAATTCTTTCAGAAACAAAATTCAGGGGATGTAGACCAAAAATGTTTGTGTCTTACGTGTCATCAGATTTGTTTTTAATCAGCCTCAAAAATCCAATATCAGTCAGGCTCTTGTAAAATTATAAAACCAAAATATAAACTACCAGTACTATTTGCGTCAAAGTGCTTGATATTAATCCTTTCAATAATTGTCATACTAAGTCATGGATATGATGAGCAAAGGCCCGTAAAGAAAAGTGAATAAATGTAGAGGAAACCAAGAGGACAGGACAGTGACTGCATGTCTGAGTGAGGGTAAGAGAGATGGACTGAGAAGGTGGAGGGGGGTGGGGGTTAGAAAATGTGAACAGGCTACAGAAGATTTGGGTTAGAGGGAATCAGAGCACCAGGCATTCACTCTGTCACCACGGGAAACAGGAAGTTAAGACTCACAGCAACCAACAAGCCCAAAAGCAGAAAAGCGCATACCTTTAGCTTGGAATGAAACTCACGAGATTTCCTTCTGGCAAGAACCTGAATGTGACTAGACACCTGCGGGGTAGGGGAGGGGAGGAAAACAAAGGAAGAGCCTGTAACCATGGCAATGAAAAGCCCCCTGCAACTGGGCAAAGCCAGACGTACCTTAATGGCAGCTTGGATTTCTCGAACTTTCTTTCTTGCTAAGACCTGTATGTGACTAGACACCTCCATTAAAAAAAAACAGAAAACGGGAAAAACAAGAAAAAAAAGTACAAAGTGATTTATACATTTCTTTGTTTTAAAGACACTTGAGGGAGAAAAAGGTGCATAATAGAAGCATCTCCAAACCACACACCAAGCTAACAGCCAATAAAGCGTTATGCTGTGTGTTGTCGTCACTTAAGTGAACTGATTAAGGAGGATGCAGGCCCCTTTAGCACACATTAAGAGCACCCAGATGTGATCTGCTGTGTGTTGAATGAGAATTGGCTAGTCTAGTATTCTTACGGGAGCTGGGCGAGGCATTTCACCGGCCAAGTTTACCCTCCAACGTTCACACAGTGCAAAATTATTTAATATTCTCACATGAAACATTCAGCAGTGCAAGCAGCAGTTAGTCAGATAGGTAATGTGTGTTGATGACAGGTTTCAGGGGTGTCTCTGACACTATTCACGCAGATCACACCCAAGGTGAGTTTTCTGGCAGGAGTGAGGTGATTTAACAGATTATAATCAAGTGCTTTCACTGCAGATAAATATTGACGTGATTTAAAATCCGGCATTTTCTTGCTATTCAGGCTGACACATGAACGAAAGGTGAAACTACTAGTCATTAGTTGATGAAGACAAAATTCATCAGCTCTATTTTCCTCACTTTTCAGGCAAAAGTTTCAAACATTCTCTGGTTGTAGCTTCTCCATGTAAGGGTTTTCTGTGATTCTTGGCATTATAAATTCAACATCTTTGGGTTTCAGACTGTTGGTTGGAATAAATTAGGCATTTTAAGACAGTTTTCACTATTTTCTGGCATTTCATTAATAAAACAATCAAGAAAAAAATCAGCAGATTAACTAATAATGAAGCTTAGGGCTGCCACTAATGTTTATTTTCATTTTTTTTTAAACTTACAAATCTGGTTTTCATCAATAGTACAAAACAATGACTGTCTACTTAACTTAATATAGGAGCCCATGCTATAGGATAGCTATCTGAAAACATCTGATGCACTCTAAGTGGAAATTCTTTATTAATTTATGTACTAATATATTATTTTTTACTTACTATCATGGCCTTCTACATTAAAATTGTTCTCTCAAATGAACTCAAGACAATATCCAGAGAATCAGGTCCTGACCTTGTCTGGAGTTTCCCTTTCACACATGTAGCACACAACAGGTGTCAGAAGCGTTCTCACCTACTGGAAATACTCTGTTTGGTTTAGGCGCCTGGGTAGAGTGTGCAGAAGGCAGGACATGACGCAGATTAAACCACAGTCACATTGCTGGTTCATAATCTGATCGTAAATAACAGAGCATTCTGATGTTCCTTTAATTTATCTGACGATTTCAGCTTTGGCCCTCACCAACAGAAGTTCTCGATATTCTTGTTGCCGTCTTTGTGTAAATGACCTCGTCTTTACCCCTGGATGTTTATTTATTTTTCTGGGTTTCACATATGCCACATGACAAAGATGTCATTAACACCCCCACTCACTTTCTCTGGACTGTTGCCTGCTCTTTTCATACATGGGTTCAATCGGACATTACGCAGACTTTGTACTAAGGAGCTGGCAGGGTAAAGTGGCCGATCCAACTGATTCGGACATTTGCGTTCTCACATGAAGCTACTCTGAGTAATGTCTAGATCAGTGGTTCCCAAATGGTCCAGCCACAGGGTCCAGATTTCTCCTTAGCCATTAGTTCAAGGTCCACGCAGTTTAATACATTCAGTGTCATACTTGTGTTTCGCCATGTCATCGAGCTAGTTCGCTGTCTCTGTCAAGTAGCTGTCCATTATCCACTCACTGTATGGCAGGAAACTTTGAAATAAAAACGCTGTTCCAGAAATACACTGTAGTTAAAAATAAAGTTTGTTTTCTACATGTGAACTGTGACCCACCAGTTGGGAACCACTGGTCTAGATAGTTTCAGGTTTGCAGTGCATGTGTGAACGGTGCTTTAGTTAGCTGGACAGTCATTGTTTTTTATTCTTTTTCAGCTACTCGCCCTGTTCTAACAAGCACCGGATTATTTTTTGCAATCACCAACATCTGGTTTCTTGACCCAGTGCAGCACTCCCTATTTTTTTCTTTATTATGAATATGTTTTTTGTTAATTGATTTGTTGTTTAGACAAGAAAATGTCAGACAATATCAAGAAGTGTTTCCTAAAGCCTAAGCTGACATATTCAAACCGCTTGATTTGTCCAACCAACAGTCCAAAAATTTGCATCACTAAAACATTTGCTTAAAAATCAACAAACGATAATTCAAAACTGCTACTGATTAGTTAAATCTTGATGGACTTACCAATCAGCTCTAATGAGAATTTGTTCGTTGCATCTTTAACATAAACAACACAGCACTGCATCATGCATTTAAACTAACCATAGGAACAGATGTGTGTTTCTCCCCGTAGCTGTAAACAACTCCCTTGTTCTGATTGTGTGTCGAGGTGACTCGTCACAGACAAAGAAACCAAACGCCTCTCTGCCCCAGACTGATCAATTCACACAGTGATCGAATGTCACTGTAGACATTGCTTTGTTTATCATTGTCATTCAAGTCAGTGGTCATACAGGGGATTTCCTGTTTAGAGGGAAGATCAGTCTGTGGGTTTCATACTGGTACTGAAGCACCATCAGAGCTGCTCATTATCTGCTCATTTGAAGACAAGAATCAGCTATAAGCTCTGGTTTATTTTAGTACTACAAATCCCATGAGTACAATCAAGACCCTGAATTCTATATTGTCTGTATTACATATGACATACTACAGCACAGACTAATGAAGTCATCACAGCTCGATTCAGAAATCTGAGCTGTGGTTAGAGTCTGCAGTGCACACAGTGTGTTGCAGAAGACAGGATGCACTTTCAGCAAATACTCTCTGTGATCAGAGATGATCCCAATCTATTAAGGCTCCCACCTTCCTATTAATACAGGCTTCTACACTGACCAAGTGCATGACCTCCATGGTTTAGTCATGAGGCAGAACACTTGCCCTGGTAAGCTTTTCAAATGCTCATAAATTTATCGTAGCTGCTTTACAGTGGGAGATGAAAAGCTGCATTTTATGATATTAGCTTTTAACACTACTACTTCTACAGTTCTTTTACAGTAGTTGTACTTAAGCGTGACAATTTCGGGAATGTCAATGCAGAGACATCTGTTCATGCAACACAGCAGTGACAGGGGACTTGTCAGCCTCAGAAGTCCCCTCGACAGCTTAGCATTGTGTTATTTTCTGACGGGAAACAAAGGCAACAGTCTGCACACATTCAGATTTGACAGCCCTCTGACACTCATGCAACAGAGACGTCTCCTCTCTTGTCTTACCTGCTTCCGAGTCCTCGTCTTCCCGGTCCGGAGCTTGATGTATCTGGCTATCAGCTCATTTCGACCTGTGTGAAGGGAAACATGAGAAATTTGCTTAATGAAAAAAATACAAAATATCTCTAACAAAAACCATTAAACATTTGAAATAAACTTTGAAACTTTGAAATAAAATTAAATATCAAGGCAGGAGTGGAATATTTTTGCAAGAAATTTAGAAAACATACAGAAAAACCACATCATAGCAGCAAACACTGCTGTGACGTAAACTCATGTAGCCTGTAGGCTTGTTGTTTAAGTTTTTAGACACAAACGCAAATGCTGAGCAACATATTTGAGTTTCGGTTTGACAGCAAACACCACACTAAAACATCAACCATAAACAAAATAAAAACAGATAAGTGAGTTTATGGCTGGAATCTGTCACCACCTGAAAAACAGCACTGCTGTTTTATGCCCGTCACACTAACTACTTTTGTTGGACGACATATTGTCCTTGAAATAAATGTCATAAATGACATTATTGTCATTTGACGCCAGTGATATAATGATAATATAATGGGATAATAATACAAGTACACCCTTTCAAAGAGCAATTAACTTTTAATTAGACAGGAAATGACAGGAAAACATGTCTCAGCATAGTTTTTTCTCTTTGTTCAGCTTTGGCAGTGTGAAACAGTCACAGCGTCCACATCTTATAATGGTTGGGAAAAATCCTGCTGTTTATTCTGGTATCATTTAAAATGTTGGTGACATTTTTATGCAAATGAACACGTGTAAACACAACAGCAAAACCATACGATATATGGACATTACCTAGATTGTTTTTGTTGAGTCATAATTATTGTGACATGCCCAGTGCTGCTTCTTCTTTCCTTGGTGGGCTGGTATGTGATTTTTTCTTATATCGGCCACTGTAGTTCTCCTGCACACTTGGTTTCAGTTTTGCAGCCGCAACACTGCCACTAAATCCTACACACTGGGCCTGTAAATTCACTGAACCTTACAAAATCCTTTAGCTCTACTTAAATGCTTTTTTTAGCTTAAAAAATTAAAAATGTCAAACTTCAGGTTGAGCTGTAGGATTTTGCCAGGTTCAGTGAATTTAATAGAAGTTTTTAGATCTTTTTTTTTCCCCAAGAAATGCATGACATGAACTAGGAGGTCTCAGTGAGTTGATACGAAATGACCAGTAAATTAATTCATAAGTTACAACTTATCTAGGAAGTAGTTATAGAACCACACACAAAGCTACAAAGCAAACCATGAGGTTTCTAACCATATTTCGAGTGTATGCAAATCAGACGGTATGTGCATCTCCTAAACAAACCAGATCCAGCTTCCCTGTGAGAACACCATGTGACATTAGCATGAAAAAAACTCGCAGCAGCACAGCCTTTCAAATTAATCTAATTCAATCTCATTCTCTTCAAAGCCTGACGCTTTGAAAGGAAACAGACCTAGCTGTTCATACTATTACAGAAAATAATGGCAACTGAATATATTGGGTTTAAAACAGTGCAGCTCTGACTAAATTATAATTAAAGCATAGCTTTGTAGAGATTTCCAATTAACAACGGCTCCAAACATTCTTCTGCCCTCAGCTCTGCTCTAATTGCTGCAGCAATGCACATGACCCCTGTTTAGCCCTTTCATATGGTAATAACATGCCGCCAACCAAAACTATTACACAAATTATAGGTAAGGAGGCATTCTAATTATGTGTCCAGCTGTAGCCAACCAGTACCACGGATCTGCTGTGCTCCTCTATGAAATGCACCAAACCCTCAATATAATGAAACATTTTTCTACATTCACATCGTTATCAATTAAAGACCTTACTTTTGTAATGACACAATGAGACCACAATGTCCCGCACATGTGCTAATGAGCTGTATCTTAGGTAATCAGGAGAAAAGGCATTCTCCATCAATGGCAGCCCATCACGGTTTTCAACAGATCACAAGAGCACATCTCAAAAGGTAGAAAAGAGCAGGATGTAGGAGACATGTTGCACAAAAAGACAAGACAAGAAAACACTGATCGATGTTTCTCTCTGCTTGTTTTCTGTATAATGGAAACAAAAGGCGGCCAGTGGGAGCATCATCTTGTGATGTTCAGGGCTCTTGTGTGCTCATCAAGTGTGCTAAATGAAAGACATGTTGGTCTGGGTATAGCAGCTTCAAATACAACCCCCAAAATGCATTCATGTCCATATGGTAAAGCTTCAACTTGTGATTATTCAAGGCTTGTAGTGTGGTCCATAAAACATGAGCAAATACTGAAAATGGCAACTTCTCATTAGTTCATTATGACTCCAAACCCAACACTGGGAAACACAAACATATTCAGTTTTTTCAGAAGATCAGAAAATGTCTACATTAGCGAATCAAGAACCAGTGAATTTTTGCCAATTTTGTCTGATAATTGATCAATCTCTTGATATCTTTATAAAGTTTTCATAGTTGGCTTTGTTGTTATTTTTTGCATATAAACCAACAGGGTTCCCAAACATTTTTAATAATGAATTTTCAAAATGTTTCCATAACATTTTACCCCATTTCCATGACTTTATTTAAGTAGTTGAAAATATACAGTACAGGCCAAAAGTTTGGACACACCTTCTCATTCAATGCGTTTTCTTTATTTTCATGACTATTTACATTGTAGATTCTCATTGAAGGCATCAAAACTATGAATGAACACATGTGGAGTTATGTACTTAACAAAAAAAGGTGAAATAACTGAAAACATGTTTTATATTCTAGTTTCTTCAAAATAGCCACCCTTTGCTCTGATTACTGCTTTGCACACTCTTGGCATTCTCTCCATGAGCTTCAAGAGGTAGTCACCTGAAATGGTTTTCCAACAGTCTTGAAGGAGTTCCCAGAGGTGTTTAGCACTTGTTGGCCCCTTTGCCTTCACTCTGCGGTCCAGCTCACCCCAAACCATCTCGATTGGGTTCAGGTCCAGTGACTGTGGAGGCCAGGTCATCTGCCGCAGCACTCCATCACTCTCCTTCTTGGTCAAATAGCCCTTACACAGCCTGGAGGTGTGTTTGGGGTCATTGTCCTGTTGAAAAATAAATGATCGTCCAACTAAACACAAACCGGATGGGATGGCATGTCGCTGCAGGATGCTGTGGTAGCCATGCTGGTTCAGTGTGCCTTCAATTTTGAATAAATCCCCAACAGTGTCACCAGCAAAACACCCCCACACCATCACACCTCCTCCTCCATGCTTCACAGTGGGAACCAGGCATGTGGAATCCATCCGTTCACCTTTTCTGCGTCTCACAAAGACACGGCGGTTGGAACCAAAGATCTCAAATTTGGACTCATCAGAACAAAGCACAGATTTCCACTGGTCTAATGTCCATTCCTTGTGTTTCTTGGCCCAAACAAATCTCTTCTGCTTGTTGCCTCTCCTTAGCAGTGGTTTCCTAGCAGCTATTTGACCATGAAGGCCTGATTCGCGCAGTCTCCTCTTAACAGTTGTTCTAGAGATGGGTCTGCTGCTAGAACTCTGTGTGGCATTCATCTGGTCTCTGATCTGAGCTGCTGTTGACTTGCGATTTCTGAGGCTGGTGACTCGGATGAACTTATCCTCAGAAGCAGAGGTGACTCTTGGTCTTCCTTTCCTGGGTCGGTCCTCATGTGTGCCAGTTTCGTTGTAGCGCTTGATGGTTTTTGCGACTCCACTTGGGGACACATTTAAAGTTTTTGCAATTTTCCGGACTGACTGACCTTCATTTCTTAAAGTAATGATGGCCACTCGTTTTTCTTTAGTTAGCTGATTGGTTCTTGCCATAATATGAATTTTAACAGTTGTCCAATAGGGCTGTCGGCTGTGTATTAACCTGACTTCTGCACAACACAACTGATGGTCCCAACCCCATTGATAAAGCAAGAAATTCCACTAATTAACCCTGATAAGGCACACCTGTGAAGTGGAAACCATTTCAGGTGACTATCTCTTGAAGCTCATGGAGAGAATGCCAAGAGTGTGCAAAGCAGTAATCAGAGCAAAGGGTGGCTATTTTGAAGAAACTAGAATATAAAACATGTTTTCAGTTATTTCACCTTTTTTTGTTAAGTACATAACTCCACATGTGTTCATTCATAGTTTTGATGCCTTCAGTGAGAATCTACAATGTAAATAGTCATGAAAATAAAGAAAACGCATTGAATGAGAAGGTGTGTCCAAACTTTTGGCCTGTACTGTATATAGAGAGAGATACAGCCATACATTTATAAAAAAATTACTTCCCAGGCATTTGCAGATAAGCAAACTGCTCATCACTAGGGGTGGAGGAAAAAAATCGATACAGCAGAGTATCACAATATTTTTGTGTGGCAATATTGTATCGTCACACAGTATGGATTTTTTTTAATTATATAAATTGTGAATATTAAAAATACAAATTAAAATGTAGGTAGCCTCCTACAATAATACAATGAGTTGTTTTTTTTTAATCCACTAGATACATTTAGGAAAAAAATGGCTGAAGTGAGATGAACAGACTGAAAACTTTATCCTATTAGATAATATATATATGGAAAAAATTTTCCTTTGGGGACATAATTTACAGTTGAAAAAGCTAATAAATCGCAATATATCACAAAATATTTTTTTTGCAATGCTCAGCATATCGCAACATATTTAAAATCGCAATAATATTGTATTGTGACTTAAGTATCATGATAATATCGTATCGCAATTAGGGCTGCCACTAACGATTATTTTCATTGTCGACTAATCTGTCGATTATTTCTTCGATTAGTCGACTAATCATTTTATCGAAAAATGTGTTAAAATGTTGAAAAATGTCGGTCTGTCTCGCCCAAACCCCAAAATTACGTCATCTAATGTCTTGTTTCATACTCACGCCGAAGAGTTTTAGTTCACTGTCACGGGAGAGTGTGTAAAGCTGCCAATATCTGAACGTAAGAAGCTGCAGTAAGAGTAATTTGGGGTACTTTTATAGTACTTTTCTATGAAAAATGACTCAAACCGATTAGTTGACTACTAAAATAGTCACAGATTATTTTAATAGTCGATGAGTCATCGATTAGTCAACTATTCGTGGCAGCCCTAATCGCAATCCTCTGGTGATTCCCACTCCCACTAAACACCACCTTTACTCACTTGTTAAACAACTAGCTGCATATGCCAACAAACTGAGTGGCACATACACAAAACGCACTTTTTTATGGGGAAGAGATAACTGATCATATAGATGTCAATGCATTTTGTGTTTAGATTATAATTTTCACAAGTTTGTATGTATTTACTTCTTGTTAAAAAAAACATTTTTTGTGGACATGTCTACAAATTGTTCTGCAATCCTGCCTGAAACTGAGTGCTCCTGATAACTCAATCAATTAAGATTAAGCGTTGCCATATCTCTTAAGGCATTTGAGAAACAGTGGTTTTTACATTAACAATGGATGTATTATGCCACACATTTGACATGTTTTGGTATTTTTATGAAAATATTTCAAATAACAGCCAAAATAATGTGTTTCAAAACTTTTCCAAACATTCTGTTGATTCCAAATCATCTCCAAGCCTAGAAAAGTTTTTAATTTCATAACTTTTACAAGAATTTCATGCTTGGGGAAAGCCTGAACTATTAAATTTATCAACCAACTATTTCAGCTGTACCACACTGATTCCTTCATATCACCTCTCCTCTGAAGCTAAAAGTCGACTTCACGAATTTAAACCACTTCAAAAAATATGCTAATTCTAATCATGGAGAAGTTACTAAAATTGTCTTTAGTATAGCAATTTTTCAGGCTGATGTAGTATTCTAAAGGCTCCTGCCCAGTAAAAGGTAAAAATCTTTCATCAAAGCTCTGAGGCTTTAAATAAAAACAGTGTAAAAACTTGTCAACAACGTGAGATCTTTGATACCTGCAGCACCTGGCTGCGTGCCACACCTACACATTTTGTTGTTCCACTGAGCACAGAGGGGGGAGGGGGGTTGGCTTTGTCGTTAAGCTGCAGTTTGTTAAAGGTTGACCCCGAAGCTGTTTTCACACTGAACATGTAGGCAAGGCCAGCCTGACTGAACCCAGCCACGTGACCTCACAGGACAAATAAACAACATCTGGGGATTTACAATGCCAGCCTGCCTGTCCACAGCGCCTGCAGTGTAAACTTTACCAGATGAAGCGGGGGCCTGCACTATTTTCAATCATTCACACACACTGTGGAAACATAAGATGACAATACAGGCATTCATGCAAACTCCTGATTCCTAGATCAAAGCACACAAATGGCCAGCTGAAAGCTTGCTTACTGTTGAATAATTCATTCTTTTCACCAGGCTGGAAAAAAAAAAGCTCAGTGGGTCCTGGCTGGCCTGCATTTCTTTTTTTCTTGCCTGTGTTTGCACTGCAAAACAACAATTGGTGAAAAAATTGTGACTGTCCACACACAGGACTAAAAATGCTGAAGACACACCTCTGCTTATCCCACCTGAAATTCATGAGGTGCAACATTTTCCCACCAACTAATAAAGAAATTGTCTTCCACAAATAAAACAGGGTAGTTTTTTGTTGTTTTTGTCTTTGTGGCACATAAAATCTTGATATGCTGATTTTATAATTTACAATAGTAACTTTAAATCTAAATCTGCTTTCCCAAACTAGTAATCAAACTTTAACGGTTTCCAAAAAAAGAAAACCAGATCAGGACCAATTTTATTCTCACAGGTTTGTCATATATGTTTGGTTCAAAGTTCTATGATGCAGAGACATTTCAGGTTCTGACATTTTTGTTTGATGGAAGTCTTCTTACTTTACTTCCATGAGTTCACATGCATTAAAGAAAGTTTGTGCACTTGTCATTTTATCAAATCCTTGTCTGAAAATTAAGATCTCTCCTTAACTCTGCAGTAACGGCTGTACATATGAAAATGCTCATAATAACGGTCACCAGCACTGCTGATTAATTTAACATCTCACTGTTCGTTTGTTGGAGATTTTGGTGTCAACAAAACATCAGAAATCCTGATTGTTTAATAGGAAGGGATCCTGAACCTGCAGCCAGGTGGAGCCACAAACACCATCAGTGGATACTGAGTTTAGTAGAGAGAACTCTAATGTGATATAAAAAGTAAATTTGTGTAACCTTATAGAGTACGATGGAAGCAGCAAAGTTTTCAGATCTTTTGAGTTTTACTTCAAGTCTTTAACCGCTTAAAGGCACAGTTCACCCCAAAATCACAAATACATAATTTTCCTATCTGTAGTGCTACTTATCAGTCCAGACTGAGTTGCTGAGCTTTGGCAATATCGACCATAGAGATGTCTGCCTTTTCTCAGACATAATGGAACTAGATGCTTGGCTTGTGCTGTTTAAGCACCAAAAGCATAGATTCAACAGCAATGTCTCTTTCCAGAAATCATGACCCGGTTCCTCAAGATAATCTACAGACCTTGTTGTGAGCAGTTTCATGTAGGAACTATTTTTTTCTACCAAACTACTCCCACCAACTGTATCCCTGCTCAGAAGGAAGCATGCATCTACTGCTAGCTCACCCAGCACCACTAAGCTAGCTAACATTACAGCTCAACTGAGGGGGATGCAATCAATGTTTACATCTGGCGCTGTCACAAGCACGAGCCTGCCATCCATGAGTAGATGCACGCTTCCTTATGTGCAGTGATACAGTTAGCAGGTGTAGTCCGGTAGAAAGAAAATAGTTCCTTTAGCTCTATAGGTAAGAAGGAAAATGTGTATTTTTGATTTTGGGCTGAACTGTACCTTTAACACAGCTATTGAATAACTGTATTTAATGTCAGATTCATCACATGAAAAATGGTCAGTCAGTATGTTAGATTAAGTTTTCCTGCAAAAAAATATTAAAGCATTAATGCCTTTTTATTTTATAACATTTTCATTAACTTTAGCTAGATTACATTGTCTATAGTGTCCGTCAGCAAAACCTGACTTAAACTGACTTTTTACACTTTGTGATTGGCTTAAAGATTACACGTTCATGCAATGCAATATGTCATTGGTATAATTTCAATAGGTAGTAGTATGTAGTAGTAGTAGTAGTAGTATGTTTTATTCAGTCATCATCATCACATACAACATAGGAACATACACAGATTTTCACAACAACAACAATAATCATAAATATAAACATTCTAGGTAACACACAAAAAATGCTAATTAATATATGATGGTAATGACTGAAAAGGTATAGGCTGAAGCATAATTTGCCTACCCTACATAAATCCTAAATTAAGCTACCCATCAAACATCATTTATATGAAAAAAGAAAAAAACTATTCCAATTTATAACTCTCAAAAAAGCCTTAACAACCATTTGTTTAAAAATCAACAATGAGTTACACATTCGTAAATTTAAGTCAGCATCATTCCAAAATCTAACCCCAACAACAGAAATACATCTTCTTTTAATTCCCTTCTTAGCTTTTGGGACAGTAAACTTAGAAACATCTCTTAGGTTTTTATAGGTTTTTCAGGAAAAACAAAACAGTGCAAAACTGAACATCTAAACTTTGAATGTGAAGAGAGATCTTACAGTCCGTCCTGTCTACTTTTTGCCTCGATGGTTTTTTCTTGCATTAGTTTGCATTACAACTGAGCCCATTTGTGAATGTTAAGTGAAGTCCTGCAGTTGCAGCGAGCCCTGGAGAGGGCTGTGAAAATTAACTCTTTCTGGGGTGTTCCTGTCACTCAAAGCAGCAGGAAAAGGATTAAATATTTATAGTGTGACCCCTGAGCAGACCCGTGCTGTTAAGCAGCTGGAGGAACCCTCCACCTGGCCAGACTGAACTCTCCTCTGAATCTCAATGACTCTGGAGGATCTGCGACTTGTGAAAGGCACTCCAGCAGCAGCCCCACAAAGAAATGGTGGCTCAACCCTCTCTAGACTGTCCCCAAGTAGCTGGTTCCTCATTCAGTCAGAAATCCAATTTGGCCCTCAGCATCCTTCCTCCAAGGAACCTGGGACAGGCTCCCTCTGTTGTGAATAACAATGGAGTGTATTGTGGACCAACCTCAGAGATACCACACCCAGAAATAATTTCCCATAACCTCCCGAAAGACCTCCAGAGTCTAAAACAACTTTTTGTGAACTTAACTGTACAATTGTGACAATTGGTCTTTTTGTACAACTGTAACAAAATGGCTCCCTGAATGCCGGTCACACCAGTGTGACACTTCGGCAAGTTGACTCCACTGACAGTATTCCTCACATCATTTGGAATATTCAGAAAAACAATGGTGTTTCATTACTGTTATTTACTATTAAATAATTCTAATGAAAAATTATACCAAACTAGTTAACAGGTTCTTTTATTGAGAATTTCTCCTTGTTAAAGCAAGTTTAATTATTTGGAACAAAGTTTTTTCTGTTAAACCACATCTCAAAATTGGTGAAAAACTGAAATTTTAGACCAGGTACCAAAAGTATGTAGAATGTATCAGACATTTAATTTAATGCTTTTTAAAAATTACATGGTTTTTAAAACCCGTTCAAGACACCTTTTAAACAAATTTAGGACAGATTTTTGAACAAATCACTTGTGTTTACTTATGTTTTTGCTACTAAGGACCTGTGGACGCCCTTTATATTTAACTAAACCAAATTTGCAGCATATCATCGGCCCATTTATTAAAAATCTTATTGTGTGAATATTTTGTGAAGGCACTAATACTCAACCCTTCAATATTGTCACAATATCGATATTGGGGTATTTAGTCAAAAATTTATTAGATTTTCTCTGACGTCTAACCCTGAACTCTGAGTTGATCAACTCTCAGATTTCTGTTGCAGAACTGCTGATCAGAATTTGTTCAAATCAACTCTGAATTAAACTTGTGCGCCGTGAATGAAAGAGCCATCATCAATGGAGCGCCAATACGATGATTCACCATGGTAACAGGTAAATAAAAGGCACTGTCTTCATTGTAAACCAGTGGATGTAGAGACAGACTTTTAATGCACGTATATGCAGACTGTGCTCATTTATCTTTAAAAAGAGTCTAAGTCAGAGCGGGGCAAAGTGTCAATGAGTTAACACAATAACATTTAATTCACTGTTCCATTAATTCATCATTAAGCCCTAGCCTTCATTAAGATTTAGATATAGGCTATTTGTTCAGCTTTAATCTGATGCAGACAAAACACAGGGACCAGCAGCTGAAGATGAACAAAGTAGAAGATTTAAAAAAACATATCAATCAAAGACGTAGAGAATTGATTGTGAGGTCACAGTCTGATCCAGGAATAATGTGGCTGGTTATTGTGGTTGGTGACAGTAGATTCTAACTTTAAGACATCTATTTGGATCTTTGGTTCAGATGCAATAACTGACTTTATTTCAGCTACTTTAACAAATGCAGTAGCTTCAACTTGAACATAGTCACTGCTATGCTGTTAAAACATGTTCAGACTTTTAAAATTCTCAATTTCAAACCACACTCTGCAGCTGCACCACAATCCTGCTCACTCAGAAATAGTGACATATAGTCTCCAATGTTGAAGGAATTACAGTATGTTCCATCAGTGCGACCAATCACATCATGAATGACAGAGATATTATTCATTGATCCAACGTGCTAAAAGTTCATACTGATTTTTACAGTTTAAACTGAAATTACACATTAGGCCTATGTGAAATAAACATTTAAGTGGAGCTGCGCTAACAAACCGAACTGTCTGCAGAAAAAAGAGACATGCAGAGGTTTTAAACAATGGCAGATAAAGACAGAACTGAATTTGGATTATGACAATTTGCGGATTTGCATTTTTATAGAGGTATTTTGAGTGTATGGTGTCATTTATTTATTTGTCTTTTTGTGTTTCTTATTGCTACGCTGGGTATAATGTTGATTTGCCTACAGTATGTGCAATTTCTCACTCTGTGGGACAATTAACTTAATCTTGATCTTCAATGTAAAACCCAGAGTTTCCTTCAGCTCAGGATTAACTAACTCAGAGTTTCACTAAACCTGCTTTCTGGAATACAACCCTAGTCTCTCTCTACCTGATAGTAACTGAGTAACAGAGCGGCTACGTAAGCTCATAAACAGGTTGCCACATACGTCCAATATTTACCAACTGTAAATGACTTTACTTCATACACAGCAATCCCATTCAGACTGTCTTTCTACAATTTAACTGCACATATGTCAATTATCATTCACAACTGGGGGCCACCAAAAGACCTGGTGGAATCCAAATAATGGCACCACGATTTGGACATTTACTGAGCTGGTCCACTCTGAAGACATCCATCCAAAGCACAACAAAAAGATTTTCTCATCCTTGACTTCTCCCCTTCTTCACTACCAACTCCAGATGGAAAAAGTGCAATCATTTTCTCCGCTGATAAAGGTGTGATTCACTGGAGTTATTTGTAAAATGCATTTATACTCTCAAATCCTGGAACAACTGTGTTCAAGAAATAGTCAGTTCAACTGTAAGAGCTATTAGAGCCACTACAGGCCTTCTTCTTACATTGTTGTAATTTTCTCCCTCGTTCACCCTGTGGATGTGAGCTGCCTCACAGTAACACAGACATGTACAAAAGAATGAGTGTTTTCCACTAAAAGATAGTGAGAGTCTCACTGTTTAATCTCAGCACAACATATGTGGTGCACTCTGGTTTCTTAAGGTTTCTCCCAGTGAAGAAACTGGTGCATCCTGACATTCCTACAGTGGATTACAACAACCTGTATGAAGCCTTGTGAGCCTTGTCAGTTCTGAGGGACTGACACCAATATATAACCTTAATGATTGACTTGTAACGTTCTGTTATTGATCTCTATTGTTGCTGCACTGGAAATATTTTAAGGCCCTGAAAATCTGTATTCTCAATCACCCTCTTACTATTAGCGATATGGCCCTACGTGAAGCCTTACTTTTTTTTCACCAGTTTTGGATGTTTCACATGAAAGGATTCTGTATTTGTGTTTTTGTCTGATCACAGATGTCTGTGCACAAATCAGAATGAGAGCTGCAACTTCTGATTATTTTCATTGTTGATTCATGTTTTGATTATTTTCTCAATTAATGGATTAGTTGTTTGATCTATAAAATGCCAGAAAATGGTGAAAAATGTCAGTCAGTGTTTCCCAAAGCCTAAAGTGATGTACTCAAATGTCCACAACCCAAAAATATTTCATTCAATGTCATAGAGAAGGAAAGAAACCAGAAAATATTCACATCTAAGATGCTGGAATCAGAGAATAGTAATGTTTTTTCTTTAAATAAAATATACTCAAAAAGATCATCAATTATCAAATTAGTTGGCAATTAATTTAGTTGACAACTAATCATTACAGCTCTCATCAGGACAAACATTTGAAGTTTCTGTGTGGTAAATAACATTAAATAATACTATGGCAAAGTTTCCATCCTATGTTAATCATTTGGTTGATATGATATCAGAAAACTGTGAAAAATTAAATGTATTTTAAAGTCTTTTTTTATTTGAATACCCAAAAATGTTCCGTTTACCATCTTATATGACAAAAAGATGCAGCTAACTCTTACTTATGTTAAGCTGGACCCAGTAAATGTTTACTAAAATAATTATCCAAATAGTTGCAGATTAATTTTCTGTTGCGTGACTACTCTTTGCAGCTGTAAAAGGGATATTAACAAAGCTTTATCAAATCAAATTGAAAGATATGAGGGGCTGTGATTACAATCCTTGTAAATTAATTTAAATAATATGCATTTTTTGAAACATCTTCTAGCTTATAGACATATTAAATGTGCTAGAATAGCTAAAAAGATCATTTCACAGCCATCAGACACAGAATAAGAAAAACTAAATCCAGCTTTAATCTGCATGTCCCCCTTCACCCCACTATTTCATCTGTGCATTAACAGACTTTGTGAAATCAATACAGAATAAAATAAAAGAAAATCACATAGCACAGATGAATTTTACATTAGCAAAGTCTAAATTTCCATGATAACAGTAAAGCAGCATTGAATCAAACACAAAGGTCTGTCATTGAATTCGTGAGCAGAGCCTTTATGCACCTGTGCAACATAAACACTGAGGCTAATTTAAGTAATGGCATATTAAACAATTTAACTGGCTTGGTTTTCGTCCTTTGAGCTGCAAGAACAATACTTTACTGCTCTGCTCCAGTTTTTTTTCTTTTCCTCTTTTTAAAAGCATCCATTTCCTGTAACAGCACTTTTTACTAATGCAGGCACAACCACAGTCACATCTGGCCCAGCACTCTGCCATGAGACGGTGCTGGGCCTGGCCGAGAATCAGTCGGCAGATTGCCTACATGTGTGTGGCTTCCACCGCTCGGCTGTCTCTCTCTCTCTGCAGGGCCTGAGAGGGCAGCCTCGCAGAACAGAGAGTACACATGTGACGCTGCCCAGACTGTAAGGACTGATCTATCATTAACCCTTCATTCAACTCCTCATTTTCTAATCAACACTTATTACAGAATGATTAAACAGTTCATGTGATGGAAATGTTTTATTGCAACAGGTTGGACTAATATTTATGACCTGGTAACAGCCATGCTTTACTATCACATGTTATTTAATGTAATTTTTTCTAGCTAAGCTATAGTTTAAGATCATTCATGGACAGTTTGGAAAGATAAAGTTATCCACTGTTATTTCTTTTAATATTTTGACACTGCACACTAAAGCTGCAACGATTCACCTGATTAATTGATATAGCCAAATGTTAATTCCTTTGCTCTAATTGCACAAAAAGAAGTGCTCTAATATTGGATGTTACAGCGACTGTAATAAATACAAATACAGACCCCAGTGTTCTGATTCCATAAAAAATGCATATGTTGATGTGTTCTTTATACTATGACATTGTCTTGATAAAATTAGATTTAAGAAATAACAAAACACAGTATATCACCTAGCTTGCAGTATCACAATATATTGAATCATAACTTCTGTATCGTGCTACGTATCGTATCGCCAGATTCTTGCCGATACACATACCTATTGTAAAGTAACTATTTTGGGAAAACTCAGGAAACTCCAAGGTACTCTTTTTGGAAAAAATAAAAAGCCTTTTTTGTTATGGCTTGGTCATCTTAAACCTTTAAAAACTCTGATGCGTTTCAGCATACAAGCCTCCGTCAGGGAGTCAAACAACTATTACTATGACTATTTTTGGGGGTTGGATTGTGGTAAGACAAAACAAGACATCTGATAACATCACCTTATAATTTAGGAATTAGGTAGGCATTTTATAGACCGAACATTAAATCAGGAAAGCGTCTGGCAGATCAGACAGCTATAAAAATAATCATTAGTAGCAGCCCTACTATATGTCACTAAATCCTCAACAATACTCATTTTAAAGTGAGCAACTGATACGTACTGCTGAAACAATCAAATAATCATTTAGTCAACTGACATAAGTGTCAACAATTTTTACAAGGAAAAATACCAAATATTTGCTGTTTCAGGCCTCCCAAAGATGAGTTTTTGTACTTTTTATAACATCAAGATGTTACCTTGAGCTCCAAAAACTCGTGATAGGCATCTGTCACTATTTTTCACAGTTATTTACAGCAGGGATGGGTACGAGTGCTCAAGCACTTAGTTTGGATATCAGTATTCATTGAAAGTACCGAGTATTCACTGCTCAACCTCCCACATGTGAACATGACTTTTACAAAAAAAAAATATTGCCATT
This sequence comes from Epinephelus fuscoguttatus, assembly GCF_011397635.1. Lineage (NCBI taxonomy): Eukaryota > Metazoa > Chordata > Actinopteri > Perciformes > Serranidae > Epinephelus > Epinephelus fuscoguttatus. The sequence goes on along the minus strand of NC_064753.1, from coordinate 28,008,926 downwards.
TAGTTGGGTAAGATATTATTTCCTGGTAGAACTGCTTGCACTTATCCCGCTGTTGCTTTCTCTGTATATCATGAGATTACTGCTGCAGGAATGTGAGCTCTGCACTGGGAGTTTGCCCGCAACACGCACACACACAGTGATGGGGCTAACTGTCACATGGCTAACATTAGAGTCGAGCCATTACGGTATCCATGTGAGTTTGCTGGAATAATAAACGGCTTGGTGTCGGATGTTAGCCTCTGCTGCTGTGTAGCTCGTGCTAACTGGGCAGAGGGACAGCGACAGTCCTACAGTGCTGCGTCTAACATGGCAGCAACAGAAAGTTTGCTGATTTTTCTTATGTTAACTTTGAATGTATGGATAAATAAGCTAAATGACGCCTGGATGTTCAATAAATTAGTTTAAAATTGCACTTGTTTTTGGTTGTTGGCCTATTTGCATTCCTATTCTTACATTAGACATTTTTTTGTGAGTACTCAAGCACTCTATAATAATTTAACAAGAGTACTGGAATATGGAAGTTATTTAAAAAGTACATCCCTAATTTATAGAGAAAATAATAGTAAATCTATCAAAATATGATCAACAAATGAGTTGATATTTATAATAATATTCAGCCCTCATCAAATCACCTCAAACTGTTCATAATGACACCAGGAATCTTTCTGCAAGATCATTTCTCAATTTTTAATAAAAATTTGACTCAGTCTGTTGGTCGAACCTTTCTATTCAGTTTCTTTCACTTTAAAGTTATGTAGACCAGAGCCCAATAAGTGTTTGTTTCTGTGTGTGTGTGTGTGTGTGTGTGTGTGTGTGTGTGTGTGTGTGTGTGTGTGTGGTGGGCCAACACAATGGCCCCAGCTTTCCTGTCATCCGTGATAGATGACTCAAGGGTCTCAGGCAGACATTAGCATCACAATAGGCTAAACCAACAATATGAAGGCATTCGTCCCAGGTTTTGGGAATAGCAGGCAAGGGCAGGAAGCCTTTTACTTGCAACATCAATGGGAAACCACCGCTTGCCAAGTGGAGAAGAACCTGTGACTTGTGGCTCGAAGGAAAATTGACAGTGCCCTCTTTTTTTTGGGGGGGAGAGGGGGGTGGACACACCATGCTATCAGTTTAGCATTGTGTTGGCCCTGGCTGAGAGGCCAAAGGCTATATTGACGACCAGTTTCATTCATGGGAATGAATAAAGCATTGCTGCTATGGTGAGAACACAACATGTCGGTCATGTAAGCTTAACAATTACAACTAAATATAAAAAGGTCTGCAGCCGGCCAGACCCTGCAGGTGTTTCCTGAAATGTAGCGCCAATGTGTTTGTTTTAAGCGTGTTTACAAGTCTTTTCTCTCCGTTTAGTGATAATGCAGGTCAGAGCGACAGAGCATTCGGGAGCCCTTTAGCAATGAAATGTCTTATGGAAGTCAAAAGATAAGATAATATCTGCTGATCATAACATCTGACTCCAGTCCACCAGCTGCTTGTTAAAAGAGCTTTACCGTATTGTCGGACCCTCGCACTGGAAGCGTGGGTCCCTAAGAAAGACTTCAAGGCCAGATGTCTCGTGTGACGCCACGACGATCACAAACACTTAACCTATTCTGTGAGACACAATGGAAATCCCTCTTCCTCTCTCTCGCACGCACACAAACACAAACACACAAGCACACACACACAAACCCAATGCCTGTGGGCTAAAACGGAAAAGTTGAAGCAAATAAAAACTGGTTCTGCATTTATGTATCAAGTATTTGATTCAGTCCCCAGTCATGTAAATGTAATACCCAGGCAGTACAATGTACACACACAGTATGATTTTGGCTTTTAACTTGTCAGGAATTCACACATTCTAGATTCAGTGAAAGGTGATTATTATGGTAATCTCTTAACATGCTCTAATTTACACACATAGCAGTGTTTTTAATGTCTCGTAAAATTCTCACAAGCTCTTTCAGTTCTGGCCTCGCATGAACATGGGTGTTCCTCCCATATCCACAGGAAACAACTCTATTCAGTCCTCATTTAGACAAGAAAAGCAGGGACATATAAACAAGAAAGCCTACAATTAAGAGCACTCCATCCAGCCTGAGAATTTCTGAACTGAAGACGGATAGAAAAAAAAAAGACACTGTGTGGGGTTTGCTATTTTGTGTGAATCTATTTTTACTCTTGACAATACATTTTCCATACACTGTGATTTTAAAAACCTGACTCTAGTTCATGACCATGGAAGCACTGCCTGGGGGGTTTTATTCTTTGTCATATGTGCTTTTATTTGCACAGAAGGCCACTGTCTTTTCATCTAATAAAACATCTGTCTGGTGAACAAAGAGCTTTTTCAATCAACTTGTATCGGTTTCCTAAACATAAAATGGTACTACAGAGCCCAAATCTGCAAATAAATTTACAAAAATCATTTCAGCCAGTTCTCATTCCCAGGGCGTCAAATACAGATGCTTTGTCACACCCCTTTGGCGTGGTATTGTGCCAAAGGCAGGCTTTGGTGTTGTTATAAGACACCCTGGGCTGTCAAGTAACTCCACTGTAAACATCCATGGCATTACTTGACACTGAGAGCAACTGATGTAGTGTAAAGAGAGAGAAGTCTGCATAAGACAGAAGGGAGTGGAGATGAATGGATCAAACAAAATAGGACTTTCATCCAGGAGACTACAGTTTGTGTCCTGTGTGACACCAAAAGTCAATGATGCTTTAATGTAATGTCACACAATTTCATGTGATGTTATAAAATTCACACAGTGTCGTCACACACTGATGTTACCTTACAAACAAACTTTTTTAACCCAAATCATGATGTTTTTTCTAAACCTAACTAAGTAGTTTTGATGCCTTAACCTAACCGCAGTCGTTATCACAAAAGAATTCACAAATTTCTAGAAAATTAGAAAAAGAAAATGCTAATTAATGCGTGATTTCCATCCACTACTGTTGCACGTATTAGGAGTTAGGTGAACTAAGATAAATAGTTGGTGGCGCTAATTCTCCAGTTGCGTGCCCTAAAACCACCTCAAAAAAGAGGGCACAACGAGATGGCATAATTAAGGAAGTGCTGGTCAAAAGTAAAATGATGCGAAAAATGTGATGGAAATATTTAGGTTTGTTTCATGTATCAATTGGAGAAAAACGTTATAGCCTTAGACTTTAAGTAAATAAGTACCATTCAGGATTTAAAAATCCAGCCGCAACACATTTGAGTTCTCTACATAATGCAGTGTGCAACTGTAATTAACAGCTCTTTAAAAATCCATTTTTTTTTTCTCTGGACACCAAAAGAAATCAATACTTAACTTCAAATGACCTTATTGAGCTGGATAAAAGGCTTTATTGCAGGGGCTGGGTCAGGAGCAGTTGAGCTAATGTGTTGGTTGAACAGTGGGGGCTTAAAGGTGAGGTGTTCTCTCAAAATCTTACAAGACATCACAAAGCAGCAGGTCACTAACCTGAGCCTTCCTGGAGACACTGAGAGGATTACAGCAGCCAACCTCTGCTGAACTGTGGCTGTATTCAGACGGGGCTGAGGAGGTAAAGACAGCCTCTTTATCACTCAGCAGGTCCAGCCCATTCTATTTCCTCTCTCCCCACTCTACACCTCTCAAACGAGGCCAGAGCTGAAACCCGCTAGTCCCAACTCTGTGCAATATACTCACAGGGGACCAATTTGCACAGGCAGCCCTTGTCTGAATCACTCTATCAATTAGAAGCCACTGTGTTTATCATCACATACATTATTGTAGAGGCTGGCCTGGCCATTGTGTTGAGGTGTGCCTCTCAGGAGAGGGAAAGGGATGAAATAAACGACCAGGGAGTGAAGCCACAGTTGGACAGGCTGCTGGACTAATCTGAAAGGACGGCTGTAATTATGAGTCTCCCGAGGAACTGGTTGTGTGGCGAGTCCAATGTGTGAACATGGCGCTAACAGTCAGGAAGGTGCACTGCCCCCCTTCTCCACAACAAAGTAAGACACTGAGTCAAATCAATATTTTCAATCTCTCAGGATCAATTCAGCATCTGAGCACAAAGGAAGACATGTCGGCTGTGACCAATATGTATAAATGAAAAGTCAAACTTTGTGGTCATGATGGGCTCTTCTGTCTAACGTTCTTTTGTAACCACGAGCACAAGCTGAGGGAGTCTCGGCTGAAAGTTGTAATTGAATCCAAGTTTGGAAAGAGGCAAGGCTCAAAATAGTTAATGGAAATACCCCTGATAGTCACGACATAATAAACATGCACTTATTCTTACATTACAAGGATAATACAGCACTGAGTATGATAATTTTATGGCTATGGTTACAGTCTTCCTTTGTTTCCAGGGATGCTGTTCAGTGTTGAGAGACCTTTCTCTATTCCACAAACAGCAGAGAAAGAGATGACTGTCTCTGTTAGCGCTGGAGTGAAGTCCCTGTGCTCTAGATGAGAGAATAACACTGGCATTCAGATTCCATTCATATGTTGATTACACAAAATGGTCCCATCAGTATGAGATGATCTCATCAGAATAAAAGTGTTTCATCAATGGAATATGATGTAATCAGCACGAAACAGATGATTTCTTGAAGAGAGCACTAAAGTGACACTGCATCTTTAAGAAACCCAGAGTCTCACTGTGTTTTAGTCAAACAAAAGCAGCCAATTGGGAACGTGCAACCTGAAACCAGAAGCCCGCCTCAGAGGGCCTCACACAGACCTCAGAGCAGGGACACACCCCGTGTACTCCTGATTCAGGCAGGCAGAGAGCCACGGCCTGCTATCCAACCATTCAGTGCAAACACTTCCACACAGACGGTCAGAAAATCACAAACATGGACTCACTGATCATTTTGTCTTGCTTCTTTCCAGCAATGCAGTTCTGGAAATACATACAGTAAAAAAAATACTCAGACTATGTATCTAAAGTACTGAAACATAATCAAAAAATGTTAATTTGGGCTACACATTTGCATTCAGCAGCATTTTGATGATGACTGGACATGCTGTATCAATTATAAAGCCCTTTTACGCTGCCTGTTGAAGGCGGAAATGTCATACCGTTATTCTTTATAAAAAGTACAATTGCAGAATGGAGGGACAGAGTTGTCTTGCCATGGACAGGACGGGACGGGTGTGACATTCTGATGACGAGTTATGTGTGCAACCCAGTGCTGGGAGATCGATGAAGCAGCTAAAGGCAGTTGGCGGCTAACTCAAAGAAGCAGAACAGCAGCTAAGTCCTCAACTCTCAGCCTTTGAAGAGATGCAGCATCACAGATTTCCAACCTAATAATCTCAGTGCCTGAGGACTCATTGCTCCAGTAGTTAAGTGTGATATGTTTAATTTGAAAAGAGACCGCAGGGGTGTTCAGAAGGACATCATGTGGGTGGGTGTTTGTGGGCAGGTATGTGTGTCAAGGGTGGGAGACAGACTGTTCACAACATTTGATACCTCTTCAGTACCAGTAATATAACTGTTTTGAATGAATAGTGCTGATAAAAACTGATCAGGAAAAAAAAGAAATAGAAGAATAACAGCACTGAAAATGTACGCAAAGAGGTCTGAGAGCTCCTTCCTGTCAGAGCAGAGGATGAGATCAGCCTCCATATAACAGAGATGCTAAATTATTGTTATTGCCATGTTATACCATTGTTATTGTTTATAAAGTGCTGCCAATGCATGTGTTATATGTCACATTAGAGGCCAATGCTGCTGTGTTACAGCTCACACCCGTCACGCCTCTTTTGCATTCAGAATGCCGATGTGCCATCTAAAATCACACACAAAGGGAATTCATAACGGTCATATAGCACAATCTCTGTATAAAAGGGCTTAGAGGGAAACGCTGTCAAAATGAAAATTTCCAATTCCTTATTTCCATGGCCTTGAAAAGTTAAATTAATATTTGTGAACATGAACTACTCTCTGTCAAGGCCAAAGCGGGAGAGGTGAGTCTCAAACTTCATCAAGTATAAAGTCTGGTGCTGCTCCGTAGACAATTTATGGGAGCCTGATTTTGTGGATCCACAGAATTTGTTTTCTTTTTTATACTCATATGAACTTTATTCTATTGTGGTGTTCTCAGTTCTGAAGAGCCCGGTCATTAAAAAATCCAGCACTTGGGCAGTGACTTGCGGCATCAGAAACCAACAAAAGGCATCCTTTAACGCTGGCATGATACGCGGCCGGTTGCTGTTATAGTTTTAGAGGGGAAAACGCAGCGGAAGTCCACCAACTGCGGCGGGTGGGAGCAATGGTGGATGAGTCCAACAAACACCGACTTTTACCCAAGAGAGCGCTGTTCGCATCCTGTCAGATTCTACAGCAAAACCCTGTTCTTTTTTCCAAAACCTAACCACGTGCTTTTGTTGGGAAAAAAAAAAAAAAAAACATCAATTTGCGGTGTTGTACCAACGCAGTGGGTTTATTTTGAATTTCCAATATGTCAATATGTGACGAGATCGGAGTGAGAATGTGTTGTTCTGAAACAGAAAATGAACCCATATACTCAGAACATTCCCCTGGGTGTGCTTAGTGTCATCTATGACATCCTTCCCAATTATGTCTATGGAGCAGCTCAAGACTTTATACTCTGACATCACATATTTGACTTCTAGCACTCTAGTTGTTGGATTTGGAAGAGAGTTGTTCATGTTTTCTGGTATTTTTGGACAGTCTTGGACCATAGGAATAACATGTATGAATACTGAAAATGGGCATAGTTCCTCTTTAAGTCTACAAACTTGCCATTTCAGATTTGTACTGCAAATTTTCCCAACATGATAAACATGGGAAGAGCATATCCACTATGCAAAGCAAAATACAGAATTTCTGCCTCAGAGAGTAATCTTTTTCGTAACATCAAATCCTTTCCCAATAACATCTCTTCACAGTCTGCTCAGCATCAGCCCTGCTTACACCTTGAGCCCCTCCATCACCACTGTATATGGTAAGCACCCCTGCGAGGCTGTGGGCTGGATCTCACACGAGCCACAACATGTTATGCTTGGTCACCACAACATGGACATGAGTAAGAGCTGAAATCTGGCCGTCTGAACAGACTGCCATGAAATAATATGCACTTCAAAATCAATTCTGCTGCTCAGCAACAGGGAAGCTTCTAAATGTAGATCCATTTTGGGGCTGAGTCTCATTAATTGCACTTTCTCAGAGCCACAGACACACACATGGGTCATAAGCTAAAGATACTATGTAGGAATCAAACAAAACAAGCACAGTGAAATCAACCAGATCTCAAATCATCTATTACCAGGTTGTTTCTGTCGGCTGTTGTCCAAACATCCTGACTAGCGTCCACTGGGCATTTTAGACCCATGTGTGCAACTCATTTGCAGTGCAAAACAACAGGTGCAGAAGGACTGTCAACAAAAAGGTTTGTCCAAAGAGACCTGAAGAGATCCCATGAAAACATACATTATTTGAATCACACAGGTCAGCTGTTGTGTGCGCCTTGAGCCCTGAATAATGCATCAGCCCAAATTAAAGAGTGTTTTACACCAGTGGAGAGACAGGAAGACAAACTGATGCACCTTTCATATTTTATGTATGACACTCTCTGTTGAACATGCTTTCAAATGATGTGGACCATTCATATGAGACGGCTGTCACTGGTTAATCTCTGGAAGTCTGTAGTTTCCATACACATCACTGCTGAATGGCAGAATTACATAAATCAGATCAAACAAAACTGAGTTTCTGTTTAGTTTCTATCTCTGACATGCTCTCGCTCATCGGCTCTGTCTCTTCTCATAAACAACATATTAACATCAATAGCATTAAACCAAAGTCCTATTTGTAAACAACCCACTGGCCAGAGAAAATGTTGGCCTTGGACATTTCTGCAAACCATGGATATGTTACATTTGCAACTAATTATATAACAGATACGTTGGAATTTTATATACCAAAACACTGTGGTTGTTGTGTGGTTCACTTTAGGCCAGAAAACCATTTGGTTATGGATGGGAAGAGATCGTGTTTTGGCTTAAAATGCCTAGTTTGGGGGGATGCAATCCCAGCAGGAAAAGCAGCAATGTATCTGTAAAAAATAACGGCTTTTTGTGGCACTATTCCCATCAGGTCACTACATAACTCCCATGAACCTAACAAGCTGGCGGAAACATGGGTTACTACAACACCCCACGGCTGGAGCCTAAAAAGGCAGACAGAAACAGCAATGACTCGCCAAAACACAACCATATTTGTTGTTTGCTGGTTTCAAACAGTAGTCCACGGTAGTTTACAGCTTGGCAGCCATCCATCCCCTCCATACATTGCTTTAGAAATACTGATGTAATAAGTGTAAAACGTGCAATGTGACGTATTCGTGGTTTGCAGACACGTACAATTCTAACATTTTCTTCTGGTGACCGTGTTGCCGTAATAGAAACACCTGCTGAGTAGAGAAGTGTCAGACGTGTGTTCCACCCTGTTAGGTAGAAGAGTCACAAAACCAGGTCGATTCGTGCTTGTTGACCCATTCGCTTCAACTGTAGCTGCATGTTCGATCCCTGTCACTGTGTCATGTTGAAAGACATCTCCATAGCGACCCAGGTTGAATAAATAACCAGTCTGTCACAACCCAGTCCTTAAAAATCATATTCAAAATGACTTCTTCCCTACCTCATCATACCTGCATCAATACTATTTACACTTGCGACAGTTACTCCTTTTGAGGAAGACATAAAATAATTGGACTTTTTTCACTACCATGTGTGTGAAAACACGGTAGTCTTGCACTGACAATGGCAGGGGAACAAATGAGGGATTATTCTGGAGGTGTGTGATGCCTCTCCTGCAATGAAGTTCCTCACACTCCATTCTGCGTGAATGTAGGTGACTCGGAGAGCCTGAGCTGATCCCAGAATTCCTCATTATCTGCCCAGCGGGGAGGATCAGGTCCACTCGCTCTGTCTCAGAGCATGCTCGGCCCGGTGAGACGAGCCCCAGAGGAGCACAGTGCTGGGCCATCGGGGGCAAGCCAGGTCTGCTCATTATATCTAACTCATCCTTGGCATCTCTGCAAACCAAGTGCCACTTAGTTCCCACAGGAGGGGTCTGGGCTGGATCACTGACGAGATGGCAGAGCAAACAGCAGAGTGGTAATAGGAAAAGCTTTACATCAAACGACAACACATGCGGACAGATGCATACTGTCCAGCACTCCACATACGACGTGAATATTACAACATATGGGGATATCACACTTACTTGGCGCCAGCATTTATTTTCAGGATAACATGTAATTAATGGTAATAATGCTGCTGTTTGTCAGAACCAGGTTAATACCAGGTATAGTGACACAGTATAAAAAGTACGTTAAAATTTCCATGCCTCTGCCATAAGTGTTTGAAAAGGCAACAGACTGCATCATATACAGCAGGCGGACTCTCCTCTTCAGCAGCAAAAACAAGACAAACACAACATGGGTGTGGTATAACCTTCAAGTAGAGTATGTATTTACATATTTATTTGTCAGTAGATAGAATAAAAAGCAGTTCTTCCCTTTTTTTCAACAGTAACTGAGAAAAATTCACCAATGTCATTTAGCTTGCGGGGCAAGTGCAAATACATAACTCAATGAATAAACATACAATTTGAGTGAAGCGTGTTGTTTCATTTATCAACTCTATTTCTGGGATAAATGAATGCAGCCTAGCACAGCAGGTGGATTATGCAAGTGCGGAGTCTTGGGCCTTCGGCTAGGGGCCAGTGCCCTCTATTTCCCTTTACTTTTTTAAAAATATTATCCCAAGTTAACTCTGGGGCTGTGGCAAGTGCCGGCTGGTGCAGCCTATGCGGATGTGGTGTCTTCCATTGCAGTCACAATTAGCCTCAGAGAATGGGCACGACGCCAGCCAACACTGGTCTCAGCACATCCAAAACACTTCAGGTAAACACCACAATAAGCTAAGAAGCAGAAATTAGAAATTGTTTTGTACCGCAACACAGTTGCTATAGAGACTGTTGCTAATTAACTGCACTCTACCCCAGGATAACAAAGGGCTTAAGGGCACTCAGGGCGGCTCCTCTTGTGATGAGCTCTGTGTATGGAACACTATGCCATCCCCAGGGTCTCTCAAATACAAAATACCTGTCTCCTTGTAGCCAACTTTCATCTCAGATGCCATGAGAGGTTTTGTGTGGTGTCGGTCTACGGCTGTTTTAAACCCAATGGACCTGGATTACAGCCCCATATCAGCCTCGCCATGATTAGCTGAACCCTTCCTCTCTTAAAAGACAAATCGCTGGATGTTTTAGACAAAAATCAATCCCTTGTAGCAGCATGAAGGACCACTTCATAGGTTACTTATCATCTCTGACAGCATTGCAAAGAATTGCACTGTTAGCAAGGAGCCCTGTGCAAATGGAAATCCGAGGCATCCTAAAAAGAATACACATTCATGCAGCAAACAGAGCATCTTTGTTTTTACTGGGGGCATGCAGCCAGGGTGTGGATTTCATTTAATATTTTTTCCAGTTGAGATCTCTACAGTAAAGCTGCCTTCATACATTCGGCTGCCTTTTTTTTTTTTTTTTTTTTTAATTTCTTACAACAATACATCTTATCGTCCTGCACCCCATAGTGAACAGGATAGGCGTGAGATTTGTATTGGCTCACCTGTCAGACTTGGTGTCTGTGGTGACGAAGCAAAGTACTTGAATCTACAACACTAACCATGTCAAAAATGCCTCACGCACCAAAATTATTTTGCAATTAAATACTGAAATCTGACTTTTAGTATATATTTTCACGCATTTGATCAGTCACATGCTGCAGTGAGAGATGTTACATTTTTAATCTTTACAGGGGAGGTACTTTAGAGTTAAATAGGAAAAAAATTAAACCATTTCTATGTAACAGAACATGTGCGAATGCCTTTAGAGAAAATTTAAACATCTGTTGCTTATTTTGACATAAAGAAAAATAAGAAAATGAACAACTGAGTCAAAAGCAACACCATTAGAGATTTTATAACCTTTTCTAACAACAAAAACAGTATACAGATATGTCTAAGGAATAGGAGGAAAAATAAGGAATTGAACCACATTCCAAGCATTCCTCAAAAGATTCAAAACACTGAGTATAGGGGTGCTCCGATCAGGATTTTTGTGCCTATTGGGTCTATTTGAAGCCTTCTATTTATTGTGTAGCAATCTTTATTTATTTATTTTTGTATTCTTACCTGAGTTTGATCCTTTTCGTACCCAGATCTATAAAAAAATACTATTTGTATGATTTTGCTAGCACTAGCATGCTTTGATTTAATGCAATTTGTGATAAACCTACTACAGCAGCAGCTACAACCCATACAGTCTGTGGTGTGGTGAAGTCGAGCACTTTGTTTTTAACTGAGTTCAGCAGTTTAGCGTGCCGAAATGTCACCAAAATATTCGACAGTATAGCTTTACTATACACCTGAAGAGGAAAAAGGTATCACATGAAGTACTCTATGGGTATCAGTGTACCTTAGAGGGTACTGGTAAACATTACCCAACCTTAGCGTCACGTAGAGAAATTGTCTCGCTTGTTTTGCGTCATCTGATCCGCCTTTATAGAGACTACCAATCAAACTATTAAGCACAAATAGCATCTGCTAACAATCGGCGGCTGCTAACAATCGGCGGCTTAATCTGAGCACCCTTAACTGAGTTTGTTTTTAACACAGAGGTAATCCATACAGCCGGCCGCTCCCTACAGCTAAGTCATTTCTAACTTGTCCTCTAAATGACACAATTTGTAGTGCTAGAGACCATGAAACTATCCAAAACACACTGTACTGTTCCTGCTCTAATTTTATATTGTGCTCTAAAAACGGACTTAATATATTTAAAATAAACTGTGGCTGCATTTTTTTTCCTTCAAGAAAAGACCCGTGGAACCTTTAATGCCTTCCTAGCTTTGGGGGATTGTCACAGTTCATGGCATGATAGGATTGGCACTGGGCTGCAGCAACAGTTGCAGGGCAGAACAAAAAGCCCCGGTCCCCAGAAAAAGCACCATTACATCAGACTGATACCAATCTGTCTTCTGTAACAGTCACAGCAAAACTCTGATATGTTAAGAAAGGGAAATGCATCTATAATTCTGCCTTTAATCTATAATAAAAAACATTAAAAATTGTACCTCCCTTGTCACATTCAACAGCTGAACACCGGCAGTCAGCAGCTGTCATTATTTTGCATCATGAAACTATCTTATCTTTTCAGTTTGCACACTCGAAGATGTAATAAAATCATTTTGCTCTTGTGTCAAACAGTTCTGACTCAGTAACGGTAGGACAGACAGCCCTGTGATTCAGCTACTGGTGAGACAATGTGTAACCAGATACAGAGCACATCTGGCAGGACCCAACTCTATTCAACACTGCAGTTGTCTCTTCAGCACATTTTAAGGTAGATTCAACACCACAAAAACTAAACACGTCTTTGGGTTTGTTATTGGGGGTTTGAATGTTTCTTGAGCAACGATCCTTGTTTTGAGAAAGAAGACTTGACCGTTTCAGTTTGTGAATTATATATTTAAGTCTTGAGGGCATTTTCACACAGTAGATTTCAGTGGATTGTGTTTTGCCTCCGTTAATGTTAAAATCAATGCCAGTTACAGTAATTCTTTATAATTTGATTGTAGAATTTTAAAGATAAGCAACTAAAATCTATATTTAAATTCTTGCATTTTGCCATTTGATGCAGTAAATGTAAATCAAATAGAGTTTCTACTTGCTCATAAACTGTCAAAAAGAATATCTGACAAATGTAATGTCTACCAGGAAGCTGAACATTTGCATCATACTGAGGATGTCCCCTGACTAACAGCAAGGCTTGCACTTAGCACTGCTCATTTATAACTCCACAAAAAAAACCTGCCATGCTTTAATCCAAAGCAGAGGGACAGCTTCTCTGGCAGCCTCGCTCTGTGTGGGGACGAGGGAATTGGAGGAAGAGACAGTGGGGAGGGTCCTGTTGTCTGAGCCCACATCTTTGTAGTGGCAGCTGAGGGGTTTCACTGCAACTCCTACAATTTACATTTCGTTTGGCCGGAGCGGGTCACATGACAGCTGCAAGCGAATGCTCTGAGGGGCTTTCTGCTTTCACTTGACACTGACTGACTGGCTGTGAGACGGTCCAACACCACAGAGAGAAAATATTCCCTCTTTCCATGACATCACCCAGCCAGGAATGGGGGAAATGGAGGGAGGAGAGGGGGCACAGCTGGTGGCAGCCGCAGTACCATCTGCTACTGACTAATAGTTCATGCTGCTTTACTTATAAACTTGCACTTCTGTGAACCAGTATAGTGGTCACCATCACAGAGCACATCACAGATGAATTTGACAGTCTTAGAATATTACCTTACTGGACACAGCCACGTACTGATGCTTTTATTTTAATTTAAAAGAATATTTTTTAAAAACGCTTATTACATTTCTTGCCGCAATGTAAATGAAGTGATAGATACCACTCTTATGTATTTCTGATTTAAAAAAACTACAGCAAGAAAGCAGAAAAAACAGTCCTGTGCACAACCACCTGTAAAGCACAACTTGTCTTTTTTACACTTTGTTTATTCCATTAAAAAAATAATGAGTTACAACATGTTAATTAGGGAGCTTTAGAGGTGCTGCTAGGTTGATTTTGTTTCCTTTGGTCAGAGCCAGGCTAGCTGTTCCTAGTCCTTATGCTATGCTAAGCTAAGCTAATGAGCTGCTGGTTGTGACATGAGTAGCAGTGATGTGCATAAACTTGGTCATGTTTTTGGTGAACAGTGAACTAAATGTATCTGTTTCCAACGAATGAATGTAGAAGTCGTTAACTCTAACGACAGTCAGTGACGCTCGTGCGCTGAATTTACGGCAACTGGCATACCGGTGCACATCCATTGCACGTTTTAAGAGGAAGGAAACGCTGTTTGAGGGTGGGAACAGACTTTTACACGCCACCTGCATGGCTAGTGCAACTGGCAATTCAGACATTGCAGCCATTGGTACTGCCAAAGCCAGTTCATGTGAACATTTGAAGGACTAATGAAAAAAAAACAAATTTCTTATCCAAATTGTGCCCACCGGGTCTTAAAAACACAAGTCTGAATGAAGCCACATTCAAATCTGAATTTGGAATGACACATTGAGTTGAAACATCCCATACACATCTTGAGAAATACCTGCAAGTCAATGCTGAAAATTCAAAAACAAAACAAAAAATCGCATCAGAAATTAAACTAGCTGAATTTGGGGATTGTTAACTTAAACTAAAAATGTGAACTATGTACATGAACTCATTTTAATTTGCGTGAACTGAACTTTGAGCAAACTCTTGTGAAGTGTGAACATGCAAAACAGCACTGATGAGTCCATCTTCTCATTGAGCTCTCAGCAAGAAATCAAATAAAGGTATTCCACAAAATGTTAAACTATTCCTTTAAGCTCCCTCAGTTTTCACCTTTTAAAAAACATGCAACTACACAAACAATGCTTGGGTTAAAACTCACATGAACACACATCTGTACTCACCATACATCTTTCCCTCATCAGAGAGGATGATCTTCCGGCGTCCACAAGGAGGATATATGGCCAGGGCCTCCTGGAAGCTCTGTTCAATATCAGGGCTCCACACCCCCTCCGCATCGTTGTCCATGGGCTTGTCTGTCGAGTCACTCATCCTCTCCATGTCCTCGGCAGGGCTCTCACTACCGCTCCAGCTGCTGGGATCAATTGTGGCGGTTGGGCTCTCCAAGCTGACGCCTGGAGCAGACTAGGGAGAGACCTGGAATTCCCAAATAAACAAGCACAACCAAACGGTCACCCTCCACAACAGAACAGCGGACATCTGCTTCCAAACACACACACAAACACACGATGGAAAAGAAAAGAAAAAAGAAAAAAAAAAAAACAGAACACGCTGTTAGTTCTGTTAGTTGGAGCACAATATGGAGCTGAAGCAGCCAAACAAGCTTGGACATCGCCAAGAATGTTGCTGACTTGATTTACGCTGGATGTTATGGGTTTAAACAATTGAGCGTTTTCTCCCATGGACTTTTAATATTTTGATCCATTCTTACTAAATGACAGAGCACTAAATAGTTACATTTAAAACTTGTGTCGAGATCAGAGAAATGCTGAAAGATAGACTATGAAGGATTTTCCTAAAAAACAATGACCGGACTTATACTGAAGTAATCCCTCTAAATCAGCGCTTATCACCCACTAGAATTGTGTCGAAGTGTATTTATCTGCAGACAATCTGTCCTCTGCCTTCTTAGTTTCTTCTTATAGATGTTTATGGGCGTGTGCCCCCACAGCGCTCAGGTGAGGGCGGGGCTTTATAAAGAGGTAGCAACCAGGGTTACATTTATAACAGTGCTTAGGATCCGTACTAAAATATACGTATGGACAAAAACCAAAAATGGTGTGCACTTCAATCAGGCTTCCACCTCGCCATCTGTCACCAATCTCCCATCTCCAAAATGTTCATACACATGGGACAAAGTTTCTCCCATCAAGTCTGTATTTAAAGTTCACACCTTTGCCATGGGAAATGGCGTACGTCTCTTTCAGGCCTTGTTTTGTGCGTATGCTATGTTTATAAATGAGACCTCAGGTGCCAGGCCATAAGCCGCAGGCATCCAAGAGACACAGCGCAGAAAAAATGCAAATCTAGCAAGGCAAAACGCCAAACGAGAGTGAATCTGGGATAGGCTTTTACTTTCACTTTCGCTGGCAGGTGTCTACATAAAGAAACCGACAACCCTGCATCGTAAACCTTTAAGATTTTCTGAGTAATGCACCACCTGCCTGAGAGACTAGGTGAATCCATGAAACACTGTACAGTTTAAAAAACCATGGAGCAGGTCAATTCACCTGTGTGGTTGCTTTGAGATTTCTGTAATTTAACAAGCTGTGACAAGTATCCCATCAGATTTGTCACCCTAAAAGTTGCTGAGCAGCATTTAAGACTTCCCCAACAGGTTAGACCATAGCTGTAGTCGTGACCTTAGGTGTACATGTGTGGAAATCTGTGACTGTGTAAAAGACAGAAAAACACAATGTTCACAATGAAGGGAAAAAGGCAGTGTTATGGCTCATGTCACCAGTCAGCCACAGCCATCACACCATGACGGCATACAGAAACTACAGGTGCAACACGTTGGCAAATCAATCAACAGAAGATTACTTGGCAACTATTTTGATAATTGAATAATTGTTTTAATCATTTTTTTAAACAAAACAGCCAAAAAAACTCTGTTTTCATGCTTCTGAAATGTGAGAATTTCATGTTGTTCTTTGTCAAACATGATGAACTGAATGGCTTTTGCATTTCTGAAATGTTGGTTGGTTGAAAAGATGTCAATTCCTCAGGCTCTGAGGAATTACACAGCATATTTCACCATTTCTGTTTTTGTTTTTTTTATCTGCAAAACAATTAATCAATTAAACAGGAACATAACGGGCAGATTATCTGAAAATGAAAAAATCGTTTGTGCAGCCCCAGTACAAGTCAGACACTTGAGCCACACAGAGAAGCCAGAGGAGGTTTTTTCTTTTTTAAGAAGAAGGGGAAAAAAGGCTGGAGACCTGCAGGCATCACAAGAAAAGTACCGTTTGCAGACTGTGGCTCAATCCAAGAACCAGCCCCCTTTGTGCATCTTACCAAGCTGCTCACACAGCTGGAGAAAGTCTCATCTCACCAGTGGCTATTGACAAGACCAACAAGCTCCTGGGTGAATCTGCAGCTAATAAACTAAAGACTGCATCATTATGCGGTGACAGCATCTGGAGCCCAATGAGTTGCATGTCCAGTAACATTAAACAGAAGAATATCCCACATTTTATTGGAAATGACTATAACACACTACAGCTTCATGAATGCTGGGCACCAGAGAACCGTGTGTGTGTGTGTGTGTGTGTGTGTGTGTGTGTGTGTGTGTGTGTGTGTGTGTGTGTGGTAAAATGAGATTCAGCAGTGTTGCGGTCAGTATAAACTGTGTGGCCCTCATGAATGGAGAGCATTCTGCACATAAAGGCTTAAGCTGCCACAGAGTCTGACCCGGGACTTAAGAGACTTTGACAGAGTTTATTGGGGTGGTTGAATTACATAAGACAGAAACATCAGAATTTAATTCAAATGTTTTGTGTTGAGTGTGCCGTGAGAAGAATATAACTCATTATCGTGCGTTTATACTTGCACAACTTTTAGAGGCAGAGGTGTGCTGGCTCAGAGGGTGGATAAATCCCCAAACTGGACACAGCAGACACGCCAACAGTTCTATTTATAGTTCACTGGGTCTGCGCATGGGTCAATTTGTTTTGTGTTGACATGTATGGTCCGCATAGTCATTGTGCATGGTCATACATTTTGGGCTGCATATAAAGAGTCTGCTCAGACCCTCTTTATGGGACACAGGCCTTTGCAGCCATGCATGTGTGGAAACTCAAGTTTGACTTTACAAGGGATTAAGTGCTATAAAGTTATTAGAAAAAATAGAAGGAATGTAAAAGTTTTCTCTGAGGACTTTCCAGTTTTTTCATCAGATTATCTTGCAAATGCAAATGAGCATCTTGAATGTGTCCATGCAAGAAAAAGGAAACAGCAAACAAACCGGCAAATTCCAAGCATGTAAGACAAAACTGTCTTAATTATGGGTAAATAAATAATGCATGCAGGGCAATGAATGTTTGAAAAAGCTTGCTCCGGGGCACAGCGACTGAACACAAAAACATGACAGAATACAATGACGGCACGTCGTCTGAAAGGCAAGTTCCCAGAGGGAATAGGCAAAGCAACAAGTGGATAAGACATCCATGAGTAAACTAAAGAGGGAAGTCTCTGACAGGCTTCATACTCAACACTCATTTAGGCTGTGTTTTTCATTGTCCAGTGCAGCTGTCTAGTGTAGCTGCTCCTGCTTCGCTCACACTGTGCTACAGGGAGTGTTATTTTTCGTTTCACGTCTATATTCACTTCGAAACAGTAAGTACATGATTCTATATGGGTGTTAGAGTTGCTGTTGGCACCCTCTCTTGTGTTTAATGCTTTCTTTGCATATGCCAAGTAGGATGTGTGTTCCCTGTTCAGGCTTGGTTCCAGCAGGGCTCTGCCCATCCCACTTCCTGCTTGGATATCTGGAGATCCTGATTGGAGCAGTACCTGTCCAGCCCTCCAATAGGAGCAACAATTCAGGGGACCTGTTATAAATACTTTCTCTGCGGCTGAGATTTTATTTGAACAGCCCGCCTCTATGTCTCTCCGTGTTGTGTCAAACCAGGTAGACACTTGTTGATTATCCGAAGACTGGGTTATTTATAGTTTCCACTGTTGAAGCACTGATCGCACACACCATTAATAGTCCCATGTTTGGAAACACTAGGTACAGGGGTGCTGTTTCCACTGTGTTTCGTAAGGTCACATGGTGAAGTTTCAGCTCTCCTTTGGTTTGCTTTAGACAAAGTTGGTAGTCGCTCTTATTTTAAATAGTCCTTTTTTGGTTATATTTGTTGTTTTGATTTAAACAGCACCCACTGGCCCTTTCTTTTCCCTTCGTAGTATGCCTCTTTATTTGTGTATGTAAATTTCTAAATTCCTTGTCAATAAATGTCAAGTAAATGATTACCAGCTGCAACAGCGCTGCAATGGCTGGCATCGTTTTCAGTTTGTGAGTCAGTGTGTGTCATTATGGCATGAGACACCTACTGTAGAGGGAACTACCACAGAAGCCGTTGTGAGTATTTTGCCCCATGTTTTTTATTTTTATATATCTATCTGTCTGTGGACAGATTTTGTCATTGCAATAGCCTCAAGATGCAGGCATGAAACTTTACAGGTGTCATTGAGATCAAAATGAAGGCAGAGTTCGAAGATGGGTGTGGTCTGAGCAAGGGGGCCAGAAGTAAAGGAAGTAGGGAAGGGGGCATTGGCCACCCCACTTTACGCCCCTGGCTCACATTCGTTTTAAGTTGTGGATTGCCATTTCGTGATCTCATCACAAGATGGTCTCTAGTTTTATTCTGTTTCCCCTTCCCTAGTGATCTGGATCGTAATAGGGCTGTGAGCACTGTCAAATGTTTCTGAGTGCACAACAACACTGTGGCTGAACGACTCCAGCGTGCACAGTGTGTGATGGGATGTGTGAGCTTAACACACATCTGGTGTAAAATCAAGTGACATTGTCCTCCATTTTGCATTTTTACATGCAAATCAAAGTCACGCTAACATTCAGTAACATGCCGACTGTGAGTAGAGCGACTTTATCTGCAGTCGAGCTCAAGACAAACAGAAACAGATTGGACTTTCAATATTTCAAGACATCTCAGAGTTTGTGTCAGCTGTCAAACTGTTACTGCCTTAATTCAAGATCCAAAATACTTTTATGTTTTACTTCCTGTGCTAACAATTCACTGAGGTCTCTCTCTTTTCTCAATCTCTCCCTTCTTTCCAGACAACTGCTTCCTCCCTGAGCAGGATCCTATTCAAGCAGCACAAGCTGTCAGGAAGTGGGAATAGTAGCATATGTTTCTTCCAGCATGTCAGTTCATGAGGGGGAAAGGGGGGATGGGAGCAAGCTGTTGGGGGAAAAAAAAAACTCCCAGAGAGCGGAGAGAGCTTTTACTGAATTCCGTTTTTGTGTGCCGACTGCTGACACAGCAGAACTAACTCACAAACTGATGAGGGAGGGGAAAAAAATTCCCATTTCAACCACTAACAGGCTGGGACTCTTTCTAGATGTGCTCCTCTCATCCCAACCAAATGATGAACTGCACTCGTATAATCACTTCCAGCTTACATTTTCACAGCAAGATGGGGCTCTGAAGAAAATATTTGTTTCTATCATCATCAAGTCCAAACATTAAATTCCACTGATACTTGTAACAGCTAAAGCACTGTTCAAAATGCTGCGCACATTGCACTGACATTTCTTTCTCTAGGGTTGCTGCCAGCATGTTTGAATAAAGCTTTATAATGTCTATTCTACTAAAACACCCTTGAGCACAAACTCATTTCCACAACTTCAAAACTATAAGTCTACTTTTATCCCAAAGTTGGCAAACATTATGTGTATCCTTCTTAAGCTCGTTCAAAAACAGCATTTATTTTCTATGAGCACTGGTTCTCCATTTTATTGTATAAAACTGCACCAGCTCTCCTATCAATAAATGCTGGAGCTACAAAGGCTGTGCAACACCACAATATAACCATTGTGCCTAAACCAAAATCTGTTTCAGAGAGCGTCTAACGAGGCAAGTAAAATGTCAAGAATCTTGAAGTAGCTAGATCACTGAGCCCCAAATCACTCAACATGCAACAGATAAACATTAATACTTCTCTTTTACAAAAATGACCTGATAAACAATGTTTCTCCTGAGGGCTTTTCTCTAACATGAGATCAAATGTGTCTTCAGGATGCTGATTATCATCTGAGGGAAAATAAAACAAGTCAACCAGCACAAACAACAAGCCTGACAACACTGGATAAAATGACTTTCAACTTCCACCTCACTCTCTCCAAAGCAACAACTGTGCTTCGTCATATAATTTCAAATGTACCTGATGGGGTATCAGTTACCCTTTTAAAGTGCCTGTTCAATGTGGGAATTTTGCTCCATTTTTCTGCCTCACCATTCTTTATAAAAGGCAAAATCGCTGAATGGGGGGACAGAGTTGTCTTGTCTTCAAGCCAATAGCGGGGGCAGTACAACACCGAATCAATGCCAGCGTAAAAAGGACAGGCGGCAGGACAGGGCCATGGACGGGACAGGTGTGACATGGAGGTTTTTGAAAGCAGCTAGCAGCAGCGAGCAGCTAACTCAAAGAATAAGAACATCGCAAAACATGTCCGCAAATTGTAATTACTATGGGATACGGAAGCTCCTTACCCTCCGAGAAGAGGACGAGATCATCTGCGAACAGTAAAGGATGGTTATTGCCATGTTATGCCATTGTTATGGTTTATTAAGCACTGCCGACACATGTCATATGTCACACCAGAGGCTGACACTGTTGTCACACCTTTTTTGCTTCCGGGATGCCAGCTTATTCCTCCCTTTTGCGCCAAAAGTAGCACGTGTTAGCTGTTTTTTTTTAACCTCTGTAAACCCACTAAAAAAAGCCTACAGACTCCTTTCCCATTGCCAGTAGATCAGCGCTGCATACATAGCTCAGGAGCAGACCAATAAGCCTTTCAGTGTATGTTTTTTTTTTTGGTGTGTCACGTTCAAAGTCATGGCCAGCATAGGTCGGTAAACAGTACAGAGGAGCATAGAGTCCATTGAAAACTGTGATTACGTCTTTTTTTATATATCTCTTACTTAATCAGTCTCTTTCAAACTCGGTGCAGATAAATTTGGATCAATGTTTGAGTACTACTTGGGTGTAGATGGACAATATTTTGTGGTGGCACCTCATTGCATCTCGCTAGTCAAGTAGCTAAAATTAGTACGTTCACCCAGGTGTTGAGTTCCCATCAATACCAATCAGAGGCGTAGGCGATAAATACCTGTGACTACTACGGAGTCATTTGACCCAGGTGTGAATGCCAATTAAAACCTTTGCCACTGCATTATTAAGGCAGATGTTAGCAGGTGTTAGTGGGTTTTTGTGTATGGAAAAGGGGATATACTGTTTGAGTTCACACATTGGAGCTGCATGATGCCACCATTGTTTGGTTCTGAGTAAAAATGCAAAAGCTGCATTAAGAAGGGACCTGTAGCGGCCCTTTAGCACAATCTTTGTGTAAATAGGGCAACAAGCCTGAAGACCCAAGAAATTCAAGCTTTACAGCTAAATCTGAAGTTTCAGTCACAAGTGAAGTAATAAAAGTTTAACCTGCAAGCCACACAGACGTTCTCAAACTATCACTTTTACATTTTGTCCAAGAACAACCCAGCTGTGTGTCACACATCACCTCACATCTACTCTTTCCTTTAGATCAAACTGGTAGCTGTTTTTTATTCAAGCAGCACAATGCCTCAAAAGATGTCCAAATAATGTTTCTGGCTCCTTTTTCTTTCAAGCTATCTTGATCCTTTCATAAACACTGAAAATTAATTTTCAACAAAATCACAAAGTGTCCTCAGTTTGATAAAAACTAACTTTAACTTTAGCTCGGTGGCTGCGAATAACAGATTTCTGGAGAATGTGCAAACTAATCGTTTATATGAACAAGAATAAAATATGAGCGCAACAATTTAGCAGTCATGAATAAGTCATTGAAGCATTTGATAATCATTTAACTTATGGAATCATAAATTGTTCGTAACATGATGAGAACTTCTGCTACGAAAGGTTACATGTGTTGACATTATATGTTCAAATTAATAATTAATATTCCTTCATGATGACATTAACTAACTCACTGTGCTTTGTACTTTAGAACCAGTTCTTATATAGTGTACATGGGTTCAAGATATTTTCCTGTTTGGATTTTACTGTTACTTATTATTCCACCCTTTTTCATTCATTCAACTCTTGTTCCTCAATGCTGTGCTATCAAAACTACAACGTTGTTTATAAAATGTCAAATTATTACCAATATAATGTGGGATGTGGAGGAGGAAATGAGTGTTTGCAGTGAGGGAGGAAAAGGATGTGGGGTAGGGTTATTTATGTGTGCAGAGAAAATGGTGAGTGCGTACTTTCTTTTACATACCAGTAAACAGAACATCAACCGACTGATGTATTAAACTGGTAACCCTGTTGTCTTTATCTTCTCATGTCAAATGAGGATGGGGTTTGTTGACTTGTCCCCGTACAGACAGTGAAATAACACAGGATAAATGTCATCCCCATCCTCAAAAAAGGATTTGTTTCTTAGAATCCCATGACATCAATTGGATGCTTTTGCCGTGTGCAACATGTATCTAACGTGCGGGGTTGTCAATGCAGACGGTCTCTTAGTGCCTCAGAATCTGCGGACTAATTACGTCCGTCAAAAGAAAGTATGAATGTCATCCATAGAAACACTTGTGGCTTACAGATAATTGCATACTTCTGTCTTCGCAGGGCGAACACCATAGAAATGGTCTTATTTGTGAGATGCAGGATGGAGATGGCCTGCAATGCAATAAGTGAATGTAGTAGCTAAGCAGAGTAGTAGCTGTGACATGGCATTATGGGAAATTACACTTACCGTGAGATTACATAAACCACTCACCAAGCTGGAATCCAGCTCCTTAAATTAAGAGAACCCATTTCACCCATCAGACAGAGCAAGGTAATGAAATAGCAGATGAGAGGTCTCAAATGTAATTTTCCATGTGGAGCTTTTGTGCCGTTATCTCAGAGGGTGCAATAATGATTCTGTGAATGACTTTTGTGCACCCCATAATGGCCCACAGTAGTTAAGGCCACAGTGTGTAAAACTATAATTACCATGTGATTTCAAAACTCAACATTTTCAGCTTGTTGTAAAGACATATCCCAGCCTTTGCATAATTATTAAAAATATTCCATTTTGAAATACAAGTAACGAACTATGAACATTTGCAATGACTGAAATTCCATTTAGATTTTGAACAAATTAATTACCTCAGGAGAAGCATGTTTGTGGAATGAAGTCTTTGACAGCAGGTCTTTGAGGACCTTGAGATGCTGTTACAGGGCAAAATAAAATTAATCAAAAATCTATGGAAATACCCTTTGAATTTATTTAGAGAGCTTTACCACACAAGGTTAAGTTGAGGCATGCAGCCAGTGTTCAAATAAATAAAAATCAACTAAACAGGTGAATGTGAGCCCTGGACTTTAATTTAAAAAAACTGGAGCACACACTTAACCTGCTGCAATTTCATTTAAGAAAATATAAAGGGGTGTATGGCTTGGAAATTTTTAATTACCACAAACATGTCGAAAACATCTCCAAACGGACTACAGTATGTCACCAAACTACACAAGAATGTCAGGACAAAACTATTGATTCTGTATTGGATTTTTCCTTTAGGTTTCATGAATAAATCTACAGGTTTGGAGTACAGATGAATGAATAAACAAGGTTTTCAATACCAATTTCCGCAGGTCCACTGGAGAGGCTAGAAAGCTTACTTATGCCACCTCTGTTATTGGCAATGGCCTAGTGTTTATTTCATGCCTCTTTGAACCTGCAGGCTGAGATGCCGTGAATCTGTCTGATATCATCCCACTCAAATCTGAGGCCTGGATCCCACCGCCCAACAACCATCAGGCCACTGTGGGATCAATCTTTGTTTGCCAGAGAATAGGATTGATTTACAGGTTCTGTCAAAGCAGCCCTCTCTACCTGCTGCAGACTGAGAAACAGGTAGCAACAACATGACCTGGACAACATCAGATATGTCGGCTAAAGGTCTTTCACTCTGAACAACAGAGGGAAGATTGACTGTAATTCGAAGACACAAAAATTTCTCCTTCTGAGGATTCATCCTCGTCCTGCCAAAATAGAAAAAAAACACAATTCACCATTCAAACATGAAATGTAATGAAAGCTCAGAAGACATTTGCCTATCAAAAATTTGCAGTGCATTCCAGACAGCATACGCCCATGTCACCGTGGTGTGGAGTGCGAGCGGAACACATAAAGCTCAGGAAATTAAAGCTGTAAATAAAGGTCCGTCAGATAAAGGATCTCCTGACAGTTATGAGAGCAGAGCAGGCCGAGAGCTGGCCGCTGGCTCATTCAGGACGCGTGCGGATGGGCATGAAAAAACAAATCACAGTGATGAGCATGAAGGCCACCATTTGCATTTGGCTCTGCCAATTCACACCGACTTTCATCTCTTTTCTTCTTCTTCTGTAGCCATCATTTATCCCCTCATATACTTCTGTCTTTTCTGTCTCTCAGCATCCATCTTTTCTCTCTCCTTTATTTTTCTCACACTGGACTCATCAGTCATAAAACAGCCTCCTAAGAGGTGCTACGCAGGCAGCTGAAACTGCCAAAATCAACTGATTCAAATGATTGTAGTTTTTTTAATTATTACGTCCCAATTACACATAGTGTGACTGTATTTTGGGAATGAATATATTCTGAGATATGATAGTCAACAGGTTCATTTGATGCTAAAACAACATATTGCCTAGCTCTAGGAAGTTGAGCTTTTTTTGGCCATTCATCTGTTTATTTGTACCTGAAGCACAGACTAAACAAAATTGTTTGACCTTAAATGTTGGTGTAGACAGTTGAGACTAAGTTATGCTACATAATAAATTTTATAAATCTCACTAAAGGGCCTATTAAAACTTTTCACAAGTATAAACAGAATAACCAAGGGAAATGTCACTAATAAATGAAGACTGTGAACACAAAATACCATGGAAATGAATAATGTCTGCACACAGTATACCAATTCAGTGCGGGTTGTTTGCCTTTTAAACTTTTTAGCCATGCACAGTTTCAAAATACTTAGAAATTTTGATCAGGTCAGCTATGTAAAAAGAAATCAAAATACTGTGACTTTCTGGTATTTAAGCCACCCTTTTCACCACTCACCATTCACCAGCAGTACACTACACTCTACCAAACTAAAGCTAAATCAAAAATTATTTTCCTTGATAAAGCTACATCGAGGACACTGGCGTCACATGACCTTACTTATTTTGAAACTATTGCCTATGTCACAGAAAGTACTGAGAGTGAAACGTGTGTTTTGGATGTTATTATCATACTGTCGGTGATGTGTTGGTGTTTTTAGTTCAGCGCTCTGCACAGATCTGATAACTGGCCGTCGATCCACCCATCGCCATCTCCTGCAATTTGAAGCTGGTGCGCCGTCTTTTTCTTGCAATGTCAGTGGGGGATGATTTTGGTGCTCTCTGAATTCAGCTCAAGATGTGACATTTGTATGATGGTTTGTACAAAGAAGACTTAATGTAAAGATACATATACAGCCTATGGTTTTACAAAGGTGCTTAAAGTTATTTTTTTATTTTCCGGTACATTTTCAACATGCTTGAATACGACCGCTATTAGAGCCATATAACAACAAATGAGTTTAAAACTACAATTTGTCAGAAACACAAATTTTACTGGAAACCTCTCAAGTGACCAGCTGCGGTTCCCGGGGCTCACTACACTGAAAACCTATCAACATCACTGCTTATCCTGCTGTGCCATAAAACTCTATTATTAGGGATGCACCAAATATTTGGTAATCGAATATATTCGGCGGAATATTGCAAAAAACACACATTCGGTATTCGGTGGAATAAGTTAAAAGCAAGGCCGAATAATAGCGCCGTGTTTTGATAACGCAATCAAACGGCGTGTCGTGACGGGCGGAATAAAATGTCGGCAGTGTGGCGGTCCGCCCGTCACAGCACTCGCATTTGCGACTAAAAATAGTTTTGAGCGAGCAGAATAGGCTTAAATCATTAAGCACGCTGTGCGAGCAGCCTACAGA
The DNA here is from genome assembly GCF_011397635.1 of Epinephelus fuscoguttatus. Classification (NCBI taxonomy): domain Eukaryota; kingdom Metazoa; phylum Chordata; class Actinopteri; order Perciformes; family Serranidae; genus Epinephelus; species Epinephelus fuscoguttatus. The sequence goes on along the minus strand of NC_064753.1, from coordinate 27,982,548 downwards.
TTCAATAATATCCTCTTCTTGGCGTCATGACTGCCCAAAAGTACCTGAATGGCCGAGCCCGCCGAACACAGGTATGTGACGTGTCAGAGGAGAAACGAGCCATTCACGGCCCACAAACCTCACTGCACTTTAGGGACTGTTCATTACTTAAGAAGGGACTTGTCAGGGCAGGAGGGTGGCTGGTTGATTCTTATTTTATTTATTTATTTTATTTTGATCCCCCCTATGTTCATCACTCATTGATGCTGTTTTTGAAGTATGAATAAGTCAGTAAGTAATTTATTCCATTGAAATATCATTGATGTATTATAGAAAAGTGATTTATCTTTTCATAAATGACAAAAGGCACATCTGCCTCATTTTCGCTGTGGTATCGTGATACTACTCGGAATCATGATATTTTCACTGGTATCGCACAGTGGGTCCCAATTTTGGTACCGTGACAACACTAATCTGGAGGGGGTTCATCTGCAAAAACTAATGAAAAACTAAACAATGATATTCGGTATTCGGTACTCAGTATTCGGCCAAGCGTTTAATAATATTCGGCTTCGGCCACAAATTTTCATTTCGGTGCATCCCTATCTATTATTGTGCTAAAACTGGTAAAAACGCATGAATGGGTCACATCGCTGGATGATATATTCCTTTTATGAACATGGGCACTGTAGTTTTGACTTATGTGCAACATTCTGCTGTGTTGCGTATTCATGAAAGCACCAAGTGTGTATCAATCCGCAGCTGAAAATAGTCTCCAACAGATATGTCACTTACTCCTGTTAAAGGAACTTCTGCTAAAAACTACAGTGCCCAGCTGTTCTAGAAAATTATTTAGACTTTTTAGAAAATTAAAATATATATTTGTGACCTGGTGATTTACATCTTTAATAGGAACAAATAGACTGAGGGCCACAGACAGGAAGTCGCGAAATATAGACACGATCCCACTGCACACACACACACAAAAAAAAAAAAACACTCACGTCTGGCTTTTGTATTTAATGAGAAAGGTAACAATTGGCATTCACTTCTGGTATAAATGACTCTAGGGTAGTCATGGATATTTACTGGCTCCAGCACCAATCAGCAGAGATGGAAATACAACACCCAGGTGGACGTGCTAATTTTAGCCCCTTTGCCGATGCGATACAATAACGTGCCACCACAAAAACACCATCCTTCTCCGTTCAAGCAGCAATCGAATATCATTCAAAATTAAGTCTGAACCAAGATTGAGAGAGAGTGAATAAAGTCACTGATATAAAAAAAAAGTAACCATCGTGGCATTTACACTGGCCTTCATGCTGCTTTCTACTGCTTACTACACTGTTTTCCAGCCATGATGTCGAACATAACACTTCCAAAAAAAAAAAGCAAAAAAAAAAGCTTTTTGACAAAATATACAATATCAACAGCTTATCTATTAATTTGACTAAACAAATTATTTTAAAAAAAAAAACATGGGATAATGAAGATGTATTGTTTGTTGTCAGCACAGCTAACCTTTGTTGATGATGTAATTACAAACCAACAAGACTCCTTGTTGAAAATGTCTATTTGGGTCCATTAAACAGACTAAACAGAGACAGAAAAGTTTGGACAATGCAGCTCTCCATCGCTGTGTCCCGGCTCAGATTCCAAACTAATTTACCGGGCACAGCCTGCATATTAATGTTGGGAGCTTACCCTCCAGTCTATCTGTGCCTCCACTGAATCCAGGGCACCTTCAGGGCAGAGAGAGAGCCTGCCTGATCTGTGTCAGCCATGATAACAATACAGCGACCACTGATGAAAGGTCTTGTGGAAATTTATTACAAGCAACGACTGGGGAACACTGTGCCAGAGAGACTGAATAACCCACATTTGAATACAAGCCACAAATTATACACAGTTTCAGTAAATGAAGTGACTGTGTGTCTTTGTTCCATGGGTTTCCTTTCACTAGTGGAAAGCTGAACACCACCATGGCCAGCACTGAGAAAGGAAGTTGTTGAAGCTGAGATTTCCTGCTTTCATTGTGGTTAAGAACTCAAAATGTTTATAGTGGTTTCAGAAACTGACTCATCTAATGATTCATGGAGTACATATTGCTTTTTTTCATCTGTGTGTGATCATGAGGCAGCTCATTTATTTGTCTTTTTATTCCAAAGAGGAATAGGTAGAAAAATACACGTCCCGGCTTCTTAATAACTTCTGAGGAGCTACATGTCAGTTATGAGTGGTTAAGACATTACGCTGTCTAAATGCTGTTTTCCAAGAACGACTTTGATTGCCATATGGTAGAAATTACAAGGCTGTAATATTAAAGTGGTAAGCCTTCAAAAGGGTCAGAGAAGTTTAATCATTCGGTGCTTTATGTAGAACTAGAGAGGCTAAAACATGACTTGTTCCTTTTGAATGAACGGACGCTGCTATAACTTGAGCAAAAACAGGAGCAGATGAAAATACAGCCTGTCTTCCATAAGTATGCACAAAGAGGAAAAAAAACTGTGTTGCACTTACTAAGGTGGTTGACAGGGCCAAAGTGCATTCGGTAGCTGGCAGTCATTTTATGGCTGCAGTACTGAAGCAGATTTACTAAGATGACGTCAGTGGCTTTGAGCCAGCTTTTCCTTTTTGGTGGCACTCTCCGCTGGCCTCAGTGGGCCCTGCTCAAACTGCTGAGCAGCAGCGCATACTCTAAAATTCCCTTTCTAGACCAGGGTTTACCTCAGGGCACACACGGTCTGGAAGCCTGCAGGAGTGTCCTCTTTTTAAAGCGTGCTTTGACCGCAGAGAACACTGATGTTTTGATGTGATTCTATCCCTGCCACACATCACATCTAATTACACAATTAATGACTCTGTGTCCAGCTTCAATTACAGATCACAGATCTTTTTTTTTCTAGCCTGGAATTTTCATAACAAAAAAAAAAATATATCGTGTATTATCATTTCAATTAAAACGTGGGACACATAATGCGCTCACATTCCCATGAGGAATTTCACAGGCCCCTCACTACAAATAGAAAACATGCCTTGTTGCACGTACGTTTGTATTTTCAGTCGGGTGAGGGCTTTATTTCTAAAATCAATATCCCGTTCATACCCGAATGGTAAAGAGTGCAGCCCAAAAAACAATGCAAAAGCTGAGAACTACAAAAGCTTTTAACTGTCGACAGTAACAAATATAATTTGAGACGTGAAAACATCTCATCAAAAACATAACAACTAATTTAAGTGTTGACAAAGGTGCAACCGACAAACCAAAATTGAAGACAGGGAAATAAAGATGTCTCATCTGTGCACAAAAAACACCTGCTAAATAAGAAATAAGACTGCTTCACATTAGAGTGTGCCAAATTAATTGATAACCCAACGGCAGTTACCATTTCAATTATTACACTTTTGTATAAAATGTATATTTGCATGTAGCCATCCAAACTCCAGTAAAAATAATAATTTTTAAACTACTACAAGTGGAATTAAAATGATATTTTCTAACGAGACTCCATCCTGAGAGTATGAATACATCACTGCTCTAAGGCACCTGTTGCACAGGGCACGGACGACACAGGTGCTTCTCCTCAGCAGTGAGTTATGACGCTCATACACAGACTGCACCTCCTAATGTGCTATAATTAAAGACAGCCAGGAACCATTTGTGGTTATTCTAAAAAATTAAGCTAATGACAATTTCAGGAGCTAAAGGGACAGTCTGGATTGTCTCTTCGGTGTCATTCATAGATTTAGCCTCACTGGCAGTATCAGTGTTTATTTACAACACTGAGTATATTCCCTGGTGTCATAATAGCCGTGTTCTGTCAGTGTATGCAAAGCCTGCACTGAAATAAGAGTTTAAATAATTTCAAATACATGAAAGTGTATAAAATAAGTAGACTAATGTGACTGCACACATGATGCCAGGCTCACGAGACAAACGCAAGCATGCACTGATATTTGCCATGCTTTCTTGCGAAGCATAAAATGAGCAAAGACGTGCGATAAATGTTTGGCCAAAATATGGTTTTCTTAAAGTCAGCAACCCTCAAACAATATCCTGCTCCAGTTAGTAACACAGTTCAGTCTGTGCTTCACATTAGCACATTATTGTGTCCACACAGAGCTCACCAAGGCAGCAAAACCTGAACCAACACTGTAGTAAAGTTATCGTCTGTGTAGCCTATGATGCAATACATCCACAGTCTGTGTCTGCTTAAATTTCGCTTGTGCATGTCATTAAAAAATAAATACAAGTCAGTGTAAAGGGCTGGGATTTTTTGCCATGACTGATTCCAAATTATTTAAAAGTATAGCCGTATCATAATACACACAAACACACAGGCTCAGTTTCATCATAGCTGCTAACATATCTATGTCGAATTCTCTTTAACAAATTACATATGATGCTTAATGTGCGGCATCAAAAAGCAGAGGGAGTTAAGAAACTCCTGGTTCCAAAGGTAAAGTCTCATACAGTCAAACAAAGACAACATCCTATTCTTGCACAAATGTTATGCAGGCTTTCGTCCAACAAGTCCACTGGTTGCATAAGCTGAAAACAAAGCATCTATTTCTACCCCTAATTTTTTTTTTCTTCTCCCAAGCCAGCAGATTTACACTGTGACATGTCTGGGGTTACGCCTGACTGCAACTCAGACTGTTTCCTGGAAATGATAAGAGCCCTTTCACGTTAATTAAATATAAAAACATTGTCTTTTTCTGTCTCATAAGCAGCAGTTATCTGTAAGAAAAAGCACGTTTTACACTATAAAAGCAGAGAACGTGTGCACTTGCCATAACCAGCTGCTTACACATTAAAAACAAAAAGGGGTGGGAGACTGTAGGTACTGTAGCCAAAAACTTGTAGTAGCAGCAGTAGTAGTAGTAGGGATGGAAAGTGGATTTTGTTCAAGCTTGTGCTCAGTTGTGTCACTTCGTCTGCTACGCTTGCAATAACACAAAACACAAAGTTTCACAATCTTGTTTTTAAGAGAGGTATTATTTTCCTGAACACAAGTGAAGCCATGAGATGTCAAGATGTGTGTGACTACAGCTGACTTACGAATGGCACAAGTGTAGAGCTCACAGGAGAATGGATTTCATAACTCACAGCTAAATTAACGAGAGACACCTTGATTGAATCACAGCAGCATATCTGAGATGTGTAAACTGTGGCCTGATGACCTGACCAGGCTGTTTGTTCAAAGCAGCAAATATCCAGTGAGGTGTCAGGGGTACAAAAAAAACAAACAAGTGGAGACTAACCAAAAAGTCTGGCACAAAGACTAGATCCTTCAGTGTTTGGTGCAACAGGGTGTACACCCACTTTTTAAGCCAACTTTACTGTTGCTAATGAAAGCTTTGGGACTTACTCTCATCCCTCCCTTTGCCTTTGCATAACAGCCTGTGTAATTTTCCCAGAGTCCTCAAAAAAAGTTATGAAATCATTGTCAGCAGTGAAATTTAGTGACACACAGCTGGGCATACAGTTGGAGGGAGTTTTAGCTGAGCAGGCACTTCCCAAAGTGGAGGAAGGAAAAGGGAAACAATGAAGGAAACCTCAAATAAAAGCTGCACAAACACAAATTAATGCTACATTTCCACCTTCAATCAGACTTTAGCTATTTTTATATGATTTTAAAGTACTAAAGTGATGCAAACACATGCTTAATAAAGCAATATACACCATTGTTTTCTTTAAAGTGTAAGTTTTGGGGTGTAAGTTGCTCAGACAGGAGCTTTAATGCAGCAAACAATACAAGGAGTTTAAGCTAACCTTTCCCTCCAGTTCACTGGGTTCCGTTTAGAGTTACAGTAACAACATGGAGCACACACACACACACACATACACACACATACACAGTGCCGAAAGCGCTGACAAACAAACATTAAAACATGTACTTACACAAAACTTCGACGGCGACTTAAAAAAGCAAAAGCAGCGTGTTGAAGCAACAAGTCTCTCCACCGTGCTTTCTTCTTCTTCTCCTCCGAGGTGGTCCGTAAATGCTCCGGTGAAATCTCCCAACAACTCCCGGCTGAGCCAACTACGGAGGAGAGGAGAACAGCAACGTTTTCAATCGTCATCTTGTCCAAAAAATTCGTTATTCGTACCGTGTATTTTTTTTTTCACTTCATCCCGATGCCGCTGGGACTTTGTGGGGCTCCGACACGGGAGCAGCCGGCCTGCGAGGCTCTTTATAGGGGCGTATGGTCGGGCTTCTTCACAAAAAATGTGAAAAATGTCAAAGATTTTCGCTGCTATGTCAAAGCTACAACAGTGAGTGTTCAAAGTGAGCACCCTGTTGCAAACAGCGACCGGAATCGGCCATGTATCTGAGCGATGGAAACAGTCGACCTAACGTTACTTCACGACATGGGAGAAAGAGTAAACACCTAAAATAAGCCGACATTTTTTTCCTTAAATAAATAGTCCAATATTTCCCAAAGACGTCAACTAAAACCTCCACGAGCAGAAGTCTACAACCAGTTTGGATACCTGCAACTACCATTGAAACTTACCTCGTTATTGATATCTCATATACAAATGTCCCTTTTCTGAGTAATGGGATGTTACGGGGTATTTTTTTTCACTATGTCAAGTTATTCTGGTGTTTCTGGGCCAGCCAGGAAGGTGTAGGTGAATCGCTTCGCGCACTGACAGAGATGCGAAGAATGCTCGGAATGAGAAGAGGAATGAAATGAACGCAAAGAGCGAGTTTGCGCCGGGGCGGAGCGAGAGGTGGCGTCATCCCGAGCCCAGCAGCCAGCCTGGGCAGCGGGCAGCACCAGGAGGGACAGGGAGGGTACAAAACATCCCGAGAACTGACGCCTTCAGGGACACCGCCGAGCTCAGATTTTACAGCATCGATCCGAACACACTTATCAGTGCAGAACAAAGTCCCTCTCTGACAGGGGTGGAGGAGGTGTTCACATCTTTACACTGAGTCAAAGTAGCAACACTACGCTGTAGTTACAACTGAAATTATCAACATTAACATATATTTAAACTATTAAAAGTAAAAGTAGCAACTCTGTGGCGTAGAAATACTCAGTTACAACTGAAATGATCGACATTAAAATATACTTAAAGTACTCACAATCTGAGATATGTCTAGATGTCTAGATAGATAGAAAAATAAAAAAAAATACAAATAAAAAATATTTTAAAAAAGTAAAATACGAGAAGACAAAACAGATCAAAATAAAACATATGAGAATCTAGAAATATAAACAATATACAAAAATAAGTAGTAGCAAAATTTAAAATATACAAGAGAGACATACAGGAATAAAATAAAAAAGATGTAAAAATTGCAGGAGTAAAAAAAAGAAGCTCAACATGTCTTATTTGATTATTTTAATCATTATTATATTGCATTGTCACTGGTTACTATATTCTTTTATTTTTGTATAACTCTTATTGATTGATTTAATACACCTCAGTGCAATCTGCAGGGTAGTTAGGTAGGTAGGTAGGTAGGTAGGTAGGTAGTTAGCTGCCAACTTTTATTATCTGTTTCAATGATGTTTTTTATCTTTATTGCTGTGACTCCTGTTTCTTTGCATTTATTGAATTTTTTTATTTTATTGTTTGTTTTTGTTTTTGTTTTGTTTTTGCTTGAATCCTACATTGTTTTAAATCTGGGATCATCCATTTTGTAAATTTGTTTTAAAAAGTGCTTTATAAATGAAGTCTAATAGTAGTAGTAGCAGTAGTAGTAGTAATATTGGTAGTAGTAGTAGTAGTATGCAAAGTGGGCCATTTAGACTCCTGTATATTATATTACTGGATTTTAAGTGGTGTGCATCATTTTAATGTTGCAGCTGGTTAATGTGCAGTTCGTTTAAATCAGTGTATATACTGCTGGGTAACTTAATCAGTGGTGGGGGAAGTACTCAAATATATTGATATATTCCCTGAGTGAAAGTATCAATACTACAGTGCAGAAATACACAAGTTAAATTCCAGCAGTCAACTCTTACTTGAGTAAAAATACCGAAGTATCAGCTTCAAAAATAAAAATAAAAATACCAGTGGTTAAAGTATGGGAGGCTACTATGTTCACACACACACACACACACACACATAAAATAAATAACAATTACAATCATCATCATAATCATAATCATCATAATCACAATAATAACAGTTGCCTCATTTCACTGAATATAATTAAGAGCTGCAGTTACATTTCAAATTAAGGATTTAAATACAAAATTAGTTTATAAAATATGATCTATAGTTACAGATTAAACACCAAAAGTATATGAAGTAATTAAAATTAGCTCCACCTTGACCGACAAGAACATTAAAGCTTATTATATGAACGCATCAATAATAATGATCCAAAGTTATAATAGTATAACATTAACAGTAGCCACTCTGCATTATAAGTACTTTTGTTTTTGATACATCAGGTACATTTTATTGCTAATGCTTTTGTATTTTTTTAAGTAAATTATTTGAATACTTCTTCCACCACTGGATTTTTGGATATCCTGCAAACTATTTTAACAAAAAAGCAACTTTTCACATGTTAAATGAATATGAGGTGATAAATTCATATACAGACGCATGTAATTAGTTTGTGGTATGTAGAATATTCATATGAACTTCACAAACAGGACAGAAAACATGACCTCCTTGGCAGCATGCAACAAAATTATCACAGTAACATAATACAACACTTGACCATTTGGCCGGTCAACCAAAGTGCACCAATGTAAGGGGACAATCAGCATTTTTTTTCTAATAAAAGAAAGATATTTAGGGTGGAATTTGTACATTGATTGATTGTACAATGTATACACATGCTGGCTGTCGTTTTACATAATCACATACTATTAATGCATCTGAATCACCATACAAATATTTACATTATCTGTACCATCACTGTACAGTTAGAAATGAATTACAACTGTATGAAAATTTAACTTTAATTATCTTGAATGATGGTCTGACAAAAGACATACAGTGCCATATAGTACCAACTTGAATATATTTAGTGACGCAAGATAACTTGATCCCCAGATGTAATGTGAATTCACAAAATATACCAAACAGTGTGATTTGCTGTCATGGTTTCTGTGTCGTCTAACATCCCCTTTCTTCTTAATCACTTTGTTCATTTATTCTTTATCAATCAGTTCAGGGCATCAGTTTTTCCCACTGGACTTAAAGGCATCAGCTGACTTCACAAGACAGGCCAAATTCAAACAGTAGAGAGGAGGGGAGTGTTGAAGGCAGGCCTCCATGCAGATTGGGTGTGGAGAAACTTTGTAATCACCAGCCTAAACAAACTGTGGCCTCCAACTGGGTATCACTGAGAGTATACAGATAACAAAGAAAAAAACAGCTGATAATATGTCTATGTCATCAGCACTGTGATGTAAGTATTTCACACCATGTAAAAAATTAATGGCACATTTTAGTTTATTCTGTAATCATACAGTCTAATAAATCTATATTCTTTAAACAATCTATGTTCATGGATCTGCTATGTTTTTATAAAGGTTGAGTTGGAGAGATTTACAACTGCAAGTTCAAACACTTACAGACAGAAAACCCAGTCAAAGACACATCTGTGGTCCTGTCTGAACAAGTCATCCATTAGAAGCCAGTGTTTTGACACCAATCCTTCAAAAGAAAAGGATCTATGAAGACGATCGACTGCCCCTGTGAGGACATCCATCAACACCTTTTAACACCTGTCTGTGCACGTTTAGCTGAGAGAGAGACAAGCGGGGAGGTGTGTGATTTAAATGTTCTTCACATAGGATTGTATTTCAATGCATTTTTTACTGTCTGTCTCTTTGTCCCATAATTTGTTGAGAGTGCACTTCATAATACAGCTGAGCAGCGGCCATTTAAAGTTAGCAGACAGATCCCTTCCTCTATTGTCCTGACTGTTCCCTCAATAACAAACGATTAATCATCAAACAGCAGCTGTATCTAGGACGTCTTTAATGAGAAATCCTCCAAAGATGAATGCAGCAGTATGTAACTCCAGGAGCTCAGATGTAACAGCGGTCATTCATCAGCTGACAGTGTTTGAGCGCTACATGTTAAAAAGAATCCCTCCTCATGTGTGTCAGAAGTCAGAAAATGCCCTCATATGAGAAGTCTTCCGTGTTAGTGCACCAGGCGGAGAGTGCATTTTGTAGGTTACTGAGCCAAATGATTACAGTTAAATTATGGATATATGAATTCCTGATGTTCTTATCTCTCCCTGTGTGTGTGCACTGTCCTGATATTGTATTCCATCATTGCTGCATGAAGTGAAGGAGAAAAAGACACCAAACTGTTCACGCCAAAACAAATAGCTCACCCATCCAGCCCACCCTACAGTACTGTATATACGACGCCACTGTTCATGCACAGGCACTCGGCTGTTGTGTAACAGGGTGTGGCCACAGGAGAGCGGGTGCAGTGGTACAAGCTGTATAGGTGGCAAATGAGAATGTGTCAGAGGGGAATAAGCCACTGAATGTGAGAAAAAGTGGGAGAGTCACGTGTTTGAATGTATGTTGATGTTCCACTTATGAGAGACAGGTCCACACCTCTGTAAACACACACACACCTTTGTCAGCTTTCTACTTCAACATTTAAAAACAGATACTGTGTCATTTGAGTACAGCAAAACTTATTTTCTTATTGCCATTATTTAATTTAAGATCATTTTGTGTAGTGTGTTGAGCAGTATCTCATAGGAGGCATCCATTGCTATTGCTAATATTTATAAGTCTAGCTGTTATTTTAGACTCCTGCAATCCTACTTGTATGCAAATTTCTTTGATGACGGCATTTTTTATCGATTTATCAGTGTTGAGTAATTCATCTTTTACTTTTTGGGTTAATGTGCACATGGCTCAGGGATTAGAATGGAAGGATCTATGACCCAATTAACCTTTAATCTTCCTACTCTGCAGGGCTCAACACGAACTTTGCAACATACCCTCATTCAACAGTCCGTATGATATCTAACTAATTAGCGCCCCGCAAATGACATCATCATGACACAATGATTAGATCTCTTAGATTTAGGAAAAGACACATGGTTGGGCCTTAGATTGTGTAAATAAAGGACCTAGTTACCAGTGCTGGACTCCTGTTCTGAAGCCTTGAGTTCAGTATTTTGGCTGTCACCATCTTGTTTTTTGGAGCCAGCAGTGACCGTATTTGGATGACAGGGTGGAGCTGTGGAGGAGCAAGGGGTGGATCTGACACTCCGCAGACAGCCTGTCACTCAATGTGGCCATGCCCTTAATTATGCCGTAATAAAATTTAAACCGCTGAGTTACACATATAAAAATGAACCCCCCATCTAGTTGTCATCAATGGGCAAATTAGCTTGAGGATATTTCTGATGTAAAGTTGGTCATTTCAAATTAGGTGTCGACTCTGCTTTGAAGCCAGCCTCAAGTGGCCATTCAAGAAACTGCAGTTTTTGGCATTTCCACTTTTTCAGCCCCGGAAGTTGCCAATTGGGTTGGGTGTCGCTACGTTACCTACTTAACTTTAAGTTTGGTAGGTTGAGTTTAGGAGAGTAGGTTAGGTTTAGGAAAAGAAACATGGTGACGACGTACCTTAAAATAATTTAAAGTTCACTTGCAACATGGGCACCGGTCTCCTGGGGGAAAGTCCTTTGATTGTTTGACCCATTCACCATCCCAACCTGCTTCCTCATGCAGACTTTATGCTGCTTTGTTCTTGAATCCTGTCAGCACATTGGTCACCCGATCGCAGCCTCTCCAGTTGCGTGTGTTATATACAAAGTCTGGTGCATTAGCCTCACTTTTTGTATGTACACATACGAACCGTGCATGAGTACAGCCTGAACTTTTATAAGACATTGCCAGGCTGGCAACCAGGCATTAGCAAACTATAAATATTGCTGTCATTTTTAGTCACCTTATGATTTCACTAATTAAGATACTATTTAGTGATGTTGATGGGTTAATTACTGTGATTAGCAGTTATAGGTCATCACGAGAAGAGAAACACAAGTGAGGAAAGCAAACAAATGGCTAAGGTCAAGAGAGCGTGACATCAAAACAAGTTAAGAGTCTTTCTTTTTTTTTTTTTGCTATTGAGCTCTTTTGTAGAAATGGTTCATAGCCGTCTGTGTTATTACTTGTCAGTGCACAGTAAATATTATTTCACTGGGTTGTGTTGTTAAGGTGCTAACTGGGTAACTAGCATCTTAAATCCATTCTGTCAGTCTTCAGTGACAAATACAGACTGCCATTGGCTTCTGCAATAGAGTTATTGCCTCACACACAAGGGCTGAGCGTGTATGCTAGCTGGCCGTTGGCTGTAGTCATTCCACTGTGTTCAGGTGCAACTTTCTGGCGGACAACCAGGTGACGTGAGGTGATGCAACAGTCAGCCTTTGTCTGCGCTTGTTCTTTGATGTGGGTTTGATTTGTCTGGGACTTAAGACAGATGTCTGTGCACAGACATGTAGTGTTGTACAGTTCCAGTTCTGGAAGTTCTAGGTCTCTTTTTTGTATGTTCAAAAGTGGTTGCCATTGATGGCAACCAAAGACCAAGAACTGGTTGCCAATTTCTGAAAATGATTACCACTGGCAACCTGGCAGCCATTACCGTTGAGTGTTGCTTTCTGTGCGACGGGGACAGTGTTTCAGTGCAGGAATACTACCTGGCCCTTGATTTACTCTGTGTTAATTTGAGTAAACAAATGAATTTCGGAATATTCAAAATATAGGTAAGTCACAAACCAAAAATAAACAAGGCCTTAAAACTAGATTTTAACTTAAAGGACGTCATGATCAGGTAAACAGTGTCCACTTTAAAGTAACATTATGCAACAATTGCTATTTTTGCAAGATAGTGTCCCCATAGGTTCAGAGTGGTACACCACTGATTTAAATGTGAACCTTCAGTCATTGGCTTTAGCAACTTGAACTCAGCCAGCACAAACACTGCTGAGTACTGTCAAGACAACCTTTAACATTACTGCTGCACTTGATTAATCGGTGTTGCTAATATGTAGCACAAAAATGATATATGATGGTCACAAAAATCATTTGGGTTGGTGTCCTGGCCCCAAAGCAAAACTCATGCATGCTCGGACTACTCCTGCATTACTCAGACCTATACTCTCCTGCACTGTGTGTACACCTTGCCCACAAATGGTCAACAATTTTTCCCAAACTGAACAAAAACAGGCTAATGGAACTGACCCTGTTATGAAGCTGCCTCGTGGTGTGCACCAATAACACTGTAATAACAAACACTTTCTGTCGACACAACAGGCTGCTGTTTTCTGTCGCCTCTTTGCAGCTTTAATCACCCAGTAGTATCCCTTACTTTTAATAACTAATGAGCATGACGGGCTCAAACCTTGGTCATGACTTAGGATGACACTTTCTAGTGACAGTATTGAGTGTGTCTGTTTATATCATCCACTGATTATTTTATTTTATTTTGTTTATCTATTCATAGTCAAACTTCCCTGAGACATCTGCACCCAAACATATCAGGTGTAGCAAAGACTACCTGCATGAAACTAGATCAGCATGTTACATGCATTGCCTCATCTGACCAAGACCAACCAAGCTTCCTCTTTAATGCTTCTACACATTTGTCACTGTCATAGAGGTGCAATGTGAAGCACCTCTGTGCTGCGCATACAGCACATGCATATATGGACCGTCCTGCAAATAACCTTTCCCTAAAAAATTAGATTAGATAAAAGCAGAACATTCACTCTGCTGTGTCACTCCCAGCATTCATGCCATTTTCAGCTGAGATAAAATATGTCAGAGGACTCTTTTTTCGTAAGCCAATTTGGGAGCTTGGGGACACCACAGATAATAACAGCTTAATCATTAAATGCATGCTTCAGAGAACACCAATCAGCTGTTCTGAACCAGTGAAGCTATAGTTTCTCCACTGCACTCCTCACTGATAAGGTTGGTCTGTGCTATAGAATTGCTTTGATTTGAACCTGCTGCTCTGAGCCTCTAAGGGAGGCCATGGTGCAATAGAATTAGCCTGCTTTAGTTCATTTTGCTCCTGATCTGCCACTGCCTGGCCTGGTCTGGTTCAACCTGGCCTGCAACCTCCTCTAATCAGATAGCCGTATAGGGCCAGGTGCTTCGCTGACTCTCTGCTTTGACTGTTCGGCCAGCCACGCTGATTCGCTTTATTCAGAGATAAGAGAAGGACTAGTGAGGGCCACTTACTGGTTAAATGAATAGGAGTGGGGGAGCCCACATCTCAATCAGCAGAGCTTCTGATTATTTGATACATGTACTGTATTTGTATTTCATTTGTTTTGTTTGGTTTGTCCGAGCTTGAATAAAGCCAAACTAAAGTTTTTAGTGTGTTATTGTATGATTCAGAGCAGCTTGAGGAAGTTTTTTTTATGTCAAACTATGAATAAACTGCAATACAATCTGAATTTCCTGTATGTTCTCAATATATAAACAGCCTGTCAGTTTGGAGTGATCAAATGAAATGTTGCATTCAAGGCTCCAGGATGAAGTGATGAACATATTTACAGCAGGGAGTCTAGAAATGCCCCCTCGTGGCAACTTTGAAACCTGTTTTCTGTTTCACTCGTCGGCTCATACAGATTACAACATCTTTAAGCTGCTCCAGTCAACATTGAGATATATGTTCATGCGTATGTCATTCTGATTCTCTAAATGTCTGTTTTTGGTGCTCCACCACCACCAAAATCAGCTGTCAATCTCCCGACAATGCAGCTGTCCTTAATTTATTTTATGTTATTCAACCTTTATTTAACCAGGAAGTCCCATTGAGACTGAAAATCTCCTTTACAAGAGAGACCTGGCCAAGGTCAGGTCTCTCTTGTAAAGGAGAGACCTGGCCAAGGTGGCAGCCAAACAGAACACATTTAAAATGCAACAAGTACAACATATAATACAAAAATCCACAATAAAACAACAACAATTCAAACACAGTGGCCTCTCAAGAAAAACAAGCACATGTCTCTGTCACCACATTCTTTATGATGCCCTTAAATTCAAATTTGGATGTAAGTGTTTCTAATTTTAGATCCTCTTGGAGATTGTTCCAGAGTAGGAGAATGTGGTTTTCCCCAGATCTGTTTAAACCCGTGGTACATTAAAAAGCGACCAATGTGTTCATCAGTGACTGATCATCACAGTCATAGGATGTAAGAGCATTGATGGGCTGGTGGAGTGGGGTAAAAGTTATCACACTGAATTATTTTATTGATCGTTATTTATTATTTTTGTTTGTTGGATGAGTTGCAATTTTTTCTGTTTTGTTTTATTCAGGGTTTGGAGCCAAGGGAAGCCTGCCTGGTGCTCACAGTGTGGAGGGCCCGGCACTGCTTGGAATGCCCATAGTCCTTGTATTCTGAATATATACTGCTGACTCTTTAAAGGCAGTAGACTGGAAAACATTGTGAAGTTTCACCTGTATGCGTGCCACTGCTGTCTAATGCTAAGTTTTGATTAGTTCATTAATTTTGCCAGTTTCAAACTCATCCATAAATGCCTACATAATCAGGCTCCCCACTTGCTCAGTGACCTTGTGGTTCAGTTTAGAGCTTCTGGCCCAGTAACACGTGGAGCAGCCAGTGGGAATTGTAAGGATCCCCTGTGTAAATCCTCTTTTGGACAAACAGCTTTTTCTGTCCGTGGAATGAACATGTGGAATTCTTTATCTACAGATCTCAAATTGGATCCTGATTTCAATCACAGAAGAAGGAAGAGGAATCAGTCATGCAGTCATGAATAATTTGGTGCTTCCTTTTCTATGGTGCTAATTATGTATTGTACTTGTACTGTTCTGTCTGTATTTTTATTGTTTATACTTTGCACTGTTACTTGTGTTCTTGTTGCTGAGTCTTTTGTATCTTAAGGCCCAGCTAGTGAGGGGCATTGCGAAATTATCTTAGGCAAAAAATGCTGTGGTGGGTGGCATTTATGTGTGCTACATATTTGTCTCTATACAAATAAACAGTAAATAAATAAATAAATAAATGAACTGCACAGCATAAAATCCAAATTCACACAATGATGCTATAAACATTTCTTGTTTGATCTGCAATTTACACATATTTCCATTGAGCAGATTATCTTCGTTTTTGGGTTAAAAGACACACAGTTCTCATGGGAGGCATATTTTTATATCTTGCAATCTGATTGGCTTTTAAAAAGATTTTATGCTCCCAAAATTGCATCTTCATGTTCCTCAGGGACAATTCTAATGATATATGATTATACCACTTTGAACCAATTGTTGTCCCATTAAAGAAATTCAGTGTAATTATTATGCAGTAGGAATTTGCATTCAGTGCAAAAAACTATTGTACATTATTTGAGTTTTTAATGGCTATTTGGTACAAACATTCTTTGCACACATAAGGTAAGATAAGGTGGTTTGTGTAGCACATTTCCGCAACAAGGCAATTCCAGGTGTTTTACATTAAACATCAAAAGCATCAAGACAAAGTGAAAAGGGAACATATTATGAAAGGACATATAAATGCGATTAAAAATGCCATTAAAGAGCTGGAGAAAAGGGAAAAAAGCAAGATAAAATACACAAAGACATGTATAAAATACGAGAATAAAAGTTATAGTGCAGTATAAGAAATGAATAAATATTTGATTCAATAAAAGGCAGTAGCAAACAGAAAAGTGTTCAGCCTTGGTTTTAAAGAATTTAGGGTTGCAGAGAACCTACAGTTATCTGGGAGTTTCTTTTTTAGAGATATGTGGTGCATAAAAACTCTCTATGTTTAATCTTGACTCTGAGAACACAAAGCAGACCTGTCCTAGATGACCTGAGAGGTCTCGATGGTTCATAGTGTAGCCGAAGGTCAGAGCTTTAACCGTTCAGAGCTTTAAAAACCTACAGTGGTATTTTGAAATCGCTTCTCTGACAGATGAGCTAATTAATCACGGAAAGTCAAGTTATTCTAATAGGTGTGTGACCACAGTCGACTGCTGGATGTTTAATTAGTCCAGATTTTTGATTGGTCAGGAGGCAGACTTTTCACACAATTTGATCTGATCCTATAAAAATATCCTGCTTCAGAGCAGGTTAGCCACACATTTAAGGTTACCATGGTGATCTAAACTGGTCAAAATGAGACATGTTGTCAAAGTTAAAACACTTAAGATTTTTAAAGTGCACTAGCGTGTGCTCAGTCCCGCTGCCTCATTCTTCAGCATGCTTTAAGTCTGTAACTAGTAAAAATCCAACCCAAGCTCCCTGAATGACCATAGACACTGTCGCCCTAACATCTCTTATAACGGAGGTCAATGAGGTCCAGTGTTGTTTGTGAAGCTTACTAGAACACTCAGAACATTTAGTTGTTCAATGCCTTTAGGCGCCTGGCTGCAAGGATTCTGTTTGTTGATCACAGCCCTACCACTCAGGTTGAACTGGAGTCCAGACGTCTCTGTGTTGAAGAATCTTCGACTTCTTGCAGGTGAGGATGGAGGTAGTTAACAGCAAGTTTAGTTTAGTTTAATTGTTATATCAAATACAGTAGTGAAAATATAGGCATATAAGTCATTATCAGGGATAACACAACAAAGTCCAGGGGTCTCATTTATAAAACAATGCATCGGATCCATTCTAAAAGTATACGTATGAACAAAAGTCGCACCAAAAAATATAAGACAATATCTACAATCAGGCTTCTGCCTCACCATCTGCGTCTCAAATTTCTCGTCTCCAAAAAGTTTGTAAGCATGGGTCAAAGTTTCTCCCATCAAGTCTGTTTTTATACATCACAACTTTTGCATGGGAAGTGGTATGCACCTCTTTCAGGCCTCATTTTGTGCATTTGCAATGTTTATAAATGAGACCCCAGGACTTTTTGCCATCATGGTCCCTGATGTTCCATCAGTCCATCCTCGTCCCAACAAGATTAAGACAGATGTTCGATGTCTAAAAAAAAAAAGAAAAAAAACATAGATGTATATTTTTGTGACCTTATTTGGAGATGTTAACGATCAGTTTCTGTTTGACCATTTCTGCTTTGTTACAATAGGCAGTTTGTTCCACTCTGTAGCAACAGCTTGCATGTCATGGTTTTGAATCAACAAAGGTTCAGGTTACCCTAGCTCTGAAAAGTAATTGTCGAAATGACTCGGGGCTCTGCCATTTAAAAGTCCAGTGTGTAAGATTTAGGGAGATTTAGTGCCGTCTAGCTGCGAGGACTGCAGATTGCGACCAGCTGAAACTCCTCCCGATTAGAAATCCTTCGTTGTTCATTGTTCAGGTGTTTTTTCCCGAGATCCAAATTACCACAGAGGTCTCCTCCTCTCCAAAACAAACGGACTCAGTGATTTAAACTGGTGAAAACCATGAATAAAGCAGCTCCACGTTACAATTGAGTGTTTCTCCTATGCCGTTCAGCTTGTTAGAGAAGGTTCTGATAGCCCGTTTTTTCCCTGATAACTTATGATCCAGACGTTTGGGAGGTTTTTACTGGAGGCTGAATTACCTAGAGAGGTCTCTTCCTCTCCAAAACAAACAGACCCGGTGATTTAAACTTGTAAAAAAACAAACTGAATGAAGCAGTTTCACACAAAAAAACAGTGTTTTACTATCTCTGCTCGTCAAAGAGGGGCTTTAAACTACAGTGGCTGACACAAAAACATGAAAACATGACTGGCCCTATCTGAGCCAGTGTCTGATTTGTCCATTCTGGGATACTGTAGAAACATGGCAGTGCAACATGGTGATCTCTGTGGAGTAGAAGCCATTCCCTATGTAGATATAAAAGGCTAAGTCTAAGGTAACAGAAACACAGTGATTCTTTTATTTTCAGGTGATTATACATTTAAGAAAATATACTTATTATAGTCCATTTCTGCCAACACATCCCCCTAACATCCTACACTCTGGGCCTCTAAGATCCTATAGGCCATATTAATGTGGATATGATACACTCTATCCTTAACAAGGAGCCATTGGAGCTAAAAGAAAAACAAATTCTCAAAGACTCTGGGTTTTAACACTGGGGCCACACACAGATGCATTTGTCTCCCCTCTTATATAAGTGTATTTCAAAATCCCATTCTGTTAAGTCACTTAAATTTTCCATCACACCACCCACGGTCCCGATGTGGTTTCTGTATTTGATGTGAGTTTTTTGTTTTTGTCTGATCAGTGCGAGCTCACCAAACCACATTCCTATCAACTATGTTTAGAAGGCAATAAGTACTGAATCTTTTCCTGGTCTCATGATGCTGCTTCATTTTAGTCACCATGGTAACCACTGCTGTACTTGTACCAGGTTAAGAGGATCAGATCAAAAACATATAAACAGCCCACCTCCTAACCAGTCAACTCTGGAAATATTTAGCGACTATTCCCTCACCGTCCTTATATTAAAACAAAATTATTGCCTTCAAATCAAAGTGAGGAGTAATGAACCGGATTGTGGTGAGCTAAAATGGACTTAACAGACACACAGCCTGTTGGCAGCACACCATGCTCTCAGACTTGCCCTCCACTCTGGTCATTAAGCAGGGCTCCATTAAAAAGCAGGTAAGCCTGTAGTTGACCATCAATGGTTGTAATGAATGAAAATTACTGCTGCATGGCGCATTGTGCAGAAATGTATGACAGTGATTGGTCAGTGTAGACGATCACGTTCAATATTTCATCACTGCAGACTTTCTAAATATGAGGTGGATTTTTGATTGCAAGGCTGTATTTCTATCCTCAGATAGGCCTATCAGTAATTAAATTCTTTGTCCACATACAGTTGAAGAGTCAAAATATATTTTACTTTCTACTGATCAGGGGTCTTTTTAGAGTGAATGAATGTAGGAATGTATTTATACATCTGCTGATTTGCACAGAGTTGGTTAGTTTGTTCAGATGCCATTAGGAGATTTTTGGGTATGTGCTCCAGCATGTGACTGTGACGGAAAAAAAAGGACATTGAATCATTTTTGATTGAATTTAGAGTGCGGTCAGAGGTTTGATAAAACATTAGTCTTGTAATTCTAATATTAGGCTGGTGCTCCTGAAGGGACTTCAGATATTGTAATTTGGAAAGCAGTTTTTCCAGAGGAGGACGCACAATTTGGAGGACATTAGATGTTAATAAAGTTGTCTTTTTTGGCCAGTATCGTGTTCATATTACCAAGAATGTTTGATATTTAGCTAATTTTGATATGCCATTTATCAGAGTGAGAAAGAGATTGGAATAGCTTAAACAGTTAGCCTATATCTATGGGCATTTATTTGTCGATTTATTTTGGTAACATTAATATGATTGTGTGCATCTGAGGAACTCTAGTATAAACTGATATATTTACTTCCTACTGTCGACATCGGACCAGAAAATCAAGAATGGATGAGACTCCAATCTCAGGTGTTTTCATGTATGGTAAGACTTACCAGAAACCTCCGACAAGCTGAATTTAAGAATTTTAGTTCAAAGCAGACACTAGAAGGCTGTTTTTGTTTGCTTCTCAAAGCATGATGTAATGTTGGATGGCGGCAGTATTCATGTTGACACTGCCCTATTTAACAAAATATTTAAATTTCAATCTCCTCTATAGACCATTTCAAACTTGACAACATAAACATTCCAGTGGGTCCCTTGGTACTTCCAGTTAGAATGTTTGTTAATACAGTAACTGACAGGAAGTGCACAGGGACCAAATCTGTTGCCCGAGCAACAGAGCATCAGTGAGACAGTCTATATTTCTATTGCTTATTATTCGCAAATATTTCTATTGGAAAACATATCCTGACTTTATCTGAGCTCTCTGTCTATTTTATTGCAATCTTATTCATGTTATTTCCTATTTATTATCTTGATTTTAGCCTCGGCCTTCCTTAATTTATCTTTTAGTAGATGACATTTCATGACATCTTATTTTATTTTATTCTTCTTGTGTTCCAATTATATTTACTTTCATTGCACAGCACGTTGTAACTGTGTTTTATATAAATAAAGTTTATTATTATTATGCATAATCAGAGAAATGCATATTTAAAGCAGATGTCAGTAGCCCACAGAATGATAAAGTTCTAATGTTAACTACACTGAAGAATAATACTTTAGCTCATCTTTAAACTAATAAATTAAGTTATTGTATTAGCAACTGTACCTATCTACACTAAACTGTTAGGATTTATAGAAACACTGTTAACAGAATGTTAGTGTAAATTCAAATAATCACAGAAATATGCTGTGTTTAATTTTTGCAGTAATAAACTGTGAAAATGTTAAACAGTAAGGATACTGTAAAATTACAGTACATTGCTGGCGTCTGTGCTGCCAGTATTTTATTATATATTGTAGAATGCAGAAACTCTATTTCTATTTTTGCAGTAATAGGTTGTAATTTCACAGTATTAACACTGTAAAATTACAATATATTAATAGTGTCTGTGCTGCCAGCTCTTTACTGTTATTTACAGTGAAATAATTCACAGTGTATTGAACATTATTTAATTTAGTACTTAATATGAAATGACCCTTTGCAATGTGAAAGCACCCAGGAAGCACAAGCACATAAACAGACTGAGCTGTAGGAGGGGGTCATAAAGAACAATATGTGAGTCATTTGATTAAATCAAGTTCTAATAAAATCCTCACAAATGCGCTTTCAAATGTTTCAATGAACTGCTGCTGCCGTTTGGGTGTGTGTGTGGTTTTTTTTATTATTATCAGAGTTTGAAACAGTTTGCATACCTGCTACTCTCCTGCAAATCTCTTTATCTCTGCGGCAGCTCAGTTGTCTATTCAACAGAAGACTCTGCCAGTGGGACACAGACATTAAAGACAGATTATTGCATAACCAATGTTTAAAATGTGATTATAACCAGATGTGCACGCAGATTATATCTGAGGCAGAGGATTTTGTGATATCACACAGATGCATGCTTTTAGAACAGAGCTTTATGTCCTGCCATCAAAGAGAATCAGCGCACCGTCGAATTTCTGCCATCTGGCAAAAAATGAGTTGGACCTACAGTATGATACAAAAAATTCAGAAGGAATGATTTATCTGCTACTTGTGTGTATGGTTGATAATAAAGGCATATGGATTTAAAAAGATGGTAATTTCTGGCAGACAACCTCAGCAGTGAAATGTATGTAATTTTAAAAAAGAAGAACATTTTGAACCACGACTGTGCATGTTCAAAGAGCGCTGATGATAGTGGAGAACATACCATAGATAACATCTGATAGATTCTCCTGTTCTGAGGCCTTGGCACAAATCAATAACAAACACATACGAGTTCCTGAACCTCTAATAGACTCTAATAAACTACTCACCATCAGTGTCGGTCCTGCCAAGCTTACCTTTCTGTGAGTGTTTTTTTTTTTTTTTTTTTTTTGTTAAATGCTGCCAGAACTGCTGTTGTCCTCTATAAAGGAGAGCCAGGCCTGTGGTCTTAGCATGTGCAGGGAGGCTTATTTGATATGAATACAGAGGTATATAAAGGCAGATACAGGAGTGTAATTACACCTAATGGCTGGAAATGCTCCTGTTCAAGACATCTTGGTGTATGATGTCTGATTATGATCATTTTCTGCTTTTTGGTGAAAAAGCCCAGCTCCCAGGTCCTGGGCTTTACTGATGATAGTGGTTCAGAACAATGGGCTATTGAAGTGCATTGTCGCTATCCCGGCTTAAATGTCAGAGGATAAGGCTGGCAAGAAATCCAGGGCTCAATTTATAGTAGCATCCTCAACCAAAACTAAGAGCAGCTAGTATGATGCTATGAACTGGAAAACCCTTCGACTCCAACATAATATACATGTGTGTGTCCATGTGTGTATCTCTCTCTATATATATACATTGTGCTGTAACTTAGAGTTGGGCGATAAGGAGTAAATCAAATATATCAATATTTTTATACCTTGATATTGCACTGATATTGTAGGGTTTACTATTGGTGCTGTCACAAAATATTAACACAGAGAGATTTTGGATAAATTATCATCAGTAGTGTGGATATAATGAATGCAGTGGGCACAGGCAAATAATAGAACAGCTAGAACAGTCTGATAAAATCGGAAAATTGCATCACTTTACTGTAATGCAGCCTTTAAAACTAGGACAAGACATCACTCTGGATATTACAGTATCCATAATCTGAAAGATATCTAGTCTCATGTCATGATATACAGCCTTACTATAACTACAAACTTTATAAGAAATTGATTTCTTCTCATTACCGCAAATCCAGTCAATTTTATAGCCCAATATATCGAATCACAACACCCTCTCTTATTAGTCGCTCACTTCAGATGAGGAAAAATTGACCCCAAAAAACTCTAACTGTGGAAAAAAATTGACTGAGGAGTCAACTGAGGAGGGATCCCATGTGTGTAACCAACTTAATACAATTACAGTACACATGATCCAAATAACAAAATATGTACATAGAATGTTAACATTTTATTCATTCATTCAAACCTTTATTTAACACTCAGGAAGTCAATTGAGGGAGACCCTTATGTTCAGTGATGTCAAGCACTGAGACATTTAAAACAGTCAATGAGCGAACAATGAACCATCATGCATACCCATTAAAACAGATATGAAATCATGCAACAAACAACAATAGCAATAAATGATCGCTAAAAGTAGAAATGCAGCGTGATAAACATGTTAGGGTGTAGATGTATAGTGAAAAGCATTTACACTCAAATTAAAACAGGATCAGAAATAAGGCATTTAAACAGCCATAAGGGCAGCAGAGTGTCCAAGTTTAAGGTCTTTTGCAGGTTAGTCCATGTATATGGAGCACTGTAAGAGAAAGACATTCTTCCTAGTAGTTCAGTTCTGATTAAGGGAGGTGGGGTGCCTGTCACTGAAACAGTTCCCCTCTCATTCCCACTGCCTCCTCCTACTAAAGCAGTGCAAATAACTAACAGAGGCTAAAATCTTAAGTTAGTATGCAAATACAGCTTCCCTATAAATTACATTATTGACAAGAACACTGGCGATACGTGACACCTTTTTATATTTTGTTTTTAGAGTTACGAGTTTTTGCAGGCACATAAGGAATTGCTAATATGTCATTTCTCAGAGGAAGTCTGGCATAATATTTTCCATGAGTAGCAGGATGGGAAATAATCTCAAAAAGAATCTAGTTGTAGTCTTGCAAATAGTGACCCCGCAACACCTAGTGTTTTTTTCAAAATCTTATAGTGTGTGACTAAAAACTCAGGTTGTCATTCAGTATATTGTTATTATAAAAATATCAGTTATAGCCACTTTAAGTAAAAGCAGCACTGTCCTGTAACAATGTCATTATCGAATAAATTCCTACATTGAAAATGTTACTTAAAAAGGCACATGGTGTTGCAACAAGAGAGTAACACCATGAATGCCCTCGAGAAGAGACTCTGAAAGTGTGTGCCATTATCCCCACTTGTACAAGTTGTCATTTTGAGACTATTAAGATGCAAAAAATTAAAGATTTCTCAGACAGATCCGGAAGACAGTGATGGAACCAGGATTAAGCCAGCCAGACTGCAGTCACACCCCCAGTTCATCTGAAACAAACTGAACTCTCAGTAAGTGATAGTCGGCAGAAAGCAGAGGAGGTCAGGCTGAAGACATGAAGGGGCCGTTCGACACCTGATGACAAGCGACGACCAGTGAATGCTGACTGGTGCGAGGCCGTAGGAGGAGACTGGCAGGAGGCTGATGAGTGTAGGCAGCAAACTGGTCACCTGAGGCAGGACACTGGCACATCAGGCATGAAATCAGGGGAGGTTGACAACAAGAAAACTTGCCACTGCAACTGTCTCACCTACTTTGAAATACATAATGTTATTAATTACCACTGTGGCTTTCCTGCTTTGACATGTTAATATGCCTGGGGTGGAAAAAAGGCTACATAGCAATTAGGGTTTTTTTATACATAGTTTGCCTGTCACTTTGTCCCATTTTGGAGCTTGCTATTCCCTCCCTGCCCTGCAGTCGTCTCTAGTATTTCACCTGAGTCTCAAGCCCACCTGCACAGCTGTTCTCAGTCTCCCCGGTCATATACAGACACTGTAATCCACAAATACTATAATTAAAGGAATACTTACCCACAAATTGACCATTTGTGTATCAGTTACTCACCGCTTATTACTTTGAGTTCATGAAGAAAATGTTTTTCTCCCATGCCTCTGCTGAACTGAGAATCCAAAAATGGCAACATTAGTCATGAATTAGTCATAAACGACGACTAACGATTTAATGCAAAACTGGGACTCAGATGCAGACAGAAACACAAAACACCAAGAACAGTTAATGAAATACAAATCTTTACTTAGGAGGTCAGGGGTCGTACACGTAAAGGCAGTCAGTGAAGGCAGAAAAGTCCATTCAGGGAAATCACACAAAAAGCGAAGTCCATAAATCCAAGCAGGGAATCAAACATGAGGAAAAAGCTGGAGAGCATGAACACACCAGGGTGACAATGACAATCTGGCAACTAAATGCAGAAAACATTGGGCTTTAAATACTCAAGGGCTGCTAAGTACACACAGGTGAATGGAACAACACGCTGGTGAAACACATGAGGTAATCAGCAAAGGTGGGAAGTAACAGAAACACTAAACACAATGAGATCACATTACAAAATAAAACGAAACTGGACACCAACACATGAACATAAACTTGAAAGAGTAAAACATCCATTTTAACTGTGTTTACGTGGAACACTTCATTTGACTACAAATCAAAAATTTAGCTCAATCAGAATAAAAAAAATGTCTTGTGTAAACACACTCACAATCTGTTCAGAGGATATACATTTTTCACATAAACATTATGATCGCTGTTTATTTATGGTTCACTCTGTGCACGTGCGTACCCGCTTGAAATTCACGTTCTTGAATTAAGATGTTCCCAAGAAATGACGCAACACTCTCTCTCTCTGCCATCGTATGCAGTTAGAAGTGCTCCAGTTTCCTGACAAGTGCCTCTATCCTTGGAAAAACCTTCTTTAAATAGGCGATTATAGTTTTGGAAAAACTCTTATAAAATTGTTGCTCCGGTGAATAAGCACAGCCAGTAATAATGTCCTGCACTCCAGCAAAACTTGGTTGAGTTCATTTGCTGTTATTCACATCTACTTACATCTGCAGTATCTTGGAAGCTGGAGTTTATGGGAACATGGGAATACTGGAGAGAGATTAAACAACTAATTACCAGCTCACCCACATAAACGCCTTGAGAGGGGTGGTCTTGGTCTGCCAGTTTTGAAACACTAATACTGGGCAGATAACTCCAGGGTTCCTACCTAATGTGTTGGTGCAGAGACTGAACATGGATACAGCTAGAAGCCCCTGCTCTTAACAGTTCTTCACTTCTGGGCTTTTGTTTTACACAGGTTTGTTTGACAAGTCCAATCAACAAAACTTTACCATAAAGAATTCTATGTGAATGTTCAATCAGATAAGAGTGGCTCACCAAATTCCCAGTGTTTCCATATATGCTCTCATATACTGAAATCACTCATTGGACAGTTAGATGGGCTGTTTACAGTCTGGAGTGAGAGGGGTATCAGAGCTGTTTCAGATCTGTACATTGGTGGCCATTTTGCATTGTTTATTTAATTAAGTGCTAAGTTCAATATTCAAAATTCCTACTTTTTCATATAACCTCATGTCAGGCACTGTGTTAGCCTCATCTCCACCCAGCAGTCCAGTTCACTTCACTTCAGTTTGGTACACATTAAATCAGTTGTTTCTCCATTTCCATTGTGAAAAGTTTTGCATGGTACCGACAGAACTGTCCCCATTTTTTGTCACCCCTCTGTTGGGTTATCTGGCACACTGATCCAAGGCTAAAAAGTCAAGCTGGAAGCACTGCAGTTCATTGATTGCTCATTAGAAAACCATCACTCTTGCTCAGGGCTGAGATGAGGCTGGTTTTGAAGCTCATGTAGCCTCTGTTCATGCTGTGGTGGGTTTTTCATACATCAGTCAACAATAACTTCAAGATGAAAGGATGTTTGCTGCCTGTATCAGCAGCTATAGACTGAGAAAAAATAATTGAATTCACTGTGCCACTCAAAGGCTACTGCAGCTATCGTCAACTCTTAAGGTGAAACGTTTACTTATAATGTTACTCAACACACCTTAAATGTCAGTATGAAAACTCTGACCATTCCACTTGTTTTTATTGTCTCTCTTGACATGCACTTTCATCATAATAAAAAAAAATGTATATGTGGGTGTCCAGTAGCTCAGTGTGTAGAGCAGGCGTCCCATGTATAAAGGCAATGTCCTTGCTGCAGCAGCCGTGGGCTTGCCTCTGGTCCCCTCTCCTTCCCTCTCCCTTTTAAAAAAAATGTGTATGAATTTCAACTGGGGAGAAAAAACATGGCGCAGCATCGTTCTGGTGCGCTCTGGCAGCACTGCACCCCTGCTTTTGCTCGAAAAGGACTCAGTGCACAAATCCGCTACCTTTAAATATCCCATGGAGACATTCCTCTGTATCGCTAGTGACAAGGAAATACAGTGAAAGCTGGACGGAGCAGTGAGCGACAACAACCCCGCCTACAGTGAAGACTACTGTATGCAGGGGAAACGCTAAACGGATCTAGGGTCTGGGTAAATGTCTGTAGAAGTTACTTGTGGTTCTAAAGGTTCTACACTGAAAGAAACAGGGCTTTTGAATCCACCCCACCACCCATCCTTTTCTTGAAAATCTCTCGCTCCTTCCAGAGTCTAAGCAGCTAATATTAAAACTTGTGAACTGTTTTATTACTTTGGTTTCTTTGAATTCAGAGATATCAGCAGAGTCCTGGGAAATGCTTCACTGTTGTTCTATTAACTCACGTTACGGGTTAATCTGGTATGAGGTGATGCAAAAACTGAACCACATCTTGCGAATGTCTCTCAAATGTGACAAGTGCTGCTCTGCTTTAGGATCACTTGCATGTCTTTTCTGGTTTTGCTCTATTATACAATTTTTGAACTGCAATCTTTTAGTGGCTCTCAAAAGCCTATTCCAGAGACACTCAGCCGACCACCACCTGGCCATTGTTGGTTGCACTGCGGAGACTTTTGAGCTGCCGTACAACACACAGATTGCTTTGCACTTAGGAGTGGTGGTTGCCAGGAAACTTAGTCTTCTCACCTGGAGGTCTACCACTCCACCCTGTTTTACACATTGGCTCAGGGAAATGTTGTCCACTATACAAATGGAAAGACTACACCTGCACAAATCCAATACACATAACAGATCTGAGAGGATTTGGGGATCTTTCTTGGCACAGTGTTATATTACCCCCACAGCTATAGGGACTCTGACCGGCCTGGCTAAATGAGTGGGTCTGGTGTTTAACTTAATTGAAAAGCGTCACATTTCATGTCTCCATCTGCTGGTAGGCCATCACAATAAGAGTAATCATGCATAATATGATGTTAATTCCACTACAGAAGACACTTGATGATTATTAAAAGTAGGTAGGGATAAAAGTAAATATATCACTATTGGTATGGGCTATCAGTCAAATAAGCTGTTACATATCGGCATATCAGATATCGGCAAAAAATGCAATATCTTGCATCCCTTGAAACAACATTTTTTGAAAGACTGTGTAAATCTATAAACTGGCAGGCAGACAGTTGGTTTGTTTGTCTGGACTTTTTTGTTCTGTGTTCCTCTTTTCCTTGTAATGTTTTATATGTCCTTTTAATATATTCTGTCACTGGTGTGTTCAAAACAAAAAAAAAAAGAAAAAAAGACAGATATCATCAAAAACCCTTTTTTTGATCACAGAAGGGACCAGAGAGGCCAGACATTCGGAAGTCTGGCAATGTAGATCTACAGATCTTGTCTCTTGAAGATGAAGTGGCATGCTTGTGCAGCTGCAGTTACTCACAAAACTGGCTATGTTCCACAGAGACTGCAACGCTGCAGCACCATGTTTCTCCAGTAGCCCAGAACAGACTGACCAAACATTGATGCTCTACAGGGCTTTTTGCTTTTTCAAGATGCTAGACAGGGCAGGTCGTGTTTTCACATTGGTCATCGTATTTAGCAGCCCCTCCCTAACGAGCCAAACAGCATCGGAAAAACACCTATTTTTAATGTGCAACTGTTTTATTCACAGTTTTTACCCCTTTCAATCACCGGGTCCATTTGTTTGGCAGAAGAGGA
The DNA here is from genome assembly GCF_011397635.1 of Epinephelus fuscoguttatus. Lineage (NCBI taxonomy): Eukaryota > Metazoa > Chordata > Actinopteri > Perciformes > Serranidae > Epinephelus > Epinephelus fuscoguttatus. The sequence goes on along the minus strand of NC_064753.1, from coordinate 27,953,430 downwards.
GACCTCTGCTGATAATTCTGCTCCTGGTAAAAACCTCCTGAATGACTGGATCTTAAACTAGAGAATAAAGTTGAGCACACATTAGCAGATGTTGGGTTACTGGCCTGTCTGTAACGAGCCAAAAAGCAGAGGAAAAAACCTCCCTGGTCGCTCTTCTCAACAGTCCTACTGTTAACAGTTCACTTTTTAACAACAGCTTTGTAATGGACAATACCAGGAAAATCTGGAAATGGATAAACCAACATATACAGGCTCTTAAAATCTATATAGACACCCCGAGTCGTGACAATCACTCTTTTAAACCCGGTCCATTTGACATTGTATTCTCCACTTGGAAACAGAAAGGCATGTGTTTGATAAGATTTGGGACCCTGTGCTAAAATTCTTTCAGGGCGAAGGCTTATGTAACAATATTTTTTAGATGAAGCACCTTGCTGTGTATATTTTTCCTTTTCTATAATGTCATTTTTAATCACAATCGCTCTGACTGTGGCCATTTTTGCATATGATGTGCCTGCTGGCTTTGGTTTTCCGATGTATTTTCTATGCTCTAAAAAAACAATTAACATATTTAAAAAAAACTCCTGTTTAATGAATTTAGCTGTCTCTGCGAATGATCATTTAAGTGGTGGAAAAAAGATTACTTTATATTTCCTCTTTTTTTGATTGAATCACAAATATCATATACAATATTATACAAATATTATAAATAATAAATATGTAGTGTACATATTAAGTGTAAGTATACTTTCCAGTCTGTTTTCCAGTCTATTCTTCTTCTTCTTCATCTTTTGATTTGTTATTATTTCTAATAAAGGCGAAATTGCCATAGGAGAACATCTATTAGTCAAAGCTATTAAAGGCATCTCAAGATGTGTGATGGTCGATACAGTCAACACAGTCAATACAGAAGGCAGCTGTTAGTTTTCTGTGTAAAAAGAAAAGACATTATTGCCTTTTACCTTCGAAGCCCCTACATTATCTGTATGTGGAATGCTATTAAAGTAATAATAATCGGTGACATTTTTCCAATTGATTTACCAGAATAGTGATTCAAGCTTTACCCATTTCATGAGAGCTTTTACATGTGATTGTGTTGTTCCATACACAGCTACATGTATCTGTTTCCAGGAAGAAATCCTCCGCGAATACCATGTGTGTAATAAGAAGAGTGTTTTCGTGGCTCTGTGTCACAGGTAGTACTTTTCAAGGTTTTATTCAGTTGCCATTTTCAGACACGCTTCTTCCCTCTCACTCACTGGTTTCCAGATATTTCAAATAGTCCAACACTGCCAGACCTGCAGCACATACAGTATCTCTTCATGATGTTTTAGAGGGGTCTGGCTAAACTCACTGTCACTCTGAGATGTCTGAATGAAATTATCCAGACGGTTTTGAATTGAACCAATGAGAATTGTCAATGGCATGCTTAGTGATTCTATTAAGGGTCCAGTGTGTAGGATGTAGGGGCATATATTAGCAGAAATGGAACATAATACAACTATGTTTTGATTAATTTATAATCACCCCAATATAAGAATTGTTGTGTTTTGTTTTACCTCAGAATGAGCTGTTTATATCTATATACACAGTGGACCCTCTTCCACAGAGTCTGCCATGTTGTTCTATAGTAACCCAGAACCAAACCAAACACTGGCTCTGGATAGGACTATTTGCCTTTTTGTGTTCTGATATCAGCATTCGTAGTTCTCCTAAATCTGTGGTTCCCCACTGGTCTGACCATGTGTTTTCCCTAGTCATTAGTCTGAGGTCCACATAGCTTAATACACTCAGCATCATGCTTGTGTTTGGCCACGTCGTCCAGCTAGTTTGCCTTCTTCGCCAAGTAGCTGTCCATTGAGCCCGGTCTCACTAGAAGTCGTCAGAATCCGGCACTTGGGCAGTGACTTGCAGCATCAGCATCAAATACCAACGAAAAAAGGTGTCCTTTAACATCATCATGATGCTGTTATAGTATAACAGCATCCCGCTGTGTCAGGGGAAATGCAGCTGGCCAAGAACAAAAGTTAAGGCGGCAAAAGTCCAAGTAGGGCGGGCGGAAGGCATGGTGGATGGGTCCACCAAATACAGACCTTCACCTGAGAGAGTGGTTTTCACATCCTGTAAGATTCATAAACCCAGCCACTTCCTTTTGTTGCTTTTACTTTGAAAGGGGTGCATGGGTCCAACAAACACCCCCTTTCATCCCGGAGCTCATTATTCACATCCCGTAAGATACAGCCAAACCCTGTTCTTTTTTCCTAAACCCAACCATGTGTTTTTGTTGTTGAAGAAAAAAATCACGTCAATTTGCGGTGTAATGCTGACATTTCCTGTGAAAACGGAAGTGTATTTTGAAAGAAGACAATGCATTTAACAAGCAGAACTTGACACGGTGTCTCAGAACGTCAACAACCAACACACCCAGGGTACCTTTCACGTCGTGTCTGTACGTTGAAAGTCCATGAACAAATGTTAACGTGTGACAAGGTTGGAGTGAGAATGTGTCGTCCAAACACTGGCTCTAAATAGGACCATTAACCTTTCTGTGTTCTCGCATTGGCAGTCATACTGTAGTTTTCCTACACAGTTAGAACATGGAAGTTTCAGTTCTGCAACTTCACTGGTAGATGCCTTTAAATCCCACACACTAAACCCTTAAATGATCAATTTACCCACATCACAAACAATATAGATACTTTCACACTTACCTACATGATATATGTCCATAGAATCTATGGGCATATATTTAGGCAAGCGACAATAAACCTGTAAGATTTCAACCCAATCTAGTGGAAGTTGATTAAATTCATGAAAGTAAAAATTAAATATTGTAAATAAACATTAAAGCAAAGCATGATCATTCAACAGCCCTGTACACGAAAGCAGTAATTACAAAACTGATTAAAAACATCCAGATTATCTGCATATCTAACTCCACCGGACGAGCTGCCGGGACTTGATTTTTGCAGCTTAATGAAATTTTTGGGTCCACACAAAAGCAAAAATTTGATTTTTTTTGGTCATGTTGAAGGCTGCCGTGTTTGAACCTCCTGATTTGCTTCTCAAAAAATGCAGTTCCAAATGTTTGTATTATGCTCTGTGCACCAGCTTAGTTCAGAAGAGGCAGCGCACAATGTGTTCAAGGATCTCAAGCATCAACAACATTCTTTTAGTGAATAAAATGTACACTGCAGATATTAAGGAATGATTGCTGAATACTTTGTGGCATAGTTGCACACTGAGAGGGATAAAGTTTGAAATACGTCGCTAAAAAGAATTTCCATGTTGTGTGCAGCTGTGGAGCAACGACACCAACAAAAGGCAGGAAAAGATGATCAGACAAGTCAAAAATCTAATATCAGTGAAGAATACAGTTAGTTACATAGTTAGAAATCAAAACATCTCCCATTTTCATCATGCTACTAAATAAAAAAAAAAGATTATCATCAACTGATTGGAGGTTAAAGGGAAAGTATAAAACTTTATATTTCTTTATATTACCTATATTGCTGTCTTTTCTTTTTACGCTTTGTTTAACTGGCAATATTGTTTTATTTGATAATGTATTCAGTTAAATGTTTGGCTCGTCTGATCTGTCAGGTTCTGGGCTCCATATGAATCTCATTTCTTATGGATGCTTTACACCATGGGTGCCAAACAAACGGCCCAGGGGCCAGAACCGGCCCACCAAAGGATCCAATCGGGCTGACTAGATGATTTTGCACATGAAATATTGATGCACTTGTGAAGGCTGACAGGTTTCAGGGGCGAGTTCAACAGTGAGTAGATACTTGATATAAAATGCTGCCTCAGAAGCTTTTCACTTCACACTGTAGAAAAGAGGTTAAAGGTATGTTTTCCACCAGTGATTTTAGTAGTAGGCAGTTATTATATTATTTTTTATTTATTTTATCTAACCAGCAAAAACTATTTCAGATTAAAAATCTCCTTTTCAATGCCCACATCCCCCACATATTCAACCGTTATAGTTTTGTTGAATGTTAGAATGCCTGGTGTGGTGGTTAGCACTCTCGCCTCACAGCAAGAGGGTTGCCGGTTCGATCCCGGGTGTGGGAGCCCTTCTGTGCGGAGTTTGCATGTTCTCCCCGTGTCAGCGTGGGTTCTCTCCGGGCACTCCGGCTTCCTTCCACAGTCCAAAGACATGCACACTGGGGACTAGGTTAAGTGATAACTCTAAATTGTCCGTAGGTGTGAATGTGAGCGTGAATGGTTGTCTGTTGCCTGCGATAGTCTGGCGACCTGTCCAGGGTGTACCCTGCCTCTCGCCCAATGTCAGCTGGGATAGGCTCCAGCCCCCCCGCGACCCTCAAGAGGATGAAGCGGTTAGAAGATGAATGAATGAATGAATAGTGTGTGTGCTCCTCCTGTGCAGCCTTCAATCACACGGCTCCTTAAAATGGCACTCTAAGCTGAACTTTGAGAAACCCTGATCTAAGATCTTTGTTTCAAAATGCTCTAAAATGGTCAGTTTAGGCGACACGGTGGTTCAGTGTTAAACATTTTGACCTCACAGCAGGTGGGTTCCAGGTTTGAATCTGTGGGCCAGCTGGAGCCCTTCTGTGTGGAGTTTGCATGTTCTTTCTGTGTCAAGTGGGTTTCCTCTGGGTACTCCGGCTTCCTCCCACAGTCCAAAGACATGCAGGTATTGGTGACTTTAAATTGAACGTAGGTGTGAATGTGAGTGTGAATGGTTGTTTCTATGTGTCAGTCCTGTGATAGTCTGGTGTTAAATAGATGATTACGGCTCTGTTTTATGTTTGATTTAGTGACTTTATTTAAGCCTTTATATGTACGGTCTAAAGGCGAAAAATATCTGTTTTCCTTTCAGACGCACTAAGCAACAAAAAGCAGGACTTTTCCTACCCTGTCATTATGATTAAAGACATTTAAAAAAAAAAAAATCCCATGTTTTTGCTGTCTGCACTAACAGACTGAATCAGGAGCTTGTTGCAGACAGAGAGGAGCCTCCCTGACTGGCAGCATCATCACACTGAGGAAAACTTCACTGTTCTGCTCTGTGTCTTTCATCTGTCCGGCAGGGCCTTCAGTGTATTTCTCTGTGTCCTGTTATTTAGTGTGAGATGATCAGATACGCTCTGAGTGATTTGTTATATGAGGCTTATAAGATATAGAATGACATGGTTGCTCTCCTTACATTTGTCAATATAAAACAGGGATCTTGTTTATCAGCTGCGATGCTCTGTTATGTGTGGAGCCTGTTTCTACTGGCATTTTTTTTTCACCATGTGTGCTTTTATGTCACATAGTGGCGCCATACAATGCCTTCTCAATAGCCTCGCTGTAAAATATTGTAAATATAGGAAATAAAAATTGCCTTAAATGTCGGCTGTTTTATGCTTTTCTCTTCAGAGGAAATGGAAATGTTCATATAGAAAATAGATTATTTACTCCAGCAGTCCACCGAGTGTCTCCTCCCTTTTGCAGATTTGTGCTTGACTGTTTAACAGGACGATTTGCGTGAAAGTGCAAAAATAATGACATTATATTTTTAGATTCATCTCATCCCAGCTTTTCTATTTTTTCATCAACTTTCACAGCTTCTGTAATTTCAATGCAATTTCAAGCTCTGATTGCTCTGTTGCTTGAATGCTAATCATTGTTACTGTATAACTTGTTTTCTATTCTGCTCCTTTTGTATTTAAGGAAAGGTCATTTAATAATAAAAGGAGAGAAATGAAAAAGTTACAAGAGGTCAGTAAACACATGGCGCTCCACTAGAGATGCACACACCACAAAGTGCAGGGACTCCTGCAAGATTGCGTTTTACACCACAGATCTGTAGGGTAAATGTAAAAGAAACATTTGGTGGCTTCACGACTGGGGACATTTTGTTGAAGATTACCCAGAGTACCAGCTTTGTAATGGATTTCTCGTTCAAAAATTATTCAAATACTTAGTGGATGTCCATTTATCACATTGTGAGTACACTTTGTATCCATGGAGTTGTAGGTTTGATGGGATGACAATCAGATTTACAAAAACATGAATTAAATAAAGTCTGAGCTCCTTCAAATATCTCTCTCAGCAAGTAATCACGTTAATGTTCCTGCTCGTGACGACATTCAGTCAGGCATACTGTATTCTTTGACCACCTGTCCTGTTGTGCTGCTGTAATTAAAGTTTTGAATACATAATCATATAAATAAGTCTCTAAATCCTCCTTGTTCTTTTTCAGTGTTTGCAATAACTAATATTTTTGCCACTTGTGGGCAGTGCAACCATTTTCTTGCTACCGAACCCCAACCATATCACTGTGCAGAAGGAAACGTGCATCTACTCAGTGTCGACAGGCTCAGGCTCGTGACGGCCCCAGACATAAACATTTATGGCGTCCTCCTCGAATTAGCTGTTATGTTAGCTAGCTCAATGGTGCTAGGTGAGCTAACAGTAGATACACGCTTTCTTTGCGCGTTGCTAGATGTAATTCATTTATTTGTAATCTGTAACTGCTTATCCAGGTACTAGGTCCACGGTGGCTAAAGCCTTTCTGCAGGGTACACCCTGGACAGGTCGCCAGACTATCACAGGGCTGACGCAAACAGACAGACAACCATTCATGCTCACATTCACACCTATGGGAAATTTAGAGTCACCAATTACCCTGCATGTCTTTGGACTGCGGGAGGAAGCCGGAGTACCCGGAGAAAGCACACGCTGACACGGGGAGAACATGCACCATGCCACCTTGGGTGTAGTTCAGTAGAAAGAAAATAATGTGGACATGAAAATGATCACAAAGTCTGTGGATTATCTTGAGTAACCAGGTCATGATTTTTGGAAAGAGACGTCACTGTTGAGTTTTATAAATGTATTTTTTTGGCACTTTGACGGGTTGAGTGACAGGCTGCCTCAAAGTCGTCACCACACTCTGGGTCCAAATACGGTCAATTCTGGCTAGAAAAAAAAAAGTTGGCGACGGACAAAATGTCAAACTTGGGGCTCAAAACAGTAGGTGACATCATGCTAGCTACGTCCCTTTTTTCATACAGTCATTCCAAATATTAATTAGTGTTTTGTGTCTGAAAAACAGAGTCAAATATTAGTAACAACATACATTTATTGAGAAATACAGAGGTCACCATGAATTATAAACAATTTTATACAACAACTTCATGAAGAGTTCATCTTTAATTCTCAGTCCTCTGTGGGTGAAGTGACACTTCACTTGAGCTGCAGCTTCTAAAGGAAGAACAACAGGAAACAAACATTGGAAATCTGTGCATCACTGTAGACGTGCACACTCTCCACTGCCATTATAGTTTCAAAGCTGAACTAATTAATTGAGATATTAATTTTGAAAATGTATTCAGATCATTTTTACAGTATGTGTTTCTTCGTTGTTAAGGATCTTTGGGGTGTAATGCAAATCACTGAAAGTGTGTGAATTCATTAAACATTTCAAAAACAAAGAGGGACAGCAGGTGACGCCCGAAACTATATTAGCCTTTGGATGTAATTGAATAAATAACCAATAATCTTTTAATGGAGCTCATCTCCTTTGCTGTGTAATAATGTGTTGGGCTAAACATTTGCTTACAACTTCTTAAATTCACTGTTACATTGTGATGGACACATATTTAATGAGATTAAATGTGAGGAACATTTGCCTCTGTCACATTCTGTGCTCATAACACGAGCTTTTAGAGGCTGAAAACCTGCCTGAAGAGTTAGATTTGAGGAAAGTGGGACAAGAAGAGCATCAGAGGAAGAACACAGATACATCGGTTTATTTGTAAATGTATAGCAAATACAGGAGCTACACAGTGTAGATATTTTTATTTTTAGATAATTCATTAGTAAATCTACGTGTCAGTGCGTGTAGACTGTGAAGGAGAGGAGCTTTTTGTTGCATAAGCAGCAAATGTGGTTTAAAATTTGTTCTCTGCTAAACATCACAGGCCAAAATGACTCAAAATATCCACCCTTGTGTCCTCACCTTCAACTCAGACAGCATTGATGAAATGAACGTAATAACCTCAGCGTATTAAACACAGCTCACTGGCACACGCTCATTCACTGTGATGGATTTTGTGTTTACATATCTCCGCTCTTATTATCATTATTATTTGTAATAACAGCAGCATGGAGCAGAGGTCGCGGTGGAATGTTAAATGGTGGACATCGTCTTTTCAGAAGTGAAATTAACCTTCAATATTTACTCTCAAAGCAAACAGAGAACACAAGTTTCAACAGAACATAAACTGATGTGGAGTCAAGGCCTTTTTTTTAAAGGTAGAATTGTGTATCATAGCAAATTTCTTAAGTCAATGGAAGTTCAGTCCTCTAAGTGCATCCCTGAACGGTGTCTAACAACATGTAGATACTTTTCCACTTTAAGTTTCTTAAGAGGATGAAGAGAAATGCCACTAATGTGTTTTAGAAACCAGGTATTCATCAGGCCTGTTGTGTGGGGAAAATATAATGTTATAGAGGACAATGCACACACTGAAAGAGAAGGTTTCTCTAAATGGTGCCATGTTGAACCTCTGTATGGAGACCTTAAAGGGTTAGTTTGGGATTTTTGAACTGGCGTCGTATCAGGTACCTAAATGAACCATAAGGAAACGTTCAGTCTGCAGACAAACGTAAAAGTACGAATCTGATCTTTTGGGCCACTTTCATATGTGGTCCTAAATCAGATGCAAGTCTGATTTTTTGCAGCGCGACCTCAGTCTGAACAGTCACTTTTATGTCGCTCGCCTCTTCTGAGTGTCTTGTTGTGAGTCTTGTGGAGAGGCATCTACACACACCTCTGTACAGAAGTAACAGCCATTGCTTCACAAAAAAAAACAACATTAAAAATGTGTCTCCCTTTCTCCTCATCCTCGCTCTGCCAATCATCTGCTCACAAATTTGCTGGCTTCCACTGCTCAGCAACTTATACATGAAACCATAAACAGTGACTGAACGACTGCATGTTTACTTCCTTATGACAGTGTGACATCTTTGTTATTGTTCTTTTAACACGCAGGTCAGTTCAGGACTGGTTCACACTGGAATCTTATATTGCAGTGTGAATGTAGCCTCGAGGCTTTATACAGCTATTCTAGTTCACCTTAAGACCTGTAAACAGACTTTGATGCAAAATCAGTGGAGTTCTCTTTTAAAATGCATCAATGAGTCATTCAACATTTAAAGGTGAACTACAGCCCTTTTCAAATATTCATACATGTTACTCTTTTGGTCTAAGACAGTCCAAAAGTATCAGTAAACATGAACAACTCTCTCCCATATCCAAGAACCAGAGTGTTAAAAGTCAAATCTGTGATAAAGTGTGGAGCTGGGTACATTTTCTGTTTCAGAACAGAGAATGCTACAACAGAATAAAGCTCATTGGGGTATAAAAAAGAAATGATACACCAAGCCCCTTCTCTTCTTCTCTCTCTCTCTTTCTCTCTCTCTCTTCAGTTTCTGACAAGTTGGTTCTTCTTCACTTGCTAACATTCTCCTATTACTGCATGTCACTAACTTGGCTTCTTCTCCAGATCCTTTGTGCACCACTGTCTTGCACGTTACCTCGTATTGCAGCTACGCCTGGATTGTGTGTCATGGTCCTGCCTGATGCCTCCTACTGCTGCTGTAATTATTAGTCATACTTTTACTATCATCACATACATATGATTATTGTCACGTATATACACATATACTATCATCTCCCACTGTCTCATGTATCATTGTGTCATACGGATTACTGTTAATTTATTATGTTGCTCTGTTCTGTACACATGACATCGACTGCACGTCTGTCCGTCCTGGAAGAGGGATCCCTCCTCAGTTGCTCTTCCTGAGGTTTCTACCATTTTTCCCCATTAAAGGGCTTTTTTGGGGGAGTTTTTCCTTATCCGCTGCAAGGGTCCTAAGGACAGAGGGATGTCATATGCTGTAAATCCCTAGGAGGAATATTGGGATTTTTTGATATTGGGCTTTATAAATACAATTGAATTGAGTTGAAAAGACACATTCAGTGGGTCCACAAAATCAGACTCCCATTCACTGTGTTTGGGGCAGCTCCAGACTCTATACCTGAGAACCTTGCAAGTTTGAAACCTACTTCTCTGGAAGGAGAGTAGCTCATGTTCACAAATACTGACTGAACTTTCCTAGGCTGTGGAAATAACACACTGGCATTTTCAATTTAGGTGGCGATTCCCTTTATTTCAACAAAATATTGTCAAGATGTTGAATTTGACAGCTAAATCTCGATGTTGCAAACAGTATCTGTCTAAACAATCTCACCACAAGAGCTGAATTGCAGATATTTCCATTTTTCTGAGCACTTTAAAGACCCTCCATTCACGCTGGCTTTGAATTTAAGCTTAAAACTTTATTTTTGACCTTGAAAACAGTAGTTCCTGTAAGTGCATATAGAAAAGTTCTCTGGGGAGGGTTTTGTGATCCAATCAAAAGCTGCAAAACAGACTAGATGGACCTTCATGGAGGGTGTTTATTGATTGGTTAATACATCCAACTCATCAGTAAACTAATATTTCTTTTGATTTTGATTCAAAAAGTTGATGTTCTGAGAAGAAAACTTGTGTGAAAGTGCAAAAAAGTTGCAATAAAACCTGCTTTGATGGTTCCTTGGTTTCCTCCATCTACTAGTTGGTGCTATCGCAACAATCAGGCAGAACTGCAATTTCATTCCTTAAATTACTAACAAAACAGGAGCTGTGGGGCTCTTGAACCAGGCTTAGTTAGTACCAGTTCATTCCCCAAACAGCTGGAGGATCAATGACAAACACGGAAGCCGTTCATTAGTCATGAGTTTAGTTTAGTCGAAACTCAAAGTGTCACTTCAAACATTTTAAATCACTTTAGCAATGCTGTTAAGTCATATATAAGTCATTAGACACTTTTGCGTCAGTTATTTATCATCAGTATCTGCAGCAGCATCACCACTGTGACACATGACCACGTGACCATGCAGGTGATCACCTTCAAAACCATCCAGCTGGCTCACACACTTCATAAAAGGCGTCAGCTGAACGGGAGGAAAAGAGAACATACAGACACAAATAACAGCTGTAAGCACAAACGTAGAAAATGTTTATGAAAACAAAGCACAATACTGACATTCATAATGAAGACGATGTTGGCACCTTTACACGTGTGTTACAGTTTGCATGATTGTCGTCTTGTCACACAGATGTAGGAAGTTAATGTCACACAAGTCCAGTCAGTGTGTATGAGAACAATTCTTTGGTATCTTAAAACACTGTAAACCAGCTCAGATTACATGCAGCAGATTCAGTAATTCAACATGAAACATTAGGTAGCTGACAACAAAACACAAACATCATGTTGCATGTCCAGCACATCATGCTGTAAACACATACACAAAATAATGCCTGAAGTCTTTGCACATCTCATTGTTAAAATATATCTTAAAAAGAAAAACAAAACACTCTGAAACTCTAAAGTGCTTCATCAGCATCATTAGATAGTGTATCTGAACAGGAAGCAACGGCGAGGCTTCCAGTCGACCTTCCAACAACATGCTTTGAAACAATGGCAAGAGTGGCAAGCACATTCAAACACATCACAGCGTGCTCACCAGCTTCTATTGTCTACAGTAAATCAGAAAATCATCAGTCAAATATTTAAAACATAATGATGTGTAATGTTATAAAGGGAGAGGTTAAAAAAAAGAAGGGGTGGGGCATCTCATTTTGCCTTCATGGTTCTTCTGAGAGTCGACAGTAGATGGCAGCAAAGTAGAACTAAATACTGAGAAGGAAACTCACCAGAGCAGAGAGATTCTTTGGTGTTATCCATATCAATAAAAACTGTTCATGAAAGTAAACTGAGTAGTCAGAGTATAAAAAGATAATGAGCAACTTGTCGATGTGCGTAAAACACACATACATGCATATTAATATATATATATATGTAAGAGAAAACATATGGCAGGAGCACATATGCATCGTCAAAAGAAAACCTGTCTGGCGGTCAGCGTTAACATGAGCAGGCTTTTATAGTGTGACAGTTTACTGCTGCTTCGACAAGGCAGTTCCCAAAGGTAAAGTGCATCGAGTGAGTCAGTCATAACCTGAGTTAAGAAACTTTAACTGCAGGATCTTTTTTCCAAGACAGTTTGTAAAAGGTTGAGTTCTACAGCAATGATTATTTCAGCAGTCTCAAGTCTTTAATGCACCGACTGGCCTGTTTCATCTGCATTTTAACTATCCTAAATCTATTCAACTTATTCTAACCCTACAAATAATGTTTCCACATCAAACCCACTGCAAAAAAATATTTGGTGCAGCTTTCATTGACCCCCCTGTAGTAAATTGCAGTAAGTTGCATGAGCAACCTACAGTGTCTCTTCTTTGGCTGATGCAAAAACAGGCAAGTAAACATTACAAAGGTGCGTGTGCACGGCTACAAATGATATTATGACAAGAACAGTCCTGCTGATGTGCACCACAGGGTTAAATATTACAAACTGGGGTCTGCTGAGTATCTAGATGAGCCTGTGCCCTATGTGCTCCTGCAGCCACAGCAGTACAGGCTGCAGAGAACTGGGCCCATCAGACACAGCCTCTGTGTGCATCTGCAGCAGTACCTCTTGTAAAACAAGCAGCAGGGGCAAGCTCATGCTCAGTAGCTCATACAGGTATGCATAGTCCTGGGCATTGTCCCTCAGGTGGCCGGCGAGGGCCTGTGCTGTGCTACGCACACGGTGGGACAGATAGCGCGGGGCATTACACACAGCACGAGTCACACTCAGGGGCCAGCTCAGGTGTTTCTTCATGAACGAGCTGAAGGTACCTGCTGAGGATTGGCTCTGCAGGTCTTCTGTGCTGCTGGACTCGGAGATCTGTCCGTCGGCAGCACATTGCTCCTGAAGTCCAGCTCCATAACGGTTCTAAGTCAGACATTGGAGAAGTTAGATATCGTACAGTAAATATTGCTACAGGAAGATGGACACTGTTAGAAATTGAAAACAAATTACTCACTGAGCGTAGAGAAAAATTCCTCCGTAGGGTTGTCCCATTGTTACGTTGATCAAAATGAAGTTTGCAGTACAACTTCCCTGCAAGATCACAACAAATGTCAGCACAACGTAGCCAATTAAATACTGACCTTTGCTCTTTTGTTGAGTGCAATGTGCATTCAATACTGACTATAGCTGATATTCAGTGGCACATACCCTGTTCAGAGTCGAAGGCGTGCGCTCCCTGTCGCAGGGCAGAGCTGCAGGTAGAGCAGCGAAAACACTCCCTGTGGAAGTAGAGCCCCTCGGCACAGACCCTCTCCACCATATAAACACGCCTCTCGCATGAGTGACACTTGTCACCTGACGGGGGGAACGGCCTACGGAATGAACCGCCCTGAAACAGAGTACAGGTAGAGTGATGATGACAAAGAAAACTTGAAGATGAATTTCTAACAATAGATTAAACTCCGGCTTCAATCTTTTTATTTAAATAATTTTTCCCACTACTTAACCCAGGTAATTAGATACTTAACATCATAAACATTAGATCACTGAAACCTTTGTGAATAATCAATGTTTCATCCAGTTTTATTGCTCCACTTTTGCTTTTAACTCAAGTTCAGTCTTAACTTGTCGCCTACTTACTTTATTTTTTTGCCAATAAGTAGACCTTGAGTTAAGATTTTCTATTTTCCAAGTTCCAAAAAAAAAACCCCTTTCATGTTCAATATTTTCAACCTCTCGTTGGAAATTTAAGCTGTGTTGAGTTGGGTACTCCTGGAGGTGTTAGCATGCAGGTGGGGTGACAATATGAAAAACACACAGCTGTTTTGATGAATGTTTCCTTGTCAGTGTCGCCTCCTGAATGTCTTATTGTCCCGCTATCATTTCGGGAATATACTGAGTGATGGTTGAGGTGATGGCGAGCTGTATTTGGGACATTGTCTTTACTTCAAAGTCTACAGCTCCACACTCATTAGCCACTGCTCTCTAATATTCAGCCAAGAGGAAAACATAGTCAAGTCAAGCATGAAGGATCATTACAGAGAGGAAATAATCACAAGATCATATGGATAAACACGGTGAGAAAGTTTCTCATGTCTAAATAGTTTCCCTAGTTGCCCTTCAGGAATCAAATTAGGCCCAAACATTGTGTCCCAGAAGTTGTCCCTCTATATTAAAAGGGTGCAAGTCCTGCTGTAACATCTGGCTGTTAAGTTGGAGCAGGCTGTTTAGGAAGGGTGGAGCAGAGGAACCCACAAAGTGCCAGCACAAGAACACACACTTCTCCTCTGTGAGGACTGCTGGTAATTAAAAGCACAAAGGGCAGACACAGCAGTTAGAAGCAGAGCTCATGCAAAGCCGCATCCACTGGCATAAATCTGTCTGTTGTAATTAAGAAGATACATGACAATGATATGAATCTTGGGCTGTGATGCTTGTTTTTTAAGCTGTTTTAGAACAGACGCTAAGTGATGTGCCTTTGGGATGAATACGATACAGTATATTGAGCCTTCACTACTGAAACAAACAGGCACTCTTTCCAGTTTATTAGGTACATCTAATGCTGTTAAATTCCATTCTGTTATACTGACACGTTACAGCGGCTGATACGCAGAACTTGTTCACAAACAGCTGCTTATTTACACATCCAGCAGTTACGGAGAAACATAACCACTCATTTTTAGTCATATTTTGGTCTGATGAATGCAAGTCCAATATTTACTCTCTTTTAGCTCTGTTTTTGGCGAACGGCAACCTCAGGGCTGAAAAATGAAGCCAATGTGGAAGTGCAAAAAACTGCAGTTCCATAAAGAACCACTTGAGGCTGGCTCCAGAGGCGAGTCAATCTCCATAGACACCCATGTTTAAATGCCCAACTTTACATAAGAAATAGACATGTTTACAGCCTGGTACAAAAAATGTTTTTGGTCATGGGGTGAATTATTTTATATAACTCATCCGTTTACATTTTATTAAGGCTTAAGGGCAGGCCACTTGAACTGACAAGCTGTCTACAAGTCTTCACTACAGTCTTTAATTGAGATCCAACCCTCACCACTCCACAGCTTCACCCTCTCGTCCAAATTTGGTCACTTCTTGCTCCAAAAAACCAAGATGGCGATGAGCAAAATCCTAAACTCAAGGCTTCAAAACGCAAGTCCAAGAACCAATAGGTGACATCACGGTTGCTACGTCCATTATTTTTTACAGCCTATGGTTTTTGGTCTCTACCAACTCCTGAAGGAAATATCTGGCCCTTTGGTGTCTAAATGCTCCACTATGTTCACCAGCTAGCTGCTAACTTTTTTCTGCTCTTTGGTGCTGAGTAGGTGGTGTACAGTGGATTTTTAGAGCTTTTTAGCTGAAACTAGTTGCCTGCTATGGCTATACTTTAAGTGATGCTATAAGGGAGTTGAGAGTGAACTAGTTACGTTTTGGGCCAGGCAGCTGAACAATGAGCTGTAAAGCCCCGTAAAGCCGAAGGGAGCAGCAGATGCAGGTGATAAATCTCTGTAGGTTGAGCAACCCCTTTTACATTGTTTGACTGTTTTAGCATTTTTATTTGATAAATCCTTATTCTAAAATTACATTACAGCCGCTTTAAGTCTCACCTTTGATTAAAAAAAAAGTCACTGAAATATCATGACAGATAAACCTAGATGCAGATCCCTCCTCAGTTGCTCTTCCTGAGGTTTCTACAATTATTCCCCATTAAAGGGCTTTTTTGGGGGAGTTTTTCCTTATCCGCTGCGAGGGTCCTAAGGACAGAGGGATGTCATTTTTGATATTGGGCTTTATAAATACAATTGAATTGAGTTGAAAAGAAACATTCAGTGGGTCCACAAAATCAGACTCCCATTCACTGTGTTTGGGGCAGCTCCAGACTCTATACCTGAGAACCTTGCAAGTTTGAAACCTACTTCTCTGGTCTCTGGCTTTGAAGGAGAGTAGCTCATGTTCACAAATACTGACTGAACTTTCCTAGGCTGTGGAAATAACACACTGGCATTTTCAATTTAGGTAGCGATTCCCTTTAATCCAACAAAATATTGTCAAGATGTTGAATTTGACAGCTAAATCTCGATGTTGCAAACAGTATCTGTCTAAACAATCTCACCACACACCTCCATTTTTCTGAGCACTCTCCATTCACGCTGGCTTTGAATTTAAGCTTAAAACTTTATTTTTGACCTTGAAAACAGTAGTTCCTGTAAGTGCATATAGAAAAGTTCTCTGGGGAGGGTTTTGTGATCCAATCAAAAGCTGCAAAACAGACTAAATGGACCTTCATGGAGGGTGTTTATTGATTGGTTAATACATCCAACTCATCAGTCAACTAATATTTCTTTTGATTTTGATTCAAAAAGTTGATGTTCTGAGAAGAAAACTTGTGTGAAAGTGCAAAAAAGTTGCAATAAAACCTGCTTTGATGGTTCCTTGGTTTCCTCCATCTACTAGTTGGTGCTATCGCAACAATCAGGCAGAACTGCAATTTCATTCCTTAAATTACTAACAAAACAGGAGCTGTAGGGCTCTTGAACCAGGCTTAGTTAGTACCAGTTCATTCCCCAAACAGCTGGAGGATCAATGACAAACACGGAAGCCATTCATTAGTCATGAGTTTAGTTTAGTCGAAACTCAAAGTGTCACTTCAAACATTTTAAATCACTTTAGCAATGCTGTTAAGTCATATATAAGTCATAAGACACTTTTGTGTCAGTTATTTATCATCATTATCTGCAGCAGCATCACCACTGTGACACATGACCACGTGACCATGCTGGTGATCAGGAAATCCTAAGTGTAAAAAGTACTCTACAGCGTACAAAACAATGGATGAGGGTGAAAGCTGGCTGCATGCAACACTAATGATCCCAAACCCATGCAAATAAACACACTGTGAAGGGCAGGTAGGGGTCACACACCAAACCTGAGATAGTCACCTTGAGTGCAGCAGAGCTTTCTGCTGAGAACAACCCAGTGAGGTGAACAGCCTTTTCCTTTATACTCTTTGATTGAAACTCTCTAGCCTGTTGTGTCTGAGCTTTTTTCTGCAGGATGACACAGAGCACAGGAACAAAAGAAAAGCCATCAGTCTCGCCTCCTCAACACGGCGAGACACACTCTCCCACCAACTAACGTGGAGCTTTTCTGTGTGTCGACATAATTAGGTAGACTAATAACCATTTAATAAGCGCTACACGGTTAAATGATGAAAGGCCTTTCTGTTCGACTTTCCCAATAAGAAGCAGGATTTGACAGCTAAGTGTGTATTGTTGGGAGGAGAACAATAACGCCGCTGTGTGGAACGAAGGCCGCCTTATTACATTAATTTCACACGCCACTTGATGTGGTTACTCATACTGTACTGGAGCAACAAACTGAGACAGCCACACAGACCGGGCACAGAAAATCAGAGACAAGTAGGTTGGTTCAACCAAAAATAAATTTACATTAATAAATCACAGTAAAGTATTAAGTCTTAAAGGCTTAAGTGAGTCAAAAGCAAATTTCAAAGCACAATAATCAAAAGGATAATACTGAATTTAAGATTCAAAAGAATGTAATGCGCAAAGTAGTTAAGCCTAACCGTCTCTCTTTAAACCTAACCCTACCCACTTTTATGTTCTCTGTACTTCATACCCTGAACTGTGACTGATCTGAGCCAACGCAGGTCGGCTCTCGGCAAATCTGAATAATCAAAAAAGCTTATTTGCAGACGTAAGCCAGCGCCTGCAGCACGGGGCCTGGCCGACCGGTGCCACACAGACTCAGACTGGCCAATAATCCGCCTGTGTGCCTGTCTCAGCTCATGGCCAGCACTGTGGGCCTGCTCTTGCCATTTTTGTCAGGCTGGATAATTTAGGGGCTGACTTCACCATTTGACTGCACATTACACAAGCCTAGATGTATAATCAGGGCGTAATATATAATCAGCGTTCACTCTGGGGCCTTTTCAAGGATCGCAACATGCAACACTCACAAGGGTTTAAGAAGAAGAAGAAGACAGAGGAAAACAGAAGTTAAAGATATGAAGCAGGAGATAGTGATCACCTCAGAGACGTATTCATCCACCTCCCTGAGGCGCTGGAGGACTCTTGTCATGAAATGGATTGCTGAGTGGCAGGAATGAGTAGAAGCAGGGGGGTCTGCACTTTCCGACTGAGGCTCGGGCTCCGTCTCAGCGTGCGTTTGATCAACATGTCTGAGCTTCACTACAGAAAATGGATGCTGGGACTGAGGCTGGGGTTTAGGCAGAGTCTTTGGAGGCGGGCGCACTAACTGTGTTGCTGCTTTTCTGATACTTACTTCAAACTGAAAGGGATAATACACAGTAGTGCACATGTGAGCAGTGGTTTAACTCCTCATTCATCAAGCAACCAAACTCTGAAGCTTGAATCTATTTATTCTTTTTCAATCACTAAAAAGGCTGTGGGTCATTTATAGAACCATACAGGTGGTTTTACATGTTTCAGCCCATTAACTCAAAATCACAAGTTCTTTAAAAGACTGCCAAACATTTTCAAAGCATGGCGCAAGTTTCTTTGAGGTGTTAGTCGCTCCAGCACGGCATGAAAATACACTTGCATAGGTAATGTATTGCAGTCAGTATTCTGTCTGCTTTATGTTTCGCCAGAGTTACGTAATCATCACATGGTAATGCAGTTGCGAGCAGGCTGTTTTTAAAAACTTTCTTCTTGGAGCAGTCTGACATCTGAGACCTGTCAGTCAGCAGCCAACAGCTGAATCTAAATGAAAGAAACTGTTAAATTCACATAACCTTTTTTTGTTTGACTTGTGGGTATGATTTTCCAAAAGCTGAAGTGCTCATGACTGCAATGCTTTGACTTCAGGAACTGAAAAGCTCTTGTGCGGGAGATGTGTTTATGTCTGGTTTGTTAAGATTAATGGGCAAAAATATACAGAAGTATATACTGTATTAGTTTCTAATTACCAGACATAGTTCACTCTATACATAAATGGAAAAAAGATCCTCTGTGGGATATAAGATGTAAGCCTGGTTATGAGTTATGATTCAGTGACACTTGCACTGGCAAACTGCAAGTGCATATTTTTTAGCCATTTTAATTCATAAAGGAATCATCACTATTGTTTCAATATGCTAGTATGAAAAAAGACAATTTCATGTCAGCTTTGTCGAAATTCAATGTGAATTCTTTTGAGTTTTAAAAATTAAACTGCTGCCGTTTAAACATCAGCCTTGACTTCACCTCCAGAGGGGTAGTGTAGGAAATAAAAATATTAATGTAAAAGACTTGCAGCAATTTTCCATGGTTTACAGCAGCACTCGTTCCCAACTGGTGGGTCATGGTCCAAAAGTAGGTCGCGGGTCCATTCTGAATGGACCGCAACTGACTCATAGACTTGTCAAGTTTGTAAAATCACACTGTATTTTAAGTACAGTGAGTTTCTGGCACAGAGCTTTAATTTTGAAGTGCCCTTTCCTGCTGTACCATGAGTGACTAATGGACTGCTACTTGACAAAAACAACAAACTAACTCAAAGACATGGCCAAACACAAGTATGACACTGACCTTTAACTAATGACTAAGGAGAAATCAGAACCCTGTGGGTGGACCAGTAAGGAACCACTGGCTTACAGGATTAATAATGTAACTGTGTATTCTTATTTGTGTTTATCTTTAGAGCTTTTTATAGGTTGACCTAGTTTGTGTTGCTACATATAATTGCAATGACACAGGGAGTCACATTCATTTACTGATGTGAAATGAGGGTCTAATTCTGTCAGGACTGAAGAATGTAAAACCACCAGTACGGTTATTTAAATATCTGAAAAGACAGAAAAATCCTATTCTGGGTAAATTATATAATTTGAGCTTAACACATGGGTGGTGTATGTGTACATATAAAGTTGCTTGTAGATGTTTCTGTGTGTGAATGCATCCGTGTGTGTGTTTGATTGATGTGCCATACATATGTCTTGGGACAGTAGCACAGAATTAGCATACAAATTATCCTCTACTGTATGTGACGCTTTACAGACTGTCACTCGTTTTCAAGACCGCTACTGTTAATACACAGTGTCTTAACACCAATATGGAGGCTCCAGACTACCTGCTTCTCAGGAGGAGGTTTAGGCGGCACCGGAGGCCTGCGTTTAACGTGCACCCTCTCAGCCAGTTCAAGAGTTTTCAGTGGGGAGGACTCCTCATAGTCTGACTGAGATTTTGCAGAAAGGTTAGGAAGACCGTTAATAAAGAGGCACAGAAATAGAAAAGGCTGAAAAGACGAAATGCTGGAAATGACAGACAAGAGAAGACTGTATAGCATTAGCAAAAGGAAAGTTTTGTCAGATTAAAACCACAGACCACTGACAGAGCTCCAGGTCACAACAGGGGAAATTTAAAACATATTTATGATCCATGAAAAGAAGGCAAACAGCCATTTGTAGCTATAAAGGGGCAGGAAGATGTACAAAGTAATTGTAAAACATAGTCCTACTACGTTGTGTATTTTTACCTGTGTTCTCCGGACGGTGTAGCTCGGTGTGCTTTCAAACTTGGCCAGCAGCTGAGTAGCCATTGAGCGCACTTTGTTTTCTTTGGGTTCTCGATCCTCTCGCACAGCGGAGCCATTACTTGACAGATTGGTGGCCTAACAAGAGACAAACAACAGACAAGATCTTACTATATCAACAGGCTTTTTATTCAAAGTTTGACATTCTTAAGTAGGTTGTTTAACAACAAACCTCCTCCAGATAACTGCAGAATTTCCGCCTCCTTTTGTGAATGGGATCTGTACCGTCTGACTTCTTCTCATCCTGAAAACACAGCACAAGGAAATAAGACTTAACATGCAACGGTCATACAACAATTAAGTCCCAATACAGATATTTAAAGTCATTTCAGTGTGGAGTTACCTTTGGTACCCGTTTCCTAGGCAGTGCAAGATTGAGCACATTATTATTACTCCTGACTTCCTTAGACGGATAATCTTCATTGTTTTCATCCACTCCTCTGGAGCCTAAAGTATTACACAAGACTGCATTAGAGTTTTCATAGTTTCCACAGTGCACAGCCACAGATGTCAGATAATATCATTGAGTAATGACCCTATAGATTAGTCAAGTTATTTGAGTGGTCTGGGGAAAAAGAAAGTTACAACAATTGTGTAAAAAATGTTCCACTAACACATGTCAGAGGAAGGTAAATGGTTGGCTGATGTTCAATAAAACAACATGCTATAGGTAATTATTGAATATCCCTTCAGTAGAGACAGGCTGCTGTCTTTATGTTGTCAGCCCCCCCAGACTATAGCAGTCCACAGCTCTGGTGCAGAGACACATTCCTCTCATGCCACTATACTTGACTTACAGGACTGCAAAACACACACATTTCTACAGGAAACCAAATGAAATCCAATACTTTCTCTCTTACTGGAATTTATGTTTCTTCTGTGGTTGTTTGTACATATTTTAATCATTCAATACAGTGGAGAAGATGAAGACCAGGAACACAAACAGTTTATTAACAACAGCCAACATCACTGTCTGTGACTGAGAAGAGAAAAGTCAAGTCCAGTCGAGCAGAGTTGAGTCAAAAAGAGTAGAATGGAATGAAGTGAAGTACAGTTGAGTTGTATCTAGCAGAGGAGAGCTGAGTAGAGTTGACTACAGTAGAGTGGAGTCAAGCTCAGAATTGCTGAGAATGCAGTTGAGCAGAGCAGAGCTAAGTGCAGTAGAGTCCAGTGCAATACAGTAGAGTGGAACAGAGGAGAGCAGGGCAGAGTACTGTAGCGTCAAACAGAGTTATGTCAAGTAGAGAATAGTAGAATATATAGTCAAGTAGAAATGACCACAGTACAGTATAGTAGTGCAGAGTACAGTGGAGTAAAGTATTGCAAAGTAGAGTGAAGTAGATAAGCGTAATGTAACACACAGTGGAGTAGAGCAGAGTAGAATAGAATAGAATAGAGTACAGCAGAGTTGTGTAGAGTAGAGGAAAGTACAGCAGACTACTTAGAGTAACAGAGTAAAGAAGAGTAACACAAGGGTAGAGTAAAGTAGAACAGAGTAATGTACAGTAAAGTAGAGCAGAGCAGAACAAAGAAGTGTAGAGAGGCATAAAATAGAGCAAGAAGAGGTGTAGAGCAGAACAAAATAGAGTAGAGTAGAGCCCGGGGGAGTAGAGAAGGGTAAAGTTGAGCAGAACAGAGTAGAGCAGAATAGGGTGGAGTAAAGTGCAGTGGAGTACAGTAGAGTAGAGCAGAGCAACGTAAAGTAGAGTAAAGTGGAATAGAGTAAGTAACACAGAGTAAAGTAGAGTAACGTTAGATAGTGTAGAGAAGACCAGAATAGGGTAGAGCACGGTGGAGTAGAGTAGAGTAGAGCAGAGTAGAGTAGAGCACAGTGGAGTACAGTAAAGTAGAGCAGAGTAGAGCACAGTGGAGCAAAGTAGAGTAGAGTAGAGTAATGTAAAATAGAGTAGCGTAGAGTAGTGCACAGTAGAGTAGAGTAGCGCACAGTGGAGCAGAGTAGAGTAGAGTAATGTAAAATAGAGTAGAGTAGAGTAGTGCACAGTAGAGTAGAGTAGAGCACAGTGGAGCAAAGTAGAGTAGCACAAAGTGGAGCAGAGCAGAGTAGCGCACAATGAAGTACAGCAGAGTAAAGCACAGTGTAGTTGAGCAGAGAAGTCACAGTGGAGTAGAGTAGAGCACAGTGGAGCAGAGTAGAGTAGAGCAGAGAAGGGCAGAATAGAGTAGAGCACAGCAAAGTAGAGTAGAGTAAAGAACAATAGAGTGGAGCACAGTAGAGCAGAGTAGAAAAGAGCACCTGAGGCAGGTAGAGGTGTGCCCCGGAACAGCTCGTAGAACTTGGACAGGTAGGCGTTCATCTTGGTCTTATCCAGCTCCTGGTCGGCGCTCAGCTCCTTCACAGCTGTGAATGATTTGATCCCAAATTCACGCTCACTGATGTCAAGAGCCAGCTGCAGATTTGCAGTGTGGTCTTCCTCGTTTAATGAGTCAAAATCTCTGATGGAAAAAGGCAGTAATGGGGGCTTAAGTTAGAGGATGGTAATAAAAAGAGATTCAGAGAACGTATGTCATGGCGACGCAGCTGGGAAAAATATATAGTTACTGTGTCAGTCTAAAGGAGGGTTTCAGCTTTCACTGTGAGACCATTAACTCCTGTCTGTTCCTGGTTTACCCTCATCACTCTGCAATGCATACATAATGAGATTTACACTTGTTACTGTTTCTTAAATGCAGATTTTCCACCATTTAAGACACACTGAACAACGAGACAGGAATGTAACAGCTAGATTTGTCACTGAGATTCTCAAAGGGATTATTTTCTGACTTCCATTTCATGTAGGTGTCAGGTGACTCTTGTTAGAAGAGTGTAAGGTAATACGCACACTGATATGAGAACAGTTAACGTCAGCACAGTGGAATGACTTTACATAGAAATGTATCTTAATCAGTTTTCAGTGCTGCAAAAGAACTTGTGTCTCATATTGCAGGAGCAAATTTCTTCCGCCTACACTGACAGTGAGCAGACACCATGAGAAATAATGTAAAGAAAAGGGGGCAGTAACCTAGCAACAGCACACACAAACTTTGGTGTTATTCTACAAGTACTGAGGCTCGCCTCTCTCTTCCTTTCTTTCTTTTCTGCGAACCTGCTCAACCCTCTGCAGTCCGCTCTGCTGACAGGCATGCATATGGAGGAGGGAAGGGGGGAAAAATGCCAGTGGTTCCTGGAAACTTACGGGACCACATGAAATTGTAGTGGCATGCGGCAGGGTATGAAGGCAATAATTAAAGAGTGAGAGGATATAATTAGATTTGTAAATGTACTAATCTACAGTTGCATTGGCTAATTCCATGCTGTGCAAGGCAGTCTGACCATAAGAAGTGGAAACTACGGTACAGTTTGTTTTTTAGGGAGGATTTTGTCCTTTAAGTGGACACTAAAGCATACAGAGTCCCGCATGAGTTGTGTTTCTCCACAACTCCGGATCAAAAGACAGAAAGGATCACTGTTTACACTTGAATCCACTTCATGATAAGTATTTATAGAGGATCCACACTAATGCAGGTACCAGAAAAAACAGTATTTCTTTCAGATGAGTTGAAATGCCCTTTGTAAAAACGTGTGAAATGAACACAGCTGCACTCTAAAAACTCCTCTGTTTTCACCCTTTAAAAACAACTAGCTTTAAGTATAGGACAGCTACGTATGAAGTCTCCGTCACGTCTATCAGCACTGTTGTGAGGAGGTGGAGAGTGCAGCAGAAAGCACACACAGATCAAAGAGTCGCTCTCATGCCGAGCATATTTAACACACAAAAGGCAAACCTCCTCACAACTAGTTGTTAGAATAAAGGCCGCAGAGTTCATGTAAAATAAAACAGTGAATGTAAGTTTGTGTTAAATACTGTAAAGACCTAAGATGATGTTAACAGCACTGACTTTAGATGAAAAGATGGATCGCTTCAGGCTGGTGCCGATATTATCTGATACATGTTACGTACATCAGCTGCGGTCTGAACTTATGGATGAGGGCGCAGAGAGCGATGCCACTTTTCCAGGAAGACGTCAAGTCTGTAATCATCACATTCCTGTAGCCCTCCGTCTGCTTCTGGCACCAGGTGAGAAGCCTCGCCGGTCTAATCTCTGACTCTATAAAGAGAAACAAGTCAGATTAAGCAAAAAAACAAAGCTATTTCCTCTCACATTAATGCAAGTTGTGTTATAAAATATCCCACTCAGACCCTCATGAAGTTTAGACTGAAGAGGATGGACCAACACATGGTGTGCCAGCAAATAACGTCATAAATGGTGCTTAGGTATGCATACATCTTTGTCATGTCTGTCTGGACACGCACGTCCTCGCTGCCTTTACTGAGTGACTTCATTATTGCAGCTCAGTTCTGCAAGTAGAGCTCTACGAACATGATCCGATTCTGAAAAGTTCAGCACTATAATTAAAGGAGCTCTGACATTTAAAAAATATCTATGAGTCAGAGTCTGATTCAGATTGTCTGCACATGGATCTCAAGATAGAGGTTGCCAAGCCGGAGAAGTGGGCAGTATGCTTCGGTGAAGAAACCATCCCAATATTAGCAGTAGGCGCCACATGATGGTGCAGCCCCACTGTACATAAGCAATTCCAAAAAACAGAGCAGGTCAGAAAGTCACCAGTGCTTCAGCTTGATTAGCTGTCTTGATGGTAGCACTGTTGAAATTTTGAAATTGTCACGCCCTCTTATCGCAACACCAGCTAGGTCTGCAACGCAGGTATCCCAGCATGCTCAGTCACAATAAATGGGAGCGGATTTTGTCACCAGTCTGGTCATGTACAGTGGGGCTGCACTGTGAGCATAGTGCAGAGCGTAGGATACACACACAGGGTCTCACATGCACACGTGGCTAGACCGTCAACAAAAAACAGAGAAGCTCCGATTACAACACAGACAGAAGGAGCGTGATTTCTTTCTCTGCTCAGGATGCCATAACTCCACTTTATCTTCACATAGCAAATAGTTGTTAGCTGCTGTATCAATGCGTTGAATGTCATATACAACAGTGGTTCCCAACTGGTGGGTCACAGTCCAAAAGTGGGTTGCGGATCCATTCTGAATGGGCCGCAAGTTACTTGCAAATGTGTCAAGTTTGTAAAAAAAAAACAAAAAACAAAACACTTTATTGTGAAGTACAGTGAATTTCCTGCACATAGCTTTTATTTTGAGGTGCTGTCTCCTGCTGTAGAGTGAGTGACTAAGGGACAGCTACTTTACAGAGACAGCAAATTAGCTCGAGGACATGGCCAAATGTAAGTATGATGCTGAACGTATTTAACTGTGTGGACCTTGAACTAAAGACTAAAGAGAGATCTGGACCCTGAGGCTGGACCAATTAGGAACAACTGACACACAGAACCTTTAAATGATATTACAACTGAGGATGAACGTTTAATTTTGCCTCATTTACATTTTATCAGAATACGTGTATACTGTTTGTACTTGTTTAGAAAGAGTATAAACACAAGGTCATTATAAACAGGGCCTTAAGGTCATGTTGAATTTGGAGAGCAAGATAACAGAAGAGCAAATCTTAGCTTTGAACTACAGATCCACCCATGAAAACAACACACAGGAATCTGTCCATTCCAGTTCGACTTACCTCGTCTGCAGAGATTGACAGGCCGACGTATGGTAGCAGAACGCTCCAGAGAGCAGGAATTCAGCTCTGTGCTAATGTACAGGTGACGCACCTGAAACAGGATGGAAAGGAAAACTGATATCAATCGTGACACTCAAGAAGCTGTCATATTTCTTAAAAATGGACAGATGGTAAGAATCTGATATTGTCAAAGTGAGGACTCCCTCTCACCTGGTGTGGCCGGACACAAGAGGAATTGAGGTTGGGGTATCGAGTCCCAGGGTCTATGGTGTACTGGTCAAAGTTTTTAGCAATGTTTTCAGTTGTGGTTTGTGGAAGTAGCCTGTAAATACTCTCCCTACAGAAAGGAAAAGAGACACAAACATAGTGTTATTTACGTTGCTTTAACGTGGCAGTGCTTATTATTTAACTCGTCTGAACACACAATTCTTAGTAAATGATGTAACTATGCAAACACACATTTAAATATCAAGCATAGTGTGTGTGTGTGTGTGTACCTCTCCGCCAGCACTTCCAGAGCCGTGCGACCCTGAGCCCAGCTTTTTACCATCCAGGCCGTGTCAAAGGCAGCCAGGAAGCCTCTGGCGCAGCCCGTCCCCATGGGCCAGAAGGGCTGCACAGGAACACATAAAAAATATGAATGTATCATTATGACTGAGAGTCAGCGAACACTATGATGAGCTGTTACATGTCGTCTAACAGCCTCTTTTTCTTTTTCCAGGCACCTTTCTACCTTTCCACACCTAAATTGAGATAATTTGACCTGACTTGACATGTGTTACCCTTCCTTACCTCTAGCAGACTGTCGCCAACTAGCGCTACCAGCAGCTGGTGTCCAAATCTCTCCCTGACCAGAGCAGCGTTCTCAGAGGCGTACATGCTTGTGAAGTCAAACATTGCTACATCTGGCTGCCCGCTGTGGTTCATGGCAAAATCCAGCGTGGGAAGTTGGTAGTTGGTGCCAAAGTCAGCAGCTTCTCGGGCGTAGCACAGAAGAGCTTCCTGGTTGACATTTTCACTGCTCAGTAACATCTGGGTGTCTACGTAATCCTGTTGGACAGAAGTACAAAAGTCAGGAGAGGTTCACACGGAGTGAGACTAAGCTTAGCACTTCTAAAAGACCACGATTATTCTCTTTATGATCTGTTGCCTAAGAGATTTTTGTAGTAATGCTGCAACCAGAAGTGAAATAAAAGCCTGACTATAAATCATAATACATAAAATGATAAATTATCACTACAGATTGTGGACCTGATGTCAGATACTGTACTTAAACTTATACAACTAGACATCTGAAGTGCCGCGCTCACGTCCAGCAATTCTGGAGATTCTAATAAAGTAAGTAAATGAAACCAAATGGCATTTCAGTCTGATCATCAGGCTGGTATGCAGTCTACACTAATGCAATTATTGGCTGCCATGCTATTTATCTCCTTGCCAAAATGTTGTCAACACCTTGCAATTAAATCCAATTCACTGCAGCACAAAATGCAGTATCAGAATTTATGAGTCAATTCAACACCTCTCTAACACAGTCCCAACAAACATCGAGTTCATATTTGGTGAGGGGCTGTTGTGTTGGAGTTCATTAGGTTTAACAACAGTTCATGATAATGACTCCTTGTCATGAAGATAAAATGAAACGCTGAAAATTCGTGGTTAAAAACACATTTTCGAAAAGTTAAATGAATTGATGGTGAAGAAATGACACAACGGATCCCTGAACACATGATTTACTTACATTTATTACGACCCCCTTGTCCAGCAGGCTCTGTTTCTTGGCAGTCATGACAAAGTAATGTGTGTTGTCCTTGTAGTAGACAATGTTCTCCAGGTCGATACCTGCAACAAATTAAACAGTCTGAGAATGATGAAGACTGGAGGCACATGGGAGATGTTTGCCTTGATCTTTGCCCTGAACCTAACCAAGAAAAGGCTTTCTGGCAGAATGCCCTGAAGGCAGACTTCTCCAAACACATAATGTGAGTGACTGCCTGAAACCCGTCATGTCTAGTTCATCTTCATGCCAGCTAACACCACAGTAAGGCAGTGTGACTGCTCTTCTCTCCCACCTGTTTCCTCTTTGAGGTCAAGGAAGAACTTCTGGTTGAAGATAAAGGCCACACCGCTGATTTCTTCCACTTTGGCCTCCGCGGTGGTGTTCCTGTTGATGAAGTTGGCAGTGATGGCAATGGCAAGCTTCCCCCTGAACTCCTTTCTTTTGAAACCTGAGAGAGAAAAAAGACAAAGTCAGATAAAGAATGAAGCAAAGAAACCAGGAAAAAAAAAAGAAGAAGAGGAGATGTTAATCTCCCAAAACAAACCAGTCCTATCGGCTTGTCTGGTAAAACCAAAGGAAATCTAGCCTTAAACCATAATTACAAGGTAGTTATTTTAGGATAAGAGGCAGCTTACCAAGGTGAGCCTTTAAAGTTAAATGCCTTTTTCTTAATTAACCTTCAGAATAGCAAGTGTAGCAGTAAAAGAGCCACTTGTAACATTTTCATACCATGCAACAGTCTTTTAATTTATCAAGAATTTAATTAAATTTTTAATGTAAGGACTCTGATTCAATGGATCTTACTGCACGCAATGCGGAGCCAGATAAATAGTTCCTTTGACATCTATTTCACACAAAACAGGGACATGGGAAACAAAATTCTCTCAATGAGTTCTTTCAAACCAACAAGAACTCACCAAAAATGCCACTAATTATTAAGTTGTGAGTACAGTGATGTATGAGACAGCGAAAGTGCTGTCTGGAGGCAGTTGTATCAACACTACTCCATACCTTTCCCCCTCTCTGAGTCCTCATCTCAGTTTAGATCTGATTGTGTTTAACTCTGTGTTACCGTGGCTAGACCACTAAAGCAGCCCAAAAGCAGGCTGAGTGCAAGGGAAAATCATTCCCCCCAGATTTTCATCATAATTGAAGAATGAGCTAAACATCTTGTCAGGCCCCAAAATGCCCTTTTTAGGAATAAGCATCTGATGCGAATTGGTTGTTAGATGACAGCATTTTTACGAGAGAGACCGAAACAGCGAGACAGAGAGATGGAGAGAGTCCAGCGCGAATACATCAGCTGCTGCACTGAGCCCAAGCTCTGCTCTATTTTTGTTCTGTGCCTCAGGGGTTTCATGTACAACCTCTCCCACTGGGAGAGATCAATGGCTTCGTACAAGAATAAATTTACAAAAGGTGAGTTTCATTTATAGCATCACAACAGAAATAGTGCAGCACAAGAGAGAGTGCAGAAACGCTGTTCGGTACAACAGAGGGTGTGCTGGCTTTTATCCGAGGTAATAACTCTAAAACGTGACGTCTTGTTGTTCACAATAATGAAAACACATGGAGATGGAACAAATAACACTCAAGTGAACATTCAGTCAGGAAGACTTTACCTTTGCATGCTTAGGCCTGTAATTTATTTCTCATACCATCTGCTTTTCACTCCTCACACACACACCGTCACTCACGTTTTCTTGCTGTCATTGTCTGTGGCCGTCAACTGAGATATCAGCTGCTCCTTCAGCTGATCACATTTAAACAATAGCACTGCAACACACCTTCAGTATTGTCAGCCTATCATCTTGCTGCTGTATTTTCATATATGACTCTTTTATGTCTTTAGTATGTTCATGCTGCAGTTGTGCACCCCTCCACCTGCCTAGTCTTTGCAGATTCATCAGCCTCAGTCTCAGCAGAGTCACCCGCTGCCACCACCAGTGTCGGGACTCAATAGAGAGGATTTATCTTGCTGCTCCTCAGTGTAAATGTTAATGATGAAACTGCTCTGTAAAGCCTAAGCGCCAAAGTCTTTCTGTCAAATCTTGATCATCACATTTGTAAGGGTGCTTTCAGACCTAGGATTCGCTCGCTTTGGTCTGAATCAAGGACTCATTTTGTTTGGTTTGTATTCTCACGGCAGCATTTACAAGCGGACCAGATCAGATGCCTTGCGTGAGAAAGCTGCTCTTCATTGGTCAGAATTTCCATGTGGGAAAAATCCAGGAAGTAAACAAAACGTTGAAGAGTACACTTGCGAGATAAATGTGACACTTTCTAATGTCACAATGGACTACGCGGGTTGGTTTTAGCGCTGGTCATCATGGACTATATTGCTGTCATTGTTCATTTTAGTCAAACCATACAGTTTGAAAACGAGGCGCGGCTCCAACTAGAAAACAATCTTTTGATGCATTGGATGTGCTGAATGTGCATATTAAGGCAGTACAGGAGGAGGTGCACATTAATAATCCTCCAGGACTGTAACATGCTCATGTTTAACCCAAACAATGTGTCATGTGACTGCAGTTGGTTCAGATCGTGGTCGGAACACGTTCTCACCACAAACGAACCGCACCAGAGTTCGTTTGTAACCGGACTGAGACCACCTCTTCAAGAAGGTCTCGGTCCGGTTGTTTTGGTGCAAACCTGAGTGCAATTGCTCTGTCCACACCTGCCCAAATGAACCGCACTTAGGGGGAAAATGAACTTGAGTTTGACTGAACTGAACCAAACAGGATAGATGTGAAAGCACCCTTATCCTGTAAACCTGTAATCTGTATTAAACATTGTATTTACTTCATTCACCTGTCTCTCCTGATTGAACTATATTCACAGATACTACGTAACTAAGGAGTTAAAATGAACTTTTTGCATTGTCTGAGTTTCTTTTTTTTCCTCAAAATTATCATTTGGATCTTTGTTGCCTTTATTACAGAGCAGCTGGAGAGTAACAAGGAAAGAGGGATGAGAGCATGGGAATGGTACACAGCCAAGGGCCACAGGCTGGAATCGAACCTGGGCTGCCGCTGAAGACTCCGCCTACACGAGGCGCATGCTCTGCCTGGTGAGCTGAAGGTCGCCCTGAGTTTCTTTTTTGTAATATTATTTTTTGGGGCGTTTTTGCTTTTGTGAATATGCCAGGAAATGTGGGAGAGAGAGGGGCGATGACATGCAGAGAAGGGCCACGGCAAACTCTACCAGGTGAGCTAGAGGTCACCCACATTGTGTGAGTTTTATAACTGAAATTTAACATCACCAGAACTCTTTGTTTCCATGAACATGTACACCTCAGGGTGTCAGTAGGCTCTAAACCTGTCCTTTGAATATTGTTGGTGGGAAAATACACACTCAGGTCACAGAGTGTTCCTCCCTTGATCAGACACGTAACTTTATATCATACTTCGCAGGCAAAGTGAAGTGCATCCTTGAGGCATCTATACAGTTCACTCTTTTTCTTTGCCATCGTCTCACCTTCCAGAGTGTTCCTGCGTCCGTCAGCCCCCACCACGACATCAAACTCAAAGTTAGCCACAGGGTGATCAGCTGGTCGGATTGCAGCCCTCCACCCAAGCCCTGAGAGACAGAGACAAAGACAGATGAAGACTAAGACGCATAGTATAAATGCTGGGAATATTCCCTTTGGGCTGCACTAAACAGAACAATCAGCGCACAGCACGTAGATGTCAGCTGATAGGTACTGGTATTTTACTCAGGGACACTTCTGTGGTGTCTCGGTCAAGACGTTTGACCGTTCTGGCACCTGCTATGCTGGAACATTTCTAAATTTGTCAGTACAGAGAAGAAAACAATGGCAAACTTGAACTCTGTTGCTGTTTTGTTGCTGTGACGCCAGTAAAAGTGGCTTTTCATGTCACATTTTAAAAAGTTAAACAAACAAAACACTGCTTCAGGTTTAATATTGGTCATCTGAAGTACACAGTGTGTGTGCTGCAGGAGTGTGAGACCACCAGAGTAACGGTCTGGCTGTTTGTTGTGAAATATCATCGTGTGGAAAATGCATTCCATGATGTCAAGGGTACAGCTAAGTCCGTCACAGCGGAACAGGAGGGATAAGTTTGTGTCTAAATTTAGGCAAGACACTTGTTGTTATCAGTGTGTAGATATTACAGCCGAAGAGACACCTGACAACAGCGTGTTTGTTATTTTCCTCCTGAGAGACTAAAGTCCAATGTGAAGTGCTGAGTGTCAGAGAAATATCATGACATGAGAGTAGAAGATGTTGCCAATATATTTAGTTTTAAACAAAGGTAACAGTGTTTATTTACTGGCATTAATGTGATAGGTAGGGACTGTATACAGCAGGCATACATTTGAGCACTATCAGGGAAGTTAGGCAACGTACTTGACCTCTGCTAACCTCATCTAAATATGATGAAAAACTACATCAGAGCCAGTGTTTGTCTCCTGTTTAGTAGTGGCTGTCAAGGAAATTACATACTGCAGGATGAGAAGTCCCTTGCTGCCTGACCAGCCGTGAAGCAGAGTGCCAAACCACAGAGTGAGAGAGTAAATACGGATCCTCCAGTAAGCTTTGCAGTATCTTTGTAACAAACTGACAGATGCAGCTTTACACATTATTAAACTTCTCAGCCTCATCCTACTCCACATCCCAGTTTTATTGTTTCCAGCTGCTCAAATCTCCTCATCTTCCCAAAGCTTGAAGATCATAAAACAACTGTCAGTGGGTGAATATAAAAGCATTGCTAATCTTTTGTTTGGGCGTGTGGACGGATACCTTCATTTTCCTGATCCTCCGGAGGTTCCAACAGTTTGACAAACTCCACATTGATGTGGAACTCCACCGCAACGATCAGGGCGACCTTCAGCAGGACCAGCTGCAGCTTCTGAATGCCTGGTAGACAAAGAAACACACATCAGTGTCTGGATACAGATGTGAAACACTGCAAGACTTTGTGTTTGGTGTTATGTTGTCTTGACACTGCTGAGAGCAAGGCCTGAGCTCCATTTCTCTTGCTACGGCTTTTTCTCTTGTTGTTTTGTTGTAATGATTCAAATGAATCAATGCTCGACTGACATTCAAACAAACAGCAGGACCAATAATATATCATTATTCTATCATTATGTCTTGTTTTTAAACTTTTGTAATTCTTCTAGAAATACAGCCCATATAAATTTCTTCCCACATCCATTTCCTTCTCTTTGAAATGGTTTTGGAATCAATCAATCAGCTCCATTTATGGTCCTCTGGACACAGCAATTATACAGAACAATACATAAGTACAAAGAAATGAGAAAACAATGACGCAAAAATACACTCAAGCATCAAAAGCATCAAAATATTCCATCCAGGTTCACTAAAGGGTTAGAGCTGAATGGACAGACAGTGATACAGACCATATTAGTGTACAGTATTGAATCAAAGTGTTCTCAAAATGCCTTTATTGATCCCCAGGAGAACATTAGGTCACATTACAGTTGCTCTTATATATGAACATAATGACATCACAAGAAAAATAGAAACTAGAAAAATAAGAAGTATGTAAACAATATGTGCATTATGCTACTTCCTGGCCCTGCTTGCTTAGACCACGCCCATCTTTGAACTTGGCTTTCATTCTGATCTCAACTACACACCTATCAAGTTTCGTGACTGCATCTGGCACGCTTGTGACGCTACTGCATTGACACAGTCTGTCAACAGACAGGCAGATGACAGACACCTGGCAAAATACTCAAAGCGGCTTTTGTGGTAGTACCAACTACAATTGGCGTCACGTGGACCACATTTTGCCATGATGACACACACACTGGCTCACCAGGTGAAACCAATACCAGTTGTCACAACATTGTTTCAGCTGATAATAAGATAAAAGCTGAGAAACGAAAGTACTGCAAGACCATAACCTTTAACCTGTTAGCGTTTAATAAAACACTGTAGATTTAAGGGGAAGATCGAGCTTTACAAAGTCCTACAATATGTGATCAGAGGTCAACGAAAAGCAAAAACCAGCAGCGCGTTTTGTTCCTGTAGAGTCAGATACTCACTGATGTGGTCTATGGCCCCGGCACAGAATTTGCCATAAAACTTTTTGGCCCCGAGGCCTCGCAGGTCATGAATGGTGTAGGGCCAAAGGTGCAGCACGTTGTTCCTAGAGAAGGAATCTCTCTTCTCAATCACCACCACTTTGGCGCCCATCAAAGCGAGCTCGATGGCTGTCCGCAGGCCGCAGGGACCTCCTCCGATGATGAGGCACTAAAAACAAGAGGATGACAAATTGACCTCATTACTTACACAAGGCACAGAGCAATGAGCTACATCATGAAGACATCTGTATTCACAGACGGCTGAGACTTTTCCTGCAGGAAGAGGCTGAGATGAAAAATGGTTTAGGTCCTACTTGTTTATTAACATACCAGGGAGCATTATAACATCTACATAGATTATGAGAGGGAGCAGCACTTTACTGCACCACTGGAGCATTTAGAGTCTGAGTGTCGCACTCAAGAACACTTCAGCAGGATAGATACCGACTTCGAGGATCACTCCAAATAGAAGATGACTTCTCAATGCTGTTGTGTGTTTAAGGATTGTTAGTAAAACAAATGAAACATGAGGAAGAGACGTGCCTGAGGCGGTGCATTTATCAGGAAACTGCCAAGGAGAATGTTTGTGAACATCATCCCAAAACCATTATAACAATCTTTACATATCTAAGGTGTTATTCATGCATCAGTCTCACCCAGAAATGCATGAAGTCAGTTCGTTGAGGTTACAGCGTCTGAGAATGTGCGGCTAAAACATGACATCATCCTCTCGAATGATAGATGAAAGAAGCGACGCATGTGTGCTGGCAAGCTGTATTTTCTGTTCTTCTAAACATGTTAAGAGGCATTATGGGAGATGTGTGTTTCTTTTATTCCCCTGACATTTAATCCAGAGCCAAACCACTTCTGAAGGTTGCCCCTGCTGTGCTCAACAAGGTGGACAGTCTCCTGTCTCGATAGCTTCGCCAAATTAGCACTGAAATTTCTTTTCTCCTTTCACCTTCCCAGGACTGACTTCCAGCTAACAGCACAAAGAGCGACCACTCTGCCCGAACATATTTGAATAGAAGGACTCACTTCCTGCCATCCTGTGTGTCCACAAACAGGATAACACAAAGTGAGGATAGTGCCATGAGGTGCCACCCGTCCATATCAGTCCTGTGAGACAATCAGACTGGGTGCTGTTTACAGAGCACCCACTGCCAGCTGACTGAAATCCTAAATTATACCCTAAATGGCGCTCTGCTCTGGCTCCAAAAACAAGATGAGTGAGGTTTTAGTCATTCCATATTCCCTCTGAGAGTGTGTGGTTAAACTTTGGGGGGGCGTCACTGGGGGATGTGGGTGATGAGGAGCTCAGTGTGTCATCATGTGTTGCCTGAGGTTATCAGGATGACGTATTCTCAGGTGTGAGGCACACACAGGTGGTGGAAGAGCTGCCTGGACAAGCCTGCCTGCTGGCCATGTTTTTTTTTCTCAACAAAGGGTGAATGAGTGTGTTTACCCAGCCACAGACAGAGATGAGGACACACTGACACTTTCATTTATGTGCACAGTGCTAACTCGGTTTATTCAGATGTATGCTCACAAAGTGCACATTTTAATCTAAACCCACGTCACTGTTTTCATCTGCCTATCAGCCATTAGCAGTAACAGGCTGTTTGTTTTAGCCCGTTTCCATTCGCTGATCTATTTTTCCAGATATGAGGCTTTTCCTGATGGCGTGCTCCACATCTGTTGAGTCAGGACACACACGCTTCCTTTCAGCTTCCCACATGTGACCTTGTTCTCATCCAAGCTCCACCTCGCCCCGGTCACATTCGTCCCCCGCCTTATTAATGAACCCTATCTGTCAGTCAGAGTATCACTGTTTACTTTTTTATCTAAGCAGACAGTGTGGCTGATACAAGGAGCTCTTTTACTGTCACAGCATCTTGATTTAATTGTTAGGACTAAGTTGTAACCTCCAGGGATGAAAAAGGAAGCCAATGCAGAAGTGGAAAACCTGCAGTTCCTCTAATGGCCACTTGAGGCTGGCTACAGAAGCCATTAAATCCCCATAGACCCCCATGCCCAACTTTACAGCAGAAATAAACATGTTTACAGTCTAGTAAAAAAAAAAACAGTTTTGGTCTCTATAGCTAATTTTCTCCTTCATGACAACTGTACATGGGGTGACTTTTTTTTTTATAACACTTCCATTTACATTTTATCAGGGCTTAAATTATTGCCAATGTAAGAGCGGGCCACTTTGAGTGACAGGATGTCTGCCGATAGTGTCCTCAGCTTCTCAGTCAGATCCACCCCTCGCTCCTCCACAGCTCCACCCTTTCTTCCAAATATGGTCACTTCTGGCTCCAAAAAACCCAAAATGACGACAGCCGAAATGCCAAACTCGCGGCTTTAAAACGGGCGTCCACAAACCAAAGGACGTCACAGTAGCTATGTCCATTATTTTATACAGTCTATGGTTAGGACACTAAGGCTGTAACTAACATTTTTTTCTCTAATTAATTAATATGACCGTTATTTTGGCCCCAGATCTTGAGGTGACATCTTCATGTTGTCTGTTTTGTTCGACAAACAGTCAAAATCCCAGAAATATTTCGTTCACCGTCATATTTAACAAAGAAAAGCAGCTAATATTCACTTTTGAGGGGCATTTTTGCTTGAAATATTATTCAAAAGATTAATCAATTTCACAAATTTTCTTCTAATAGACTTATTTATTAATTGGCTAATCATTTCAGCTCTTCAGGGCACATGAACGATATCATCCCAAACCTAAAACACAAGTGTGTTATGAAACGGCATGACTCCAGAGGCCGTTTGACAGAGCCCAACGGTATCTTATCTAAGAATGTCACCTGCATACAGCAGACTGAACCTGGGGCTTAACATGGATCTAATGTATTATGTTAGTGAAGATTCTCAGTCATCCAGGTCATGGTAATCCTAAATGCTGTATCATTGGCAACTGGACTTGCTTCACCTCTCATCCAAGAAGCTTCTTCAGTTCAGATCTAATGGAAGTGAAGGTTGTCTTCCCTTCAAATTAGGTTTTAACTTTAAATGAACTGTGTATCATAAGTGCACTTCATCTGTTGAATCAAGATGTGTTACCGTCTCAGGGTCAAAATTGCACAAAGCTCTGGAGAAGTGTGTCGAGAATGATTCACATCACAGATTATAAAGGAAAAAAAAAAGATCAATTTGCAATTTCTTTGTGCACAGTGAAACTTTACGAGGAAGAAACACACACTGTGGTTACGTGTTGGTGTCACAGCAGCCTGCCATAAAACACGGGTGACATCACATCCTTTAAAGATTTGCTGCAACAGCGGGAATATGAAGACGAGGCGCCGAGTGATATCACATCTGTCACTGTTATAGAGCTGAGTTGCCATAAAACCATAAGTCGTCACCTTGTGATTCTCCCAGGGATAGGAGGAACTGGAGATCACGTCAAAGCAGATTGTCTGTGCTGTGTGTGATTAAAGAGGCTTCATGCTGCACTTGCTGTACGAGTGTGGAAATTAATAAGCAACTTATTAAATCTCTGGTATTTAGGGCAAAAGGGCAATCTAATAAATTCACAATAAGTTACTCTTTCAGTAATACACATAATCCACTATTTGTCCATCTGGTTTACTGCTTTCGTACCTCTAAAGTACAGCACCACTTTTTATTTTACAACAAAAACCCTGTGGATTGACAAAATTACA
Organism: Epinephelus fuscoguttatus; assembly: GCF_011397635.1. Taxonomy (NCBI): domain Eukaryota; kingdom Metazoa; phylum Chordata; class Actinopteri; order Perciformes; family Serranidae; genus Epinephelus; species Epinephelus fuscoguttatus. The sequence continues at coordinate 27,915,731 of NC_064753.1, read as the reverse complement.
AAGTCTGACCTCTTAACTTTTGGCTCAGATGTTTACTTGAGTCACACTTTCTTTATGCGTTCATTTTCTTCCTTCTTACCTATTTTGGTGTTAGCTTAAATAAGACAGAACCCGTAAAACTGAGCTCACACTGGCACATTTAAAACACACTTTAATAACAATCTGGGCCTGGCTCCAGCCTTTCAGGAAGAGCCTATAAAGAGCAGAGCACACCCGCAGAACAACTGGGGCCAAATAATCATAGTTGCTGAGTGATGCTGTCTGTTTCCCTGCGCTGTAAAAACACTCTTTCAAGCTGGAGGCAGCTGATGCCTGAAAGGTAATCACACTCCTCCAGGTTTCTCTACTTTCCCTCATCGCCTTTGCTGCCAAGTCCCCACCCCCCAACCACCACCACCAAACACCCTGACGTGATTCCTTTGTCCCCATTGCAGTTATTGCTTCATAATTCAACTAAAGAATAGCACTTCTATAGCTCTCTTCTTACATGCATTTAAGGAAATTGTCTTTTGTCTGTAATTTGTTCTCTGAACGTGACTGACTGATTGTGTTATTTGGCTGTGCACTGCTATCAAGGTGTTTTTTTTGTCTGCGTCTTCATGAAAGTCATTTGATTATGTGAACATCTGTTGCTTGTTGTGTTTGATATATAGTGTGTGTCTCTTAGCTGTGATTTTTCAATCTGTATGGCTAAACACACACACATATGGGGGGTACAGTGATGGTTCAGTGAAGCAGTTGTCGATGATATAATATTACATGATGTTTGTGTTTCATTCTGTACAGCTTTGTCCCGGAGCACCTGTCTGAGAGCGACAGAATGAGTGTAAAGCAACGTATATCTCTTTAATTTCCTGTCCTGTGTTTGGGGGCTTTTGCAGTGAAAGAGTGAGTGTTACCGTCGCTGATGGTCTGTGTCTGGGCAGGTAGAGGTTAAAGCACTCTGTGGCGTACTTTAGACAGACAGAGTGCTGATTGTTCAAAACAAAGACGAGCCACCTGAGGTGAGGTCATTAAGACATTATCTAAGCCATGAAACATCAACTTTAATGAGGCATGAAAAAAACCTTATGATGTTTTCAGACCTTTTAGATACACGTTCCCAGGATTTCAGGCTTTAACGGGCCATACACGCTTTAGCTGTGCCGACTGTTTTCAAAAGCATATAAGCACATAATATACGTAAACTTGGACAAGCATGCCTGACACAGATAACCCATCATGGAGAACATTTAGTCAGGTTCTCCTGTCGTAGTTGGTAAAATCAAAGATAGTCACGATTTAAGACCTGGCTGCATTTACAAGCTAAAGTATATTTTTTGAGCAAATAAGGACACTGTGAAAAGGATGATGTGTGTTGTTGATTCTTCTATTAAAAGGGCTGCTGTTAGGGCAGTTGACTCCAAAGCCTCGCATAGTGGAGGATCCTTGAATGCATCACCAAGGAGACTTTTTAAAATAGCTGCATGACCACACAAAAATAACAAAACTTTGGCAAAACAGCGCACATTAAGGTCATGTAAACTAAAATGAATGTCCTATCTAACACAGAGTTGAGAATAATTTCGTACCAAACCAAAAAGAAAACAATGTCTACATGGAAAGTAGGAGATAAATCTAAAAATGTCTGATATCATTTGGAAAACTGCCCAGCTGTAAGGAACATAAATATCATTTATGCTCACAGTATTTAATGGGAGGAACATGTAAAATGCTTCGATGTGAATGTATCTTGCTTTCTATCCGTCATCTCCATCTCTACAAGCCGAAAACTGGAAAATATTAAGATATCATTAAACTCACCTTGGTGCCCACACAAGCTTGGCCTTTCTTGTATTCCTTATGGGACATCCTCTTGTCCAGCTTACTCCACAGTGCTTTGGCCTTCCAGTAGGTGACCTTTGCCTTAAGACTGCTGTAGAAGGTGTCATTGTCCGCAGGGTCCAGGTCCAGCTTCCTACAGAGGACGTTGAAGGCCTGAAGGGTTCCCTTACAGGTCGAGGCCTGGACGAAGTTATCAAACAGCTTCTCCACATTGTCGCTCTCCTCCTCTGTCTCTCCCATCTTCCCCCGCAGCAGTAGATGATTTGGTGTGCTGAGGCTCCTGCTTGCTTCAGCAGTCTCTGCCAGATGTGGCTACACCCTCAGCTTGGCTCGCACCGTCATGCCCGGTCTGAGGAGGCAAGACACACAAGAGTCTGATGTCATCTCATGGCGAAACATCTAGCGCAGATGGGTTTCAGTAACTGATTTTTTTCCCATATTCTATTATTAGCCTGATAAAATTGGACATGTTTCATTACGTTATTCAAATTCATTTAAATGGTTTCTAGATTAGAATGTTGAAGTGATTTAAGTTGACAACAGCTGTATTTTATCTTCTCCCATGACTCCAGCTTACATTACCGAATTATCAAGAGGGCACTCGGTACCAGTCCTCATTAACAGTCAAGATCTAAGTCAGCATGCATTTTGAAACACTTACACCCACATCGACTAGATAAAATTCCAAGTGGAGACAAGGCTGCGAGATAAATACCAGAGAGAAGTCAAATGAGCCAGTCTGTCGTTCACACAGCTGTGGAGCATATTCACTACTGTAATTGTGCTTTATAGAGGCATAACCCTGTGAGCCTATAAAAAAGGAGCTGTTTGTGGTTCTTCTGACTACTTATTGGTTCAGCAGAGAACCAAACTTCTCAACGGCTTCAGGGTTCAGTGAAAGCTTTACACAAAACAAAACCGGTGGAGCTTCAACATGAGAGACCCAGCAGGGACAAATAAACAAAACTGTAAACTGCAGTGTGTCGTTACAAGACATCAGGACTTTGCTAAAAATGGAGCATTTTTTGACAGTTTTAGGTTGTATACTTTTGATGTAGTCTATTTCTTAATTGCAACAAAGGCTAGGGTAATGGCTCCAGGGAACAAGAGCCAATCTTGCAATGGGATCACTACAGCCGCAATACAGTGGTTTACAATTTAAAGCAATGTCAGCTAAGGGGGTAAAGTGGGGGACCAATGGCGCCTTTCCTACTTGCTATCCCCTGACGTTGGTGCTCTCGCTTGCCCTATCTTCAAACTCGACCTTCATTGTGATCTCAGCTACACACCTGTAAAGTTTCGTGGGCCTGGGGCACAGAGCGGGAGGCCAATGACTCCTTCCCTATTTCCTACTCAGACTCCCAGGCTCCTTGCTCGAACCACACCCATCTTTAAACTCGATCAACTGAACTACACACCTGTAAAGTTTCATGACGGCATCTTGCATGGGTGTGATGTTAGCGCGTTGACAAAATCTGCCAACACACACACACACACACACACACACACACACACGAGACAAAAATAATGCCAGCCACTGCAGCATTGTTGCAGCTGGTAATCAACACTATACATGCCACATAGAGAATGCCTACATACAGATACTGTTGTTGAGCATTGATTGACAAACAGCTGAATTTACTTGCGTGTTGCAATTCTATATAAATAACATCTCTACTGTATGAACTTCCACATGGGTACAAAGTGGTTTCTTTTTATTGTAACCTGCAAGGAATGCGAACCTTTCATTCCTGGTGTGCAGCGCTGACTATGGATGAGTAGACCGGAAAAGTATTTGTATTGAGGTATTTCTCATTCCAGCTGAAAACCAGACGATGTTTTCAACAGAGGTCTTTGAAACTTAATGCAATGCAAGCCTACACTAACACAGACTGACTGGTTCTGATTGGGTATGCATGCTTAATAGTCCACCTTCTACTGATGTATGTGCCTTCAGTCCGCTTACATATGAGCCTGCGTGTGAAATACTCTGTTACCAAAACACACGCTAGTGTCAGAGTAGAGCTGAACTGACAGTATTAACTACAATGCAGTTTTCCCTTTCCTCCAATCAACCATCAAGCATTTGGAAAACCATGCCAGAAAATCTGTGCCAGAACTCAACATCAAAGCAAAATGTGGAAATTTTCTGCATTAAGCGTGTGTGTGCTCACTTGGGTGGAGACCACAGCTTCTGTGAGTTTTGGGAGAAGTCTGCCTTTGATATTTTAATGTCCCATGGAGCGGGATGGGCAGGGTTAGAGGAGAGGTCAGGCTGGCTGTGAAGCCCCCCACAGTAATCCACTATTACTGTCACACCCCACCCCAGGGCCTCAGGTGGCAGGATGACTCCACCATGAAACTGTTCAGGGAGAGCTTTAGCCAGGGACAATACACCAACACAAAAGCTAGTCCCTACACTCAATGACCATTCAGTCCTGGGTCTCAACATATTTGACTGTGATTTGAATGTGGTGAAATTTTGAATGTGACTCCTACAACAGCTTGTTTGTCCCCACGCTAAAATTAGCATATTCATTTGCACGGTATCCTGTTTGGCTGCATCCTGTTTTCAGAGAAAAGGAACACCATCCAGCCCGTAGAAATACTGTACACTCAAATGACCTCCAGACTGCTTTATACACCTATGAAGCTTCAAAATGCCTCAGTCCTGTGGGTAGACACTGTGGACCCCCGAGGCCTTTCACAGCAGACATTCAGCCTCAGACTCAGAGAGCTGACATTCCTTTGCCACGTGCTCACAAGAGCCCTGAACTGCTCCATCAGCATGAGTCCAACACTCTGCTCACCCTCTCACTGGCTCCACCAGCCAGGTAGTCACAGGACCACCTCTGTAGTTTTTTTTTTGGAGGGGAATTTACTCTCTGATTGTCAATGAGTGACGAGCGATGACTGAGACAGGCATGATATATGATGCAGGTGCTTTAATCTTTCATGCATGGCAGCAGACTGTGATGGGAAAATTGCTCTGTATTCTACCATGTGGTATGTGGAGTGTTTGGGGCCTACATTATGTCTTCTATACAGCCTCTGTGGAGTCAGTTGAGTTAAAAAAAAAAGTTTGTTTGGGTTAGTGAGATGTAAATTGTGCAAAAGCAAACGTGCATTTTCATAACTGCTGTTTTCACAAGAACAGCGAACAATCATTTTACGTTGACATCATTTTATTCTAAACTCTACCCAGCGTTAAACAATGTCTCGAGCTTTTGGTGGAAAGTTCAAATAAAGACATCCTGACTGCACTTATGCCTCCACGTTTCAGTCCGAGTAAAGCGGTTCAAAAAAAAAAAGCACAACTATTGGAACCATCTGTTGTACGAGTCTGCGAGGACTAATGAAAAGGTACCACTTACTGTCTTCATAGCCAAGTCAATGCTCGATACTCAAACTGCATTGTCTCAGGCTGAGTCCAATGACTTCACCATCTCAGTCTGACAGAATGGAAAGTCACTTGTGGGCAGACAGAACTAACCCACGGAAAGGCTGTAAAATACAGCTAATGACAGACGAAGCGGAAAGAATACACACACACACACACACACACACACACACAAACCATACATCATGACCAAACCATATAATGCTTAAGAGGATCAGAGAGTTTAATGGCGAGCAGGTTTTCATCTCCTGTCTGTTTAGAAAATGATCTGATTGAGTGAAACCAACTGCAGCTAATTAAGAAAGTCAAGTGATTAATTTCATTGTAAGCAGTTTGGAATATATACAGTTATATATATAGCTTGTTAGTTTTATTCAACAATCCAAGTGCTTCTATCTCCTGATACTTTGTGTGACATTTCACCATTAGTCATGTGATGACTTCACTGTGCTGTGGCCCAAAAATAGAAGTGTCTGTACTTTGTGTAGTACAAATCCATAGGATGGAGCTGCAGTTGAGTCTATCTAAATGAAAGCAATGCTGTGTATGTGAGAGACATAGAAAGCTATTAGTCTCCAGTATGATAGAGAGGTGGGCGGGGAATGTTAGGAATGTGAAAAATGTACCCGTTACACCTGGACGGCAAAATGAAAGAAAAATATTTAAACACGCACATGTACACTTTTATACACACACATGCATCTTCAGCATGCATACACATTTTCTTATGATATTCTTTTTTATACACTGACTTAACTCATCATTAGTAGTCTACAATATGGACGGCCGGACAGGGAACAATTTTTTAAACACAATGGAGGTCCAAGACACAGATGAATCAGATTTTGGCTACACAGACAATATTACTAGCAGGTCAATTAATCAATTAGACAACTGGTGGTTTTCTTCTGATTGGATTTGCTGACATAAATAGCTATAACTTATTGCCACTGATCCCAAAATTATCCAATTTTTAATACATTTACACACACAGTATATGATAGGGCTGTACTGAATGTCATTTTCTTACATTCGAAGATTTTATCAAGGTTTTCGAATGAAACTACGGATGTCTGTTGTAGCCTATTTCATGACATCATCACCCTAAAATAAAAATTTCGACATCCTTGAACAGAATCCTCAATTTGAATAAAGTGACTCATCAGATTAAATAAGTTTAAATAAATAAATAATTCTTTAATGAATAAATGTTATTTTTGCTGCTGTTAGAATGCTGCTTGACCGTCCTCTTTAATACAAGTGCGTGCCTCGCTTTGTGTGCGTCCAGTGGAAGAGCAAACCTTTTTGGGCTTTTTTTTTACTTAAGTGAAAATGTTGTTTTTGAAAGGCTATACATCAACAGATATGGCCTGAAGAAGAATAATTTGTTAGAATTTGATGATTACATTTTGACTTTTGGACTGACCAGTGCTCTGGAGTTATTAAAAATGTTTGAATCACACAAGTTGGAGACAACTTTATGCAGCCACCTCTGGAATGTAGTTCTACAAATAGTACAACAATGATAATGTAGCCTAATCTTTATCTGCAACTATGAACAGAATGACCAGACATGCAAAAAAAGCTGTGCAGCATTTGAGTGTTATAAATGAACCTTCAAGGCTTCAAAGTATGCAGTGCAGCCCTTGAATTTGACCACCCTGAACGTGACCATGTGCACAGAGCTACGTGCAACACATACAGTACGACTGTGACAGTGACAAAACTGTAAAGACACTGAAGCAAGCGTCAGACCAGTGACATAATGTCTTCATTTGTTTTCGCAGAGCACATAGCTTCAGGCTATCAGAATACAATAGGAAGCTGACAACACAAGGAAAACATTGGGAGTGCTGGGAAATGCACATACTGTAGCGTAGCCAGCCAGCAACAGTAATTACAGACTGGACTGAAGAAAACCAGGAAGGAACCCTCTGTAGGCCCGATAAGCAGGCAGTGTGCCTCAGAAACAGTGCATTTGTGGACTTCAGCCCACTGGCTCTGCCCTTCACCAGGCCCCAGAGCTCTACAGTATTATCTCAGCTCTCTGAAATCTGGCTGCGTGTTCAGGCAGCGGTGCCAAAACAAAAGAAGATCTGTCACAAGCAAGGTAGAAACACTGGCAGAGGGTAGTAAATGTCAGTCAACTTCAGAGGAGAAAACTGTTAATTTACACAAACAGGAGAGGGTTTGTGAAGTTTCAGGGCTGCTGTCTGAAGGCCCGTCTGGCCCACGAGGTGTGTTCACCACATGGCTCCTCTGGAGAATGATTTATCTGGACACACTGAGCACAGACTAACGTCTGCCCAGCTACTGACACAAACAATTCACTTGAGCAATTATTCTGAGCCTAACTACACATTCTCATGTGTTACAATAAATTAGTCCACTGAATTTGTTATCATTTACACTGAGTGTGTCCAGTGTTCTAAAATTAAGAGAAATGGCCAAAGAAAACAGATTCACAAAGCCATCAGAATATCACAAACGAGTGAACATGGACCCTCTTAAGACCAAGACACACCAAAACAACCTCGAAACCTTAGCAGCAACAAAAGCCAACTGCTGCACCGCCTCACATTGCCTATGTCTCGGCCAAAAAGTTGCACACAAACACGCCACAAAGACTACAGCTGACAGCCAGCCAGCAGGTTCGTTCTGCACCTGTGTGATAGGACATAACTCTCCACACCAGCAGATGGCAGTTATTTGTGTTCGTCATTCAAAAAGGGAGACCGAAAGACCAGTTCCCACGTTAAAAACACAATCCAATGTTGAAAGAAGAGAGCATATTTACTGTGCACCAGTGAAGTTTAACATAAATCATCACAAAACCTTTCTGCTGAAGAGTTCAGTGACTAAAGACAAATAATCTGACTTGCGTAACAAGTTTGTTTTAGTCTCACTCCCTCTTGACTTTAGCTGTTTGTTTACGTTCCTCACTTCCATTTCTCTTCTCTGTCACTGAGATAAACTGCCAATCAGAAGGATTTCATTCACTGACAGATGCTCACTGATGACCCAAGACTGACCAACATCGGCTTTGTATATCAGGTCTTTTAAAGGTCTAGAGTGTAGGATTAAGTGGTACCCAGCGGCTAGGTTGCAGAACTGAAACTTCTCCTGTATGCTAAGCATGTAGAAGAACTACAATGGCCAACATGGAAACATGAAAATGCCAATGTATGGTTTGTAAGTTCTGGGCTACTGTAGAAGAACAAGGCAGACTCCATGGAGATAACCCACCCCATATGTAGATATGAACGGCTCATTCTGAGTTAATGAAAACACAATGATTCTCATTTTCAGGTGATTATGCGCTAACAAAAACATAATTATATATAATATTCCATTTCTGCCACTACATATGCATCTAAATCCTACACACTGGACCTTTAAACATCAAAGATGTAGTAAATATAAACTACAAGGTGAAGACAAGCTGCAAACTGACCTTAACGTATCAGTGTGTATCTTTCCCGTGTGTCTCTAAGCCTGGTGAGGGTTTAGATGGTGCTATTACTGCCTGGCAGAAATAGCAGATTCTGTAAGCCAACAATCAGTAAAATGCCAGGCTCAGAATAGACAAGTGTTATGTTGCAGAAGAAAACAGCACATGATCTGCAAAGACATCAACATGGCTAAACTCTGTAAACAAGAGACCCTGTAAACAAGTCTACCTCGGATGAACACAAAAAATGTACAAAGTTCAAATCAATAACAGTCGAGTGCTCTGGGTTCATCAGTGTTGAACTGTAGCGGGGCCGGGTAGCAACACAGATTCTCAGAAAACTAAATATTAAAAGCAGTTTGAACACTGCTGACTTGCTGCAACACCAGGAATGTCTTGGTAGTTGAATCATGAACCATGGTTACGCACTACATTTCAAAAAGCTGTGAGTGCTGCGACAAAGTACATGAGCTCCCTCAGACGCCTCCCAACCAAACTCTTCCTGTGGAGTGTGTCTGGTTTCCTGTCCAGATCAAAGCTCAGAGGAGTGCTGCCTCTGTAAAACTTCACCTCTGTGATTTTAAAGCATGACTAAGATACGTTTCAAACCCTTTTCAGTACGCTGCTGTCCCTGACCAGATGGAACGGGTTACTGATATCCTGGGGTGAGTGTACCACAGCAAAGTCTCCTTGTGCCTCCTCCAGTGGCTCCATCTTTCAGTACGCTACTGGTTTGGGTGTGATATCTCCTTACATACCTTTCAGTGTAGCAACAGCTTTTAAAAAAGCAGAAATCATGTTGTTTTTTATGTAACATTTATGGGCTAGCAGTCAACAGGGAACAACATGCCCCACCTATCTCTGAAAGTTCCTATCTCTTTTGTGTGGCTGATGCCCAGACACATGGGTCAGTTTTTATGCTGTGGAACAAGGAAGGAAACATATTGCAGAGAGGAAGGAGAAAGTTTACGACACCTCCCTCGCAATAATGAGCACAAGCTTCCACTCACAGTTAGTTTATCAGGCTGTGTGAAACGTGGTTACATTGTTTTCAGCCACAGCATGACGTCCTCACACATCTTTATCAATCTCATTTATTTACTGATCCATTCATTCACTAGGACTTTCATTCACTGATTTATTTAACTGTTTGACCCATGTATCTCTTTAACAACAGTATTTATGTTGCCAAAACTAAAATATTAAGTATCTAAATAAAAGCTCACCTTCGTTAGTATCAAATATATCTTTACCTGTATGCAAGAAGCTGAAACTGTTGAATAATAATGTGACAGTAGGAGCAGCTTAAACATCCACTGTGCAAGATTTATGGGGATATATCAGCAGAAATGGAACAGCACATAGTATGTATGTTTCTTTAGTGTATAATCACCTGAAAATAAGAATTGATGTGTTTTCGCTACCTTAAAATGAGCCGTTTATATGTACATAGGGAGAGGCCCCTTGTCTACGGAGATCGCCATGTTGCACTGCCATGTTTATACAGTAGCCCAGAACAGACAAACACTGGCTCTAGATAGGACTTATTTTCATGTCAGCCAATGTAGTAAGCAGCCACTCTGCTACACGATAAAACCTCCTGAATGTCTGGATCAGAAATAAGGTGAGCACACATTAAGTTATCAGACAAAAATAGTGGACAACAAATTTGCAAGTGATAGACGACCTGCCCGTCTGTGACATGCCAAACAGGGTACCAGAAACTCTGATTTGTGAACATGAAACTGATTTACTCAGTGTTTTCACTGCTTTAAATAACCTGGGGTCTCATTTATAAACATTGTGCAGGCACAAAACGAGACCTGAAAGAGGCGCACGCCATTTCCCACGCAAAAGTTGTGATCTATAAAAACAGACTTGATGGGAGAAACTTTGACGCATACTTTCTAACATTTTGGCGGCGGGAAATTGGCAAGGAGGTTGGGGAGGTGGAAGCCTGATTGTAGAAAATGTTGAATTTTTTGGTGCACATAATTTTTGGCATTTAGCTGTATGTACATTTTGAGTATGGATCCTACACACTGTTTTATAAATGAGTACCCTGTTTTTTTTTTGTTTTGTTTTGTTTTGGAGAAGAAAGAGAACTCTGGGTAAAAACCTCCTCAACAATGAACACTGAAGGAATTCTAACCAGGAGAAGTTTCAGCTGGTTGCAATCTGCAATCCTCACAAACAGATGCCACTAAATCCCCCTACATCTTACATACTGGACCTTTAAAGACTAAAGCAAACATTAAAGAACTGAGATCTTGGTGAGAAGTCTATCATAAGTAACACTCAATTATGTGTCAAGCTTGCAGGAGCAAGAGTCTGAAATGTAGAACACGATGTAAAAGACGAGGTAGTTGACATCATTTTTAGACTTTCCATAAGCATCATCATAATGTCGGCCTTCGTTTGGCTGCATGATTGGAGGGACCTGTGCAGCTTTCTGTAATGCTGTTTTTATCCCCGCACACTGTTGTTAAGTTAAACTCCAGTAAAGCCAGTAATTACAAACTAAAAACGAAAGGCTGGCACAGGAATTTGCAGTTGTAAGCTACTGAAGCTGTGGCGAAGACTATCAAGCCAAGAGGTATTTTTTTCCCAGACATTTTGGCAACAGTCGAAGGACAGTTTGAAAAATGTGGAAGTTTGCGTGTGAATGTCAACGGAAGTGCTTTGCCACACCGGTTACTGTCTGTGTTGCTGTGAAATACAGCTCTAATACACAGCCTTGTGATGTCGAGATGTTTGCATGTTCTCTCGGCTCTAAGGTAACTGTATTTGTTGGAAGGAGGAGAACATGGTTCTGTAATCACTGAGCTTGTACGGAACATAAGCCTCGCAGATATTTGGCAGAAACACAAGACCGTTTGATAAAACATTCGCCAAAAGACTACTTATCTTATTAAGCAATACACTGTTTACGCTGCCTTTCCATATATTTATATCATGGCATATAAATGACTCAAAAAAGGCTTACTGAAAGGGAAATTCCCGTAAGAGGAACGTTGAACGTTTATGCATAGAGATTGTTAATCACCAGGGGCATTAATCACATGGACCACCAGTGTCTGGGCCAGATGCTGTATGTATGAACACTGTTAAGATGTTCGCACGTTCACTGGCAGAGTCGCTCTGTAATAAAGTTTGGATCTTAAAGTTTGACTGAGAAGGGTCGGCTGTATCTTCAACAGTCTTACAGTCCAGAGGAAATGATTACTCATACACCAGTGGGAAGGAGAACTACCACTGTTTGTATGACTCTTTTGACCCCCCTTAAAAAATGTTGCTGAACAAATCATGCATCATCTGGCAAGACACATGAATCATACCAGACTGAGTGCTCATGCCGTATTTTGAAACCTGGAAGTGAGAGAAGCTTTTTTTCCTCATTGGTCCAAATTTGAATCTGTTTTTTCCTGCTTTGTTGGGAATCCAATGTCAAAAGTTCAGCTGTGTTTGATCAGTGGCAGTGGCTGCATATTAACCTGCACCCACAGGAGAAAACATTAACAGTAGTTTCTGTCGCTCACTGACCTTCATTTGGTAACCTCACAGTTCAGACTGTCAGCACCACACCTTTCTTTATTATGCAGTCTGTTGTATTACAACAACCCGAAGACAGAATGAAGGCTATTTACAGCCTGGAGGCTGCTGAGCAGGTGGAGTCAAAAGAGCCAGTTAGTTAACTTGTACTGACAGGACAGCTTTTAGTTAATGGTGGGATTTGGTGAGGAACGACTGTAACCGGGATCTACTTGTTTTTGCTCTCTTTGAACTTCAACTGGCTCTTACTCTAGTTTTGAATGGGTTTGCATAGAGGCATGTTTGAAAAGCTGCCACACAGTCACAAAAGGGATGTATGTTCAAAAGTGATTTATGACATGAACACCAGCGTAAGAAAAATGCAGCTTGCGCAAGTGGAGATAACCTTTGTGTTATCAGGGAGACAGAGACAAGCCCAGATGTCTGCCTGCTGTCAGACAGCGTTCAATCACGGCGATCACAGTAAAATGCGAGATTCAGCACGTGTTCATAAAACTCCAAACTCACCAGGAGCAAAACAACATTGCTCTCAGCCAAACAGCAGCAAACAAATCAACATTATCTCAATCAACATCCCAACTGATACTAATGTAGTGACCATTGTCGGTCCATACTGTGACCCGTGGACTACTCTGATGATAGCCTGTTTATTCCCTTTACAATAACTTTTCATACAACCTTAATCTAGCCTGGTTGTCACACTATAGAGTCCTATGTCAAACTTGCTACTATTCTCAAACAAGGAAAACAGCACCTCTGTCAGGTGTCTCAACCTCACCCCGACCACTAACTTAGGTAAAGACACATAAACTACAAGGAGTAAAACAAAAGCACTGACCTCACATCTCAATCAAACTCTTCTTCCTTCCAGTGTCTTCGCTCCTGGACTGTTGTGTAAAGTTGGTCGGTCCTCAGTCAGCCTGACAGACAGCAGCAGTCAGTTTCTCTGAGCAGCGGAGTCCAGTGTTTGAAGGCGGGGCTGCAGAGTCAGACACATCCCTGAGCTGCTACTGTGGCTGCTGTTTAATCCACAGGATCCAACTTTACTCGTGCCAAAGGCATATTTCACTTCTTCGCCGACCACCCGCCGCCTGCTGAAAGCCTGTGAGTTCACCCCACAGGAGTATTATAACTAATTGCACAACAGGTTGCATTTATTTATAGGAATGAATTAAATCTGGGTGGGCTGCAGATCTAAGAAACTGGATAGAAATAAAAGCTAAATTATAACATACTTAGCATTTAATTACTTAAAGGCATGAGCCTCAACTAAACTTTTAAGGATTAGGATAGCTTCAAAATACACCACAAAAACAAACATCAAGAGCAAACTTCATTCCTTGCTCCTCATTTTGCACGAGACCACCTGGGCCTACGCCCCGCGCCACAGTTGGTCCACACACTATACATTTGACAGCGTCAGCAGACACTGGAGTCCATACAGCACATGGACAAAACCATTAAACAAACACTGCAAACGTGTGCGCACAAAGTTAAGTCCTCTGGCCACATGTATTCACTATAAAAGCAAATGTCGCCATCTTGTGGCCAGACTAGGGAACTACAATTACAAGAAGACTGGTTTGAAGGATCAGTTCACCCATATGAAATGTATTTTCTCACTTAACTAAAGAGTGGCCGTGGTTTAGAACTTGTCCCACGTTTTATTAGATCATGTTTGACCTTTCTGCCTCTTCCACAATACAGTGAAGATTAACTGCATTTTGTGTGTGGTGCCCGCACCATTGGAAAATGGACACAGTGCACCAATTTCAGAACATGCCTTTGAATACAGTTGTCATGCAGACCATTTTTTTGCCCCAAAGTTGTTCCTCAAAACTGCTTGGGGGCTGTTCTTTAATTATCAGAGGAAGGGGGTGGCTTATATGTGACTTTTAAATCTATTTTTTTACCCACAAATATTTTTACTTGAGCCTCTCCAACTGACTGGGGAACAAGTGCATGACGCTCTCTCTACCACAAATAACTTTTTTTGTTTGTTTATTTCTTCTTTTTTTTCTTTTTTTTTTTTTTTTGATATTCACACCAAAGTTAGGTATTGGAGCCAATGCAGCAAGCAAACATTTTGGGAGTAAAAAAACTGTCCACAACAGTGACCATGTCAGTAACTTGGTATGGTGGACATTATTTGATTTTGAAAATGTAGTTAGAATAGTTAGAAATTGAAAACAAAGTACTGGAGGGTTGTTATTTTTTATTGTTTGTTTTTTGTTTGTTTTTATGCATGCAGGAGAGCAGAATTAAATGTTTTTCACAGAATCTGGTTAGTGCAAACAAAACTAACTGATACATAGAATTAAGTGACTTTGAAGACTGACACCTACATCATGATGTCTTTAAGTTCAGTCCAAATTTGAAAATCTGCCAATAATTTCTGTTTTTACAGTTTCTGGCTGTAATTTAAAGGGTGTATTTTGGCAATTCTTAAGTAAAACACGCTTTTCAAACCCGCCAGAGAGATTTTAGGATTCAGAGGGTATTTGAAATAAATATAAAATACAACATTAGTGTTGTATGTCCCTCCCAGATGCCAAAATAAAACACAAGTCCCTCCCTAGTGTTTAAAATGTTATTTGACATGCTGTAGTCGCTAACTTTATTCTGCATTGTTTTCGTCTTTATTTAACTCACATCCATAAATAACCATATTTTAGGGATGATATGAGACTGCTTTACTCGTTGAGTCCCACGGTAAAACAATCATGCCCTGATGTAGACTCTCTAGTCGAAACACACTAATTTCTCCATGAATCAGTAAAGAATTTTTAACTAGGGCCTACAGTTAGAGTGCCTAGGATGCATTTTTGGACTGCCTGCCTGTACTGTGTAGTTTTACACTGAGTGAACAGGCCACTCATTGTTTTTTGTCTTTATGTGACTATTTGTCCTATGCTTTAAGAGCAACTGATTTTTTTATTTACAATTTACTACACAGTGCCACTACATTCCTTATTTTTTCTTCAGTAAAACAATCATGTTGCTCTGCTGTCACTCGTATATTTCACTCAAAACTGAACATTTCACAATAAAAGTTTCACTTCCTGTTCATTTGTCATGTCGGTACGGAAGCTGCACAGGACCACAATAAAGATTCACAATGGTTAAAATATACAGGAACAAAGTAACAACACATATTCACAATCTCCAACATTACACTGAAGAATATTTCTTTCTATATTCTAGCAAGTCATACCATCCAACAATAAAATAAATGTATCACTGATAAATGGGGCTTACACCCGCCTTCCGAATTTTGCACCATCTCCCCCTCCCTCATAAGTAACGAACAGTCCCTTATTATTGAGTATCACATTTTCAATATTTACTAATTGTCATCTCTCACAGTACGGTTATGTAGCATAGAGCTCAATTTTAATTACAATATGACTTTTAGAGCGAGTAAAATAATCGGTAATCTGTGAAATTTTCTTCAGATGGTCAGTACTGTCCGTTACAGTCTTACTTAATTAGTTCGCGATAGCCAACGTTACATCAGGACCGGTGTTCAATATTGTAGTTTCATCTTGGACACTGACTACAGAAAAATATAGCAATGTCAGACTTTGGGCATTGTCTATTTTAGGTTTGTTTTTTAATATCAAATTCACACTATGTCAGCCGTTAGGCTACATTTGTTTCACCAGTTAGCTAGGGTTAATGCTAACTAGTAGCTAACTAGCATGAACTAAAAATTCAGTTGCCATGGTTACCGGCCGTTTACTCCGCGTGGTTAAACTTGACCGGAACTATGTTTGAGATGTCCCGGTTACATTAAGAGAAAACCAACGATACATTTAGAAACTTTTTTTCATATATTTATATTTGAATATCATAATTGGGAGGTTTTACCTGTTAGCAGAGCATGTTATGAAGATTGTTAACATGTATGAGGTGATGACCCCTTCAGTGACGGAGACGCATCAGCTGTGGTGACGTTAGTTGTGTTTCTCGCAGCATCACCGCCACACCCTCAGTCAGAGTGCAGCAGCAGCAGCAACAGCAGCAGCAGCAGCATGACACGAGTCGCCCTGCTAGTTTTGGCTCTCACAGCAGTCTGCAATGGCATCCTCCCTGAGATAGTGGACTCAGGCATCAGTCACATCCTGGAGGATAATCCTGCCCAGGGACAGACGGAGCTGGACCGCATGTTTGTGGAAGTGGAGCAGCTGCCAGAGGATCCGCAGCAGAAGCCTGAGGATGCGTTTCATCAAGTAGGCAGGCAGTTGACTGTCAGCATCTTGCTTTTAACATGACTTAGCAGTATTTCACTGCAGAAAACAACCTATGGCATTGTCAGAATCTTTTAAAAGGGAATCAAACACTTATATCTGTAGTGAGAAACAGCCTAAAGCTTGGAGGCAATGGCAGCAGTGGAAGGAGCTAGAATATGGGAGTGACTTCTTATTGCATCTCTTTACATGTAGTCTGTGTTTTATAATCTCTCTGATCCTTGCAGACGAACAACGAGAGTGTCAGTCCCAGCCCTCATCCCAATAACCTTCCTCCAAGTCATCACAATGAAACTGCAGCCGATAATGTGATTGATAACGAGTCTGTCCACACCTCAGCAGAGCAGGTAGGCTCATAAACAGTAAACAAAAACTGAGATAATGTTTGAGTCCCTGTGTGAATGAACCTAAACAGATGTGCTGCCTTTGCACAGGAGACAAACAACATCACTGTGACCGCAGCCGTCCAGTCCAGTGACCTCGGGAACAATATTGATCATGTAAGTTTATTCTGTTTACCTACAGTCTTTATTGATACACAACTCAGTTAAAAACATCTTTAAACAGAAACCTTGTGTTTTTCATAATGCTTTTGACTGCTGAGTTTGAATTCCTGGACATGAAAAGGCCTCAGCATTGCATAATGTCTGGCAGCAGCATCACAGCTGCTGACTTGGCATAATGTCTGCAAATGAATCAGACAGTGTGTGTGTAGGATGCGCAGTGTGATTTCGTGTCTTCATTCATCGCCTGCGCTATGTGAAAAAATGAAAAAGTTGAAAGAAATGCTGACACGCAGGGGATTTGTTGAGTTTGTTTATCAAAATGATGACTGTACAGTAATGTTGATAAATAAGTGATGGCTTGTGCTTTGCTGCTTGTAACTGGAATTTGCTTTTAGGATTTAAGTTTCTAACAGGAGAGGGTTATATGCAACAACACAGATATATAAGCATGGTTATTTACAGTATAGTCGTATAAAGAGACTCTTTTTATCACTGAGTCAACTGACAGCCCCTGGCTAAGTGATGTATTTTATGGTCATTTCATATTGTATTTGATTCATGACAAAAACAGTACTTAACAAGTGATAAACTGCAGGACGTTTGTGTGAAATGAGCGATTTGGAGGAATATTTCCCGGGAATGTTGCGTCAGAGATGAGTTTTCCTGATACTTTTAGTAACTCTCAATACAATTCTCTGTTCGCTGTGGGCTTTCCTTTTGACAAATTCACTGTTTTCTTATCGTTGATGCTTGACCATTGCTCTATTAGCTCTTTGGTTGTTTTAACTGCATATATTTCCAATACAGGACAAGGCACTTAAGCAGAGTGTAGGCTCTGTCAGTGTTACAGTGCAATGTATTGCTGGAAATCTTGGGGTCCTAGCATTCATGTTCACCCAAACACCAGTGTAGACCAAGCAAACCCCCTCATGGCAACAACACTCCACAATGGCAGTAGCACCCCCAGCAGGACATCAGGATCTGCTGTGAAGACCCTGGTGTCAGACACCACGGGACATCCCCAGACTTCTTGTGTCCATACCTTGACATGTCAGAGCTATGTCCAATCCGTAGAGGCCCACCGTGGATGAGCAGTACGTCTGGGGTATTGGCATGTCCCACAGATGCTCAGTCAGATTGGGAACTGGGGAATTTGGAGGCCAGGTTGATGCCTTGAGCTCTTTGTCACATTCCTTGGGCCACTCCTGAGCAGATTTTGCAGTATGGCATGGCGCATTGTCCTGCTGAGTGTTGTTGCCATGAGGGGGTTTGCTCGATCTGCAACAGTGTTTGGGTGAGGGGAGCACGTCAATCAACATCCACATAGATGCCAGGACCCAAGGTCTCCCAGCAGAACACTGCATTGTAGCAAGATAATCAATGTTATTTATTTCACCTGTCTTACACCCTTTAAAATCAAGAAGGCCCCTGCAGGACCCTACATGAAGCTTTGGTGACCCGTAGTGGGGGTCAGGACCCCCAGGTTGGGAACCACTGGCTTAGAGTGGATAAAACACATTAGAGAAAACATTTATCTGAATTACGACACCCAGTCAGAATAACAATAATGTTTATTATGTTTTTGTCACTTTGTATACTGTCAGATGGAGGTCCATTAAATAATATGCTGTTAGACACATGATAAAAAGACAGGAGAGGTAAATGGCTGATTACATGGTAACTCTGGGACAAGAATCTGTCCCAGTTGCAAGAGATAAAAATAAAACAGGAGGAGGCGCCTCTTTCTTCATAAATATGTTCTGCCTGCTTAATTAGCTCCAAGGAAGGATATGCAACCTGAAACTTTAATTTATTTAGTTCTTTACTTTGCATTATGGACAAAATACTGTGACCTGAATGTGTTTTAAATCCAGAGTTTCTCTTGACTTTGGGGTTCAATAGAGATAGATGGAGTGGCTGAACATTTCTAAGTCTGATGTTAACATTTCCTCAGCATATTTAACATAGTTTCTATATGTAAGTGGACCATCTTATTTCACATAATAACTGAATTTGGACCAAACCATGGAGTTCAAATTGATCCTTCCTCTGTCTCATCTTTAGGGATGCATCAGTGATGGGGACTGTGGGAAGGGAAAGTATTGCCTTTCTGACAAACGCAACTCCAAGTGTCTGCCTTGCAAAGCTGTGGATGTGGTAAGTGAATCTAAAGCTACCTTTATATGGGCGCCAGATCTCTCTATAATGTTCTGTCACTCTCAAACACATACACACGCACAGACAGTCACTTCCGGCCAGCTGGGGTTTCACCTCGACTGCATTGCAGTGTGTCCACAAGTGTAACTGGAGTGTGTTGTTTGTGAGCACTCTGTCCTATGAGCTTAAAAGAAAGAACAGGACATGTCAAGGTTAAATAAGAGCTCGTCTCTCAGAAGATGTCTGGAGCAAAAAGAATATTAGTAATAATGAGAGTCGTCTCTCCAGAGAGTCACCCATTGGTTTTATTTAAGACTTGGTTACTGCTGCTGATTCTGCGGTGTATTCACTGGATGAACTGGTCTCAGTGTAGCAGAAACAAAAGCAACGCAAAGGGATAAAGATACTGGCGGTCTGCCAACAAGAGCGCAGTGTGAGTAGATAATAAATACACAGAGGACAGGATCTGTGTCTCGTCAGAAGCACTGCACTGGAAACTCTGCGTGGAAATAACCAGAACACTGTTAGCTATATCTCTGAATTAACAATTCATAGAAGGTGTGCAGGAACAGGAACCTGTCTCACTGCTATCAGAGACCAGTTGACCCGCTGATCTCATTTATATTTAACCAAAACAGCATCAGCGGACTTCACACTTAGAGAATAATTAATGTCATTAATTCTGCAGTGAGTTTCAGCCTTGTTGAACTAAAGGTGCATGCTGGGTTTTAATTTATATGACTTTAAAATACACACTATGCAGGATTTTCCTTAAAAGCATTGTATAGACTGGGGATACTCAACTTGCTTTGCCTGGGGGCCACTTTTGCAAGATGACAGGAGGCCAGGGGCCAGTCACAGCAGTCCAACATAGGTCAGCTGTACGCAGGGGCTTTTCAGGGCTTAGATCGGACCTCTGTCGGGGGGTCTGTCGGATTCTCTCCTGGCACTTTTTCGATAAAAAAGCTCTATTTTGATGGTTTTTCATGCAGTCTGGCACCACATTTATATTAGAAGTACAAAAATAAATAAAGCAGCAGGCATCCAAGATTTTTCTTCGCAGAAGAAATGCAAGTATAGCAAGTCGAAACACCAAATGAGAGTGAATCTGGGGTTGGCCTTTACTTAACGTTCACTGGCAAGCACCTGCATCATATACCTTTAAGACACCAGTGTTACAAACATAATTTGCATTAGATATCTACTGAAATGTTCAGAAAATTAAAACTGTTTCTCCATTCTCTCAGTCCTGCACTAAGGATAAGGAGTGCTGCGGTGAACAGTTGTGCATATGGGGTCAGTGCACTCTGAATGCAACCAAAGGAGAGGCTGGCAGCACTTGTCAGTACCAGACCGACTGCAGCCCAGACCTCTGCTGTCTTTTCCATAAAGGTACAGTACGACACACAGTGTAGTATATGCTGGTTAGTGGTTCTCTGCAGTCTCTCACAAAATGTATCTGAGTGTTTTCTCTGTGCGTTCAGCCCTGCTCTTCCCCGTCTGCTCGGCCAAGCCCATTGAGCGTGAGCGCTGCTTCGGTGCATCCAACCATCTGTTGGAGCTTTTGTCCTGGGACACTCAGGACGAGGGACCCAGGAAACATTGTCCCTGTGCAGGAGGTCTGCACTGCCAGCACCTGGGGTGAGTACAGTGCAGTTAAAGGTCCAGTGTGAAGGGTTTAGGGGGATATGTTGGCAGAAATGGAAGATAATATAATACTAAGTACATTTCCATTAGTTTATTATCACTTGAGAAGAATTGTTGTGTTTTCGTTATCGTAGAACAAGCTATTTGTCTACATAGGAGGCGGATCATCATCCACAGAGTCTGCAGTGTTTCTACAGTGGCCCAGAAAGGACAAAGACTGGCTCTAGATAGTACAATTGGTGTTTTCACGTCAGCCACCGTAATTAGCAGCCCCTCAGTGATGAGTAATGTCGTGAAAATAGATTTATTTTTTAAACATAGAACTGCCTTATTCAGTGTTTTTACCGGTTTAAATCAGCAGTTTTATTTATCTTGGAGAGGAAAAGACTCACCAAAAAATCTCCTGAATATCTGGATCTTAAGTTATCAGAGAAAATATGTGAGCGCACATTAGCAGGTGTTGGGCTAGCTACCTGTCTCCGACATGCCCAACAGTGTCAAACACTGATTTGTAATGTAAAACTACTTTTTTAGTGTATTTACCGCTTTAAATCACTAGGTCAGTTTGTTTTGGAGAGGAAGACACCTCTATGGATAATTCGGCTCCTGATAAAAACCTCCTGAACAATGAACACTGAATGATTTCTTACTGGGAGTTTCAGCTGGTTGCAATCTGCCATCCTCACCACTAGATGCCACTAAATCCCCCCAAATCTTACACACTGCTCCTTTAATAGCAAATAATGTCTTCTTAAATCATGTATTTGCTGTTAAGATATTGAGGCTTCATATACATGTCACTCACCACCTTTTATCCCCATACTATACTACGGTGCTCTGCTTTTTGACAGGCGAGGGTCCATGTGCCTTAAAAGAGAGGACTCGAGTGAAGAGGACCTGACGGACAGTCTGTACTCAGAGATAGACTATATCATCTAGACACATTTGATTCGATTCACATTGCCTTGTAAACAACTAGACAGGAGTCTCCACTGACTCCAGAGCTTCGCTGCAAAGAGCCACTGCACTTTCTGCTTGCCAGCTTTACCCAAAGTGGTGAGGCTACACAGCATCGGAAATGGATGAGAATATATTTATTTCATTTGCTGTAATTGCGACCTGAGGTTTACAATCCTTAAAGGTTCCTGAAAATGTTGATATAAATGTCACTAACCAAAAACAGGAAACACTATATTTTCAAAGTCCTGTGTGATACTAAACACTGGTTTCTTGACTATTTGCTGCATCTCTATATTGTATTACAACTCTAACCCTTATCTAATTATAGAGTGCTACAATTAAAATTAACCCACAGTAGCAGCTCTGAACACCTGAGTATCCAGCCAGGTACAATAATGCTTCATGTACTGTGTGACTAACAATACAGTATCACAGAAGCAGGCAATAATAACTGTATATTACACATATATGTATCTACAGAAGTCAACACTACCATGAGACGTCAGCAGTCTCTGGTAAAAGATTCTGCAAATATTTAATATTTAAATCGCTGCTACCAATGACTACAACAGCTAATTTGCACCCTTTTACATGTCTGATAAAACCTCAAAGTTTGTTTTAGAGTAAATTAATAATTCTGGCTGCGTCAATATCCTAAAGTTGTTTGTAACAAAGCTTCTTCCCCTCATGATGTTTGCTTCACTCTAGCAATATTTGCTTTGCTGCTTTGAGGACTATGTTTTTGCCAACACCTGGGCATCTATTTTTATGGCTCAGAGATGACTTGTTATTATATGCACGACAAGAGGAAACACACATGCCATGTTATGGCAAATCCATCAGTTTTGCCTAATGAGAGTCGAGTCACCGAAACATTGCACCATTAAAATCATTACTTTTGCAAGTCAGTGTGCAGGAGCCTTTTCTACAAGTTTTATTCCTCTTGTCCCAAAGAATAAAGGGACGAGTTTTATTCTTTAAGCTTCACTTATCAGCCCAAATGCCACTTTTTTCACATCATTGGCACAACTTGGTTTTAATTTAAGATCCAGTTTTGATTTGTCAAGAAGCTGTTGTATACACCTGCATCTTCAGCTTATGTGGCACACCTCTGTGGGCCCAAATGGGCTTGAGCGGTATCAAGGTTATAAGGTCTACTGGGACATTAAGGAATCCCGAAGGTATGATTTTCAATACCATCAAAAATAGAGATGCTCTTCCTTCTCTTAAACTAACATGGAGATGCTATATTGGGGCAATGTAGTGCACTGCACGCACCACCAGAGGTCAGTCTCTACTGGTGGAACAGTGTAACACTGCCAGTATTGGGGATAACGTTACAGGACTGTTGCCACATATAACTTCTAGTCTTCTGTCTACAAAAGCAGTTTATTAGCTACATGATTTTATCAGACACATAATCTCCATTCAGCCCTCTGATGTGCTGGTATCTGCAGCAGCATCAGTGTCATCAGGTCCTCCAGCAAGATAGGTGTTTTTTTTTTTTTGTTTGTTTGTTTTTTACAATCTATTACAATCCTGGCGGCACGGTGGTGTGGTGGTTAGC
The DNA here is from genome assembly GCF_011397635.1 of Epinephelus fuscoguttatus. NCBI lineage: Eukaryota > Metazoa > Chordata > Actinopteri > Perciformes > Serranidae > Epinephelus > Epinephelus fuscoguttatus. Next base: position 27,892,417 of record NC_064753.1, on the reverse strand, counting down.
ACTCTCGCCTCACAGCAAGAGGGTTGCCGGTTCGATCCCGGGCGGGGGAGCCCTTCTGTGTGGAGTTTGCATGTTCTCCCCGTGTCAGCGTGGGTTCTCTCCGGGCACTCCGGCTTCCTCCCACAGTCCAAAGACATGCAGATTGGGGACTAGGTTAATTGATAACTCTAAATTGTCCGTAGGTGTGAGTGTGAGTGTGAGCGTGAATGGTTGTCTGTCTCTATGTGTCAGCCCTGCGATAGACTGGCGACCTGTCCAGGGTGTACCCTGCCTCTCGCCCGATGTCAGCTGGGATAGGCTCCAGCCCCCCCCCGCGACCCTCAAGAGGATGAAGCAGTTAGAAGATGAATGAATGAATGAATCTATTACAATCCATTATTCTGTTGGTCGCAAGTATTTAAACCCAAGACTTGTCTGAGTAGGCAACACAACATTGTAGGCTAGACAATGACACGCATGCTCCAATGACTTGAAGACTTGTATCACAGGTAGCTTAGCTTTTTTTCTTTTTTAGTTACACAAATCCCGTCATATGCCATATACGCTGGAGAAATGTAAAAATGTCAAGGAGTGTGTGCAAATCCTAGACTCCCAAACATGACATTGGCCTCCACCCCCTCATGCTTGTATGTGCTTTGTGTGACTCAACCTTTCAACATTCAGCCAGGAAGACGTGATACGATTGCAAGCAATACCTGGTGTATGTGTGTGAATAAAGCTTTTGTACTAACAGCTGGCGCTGGATGTTAACTTCCATACAGCTACAACTGTCAAATGTAAACTCTGCACTGTTCTTACGCACTTCAACATGACATGCAGCTTCTACAAATCTTGCCTTTAGAAAAAAATATAAGTTTTTTTTTAACACCAACACCCCCTTTTCTTAAAAAGGTGAGTAGGATCTGTGAAGTTAAATTAAGCCATTTTAATTTACAGTGAAAGAAAACTGCAGTTATGAAAAAAAGCATTTTAATTCCTTTCTAAAATCATCTTAAACTATTTTCACACAGGAATCTGAAATCTGAAAGAAATAAACAACAACAACAAAAAAAAGGATTTGTTTTTTTCAGATATTGGCATTTCTACAGTGGATAGCTGGTGGCAGCATCAGGAGCCCAGAGGGGCCGGGATGCTGAGCCTCAGTCTTCAGACCAGTTGCCCGGGCGGACTGAGAGGTCCAGCAGGCTTTGTACACCCTCTGGTGTCAGTCTATCAAGCAGCAGCAGGTAGAAGCGCCAAAAAACAACCTCACGCTCTCTGGAAAAAAAAACCCAGAGAGCTCGCTCCCCTCAGTACACACACACACACACACACACACACACACACACACGGATGACACTAGAGATGTACACCCAGTTCACATGGTGCAAAGAAAAAAAGACCAACAACAAAGAAATCCACTTTCTTTCTAAAATTAAAGGTTAATACAGACAACAGATGTGTGCCTGGAGCCTCACAAGACCTAACTGAATGATTACGTCTGGAGCAAAATAATAATTTACAACAAACAAGCAAAACAAAACAAGGAGATCCTTAACACAGTCTACTTGGTTTTGTTTCATTGTACTTTGTATTACAGGACCAATAGCCTATGTATCATTAGATCTAGTGGAAGTGGTAACAGAAGTAAAGCTCCTGTAAAGCACAAAGAGCAGCAGTAAGGACAACCCATAACGACACATTACTCCAGCTATTATAGGAGCAGAAACAACCTCCGCTTTACAAATTCTTAATTGTTGCTTTTTTATTTCATCAAATCTTGTGGAGGACGTTGTCAAAGTCACTGAGAAAGTGAGGCTTGTCTCGCCAGAAGAGGTGAGGAAGGCTGGATAAGTAGTTCTTGGTTGTGTGTGTGCTGTTGGTTTTTGAGTATTTAAAGGAGGGGTGAGCAATGCAAGATAAGAATGATTGCTGTAATAGAGCAGTGCTCGAGAGGTGTGAGCATATGGGCTTACAAGATGGTCACAGACGAATCAGAATCAACACTATTCCTGAAACAGGAAGGGAACACACGCAGTGACGGGGAGGAGAGTGAGAGAAACTGATGTGAAAGGAGATGGGAGACTTAAATAGACAGGATGGATGCCTTCCAGCCCAGTTTCACAGTCCTAACATCTCTGCATCCATCTCTGGAGCTTTTACGTTCAACTGATTTGTCTATACAGTATTTGATTCATTTTTCTGTATTCAATAGCTTTTGTACTTCCCTTTAAACTTTACAGTACAATACACTATAGTGCACGATAGGGTTTTCTGAGCCAGTCCCAGGGCTCAGAGTGGAGGGTGAGAGCATGTCAGCCTCACAGCGCTGCTTGATGTTCAAGTAACTTATCAGGCCCGACACTCAAGATGAGTTCGGCAGCCCGGTTGCTTTGCTGCAGCAGCCAAGCGATCCAGATAATGAGGAGTGGAGCTCAGTGTCTCAGTCCTGCCCCGGGTCTTTGGCAGGGCCTCCGTCCAGGTAGATCTTGAGGGCCTTCTCCTTGCGTGGTGAGTAGCTGACACGATGTCCAGTCTTGAGCAGACGGCTGCTCTCCTTCTTCATCAGCTCATTGCGCTCCTCCTCTGACAGCTCCATAGGTTCCTCTGTGCTCTCCCTGCACAGAGATCACAGAAATGTTCATCTCAAGACAAATGTTTAAAATTTAGTATACGAAGCGGCTATGATGTGGTTCAGTGAGTTGATATCTACTCTGTGGACTTTATCCTATAGGGTATTCTGATAAATGAAGGAGACGAGCTCTCTGCCTCCATGTACATTAGCTTTCAAATTCTTAAAATTAGTAATGAAATGTTACACAATGTCAGCATTAGGGATTTGTTGATAACCAATTAAACCATATAACCAAGGCAGCTTTACTTGTATAGCACATTTCATGCACAAGGGCAATTCAAAGTGCTTTACAGAGAAATAAAATATAAAACATATAGTGAATACGTAATAAATACAAGGGGTCTATCCTTATCCTATACCTCCTTTTGTAGGGTGACAGGTGGGCTGGAATCAATCCCCCAGCACACAAAGCTACAGTTTCAAGTCTTAATAAAAGGACAAAGCACTAAATAAGACGGACACTCTCTAAATTAATTCCTGTATCTATACCTATTCTGTTGCCCTGTGGTCCTTCTGATAGCCTTACCTGTAGAAGACCACCGCTCCGTCATCACAGATGTACAGAGGCCACACGTTTAGAGTCGACACTTTTGGGTTCCAGTCCAAATCCTGATGAATCTCCAACACGGAAATATCACAAGGAAATGTTCCTCTACCCTGCACACAACAGACGGATGGATTCTCAGTCAATGATTAGACAGTTTAAAGAAGGGAAACTAAAGCTGCATAAGAAAAATCACAGCTGTCCTGTGTGAGGGACTGCATACCTTTGCAAACTCCAGGTTTTCCAGAGGAATATTGCTCATTTCACTAAGCTGCAAATGGAAGACAGAGATTAGTCACAAAAGGCAAATAATAGGTACTTGGACAACTCCTTGTTCAAGCAAACTTTTTTTTTTCATGTTGAACTTATTTTCCCACAATTAATAAATAACAAACTGATGTTTCTCTGAACAGCAGTGAAAGTGAACTGAGACGCTGCATCACAAGTTTTTATTAACAGTTTTACTATGGAATATAGTAGGGCTCCCTCCTGAAAGTCAAAGATTCGAATCGCAAGTTGAAGATCCCTCAATCAACTAAAAATTCAGTCTGTCAGTGTGCAGTGTACTTCTAGAGATGTTCCGGCCCCCAGAATTTGCTGCAGAGTGAGCGTTCCTCGCTTTCACCCTGCTCTCTGGTACAGGCAGCTGCAGCCCAAAACCCAAGGTGAGTCTAATAAAATGGAGGCAACTGCCCGGAGATCTCTGGCTTTTGTTTGATACCTAGTGTCGGCAAAAAATGTTGCACATTCCTGATAGGTTGTTGGCATAGTTAGCACACATTAGCTCGCAGGGCCAAGTTGGCTTGTTGAATATATTATGTGAATGTTGCCCTGCATGTCCTGCCAAACCTTGTTCAAACTCTCAAACTCTACATGGAAAAAAGGAACAAATAGTCGAATATTCATATTGAACAGCCAAATCCAATCTGACTGACATAATTCTTGGTCCAGTACAGCCCTAGAAAATAGTTTTGTGGTTTTTTATCGATGGTGTGATTGATATTCTGCATTTCGGTAACCCGTGTTGGTTGACCAGGATGAGAGCACTGTAACTGCACTTCTGATTTAAGAAACTTAACTTTTGATTAGTATAAATTACGTGACAAACTATAAAAAGCATCCAGCACAATACAGACATACCTTCTCCTTGAGTTCTTCTACACTGCTGCTCTCCAGAATAACTTCCTGGAAGGGCCCCAGCTTCATTGTGGCGGGGCTCCACCTCCGGGTCAGGACAGCCAGCTGCGACATGGACTTCATCTTCTCTGGTTCTGAAATTTAGCACTTCAGCTTTAGTGATCCAGAAGTCCAACAATACAAAAAAAAAATCCGACAGTAACCCACTGTAACGTGTTTGAAAGAAACTTCAAAATGAGCGTTACCATTAAGAACTTCCAAGAAGACTTCCCAGTTGGAGGAGATGCTGATGTCTTCTTCATAGACATGGTAGTCCAGAAACACCGTGCCTGGGTTCTTCCATGTCTTTTTCCTGAGACGAACACTGAACACACACACACACACACACATTTGTTGATTAACACCTTTTTCATGTTTTTCCTCCTTATTAATGTGCAGTAAGAAAGTCTTACCTGTCAATGCTTAGGTCAAGCTTGCACTGCTCTTTCAACTGAGGGAGCAGCTCCTCTTTAGACTGTCTGACAGTCATGCCCTTGGCAAACACCGTGTCCACGAGGAACTTGCAGGGCTGGGAAACAGACACATAGATCACTTGTCATATTATATTTGAGATTAGAGTTCAGCAGCTTAGCCGGAACATCTTGAGTGACAAAAAAAAAGTCTTTCAGTTCTTACCTCCGTTTCATTCACTAATAGTTGATACACTTTCACTCTGTATTCACCCTTTTTCAGTGCTCTTCCTAGTCGAATGGTTATCTATGGGAAATAATAAAAATGTACAAGTCAATTATTGACTCACTGGAACAGGAACTACTAAAATCTAACTAATCAATTCTAAAACAGATCCTGACCTTGTTGTCATCAGAGAATGACGACAGTGTTTCATTGAGCCGTACGCTCTCAAACTCCTGGTTGTTGGCGTATACCCGAAACACCTTGAACTGGGTGGAAGTGACTCCCACGTAGGGCTCCAGGTTCTGCTTAAATGCTGCTAATGTTATTCTCTTGTCCACGTGAACCACTAGAGCTAAAGCAGATAACAGGAAACAACAATTAAATATTTAGCCAGATTTTCTGCCACCGTGAGGAAGGAAACGACTGAAGAACACTTTGAAGTTGCATTGACAATACTGTGCCAGTTAAACAATCAAGCTCTGCAAGAAAATAGTCGTTGTGCTTGCCTCTGAAATGCAATTTAATTTGATTTTGCTTACTTAAGGATGACTAGTGGCCCTCTATTGGAAGAAATGGAATATATTTGTTCATAACTATGTCTTAATAAGAGTATGATCAGCTGAGAATAAGCCTAGAATGAGCCCTTCGTATCTACACAGGGAGCGGGTGGTCTTCCCCGGAGCCCACCATGTTGCACTGCCTTGTTTTTATAGTAGCCCAGAAAAGACAAATCAAACACTGGCTCCAGGGAGGGCCTTTCCAGTTTTTATGTTACCAAAAGGCCACCGTAGGCTCTACTAGAGACTTGAAAAGGTAGATGTGAGGGAAGGAGTATTCTGTTGGTTGCAATCTGCAACCTCACCACTAGATGGCATTAAATCCTACACACTGGTCCTTTAAACACCATCATAAAAAGAAGGTTCATACATTTTTGTGCATCAGAGGAGGAGTCATCCTGAGAACACGGCTCTGTTCTGAAGTACAGGTACTGAGCCTCTGCCTTGCTCTTCCCATTGTCGTCATATTCGCTGTCTGTCCCGGAGTCTTCTTCAGCAGTGTCCCAGGTCTCTTTTTTGCCCTCATGGGCTTTGGAGCGACGGCTACTTGTGATGCTGTGCGAGTCCAAGCCGTTGGCCAGCTGTATGGGCCCGCTGTCTGCATTGCACAGCGTGTCACTGCTGTGGCTGGAGCTCAGGATGTCGCTGTCCACTGAGCTTGTGCTGCGGTCATTGTTCACCTCAGAGTCCGAGCGCTCCTCACAGGCAAAGTGGTTCTCGGGGTCAGAGGAGGCACCACTGCTACCCCCGGCTGTGGCCCTGATCCGGTTCTCCAACTCTCTGTTGTCTGCGGCCACACACAGTGACGAGTTTGAGTCGGCCTCTTGGGTCGGGGATTCGATATGCTCAAAGTCGCTGGCGTCAGAGCTTTTCTGGCTGTCACTGGTGCTGGAGCCCTGCTGCTGCTGCAGAGACAGATTCTTTAACTTTTCTGTGCTCTCCTCCAGGATCGCCTCTACAGATTTCCTGTTACCCTTTGAACCCTCAAAGGGCGCATCAGAGTCACCTCCTACTTTTTGGCAAAGAGTCCTGTTAGCCAAGGTACCAGGAGACTGCTCAGGCAGTAAGACCAAGAGCCGGATCGTATTCCCATGACGATCCAACAGTTTCCACAAGAGCGAGTCAGTGAAAGCAACCTCATGATCTGTCGACTCGGAGCTCTCTACAAAAACCTGATGAAAAACAAAACGAAAAACAGGTCAAACTTAAGTGTTTACAAGCATTGAAGTAGATCTTCTTACACAAAACTGGCATAACACAATGGGAACAAATGGAGGCACAAAAATGAGAATTTAAAAAAAAAAAAAATGTAGCGACCTTGTTACTCCTGAAGAACCCCTCCGCTTTCAGTGTCTTGTTTGGAACATACAGGAGTCGGAGATCATTGTAGCAGCGCTCCAGGACCACACGCATGTTTTCTGCAGATAGCCCTGTAGCCTGGGAAGAAACGCATACATTAAGGTCACGTCCTAAGGACTGATCTCACACTAATGGCTGATGTACATAATCTTTTTGTTGATGCTTAAAATAAAAAAGCTGAAGGACAAGAAGATGCAGTGATGAAGAAACTTGAGTTAAGTAGGACACCTGTGCAATAAGCTGTTTGAATTCAGTGATCGTCTGGTTCAAGTACGCCCGAACACTGATTGGAGTGGCGATGGTCTCGCTCTTCAGATCCACAACATGAACCTTCACCATTACCTCTGTAGAAAATCAGAAAAACACCCACACAGACATAATTCAGTTATTTTTACTCACTTATTATCATGACACATTCACATCCATCATTGGTGTACACTTCATTTGCTTCTAACGTCACAGAATGGTCTGCATAAAGCACAGAGTCTACATAGTCATGACTCTGCTTCATGGGCTTTAATCACACTTGAGTTTTTTTTAGTAACTGCACACAATTACCTGTGCTGCTCAAAGAACAACACTATATAAGACAAAATGACTATGACTCAACAGTTGCAGGCTACTGACCTCCAGGTTTGTAAGGCTGGAACACTTGCTCTGGTTTGCGGGTCTCGAGCAGCAGGTCGAACATATATGAGGACTTGACTCCTCCCAGCAGCAGGCCCATCGGCGTGTCCTCCTCACCTTCGTAGGAGCGCTCCAGGTACTCGTGGAACTCATCATACTTTACCAAGCGGCAGCAGTCCAGAGACACCACTCCATCCAGCTCCATTAGCTGAGGCACAGAACAGAACTGATTAGCTATATTGTTGGAGCACCTGATGGTGAGGACCTACAAGAAACCAACAAACCTTGTAGGCCATCTCTGTTGCTTCTCTGAGAGTTTTGTCCTTGTGTACTTCCAGCTTGCTCTCCATCATCATCTTCACAGGATGCATGCAGAACAGCTTTATCTAAAGGTAAAAAGAAACAGAGCAGTAAATAGTTATTGTTTTCAATCTCATTCAGAAGTAAAACAATAGATCTTGAACTGATCTAAGAGGACCACATACCTTGCAAGTGTTGCGCTCAATCTCCCTCTGTCGCTTCTCCTGCTCTTCAGACTCTTTCTCCTTCTGAACCAGATTCTTTATGTGCTCTGGGAAGTCTTCCACAGCTGAATACTCTGCACACAGGACAGACAGGCAACATATTAAAACTGCATACTAATTCTAGGACCTGAACAGTCAAGGCAACCCTGGTAACAGAAACAGTAAGATTATGAGCACAATATGAAAACATCCGCAAAAGTCTGCCACACAGACGGGGATGCATTCACACAGACGGGGATGCATTGCTGTGGTTTCTTTCTACAGGTGTGGAGCAGATTACAGGACAAGAGCTCAAGCTGCTGGCTCATACAGTATGCGGCTGGAAAAATGGTTATTGAATGTTCCAACTGAGCACAGGATGACAAAGCCTCCCATAAGCTTCTAACGCCCAGGCCACACCGCCTACCTGAGTAATGCATGTGTGTCGCAGAACCTCTTACTTTTCATTTCGGTGCCCATGTTAAAAGAGCACCCACACAGCTGGCATGAGCAACACAGCTCAGTCACATTGACATTATACCAGCAACATTACACATTTCACTACAGTTTCAATAGAAATATTTGTGTTTAAATAACAGTTCCTGTTTCCGTTTCTAAGAAAAAGCCCTCTGGCGTTTCTGTGGACAGAATCCCTCCATTTGTTTGAAACAATCTATTATTGATGGCCATTATCAAAGGCAAACTCAATGCAGAGAGATAAGGCTGACAGGCAGCTGCAACAGCTGTGTGAGCCACATCAGTTCAGTGAGGCAGCCATCACACACAGGTGGAGGTATACAGTGTGGCCAGGGTATAACACTACCATGAAGACACACGTAAACAAGAAATTACCAATAGCAGACTTTATTGAATTAATTTCTTACTTGCATTCCTTGAGGGATCTTTCAATCTGTAAATCAACATATATGCATTTGTAGAGCTGTTGGGAGGAAACAGATGTCTTGTTATTGAATGTAGTGCAATATATAGATGACAAAAAACTAAACAAGAACCATCTTGACTTTCCTTCAAACACAAATTAACAGGTCAAGTTCATTATTACTGTATTTCCTAAGCCAGTGTACTGTGCGCATGTGATGTGTGTTGATATGAGAGACGACTTACCTGGCAAAGGCACTGGAATAATAGCCTCTGCTCCCTGAGGACCCCCCATACGTCTTCCTGATATCATCTTGTGTGATCTGCCCAACGCAATGCACAGAAATGTACCAAATAAATGGCTCAGCGGATACTACCATGTAAAAGCAGAATGTTACATTGACATTGTTTGCTTAGCTCAGTACAAACCAATGACTAACACCAATATAGCCGGGTGAGTCATTCTACCTGACATTTAACTGTTGTAGGAGAACAAAACAGGTTGCTCAAGGGCTGAGGCTGACCTTGCTAACGTGTTGATCATTGAAACTGTACCACTGGCCATCACTGAAGGACTTGATGCAGGCGTAGTAGTGGCCACCCGCAGCGCTCCCAGAATGGACCATGACGGAGAACAGCTCAAAGGTCAGCAAACTCTGAGAACAGACAGAGAAAATCTCATTGTTTAAATAAAAGCAACAACTACATTGTATTCTGCTGATGCTCATGTTGACCAGAGGGAAATTTATTAATACTACATATGCAATGGCACGATCTAAGTTCAAGATAATGCTATTTTGCAGAGCTAGTCACATAAAATAAGGAACACTGATTGTACAGCGTGGGAGATACAGCTTTTAATTCAACTTTATGTCACAAAACCTCCATAATCTGCAATGTGTTGACTTAGTCATCATCTGGAATATGCTGTGCACATTGTGAATGAGGAAGTAATGCATCACTTTTGATCTTTTTCTGCCTGCAGACAGTTGCTCAATAGTATCTCCAGGAGTCACTTCAGATTGGAGACAATATAACAGCAAAATTCAAAATAGAGAGAAAAGATGTGATGATGTTGGAGCTCTGTATTAAAGAGTGAATCAAAATCTGTTCAACTGTGTTGAGATCAGGTGACTGTATAAGTCACAGCTTACGTTTCTTATCAGTTTCATATTTGAACATTCAATGGCCCCTTGTGTTCAGTGTGAAAGCATCCGCATCTGGTGTGTTTGCCCACTCTTTAATATGCCCCCATCTAAAGCTTGTATTGATCATATATAGAGATGTCCCAAACCAAGATTTTAGCTGATTAAAATCTGATCCTTTCTTTGTTGAACTCTACTGAGTCCACCTGAGCCTGCAAATGTTACAACGCTGCTCTCCTCAATGACAGCTGTGTTCTACACTGCACGAAATGTGCTCCATATGCGAGTGAGAAATGCATGAATGTGAAAAATTATTTTGGCATGCCAGTGATTAACAAATGGACTGGCAGAGTACACAGATTTACCAAGCTCCAACAGTAACAGAGCTGTTTTCTCTCCCCTCATTATAAAAAAATCAGTAGCAGCTTCTAATTTTTTAGATTTTGAGGTAAAAGAAGCTTCACTTTGTAACACTGCTATAAAACGAAATATAAATGCAGAATTTTTAGGCAATGGGACAAGATCTTGATATAGGAAGCATTCTGATTTCAGTTTGTGGTCTGTCTGTATTCTGAGTAGTATTGACCAATCCTGTTTGAGCAGGCTTTGGTTGCACGCAGGTAAGCAGTCCATGTGGAGAGCAAACTAAGTATTGAATTGGACTCAGTTTCTGCAGTTACCAAACATTAAAAGGACTTGGATCTTGGCCCAGTAACTTCAGGACATCCCCAGTTGTATGCACTTTCCCGAACAGTTAACTAATCAACGATATTAACAACAATCAACAGTATCTATACAGTGGGTGATCAAGATGATTACCTTTGGCTTCAACACCCTCTCTGTGCTGCTGGTGCTGTCCAAGCAGATGCCCTCATCCACACAATCATCGGTGGAGAAATCGTTGCTCATCTGGTCGCTGTGGCAACTGCCTTCATTCTCTGCTCCGCTGTCAGTGCAGCTCTCTGTCTGAGGCGACTTCTAGAGGAAGCCGTTTCAAAAGCGATAAGAGAGGGGTCAAATATGTAGAAATATATCACATATTGTAGCTCCAGATCTATTGGTTTTACTTAACAACATCTTAACAGTAAAAAACAAAAGACACCTGTAACATATCCGGTTTTGGATTTGATGCCTAAATGGTGTTCGGTCATTTATCTTGCCCTTATGTTGCGTCATATTACAGAACACAAAAGCAGTATAACATGCAAAACTAGAATTACCACCTTGTGGTTGTATGACTCTGCTTACAAGTCAACTTGAAGTTTACACCCACGTCTGTCTAGATTCACATAATATATGTAATTAAGACTTTGAAGAAATGTAATAAAGGGTATTAAGTGTATTTTTTATTTCTCTTGCTGGAAAAAAAAAGCTACTCAGGGCTAATTCTAAATCTAATGTAAATGGTTCACAAACATCTTTAACCTGGCAGCACAAAAGATCTATGCATTTACCACAGTTTCAAGGTGGGCACCCAAGATTACTGTCACCAATTCAGTGTCCGACCAAATGTCTCCCTTCTGTTCCTGAGGTTTGGTGCTGAATAATGGCCAGAAATTGTATTCGCAGAACATTATGATGTCACAGCTAAGTTGACCTTTGGGATATAAACTGCCATTACTTCATCATTTTATCCTCGTAGACAATTTTGTGAAATTTTGTCATAATAAGCATATGAATTCTAGAATTACAGCCAATGAAGTGTTCTGTGAGGCCACAGTGGCCTTGACCTTTGATCATCAAAATCTAATAAGTTAATAATACGTTGAGTCCAAGTGGACGTTTTTTACCAAATTTGGGGAAATTTTCTCTGGGCAATTCTGAGATATCGCATTCATAAGGATGGGACAGACAGACAGGAAGGACAACCCAAAAACAAAATGTTTCCACACCGCATAAAACTAGATACTAGATATTTTGGAATTTGTAACAACATAAAAATGGTATACCTGACACAGTTTTTCCCAACCAAAGTTTATAGACACATCAAGCTATTGATGGTTAATATGAGACAGAAGGAGAATCACATTTGGGCCGACGACCCTGAAGATTTATTAATCTAATCTAAGTCAGAAATAGTGATGAAAGCCGTTACTGCTATTTCTTTTCTCACCTCATCTTCTACATCGATGAATGGACTCATGTCGAGCTCCTCAGGGAAAGTCATGCGGTCATTAAGCTTGATGCGATGCATAGTGGTGTAGTCAAAATCAAACCGCTTCAGCTGAAGTGTCAGCAGGTACGGAAAGTGCAGAAATCTCAGACCCTGTGTGGAGAAGCATTTATCAAAGAATCAGGCGGGTCAATAGCAGAACACTGAGCATGTCTCCCATGTCACATCTTCACTGTGTCTCACCTTCCGTGCGTCACATTTCTTTTTGCAGCGTTCACAGAAGTACTGATTGGGCCCATCCAGGGTTTCCGGTTGGATGAATGCCTGCAAAGCCTCTTCCTGTAGCAGAGACATTGTTTCAGGTTTATATAGATGGAGGACTAAATACTAAATGGTCAAACTTTGATAAAATGACCTGCAAGTATTGAATCAATTGCAGGCTTGAAGTAGCTGATAATCCCAAAAAGTGAATGTTTAATGCTCTTTGAGTCTTTGCTGCCAGTATGTTAAATGTTTAAAGGAATGAAACATGGAGAGGAAACACACCACACTGCCATATGCCTGGCTGGCTCCGAAGGGTCTGATCACAAGAGGGATGTCCAGGTAAGTATCAATCCTCCAGCTCTCATAGCCACACTCCAGACAACGGACATAATCCTTCAGCTTCCCCTGGTACAGCTGGTTGATCAGGTCAGCCTGAGGATATGGAGGCATGACAGTCAGCCTACTCAACCAAGTTTCACTTCTAACAATACAGCTTCTGTTTGGGTTACGAAATATTCTTTGACATTTTCTCACTAAGGTCCCGTTTATACAACAACGATTTCAACTGAAAACAGTAAACTTAAGTTGCGTTTTGGCCGATCGTTTACACGACAACGCCGTTTTGGGTGCCTAAAAACGCAACGTGTTGAAAACGGGTTCCAGAGTGCCATTTTTTGGAAACAGCACCATCTCTGTTGTCAGATAAACTTGCAATATGCAGTTCCTCTGAAAACGGAGACTTTTCGCACATGCGCATTACGCTTCCAGTCACTACGCATGCGCAAGAAAGTCGACCATCACAACAACAATGGCGGCCTCCCGAGCTCTGCTTGTGCTGCTCACCCTGTTGAATTTATTAGCGCTTCCCCATCATAGTGTAGATTTACTGTAGCAACTCCACCTCGTTGTCCGTCCAGATAAATGTTCGTGCGGTTGCCATTTTGTTTGTTGATACATCATCACTCGGTAGAAGGAAGCGTAAGCGTCACACCGCCAACTACTGGCCTGGCATGTATATTGCAGCGTTTTTGGTCATTTTTGCAGATCCATGTGCACGGCGATTGTTATCAAAATTGTTGTCGTCTAAACGCGGAACTTTTTTCAAAACGAATGAAATGATTCTGTTTTCAGTGGATCATTTTCATGTAAACATGGCCTAAAATAAAGCACCCGCATGTAATTGTTGCCATGTGACACCACCTGCCATCCAAAACTGTCAAGACAGATTAAAAATACATTATTACATTAAAAAGCAGCTTTGAATGTTTTTTAAGAATCAAAGAATGACAGAGTTTTGTCTAATGGAAGAAATACCCTGTTGTTACTAACATCAGAAGGCATTTTAGGACACCTTAGAATCAGTTCACCAGGCATTTGGCATTTTTCTGCGAGTCAGAATTTTCTTTTGTATAATTTATTAGAAACCAAAAGCAACTTGTTACATTATGGTTTTATTCTCACTGGAACAACCCAAAGAGGCACATGGTCTCTCAATGGCGGCGTTAAAACTTAATTTAGCCTTTGTGGTTAGATTAAGTTTTAACGACGCCATCACTTTTTCATCGCAACATCCTGGAGGGGCTGTTCAGTATTATTCTACAAAAGAAGTGCTTGTTGAATCACCTTACATTGTCTGAAACCACCTTCCTAATAGGGGTATCATGGCGGCGGTCTCCAACTTTTTTGTAATTTTCCAAACAGACAATGCAACTATTACACCTGCTTTATGCTGCAGTTGACCAGGTAACAGTCGACTAGTCACAGGGGTAATGTTATCTGCAGCTGGACTATAATCACAGGCTCTTGACTGACTGTAACCAACATGGCTACTAAAATTTTTTTTGAAAATCCAATCTCTACACTTGGGCTCTAGGAAATGCCAACTTTTCATATGTTATCTGGAGATGGCGAAAACTTTGAACTTAAATTCTAAATTTCACTGTAAACTTCCAAAAAGTAGACTGGAATAAAATCTAATCCATTATCCATAGTGTGTTATTTAAGTTATTTTTTTAAATGGGGCTCAATCACATGCATTGATTCTGTGCTAACTAGGAGCTCATGTGTACAGACCACATGGCTGTAAATACGCACACTGGATGAAGTGTTTGCAGTTTATAATTTACTCCTGAGATAAGAAACAGCTAACCCTGGGGCTTACTGGCCCATTTCACTTTTCCCACAGTAGCTCTTTTGTTTCCATTGTGGGGGGGTGGGGCGCCCCTAGACTGGCTGCTAAAATGTTGTTGTCAGGAGTCTAAGAAAGCTTGCTGCTCTCTCCTACCTGCTCTGTCTGTTTCCACTTTTGCTCCAGGGCATCAAACATGACCCTGCACAGCTCCTGGACGTCATGCTGCTGCCAAGCTACAAAGCAAGAAGTGCAAACCAGTGAATAGATGCAGAGGCACATGGTCTCTCTTTCACACAAACACGCACACAAGCCATGAGAGTCTGGTCACAGGACAGTACAAACGCTCACCCTCGCTGCTGTCCCAGCCAAAGCTCCGCGTCACATCAGTGGTCTCAATCGCCCGTTTCTTACTGGTCTGCAGCAAAACAAACAGCCTTTGCAGCTGGTAGGGAATACTGGTGACTGGATCCTCTTCAGACTCCTCAAACTCCCAGCTGAGGTCAGACAGAAGTTATAAAAGAATTTTAAAAGTTGTACTTCACAAGCAAACCTTCACAAAGACCTCTACAAGCATAGCTCCTTACTTGTAGAGCGCATTTCTGAACTCTGGCGTCATGAACAGTGTTTGTAGAAGACTGTTCAAATAGCAGGTCATAGCTTGGTTGACCAAGCCCACGTAACCTACAGTGGGGGGCAAGAAACAAGAAGTAAGATGACAGTTGGGGTTGTAGAAAAGGAGTGAAGTCACATGTTTAACAAGTGACAAAACCTCACCTGTTTCAGATTTGTTGAGGATGGATGAGTAGGAGTAAGATGGACTGCTGTAGTCACCACTGCAGCCTGCAGTGCCGTCTCTCGGCAGGGGCCCAATAAACCTCTCTTGGGAGCTGTCATCCAGTCCACTGCTATCTGCTGTTCCTGACTCATCCTGCACACATCAAACATACAGAGAGGGATCTTTTCATAATATATCTTTACTCACCAAAACCAGAACCCTACAGCAACAATCAAATATTTAAAATGTTTCTACTAGAACATGTTTACATGCTGTAATGTTCAAAAACACTTCATTTCCTTTATACTGTCTGTGCTGGAACACCTGTGTTCACCCTCTGTCTGAGATGCTCTGTTTTAGCACCTGCCTCATAAAGCCCCCCTTCTGAAAAAGCCCAGTCTGCTCTGACTGGTCAGCATTTCCAGGTCTGCCAGATCACTGCAAATCTGCATCATCATTACAGCAAGGGAATGACTGGGGTGGAGTATAGTAGTACTTTCTACTGTGAAAAATCACCAATTAAACCTTCCTAACCAGGATCTTCACAACAAGACATGTTCCAGCAAGAATATGATCCGAAATGGGGCGAAATGAACAACATTAGCAACTAAAATTCCATGTTTCCCCTTAAGTTAGCATGTAGCTACATGTAGCAGAGTAGGCTATGCATGTTGACACGCGCCTGGAGCAGATCACCACATTAAGAAATCTGTCACGAGCTGACATAAGCTCGTCTTGAAAGTAAAAAAAAAAAAAAAACATTGAGGACTGACGTTGGGCTATAATTAATATGCACATCCAAGATTTTAACATGATATATATGACAGAAAATAAGGTAAAGGATAATAGGTCCCCTTTAAAAAAAATCGTAACTCATGTTGTTTATCTTGTACAACTCACCGATGCAATCTGAGGCTGCTCTCCATCTTTATCGGTGAGCTGGAGGAAATTCCTCTTACCACCAGGCTCAAACCCCGAATCTGAGAGGGACATCTCACTGCTGTGGTCCAGTGGTGCCTAAAGGGAGGCAGGATAATAACAAATATCACGTGAAAACAATCCCTGTAAAATGCAGAAAAAACAGCCACGAAGCATTCAAACAAGTCTACAGGACCACAAACTGGATGAACTCACAAGAAGACTCAGATTGCCCCTGAACTCATTTTCAGCAAATTCCCTGTACTGACGCGAGCGATAAAAGTAGCTTGAGGCCAACATGTGAGCAATGCTATGTAGCAGAAGACTTTCTGTCTTTCTCCCGGGCGAGCTGGGGACAAGCAAGCACAGCACTGCAGTGGAAACATACAGTAGCTTAATCCACTGACCTACTCAGTGAGATAACAACAGACACAGCACCTGGGCTTTGGCCTGGGTCAGCAGCAGGATTAGCCTGTGCTCATTTAAGAAAAGGGGAGTAGTATATGCACAAACATTGACGACACAGAACAAGCTCATACTCAACACTGAGGGTGCACACGCAGTTATTCATATGAGAGTGCTCTCTCCTAGCAACACCATTCCTACACACTTTGTTTTCCATGTAGACACAATGGTATGGCAAAATCCATTTTTGAACACTGATAGCACAAATGACAAAAGCTGGCACTGGCTCGCTTTCAAACATATCTCTGCTACTATCAGCTTCATTGAGGTCATGATATGGTGACGTGGCCCTCTCAGTGTAGAGGTAGCAGGTGCTTTGAGTCCTAACGTAAACTCCTTATAAGTTAAGGATAAGTAAACAACAACTGAGAAACACAGGCTGGGAGCCATTATTATGAATCCTGCTAGACCTCACCTGAAATACTCAGCCTGAACTCAGTGACACCAAACCAAAATTTTCACACTTATAGCTTTATCAGTTAATTATTAGCTAACAATTGACTACTTACACATCCAGCAGACACATTAGAGCTCCACTGGCATTTGCTTCAAGCTGTGTTTCTGGCCACCTGACAAATAGTCCAAGTCCAAAATTCCCTGTTCTTTTTCTGTTGAGGGAAATATCTGGTTCTTCAAGGCCAAATGTCCACTAGTTTATTTTACCAGTTTGTCACTGACTTTATCTGTCTGCCATTTGGTGCTGGACAGGTAGCGTACAGTGGAGTTATTAGAGCTCCCCTCTAAATGTTGAGGACTCAAATCATCAGTGTAGACACCCTGGCTCTACTGACTGCAAACCTCACATTTTCAACACACAATCAAGCAAGAAACACCCATTTGCATGTCATTCCTCCGCCACCACCTGCTAAGCGCCACCTTAGCATCATGTTAAAACCTTGAAATCCATCTTTTACCTAGACCCAACCTTCTGATTTAACAGGGCGATCACAAAACTTCAGCCAGCTGAGATCTGTAATTACATTGACAGCTTCGTAGACTTATGTGGAAATCTGCTATCACATGTTGGCAGAAACAAAAGTGAATGTCCAAATTAATGAATTTCCTTACCATATCCTGCGTATTTCCCCAGGCAAGGTCAAAGGTGGCTTTCACATATCCTGCTTTGTGGGCAACATCTTCATAGAGTTTGGAGAGGGTGGTGGAAGCAGGCAGGTTGAGGGTCAGCCTCTCATTGACCGTCTTCGCACTGGTGATGTCCTGAATGATACACAGCACTCTGGGCTCCTCAGCTGCATTTTGGATCTGCAAATCAGGACGAATGGGGGGAAAACATTATCATGATGTACTGGGTGGATTTTTATTCTGTATTTTGTGTTGTGAGCACCATGTACTGCTGAGATGATAAGTGTTAGAGTAAATGGTTAGTAAGGCAGTGCAACAAATGTCATGATTAGATACACGCCAGTCCACAAAGAGAAAAATGCCACCCTGTGTCATGCCTCAGTACCAAGGGGCAACATCTGGGGCGGAGAAATGAAGGCAAAACATGAGTGCCAAAAACTGCGGTTCTTTGAATGACCACTTGAGGCTGGCTCAATAAGTCAGTCACTTCCCATAGACCCTCATGTTGAAATGCACAACTTAACAGCAGCAATAAACGGTGTCGGTCTCTAAAGCTTGCTTCTCCCCTTTATGACAACTGTACATGGGGGTGAATTTTTATGTAACTCATCTGCATAATTAAGGCTGGGCCACTTTGAGTGAAAGGCTGTGTGTTGACAGTGTCTGCTTCTTTAGAGTCACATCCACCCCTCGCTCCTCCACAGCTCCAGCCTCTTGCCCAAACATGGTCACTTCTGGCCCACAAAAAAGATGGCGAAGGCCTAAATACTAAATGCTAGTCTAAGGCCTATGGGTGACATCACGATAGCTATGTCCAATATTTTTTACAGTCTATGCTGAGTTCTGATATGACCTACTTGTTACAAATAACATTTCTTAAAGAGGAATAGTGTCTCATTAAATTTGTAATATGTTTACTACCTGATTTTAATGAAAATGTTTCTAATTTTGGACTATTTTACTAAGGCAAAGTTAATGTATGGTTGCTTGTGTTGCCATAAAATGTAACATTTAAGAATTTAAGAAAGTTTTTTTGGTTTCTATTCCTCAAAGTAAGGTTATCAAGGAAAAAAAAGTCTCATGTGGGCATCTGAATAAAAAAATAATCTTACAACATAAAGGCACTGGTGTCAGCAAATTTCAAATGTGAAATTAAGAGATTTTTTGAATGAAAACTGTATGTATTCACTGGGTCAAAAATCAGTTATGTCTGATGACAAAAAGACACTGGTCATAATAACTTCAGATATGAGACTAGAAGAGCTCTCCTTGAAACTAAATTTTCTTCAGTTTAAATATTATCAACTGCAAAAATTCTTCACAATGAAACAAACATATGGTTGCGGGAGCTTATTTCTAACAGTGACAGCTCTGCATTGTGTTTTGTCAAGGCTTAGACCTCGTTTCAAGTGGGCCGTTCAATACATGATTCTGAATTCCCTCGTTCACTGTCACGTCACCAAGAATCCTTCCTATACATGACCGGACAAGCCCACTTGCTGGGCTGTCACTGATCTTTGGTTGCAATTTTTCAAAACAGAAAAACAAGGATAGGTAGTCAAATTTCACCCAAAAGCATCCCTGGTATGCTGCAAGAAAAAAACACAACAAAACAAAAGAAGGAACAGTCCATGCAATTTCTGACACATGCTTCATTTTACTGTATAACACACAGTGTGAATTGTTTTCCAGGAGGAGCAGGATTCACTTTGTCATTTGAACACTCCCCATAGTTTGTTTTCTGATTAGTCCGGTATGTGCAGTACTTGCTCAGGCTCAAATGATATGCTGACTGAAAATGAAAGCAGCAAAAACTGTCAGAACTCACTCAACAAGTGTTAATGTACCAAGCATGCAAAGATGATGCTGGGCCAGCGTCTTTAGCCTCAGGTGATTATTACTGGTAACTACAAAATGTTTGGGAGCTAAAGTTACTGAACTACTGCATAAAAAACTGATACAATTGGATTTAGGGTGGCAAAATACAACCATAACAATTTTAAGCAGCTTATAAAAAGTAGAGCAAAGGGTTAAATTACATTACACTGTAAATACTGACAGAACATCCCAAACTGTCACACATTTAAAGCTAGGGATAAAATGCTCTGATTCTCAATCTTGTGCTGTTTTGTTTGATCAGATACTGCCTGATTTAAATAATATTTTTTGTAATATTAAACTGTAGCATTACCATAATATATTTGCTTAAAGGTATGCTAAGAGGGACTGTCTGTTACCATTTGTAAACATGCTCACGTACAAAGTGAAAGTAAAAGCCAGACCCAGATTCACTCCTTTGGCAGTTCCCCTCACTATATTTGTGTTTTTTCTGTGCTGTGTCTCTTGGATACCTACTGTTTACGGTCTCACCCGTGGCTGTTACCTTTTTATAAAGCCCTAACCTCACTTGAGTGTTGTACAAGTACAAGCCCGTAAACGTCCTGAGCACAGAAAGTAAGAAAATACAGGCAAAGGGCAGAAAACTACAACACCACACACTTCTAGTGGGTTCTAAGTGATGATTGAGAGGATTACTTCTGTATGAGTCTATACATTTTTTTTTAAGGAAAATCCTGCATAGTATATATTTAAGACAACATTACACACTGATGCACAGAAGCCTGGCTTTGTATTAAATGACACACAATCTTAAATGTGATCATACTTTCCAGAAATTACTTTTTTTAATGGGACACTACCTCCAATATGTTGCTAAAATGGTCATTATTTGATTGCATGTCTCTTATGTTTGTCAAAGCTGTTGTTAGTAAGGCTGATTCCTGATGAAGACGGTCATCACGATGCTGCTTCATGCATCTATTTAACACCATGCTTTATCTCTCTCTCCCACACCACACACAAGGCATGGCTACCTGAGAGATCCTCTTCATCTCATCAAAAATACTCTGTCTGCTACTCCAAAACACACCCTAATAATACATGGAGATAGTGAAGGTAAAGAACAACTTAAAACAAACACAACAAGGAAATAAGTTGTCAAACATCCCTGACTAGTTACTCTCAAAACCACATTTAAGCTAAAATAGGCTGACTTGTAGGCCAAGAATAGTTTGGCTGGCAAAAATACCTCTTGGATCATAATTACAAGAGTGCATTCAAGTTATTCCTGTTTTTGCAACCTCTTTGTGAGGCCTGTGATCTTGGCAAAATGTGACTGACAGGTCCTATAAAGTAGCTGCACACAAGTGTATTATGAGATTAAAGGTTATTTTTACCGTGGATATAATCACAAGGTGCTGACATGAAGCCACAGGTACGGCAAAGCATGGGCCGTGTTTCCTCACAGCTATAACTGATTCTAAATGACACAAAATAATGACAGGCTATCATGTTGTGAAATGTCAGTGTCCATGAACACCTATTCATACAATGTAATGCACATGGCACGCACACAAAAAAGATGCAGATAGTGAAATTAACCTACAAAAATATTGTGATTCAAACGCAATTTACTGCAAATGGCACATTTGTTAGCTAAACCTGACACTTTGGCAAATTATCAGCCACCAATTTGGATGGATTACTGTATCCAAAAAATGGTTTCGGCAGGAAGTGACAGTGGCTGGTAAATCTATGAGATCTAGCCGTTGAGAGCAGTGGAAAAAAAACAGATGGGGCGATGACAATGAACATGTCACAGGAAATATGTACTGCTAAATCCCTTATAAATCATGACTCAGCAAAATAAATAAGCTCCCTTTCATTGCTAATTTATTCAGAGATCACTGACAGTCTGGCAGTTTAAGTTTAAGAACTGTGAAAACTACAAAGGAGGTTTTATGTGCGCTTGCTTTAGCTTCCACTCGAAGACAGATGTCCTGACAAAGTCAAAACATGAAGTAGGTTGAACAATGTGCCTAAACATTTAAACTACAACATTAGGAAACTCTGGTATTGCCAATTAAATCCATTTTAACTGTGAGGGCAAACAGCATGTGTTAATCCCTTGTTTGTTTTGGCTTGTTGTGACCTATACATGCAAACATCTTTACATTTTTTATACATAAAGATATTAAAGGCATGATAAACTGTGGCGAGTAGCTTGTGTCAGTGTAGCATTGAGGGAAGTCAATTTTCTCATGGGAGAAACTTTCTGTCAGGCAAAAATTAATGATTAACCATGAAAGCCTTTGATGCATAACAAAGGGCAATTTTACAAGATGCAACTTCAAATCCAAGATAATTGATATGTTGCTCTTGTTATGACAGAGCATGAGGATATGCAATTAATTCCATCACAAACACACAGCCATTCATAAGTAACCCATCTTGAATGTTACACAGTTGCATGTGTGTGTGATTATATGACTGGGGTTAATAACTGGGCTCCTCACAAATGTTTCATTTAATTGGTAGGCATCATGAGAAAGCTTTGAGTGTCTTCTGGTATCCCAGGACACCACAACACTGCTGCCATCCAGTTTCAACACCAAACTGCATCTTAAATTACCTTCACTCGATCTCATGTCTTGTTCCACAACGTTAGTCATTAATTTGTAACTTCACCATCGATTTCAGCAACAGAACTAAAGTACTGGAAGTGATATTTCACTAGGTTTTATGTTCCTGTCCCACCAGTATGTCTACGGAGCTAAAGGATAGTCAGCTGATTTCAGTAACTTGTTGTGGAAAAAAAACAAAAAACAATTGACCACAGGCAAACAAAAGGCTCCCACATATATTTCGAACACACAAACAAGGAAGGAAGACAAGGAAGTTTTCTAACTAATTTGCTTTGAGTATTTGGTTTGGTCTGTGTGTGTGTGTGTGTGTGACAGTCAGGCTTTTTCATCCACCTGCCACCACGGTAGGTGGAAAGCAAAATCTACCAGCCACTCAATAGACTACCATTGTTGTTTTGCTGGTAAGTGAAGAAAATCCAGGGGCAACTTCCATATTTTACTAGCATTTTGCTGATGGCTGATGCTAATTTCCACCCCCAACTTTAAATGTTGTAATATACCTTTCGGCTATGTTGCTTACACATCCTTAATATTCTTATTTGATTAACAAATGAAATTATGTATTCAATAGCAAAACTCAATTTGAAGTATTTAGATACTTTAAATGATCTAATGCACAGCAGGGAACTAAATGATTTAATGCCAGCATCCAACTATCTAACTTTTTTAACCAGTCACATATGATTTTCAAAGTGCTTAAAGTCTGAATGTCTAGGGAATTCCTGCTTTGCTGCCAAAGAGATAAGTGAATAAACCTATTTCCTCCTTACAAGTTCAAGCCATCGTTTTTAAAAATGTCTTATCCTGCAGGGTTCTGTTAGATCAGATTAATAATCTATTAATTATTTCTATAGCTAGAGGCTACACTATAACAATGAAACATATTGAAATTGAATAAGTGTGCAGTGCTGCATCATGAAATCCAATTTTCCCACCAGCCCTAATGTCTACGAGTGACGTCCTATGCATAAAGTATGACTCTGCAGCTGACGTAAATGCAGCGAAAGTGCTATAAAAAACACCCATAAATATTGTGAACCCAAACAACTTGTAGTAACCCTCCCTGTGGATATACGGGGGAGAAAAAATAACACATGAACACGACTAACGTTATCATACCACAGGACGTTCTTGTTGAAATCATACTGTTAACCCGAGGCAACATGTCAGCAATCAAATGACCATTAATGTTGTTTACATGACCTACAGTCCATACATTTTCTACTTATGTGGAGAACATGACAGCAAAGTACGGCCGTAAATTAGCTAACAGATTAACGTTATTGTTTCATGAAGCTAACGCTAGGATACTGTAACGGCAGCTAACAAGCCAAACACGGCAGGATAAACAAGCAAAGGCTATCAACCTTAGCATTGTGATAAACAAGTTCGTCATGGATGTCAAAACAGGAATGACGAACATTTTATTCTTACAATGAGGGCACCCACATAAATAACATCAATGCTAACGCTGCATCCTCATAAGTAACGTTAGCTAGTCAAATCCGCTAACATTAGCGTTAGCTTGCAATTGTAACAAGCTAACGTTCACACTAACGTTTCAAAGTCTATTCAAAACAATAAGCAAACGCGGACAAGAAAGAATTAAAGTAAACATTTTTATAAAGCTAGCAATGGGGTAAATGTTGCTTCAACGCTGACAGTCAGCTTCACTGATGTAGCCATTTACATTTGGTTTGGCAACTTCATAAACATCTACATTGGCTAGATTTGTTGCCATTAACCTGACTTACAAAGCTAACGACATTGGCTACCCGAATTCTACAAGCTAATATTTCTCGCAAGTTGGCTAACTGATGTTGACAAGTGTCGTCTTTGTTTTGAGGAACATAACATCATGTCAACCGCAACATTTGAATAGCTCATGAGTTTTCCACTACCAGAAAGCCAAACTCGAAAGCTAGGTGACTTAATGCTAATGATGCTAAAGCTTCAGCCACCGTCATAATTTTGTCTGAGATGCGGTGAAACTAGCCGCTAACCGATGTTAGCTATAACGTTAGTTAGCCGTGTCACGATAGGCCGTCCAAGTCATGTTTAGCTAACTGTTAGCAGCTGAGAATTAGCTTCCAAATGATACACCAAGATCGCAAACTCCCAAAGTGGTGCAAAAGTTTTGCCATTATTAATGAACATGGTCTGAAAAGGTGACAGCTAACGCCCAGTGGTTGAGTCTCCGACCTGGGCAGGGTCCGTGATAACCTCACCTCTTTGGGTACGAACTGGTTCTCCTCGCTAGGCACCATTTCCATTTGTGCGACAGTTTAGACAAGCATCTATCCGGACAGGGATGTCAGCGAAAAAACTTCGCGGCGGTAAACACAAACATGGTTTGCGTGCTGTTTGTTGTAAGTTTGGATGCTTGGATAACAAAATTAAACTTGCCAAAACTTGGAGGCTTATCAAAGTGATCGCAACACTCGGTTACACTGCCCAAGCACAAAGTGTCCTGCTATACATGGAGAAAAATGGCCGGTGTTTTACTCCGCGAGACTTCACTCAGGGAGCTGTGGCGTCACATTCCACCCAGACAAACGTGCGTGATGTGTGCGGACAGGATGACGTTGGTCGGTGTGTATGTGTATGTATGTATGTGTATGTGTGTGTGTGTGTGTGTGTCTACATTTTTAATTGTTTTGAAAAGCACAGAGATGACGGAAACACACGTAGACACGGCTTTAATGGTTCAGCTTGTTTTGAGGGAGTGATGCAGGTCAGCTATGGGTCACTTTGTACATGCTTTCAAATTAGAAGCAATTTTGACCGATTAAACTGAGTGAGGTGCACAGCATGGATGATAAATATTGACTGAAAACCACCAGGGTGAGCACATGTTCTGATTTAAAGATTTAAAACTATACCACAAATTCATAACTGTATTCTTTTTTTAATCTAAATGTGAATGATAGAGGCACCTACCCCACATTGCCTACAACAGGCTTATCATTACATGCACAGACCCTGCAATAAGGATGAAATGGGCTGTAAAAAATGCTACCCAAATGCACAGAGCACACCCATACACAGGGCTGCATTACTACCCAAGCAAAGCAGGCAAATTACCAAGGGCCCCACACCCTCAGAGCCCCAGTTTCACTATGTGACCATTGATGGATAATGAATTATTCTTTTAAAAGTGGAAATATGCAACACTAAAGCCTGGTATGAACTGACATAATAAGTGCCATCAGGTGGTTCCCACTTTATTACCTGATCTTGAGGCCCTGTATCAAAGTGTAGGCTAGTTTTACAGCCTTAATTATCTTTGTTAATGATGTGCATTGATCATATATATATATATATATATATATATATATATATATATATATGTACAGCTGTGGAATGTAATTAAGTAAATTTACACTAACTGTGATGTATTATTTGCTCCCCCCCCAAAAAAAAGAGCTCCACCTTCACCAACTGCTACATTAAAGTGCTAATCAAATTAATGCATCAATAAATACAATCCAATAATATGATATACACTTATACACTTATATAATTATGATAGCATAATGATTACATTTTGTACTTTGAGTATATTTTGATGCTGACACTTCTGTACTTTTATTTAAGTTTACATTTTGAGTACAGGGCTTTTAATTGTGACAGAGTATTTCTACACTTTTAGTTAAGTTGAATATCTGACTACCTCATCCACCACTATATACTGACTAGATTCACACTGCAATCTGTGTTCATCACAGGAGTACTGACACACAGCACATAGAGGGAGGAACAGGTGGTTAAAGTACATACGTAAGTTGTTAAATTTAGAGTACAAGTATTGCACAATGATAATTTTCTATTATTGGACATTTTACGCTGCAGTGCTATTTATACTTATATAGCGAGAGCAAACAGAAATGCATATTTCTCATTGTCACCTCACAGCAGGAAGGGTCAAGGTTTGATAACACTCCCTCTCTGCATGTTTGCATTTTCTTTCTATGTTTGTTCAAGTTTATTTTGGGTGTTTCCTCCCACATTCCACAGACAAATCAGGGGGAATTGACTAGATATAGTTTATATCATAGTATGTGTTACTGCAGAATAAGAAAGCAAGAAAATATGAGTAACTTCCTTATTGTTTATGGTCACCAAATAAGTGGACATCTGTACCAGCAGGAAGCAGAGATGCATGTTCTGCTCTTGACAGTTTCATAGAGGGTTATGTAGAGATCATGCAGTGTATTGGAATGCATTTTTATCCTTCGTGTCATACACAGCAATACACTTATAGTGATACATTCATCTGTAGTATTTTAGTATTAGTTTAGCAGTACAAGACTATACATGTCGCCTTTTCAGTCAGTAAATCAGAAAATGTATTATATGGGTCTGTTAGTTTAGTTTGATAATGAGGCTACCACAGTGTGTATTAAAGACAATTATCAACCTGATCATATACCATAGAGACACATGAATTAGCACAGATTTGACAACACATTTTTAATCAATGACCCGTATAAGTGATCACCAAGTTGCCAATACCCACTCCTGTCTTCTCAGGGGATGACATATTCACAGATGTACTTTTTGAGGCTGCGACACACCTCATCGTACCACTTTCCCTGTGCCACCACTGAAAGAGCAACACAGCTCTCCCTCTTCGTTCCTGTGGGCTGCTTCTTGGAGCGGTCCCAGTTGAAGTAGCTGACTGGCAGGCTGTTGACATCAACATACTGGCCTTCTTTCACTATGTCTGCTACGCCGATCCAGAAGTCCTTGGATCCTGGGGCGCTCCTCTTTGCATAGTCTCTCAGTTCATTGTTTTCCATCATGTCCCGTGGCGTTGCAAGAGTTCCTCCTTGTGCAATGCAGTCTTCGTTTGCTTCATGGTAGTGTTTGGGCTCCTCGATTGTGAGATAACATTTCCTGTGAGCTTTGATGCCTCTGAGACAGACTGAAACACAAAGCACTTAATCCATAAGTGAACTGATTGTTAACTATAAAGTATTTAAAGAGTTCAAAACTAGGCCTGGGTAATACATCAATATTATATCGATATCACGGTACGGGACGAGATATCGTCTTAGATTTTGGATATCGTAATATTGAAAGTGTTGTTGTTGTTAAAGGCTGCATTACAGTAACATGATGTAATTTTCTTAGCTTACTAGCGTGTTAAAGCTGTTCTTTTATTTGCCTTTGCACACTTAGTCATTACATCCACATTACTGATGATTATTCATCAAAAATCATTCATTCATCCATCTTCTAACCGCTTCATCCTCTTGAGGGTCGCGGGGGGGCTGGAGCCTATCCCAACTGACATCGGGCGAGAGGCAGGGTACACCCTAGACAGGTCGCCAGACTATCACAGGGCTGACACATAGAGACAAACAACCATTCACGCTCACATTCACACCTACGGACAATTTAGAGTTATCAATTAACCTAGTCCCCAATCTGGATGTCTTTGGACTGTGGGAGGAAGCCAGAGTGCCCGGAGAGAACCCACGCTGACACGGGGAGAACATGCAAACTCCGCACAGAAGGGCTCCCACGCCCGGGATCGAACGGGCAACCCTCTTGCTGTGAGGCGAGAGTGCTAACCACCACACCACCGTGCCGCCCTTCATCAAAAATCAAATTGTGTGAATATCGATATCAAGGTATTTGATAAAAAACATTGTGATATTTGATTTTTTTCCATATCGCCCAGCTCCATTCAAAACTATTACAATGTTTAGTTTCCACATCACATTATCCATCATCACATTACACATAATTCAAAATACTTATTTTTTTATCCCATATTTTTTCCCCAACAGATTTCATAGCAATTTGTGCAGCTGTATTTGTGAACTCATACTATAGCAGGGCTCCTCAACATGTTTCAGCTGGGCAGATGGAGGTTGTCCGGTGGATGGCCATGTCAGCCTCAGGCTGCATTCTTGACCTGTGTTTGCTTTTCTGGTAAGCGAGGGAGGAAACTCCACATTCACAAAGGTATGTTGTTGCAAAGGCAAAATATGTTGGATTCATGTTTATGTGTATTTTCATACATATTTTAATTTTTGAAAAGAAAAAAAAGAAAAACCTATCAAAAAATAAATTGGTGGCCTCCGTGTAGTAACTCTGAGGACTCCTTAGGGGACCAGGACCTCCTGTTGAAGACCCAGGCTATAGTGAGCTCACAGTGTGACTAGTGACTTTTAAATGAGTCAACAAAGAAAAAAGGAGGCCTAATAGAGATTTTTTTTTAAAAAAATACATAAATTCATAGTATTTTATATGATCAACTGGATAAACACAAAAACTAAAAACTTACAAAATAAAATTGTAAGAAATAATCTTTTGTATGTTTTTACATTCCCCCACAAATTGTGTGTTACTTGTATCCTTTCCAATTCAGCCCTTTACTTTACATTCTAATGGTTGATATGGGTGCTGCTGCCCTCTGCTGGACACTCAACACAATAAGAAAAAATCTGTGAAGGTATCAGTTGTCTCTCAGCAGAGTCCACTCACCCTTGCATGTCGGCTCAGTAGGCTACATTAACAAGTAACACTGAGAGAAAGCACAGTGCAATATTTGTAATAAAAATCAGTGGCAATCAATGTTAACCAACTTCTGTTATATAATTTTTCTTATTTAATTTTAAACAAACACACTGAAGAGGCAGTAATGCTTATGAATCTAATGTACTGCTGTCACCTCTTCTGTCTTCAATCTTCCTTTATGTAGTAAGGACAATACCTGTCTGCAACGCCTGCATCTCCTTCAGTGAGTTCACCTCCTGCCACAACCTCTCCAGCTGGGACTTCACATCATCTTCTTCTGCAGCAGCTGTATCTCGACAAACAGCCAGAAAAACCAAGTCAGATGAACATCAGAGTTGGCAAGCACTTTATTCTTCAACATGTATTAAAAGAGTTACCTCCGGACTGACGAGACGACACAGCCTTCCTGGTACGAGATGGACGGCTGGAGCTGAAGTGGAGCAAGGAGAAGCAAAGAACGAGGAGGACAGGGAGGGCCAGACGTGCCATGTCTGAGTCCGCTTAGTGGATCCTACGGTGACAGGACACAGTGGCACACCTTGTACTGCCGTGAGAGGAACCAAAAGCACTGCAGGCAGCTCAATATATACTGGCCCCTCTGTATGCCTTTCTGGGTACTCTCCCTGCAGTGGCTCCAACTCTGTTTGTTTTTATCCAAACATCAGCAGGAGGTGAGAGAGGTATAAGGGTGGAGTGGCAAATAATGATTTCCTTGTGTCTGGCATTTGATAAATATTTACTTGGGACAAGGTGCACTAAGCAGTATTCCCTTTCATTTCACAAACAAACTGGAAATTCATTGACTGCTTCACTTTTACAGAGTGTCCTTCATCCCGTCTCCCTTCCATGTCAGCTTTGGACATGCTAAGTCACTTTTTAACAAGTGAAAAATAATCTTACACTATGCTGTCAGCTCAGAAAACCATCAAATGATGCCACCTGTGAAATATAGCATTCATGTAGACTGTTTTAATCTTTCATTTACAACTGTATACACGAAAACAAATAGGTGAGTAAAAGACTAACACTGTAGATATCTTCAATCACACAGATTTCCAGTTGTATAATCTTCAAAAATAAAGCTACTATTAAACCAGAGGAAGTCCAGCTCCCAGCTCGGCTGCAGGAAAAGCTATTTTTAGGGTGAAATGTTGTACACAGACGGGAGGGGGGAGCTAAATAAGAAAAACCCCTGGGCATACACGCTCAGTATAGCATTAAACTCTCAAGTATGTTTTCCCATTTTATAGTCAGTCTTCAATATGTGCATTTCTAAGCATTTTCTTTCAATGAGGCTCTCAGCTCAGATTTCACCCTGGTAGAGTAACAGATAGAAGCACTCCTTCATTCCCACCGCCATTTCTTTCATGAATTCAGAGCAGTGGAAGAGTCAGACACTTCACACACCTTCATGTAAGCTGATCTTCTGAACGTGTTGAATGTGTTGTTTCCCTGCAAAGATGCAAGAAAATTAATATTGTTTACTGTTACATTCAGTACTGTAGGCGTAACTGGATGTAAAAAGGTACTGTATGTAACATCTATTTAGTTTAGACTCCTTGCACAGTATGGAGTCCAAGTCCTATGTTTAGTTAGCATTAAAAAAAGCTGTATTAGCAAATTCTTGTATGCTGTTCCAGTGTAACCTCTGCTAACACTCCTCTCTTTCCATTTCCAGGCAGACATAAAACCTTAAACTAACACTGGACCCTGAGTGAGATATGAGACAGATTGTCAGTAGTTCTGGCTTAAATAATAATTAATGATTAAGATCTGAAATAAAACCCACTGTGCAGCACTTCTGCCAACAGTACATGCACTGACTCTGGCTGTACTGACTACCTGCACATTATGGCAGAGGTCAACAGTTGTATAATTGAGTGATCATTAGTTAGACAGCAGCATCTTTCTCTCCTCTGAGACACGTCAGTGTCACAAAAACATTAAATCCACTGTCTGTAGAACTTACAAATCCCTGACTTTGTTGCCACCTGGTGCCAAACATGGGGGCACTGCAGAATGTGCAGTATACAGGCACCATAGACCAGTGGTTCCTAACTTTTTTCCTTAAGGGACACACTTTTTTATCAATAAGTATAGTGACGACCCCTGATGAAGTGACATTTTATGTATGGGTTCCATATTATATTCAATGCATAATAATAGCAGTACAGAACAAGTGCACAGTTAACTGCACAGTTAATCCAAATGCTGACAACAGGAAGTTTGTGTAAAACAGCGATTATGATACATGTTGAGCCGATTATTTCCCATGAATATTGCACCAAAGATCATTTGTAGGAACTTTTTTTTTTGGTCTTCATATTATGTGTATGTATTTTTTAAAAATTTGAAACAATAATACTTAAAAGGCTTCTTTAACACTTGATGATTGTTATAAAACCTCTTCTTTGGGTGTTTAAATGTTTACTTTTCTACTGCAGGACGAGGCTGTTTTGCAAAGAGTGAAGGCTCTGTGAATACAGCTTGTGTTCAGGTCTTCACTTTGCCATGTGAGATTTAAAAAAATAGATATTATGAATAATACTCTAAACTTTAAACGCAATTTAATTTGGTTTTCTTCACTTAATAAAAATAAAATGCTGAAATATAGGCCTACTGTATATATCTTTTTTGTGTTTTCTTACACACCTTTAAATCAAGGCCTCACGACCACTGTTAAGCTTTGGTGCCCCCTAGTGGTGGTCTTGACCCTCAGGTTGGGAACCAGTGCCATAAACCATACTTGAAACGTAATGTACACTGAAAAACATTTCTAACCTCTCAAGTTCACTTATTTGAATCCAGGTAAAAGCCACTATTACAAAATGATTCCATAATCTCAAAAAATATATACATTTACACAATATATAAAAGGAGAAGAGGGACAACTTTCATTTTAAGTGTAATATAGAAAGAGCCGCTCCCAGGAGTGCTGTAAAAATCTTGCATGAAATAAATTCAAACACTGAACTAAGACAGAAACGCAGCCACAGAATACTTTGCTTTACTTTGCAGATAAATTTATTCAAGTAAACAGAGCTGTACTCAAAGAAAGTACACAACAACAACAGCAACAAGTGACAAAAATATACGAGCACAGGTAAACCAGAGTTCATAAGGAATGTTGTGAGCACACTACAATGCTAAACACTTCTTTAGACATGTTTTTTTTTTCTTTACAATGCAATATGAATACACTCAAAAACATGCTCTCTGTCTCACGCTCTCTCTCACACACAGACGAAACATTAAAGGCATCAGAATTGAGATATATATTTCTAAAGTGTCTACAATGTGTGTTCCTAACTTCCATTCTAGAAATAAACTTCTAAAGTGACTTATTTCATCACCTTTGTACACCCACTTAGACTGTGTCTCCATCGTTTATCATTCAGCTTCAAAGCATGAGGTGTTTACCCCTTTAGTTGATACATTTTTTATTTTTGTTAAAATGGCAGATTATGTAAGGCTTGTTTTATTGTTTTTATAGCAGAGAAAGTACATTTTGATGTATGCTCTGGCTCCATTTTAATAATTCAAGTAAAGTAATAAATAATTCAGATGGCTAGCCGATATAAAAACACTGACAAAGCAAGGCCAGAGAAAAAGTGGAAACAATTGTTTTTACTTTGATAAATTTAGGATCTCTCATTTAGATACGTGAGCGTAAACATTTGTTCCTTGTCGGCCATTTTTCTCTTACATTTCATTAACAACTCTCAGATGTGGAAAGCCGAGGGCATCACACTTAAATTAAGTAATAAACAGTGTTGCTCAGACCTTAATCACTCTGCCTTTATACACCAGCTCATTGTAAAAATAATATATGTTGGAGTCTTATGGCACTTTTGTTGTGAGGCACCGGCAAGTAAACAACTTTGGTCAGACAAGCAAAGCAGAGACTCCACAAAGCTCAGACTGCAGTCCGACCACTTCATGATCCTCCCTGCAAACTCAGAATTTACTGATTTATCTCATCTTCTGTTGTATTTACATATATTCTTATTAAATGTTTGTGACCTTTTATAAATGTAACACTTTGTGGTGTTGTATATACTGTATTTCAGTAAAAGTTCTGAATATACTGTGTTCTGGGAAAACATATCCTTAATCTTATCTCAATCTCTGATCAGATGAGGACTCGTTTTATAAGCATAGTTTTTGTATCCCAGTTAAAAATACCTTTCTTTGTCAGTTCCTTCAATGCAAACTTCACATGAGGAAAGCATTTCAAGTATCAAACGCTCGTTTGTAGCACAAAGGCACTGGTGATCCCGTAATATTACAAGGTTGGCACCTAAGAATAAAATATCATGCAAATATCTATACACAGACTTTTACACCTCTCGTGGGTTACACGTTACTATAGTAACATGAGAAAGTAAATCACTCTCTTGGTCAGAAGCATCGAAACATTGAGCTCATTTTCTCAAACTTCCATCAATATCTTTCATTTCACAGCTGTCATCACTGAGGAGGG
This sequence comes from Epinephelus fuscoguttatus, assembly GCF_011397635.1. Lineage (NCBI taxonomy): Eukaryota > Metazoa > Chordata > Actinopteri > Perciformes > Serranidae > Epinephelus > Epinephelus fuscoguttatus. Next base: position 27,859,130 of record NC_064753.1, on the reverse strand, counting down.
GTGAGAATTAGATACACTACTTTGTAAAATATTAAGCTTGTTTCCATATATGACACTTAGGTGCTTTAGATAACCTGTATATCAGGGTACCGATCTTAGAGTGATAATAGCAATTCAGCGGGTTTAAAGGCATACTATGCAGGATTTTTCGCTTACTGTTTGTTAACACAACATTTAAACTCGGCCCCTCCTCCTCGGCTCAACAAGACTAAGAGAGTACCTGTGATCAAGCGAGCTACAGAGTGACTAAAAGCCCCGTCCAAAGCCTCTGTTTCCACTGTGAAAAGTTGTGGATGGTACCAATGGAACCATTCCGTACTGTCCCCATTTTTGGTCCCTAGCACACAGATCTGGTACTAAAATGTAGAGCTGTGAACACTGCAGTTTGTTGATTGGTCAACAGAGGACGGTCACTCTGCTCAGGGCTGAGTTAGGGCTGGTTTTGAGGCTCATGTTACCACTGTTAATACTGTGGAGAGTTTTATTCATAGACTGTAACTATAAAATGAAAAGATGTCTTGCTGCCTCTGAAAGCAGCTGGAGTCTGAGAAAAAAATTACTTAATTCACTGGACTGACTGCTGGCAACTTTAAAGGTGGAACTTTAACTTGTAATGGTACTCAATGTATGAGTTGACAACGTGAGTCCATCAAAACACCTGAAATTTCATTGTGACAGCTCTGACCATTACTTTAGTTTTTATATGACATAAACTTTTAGCAATGAGTGGAACTTAAATCATTTATCTTTATTAATTTTGACCAGGTTATGTGAGTAGAATATATCCTAATCCTCACACAGAAAAAAAAAGCGACGCAGAGCTTCGTTCCTGTGAGCTCCGGCAACACTAAACCCCCGAGCTTGCCTTAAAAGGACTAAATGCAAACACCCACTGTTTTTAAATACCCCATGGAGAAAGATTCACTGCAACCTGTTTTTATTTTGTTCTGAAAACGTTGGTGTGAACCCTCATCCTGTGGACGATAAACGAGGTGTAAACTGATAAGGGAGGAAATACAGTGAGTGCTGGACAGAGCAGTGAGTGACAACAACCCCACCCATCCACATTTAAGAGAACTGTTTGTGGTGGAAACGTTAGGGTCTAGGTACCATGTCTGAAGAGTTACTATTGGTTCCAAAGGTACCATACTGAAAGTGTTTGGTGTAGACGGGGCTAAAGAGAGGGAGCAGTGTTAGCCAGAACACAGTAATGAATCAGATAAATAATAATTTTCTGATTGTATCACCGCAGTTACATTCTAAAGCACAAACACACTCACACCTAATGCAGCTAATGCTTCATCCTGTCACTTTGGCTTCTCTGCTCTGCTCAATCTTGCCTTTAATCCAATAGACACACAGACCTGCAGGTTGCACCCACAGAGTAGAAGAGAAAGACGGAGATAGTGGATGTTTTTATAGAGTCCTGACCTCATGCTGCTATTGGCCGGGGGCTACACACAACTGCTCAAAGGTTGACACCCAGAAACGACCTGAACAGACCCAGATAAGACAAAAATAAGAATATCCAGGCAGAAGGCAGGTTGTGTGCAGATACAGACACTGCTGCACACTGCTAGTGGGTCATAAGCGATAATTAGAGGGATTACTGTTGTGTGAGTCTATATATTGTATTTTAGGAAATCCTGCATAGTATATCTTTAATTGCTTATTGAGTCAGATGCAACTAATTGTGAAATATACACAAATCTATTGACATTACTGGCGAGCATAACATGATTTCATAATACCATAAAGAATATAACACTATTCTGAGAGTGGCACTTGCACCTGTTGCCTGGGTGACAAACATGTTGTAAGTCTTCATTTACCCCAAAATTTAGCTTGACCAATCAATAGACAAACAATAGACAGGAGGCACAAACATATACTGTACATACATCCATTCATGCATACATGCATACAGCACATGCATACGTACATACATACACGCGCACATACTGCACAACACGTGTGTGTGAGTGTGTGTGTGTGTGTGTGTGTGTGGTTGTGTTCCTCTGTGGTGAATCTTTGCAGCCTCTGCAGTCTCTAGGCGTGTCGCGGTGGGGTCTGTTGGGTTTAATGGATGAAAGGCATTCGCTCCTTGCTGTCGTTGTCTCCCTCTGGCTCCTCTTCTTCCTCTCCTGCTTCACTGGTCTCTGTGCTGTCACTGGCCATCTAGTGGTAAAATATTACTCAGCTGTCATTAACTGTTTACTGAGCTACATATACAGAGGGACAGAGGTGAACATACATTTGAGCTGACACCAAGCAGCACAGTAAACATGTTAATGCACCCTCTGCTAATGGGCTGCTGCATACAGGGACTATACTGTCAATACGGGCATGTCTACACATCTTATAGTGCTTCTAGGTTTGATGTTGCCATCGCCATGGAAACAACTGCAATGAAACAGGAGGGAATCCTACTCACTGCCTCCTTATGACCCGGACTGGACCTGTAAATCTGCTGTAGGCATCAGAAATGTCAACAACTACCACACAGCGAGTCAGCCAGAGAATTAGCTGTGTGGTTAATTAAAGGAAAACCTCACTAATCAAATGAACATTTGTAATTTAATTAGTCCTGCAGTGTTGCCTTGAATTTGTGGAGATAACTTTTGTAGTGAAAATTTGTTTTGGAAACACTGTAACAAGATAATGCTTGAGATGGGCTATCTGATCTCCATGTTTAAAGAAATACTTTATCCACAAATTGACCATTTGTAAATCAACTGGTCATGCCGTGTTCCCTTTAATTGGTAGAGAAAACTTTGTTTTTCTCACATGCCTTCACAAAAACAGAAAACCATTTTGCCGTTTGACGGCAAAACTATGTCAAAACATCCCTTTTCAAACTCTCACACAACTCTTACAGTATAATCCAAGTCTCATTTATCCAGTCGTATGTTCAGTACTTCGTAAACAAATGCGTTTTTGCGAGAAAAAAAAACAAAACAAAAAAACCCTTAGTATTTGACTCTAGCTTCAAAGAAAGCATAGATTTTTTTTTTTTTTTCCGGTGGAGGCATGCAAGAAAAACAAAGTTTTTGTCACAAATTCAAGGTAGTATTTCCTTAGGCAGAGAGATCAGATACCCCCCATCTTGAGCATCATCTTTTTGTATTTACAGTGTTTTCAATATGCATCTTCACTACAGATGTTCTTAAAAATGAGCTCTACATTGGCTACTAAACAAGATCAGACCAATTTACTGTCATGTACTTCCTCTTTTCTCTTCCTCCTCTCTTCCTCATGTACCCTCGACCATCAATGTCACATAATACTTTCATTTTATCTGTGTTATTTTTGTCATTGATTTTTATCTAATTTGGCATCTAGATGATCAAATCAAACTCATCAAAACAAATCATCTCTCTTATCATCTTATCTTACTTTTGTCTAGTAATTATACTAGACGATACAGCGAGCTAAATCACACTTGTATAATGTCTTCAGTCATGCTGTCAAATATAAAAGTTTATTGATACATATCAATTCTGAATATCTGAAATGTTTTCCATCCTCATTTTCTGCAGTATTAATGCACTCATACCAGCTGCGCTTTCTCACTCTGTCTTAATGTTTGCTACAGTCATCCTGCTGTTTTGTGCTACTTACCAATGAAAGAAAGGTCATTGTCATGTTGTAGCCTTGTTATACTTATCTTTTTATAAAAACTTGAAATTTTATGCTATCTTTGTCAATTTCTCCTGGTGGTACTAAAATGTTATCACAATTAATATTTCTCAAGTGTCTGTTGTGTCTCTGTTCATTTATAAATGGTTTTTACATTTTGTTTTATCTCATAAGATGGCATACATGTTAAATTAGCCTCATTACTCTGAAATCAACTCATCAGCCACTCGAACTTAAAAAGATGTAAAGTCTCTGTGAAAAATTGTAAATCTCTCTCTGTAACACTGCACTGAAGGTCAAGAGCTATTTAACAGCCCTGTGTACTGATGTACATTTCATTCCCACAATCAACTGGGAAAAAAACACATTAAAAATATGGTTGATACCAGAGGGGTGGGAGACTTCTCGACATCCAGAATGAGCTTTCCAATGTTGCCTCTGTCATGGATTCTCTGCATGGCCTCTTTTACCTGAGAATAAAACACAGCAATTAACTTACTTTTAATAAACTGAACTGTTAACAAACAACCACAGCAACATATAATATCGAAAATGAAATCTCATAAAGTAATGACTGTTATTTTTAACACCTAAAAACAGTATGACTATTTTATATGATCAGAGTTTAAAAAAAGTTCTTGTTATAAAACAGTACTAGGTCGGTTCTACATCTAAGTCGGATCATTTTATAGAAAACACAAAGTGCCTTGTGAACCAAAGTTACACATTTAATGATGTGAGCTGTAACACTTTCATAATAAATATGTTAAGAAACATGAGGACCAAACAACTTTTTACTTCTGCTCATTATTTTGGTGAGTAAAAGTTCTCCAACAGGAAGCCTGCTGTAACATCTGAAACAACATCTCAAAGCACCGGCTAAGAAAAAAAACTTCTTACGTCAACTGGATCCACACAAAGACACTTTGCAACCCTTTCCCAGTCATTCCAGACACAGGCCCATTTCCTCAGATCAGCCATAATCTAAACTCACTCTTTAATGTTGATTAATGATGCTGACTCACCCTGCTGGGCTACGTTTGACATCACACTGAACACTTCACTGCCTGTAGAACTGATCCAAGAAGGTTTATATTAAGCTCACAGATACACTGCTTCACTTCACCTGTGATTGCAGGGAAAATGTAGGCTGTATTCTGTATCGGAGTTTTGATTAACCAGCTTTAGACCACTGTCTTAAATGGGATATAACATAAATAAATGATGTAGAGATCAACAATCTCTTTTACATGAGAGATCTGGCCAAGACACAGCATACAAAAAGTTACAGCCAAAGAACAACACAATAAACAACATAAAATATATACAGTAACATCCTAGAAATATTAGAGCACATACACATGATGACAAGAACCAACCGATTCATTCATCCTTATACTTGTGGGAGCTTTAAGTACAGCAAAGAGACCAATTCATATAGTTTCAACTCCTCCTAAAGGTTATTCAAAGAGAGAGAAGCAGAGCACATAAAAGCTTTTTTTCCCAGTCCATGCACTCGCAGCAGACAACAAAACTATGTCTTGAGATCTCAGACTATAGCTACAGTCAGATCTCTGTTTAATCAAAGTACACACGTCATGTACAAAGGGAATAAATTAACGAATGCCAGTGACTGAGACTATGAAAGGTCAAAGACGGCCAACCAGCCCTGGAATAAAGCGTACAGTGATGAGTGAAGCTTTACAATTTGATTAATGATAGGTGATTTTAAAAGATTTTTTAAAGTGAGTCACATCAGGCTTGAGCAGTATCAACGTATTATGGTATACTGGAGTATTAACAAATCCCAAATGTATGATTTATAATATGGTTAAAACTACAGACATTGCTTTTTCTATCTGACTTATATGGAGATGCTGTACTGATGTGATGTATTGCAGTTCACAGCATGCACCACCAGAGGTCAGTCTCTATTGGTGGAACAGCAGGTGAACTGAGAGAGATGGCGACTGTGAGTGGTGGGGATAACATTACATGACTATTGTACCTCTGCCCGTTTGAATATATTGCCACATATGACTTTATCATGAGATGACTTCTTCCAGCTACAAAAGCAGTTCATTAGCCACATGATTTTACTCAACACATCATCTTTGTTCAGCCCACTGATGTGTTGGTATCTGCTGAAAAAAAAAGTGTCACCAGGTCCTCCAGCAAGAAGGGCGCTATTTCCCATCTATTCATTATTATGGACAATAAGTATTTAAACCCAGTAAGACCTGTCTAAGTAGGCTAATTGCCTCATAGAAACACAGCATTGTAGGCTAGACAATGACTTTAATGCTACAATGACTTACAGAAATACTATGATATACTGTATACCCCTTTGAAATGTCAGGAAGGTATGAACAAATAAGTACTACCCAGGCCTTAGTCACAGCCTGCAAAAACAAATTGTTTAATATTCACTGTCTTGAAAAAGCTCACACCAACTTAAAAAAATCCTCAGCTCTGAAAATTCATAATAACCTCATGGAGATGTTTACTCTAATTTAATTTATGTGAGTAAGTATGTAATAACTTGAACTGTAATAAGGATTATTTATTGAACACTTAAATGTAAGACACTAGACACGATGGGCCTCATTCACTGAATCATTATAAACTGACAGGCACCTGTCATATTGCCACGCCTTCATTTCTCCATATAATGAAATATGCTTACCTAGAAGTGTTTGGTGGAGAAAGTGATGCTGTTGTCAGGCCAGCCCAGGTCTCTGCTGCTACTTATCTTAGGTGTTATTTCACACTGTGATTGCTATAGGATAATTTATGGCTGTCATGTGGGTAAAATCTCAGGGAACCACCGTGGTGCTAGGATTACAAGTTCAAGTATTCTGTGCATTTAAAGTGCTTCAAAATGAGTAATGAATAAAGCACCATCCAAATGTTTCTTTGATGAAATGTCTAGAACTTCTTGCAAATTATTTGTCATGTTGTGTATTACATTGTGGCTGAATATTTTAATTTTAACAATAACTGATGAAGATACAAGGGTGTCAATTTCATGTTTAGTTAATAGGATACATGATTGGGCCAATGCATAAGTAGATTAACGTTTTAAATATTGTTGCCTACTGAAGCCTTTTTTAATTTATACGCACAGTTTAAGCAGGGATTTGTGTTTATGTGTTGTTTGTGGATGAGGCCCATTGTTTTAACACAGACTCCTCTTTTTAACTCCTCTCCTCTTTCTCCCCTTTTAGCATCACCACTTTTCATGTCTGTGAAGGCACAAACCTCAATGAAACATTACATCGTAAATCAGATATGATGTTTCAGAAATAAAGAAATGATCAGCTGTGGAGCATTACAGATGGAACCATGACTGACTCATGAAGTGTGTTATACTGATAAGGACAGTAGTGCTTAACACCCAGATACACTGCAAACATTTTACCAGGAGAAAGAGTGCAGGCAGGGCTTTTAATCAGTCTGCACTCAATATAAAGGCCGGGCTTCTGCCAACAGAGTGTGTGGAGACATCTGTCCACAGTGTTTTATTAGCTGACATTTTGTTTTTTGACAGTCCCAGCTGCTACTGCTAGACAAACATTACTGAGTAACACAATAATGTCAGAATCTTTTAAGGCTGTGCGACCTGACCACTGAACCGTCAGCTTAAAGAGACAGTTTACCCCCAAATCAGAAATACATATCTTTCCTCTCACCTGTAGTCCTGTTTATCAATCTAGATTGTTTTGTCAAGTGTTGAAAGGAACTACTTTAGTTCTACCAAACTACACCCACTAACTGTATCACCATGCAGAAGGAGGCATGCATGTACCCATAGAAAAGTCATCAGCTGATACACAATCAACCAAAAGCACAGCGACACACCTTCTACATCAGCCTATCATCTCACTGCACCTCATTTTAAATATTGTTTTCTGCCCGCAGTCCTATGCTGCTGCTGTGCGTAACCCTTCACCTCCCCATCACCACCTAGTCTTCGGATGCAGCCTCTATTCGCCTTAGCAGTCATCAACCAAAGTCATCAGCCACCACCACCTCCACCAGTGTCTAGACTCCATGGGGGGATTTATCTTGCTGCTGCTCAGATGTCCCACGATCACAAATAATCTCCCTCTGGTGTCTGGGTGCCAAAGACTTTTTTTAAATCTTACCAGCACAAATCATCTGTTACTCTGTACAATTATATTTCACATTAAACTTCATCTCTTTTTCATCCTCCTGTCTCTCCTGATTGAAATGGGTTTTTTTGGCGCCTTGAGCACCACAAGCTGAGTGCCATCTAATTCCATTATATCTGAAAGAAGACAGATGTCTCTACGGCCGATATCTCCAACACTTGGCAACTCACACCAAAACAATCTAGACTGATAAATAGCACCACAGGTAAGAGGAAAAACTGTCCGTTGACTGTAGTCTGATTGCTACAAGGACGGTGGTAGGGAAATGGCAGAAGCAGGCTAAGTGCAATAATTGATTATCTTTTTCAAATGCAACACACCACAGCTTTACAGCTTCTATCTCTGTATAGAGCACCCCAACACCCCAGTGACCATCATGGTCGAGTCCAAGTGGAGTCTACATGACTTGCATGAAAACACTGAACTTACGAAAAGAATTTACTGTGACATTTTCTCTTCTACATCTAACAACACACCTAGTATGTCAAAACTTGTAAACACTGAAACATCAATGCCGCTCATTAAGGCTGGTCTAGCTAAAAGGAAAAAATTTCACTCATTACAAAAGATTTCTCAGGAAGCCATATCTTTCTTTCTCATTACAGTCCACACAAAGACACAGCTGAATGTGGCTCTTTGTTTGGACACTATTGTGTCAAAAGCATTCATTTGCTAAAAAAAAAAACACCGGAAAACATGCCAAGAGCAAAAATAGGTCAGAAACGTGTCCAGCACTTTGCTGCTAGGTAGCAGGAGGGGATAAGATCCACTTGAATTGTACAAGTAGGTGTTGTGGGACTTTCTTAATACTTATAAATGATTTCTGCAAGATACTGAATGTTGGCTCACTTCAATTAATAGTACCCTAAAAAGCATTTATACGGTACTCCCATGTGAAAGTGACAGAATTATTTTTTTCTTATTAAACTGCTGGTGGTCCCGTGATTCTGTTTTAGTCACACACATTCCAGGAAAAAAGGTTGCTATGGTCAACATGTAAACTAACGCCCTCTGAATTCTCCTATGAACAAATGAGGCAGGCTGTGCCCCTGACACGCCATCCCACGCCAGCCTCCCCTCTAATGAGATTCTTTATGGGCAATGGTTCCACTGAATGGCCTGACAAAGCTGCCAAAGTTTAATGACGACCAGCGCCGGGGGAGTTTCCCATGAGAAATGAAAATCTGGAGATTATTTCATTAACCCGTTCTCTCTCTGACTGTGGATACAAATTTCATAATGACTTGTTATCAGCCTCTTGTGATGGATTAACTTCACTGCCTCACCTTTTATCTGAGTTCTTGATGCATTTTTAGACGTGTAACAAATTCCAAACATTTCACTTGTAAAGACAGAAGATATTTTGGATGCACTCAATGGCAGTGGCTTAAAGCCACCCTCCAAACACATTTTAAAGGACTAGTGTGTAAGATTTAGGGGGACTTAGTGCTATCTAGTGGTGAGGATTGCAGACTGCAACCAGCTGAAACTTCTCTTGGATAAAAGTGCTTCAGTGTCAATTAGTTGGGAGGGTTTTTTTTTACTGGAAACCAAATTATTTGCAGGGGTCTCTTCCTCTCCAAAAAAAAAACAACGATAAAAGGAAAAAAAAACAAGTTACAGGCAGTGAAAAACACTGCACAAAGCAGTTTGTAAGGGTTCTTATGACAGGCTCTATGCGCTGGGGATGCTAACTATAGCAGCTGGTGCAATAGCACGAATGGCCCTATCTAGAGCCAGTGTTTGGTTCATCCGTTCTAGGTTACTGTAGAAACATGGTGTTGCAACATGGCAGTCCCTATAGATTAGGACCCCCTCCCCATGTAGATATAAACGACTCGTTCTAAGGCAAAAGGTGAAAATATGACTCTTATTTTCACTTGATTATACACCCAAGAAAAAAAATTATATTCAATTTCTGCCAAAACATCCCCCTAAATCATACACACTGGACCTTTAAAGTGCTGATACTAATTCTTATATATTTTTTAACATGGTTATGGTTAATGCAGGAATTAGCTTCCGCTTTCCCCAGCGCTGCTTGTGCTACGCTGACCGGTGAAAGAACAGGGTGCACGAAGATGGCTAGCATTAGTGTTAGGACCAAGAATCAAACGCTTGTTTGTATTTTAAAGGCACTGGTGATCCCGTAACTTTACAAAGTTGGCATAAAAATTAAGCAAATGTCTACACACCAACTTTTCTACCTCTTGTGGCTTAAACATTACTACTGTAACATAAGACAGTAAATAATTCTCTAGAACGAAGCAAACGCACATTGCACGACTACTTGTTGAGGTCGATGTAAAAACTGGCTACTGTGATTAGGTGTGTGCAGGTGTTCTGTACTGACATTCCCCAAAAATGGAACAACCAGGGTTAAAGGGAGACTTAAAGAGTTTGTAGAAAATTGAAAGTGAAGTGATTGACATATGGCCTGTTGGGCTTTGAGTTGGTGTGAAATAATTGTGGAACAGGAAGATGCAACCTACCCACCATCTGTGGAAGAATGTCCAGAATGAACAGCTGACAATGTCCCGCAGAAAGCAGCAGTGACAAACAACAGATTATATGCTGTCCAAGATCTCTTAAATCTTAAACCCAGCATGTCTGTTTATGTAACCACTGTGATCAGATCATTTCTAGTTTGCTAACCATTGACTTTGTTCACTGTCTTACACCCTCTGAACAGTGTCTTACCTCCTCCAGCGCCCACAGGGAGTCCACTACCGGCTTGATCTTCTTTTGCTCATAGAGACACAAGAGTTTGTCCATCACTGATTTCACAAGACTACATTTCCCATGTTTGAAGAGGAGGTTGAGGAGAGAGAATCCTGCTATGACTTTGTTCTCCTCGTATAGTTTAATAGGATTCACCTTCTCCACCTGCCACCACTGGAGAAAAAACAAAACACAGAGAGACACGTCATTCTGAGTCACTCAGTTGCGCGTGTCTCATTTGCCATGAAATGATGAAATGTTCATTGGGTAGTACTGTTTTCTTCAAATGATGATGATAGACTGCATCTCTGACTCACAGATTTTGCAAAGCTGAAGAAACTCTTTGTTTCCCCAGTTACCATGTTTGACGCGCCTGAAAAAACAAAAATAAAAGGATTGTTGTATGCTGTGCAAAAGGCTGGGCAGAAGTGACTGGTCAATAACAGGAAGCCACAAAGCATGAAGAGGGAGAAACAGTTGGCACCTTTAGACCCTTAGATCTGTGTAAGCATGCTGCTGCACATATTTAGTACAGCTAAAACTAATTAAGCTCCTTCTAATGCTGCTACTTCATTTATGACGCTTCACACAAACTAGAGTGATTAACACAAAATAGATAAGTATGGAAGCTGTGAAGAACAATACATTTCATTTGCAGGCAATGGTGCATGTTTTATTCAAGTGAGCCTCCCTATCTCACACTCAGTCCGACTGCCAACGCATTCAATGAATGCATGACTCGTCTTTAAAGGAACAATTCAACATTATAGACTGTTTTCTACTGGAGCTGCCTTGCTAGGCAAAACTTGGATCCATGTTTACTTCCTGTCAGCTGTTGTCATTGACATACACTGCAAAACATTCACACAGGAAATACCAAAGGACCCATTAAGAATGTTTATATTGTCTAGTTTGAAACAGTCATTGGGAGGTGCTCATATCTGCTTTCTTGCCATGACTTAGATGAGGGAATTGATACCACCCTCATGTCTGTCTGTTTAAAATGAAGCTACAGTACAGCCGGGAGATGGTTGGCTTAGCTTAGCATTTCAATTGGAAGAGAATGTATTTACAGTGACCGATACTTTATTACATAGGGCAGGATAAAGATGAATAGTGGAAATAGAGCTGGGCGATATGATCTTTAAATAATACTGCAATATTTTTAGGCGTGTATCGTGATTAGGGATGGGCAACACAAGCAAAAACACCCCCGGACTCCACGGAGGTCCGCGCGGACTCAAAGCGGACGTCTGCAAGCCCTGTGTGAAAATCGAAAATCGTGATCCATCCCTAATCGCGATACACAATATATATCTCAATATTTTGAAATCTCCTCTAAACTACTGCAGACTACTAAAATACTAAACCACTAAATAAACTTCTGTTACATTCAAGTTAAATAAAGTACTGTTATAATAAAGTAAAATAAAGTATTGCTATGATGAAATACATCCAAGTGGAACAACCGGTGCTTTTATTTTAAAGCACCTGGCTGGAAGTATTGATGTTTTTGCTACAGTTAGCTGTTAGCAGAAAGTTAAACTGTTAGAGCGTCACAATTTAAACATCAGGATTTATTCAGTGCAGGAAACAAACTAACAGCTCTCCAGTTCATATATTAATAGTATCTGCAGGTATGACTGAATGGTTGTAGCCTGGAACACCACAGATACTTTTGTATCTAAACAGCTATGCATGCCTCGCCTGCTCACACACTATCACCCAAGAGAGAGACGTCTGGATAGGCTGGGGAGTGTGTGTAACGTATCATGTTTGTGAATCTCTTTCACTTCTTGTGTCAGTGAGAGGGTGAGAGCCATAGCAGAAAGCGAGAGAACTGAAATATATCAAGTATAACTGATATATCACCCAACCCTAAGTGGAAAGCTCTTTGGCGATTAGAACTCATTCTGGGGTATATGGGGTAGAGATGTGATAGTTAATATTCCCCCAATGGAGTCTACACACTGGTGGCGGAGGTGAAGAGAGTTGGCAGAGGATGAGGATGATTGGATGTGGAGCAGGACTGGGTACATTATGAATGAAGACTGAAGGTGAACGGAGTGGAGGACAGTCGTATCTGTTCGTCTTGAAGTAACAACTGACAGCAACAGAGAGGAGAAGGGTTTTAAAATCTGACAGCAGCATAAGACTGGCTTTGAGTGACATCAGCTGATATAGTGGAGGTCGGAGAGTGAGGCAGAGAGATTTGTGAATTAAATTAGACAATACAGCGAGTCTTCCTGACTGAACTTTCACTAAGCCAAATGAAGATTGGACACAGGGGAATACAGCTACCCTAGCTCTGACCAAAGGCAACAAAACCCGCCTACAAGCACCTCCAAGCTCACAAATGAACATGTTATATCTTATCTTAGAGCAGTGACTTTATAAGGTCATGTTGTAACCAGGCTGGCTGTGTTCCCGTTTTCAGTCTTCATGCTAAGCTGCGCTGACTGTCTGTTAGCTCAAACTTCATATGTAATGGACAGATGTGAGAGTGGTATCATTGTCCCATATAACCCTTGGCAAGAAAGCATAGAGGTGTTTTCCCAAAATGTCCTACTATTCCTTTAATTACTAATATAAACTTTATGCAAATTTACACATTTCTGACTACACACAAATACAAAATGTTTAGTTACTGACACTTTGAAGGTATTAAATGGAGACAAGTATTGTTCCTACCATAAAGAATGTAGGTTCCCAAAGGCCTCAGCAGAGTCAGGCCTTTCCCTGTGTTCTCCCCACACAGGCAGTCCAACACGATGTCTACTCCCTCTGGAGAAATCCTAAAACATCAATAACAAAGGAAAGGTGACAGCCATGTACTAATGTACTAGAACATTATAGTTAACATGAATGCTTATTTTTTCAATTAACTGTTTGGTCCATCACATGTCGAAAAATTGCAAAATATGCCCACCACAGTTTCCCCGAGCCCAAGCTGATGTCTTAGTTAATTGGTTGATTAAATGATTGGAAAATTGACCAAAAAAAGTTGGCAGCTATTGTGATAGCTGACAGTTTGAATCATTTTTAAGCTAAAAAACAAACACTGGCTCCAGAATCTCACATGTGAGAATATTTTTTGGGTGCTTGACTGTTGGTTAGACAAAAAAAGTAATTTGAGACACCACACTGAGCTTTAGAAAATTGGGATTGTTTTTTCGTATATTCTTTGACAGTCCAAATGATTAAAATAATCAGCAGATTAAAGTTTGGGTAGGCAGTTTATTGTTGGTGTTACTGGGCAGAAATCCCATGATGAACTTTGAGCATATTGAAATTCAACTGGACCAAGTGAACACTAGACTTCTGAACCTCTTCTTGGCTCTGTTTTCAGGCTTTAGAAAATCTAAGCTGTGAGAGAGTCTGACAATAAAAGAATAAAAAAAAAAAAACGTCAAACTCAGCAACGTGTTTTAGAGATAGAGAGAAAATGTTAACAGGATCGACAGGAGGGTAATTCAGGCACTCTGAAAAATAAATAAAATGCGAAACGAAATATTAAAAAGCCTTTATTGTTGTGGCTATATCATTAAAAGAGCCAACATGTTTGGACCACTGCACTCCACCACCTTGTCTTCGTAAACGTACAAAAACATTTTAAAAGCTCTGACGAAGACCTGCAGTGGTCCAAACATGTTGGCTCTTTTAACAATTTAACCATTACATTAAAGGCTTCTTCATATTTCCTTTCTTGTTTTATACATTTTTCGGAGTGCCTGGATTGCCTTCCTGTCAATCCTGTTGTTTCCCGTTCTCCATGAGCACCCCACACAAGGTTTTGATGTACGTTTGTATATACAGAGCAACCAGCTGTCTCTCTCTTTTTCTAAAAAAATGTTAATAGTTTAGCCGTCTGCTAACCAGAACCAAAGGCTCAAAGCCATGTTTATGTGGCTAACATTACCCAGAGCCTGGAATCACAGCGTGTCCTCCACCTCACTCCATGCCACTACGGACTAGCTCAGCAGGGGGAGGGCTGGCACCAGCCCGAGGAACGGACCCTCAGTCAGTGGCTAAAGCAGCACAAATCCAACCAGCACAAACCCCAGCTCCAGGAGACCAGACAACCCTGACCCCCCGTTGGATCACCAAATTTCCTTTGCTGCTGTTACACATCCTGTGGGTTTGCATTGACTGAATTCCATCCACAAAAGCCGCAGACTAAAGGTCCGTCTCACGAGTTGCTGCCAGCAGAGGGATGGTGGTGTGTCTAATGTTTGCTGGCTAATTCATGTCTCATTCATGGTCTAGTAGAGAGAGGACAACTCTGTAATGAATTAAGATTAAATGAATCAATGTATGGGAAACACTGGCTCACTGGCAGTATGAAGCATGTGTATACACCCGTGGTCGTCTGGTGGAAGGGGCTTTGGACAGAGAGGGAAGAGAGAAGAGCTACAGGAGGAGGGTGTACTTTCAAATTCTGCGATTTTCTTTTATTAATCTTATCAAGATTTCTGCCCCAGCTTTAATCAATAATGAAAATTAGTTGCAGCCCTGCAATAGATGCAGATTGATCTTTTCTATCAACAAATCAGTAAAGCAACTCACCGTTAATAACCGATAAAGTACAATTAGAAGAGAGCTAAGCTTCATACATTTACAGTGACGTGGCTGTGTTACCTAGTTTATGACTGTGAGCACTGAATGTAAAAGTGCAAACCATATTCTATAGGTCCATACATATATTCAGCCTGTGAGTCATACTCTGGAGCTGCTTGAGATTTCATCCAATCATGGATTCATAAGTTATGAGCCTTGATTCTCTGGAGTATTACTCTGAGGAAAAAGTTGCAGTATACAACCCACGTTTTTGCTTTTGCCTCTGCCTACAGTTTTCTTATAAAGCACTTGGTGTTTTGCAATGCCCACATCACTCCTCACCAGCAACATGCTTTCTAACATGTTACAGAAAGATTTAATGATCGCACACGGAATCAGTCAGACAAGAAAGTCTGCCATAATGAGACTCATTAAAGATGTGTATGTGGAAGAATGAAAGGCATGTTGTTATCAAGGCAGCTACTTTCTGCCTTGTGGCCCTGGACACCTGCTTGGCTAAACTGCTTGGTGGTCTTGTGATTCCCAGGGTTTTTTTGCCTTTTGTAAAAAGACTAATTTAATTGTACTTTGCTCTTGATCCTGAGAGGAATGTGTGGGTCAGAGAGATGAAAGGCACATTAATCCAGTACCACTGATATGTAGGCAGAGAACATGCAACAATCGGTGCTCATGACAAAAATATTTGAATCCAAATGTATTATAATCTGAAAAATATAGTCAAACAGTGTGTTTCATGTATGGTGCATGTGTCCCGATGAACTCAACAGGGTAATAACAAACTACTGCTATGGCCTTCTGAGGCAGAGGAGGCAGCATGGTGTTGAAGTACTCTAAATAATCACAAAATTTAGGAATTAAAACATCACAGCAGTAAGCCTGTGTTGTCATATTACATCAGACCTAAGGATGTGTTTTCTCTGAAGTGCAAACAGGTCGACGCTGTGCTGTGCTGTGTTGTGAATGGAATGTGTAGGGCATCACTGCTTGGCCCTAATTGGCTCAGTTGTTCCACATTGCCAGTGCAGACCTCCGCCCTACACAATGCTGCCGCTCTCTCAGATGAGCCGTGAGTTGCCATGGGGACCACGGCCACACAAGACCAAATAAGGCAACAGGTAACATCTGCCTCCTCACGTAGCCCTCTGCACTCACTGAGGTCCACGTTATCACATTAGTGCAGATGTATAACATGCTACAGCAGACATGCCCGACGAAGCCTAGAAATTAATTTTTTAACATGAACAAATCAATGCTGGGAAAACACACAATGAGGAGCTAAATACAGACTCAAATCAATCAAACTTCCTGTGCTTACTTTTTCACTTCTTGTATGTAATCGACGTTTCTGTCAAAAAGGTGAGTCACAGAGTCTCTGATGGCTGCATGTTTGAAACATGAGGCGATCCCGAACACGGTGACGTTAGGTACAGTGGAACACAGCTGAGCCACAGCTTGACCCTGAAAACAACACACAGTAACAACAACTTATCACTGCCTGAAAACATGGAGGTTTCACTCTAAAGATTTACAGTAATAGTGAGTTATAGTAATGTTGTTAAAGGGGAACTATGTCCATGTTATTCCTATGATCCAAGATAGGGCTGGGCTATATGAATGTGTCATATCATTATCAAGATACGAGACTACTGTCTTAGATTTTGGATATTGTTGTATCATGATATGGCATAAATGGTGTTTTTCCCCTTATTTTAAAGGTTGCATTACAGTAAAGTGATGTAAATTTATCAACTTACCAGTCTTCTTGCCATCACCCATTTAGTCATTATATCCACATTATTGATGATTATTGATCAAGAATCTCATTGTGTTAATATTGTATGGGGAAAAAAATAACAATAGTCATCCCTACATCTTTTTGGTATTTGGTCAGAAATACTGTTAAGTTCGATTTTGTCTCCCAGTCCTTGCATGAATTAAGTGCTTTTGAGGAGATTTAAAATATTGATATATATCGTGTATTGAGATGGAGCCTAAAAATATCATGATATAATTTTTAGGACATATCGCCCAACCCTAGTCCAAGATAGTCCAAAATGATCAGTAACTCTCCCAAATCAAAAGACTAGAGGGCTAAAATTCAAATTTGTGATGTCATCAAGTATAAAGTCTGGAGCTGCTCCACAGACAATGAATTGGGAAAATGTCATAGATGACACAGAGAGCACAGATGGGAATGTTCTGAGTATATGGGTACATTTTCTATTTTAGGACTGAGTAAACTGCAATAAAATAAAGCTCATTTGGGTATAAAAAAGAAAAGAAACATCCTGTGGATCCACAAATTCAGTCTCCCACTCATTGTCTATGGAGCAGCTCCAGACTTTATACCCATGACCTCACAAGTTTGAGACTTACTTGTCTGGTTTCTGGCTTTGAGGGAGAGTAGCTCATTTTCACAAATACTGAATGAACTTGCCTTGGCCATGGAAATAACAAATTGGAATTCTTAGCTCGTTATTTGAAAAATTACAGGAATATTTCACCCACAAAACAACCATTTGTAAATCAGTTAGTGACACTGTGTTGCCTTGAATTTGTTAAGAAACGTTGTGTTTCTTACATTCTTACATCCACGGAAACCGACAAACCACATTTTACTAAAGCAAAACTATATTGAAACATCCATTTACAAACTCTCACACAACTCGTGCAGTATAATCTAAGTCTCATTTATCCAGTCATATGCTCAGTACTTCCCAAACACATACATTTTTGCTAAGATGTTACTATTAAAACTGAACCTGAAGTGAAACTTATCTACGCTCTCTTTAAAGCCAGACTCCAATACAAAGGTTTTTAAATGAAAATGTATGTGTTTAAGAAGTACTGAGCAAATAGTTGGATAAATGAGACTTGGAATATACTGTACGAGTTGTGTGAGAGTTTGTCAGTGCATGTTTTTATATACGTTTGCTGTTATTTAACATGGTGCACAATCAATAAATCATTATGTTCCCCATTTTCTGTTGAGGAATGCAAGAAAAACAAAGTTTTCTTTAGGATTTCAAGGAAATATGGCATTGCCAATTGATATACAAATGGTCAATTTATGGATGAAGTATTCCTTTATGCATTTCTTCCAGTCATTCCAAATTTTAATTTACTTAAAATTATGTTCAAGAAGTTAAAGTAATAATTTATAGTACATATTTTCATTTTGCACTGTGACATAAACAGCAGTTACTATAATGTAAGTAATGACAGGGAGCAAACAACTTGTTTCATTTGCAGCTGTAATAAGAGCTCGATGTACTTGTTGTGCAGCTGTGCAATAATCATAAAAGAAATGCACTTACTACACCACCTCCTGCTGAGTGAACCAACACTGACATCCCCTCTCTCAGATTGGCCACCTCAAAGAGCATCATATAGGCAGCCACAAAGTTCAGGGAGAACCCTGCGGCCTCAGCAAAAGTCATTTCCTCTGGCATCTTGTAGACATAATCCACTGGCGTGCAAACCACTTCTGCCCAGGCATTGTAATTGACAAAGGCCATAACTCTGTCGCCTATCTGGAAGAAACATGTTAGAGTAGCTGGATAACAAGCAGACACTAATGGGAAACAAGCATGTGGCACTAAAGAGGAAGTTGTTAGTTGATTGAGGATTAATTTAATAGGTTTCTCATTATTAGGCTTACATCACGTTTTTATTTTTGTTGATTTGGTTGGTCAGAAACTGATCAAATTCATTCATACATCACAGAATTACACAGTTGCAATGACACTAACCTCAAATCCTGTTGTGTTTTCACCTACTGACTCTACTATTCCAGAGCATTCAAACCCAGGGACAAGAGGAGGTTTGGGAGGATTATCAATGGTCCCCTGACGTACCATCAGGTCCAGGAAATTCAAGCCACTGTGACAAAGAATAAATATGACCTTACAGTTTCTTGACATTAAATCAATCTGATTCAATATCTGAGAAGAGATCATGCATCTGAGCTGCCTCTACCCACTGACACAAATTAAATCAAATACTTATGAGCTGTTCAGAAATGTTAGGGGTTGCCTTGTACTATTTATGTCTTTATAGTCAGCAGTGAGTCACAGGCTATTCCCCTGTGGATACAAGGACAGATTCAACAGGCATTCTCTATTACAAACACTATTTCCCTAACTATGATTTTGTCAACACTGTAATCTTCCGCAGCTGGGAGCTCATTTGCATTGTAAGTGCTGCTATTATCAAACAGAAACTGTGATTTTAAATGACTAAATCTGCCTGGAAATGTTGGCTTGGCTGGCAACAGTTTGATCTCCATACAGTCAGCCAACCTCCTGCACTAGAAAAGACCTGTGGCTTCATGACTGCGAAATTTTCCAACAACATTCAGCCTTCATACTTGTCAGATATACAGTAAAGCGTGGGCATGCAACAGGGGAGGACAGAGTACATCACAGTCCACAAGTACACATAAAATGCATCCCTCATGTGTTCATATTTACCATGCTTTGACGCGGATCTTCACTTCACCATCCTGAGGCTCGGGCATTGCTTTCTTGCTCACCCTGAGTTTGCTGAGACCTCCAAAACCTGCCAGTATCACCGCTCGCATTTCTTTGGCATCGCCGGACGACTCCACGTCTGCCGCTTGCTCCTCCTCGGGGTTCAGAGTGATGTGGTGTGCAGCCTGGGCACTGACAGGCGCTGTGTGGATGCTTATTCACGGCGGAGCCTGAAATCTCACCGTCTGCACTTTTACTCAGTCATGCGGCATTTAAGCCCTGCATTATCATCCCTACACCTTTAAATCACATAACGTTAGATACTGTTTAATTCAACTTTTCCCATCTCTAGAATCTGGATTATAATTCCTCCCTGTGTGCTGGTTTTGCTTGCAATGCGCTAAAGTATGAAGTGCACCATCTGCTGGTGAACAGTGTGCAAAACTTTGTCTGTATTAGCTGTAGTCTGATAGTAACTCATCCGTGACTCACAACACACACACACACACACGCACACACAGAGCTACCGAGATCCTGCAACAAGTGTGGTGCCTTCAGGTGGGCCTGGGAAATGTTAGTTCAGCCGTCACCTTCAAGTTTCTGTCATGTCTCCTCAAAGGTAAGCTAGCTTGTTAATGATGCTTTACTGTGTGTGTGTGTGGGGGGGGGAGGGGGGGCGTGAATACAGTAGTGGTGCTGCTTGACAAAGGCTAAATACTTTAAAACATTTTAAACGACAACCTTACTGTCTTCACATGTCAAAATTCCTGAAATTTTTGAAAATTCACACGACGCCATCAACCGTTAGTCCAAGCTAACATTAGCCGGCAAAGAAAACAAGCTAACGTTAGCGCTGATATATTATAACTTTATAACGTTAAAGGGACAGTCCTGCCCCAAATCAAAAATATATATTTTTCCTCTTACCTTTAGTGTTATTTATCAGCCTACATTGTTTTGGTGCTGTGACAAGGCTAAATATCAGCCATAGACATTTACTGAAACGACAACCTTACTGTCTTCATGTCAAATTCTGAAATTTTGAAAATTCACCATGACGCCATCATGGACCGTTAGTCCAAGCTAACCACTGTACAGAAGTGAAGCGCAAATATTCCAGATAAGGCCGCTGCCATGTTGCGCTGGTGACATCATGTAGAGCCAGGGTCTGCACAGTAGCATCTCCATGGTTTTTTTTTTTTTTTTCTCTCTCTTTATTTAACCATTAGAAAAAGGATAATGTACAACATAACAAGGCAAATATCAATTATTTAACATGAGTACCAAATTGAGTAAATCATAAATTAATCATTACTGAGTATAATGCAAAAAATAATAAATAAATAAATAAATAAAAAAATTAATAATAATAATAAATAAAATGATGTAAGATGTAATAAGGCTGAATGGCAAATTTAAAATATTTATTCATTGCCAATTAGTCTACAGAGGTCTTTTGCATGTTTGGAGTTTATACTTTTAAGGGACTTGGTGTAAAGTTGAATTTCATTATAGTAGCCAATAAAGATGGGTGGGGTTTTAATAAATTTAGCTTTGTGAATAAAAAATTTTGCTAAAATAAGTAAAACATTTATCATGAGGTCCAATTTTGTATCTTTTAATGACACTCCAAAAATAATACTCTTGTGATCTAAAACAGGCATTGTTGTGGAGTAGCATCTCCATGGTATCACATTTCCCGCTCATACACCTGCCTGGCCAATTGTGAGCAGAGCCACTGAATACAAGCCCACTGATTGGCTTACACAGTTGTCAATCATGTTGCAAAATCCAAGCATTAATTGCGAGTGCCAGGCAACCCTTAACCCGCGTTTTTACAACCTTCTACCCGTGAAATTGCACTGGAAGACAGTCAAACCCGTAACTTAGCACCCGTGAACTTGTACCAGATCATGTACTCCGAGTAATGCTCTCTGACATCACACAACCCTCTAAACAACAATGGCAGCCCCCAAGGTTTTGCTTAACTGTAAATCTGCTAATGTTAACGCATTATTGGCAGCCGCTCTAGCTAGTTTTCAGTGCAAGGATATATCAATACAAAATACGTTTCCAAACACACAGTTAACGTAAAATAAAAAGTATAATAGCATCTGTGTGCCGTTTCTCCCCCTCCGTTTCGCTCAAATGAGCAAGGAACCAGCACCTTTGGCGATAGAAGTGATCATGAATTTCCTTCAGGATGAATAAAGTATCTCTCTATCTATCTGAACATAAACCCCACATGGTCCGCCATGTTGGTTTGACAGTTTGGCATGACTTGCCTGGAACGCTATGAAGTCGTGAGTCGTGACTTGAAGTGGTGACTTACAGGCTCAGAAACTTGCCTGGAATGCAGCATAAATATCTAAATAAAATCAAGCTTATCAGAAAAACAACTTTAACTACCTTAAGTGACAGAAACCACCTTTGTGAAAAAATGTATTTGATGTGTACTTTGAGTTTTCAGTTTGGCCCATGACCCATCCACTAACACTGAGGGCAAACTTTATGACCTATACTGCAGCCAGCCACCAGGGGGCAATCAAGATGTTTCGGCTTCACTTTTGGGGCACTGTCATGTCATCTGTCTTTATATACAGTCTATGAACTTCACCTGCCACCGTATCACCATACAGTAGGAAGTGTGCATCTACTCATGGACGAGAGGCTCATGCTTGTGACAGTGCAAGATATAAACATTAATGGCATCATCCTCAGCTGAGCTGTTGTGTTAGCTCAGTGGTGCTAGGTGAGCGAGCAGTCAATGCACACTTGCTTCCGCGTGGTGATTAGGTTGGCTGGTGTAGTTTGATAGAAAGAAAATAGTTCCTACATGAAACTGTTGACAACATGGTCTGCATTTATCAACCGAAATAAACCAATACCAAGTAGTTTTGAAACTTCTTCAGTCAACCAATACTTTAAGTTTCGTAAAGGCCTTGTCTGTGGTCAGTACCTTTAATATTGCTCAACTCTTTGTTACATTGCTTTGAAAGGAGGTTGGAAAATAACTATTGTTGTGGTTTGTTTACAAGCGTTAGCCTAACGGCCGGGCTCCACCGGGCACGTCAGCGGTGCGAGTCCCATAGCAGCTCGCCCCCCTGTTGATCAATTACAGCGGCTCCACTGGTGACGGGAGCGATGCAACAACTCTCTCTATTTTACGCGGCTCTTCTATTTTTGTCACGCTACACTCCCCTACGCGACCCTCCAGCAGATACAAACTACATGAAATAGCGTGCTAAATGAGCACAATGTGTTTTTAAATGAATAAACCATTATCAGAGGTGATATGTGATGATTTTTTTTCATGCATTTACCCATGTTTATCCGTGACATTGTGTAAATATCCGTGGCGGACATTTGAAAGCGAGTAGATGGCAAACAGTACAGTAAACTTGTAGATAACTCAAATATATGTAATAACTTAGGTGGAAAATGCTTTAACATTTCATGCAGCCTACATGCAGCCTCTTGGCTTGGCAAACGGTAAACAACCCCACTGGCTTCTCTACGTGTCATTTCCGTACGCAGTCAGTGGAGCCCAAATGAATACGCCGCGACGCTACGCTGACGTGACGCTTACGTTTGCAGCCGGTGGAGCCCGGCCGTAAGTGAATAACAATAAAAGTAAGACCAAACATCTCAAGGATCGTATACAACTAGATTTATTTAACTAGTTGGTGTAACTGACACTATTGCAATGTACATTTTCTTTGCAAATGTGTTTGTAAAATGTTTATCACTAAAGCCTCCGTAGTAAATCAAGTAATAAGTGTGTGATGGAAAGCTGCTGCTTTTTATTGCAACTTGCATTATCAATGCATAGGAAGCGTGAATGGAAGGTCCTGTACAATCCAATGATTACTAATCATTTTAAAGCTGATTAACTTTCATGGAACAGTAACAAACTTGTGATCAGTCTCAGTTACATTACAGAACAATTCCCCACAAAGAGATTTTTCCCAGTTTAAATATCTGGAAAGCAAATATCCAAAGCTGAGGACAGTTCTATTTATTACTTTCTCAGCTGCTTATCTTTACACTGGAATCATTATCAACCCTGAGAGGAAATCTACATGACTTGATATTGTACCAAGTTATTTTGTGCGTATTGTAGCCTTCACTGGTTTTAACTATCTCAACAAAGAAGATATCTCACTACTTAAATAAAGATAACTTCTTCGTAATCTTGCATTTATTACACATTTCACACTGTTAATGTGAACCTGCCCGAGATATCATCCCTCTGCTTTTTTCCCTCTGACACATGAACAGTTATGGAATTACACATATCCTCTTTGAAACTGTACATCCATAGTAAATAGGGTGAACGAAGGAAATGGTTGTGGGTGAACTGTAGAGGGACTTTATCTAATGTTTTGGAACATCTGTGAATATTCGCAGTCCGTGCATTCCTTGGATCTCTTCCTTGAGAGCCTGTGGAGGACAAAACACAACAGCTAATGAATAACATGCAGCCAGTACAAGTATAAACATCTACAAGTGTTAAAGATCAACCAGAGTTAAGGGGATGATCTTAAAAACCTCACATGCAAGGTTGACAGATATGAATCATAGACAAAGACACAAAAAAATCCAACTGTAGAATACACCAATCAACCAAAATGTTAAAATCCCTGGCAGGTGAAGTAAATCACATTTACATTTTATTAGAATGCAATTTGCTGGGAAACATTCATGTAGAAGCCACTCGACATGCTCCAACCACTCAAACAACATTGCAGACCAAGTACAACCCCTCATGACAATGGCACTTCCTGATGGTAGTGCAGCAGGACAATGCACCATCCCATGCCATAAAAACTTTTCAGGAATGTCCTAAGGAACATAGCAAAGAGCTCAAGGCATCGACCTGGCCTCAAAATTCCTGCGGTGTCTGGCACCAAGGCATTGGCAGCGGATACTTTGAGTCCTGTTAGTTGTCCCATGGATGCTCAATTCGTGGGATGAACTGAGGAAACCCGCTACCTGAAAACATTTACTATCTTCCTGTAGCCTTCTCCTGCTTGCTAGCTTTTTAGAGGAGCACATGGCTGCTAATTGACAGGACAAGGTTTCGGGAGTCCTAATATTTATAAAGCTTAGAAAATTTGCATCACCTGGCCTTTCCAAATGATGACTGTGAACAAACCAGAGCCCTAACAAGCTCATTAATGTCTGAGACCCGCAAAAAGTTGTCTGAGAGCTCAAATATCTCAGGGTGCCCAAACTTTTGCGTGATGCTCCTTTCAACAAACAAAATAATACACTAATCTTGCCTAAAATGTTAAAAAGCATGTTTCATCTTTAGCTTCGTGCCTTGTAGAGATCTATTTATCTTTTACTAACTTAACTATTCACAGTAAACAAACCGTAAACAAATTTTTTGATCAGGGTTGCCCAAACATGTGCATGCCACTGTACATGAATGCCTGGACCCAAGGTTTCCCAGCAGAACACTGCATTGTAATGAAATATACAATGCTATTCACTTCACCACCAAGCTCTTAGTCTGTCACAGGTAATAATAATATGTTGGTCTGATTGTCGTTGATGTTGTTTTTTACCTGATTGACTAATTGGTGTTGTTGGACGGTCCGTTTTCCCTCGAACTCACTGGACTCTATATGGATCTCATACATGGCCCCACAGCCACCTACACACAGCACAGGATCACACTAACAACACCCAAATGCACAATACGTTTGCACCACAGACCTACATACTAATTAGCTTAATTGAATATCTGGAATATGGTGCAACCAGTCAGCTGTTAGATCAGTGCTTACCTGATATATCCACAACTTTGAGCGATGCAGCTGACGGAAACTTCTTCCTCAGTACGTTTGCGATGCGGACTTCTCCGTCTGTTTGTGTGGATAGGCCCCTCTGCACGTGTCCAGACACAACAACCTGTAGGAGGCAGAAACGAGGATGTGCCATGAGCTACATCAAGTGTAGCTAACAGCTGTTAGCATAACAGATCGACCCAATGAGCTAGCCACAGTGTGAGAGCGGTTACAGTGTATAAGTGTATTTACTTGATTACTGCGAAGAACCCGCAGAGCAGACATCATGGTGCCGGTGAGACTCCGTCTACAGGCCAACATTGTGCAAATGTTGCGTCGGTTTAATCACGGGATCTTTATAAAATCCACACTGGTTATTCAACAAGTCATGTCCTCAGAAGAGCATTGTCTCGTTAATATGACGTCAGACATCCGGGTACTTCACTGGTCGTTTTTTTTCCCCCCTAACGGACAAAAAAACAACTAAACACGTATAAAAATATAAATATGATTTAGATATTGATTAAGGGATTATTTTTGTTAGATAAAATGTTAAAGGTAGTATTGAATAGTGTGTGTTTTTCATGTTTTATATACAGCATTTCATTTTGACCCATAAAAACAGCAGATATATCAAGACTTAATATGTTATATTGGGTGAAGGTAATTGACACACTTTTTGGTAGATTACTAAGAAACCTAAAATTATGAATAATACCTTAAGTGTTACTTTTAAAACTTGTTACATATCTCTGCTATATGTCTACAACTAAAATATGTTGCTCACGAAAATATTTCAGAAACTTTTGAACTTTAAACACATCAAAAACCTTTACCTACCCCCACTGACATATTCATGTAAAATGGGACAGTCATGTTTGTTTATATATATATAATCTATTTATCTGTTTACTCATTAATTAATAATATATTTAACGTAACCTAACTTTTCATTGAAAAGAACTTTTCTGATAGGTTTCTCACTGCCTATTTCCTTGGTGCCATTGAGTGTAATAAACGTGTGTGTGCAATCAATGATGGCTAATTCTGGGCTTTTGTGGCTGACATGGACTCATTGCATCATCTGTAATATTTTCTGAGTAACAATAATGCCAAACGTGTACAGGGTGGCATACAATCGCTTAGATCCTAAATCATGATTTTATGACACCTGGTAGCCTAAAAATGCTGATTTGAAATCAGAAAAGTGTCCAGTTCTATATTAAATTTCCCCCCATTTTACCTGAATGCATCAAGAACTCACTCAAGACCCATTCCCATAAAAAGTTCAGTGTATTATGATAATATTTTAATTATAATTAAAACGGATAATGAAATGCAACACCCTACAACCTGTTTTTATATATTATTTTGGCTGCAGCACTCTTATTACCAAAAAGATAAAGTCAACGTGCCACATTGCTTACCTTGCAAGTTCTGGCATCAATGTATTTTTTTAATCTTTGCTCTGCCCATTGTAGTAATCTCAGACCAATCATGAAAAGGACATTTGCAGTAACAATGCAATGTGTTGTTTGGCAACTGGCTGCTAATATTCAAAGCGCCCAAGATGTAAAACCTTATTTGTCCCATTTTACCTGATGTCTCAAATTACCTGAATTTACCCTCCAAAACATTAAGGGAAACTATACATATTAATCAATAATGTAAATAAAATAAAGTATGGAATCTGATGTGACATAATCTGTGCCATAAACATATGGGAGACAGAGTTTAAATACTGAATTAGGCCTAGGCCTTTACCTCCCAGAAACTTGCACACTGTCATTTGCTGCTGTAAAAAAATTTTCTTAATTGTGTAAAGAAGAATGTACAACACTTGAGCCCAGACTGGCTGCTTGTCTGTTACTGAGGAGGCAACAAAAGTGTACAAATTGTCCAGCCTATGAGCTACTAGACCGTTTCTACTGCAGACATTTTAACTTGTCATAGCAGCTAGATCATAGGTGTAACTAATAACATTAATGATGGCTCTGATCTGTTCATGTGTCCATGTAAGCCATGACAGTGAGACAGCACGTACAATACCAGGACCCTGGAATTAAGCAATCATAATTTTATCATTTACGCCTGTGCTTTTCCTGCCATTACATGTCAAAACGTCTTCTCTGAAAAATGCCTGTAAAAGATCCCTGGAGCTGGCATACCTCAATGAAATGCAGTTGCTTTTATGTTGTTAGTAACACATGGGCTTTGTCTGTCTCCCATAGGTCTGCTGCTCTTTCCACTGGGGGGAATTCATCATAGTAATAACATTTTAACACATTATTTTTATATTGTTAAGTAAGGGAGTTAACCCCATGTCAAAATCAAGGTTCCCACCTTTTAATTTTTATGTTTTTACTTCAACCTTGCAGTCAGTCTGAACAACAACAGGCCCATGAGACAGTTGGCGCCTCTGGCTCCTTTTTAAAGTTCAAATTGACATTTTAATGGTAAGAACAGGTTTGAATGAGAGGCTTATCTCTCTCTGCAGGTTGTGGAGCCTGCATTAATGGAGGCAGAGGAGTAATCAGTGACTGTTGACAGTGGGCTCTGGTTCCTTTTCACTACAGGCCTGAGCATTTGTTTGTGCACAAGAATTATGGGTGCAACACAAAGCTGGTCAGCCATCAAAGAAGCAATCCTAATGTCAGAAATCATCCTGACTGGTGTCAGAGTTGCTGACGTCAGTACCCTTTAAAGACATGATGTTACCAGAGAGTCTGAACAGTGTGCAGATGCAGCAATGGAAAGCACCGCTGTCAACACACTGACTTTGATGGTTCTCTTCCTCACTTGCTATGCTCAGGAGGATACAGAAGCTCTGTCCTGCCCAGAATACCAAGAGGGTTTTGACGGCTCTTGCTATGAGTTTGTGGGCCTGCAGCGATCCTTCCTCAGTGCCCAGGGGTGGTGTGAGCGAGGCGGAGGACACCTAGCCTTCATTCTGAATGATGAAACGCAGCAGTTCCTCCAGAAACACCTGGACCCGGAGAAGGACTGGTGGCTCGGGCTGGCACCCGCAGCTCCAAACCTCACGCTCGACTCTGCTGCCACTGAGGGTGAGAGGGCATGTGGGCGACCTCTGATAGCTTTATATAGATTTATAGTGAGCTTATATGTATTTGAGTCACAAGTGCAAAGTTATTCATAAAGTTTTCAGATTTCTCTGAAACCTACTATTTCAGGACCTAACAGCTAATTTGATACATCTGTCATTGTATTGAATAATGTCAGATATGCAGCTTATCACCGCAGCTGTTATCTCATTAGGCAGCTTGCGTGTCCATTGTATAGCTCTGTAACGTGTTTGTTTACTGACATTTGTTAGAAGACTGGCACATTTGGATATCTCCCTCAAGCAGCAGGTGGACTGAGAGATATTCCTCGTTCATTTGAACTTTTCAATAGGCTCGTTGTCAAGTGGTCTGATTTACAAATGTGTCTTTTTGTCTCTCTTCAGAGAGACAGAGTCTTTATCATTCTTTCACCCTGTCACCAGCTCAATCTATTGCTTTGCTGTGTTGTTTTATGATCCCTTAAATGCATCTTGTCTTAACGCTGTGGTGATTACATCTGTCTGAAGCATTTTGTTTGAGTATCAGAATTCAAAATAGAATCAATTAAATGGTGTATTTCTTTTGTCCTTTCCCAGCTTTTCCCAGCCTTGCGTGGCTGGATGGCTCAGATGTCAGCTATAGCAACTGGGTGAACACGCCAGATGCAGGAGCAGCCTGTGGACATGTTCTGAAACATTCAGGCTTCCAGTGGGAGGCCCCAGGAAACTGCAGCCAGGAACTGAACTTTATTTGCCAGTTTGGTATACACTCTTAAATTAATTAACATAGGCTATTAAACTTATTTTGTGTTTGCTTTCCTTATGTAATTCTTTTTTTTTTTTTTTTTTTTTTTTTTCAGATTCTGGGAGATCTGTCGCATGTGACGGCCAAAATGCAACACTGCAGTGTGGCTCTGGTCAAGTTATAGAGATAGATGACAGCTTCTATGGTCGGAAAACTATTCACTACTGCCGATCCAAACTCACAGCCTCGCCCATGTCCTCACAGGAGGAGTGCAGCTGGATAGATGTGATAGATTCTGTAACAGGTATTATGAATCACATTAAAGTATTTTATCCATTAACGTGATATATAAAATGTGGAGAGCCTGCTTTTTTATATTCTGCAAACCTAATAGTGAGTATACATCAGGTTACTCCTTATTTACATGACACAATATTTATTTAACTTGCTACCTGGTACCTTGTTTAAAGGAATATTTGTGTTTACAGTAAAACCTATAGGAACATCTTTAGTTTTGTTAAAGACACTTCAACAAAAGGGCCAGATGCTAAAATCACCACAAGCTACGTTTTTGTTTCGTGCTTTGTGGCAAACACAAAAACCATTATTGTCCTGTGAGAGCAGACAAAAGGATTACACTTCCAGAAATGACATTAGGCAAATCCCCTCCTCGGAGCTGAACAGATGGACTCTGGGGCTGAATACACATTCACATTCATATCAGTGTGGGATTAGTTATGATGGAGGAGTTCATGCAAGTACTAAGCGAATAGTGTTTCTCCTTATTGTTAATAGGCCACTTTAAAGAACTATTAGACCCTCTCATTAGAAGCTTATAATGGTGTCCTGCTTTTTAAAACTCCTAAAACAGTATTTTCAAGGCCTCTCAATTAGTAAAATTGAAAATAATCCAGATAATCAGCAACATGTCATCATTCACTTGATTTATGTGTCATTCCAGCCCACTGCCATGGACTGCAGGCTTGCCAGTCTCCAGTGGATCTGAGCACCTTTGGTGAACCATGTCCTGTGCTGGGAAGTTACCTGTCCATAGAGTACCACTGCAAACATGGTCAGATGCACAATCTTTCTTTTTTAAACTTCCACTATACATACTTTGTCCCTCTAACACAAAACATAAAATCATTATTAGATGGAGCAGATTGTGTAATATAACTCCATCCATAGTAACTATAGATATATTTATTGTTTAATTGCCTTACATCTGCACAGGGTAGATGTAGTTCACAGCTAGTTTGGGGTCAGCCATAATTGTGGTTGATGCTGTTAGCCTCACATTGTGTACTGTATGTCATGTGTTCCTCTAACACATTTCTTATCCTTGACATCTAATTTACTTCATCATAAGAGCTATGTAGCCTCTCAAGCTAAATTTCACTCCAGGAGTTCACTCCAGAATGCATTATGTTGTAATGTAGTGTAAGTAGTGTTGTATTCAAGACCACCTAAACATAGACCATGACCATGGCCAAGACTTTTAGGGGTTGAGACCAAGTCAAGACCGAGACCAGACCAGTATTAGCCCCACACTGCAGGACACACCTGTAAAACATGCAAACCAGTCAAAGTGATCTGAAAGATCCATGATCCCATAACGACACCCACAGAAAACAAAAAATTCCACTTCATTCACCTCTTTTACTGCCATATATAATTGTATATATATGTGAATGTAAGTGTACCATGAGAAATTGCAGAGGTGCATAGGTGAATTTTATGTGTGGGAATCTTCCTTTGTTTTCTGAGAGCAAACAAACACCAAGGAGCTGAAATCAACTTAAACATCTTTATTCACCACTCCTTTTTGCACAGGCAATTTAGTGACATCACAGCAGTTGTTTTCTTGACAGATGTTGAAATAAAATCCTCATGAGTCTGAGAAAAAAAAACAAGACCAAGTAAAAATGTGGTCGAGTCCGAGACGAGATTGAGACCTTCAAAAACTGCTCTTGAGACAAAGGCCAGTCAACCACAACAGCAGCAGTAGCGTACTACAACACTAGATGAAAGGCTCAGGCTCGTTGTGTGTGGACAAACCGCTCTGAAGCAACGTTTCCATGATTGAAAATTAACATATGTGATTTCCTTTCAGGACTCCACTTGCTGATGAGTAAGCTGGCGGCCGTCTTTGATAATGTCACCATCACTGTGAAGTGGCTCCTTCATCCTTTTCAGGGGAACCTCACATGCACACTGAACGCTGGAGACGGCCACACTATTGATCCGTACAGCCCAGAAGAGTGAGCAAATTTTTACATAGATAGATAGATAGATAGATAGATAGATAGATAGATAGATATGTCATGTAACTGCATTTAACCTGTTACATTACTTGTCTCACAGGATGGAGAGCACTGTGATGCACAAATTCACCCGTCCAGGTGTTTTCATGGTTATAGTAGAGTGCACAACCAGTGACTGGCATGTCACAGCTCAGAAAGCCATAACCATTCAGGAGCCCATTGGAGAGTTTGGTGTCATTGAGTGCTATAGCAGGAATACGTCAACAGGTGGCACTAAATGCAGTGCTCTTCATGGCAGGCCTGTTCAGATCCAGGTCATGGTAGAGGCAGGTGAGTCAGTCTAACACTGAAGGGGATCAGTGTTTCTAATAAACCACCAATACTTCATGATTGGATTTTTTTCTTTCTGTTACTAGGTACAAATGTTTCCTACACAATCCAACATGAAGGCCACTTGGTTGCAAATTCGTCAGTGGAGAGTGGGATCACACCCCACAACATTACACTGAGCGCAAGTGTGGTTGAGAGGCTCGGACACAGCTGCCACAACCTTACTCTGACTGCCTCTAACAAGGTCACAGCCCACACAGTGTCCACTGCTCTGGAGCTGTGTCTGCTGGAGCCCGTTGAAGGCCTGCAGGCCTCAGTGATAGCGGAGGAAGACACGTGTCCAGACTCTCCTGATCTCATTATTGGTGTTTCGTTGGACCGAGGAGCCCCTGTAGAGCTGCTCTTCACACTGAGTGGAGCCAGGGACACGATTTCTGAGACCAGAGACATGCTCAGCGGCAGCTTACAAACTTATACGTTCTCCAACCCAATTGAAGGTACTTACAGCTTAAGCCACACTGCAATTAAATGAGAACAAGTGCATAATACATGTGTTTAATGCTCTTGAATACAATTTCTTTTGGTAAAGGGCCGCTGGAGGTGAAGGTACGAGCCGTGAATGCTTTCTCTGCCTCTGAGGTGGATGTGGACTTAGAGAAGATAATTTGGGCTTGCCAGAATTACTCAGACTTTTCACCAGATGAACATAAAAACACAGTATGTGGAAGATTACTGTCAAACAATAATGATATATGAACATGTTCAGGTGTTTGCTTGTTTCTGTTACAGCACAATGACTTTCTTTTCCTCTCCAGACAGGCAGTGTGAGCATAGACGACTTAAAAATAACTGCCACTCCGGATAATTTGGTCGACTACACTCAGAATGTCACACTGAGCGTAACTGGAACTGAATCATTTCCCAGGAAAGGACTTACATTTGAATGGGAATGTAGTAAGTATTACAAAGAAATGACCAATGAGTGTAAGTTTTTAAGAGTTAAACCAATAATTAAAGTGAATACAGGGGATGAACGCAAGTAGAACACACAGACAATCCATTTTAAGAATTTTTTTGTGCACACTGTGAGCCCTGTTTTTAGTCTTCTCCTGATTTTTCATCATAGTCAAGATGTGACTTTTACTTTGAACATGGCAAACCTGTTATTCAGCCTTGTGTATACATGATTTAAACAGTACCCAGGTATCATTTGTTTGCGAGTGTGACTTTGAATCTTTAAGGATAATCCCTGTTTGGTCTCTGGCTGTGTGGACACAGTATTTTTCCACACAGCTGGCTTTTATTTCCCCTTCTGATCACCGGTAAAGGATGATGAGAGCGC
This sequence comes from Epinephelus fuscoguttatus, assembly GCF_011397635.1. Classification (NCBI taxonomy): domain Eukaryota; kingdom Metazoa; phylum Chordata; class Actinopteri; order Perciformes; family Serranidae; genus Epinephelus; species Epinephelus fuscoguttatus. The sequence goes on along the minus strand of NC_064753.1, from coordinate 27,826,008 downwards.
CAATACAATTTATCCACGCAAACTTTAACTTACGTTTCAACATTACTGTTGTCTGACTTTCAGTTTCATTACTGTGGAAAGCATTATTACATCCTTAACATTTGATCACACTCACTGTTGTCAGACAGTTGTTGATTAAATTTTCATGTCATTTCTGAAGCTGTAGTTAGTTGTGGTCTCGTACTGGCTTGCCCTGTGTTCCTTTCATTTTCTTCATCCCCTGTAAACATGCTGTAATGACACTGTGATTTATGGTATTTGTCACTGTAATCTCTTCATTGTTGAAGTGCTGTTTCAATGTTTGCCTCTGCCTCTCTCTGTACAGAAGAAAACTGCAAGTGCAGAAACAAAACAAAGGATGAAACTCATGTTATTGAGAGAGACTGCCTTCCAGATCCCTTTGATATGTTCAAATACGTTCTAACCGTGGGGAGATCAACCTGGTTTAGGAAATGGGTTGAGCTTGCGTCAGCTTCAAAGTGCATCACTGTTGCTCCAGAAGAATTTACAGATGTCAGCATCAGGTAAAAAGGGACCATTTGCAATGAATGCTTACGTATTCTCAAAATAATTTTTCTGCAGGTTGTAAGCAGCTTATTATATTAACCCTTTGAAACCTGAGCAAACAGCAAATTGGCTTAATTTCTCTTAAAACATGTAAAGAAAGCAATGAGCAACAAAAGAAAAAAATGACCCAAAAAATGGCAAGAAATTAGTAAAAAGAGAAAATTAAAAACAAGAATATTGGTAAAAAAAAAAAAAAAAGAAAGACAGGATGAAATAAAGTTAAAATGACCCAGAAAGAGTGCTAAAAATTGTAATAAAAAAATAAAATTAAATATTATTAAATAATAAAAAATATGCTAAAAAATTAAAAGTATGATACATATACATATATAATATATAGAAAATATATTATAATATTTACAATATTATAAAATTATAATAATTCTGTAAAATAATTTAGTTTCTTTTTTTTCCCATGTTTTTTTTTTTTTTTTCTTTTAAGAAACCAATTTGCTCAAAGCTCAAGGGTTTAAATATTTGCGAAAGCTGTCTGAAAGCAGCACAAGAAAACTGATGTTGCTCCAGGTTTTAAAGGGTTAACTGGAATCAGTTACACTAATGCAGTTCCTTTACACTTGCAGTTGTGATAACTGCGCTTTGATAAATGTGAACGACCATGTGAAGCTCAAACTGAGCTGCGTGAGAACTTGCCCACATGTAGGTTGGTTTATTGAGGACCCCAAACCTGAAGAGGTGAGTCAGGAACACCACTTAAATTGATTTTAAACTGAGACTTATTTGATTAATGTGTCAAACATTTATTAACTGATGATCTTTTCCAGGGTGACCTCCTAAAATGTTACTCCAAAGCAGGAAGGAGGCCACCCATTGAGAGGCAAGATGGCAACACTGAATATACTCTTCACAGCCAACATTTAAAAGTTTCAAGGGACACATTGCAAAACATCAGTGTGATTGCTTATGGTGCGTTTTCATCCCGCAGTCTGTCAGCCTTTTGAAACCAGTGCTGTGTTTAAATCTACATAACTTTTTATATAAGTTTTTGCTTAAACTTTCTGGCTTTGAAAGAAGCCGATAAATTGATTTACAAATTGTATGTTTCTCTTTGGTGCAGGCAAGAATGAGCCAGGATTTGCCAGGTACATTTTTCCAATACCAGCTCCTGAGCCAACTGAAGCAGCTGCAACTGATGCACCTGCAGACTCCACACCCCCCTCATGCAGCATCTCTCCAACATCAGGAACAGTTCTCGATGCTTTTGATATCACCTGCTCAGTGAACTCTTTCTGCTCTGCCGGCTGTGTTTACTGCTTCAAGACAGACACGGGTGAGAATGTCGTCTTTTGATTGAATTCACTTATAAAAAAGCTAGGAGGCAGACTTTAAAGAAAGAAGGAGAATGAAGTGGGTGAAAGTGAGGAGAAAGCAGTTCAATTAGGTGTTTTATGCTTGTTACAGAAGTTTCCGAGAGTAAGAAAAGTTTTTATTTGTTTGGTGAGACAGAGATTTAACTTTCCCTTCCACTCAAAATGTGTTTTGCTTATTGTTACCTGACTTGAATGGTTGAACTTCACGATGCAGACTGATGTATATGCGGAGTTTGATGCCAGAGGTCTCCTTTAACATCATCTGCTGCCTGAAAGGGAGAAGCTTCTCTGTGCTCAGCTTGAAACTCAGTTAAGATATGAACCTACAACTATCACAACCAGAAGTCAGTTGATCCAGTATGAAACTTTCACTGATGGGATGTGGAAACTGCTATGGGCATATGCTGAGATTGCACTCTTGTTGCATGGTTAAACTTAAACTTAGTATTTTCATATTCATAGATTCTGAGGGAGGGGGAATTTAAGGATTTTATTACCTAGGTGACTAAGCTCTTTTTGTTCATACACAAAATATTATTCAAAGTAGACTACTTTTTATGTCATACTGCCTGTCTGGAGTGGATCTTTGAGCTATTTTAAAATTGTCGCAGATAAAAACAAATGTAGAATGAGTTTGACAAGGATGGCAGACTTTTGAAAAAATTAGCTTTGTTGTAAAAAATGTGTGTCTGTTTCAGTTTCAATGCTTTGGCCATTTAGCCCAACAAAAGAACTGGTGTGATTAACTTAAATTTCTTTAGAGTACAATGGCCGTGACCCCAAAATCATGAAATAAGCAAATGAATTCATTAGCACTCAAAAATATTTATAAGTATGTATAACGCTGAGGAAAGCCTGGGGCTGCAAAGCGTCTTCCCTCTGCTGCTGCGCATCATCAAAGTATGAGTGGTGACGACTTCATTAGATCATACTGGCCATTTTAAAACCTGTAGGCAGATAAATGATGAAGAATTCATCACAGCAGTTTTGCTAAATTGTCTCTTTTGTCTTTAAGGCAAACATCTGCGCTGCAGTAACGCTAATGAGGTGAAATCTGTCTTCCTGCCACTCGGAGATAAGAACAATAATTACAGCTTGTCTGTTGTGGTGACTGTGAAAAATGAACACGAGAAAGCAACCACAGCTGTCACCACTCAGGTTTGTCATCTACCAGTAATCATGTATCTGTGTGCAAAATCATCATGTATGTATTAATTTATCCCAGTTCAAGTCACGTGAAGTGTTGATTGAGGGGGATCAGTTCCAAGAGGGAGGATTAGAAAGTCTGAATAATTCAGAGTGACTGTTTTTGTTCCTCAAGGTACGAAAAAGCAGCTCCAGTGCCTCTGTGGAGGCTCTGCAGTCTGCAGTGGAGGATACTGTGAGCCAGTTAGAGCAGCAGGGTCTTCTCTCTGGTGAAGCACTTGGACAAATATTTACTTCCGTGTCTGATATGCTGAACACAGAGGACAGCCAAGATCAGAAGGATGCAAGAGCAGAGGTAACAGAATGGGGTGGATGTTGAAACTGAAGTAACATAATGCTGTGATATATCTGTGAGGTTTACAACTTGTGTATAGTGAAGAGCTACGTGATGGTAATCAGCACTAACTCCTCTTTCAGCTCAGAAAGCAAATGCTGACCAAAATGACCACAGTTCTGATGGAGTCACCCAGCAACACAACACAGAAAGTGCAAGTGACAGCGAGAGCTGTGGCCGGACTCACTCAACGCCCAGACGAGCTCAGTCCCGCTGCTCAAGTACGGTATTGCAGAACACTACAGCGTGATGAAAATGTTGCCGTTATATTTGACAGAAATCTACAAATGCCCTTTTTTAATCAAGAAACTGAAGAGAAAACATTTTTTAAGCCACTGTAAAAGGAGACTTAAGTCTGAATTGGTCACAAATGAAAACAAATAGGAAAAAGGGAAAGAAAATGTGCACCTCAACTTTTTTCAGGACTCTCTGGAGCTCATGTATGAGAGTTAATGTGCTGCTCTGCGTATGATGTTCATCAGCTCTTTTAAAAGTTGTACACAGATTAACTGGAACATTCTCTCTTGCTGTGTTTCCCCTCCAGGAAGAAGCAGGTTCATTACTGGTAGACCTCAGCGCCTCCCTCAACACTATCAGTGTTAATCAGGACGATGGAGATGATGGAGAAGTCGTGCAAGCAGCTGCACCAATAGTTGAAGCAGCCAGTAATATTTTGAATGTGTCCTCAAATGTAAGAACAAAACCATCACCAGTGTTGCTAAATATCTTTGTCCAGATACCAAATCAAATTGTATGTGTTTTCCTCAGAAAAAAGTCTCAGATTTTCTTCTGTCTGGGATAAACAACGTTCAAAGTGCTTTGCTGAATAATAAAAAGCTGAATGGGGACCCTGCCATCATTGATTCTGGTCAGATCAGTGTGTATGTCAACAGGTAAGTGATGACTGACACTGGCTCGAGCATGTATGTAAGAATAAGCTGGGGTTTTGCTAAAACCACTGAGGTTATTTTGCTTGTGCTTCCTGCAGAGTCTCTCCAGGAAATATGCAAATGCAGGATATAAATGTCCAGAAGAACAGCTCTTCCAGATTTTCCTTCCCAACACTGCCTGCTCATATTGTGTCTCCAGAGGAGCCAGTGGATGTCAGAGTAAGTGTGTGTAGTGTGTAGACACTTGATTCTTGTCATCATATGACCCTTTCCAAGTGTGTTGTAGAATTTTGAATTGTTATGGACAGTGTAAGGTAATGTTTACTGTATTGTTGAACATCCATAATGCCTGGACCAGTTTAAAAACTATAGTGAAGTTCTTATTTGGATCAGTTACAAATTTGCCTCCTTACCTTTAATGTTTGCACTCTCTTGGGCCAATACTTGAAATTTTGGGGAAGCTAATTCAAATATGGAAGAGAGAAGCGTTGAGTCTAAAACATTAATATCTTATATGATCTACAACTATGGGCTCGACAGAAAAATACCGAGCCATATGTTTACAAGAAGCAAAATGTGTAGATAAAGGCCAGATTAGATCAGCTTTGCTTCCTTTAAAGAGACAGTTCACCCCAAAACTTACAAAGTAATCTTTCCACTTACCCCATACCTGTAGTGCTATATACCATTCTAGATTGTTTTGGTGTGAGTTGCTGATTGTTGGCCATATCAGCCGTAGAGCTGTCTGCCTTCTCTTGAACATAATGGAACTAGATGCCACTCAGCTTGTGGTGCTCAAAGCGCCAAAAAAATACAAATACAAAAAATGGCTGTTTCCAGAAATCATGTCCCAGTTATTCAAGAGAATGTTTGTTGTGAGCAGTTTTGTGTAGGAACTTTTTTTTTATATATCAAACTACACCCAACAACTGCACAGAAGAAAGCATGTTTCTACTCATGGAGGAGAGGCTTGTGCTTGTGACAGGGCGAGATGTAAACATTAATGGCGTCTTCCTCAGCTGAGCTGTAACATTAGCTAGCTCAGTGATGTTAGATGCACGTATCCCTCTGCGCGGTCATACAGTTGGCACATGTAATTGGATAGATAGAAAGAAAGTAGTTTCTACATGAAACTGCTCACAACAAGGTCTGCGGATTGTCCGGAGTAAATGGGTCATAACTTCTTGAAAGAGACATTGCTGTTGAGTTTTTCACATGTATTGTTTTGGCACTTTGAGCACCACAAACCTAGTTCCATTTTATATGACAAAGGCAAACATTCGGTAAAAATATCTAGATTGATATATAGCACTTCATGTAAGAAGAAAATATATATATTTTTTGACGTTGGAGGGAACTGTCCCTTTAAGTAATCTTAGTTACTGTTTTGCTCAATTCATTTTATCTATCTATATCAGTGAATGTCCTCCTCCTTCTAGATGATGAGTTTTGAGAAGAACCCGTATTCTTGGAAGGAGGAAAACATCACAGGAACTGTCGGATCCGTCTCTCTCACCAGGATGAACGGCACTGTCATTCCTGTAGAGAACCTACCCGACGAGATAGAGGTAATATTTGTTTTAGAGACTTTTAGTTACTTTCCCTTGATAAACATTGGTAGATTGTTCAGAATAATGTGTTTTCTGGGTTTTCAGATTCTCCTACCACGGCTTGACGTAGCGCAGGAGAACAGCACAGTCCTGGATCTGGCCAATTTCAGCACATTAATAATTGACGTCCCCTCGCCGGATGTAACACTGGTGCTGAAAATGGAGCCGTCTGAAAACATCTCCTTCATGCTATTCCTGGGGTTTAAAGATTATCCAGATGATGAGAATTATGTCGCCAAGACTCAGATCCCTCTAGATAGTGCCAAAGAAGGTAAAATTAAAACTGCCAGATTTCCTTTTGGTAGAGCTGGCTGAAAGTCACATTTATGTTCACTGATATCACAATGAGAGCATTTACATACATACATACATACATACATACATGTTTGTGTTTTTGTATATGAACATATTTGTAATTTTAACACAGAGGAACAATACACCTGGGTGCTGAGTCCCAAAGACAGAGCAGCAGAAACTGGAAAGCACTACCTTGTCATGAAGCCCATTGTTGAGCCAGGCGTCAAATCCATCAGTGCCACTGTCACTGTCATTTCCATTGCTGCCCAGTGCAAATACTGGAATGAAAGTGGGTCATATTGGAGTGAAGATGGCTGCAGGGTGAGCAAGAAAAAAGCAAAACACATCCACAGAGTTTGCATCGATGCATCCTTGAAAAAGGAGCTGTGAAGTATGACCAACTGTTTGTCTTTTTTCTACAGGTTGGTCCACTCACCACGCCTCTGGTCACCCAGTGCCTCTGTAACCACTTAACATTCTTTGGCAGCTCCTTCTTTGTCATGCCGAACTTGGTGGATGTGTCACGCACTGCAGAACTTTTCGCTACATTCACTAACAATCCTGTGGTGGTGTGTTTTGTGGGCGCCATCTTTGTTGCTTATCTCCTGGTGGTTGTGTGGGCACGCAGGAAAGACATCCAGGACTCAGCCAAGGTAATTCCCATAAAGACTCTTACTCTTACTCTAAGGTGTAATTCAGACTTACCTACACACACATATAATATGAAATACTCAGTGTCAGTGCCACAGCATAATAACCCATTAAAATCTTTTTACTATGTAACCTGTAGCATTCCTGGCTATGTCTCTAGTAGGCCTGATTATTCTCTTACAGTGGTTCAAATCTTATGACCTCAGGCATATGATTTCAGGCATTAAACCCCCTTCTGGAAAGCAGTGGTTCCCAACCTTTTTCTTAAAGGAACAATGTGTAAGATTTAGGTGGATTTAGTGACATCTAGTGGTGAGGATTGCATATTGCAACCAGATTTAACCTCTCCAAGCTGGAATTCCTTCAGTGTTTTTTGATAAGGAGGTGCCGAATTATCTGCAGAGGTCTCCTCTCCCAGTCTAACAAGCCTTATGATATATACCGCTAAAACACTGCATAAAGCGGTTTCACTTTTAAAAAATAAGTGTTTTTCCAACACTCTTGTCACGGGTAGGCTGCTAACTACAGTGGCTCACAAGAAAATGTGCATGGCCCTATTTATAGCCAGTGTTTGGTTCATCCATTCTGGACTACTGTAGAAACATGGTGGTGTTACATGGCGATCTCCAAAGACGAGGAGCTGCTCCCTTTGTAAATATAAACAGCTCATTCTAAGGTAATAAAAACCTTACATTTCTTATTTTCACGTGATTACACACTAACGAAAATATGCTAATTATATTGTATTCCATTTCTCCCAATATACCCCCCTCAATCCTACACACTGGACCTTCAAGGGACCCCTTTACCCCCTTTATCAATGTACACCTTCGTGTACTGATGATAACTCACAATCTTTCAAACTTTATAGAAAACAGGCCATCTTCAGATTTGCATTCTAAACATTTCTTGTTATTCTGTAGATTCAGTCTCTCACCGTGTTCTTAAGCAGTCTCAAATATGTGAGGTCGACACATTATTTCCGCTGATTTAATCAGCGTTTCAACAATGTTGTGTGGCTTTTTGGCTTGTGCAATAAGGAGAGGGCAATCATATGATGCAACAGTTGCCTGCTTTTGGTCACTGTCAGCCTTGGCAAAACTTTCCCCAGTGTTCTTAGGCCTGTTTGTCACCACAACTTCCCTTTTTCTGAGGATAAACTCACTGGGTTGGCCCACATCTCAGGGTGTTTGATAATCTGGTGTGGCTTCAGTTTGCAGGGTTTCATACATTTATTTGCCAATTTGTCACTGCAACAGAGACATTCACTCTTAATTTTGTTTATTGCCTCCGTGAAGCCAAACTCAATATAACTGTGTTGGTGAATCCTCTTTTCTTGAGGTCGAGACCCCCATATTGGGAATCACTGCTATAATGTAACATGTGACTACAACTATCAGTAGAAGTTAAAGGTATATGATGCAGGATTACCAATTACTGTTTGTAAACACGTTCGCCAGCAAAAGTGAAAGTAAAAGCCAACCCCAGAGTCATTCTGTTTTACCGTTTTGCCTCGCTATACTAGAGGGTTTTTTTGGGGCTGTGTCTCTTGATTGCCAGCTACTTACTGTCTGGTAGCTGAATGTGACCTGTTCATAAAGCCCCAACCTCACTAGAGCGCTGTGGGGGTACACGCACAAAAACGTCCCAAACACAGAAAATAAGACCAAAATGAGAAAGCAAACGGCAGAGCTTCGACAGAAAATACTCCACCATAGTGGGTCATAAGTAATGATTGGGAGGAATTACTTCAGCATAAGTCTGTGCATTGTTTTTAGGAAAATCCTGCATAGTGTATCTTTAAAGAAATATTAAGTGTGATATTGTCTCATTAATTACTAACTAAATACTCATGTAAAGTACCAATACTTGTAAAAAATACCTGATCTGACCCACTACTGAATGCATTCACATTAAAATACCAAAATATTCAAACATTTTATGATCTAAACGCCTTTCATTGCCTTATTTACCTTAAATTTGATACTGAGTTATTTAACACCTTCACCTTGACACTGATCCCTGAATGCTGTGTCTTCCATTCACTTGTAGGTCAAGATAACAGTGCTCGAGGATAATGACCCTTTGGCTGAGTATCATTATATGCTGAATATCGGCACAGGGCATCGGCACGGTGCATCCACCTCCTCTCAGGTCAGTATGACTGAGTGTAAAGGAGACTCAGACAGAAAACCTGTCTGATGCTTCTGTTGCACAACATTCATGATGCACACAACTCGACATGTCTGTTCACCTTGACTGACTTTGTTTTTGTTTTGTTTTGTTTTGTTTTAGGTGACAATAACTCTGCTGGGCACAGAGGGAGAAAGTGAGCCCCATCACCTGACAGACCCAGAGAAGCCTGTGTTTGAGAGGGGTGGGGTGGACATGTTCCTGCTGACCACACACTTTTCACTTGGAGATCTGCAGAGCATCAGGCTGTGGCATGACAACTCGGGAGCACATCCTGCATGGTACGAGTGAGAGGGAAAGACGTGTTGATACGACACTAGGTGCTAGGAAACCCGTCACACTGGACCTTTAAACCATTAGATTAAAGTTTGAGTTGTACTGTTGGTATAAGCACAAGGGATAATGATAGATGTGTCATGCAGGTATGTCAACAAAGTAACGGTGCAGGATCTAGAGAGCGGTCAGAAGTGGCACTTCCTGTGTAATTCCTGGCTGGCTGTTGATGTGGGAGAGTGCTCTCTTGACAAGGTCTTCCCAGTGGCAACAGAGATGGATTTGAAGAGGTTTAGGTAAGACTGGCCATGGATCTAAAAAAAAAACACACCACCAAGGAATTTGACTTGATTCTGTATCTGTATTGATTCTGTGTCCCTTTTTTTTCCTATACGTATTTCTAGTAACCTGTTCTTCATGAAGACAGCCAAAGATTTCCGTGACGGTCACATCTGGTTCTCTGTAATCAGTCGGCCTCCCTGCAGCACTTTCACACGTGTGCAGCGAGTGTCCTGTTGCTTTTCCCTGCTGCTGTGCACCATGCTGACCAGCATCATGTTTTGGGGCATCCCCACTGACCCCTCTGAGCAGACCATGGACCTGGGTAGGTGGTAAAATGCAAAGCTTTCAAAGCTCTCCAGACTCTACATTCTGTCAGTAGGATGTAAAATCAGATTATTGTACTATATAATAATATATTTTCACATTAGTCGTTCAAATCCAACTCTAATTCTCCCCTTAAACACACCGGAAAGATGTGATTATCTCAGGTTTTCAGCACTAACCTGCTTTCTGTGGCTTCATACAGACATGGAAATTATTTCTGATGGGTTTTTACACTGAATTTTGCATAGAGTATGTGCATTTACCCCTGTCCCCCTTCCCAAATCTACACCTATGGCTTTAAGTCTATCCATTTAAGCTTGATTTAAAGGACCACTTTATTTGCAGGTCACATCGAGTTCACATGGCAACAGGTTATGATTGGAATTCAAAGTTCAATCATCATGTTTCCCATCAATCTCCTTATCGTGAGTATCTTCAGAAACACTCGTCCTCGAGAGATGGGCGCCAAAACAGACTCATCTAAGCAAGGAAAGACTGGTCGAGTTTCTCCCTCACAGACATCTTCCCCTCAGAAGGAGCTGAAGGACATCACACCAGACACTGTGATCAAGGTGAGGTGACAGATCAGTGATTTGGGAGTGATAAAAACTCCTCTGTTCCACATGTCTGAAGTGCTGGATGTGGTTTTTCTTTCAGGACATAAAGAGAATTGCTCAGTCACTCTCAAAGGCCATGAAGAGTCCGCTGCCTCACCTGGAGCTCCGACCTGGTCAGCCGGCGGACATCAACACACTGCTGTCTCTGGTGGAGGACATCATCAGACAGCAGAACGGAGCGGCGGGAGACTTCTACAGTGACGCCTCCAAGAGGGATCGCTCTATGATCCTCAGTTTACGTGCAGTGAATCTACAAGGTGAGAAGCCCGAGAATGTTTACAACAAAATACTGGCATAATGCATTTGACATCCAAACTGACTGACACTGATTTTGCGTGGACAGAAAATAACGTGTGGAGGAGCCCTGAAAAAACATCAGATGAAGTCCAGAAGAAGACCAGCAACAGTCGGTACCTGTACAAGCAGCTGCGTCATGTCGAGAAAGAGCTGGGTTTGTTGGGACCTTCTCGTTTTCCTAACCCAGACAGCTTCAACCGAGCCATGCAGCAGGTTCATGGGATGAAGGGTCTTCTTGAGTACCACCTCCCCTCGTCCAGCCTGGAGGGAGACCAGGGGGACCGCAGCCCCAGTCCAGAAGAGAGCGTTAATGGAGACTCCGCCAAGAAGTGCTGTCAAGGAGGGCTGCCTTGGTGGTTTGTGTTTGTCGGCTGGATACTGGTGATCGCAACCAGCGGTGTGTCAGGATACTTCACCATGATGTACGGGCTGACGTATGGGAAAGATCGCTCTATAAGCTGGCTTATCTCCATGGTGGTCTCCTTCTTTGAGAGTCTCTTCATCACTCAGCCTCTGAAGGTGAGAACATTACAGCTCATAGTCAGAACATACAAGGATAGCATGGCTAGTACTGCAAACGTTTAGAAGGTCATTCATTAGATGTTTCCAATTAAAGTGTAGATTTTTTTGTCTCCCAGTACAATGGTATTAAAGACCGAACATCTTCTGTCACAGGTTCTTGGTTTTGCCGCTTTCTTCGCTCTCGTTCTGAAGAAAGTTGACCAGGAGGAGTACGGAGAGCTGCAGATAGATGACAGTTTAAGAAACACAGGTACATTTTTTCCAGTTATTACATTTTTGTCTCATTGTTTTGTGTGAAAACAAACAAAACTTATCAGTACAACATTCCTCTTAGATGATCTTGATGCGGTGCGTGCAGCAAGAAGAGACAGCACATGCAGCTTCTATCAGCCACCTCCTCCCACTGACATTGAGAAGATAAGGAATAACATGATTAAAGAGCAGAAGGTCTTCGCCCTCATAAGGGAGATTCTTGGTAGGAAAATCACTTTGATGCAACATGGGAAGCAATATGATACGGCTTGTGGTGCTGATGTGAGACATTTGTTTGTCATGCAGCCTACATGGGATTTATGTGGATGTTGCTCTTGGTGGCGTACGGTCAAAGGGACCCCAACGCTTACTTTCTCACCCAACACATTCGACAGAGCTTCAGCAAAGGGATCTCAGACAGTATGAGTATTCAGGATGTGTTTAACTGGGCAAATACAACTCTGCTGAGCAACCTGTTTGGAGAGTACCCAGGTCAGTATGTCAGGAGCTGGTTTCAATCTGCAATCCTCACCGCTAGATGCCACTAAATCCCCCTGAATTGTACACACAGCTCCTTTAATCAACAGGTCTTTCCTTTGAACATGTTTGTTCTTGTTACCTAACGATTTGTCACAGGATTCATCACAGATGGAAACTCCAAGCTGGTGGGTAACGCTCGACTTCGCCAGGTGAGAGTGCACCAGGACTCCTGCCAGGTGGCTCCGTCCATGCAGCAGTCTGGGCGGGACTGTCATGCTCCATACTCGTGGGAGTTGGAGGACATGGGCTCCTATGGTCCAGGCTGGAGCCGCTCGCTGGGTGGTAACACCTCGCTGAACCATCACAGCCCGTGGACGTACCAGTCTCAGGGTAAACTTAGGGCCTTCCCCATCTGGGGCAGCGTGAAGCTTTACAGAGGAGGAGGGTTTGTGGTGGATCTGGGGCCAGATTTACAGAATTCCAGCAGGTAGGCATTATAATGTAATCTTTTTTTTTAAATCCTGCATGATTTACCTTTATGGAAAACATTTATAATTCATGTCATTTAACTATACTTGTCTCAATGTAGATCCCTTCAATACCTTTATGACAACACCTGGTTTGATATGTACACCCAAGCGATCTTTGTGGAGTTCACTGTGTACAATGCCAACGTCAACCTCTTCTGCATCGTCACACTCATGCTGGAGACCACAGCCATAGGTAAGCAGCCCATGTCCAGATACTGTTTGGGAGCTACATAGAAACTGTAACTGTTATAGGAATACTTTGTGTTTTCTCCAGGGGCTTTCCAGTTCTGCAGCGAGCTTCAGAGTGTGCGTCTCTACCAGTCGACCGGCGGCCTTCACATCTTTGTCATGGCCTCTGAGGCCATCTACTTCCTCTTTATCATTTATTACATGTTTGTTCAGGTGTGGATTTTGAGTTTGGACATTGAGTTTGTCACCATCGCTAATAACAGTAATTACATCTCAAACAAACTCCTCCCCTCCTGACAGGGAAAGCTGATGAAGCAGCAGAGATGGGCATATTTCAAGAGTAAGTGGAACCTGCTTGAGCTGGGGATTATCATCCTCAGCTGGAGCGCACTGTCTGTCTTCATTAAGAGGACATTACTAGGAAAGCGGGACATGGAGTACTACCAGAACAACAAAGACCAGTAAGCAATACGAAAAATACAACCAATACAAGTGTGATTTTAACCTTGGAAATAAATACGTGCACACAGAATCTGTTATTTTAATTGAATTTCAACTCAATAAATAGGAAAGTTTTGCTTTAATGTCCTCAAACCCTTTTCAATACATTGTTTAAACAAGGCTCTGTCCTCTCATGCCCTGTCTCCAGGTACGCCAGTTTTCATGAGACAGCCAAGGCTGATGCGGTGCTGGGGTATCTGATTGCCTTCCTGGTGCTGCTGGCTACAGTCAAACTGTGGCACCTGCTGAGACTGAACCCAAAGCTGCACATGATCACGGCCACGCTGCAGCGAGCCTGGACTGATATCTCAGGCTTCCTGGTGGTCATGACCATCATGTTCCTGGCCTACTCCATCGCAGTGAGCAGTTTCCCACACTTATACATCAACATACTGCTGGAGTCTCTGCATTTCTTCCCGTTTGATCTTGTCTCACTTAAAATGTGGTTACTAACACAGATGAACTTTCAATTTTTCAGTCTAACCTGATGTATGGCTGGAAGCTCTACTCCTATCGGACTCTGCTGGATGCTGCACAGACCATGGTCAACCTGCAGCTTGGCATTTTTAACTATGAAGAGGTTAGTATGAGACTATTTCACTACACCACGGTAAATTATGACAGCTGACCCCTTTTTTTTCAAATTTTAATGTTTATTGACTCTTAGTTTGTTTACGCAACCACGAGTATCATGTATATTATATGAGGGGGGGGGGGGCAGCTCGCCTCCTGGGCACTGCTGACATGCCTTTGAGCAAGGCACTGAACCCACAACTGCTCAGGACAGCTGTCATCTCTTCATTTAACGCATGTGTAGGTCCTGTTTGTGAGTGTGCGTGTATTTTGGGCCTGTTTGTTTATGACAACAGTGAAAAAATTGAATTTCCTCTCGGGATTAATTAAGTATATCTTCTTTTTCTTTCTTCTTCCTTTCAAGGAAAGGTATATATATGTATCCATTATCTTGAAGTTTATTTAGTTCAGTTAATCCCTAAGCTTTTTCTACTGTGTTTATTTATTTAAGAAACGGTACAGTGTGGCATGCTAGAAAAAAACAACAATAAAATACAGCATGCAAATCAGGTCAAAACATATTGCATTGTAGCAAAAAACATCACGTCATACAGTTACAGACAGAATCCAATACCACATGTTACAGTTGTGTTTTAAATCAATCATTTCTTCCATTTACTAACAAAAAAACATTTTCTCTCACTTTAAGCTGATCATTTTTTTCATAGTATAAATCTGTCTCATAATTTCTATCCATTTTTCTGTAGTAGGGGGTTCAGTCTTGTACCAGTTCCTTTTTGTTGCCCATCTTGCTTGTGATCAATAATATCTTGGTTAGATGTCTGTTATTATCCATGACGCAATCATTTATTCTTCAAAGTTATGTAACTTTGAATTCCTCTGGCTCTTTATTCCCACATGTCGGCCTACATGATTGTTGTGAACCAGTTTGCTTCTTAAGTGTGTGTTTCTCCCTGTCTGTCAGGTTCTGAATTACAATCCAGTGCTTGGTGCTTTTCTCATCGGCTCCTGCATCGTGTTCATGACCTTTGTAGTGCTCAACCTCTTCATCTCTGTCATCCTGGTGGCTTTCAGTCAAGAGCAGATCCATCACGAGGTAAATCGTCCATGCTGAGTCTGAAATGTCTTACTGTAGAAGAAGTGAGCTCTTAACAGAGTTGTGCATATTACTCACTGTTCTTACAGCCATCAGAAGAGGATGAGATTGTGGAACTGATGCTGATGAAACTCTTCAGCTTGTTTGGGCTCAAATGTAAGAAACAAAGTGGCGACTGCCGAGCTGAGAGGGCAGCTGTCTCATCTGCTTTCAATAACGGACTCTCAACCATTTCTACTGGGAATATTTGTGAGGGTTGAAAAGTTCCCACAGAATGCTTTGCTTAAGTTTTTGCTTTTGTTGCTTTGTGACTGAATATTAGTAAGTCTGTAAACTATTAGCATTTCTCTTTACTGCTGCAGATCTGTCACTATAGTAGAAGAAGCACAAACATTAAGAGAACGGAGGAACTGAGCATGACCCTTACATTACGCACTGAGGCATTGTGTTAAGGCTGCATTATATTTTGTTAAGCAAATAAATTTGTTTGACAAAATCTTGTACAGTGTGTTTTTATTCCATAACATAGTTATTCCTGGATGCTTCCATCAGCTGTCAGCTTAAATCTGTCAGTAGCATACTCAGCAAGATGTTATAGTAATGTATATTGTGTTTATTACAAGCAAGTATGAGTTATATTCAGTTTCAGTGATACTATAACAATTGCTTATTACGAAACAAGAGGGAGATTTAGCTTAAAGATTTTAGTTTTAATTTAAGTTCCAGTTAAGGTATCTAAGACATATACAACGCATCACTCACATTTAGACAACAAACACAAGTGATTAAATACGTCAGTTCAGGCACATGATGTTACTACATCCTGATGTTATCAGATTCAACAAGATATCATTTTACTGCATATATTCAAAATAGATAGTAATGTGTAATAAGATCTGGAGATCTGTGAACCATAAACATGGGTGTGCACTTGATCTCTGTTGCCAGGTGCAGTTTAATGCCTCTTTGCCACTTCAATGGGATTCTCCTGTCATTCACCTGTTGCATTAATGTGCCATGAAATTGAATACAGTATATAGACAGCTTGATGTTTAAATTACTTTACTGGTTTAGTTGGAGCGGCAGTTGTGCAGTCCATAGGGACTTGGCTTGGGAACCGGAGTAGAGAGGTGCCAGTTTGCCTCCTGGCACTGTGGAGGGGCCCCCTCGCTCTGGCATCTCTCCATTTAATGCATGTATAGATCCTGTTTGTGCATGTGTGTGTATTTTGGGCCTGTGTGTATGTGACAACAGAGTGAAAAAAAATTCTCCTCTGGATTAATAAAGTATATCTTCTTCTATTATCAAGTAAGTCAAAGTATCAATATTGTCTAAGTATTGGCAGACATAGTCTGTCTCTAGTCATGCAGTTTATTTGATGTGCTATAATTTTAAGCTATTTGCTAACCATTGTTGTGATGGTTTTTTTAACTGGTCCTTTAATTTTGCAGGGTGCAGGTGTTGTATGCATATATAATATAGAAGTGACTGACCTGGAACACAAAGAGATATTGATAACTAAATGTGAAAAACTAATGACAACAAATTCCAGCTGCAGAGCACTATGGATCAGTCGGCTGAGAGAACCTGTGGGTCCACTGCAACTCAATACGTTAAGGCTGGGCTTTAAAGATATACTATGGAAGATTGTCCCTAAAACAATGTATAGACTCATACAGAAATAATCTCCCTCAGTCATCACTTGTGACCCACTAGAGGTGTGTAGCAGTGTATTTTTCTGCAAAGACTCTGCCTGTATTTTCTTATTTTTGTGCTTGGGAGGTTTATGGGTGTGTACCCTCACAGCTCTCAGGTGAGGGCGAGGTTTTAAGGTAGCAACCAGGTGCCATTCAGTAAGCAACAGGTATTCAAGAGCCACAATGGCAAAAAAAAGCAAATATAGCAAGGTGAAATGCCAAATGAGAGTGTACCTTTGGACAGTGGTTCCCAGCTGTTGGGACACGGCCAAAAAGTAGGTCACAGGTCCATTCTGAATTGACCACAAGTGACTTGTCAACGTGTCAACTTTGTAAAAAACAAACTTTATTTTGAAGTATAGTGAATTTCTAGCACAGAGCTTTTATTTTTGAAGTGCCATTTTCTGCTGTAGAGTGAGTGACTAACGGACAGCTACTTGAGACAGAGACAACAAACTAGCTTGACTACATGGCCAAACACAGGTAAAACACTTAATGTATTTAACTGTGTATACCAGTTGGGAACCACTGCCATAGGATGACTTTTACTTTCACTTTCACTGGCCAGCATGTTTACAAATGATAATGAGAGTCCTGCATAGCATACCTTTGACTTTTTGTATTTAAATCCTGTTAAGTGATTGTTTATCAATTATAATTTTGAAAGTAAAATAAAATTTGACTTATAATAAGTATAAATATATATATTAAATATAGCACATTTCATATAAAAAGATCAAATAAAATGTGCTCCACAAAAAGTAAATTAACTGTACATATGATATAACACAGGTAGAGCAACAATACATAAGTATGAGATTATAGCATTACAGAAATACATAGATATAATAGACATAAACCATCTTTATAAAAATCATTCATATTTACAAACTACACCAATGATATTTAACTTTAATGCCTGCAATAGGATGCTGTGAGGCCCTCCCAAACATTTTATAATTTACAATGTAAATCATTTTTTTTAACTTCTGATGTAAATAAGGTTCCAGGGCTCATAAAACAGTAGAATAGAGCAAAACAGAGCCTGTTTATCCAAAAAAAAAAGAGCCAGGGGGTTTGAAGGTGACACACATATTGAGACTTGCACTGATGATAAATTTTATTATGATGATTTTATACCTAATATTTTTACTTATGATTTTTGTCTAGTCATTTTATTAACTTTTATAGTATATTACTGAATTCATTGCTGCTTGCTTTTTAACTGTGTCCTGTAAGGTGTAAGGTGTCCTTGAGTGCTCTGAGAAGTGCCTATAAATAAAATGAATTATTATTTTTATTATTATGATGATGATGATGATTATTATTATTATTATTATTATCTGGAGGTGT
The DNA here is from genome assembly GCF_011397635.1 of Epinephelus fuscoguttatus. Taxonomy (NCBI): domain Eukaryota; kingdom Metazoa; phylum Chordata; class Actinopteri; order Perciformes; family Serranidae; genus Epinephelus; species Epinephelus fuscoguttatus. The sequence continues at coordinate 27,807,985 of NC_064753.1, read as the reverse complement.
GTGTTAACCCTTGTATGTCCTCGAATCCTAGAAATGCCCCTGTGTACACCTGACCTGACCTCTGCAGGCCTTTCATTTTGCTAAAGTGGCCCCCAAGCAAAGCAAGACTTGAATGAATGCAACTCAAATTTACTTAAATAAATATATAAATTGCTTAAAATAAATACTTTGATAAATATAAGTGGAATGTATAACTAAGAACAAATGAATTTATGATTAAAAAAAAACCTCAACATGAGTAAAAAAGAAAAAAACAGTTGATGATTGTTGAGGGGACTCATCATTACTCATAACCACAATAATCCCGACGTCCATTTTACGTCTTGCGTCACCAGTGTGGGCGTGGCTCGCGGTGTGAGCAGCTCGGCCCGTCTGCTGACAACAACACGCGTCGTAGGCGGACCGAGGGGAGACTCACGAGCCAAGTGACAGCGGGGACGGTTAGCCAGCTCTAACGACGGGGTCAACGTAGTCACAACACTCGTCTGAGCGAAAGTTTGAAGGTTTCCTGACTGCCGGGCAGAAAATAATATCGTTCAGTGACGGTATCTGACTTGAGGGTGTCCGGTTTCCTCAGTCTGAGGGATTGCGATGCCCTCTGACTTTATCTCCCTTTTCAGCGGGGACCTCGACCTGAATTCTCCCAGATCCTTGTACTCTAAAGGTAATAACACATATTCAATTTACCTCTGCTTTCTCGCTCTTAATAAGTTTCTACTCTAGTTGTAGTTTGTGAACGTGTGTGTAACTTATCCACCTAACATTACCTGGTGGTAACGTTAACTGTCGGTGTAACTGTTAGTGGCGTTCACCCCCCCTGTGTGTCATTCATCTGTAAACTGCCTGCTGCCACACGCCTGCTGCCAACGGGGAAGTTTAGAGTCTCAAAGATGTCCATGTCCTTCAGCGTGTACTTTTGTTTTTATTACTTGGGGCAAGGTGAAGTTTTTCTGTATTTTTTTCCCTTCAAACTGTAGCCCTCAGCAGCTGCATGCACACCGGTCCGACCAGTTCACTTTTTTTCTGCCCGCTGAAAACCAGTGCTGTCTATTTTCTGTGGGTTGTTTGAATAGGCCACCAGTGCACCCCCCCCCCCACCCCCTTCATGTTTATAAACATAAACTGTGTAAACCCTCAGGTAGAGTTGCTGCACTGATCTGACAGGGGGAGCAGGCGTATAGTTATGTGTAATCTAGCATGCATAATAACAGAAAAGCTTCATGAAGGTGAAAAAAAAACTGTTTTATGTATCTTTATAGTTAGATACATATATCCTTAGCCATCAGTCTCTAGCTTGGTAGTCACTCCATCCGTCATGACAATGTGCAAAGCTGGAGTTTTGAAACTATATCCTATATATCCATATAAACAAACATATTAAAACGTACCCTGTAAATATACCCTACAACTTCGATTAGTAGCCTAGGCTATTATTTGGTTAAGTCACTGAACTCAATAGGCCTTCAATTCCTTTCACACAAATCTGTTGCTCAGTAAACGTGGGGCAATACAATCAAATTGTTTCTTTACATCAGTATGAATATTACTTGCATAAAAATTAGGCTTTGAACATCATTCATCATTCATTTGGTCTAGCCCTGACAGACAATGCATCAGAGAGCGTTGCGGCACTCAAAGATTTCAGTATCCACCATATATATCCTGTAAATATACCATAAAACTTCAATTAGTAGCCCAGGCTATTATTCACGTAAATCACAGAACTCGATGAGACTATACTTGGGACAGGCGGGTATATGTGACAGGCCTTTAATTCGTTTCACACAAATGTGTTGCTCAGTAAATATGGGGAATACTTGTATAAAAATTAGGCTTCAGATAATGAATAAATTATGAATCATTCATTTGATCAGAGAGCGCTACGGCACTCAATTACACCACCACTTTATCCTGTTAAAACAATACTCACAACTTGCCTTAATTCTTATGAAAAATCCTTATGATTCCTTAGATCTGAGGACCCTTATGGACTAAAGTTATATTAATAACTCACAGAGTAAGTGAAGAATGGACAAACAATTTGACTTTATGACTGCTTCAGAAGTAGGAAGCCACTACCATTTTTTTGTCTCTTGTTTACTATGCCGGTAAATCTGAATTAATTATTCTTTGGTGCTCATGGTTTTAATGAAATAACCAAATGATTAAATTATGGGGAATCTAACAGAGCTAACAATATGTAGCACCTCCATACTGACAAAAAATTCAAACATTTATATTTGTATGCATGCTCTAAACAGCTAACTAATGTTAGCCCAAGTGGGTAGCCAACAACCGGGTTTTATACATCCAAAGAACTATAAAAACTGCTTGGCAACCAGATCAGGCGTCTAATTGAGGCAGGCCTTTATTTGTCAAAATGTGTAGCCACACTGGGCTAGTAAAAGGGACTGGGCATTTAAGTGGGACAAGGCTTTTAATTGAAGTTTTAAGGTAGTTACCAAGGAATTGTGACAAAGATACTTTAGTCACTGAGCAGGATATAACAGAGTTGAAAACTCTATATAAATAGTTGAAAACTCTATCATGAATACTCTGCACTGCTGCAAACTTATCTTTGCCATTTACATATTGCAATTTATTTTATTCAGTGGCTGATATATGTACCATTACTGATTTATCTGCAATAAGCTAATGTCAGCCAGTCAGTTTTTGCTTACTTTCTTTACTTTACAATAGGGGTGGGAATCATCAGAGGATCCACGATAAGATATTATCATGATACTCAAGTCATGATACATTTTCAAAACTTTAGCATCTGTTTTATCTAATCAGATAAAGTTTTCAGACTGTTCATCTCAATGTAGCCTTTTTTTCCCACAGCAAAATGTGTCTTGTGGCAATTTGTTTCTTTATTTTCGTAGGTTACCTAAAGTTTAATTTGTATTGGACATATTGATTATTTATATAAAACAAATCTATACTTGGCACTGTGTGGTGATACGATTTTGTCCACAATAATACTAAACTATATACGGTATTGATTTTTCCCCCACTCATACTTTACAATAAGACCAAGACTTTTGAGGTGTTTTGTGTAATCGCTGTGCTGGGCTCTTGAAATTCAGGAAATGGGCTAGCTCCAGTTCCTGGCCACATCGCAACAGGACATCATCCAACAATGCACTGCCTTGAAAAGAACGTAGCCCCTGGTGTTTTCATTCTGCACATCCACACATCAATCAAACACTTCCTTGAATTTTTATGTCGCTCCCCCATGACTAGATATTCTGCCAGATAACAACCGGCACAAAGGACCTAGGTAGCAGTGATGGGTCGTTGTTGTGTTTTTCGTGGTGGTAACTCCCACAGTCTTTTCCCTTCTCCTCTTGACACTTGCTTTAAGGTTTTATATATGAGATTTTGAACATTAATGTAGCACCTATTTGCTATCCCACTGGCTAGCTAATGGCCACTGCACTGCACTCTGTATTACCCGGGTAGGGCATGCGCGGGACAGTAGTACTAGCAGTTACCGCTTATAATGCCGTCCTTACCCAAGGTGGTGGTAATGCCCACACTCTAGTTTGCAGGTTTCTTTCCCTAGGATGGCAATGGCATGTCTTGCCCTACTTTCCCTCCAGCTGACTAGTACTCGTTGTCTTTGTTGGTTCGGGTGGTTAGGTTTAGGCAGAGGGAATGAGATTGGTTAAGGTAAGGGTAAGAATGTGAGGGTAAGCCAGTCAGAGGCAGAGTAAGGCAGAGAGATGCCTTTGCCATTCTTACAAAAAAGACCTCACCACTGGCTCCCCCCTAGGTCAGCTATCTCTGCTGCTGCCCAATCCATTTCTGAAACAACTGTTTGTTTTTTTTTTAATCTAGGATGGCGAAGACATGACCCGTCCTACTCTGCCTTACTTTGCCTCTGATTGGATTACCTTGATATTCTTACCCTGACCCTAATCAGTCTCACTCTTCATGCCTAAACCTTACCTATCTAACTAACTAAAGCAATTTGTTATCTGCAGGTGTGATGATGTGAGACGGTTGGGGGTAGGCTTTGACCTTGAATAGTTACGGTCAGGACAGCCCACTGGTCAGGGAATAGGACCTGAACAAATCGGGTTTACGATACAGATCGGGAAGTGACACCCTCCATGTTTGCTTGTGATGTCAGATTGGCTACTGTATGCCAATCAGTATGCTCGACAAGTCCATCTCTAGCTTCCTGTTCGTGCAGGAAACATGCAATATAGGAAAGCTATTTAAGATGAGTTTTATTATTTAACCCACTTTCTGATTTATTGATGCATTCAGTTTTACATTTTTACATGTGACTCATCAGAAGGCTGTTATACTGTTGAGTTTAATCATTTCTCATGAACTTATTAGTCAGCTGTAATTCCTTTGAGATCTAGACGAATACTAACTCATTCTTTGGCTTACCTTGTTTGCTTACTAATCACGCTTATGTGTATTCGTGTCAGCACGGTCGACTCGGCTCTGTGTGTGAGAGGTGAAGTTTTTTGCATCTTGCCGACAAGGCAAGCTCTCCCCCGTTAGTCTGGAGGATTGTCCCTTTGGTTGAAAAGAAAATCCCATTCATCCACTTGATCCGTCAAATATCAGTATTGACAAATCAAACCTCACACATGGATGAAAAGGAATTATTCTCTATTATGCACATAATATGAAGTAGATTGTTGTAGCTTTTTGTAATGATTTATTGGTTTGTTTTTCAGAAAGCCACATTGGCAGCTAAAACACGATGAGGAATACATATTTTTAGCATACGAGAAGCTCAGGGAATACGACGGAAAAACTCTAACAATGGCACTCAGGGTAGGAATGCCTGTCCCACTACCTTTTGTGGTTGATAAAGGACTGCAGGTTAATGGATGTCATAAAATGTCTTCCCACCACATCAAAGGTGAAGAACGTTATGGCTTTCCCATAAGTTCTATCAAGCTCGGTTAACAATTGTAGGACCACAGATCTCGACATAGTTTTGTTTTCTTTCATATTGACACCCACCAAAGTCCGGTCAATCATTAACCCTCTGGCTGCCCTGTGTGTAAACCTGGGCTTAAATAGCACTCTATTAATATTGACTCTGCTGTGTTAAGCAAACTTGGCGGCATGCGCTTAAAAATACTTGATTGCCTTGAAAGCTTGTTGATATGTGATGATGAAAGAAAAAAATACTGAAAAGGGAAAACGTGAAAAGTAAGGAAAAGTGTGTTTAGAGTTTGTAGATGTGCTGCTACATTAGGTTAGTGTCTTTTCTGTCATTAACACATCAACAGACAGACTGAACTCAGATCTGTATTTTGAATTATAAAATGTATTTTTGCTTACTGTTTTAAATATTGGCATGATTAACTCATGACTCAGTAGTCTTGTGAAGTTTAGATCATTTGAGGCATCTTGAGGTTCAGTGTTTTGTAATCAGAATATTCTTTACAGTGTCTTCACCTCACATCAGTCTAACCTGTTCTGCATACTCAGTTATTTGGCAGGTGTCACAAAGGATGCAACAGCATGATCATGCTTGACATTGACGTTAATGTGCATTATGCACGTTCAACCAACCGACCCAGGATAAGACACCAATATGAGTCCCATAAATATGTCAGATAATATCTGTCCGAGAATCTACCGCTGTGTATCTGGCTATAGAAATAGAATGACAGTAGAACAACCATTCCTATTCTAATCATCATATCATTAGGATGGTCAGAGCAGCGGCCATCTTTATGTGAATGTGTATCCATAGCAGGCTAACTTCTGATAAAACAAATATGACTTGTGGCAAATCCCAAACTTACTGAGGTGAACCTTCGCAGTAGTGAAGGGGCAGTAAGGTTGCATTTTCAAATTAGCAATCTGTTACTTTTAAAATCTTGCCATAGCTTTTATTTCTAAGTTGCTGTTGTTGCAATTAATTGCATGTTTGCTTGAACATGATGTACTGTAGCTGCCTTCAAAGAATGAGTGAAAGCCGCTGCTTTGCTAGCAGCTGAGAGGCATACAGAGACAGTGGGGATAAACAGCATATAGGTTTGGTTTTGATACTCAGGCTTCATGGTCATCTGCAAATGCTGCCCTAAGGGTTTGGCCAAGTTTGTCGTCATCAGGACCCTCTGTCTTTGTTACTTCAGTGTAGTTATGGTGCTATTATGTGTGGTACAAACTGGTGCTAAGGTGCTAAATCCTGACTGAGAAACAAACAGGTGTGTATGAAGGCCCAAGAACTTTTCTGTCACCTTTTGTAGAAGCTTTACCTGCATTTTGACTGAAGGAACCTACTTCTAGTGTTTGTATCTGGACCCTCAAACTCCCAGCTTCTGTAGTAGTTTTCATCATCAAGTACTGAGGTGGAATTTCCAGTACAGTATAATTGCAACATTTAACAAAGCCACGTACAGCTGACTTCTTGCCTCATCTAAAACGGAGCTGGATAATTAGTTCATCGTGGATAAATACACACTAAACCAGTAAAAAATGTATCTAGCTTTTTTCCTTGGCATATCAAGCTGATTTTCCTTGCTACCTGTGCATGTCTCCCTCAATTTACATTTAAATGTCACACAATCATGCAACAGTAAGTTAATGAATAACAAATTACCAACATATTGACAACATGGCTCTTAAAATTAGCAGAAAAGTGCACTCAGCTAACATATAATGATGTAATATTTAAGTCTTAAAGGTGAATCCTGCGTAAGTTGTTAATGAACCAGTGACAGCGTATGTTTTTTTTTTAATTTGCTCTTATTAATAAGACAAACACAAAGCCTAAATAACGATACTGGATATAAAAATTCTCATATGTTCAGTGTTAGGGTTAATAGCGATAGATCACTGACAAATACAAATGTAGAGATGCATATTACTCACACCTCTTTTAACTCCTTAACTTCTTTTAAATCTCTTTGTTTAATCATTGACAATAACCAAACCTCAGGTAAAAGACTAAGCAGGCTCAGGTCAAAATGTCACCTCCTCTGGTATTTACTGCACACTTGTGACTTTGTTTTGGCTGTGGCAAATCAATAGACAAGTAGTATAACTTGTTGAAGCTGCAGCCCCTGAATCTGATACACAAGTGTGAATTTTATGATTTTCTTTCTCGTAAGTGTTGCAGCCTTAAACAGTTTCATTTAAAGGGTGGTTCCTGCCACCATTTGTTAATTGTCTGTCGTAGCTAAATTAGATCCTCAGCCTCTCATTTGTTGTTGTACAATTTTGATATGATATAAGTATTTTGCTTTGCACACAAAAACTTACATCAGCAATTTTGTGATCTACACACCATTAAAAAAATTCAGAAATCTTCTGGGAAAAAAAAAAAAAAAAAAAAAAAAGATTTTATTTTAATGCCAAAACTGCTGTCAGTTGATTTACTTAAGTGATACCAGTGCTGCTGTCTTGGTGGTGTTATCACAACAGCATGTATCAACATTTGTGAATGTTTTTTAAGCTTTAACATCTTATTAACCATCTTGCTTACCATCTGTGGACCCAATCTTTTGATCGTGCAGCGTGATAGTTTGGTTCAGCATGTACCATGTTGCACACTTTGATAGATTTTACGATTCACAATGAAGTTATCAACAAACCCATAAAACCTCTAAAATACTACAAGTATGCAGCCCAGCTTTTCCGCTCTGCCAGACACATTCTTTTCATGAGAAGTATGGTAGACACTTTGTCTCCTTGGCCTATTTTAGGTTAGCAGGTCAATTGTGCTCATGAAATGTAAGGAGATCTTTGTTGTCCCTGAAGCGACCACAAACACATATCAGCTGCTGAGAAGTATAACTTAGATAAACTACAGAGTGGAACAAGATGCAGTTTATCCTCCAGACAGTAGTTTCTGTTTTGTTTCAGTTTGTCAAGCTGGATGGATGTGTTGTTTACATGCACACTGATATTACATCATTATTCTGAATTTTCCGGTGAAGACATGTTGGATATGTCAATATTACTATGGCTTTAGGAGCATGTATAAAGCACATTTGGAATATGCATCTCAGCTGGGTTTTTACTGCAGTTTGCAACACATGGCCTTTTGCCTTTTTACGGTCAGCTCTGCGCGTTGTCATAGATGCACTGAATCAACTAGCGTGAGGCTGGGGTAAAGATGCATGCCCAAAAGAAAAGCCCATATTTCTGGTTGGAAGGAGAAACATGCATACTTTTAAACACTGTAAGAGACTTGAATATTAGCAGGTTTTTGGATATGCGTAAATAACACAACTCTGATGTTTTCAAGAAGGTGGTTAAAGGAATGAAAAGGGAGGCTGCGATCACACAGCCAAACATGTCCGACACCAGTGGAAAATCCTAATTTGATGCAAAGAAGCAAAATGACACAAGCGGTTCCACTTTTCCATATTCTGATGAGATAAACAGTGTGTTAGATGGGGTAATCTGAGGATACATAGCTGCGGGTAAACAGGAATATAAGTAGAATATTCATTTTCATTAGTCATATAAACAGCTTCGTAGGAATATTGTCTCTTTTGGAATAAGGTCAAAACATGTAAATGTAGTCAGTGATTTAACTATGGTTTCTGTTAAATATATTTTGTAGATGATGCTGTTTTTACAGGCCCAAATTGAGAGGAAAAGGTGCATTTTTCGGTTCGGTGTTGACACGGTGTCTTCAAAACCGAGCAGTGCAGGAGGCCGTGATGCTCTTCCAGTCATCATGTGGAGGATTTCTCACACTCTCCTGTGAAAAGCCCAAAGCACCCGTGAGATCTAACATCCACTCCTTGTGTTTCTCTCCAGAGCAAGATGATTCTGAACTAAGACATTAAATATTAAGTGTGGTGAATCTTGGCTGGCAGGAGTCTTTCCATTGGCAGATGAGAAGCAGCAGGAGCCCATAGATAGACTGTAGACACCTTGTTACCCACTGCCGGGGCAGTTCCTGGCTCAAAAGGAGGAAAAAGTGGCACCTGAAGTGTGACCTATTAAACTGTCATTTATTATCATTCTTTATAGGAAAATAAATGTTTTCCTATACTAAATCCTAAGCACATTTAAAAGGCCACATCTGCCTACCAGCCTAAAGGAGGCAGGTAAATAATTTTTTATCTGTAGAAACAAACAAAAATGACATTGCTGTAGTGTTAAACATGTTTAAATGAAACAATTTCTAACAATATGGTGCTTTAAGTGAATACTGACAAACCAGAATACCAGGTTTGTGTAATCCAATATACCAGCTTTGCAGTAAGCCCTCCCTTTGTGAAGCTTATCATATTCAGTTTTTCTTGTGACTGTGCCTGAGAGCTGTTGATCCAACTCTTTTTTAAAGGCTGAATGTTGTGGTTGAGTATTGTTTGATTGTGATGTGGAAATAAGCTTTGAATTGAAACTCGTTGACCTTTAATGCCAGTACTCTGACTCCCCTCTCTCATCACCCCTTTCCTTCTGCAGGGGTTGTCCTGTTGTCTTATTAGCAATGAGAATCATGCTGTTAATGCCCAACAGTAATTAGCTCATGTGTCATCAAACTATGCTGTAAATTTTTAACGGCCTGAAGTTGACGCATTTATTACAACGCTCTTGAATTTGAATTTGGGTTTATAATGCCAACATGGTGCAGGCAGCAGAGTTAATCATGTTGGCTATGGCCTCGATCAATTGCTATAGGTCTCAGGTCTGTGTGTTAATATGTCCAGAGTATATAAAGGAGAAAATGCAGAGCATGAACTGGAAAGTGCAGGAAAAACAACATGTATGGTTGCAACAATCGCTTGTTTTCATTATTGAGTAACCTGCCAATGACAGTGCTCTAAAATCCCAGGTGACTTCATCAGACATAGAGACTGAAGAACAAGAGTATCAGTTGTTTCAGCAAGTACCCCAAAGCGACATTATATGTTTACTTAGAAGTGACAAAGCCCTCTAGCTGTTAGTATAAATGACAGGAGCATATAAAGAAGTCAGGTGACATTGTTATAGAGTGACAGAGTCTGTATAGGGAGGAGGCAGGGGTCGGACTTTGATACCATTGTTCATTTCCTGTTTCCAACAGTCCACTTTTTTTTCTTTTTTTTTTCTTTTTTTGTGCGACCACAATCATTTCCTGACCTTAACCACACACTTTATTTTTTCAACCATGACGATAAAGGTCGCCTAACCCTATACGAAGTAGTCAGTTTAACCCAAACCATGATATGTTCCCTAAACCAAAGGAAATCGTTGTCTCATCATTTCCTGTAAGTATCGCTCTAGAGGGCAAGGACAAACAACAAAGGACTAGTTACAATTTGTTTTGTCCGAACAGTCCAAAACTAAAACTTAACACAATGCACTGAAATGCAAGACAAAGAAAAGCAGAACATTCTCACATTTAATAACCTGGAGCCATCAAATATTTTGTATTTTTTCTGGAACAATTACTTAAACCAAACAGCTATCAAAATAGTTCATGGTAAAATCTGTGTCAGTCAACCGACCGATCAGCTGATAGTTGAGGTTTTAATGGAATGCAGTTCTACTTTTTTATTTCAGAGCTGCAGTTTTTTATTAATGTTATGCATGTTGCAACTGGGAAAGTTTTCCACTAGTAAAATGCAGGAAAAACAAATTGGACCCGTTAGGTTCTCTATGTTGCAGGTCCCATGTCAGTTCATTTTTGTCCGACTACCCAACTAAGAGGAGTAAAAAATGCCTTCAGGTTTCTTTCCCCTGCCATAGATGTTTTGAGACACAGTCACTTCATGGTGGCAAAGACCTGCTCCAGATTTACGATCAGGGTTGGTTTTTTTTAGGGGATGAGTTCGTCTTTGTTGACTTCATACAACCTGTCACATCACAAGCGCTCCACATAGAGAGGCTCCTATGGGAGATATTTCATGACCCTCAAGAATGTTCCATGTCTTTAACGTGAAGTATTCAAACAATCCATCCTACAGCCGAACCGTTGTGGTATCTCAATATCCTGTGTTTTCATTTCTTTTTTCTGAGTCATCTGCTGCTTCCTTGGCAGACTGGCAGGGCTGGAATGGACTGGCTGATTTCCCCCAGCATCCTGTCATTGTTGGTATTTTTTCTTGTCGTCTTTATTGACATGACGGTAAAGGGTTGGATACCGAGGGAGATGGTAGGGCTGAGACAGACAGACAGACTGTAGCAGATGAATTCTCTCATTTGAAGTAACACCCATGTCTTTTCAGCGTTAACTTGTACGGTGATGACGCCGTCGTTAAAGAGGTGCTAACCAACTGTCTCATGCTTCCACACACAAAACTTGAATCTGAAGAGGTTAAGTTTTGTAGATGATTTTGTAGGTGCAAAAAATGTGTGTGCAAAAATAACCAACAGATTCATGACATGTGTGCACCTGCTACTTTTGTTCTTACCACCGTCCATATGTTAGTGAATCAGCCTCATCCTAAATTGAGAGGTGGGTGCCTGCAATCAGCATACTGCCACACCCCCATTTCTCTATATTAGGAGGTACATCCTGCTCGAATCTGAGAAGGTATGGGGTGAGGGTGGTGGTGGTGGGTGGCTGACTTAAATGCAGTTCCAGAGAATTACATAGCTGCAGCAGAATCTTTCCTGGCAGTCGAAAACTGCTGATGAGCTATTTGTCACTCTCTTCAAACACGTTATGTGGGAGGTTGAGCTCTCTCCTGAGGGTACAGTCTGCATCATCTTCCAGCAAGGCTCGATATCTTAACACCTGTTTGGAGGTAAATAATCTTTTGTATACCCTGCATGCCTGTTAAGAGGCTACCAATTAATATTGGCTTAATGACGCACAATGTATGACATTAAAAATAGGTGGGAGTAACTGATTACTATATGCAAAGTCATGGAAACCAAAACTGATACTTTACTGTAAGCTAGGACTGGGACACTCAGTATTTATAGTTGAATATTAATTATGACAATAACTGATATTTGAGGATTTCATAGTTATTTAATGCATTTGGTCACTGTGAATAAATGTTAAGTAAATTGTTTTTTTACATGCTTTGAATAAATCTAATTAAAATAAAATTAACACTTTTTAACATTGTTGCCTGTTAAAGCCGCATTTGTGCGCAAATTGTTCATACGCGCAGTTTAAGCACAGATTTGTCCGTACGCACTGGGAATGAGGTCTATATTGTCGAAAAGTTTAAAGAACTCATCCATGAAATCCCTTTTTCTACTCTCTGGACTCTGGACTAGCATGCAGCTCAGCTATAATTTTTGTTGGTTGAATGCATGTTTTTCCCTACTTTATTAATGCTGAACCTCGTTTTGTTTCAATTACAGTATTAAAGACATATTTCACTCTCATTTAGTTTTGAAACTACATAGCTGAGTGTGTTAGATAAACAAGAATATTATAGGTATATAGCGATATAATGCTTAGAAACCGTTAGGAAAAATAAACTTGAGGATTAGTTATTAAAGAGGAAAACAGGTAAATTCCTACATTTAAAAACTCTACAGCATGACAGCTGTACACATGGCCACTAATTGCATGTTACTTGTTTTTTTAATAAACCCTTAACACATCCAGTAGCTGCTGTAGGTCTGCTGAGCTCCTGACTACATTATGATCCCGTTAACCTTGTGTAAAGTTGTCCTGCCAAAGTGTAACTAATAAAGGCCACATTTGCCTCTCGCCCCCACACACAGTGGAATCTCTTGCCTCAGGACAAGTCAAGGCAAGTCAAGGTGAACTGGTTCTCCCTTTAATAGCTTTACATACATTTATGTAGATTATTGCCGTACCTTATGTCCCCTTTTTTCATTTGGCTTTGGCTGTTACTTTTAATTCCCAGCCCTTATTGCAGTCAGGTACCGTAACCTGTTACTGCTTCCGAAAACAATAACCATTGTTATTTTAATTACTAATCAGTTCTCATGGTATTAATCACTGCATAAACAGTATTGTATTGTGTCACTAAAGGTTTAGCTGTCTCCTTCCTGCCACTCCTTCATGCATCAGAGTTTGGCAAAAAGTCTCTCTGATGAGTTAAATAAGATGTCATCATCAGAGACGACAGTGTTCATTTCTCACCGTCTCAGCAAGCCACAACCTGCTCAAATACACAGAAAATAAAACTGCACATTTTATAGGCGAGCTGCTTTCAGAATGACTTTTGGTTGCAGCAGAGCTGTATGGGGTACATTTTTTCTTAATCAGACAATAGACTGTAGACTGAATCTCACCCAAATTTATCTGTGGTGACCCTAAAATAAGTTCCTCATGCTTTTTCAGTAAACACTCTAATGAAGGCCAGAACAGCTTTATCCAGTTTTGTGGAAATGGTGTTTGCTGAGTCTCGATCACCTTTTTTCCCAGTGTGCTGTGGATTTTCCTGACTCCAGACATTCCAGACCCTTAATTAGACTTCATGCCAAATCTTCTTAAGTAATTAATGTCTGAAGGCGTAGGCTCAGTCGTGTTCTGCAAGGTGAGCTTGAGAGACACTTTGTCATAAATCTGGAAAATGGTAAGTCTTCAAGAAATAGAACTTGGGGAAATGAGGACAGCAGTACTAGACCGTATGTATAAGTGCTAAACGAACAGGTTACGGTTTTGCCAAGTCTAAGCAGACGTGCAGATCCTGGTCCTGCCTGTCTGTGTTTGTTTTGAAATTGACTCCAAAATTATCAAATTTTGACATTAGGCTCCTAGTTCTACATTCTCGCACTTTACTGTTCAGTTTTGAATTCCTTAGTGCCCCGAGATGCAAATACACCCTCTCAGTCTACGTTAAATGTAAACTGACCCAATGCCAGCTGTTTACTCTATTTTTTCCCACTTTCTTTTTAATAGAGCCAATAGCTTCCATCAGAAACCAGTCTGCAGGGTTTCCAAAACGAGACCTCTGTGATGCCTCAAGCTCTTTTTAAGTCATGCTCTCTGAGATTGTAGATGCACCTACAAAGATGAACTGGGGTCACTCACTGCATCTGAAATCACATACTGTGCACAATGTGGCCTGTATCTCTGTGGACGCATTAAGCTGTAATTACCACGTCACTTCCTGAGAGCCTTCTTGCTGGTTGGAGATGAATAACCATGGTAACCTGCACCAACTTAAGCCCTACTAGTAATTTTAAATGATTTTCAAAACTATATTGCGCCTAGCAAGGTGAAATCTTAATTCTTACATCCATTCATCCATCCATCCATTTTTATCCGCTTATCTGGGGCCGGGTCGCAGGGACAGATGTCCCTCTCCCCAGCTCCTCCTGGGGGACCCCAAGGTGTTCCCAGGCCAGATAAGATATGTAGTCTCCTCCAGCGTGTTCTGAGTCTACCCCAGTGCTCCTACCAGTTGGAAGTGCCTGGAATACCTCTAACAGGAGGCGTCTGATGAGATGCTTTTACCACCTCAACTGACCCCTTTCAATGCGAAGGAGCAGCGGCTCTACTCTGAGCTCCCTTCGGATGTTTGAGTTCCTTTCCCTATCTCTAAGGCTGAGCCCAGTCACCCCACGGAGGAAAGTAATTTCGACCTCTTGTACCCACAATTTCATCCTTTCGGTCACAACCCAGAGCTCATGACCATAGGTGAGGGTTGGGACTTAGATAGACCAGTAAATCAAAAGCTTCGCCTTCTGGCTTGGCTCCCTCTTCACCACTTCTTACATATTACACTTAGATTGAAGTGTTACTGATGTCGCAGAGTTGTCTTGGTCGCTTTTCGTTATGATGAATGTTGTCCTTTACTGCATTGTGGGATGTTAATGGCGGCGTAGGGTCCAGTGTTTGCATACTGTAGTATTTGTAGTACGCAATTCACATACAATTGGTTTCATACTGCGGTTTCGAACATACTAATAGAGCTGACATACTGTTTTAGCTGACTAAATACCATGTTAGTATGGAATTTCTGACAGTCTTTTAGTTGTTACCATGAACATCTGCTCAAATTGCGTAAACAGTCCCTTACCTGACACTGACACATATCTAGCTATGACCCATTTTTCCTCCAGTAATCATTAGCATGTTTCACATTCATGTTACCTGGCTATGTTTTTATAGAATTAGTTCAACATTTTGGAGAAGCATTTTGGAAGCTAAGCTAGCACTTTGCTTAGTGCAAAGACCGGGGGTGAAGGTAGCCTTGCTTTGCCCAAATGTAACAAAATCAGCATACCAGCACCTCCCTAACATGTCATGTATCGCCTGCTGGTCTGCACAAAAACAAAGTGTAAAAACCTTTATTTGGCATTTTACAGGCAGGTCACATGTCAGATTGTTTTTTGGCTGGGAGCAGGAACTTAGTGTAGTCTCTGCTGGTTGCCTGGCAAAGGTTAAAACAAACAAGATATAACACGTTAATTGGTGAGTTTTAGAGGTGCTGGTAGGTGATTTTATTACCTGCAGACAGAGCCAGGCTAACTGTTTTGATAAATGGCTGTGTCTTGTAATCCCTTGTGGGTTGGACTGAATGTTTGGTATTAAATGGAATTAAAAAATAACTGAATAACTATTTACTATTTTGCACATTGTGAGTAGCTTATGCATTCAGTTTTTGCTGTGATTCCTTTCCAGATTGAGACTAATTGCGGTTAGCATGGCAGCTTGATGATGTCACACTGTCAGTGAGTGTGTGCGTGTGTTGTTGCTAAAGGCTCTTCCTGTTGCCTCAGCACAGTTTTCCTCAGGGCCGGACAGAAACGCCTGTGTTGGCACACCAAACATTTGGTTGAACAGTTGTATAATACTGTAGGTTGTAGGGGATTTTACTGTAGGGGGGTGTTTCTCTAAGTGTGTGTGTGTGTGTATGTGTGTGTGTGTGTGTGTGTTGTCTCCTCTGATTCAGAAGAAAACAGCCATTTGAGGAACTTCCCAACACCAGTTATGCCTGATTTCAATGGAATTGTTTTCTAGAAGTTAAGCATGTTCCGGTATCTGTGTTTAAACATGGCATACTTTAGTGAGTGCGCATGTGTGTGAACTTGTGTGTGTGTGTGTGTGTGTGGGTGTGTGTGTGTGTGTGTGTTGTCTTCTGTAAATAGTTTGAATTCCTCTGCTTTTTGAAGTCACGCTTTTATGTCAAGCTCAGTGTCTGTTTCATCCTCTGGAGTCCACTGGTAAACACAGAGCCAAATGCAGATGTGTCGTGTAGAGCGTCACTCTCACCTACAATATGACTCTATTTTTCCCAGAATAACACACACAGTAATCCCATTGTACTGGTGTGAGGATGTTAAGTATGACTAACGACCCACTTTGTTGTCAAACCCGACCTGTAGCTGGGTGGTTTGACCCTCACAGGAGCCTCAGTGGGCTGTTTTGTAAAGTCAGGATAGTGGTGGGTGTTTGTTGAAAGCAAGTCGTGTAAACTGATGCCTGGAGGTCGTCCCTGGTCACTTCAGGATTAGCTGGACTGAAAACGCCACATGCCACAAACTCTGAGCCTGGTGTGACACTAATGACTGATTGAAGCCTGGCTGACCTTTACTTTTTCAAATTACTGTGTAGAAGCAATATAACGGGGAAGCTGCCCGAGCTCAAAGATTATAGGGATTGCTGGAATTAAAAGCCAAAATAGAAAATGTTTTCTTTTTATTTGGGATTGACCTAATTAAAAGCTGCAGCCACAAGTTCTTCACCAGCAGCTACATTATGAGCACTTATTTTTAAGGGTGGCCGATGTAAAATTTCCATCACCAAACTTGAACTCCTCAGTTGTATCTGGCCTGCAATTTATTTTTTCAAATACAGCCATTCTACGCTTTGGTGTTTCTTTACCCTGGATTGTAGGCTGTCATGTAGCTTGGACCAGGTCCAATGTAAATTTGCAGATAGAGCTTTCCACAAGGAATATGAATTGATATTGTGAGCAGTGTTTGATCTGTGTGCTTTGACTTTCTTTTGTTCAACGCAATCCAGTGGATTCACATTTATTCATCATTCTTTTAAGATTATCACCAGCCTAAGCAGCATTTACTGTTTGGACATTTAGATCAACACAAGGTGTATAAGGTTTGAAAGACACCCAGGGTCGAATTATTCTGAATCTGGCATCTTACGTATTTTTGAACCTGGACCCTAATTTCCCAAATAGGAACAAAAATTTTTGGAATCGGTCCAGTATTAAGAGAGACCGCTGCAGCCAGCAGTGGCGAAACAGGCTGCAGTGTAATCCCTACATGTAATTGTGCACCATCAATTTACGTTGACTAAAAGTGCTTGTTTTAGCCACTGACAGGGTCAGATTGTTGTTAGAAGTATCTGACAAAGACCCTACAGAGAATTCAAATGTTTTTCGTTACCTTTCTCTGATTTGGTCTGTTTGTTAGTGTGCGTAACTAAGTCTCAATCAAGGAGAAGTTTTGTTCTGAAACTTCTGGCGGCTTTTTCATATTGTCAAAATCAGCTATATATTCAGCCACGGCGTTGAAAATCTCTTAGATAACACTAAGCTATGTGTCCTGGCATTCCTCTCTCCAACTCTCACTAACATCCGTTGTTTTGCAATGAGTCACGTCTAGCAAAATCTCAGAACTACACTTCTCCGTGGGCGGGACTTGTCACAATAGTAAACAGACCACAGAAATGTAAGGAAAAATATTTAATTTCTCCATAGGGTCCTTTTGCTAATGTTGTCAGACACTTTGTTATAACAGTCTGAGCATTTCAGTGGCAAAAACAAGCACTCTTAATAGACATTAATTGACAGTGCACAATTGCCTGTATTGATTACACTGCTGCTTGTTTTGCCGGGCTGCTGTCTCTCTCAATATTGGACCGATTTCAAAAATTGTTGTCTCCATTAGTCACTTAGACAATTAAATAATTGTTATAATAATACTTGTGATCATTGTAATCCTGGCTAAAAACGCTGTTACGGTGCTGTTAAACGATCAAAAATGTGCAGTTGTAAAATGCTACTGTGACAAAGTCTATTATTAAACAGGCACAGGAGCATCACACATGCACAGTAACTGTGATTTCACACGTCCTGTCTGCTGTTGTAATTATCGTTCGTTACTTCATCGGGAGAGAAATGGCATCATGATCCTTCCGGGACGCAATAAGTGGTTAAATGCAATGACACCTCCAGTTATAATGGCTGCTGGTGTACTGCAGGCTGTACAGTAACCACCATCTCTTTCAACATACTTGACTCATCTCTTCAGATGTAATTATTTTGTCATTTAGTAGTGACAGGCTCTGCAGACCATGTAAAAGCTCTGTGACCTGGGCTGTACTTGTGGCTGATGTTATGTTATGAGACAACAAAGTGTGTATTAATTTGGTGGTTCTAAACAAGGGAATCCCAGGAATCCTTGAGGGAGTTCCAGGAGGTCCCCACAAAAATGGGAATAGTTTGTTTGCACTATTAAATTCACTATAGAAGTGAGACCAGTGTGAGTAAGAGTCATGACTGTTGTGGTCATGGGTTTCAATTCCTCCACTGTTATCTCCTCAGCTGTGGTTCACAACTAGAGAATTCCGGTCATACATATTCATATCTTAAAACCAAAATATTTTCAAATAGAGGTCCCTGAAGTGATCTCTTATTAAAGTGGGTGTGGGACCTAATGATTGATTGACACAAAAAGGTTGGAAACATGCAGCGTGTGCTAATTGGAGCTGTTTATTACTTCAGTTATGAGTCCATCAGCCTTCCTTATCTGTATTGACCCACAGTAAAATGATATAAAACCCTTCATGTTCACCTCAGATAATCTCAGCAAAGTATGACTCATAACTCGTGACCATGATGATGAAATTTTACAGCAGGTATTTATCACTTTGCCAGCTAACATGCTGAATAATAAAGGTCCACAGCTCATGTCTAAAGAATGCGACTGCAAACTTTTCATGATGAAATGCATGAATTGCTCCGTCAAATATCAAGAATTCATGTATTTGACATATTATTAACAAATGATAGAGGTATGTGTTGGTTAACAAACTATTACTTAATGACAGCTGTTTTAATAAAATCGGGAAGCATTAGCTGACATCTGATCACATTACCTGCAGCTGGCTTCTGTTAATCTGTTTATCACTGCTGTTGCAAGGCGTTTTGGCTCTCTCGCATGTGGCCTTTCTTATCTGCTTCCTAACATTAAAGAAATAGTTCCTGACTGCAAAAGTACCGCCCACCCGATGTTTACGCTTCACCGCATGTACACTCACCCCGCCTCTGCATCCATTCATGGTTATCATGTTGTCACTCCACTTTTACACTACGCACATTTCTTTGACAAGTTCATCCAGTTTCTAAAGTAAATGTCAGTTGCTGGTTTATTAAGTGTATGTAGCAGTAACTCCTGCAACAAACCTGAACTATTGATTCAACTTTATGGTCATTTATCAGGCTGTAGTTTGTGTTGGCTGTTGTTTCACTGAGACACACGGCTAATATTTAGTCTACCTGCAGTGACGCTGTAAATGCCAACAAATTAACCTTAGTATTTATACTTTAATATATTTAATTGGCTAGCATCTTGATTTTGATAATGATTTATGGTGTTATGGAATATGCAAACACAAAAACCGTTTGAGAAAGAAAGTCATGAGTAATGCAGATATGATGTCAGCTCAAGTTTGTTTGTGTCACTTAACGCAGCATTTAAGACCAGGAAAACATAAATGTTAGTTATATCACAATATAGAAGTGCAGCTGACAATCACAATTACAGTGATCAACCAGTTATATGGATCAAAAAGCTTCGTACAGAATCATTCCTGAGCAAATGCTGTTTAAATACTTCACTTGAAGTAATCAAGTAGTTTGCTAATTTCAATGTCAAATTAGTCAACAAATGTCAATTGATTGTAATAATCGTCTGTGTATAGTGATCAGTTTGATCTGAACAGACATGATCACTGATCAGATATTTCCACTGCATTTCACATTCTAAGCAATATCTAATAAAATTTGAGATTTTTAGGAAATGATAATGATTTACGAGCCAATATTAATTTTGAACATAAAAGCATAAACAAACGTCTATTTATCAGCCAGGCTCTAATAATCATATTGATACTAACTTTGGACTACCTTGCTTCCTTCTTGCTCCATGAAAGTATCAATAGCAGAACCTGTGTGTGAAATGTATCCTCTCTGGGCATTAATGTCATAAAAACGTAATTCCTGTTCCATGAAGAAATAATCTCTTCATGCCTTAAATGGCTTAGACTCAACTCTACACCTTCGACAGATAACAATGCACAGATCCACTAATATGCAAATTATCCACCCCTCAGGCATTCACCTGCAGCTTGACTCTACCTGCTCACCATCACTCTGCTCATCAAACAACAAACCTCTGCTTGTAAACAGAGCCTTCAGCTTGACTGTGGTATCAAACAGCTAATAATGTGTTGCTAATGTTAGACAAACCTTGCTCCTGATTGCCAGTTCTGACAAGTTTAGGTGAAAGTGACTTTTATGAAATACTGATTGGTAGCTACACCTGGCTTCTCTGATGCCCCTTGTTTCATCATAGTGTTGTAGGATTTTTTTCTTAGGTTAATAATGTAATAAACCCTATAAATCTGAACCTGTGTCGCAGAGACTGTCATTGGTACACTGCAGTTCAAAGGCAAAAATGCTTAGTCATGGCACTGACTGCTTATTTGCCTCATGATATGTCTTAAAACATATGAAAGAAACATGTTAACAAGGTCAAAAACTTGTTTTTAATGTATTGCAATCAGAAAAAATAGTTTAGTGACTTGATTATTTATTTGTATTAAACAGGAGTTGTGATGTATCACACACTGATGGCTGCATTTAAGAAAAGTCATGCATTAGCTATGCATTAATCAAGCATGACACTGGTGATACTCATAATATAAAGAGTGATATTAGAAGTGTTAGTTTTGTAGTAATGGGTGGTGTCAAATAAGATTCGTAGTGACATGTTACAGAGATGATGATTCAGATTTTTACCACAATGGTTTAATGTTGTATTATCATGTATTATCCTGTACTGTTAGTGCCTAGTTCTTCCCCCGAGTTTGGATAACCCTTGTTTCATTTTCTGATTTTCTCCACATTATCTCACGAGAGACGCAAATGCTCTAAAGACTTGTCCCCTGATCTGAGTTGCTATGGAGTCCCTGGCAGCCTTCATGTAGGCTTGGCTGTAAACATTTCAGGGTTGTTGTACATGGTTTGCTGCAGGTGCCAGCCCCGTCACTGTTTTTTCTTCTCTCTTTGCTGCTTGGAATAATCTCCAGATGTCCTGAGCTCAATCTTATCTTCACTCTTGTCACTTTTTGTTCAGCTGTATTCCGCCAAAGTTCAGTGAATCCACCTTGTGAATCTCTGCAGCCTGAATTTTTCAACACATAAGTAGGTTATTCTGTTGCTTCATTTCTGCTTGACAGGATTCCACATGACAATACCACTAACCTGTTGAGCAAGTTGAAGTACAGAGAAGGGTCTGGGTGGGAGCACAGTAAACAAGACGGGGAGCGGGAGAGAGGTACGTTGAGTGGAGGAGGGGGACAGAAGGGGAGTTAAGTCAGTCACTCAGCCAAAAAAACCAGTGCCACGCCCCAGGTGCCAGGGCTAGTAAGAGCAAGCAGCAGGAATGTGAGGGAAATGAATGGGAGTGTAAGTCCTGCCATTCACATGGTGAGTGCTTTCTTTTTTCACCTTTAGCCTGCACTACTTACCATATAAACATATCACCAGGGATGATGGGGGTATAAAGAGCACAAATATTTGACTGTTGGCTCCAAAAATATCAATCTTTACGCAGGATTTCTGACTTCAAACTTTGGTTTTAAGAGTGTGTGGTTTGTTATTTATTCTTCCGTGCCTGAAAACTAAATGTATGAAACAGTTAATGGTAGCCACTTCTCAGTTGAGCTAATATTCATCAGAATGTATTAATAGCATGAGAAGACCTGATCAAAACTAACCACGTGGAGCATGGTGTCTGTCAGTGTGAATACTTTTGGTTCAGGCTTTAATCTGTTATTATGATGATCACAGACGGACACAAAATGAAAGGTTTTCCTCAGTGGTCAGTGGTCTGCACAACATGACTGCAGTCTTTAGTTAAAATCAAAACATCACGTGGTGTGTGAGCGAGTTAGTGCAGTTTTATTTCCCAGCTAACGAGGCTGAACCTTTTTGAGTTTCTAAACCTTCTCCTGTGTGAAAGGGACAGTGTTTTGTCACGTGTAAATAAAGAATTGCGCTCTGTCTGCTTACGAGGAAACAAATATGCCGCAAAATACTCTTTAAGAACGTCAAGGGACTGTGGAAACACTTTGAACAGGCCAGCCAGTGATTCGAGACCACTGCTCTGAGAGAAGAGTACATATTTTCTGTCTGTGCGGTTGGCAATCTGTTTACTGGAAGTGCTTCTCACTCAGAGCACATGTTGCTGCATGTGCAGTCAGCCAGTGAGCCCCAAGAAGACTGTAGAGTTAAAGTGTAAATGCAGGGGCAGAGAAAGTGTTTTTGTGGAGGTGGTGGGGGGGTGTTTGTGTGCATGTGCATGCATGTGATTTTGTTTGGAGAACTTAGCAAATAACCAGCAAAACCACACTAGAATCCTGTGTGTATGTGTGGTTCACTGTGAGTTATATGAGTTTGCAAAGTCCAGATTTAAGCTCCCTTTCTGGGAACCAGCATTCCCTGCTCTTCTAAAGCGAGCTGTAAGAGACTGGAGGGGCTTTGGGAATGAAGAGGCATGGGCTGGTTTCAGTATGTCCCAGGTTTGTCTATTGTACACAGCGAGTGGTAACAATGGGAGGGTTAAGTATCTGATATACACACCGAACCCTGGGACTCAGCTGCAAGTAATTAAAGCTGGCAGTTGGCAGAGAAGAGAGTCAGGCGACTGTAATGGCCGCTCTAAGTTCATACCATAATATTTGGATGATGAATCAGGCTGCTAGTAAAAGTGTTGTCATGCTGTTGACCCAAGGCTTTCTCCCCTCCCCATGTCCTGTCGGCCCCGAGGGAGGCACAGAGAGGAGAGAAAAAGGCTTTGTACGACCCTGCAGTCTGTTTGCAATGAGATGTGATGTTTATTCGGTACGCCACAGCTTTCATTTTTACCTCCAAAGTCTCGTTATTTTGTGCTTTTTTTCCGTTTGGTTCTCCTCAATGTGTACTGAGAGCCCAGAGTTACCATTTTAGTTTCAATAAAGTGGACACTCTTGTGAGAGGACATTCATAAATCAATAAAGAGAAGATATATTTTGGATTTTAGCTTTCCACCTCCACCTTGTCAAAGGTTTCTTAGGATTAACAAAAACTTTTTGATTAATCAGTTGATACTTTGGTTTTTAAAGGTGAGAAAATATCAGTACTTGATACCTTTTTTGACCAAAATAACCAACTACCAAATGGTATCGAAACTTCTCCATTCAAACAATAACTGTACCTGATCCTCTTGCACCCAGATCTAGAAAAAAAAAACTGTGTGTATGGTTTTGCTCACAGCCAATCACAGCAAGCATTCTTCAGTTAGTGCAATGTGTGATTGGCCACTACAGCAGCAGTTATAGCCTATACAGTCTGTGGTGTGGTGACATCAAGCACCATGTATTTGTCGATGCTTGCAATAAGCATGCCGAGATGCCACAAAAACACCTGTTGCATTTTACGCAACCAAGTGCTTTCATTCACATGATGGATATTGAATGAAAAAAAAAAAAAAAAAAACAGGTAACAAATTAATTAACTCTATTGGTATAGGTATCGGTATCACTTTTAAGGGCACTGGTGTTGGTACTGGTATCATAAGTTTTTATACGACAACCAGCCCAAATCACCAGTCCTAAAATATGTCACCAGATGTCTTGTTTTGTCTGACCATCAGGCCAAAACCCAAATGTACTGTATGTAGAATTATTAGCTCCTGAAGTGATGTCACTTGAGTCAGTTGGGTATGAAATATGCAAGTTTGATTATGAAACAAACCTGGGGATGTGGACTTAGAAGCAAGTGAAGTTACCCAGACATTTATTTATTTGTGGTGGCTCGCCACGATTTAAAAATCTGCCGCCATGTTTTAATTTTCTATTTTTTGGAGCTGGACTGTTTATTAGGTGCACTGTTGGAATGTACCGTATATACTGTTTGGTTATTCATTGCTCCACACTCTCGCAGCACAGAGCGTGGCCACAGACAGAGCAGCAGAACAGCAGGTGCAGCACAAGTGAAACTTAACCTTTCATTGTGCTGGGCATAAAAGTTTGCTTTCACTCACAAACAGCTGTTTCTCTTATTCATCGATCTGATCAGCTCTAATTGGATCCACTGATCAATTATCCGCCTTGCGATTCAAAACTCCACAAACTCTGCAAACTACTGCTCGATGGTTGTTGTTGTATAAACTAGTAATGATGAAATTAAAATCATCATCATAAACAAGGCCACTTATTTACTCCCACACACTGTCAGCTTCACAGTCTATCAACAAACTAATCCCATTATTATTATTATTATTATTATTATTATTCAAACTGTTGTCAGCATCTTGATGTGTGGCATGATGATTCTTGCATATGCATAGCCGGTGGCAGAGTTTGGCATTTGACAGGTGTTTGGCATTGTAACTGATGCTGGAATAACTCTGCATTGTTACTATAGACATAGCACTGTCTGTATTGTGGTTACTCCTTGTTATTTATCAGGTTTGTTGCCAGGTCTCAGGTATGCTCTTACAAATTGTGTAAGAGTTGTGATGTGAAATTGCTGTACAGTAATGGGTGGAAACACTGCGATTACAACATCAACATGAAATCTGATTAAACAGAGAAATGGTATTTCTGAGAAAGGCATGACTCAGTGCAGCAGGGAATCATGTCATTTTCATGTTTCGTGTCTACAACAAGTGGATCATTAAACTGACACGTGGGAATCCTGATTACCACTCATCAAAACCAGCTGCCAAGTTCCTGGAAGTATGTCACCTTGTCATCGTTTTTATTTGTTCCTCCTTCCTCTGTCAACAGAATCAGCGTATGACCTTCTTCCCAGAGAGCTACAATTGCCTCACTCCTCGCAGCAGAGCCCAAAAATCATGAGTCAAAAGAGTGGTGGAGAGGCAGGGCCTCCCCCTTCAGCTACTCTAGCATCAGGTAGGATCCTTCTCCTCTAATCTCTAATTCTCCTCTGTGAGCTGGACTGTCATGCCCCAATCCAAAAAACACAGCACAGTCTGGAAACCAGCCTGCTGCTCTGTGATACTCATGTCAGTCCAAAAAAAAACCCCACTTCTTATAAAGTTAACTCAGCTAAACCTCTATCTGTAACTGCTTGTGAAATATTTGGTCAAGGGGATTGTTGCTGTGAATACAAGTGATCTCCTCTATGTTGTGGTTTCTTGCAGCATCAGAGTGTTGAAATGTGGGTCATGCATCGCAGGTTTAGATAGTGTGTAGACCCATCTGCCCTTTTCCTTTGTGATTCAGACAGATGAATGGTTTAGACCATACATGGATCACACTAATAATTAGGGATGGAGATTGACAATATTTTAATGACATCAGTGCCATTATCCTTTCTGCTTATTAGTCCGATTCTTTTTTGATTCCATGACTGATTCCTGGTCAGTTTTCTGTATGGTTTTTCAGCATCAATCAAACTATATTATTATTATTCATTATCTAAAATAGATTAAATTAGAATATTATATGCGATATTTGATAAGGGATATTCTACTCCGGTGGGAAGAAGTGGCACTCGAGCGTACAGAGTCAAACACTTGGCACCCCTGGTATTTAAATCGATGTTGCCTAAAAAGATGTTTCAGCATATTGCTGGTGTTTCTGTCCTTACATGATATGATTGTTGTAGAGATTCACTGTTTACATCATTGTTTGTGAAACAAAACCACGCTTTGGAGAGGTTCTTCTTCTCCACTGTGACACCTTCTTGTTGCAAAATTCCTGCAGTGTAGACACATCAGTTTGACGTCATTGTTTCACAATGCAGTTCTCGATTCCCATCCATATGTATGATTTCATATTATTTCAGTGGGTTACTACTCAGCACAAAAAAACTTTGATAATATTTGGTTGTTTTGACAGTTTTTTTCCCTTGTTTTGAGAATTGGGAAGCTTTGAGTGGCTGTAATCACCTTGTTGACCATTTTTACTTCCAAGGTGGAGCTATTGTTCGCAGAAGAAAATCCAGAAGTCCAGAAATGAGACACATTATGTACAATTATATTTGTGGCCAGTTTTTGTCGTTGATAAGCTTGTTTAGATGGACCACAGAGGTTTTGTTGCATGTGTCATGACCGGACGGTATTTCATTTAAATAGATCTTCTACCAGTCATTGGAAAAAGTTACACATTTCACTAAAATGTGCAGTTTAATTTAATCAGTTGTTTTGCTGACATTAAACAATTCACAAGAGCAAAACAAAATGAGTGTACAGTGCACACACAACAGAGGGCATACAGGTTTGCACCATATTTAAAGAATCATCTCTGGTTAAGAGAAATCTGAGCTCATGCCTCTGTCAGGAAAATGTCAAGAGACACTGAAGCTGCTGCGTCACATTTCTTTGCTTTTCCATTGACCCTTCACATTTTCATTGTGCATTGTCTTGATACATAGTGGTGTCCAAATACAAAACTATCTGCCGAGAAGTGAGGGCTTGGCCGCTTTCCCAATTGGCAAATAATAAAAGAAAAAAGCATGAACTGTTAAGGGCAGTGGAACGACAGTAAAGTGGATGTGATCGGCCATTACAAAGCACAAGAAGAGGTAGAGAGATGAAGAAGCTTCACACATGTGGGCGTACAGACATGCATACTGGAGCTGCAGTGGCAAGTCGACTAAGCGATTAGTCGATCGACAAGAAAACGATCGCCAGCTATCTTGAGAACTAGACTGAAAAAACAAGACATTTCAAGACATAATCTTGGACTTTGAGAATTGGGATGGATATTTTTCACTACTTTCTGACATTTTACAGACCAAACGATTAATCAGTTGAGAAAATAATTGTCAGATTCATCGATAATGAAAATAATCCTTAGTTGCAGTCCTAATGCATACATGTTTTCCTTTCTCTTGCTGGTTATCTGATGATGCAAAACACAAAAGCATTGAATTTAGGCCGAACTAATTAACAATGAACAGATAATGTTATAAAACATGGCATTTATATGGATTTTTATCCCAAACACTCTAAATCAAATTAAATAAATTCGATTTAGAGTGTGCCTCACTGTAGCTGTTTTGCTCTGCTCCTCATTGAAGCACCAAGACATTACAGTGAGTTATAGTAAATACATGGACGTCAGTGCTCCATTACAGCCACTTGCAGCGCTCTGACCTGCTGCAAAATGTGTCAATAAGTGGAGGAAGCTGAGGTTTATTTTACTTAACATGAAACTATGAGTTCAATTGAAATGTCAATAACGTCATTATTTCTTTTTTTTCTAAGATATTTTTTTTTATAACCAGACTTGACCTCATTTTTAATTGCAGTGTTTAGCAGTGTTCTTGTTCACTGTTTTTGCTGTTTTAAAACATAGTGCAGAGGGTATAATAGAGAGTAAACACTCATAACCCACCTTTCAACATCTGTATTGGACATTCACCAGTATTTGATCATATATTTGGGTTGCTATTGTATGTTTTTGGTTTGTTATCATCTATGTCGTTGTGTTTTTGATATTTGCTCAAAATTGACAATACCTCCGTATATTTTATGTGCCTTTTTTCTTTCCGACTGTCTGTTTCACAAACTAATGAGTCACCAAATAATCCAGAATGTCAACAGCAGTCTAACTCCTTATTACCACCTGCAGCTTAACCAGTCCTTCTCCCCACTCTTCATCTAGTTCATTGTAACTATTTGAATGCTTTTGAAATTACAGAGGATGTCAGCATGCTGGAGCAACATTTTTTTGACAAACAAATTACCCTGTGTTAATGATAATAAAAAAAAAAAAAATCTGAATTTTTTTTTACTGTTCAGCTCTTATTGCTCATTCGCTGTCTCATTTTTATATTCCAGGAAGTTCCCTCTGAAGCAGGGAGTGTCTGCATATAAAATGGTCTGCAGTTCTCTGCTTCATAGGTCAGAAGCTTGTTTATTTTGTTTCTGTGGCTACGTTCAGTCCCAACGAAATGAACTTTTGTAGCAAAAAAAAAAAAAAATTGAAAGTGAAAGCTCCAATAATTGGCATGCATCATATTGTACATAATACTGTTTTGAACTTCCCTCTCCATTTTATCATTTTGGCTAATTTTTAAGTTGAACATGAACAAAACGCTAAACGATAAATTCATCCAAGTTGCAAGTAAGTTTATTCACACGCATTTTTAGTCCTATCATATTTTTTTCAAATAAGGGGGACTGCTCACTTTTCTTTAGCCCCTTTTTAGCCTCACCTTTACTGCGCTTCACATACTGTGCATTTACAAATCCCCAGATATCATCAGCACCACAGAAACATGCACTTAAGATCCCATGAAAAGGGGGAAATTTTGATTGGATGAATAAAAGAAGTGCTAAACCAAAGCAAAACCAAAAAAAAAACTATTAAGAACAAATTTTGCTTCCATAATGGGACTGCTAGCCAACATTGGTTTAGAAGCCTTTATTTACTGTCTAATTATTTGCACTGTAGATGCCATGTCCTCCTCTATGACCATGGAAGGCCCCCGCAGTGCTTTTTCCACCTCTTCCAGCTCCACCATGCATTCCAGTGCTTCAGCCAATGACCAGAACGCAGTTCACAGCAGCAATGTCGACCCAGAGGACACCAGGAGCAGCAGAACGGTTCCAGAGGTTGTCGGAGCAGAAGGTGGGAATGGTAACAGCAGGGGCAGCAGTGAGCTGGGAGGAGGAAGAGAGATGACCCCATCGAAGCGCCGCACCGTACTGAACATCTCTCCACCTCCACAAGACCTGTTTGATGACAGCCTGATGTCCTGCCAGGATGAAACATCCCGGGACTCAGAGCAGAGTAACAGCATCTGGATGGAGGACTCTCTCTCCAACTTCAGTATCATGAGCACTGTCTCTTATAATGACAACACAGAGGTGCCACGAAAGTCACGCAAACGTACCCCTCGGCAGAGGCCTGGACCGAAGTCTGTGCGTGCAGGGGAAGCCAGCATGGACGTGTTCGATGCAGACAGTGCCAAAGGTCCACACTTTGTACTGTCACAGCTCGGCCCTGACAGCAAGACTGGATCAAAAGGAAGGTTTGTGTAACACACAGATCCAATGACACAACACTCAACATAATCTCACAAAGTTACCATTGATATAGAATAAGCAAATTATGGATGCTGTTTCCAGATGAATTCCACCTTGGCGTCTTCAGCCAAGGTGCAGAATGAACAGAGGAGTTCAAGAAAGGCATGCTGGGAAAGCTAGGATAATAAAATACCTTACTGTAAATACAAAATCAATTCAAAACCTTTAACTACAGGTGTGATTCAACTATACATTTTAAATTTTGTCATTTTGTTTTTGCTTAAAATAAGTGTGTATTTTGTTGAAGGTGAATCTTGGGTATGACTATAACTTAACAGCTGAAATGTCCTGCATCTAAAAACTGTGCTCATTGAAAAACCGCTGCTGGAAGAAAGGATTGTCAGAGTTGCTCTGTATAATACAGACGCATCCTTAGTCTGGCTTTTAAGTCTGTTAAAAACACCTTGTTATGGATGGCCTTCATTATACTGAACCGTTTTTAATTTGGCCTTGGTTCTCTTTGCTGTAGTGATCTCACATGAGACTGGGTTAAGCCAATCACTGATCCAGCCTTTCTGATGATCCTATTAATCCTGTTTGTATCATCTGCAGTGATGCTGCCCCCCAGCAAGATAAGATAAGATAAGATAAGATAAGATAAGATAACATAACATAACATAACATAACATAACATAACATAACATAAGGTAATTGTTTATGAGTCCCACAGCAGGTGAATTTGCATCGTTGCAGCAGCAAAGGGGGTCATGCAAAACAAGAAGCATCAGTAAAAAACACACTGATATTGCATGAGTGATGATTGATAATTGTCAGTTTTGGTATGTATGGACTACTAGGTTTATGGTTGGTTGTAAAATTCTTCCAAAAAAACAACAATCGAATAGTCGATTGACAGAAAATGAATCGCTATTTTCATCATAGATTAATCCAAGAAAATAATCAGCAGATTAGTCAATACTCATTAATCATTAGTTGCAGTGCTAAGATATTTCCTCATTTGGTGTTTTGATGACGGTGGTAGAGAGCGTTGGCCAACACATTGCTCAGAAATCTCCCAGTTGTGTTCACCTAGAATCAGATCTGGTGCAAAAGCTTTTTATATTGTAGATATATTTTTTCATTTTCATCTAAGAGTTCTCCATTTGTCAGGCCTTGTGCCCTGTAGGGAAACGTCTGCATTTGTTATTTTTCCCAACTCTTTTCCTCATGTTCTTCCTGTAATCTGTCACCCATCAGTGACCACAGAAAACAGTGACTACATTTCATGTAGGAAGTTGTTAATTGAGTAGCTAATTCAGTTATTATTCACTTAATATTCTCCCAGTGGTAGTTGCACAATTAAACTCTTAAGTGGATACTTTATTACGTGTTACTATTGTCTTAAAGCACCTTGTGGATTATCTCATACAGCACTCATCCTGACTGTCAGAATAATATTATCAGGAAATCACACACTGCACAACAGATGGAAATCTTCAACAAACTACTCTGGCTCTAAATTTCCCACCATGCTTTGAGTGAAGAAGAGCGGTTAGATCAGAGGGGAGGGAGGGGCAGGATACTGAACTACAAACAATGGTCAGCCACAGTGAATCACAGAGCCTCTCTCAAAGACCTAGGATAAGCAGAGCAGATTAAATAAACAGATAACTCTGAATGCTTTAAGAGCTGGGCATAGAATATGCTCGGTTGATGAAGGGCCTGTTAACTCTGCATTGCTCAAAGCATCATGGGGGGGCAGAGAGCGGGGGTGTCTGAACAAATAGGGACAAGGTCATAATCCGTTAAAGCAAGTTCCAGACATTCTTTGCTTCTATCCACCACAGTATCAGAAGATGTCAGCTATATCCAACGAATTAGCACCCCACGAATAGTGTCGTCATGTTACGTACCTAACAAAGTTTCATACTTAATGCAAAGCTACGAAGGTTAGGTTAGGGCAAGAACAGCTATGTAGGTTAGGATTAGGAGAGTTAAGTTATGTAGGTTAGGTGCAGGAAAAAAAAACATGGTGATGATGTATCTTAGAATAACTTGAAGTTGGGTTTCACATGGGACATGAATACTAGTTCAATGGTGTTCATTATGTCTTTAGTTTATAACAATGACTTTAGTGTTCTTTTATCTCAGACATGTTAAGATATTACATACCTTGACATGTTTCGGCAGAAACTTAGCCTGCCTCAGAAGTGTCACTTGGTGGTCGTTGTGATACATCTTTATCAGCTGATCTGTCAATCAGCCGTTAGCCTCCCTAATATTCGCTGATGTAATATCCTAACATGTCTGAGATAAAAAAACACTAAAGTCATGGACACGGATACTGGTCTTGTGGGGGAAAGTCCTGTGTCTGTTTGACCCATCCACTACCCCAACCTGCCTTCTTAATGCAAAGAAGGCAAAGTTTCACTTAATACTACTTCCTTCTTAATTCCTGTTGGTGCATTGGTCATGTGATGGCAGCCTTCCTGATTACATGTACTATGTACAAACTGTAGTGCATTACTTTCCATAGGCATACATACAAACTATGCATGAGAACAGCCTGCTAGGTTGCACCAACTAAAATAAAAAGGCTGTAAAATGTCAGAATTTGCAGTAATGTGCTGGTGTCTCTGTCAAACCACTCTTTGTTGCAGTTCTGATGATGCTCAGACAACTCACCACAAAGGAGGAACGCTTTCGATGCAGTACCCACAGAAGAGTGAGGGGAAGGAGTTGAAGATCCTCGTCCAGCCAGAGACTCAGCACCGAGCACGCTATCTGACTGAAGGCAGCAGAGGGTCAGTGAAGGACCGCACGCAACAGAGCTTCCCAACTGTGAAGGTGACTGCTGAACCCCTGACACAACCTCTATGATGAACTCTGTAGTTAATGTTTTGACTTTTCGGCCATGATGTCCTTTGTTAATAAAGTTAATGATTGGGTTATTGCCAGAGGCTTTGAAATATGTGTGTGCTTCTGTATAGAACATGTTTTGTAATGAATGTATTGTTTGTCTTTTGTTTTTACTTATACAGCTGGAGGGAGTGAATGAGCCAGTGGTTTTGCAGGTGTTTGTGGGCAACGACACCGGGCGTGTTAAGCCTCATGGTTTTTATCAAGCTTGCAGGGTGACTGGCCGCAACACCACAGCCTGCAAAGAGGTGGACATCGATGGCACGACTGTCATCGAGGTGTCTCTCGATCCGAGCACCAGCATGACACTAGCGTATGTACTTTTCTTGAGATTGACATTGGGTTGTTGTAGTGAGAAATGTAACGTCAGTAAAGACTTTTACATGTTAAACCACAAACAGAGAAAGTGTTGCTTTTATGTGCCAAACCAAAGCAATTGCTTAATAAAGTGATTGCGTGATGGGAACGTGTGAGTGTGAGATGTGAGGTAGATAAATAATTCATTGATCCCCTTAGGCCGTCAGTTATTGTAATGACATGCTGAGGTATTTAGTGTTGTTAAGATTTGCAGTGTTTAGCAAACACTGTAGAGTTTGTTGTTTAAACTGCAAGTTTCCAGGCTGACATCGTCTCTCTGTGCAGGGTGGACTGTGTCGGGATCTTGAAGCTCCGTAATGCTGATGTCGAGGCTCGCATTGGTGTGGCCGGGTCGAAGAAGAAGAGCACACGCGCTAGGCTGGTGTTTCGGGTCAACATCCCACGTCCAGATGGATCAGTGCTCACACTACAGACCCCCTCTTCTCCAATCCTTTGTAGTAAGTGTCTGTGGAAATGCTGTTAGAAATACAGATATTCTGGTGTATCATTTCACTATTTCAAACCAGTTTCACTGGAATTAAAAGAAGCAAAACAGACAGCTGACCTGTAATTTACACAGCTAATAATTACCATCATAAACTGAGCTACTTTCTCCTCTTTAACAGGAGAGGTCCTGTTTCTGAAGTTTAATCTAGCCCGAGGTCAAGAGACTGTTGTCTCTTTATGCTCACATTTGGAGACATAAAGATCCCTTCAGATTCAAGTGTTATTTGATAATGCATACAGTATAAGGGTGTGGTTGGTTTCATAAACAGGAAAGACGCTTAGGGCTAAAAGAAAGTTTCTGTGTAAGTGGGTTTGGGAGAACTGCTTTGAGAGAGACAGGGGAGAAAGAGAAGGAAAGGACTAAACAATAGAGGTGTGTGGACTTCAATTGTTTACACAGAGCCAGCATGCAATCCAGGGAAATATCTTTCCACACACACACACACACACACACACACACACACACACCAAAAAAAGTAATCCCCTAGGCGTGTGTGCGTGCATGCATGTGTTTGTATGTGTGTGTGCGTGCATGTGTGTGTTTGTGTGTATGGCGGAGCAGTGAAAAAGACTTGTGAAATGTGTTACATTGAGGTTTTGAGCTTAAGGGTGATCAAAGTTCTTATTGCCACTTTGGATGCCTCTAAGAAATAGCTGGTATTTGAGTTGTATGAAAACATTACATCTTTGTTCAATGTATATGCAGGTTTTTAAAAGTCTTAAAGGAGCTGTATGTAAGAAATCTAAAGCAAATAGTCATAAAATCATCCTAATATGTCACAGAGACTAAGGAATAATGTTCATATAACATACTGATCTCACCGACAACAATAGTACAGCCAGAATATTCGCATTTAAAAAAAAAATTTACGGTCTGCAAATCATGTTTATGTTTTGAATTTGTGTTTTGGCCTGTTGCGCCACCCACCGCCATCTACCAGTCACGCAGTCAGTAGAGTCTCAGCATCAGTTACAGTTACGACTGAGCTACAGCAGCACGGCAAGCAGCATTAGCAGTGTCCCAGTACATAGCATTAGCAGCAGAGAAGCCGGACTTGCTCGAACGGTCCGCTGGAAAACCGAAGATCAAGGATGTGGCGACCTGGCCCTGCCACAGCAGCCGCCCGTGGGCAAACAAATCACTCTCCAGCGTGCCGCTGTCTAGCAACCTCGAATCTGTAGGGAAGGAGGGGCGGACACGACTCGCAGCAGTATTTTGAATTTGAGTGCAGTAACCGTTTTGGCCACATTCTTACATACAGCGCCTTTAAAGGTCCATTGTGTAGGATTAAGTGGCATCTAGCGGTGAGGTTGCAGAACTGAAAGTTCTCCCATGTGCCAAGCATGTAGGGGAACTATAGTGGGCGACGTGAAAGCTCAAATGGCCCTCAGTAGAGCCAATGTTTGATTTGTCTGTTCTGGGCTACTGTAGAACATGGCGGACCCCATGGTAGGGCTGGGCAATATAATGACTATGTACGATATATTTTCAAGTAAGATATAAATTTAGGCAACTCCGTTTATATTGATATAGGGTCAACTTACATTACATAACCCGTACCAGTGTTCATCTCTCCTCTCTCACACTCTCTGCACAGCTCAGTGCCTCTCACTCACTCACTCACTCACTCACTCACTCACTCACAGTTTCTCCAGCAATACTAAGAGACACAGAGCTGCTCCTCTGTTTAATCTTGCATGTGCTACACTTAATCAGTCTGTGAGATGAATGAAATTATGGCAGTAACATATGTACAAAACTGTGGGCCTTTTCCATTGTTACTTTTGGCTGCGCTGACTAAAGCATGCCAATTTGCGTGTCCCTTATGAATTCAAACACACCGTGCCACGCTGAGCTGCGCCAGAGATGAAATTTCTCCAGAGTAGGTCCAAAAGCCGGGCTGCCCACCCTTAAGTAGGTAGCAGTGACGTCTCCCGACGACCCCCAGTCTTCCCCCGAAACAAGCGTGTGCGATGTGAGACTCTGCTCACCTCTGTCTGCAGAGACCAGAGAGAACGGCGTTTTTAAAAGTCTCCTTGTGTTCAGCTCTCAGTACTACTGTAGCTTCTAACTGAATCTCTGTGGTTTGGAGTTTAGTTTCTCTCCTGCGTCCTGTTTTTACTTTAAATATCTGCTTTATTTTACTGTTTCATGTTCGCTATCCACCGTATTAGAAGTTGTGTGAAGCTGCTGCTCAAAAACTCAACATTTCCTTACTTTGCTGCTTCACAATAAAAGTTTTTACATAACAAAATAACAGGGGACTTTTATTGTGAAGAATGTATAGGAAATTAAATAAAGGCAAGTCTAATAATACAGCAGGGAGGAAGAGAAAAAACAGCAACAGTGAGATGTTGATGAAGAACTGCAGACAACAGGCTCTTACTACATCTCTACAAACAGCTTTCCTCCAACATGTAAACTTCTTTTACCTGCTCTTTTACCTGCTGTCAGGAGAAAAACTGTAGCTACAGTGGATTGTGCTGCAGGATGCTGTTTAATCCTTTTTTGTTGAGTTTAAGTCAGATTTTACAAATACCATTTCCAGCACAAACCCTCTGGCATTAAATCAGTTACTTTAAGGCATTATAAACATCATAAAATTAGGGTGAAAGTACATATAACCAACCTGCTTCTTTTGTTAGTTATAAGACCTGGGAATTTGGGGTGAAAATCAGCAAAAGTGACTCTTAAAACTGTTTTTATCTGCTCTGTTTACAGCTCAGCCCGCAGGAGTGCCCGAAATCCTGAAAAAGTCACTTCACACTTGTTCAGTGGCCGGCGGAGAAGAGGTCTTTATCATTGGCAAGAACTTTCTTAAAGACACCAAAGTCATATTTCAGGAAAATGTTTCTGGTAAGAAATGATTATCTTTAGAATCTGATTGTCCGCAGACATTGTGGTTTCATGCATTTCAGCTCTTCTCCAGTAAACACGCTGCTGCATCTTTTGTCTCTTCCAGATGAGAAATCATGGAAGGCAGAGGCTGAAATCGACATGGAGCTGTTTCACCAGGTAAAATGTGATTGCTCTTGTGTTCTTTTTGCACCGAATGATTAATGCCAATTACTAATCAGCTGAGTAGATAGAAGCAGCCGTTTCAGATTTCTTTGGGGCTTTAGATGTAATCATCTTAAACAGCTGCTGGTTCAAAGGTTTGAGTAGTCTCATTGTGTTCTGACCTAATTACACCCAGTCTCAGAGGCTATACTGAGTGTGTCTCAACAGTCCAGTTTAAACCTTTGCCCTTGTAAACAAAATCTGCAGCTAATAGAAGAGGCTCTTGTGTTGAACTCACTGGATGTCATTTTGTTTTTTGTCAAAGGTACGCTGTAGCACAGTTTTATTTGCATTCATTGTGTCCGACTGAAACGTGTGGTGTGTATCTACAAGGCCTGAATGCATTTCCTTACTAAAAAAAACATTACTTTTCTGAAACCACCACTGTTTAAGTTGGCTAGTGATCATCTTTTCTGCTCTTCTATGAGGCAGTGCTATATTTTTCAAAGCTTTACTGCCACCAGCTGTTGAAAGGTGGAATTAAAACGTGATTAATCTGAGGGAGGAAGCTGTTGCTCTGCCATTTGGTAGATATGGCCACACAGGGTTGGGCCAATCACTGAGTAATAATGTCCCAGAGATATGAAATGTAGGAACTACATTATTAGCATAAATGATGAATATTTTAAAGCTAGAGTGCAGGACATTTACATATAAATGAACATCCATTATATCCAAGCCCTTGACAAACGAGTTCACCCTGGCATCTGACGGTGAGGACTGGAGCTTCCAACCAGCCAAACTTCATCTGTGCGCCAAGTGTAAACTCCCAGTAATGATTCCTTCAGGGTCCATTGTTCAGGAGGATTTTATAAGGAGCCAAATTATCTGCAGAGGCCTCTCCAAAACAAACAGACCAAGTGATTTAAACTGGTAACAACCCTGAATAAAGCAGTTTCATGTTAAAAATCAGTGTTTTTCTGACGCTGTTCCGCTCATCCCAAAGGGACTGATAACTATGGTGGCCGACGCAAAAATGCAAATGACCCTTTCTAGAGCCAGTTTCAGGTTTGTCCATTCTGGGCTACTGTAGATACATGGCAGCAGCAACATGATGGAGGACCTGCTCCCTATGTAGATATAAATGGCTCATTCTAAGGTAACAAAAACACAACAACTCCTATTTTCAGCTGATTATACACTAAAGAAAATATACTTATTCAATTTCTGCCAGTAGTTCCTGCTAAATCCTACACACAGGATTAAAGATGCAAATTCAATCCTGTAAATTTATAAGACAAATATTTATAACTGAAAGCAGCTGCATCACAGTGTGAATCCAGTCTGCTAATTTTTTTCTACCTCCAGTCCAGTGCACATTACTACCTCCTGCAGTCATAGAAATGTGCCCAATGCTCATGATGTGCCAGCAGGGCACAGAATACCAACAAAGTGCTTACCAAATATTGCTCCTCAATGTCATTCGTGTTCAAAAACTCTACAGTGTACCTTTAATGCTGCGTATTTATTCACTGTGTTCTAGTCAACTCACCCTTTGACTCCGATTAAATTAGACCTACTGCAGTTCTCACTCTGTTGGCTGACTTTTGTCTTGAATGATCACCCCTCTAGAATCACCTGATAGTGAAAGTTCCTCCGTACCAGAACCAAGCCATCACTTCTCCAGTGTGTGTGGGAATCTACGTGGTGACGAATGCTGGGCGATCCCATGATATTCAGCCTTTTACCTACACTCCAGAGACAGGTTTGTTTACTAAATCAAAATTTATTTCATCTGCCTCTTTTTACAATCAACTGATGGGGAGACAAACTTGTTAGTTAGCATGCAAAATTCTGATGACTAGGATTTTTACAAAGTAGTTTTAAGATGTCTGGCACCACAACTCTTCACTTAGTCTCATGGCTTGAAAACACCACCACCTACAGTTTAGTATCACAATAGCACAATACACAGCCCATTTCTAAACACAGGAATCAACATCCTGGACTTTATCATCATCATTCATTGGCACTTTTTGTAATTGTAATGACTTTAGTACAAAATTTGAGAAGATGTGAGCATCAAAGTAACTTAACTTTTTTTGTGCTTTATGTTTAGATTAATTTTCTTTTCTTTTAATTGTGTCAGCTCATAAAGATAAAAATCTGTTGATGTTTGCCCTTGCAGTGAAAAATGATGTTCCTGTGAAGAAAGAGGCACCTTCTCCAGTGAAGACGTGTTCATTTGAGGAACAAATTAAAGGTTAGTTTCCCTTTCACTACTCTACATCATAGATATATATACGTAGATGCCGTATTCAACGGTGCTCCTCATTGGAGCGATACGTCAACGCGGCTGCCATCTTGCCCAGGTGGAGCCGCGCTGCCTAATGCATGTATGTCTATTGAGGCAGGAGATTATTTATGATTAAAATCATCATTACTTGCTGAATTCTCAACCGATTTTCATGCGGTTTGGTTTGTTACAATTGTCAGACATGTAGTTATGATACAGGATACTTGGTTAAATAAAAAATGCAGCTTTTCATATCAAAATATTTGATCTTATGTAGATAAAGTAACAGTAATAGTTCTACAACACATTTAAACTAAACTTTCCCCATGTAATAAATATTCTTTTTTCTTACTAGATGTACTGTGCCCAGCATGATGTCATTTAACTATTAATTTTGACTATAAATGTTTATTCACTTTTCACACAATGTGCAAAAAATAGTGTATCAGCAGGGTTGTGCCGAGCTGCAGTGCAGATTCTAATTAACAAATGTTGGTTTTGTGAAAATAAATGACTTAGAGCTGCTTGTTTACACAAAATTTTGCTTTAATCTCATATGTATAACACCACAGTGCTCATGGGAGTCTGGACACAGAACTGTTTACATTATTAGGTCATATTTACAAAAAAAATACAGTGTACAGTAGCTAGTATTATTTTTAGGAGTTCGCCCAGTCCTGTCGAAGTGCTCAGATCTGAAGTGACAGCTGCAGATGACTGAGGAGTCACTCAGGACAAAGTCTTTTCTCCTCACTGCTGCTACCCATGTCCGTCTCCTATCTGTGTTTTTTGGGAAACTACACGCAAAATAAGTGTGTCAGAAAAACGCAGTTCCACATAATTTGTAGTTACAATTCAGGCCACAAATTAACTACTAACGTTATGCTGCGTTATGCCACGTTGGTGCCATGAAACAGATAGTTGACAATTTGGAATAACACATACACCGACATAGCTGTTTGACAAAGCATCATAATTTTATAAGTAATATTATATAAATGTTAACCTTTTTTCTTTAAGTTGTGTGACATAGCATTAGCTTAATTTGGCATTAGGACCAGATCAGGACAGTTACTTTATTGATTAGCTTAAAAGAAGGATCACTTTTTGAGATATATATCTCATTAAACATGTTCGTAACAGTAAAATATTGTAAAACAACTTCTTACCTGTGGAATGTTATTCCCTTCTGCTTGGTTTTAACACTTCTTTCGTTCGTACACCCAAATGCAGAGCAAAAATGTAGTATTTTTGCAGAGTCTGACATGGGTCTGAACCGGTCAGAGCACCTAGGCAAGATGGCGGCGGTACTGATGCATCCCACAAGCCAGGGTGCGGCATCTATGTATATATATCTATGACTCTACATAACCAGGACAGTAGCTTCCCATTTAAAAGCTGCTTTGTCGCTAATATACTGTACACAGAGTCAAGTGCATTCTTTATTGCACTTTCTAGCTTCCAGTGGACTGCCACAAACGAAATTAAACGTTAAGACTAAATGTATTCCTTGGTTTTGCTCCTACATTTCTAGATGGTGCCTTGATGCCTTCGATGCTGCCTTTAGTGAAGCGAGAAGACGTCACTCCGATGGAGGTCACCAGCAACCTTCAATCCTCTGGTGTTTTTAAGGTGATATATTGATCTGTAATTCCATTAAATGCCTCATTTATAACTTGTGCACAGTAGCTGTTGTTACATGAACCATATTTCTTCTATCGAATTGAAATAATTTTGATTAAAGATTTCAACTAGACTGTTTACATAGACACAAAATAAATTGATCATTGGAATTCATTGGAATATATTTATTCCAACCAGGGAGAAACAATCAGATTAACAATACATGTCTTTTAGGCATTAATATTTAAAGGTTTGATCCTCCCCTCTGAACCTAACTGAAAAATCCCTCTGATTAGGGCAGTCTCTTCTGATTGGGGTGGTTACATGAAGCATTCTTATTCTGATTGGGCTATTATTCTGATTATTAGTGGAACATCAGCGTCCATGTAAACACATCCAGTGAAAACTATTTAGATTGGATTGAAATAATTTGATGTTTCAAATCACATAAATGTTCAGTTAATAAAAGCACCACAACTCAACTGACCACAAAATCTAAAAGCAAACTAAAGCACAGTTTTTCTCTTTTGTGTTTTCGTCAGACTGGTGACCTGTGTCCAGCCCAGCAGAACCCAGACATGACTGCAGGCCATCTAAATAAAAACAGACCATTCTCAAACAACCTCTCTCAGCCTGCAGGCGACCCTGACAAAGGCCAGGCTGCTGTTTTTCCCAACGCAGAGCCCTTAAGCACTATCCAGAAGCAGGACATTGCAGCCACCAGCTCCTTCTCTGTGCCTGCTGACTCTCTGCTCCAGCAGGGATCACAGCAGTTCCTCCTGGAACCCAGAGAGGGCCTCGGGCAGGAGAGGCCCGGCAGTGGCTCTGGAGCTGTGGGGAGGCTATGTGGGGAACCTGCGCCTCAACAGCAGCAACTGCCACTGTTTCCCCCGGATGAAGTAGCCCAGCTGGAGGAGGCAGTGAGGCAACTTAAAGCCAAAGGGTTCTGCAACTTACCGCTTCAGTCGGACAACTCAATGGCCAAACAGCAGCAGCAGCACATCCAGCACCAACAGCAGATCCAAAAACAGCAAATTCAGCAGCAGCAGCAGCAGCAAATCCAGCAACAACAGCTTCAACAGCAGCAACAGCAGCACGTTTTGGAAAATTTACAGCAGCAGCTGTTTCAGTCACAGATTCAGATGCAGTGTGGCATGTTTCAGGACGCCCCTCAGGCCAAGAGCGCAGAGCAGCAGGGCTCATCACAGGGAGTGGTGCCAAACCAGGGGACTCTTTTCCAACAGGCCCAACAGCAGCAACAGCAGCAGCAACAGCAACAGCAGCAACAAGCAGCTCTCTTTCAACAGGCGAGTGATCTGCTCTCTATTCAGACCAACTTCCTCCAGCAGACACCCTCACACCCTTCACCACCCATGTTTCACAATCCCAGTCCTTTGGCAGAACCACAAGATTCACAGGGAGGGTTGTTTCAGAAAGCCTCTCAGGAGGTCCAGGCCGCTCTCTTCCAAAACTCCATGACAGTACTACAGTCCCCAGACCAGCGGCCGTCGACCCCTGGACTTTTCCTCCCTCAGACATCCCTTCCCTCTCAGCTCACAACCAGTAGTGCTCAACAACAGCAGCAACAACAACAGCAGCAGCAGCAGCTGGCCTTCCTCAGCGCTCTACAAACACCTGCCCCTGAACCGCAATCAGTATTTCAGGCTCAGACCCAGCTCTCCCCCATCCAGCAGAGAAACACCATGGAGCAGCAGCAGCCCGCCCAGGCCCAGCCCCACGCACAGCCTGCCCAGCAGGCATCCCTGTTTCAGAACATCTCCCCTAACACAATCTCACCAGGCCAGCAGCAGCAACAGCAGGCTGGCCTACTGTTCTGCAACAACCCCCTGTCCACTCCTGATCAGGCCTCCAGTCTCATGTTTAGCGGCCAGGGCCAGATGCCACCGCTGACAAGCAGCAGTCTAGTTTCCCAAGAGCCCCAGAATCCCTCTCTGCTCTTTTCCCAAGCCAGCATGGTGACAGTAAACCAGCAGGATCGCTCTGAGCCCATGGCCTTAGGGAACCCCACCGATCCACGTCAGCAAGTCATGTTTCAGGAGCAGCAGCCGATGCAGCTGGGCGGCAGCTCAAACAACCGGCAGGAGCAGCCTGTGGGCCTCTACATGCCTCAGTCTAACATGGCCTCTCTGCAGGGCGGGCTGGCCGCTCAGGAGCTCGCACAGTCAGCCATGTTTGCCTCGCAGAACGGTGTGGCAAACCTCCAGACAACCACCTCCTCGCCTGTTCAGCAGCCAGGGACTTTGTTTCAGACCGCTGTCAGTGGGAGCATCAGTCAGCCCAGCCAGCCTCAACAACCTGGCCTCTTCCTTTTTGGGATTCAGAACGGTAAGAAGCTGATTACACAGGTGCACACCCTTAAACCTGTTGAGGTGGTGTTACTGAATGGCAGCACATGCAGATGGCAAATATTATGCAAACCATTAACAGAATTGACTTGGCTTCTGTTAACTCCCTCAGCAAATAGACACAGTCTTTCCATAACATGTTCCTAGCACCACGTCAAGGATAGTAGAGATGTCAGATGGGAGAGCAAATGGGGAACCAACCGAGTAACATGTTTTGGTTTTTTTTGTTTTGTTTTGTTTTGTTTTTTTTTAAAGATATTTTTTGGGGCTTTTTAGCCTTTAATGTATAGAACAGACAAGCGTGAAAGGGGGAGAGAGAGAGAGAGAGGGAGTGACAAGCAGCAAAGGGCCACAGGCTGGACTCGAACCCGGGCCGCTGCGGCAACAGCCTTGTACATGGGGCGCCTGCTCTACCACTAAGCCACCGACGCCCCACCGAGTAACATGTTTAACCTGAAAAAGAAGAAATCCAAAACAACATTGACTGACAAAACTCATTTACGTTTTTATTTATTTATTTACACAATAGAATTCTCATCACAAGGTTCAGTCACATCGTGTGGCCTTTACCTGTACATAGAGTTCCTCATGTCATGGAGATAATATTTAGATTGATTTTATTTAGTGCCTTTTATTTAAAAGTTTACTAATGTAATTAACTGTTAACATTTTCCCCTCTTTTTTGTCCAATTAAATATATTATTACTAAACTGAGAAATAACCATTTCAAAGGCTATCTAGGTCTGGACAAGAATTCACTGTAATATTATTAGAAAAATACAAAATGATGTGTACATTACGATGAATTTATGAACAGTTATTGTTGTGCATACATAAACACATACTGTGTGTTGCAAAAATTCTAATTATGTGATCATAAATTCAGCCTTTGTCCTCAAGTTCACCTATAGTAGCTTCTGCTAATTCTCCTTTCTTTTCAGTTCGATGCGCTTGAAATAATGCGTACATATGAAAAACACAAAGAAAAGTGCAACATAGAACTTGCAACTTACACTGTAAGGCCCAATACTAATACACCTTTTGCCCCTATAACTTAGTCTTTATCTCTCCATTTTGGGCTCTCAGTTCTGGTGGTAGGGTGTCCCGAGTCTTGGGATAGAGGGGTAGGGCAAAGTGTGAGGGCTACATGGCCCTCTAAAAGGAGGTTTTTCATAGGCACACTGAAACTGTGTAATGAAAAATCTGCTGCACAAGCAACATAAAGATTAAAACACCACAATATTATTTCCTATTAATAACAAGCATAAAAAAACAGCTGTCAGTATGCTGATGTCTTGCTAGCTAGATAACATTACATTATTTTTTTTTATTTGTTCATGGCTGTCCCACATTTTTACCTATTTCCACATCACATTCTCCACTTTGATGGCATATGCCACCAGAAATTTTACTAGAGTCCAGCAGCGCTGTTGCTGCAGACTGGCAGGACAGGAGCATGGGTTTCTAACGTTAGCCTCAGAGCACCGTTAGTGGCCTTGTAATTAAGCAGTGCTCTTTTTTTATTTGATGACTTGTTTAATCAATTGATAACATGAAACTAAAGTTGTAAACAAAATTGCGAGCGTCCATGCTTTTCTGTCTCCATCAGATAAGTGGCACATTTCATAAAACCATGATTGCCATAGTTGCGTCTGTTTGATGATGATGACAATACCGATGACATGTGAGGGTCTTAAAGGGTTGTCCCATTTTTCAAGGGATGGTTTCAACCACTACCTCCTCTAACTCTGTTCTGAAGGGCAAAGGGGCACTTAAAAATGAGGGGTAGGGGTAAAAATAAGGAATGGGATTGGGCCAAAGTGTGAGGTTTGTAAACTCATTTTTCACTTATTTTTTTCATCATCTTTTTCTCTTCCCTCTCTTACAGAATGTGGCCAGCTGATGAACACTCCTGGAAACACACTGTCGGATCAGATCATAGCCATCAGCCAGTCTGGTCAGAACCAAAGAGAGAGTGAAGCGCACATCCAGTCCCTGCTCAGCCAGTCCCTG
The DNA here is from genome assembly GCF_011397635.1 of Epinephelus fuscoguttatus. Taxonomy (NCBI): domain Eukaryota; kingdom Metazoa; phylum Chordata; class Actinopteri; order Perciformes; family Serranidae; genus Epinephelus; species Epinephelus fuscoguttatus. Next base: position 27,763,794 of record NC_064753.1, on the reverse strand, counting down.
TCTCAGTCTGGGCCTGTGCAGAACAGCATGACTGCCTCTCAGAACATGGAGAAGATTGACGACCTGCTGGTCAGCCTGCAGGAGTCGGGCAGCAACTTAACTCGTTCATACTAACCTTCGTACAGATTCGTCTTTTATTTTGATACATGGAATAATTATAGAAATGTAGGCACAATACTGTCTGCTGATGAGCACATGCAGTCAAAGATGTGTGAATTAGCCCTGCATCATGAAGTTTGAGACAAACTGAACAGTATGTTCTTACATCTGATCACCGAATATTTCTTTGCCCTCTTATGCCATGATTTGGTTTACGTCAGGACTGAGGACTGGCATGAATGATATTTGTTGTCTCATCATTAACTAGACAAATTAATATCCAGACAGTGAACTAGGAGTTCAGTTTGGGATTTCTTGTCTGAGTGAGCTGGCTGAAAAAAAGTCAATATCTGGTTTTGACTTTACGACTGACTGACACCCAACGTAACAGACAGGCGGAATTAGATGAACTCCCGGCGAGAACAGACACATTGTCATTACTGTTCAGTGAGAAAAGCAGCATTCGGCGCTTTTTTCTTCAACCTTTCCTCTGAAAGTTCAGTAACTTAGTGATGTTGTTGTTCATTTAACTTGTGAAGTGTTGTGTGTATCTGTAGATAGACTGTCAGTGATGTTATCTGCAGCGTCTTTTGGTGCTCGTGATGTTTCCTAAAGTGTTCTCCAAAGCGTTTAGTGGTTTCCATGAATAGTATTCCCTTTAATTATTCTTTTGTATTGTTGTTTAGATGGAAGGTGGAGTGCGCGGCAGAGCAGGAAGGTTTAGACAGACCGTGGTACGTATGGTTGAATACATCCAAGATGTGGAAGGTAGCCACTGTTGGTTTGAAATGATTTTCACCCAGCAGTGCAGAAAATGTGTTGATAGAAGGTTTGAGGGGGAGGAGATGAGGTAGAAAAATGAAAGGTAGAGGAAAAGTAGAAAGGTTTCCTACACTAATCTGATGTGTAGTCTCACGCAAGTGTCTAATATGTGGGTACTGATTATTTCAATGTTGTAGCAGCTAGCTTGTACCTGATAATGTAAATGTATTCACTCTAGCTGTCTTGATAGCCCACAGATTGACTTAGGTTTTCATTAATGATATGACGTAGAAAGGAACAGTGCTCAGTAGGTGTATAACTAAAGTAATGTGGCATTTTGTTGCTGTCTACAAGTGGCCTGGCTGAATTAGATCTAGTCTTGTCAAGACCTGTTTGGTGTGGTAATATGGAGCTAGAACAGTGACAGTAAATTTTAGCATTGAAAAGAAAAAACATAAATTACGATTAAGTAATTTCTCCTGCTGTTCACAATTTAAGAACTTTGTAGAACATTTTGGGAGAGATTAAAGGCGCATTCACACCAGGATAGTCCGGGGGACTCGGTTCAATTGGGCGGGGAATGCTGAAAAATGTCAGACCTTCATTTGGTTCGGTTCACTTTCACACTGGACTTTTTAAAGCGAACCAAACCACCTGGACAACATCACGCAGTTACAGCAGCTGCTCGTTTGGGGGCGGTATTGCCCGAAACGACCACTGACCAGGAAGAAAAAAGCATGACGAAGAAGATCTAGTGGCCAGGACCGAAAACCGAAATCCATCCCCTTCAGCTGGCTGGTCAGCTGCAATATATATTCCTCTGACCATATATCAGTAAGCGCCTGCACCTCCTCACTACTCCACATCTGCCAACGAGACATTTTCCAACTTTTTCTTTTTTTTACCTCTGTTTCTCCTGGTTCGCGCTGTTGGCTTTGTTTTTTTTTTTTCTATGTCACTTCTTCTCTTTGGTTCACTTCCTCTCTTTGGTTCGCTGGATAGTCCATTTGCATTTCCCACTGTAAGCGAACTGCACCAGAATTCACTTGCAAGTGAACCGAGACCCCCAGTTTTCAAGCGGACCAGGGTTCGCTCGTTTGGTCAGCACCAGAGTTTGAATGAGCGTTCACACCACTCCAAACGAACTGAACTATCCGTGGAAGCGGACCAGGGTTTGTTTAAAGCGGACCAAATAGCACCAGTGTGATTGCGTCCTTTTTCAGGGGGAACTTTTTTCAGTGCTAATGTTTCAGTTTTCCAAAGCTAAATTTTCAATGCCAAAACTTACTGTCACTTCTTTTGCCCGTACGCTAACACCTGTAAAAGAATATTAGTAGTTCAGCCAACAGCTGTCGCCATGGCAGTGCAGTGAAGATGGTCACCTCTAGCTGTGAAACATATCACTCAGTATGAGACCTTCTCCACCACAGTGTACAGGTAACACTTTGAGATGTAGGAGAGCAAACATGCTCAGGCTAACATTTAGTCTGTGTTCACTGAAACCAAACTGGGTCAGTTTGCTTCTTTGCTTCTTTGTAGAACAGATTCTCCCTTAAATACATGACGAAGAATCTTTTTAAGAAAGTGTGGTGGTAGAAATGTGACATGTGACATGTGACATGTGAAATATTGGCGGAGACTTCTTTTTTTTTTTTTTTTTTTTTTACATGTATACTCAGCACTTTACGATGCTGTTGTTCTTTGTGACCACTTTACTCATCGAGGGTACAGTACAGTCCCACGGGAGGTGGCGTGGGGTCGGGGGGAGGGTTCAGCTGCCTCTTCCTCATTGTTTACAGTGAAGAAGATACATTTTGATTAACATGCTGTTACAACTATCAACTTTTCTTTCCCAAAACCCAATACGTTATTTATTCTTTTAAAAAACAGCTTAAAAAATTTGGACAAATGTGGATGGAGAAATTTTCAATCTCATTTCAGCTGACAGATAATAACTCTTATTCAAACAGCAGAGAGACTAGAATGTAATATAGTTTATTATTATTATTGTGTTTTAGTGTCATTTTGATGGCATCATTCTGCGTCAGGCACGCATGAACTGGAATAGTATTCTTAACCCAGCTAGAAAAGAGCCTTTTTTAACCAGTTTTATTAATGTGATGGATTCAGTGAATGTTGAGGAGAAACACCTGTTTGTTGGCTACAACTGTAAATCATACATCATATCCAGGTTAAGGTATTAACGCGCAGGAACAGAGCCCATTTACATGTTTTTTTGTAAAAGCAGTCGTCTGCAGTTGGCCAGTGGCCTCAGGACCAAAGTTTGACTCAGATCTTGCTTTGCCTAAATCCTGATGACGGGCCAGTTTTATGGCTGTTGACCTTTTCTCTCCTTTTTTCTTTCTATAATTTCATTATCAAGCAAGATGTCCTGCTGCCACACTTTTCTTTCTGTTTGTTTGCTGTGTTAAAAAAAAGAAAAACATGTTTGTGTCATGTTTAGTTTGACTGTAAGTGTATGCATGAACAAGGGGCTGGTCTCTGATGATGACAGAATTAGCTCAGATTTATGCCTCAGTTGTTGTCTTGTTTTCTATGTACAGTTTATTAGAAACACATAAACACCGTTACATTTTATACACTTAAAAGTCAGAAGCAGCCGTTGTTTTACGATGGAGATTATGTAAACTTGAGTAATGTGATCGGAGGAACTATGGCGTGTCAGTTTGAGCGGCTGTGAGTGGTTTTTAAAGGGACCCTACTCCTGAAGGAAACCTGACTTTGGAGAAAAGAGCTATCTGTGATTGGCTTTCTTCAACTTGTGAAATAGAAGAACTAAGATTTCCAGTGTTGAGTATTTATGATTGTTTTTGTTGTTTTTTTCGTTTGTTTTACAAAGTTTAGATCTTTTTTTTTTTTTTTTTTTTAATCTGTGTAGTACCTGTGCTTCTTTTCGGAGAGGCATGTTTAATTTATTTGTGTGTTGTTTATTATCTAAATTGTTTCCCTTAATCATAGCCGTGTGTAGATATTTCGAGACTGTTCAAACTGTTTTGATGACAGTAATGTGATTTGTACAGAAGGGTGATGCATTCACTTGAGAAAAAAAACCAAACTGCTTTGTTTTTCTGAATTAACGAGGTCATCTCGATATTTTATAAAAACAAGAATTTAAAGATTATTATCTCAATAATTAAAAACAAAAGAGCAGATTTTTTTAATTTATTTTTTTGGAATTTTGAGATACTATTGTCATTAATTTAAAAAAAAACAGAATTTACAAGATTATTATCACATTAATTGAGAACAGTAAAAGAGCAGATTCATTTCCATGTAATTTTTTCTCGTAATTTTGAGATAATAATCTAATTTATTCAGGAAAAGAAAACAAGAATTTAAGGGATTATTGTTTCATCAATCCAGAAAAACAGAAGAGCAGATTTTTTTCCATTTAAACTTCTCTTATAATTCTGACATAATAATCTTGTTAATTTAGAAAAAACATTATCTCATAAATTCAGGGGAAAAAAACAAAAGAGCAGATTTTTTCCATTTATTCATTCTGATATAAAACTTGGTTAATTAAAAAAACAAGAATATGAGATTATTATGTTATTATTATTATTAGTATTATTATTTTTAAAAAAAAAAAAAAAAAAAAATTCAGATTTTTTTCCCCATATAAATTTTTCCTCATTATTCTGGGATGATATCTCATTAATTTAGAAAAAACAAGAATTTACAAGATTATTATCTCATTAATTCAGAAAAAAAATGAAAGAGCAGAGCAAAAAAACAAGAATTTATGAGATTATTGTCTTTAAAAAAAACCCCCGAAAGATTCTCATTATTCTGGGATAATAATCTTGCTAATTCAGAAAAACAGGGCAAATACTTTTTTTCCTCAAGTGAATACATGTCACTCCCGTATATTTGGCCCCCCACACCTGCTGATACTATAAGTGGCACCTTGTGATGATGCCTTTAAACGAGATAAAGTAAAGTGCTTTGTACACTGTGTACATTCCTGTGCACACTTACTCTTTTTTGTTTTGATTTTGTAAAAATATACACCTTAATGTACATATCATGTGTGTGTTCAAGCCTTATAACTGGACCGCTGGCCCTGTAGACCAAATAGTTCAACACTTTTTATTGTCGACATCAGAAATCCTTCGAAACAGGACCAATAAATTTCAGTATTTTTGCTATGAATATAGAACTGAATGTGATTATACAGCGTGGCTGTGAACGTCTCACTGAGATCCAGAATGTTCTTTTTATGCACATGCTGGGGAGGTAATTACTTTTTGGAAATTACAGTTTCCTCATTTGTGTATTTACGATGTAACTGGAGCCTGGAGGTGTGTAAAAGTGTGACTCATGATACGGTCAGTACTAACTGTATGGAAAAGAGGGAGATTGTTGATAAAAGTTCTCATATTTCTTCAAGATGCTACAGAGTCTAAATCTCTCCATTTCCTGCAATAGAACAAGTGGTTTTCTTTTAACATTATCTGTACATTTAATACCAACAGATTCAATCTGCTATCAAAGGTGTTCAAACTGTTATTTCCCCCAAAATGTCACTTTAGACACCAGTAGATATTGACCATGTGCCTTGAGGAGATCTTATCGTAGCGACCAGATTGATGTTTTACCATTGTTGCCTGTTTGACACCGCACTGGTTCTGCTGGTGACGATTAGCCCTCATTAACTAGAATGTTTTAAGCCATAAGACTTTAAATGTACTTTAAATGCCCGACAACAGTGACCAGATGAACGTGGTTGTGGTTGATAAATGTGTTGTGCAATTTCTGTCATGCATCTAACTTGTTTGTACTGAAGTATCCATTGCATTTATGTTCTACGACGTAGATGCAGACAAATTTCCCTCAAACTGCTATGCAGCTAATATACTGTAAATGTAGATCTGTTAGTTTTTGAATATATATTTTTCTAAATAGTATCTCCCGTTTTCAGCATAAAGGAGAAACCAAAGTAGATGTTCTTTCTATTATTTATGTTGCTTGTCGAAATATTTTCTTTGACGCTTTGAGTGCCGCCTGAAACTGATTATAAATCTTTTTAGTTGATTAAATGCAAATTTCTTTTCTAAACAACCATCTCAGTCTTGCTTGTAGGGTTTATGTGGATCCAGGCTTATTGTTTACTGGTGCAGTGGTTCCTAATCTTTCAGATTTCTCTCAGGGCCTCTGAGTTACCTGGATGTCATGACGTTCTCACATATATAGATGTTATCTTGGAACAATGTGAATTACAAAATTCTGCAAACATCAATTTTTCATGTAATGTGTCCCTGCTTTCTTGAGTCTGGTATCGTTATTCTTCTGTAACATCTTTAAAGTTTCACTTTACTCCCAACACAAGTGAACCACTCTTCTGGTAAACAGCCTATTTATGGTTCTAACCTTTTTGTTTCTAACCATGTGAACAACAATAATCACAATAATCACACTTGGGAAAAAAAAGACTTTCTTTGTATTTTGCTTTTGTTGGGATGTTTTTATTCTCTTGCAGTTAAATTTCTGTAAACTTGCTGCTATCTATATTAAACATATATACTTTAAATGCGAGGCCTTTGAGCTTTTATTTCATGTTTTTGTGTGTGTGTGTGTGTGTGTGTGTGTGTGTGTGTGTGTGTGTGTGTGTGTAAGATACTGCAGAAGAATGCTTGGCTCTGGAATGAGGATCCACCCGTTCAGAAAAAATATGTTATTTTAGTTTTAGCTTTAGTTGTGAGTGTGCCAAAGCATTTGGCCTGTGACTGATGGCTTATGTTCTGCTTATGTCTGATATATTTTTCCCTAGAAGTGCACATGTCATATCTTCTACGAGCTAACTGTCATGACAAAATGTAGCCACTTCGCTCCAACTTGGGTAAAGCTCTTTATTTTATTTATTTAATGAAGACTCTGAAAGCAAACATTATTTAAACATGTCAAAGGCAGTTCAACAATCTTTTCTTGCCTTTAGAGCCACCAAAAGTCATTCCTGTATTATAAGGTAACACAGGGAATAATAATAAATATTATAGCTGAACTATGAGATTTTGGGGTGTTGAGATGTGTTTCCACAGACTCGGGGTGTCTGCAGGGCCTTAAAGGTCATTAAATAGTCTTAAATTTGAATTTGTGAGGTCTCAGTTGCCACAAGCATTTAATCTAATTTAATATATCCTTATTTTAAATTATTTTTGTCAAAATAAGTCGAGCTCTTCTGAGTAAGAGTCCACATTTCTGATGTCACAAATTTTTAAACCTGCCATTGAAGCTAATACTGTCCTTTTACTTCATACTTGCACTCACCTGTTGGAAAAAATGTAGATTAACCTAAACTATTCTACAGGACCATATATATATTCTAACCGTTATACTTACCTTGAATGCTTAAATTAAAAAAAAGATTATTTATCCAAAAACACTCTTAAATGTGGTTAAAAATTATTTTAAAAAGGTCCTAAAAAGCATTTAACGTCATTGTTTGATACTTGTAGACACACTGAGAATGTGATATGCTCCACATATATAATGTTTTATTCCAATAATGAATGATTGCAAACGTACTTCTTCATGAATATACAGTATAAAGCAAACAGAAAAAGCTTTTATCGATACACAGGTTAATATGTTACCAGTCTTGGTGCAACACTGAGAAAGCGACTAAACCTGTGACTTATTAAAATTCAACTGATAAAAGTTATGCCAATAGCTGCATGAGAGCATCACCTCTGCTCTACTATTATCTGTATATACAACTTACTGCAGGCTACTATATGCATACTGTTTAACACTTGTGTTTTCAGCCATTTATTTCTTGTGCTAATCCAAATGGGTGGCATTACATTTTCATATGTGATTTTAGAGACCCATTTGTAGTTTAATACAGACTTAAGGTTGTAATGCTTAACCGTGTAATGCTGTAATAAGCTGTAATGATTCCATGTGAGTGTTAAGATTGATCTGTGTCATAAAGTAGTATGTCTGACATCACGCTCGAGGTAAGAAACCCTACTGTTATGATGTTAAGTTGTGACTAACACATAAATTGGTTTAGAAATTGTCTTGTGCTAAACTAAATAAGGGGGCGTGTGATTTTAGATTTAAAGTAAATTCAAAGCTTAAAATTAATCATATAAGTTTAGGTTTTACAGTGTATTTGTATAAACATAGACATAAAAGAAGAGTGGTCTGTTTTAATCATGCCATAGTTAAGAAAGCCTGTTTATGTTTAGTTCAGAGTTGTGAGGAACACATAAAACTTCCTAATAATAGCAAGAATATTTATTTAAATCATGGTCCTTGGGGACAAATACAATTCTCACTGACCATCTGACTCCTCCTGTAGTGTGACACCATCAGGACACATGTTCCCGCCTCCCTACGACTATATAAATATGACTTCAACTGCTGTAAGCTATTTACTTCCCCTCTGTACGGAAGCCTGATTTCCTACAGTCAACCAAACGCACCATCAAGTTTCTCGCGTTTTTGCCGCGCGTGCGCTTCAGTTGATCTTTCCGAGCGCAGCATCTACAACATGGCTGACGTGACAGCGGTGGACGGAGATAAACTCAGCAAAAAGTGAGCTCATTCTTCTCTTCCATCGCATTTTAATCACTCTCAACCCTTACGCGGTTTTACTTTCCCCAAATATTCTGCTACCTCAGCAGTTACGACCGTTTTAATGTGGCCACGCACTATTACTCAACGTTGCATCAGGTCAGAGGATGTTAGCGAAGTGAGGGCTCCATATGGAGACACACCATGAGCCTACACGTCCCAGGATTCAGCTCGTTTGTGTTCGTGGTAGTTGTAGTCCTTGATATGAAGTGAAGCCTATCATAGTGGTTGCATGCACAAATAAGAAAAACTACAACATCCACAACAACACTCAAAGAAATGTCCTCCATACATTGGTCGTGAAATCGTGTGGTTTCTTTTTCTTGTGTCAGATATTGGGTTTTAACGTATGATATATTTTATTGTGACATTTTATTTTAGAAGAGGAGATTGTTATTATGTATTTTAGGGGTTTAACGGCTTCTAAGAAGTTATTATATTACGCTATTAGCGGTGTCCTTCGTTTTTTTTTACTTTCGTTATCTGCTAGCACTAACGTTGTGTTATCTCTGACTCATTACTGGCTAACCAAAAGTAAAAGTAAAACTAATCTGATGCCAGATATATTAATTATTATATTTCCCAACAGTATGTAATAGTGTCTAGTAGGCCAAAGACAGTCTTTGCTGCATATGCTATAAGCTACACTGTCTTTGTATATATGTCTATTTTCTCAGGTCTGTCTGCTGACTGGTAGCTCAGCATGCTGTGTCTGGTCAGGGCAGCCAGGCAGCAGCTGTGCCAAGCCTTTGGGGTCAGGGGACAGTGGTTAAAATGTGCCCCCCCATGTACAGCTGTGGTCCCAGCTCAAATTTACGGGATCCGTTGGAGAGGTGACAAAAGGTTGGTGGCTTTTCCATTCCAATGAGAAAAACAACCAACCTTTTGTCATCAGAGAAAATGTGGACCCCTTTCCCTTTCTGCATGAGTGTTTGTCCGTTAGTAGTCGTTTGTGCTGTGGCCTTGTTTTTTAATTTAAACACCAGAATAGAGTAAAATGCACAGTGTGGTTGTGTTGGAAATCATATGTTTGTGTTTGAACATCCACGCAATTTCAGTTGTAGTTGCATCATTGATAGTAAACTTTAATATCTAACCTATTACTCCTTGCTTCCTCCTCTCTTATCAGTGAGCTGAAGAGACGAATGAAAGCTGACAAGAAGGCAGCGGAGAAAGAAGCCAAGGTCCGGGAGCAGGTGGAGCAAAAGAAGGAAAGCAATGACCAAGGAGCGCAAAATGCCTGTGCATCAGACGAGGAGGCGCTTGACCCGAATGTGAGATATTTTGTTATGAACATTATACCTCACTCTTTACTAATTATACCTTTAATGTTTTTGTATTCATACAATCATCTGTTTGACCTTTGAACATAGCAATACTATAAGATCCGCACCCAGGCCATCCAGGACCTTAAGGGCACAGCGGAGGACCCGTACCCTCACAAGTTCCATGTAGACTTGTCACTCACAGACTTCATTGAGAAATACAATCATCTACAGCCTGGAGACCAGCTGACTGATGTTGTTCTCAACGTGTCAGGTACCAGGATAATTGTATGATTTTAAAATGCATTTTCCATTTTGTATGTGCAGTGTAATTCAGCAGTAGATGTCCTGTTAAATGTGATATATGATGTACAGGTCGCGTCCATGCCAAGAGGGCCTCTGGCGCCAAGCTGATTTTCTATGACCTGCGAGGTGAAGGCGTCAAGTTGCAAGTCATGGCCAACTCAAGGTACAGAGTAATGACTGCTGATATTTAGAGGCATTGTGACTGCACACAGATGCATATTGTACAGTGGCATGGATTGGTTAAGGGCAATTTTACAAGTTCTAATTGTTATGGCTGCACAGTTAATCGAAATATCATCGAAATCGCAATATGGTCAAGTGCAATATCCAAATCGCAAGAGCTGCAATATTTTTGATACAGCTAAAATGTGTCACAACACACCATTATAATGAAGCATTGCTGTGCTACAGAGATGCCCTGGCCTACAAATCATACTCCAGACGTAAGGGAACATGCTTCTTTGGTACAGGCTTCAGCAAAAACCTGATCGACCACATATCGTCACATTTTTGTATTGTGAAATGTTATTCAGTGTATCATTCCATCTCTAACTATGAGTTCTTGTCTGTGTGGATAATAAAGAGTACAGCGAGTTAATTTCTGTATGTCCTCTCTTACTCTGTCAGGAGCTACAAGTCTGAGGATGCCTTTGTGGCCATCAACAACAAACTGCGCCGTGGTGATATTATTGGTGTCCGCGGTAACCCGGGGAAGACCAAGAAGGGGGAGTTGAGCATCATTCCCATGGAAATGACCCTACTATCACCATGTTTGCACATGTTGCCCCACCTCCACTTTGGCCTCAAAGATAAGGTAATGCCCACTGCTCTTTCTTAAAAAGAAACTAAATAACACGTCTCTGCAAATACATCATTTAGAAAGTGAAAGTGAACTGCATAAAGTAGAAGTAACCGTTATTACATCTCATCCTGTTCTCTGCTTTTAAGGCGTGTATTTAGTTGTTGTTTTGTCACTGAATGCATGATGGGAGGTGGTGACTGTTGCTGCTACCAAAGGAGGGGTGATTGTAGTGACTTACATGTGCAATGACATCACAAGTACATCCTATACTGTATATGCTGCCCCGCTTGCATGGTTTACTAGCACACCTAAAATGAAACGGAGCTATAATTTATGTTAAAGACAAGTGAAAGTTTCACTGTTGGAAAGTTTGATCTCACAATGAAGTATGTGTCTGAAGGGGAGATTCCAGTTTGTCTGGTACACAGGATTCTTCTTTCTCTTCTCACCAGCTTATTGATAAGCAGAAGGGATTTTAAATTTAATTATCTTTAGATGAAGTGTCTTTTTTCTTATATCAGCCAGCCGTGGTTGCAATGTCACAAAGGTGGAAAAGGTTTTTAATCTTTAAGTGACGTTAATCTTACTGTGAATTTGCTCACAGTGGCCTGTGTTGATGGGAAGTAGACAAAGTGACGTATTGTTACAACAGCAATGACCAATGTTGAAGCACTTTTTCTCACCACTGTGTAATCCTTCTCTCAAAGGAAACACGATACCGTCAGCGCTACTTGGATCTGATCCTCAATGATTATGTGAGGCAAAAGTTCATCACTCGCTCCAAAATCATCACATACCTGCGCAGCTTCCTGGACCAGCTGGGATTTTTGGAGGTAAGAATTGGTGTCTGTACTGTAAAGACATCCAAGTTGACAATGTTACACAGCTAATCAATTGAACTGTGAATCTTAGTGTTTACACAAATAACACAAATTTATATTTGAATTAGTACAACACAGGAAATTAATAATGCTCCAGTAGTTTGGAAATTTGCACCACATTTGAGGCAGTTAGAAATAGCCAGTGTAAGCTAGCTCGTTTGATCATGTTTGTCGTTACTTTAGATTGAGACACCAATGATGAACATTATTCCTGGTGGAGCTGTGGCCCGTCCATTTGTTACTTACCACAATGAGCTGGATATGAACCTGTACATGAGGATCGCCCCTGAGCTGTACCACAAGGTAATGTGCTTTTTTTTGTGTCAATTTGAAATCAGCCATATGAATATTTTGTCAAATGTTTCAATATTAATGTGTACATCATATCTGTCTCACAGATGCTTGTGGTTGGTGGAATGGACAGAGTGTACGAGATCGGTCGCCAGTTCAGGAATGAAGGCATCGATCTTACTCACAATCCAGAGTTCACCACCTGTGAATTCTACATGGCGTATGCAGATTACCATGACTTGATGGATATCACAGAGAAACTACTCTCAGGTACATGAAAACACACAGTGGACATAGTGAGAAACAGTTAATAGAAAGCTGGCTAACCTACCTATGTTTAAAAAAAGACAAGCAATGATAAGCAAAAAACGTTGGGCTGCATTTTTAAGAAGGTTCCCTTTGCTCCAGGTGTCTTTTAAAATCCTGTTTGTCATTTGCAACTGACAGTCCCACCCTGTGAAATGCCACGCCTAATTCCTTCATCATGCACAGGGTTAACCTTTATAACCACATGCAGGCAGTGTAGTGCGTGCCATGAGGGCAGCCTCCTTGACAGGTGGCATTCCTCCCCTTATTCTTAGCCTTGTTCTTGAATTACAGAAACTCACATTTTACTGATATAAATCTAAACCTCAACCATGTATGACAAAAATTTTGATCGATAGAGCTTGTGGGGGCTGTACACAAGTCTCGGTGGAGTTAAGGTTTCACTTTTGTTTTCTTATTATGAAGTTGTCATGTCAGATACAACAAAAGCAGAACTATTTACACCCATGTAAGAGGCAACAGCAGACCTTTAGACCCCTAATTAGGAGAATATTTCACATCAAAAATCCTTCAAGTATGAAGCTGGTGATGAGCTGTTTGGCAGGTTTGTATAGAAACACTGATAACATGGAATGTGCTCAGTAATTTCTGTAGCCCGTCTTACACAGAGATCCCACAATACTGCTGCAACAAAGACCCCTCCTTGCGTTTTTAAGAAGAATCAAACAACGCAGGTGAAATGACGCCCCAGTGTGCGGTTTTAGATAGCTGGCATTCTGGAAGCAAAACAGGCATGAGGTATAAGGGGCCGTACACATGCTGCGTTTTTTGCGCCCTCAAATTCACTGTTTTCAGTTCAAACGTCAGAGTGACACCAACGGCACGGACGCATTCCCAAGCACCCATTTTTGAGGGTGCAGCGGCTACGCTCTGAGATAAACTGAGTTCAATTTTTGGAACGCAGCAGCGCACACAGCATGTCATGTGACAAGGAACAATCGATCACAGCTGACAGATATCTTTCCTTTCTTCCGTAAATATCAGTCTGTGGTAAATATGGAAAAGTTGATTATTTTGGTGCAGGGCTGTCAGAGCTTTACACCTGTCCCACGGACAATATGCCCACACACTTATAAACAGCGCCTGGAAGAAGATCAGTTCTCCACTCAGGATTTGAGGTAAATAGGCTATGATATGGTGCTTGTTAAGGATGCAACCTGCCACTGCACTCTTGAAAGCTGGGACAAAAAAGGCACAAAAGTAGCACACAGTGCCCAACCTTGCGTTTTCCAGGCGGTTAAAGACGTGGCATTTGTACGGCCCCTAACACAACAGCAATTGTATCTAGTGTTACATATAATATGTATGTCAGGCAGTGTTTTCTTAACAATAACAATGGCATTAGATGGCAATAACATTCGTTTACCACCCTGTTACATGGCAGCTGATCTTACCTTCTGCTCAAAGGGGAAGTAGCTCCCAGACCTCATTGTCTCCGAAACTTGGGAAATGTTGAGGTTGCTGTTCTTCTTTTCTGAGTGAAGTGCCAGCTGCTATCTGCTTTTTAAATCTGTCGTTGATAGGTTGCAAAAATGTCACACTCGTCCCATCTTGGAGGCTCACAGACCCTGATTTGGAACTGTTATTACGCCCACAGCCAGCTTATAGGCGAGACAACTCTGTCCCACCATTCTGTGATAGTTTTTATACAGAATGGCGAGGTGGAATAATTGTAAAAGCAGCTGGTGTCACTGAGAACGGCACATTGCAACAGGAATTTATTATATATTTTGATATAGAAATTAGCCAGAGCACAGTTTCATCTCAATATCTTCTCAGTTGGGTCGCCTCTCAGACACTTGGGATGTACAGGAAAATGTCTCTCCTTAACTCAGTGGTTTCCTCTTTTGCTTCAGGAATGGTGAAGCACGTCACTGGAGGATACAAGGTGACTTATCACCCTGATGGTCCGGAGGGACAGGCCTACGAGATTGATTTCACACCGCCATTCAGAAGAGTGAGCATGACACATGACCTGGAGAAGATCTTGGGAGTGAAATTCCCTCCTACTGACAGCTATGACAGCAATGGTGAGAATCTGTGGCAATGTAGAGATAGTCCTTTGTGAAAAGAAAGCTGCCTCTGAAATGTGCGAGTAGCTTTTGTACTTTTTTCTTTGAGGGGATGTTCTGAAGCCTTTTTATCTCCATTTAGATAAACTGTGACATTCTCTTTATCTCACATTTAAATTCAGACTGTCTTGTTTTCATTGAATGTTTTATTTTTCTTCACATTTCTTTGTCACTCTTTTATCTTCAGAGACACGTAAATTCTTTGACGACCTGTGTGCACAGAAAGGAGTTGAATGTCCTCCACCAAGAACCACTGCCCGCCTCCTTGACAAGGTGCTCCATCGATGAACATCAGCATCTGTTCTTTGTTTTTACTGTGAGGTCTTTACTAATCATGTTTCCCCCCACAGTTGGTTGGAGATTTCCTTGAGGTCACTTGCATCAATCCCACGTTCATCTGTGACCACCCTCAAATCATGAGTCCTCTAGCAAAATGGTGAGAAACGCCTTGTTTTAACCTCTTGTTTATCCTTTAAAGATGCAGTGCTCGAGTTCGTACTGACTCACCCTCGATTGTTACAGGCACAGATCACAGAAAGGCCTAACTGAGCGCTTTGAGCTCTTTGTGATGAAGAAGGAAATCTGCAATGCTTACACTGAGTTGAACGATCCCATTAGACAGAGGGAGCTTTTTGAGCAGCAAGCCAAGGTGTGTATACAAGACATATTTCTTTGTCCTTCTACACTGGTACATAGTCCCATTACCTAAAGGCTAAGGCCCCTGGCTGTCACAGTGTGAGCGTATAAATTAGAGCATTTTAAAATTTGACTTTGATTTTTTTTTTCCAGGCCAAAGCTGAGGGTGATGATGAAGCCATGTTCATCAATGAGACCTTCTGCACAGCACTGGAATACGGACTGCCACCAACTGCCGGCTGGGGGATGGGTATCGATCGCGTCACCATGTTCCTCACTGACTCCAACAACATCAAGGTAAACCTGTTGTATGAATCAGGATGAAGGTATACTATGCAGGATTTTCCTAAAAAGACGTAACAAAAAAGAAAACGTGTATCAAGTCATTCAATAGTAATCCCTCCCAGTCATCACTCGTGACCTACTAGAAGTGTGTGGCGGAGTATTTATCTGCACATATCCTGACCTGTGTGTCTGGGCACAGTGTGCAAATGAGGTCAGGACATTATGAAAAGATAGTGACCATGTGCCAGACAGAAAGCAGCACACATTCATGAGGGAGCTACAAAAATTGTAGACGCAACTGATAGTAAATCTAGGGTTCACTTTCACTTTAACAGGCGATACTGCTAATAAACTGTTACTGACAATTACTTCATAGTATACCTTTAAATCCTTGTACCTCAATGATAATATAGATTGTCTTCTAAATTGACCAATATGAGCATTAAGGGTTGCTTGTGAAGTCTGACCACTAGAAGTGCTATGGAGCTGTTTTTCTATGATTTGGTTCCCCCTTCTGGTTCTCTTGCATCTGCACTTCCAATGACTTCACACTGTTACACTGAACAACAGGTGGTGGTAATTCACCAATATATGCAGCACTGCACCAGCAAAGGCAAGGTGGAAGAAGACTGTAAGCTAGAACACATGAATGAAAACAATACGTGATTAAAACAAAAATAATCTGCTCCATTTCAGCTTGGAAATGTTTTATGTGGAAAGGTCAAGGTTAGCAAATACACTTGACATGTTTGTTAAACCTCAAGGAGTCTCACAGTGTGCACGTTCGCATTTAGAAAACAGAAACAGAATATTAGTGTATGAGGATAATACTTACAGGGTGGTTACATAATAATAATAAGGCCTCAAAGGTCATAAATAGTCTTAAATTAGAGTTTGTGAGGTCGTAACTACTACAAACGTTCTATGGCATTTCAATTATCCATTTATTTTTTTTTTTAAATTTGTGTTTGTGAAAATGAGTGAAGCCTTTCTATGTCCACATTTCTAATGTTATAAATCTTAAAAAAAACAAAAACAAAAAAAAAAACAATTATACTGTGATTTTACTTCATACTTGCACTTACCTGTTGGCAAAATGTAGATTCACTTAAGTCACTCTAATAACCATATTTCTAAATGGATTCCTAAAAGATGTCTTGAACGTATATTAAAAAGCATTAAGTTTAATTTTTCGCATACCTGTCTTATTTCAAATGAATTACATGAGGGACACATTTGATTTTAAAATGCATTAGTTATTGACATTGCAGCCGAGCTTTCACCTCTGAACTGTCACATCTCCTTTCTGTCTAAGTGTTGCCTCTGTTTGTGTTATATCGCTGATGAAGGCCACTCACTTGAAGGCCTCATTAAATATTTACTATTCAGGGTTTTCCTAAAAAACAGTGTATAGACTCATAAAAGTAATCCCTCTTATTCATCACCTATATGACCCATTATAAATGTGTGGTGGTGACTCTGCCCTCTGCATGTGTTTTGTTTTCTTTTTCCTTGATGTTTAAGGGCTTGTACACCCCACAGTGCTCAGGTGAGGTCGAGGCTTTATAAAGAGGTAGTGACTAGAGTTTGGTTGAGTTCTGGCTTTGCTGGTGCATTCTGGTGTGCAAGCTTAAACCAGTTTCTTTTAATGTAAACCACCTGAACCAGCATTTGCCATTATGACATGTTCTGGCAAAGTAGCTTACATCAGCAACCTGTACTGACAGTGTCACAGCCCTGAATCCAACATGTATTGCATCAGGAATAAGCAATATGACAATGTGATTAACTGAATATAATGTTTATAAAAGGACTAATGGAGTCTTGAATTAATTAATTACAAAACCGTAATTGTAAAAGGATCTATTCAGAGTGAAGAATTACAGTAAAACAAGAATTAAATCAAACAGGCTTGTTGCTGATGAGGTATGTGTGACCACATTGCACCTTCCATGAACGCATTGTCCTCTCGAGAGGACTTTAAGCTTTGCTAAGACTGAATACAACAGAACACAAGATTAAAGAGACACAGAGAACAGTGGGTTAAAGAGATAACTTCATCAAGAAATCAAATTTCTGGCACCGTCTGCACACAAACATGAGCTGCTAACGTGTCAGGCTAAAAAACCCCTCAGCTGACAGTTTTGTTCTTTCACAGGAGGTGCTGCTCTTCCCAGCCATGAAGCCTGATGACAACAAGACAGCGGCGCCCACAGAGGGCACCTCCGTCTAATGACATGACCTCTGACCTCTCCTGCTATCAGATCCGAGCAGGAGTTGGTATGGAGTCGGAGCCTTTACCTCACTGTGGTCATCAGTGGAGCCTGCAGGTTTTCTGTTTTATCAGTGTTTGTCTGTCAAAGGTTTGATCTGTCTTTAAGGGAAATCATCTTCTCAGTTACATGGTTGACTGGTAAACAATGCTTCTTTTTGTTTTCTTTTGTATTTCTTACACTTATGCGATCATATTTGCTGCATCCTCCTCGTTCAATTGTAAGGACACATTTTAATCCTCATTGACATCCAGACAGTAAATGGGTGGTATGATCAGGAAGTCGTGTGTGATCTGCTGTTGTACGCAAACTTGGATAATATTATTTTTGAATATACATTGAGATACTTGAATGGGGGCTTGATTCTGGCTACCAAATACAGAGTAGATGCACCACATGACGAAGCTCAAGCACCTCTAATGTTGTAAATGTTCTCAGTATATTCATCTGTTTTTACCAGGTCTGCTTGTATTCCTTGTCTAAAAAATTTTCAAACCAGACTCCACAAATCAATGTTCCTCTGCCAAGAAGTTTAAAACCATGGGTATGTCTGAATAAAGTGCATATGAGTCAACACTGTTTGCTCTCTTGTGATGATTGTGGTCTGTTTACAGAACAAAATTCAACCAGTTTCAAGAGTGTGAGAGTTCACAGAACATAATCATAGCTTTATGGGAACTTTGAGGGTCACTGATTGAAATAATTCTGATAGTGATAATAATAATAATGATAATGGTTCTGTAAATAAGACAAACTATTTTAATTGTTCAACACATGAATTCAACATTGTGTGCGTTACTTTATTACTGGGAAGGAAATTCTCTTTGATTCCGCCACTGTCTGAAAAGGACATTTCTTTTATTTTGGTACTATAAAGGTCCAGTGTGAAGGATTTAGGCTGATACTTTGGCAGAAATTAAATCAAAAAGTATGTTTTCTTTAGTGTGTGATCATCTGAAAATAAGAATTGGCCTGTTTTCATTACCGTAGACTGAGGCGTTTCTATCTACAATAGTCCTCTGGGTTTCTGCAGTAGCTCAGAGTGGACAAGTCAGATGGACATGGAAATTTGCATTTTAGAGTCTTGCTACCATAGCTGGCAGCCTCCTCACGATGAGTCGAACAGAGCTGAAAAAAATTAGTTGTAACGTGAAACTGCTTTCTTCAGTGTTATTGGTTTTAATCACTAGGTCCATTTGTTTTGGAGAGGAGGAAACCTCTGTGGATAATTTGGCTCCCGGTAAAAACCTCTTAAGCAATGAACACTGAAGGAATCCTAACCGGGAGTTCATACTTGACACACGGGAGAAATTTCAGCTGGTTGGAATTTACAGTCCTCACTGCCATGTGCCACTAAATCCTGCTCAACGGTCCTTTAAGTGCATTTTGTGCTTTTACCAAAGTAAAAATTTTGAAAGCGGAACTTACTTGTGATAGAGTATTTTTACGGTTAGTAAAGTAGAAAATCTGAACACTTCTGACACTGTTAATTTGTGAAGATTAACGAGGGAAAAGGACAGAAGTGTAATGCATTTATGAAAAAAAGCCCTGTTTTTCTACATTAAAGAAATTATTAGTTTTCATGAAAAGAAAAATGCATTTTTTCTGAATTAGGAGGATTCTAAAACTAAAAACATTTTTTATTTTTATTTTTTTTTATTTTTGTCATGCTCACTTGACTTAAAGAAACATGCATACCCCATACAAAAAACCCGTTTGAAACCTGGAGCAACACTTTTCTTGTGCTGCTTTGAGATGCCTACTAAGCAAATTTGTTGGATTTTTTTTTTTTTTTTCAAAAACATGAGAAAGAAGGCAATGAGCAACTTGGTACAAACTGCCCAAAAAAAGATGAAAAAAAGAGAAAATATTTAGAAAATTATTCTTAAAAAGAATAAGGAAAAAAAGTAAGGGACAAACTATATTATAATTTTTTATTATTATTACATTTTAAAATTGTGTTACAGAATTATCAGAATTTTCTTTCTTTCTTTCTTTCTTTCTTTTTCTTTCTTTCTGTCTTTCTATTTTTAATTTTACTAATTTTCTTGTTTTTAATTTTCTCTTTTTACTAATTTCTTGCTACTTTTTTTGGCTCATTTCTTCTTCCGTTGCTCATCGCCTTCTTTCCATGTTTTTAAAAGAAATCAAGCCATTTTGCTCAGGTTTCAAGGGGTTAAATGATAGATCAGTCATTATTTTTTATTTTATTTTTTATATAGAAATTGGCCTTTTATGTGTGGTTTTTGCTATATGTCATTTGTTTTTGAGACAGACTTTGGAGTCATTTCCATCACTTTGTTTATTGTGATGGACAAGACATATCCTAATGGAAATGGCAAAAAAAAAGGTTATATTAGTGAAAATATAACACCCGTAGGTTTTTTTAAATGTATGTCAGGTTTTCTAAAAAATCCCAAACCAAAAATGGACCACAGGAAAATCAGAAATCTAAAAAAACAACAAAAAACAAACAAACAAACAAACAAAAAAACCCGTTTTTTTTTGTGAATTTACGAGCTAATATTCTCATTAATTCAGAAAAGAGCCGATTTTTTACCATGAAAACTTTTCTCAAAATTCTGAGATTATAATTTTGACTATTCAGAAAAACAGAGCAGATTTTCTCACATGTAAATAAATGTAGTATCCGTAAACAAACCAACCTGCCCTCATGTCAGTATAAATGTTTATATGTTCGCTCCACACCGTTTTGAACCCGAGCTGAACTAACCCACCTCCCACCATCCCGGCGGGAACGCGCAAACAGTGGGATGGTGCGCGCTCCCGCGGTCAAGTGTAAGCGCACCCGACAAGTGGAGACACACACACACATACACACACACACACACACACACACACAGAGTGAAGATGGCGATGAGAGCAGCGCTGCGGTGCCTCTCTGCAAACTTTTCTCCCAGACTGCCTCAACTCTCGTCGGCGGCGCAGCTTCCAGCGACCCGGCTGCTGTGGAGGAGCGACTTAGCGCGGACACTGAGGACCAGCTCGGCCCTGTCCACAGGTACAAGAAAAAAAAATCAGTAACATATCTCTCCGTAATGTTACATACTAACATGCGGGCTGGTTAGTGGTCACACATTCCTGTCTGTCTGTAATGGGCGAAACAACTCACGCAGTTTGTGTCACTTTCCCACAGCGGGGCAGAGGAATGCGACAGAGCGGAGAGGGCAGCTCAAAGTTTGGGTTGCACAAGTCCAAAAACTTTATCAGCCTCTTGTTAGATCAGCTAAAGGCTTTGCTGTTTCATTGAGAGACGGTCAGACCACGAGCTCCAAATTGGGATGTTAACGTATGACCATATAAAACAAATTAACTGTCTCGTGCACTGAGTAGCAGCCTATTAAACAGGAGTCACCCTAAAGCCTGGGTTTAAGCCACAGATAGCTGTGGAGGTTGTATTGTATGTGTGCATGTGGTCTGAAATTTCAACATGTTCTCCCAGTTATTGCTTTCATTCATTATTCCTGCACCCTGTGAAATGGTAACACTTTATTTAAAGGTTGCTTTATATTTTAATACATAATTTTCACAGCAGGATTATCCAGCTCCAAGGAATGACTCTGCTCT
Source organism: Epinephelus fuscoguttatus (assembly GCF_011397635.1). Lineage (NCBI taxonomy): Eukaryota > Metazoa > Chordata > Actinopteri > Perciformes > Serranidae > Epinephelus > Epinephelus fuscoguttatus. Next base: position 27,742,602 of record NC_064753.1, on the reverse strand, counting down.
TTCCGGTCATGCATCAGCATCTTGCACAGTTCACAATCTGGTTCAAACCTGTATTTTTCTGCATGGTCTGATTCCAGCAGTGGGGATTGTTGAGGCATTGTGATTCCTCCCTCAGGGCATTGTAAAGATGACAGCATGAGCTTGGCATTAACGGGCTCTAACTGTAAATCCAGTTTTTTAAATGCAGATCTGACCCAACCAGATACTGCACCTTTTTTCTATTGAAACACTGATGCTCAGGATCCAAAACTGCACCTGCAGAACGCTCAGGACAAGTTATCTTTGTAGTTTCTTTAATCATAAATGATTAACTAAATATGGTGCATAAGAAACAGCATACTTGTCGGCTTTGTCCATCCAAATGAAGTGCTTCGACAGTGTTCTCTCTAAGAGCTGTCACATTCAAGCTTCATGTTGCTGACTCATACTAATTAATTCATCTGTTCCAAGCTAAATGATTCCCTTGTTCTCTCTGCAGCCCTAAAGTTCACAGATAAGCACGAGTGGGTGCGAGTGGAAGATGGAGTTGGCACAGTGGGTATCAGCAATTATGCTCAGGTATGTTGTTGGGCCTTCTTACTAATCTTTGATTTATGACACTCCTTGTTCAGAGGTTTACCGACGGCCATCTAGGAATCGTGAGATGTTAATGTCTGCAGTTCAGTGCTGCCCTTTGTCCTCACCTGCAACTGTAACTGTACTATAACAGGCTAATTTACTGTTTTATGACTATTGTTTGAGACAATTGATTACCGCCAAACTGCTGTGGTGTGCAGAAAATCTCAAGGGCAGGCACCTCCTTACAGTGGTGGTCAAAGCTATGAATGAAGGCAGGTGTCTTTTGTTTTTGACTTGAACGCAGCTTTTAGTAAAACGTTCGCTCTTACTAAACTTGGGGGCGCTGTTCCACTTCTGCTGCTGATCACTGTGTCACATTGGAAGTTCAAATGATTTAATCTCTGCTGATGAACAGACCAAAGTAGTTTAATGTGATGCAAGATAATGTCACATCTGCAGAGGAAATGATTTGCATTGTCAAACTTGTCTAGCTTGTTTCAAGACTCAGTCACTGCCCACATGTCCAATATCAGGCTGGAAGTTTTCACACACGTCCACCTTGCAGTGTTTTACTACCTGTGTTTATATTCATTAACCCTCATATCACCGCTGCATTTGGAAAGAAATGCCCATAAACTGTGGATATGATTATTTCTGAGCAAAGTGTGGACTTTATCGATCTGCACCTATACTGTACTTGGGAATGTGAACTTTGAGCAGGACTCTGACCCAATTCAAAGTCAGTGCTCCTGCAGTTCTCTAAAACTCTCTGAATATCCAGTGTGTAGGATTTAGGTGATGCTATCAGCAGAAATGCTATATAATAATAATAACAATAACAATGTTTTTATAAGTAAACAATCACCTAAATATAAAAATCATAGTGTTTTCATTTCCTTAGAATGAGCCATTTATATCTACGTACATACAGAGTGGGTCATCTTTAATGGATTTGCCATGTTTCTTTTTTAAATTTTACTAATTTTCTTGTTTTTTATTTTCTATTTTTACTAATTTCTTGCTATTTTTTTGGCTCATTTCTTCTTCCGTTGCTCATTGCCTTCTGTCCATGTTTTTAAAAGAAATCAAGACAATTTGCTCAGGTTTCAAGGGGTTAAATCATAGATCAGTCATTATTTATTTATTTATTTTTTTAATTTTATTTTTTATATAGAAATTGGCCTTTTATGTGTGGTTTTTGCTACATGTCATTTGTTTGGCAAATGGCAAAACCGGTGTTATATTAGTGAAAATATAACACCCCTAGGTTTCTTTAAATGTGTGTCAGGTTTTCTAAAAAATCCCAAACCAAAAATGGACCACAGCAAAAGATTATTATCTCAGAAATCTAAAAGAAAAACTGTTTTTTTTTGTGAATTTACGAGATAATAATCTCATTAATTCAGAAAAATAAAAGCAGATTTTTTTTTCATGAAAACTTATCTCAAAAAATTCTGAGATAAAAACATTAATCCATTCAGAAAAACAGAATTTTCTCACAAGTAAATAAATGTCGCTTCCGTAAACAAACCAGCCTGGGATTCGCCATGTTTCTACAGTAATCAAACATCGGTTCTAGACAGAGCTATTCATGTATCCCTGTTGTCACACTGCCCACCGTATGCTACACACTTGACACTCGGGAGAAGTTTCAGTTCTGCAACCTCACAGCTAGACTTAAATAGTTTCCTTATCTTAGACTGCTCCCTGTTAAAGCCAGAGATGAGTGAAGTTGCTTACATTCTCTAAAGGCAACATTTTGACTACAAGCAGTTATCTAGGAGGAGTAAATAAGACACAGTGTGCACATTTCCTACTGGTGTTCCAGACACATTTGATAAATACCAATAATCTTGTATGGACTTCAGCAGAGCGAGTTTTAAACTTTGTCTACACAGTACTGATACAATCTATGAGGACCCTGGTATTTGAGGTCCACACATGTCTACTTCCTGGCATGCTACAGACTAGCTTGCTTTCCCATCACAAATTACAGAGTAGAGGTGATTCCCAACTGGTGGGTCCACTCTGAATGGACTGCAAGTGACTGGCAAACATGTCAAGTTTGTAAAAAAAAACACACTTTATTTCAAGTACAGTGAATTTTTGGCACAAAGCTTTTATTTTGAAGTATCCTTTCCTGCTGTACAGTGAGTGACCAATGGGAAGCTACTTCACAGAGACAGCTAACTAGCTTGTATGACACTGAATACATATATCTATATATATATATATATATATAAAACTGTGTGGAACTTGAACTAATGCCTAAGGAGAAATCTGGATGCTGTGGCTGGACCAGTTGGGAACCACTGGAGTAGAGTATCTTTCACTAGTCACCATGTTTGAGTCTCATTTCAGGACTAGGATAAAGCAAGCCAAAGGATAGTAACAACTTAAAATTCCAGCCAGTTTGTATATGGATACCATTATCTATAACACATTGGACATATATGGTCAGTTTTACCTGCATTGTCAAGCACCCTAAAGTATTAAGGTTTTATTGAAACTTAAGTTCTTAGTAGTAAATTTGTATGGTTTAGGACAGTGTATTCAGCCTAAAACACACGGGGAGGTGGCATTTAGTTATTATGGCCCCCGACTGTGGAACAGCCTGCCCGGAGAACCTCAGAGCTGCAGAGACTGTTGATGTTTTTAAAAAGAGGCTCAAGACTCATCTTTTTAATCAGGCTTTTAACTGATCTCTTTATTCATCTATTTTAAATTCCTCTTATAACCGATTAATCTATCTATTATCTATTTTTTATTTATTTTTTATGTTCTTACCCTTCCTCTTTTTACGTTCTTATCTCATTTAACCTTTATCTTTTGTTATCTTAGTTAGCCTATAGGTTTTAGTTTTGATGCATTTTATGTCTCTGTTTTAGATCATTCTTACCTAGCTATTAACTCAATTTTATGAGCTAAATAGCTTTTTGTTTATTTGGTTCTTTTTACACATTTTATCCTATCTTACTGTTTTAGTCCCTCAGTTTTTAGCTCCAGTGTTTCCTCATGGGGGCCTGCCACACTGAGAGTTGTTCCTGGTCTCCCGACGGGGGTGCCGTCGGGAGACCGCTCTGACCTGGGTGGCTGTAGGGCACTGCACCGCGGTGTGGAGCCTCATGTCTGCCCGGGTCAGGGAGGTCTCTATGGCGGCGCTCCCTGTGGCCGTGGACCGTGGGCCCTCTCGGTGTAGACGGCCCCCAGAGGTGGCTTTTTCCTTGCCTCGGGTCTCGGTGCTCGGCCATGTCTCTTTAGTGATAGCTAGTGTGTGTGTGTGTGTGTGTATCTGTGTGTGTGTGCGTATATGTATATTTATGTATCTGTATGTGGGGTGGGAGGGTTGGGTTTTCTCTTTTCTTTTTGTTTTCTGTTTTGGATCTTTGTTGTTTTTAACCTCTGTGAGGCACTTTGTGTTACTGTTGTATGAAAAGTGCCATATAAATAAAGTTGATTTGATTTGATTTGTGTTCAGTACTTCCCAAACACTGAGAATAGCAGTAGTTCAGCTCACATCCCAGCTGATCTCAAACAGCCAATCAACTGATGGAGCAGCTGATTGATGGAAGGGAGTCAGCTGATAGATCACATGTTTCCTTTCTATGCAACCAATTGGCAAATCTCATTCAGGGCGCCCTATGTAAACTGCCCTGGCCTGCCTACTATTGCTGCTTCCTCTGCAAGCCGCTCTGCAACCCGCCCCCACCCCAGCTCCTCCTTTTCAGGCTGTGTCTGACTTATAGATGTCATTTCTTTTTGTCATTAATGCTGCTCTGTTTTGTTCATGGGGGGTCTTTTCTGCTGCTCTCTTCAGCTAAGGCTTTCCATGTAGGCGCATGGAAGGGCAGAGAGGTGTTCTCTCTCTGCCTCAGGCTGTTCTCGTATGCGCGTGAAAGGGCAAATAGGTGTGCTCTCTCTGCTTTAGGAAAGGCAGAGAGGCCCCAGAACAGAGCCATACCGCCAAATATAATACTGCATGGAAATCAAGTTTTCTTTGACAAAAGTGGTCCTGACTGAAATACATTTTTTGCTATAAAATGCAAAAACATTTTCTGTGGAGGCATGCGAGACAAAAAATTTTTTTACTGCTTTTACTTACTTTTATGTGATATTTATAATACTGTTGTAATTCATACATTTTGCTCTCTCATTTCAGGAAGCATTAGGTGATGTGGTTTACTGTGGACTCCCAGAAATTGGCCAAAGACTTGAACAGTTGGGTAAGAGCCTGGAATACACCTCACATTTCTGAAAGTAATTGATTTCAGTAGTGTGATAAGAATGTGTCATGTTGTGTCTGTGTGTGTGTGTGTCTGTGTGTGTGTGTGTATGTGTGTGTTGTAGAGGAGTTTGGTGCCTTGGAAAGCGTAAAGGCTGCCAGTGAGCTATACTCTCCGCTGACAGGAGAAGTGACTGAAATCAACACAGAGCTGGCAGAGAATCCTGCACTTGTGAATAAAGCCTGCTATGCAGAGGGTAAGCGTCTCAAAGTCACCGTTGTTCTTTTCCAGTACATTTCTCCCAGTAGGTTTGTTGCCAAGCTGGATGACAAGTTGCCAATGCAGAATAAGAGAACAGCTTGTTCATAACGTTTTTTTTCTTCGGCTTTTGAAATATGAACTGTTGCGTTTCAGGGTGGCTAATCAAGATGACCATTGAAAAGCCAGAGGAACTCGATGGCCTCATGGATCAAGCTGCATATGATAAATTTACTAAGTCACTTGAAGAATAAATGGATGAACTGACTGTGCTGTTTTTGTAATGTCATTGAAATCAAAGATTAGTAGGCAGGGTTACTAACATCTTGCGTGACACTCTTTCTTATCTGTGGTATTTATTTTGATACTGGAAGTGTGCTATCAAAATAATTAAAAATCCTCAGTAACATCTTCCACGTAGGTTAGGATTTGTTTAGCTACTAGCTGACCCAACGGGCTCTTAATCTCAACATCTGTCAGTGAACGTGTTCCTCGTGTTTTGCTCCATGTGCAGAGATGGAAAGTGATTGTAAGAGCCGTGTCACATTCATATAATAAAAGTTTGGTCCTTACACTGCCGTGATTCTTTTCTTTATGTCTGTGAAGTAACCAGCAGCTTTAAAATTCAGGGAATGTGTTGTGATGGCGTTCATGTCAAGATGGTAACAACTCATAGAACAACAGGGACAACATAACTTAACATCTAATTAAAAGACTCATGCACAGTTTATGATGTGCTGTTTTCATGTTCATATCATGTTGCTGACATCATGCTGTTTCTTTTCGCTTGTTATAGTTCTGCACACCTTGACCTTTGCCCTCAGGTGAACATAGGCAAAGATTGCAGCTGATTAATGATTAATGAAGCAGCGGTTTTAAAATCAGTGACCAAAGTAAAAACTGCACTCTCAGGCTGATCATGGAAAATAAGACCTGTGGTTAGTTTTCTAGGTGAAAACTAATACACTGAAATAATGTCACAGGTGGTTAAAGTCACTGAGAACCTCAAGATCACTTTATCCTACAACATTACCATTAAAAATGTAGTTTAAACCAAATGTCCTTTCAATAACTTCCTCTTAAAGAAGTCTACTGTGCTGACCTACTTGTGTATCATCCAAGTCTCCCATTAAAAACTACATATTTGTTCGTAGTGACATCTTTTACACTTGACATGTCTCCACTGCTTCAAAAGAACAAAACATGATGCTCTTAAAATGCATTTCACAACCATTTCTTGTCATACTCCTCTGATAGATTGAGTGGGCAGCGATTCCAGTTTGCTCCTTTTGTTAGGCTTTTAAAAAGAATTTAATTAGGACTATATTCAGATTAGTTTTATAATTACTCTGCCCTAAAAGTGATCCACTTATGCTTGATATCAAGGAATCATAAAGAAGGAGCTGTTGACATTTTCCTTTTGAGTCTGTGTCTATGGCACAGTTTACGATCACTGCGACAAGTGATGTATGAAAGCTATTTTATTTGACCTACACCTATAATTATCTTTTTGAATGTCTTTATACTCCCTCCATTGTCTCAACAGAGGACAAAGGGACGTGCAGAGAAACGAGTTGAGACAGGCCTGTGCACAAAAAACTGTCTTGAATGTATCCACATGGGATTAGTAGGAAATGATTCTCATAAGAGGAGACTACTGTGACCTTTCATACATTTTCTACATACTGGTATGTGCATTATTATTAAATGTCCTCTGTCTTTAATAAAAGAAATGGCAGTCCTTGCAGTAATGTACTGCATAGCACCATCATGTGATTACCACGGTCTCTGATGCCACTGTAATGTTCTTCATCTGTAGGCTGTTTATTAATGGAAATACACATCACAGGCAGGCTCAAGCAAGAGCAGCCTGAAACTTGAACTTATTTTCACATTTATGGTTGATTTGATTCTATTTGAGATTTTTTAAGTGTCCTGAAATCAAATTGTGAAGCTCAGGGTTTTGCTGAAGGTTGTATATGAAGCGTAAAATGAAAAAAATGCTTTGTCAGGTTTGTGCTGTCCTGTTCTGATTTATGCTCACATAAAAGGGTACAAGTCGATGTTTTTACACATGACAGAGGTGAGTTTTGGATTCATTTTTTTTCTATTTGCCAAATTATTATAAAAGGTAACAGTTACGGTGAAATGTAATCCCGCCAGTTCCTTCAAATTCTGGGCTAAAAACTGATTAAACAGAATATGAATGATAATAAATATATGTATGTCATAGCAGGCTGCCCTTTGTACCTATAGTATGTAGGGATGAATGCTTGTTTTCACAAGTTTTTATGCAGCAGCTTCACTGATGAATTCTGAGACAGTCCCCACTCTTACCTATTAGAAAACAGTCACAACAACATTTATTATGTACTGAATCAGACTTATTATCTCAGTATTCTTTCTCTCCTTGAAAGGTCTCTGATCAGGAGTAAAAAACAAAACAACAACAGTTTGTCCGCTTTGTTTACTGTAACCTCTGACACAAGAAATGCTACGCTAATAGCAGTCATTTCAAAGAGACCAGAGCTTAGTGGCCCCTGACCCCTTTGTTTGTAGCCCAGTTTGGTAACCCATGATCTGATGCAGTTATATGACAGTTTGGTTTTAATCAGCGCAGTTTTTGGACACAATGGTAAATAAGACACTTCACACAAAGTTTTAGTCTTTCAAGTATTCAACACAAAATCAGAAAATAACAGTCTGAATGTTTTGTACTTGGTCACTTCCAAATACAGCCGCATACTTAGAGCTATACCCCTCTTGCTACCATGAATTAACTATCTATATGCTGGCTAACTTCAGAAATAATCTGTGGGACTAACTGAAGCCTGTCAGTACACTGACTGTAAGTCAATCTAACAAGCCTACTGCTGACTACTACTGAAACATGCTAGGCTTACATCTAGTGGCCAACACAAAAACTTCACCACTAACTGTAATAGCCAATTCAAAATGTACTGTGTCAAACAAGTGAACACAAAATGAGCTCATGAAATGATTACATGGAGCAAAATTACCACAGACTAATAAAGCTTTGCAAACTCATATTACATGTATTTAAAACAATTATAATATATTAACTAATAATACACAGTGAGGTACTAAGAAGCTTATAAGGCTTTCATGTGGTATTATAGGCTACTACCCTTGTCCAGTCTTTGATTTTTTTTTTCCAATAAAAAAATAAATAAAAAAAAAAATCTTTGGATTAATACATCTCCATAATTTTGGCAACCCCACTTCTTGCCCATAACACAACGTTAAAATATTTCAAAACTAAAACCCAGCGGCATTAACTGCCGTTATATTAATCGCATTTTTAAAACCATGGAATAATTAAGTCTAGGCAAAGTCGTATGTAATGACAACAAACGCATGTTGGATTTAAAAAAAAAAAACAAAAAAACATTGAACAAACATAAATTCATTAACATACCAGGGGCACACATATACAGAGTAAAAATTAAACGAAAGAAAAAATAAATAATGAAAAAGTAATATGAAATGGATTTTCCTGCAACCTAACAAAGATTGTTACAGCGCGTCTTTATACTTCCGGTATAGTTTAAATGAAATTGTTCTCTCTGCGCTCAGTTAAAGTCATTTTACAGGGAACCTCCAAGGATACACGATTTATTTTACCTTTTTATGAACAAACATATTCTTACATTAACTAGCTGTATACATTTTTGTTCCATTTTACGTTGTTTGTTCGTGTGAGGATTACTCTCGCGTAAATACTCTTTGATAACTATGGTCTGTATGGTCTGTTCTACCATTGGCTGGTCGACACATATCCCACAATCCACCGCATTACAACTTCCTTTTTCCTTTCGGCCATTTTCCTCCCTAGTAGGTATGCTAAATTTTTCTCTTCAAACTTAAAAACAATCTGCTTTAATCCTTAGTATTTCATCGGTGTTCGTGAATTTCACTTACAACCTGTAACAGAGGGTTTTGTCACCTTTAAGATAAGGTGATTATTGTCTGAGGATGTCCTCGATAAATTGCTAAACAACATCTGTATTAGTAGTGATACCCAGTCAAGTGGTGTTTGTGTGCGGCTGTTAGCATAGCTGTTAGGGGCCAACATGTAGCTCCACGTTGCAATAATTTCCCTTAAAATAAAAGTGAGCATACGTGTTAAGTGCCGAAATAGCAAGGACGAGTTACCGTGGGGTGTAGTACTCGCTTAACTTGAATTGTTGTTAAGACAGCCAGTAACCTCGTTAGCTTGCTAGCTTAGCATCTGACATGTAGCCTCGGGTTCTCACAGTGTGCCGGCATGACAGTCTGCTCATGTCCGTGTACCATGCTGTATTGCAGGGAAGTAAGCAGCCATGGCCCCCAGTCGGAATGGGATGCTCCTGAACCCTCACTTTCACAAGGACTGGCAGAAAAGAGTGCGCACCTGGTTCAATCAGCCAGCCAGGAAGATCCGCAGGTGAGAACCGCATTGTGTTGCAGGAGTATGACTGAACGAGATGGGCAAATAACCTAACTGCTATACTCTTAAGCAAACCAGTACTGCCATATTGATTCATTATGTGATACATGTGTTTTTAAGTTCCTTTAATATTATCCACTACACAGACAGCGTCTTGTGAATAAGCAGCATGATTTATTGGACACAGTCACCATGTAAACTTGGGGTGGGGGATACCACAAAACTTGGTTTTGAATTTGATACCAAGTAATACAGGGCCAGAACTTTGATACTGATATTGTGTTTTTTATTATTAAATGTGTATTTTTTTAATATGTCAGAAAAAACAGTGTGTCCTAAGTTATGAGGTGAAAAATCTGCTCAAGTAACGCTAGTGATGACCAATTATAGTTGAAAGTATAACATTGACTAACACCAATGAATATATTTGTCTAAAATATTAATTTCACTACGACACACATGGATATTCCATGTCTGAACCTCTCTGACAAGACACTGCCAGTGAACTCTTTGTGTTGGGGTCTGGATGCTGAGGCATTACTCTCCTCCTAACCCTCTTTTCGTGTGCAGCTCCAAGTTCTCTTTCTTGTGTTTTTTCCTCATTCATTAAGTCATTATTATGAGTGGGTTTAAACTAGTCAGGCTTTGACATCTTTTTCACATTGAACTTCTGTGGATAGCTATGGACGCGCACATGATTCTAGTACAATTGAGAGCCTGCGTCAACCCCCAGCTGGGAGTTGAGCTTACTGTCCTAATGCTGACATTGAGTGAGAGTGAAACTCAAAAGATGCTGCTGGATTTGGAGTAAATTGCTTGAGTGCAGACAAGAAAAAAAGCAAAGAGTGCATGTACTAGATGTGTTTACAACTGAATGTTGTTTGCACATAGTTTTACTCTTGAATTACAAGCAGGTATGACAAGGAGAGAAACTGATCCCTTGTATGGTATTGTTCCTATTGACTCAAGGATCAATCTTCAAAGTGGAAATGTATCTGTATTATCAATATTTTGGTATCGATCTGCCCACTCCTAATGTAAACTGCTCTTTCATGTGGACCAAACCTACCTGTTAATGATGCATTGAAATTAAGTATCTGTGTATATATTTCTCATATGCCATAAATGGGGGAAAAACTATAATGGGCTACAAGAAATTAAATGCGATGATCACACGTTGCTAATATGAAATGTCAGCCGGATCAGTATTAGTGTACACAGACGTATAGTAATACAAACCAACCTGAAGTTGAAACATTAACATAAAATAGATCCTGGTTTTTATTATTACAACACACAAATTCACTTTCTCTAATGTGAGGCCAATGGTGTGCTGCCTAGGAACACATCAGGTTCCTGTTTAACAGCAGTTCACCAGCGCTGAACCTCAAAGGTCTTGAAAGTCTTTAACCCCCAAATGTGGACAAGGCTACAAAAATGATCAAAACAGTGAAGTTACATAGTGGTGATCCTGCTCTGATATGCTTTCATGTGTATTTTTTAAACAGAGGTGTTAATGAAAGTATTAAGTCTGATTTATGGAAGTGTTGAACTGTTGTTGATTTATTCTTCTGCAAAAGGTTTCAGTCGTCTCCATGGTAACCAGAGACCCCAGCTTTTTTTTTCCTTTTTTCTTTTTTCTTTTTTTTTTGTTTTTGATGCTACAGGTCTGTTTCTGTTGCATTTAGTGAAGCGTCAATCATATTTATAGTCGGTCTCTGGATGCCAGATTCCCCACACTCACTATGGTGGGCTGGCATATAAAATCAATGACTCAATATATAATAAAATAAACAGTTTATCTACCTGTCGCACTAACGTGAAAAAACATTGCAAGCCAAAATATTATGGCGGTGCCCAAGACATAACATAAATCTACATGTGCTTGGCATGATGCAAAGTGTCAGATAGGATAATTTCATCCATCAAACAACACCTGTCAAAAGTGTGACACGCTCAACAATAAATCAGCCTTGAGGGCTCATGTATTTTTTCATTTAATTTTTGAAGGTGGGATGTCTTTTAACACAGACATGATTTTAGACGATCAAGTCCAGTATTAACATGCAGTCTTATTGCTATACATGATTTGCAGCCTCTTTTTCCCCCACCACAGAACTATGACAAAGGGAGCAATAATTGACATTAAACACAAAGTTATGTTTTCAATTTCCTGGCTAAAGTACGAGACGAGAATTAGTGAGTTAGTGAGAGAAACAAAACATAACATTACTGTGCGCCAATTGTCAACTCTGATATACACAAGCATAAATAACTTAATGCTCAGCACACTGCGCTACTTTGGACTGCTGCGTGACTTGTTTGCGTCCATTCATTACATCTAGTCATGAAACACTGACTTCATATTTTTTTTCTTACCCAATTTCGTTTTTTGTCTTATTGTCATGTTTGAGGTGGTGAAATACAATCAAGAATATGCATACCTGACTTGTATAGTTCCTGAGTTTTTCTAGTTCCTGGGACTGAAAGGTTTTTTTTTTTTTTTTTGGTTACTGTAGTTGTGACTAATGTACCTTTCTTTAGGCGAAAGGCCCGCCAGGCTAAGGCCCGTCGCATTGCCCCCCGCCCTGTCGCTGGACCATTGAGGCCACAGGTCAGATGTCCCACTATCAGGTACCACACCAAGGTTCGTGCCGGACGTGGCTTCACTCTGGAGGAACTCAAGGTAATACTTTCTAGTTGTCTTTTAACAGCTGTTTTCACATATAGGAATCATTTATCTGCCACATCACTCTTTAATTGTCTCCAGTAATACTGTGCAGTGTTTGAAAACTGTCTCAAAGAATTGAATCAATCGACACCAAAGAGGGAAAAGCAGCAGAGCAACTGATTGACAGTGTTCGATTGTGTAGTCAACATATTTGTATGTCAGCATAACTGAGACTCAAACCTACTGTTTATTGAGCTGACCTCCACCTCAGAAATGCTATTGACAACTGTGGATGCAAAACAGAAGAAGCTCAACCTTTCTGTGATGAATCATGCATCCTACCCAACCAAAAAAACTCAATAGATGCAGAAGAACACAAAGTGCTGCTCAAAGACTTGATGTTCTTGCCAAACTGTATCTCTTCTTTCCTCCCCTGTATGTGCCTGCTGTGGGAGGAGGACTAAATGACGTGCATGACCTCAGAACATGTGCACCTGTTTGTTTTCCTTCACAAGAAGTAGCTCAAAGATGAGAAATAGTGACTGATGTAGATTGTACACATCTGCTTTGTACAGTAAACAGTATATGCAGTATGCATTGCTTTTCTGTTGGGCGTCATCTTAATGAATATGATCCCTTTATTTCAATCACCAATTGCATTTAAGCTGCAGAGGAAAGCAAATGTCCACTGAAGTGATAACACCGTCACATCCCAGAGTGTGATCCTCCACATCAGCCAAAATGTCTTCGAGCAAACTAACACCAGTTTGCTGTAAAATGTCAGCGTTTTGGAATGGGCACACAAGATATTTCTGGCCACTAAAAAGACAGTGGGAGGGAGTGACGAGTGCTGTGCCCCAGTTTATTTGAAGAGTTGAATCATTAATAATGGGGTGTAGTTGAGTGCATTTATTTGTCATCAATATTTATGAGAATCTGCAAAAGTTTGCCCTTGTAAACGCCGTATTATGTTAATAAAACAGATAATCAATACCCTGAATAAGTCAGGACTAGGCTCATGTTTTAAATATTAATGTGTATGTCAGTGCTCGTATTGAATTTGCAAGTGAAGCTCTGTCTCCTGTAAATAGAGAATAGCACCAAGTATGTGCATATCAGCATGGGCAGACATGTTCAGAAATGTAAGAACCATCAAATGTGATTTGCGTCGCAGCAGTCAGATGATGACAAATCTCCGGAATCTCTGTATTTGCTTGATGAATACCTTGAACCCTTTATCTGATGACTGCTTTTCATTTCTCAAAATGAAAAAACAAATTGATTGTTACAACCTGGACATGGGTGTCTTATCAAGTCCTGAACATTATGTCCAAATCATAACTTTCAGTGTACTATGTTCCACTCTACAGGCAGCTGGTATCCACAAGAAGACAGCCCGCACCATCGGCATTTCAGTTGACCCTCGCCGTCGCAACAGATCCACAGAATCTCTTCAGGCCAACGTGCAGCGTCTGAAGGAGTACCGCTCCAAGCTCATCCTGTTCCCCAGGAAGGCTTCTGCTCCTAAGAAGGGAGACAGCACTGTAAGTTTCTTTTTCACGTTGTCGCACTGAGCATGAAAGAAGATTAAAGGAAACTAAACATCCAATCTGTAAAGCACTGGACAGACAGTAGTAGAGGTTGCTAATTGTTTTTCATTGTTTGGCTGAAGAAAACAAGTGTTAAAACATTCATCAAAGGCATGTGGTCTGTAGGAGTGAGTCATCCCTCAAAATTGAATAAGAACAATTTGTGAGCCCTCTCTAGTATTTTACTACTGCTTTATCTTATGAAAATTAATTCAGAAGCTTTCACACAAGCTTTTATGAGTAATGTTTTAAAGAACCCTGTCAAAAAAATGAATTTGTTCCCCCTGAATTTTAAATAAGTGTCGAGATTTGTGTTTGAGAGAGCTCAAAGCTGTAACCTTCACGTGCCCCCTTTTTATATTTCAAGTTTTCTACATTCAGTGTAGTGATTCATCTGTAATCTTTGCTGGACACAGTTAATAGAGCCAAACTTTGATCACTGACAGCAGCACACCTTCAGTGAAAGATCATAATTTGAATTCTTAATGCCATTTTACTGGTTAATTAGATTGTGTCAGGAGTTTTTATTTGATTGCGGAGGATTTATTTGCTCCGGTAGACGCGTCTGGTCCTTCTCCCAATCAGACAGATTTCTAGCGTATCTGGCGCAGGTCGGGCCAGTCGCAACAGTTTATCTAATATGGGGTGTGTGTCAGAATCAGACAGTGACTGTTAGGTTGTTGGGCGTTAGCGCTTTACGCAAAATACATGACTTTTTTTTTTGCCTCTTTGCATCTGGGACTCTATGGTGAGCATAAACCTAGCTTTTGTGGTCACTGACATATTGAAGCTAAACAATGGTGTAAATATTGATGGTGTAACCAGTGTGGCACACAAGGGACCGTGATGGTGATCGGAGAAATAAGGTAGCGGCGGTGGTTTGAGCCGAGGGTAGGCTGGTAGATTGGTGTTAATAATTTGGCTGCTGTCTGTGGTGTTGATCAAAGACTGGTTTGCAGGATTGGATGGACGCTCTTTAGTCCAACATAGGGCTGTCTGTTTTGGCATGCACTGCTCAGCTGGGGTGTATTTTGGCCTTTGCTAGGAGGAGAGCAGGCAGTAGCTCTGATCCCGGACTGACCCATATGGCCTGCTCGATCAGCAAACATTCTGTTGCTGCCATTACACAAGCTACATCCAGCACTTCGGCTGGACACCAGCCTGCTGTGAAAACTGGAATTTGCGTTAAATCTAACTATTGTTGCTGTGATTGGATGGAGGTCTATTCAGTTGTGTCCAGACATACTTTTAAACTACAGCTGTTAACGACCTGTAGAAAATGAACTGAGAGGTTCCAGACTAACTTGCACATGAGATTTTGTCTGGCCGTGTCAGGCTGAGATTTGAAATCATCTAATGAAACTGGGGACACACCCATACTATTCAAATTCAATGTAATTTGAAAACTGACTCACCATGTGGTGATGGATTTGAGAGATTATTTTGTGAGATCATCCATCTGATGAATAAAACATCAGACCACCTGTAATGCTACAGAAACTTCAGCTGTGCAGTCAGAATAACAATGGAGGCTGAAGGCCAAACACTGCTCACGGCCGCAATTGTCAGTGCACGCTTACTTACAAAAATTAGATCCCTGTAGACCCCGTAATTAATTGAGTACTCATTAAGATTTAATATTACACCTGTCATCCATACAGCCTGTGAGTGCATCACTGTGGTTGAAAATGAATAACCACCCAAAGCTTTTTTTTTCCTGACTGCCTTTGATTTGAATAATTTCACAACACCCAAATGTTGGTGTGAGGTAGATGTTTGTCTGCCTCGTGATGTTTTCTGTTGCCTTGAAGAATTAACTGTTGGTAATCTTTTCAGGAGGAGGAACTCAAGATGGCCACTCAGCTCTCTGGTCCAGTCATGCCCATCAAGACGGTAAGTTTTCATCCCTCAGATTGTACTAGCACCCAACACTAATTACAGTGAGATCACTGAAAATGAATTTGAGTATTTTTGGGTGGAAAAAAAGATGGATTTTGTAATTTGCCATTCATACACCATCATTTTCTCAGTGACAAAGAAATATAAGGACAGTGAATATGTGAAGTGTCACAGCAGTCAGATGATGACAAAACTCCGGAATCTCTGTACTACTTTGATGAACATTTGAACCCTTTTTTCTGATGACTGCTTTTAAAAATCAAACTGGAAAAGCAAATTAGTTTTCCTAAAACACTGGCACCACAAATTTGGGCCTCTGTTTTGCATCAGTCAGTGGTAAATTGGCTGGTTTCTGCCACTTGGCAGACACTGAATTATCAAACAGTGTGCGAAAAACGTGTGCTTACTGATGTCCTGTTCTTGTCTCCCAGGTGCACAAGAAGGAGAAGGCTCGGGTTATCTCCGAGGATGAGAAGAACTTCAAGGCTTTCGCCAGCCTGCGTATGGCCCGCGCCAACGCTCGTCTTTTTGGCATCCGTGCCAAGAGAGCCAAAGAGGCTGCAGAGCAGGACGTGGAGAAGAAGAAGTGAAAATAGTCACTATGGAACTTTGCAAAATAAAGTGTTTAAAAAGATCATTGTGGGAATGTCATGATTATTATCTCCTTAGAGTTTGAAGGGTGAAGTCAGAGATTAAGGGACATGATAGAGTAGAGCCACTCAGCAGATCAGGGAAAAGACACGGTGTCTGTTTACAGAGTAGGAGTCAGTTTTACAGTTCTCAACAGAGGTGAGATGTGACTTAAAGACAGTATCGAATGTGCCTGAATAACTGTTGGGTTCAGATTGCAGCACTGGGCCCCGTTCTGTATACATGGATGAGTTATTCAGATTAGAATGTTGAAGTTGAGCCACAAGTCTGGATTTTCGTTTCTTCAAGCGATCTTAATTTATATCAGGAATTGTTGTTAGAGCAACAAGTCCTTAAGCCCAAACCTGGAAAAGGGCTGGCTTATTGACCGTTAGCTTGAATAGGACAAAGATGTTGGTTTTTTTGCCAAATCACAAACACAATAGTTTTTAAATACAACTAACTTGCTTTTATGGATTTATAATAAAAGTGTACATGATTTTAGAAGAACATGCAGGTTATTGAAAAAATCAGTATGATCTAATGGTATAATTATCACAACTACATTTTCACAATGAAGAGTTACCTATACTTAGGTGAAAGTATAACAGTCTACACAAGAGAACTGATCCAAATGTAGTAGAACTTAAAGGAAATACTCAAACAGCTGAAACAGTCTACTACTAGTAGGAGAATGGAGACTTAAATTGTCATTAAATGATGAACTTCAGCACTCACTTTGCTGGATAATGTGTTGTAGTGAGGCTTCATTTAATAGTAAGCTTATGGTTTTCACTAAGTGGTCTCTTTCATGTCTGTTGAGGAGATCTTCCACTCATCGTGCACCAACATCACTTCTAGTCTGACCATATCCACTTCTAATATCTAATGTTTAACAGCCTGGAAACATGGAGTACACTGTAGAAGAAAATGACATCTGTTATTGCAGGCTCACACCGGTGCATTTTGGGAAGTTTCACAACACGCATACCTACTATAACTACTCACATGAGCAGTCAGCCAGTCTTATGAAGGCTAATCATGTTTTCAAGTCTATGCAATTTACCTTTGTTTCAAGATACGAGTGTAGTGTAAAATAATGCTATGCAGGATTAACAAATAAATCAGATTTCTTTCAAAGATTTAAATTAGCTGGATGGAAATAACCAGGATTATTTTAGCCAGATAAATTTGTCAGCTTGAATTAACTCTAAAATGGGGCCCTCATCACACCTATGGTCATACAAATAAACTTCAGACAGCATTTGGAGTATAAAAGTTTATTTCAACCATAAAAAACTTTGGAGCCAGAGGACAAAAGCTAAAGATAACAACAAAACAAAAAACAGAATGCTAACAAAAGTAAGATCTAAGCTCTCTTGTATGAACAGGCCTTTGTCACAGCACACTGTCTGACTTGTCATATTACCAAAAGCACAGGTGTTAGCAGTGACAAAGATGGCTCCTCTCTATTCAGATATTCCAGCAAGACATGACTGTGTGACAGCCCGCACAATACGAGGACCCTGAAACTGAAGCAGCGGAATGAAATCCAGCCATTATTGATTTCATTAGTGACACCTGGGCTTTTCTGCAAGGATATACCGCACAATCAAATCTTACTTTGCAGACATCTAACCAACTTTTCAAAGATTTGAGTACCGTACAGCTGTGGAGTGAAGTCAGAGCAGTTGTTACTAACAAAGATGACAAGACATGAATTTTTCCACTCACTTTATTTAGAGATTTATCTGATGAAAAAGTGGCATCAGCCCGAAGTGTGTAAGCAAATGTGAAATTAGGATTCAGGGTCCATATTAGACTCATATTTGCAGCAGTAGGTGGCACTAGAGGTACAAAATATAGCGATTAATGGAGACATAAAACCATTTAAGAGAAAGGTTTGCTGACTGTCAGTGCAGAATATTAAAGACATTTTCAATATCTGGATTTTTTTGAAAGCAGGTCGTTAACCTGATGTGACAGTGTACATTTTAGCAATGTATTACCTGATTAATTTTGTCAGTAACTCAGCAGTTAATAGAAGAAAGCATGCGACAGAAACTGACACATTTTAATTCAAACAGAAATAAAATAGTCCTGACCAAACATGACCGACTGTTATAATCTATAAAGGACCTGTACATTATCTACAGCATGTTTAAGCACATAAGTGGAGGTCATCGATAGCCATCTCTGCAGAGAAAGGTCAGAAGAGGTGAGAAGCGAGAAAAAAATCTCATCCCAGTGGGACAATTTAACACTCAGCCTCTGCACAGGGGGGCAAAGTTGAATTTTAATTTTCACACAGAAGGTTATGTGCTGGCAGACGTGAACCAAAAACGGCCTGTTAATATTAAAACATTGCCATGACGACACAGACTCTGGATACGTCTAAATTGTGTCCTCACGCTGGGTGTGCTGTTGTGTTCCCATCAGCTGAAATGAATAAATAAAAAGTGAATAAACCAAACAACACAGGTGCAGAGAAACTTCCACGATTAAGTGAGATTGCCTATTTGAAATGCATTAGTCAGCGCCATTAGAAAATGCCCACTTCCAAAAATGAGTTCAAGTCGAGCACATCAATGTACACAGAATGAAAAAATCAGGATGGGGTGAGACTGGATGCCCTTGTCTGCGTCTCCTTTAGTGTCTGTCTGTGTTCCAGCTCTCTGAACGCAAATAAATAATTCAGTTAATGAAGGTGAGTGGACAGTCAAGACGTTTTGGTCCAGGGGTGATTGATATGGCTGAAATGGAAACTCAGATGGATGATCCTATTTATTCTGAAGATAGACCACTGCAAAGTAATCTCTTTACTAAAACACATATGTAACAGGACACCATGGATTTTAAAAACCACTTACTCTTACCACCTTTCCTAAATGCAGTGCCGTACCTAGCACATTCAGCACCCTGGGCAGCCCCCCCATACACACACAAAAACAGTATATATATTTATTGTACGAGAACAGGAACAAAAGCAAATGGAATTCAATTGCTTTTCATTGTCTCTTATTGTAATGCTATCCACATACACTCCACCACACCCATCAGGGGGTCCACGGCCCCTACAGGGTCCTCAGTTACTAAGTTTTTTTTTTTTGTTTTTTTTTAAAGATTATTTTTATTGGCTTTTTTGCCTTAATTGACAGGACAGAGGGTGAAATGGGGAGACAGAGAGAGCGAGAGTGGGGACTGACATGCAGCAAAGGGCCGCGAGCTGGATTCTAACCCGCGGCCCTCAGTTACTAAGTTTAAGGGCTTTTTTTGTTTTAAGAAGTTAAAATAAATCTAAAAATACACATTAACGTGAATCTAACATATGATTAACGAAGGTAAGTCAGCATATTCATAAAAAAACATTTGAATTATAGTACACAACACTGATAATAGGCTGTTACCCATGAATCCTTTTGCAAGCTAGCTCACATAATTACATGAGGTTAAGTAAGTGTTTTTATCTTTGCATCTCTTGTCTGTACCATTGCTATTTTTAATGGTGATTTCTATTTTTAAAATTGTAAATAATTAAGTAATTGATTCTACTATTTAAACCTTTTTCCCTTTACTCTTTTAATGTAAATCTGTATCATTTACTATATTTTATTGCTCTAAATCACTGTGCAGCATTTAAACATAACAGCGAGATGAACTAGTAAGATAACATTTACATACAATTGAATCATACTGGCCAATTAGACATTCTTTTAAGCCAAAATGGGCTGTTTCTATTTGAGCAAGAGACTCTGACACACCATCCGCCTGAGAAGCAACCGCTGTAAGTGCAGAGGGTGAGGCTAATGCACCTAGTCATGCTACAACTGCTGCTGTGAGCAGGTACAGGCAAGCACAAATAAAAGAAGACCAAAAAATATTCAGAGAATTATCACAAGTGCAACCCAGGTTTTAAACAGTATATGTCGAGGGGGTCCCTTCTCCATCTTTCTTTAAGCTAAGGGTTCTTTGGCTTAAGGACCTCTGCTCTAAGGTGAACTGCATGACAAGAGGTGGTACCACTGCTACAGACTGACTGTTAGCATTAGATTTTTTTGGATCATTTTTACCTTTGGATGGTTTTACAAATAAAAAAAATCCCTCCTGCGTGGCGCCCTATGTGAAAGCCCATGGGAAGATCCACACCTGCAATTTATTAAATTAATGGCAGCTCCCACCTTTCATTATTCGACAATGATGTGATGTTATTTGTCCTATGATAAACTACACATAACAGTGATACCAGACAATTATAGTCATAATATTATATAGTCATTATACCTTGTGACATAAGATGTAGTGACTGTCGGGATTCAGTGTATGTGATAAAAGACTGACCCAGACTTGAAGCATTTAGTCAGTTACTCATTTACTCATAGAAAATAATGGGCAGCAAGCTTGCTAATTGATCATTTAAGTATTTCATCCAACACCAAACATTCTCTGCTTATTGCGTCTTAGATATCTGCAACATTGACTACTAATTATATTCCAGTATCCGACTGAAATCAATGAGGTCGCATGTATCCTGCAGTATCAGCTCCCCTCCTATGATGTATTGTGTGTATCATGTTTACTCTGTGAAAAGATAGCTAAGATCTTTGTGACCACAGTATTTCTAGGTCAGTAAGGCAAATATAATGATGACAGAGGAGACTCGCTGAGATAACATTTCTCTTCAATGTGCTATTACTTGAAGTGGAGCCTGATGAAACACAAGCTCTGTGATTGATTACCATTAACGGGGATCCTGCAGCTACTATCATCAATAAGAGAGACTTTAGAATCAATAGCACCTTTGAAAATGTCCAAAAAAGCCTACCTATGTACAAAAATACCTCTACTCGAGGGAGCTGCTGGTGGAAAACCGTGGATGATGTTACACCAACACACCGGAGCTAGTTTGACTGAAAATGTGAGCGCATCAGGCCATGTTAGGGGATCTTCCTATTTGGGTTATTGTACACGCAATGTGGTCAGTGACTGGGGAGAAGCAGCGGGGGAATCTGAGTAGATAATCCATGTGTAAATGCAGGGAACGTCCTGTGAGGTGCTGAACTGACACAGCGGCAGCAGCAGCAGCAGCAGCAGCAGCAGATGGCCGTTGTTTAGAGCTGTGGCGTAACAGGGCTCAGGTGTGTGCCCCAAAGCAGACGCTTCCTTCTGACTCTGAATACCCATGGAAGAAGAGGCAGTGGGGTTGAAAAAAAAGTGCAGGAGTAAACATGACTTAAGGTGATGGCCGTGTCAGAAAGCAGCCAGTTTCCATGTTAAACACAGAGTGTGCAGATCCAGGCATTCTGCAAAGCGCTAATGAAAAGAAAATGTTCTGTCTGTCTGAAGGACGCTTCAGAATCATGAAATTTCAAATCCTTGAGGAATTAAACGCCACGACAGCTGAAGCCTACACATTTCTATTATCCTAAAGTGCACTGTAACCTCACAAGGTGCTTTTAAACACTCAAACAAAAGCTTTTATTTTATGTTCCGCATTATATTTTGATGAACCCAAATTCCACCAGTAATTTTGTCCATTTCTTTAGCTGCTTTGTTTTTCGAGGCCTTCGCCTCTGTGTGCACAGAAACTCGAGGGCTGCTGTTTGTCAGTTCAATCTAAAAAATCTATAAATGTTATGCAATGTCTGGAAATACATTCATGAAAATAATACATTTGTGGGTGGACTGTGAAAAGGTTCCAGCATAAACGTGTAGAAACAATACATTACGTAACATACATCGCTGTCAAAAAAATAAATAAAAAAAAACCCTACACTATGAATCAGCTCTGATCATTTTAATGTGATTGACATCAGACTCCAGTGTGTGTATGTGCATGTACAGTACAAATGTGGGTGTATGTGTGTGTGTGTGTGTGTGCATGTGTGTGTTTAATAAAGTGGAGAGAGCAGAGAGTCACAGGTCCTCAGCTGTCTGGAGCTCCCACGTGGAGATTTGGTTGATGATTTGTCCTTTAAGTTGCTGTTGTTTTGCTGTGAAATGTCTTGCAAGCGTCCCTGGCATTTCTATTATTGAGGTGTGACAACACCTGTCTGGAGGACGGCTGATTTAGACATGGATTGCCTTCTTTTCTGGGTGCAAATTGACAAACAATAGAGCCTAGTGAGAGGATAATCATCTAAACATCTGATTTCACCTGTTACGTTCAAATGATGACGGAGCCTGTTCATCTCATTTTAGACTGTGAGCTTGTTTTTGAAGGATAGTCCATTAAATGACAAGGAAATTGTTCTTGATCTGAGCAGACAGTGTTCACTGATATGACAGCCAGTGGTGCACCTAGATATTTTTCATAGGGGTGGCCAAATGGGGCCAGTGAAAATCTTGGGGTGAGTTAAGGAATCACATATTGATATAGTTTGGTTTCTTATTTTACGGTTTATGTTACCAACTACCTGATTTGCACAGACTAATTCTGGTACAGTTACCACTTTGATTTCCACAATAATCCTGTTTTAATATATTATATTTCTATACATGTCAGGCAATTCATTGTTCTTCAAATTAAAAATCATCTACTGGGAACACGCCTTCTCAAGCTTAGGTGAGACCCATAGAAACCATTTTCATTCAAATGTCATGAGGTGAGAGTTCAAGGGATCCCTTGCCATAAATTTGAAGCGTTATCCAGCCTCCTTCCTGACAAGCCATGCCAACATGGCTGATATCAACAGATGCTTTAGGTCAGTGGTTCCCAACTGGTGGGTCACGATCCAGAAGTGGGTCTCAGGCCCATTCTGAATGGACCGCAAGTGACTCCTGAACATGTCAAGTTTGTAAAAAAAAAGCACATTGATTTAAAGTACAGTAAATTTCCAGCACAGTTTTATTAATTTTGAAGTTTTCTGCTGTGAAGTGAGTGACTACCAGACGGCTACTTGACCA
Source organism: Epinephelus fuscoguttatus (assembly GCF_011397635.1). Taxonomy (NCBI): domain Eukaryota; kingdom Metazoa; phylum Chordata; class Actinopteri; order Perciformes; family Serranidae; genus Epinephelus; species Epinephelus fuscoguttatus. The sequence continues at coordinate 27,719,421 of NC_064753.1, read as the reverse complement.
AATGCATGGCCAAACACAAGTATGACACTGAATGTATTAAACTGTGGGACCTCAAACTAATGAGTAAGGAGAAATGTGGACCCCGAGGCTGGATCAGTTGGGAATCACTGTTTCAGGGTGTGTCGTTTCAGAGGATACCACTATCTTCACGTTTTTTTTGGTTATATAGGAAAGCTCCAGCATGAAAGAAAGAAAAAGTTAGGGGATGACATGTAGCAAAGGGCCGGGGCTGGAATCAAGCCTGTGGCTACTGGAGTAAGGGCATGGCCTTTGTACATGGGGTGTCTGCTCTACCAGGTGAGCTAGTGGGTGCCCCTTTTTACGTAAGCTTAAAAATTAGTCCACCACAGCCTCTTAAACACAGTGATGTCAGTCTCAACCCATTTCTGACCACCGTTTTCTTTTAATGTTTTTATGTATTTAATCATTTACTATTATAGCTATGATATAGCTGTGTAGATGTTTATGACATGTTTAGCTTGTTGTCTTGTTTTATCTGATTTTCAAGCCCAAATGAAGCAACACCCATAATCTCATTATATTTAATATGTGCCATGGCCCCCCCTCTCCCTCCCTTGGGGGCGCCACTGTTGCCAGAATAATATAGAGTCAAATGCTTGCCTACTGTTTGCAGAATTATGTGCAATATGTAAGCATGATTTAATGCCTAATGCTAACATATAGGCATGCTCAGTGTGCCACATTAATTACAGCAGACTGAAGCTGGAGGAAAATCTGATTGATATATCAGCATATTAAAACGTCTCTATGGAGGCTGCAGAGGATTATTGCTGCACAGAGATTAATTTAAACTCAAGGGAAGTGTTTAAGACATTGCATGTGTTTCAGTGATTTTTTAATAGATGCCAAGTTCTTCATTCTTTCAGCCTGGATGCACATATTTACCGTGTTCATGTCAGGCTGCCGTCCTTTGTGGGAGCTGCCAGATACTCATCATGATCAATAAACGCCACTGTGAAGCATCTCCATGGTCTCGCGTCCTGTTGCTCGGCTTTTAAAATAGAACTCCCAATAATCGAGTCCCAGTGAAAGCCCCATCCTTACATCAGCAGCTGGACTCCTCTCCACTCCCCCATCTCTCTACAAGCGGAGCCTACTCCCTCCTCACCAGTCTAACCAATGAGTTTCGGCGGAGGAAGAAAAAAAAATCAGGCAGTGTGTTATGGGAGAGGATTAAAACAAGTGTGTTTAAGTAAAGAACAACGACAGGTAGGAAGTGAGTTTCTCCTTCTTCTTTTTTTAACTTGCAGAGTTTATAGGTTTGAATGAGGGGCTGTAAGTGCGGTGGCTTGTTGTTATTGATCAGCTGCATGTTTTCTTGTTGGAAGTAAGACAAAGACAAACGATGTTATCAAAGTCTTCATGCTCAGTGCGACGCTTTGCTTATTATTATGATCAGGGAAGCTAGACCGTCGTTTTGCGCCCCTGATCGCAGGTTTAGGAGGATTTCAGATGTGCAGCGGAGTTGATTTATTGTGATGAATTATTAAGAAAGCATCCAGGAGCGTTTCCTGTATCGCCTTTATTAGATTAAGTTGTTGAATTGAATCGGCGGCGGACGTGTTGCTTTACGCAGAGGTTTTTTTATAGCCTAACTTTTGCATGGGTTTTATATCATAGCCTCTGAATCTGATTATATTCCGAGTTTTATTGAGTTAAGTTTGAGACTGATGCTTTTGGGTAACATCTGTTTTCCAGACTCACAGCTGGCTATTAAAAAAAAAAAAAAGAAAAAAAAAAAAGAAAAGAAAAGACACGGGCGCTGTCCCTGGTGCTGAGAGCCAAACCTACACTCTGTCTCCGAACAATGTGACACTTAGAGTGAAGGATGCTGGTAGAAACAAATGCAGCCCCCGCCCTCATACTTTTCTTCCTCTCTCTCAAACAGTTCAGCAGGGTCAGACACGCTTTTGCTCAAGGACACTTCAGCAGGGCGGATGCTTTCCACACTGGAGCTCCAACAAATGAAAGTCCTACTCTCAGTTTTATGTTATCTCCTGGTGCAATAAAGCCACTCAGCCATGTGCCTGCCGGATTCCTGATTATATCTGCCACTTTCTCTTGTTTACCCACTGAATAGGGGAGAAAATACCAATTTTGTGCCATTTAAATTGTTGGAATTGGAAACAATGAAAGCAGATGCATGCAAAAAATGATACCATCAAGTTTTTGTGTGTATTTGTGCAGATAGCCTCCTTCTTTTGTGAGATCAGAGCTTTTAAAAGCAGCAGGTTTGATTGACTTAACTGAATCTTTACAGGGATCTGATCCTGGCTCCTCAAAGCACAGCCCTGCCACCTTCATGTCCTGTCTCCCGTCATTACCGAGGTGAGATGATACTCCTCGCAAGGGGATAGCTCTGACAGGCAGTAATAACAGATTGGGTTTTGCTCTGGTCCCCCGGGACTCAACGGGAATCTCTGTTCTTTTCATGAAATCTGCACCAAGTCAAAAGAGCCTGTCTCCTGTGAGCGTGCCACGTCTTTACTGAGATCCCACGAAACCCACCACTTCATTTTCCCATCCCTCGGAGCTACCACATCGCACTGCTTCACTCGCCCTGAGCCAGGATGAATGATGTTCAGGAGGCCACCTCCCCTGCGACCAGCCTCAGCGGTCCAGCTACCTGCGTCTCCAAAGTAGAGCTGCGCGTGTCTTGCAAAGCCCTGCTGGACCGAGACACGCTGAACAAGTCAGACCCATGTGTCATACTCATGGTGCAGAACAACGGACAGTGGACAGAGGTGAGTCCCCTTTCCCCTGTTTTTGTTTCTTCTTTAATCTGTGCACAGTTTGGACCTTTTGGGAAAAAAGTGAGAGCCTCAACCACCACTTCTATAGGCAGCAGTATATAGCCTTTAAAAATTAATTCACCATCTATTTTTAATCTCCCTGATTCATTAACCACATTATTTAATGTGTAAAGAGTCGTGTCCTGAATAACACATACATAAGAGTTCAAATTATTCACATTACAGTGCCTGGAGGTGATCTGAGCAACATGTTTTCCTAATGGTTACACAGACTGGAGAGCACAGTTGGCCAGCCTTCCCTTTGTTGTCCAGTGCCACAGATAAGCTCAGAGTTTAACACGAAGCAGTGGTGATGTGTGAAATGTTTTACTTCGGGATGAATTTTCGGTCCCACTCCAGTTATCCCTAAACCTGTGTTGTCGTAAATCATCAACCAGGGAGATAAATCTGTTAATGGTTTGCTGAACTTGCAGCTGTTTTTCACTCTTTCGGAAAAGATCATGGCTTACACAACAGCTGTCTGACTCCGAATTAAAAATGTCAAATGGAGAGTGCATATGCAGGGAGAGAGTGAGCACTGGCTGTCTCCATAGTTCACTAATTTACAACACATTGTGCTGCCTTCCCTGTATATATATCAATATATATATAAATATATATTCCACTGGTCTACATATGTGGGCAAACAGTGGGTTGGTAATGCGATGAGTTGTGTTCCAGGTGAAAATGTTTACTTTCTTGGATTGGTCCCAAGCTGATTTGGAGCGTAGGCAGCAGGTCTCTCATTTCCCTGTTAATTAAGTCATTTGGTTCATGAGGGGAAAGCCAAAGCACAGGTCTCCATTAAGAAGAGGATGTGTTAAAACGTGGCAGAGGATATCTAATTATATAGATTTTTTTTTCTTTCTCTCCCCACGCTACTCTTCATCCAACAAAAAGCTATCTTTTCAGGGAAATGGGAGATAATAATTAAGTGTAACTCCGCCAGATTCCTGCCACATGGGAGACTTTGGTTGTTTGATGTTTGGGATGTATGAATGTGGAACCTCGAGATACTATCATGATAAAAACACTTGGCTGACAGTGTCGAGCACGTAGTTATGGATTTTTCTTGGTTGTAATTTGATAGGAGGTTGTTACATGAGATGATTGACCTGGGTTCAATGAAACATGTGCGAGGGTCCTGTTTTTAGCTTTACTAAGTGAGCCAGTTTTGTATGATTTGAAAGAATAGACACATGCAGCACAGTATTACAAATGCATCGTACTGAAGTACAATTTTAGGTATTTGTACTTTACTTGAGTCTTTCCATTTCTGCTATAGTTAATATTTTTTGCCAGTTTCCAGAATAAAACGTTGGCACTCGCAGACCAAAATTTATATTTTTGGCCCAAACATGAGGTTTTTCTCATCCTAACTGGGAGGTTTTTTGGTGCCTAAACCTAACCATGCTTTCAAACATAAAATTTAAAATTGAAATGGAAAGGAACATGAATTTTTAACACAGGGGCTACATATGAAATGTATAAATGTCAACAATGCCAACATTTATTCTGGCAATTGGGTTGCTCTGATGGATGTACTGTAGTTACTAGTTACTAGGAAGATACCCATATTACACACAAAACACACAGCCATCTTATAAAATATGAATAATACTCAAAGATGGGGTAGGAAGTTGGGCAAAAATCCCATAGTGAACTTTAAGCTCAAATGCAATTCAAGTGGTCTGAGAGAAAAGTCATTTGCACCTCCCCATGGCTCCTTTTTTTAGGCTTTAGAAAATGTAGCCTGTAAGACTTTGGCCAATCACTGGTAAATTCAGAGAGAAGGCGTTCCTATTGGCTGTCCTACAAATGCAGATATGCGTGCACGTCCCCTTCGATGAACGCCTCATTCAATGGCGGAGAATCCTCGGGAGAGCCGAGGCGAGGGAACTGTGGAATTGCTGGCAAATTCTACGTCTCATTTGTGGTCTAATAAACAGATAGAGAGAAAAGAGGGCAAGGAGGAGTTGAGTTAATGAGCTGTGTGCAAGTTTACAATGAAATAAAATTAAATAAATCTATGTATGGGGAACACATGGCTTACTGTTTGAAGCGCATGCATATGGATATACTGTGGTTATCTGGTGGGAGGGGGACAGGGTGGAGAAGGGAGAGCTGCAGGAGGAGGGTGAACAAATCTATCTATCTATCTATCTATCTATCTATCTATCTATCTATCTATCTATCTATTGACATGACAGAGTACGCAAGTTGTCCAGTCCTCCACTGTCAGATCCCTCAGCACAGGGAGGCACCGTTGCCTGTGCAAATTGTTTACTTACGTCAACAACTGAGTAAGATGCTGTGCCCACTCATAACTCCATAGCTCACACTGTATGGCCCCACTGACTCACAGCTGCTATTTGTCGAGCTGCGTTTATTTCATTATTACATTATTTCACCACCTGTTTGCTTGCAAGGACAGAGGCAGAGGCAGGGTGGAGATGACTTGACGTTTTTCTCCCACAGCAGATGCCTCATCTTTTTGTGTAAACCGGACTGTACGTATTTCCATGATAGTGAGTTAATTCAAAACCTGATCTTACTGCTGATATCTCACCTAAGCTACTGGGGCTTGTTGTGATCGAGCTGCAGCGATAATGCTCTGCCTACCTGGCAGAACTGATTAGAGAAAGCCTTAATTTTCCATGTCAGAGATCTCTCTATAATTCTGGCCCCACACCAACAACAAACAGGCGTCACAGACTTTCGGCACAACCTATCCTCCGTTGCACTGATAAGCTTTCATCAACAAACAGGCTCATCAGACTCATCCCAAATCTGTCCGTCCAGATGGCACAAAGCAAGGAGGAAGAAACGAGCAAGAGCAGACAATAAAGAGAAATGGGGATGAATGAGACTGAAGAAGCCAAGTCCTAGCTGGAAGTTCTTTTCTTTCTTTGTGATGTTTGCCAGAGTGAAAAGGAAACAGTAGAGCAATCCCTGCTACTAGCCATCCATCGCATTTATTATTGTCTTACATTATCATTGTTTTCATAATGAGGCGGATGTTAACCAAAGAACTTGTCATGTTATTCATCTTAAACCGTGACAGAGACCAAAGTGTGTTTATCTCCAACCCAGCGCTGTTTATTTCTCAGTTCAGGCAAATGAAGATGTGACAAAACAGAACCCTAGATTTTAATGTGATACGTTTTAACATTTACTAACCAACAAATTGAATTGCAAATTGGTAATAAGTTCTGTGCAGAAGGGTGCTGAATGCTGGAAAACAAAAATCAAATGTCAACAGCAGGACAGCAGTCCAATTAGATTGTTTATTCGTGCAGGGATGTTTCAGGCAGACGTCATTCCTCAGCGGTAAGCTGGCAACAGTGAGAAAACAAGGGGTGCACGATAATATTGACACATCATTGGTATCAGAACATAAAGGCTTTGAAATGAATTATCAGAATCAACCTGAAATGGGCATTTCTGCACTGGTTGTGCCTGTTGTCACAATTATCTCAGGGGGAGCATCATCCAAACCTGTTAAGATAGAATCAGTTTATTTGTCAAAGTAGTTTTTTTTGCCCAGTGAATGTGAACATTTTGAAAAGCATTGTATTTTGTGTCTGCATCTGCCAGTGGATCACCACAGTAATAGCAGGCGCATTTGATATGTTAATTCTACCAAAGGAGAGACTTGATGTTCTCTACAATTAAGGAAAAAACACATGAGCATTCGGTGTCATGGTGGTGCAGTGGTCAGCATTGTTGCCTCACAGCAAGAGGGTTTTTGTTTCGGTTGGGGGTTTAAACCCTACAGTTGGGGGGCCCTTCTGTGCGGAGTTTGCATGCTCTCCACATGTCAGCGTGGGTTTTCTCCAGCTTCCTCCCACAGTCCAAAGACATGCAGATTAATTGGTGACTCTAAATTGGCTGAAGGTGTGAATGTGAGTGTGAATGGTTGTCTGTCTCTATGTGTCAGCCCTGTGATAGTCTGGCGACCTGTCCAGGGTGTACCCCGCCTCTCCCCCAATGTCAGCTAGGATAAGCTCCAGCACTCTCGCAACCCCTCATGGGATATGCGGTTACGGAAAATGAATGAACGAATGGACACTTGAGCATATATCAGAATCGACATCACCAATTGGCCAAAATGAGTTGGAAAATATCAGCCTATCAGATATTGTCATAAATCAAATATTGCAACCCAGTCTCACTCCCAACTTGTCAAATACTGACGCTTGGTCAGTTTTGTTAGTATGTGTAGCATGCTAGTGACGTATGTGACGTGTGTCACATGACGTTACATTACATTAGTAAGAAACTTAGTTATTCAAGCCAAACCATGATGATTTTTTTTCTTACCTGTTCTTTTGTCATCTTAACCTGAGGAAATAAACCTAAAAGCAAAGTTTTTGACCTTCGTTCTAAGTTTATTTTGAAAAGAGACTGTATGCATTTAACAAGTGGAAACTGTACATTACTTACGAAAACGGACATTTTCACAGGTCACAGGTTTGTTGTGAAAGGACACAATGCATGTTGCATGCTGTCCCTGAGGGAGGGTTACCTAGGGTGTCATAATTTAATGTTTAGGGCCACAGACCAAATGTTGGTATTTGACAAGTTGGGAATCTTTGTGGTGAAGAGCGAGCTGAGCCAGATGGTGAAGCTTTCAATCTACTGGCCCATCTATGTCCCAACCCTCACCTATGGTCATGAGCTCTGGGTAGTTATCGAAAAAATTACAAACGGACGAAATGTCCGGGTGGTTGGGCTCAGCTTTGGAGATAGGGTAAGGAGCTCTGACATCTGGAGGGAACTCGGAGTAGCGCTGCCCTTTGCATCGAAAGGGGTCAGTTGAGGTGATCAGGATGCCTCTTAGGTGCCTCCCGTTGGAGGTCCCACTGGTAGAAGGCCCTGGGGTAGACCCATGACGCGCTGGAGGGATTACATATCTCATCTGGCCTGGGAACACCTTGGGGTCCCACAGGAGGAGCTGGAAAGCACTGCTGGGGAGAGGGACGTCTGGGGTGCTTTGCTTGGCCCGCTGCCCCCACGAGTCAGCCCTGGATAAAAAGGATGAAAATGGATGTATGGTTGGGAGTGAGAATGTGTTGAATATCGTGCATCCTTAGTAACAACTATAGATAATGAAATAAACAAGGATTGTGTCATTTTAGGTTTTATAATGCAGACAGTTACAAATAAGGAAAAAAAACAAAATAAATGAAAATAGAAGACAGAGAAGCTGCTTCTTAAGAGAAGCTGAGTTTTATTTGCATGGTCCACTTGTTCCATTAGACGGAGGAGTCACTGCAGATCAATACAGTTATACATGAAGTAAGTCATCACTTTTTTTTATGATGAAATATTTCCATCCTGATGGGACTGGTCTCTGTCAGGATGATAATGCTCTCACTCAAAGGGGTCGAATGGTTCGATGAGTATGAAAATATATTATAAAAACATAAATCATGGTTTTAAAGCCTTTACAGTGTCTGGATCTCAAGCCAACTGAACACTTATGAGAGATTTTAGACCAGCATGTTAGACAGCGCTTTCCAACATCATCAAAACCCCAAACAGGGAATATCATTTACATGATGTCCATCAACATCACAACACACCCGTAAGCGAGGTGGAAAGCCTGCTGTCATAAAGAGGGGGAGATCAAATAATGATTTGAAAATTGAGATAATGGTGCGCATTTCCAGACAGTCTCTCCTGGAAGGTATTCACAGTGTTGAACTTGTTTTAACATATGGAAAGTAATGGGAAGATTGGGGAAAGAATACAAACAGCTTTAGAGAGAGGTTCAAACATTATGCTTATCTGAAAAAGGCTATCACTGCCAAAGCCACAAGATGAGAAACAAGAGAGCAATTTCACCAGTGTCTGAGGTCATCATGACACAAGTCTGGACTTGCTCCACGGACGGTGAAGTAATGACTTTGGACACCGGTCTGTTCTCCTTTGTGGTGTATAATTTCATAGATTTGGCTTTGAATCCCCAAATCATGCATTAAATATAAACATAACTGCAGCATATCATGAAAATTGTGAGGTCTGCTGCATGCATGTCATCATTTAATGACAGAAAATAACCTCTGTAGATGTAAATATCATGTTCAAAGATGATTTGTCCTTGTGACAAATTGGGCAGCATAAAAACGTTCGTGGAGCTGTGTGAGAGCTAAATCCTACATCATGAGCAGATGGGGCCTCAGAGAGCTCAGCTTTTCCTTGTCAGGCACTGAAAGACAAGCATGGACGTTTTCTGTACGCTGAGATTAAATGTCAGAGCCCTCCAATCTTCTCTCACATCATCCTCTTGACGGAATGTAATATCACTTGCCCTTCTGTAGACACTGGTGTTCCTCAAAATAAGTACGACGATAGAAAAAGTCATATTTTCCAGTCCTGTTTATGTGAGATCTTGCTGTGAAATTATATAGATTATAATCTGTATAAGTGCTGTAGCTCCACAAAGTATATTATTGCTTTTAAAGGAATGCTTCACCCACAAAATGACCATTTGTATATCAATTACTCACCTTGCATTACGCTGAATTCATGAAGATGCTGTTTTTCTTGCATGGCTCCATGTTGAATTCAGAATCCAAATATTGAGATAACTCTTGATGAATTAAAGTCATAGGAGGCTTAACAACCGCCACACTTATTAAAATGTCAATTTACAAACTCTCACACAACTCATGCAGTATATTCCAAATCTCATTTATCCAGTTGTATGCTCAGCACCTCCCACACACATGCATTTTCCCTAAAATCTAAGTATTCAAAACACTGTGAATTCCACTGAAATCCCACCTCCCATTTTGTTCACTGGTCAGGAGTCCTCATACAACAGTTTGTATGATATCCTACGAATTAGCACCCCACAAATGATGTTACGTAATTATTGTAAAGTTCAGTAACAATCTGAAGTTACGAAGATTAGGTTGAGGAAAAGAAACATGGTGACAACATACCTTAAAATGATTCAAAGGTACGTTGTCACCATGTTTTTTTTCCTCAACCTAATCTTCGTAACTTCAGATTGTTACTGAACTTTACATCAATTACGTAACGTTCACTCCAAGTTCACATAGTTTTGAACATTGGTCTCCTGGGAAAAGTCCTGTATTTTGTGACACATCCACTGCCCCAACCTGCCTCCTTATGGGTGCTGCTGGGACTGCCTTCTTCTTTAGTCTCATCAGCCCATTGGTCACTTGATCGCAGCCCTCCAAAATACATGGGTTACGCATGAATTAATGGCTCATGATTATGTGGGATATGTACGAATTTTGGGGCATTACTGTTCATGGGAAAACTTAACAACAGTGCATGAGAACAGCCTGCTCACTCATGCTTGTCACTTCCTGGTCAAAGAACAATCTGGAATGCATGAGCAGAAATCAAATGCACACACTTGCCAAGGTGCGCTACTGAGATGTGCATGCGACTGGTTATGTGGAAGTGTTTTGAATAGTAAAATTTTAGTGAGAATGCATGTGTTTGGGGAGTGTTGAGCATACAACTAGATAAATGAGACCTGGATCTGAGTTGTGTGAATGTTTGCAAATGGATGTTTTGATATGGTTTTGCTGTTGTAATTAAACACGGACCCCTATGACTTCAATTCATCTATGATTTTTTTCCATTTTTGGATTCTTAATTCATCCAAGGCAAACAAGATAATAAGTTTTCCTCATGAATTCAAAATAAAACACTGGGGGGCTAACTGATATGCAAATGATCATTTGGGGTTGGAGTACCCCTTTAATCACATTCATAGTAAGTTAAAATAAGCAATATTACAATGTTTTAATATATTGAAGCGTGTGTTCTCTCTCAGCTGGACAGGACGGAAGTGATCAAGAGCAACTTGCACCCGGTCTTTGCCAAGGTTTTCACATGGGACTACTATTTTGAGGAGGTTCAGAAGCTGCGATTTGAAGTGTATGACATCCATGGAACTCACAGCATCGGGACCCGCGATGATGACTTCCTGGGTGGGGTGGAGTGTACTCTTGGCCAGGTAGGCAAATGATACTGTCTTACTTTGCCATTTTATTGACTTGTATTAGCTGGTATTGTGTCCTAACACTGTGATTTGTCTGTAATGAAACACCTTAAACATACAGAAGCATCTCCCTTTGTGATGTCAGTAGTAAATATACCCGACGTTGGTATTGATGACTCAGATCCCTCTGCTCTGTGTTTTACTGCTGAGGAAGGCTCAAGGGCAACAATGTGTTTATCTTGCTCTTTGCAGATCGTGGCCCAAAAGAAGATGGTGAAGCCTTTGTTGCTGAAGTATGGGAAATATGCCGGAAAATCCACCATCACGGTAGATTTCTTACATTGTGCTTTCGACCTCGATGCTCTGGTGAATTAAATTGTCTAGATTGCTGGACATCAAGAAAGGGGAAGTTTGTGGCTAATGGCCAGTGAGAGCTGACAGAAGTAATGGATGGCAAATTGATGGGTGAAATGGATGTCTGTGTTCTTTGACTTTGTTTTTTCCTGTCCCGCATCTGTTCACTGTCAGGCACCATAATGGATTTATATTCTGTCTTACTTTACCAGCATAATTTGTTTTTAAAAAATGAACAGCTCAATCCTGTACTTTTTGAACAATTTTAAAACATTTTGTTTTGATAAAGTTGAGGGCACCACTCACAGAATGGCTTCATGTTGGTGCTGTGCATCAGAGAGAGAAAGTTTACATCCTCTCTGAGCACTTTCTACATGCTGCTAGAGTCCATTTTTGGTGGCATGGGGCACCATTCCTGCTAAGCATGCCTATACACACAGGGAAGCAAGAGGAAATGATGCATGTGTAAGATATCACATGTGTCAGATGTGGTGAGGAGAGCTGTTGGTTCATTAACCATGATCTCACAAGCCAGTCGTGGTAGCATAGAAAATATAATGTTTGGGAATACACCAGAGAGGTGGACTAGATTCAGTAAGCCTAAACGTTTTCTGTGTAACCATGTATGTACAAGATGTAGACATAATAACAGGGCTTGTTCAATATTGTGCAACCCAATACAAGTGCTCTTCAGTAAATTAATATGGCACAATATTTTGACAGGTAGGTAACACTTCAATTAATAGAATCAGATTAGACTGGATCCCTGTGCTACGAGTGAAACTTAAAGGACAAAACCCTTTTTAAATCTTAATCATTTCATCTCTCGCCAGAGTGTGACTTTATTTAAACCAGAGCCAACAGCAAAGAGCTTTTGAGGGCCTTCTGGATAAGTGTAAGAGGTCACACAACAGGAGTTTTGGACCAATTCATCTTCACAAATATAGAGAACTCACTGCGCCATCATTATTTTAAAGCCTTATTCTGCATTTAGTTGCTTCCCACACATACTGACACTAAAATATAACCTGCTATATAGGAAGTGTGATTGTTTTTAATATATGTATAAATACGCCCATGGATGTATTGTATGTGACAGAGACACAATCAGCCGAATACAGTTTATTTTTAATGAGAAATTATAACAGTTAGGAAACACAAACACATACTAACAGATATAATTGTACTTCTAGATGCACTGAGTCACACCATGCTGCCTTGAATTATGTTTACATTACCAGTTTTAATGCTCTGAGTTTACATCAGACAGCCTTCGTCATCATTCACAGGTAATTCAGACATGTTTAAACAGTCATTTTGTCATTCCTTCTCTGTTTTCAAGCAGTTAGTGGCAGATGCCTAGCAAAATCACAACAACAGCCTCAAAAGATGATAAGTAGCTGCTTTGACAATAGTAAACAGCTCTAAGAAGGATGCACCTTCAAGTGAGTAGCCCTGTAGCACGCAGAGGCAAATCCCTGATGGCTGAGCTGACACACCGAGTCAAACTGAGTCAAGCCAAGCCAGCACATGTGTATGGAAAAGAGCCACTATTGACAGTATCATAACCTTAACCTGGCGCAGTTGTAGGGACAGTGGAGATCTAATGCATAGACCTTATATCTTTGAGTTGGTCTAGAGTCAAGCATCAATGAAGTGAATATTGCAATATAGATAAGTACAACATGGATAAACAAATTATTAATGGTATTATTACACAGTAAATTGTTAAAACAGCTCGTGCCTCCTTTAACATCTATAAAGCATTGCTATAATCTAAACAATGTACAACATATTTATCTTAGCCTGTAATCTGACTGAATTAAATGCTATGGCAAACAAAGCAAATCGCCAACAACAACAACAACAACAACAACAAACAACCAAATAAGTGAACAATTATCATCAGCTGCCACTGAATGAACAAACTGGTAACATGATCTGTTAAGGCACACCTGTGGGGCGTTGTCATCTGGCAGCACTCATTGTTTGGGGTCTGTGGGAGGGAGCGGCAGGGACTTCAACACTTCAGTATCATCATTATCAGGGACAAAGTGGTGTCTGCTTTTTCTCACATCATGTTTACTTTTTATAATCAGTCTGCATGTTCATGTAGATAAACGATGCATGTGCACGCAAAATGCCAAGTGCCCAAAGTGTAAGGGCCCCTCCTTGACCTTCACCTGCAATATGCTGCTCAAAGAGACACGTACCGACCAGGAACAGACTCAAAAGGACTACAAAGAGATGGAAAGGAACTGAAAAGAGACAGATTAACTACATAAAGGGACGAAACAACCTTAAAGTCATAAAAATGACTACAAAGAGACAGAAAACAACAACAAAAAGAGGCAAAATCACCAGAAAGTATTAGTGAATACCACAGTATGTAAGAAAAATTATGTGAGCACTTTCTGAAGTTTTAGTAAATGTAGCTGTCCTGCATTGTGTTTACTTGCTCCATTTTAGTGACCTGACTGCCAGGAATCAGAAGCTGATCTCGTCTGAGAGCAAAAGATGCCTTGTGTGTTGAACAGTGAAGATTCTTGGGCTTTGCTGAAAACGTTCAGGGCCTAAAGATCTATAAACCTCACCCTGGCACTGACTCTGACCTTAACCATAACAACTACACCCCTAATCCCAACCTGTATCCTACATACAGACAAAATCTTTCCTGACCCCAACCAGAAAACCAAATATTTACCTTAAAACAGAACTTGAAGAATGTGTTCACTATAAATCCTTTATTGGTCCCAACAAGGGTGGAAATACACAAGCACGCAGAGAGAGAGAGACACACACACACACATACTCACACCTTCTGCCCACACCTTTTATAAAGATGTTTCCCCACGCTCGATACCTGTCGGGACAAGCTGCCTGATAAAAAGCACAAGTTTCCTACTTTGCCAATCATCACTGTCAAGCCTTGTCAAGCCCTGGCTGTGTCCGCTCTGCAGCTGCAGGTCTGGCAGCTTGGTGTGAAGTTTCTGTCAATTTCAAATAGAAGAACAAAGAGAGACAAAACTTTTGCGTTCCGTGAGTGGGCCAGAGGGAGCAGCAGAGGGTGCTCGCTGATTCTTTTTAACTAACACACATACACATACGTAAACAAACAAACAAACAAAAGCAGCCGTTTGGAGATGTTAGAGAGCTGTTACAGAACTTTTCACTTGCACTGTACTGCACGTGGTAACTTTCACATCCATTAAAAGTGGAATGTTCAAGTTGAGATAATAACCTGTAACAGCAGGGAGCCATTACTTTGCAGCTAATAGGGCTCTCCACTCTGGTTTTAATGTCCTGGAGTCCCCTGTTAAGTAAAAGCCACTTAACTTTGTTAGCTGCTTACCATAGTGCAGTTGCTACTAAAGTAAAAGTCGCATTGGAAAGGAAAAAATAGTGCATAAAAACTGATTTTGAGCAGTCTGTTTTAAATACGGGCACGTAAATACCTTCACTTTAATATAGTCTAGAGGCTTAATCTTACTCTGCAACCCAATGTCATTTGTCGGAAATTTATATTTCTTGTCTGCAGTTTCAATTTCAGTCACAACAGTAGCTTTTATGAGCTTTAAAGGTTTTTTTTTTCCTTTCCGGAAATGTAGATCATGGGGTTGTGATTTCTTGCCATGAATAATGAAGCCCAAAAGCCCAAAATATTACTGACAAATCTTATCTCCTCTCAGGTGCACGCCGAGGAAATTTCTGGCAACAACGGGTATGTGGAGCTCTCCTTCTGTGCCAAGAAGCTCGATGATAAGGTGAGCGGAGCACACAGTTTTGATGGAAATACTAACACAATTCATGTTTTATTAGGTACGGTTTAGTAGCACTAGACAGTAGGGCTGCCCTCTTAAAGTCAGAGATCCGAATCATCAGATGGAAACCCCTCAGTCAACTGTGATTTTTCATATCGAGCAGTCAGTCAGTGTGCAGTGTGCTTCTGGGGAAGTTTCGGTCCTCAGATTTAGCTGCAGATCGAGCACACCTTGTTTTAATGCTGCTCTCCGGTATAGGCAGCTGCAGACACAAACCCAGGGTGAGTCTGAGTGAGATGGAGGCAGCTGCCTAGAGTCAGGCTCTGAGATAATATTATCTTTTAGCTCCTGCTTAAAAGCCTCCACACACCGAGCCCTTTTTTTCCCCAGATGCGTTTCTTTAAATCCATCACCCGAAAAAAATGTTTCAGCACAGAAAACTCACACACTGATTCTGATGCGTTTTATTGTTCTGTTCGCTGTGAAAATTCGCAATACATGACAAAATGAAAAGACACATCTCCTCCTTTGCCTACCTGGCTGTCACCACTCCCTCCCTGTTTTTCATTTGGCACCGCAGCTGCGTGAAGGGGCAGAGCTGTGCTTCCTGCCTCTCTCCGCATTCTGTGTGCGGTCCACATCCTCCTCCTCTTCGTCATCATCCACCTGAATATTACGATCTGACCTGTTGAAAGTGAGCTGTCTGAGTCATGAAATCATACTGAGAGACCTGGCTGTGTCCCGCCCCCACATTTTCTTCACCGATTTATGGTCAAACGTCTCTAAAGGCTTGTGATGGAAACAAAAAATGCAGAAAAATCGCACCATTCTGAATATTTTAATGATGGACGAAAGTTTCGGACTCAACTTGACACAATGTGAAGTCATATTTATTTTTAGACATGCAACAATTTTGGACGAATAAAAACAGACTCAGTTGGCAAATTTACAGCTCACAGCAACTTACCATGATACGGTAGAAAAATATTGTTGGCATATGTATGATTCATCGTTAGCATAGTTATCATGCATCAGATTACTATATAAACATTACATGAACATCACTGCCACTTCAAACTCCCAAACTTTATATAACAAATAAATAGTTGAAAATTCAGATTGAACGGGCAAATCTGATTCAACTGACATAATTCTGAGTCAGGTAAAGCCCTACTAGACAGGCACAGTGATAGTAGTAGTATGTGATAATTGTGATACTGTGCCTCAGAAAGTACCCTCAATGTATCACTGACCTTTAAGTTACACACATGTATTATTTTTAAACCTATATTTGAAGTCACAGGGAGAGAAAAAAAGTGATAATACCACTGGATATCACACGTTTAAGTGACATGATGCTGTCAACAACATGTGAATGACATGTTAGCACATGATATCATATGTAAAATGTGTGTTATTACTTGTCGGTTCCACTTTAAATCCAGATATCACCGACCTAAACTGCTCCTGCTCTCACAATATCAAACTTTGCCAAAGGCATGTTTCAATCAAAAAGACTGCGGGAGCTTACATCCAATTACAACTCTGATGATCTGAAGTCGCTCCATGTTCTTAGGAGCGAGCCTCAGGACGCCTCACTCACAGGCTGCCCCTGATTCCCAGAGGTATTCGGAGGAAGATTCAGATTTTCTACAGCATGTACATTTATTTTTGAAATTGCAGTTTGCAGTTTCCTGCGACTCTGACAGTGAAATTGAACCTGACTCTCACACGAGGGAGATGATAAGGAGAGAAAAAATCCTTGCTATAAAGTGCATCTTCCCCTGCATGTGATATTTGCCTCATATATCCAGTATGCTACTGGAAGTATTGACTTTCTGCCTGGAGGATCCACCTGCTTGTTTTATTTAAACTGATGTGATTACAGCTGTGGGCGCATCACTGTGGAGCAGTGGTGTGTAATTATGTGCCACCGAGGCACAAAAGTGTTCATGTTTTCACTCTGAACAAACATTTCAGCAGCTTATTTGGAGCAGAGTTTGGTTCTTGACGCCAAATATCCAAAAACACTGATGCAGAAAATGATAGACGCTGACTTTGTTTACATGCATGGCCAATTTCTAACAGCCCATCTTTAGGTGAATGATTACAGACATAACTTGGTCAGAATAAACTAGGACAAGCTCAGGCTCTGGTTATGAGACGTCTAGTTTGGTGTTGTCACAGAGGTCGGGCTCATTTATGCATCATTTGTGCAAACATTTAGGTGTCAACAACAAGCATAGGTGTGAGCAGTGTTTGCTGTTACATATGCAGAGTTAGTATTTCTTGTATTAGAAGTGGACTACTTCTCTGTCAGATTAAAATGAGACAGGATAATTGCTGAAATTATTTTTTTGTTTGTTTGGCCACTTAAGGGTAACAAAAGTAGCTGTAAATACTGTATTGACATATGTTCACCTTAAAGGTCCAGTGTGTAGGACTGAGGGGCATCTATTGGCGGAGAGGGAATGTAATATTCAGAACTATGTTTTCTTAAGTTTATAATCACCTGAAAATAAGAATCCCTGTATTTTCATAACTTTAGAATGGGCCGATTACATCTACATAAGGACCGAGTCTTCTCCCTCTGAGTCTGTCATGTTTCTTCAGTAGCCCCGAATTTTTTTTTTTACATTCTACATTGCACATGGGAGAAGTTTCAGTTAAGATGCCATTAACCCTGCACACTAGACCTTTAAACACTTGTTGGTGGTGAGCATGTTAATGATGGTGCTGTGTCATCACTTTGTGCATATGAATGTAGAATCTATATGTTTGTAGTTGGAGTAGCATTGACCCACTGGCTATCATATTTTGACAAGTTAGCTTTATACTAGTTTTTTAAAAAAAAAAATGTTTTAGCATTTGTAATCAGATATCTGTTTATAGTGATTTGCCAAAATGACTGGCACACATAGGAGGAAGTCTTAAGGCCCCGACACACCAAACCGACTTCAGAAAACTAGAGGTGACGCAACCCCCCTGCTGTGTTGCGTGACATCGCCGTGGCTTGGCTGAAAAAATTGCACATGAGCCCACCTCAAGGACTACAGCTGACGGTCAACCAGCACAAACGCACAGCACCTGCGTGACAGGAAATAACTTTCCACATCAGCAGACAGTGGTAGTTTGTTGGCTTTCCTCACTTCCATTTCTCTCCTCGTGCACTGAGCTGAACGCACTGACGGGCTCCACTGTCACAGATTTAAAAAGAAAACCAACGGAGGCTGACGAGGGGCAACGGTGTGGGACACACCGCACCAATGAGGGTGACAGATGCTCACCATTGGCCCAACTTTGACTGACAGCCAACCGTTGGCTTGGTGTGTCAGGGCCTTGAACTCACATATTAGCTTGCTACACCGAATCAGCCCGAAATATTGGCCCTCACCCCCACAGCTCTATCGTCATTAGATGAAAGCCATTTGATTCAGAGATTTGGCATGTTAAAACTCTATTTCTTCTTTATGCATGTTAAAAACACAAGATTTAAAGTGTGTGTGGAGGATTTGAAGTTGTTTAAAAGGCACAAAGGGAGATGGGCTGAGCAAGTAGAGTATAAAAATGATTTTCATTCCTTTTGCTGTTGAGTAATTTCTAAACAAATTTTTAAGTAACTTGCCCAAAAGTAGTTAGCAAACAGTAGACTGCATTAACATCCAGCAGACATACAGAGGATCATTAATTGTGAGTCGTGTTTCTAACCACCTGATTCACTCATTCACTTTCTCGCTAAGTTTTGGTCTACACCAGCTCCATCGTTTAGCTTATTAGGTGTTAAATGCTCCACTATGTTCACCTGCTAGACGCTAACTTTGTCTGTTTGACATTTGATGAATCAAAACTGTACATTTTGGTTGTGCAGCTTTAACTGATTAATATATGTAAGCAAAGATATTATTTATCAGGCAAATGGTGGATGTCAACAGGTCACACAAAGTAACTTTTACATTATTATAATCAAGTTCCCATAATTATTTGATTTTATCAGCAATCAGGTGTGTTATATGCTCAGTGTCTTTACAATGCAAATTAGCTGCCACTAAACCAGCAGTTAGATGTTGGGTGTAGCTATTTATCTAACAGATGATGAGTGAAGCAGCACGGTTTCTAATTAGCTGCTCATCAGCTACATCACCTCAACCTGCTGCAGATACTGAAGGATCCCAGCATACATGCTGATAAACAGGAGGATTAATGACGCAATATTAGATCACGGTAAGTGGTAATGATTGAATTTTGACATCTGCGCCCATGCCGCTGACGACACTGGCTTGCAGTTGCCATGACAACAAAGACAGGATGCTATGGCTCTTTTTGCTCCTGTCCCTGTCCCTCAGGAGATGTATCTGGCTAATGTGGCGGGAAATGCAGCATTAACTCTCATACTCTCATTCAGTGTTCACAAAGAAGCCCCCACCTCCCCCACCCCCTGCCACCACAGTCACACACACACACACACACACACACACACACACAGTAATCATTTGTTTTCCTCCCTAAAGAATCAATTGACCTAAATAATAAGTGCTGCTCTGCACTCAGACGCCTGTACTTGAGACTCCGAGGATGATTTGAGGCTACCGAAAATAACCGTGTTGGATGAGAAAATGTTATGCATGTTTTCAATTTGGCAGGGTATTTTCTGACACTGATGGTGTAAACGGACACAGTTACCACTGAGTTAACTCAAATGCATGATGTTAATAACCCCCCAATGCTGGGCTATTTCAGATGCATATTGCACATTGGAAGTAATGGAGTGCAAAGAAAGTTTAAATTCTCTGCTAGTGAATGCTTCAAATATTGGTCGAAGAAACCAATAAAGATATTTCAGAACTGCAATGACGGCTATAAGGGAGGAAATAGCAGGTCATTAACGCTATTGGCTCAAGAAAAAGGTCAGTGATTGAGAGAAGAAATGTAATAACTAGGGAATGGCATGAGTTGGAAGCTTGTAAAATTTTCTCATACTCTGGTCTGACCAAAAACAAACTCCTTTCTTGATGATGTCTCCTCCAGAACAGTGCCCCTGCTGTGCTGTAAATCCTGTGCCTGTGCCTCATTGACCTTTAAATCACAGAGGCAATCACCTCTGCAATCAGCACTGATAAATCACTGTCAGCAGCCATCTGTATAAATTACATGCAAACCATCCTAAAAACGAGATGTTGAAATAACCTCTAAAATATTTAGTGGTGATGCTTTTTCTGTAATTTTGCCATCACAACCCCATGGTTAATATTATCTGACTCATTAGCTTCAATACGGTAAATAGAGTTCCTGTAAGTCAAACCTTGAGTGTTAAATGTGATGGTCTTCTGTTTCCACATGGGCAATAATGCAGAGAGAGCAATGGAGAATACTTTGGGAAAGTAATACTAAAGCAAATTTCAGACGTCTTGGGAAGACAAATTCTTGTTTCTTATGGAAACCTTTGAAGAAAAGGGGCATGCATTTTGTAAAATCTGCCACATCGATTTTGCTTTTGAGCAAGGGGGGAATGAATAAATCTGATAAATTTTAGTTTATACCAGAGATTTAAGCAAGTTTGCCTCAGATGGGCAATTTATTCTGTATTTGTTCCTGAGTATTAAAAATTAAATTAAAAGTATTTAATATATGCATACTATTGCAGCATACGTATTATATATTGCCATCTTTATAACGTCACCAGACTGCATTAAACAAGGTCTCTGAAAGTCAATTTTCCTTCTGGGAGAAGGACCCCCAAACACATTTTTTGAGGTCTCAAGGTTGGCAAGTATGTCCGTGCCTGCATGTGAGTCCTGTGTGTGTATCCCACTGGTTAGCTGATCACCACTGCTCTGCACTGCACTCATACAGCAGTTACCATTCATATCGGGAAGTTGTTGTCCCAGAAGTGTAGTGCCCACCCTGCTTTCCAGGTTAACACTACCAGTTCTGTCAGCACTGTTTCTGTTACAACCCAGCCTCACTCCAAATTCGTCAAAATCCAGCACTTGGGCAGTGACTTGTGGTGTCAAACACAGACGTAAAAAGACATCCTTTAACGTCGATTGCCGTTGTGGTTTAAGGGCGCTTGCCGACATCAGGGGGGAATGCGGCGGGACAAGAACAAAAGTTAAACACAACAAACACCTGAGAGTTTCTAAAGCCACACCCTTTTCTTTTCCCCTTAACCTAACCATGTGTATTAGTTGTTGGAGAAAAAAAAAGGTCAATTTGCATTGTTGTACTCACACAGTGCATTTATTTTGAAAGAGACTGCATGTACACGGTCAATTTCCTGAGAAAATGGAAGTGTAATTTGTAAGAAGACAATGCATGTAACAGGCAAAACAGACATGTCAAAAACGAACGCACCCACTGTACCTTGCACGTCGTGTCTGGACGTGGAAGGTCCTATATGTGACGAGGTTTGAGTGAGAATGTGTTGTCCGTTATTAGTAGGTCTCACAATGTTAGCACTGTTAGCTGCTAGCTGCCGACTTAGCCACAACAATGTGAGAGCTGCGTGCAGACAGTCCTGCCCCAGACTCTGAATCATAAATACACTGAATATTGTATAGAACTTCTTTAATTAATTTGACCTTCTCACCTGTCCAAAAGATTAATTGGTACAGGGTCCTGTACCAACGTTAAGAGTCAGTAGTTTTGATGTTTTGTTTTCTCTGCAGGATCTCTTCAGCAAGTCAGACCCATTTTTGGAAATATACAGAATCAATGATGATGACACTGAACAGCTTGTCCACAGAACAGAGGTGAATTCATTATATTCCACCATCAGTTTAAGCAACAGCTGTTTTCTGCCTCTTTGCTTCATATGTTATGTGTTCCTACGCTTACAGGTGATCAAAAACAACCTGAACCCTGTGTGGGAGCCTTTCAAAGTGTCTCTCGTATCCCTGTGCAACTGTGATGAGGAGCGGAAGCTCAAGGTAAATGACCACATCAGTAAAAAACACAAGGGTCAGGACAAAACAGGATTAGAGCAAAACATGTTTCCCAGTATTTGAGGAATGAATGAAAACATATTGTAACCAAAACAGTCAACAGTGTTGTCTGTGTGTGTGTCACAGTGCCTAGTGTGGGATTATGACTCCAGAGGGAAACACGACTTCATCGGCGAGTTCTACGCCACTTTCAGGGAAATGCAGAAAATTTCCAGTGGAAATAAGGTCAGTGAACAGAGGGGCGGAGCAGAGCGGAGGAGAGACAGCGGTGTGCCCGTTTTATCCATTTCCAATATGCCTCTCATTTTACTCTGCTGAAATCCATCCCAGATTAAACAAATGTCATGCTGCTTAAGATATATCGCCAGTGTTCTTCTGTTTGTTGCTCCATGTCTTCAACTTGCTTTGTCATAGGTGACGTGGGACTGTGTGAATCCCAAGTACAAACAGAAGAAGAGAAACTATAAAAATTCAGGAGTTGTCATCCTCAGTGACCTAAAGGTAGGAATCAGCTGAGCCAATCAGTGTTGAGAATTTCAGAACAGTATGAATGAATTGTAGTAATAAAAGCTTGATTGCATGCATGCACTTTACATAGAAACAGTCTTTTTAATTTCTCTCACTGTACAGCTGAAATAACAAAGTTTTCACGCCTGTTTCCACAGAGGGGGTGTTAAGTTTCCGCTGCTTTGAGAAGATATATCACAACATTTGTTTTACCCTTTACAGTCAACAGATTTGTTGAGTTAATTACATTTTAATGACCAGATGCTTCCCACAAGATGCCTCTGAGGTTTTGCCTTAATTTTTATTTATTTTGTCTTGCAGCTCCACAGAGTGTACTCCTTCTTAGATTACATCATGGGAGGATGCCAGATTCACTTTACGGTAAATTGAGCAGCCTCTGCTTAGTGACGCTTCACTGTCACTGAGCTCATAACTGCACTGTAGGGATGGGCGATACCAAACTTTTTTCAATGTGATATGACACCAGTACTTTTTATATCAGCTTTCACAACACCAACACTAACAATGATTCTGATCATTTCTTAAACTAGTATCTGACTAAAAAATGAAAAATTTTAAAGAAATAATATGACACACACCAGCCATTAATTATGAAATATTACAAATTTATTATGGACACCTTCTTTTCTTTTGTTCAGCCTGCTCATAACTTTCATAGTAAGTTGTTAAATTTTGTAGAGGTTACTCATGTTGCTGCTGTGTGGCACTTTGTTGTCACAAATCAACCCTGTCTCCTAGAAATCATGTTTGTATGCGCCTAACTGCTTTCTTGATTATGTTATTGTGGCAACTGTCTGGATTATGTTCAGCAACAACATTTCTTTTAGGAAATGAAACACTACGTCATGAACTGTGTCTGCTTCAGAAGGAGGTGGTTGTGAAGGGTGGAGGGTAGACAAATCAGAAGGGGAAATTGTGATTCGTTACAGTTGCTCCAATGTAAAGAATAGAGAATTATAAGAAGTAAGTATGTAAATATAAGGCAATAAAATAAAATAGAATTTCCAGGAGAAGGGCTGCACAAATAGTGCATGCTATATTTACTTTCTGCCGTTTTCTCACGTTTGATTCAGAAGTGTACGATTGCGTGCTCTGTTCTGATGTTGCATAGCAGTCATGTGACTAAATATGTGTAAGTTGTTCTTGCAAGCCCGGTCTTACTCTGAAGTCATCAAAATCCGGTGCTTGGGCAGTGACTTGCAGCATAAGAAACCAACAAAAAAAGGTATCGGGGGAAACGCAGCGGGACAAGGACGAAAGTTAAGGCGGTGAAAGGCAGGAGGGGTGGTGGATGGATCCAACAAGCACGGATTTTCACCCAAGAGAGTGGTGTTCACATCCACTAAGATTCTAAAGCCAAACCCTGTTGTTTTTTCCTAACCACTTGACCCAACCATTTGTGTTTGCAAATGCGTCAATTTCGCAATGTTATACCGACATAGTGCATTTATTTTGAAAGAGACTGTATGTAAACAGTTAATTTCCTGTGTAAATAGAAGTGTATTTTGAGAAGACAATGCATGTAACAGGCAGAACATGACACAGTGTCAAAGAGCGTCAACAACTAATGCACCCAGGGTACCTTTCATGTCGTATGTGGACGTGGAAAGTCCATGACCAAACGTCAATCTGTGGCGAGGTTGGAGTGAGAATGTGTCGTCTTGGCACAAGCATTATATGAAGGTACTGAAAACATTTGGAAGTGCAGCCACTATATGATTTTATTATCAATATATTTTTTCAAAGACACAACACCAAATGAGAAGCTTGTGAGTACTGAGGTATTGATCCCTGCTGCACTGGTCCTGTTGTATCAGTTACCTTATGTGATACCATCAAATTCTCTGCACGTTAAAGATATTTGAATCCTTGAAACATCCCCTGATGGTGTTTTTGTGCATTCCCACAGTTACTTTTCTTGTTGGCAGCTTCGTGGAATCAATTTAAACCGTCTTCAACTCTCACCCTTTGGTCTGCCCTCTGTAGTTCTACCTCTTGCTCTCCAGCTGGATTACTGAAGCAATGAATATTAATTATGAGGGTTGCTGTGATAGATGCAGGTCCTCCTTGTTGAAATAACTGGCTGCTTAGATCTACACTGTACGGGAGCTGTAGCCGTTCCCATCTATGTGGGTGTAAAGAGCGCGAGTTGTTACCTCTGATCAGATAATTTATACTGCCATTATGCATATCTCCAGCTCGCTCAAGCAGAATTACTTGTAATTTCATAAGTAGCCAAATAAAAAGTTAAGCAGCAAAATAAAAACTTGATTATGTCTGCATCCTTATAGTTGCACTTCTTTCTACCAGGTTGCCATCGACTTCACAGCCTCCAATGGAGACCCCAGGAACAGCTGCTCTTTGCACTACATCAACCCTTACCAGCCCAATGAGTACCTGAAGGCTCTGATAGCAGTGGGGGAGATCTGTCAAGACTATGATAGGTTTGTCAGTCTTTTGTTTTTCAGTAAAGGCTCTTTGGTGCCTGCAGGGATTGTCAGTGTGTCCTGTTGTGAAATAGAGCTGCAGAGTGCCCCTTGCATGCCATTTCGGTGGGATCTCTCAGACTGAAACGAGCCACTCCAGCTGAACCGCAGCAAAAGGATTGGAATAGAAATCATGGAGTACTGACAGAGCAAAAAAAATCATTACATTTCTGCTCACCACCAGTTGAACTGTTGACTGCCAGCTCCTCTATCCACGATTCATTTCTTCACTGAAATGTGTTTTGCATTTTGAATTCTCTCTAATAGTTCAGTTAAAAGTCTCGCATTGTCAAAAAAGCAGCTGGTTACCTGCAGCACAAATACCGTCTTGTTTATCGTCCACATCATGTTCTCACTGGTAAACCCCTTAATCTGTGTTAAACCCGTGGCAAAGTAATGCATGAGAAGCTGTTTGTACCTGGAAAATTAGAGCAAGCAAATTTGGCCTCTGCCGACATTACTTATGCATGAGGCTAATCTGGGGCTGAAGCTGGTGCTTAGTAGCAGCAGTCAAGGACGCTGACATAATATTCTGGACGCACTCCATGAGCCAGTTTGTCAAAGTATCCATTATTTTCCAGTTTTTAATAATCTATCTGAAAGATGACACTTTGACCTTTATAGCTGCAGGCATTTAAATCCAATGCAACATCAGTTTCGTTACTGACAGCTTTTTGGCAGAGGTTTCTGAGCCATTTGTGAATATATTCCTGACCCAGTCTTGCATAACAATTTGAGGAAAAACAACAAAAAAACAAACACTTCATCTCGCACATACTGATTTTTTGCTTTTGCAAAAAGGCCAATGGAAAAAACAAAGTGAACATTAAACAGTTTCTGTTATACATTTTGTATTGGATTGTTGCCTCAACAATCGTTTTTTTATGATAGATTACAATACCTGTAAATCTGTATTTCTCCCTCCTTTTCTGTGTGACACTGCTGAGGAAATTCACAATACAATCATCAAATTACCCACTTTTATGTAACTTCAGTTTTTTTTTCTATGTAATATAGCACATTACATAGCTCAAGCTCCCTCCCCACGCCCACGTTCCACTCAGATACAAATGGCACATTGGTCTGGTTTGTCTGTTTGCACGTCTGTTAGTTTGCAGCATAGCTGAAAAACCTTGAGCAGATTTCACAGAAAAACAATACAAATACAAACAGAACTGCTCACTGTCGCCAACAACTGCTGGTGCTTGTCGAGGGGAAAACAAGTCATTTCAAAGGGGAGACAAGACGCCCTCATTTATGAGTCGGTTAACCTGGAATTTCTTTTTTCTTTTTCTTTTTTTTTTTTACACGCCATATTAGATAATTAGGACTTTAGGCCATGGTTCAAGGATCATGTCAGAACAGTTTAGTTTAGTATATAGAGTTGAAGATAAACATTCATTTTCCTCTATGCCTCAATATGATGCACACCATGTGACTGAGATATCTATCTATCTATCTATCTATCTATCTATCTATCTATCTATCTAGGCTTCTGACTATTATATAATCATATAGTACTTGGTTAGATTACATATAGTCAATATGCTATTTGGCCAGTAGTAATATGGTCATATGTACAGTATGTGTAAAAATACATTAAAGAGACAGGAATGGAAACTCATGGTTCTTACGTACGTTCCACACCCACCCACACCCACACACACCCACACACACACACACACACACACACACACGCACAGGACAGTGCTAACAGTTTGGCATGTACCAGACAGTCTTTATGCTCACCGTGGTGGCTGCCTGTGGGTAACTCAACAGTACGGTTTCCTCCCAGCATCTGTTGCAGCTACTGGTCCCCTTTCTTAGCTTGCATGGGCTCATTAGCCTGAGCTACAGATGAACACATGCAGAGACAGGGGCTAACACCAGGATAGCAGGCACTTCAAAAAGAAGTGGGAGGCATTATGGCTGGCGGAATAACAGCGAGGTGTATAATCAGATGTAAAGACAGAGGAGGTGCAGCAGGAAGCCTGTTTGAGGGATCATTAAACACACTGAAGCTATTTAAGCGAAGTTACATTGTCATGTGAGAGTTCCTGTTACTGTAAAGAGTATAAATTCTGGCTGATGGAGTTATCAGACTTCAGTCACATACATTTGTGAAATTGAAAACAAATATCACACAATGTGCAAAGGTAAAAAAAAACTATTAGTTATTGCAGTCAGACTCGAAGGTATTTGCTAATTAATGGGAAATTATTTCTAATATGATATGTGTCAGAGGAAGACCATCTCATCTGTCGAAACTAAGCCAGATGAGGATTAACACTCTGACTCCTGATTTATGCAGATCCTCCTATTGAATATCAGGGGAGCACTGTCTGGCTAATTATAGCAACCAAGAGATAGCACTGGAGAAACTGAAAAACCTGCCTGGAAATTAGCAGCTCATCCCTGTAGCTTTATCATTTTTGTATTTACATTTATACACAAGAGCATCATACATGAAAACATGCCTCTGGGCAAGCGGTGACGGCAAGTGTAGGCAGCCCTTCCCTCTCAAGTTGGAATTGTTAAAATGTGGGCAAGCAAACCTTTTAGCCTCTAGTGAACATAGGTGATGTGGGATTTTAGAGTCCTTGCAGAGGAGTGCATTATGGAGCTGGAGTGACTAGCTTTTGTCTGTGTGGGCAGAGGCTCATTTACCTTGCTGAGAGGGCTATTATACCCGGCACATCTCCCCGTGGCTCCTCACGTGTGCTGACAAAGTGAGAAAACAAGGACCTCCATGCACCTCACAGCAAAATTCATATGACAAAAATGACTTGTCAGTAGTCTTCTCTGCGCTCTTGTCTGGGCTGAGGGCACTGTGTCTCTACACCTGGAGCGACAGAGTTTGGTGATCTCTTAAGACATCTTAGAAATCAGTCCATTAAGGCTCCAAGGGCAAATTTATAAAGGTATGGGAAGAGTCTAGAGGTCGGGATAATGAGTGCTGTGCAATACATCTCAGGATGAAATTGGCTCAGCATGAATAACTCCCTCCCAATTGGAATATTTTCATTAAAATTCTTCCTCTGCATGAGTGCAGCTGGTAAAACCAATACAATACCAAACATGTAATATGTTTTTCCTTTTATTTTGCCTCCATACAACATACCCCAGTGAGTCTGAAAGGTTACAATAGTGGGAGTAAGTTCTGTATTCAGTGGATGGGAGTTATTTTGATGAAAATGGATTTAAAAAAAAAAGTTGAAAATTGTTAGATGTTAGTGTTTTTATGCCTTTGTATTTGTTGCGGGACCTGTTGGACACTGAATCCTTTTAATTTGTTTGGAGCATTTTTACTGGAGTGTGTTTATATCTGGCTACAGTACAGCACATTAGCCAGGGCATGTGGAGAGGTTGCATTACAGAGAATGAAAGTTGGACTCATTCGCATGTTTTTGTTGTTCTCATTGTTGTTGTTGGAACAGAAGATAATGATAGTTACCAAATACGTGTTCAAAATGGCCCATGTACCATACTCAGTGATGTCTTTATAACTAAGCCTACAGGCTGTTGCTGTTACTATTTGCAGCCACTGTAAATATAATACGATAGGGTTATTGGAAAAGACACAAATGATCTTTTTCCCTTCCAAGTTCCTTGAGGAGGAGCAATGATAATACTACTACTACTACTACTACTACTACTACTACTACTACTACTACTACTACTAATAATAATAATAATGATAATTAGGGCTGTCAAGCAGTTAAAAAAAATGCTCTGTGATTAATTAATCTAAATTGATTGCATACATCAATTTTTGCTGCTGGATTTTGGACACAATTGACCTCCTGTCCTCTACCACCAAAACTGGTCTGCAGTGCATTGCAGTCCATTTTGCAGGGGAGTTAGTTAGTTGGTCACAGGAAGACTTCCTCAGTTCGTCTGAACACCTGGTCGAGTGTAGCTTGACGAAGCTGTGCTAGCTCGGACCTCCGGGTTCATTGCTAAATGCTTTGCGTTGAGGTGATATTTCAGGCTTTAAGTACTTCAATGTTATGAAAATTCCTTACTGCAGAAATTGCAGAGAATGGTACTATCAACAGTTCCATCTGGGAGTTTTTTTTTTTTAAGTTTTTGCCATGTGTCAAAGCCACTGTGGCGTTCAGTGACACATTGGGTCAAAGGGCACCGTAGAACACAATTAATCAACCTGGTCTCATTCCGAAGTCGACAAAATTGGGCGCTTGGGCAGTGACTTGCAGCGTCAGACACTGACGAAAAAAGCTGTCATTTAACGTCAGCATTTCACGCGGCCAGTCGCTGTTATAGTTTAACAGCACTCGGCGACCTCAGATGGAAATGCGGCAGGACAAGGACGAAAGTTAAAGCAACAAAAGACCAAGGCCACTTGACCAGTTCAGTGGCCTAGTGGTAGAGTCTGCCCTGAGACTGGGAGGTCATGGGTTTGATCCCTAGCTGGGTCATACCAAAGACTATAAAAATGGGCCCATTGCCTCCCTGCTTGGCACTCAGCATCAGGGGTTGGAATTGGGGGGTTAGATCACCTCATGATTCACAAGCGCGGCACCGCTGCTGCTCACCGCTCCCTCAGGGGATGGATGACAATCAGCGGGACTTAACTTAACTTAACTAAGGGTGGGTGGGTGTAAGGGTGTTTGCATCTTGAAGATTCTAAAGCCAAACACTGTTCTTTTTTCCTAAACCTAACCATTTGTGTTAGTAGTTGGAGGAAAAACAATGTCAATTTGTGTTGTTGTACTGATGTAGTGCATGTATTTTAAGGTAAATTTCCTGTGAAAATGGAAGTGTGTTTTGAAAGAAGACAATTCATCTAACAGGCAGAATTTGACACAGCGTCCTACCCCAATCAGCCGCGGGGGTCAGAGGTGCAGAACACACATGTGGCAAAGGTGAGGAGCTGGGCAGACTAGCAAGTAAAAGTCAGCCAGAGTAAAGATACGGATATCATATGAAACAAGAGACATCCACTGGTACCAGCCATGTCATGCTATCTTGTTGGGAAGGGACTAAATAGCACTCCAAAGTTAGACTAAATTTTGCCAAGAGAAAAAGTGGCATTGCCATTTTTCAAAATGGTAGTGGTGTTGCTGGAGTGGGTGTGGATGAGGGGCCCCTGTCCATGGCTCCTAATGGCTGGCCTGTTAATAGAACAACTGAAACTCGCCAAAGTAAAGTTGCCACTGTTAAGAGTTCACAGTTAAGAGTTTATTGCTCACTCTGACAGTGTAAAAATCATCAATCTGCCAGCGTTTATATAAGTCCACACCCATCAGAGTTAATTAAACACTTCTGATAGCTCTGAAAAGCTGCCTCAAAGCCATATTAGCTCTTTGAGTGGGCAAACAACTCTCCAATCAACACTTGTCAACACACCAAATAAATCAACACTTATTAACAGTGTAAATTCTGCTGTGTACCCTTTGATGCACCCACACCATGTCCAGAGTAAATGAATTGAACACATCGTTTCATGACTCTATCAAGCTGGAGATGTTATTTGTGATCACTCCAGGCTGTAGGATTTGGGGTTGTTTTGTCAGTGGTGAAAGCTTGTACAGTAAATGTTCTGATAAGGGGAGCAGCCACTGAAGAAAGCTGTCTGCAGGCAAACATTCACTGATGTAGCTGAAAACATGCCGTGACAGCTCTGCTGCTTAGTGCCACAAATTCTAGTACATTACAGTAAACACAAAGTGTTATCTGTGTAGTTAGCACAAAGGATGTCCTAAAACTATACAGGGAACTCAGAGGGGTACTCCAGGAATTTGTTATGACACTTCCATAAAGTTGGGGGACAGGAAAAAAAGTTAAAAAAAGGAGACCACACTGTAACTAACTGCACTCCCTGAAGAAATATTATCATATTTTTGGACAAATGAAAGAGTGATTCCAGAGAGAAGCAGACAGAGGTGTCTACAGTCTGTGTTTGAAGGATATATCCAGGATGTCAAACTGACTCAGCAGCAACAACTGGTTAAAAAGACAAAGATAGTTAGAAGCTAAAGCCGAACTATAGGCTACAGATCACAGTGTAAAAGTGAACCACCACATCACTGCTGATCGCCACACAAGACAATGAATATAAAGGGGAACTTCGCTGATATTGAACCAGCTGTGTGGCATCACAGTGTGTGCAGATAAACGGTCTTTGGCTTCGCCCCCATGCCGCTGCCAGCACCCGGACCTCCGCCGCCGGATGGGCAGGGATCTCTGGGGGAAGTCACACAATGTTCATCTGCGCAAAATGCGATTTCAACTCTGATTTGAAAACCTTTTTGAAAGGTTTGCAGACATTTCATAAGATCAGGCGAGGCAAAGAAGACACTTCATTTAGTAACAATCATTAGTGTTTTCAGTGGGCAAATGCACCGTAACAGTATTACAAGTTTCATATACTTGCACACTTTATATTTCCAAGGAAAAAAAGCATTCTTTTTTATATTATTACATTACCTGACATAATTATGACATCATCAGTTTTGAAAAAATTAAAGACCTACCTCAATGGTGTTACATTATCAGTAAAAACGTTGTGACAATTTCCATCAGGACATTTTAGGTCATTATTGGTCAAGTTATTACATTGTGGGTTTTATTTAATTTGCTAACAAGTTAAATAATAGGAAATTATGACATCGTTGGGTGCTACATTGCCTTTTGGGGTGCTGTGTATCATTGAACCATCAAGTCCGCAGCTGTTAAGCCTTGCTGTCTCGTTTATCTGCACATAATATTTTCCGTTTGTATACCTCAAGCATCACTTTGTTGTTGTTTACAGCAGGGAAGGTATGGGCTACAAGGTCAGGTCGTAGTTTACTTTAACACTCTCTCAAAGAATATATATATTTCTAAGAACAACCTGCTCTTGAAAGGAGAGTTATTGACTGATCTTCTCTCTTTGATAGAATTAACATTTTTTTTTTATCAATTTTTCACCCTGAGCTGCTGCTGGTAGACCCTTCATCACTTGATTGCATCGACAAGAGATAATCACTCCTCAGCAGTGTTTGAAATGAATCCCGTATTTACTGGCCATGTGATATACAATCAATATTTTACTCTATAATTAGCAGTAAACTGAGATTCCTGACACTTGTGAGTATAAAATATGACACATTGCATTGTGGTACTTACAGCAGAAAGTAGTGCAAATGCCATGTTACATTTTTGAGGGTGCTTACAGTGGATAGATTTCATGCTCAGAACTCAGATAAACAAATAAAGTAGCAGAAGGTAAACAGAGTGCACTCTCTGGTAAATAGGTAGTTGTTTTAGACACAGCCTTTGTCTGGTTATTTACACAAATCTGCCCATCCTGGCCTTTGGCAAGGAGCACACAATCCAGCATAGCAGAGCCTCTTACTGTAATAGCTGCCCATCTAAGTGGTACGATGAAAAATGGAGAGGATAAAGACTGTGAGAAGCTCTTTGAACAGGTGCAAACGCTGACTGCAGGGACCGTGGGATGGGTTTCAAAATGTAATTCAAGCTTTTAACATTTATGAAATGCAAACAAGCGGGGGGTTGCCATTGGAAGCATGGACAGATGGATGAGCCATCAATATTTTTAAGATCACCGTCAAAAGGAATCCCTGATTAAACTGCAGCAGCTGTAATATATGACTGATAAATTTGCTTATCGTTTCAGTGACAAAAGATTTTCAGCTTTGGGGTTTGGTGCCAGAATTCCTCCAAATTATGAGGTGAGTATCTCTCGTCGTATCTCTGCTATCGCTGTTTTTTCGTTCTTACTATACTTTCTTTTGATTCCATCACGCTGACCTTCCCTTCACATGAACCATAATATGCGTACTGTATTTTCACATGCTCCGACGGAATCCTGGTATTTTCCGCCACCCTGGGACTTTACGTCAAGCCTCTGATTTCCATTACCTGTTTTATGACACAATTTGTCATCCTGTCAAAATTTCACATTTAAAACTAATTACTGAGTTTATTTTTATTCATAAGCCCCATGTCTCAAAATATCAGCTTGTCTTGAGAAAATAACATGTTCCGATAAAATAAAAGCCCTGTAGCTTTGATGCTCAATTTACATAAGAATTCGTGAGTGTGAGAGCATTTGTTTAAGCAAATTGGACTTGGAGAAACCAGAAGCCTTCAGTGATTCTGAATAGAGCCCTGGGGGGACGGCTGACATGTGAAGAGTGGATGCGCGTGCACAAACGCACACGAATGCGCAGTTGAATCAATCAGCTGTTTGATAATTCAGCAGACCAGAACGGCCTGTGTTTTATGTAAGATTGTGCCGTTCTGTGTGCTGATGTGAAACTCTGATAATTATCATTTCAATCATGCAAAGATGTGTGGCTCAGTAAACACAAACTATTAATTTCTGAATTTACCATGACAGTGACTGCCCTGCAGGAGTCAAATTTATTCTACTTCATGCTGTTGCCACATTGTGGTTGGTGGTGCAGGTGAATGCTAATTAAGTCATTAAACTAATCATGAGCTGCATCTATGAACTCATAGGCTACACCTGTGTGTAGGTTTGATGGACCCCAGCTCTCTCTCAGTATGTGGTCGTGTACTCTTGTATCCTTAATTATGCATTATGCATACAAGTGTGGTTTGAAAACATATAATAAATAAAGATCCAGGATATTAATTTGCCAGCCAAGGATATATCAAGTAGTTAGCTGTGTGAATTATTGAGAAACCTCATATTTCATTGCAATGAATATGGCCTGCTGTCTTTTATTAATTTGAAACCTCTATGGTTTAGAAAAGAACATGCCTTCCTGTCAGGTAGTGTTTATTATTAAAATTTTAATTGTGCTTTCAAACCTAACTTGTTTGGTTTTGTTAAAGCAGACTCTGGTGCATTTGCCTGTTTAGTATGGTGTATTTGTTGCTTGTGTCAAAGTTGTCAATCGAACTTTGACACAGACTTAACAACCACATCAAGACGCCCTTCTTCAGACTGTCTCAGCCCAGTTGTTTGCTTCCAAGCGGACTCTAATGTGGTTTGTTGGTGGTCTGAAAGTAAATGAGGAAGCAGACCACAGGATTTTGTGATCGTAGATTTGAGTGATTATAACATGAGTTTAAAGCTAAACTACTACTACTAAACACATCTGCTGCTTGTAAACTGTTCAGGAAGAGATGTATATGTTAATGCAAATCATTTGGTAACCATGGCAACACTCATGCATGTGAGTGCAGAGCTTTTCCCTAAACAATCTGACGGTCAAAAGCAGTTAAAGCTGCAGCGTGCTGTGCTTGTGTGTAGTACAGAGTAGTACTCTGTGTAGTACATGAAATCCCCCAGGGTAAAACACTGTACAAGATTATTGTCTTGTCTCTACCTGTTTATCATTATTCATAACATGCAGCCAATTTGCAGGCATATAACACTGATATATCTCTTTATCGGATATTTCATATAAGTCTAAACACAAATCAGACCAGAACTGAAGGCAACAATTTTTCCCTGTCCTTTTGAAACCAGTTAGAATAGACCAGACAAAAGCACAAATACTAAAATGTCTCTATTGAAAAAAAACAAAACTGACTTCCAAATTTGTCAGAAAATGTTGTGTTCAGCCCTTTGTTTATACTAAGAGCACCACTGAGATAATAGGTTTTGAGGGCCTTTAAAAGCAGTGTTCAGTGGTGCTCACCCCCCAAAAATCAGAATTTTTATGCACTTGGGCAAACAGGCAAAGCTAAAGAATAAGGTTGTAATACTGAATGGCTGTCAAACAGTAGCAGGAAAAGCACAGGTGTAACTAATAACATTACCAATGCTTAACCATGCTCGGCTCCATTTAAGTGTCCCTGTAAGCATGCCAGTGAACTAGCCTGTGCAAAACCAGAGCTTCACAACTGGAAATAAATGGAACACAGCCATTATTAATGTTATTAGTTACACCTGTGCAATCCATGTCAAGAGGTCTGCCATGAAACAGGCCTGTTAAATGAGATATAAGAGTAGATCCGCTTTCTTGCAGTGGCTCAATGCAAAGACTAAATGGTGCTGCATCGAAATGATTTCTCAAGGGCTCCTCTTGTCTGTCTAAAGCCACTGAATTCAGACTGCTAACCACATTAAATACAAAGATGAATTAAAAAAAAAAAAAGTAGCCAAATGGAGAGGAGTCAGTTGTCACTGATCTGGCTGACAGTTGGTGCTTGTAGAAAAAAAAGGCTTTTTTGTGAAAGGAGGTATCAAGAAGGGGATTTAATTTTTGCCAATTAAACAGCTTTGAGATAAACAAAATAAATCTGACATTTGGAAGGCAAGAACAGACCTGATAAAAGATGAGGGGTTGCAATCTCTTTTCAGAGAACAGATATTAAGCATATATTTTGTGCTGTATGCTTATTACTGTATAGTGTGACAAAGTGATTTTTCAGAATATTAATACAAGCACAGCACAGCTCATAACCAAGGCTCAACGTGAAACACTCCTGAAAATGTGCAGTACTTGTATCCAGTGGTTGATATAGATAACATTTTATTTATAGTTTGATTTTGACTATATTAGCCTAAATTATAAGCCTCACTACAGTTAACATGTGCTTTCTATTAGCTCCTGATTAAATGTTTTTCACTTAACATAGTATTAGCACATACTTTTTCCACCTTTATTAAATTACATGCAACACTAATCATCTACAGAACCACCTGTGTATCAGCCATTAAGTCACAACTGATTGACTGAATATACTGTCATACCTACATTCATTTCTGTAACCGCGTATCCTGTTGGGGGTCACAGGGGGGCTGGAGCCTATCCCAGCTGACACTTGGCGAGAGGCAGGGTACATCCTGGTCAGGTCACCAGACTACTGCAGGGCTAACACATAGAGACAGACAACCATTCACACTCACATTCGACCAATTTAGAGTCACCAGTTAACCTAACCTGCATGTCTTTGGACTGTGGGAGGAAGCCGGAGTACCCAGAGAAAACCAACGCTGACATGGGGAGAACATGCAAACTCTGCACAGGAGGGCTCCCCCACCCCCATGGTTATTTTGTTCAGAATGTTCAGAATATACTTTGTTTTGAGCATATGAAAATAAATAAAATATATAGGTAAAA
Source organism: Epinephelus fuscoguttatus (assembly GCF_011397635.1). Lineage (NCBI taxonomy): Eukaryota > Metazoa > Chordata > Actinopteri > Perciformes > Serranidae > Epinephelus > Epinephelus fuscoguttatus. Next base: position 27,683,476 of record NC_064753.1, on the reverse strand, counting down.
AACAAACAAAACAGCAAGAACCAATAGATAACAGTAAACAGATACAACACACTTAAACAAGTATTAGACTGCTGGAAAGATGGTATTTTCATAAAACTGGGCTGTCTATACAGTAGTAAGACACACATACTTTTAAAAAGTGCTATATGTCTAGAGAAAACAGAGGGAAAGGGCTGTGGCTTTGCCTTTGCTCAGGAGGTAGAAAACCTGCAATTAACAGAATGAGTTTGGTCTGAGTTTGACAGGGAAAGGGGGGCGGATCTATCTCTTGATCTGCTTCTAAGTACAATTTGTAATCTCAGCACCAGTCTTAGAGCCAGTGATTTTGATCTGGGAGATGAGCAGGGAGATCTGGGCGCTGTCAAGATGGAGGGAAGTTGACCACAGTTCATTTACACATTGTTGTTAAACAGAAGTGTTTGAAAAGTAGTATCCATTAAAGCAACTAAAATTAACATTTCATGTCTGAATGGAGTAGGAAGAAGCAACGTGCTTGTCTAGTCCTACACCTATTCTATACCCGTCTGTTAAGACTCAATCACATAGGCCCAACTATCTGCTCCAGTGTCCATTCCACCAACTAGACCACTACGTTAATCCTTTTAATACATAATCCACAACACTACCCAATCAAGAGTGTTAACTATTAACAACAATAGCACCATCAGCGTGCCTTACATTCTATTTCCTCATTTCTGTAACTCGCAAAAATTATTTTCTTGTGTATCTTTTTAAATCGTCTGATATTTTTGTTTGTTTGGCTTCTTCCTCCAGTCCATTCTACAGAATCCCCCAACAAATAGATATGCAGATACTCTACTTTTAAGATTGGTGCAAACAGAATGTTGTTCAACAAGAACAAAATTAAAGTCAGCAGTTCCCAAAGAAAAAACAATCTAGGACTTCACAGTTTCAAAAATTGCAGCCATGTAAAACATGTAAGAAATAAAAAACAGTAGCACCAAATTAGTGTTTCATAATGTTCTCTTTCTACATCTACAGGTGTCTCATGACTTTGCCATTAATTTCAACCCAGATGATGATGAATGTGAAGGTAAGGAACAGCTTTGTACACCAGTTTGCCTGAAAAGTGCATCTCTATGCTGATGATACCAGCCTTAACATTCATAATCTGACAACACAGCTGCGAAAGTATCATGCGAAGGTATCAGTATTACTCAGCAGGTTCTCCATAACAAACTTCAGGTAAATGAATAAATGAAATGAATCATTTACCTGAAGTTTGTTATGGAGAACAAACTTCAGGTAAATGAATAAATGAAATGAATCATATTCATAGCATCCAACAGGAAAGAAGAAAAACAACTCCTCTGTGCCAATTTGTGTGAGCTTTTGTGTGTGCATCTGTCTCTATTTGTGTTCTTACTCATGAGCTAGTCATCGTAGTCTTTACAGATTCATAATTGATTTTCTTCTGACTATTTCTTTAACTTGTGTTAGGCAGAAAACATTCAGGCATCTTATAATATTATAATCCTTTGCAAGACTGCAGTAAATAATTCATCTGACTGTAACTTTAAGTTTATGGTCGCTTGTTTAATGACAAGTGTAGATGACTGTATTGATGTTTCCATCATTTTGCTCTCTTTGATCAGAGATCCAAGGAGTGGTTGAGGCATACCAGAACTGCCTTCCTAAGATCCAACTGTACGGCCCAACCAATGTTTCTCCCATCATTAACAGGATAGCCAAGCTGGCAGCAGGCGACGGCAACATTAAAGATGCTTCTGTGAGTGTCTCTTTATGCTCTATTAGAAATATATGGATGTAATACAGGCTTTGTTGTAGTGCATCCCACTGAGTTCCCGAGTGAGTAACCTCTGATTCACCTCACTGTTTATAGTAATGATGCCCTACGGTGCAAAGAAGGAATGGGCCCATTATAGAACAGATTAGTATTCTTTAAATTATTCAGTGGAGTCATACAGTGTTGTATCAGTGGTGTGTTTTTTATGGATATTTCCATGTCATTGACCCGTTTTTGTGTTAGAATTACCTCATGAGCTGCTGTTAAAATGTGATTTAGCACAAGTGGCTAATAGAGTTACTGTGCAGCTTAGCTTTCCTTGATATCCCTTTTGGAGTAAGAACACAAGTCTTGTATCTATTTACTATCTTAAATTACCCACCGGCTGCGAAGACATTGTGTTCTAAACTATTACACCCTTATGATTGCACTGACCTTCATCTAATTATTTACTCTTCAATGTTAGACGTTATTTTGATCAGTAAATAAGCTGCAGTAAACAATCAGGCTTTCAGGGTACAAATACACACACTCAAGACATTGAATAACACATAAACACAGTAAGGAAACCAACAAACTAACCACTACTCATGGGACCAATCGGAAATGATTTCAGTACATATATTATGCCATGTTAATATTCTTGTAATTCTTATATTCTCATATTATACTGTTCAGTGGACACATGAAATTAATTTCACACATACACGCACACACACACACACACACACACACACACACACACGAGACATCTCTGCTGTAGTTTGTGATGTAGTTGAAATGTTTTTGCTTTTAATATCATCCTTTTTTGACCTGTTTTTATCCCCTTGTTTTTTGTGTAACACTTTAACAACACTCAACTGCTCAGTGGAGGCTGTGAAATTATCCAAGACAGCATGAAAGGCCTACTTCAGTCTGCAACACACACTGAGAGGTGTTCTTGCTTATAAGCACGTTGCTGTTAAAATAGGTTAATGTCAACATGGATTAATACACACTGAAAGCTCTTATCTTCTTCCAGCGATACCACATCCTGCTCATCCTCACGGATGGTGTAGTGACAGACATGGCAGACACGCGTGAGGCTATTGTGAGAGCCTCCTACCAGCCTCTCTCCATAATCATTGTCGGTGTGGGCAATGCAGACTTCACAGACATGCAGATTTTGGATGGAGATGATGGAGTCCTACGCTCACCAAAGGGCGAGCCTGTCCTCAGGGACATTGTGCAGTTTGTGCCCTTCAGAGACTTCAAAACGGTCAGTTTTTCTTTCCGTCTGTCAATCTTCACTTGTTGGCTTTCAGCTTTAACCCCACTCCTTCTGACTGCTGTGCTTGTGATGCTCATGGACATTAAATATTTTTTACATAACACTCCCCCTCCCCCTTGTTATTCATAAGAGCAGACAGGAAGCTTTTGCTGGCTTTGCCAGTGCCACAGATGGACATCATGGACTGGAGGAGATCCAGAAATTTCGCAGAATTTCCTCAAACAAGAATGTACTCTTAATGTAGCTACATGCAATCAGCAACATTTCAGCCGCATAATTACACTGGGTGATGTGGACTAGATGTCACGTATTCTTAACAGAAACATTTCCCAAAATTTGTGTTATAGTATATATTTAACATAAACAGGCAGTTGGCACATTCAAGAAGAAAGCTGAATAAATAAATGGAGAAATACAATAAATGAATACAGGGAGCAAGGTGATGAGATGTAAGAGGATGCATATGAAAATATTGTGAATCATATGCTTGGTCTTGGTAAACACAGTCACCAGGTCTTGAACCAATTAAACACCTATAAGAGATTTGAAAGCAATGTATTACACATTGCTTTCCAGCACCATCATCAAAACAACAAATAAGGAAATACATGTTGAGTCTTAGAGAATCTATGCAGTCTGAAGATTTGTGACGGTATACCATGCAGGGTTGTCGATTATTGTCTGTAAAGACGCTTGCCAGCAGAAGATAAAGTAAACGCCAAACCAAGATTTACTCTCATTTGGTGTTTCACCTCTCTATATTTGTGTTTTTTTCTGTGCTGTGCCTCTTGTATCCCTGCTACTTATGGTCTGGCACCTGGTCGCTACCTTTTTATAAAGCCCCGACTTCACCTGAGCACTGTGGGGGCACATGCCCATAAACATCCTGAGCACAGAAAATAAGAAGAAAATACAGGCAGAGTGCAGTTTGCAGATAAATACACTGCCACACACTGCTAATGGGTCATAAGTGGTGATTTAGAGGGATTACCTCTGTATAAATCTGGACATTATTTTTTAGGAAAATCCTCCAAAGTATATCTTCAAAACACTTCATGTTGTTTTTCTTAAAATGGTCACCCATTTGTGTCCACACTTGGCACATAAATTGTTAAAAATCATTTATTGTGCAGGGCCGCACATGTGTAATAAATTAAGCCCTTGTGTTGTGAGTTTTATGCAACTGAAAATTAATTTTTGAAATACGCTTTAACAGCTCTGTGTTTCATCCCATGCATACTAGTTTAACAATGACAAATGCAAACACTGCAAGACACATTATTCATCTTTATGTGGCTCTTAGGATCAAAGTAGAAGCGACTTTCCAGGGTCATAAACAGAAAAGTTACTCTCTAATACAACATGGGACACTGACATACCACTTTTAATTTGCCTGAAACAAAGAAAGAAGTCCTAACATGTCTGCAGTCCCCTGATCAGGAAACAAGACTTAAAGGCTTCTTTGGGAAATTGTATTTTAGATTAAAACAATATGTAACAGTTGTTTTGACATCTCCAGCTGTTCTCTGTCTCTATTGCAGGCTTCACCTGCAGCCCTGGCCAAATGTGTTCTGGCGGAGGTGCCCAAGCAAGTAGTGGAGTACTACAGCCATAAGGCCATCTCCCCTATGTGTCCTATGAGGGACTTAGTGACGCCCATCCTTAGCCCAGTCGCCACGACCCCAACAGAATAACCACCCACCCTGCTATTGGGACCAAGCTTTGCCCACAGCACCAGTCCGGCAAACTGAGAAGGAGAAAGGACGCATGCCTCGCGTTTTTTTGGACAAGGACTGAAGAGAAAATATTTCTAAATGTGTTGTTACTCATTTATTTCATTCTCCGCACCTATCAAAGTGTTTACACAAGGACGGTACAACAGAGGCTGTGGGTTACATTTCTCTGCTCAGTGTGGATCCAGCTCTTCTCCCTGGCTGTGCGAACCACGACCATCCAGCTGTTTCCGCATCATGACTCCTGGAGGATTGTGTTGTCCCCCCCCCCCTCCTCCCTAATTCTTATGCATGCAGGCCGATCCCTCAGTGCTGATCCATCGCTCGGATGCAGGCTTATTATTCCTCACTGCCCACAAAATTCAGCACCTCCACTCTGTCTATTATGTTACTGTTTTTCTTATGTCATATCTTCAGCTAATTTTGAAGATGTACTGTACAGTACTGTACGTTGCAATCAAAATTAGATTGCTCAACTTGAAAACACTGACAACATTTAATTAAGATGTTATAGACGCATCACAGGAAGTGTGAAGAAGAGACATGCTTGTATTATTAAGCCAACTTTCCCTCATGTACCTAGTCTGGCTGCAGGATTGGCCGTATTTTGGATTACAATATGACAATATTTCCAGATACACATAGATCACAGTTTCAAATCAACCTACCATGAATTCGTGTTGGGTGAAACACATGGCAAATCATGCATGAGTTTTAATCTATTGCTTAAATTGAAAGCTCTGTTCCAAAGGGAGACAGCCATTTTTAACAAACCAAAAACGCAGCCAAGTCGCCAGATCAAAATGTTGGCATTGTACATTTCTCCGAACCATGCATACATTACATTTGTACATTTTATACGTATCATATCAGCATATCTAAAGTGACCTATCTCTGATTACATGCATACAAACTGACTTTGTCATTGGAAGAAGGAAGGTATGGTGGATGGTGTAACACCAGGGTGAGACAGCTTCCAAGCTGGCGACTACTGTCCAACAACGAAATAATACTGGTTGCTTTTAGCGAGACATTGCTGCATTTCCAGCAGCAATTGTGGTGACCAAACTGGGTATTTTACGCCAAAACACAATCTTTTCCAAACTATTAACAAACATTTTTTGTGCCTAAACATATCCAACATATCCTCATACAACAGTTCATATATTATCCTCTGAATTAGTGCCCCACAAATGATGTTACATTCTTAATTTAGGTTTAGGAAAAGAAACCTGGTGAAACTGTATCTTAAAATGACTCAAAGTTAACACGGTTTCGAACACTGGTCTCCTGGGGAATGTCCTGTGTTTTGTGACTCATCCACCACTCCAACCTACCCCCTAATTGGACCGCACAGAACCAGTTATTTTTTTCACTACTGGCAGCACATTGGCAATGTGATTGCAGCCTTCTAAAACACATGGGTTATGCATAATCACTGGCTCATCATTATGTAGGATATGTATAAATGTCGGTGCATTCGCTTCCATAGGAAAATATAAAACAAGTGTATAAGAACAGCCTGACGTAACCACACGTTCACCACAGTGTTAAGACATGAAAAAACGTAAAGTTTCAACATATCAGCTACATAATAACTGACAATATTGTTACATATGTGTGGTTTGCAGAAATGCACAATGCCAACAATTATTCTAATAACGGGGTTAAAAAAATGTCCTGTCTGCTACAACATGAACCATAAATGGCACCACCCATATCTTGCAAATACAAAAGCAAGCCATGTTTAGCAGTGAGCACGGGCAGGTTGCCAAGTTTGTGTATTCTGTGTAAAATAATTAGGTGATCCCCCGGTAATAAGGCCTTCTTAAAAACCAGGTGAGAAAACAGCAGGAGATTATTTTTTTTTTTAATTCTGATGTGTCACTCATTCAGACCTGTTCACCAAATGACATAACTTGAGCGGTGTGAGATATCTGAGCTCTTTGTTCACTTTTTTCAGTTACAAGAGGGAGCTAAAAAAAACAACAACAAAAAAACAAAAAAACACAGTCATCAGCTATCAAGTGGAAGTAGGATATGTCTTTGGGTTTCTGTGCAGAAACAAAAGTTGCAAAGAGTTGCCCTTTTCTGAGGTTATCTGCGAACAAAGCCTGAATAATATGCTTCTCCGAAAAGAAGATGAACAATCGCACCCTATTTTTGCTCTTTTGTCAGGTGGCTTTGGTTTAAGCTGTGAAAGTCATGCCTCACGTCAGGTGAATATGTTTCCTTCTGAAGTGTTTGTTATTGTTGTCATCATCCCTGAGTCAGCCGTCATGCAGGTAGCATTCATATTTTCCGCTGTGTGTTTCATTACTTTTTTCCTTTCTGCTGCTTTTTATATGCAATATAATTCTACTCAGTGTTTCGTAAGGAATTAAACTGGTGAGCGCAGGGTTTAGATCCAATGAAAGCACAAAGCTGATCACACTGAGTGCTGTAAAACATACGGTAATGTTCTTAAAACCAGCTTTGGAATGTGTTTCATCAAATATATTTACATCAGATTATTAAAAGTCTGAAAAATGTATCATTATTACCAAATCATCTCAGTGATCATTAAACGTTTCTTATCATAAAATTAGTATTAAAGGTTTGCTCATCATTGCACATTTGCATCTCCAGAACAAACTGTTCTGTGAATTCCTCTCATTTCCAAGAAGCTTTTGCCAGAAGGATCACGATTAACTTGAGAGGCTGCATTTGATTTTTCTACTGGTTTATTGAGGTTTACAATATTCATCATATTCAAAAAGATACAACCTTCACTTTTCTCTTATGTTGCCAGGGCTGTGTCAGATTGTCGTCATAGTGTTCAGAGTGTAGCCTGGCACGAGTCAGACAAAGCTGTGTCGAGTTTTAGCTCAGTATTTTCCAAAAGAACATATTAACCGCCTCCTGAAACTCTTTAAAGCAGAAACGTATTGCCTGAGATGCTGTTCCTATTGTGCTGTAAATACCAGTGTGAATATTTGCACCTAACCAAACAAGAGTGGAGCGATGATGCGTTCAAGTCACATGTAATTGCATTTTCTAAGGAGTGGGGAAAAAGTCGGCTAAGAAAGTAAAAGAGTTGAAGATATGTTTTTAAAAGGCATCCTCCTGGCATTTAAACATTTTTGTCACTTGTGCAAGGAACCTTGAAATGTTTCCTCAGGCTTATCAAGCAAATATTTCCAAAGTAAAGGTGATTTCACCTCAAAAGTAGACGACTGGACCATAAATTATCATGCATCATTTAAAATGTAAATTTGAAAAATCATTTTTAAGTTTTGAATTCGAACAAAGTTTCTCATAGAGCTCAAAATTATTGCCTAAGACTGAGCTGAAAAGATCAGCAACATAATTGCTCTACTGTTTAAAACCTTACAGTTTGATTACAGAAAAAAACCCAGTGTTGTTTTGTTTGGCCTGACAGTTCATTTGCAGCCTGATGTAGTTATGACTCTGTGCTTTATATATTTGCACAGTGTTTTCGCATTTATCTTATATGGTATGTATTTTTACTCTGACTGACTCTGAATATTGTGATATTCGCTTGGCCAAATGCCAGTAAATGCATCAGAAGAATATCACCTATACAGCAACATTAACATACACATAACCACCCCCAAGCAACACATATCAATCTGACTTTGATTTGTCCTCTAGAGCTTTACCAGCCCTCCCCAGCTATGCTAGACTATTGACTGCACCTGAACACAGCTAGCTCTGCTGTTGGCTGCTTTCTGAACTCCTTTGAAGATCACAACTATTGAAGATTCAACCGTGGATCACAGGATGAGGCCTATCGATTCAGCAGGCCTAGATTTGCAGCCATACGCAGTTACCAGAATGTAAATGATTTTAGAGGGTCTTTGGTCTCTTGACTGGAGTTACAAGTGACATTATAAGTTATTTATTAAGAAAACTTGGTGTTCCTATATGATGAATTGTTTGTTTTTGCTTTTACAAATCTTAATACAGCTAGTAGGTGATTTGAGGGCGGATGCCATTCCCCAGGTCTGGACCCAGACGCTGCCCTATCCTAACCCAGACCTATAACTGTCGCCACTGTTTAAAAAAATTAAAGCATTTATTATTGAACCAGTTTTGTGCTTTCCCACAAACCTGTAGTGTCCACCTGTTTTGACCTAACAAGGCAGGAAGTGCAGATATCAGCCAGTAATTCTGTTCCTTGGGGGCAAACAAGTTCACATATTAATATCCAAAAGGCATTAGCACTTCTTTTCCCCTATTACGTGTATCACCTTATTGCTATTTGCCTCAGGTTATGAATCACAGCAGCTCAAATGGTTCGTTACCCTGGACTCTCGACATTTTTATGAGATGTATTTTACAACAATAGGTGATTGATCACAGAAGATACAAAATGTTATTCCTTTATCTATAAGGTTTTTTTTAAAAAATGATTTTTGTTCGCTTTTGTTATCAAATAAGTGATTGAAAAATGCCAAAATTAGTGTTTTCTTAGTTCAGGCATTAATACAATGAGTCATGGAGATGTTTCATGCTCCTCCTGGGTTACAAAATGTATTAGATGTCTTATGGTGAAACATGTTAAACAGTGATGCATGGGTATTTAATGCCTCACCAGATTTGCTCCAAACAAATACTCTTAAGACCTTTTTTGAAAGTATTTTTCATCAATTAATATCATTGTATGCTTGTGTGCAAGAGCTAGCTGAGCCCAAGTGTGCAGCCATTTTGGTGTCAACGCTTTAAAAAGCTTCACAAAAAAAGAAAAAAAACTACATTCATGTTTCAATGGAAAACCATTCGTGCCACAGTGGTGCAACAACAGTGAGTTGAAACACTGGAGACAATAAGACCACGGTTCATGCGGCCATCTTGCACTGTGGATTTAAAAAAAAAAGCTGGGAAGAATTCACTGAGCTGCTTATTTCCTCTTATCTATACTTGCACCATTGTCTGACAAAATTAACAAGTCATAGGTTTTACACCACGCTGATGAAATTTCTCACAGACGCATTCTATCTCTCCCTTTCACCCATCCACTGCTAATCAGCACAAGGTTTACAGCCCATAACCCTAATATGCAACTGGTGTAACTGCAGGTTGTGTGGGTGAGAAGCAACCCATGCATCATTAGTAGATATTTGGTTTCTTCTAAAGGAAGAAAATTTATTGCATGCTTACTTTTATTGTTAAGCTGTGTTGTGCAGTCTTTCCTTTGGGTCTTATGATATGCTAATATGCAAGCCTGCATTTGCACAAACCTCTGTTCTTGTAGTTTACGCTCTCTGTCTTGCAGTTAGGTAAATAAATCTCATCATTTAACTGAATCTGTCTCTGTGATTTGTTATCATAGTAAAAGATTTTTTTTTTTTCAAATCAAAAATGACACTTTACACCTTTCTGCTTTTGTCATCCAGTTTGCTCTGATTGCACTCACTCATGCCACATTTTGTCACAGCTCACCGCTGCACAGGAGGGATGAGTAGAAACGAGAGAACCATTCTGATGCGCTTGATGAAATGTAGGTTACAGTATCACGTACACATTTGCCCTGTGTGGTTTTGCTGCAGACGCTGTGAGTACTTATTCCACAGGAAGAGGGACTGAACCTACTCTTTAATTCCATCAGACAGCTCCTTTCATTTAACGGCTATTGTTGAGAGCACTGAATAACGGTTGTTTCCATGGTGACACCTACTTGTGGGGAGACGTAGACCTTCATTTTTGTCAGATTCAGGGACAAAGATGCAGGATGTGGTGAGGGCTCTGGGAGGAGACCATACGCACATTATTATTATGAAAAAGATGAGGCTTTGATTGTGATGGCTGATGTCCTTCGCAAGGCCACTGTATGTCCAGCGGGGGCTGTGAGCCTCAGGTGAGCTCTGTGCTCGGCGTAGACACTTCCTCTCTTTAACTCTCCTATAACCCCTTTTGTGCCTGGCCAACTGATTTATGTCCACAATTAAAGAACGCTCACCACCACTTAACATTCACTGGCAATGAAATCAACAGCAGGCTTGCACCCTGGGACAAGGTGCTGTTGTTCAGTGGAATCAGCTCATTGCTTCCATATTATCAGATTACCTTTAATGCCTTTAAACACAGCTGGGCTTTCCTAACACTGGTATTGCTGGAAGGTCTAGCTGGAGGCACTGTAAAAACAGGAAAGACAGAGGATTCATTTGTTTTACTCTCAGTGGCTGGCTGCCTAATGTCTGCCAGTAATGAGGAAATGACTAATAAGAGATTGAGAATGGGAAATCTCAGTAGTAATTAGCTGTCTCCTCCTTCCCCCGAGGGAACAGCACATACCTTTGAAATGCCAGCTAGCTCTTCTGATGTTGTCTCTCACATGCTTTCTATCTCCCAGTCACTGTGTGCGTTTACTGTACGGCACATACATGTATATATACACACCTACACACAAACACACTTTGAAGAATGAAGTTGAGAATACATTCCTGATAAATAATGAGGCTTTTGTGGCAAGCACCTTAGCAGAGTGCACTGTGTTAAATATGCAGCACATTACAAAAAGGAAGCTGATACATTGCAGTCATTGTTGTCATTTATTAACACCTTTGAATGTATGTTTTTTGTATGTGGAATATTTTCTATTAAAGCTGCAGCATGGACGAAAAGCCTAAGACAAATCCCCCCCACTCTTTGGAAAGTTAATGTTGAGTCTTGAATTATACTCTGTAATTTTCAAATGATGCAGTGTTCCAAGTCACCAGCAGCTTTCTCAGCACCCTTGGTCGATCGTGCATGCAGAGAGCTCGACTGAAGTGATTCTATTGAAGCATGTCAATAGATGAGTCATCTAAAATCAAGATTCACACACGCTGCTGAGGAAGAAGAGAGGACACGGCTCGACTGAAGGGACTGTAGTTTGGGGATTTTTAGTTGAGTTCAGTGTGCAGATGATAGCATGGTTTTTGAGGGAGTTCACATTATTTTAGGGGGTGAGGTGGGCACTGACTGTGACTCTTGATGCATAGAAACATTCATAACTGCAAGCATGTAGGGAAAATTGCGTCAGCACATAGTCATCAGTCAATGACCACTTCAAACCTCTACAGGGGTATCAAAACTGAACATCACAATATGAAACAATGCGATCAACTAAAGCAGGGCACAGTATACTCTGCATACTCTTATTTGTGCCGATAAAAGTGAGCATAGCGTTGGTTCAGGTGGGACACGATGTCAAGCTCAGCTCACATCCCAGCTGATCTCAGGCAACCCAATCAACTGATGGAGCAGCTGATGGATGGAAGGGAGTCAGCTGATAGATCACATGATTCCTGTCTATGCAACCAATTCGCAAATATCATTCAGAGCGCCCTATTGAAACTGCTCTGGTTTGCCTACTGTTGCTGTTTCCTTTGCAAGCTGTTTTGCAAGCTCCTCTACCCCAGGTCCTCCTTTTCATGTTGTGTCTGACTTATCAATATCATTTCTGATTATCATTGATTCTGCTCTGTTCTGTTCCCTGGGGATCTTTACTGCTGCTCTACCTGCCTTAGGCTTTCCATGTAGACGCATGGAAGGACAGGGAGGTGTGCTCTCTCTGCCTCAGGCTTGTTGCGTTTGTGAGTGGAAGGGCAGAGAAGTGTGTTCTTTCTGTCTGAGGCTTTCCACATAGGTGTGTGGAAGAGGCTTTCTGCGTAGGCCTGAGGAAAGGCAGAGAGGCCCCAGAACAGAGCCAAATATAATACTGCAAACAGAAATAAAGTTTTCTTTGACTAAAATGGTACAGACTGAACTATCGTTTATTGGCACAAATATGGCACGGACAGATCAAACACTAAAACAGCCTATAAATACACAAATGTATGAGCATTAAATCTTTATGCTTCCTTGCTTCCTTTTTGACATATCTGTATGCTGACTACAATAAAAAGAAATTAATAATTGCGATTGATGCGCAGACTGAGTAGGACAGTAAAAAAGTTTGAGGGTTTTTTCGAATCTTTAAGTTAAAGTCAGTGAAGTTTACGATATTATGCTGCCACACTTAATTGTTGAAGGCAAGAACAGCATGGTGGGGGTGCTTTAATTACACAGTGGTTAAGTTATTTCATCTGTATGCTTCAAGGGATTGTTTTTTTATTTATTTAATTCATTCATTCATTCATTCATTTTTCAGTATTATTACTATTATTTTTTATTTTATTATTTGCATATTTTTTTTCTTGTTGGACTTTTTTTTCTCCCTTGTATTGTGTTTGTGAGTTAACTATCTGAAAGGAGGCATGAAATTCACTCCACGGAAGTCCCAATTACTGCAGTTAAACAAAGAACAGCACGCATGCCATTATTTGTATTAACGTGAATTAGTGATGAATGCACCCACATGCATGAATCATACACCAAAAAAAGCCCAGTGTTACGCATGATATATGATGATGATGATGATACAGAGAAAAAAAGGAAAAGTAATGCATGGCAAAAATAGCACACTGTCAATATCTTAGAGACCACCCAAAAATTTCACAGTTTTCATGGGAGCTCGTGTCTTGTTAAGAGGAGCCAAGCCCCCCTTACTCTTCCTCCTGTAGTTCACACCCTGGTTGAGTTAAATTGACCTGGAAAAATGTAATACCATCAAGCAACATCATAACATAGCCGTGCATTGTGTCTCACTTGCTATCTCACTCTCCTGCTCTGCACTCCATCCACATCCCGTCTCTTCCTTCTCACACACACATTTCAATTTTCACATTCATTTTGTGATTCAACTTATTCATTGTCGCTGCTTGAGAGAAAACAAAACCCCCTCACTATCAGCATTCAATATGAGTTTTCCCATAACATGAGAATTTAAGTACGTTTCCTCAACATAATACTGGAGGAAATTAAAAACAAGACTAAGAGTCTGCAGCCTCGCCAGCAGCTCTGTGAGGCTGTACTGTGGCACAGTGGTGCTTTGAGATAAACGCTATCATCAGCATGCTAATACACTCACAATGACAATGCTAACATAATGATTTTTAGGAAGTATGTTTGCCATGTTCACCATCGTGTTATCCAGTGGTCAAAGAAGTATTCAGATCTTAAACTTGAGTAAAAGTAGCAATACTACGCTGTAAAAATATTCAGTTACAAATAAAAGTTCTGTTTTAAATTATTATTTAAGTAAAAATACAAAAGTATTAGCATTAAAATACATTACCAAAGTACAAACAAATCAAAAGTATTTGCAGACTGACACACTTAAGAATCATAAATTATATTGGTGAACTATAATTATTGATGCACTTGTATGTAGATTATTTTAATGTTGCAGCTGGTAATGGTGGGGCCAATTCTAATTATTCTATACTGCTGGGTGGCTTAACCTATAATTATATGAGTTTTTTATTCATTCATTTACTGTAACCGCTTATCCTGTTAGGGGTCACTGGAGGCTGGAGCCTATCCCAGCAGACATTGGGCGAGAGGCGGGGTACACCCTGGACAGGTTGCTCGGGAACTGCCCATTGGTCCAACAGCCCATTGGTCCGACATCCCATTGTTCCGACCATATTAAACCCATTGTTCCAAAGTCTATTCCGAAATCATCATGATGCCCTGTGGTTAAGGTCTGGTTAGGTTTAGGCACAAAAACCACTTGGTTAGGGTTAAAATGAAAAAGAAAGTGACAAACACATAAGCAGTGAGCCTGCTTCGCCTCAAGCCTTTCCCAGCTGACCCAGAGCCGGTCGCGGTGCACCATCAAGGCAGAAATACGCCCGCCGGGAGCCGTTCAGCACCGCGGAGAGCTCCCCACACAACCCCGACCTCAGAGTTAATAACAGGAGGTTATGGTGTTTCACTCTCTATGGCACTTGTATCTTGACCACTAGCCTACTTTTGTTGCATTTGCTGCAATGCGTTGGAGCAATGACATGGACCCGGTTGCTAGACTATCACAGAGCTGACAGAGACAATCGGTCATGCTCACATTCACACCTATGGGCAATTTAGAGTCACCAACCTAACCTGCATGTCTTTGGATTGTGGGAGGAAGCCAGAGTTAGAGAGCTGGAGAGAGAGAACATGCAAACTCTGCACAGAAGGGTTCCCCCAAACCAGGGTTGGAACCAGGAACTCTCTTGCTGTACGGCGACAATGCTAACCACTGCACCACATGCCAATTGTATCAGTAATCTAAATTTGCAAAGTAGCCTAAGTGGTAACTGAAGCTTTAAAATAAATGTAATGGAGTAAAAAGTAAAATATTTGCCTCTGAAACATAGTGAAGTAGAGGTACAAGTGCAAGTGCCTCAAAATTGTTCTTAAGTACATAACTCGAATAAATGTAGTTAGTTACACTGCAACAGTGTTAGCATGCTAGATACACTAATTGGCATTAAGAAAATAAAACTGAGAAAGATGGGGATGTCATTGGTTTTTGCAGGTATTTGGTCAAAAATATTACAAAGTATTATACAAAATTAACTTTTGAAATTCTGATGTGATGATGGAGGATCAGAATGATAAGTTAAAGGATCACCAAAGTTATCAAAACTGGGGGAGGACATGAATTTCTGAATTGAATTTCATGGAGAGACATTTTACTTAAAACCACAATGTCATGGTGGTGTTGGAGGAAATGTCAGGGAAGCACCAAAGTCATAGAAATTCATCCTCTGGGCACCACAAATGTTTTTTGTAGCAACCAAATATTGAGATATTTCAGTCTGGAACAACAAGGACCAACTGGCCATCACATTAGTATGGCTAAAAATAGAAAACATATATACAGTATAATCTTTCTGATTTCCTATTTCCTAGTATATGCACCCAGCAGAAAGTTGAACTGTCTTTTGAATATATATACATATTTACAGTCTGTAAATATGTATATACCACCATGGAATTTTTGATTTTATATTTAAATGTAAGCCGGCCAAGTTTTTATAAGGGGCATGGTATTTTATACCGACATGTAGCAGTTTTAATTGTATGACAAGGAGGGTCTCTGTGAAAAGAAAACTACCAGTCTCCTCTGGAAACAGGTCTACTGCAGAAGAATTAACAGCCTTTTCAGACTGCTGGAGATTCAGACGTGGCTCAGTAACTTTGTGCCCCAGTCTCCTCTGTCTATGTCTCTGACATCCACAGATATAGTAATTTAATTAGGCTCTAGAGTGCCTTGCCAGCTGGACTGCTCTCGACTCTCCACAGCAGTGCACAGTCGCTGCCTCATGAACCTCCTTCCATAATTGCACTACTTCGACTGTGGGCCTGTCCCACTGACAAAACCTCCCACTCTTCTCCACCTCCCCTTAAGTCCCTTGACTAATATGACATTAAACAACTGATCCACACGTGGGAATCTTTTATGCAGTGAAGCGACAGAACCTGGATGTAATTATTGCGGAGAGCAAGCAGGGACCCCGGGAGTTGGATTGAGACATTCATATGGAAACATTTTTTGGCTTACACTTACAGCAGCAGTCATCTCTGATGGAGGAAAGCAGCCAGAGGGTCTGTGTGTGAGACATTATCATCATTTGTCACAATCCTCCAGGACATAAGGAAATACAGATGCCTGTTAGAGATGAAATCTATAACTTTTTTTTTGGTGATAAAATAGTCTTCACTTTATACCATCTTTATTCTGCCTTTCACTGATACCCTCTTTTCCACCAGCTTAGCTCCAGTTCTTTCACTGGTTTTGTTCAGAATTCTTGGAACCTTGATGTTATCTATCACAGCAGCCTGCATTTTCACTGGTCTTGAGTAGAGGCATTGTAATCAAGGATGCACCATCAGTGGAGGTCATTACACAATGCACAGCGGAGCTTGTAACAGTAGTTGCAAGATGGGGAATCACACTGATTACCTGTGAGCTTTTGTTCTGCTATTACAGATATTTGTCCATTCAGTCATTCATTTTGTGTACCTGCTTAACCTGTTAGGGGTCACAAGGGGACTGGAGCCTATCCTAGCAGACATTTGGTGAGAGGCTGGGTATGCCGCAAGACTATCACAGGGCTGACGCATAGAGACAGACAACCATTCACACTCACATATCTGCATGTCTTTGGACTGTGGGAGGAAGCTGGAGTACCTGGAGAAAACCCACGCTGACATGGGGACAACATGCAAAACTCTGCACAGAAAGGCTCCCCCACCCCGGGTTCGAACCAGAAGCCCTCTTGCTGTGAGGCGACAATGCTAACCACTGCATCACAGTGCTGTCAGATATTTGTGTTTGGGCTAAAAACATGCATGGACCAGCTATTAATGATAAGATGAAGAAGACTAACATGTGCAGGACTTCATCCTCTTTTTCCAACCTGTAGAATATGACATGCCCACTGTTGTTGTCAAGGTTTGCACTTAAGGTCAAGGAAAACCTGCTATTTTTGGCAGCAGGGAACCAACTTTTTGGGTTTTGAAACAATTTAATTTTGGTCAAAATACTCAAAAATGTGTTGTGTTAACCAGAACTTAAACTGTTCCATGTTGGTGGAACAGGACTATAAGCGTGCTCTCAGCACCACTACTGGTACTATGTGGTACTGCAACTGCAATGTAATCAGGAAGTACCGGTACATCTAAGGGGCGACTGCTCTGAGACAACAAGGGAGGCTGAACTTCCCCTAAAATTTCACAGAAGAAATGGTCAAATATCCACTATTGAATTTACATTAAAATAAGAATTAACATTGCATTAAACATGCTCTAGGATGTGTTTAATATCATGACTATGATGTTCAAACGTCAGCTGTTTCTCACCAGTTTTCAAATGCGACTTCCCTGTCATACATTCTCGTGTCAGCACGGTGGACGTGGAGCCTCCAAACATTCCTATGAGACAGCACTGAGCAGGTTTTTTTCATGCAGCAAAGCAAGATCGTCATTGAATAAATGCGACAAAATCGTCACTTCTGCCAGAATCTGCAGGTGGAAGCAGCAGCTGCAGGTTGATGGCAGGGGCTCTAGTTGGAGGTTTGGCAAAGCTGTCTGTCAGAATATGCAGGAAGAGGTGGTGGCTGCAGGTTGCTGACAGAGATTGTTGTTTCAAGTCTGGCCACAGCTTTCTGCAAGAACCTGCAGGTAGTGATGTTACAGCTGATACTGCAGTCCCGTGTCGAAGCCCGTATTGTTTTTCAGGATATCACGTGACCAAAGACAAACGAGGCCCCATTTCTCTGGAATCACGTGACTGCCTCGTTGTGTGATTCGAGTTGGGAAATACATGAAGTGTTTTGCGTGATCAGAGGTGATTCTGAAGATCGTTAAGTGCAGAGGATTGAGTGACCCAGTCACACAAGCACTCTAACCTTTTGTGGACACACACACACACACACACACATATACATATATATGTGTGTGTGTGTGTGTGTGTGTGTGTGTATACGCACTTTATTGATATACCACGTTCAGGATAGATTCATTTCATCTGGCTTTACAATACCTCATAGGGGGGTTCTGACATAATCATCACCATTAAGCATCATTATGTGTATGCCAGATCCACTGAGGTAGCCCACATGTAATATCACAGTAGGACTGCTGTACATCAAATGACCAGCAGATGTCAGTACTCCTAAATGAGCTGTTAAACGGGGCTTTGTGTGATCGGCCTTTTGGCGAAGCAATCCGCCTGAAAGATTCGACACATTCACGGGGCTTCATCACACCATCACTACCTGCAGGTGGAGGCAGCAGCTGAATGTTGCTAGCAGAGGCTTAGTTTGAGGTTTGGCCACAGCTGTCTGCCAGAAATTGCAGGTGGAGGCGGCAGCTGCAGGTTGCTGACATAGGCTTAGATGGAGGTTGACAGAGAACATTGGTCTTCAACACTCTGACATGGTGGACCTGATGGAAATTGCAGGTGGAGGTTGAAGTTTGAACATTTCAGATGGCTGCTTTAGCTTGAATGCAGTTTAAAACTAAATTGCTCAAAGAAGTTATTGGTGTAGGGTGGAGCAGGACACCTAAGAGGCTGTTGTTGGAGGTTTGGCCACAGCTGTCTGCAAGAAACTGCAGGTGGAGATGTCAGTGCTGCAGGTTGCTTGCAGAGGCTGTAGATGGAGGCTTGGCAGAGCTGTCTGTCAGAGTCTGCAGGTGGAGGTGATGGCTGCAGGTTGCTGGCAGAGACTGTAAATGGAGGACCTGAGCTGTCTGCCAGAATCTGCAGGTGGAGGCGGCGGCTGCAGGGTGATGGCAGAGGCTCCTGTTGGAGGTTTGGCAATTCTCTCTGTCAGAAAGGGGCTATAGATGGAGGAGCTGAGCTGTCTGCCAGAATCTGCAGGTGGAGGCGGCGGCTGCAGGTTGCTGACAGAGGCTGTAGATGAAGTTTTGTCTCTGTTTGCAAGAACCTGCAGGTGGAGATGCAGTGGTGAAGGTCTCCGGCAGAGGATGTAGACTGAGGTTTGGTCAAGCTGTCTGTCAGGATCTGCAGGTGGAGGAGGCGGCTGCATGTTCCTGACAGTGGCTGTAGATGGAGGCTGCAGAGGCTGTAGATGGAGGAGCTCAGCTTACAGAGGCTGTTGTTGGAGGTTTGGCCAAACTATTGTTGCAGGTTTGGCCACAGCTGTCTGCAAGAACCTGCAGGTGGAGGTGTCAGTGCTGCAGGTTTCTTGCGAAGGCTGTAGAAAGTGGTTTGGCAACGCTGTCTGTCAGCATCTGCAGGTGGAGGCAACGGCTGCAGATTGTTGACAGAAGCTGTTGTTGCAGGTCTGGCCTCAGCTGTCTGCAAGAACCTGCAGGTGGAGGTGGCAGCAGTGCAGGTTGTTGGCAGAGGCTGTAGATGGAGGAACTGAGCTGTCTGGCAGAACCTGCAGGTGGAGGCTGTGGCTGCAGGTTGCTGATAGAGGCTGTTGCTGTATGGAGCTTTATCTCTATCTTTATTCAAGAGAGTGGTCTATCAGTTTGAGAGCATTATTTATTGATTTCACGTTCAAAAACCCTGCCCTCGCACTCAAATAGCCTCTGCTTGCGCTTGGATCTACTCTGTTTCTGCTCAAACTGTGTGCTTGCACTCAGATACCATGTTGCACGCACAGATTTCCTGCTCGAGCTTCGGCTTTTCTCCTAGCGCTCGAACTGTTTCTGTGCGCTCGCGGAATTTCTGCTCTCAGATTTCTGCCCTGCGCTTGGATTTTTTTGTGTAACAACCCTGTCAAAATCCCCCAACCAATAGAATAACAGATTTACTGTTGACCAATGAAATGATCCCTGCCTCCTTGTAGGCGCGCTCGCTTTAGTTTTAGAGCGCTCAGTCCGGGCGGGTACTCTTTAACCGGGTTCATCCACTCCCACCCTCTTCCCCTGTCAGGAGTTATTTTTCAACAGTCACCAGCTCACTATACATTATCCCTTACACACACACACACACACACACACACATATATATATATATATATATATATATATACATGTATGTATGTATGTATGTATATATGTAAGGCATGGCCATGTAAGGCATGGCCGCAGCTGTCTACCAGAATCTGCAGGTGGAGGCGGCAGCTACAGGTTACTGGCAGAGGCTGTAGATGGAGGTTTGGCCACGCTTTCTGCCAGATGGAACATTGGTAACATTGGTCTTTAGGACTTTGAGATGGTGAAGCTGATGGAAATTGCTGGTGGAGGTCATAGTTTGAGCATTTCTTTACAGCTGTTTGCTGCCTGCATGTGGAGGGTCAGGCAGCAGACAGCTGCTGTAGTTTGAGTTGCTGTCGGGACCCTCTGGAGGATGAGCCGCGGGCTGTCAGGCTGGTCTGAGTTTGGAACAAGGAGACTGGTCCACGTGTAGCCCTCGTTCATCTAAGGGTAACAACAAATACAGCCGTCAGACTGCTGCTCCACAACATGTTAACAATTTCAGTTTGGCTCCATTGTTTCAGTTTCTAAGACTATGTGTTATGACTGTGCACTGACAACACATTTTCTTTTTATCTGCATGTTAGACAATAGACTGGATTAGGTCAGAATATAGTGTCTTACAGTGTCTCCCAGCAGACTGGACGTATCCGAGCCAGATGATGAGTCACTGGAGGAGCTCCACGGGATTGGAGCGATGCTGGTCCAATAGTAGCCCTGGGCCATCTGAAAAAAAGAATCCAACCCTGAGACCACTTGTCCTTCTAGAAAATGTATCACATCACGTTCTGAATTGGCCCATGACCACAGAGTCAACACTGCACAAAATTGAGTGTACAGAGTACAATTAAATGTAACATTTCTGACTGCATGTTAATGCCAAACTCAGAAAATTCAATCACTTTTGAAAACTAATTCAAATTAAAGCCTTTCTTTTGGTCACAAAAACTGTGTTATTTCTAAACTCAGTTTGCCCTTCTAAGAGTCTGGAAGCTTTCTGACAGCATACTTATAGTCATGGATGGATTACTGAATGGACCTACTGGGCACAGGCCCAGGGACCCGGAGTGTCAGGGGCCCCTCTGGCCTTCAGCTGTGAAATGTCACTCAAATTAACATGTACTGACCAGAAAGAGACTCAAAATGACCACAAAAAGATGCCAAGAAACTGCAAAGAGAAAAAAACCCACACCAAAGTAGACAACTACAAACAGACACAAAAAAAAGTAAAAGGACACTAATGGACCTCAAAGAGACACAAAATGACCTCAGAGAGACACAAAATGACCTCTGAGAGACACAAAATGACCTCAGCCAGACAATAAATAACCTCAGAGAGACACAAATTTACATCAGACAGACATACAATTACCTCAAAAAGACACAAAAAGAATAAGATGACATAAATTGACTTCAAAGAGACAGAAAAAGACCTAAGAAAAGACAAAATAACCCTGAAAAAAAGTCAAAAAATGAACTGAAAGAGTACCTCAGAGTGACACAAAATGACTTAAAAAGACACAAAATTTCTACAGAGACAATAATAATATTCAAATAACCCTTTAAACACACAAAATTCCTTTAAAGCTGCACAAAATTACATCAGAGAGACATAACATGACTATATGACACAAACTGACCTCAAGGAGCCACAAAATGGCCTTAAAAAAAGACAACTCAGCTAAAAGTATCACAAAATGATCTCAAAGAGAAAAGTACCTCAGCGAGACACAACATGGCTTAAAAATACTAGATATGACCTCAGAGAGATGCAAACAACAAAAAAGAGGCAAAAACCAGCACAAACTGGTGCAGCCTTTTGCATATCTGTGCCCAGGGGCCCATTGTCTCATAATCTGCCTATGCACACAGTAGACATAGCTGTCTTTTACAGAGGGACATTTTTGCCAGATATTCAACAACATGCCAATTTTACGCTCTCTTGCTGAATGAGAAAAAGCCAGCACCATATCAGCATTTTTTTCTAAAAAAAATCTCCTTGACACACAGCCCTCTGTTGCTCTCACAGTATGATGACATAATATTTAAAAGACGTTTTGTGTAAAATACTCATAAATGAAAAACATCCTAAATACTGAGAAAATGGTTGAATTATAAACATATTCAAATAATAAGGCTTCAATGCCTGTGCCACTGCTTGCAGCACTGATGGCCTACATCACCAAGAAGTTGAAAGATATATTTTTATTAGCATGTTTATGCTGGGCTGTTTGTTGGACAGATAAAACGGACATAGTTGGTAAACCAAAGACAGTAGCTTTAGATTTGCTTGTTCAAACTTAGTAGGCTAACAGTCAAACGTCAGTCCAATTTTCATTTACACTAAAATAGTAGCCTACTGATGTAGGCAAAATATGGCCAATATTTGTAATATTTTCATCAACATCATAGCCTACATTTTTTGTAAAGTCTCAACGGTAAAATACATAGAAAACAACATGGTCTTTATAAAGTGTCAAAATCTCTCGTCTACCTTGAATTAGTCCGTTTGTCAGTGACAGCAGGTCTCAAGATGAGGTCCAGAGGCAAAAGGTCTCAGTTTGTGCTTTGTTTTTCAGAAAAATCGTCGACTGCAAGTTGAGTTGCTGCTTCTCTCTCCGATGCAAAGTTTGTTTTGATTGAAATGATTAAATGTGTTCATAAATGATGCACTTAGAGACAACATGGCAACCATGGAACCATCAGGTTCGTAACAACACGTCTGACCTCAGAGTTGTCATTGCGTCCACACCGGCCTGTCCTCCACTGCAGGAACAATTCCACCCGTTAGTTATTAAACCGGCCTACATGATATGGTTGCATTGCGATAAAAACTGCGTTTGCTTTTGATTTTAATTTTAATCTTTTATTTTATTTATATACATTTTTGTGTGTGTGTGTGTGAGTGTTTTCCTCTCTTCTCTACATTCACGTGGACAGTTTTTCTCAATCAGTAACCTTACTAAGAATCGGTTTACTCACCTGACTTTTGGTTCTTCTCGATGTGGATATCATAATGTGAATTAATTAAGGTGTATTCATTAAACACTTTCTAGTCAGCTCGGGGCTGTCATTGTCTGAAGTTCATATCACACCGGTTATGTGGTGTTTGGACTTTGCCTGAAAACATGGTAAAAATGGATAGGATATAGACATACAACTGCGTGAAAATAGCAATTTTTTAAAAATTATTATATGGAAACAAAATTATTCATTTTGGGTTCCGCTGGGCGCTCCTTCCCTCTTTCAGCACTGTTCAATAAAGGCGCACTGCGCTTTTACGCACAACTAGTGACACTGTGGAGAAGATCAGAGAGCCAGGAGGACCGTAAGTGTGTGAGCGTTTTGCTGCCACCACCACAAGCAGAGGATCCTGGTGCCTGGTCTGTTGTCTCTCTCTGGGGTGAAGCGGGTCGGTGCCTGGAGGAGGATGGGCAATGGAGACCTCCACCACTTTGTGGTGGCCACTGGCCACCAACACGGTTGACATCGCAACAGAGGAGAGAAGCTGTACCAGCTGAGCCACCACCTGACTCTGGTCCAGAGTCTGCTTGCCATTGGTTTGATCTTTTACAATAAAGAGTCGTTTATAAGATTAAAGCTGTCAAATAAATGTAGTGGAGTAGAAAGTACAATATTTCATTCTGAAATGTAGTGGAGTAGAATTATAAAGTTACATAAAATGGAAATAGGCTACTCAAAGTACAAGTACCTTAAAATTGTACTTAAGTACAATACTTTAGTAAATGTATTCAGTTACTTTCCTAGTTGTCCTGGTTGAAAGTTGGCCATCGTCTGTCGACATCATGGGTGACAGGGAGGAAAGCCCAGGAGACGCAACCCAAACCTCTGTGGGCACTTTTTTAAGGTAAGACTGATTTGGCAAGGCAACCTCATTTATATAGTATATTTTAAAAACAAGGTGACTCATGGTGCTTTACATACAAGTATCAACATACAGTATCAGTTTGGTAAAACTGTACAGACGGCAGACATTTCGTTAAACAAGCAAGATACTGTAAGGATTGTAAGACTTCTGTTAACTGAAGCATGCGCCTGCACTGTACTGGGTTCCCTTTACACCCTGGAGAAAATGTTGACCATCGATTGTCATTGTAAAATTCGCACTCTGCTGCCATCCTTTAATATAGCCCATAAAAAGCACTTCCTGTAAGTTATGTTTTCATTGCTTAAAAGGTCATTAATTTGAATAAATTAATATAAGTTGCTGATGGGATGTTTTAATGATTCAAATTCCTGGGGATCATGGCAATTAACATTATGCTATGCAAGCGTATGCAGTCTGTAGGGATGTGTTAAGCTATGCAGTGTCATCCAGTTGTTTTTGCTTTGTTTTGTGCACATTTGTGCAAATCTATACTGTATACTCTGTGTTCATGTCTAAACACCTGCAAGAGTCTTCATTAAATATGGAGTTAGAGGACTGTATCCTGATTTGTGTGTCACTGGCTGGCTGTCTAATTCTGGTTAAGGACACCAGCAGGAGTAAAGTACAATCTTTTTGTCAAGTTGTGTTAGATGTTAAGACTGGCATATTTGCTGTGGTTTGGCTTGTTATGTGTTGCCTGCTATTCAGTCTCATTGCTCATGGTAGCAGTTTGCTAACTCTCTGGCTGACAATTTCATGAGAGCCTGTACAAACCAAAGCATCACACAGAATGATGTTGAAATTGCCAAATCTGTGTCATCTCATGCTGCTTTAGAGTGTGGTTTCACCACTTTAGCAAGTAAATGTGCAAAAAGCTGAGGATTTCAGCTTTAAATTTTTCATCTTATAAAAATATTACGGTTGGGAAAACATTTGCGGCACAGGACAAATGTATTTTTATTGCACAAATATTATATTGAATCTTGTTTTTTTTGTTTGTTTGTTTTTTTAGTGTTTGTTTTCTCATGTGAAGTGTTGATGTAGTGTTCAGCCTGCAGGCCCCTGTAATCAAATGAAGGCGAGGAATAGTACAATAATAAATTAGAGAAATGTCTGGCTCTTTAACTGCTAAATCCTCCATGGTGTTCATCATCAACTGTGTTGCCATGTGGGGCTCAGCACGTAGTGTACAGTGGATTTTTAGAGACACAACATAATGAAATTATTGTGAACCGTTTAGCGCTCGACACATGTGCCAACGCCTGCGGCAGGGTCGTGATATTAGTATCGCTGATTTTAAACTGCCATGAGTCAAACATGTCGAGAACAACTGCTACGGATAATGATGTCATCCACAATATGTAGGCAGCAACATGGGAGCCATGAGGCTACAGCACCTGCTGCATGAATCAGTGAAGCAGAACAACCCGAATGGAAGTATAATACACTACATGAGGAGCAGAGAGGGCTGATTTTTTTCCCTTTGACTCCTCTAATATGAGATTCTCTCAGTGATGGCAGCACCAACAAATCATGCAATATTATGTCACGAGAATAAAAAGAGAAACATGTTTTAAATTGATGTGTAATAGGCTATCTAATGCAATGTACTGTTGTGGAGTTGCTAGAGGATATGGATAATGCATCTATAGAGATGATGCTGATTTTATAGCACTCCATGATGATTAGAAATGATGTATTAACAGGTTAAATAGAATTGTGTACACACTTATGCTAATCATGGGAGTGGGCAGGAGGATTATACATGTGTGCACATTTTCACAGTGATTGTGATTCATTAAATGCAGCAGTGACTTGATGGTGCAGTTCAACATCTTGGTTCATGATGAGAGCTCACTGAATAAACTGTCACGCACAAATTTCACTCAAGTACTGCAAATTTGTGTGCAACCTCCAATCAAACTACAGATTTGAAAGAAATGGCCTTAATGTCATCGGTTATATCTCCTATCTCCCCGGCCTTATTTCGTTATTAATTTGTCTCTTCCTCACTGATAAGTGGCAGACAGGGTGACCTCGTGTTCAGACATTTCCTGCTACACTGGATATTAGTAAATCTTTCACCTGCATAAAATGTCACCAGTGTCAGGTCTAATGAATAAAATAGTAAATTACCAGAATCACGATTTTGCACTGACATTTGGGGGTCATGCGGGGACGAATTTGTTATAAAAGAGTAAAAAAAAAGCAGTTAGTTTATCAATGGTAATCTGAAACTGGTTTGGTAAATGAAGCAGACAATGCAAGTAATAAGAAGGCAATATCACATCACATCAGTTGGAAAAATGATGATATTTAACGGAGTGCGATGTAGAGATCATTTTTATTCTAAGCAGTAGAAGTCCCAAACGGGATGAGTAATGTAATATCTGTGCTGTAGATTTTTCCCTCGCAGTCCAGTCAAAGTCTGTCTTTAGAGACAGATGGTGAAATGTTCTTTTTTTCTTTTTAAAGGAGGAACAAATTTGTACGTCTGCGTCAAGTATATCAGCAATGTTGTGAGTCATCTCCAGAATATAAAGGTCATAACTGTGCGCTGTCATATCAGAAAATGACATCTGTTATGGACAAAATGCTATTATGGGACTTTTAGCTAAAGATAAAGTACAGTGTGCATCTGTGATTCAGCATCAATCTGCCACAAACAATAAGAAAAGATTAATCATTTGATATTATTAAAATCTGTGTGACACTGAACATAAGATGGAATGGGAAATTTAGAGGCTTGATATTTAGATGGGTTTATGTGTCAGTCTGAACAAATCTAAAATTTCGCGTTGGGGTACGCCTATTGAGCCTCTTCTTCTCCTGATGGGCTGTTTTGTCACATCGTGATGCAAAATCTTCTACTTTTGTTGATCCCAAGTTGTATCTACATGAGTGAAAGCTCATCATACTCATGAGAGGAATCCCACAACAACACAGAGATGTGTTTAAATTGGATTTGTGAAGCTTCTGTATTGATTGATGAAGCCACTGGTGATGTGCCCTGATGTTGTGTTGATATGCTGATATCCTCCTGGCCTTAGGAGTCGATCCTATAGATTAGCAGTGTCATTTAAGATCCTGAGCCTTCGCATCAGCATATGAGGTGGCTCACTAAACTCCTAGTTAGTTACCCATATTTTTGTGATGTCTTTAATGAGACACAGCTTATTTATAATCCTAAATGTAATCTCTTTCATTCATATGTGGCAGTCTGCTGATCTGAGGCAAGTGTTTTATTTTATTAACCATAAATCCAGTTTATTACATAGCCCGGCATCCTCTCTATAAAACTAATTTGAAAAGGTAAATACATCATGAGGGAAGTGTGATGCAAAGAAAATAACCTTTTCTATTAACAAAATGAGGAAATGTTGCTAATTAACATAAAATGTTGATACTGAACATATCAGCAAAATATTGTTTTTTCGGGAATAGGCAATCCTGCAATACAGTATCCAGGCACTATGAGATAGATCCCAGTTGGTGCACAAGCACATATATTTTAAAAAATATATTTTAGTTGTGTGTATGACCACAAAAGCCCCCCTTGTAGTTGACACACCCAAATCAAGCACCATTTGGGGACAGTATTCACTTGCACTTTGCATTTGTATATGGCTTTTCGAGTCTTTTGACCACTCAAAGTGCTTCTACACTACATGTCACATTTGCCCATTCATACATTTGTGGCCGAGGTTACTGTATAAGGTGACCTGCTCTTCAGTAACCATTCACACACACACACACACACACACACACACACACACACACACACACACACACACACACACATACACACCGATGGAACAGCCATTGGGAGCAATTTGGAGTTCAGTATCTTGCCTGAGGATACTTCGGCATGTGGACTGGAGGAGCCTGGGATTGAACCATGGATCTCCGGATTGGCGGATGATCCCTCTCTGAGCCACAGTTGCCCTGTGTATCTACTTGTAGGAGCGACAGCATTTTTTCCTACTGCTTTATTTTTCATTATAAAGATGTAATCTTAATCACGATCTTGCCCTAACCTTAACCAAAGTGCTTTTGTTGCCGAAACCAAAGACAAGACTCTGGACGTAAACTGGAGGTTCTGGTGAACATACCCCAGGCAGCGATAAAGTTGCCACAACGATGTAATTAAGAAAGCCGTTTAGTGACATAATTTCTAGGAGACAGGGATGCAGGAGAATTAGAGATGTCTCAGGAAGCTGTGATTACAACCCAGTCATCGGTCTCTTTCAGTAAATCAGTCAATTGATCCGATCAATACCTTAAGACACGCTTAAAAAGACACCTCAATGAACTGATGCTTTTAAAACGGATTGAGCCTGAAATGCATTGATGTTTCTCTCCCTCTCTTCCGGCCAGTTAATTGGTGACATCACATTTGTGTGGTTGTGCTCTGTATCTTTAGTGTTCTAACAATGACACAGAAAGAAACAAGGGTGGGTGCTCTTTTTTCTGCTGTTGTTTAATTTATAGCCGCAAGAGAAATTAACAGATGAAATAAAACCTGTGTTGAAACTCATTCAGTCTGTTTTTGAATAAGCCAACAAAGAGAGGCGCCAATTTACAGCCTCCAGTGGCTTACTATGTCTGTAGGAGATAAATGGACTTAATTTTGTCCAGTGCTCTGACCACATGGATCCATTGCCAAACCTACAAAAGCAAAGCACAGACTACAGGGTAACAGATACTGATGCGTCTGTTTCTATTAACACCTGACAGTTTGAGATGGAGATCAAGAAATTTGTTATATGTGTCCTGTCTAATGTTGACACAAAACCTACACCCTTGCTTAGAATGAGCGTTGTATCGGTGCAGAGATGAGATGCTCTTGAGGACAGTTACACATGAGCGTATACAGATAATAATTCAAAGCCATAAATAGTTAAGTGGCCTTTATTACCAACCTTGGTGGAAATCAATATGTTTCGACTGAAAAATTGTCCTTGTTACTGTGTGTGTGTGAGCCTTTTATTTAAAACCGATAACTATCAAATCACATACATGACGAGAAAGCCAGCTACAGATCATAACCCCACTGGCGGGGGTTGCTTCTGTGGCTCAGAAAGTCTAAGACAGACATAAACAGGAGATAAAATCACGGGAAAGGGGAGCAGAAACTTTCCTCATTCAGGCCTGGAGGGGAGGTGGCCCCAGGTTCCCCACCAGAGGAGACATTTGAGTCTGTCAAACCGTTTTGACATGTTCAGGTCGACACATCAACACATAGTCTTTTTTATCTGGGGCTTGGTCCTGTTTTATTCTGTAAACACAGTGACAGGAAAGACAGGAGACAGAATGACAAACAAAATCATTTGCACATTTAAGCAAGCCAGGCATCTAAGTGTCATGATCCTGGGTTTTTTTGTTTGTATTCTGTTATCCTATGGACTATGTTTTTTGTTTGTGTTCTTTCATGTTCAATCTGCGTCCTGTTTTATTTTGTAGATTCTCTCCTCATGTGTCGTGTCTGGTTATACTTCCTGGCTTTGTGTGTTTTCCCGCCTGTTTTCTGTCACACCTGTCTTGTTAGTCCTTCACTGTTCCCTTCACACCTGTTCCGTATTAGTCTTGTTTGCTCCACCTTAGTGTTCCCCTCCACACTATTGTTAGCCAATCCCCATTTCCCCTTTTGCCCATGTCCTCTTACTGCAGCTGTGTCTCATTCTCGTGATTGGTTTTCTGTGTACATATACCTGTGTGCTTCCCTTTGTTCCTTGTCAGTTCATCTGCATTCATTCTTGTGCTTATCTCCATGTTCTTGGTGTCGTTCCCTGCTCTGTTTCCTGCCTGGTGTCTTGTGCTCTGTTTGGATTTTCAACCTGTCATTTGGACATTCAGTTACCTGCCTGTTCTGGATGTTTTCCATCAGCTTTATTAAAACTTTGTTAAAACTTCAACCTGTCTGCTGCTCTGCATTTTTGTCCTTCCTGAACTGATTTATTACACAATGTGACCTAAACTGTGACCTAAACTGTTCATTCACTAAATCTACTGGTTCGGTGATGACAATCTATAAAGCAAATGTTAATTTTATGATTCGATCACCGATTCGGCTTTGCTGAAAGTTGAGATGTTTATAGATCATCTTCAACCTGAGGAGCTAAAACCACGGACAACTGTAATGTCATAAAGTTGAGAAAAAAAAAGAGGTCTCTGCCTGGTTTCCATCCGAGCACGTAAAGAGGAAAAGCTGATTAAAGATGGGGCTTGATCTCGGTCAGGACAGTGAAAATGTAATGGAACATGATGAATATGGGCAGAGGTTCCTAATTGTTCTGCTGACCTTTTATGATTAACATTATTCACATTTACTGGCAGCTTTTGTGTAGGTATAATCAACCTTTGGTCCTTTGTCACTTTTTGTACTCAGGAAATCTGCTGGACTCATGTTTGAGATTTTACAACAGAGGCACATGACATTGCGTTTAATAAAGCGTAGAGTAACGCCATCATACTGGACAAATAACATCTTATGACTTTATTGATTGCGGGGGTGGTGGTGTTGGGAATTCACATGTTACAGCAGCACAGAGACAGGTGAAGTTATTAAGAATGAAATAAGAAATTAAAAAGTGATATTATAGACAATACAATATCTTACACTATACAAGTGAAATAAGTATCCTGTAATGCAACTGATAAAACCATGCATCATGTAATACATATATTCAAATAAGTATTTCACTGCTGGAAAGATGGTCTTTTTATAAAACTGGGCTGTCTAGAAAAGTGCAGAAGAAAGATACAAATGATCAGAGAATACTCAAGAAAAGGGCTGTGGCATGGGCTTTTGCTCCAGATGTACAAAAACTACAACTACCAAAATGCACTGCGCTGCACTAGACCAATAAACGCTCCTGCTGGTGGGAAACATAATGCAGCCTGGCTGTTTATACAAAAAAACACAATAGTGGTTGGCCCTATTGGTGGTCAGTAACCAAGTAGTTAAAAAGAGGAGATGTCACGGTGTCATATCACGTCACATCATAGGGGTACAACACGTGCAGTGAAATCTGATTGGCACTTGTTGACAGGCTCCATAGATGGTGTACTATGATAGAGCATTGGGATGATTTATTTGTTTCACTAAAGTGTCCGCAGTCAGCCTGGGGTCGGAATATCTTAGATGCAAACAAAGATATAGGTGAAAATTACAGTTCTGCAATTAGTAAAAAAAAGTCCTTAATAAAAGACTGTAAACAAATGCTTTCTATGAAAATGTTTCATTTTATATTGGCCACATATGAAAATGCATAAAGTATAATAGATCAAAAAACAGCCCTGGAGCCAGCAAAAATATCCTGAATGACGCTGGGAGATAAACCAATGCCCGGACGTTAACAAACGCACGTGATTAGGTTTAGGCAAACAAAACACGTTGTTAGGTTTAGAAAAAAAACATCACGGCTTGGCTCTACACTAATACAGGAAGCGAACGCTGAGCTGAAATTCTTGGGTTTGATGGGCTCATCCACCACCACTCCCTACACTGCCCTATGGGGACTTTCCAGCTCCTTATATTACGTCATTACTATCCATGTTACAAACTGACGCACCGTCATACCATACTTTTGTGAGCATTTATAGTTGTGTGGTGGTGTGTCTGTGTCACTCTGCAGTTACACCTCCAAAACACTAGTCTGCGGTGGGGCTTTTGTGAAGTGCTGTAAAGTTTACTTGATTCAAAACACACATTAAACATGGCTTAATACAGACAATTTCAAACACAAGTACACGAATCGGCTTCTTTAACATTCACAGACAAACACTTGTCTTTTGCTTGACACATTTTCCCCACAAATACAACATGCTAATGTTATTAGCACAAGCCTATGGCATTTTACATTGTATAAATTAGCCTAGCTACCAACAGAGATTTCCTCTACTCATAATGAAGCCAGGATAAATCACACATGACACAAAATGCTATTTTTGTTAAGGCTTTCTTGTCTTCACAATTTATTATTTCTTATCTGTGAAATAAAAGTAAATAAAAGCTTTGTTTCCACTGAAGGAAATGGTTTCAGCTTACAAAAATAGTCAGGGGGTCTGTGTCGCCACGACATGTAGTTATATTTCTGGGGAGGTGCACGTCAGACTGCGGCCTAGGCTCTACATTGATGCAGAGCCTCTGCCGTAGGCCCAGTGTCGATTCAACACAGAAATATAAATCCCTCTTAACTCTGAAATCACTGACACAGCAGCAATATTTGATGACTTTGGAATGAGAACAAGGTGGATAAGCAGGGAGATCTGGGCATTGGTAAGATGGAGGGAATTTTATCACAGCTCATTTACACATAGTACCCACATTGTTACGATATAAAGCTAGTTTAATATCAGGAAAGTATCCCTCTAATGCTATAGTTCATGTCCATTCATGTTCCCAGATAAATACTGAGAGCTGGCCTGTACAGGGATTTTTATTTATAACTGTAGTTACTAAATTAGACAAAATGCCATATGCTGTGTTCTCTGTAGTCAGGCTTTTACAAATATTTGGCACAGAGTGAGTTTCATGTGGCCCCCTACAACGTAGGTAATCATGTCATGAGAGGAAGAAGACTGGAGG
The DNA here is from genome assembly GCF_011397635.1 of Epinephelus fuscoguttatus. Lineage (NCBI taxonomy): Eukaryota > Metazoa > Chordata > Actinopteri > Perciformes > Serranidae > Epinephelus > Epinephelus fuscoguttatus. Next base: position 27,650,914 of record NC_064753.1, on the reverse strand, counting down.
CTGCAGACAGAGAAAGACAGAGAGTGTAATGAGTTTACATGAATATGGATTAACATGCATGTATTTCAATATAAGACCCCCTTGTCTGTGTTTTTCTGTTGTCTGATTAACAGTGGACAGCCACCTTCTACAAACAACAATCAGGAAAACTAATGCAAAAATATTTGTGAGACAGATGCTCCCAACCAGACAGCTAGTAATATTTATTCTGTGCTGTCCACAAGACAGAGACAGAGCAGTCTGTCCACACCAAGCACATCCATTGTGGGAGTAATGCATTGCTAACATCTTTCCCTTAATGTCCCTGAGCGATGTGTGAGGGGAACTTCAAAACAAGACATTTGCTTTTAATGGCCACTGACGATATCTGCCTCTAACTGCAAACCCATGACAGAGGTGCCATCTATCAGAACTGACAAAGACCATAAATACATCTGTCATCAGTTTTCTGTGGAGCAGACTTCATGATTGTGTCTCTATTAATCACAGTTCCTCCCTCTATCACAGGAGATGCTAACAGATATTGCTGTGACAAAATATTATTGAAGAACATTTTTTAAAAAAAAGATTTGGGAGCAATAATGTGTCAACACTTGTTTCTCATAGTATGAGGTGATCTCAGAAAGAATTTGAAGAAGGGCTTTGGGATGGAGAGTCCCCATACTTGCATTCATCTGGCAAAATTATAAAAACATCTTGATGAAAATAAACTGCAGTGGATGAGCTTTAAAGGCCCTAAAACAGTCTTTGCAGGGCCACACAGTCCTGTTCGGTGCTGTTCTCATACCAAGCATCAGGATTCTCTCAATGGCACAGGAGTAGTAAATTCATCTGTATTTTAGGGGATACCCACAATTTCATAAATGCCTGAGGTACAACTGTCTCTGCCTTGCTTTTCTCACTACTGTGTCAGTATGCAGAGTGCAGGTTAGGTCCTCAGTGATGTGGACACCAAGGTATTTGAAGCTATCTACCCTCCCTACCAAGGACTGACAAGAGAGTGCAGTTCCTTGGCAGCTTCTTCCCAAAGCCTACGTTCTCTCCTTAGTTTTACTGATGTTCAGGAGAAGTTTGTTGTCCTGTCACTTGCGGGTAAGGTCCTCTATTTCTTCCAGGTAGGTCTTTTTGTTGTTATCTGTGAGCAGGCCCATGCTGCCCACCATAGATGTGTCGTCAGGAAACTTAATGATGGTGTTAGAGTTTGAAGTATTCGTAAAGCTTTTTAATAGACTACTCTGTCTTAATTAAAACAATTTCAGACTGAGAACAAAATGATATATGGGCCTGATAACATTTCTAATAGGATGTAAGTGTTTCTGTGACTTCCTGAACAGACAGAAGGCTGCTGGAAACTGTTCAACTTGACCGCGACTTTTTGTCACCGCCTCCTGCTGCTACCACCTGATTTTCCAGGTGAGGCGTACTTTATTTTGAACAAGCGTCCTGACTCTGGATTCATCCCAATATCCCTCCTTGACTCCTCTATCCTCTATCTTCGATCACTTGACCCGGAAATTGATTGAAACCCACAATCCTGAAGGACATCTCAAGCCGTAAAATGCAAGGAGGCTTTCAGAGGAGAAGGGAAACCAAGATGCACAAGTGCAGGTTTCACGGAAGTCTTTTACCAACCGACACACCAGCCTGATTGTACATATATATATAGATATATATATGTGTGTGTGTGTGTGTGTGTGTATTATGTGCGTGCAGACACAAACTCCATTAAAAGTTTCTGTAGCTGTTATTAAAGTCTGTAAAGCCTACTGATAGCTAATCAATCTGTAATCAGCTGCCTGACGCTGCTTCAGAGAAAATGACGCTTCATTCCTCTGAAGACATATTTCGTCGGTTCTTCTCTCCTCACATCTCATAGTGGCACCTCTTCCCCGTCTTACGAGGATGGAGCTAAGGCGCGAGGATGAGATTCAAGTGAGGGAAACATGGGTGCGAAATTAAGTATTGGGATAACCGCTCTGCCTCCAGCTACTCCTTCCTGCCCTGCAATAAACCCTTTCCCTCCAGTCCTAGTCACCTCACTGTCCCCGCCCACCTCCTCACCTGTTCCCACTTTGCCCAATTAGCCCAGTTGTACATAAAGGTCTGTCTCCCTACCCACTTGTCTACCAGTACCTGCTTCAAAGCTGATTTCTCCTCTAAATCACTGAACATCTCCAGTGTGTGAATGGGGTTGTGTTACCGCTGTAGTGGGATCTGACGTGTGCGTCTGTAGACGGTATCATGCGGCGTCATTGACTGAAACTATAGAGGCAATATCTCCCAGCATGCAACGTGTGCTGTGCGGCTCGTGTCCTTTCGATTTTTTGAAGGAGACCAGCTGGGTGCAGGAAATAGCTAAATAGATTTTTCTCTCATCATTTACTTGTGCAACTTTATGATACAGAAGGAACCTGGAAAAGATGTGCTGTGTGGAGATAAGGGAACTGTGTTTTGCTTTTATACCTCCATTGATCTCACTGTGATCATGTAAACTAGGCTAGAAAACTGTATGGAGATGATGATGTTTGTTTGATTAATCCCGGCAGCAAGTCTTTAATTAAACTGGGCCACTTCTTCAGCTGAAAGTTAACCCTCTCTTCAGCAACACTAATACAGATTTATAATGCCAGCAGTCTTGCTTTATCTGGGGAGGAGCGGGTGATGCACAGAAACAGTTTATAGTCCATTAGGAGCTTGATAATGGTTCTGTTGGTCCATTAAACGTTTGCCTGCGTGTGAGTGCAGAAAAAGTCAGAACTTCATCTGGGACTGACTGTCTGTTGTGATTTAATGCCATTGTCCCCTGTGCCATCCCACATTAGCACTCATTGCCACAGTTAGGATGTTACTGTCTCAGTGTTTTGAAAGCACAAAGCGTCCTGATGGGAGTGAAGGGGTCCGAGTCCCATTTTAATTATAGATTAATCTAGAGGCCAGAATATGCTTTGAGTCAACAAACAAGACTCAATTTCGCTTTGCCCACGGTGGTCTGGATGCTATATTATGTTAATGTGCTGTTCTTGCCACTGCTTTGACTGCACAAACACTGAGACGTGATAAAACACAATATTGTGTTCTATTACACACACACATACACACACAAACACAGATGCACGCACAACACAGTTTAGAAGAGTTGAGAGACAGAGACAAATGGTCAAATAGAGTTGGCTGACTAGTGCTGTTGGCAGGTGAGTTAAATCCCTTCAAATCTGTTTTTCAACAGCTGGCAGAGATTTATATTGGTGCTGCTCTTCGCTGTGTGTTTTCATCAGTATCCCTCAGAGATTACCCACCAATCATCAGCACATTGTATACTCAGCTTTCTTTCTCCACTTCAGCTGTTCCAAATGTGCCAACCACCATACACGTAGATTTATGTTTCCACTAGTTTTATTTATTTCAGTTTTGTTTCAGAGAAATCATGTTTCATCCATCTTTTCAGCTTGGTGAATATCTGTGAGTACTACAAACCTCGGCCATCTTTGCCATGGAGAAGAAATCAGTGAGAGGAGACAATCAGAGTGGTAGCAAATTGAAATGGCTTCATCAGCCCGGTCTTTAAACTCTGGCACTTGGGCAATGACTGTGTCAGTATCAGACACGGATGAAAACCCACCATTTATCATTGGCATAATAAGCAACCTGTCACCATTATAGTTTAACGTGGTGAGACACGAATGAAAGTTAAGGCAACAAAAGTCAGAGTAGGGCAGGTAGGATGGGTGGTGGATGGGTCCAACAAACGCTGACTTTCAGAGTGCTGTTCACATCCCATAAGATTCTAAAGCCAAACCCTGTTCTTTTTTCCTTACACTCAACCACGTGCGTTAGTTGTTGAAGGTAAAAAAAAAAGTAAATTTGCAATGTTTTACCAAGACGTCGTGCATTTATTTTGAAGGAGACTGTCTTTAAATGTAAATTTCCTGTTAAAACAGAAGTGTATTTTCAAAGGTGAAAATGCATGTAACAGGCATAACTTAACACAGCGTCCCAGAACGTCAAAAACCAACGCACAAAGGGTACCTTTCACATTGTATCTGGATGTGGAAGGTCCATGACCACACGTTGATAGGTGACAAGATCGGAGTGAGAATGTGTTAGCTTTGTTGGTGTAGTTCAATGTCATGATCCTGGGCTTTTGTTTTCTGTTTTATTCTGAAAGTCAATCTCCTCATGTTGTGTGTTTTTTTTTACTTACTGTCTTTGTGTGTTTTCCAGCCTGATTTCCACTTCACCTGTGTTCCAGTAGTTCCCTGTGTATTTTGTCTGTGTGCTCTCCCTCTTTCAGTGTTATCATTTCAGTCTCATTCCCAGTGTGCTACATTTTCTGCTTGTGACCTTTGTGTTCCTCGTGCCATCCCATTTTGTACCTAGTTTAGTTTTTTTTTTTGTATTTTTGCTTGCTCTTGGATTTTGTCTCAGCTTGTTCCTTCAGTTTTTGTTATCTGTCAGTTTTTGTTTTCTGGAACCAGCTTACATTGAAGCTTGCTTTTTGATCATTTAATCTGCCTGACTGGAGTCTTGCATTTGGGTCCTCCTTTGAACTTAAACCTGACATTGAGAACAAAACACAGCACCATAGTTTCTGGGTTCATCAAACTTGACCCAGGTCTTTGTCACTTGGCGCACTTTCTATAATGGCTGATGGACAGTCTCACCTTTTTTTTTTTTACATTAGTTAATGTAATCCAGCAAGACGGCAACCAGAGAGAAGCCCAGATGTCGACTTCCTCAGTATCTTTCTGCAGCTCCTCCAGGTCGGACCCAGATAACAAACTATGACTTCCCTTGTGTGTTGTGCTTGCAACGCCACTTTATCAGCTGCCTGTACCACTCTCGTGCCTTCAGTCACTGCCGCTGGGCTGCGTTTCATTAAAGACAATTTATAGATTACAATTCTGCTTACTCTGGACAATCGATCAGCAGCAGTTGCGAGAGATTCCTTCTTATCTCAGTAAGCTTGGACTTGAAGAAGAAACAGTGAACCAGACAGAGCACTGGATTGCTGAGAGAGTAGGTGTGAGATTTCTGCGGTTCTTCACTTCCTGGATTAAGCCTCTGTACTTTAGTACTTACTCCCTGACCGACTGCACGGATGAATGACAACTACCTTTCCAAGCCTCTGACTCCCCCCCATATCCCCGCTGTTAATTAATTTTAATTTCCTGAGCTCTCATTTCCCTTGTATGGAGTCTGGTACTTTGTGTGGATGTTGTGAAACATCATCCCTAAGAAAAAGGGTTCGAGGGCAAAACAGGCACAACATCAAAGAGACGTTTCTTTACAGTAATTGTTCATCAGATGCAAAATGCTCAAAGGTGGGAATAAAAGTGAGATTGTAAAAGAGGATGTGATAAACTCAGCTAAATTTTTCACAAACTTAAGGAACCATGACGGCTTTCTTCCCATGGTAAAAGCCACCAACAGAATTTGTGAGCAAGTGCTCCATTTAATTTATAGAGCATTTAATTAACAGGGATGTGCCGCTTCCTCCTCCACACTCAGTCTCTCTATCCATCTTTTAGACTGTAACTTTTAAAGAGCTAAATAAGCGGCGTTTTGGGGGAAGCCAAGCAGTGTAGTTGGTCCAGTTTTTGATTCTTCCTATACTTTCCATTTTGTACAACAATGCTGTGATCAATGCCATTGATTCTCCACAGGTCCACTGTGTGGTGAAGATAGATGTGGAGCTAGCTCAATATGCCTTTTTCCTGTCTGTCTCTGCTATCACCATTCCCCCAGCTTCACTGACTGCTTGGCAGATTAGGTGTCACTTTTAGTGGACAGACGGGCAGTTCTTTGCAAGTGTGAGGGTGTAAAGCCACATGTGTTGTCCAAACAGACCATCTGATACAACTTCACATATTTGTTCTAGTTGTTTGTATTGAGCTATTTGCCAGGACACATGCACACTGAGTCTGAGTAAACAGCTGAAGTCCAACTCAAAAACTGTGATGAAAATAGGCCGTGACTGATAATAACTGCACGGTGTTTGAACATCGGCTACACTGACGAAATATTTAACAATCAGCCTCAGTCAGTGAAGTACATCAGACATCTTAAACACCCTGCTCAAACAGCTTGGTGACAGTAAAAAGTCTGTAAACTGGTGACATTGAGCTGCCGTTGCTCCAGGCTTTTGTCATTCACCTGAACTCAGAGCGGACCTCAGGAGTCTGAGCGGTTAATGACCTCCACAGTTCACTCCTTGCAGAAAAAAACCAAGATGCTGCCAGGTGGTGTGCGGCATGCGCTTGGCATAAAACACCTCCATTAAGTGAGACATTGGGGGTCGCTCTGAAAGAGTGCTTGCTGTATTATTCAATTTTCTGAGCTGAAGCCAGGAAATTAAAGAGTTCAATAGAGTCATGTTTCCAATTCACACGAGAACAATATAATAGTTTATTAAAATGATTATATAACAGGTATTGTAGTACCACTATAAAAACCTTATGCAAAAATGTCTAATCAAAGCATACCTTTGACAGACAAAATCTTTTTGTTGTGAGACCAACATCGCTTGGCAAAAGGGCAATGTCACATCATTAAAAAACCTAATTAAAATGTGCCTTGAACATTTGTGTTTTGATTAGTAACTCCGCATTGTGTGCTGATTTTAACCTCTTGAATGCATTTGTTGATTTAATGTATTATTTAGACAATAAAATGCTTACACTAAGTTAAATCTCCAAACCAAGTACAACATGTTGATTATGCTAATGCATCAAAAGGAAAACCCAGGATGTTTTGTGCTTCATTTTAAAGTATGAAAAAAGTCTGCATACTGTAGCTCCCTCAAAGGGGAACTAATGTTTTTTTCAACCTGGGCCCTATTTTCTGATCTACTTTTGTCTAAATGAGTGACAGGATGTTCAATATTTGACATTTCTCCAGTACGAAGCTAGGGCTGACCTGCCTGCAGCCCGTGAGCATGCGCTATATTAGGCTAAATAATAGGGCACTGGGACAGCGTCAAAATACATCCACTAAAAGTGCATTTTTTCCACACAGATAGGCTCAGATTGTTAGTATAATTATCCGACAACATAATGGAAAGGAGAGATGAACGTTTGTGTTTACCTTTAGCTGGATTCGGACATGTTCCTCTGCCTGTTGCAATTTTAGTATATGTGCTACCGAAGTAACACTGCTCCCTTTCTCCTCGTCCGCTCTTCAATTTCAGTGAGCTCTGCATCTGTGTACGTCCGTGTACTCCGTGTTCAAATAAATATGGGCGGTCATTAAATTCAAATGGCTCATACAGATCTAACTATTAGGAACTAACTATTAGTTAATGGTCAGTTCTTCAGTAACCCCTGATCAAATTTCAGAGGAGTAGTTACTGAGGAACTAATGAGGAACTAACTATTAGTTAATGGTCAGTTCTTAATTAACTCATGATCAAATTTCATAGAAGAGTTCATCACGACTTAATAATTAGTAAACTAGTTACTTCATCAGTGCAGAATCATTACTCAATAACCTGTCCATTAGTTAACCTTTTTATGTCCTAAAGTAAAGTGACACATAATGAGTAGTCTTTCATTACTTCATCATCATCTTTACAATTAGTTCCTTAACAAAAAAAATCACAGACAGCAGGATTCTTGAGAAGAGTTTTATTCATTATTTTCAGACCACATACACATTAATATGACCCTCCATGTTATTCTGTACGATGATGCCTTAGAAATAAATATGATAGTGTGTCACATTTTAGGTAGGTTAAGCTCAAAGAATTTATCATGGGGGCTGCGTGTAAAGTACTGTATACTGATCACACCGTTGTTCACAGTACAGGTGTTTGAGGTGCACAAAATTGAAACAAATTTGGAATGAATGAGGAACTAACTATTAGTTAATGGCAAGTTCTTCATTAACTCCTAATCCAAGTTCAGAGTAGTAGTTACTGAGGAACTAATGAGGAACTAGCTATTACTTAATCATTACCTACTCATTAGTTACTCTTTTTGTGTACCCTAAAGTAAAGTGAGACATCAAAATGATTAGGTAATGATTACTGAATCATTACCTAATCATTTTTGATGTCTCAAAATGGTAGGTAATGATTAAGTAACAGTTAGTTCCTCATTAGTTCCTCAGTAACTACTCCTATGAAATTTGATCAGGACTTACTGAAGAACTAATAGTTAGTTCATCATTCATTCCAAATTTTCGGCTGATTGAGCACGTTGAGTCGGCAGCGGAGCTCGTCGGTGAGAGAGATCACTCTGATTGGCTGTTCAGGTGTTATATCCTCTTCCCTGTAGCGAGTGAATCTGCCTGTAGTGAAACCGGGGCTAACCGGTGCTTCCTCCTCAGGCTCCACTTCACTCAGCTGCCCCCCAGACCCGCTGCGTCTTCACACTGTAACCTGAATAAGAAACCGGAGCTAGTTGGGAGCGGCTAGCGAAGCGTTAGCCGCAGCATGACCGAAGGGAAGCAGCCAGTTAGCCTCCGCTAGCTTCCCAGCTAACGTTAGCCCCGGCTCTCCGTTTGGATCCAACCTGTTATTCAGGTTAACGTGGGAAGAAGCAGCGGGTTTGTCGAGCAGCTGAGTGAAGTTGAGTGAAGTGGAGCCTGCAGAGGAAACACCGGGACCGTCTGGATGTAATAGTCCGTGGAGGTGCTGCGGTGCTCGGCTGCACAGATAGGAAACCCCTCGGCTGACAGGATGTATCACTCTGTCACTCCGCGCTACTTTGTTGATCTCATGCATTCAACGGACTTCCGGTTTCCCTTTTTGCGTTATTTCCTTTCACGCAGGCGCAGAACGTACGTGCTACTTGGCCGTCGGATGTAGTCTTCTTTTTTTCCCACACAAATTTATTTAAGACAGGAAGTTTACAGAATGCAGATCTTCAACATTACACATATATGTCATATATCACATATGCCAGGGGGAATAAGAGTTTACAAGAAAATATTAAAAATATAAAATGTTTTCTATGTGTAAACTTACATTTGTGAATGTGAAATCTTGCCAAAAGTAAGATGAGATTTATAATAAATCTTTCAGTGGGTTTTGCCATATTTCTGTTAAAGTCAAAAAGTCCAAACAGCACATCCCTCCAAAACAGCTTAAATTATTTTTTAATATTGTTCACAGTAAAATTACAAATATCACTCCAGAGTCTTTTGACAATGGGGCAGTGCCAAAATAAATGAGTAACAGTTTCAAGCGTTGGGTGTAGTCTTTGTGGTGTGTTCAAATGCAACTGACACAGGGTGACGTGAGGCGACGTAGATGATGCAACAGTTGGCTTTCGTTGCCGCTAGTTCTTTGATGTCGGTTTGGTGTGTCAGCACCTTGTACAGAATAACATGGATGGTCATATTAATGTGTATGTGCTCTGAAAATAATGAATAAAACTCTTCTCAAGAATCCTGCTGTCTGTGATTTTATTTGTTGAGGAACTAATTGTAAAGATGATGATGAAGTAATGAAAGACTACTTATTATGTGTCACTTTACTTTACGACATAAAAACGTTAACTAATGGACGGGTTAGTAACTAGTTCACTAATTATTAAGTCGTGATTAACCCCTCTGTGAAATTTGATCAGGGGTTACTGAAGAACTGACCATTAACTAATAGTTAGTTCCTCATTAACTACTCCTCTGAAATTTGATCATGAGTTAATGAAGAACTGACCATTAACTAATAGTTAGTTCATCATTAGTTCCTCAGTAACTACTCTTATTTTGTGTAGCTTAGTTCCTCAGTAACTACTCTTTCGTTCCTCATTAGTTCCTCATTCGTTCCTCACTAGTTCCCTAGTAACTACTCTAATTTTGTGTAGCTTAGTTCCTCAGTAACTACTCATTTGTTCCTCATTAGTTCCTCATAGTTACTCATTCGTTCCTCATTAGTTACTCTCCTCAGTAACTACTCTAATTTTGTGTACCGTAGTTCCTCAGTAACTACTCATTAGTTCCTCATTAGTTCATCAGTAACTACTCTAATTTTGTGTACCATAGTTCCTCAGTAACTACTCATTAGTTCCTCATTAGTTCATCAGTAACTACTCTAATTTTGTGTACCATAGTTCCTCAGTAACTACTCATTAGTTCCTCATTAGTTACTCATTCGTTCCTCATTAGTTCATCAGTAACTACTCTAATTTTGTGTACCGTAGTTCCTCAGTAATTACTCATTAGTTCCTCATTAGTTCCTCATTAGTTACTCATTCGTTCCTCATTAGTTACTCATTCGTTCCTCAGTAATTACTCATTAGTTCCTCATTAGTTACTCATTCGTTCCTCATTAGTTCATCAGTAACTACTCATTAGTTCCTCATTAGTTCCTCATTAGTTCATCAATAACTACTCTAATTTTGTGTACCGTAGTTCCTCAGTAACTACTCATTAGTTCCTCATTACTCATTCGTTACTCATTAGTTCATCAGTAACTACTCATTAGTTCATTAGTTCCTCAGTAACTACTTGAATTTTGTGTACCTTATTGTAAAGTGTTACCGAGTAAAAGTCTTAAAGTATCTGATATTTACTGTACTTAAGTATCAAAAGTATTTTTATTATTTTAAATGTAATTAAATATTGCAAGTAAAATGTGCAATGCAAGTTTATTTCTTCTTAACATGTACACCACCTTTAAAATCAAGCGTGCATTACACTTGAAGAAAAATTAAGTATTCACAATTTAAAGGATTTAAGGAAAACCTTTGACTATCTAGGGCTGACCCACTGCAACGAAGCAGTCACCACGCAGTTACCTTGAATCATTTTTGCTGCTGTAGGACGTCATTCTCTGCTTTCATCATGAAGTCGGTCTCGTTGAGTGGAATAGCCACTACCATGTATCTAATCTGACAGGCAGTCTGGGCATGGATGTATTAGGAGAAGTGGATACAGTATTGAATGTGGGGCCCCGCTCACTGCTATGAGAATTACTCAGTGGCGCATGAAGGCAAAATGGATAAAATGCGACATATTTAATTACCTGGGCCAGGAATTATCGGCACTACTTCCGCACTGTGCAGCCCATAGAGAAAGCACAATAGAGACTTACGGCAAAGTGGCTAACTTCAGGTTTAGCACTCTGCTAACTTGAGTGGGGACAAAAATGATTTTATCTTGCAGCTCTTCTAGACTTTCCAAATGTTATTGAAACAAAATAATCAAATCCTGATAGTGAAACTAGTCGATTTCGCAGGGATTGTGTTGTTCAAAAAAATGTATCCACTGATGTACAGACATCTCTTTCGCTATGTAAGCCAATTGGGGAAGTCTTTTTGGGCCACAGGGCATCTAGTGACAGACCCTGAAAATAGCAGTACCACTGTCTGGCCACTATGAAAACTGGCTTCAAAGCCGAGTGCACCTCCTAAGGGACTGAGCCTGTGCTTTATGGAAGTGAATCGTGACCAATATTTAAATTAAAATGCATTTGCAGAAATACTTTTTCATTTTAAGAATGTGGCTGCATTATTTGACTCATAAATAAAATTAATAATCAATCAACCTATTTGCATTTGCATTTTCTTCTTCAAGACTGCTCATTCTTTTACTTAATTTAAAAAGAAAAAGAAAAAGACATTTGAGATTTAATTTTCAAAATATGCCCCAGCAAATAGATACCAAAATTCAATTTGAAATGTAAAATTTGAAAATTAAAATGCATTTGCAGAAATGCTTTTTCACAGAAATGCGAGTTGAGCAGGTCATAGAGAGCTTGGCTGCATGCTCTGCCGTCACAGATTCAGACGTTAATGAGGTTGCCTTAGCTAACCTCTCTTCAGTCCTGGAAAGACTGAATGCTGTGGAGCCTCAAAGGGGACGAGGACGACCAGCCATCAACATCCCTTTCGAGGCCATAGAAAACTATTTATTAAATGGTTTCAAAGTGAAGGAAATAGTGGAGCTGTTCGACGTAGGCCACCAGACCATCTTCTTTTAAATCACTTCTTAAAACCCATTTTTATAGACTTGCTTTTATGTGATGTTGTCGTTCCCCTCTTTTTCTTGTATTGTTTATTTATTAGTGTTTTAGTTGTATTGTATTTACTTATTTTATTCCCTTTGCTGTTTTCTCCTGTACTCTTTGCTGCTACCCTATTCCTGCCATGTTGTATATGTCTGCCTCTGCTATATTGTGTGTTGTTGCTGTATTACCTGCTGCTGTTGATTGTTGATTGTGCTGATTTTGCTTTGTTTGCACTTTGTAAACTTTGTTTTTAAAAGGTGCTATATAAATAAAGTTATTATTATTATTATTATTATTATTATTATCTGTCGGAGGATGCAAAGCAGCGGATTGAGGTAACGGTAACAGGCTCCTTATTACTATTATTTGTAAAGGGGCCGTGTTCACTACTAAACACATTTGTTGCCATTTGATGCTTTGTGCCAGAGTTAAAGCCTGATCATTGTTGACGTGACCGCTGTAGTGTAAGGCACACCTGGATTTATCAGACTGGCCAATATCCATATTCACAGCAGCCATTTTGATGTCACTCACCAGGTACAGCTGATGATTTCCAGAACAAAAAGTGTTCAAAACCCGCCAAAACACACACAAAACCGCCAAAAATGTTATTACTGCTTGTCATAAGAAAACACAATGCGCTCACATGTAAGGACCTCTTCGCACAAAACACTCATTCATTGCGCTAAACACACACTTTTACAGGGCGGATCTAAATTATATTAGCCTAAATATTTAAGATGATTACTTATGTATGCAATGATTTATTGATATTAAATTGTGCTAATATTTAGATTTTACTCCAGACAGACGTGTGTGTATGTGTATGCCGGGTAAGTTGCAGATGTGTGGGCATGGGAATAATTGTGACTTTTAATATAATTAATTCGCACAATTCATAGACAAATATGTTTAGTAGTGAACACGGCCCCTTTACAAATAATAGTAATAAGGAACCTGTAACTGTTACCTCAGTCCATTGCTTTGCATCCTCCGACAGATGGTCTGGTGGCCTACGTCGAACAGCTCTGCTATTTCCTTCACTTTGAAACCATTTAATAAATAGTTTTCTATGGCTTCGAAAGGGATGTTGATGGCTGGTCGTCCTCGTCCCCTTTGAGGCTCCACAGCATTCAGTCTTTCCAGGACTGAAGAGAGGTTAGCTAAGGCAACGTCATTAACGTCTGAATCTGTGACGGCAGAGTATTCAGCCAAGCTCTCTATGACCTGGGGCCCGTTGCACAAAAGTAGGATTCAGACATCCAGGATAAATGACTGAGCTGGGTTCAACAAATCCAAAACAAGAGCGTCCAGGCTTAATTGGTTGCACAAAGGCCAAACCAGGATGAGCAAACACGGATCTATCAAGCCAGGTGAAACCAATCCTGGATCAGTGCGTGCACGCGCCTTCCTCAAATAGACCCCGCCATCGATCACAGATTCACCGATTCACCATGGCAACAAGAGCGGCGTACTTTTCCCCGTCGGAGGCAGAAATCCTCATGGAGGCTCACAAAGAGGTAAAGGATCAAATCATAAAGAAAAGCAACACCGCCACAGTAATAAAACAACAAGAGAAAGCGTGGCAAAGTATTGCAGACCGCCTGAATGCGTAAGTAGTGCACAAATACACACTCACTGCTCTGCTGAAACCATCACAATTACAATCCAAATAGTTAATTAACATCTCCGAAAACGTAGTTGTACTCTGATTATGAATCAGTTGAAATTGTGTAAATGTAACTCCATCAGACTGTATAACTGGGATAAATAGATGAGCTCACTGATTTAATTGAATTTCCCTTTGGGATAAATAAAGTTCCTCTTATCTTATCTTATCTTATGTTTGCTCCTCATTCTCCATGCTCCTCTGCTGTTTCACTATATGTATGCAAGGGTGTGTGTGTGTGTGTGTGCATGCGCACGTGCGCACATGCGTGTGTATGCTGATTGATCATAAGAATATATATATACATATATATATTTCTGTGTGTGTGTGTATAGATTAAACATGACTGGGCCAAAACGGGCACGGCAGCAAGTCAAGATTAAATACGAGAACATCCTGCAGAATGGTAAGTGCCCTGACTAATACTTAACAATGCACAAGTGTACATTGTACCCAGAAGGTGCCTGCTCACACAATGTCTGTACTGTTTTAGCAGTCAAAAAACAAAAACAAAAACACAAGCAAGGCACGGGTGGTGGGTCACCATCAGCTGACCTCACCCCAGCAGAGGACATAGCCTTGGCATAAAACAAAGGTGGGCCTGTGTTGGAGGGGATCCCTGGGGGGACAGACACAAACATATGTCCCTCCCAAGATGCCACCCGCTTCATACAAGGTACATTCTTCCATCTCTACATGGGACATAACCACATTCATATTGAATCCATTTGGACTATCTGACTTTGGTTTGCCTTGCAGTTTCTGGCAGCACTGTCACACTGTTGGAGCCACCAACACCAACACACATCATGGCTGTGTCAAGAATGTCACTCTATTTATGAGGTTGTGATGATGAGATTTTGTATTGACAGGTGAATTCTCTGGTGTGTTGCTGGGGGACAGGGGGTATGCCTGCCAGCCTTTTCTCCTCACACCATACACAGACCCTCAGGAAGCACAGCAGGCCTATAATCATGCCCATGCCAGGACAAGGGCCAGGATCGAAATGACCTTTGGCCTCCTGAAGGCACGCTTTCACTGTATTAACCACTTGAGGGTCAGCCCTTTGAGGGCATGTGACATCACTGTGGCCTGTGCTGTCCTCCACAATGTGGCCTGCCTGAGGAAGGAGAGGGCCCCCAGAGTGCCATCACGCATGGACTGGGACAATCCAGACAGTGGTCAGCTGGTCAGGGACCAATATGTGTTAAATTAAACCTGTGCTTTCTATCTTGTAGAGTCACTGTGTGAGACTTAAGTTTTGAAAGGAGCTGATGGTTTACTTGCTTTGATTTATCCTTATTCAATAAAGGAACATCATGTTACTCTTTGATGTGTATTTATATTTATATGGGATGTGTATTTTATATATAGTCTATGGGAAACTGTAAATTATCTAATGATTGCAAAATCATCTAAAATCATCATTTATCTAAAATGATTGCAATTAATGATCACAAATGTTTAAATAATGACAGTGGGTCTGGTTGAATGTGATAACAATGTGCAGTGGGCAGTGGAATAACTATTGGTTTCCGTTTGTGGTGACTGCTGACTGAGATAAGGGATGAGATTAAATAGATCCTGGAACTTAGCCTGGTCTGGAGTAGGCTAGCTCCACAGAATAAATCTCCATGGTAACTTATGTCATAACATATCCCGCTTTCCACTGTCCCGCTTTTGTGCAACCAGATCACGGATAAGTTGAGCCAGGATAACCAAGATATCCTGGCTTAATCCCTTATCCTAGTTTTGTGCAATAGGCCCCTGCTCTACTCGGTCACAGGCATCAGACTCAGATATAATATTAGAATCCACCTGGGCAGCTAATTCTAACAGTGTTTGCACAATCTCAGGGAGCACCATGGTCTGTGATGCGTCCATCTATCAAATGTGCACACCGTCCCCTACTGTATTAGATGGGTAGCACGGTCAGCACGGAGCTGAAGAGTGGCTACTGAAGTCACTCTCCTGTGCCGCTCAGATTGCCAAATCGTTTCTGAATTATGGGCACTATTTTGCGGGGCAGACCACGAAAACGAAATGGCAATGTCCTCTTTGTTGTTTTTTTTTATTATGGCATAAAATGAGCAGTCTTGAGGAAAATGCAAATGCAAATAGGTTGATTGATTATTAATTTTATTTATGAGTCAAATAATGCAGCCACATTCTTAAAATGAATAACTATTTCTGCAAATGCATTTTAATTTAAATATTGGTCACGATTCACTTCCATAGTGCTTGACTGGAAATAGAAACTTAACTGTGGCTTTGAGAGCACTTGTTTGCACTTGCTCTTATGTGATTAACCTATGATCTAACTTGTAAGCTAGCACCACTGATTCACTAAACCTTCCAATTTTATTTTGTATAAAGTACCAAAAATGCTCAGGACAGACATACAAAGATACTACAGTAAAACTGGAGTAAAAGTATACGTTTTATTTAGGAAATGTAGTAGAGTAGATGTGATAGTTGACAAAAATATAAAAATTAGTACAGATAGTCCAAAAAATACTTAAGTATTGTAATGAAGTATTATGACTTTGTTACATTACATTACTACTGGGGGTTCATGCTTAGAAATGATTGGCAGAAAAAATAATCTCTGGGTTGTGTACACTCTTTCTGCACCACCATGGACTGGTACGTTGAGGTAAAGTCTCCCAGGTGAAGTGAGGGGAACGCTATGTTCACTCACTCAGCACAACAACCGTGACCGTGGGCTCGTTACGCACAGGCAGCGCACAGGCCGCGTCACACACTCTGGCCACAGATCTCCAGCCGGCAGGCCAGCTCCGCTACGAGGAGAGTGGACTTAGATGAAACACCAGTCGCACATCAAACACGCTGCAGCAAAACTATCAAAAAGAGCCCACCTAAACAAGACAGAGGAGACACGATCCAAATGGCGTCAGAACAGCCACACCAAACCACGCCAGACCACGCCAAACCACACCACTGCCGCGGACACCAGCTCCAGTGCAGAGTAGGAGGATTCAACTCGAGGAAAGGGGAAGTCTGCCTACATATAGCAAGGCACGGTGCGGTCCGCAATCAACGTGCAATTGAATAATTGCCTCCAGCCGGTGGCACTCAGTAAGCAGAAAGTGAAAGTACAAAACCTATCCTGCCACACAATTAAGAGGCTGAAATGAGCCATTCTGCCACAGTTATATCAACAAACCAGCTGACAGTTTGTATCTGACGTGACCAGCTCTTAAACCAGACACTGGCGACTTTTTCCTGTAACAGTTTTAAATTTCGTCTCCTCTCCAATCTTCGGTCTGAAATGGGCTTTGGGAGGAAACATCAAAACGGCTTTTATCTGCTTGTAGCCTATTGTTTAATGTGTGATTATCGTTAATTATCTAGTTTGTTCTCGTGAGCAAAATTTGACTGGCTGACTCAATATAAGAGAGAGAGTAAGAGAAGAACAGTTCAGTTTCGAACTCAGATAATGAGACTGACACATTTCCTGTGAAGAAGCGCGATGAACTCTCCAGCAACTCCACCAGCTACCTGGTATGGGATTTTATTGGAGAGGGAGCCTTTGGCAAGGTTGCCAGGTGTACTGATTTAAGCACCGATGACATAGTGGCGGTAAAGATCATCAAAAAAGGCGACAGTGAAAGAGAATTGAAAGCGATTGAAACAATCAGAGCTCTTGACCCCGACAAAAATAATTTTGTGAGATTCATTGAAAGTTTTAAGGTCAACAACGTCTTGTGTCTGGCCTTTGAGATGCCGGACAAGAGCCTTTTCAATATGGTTTGTGAGCGCAGCTTGTGTGTTAATGAAATTCGCCCTGTGGCCCACCAGGTGCTTGTAGCATTGAAAGCCTTGGCAGATATTGGCATTTCTCATACAGATGTGAAACCTGACAATATCATGCTTGTCAATCACAAGGATCAGCCCTTCAGGGTGAAACTGGTTGACTTTGGTATGGCTGGGCCAGTGAACCAAGTGCAGGTTGGTACTGTGATGCAGTTATATGGATTCAGGGCTCCAGAGGTGATGTTGGGCCTCCCTTTGTCTGAGGCTGTTGATATGTGGGGATTAGGATGCATCCTGGCATTCCTTTACCTTGGCAGGCCTATCTTTCCCACGAATTGTTCATATTATTCACTGAGAGAAATGGTGCGTCTGCTGGGTCCACCAGAGACCAGCCTGCTGAGGGCTGGCAAGTACACCTGGAAGTATCTCATCATGGTGTGCGACTGCAGCAGTCCATCAGGGTGGACATGGAGATTTAAGAGCCCACAGGAATATCAGAAGGGAAAGGGTATCAAGCTTAAAGTCTGTATATCACATTGGGCCGGGTCACCAAGTTTGGAGTGGGCAGTACAAAACTTCTTTCAGACAAGGGATGAACCTGAGTATGAAGATAGGATGCAGTTTTTAGGGCTCCTAAAATCTTGTCTCCATTGGGATGCTACACAGAGAATCACAGCCAGGGAAGCCCTAAAACACAGTTTTGCGACAATGACTCACCTAGACCAAACAAAGGACACCAGCTCCTATAGACATTATAGACGTGCTGCCCATCATTTAATGTCTGTTTGCCCCATGGAAGCCTTGGATGATGGACTCTCAGCTGCAGCTGGCTTAACTGATGGAGCTACAGCTGCCACTGCACCTGTTGATAGGGATGGTCCCAAGAAGAAGGAGAAGAAGAATCTTTTTCAGAGGACCCAAAAATTCTTCCATAGAGGGAAGGTCAGGGCTGAGATTACCGGTTATAATAATTCAACAGGACCCTCAATGACCACTGACCTTCATGATGGAGACAGAGACACTGCTGCAGCAGCTGACACTAGGAAGAAAGTGTCAGGTGCTGCAACCAATAATGACAGTGCAGACACTGATTGTGTCCCAACTGTCACTAACACCAACGATGACGGAGCTTCATCTGCTGCTGACGACACAACTGATGGGGCTGCAGCCTCCATTTCTTTAAATGATGGAGCTGCAGCTGCAGTTACACCTGTTGATAGGGATGGTCCCAAGAAGAAGAAGAAGAATCTTTTTCAGAGGACCCAAAAATTCTTCCATAGAGGGAAGGTCCGGGCTGAGATTACCGGTTATAATAATTCAACAGGATCCTCAATGACCACTGAACTTCGTGATGGAGACAGAGACAGTGCTGCAGCAGCTGACACTAGGAAAGAAGAAAGGACCTTCAAATGTTTCGGCTAAGTGTTGCAAAGAGCGTTTTTCCATTTGTAAACGTGTAAAGAATTAAGTCCCGAACATGCTCGGGTGGAACGTACGCAGAACGGACTCCACGGAAGTGCGCTCCACTATGAAAGCCCGAATGACTGCGGACGTTTCTCGCGGAGTCCGTTCCGCATACGTTCCGCCTGAGTATGTGGCACAGTGGAGCAGTGGTGAGCACTGCTAACTCACAGCAAGAAGGTTGTGGACCTTCTTGCTGTGAGAAGGAAGGTTGTGGACCTTTTTCTGTGTGGAGTTTGCACGTTCTCCCTGTGGGTTTTCTCCGGGTGCTCCAGTTTCTCCCACTATCTGTATACATATATATATATATATATATATATATTTTAATCAAATAAAAAATAAATATATTAGAAATAATTTCAAGTCTGCTATTATTGAAAAGGTCTTTATAAAAGAAATAAATGAATGTGGTCTATATATATGAATGTTCCTTTGTAGTTTCAATGCTATTTAAGTGTCCCCAAAAAATGTTCTCCAAGGATGAGTATACTGAAAGAGCACCTGAGCAGACATCCTCCCTTCATTTCTAGCACTGTCTGCCATAACCCTCCAACAATACAGCTCCAATTACATTGCAAATATGTCACAAAGCTCCCAAGGGGTCACAGAGTGTGTCCCAGCTTTTATTGAATAGCCTTGGGTATCAAACATGTTAATTATAAAGTGCTCCAGGGATGACATTCTGTAGGCTGTCATAAGAGTTAAGGACCTCCCTGGTTTAGGGCTGCACGATTAATTGTAATAAAATTGTAATCTCGATTCATATGCATATGCAATCTAATTTTTCAATGACAGCGATTCTGCCGGCCCCGCCCGTGCCGGGAGTCGGGACATCATCTGCATGAAAACAAGCACTCCCAACGGCGCAGCGTTATACCACGTGATGCAGAGCGACAGCCGGCCAGCAGTTTGGAAAGCAGCGAGACAGGGGGGAAACACACTGCTAACTGTAGCCTCAGTTTGTGCCTCATACAGGTCTGCTGGTAAAGTTAACTTTAACACTAACTTTAGCATTAGCAAGCGTGATAAAAGACGGCAGAGAGGCGACGTTGTGCAAATAAACCAAAGATTTATTAATTTTCTGTAGCAGTAAACATGATAAACAGCAAGGCTACAGCAAGTTAATGTACTGACACTCCTCACACACACACACCGGACAGCTTCTCAGTCCTTAGCCGCTAACGTTAGCTCATGTACAACACAGGTACCACACAAAAACTTTTACAAAGGGTCATAATGTGCTTCTAGTGACTGTCAAATTGCCAGCGAAAGATGTTTACACTGCGGACACGGAGAACAGCTGCCTGCTCTCATGGGACGAATATCCTCTTAGAAAAAAGACGGATCACTCTGCTCTGCCGCCAGGAACAAACTGGGAGGCAACGATCCTGTCTGAGGAAGAGGGTTCACTTTGCTGCAGGGTTCACCAAAACGTTTTTTTTGTTTTGTTTTCTTTTAATAAATTGAACACATTAAAGAACATACAAGATCCTGTAGCTAATAATACAATACGATAAACATTGTCAAATTAAATGAAGGAAGAGAATTTTTTCTAAAGACAAATAAAATATTGAGGATTTATGTAAAAATATACATAGAGACATATAAATAATTATATAATTAAAGATATGTAGGCTATGTTAGGTGAATACTCCTGTCAAATGCATGTTGTTGAAATGTTTTGACTTAATTCCAGGCCTGGAATACCTACCTCAGAAAAATGTTGCTCAACATTGATGTTATTGTTAAAATTGTTCAAAAGCTGTAAGAGAAGACGAGACTAAAGCTAAAACAGGAGTGTTCCCTCTCTGCTGACCAGAGTTTATGTGCCTTGTGTCTCTTGTATCAGGCACAATCATAGGCTTTGTTATTTAATGATATTTTTTTTATTATTTATTTATAATTTTTGTTACTTTTCCTTTTGTATCAGGAAATAAGCACAATGGGCCTCATTCACAAACAGTGCGTACGCACAAATCTGTGCTTAAACTGTGCGTACGATCGTTTGACGCACAAATCCGGGATTCATCAATATTTTCTTACCCGAATTTGTTCTTACTCTGCGAACAAATTTAGAACTGCCTCAGACCATGCGTATGCACAAATGAGGAAGGCCGAACTGACTTAGAAAATGCAAACATACCTTTTAAGTACATGCAGAGTCTATAAAACCACATTCATGAAAAAGAGATTTAATTAACATTTTTTTAAATAATTAATTTACTAATATATTGGCCAAATGGATTAAATTACCATGAAACTGACACATGTTCACCCTCATCATTGTGACAATTAAAATATTAACATGAACAGAAAAACTATCACTCCATCAGCGTGCAGATGATCTGTAATGCCAACTGCCATATCCTTAAGGCTGTGGCCCGCTGGCCAGGAGGCACCCACGACTCATTTATTTTGCAAAACAGTACAGTGGGAATGCGTTTGGAGGCAGGGGCTGTGAGAAGTGGATGGCATGTTGGTGAGCATCTTTTGTTCTAGTCTTTCCCCATTTCAATTGTTTTAAGTTAGTATTTTCAGTAAGTTTCTGTTCCGTTAATGTTAAAATGTTATATTGTTTGGGTGACCAGGCATATGGCCTTAAAACATGGCTGATGACATCATACGCAAACCCTGAAACCCATCAAGAGGTGCGCTATAATACCATACATGCCCACACACGCGCCGTAGAGCGCACTTTTGGCGTGCTTAAGGGCCGTTGGATGTGTCTGGATCAGATACGGCCAGTGGCAAACTACTTTATACCCCTGAGAAGGTGTGCAAGATCATCCTGGCATGCTGTGTCCTCCACAATCTTACAATGACCCATGGCATTCCTATAAGACCCGGTGCCATCGCTTCTAACAAACTGTGAAATTTACTACTTCTCTCTTCGCGTAACCGCTTCCTTCATTCATGATGAATCAACTCTAGGCAAGTGGTTTCCTTATATGGAGAAATGGGGGCGTGGTAGTATGCTGATTGCAGATCGCGGACACGCGCCTGTCAATTTAGAATGGTTCTGATTTACTAAGTTGGTGAGAACAAAATTGGCCGGTACGCACGTGTCATGAATCCGACGGTGATTTTGCGCAAGTACTTATTTTTTGCGGAGAGTAAGAACATTTCTGCACAGATATTAGTGAATGAGGCCCAATATATCTTTATGCTGAAAAAAATCGGGAGAGAATCGTGATCTCAATTATAAGCCAAAAGATCGTGATTCTCATTTTTTCCAGAATCGTGCAGCCCTACCCTGGTTCCCTGCTCAAAAAAACAGTGGGATTTTTTTCCATGGGATTTTGGATCGTTGCCAGAAATAAGCTTTGTAACAAACAAACTTTTATGATACTTTTTATGATATGAGTTTTGAAGCCTAAATGCAATCTCCATAAGTAAAACACTAACGTAGGAACTACACCACAGTAGCATGTGTTAATGTCAGCTCCACAGCATGGCTGTAAGGTTTTGGTTGAGGTGAGGGCTTTGTGTGGTCTCGTTTAACCACTTCTTGGCAACCGCCTTTTTAAAGATCCATAAAAGCTTCAAACTTCATCAGTGGTACCCACGCATTTTATGTCATAGAACAAAAAATGAAAGTCTCTTCATCTTGTGTTAACAACAGATCTTATTTCAGGCATCTAAGCAAAAACCCATTCACTTTGAGACAAGGGAATCGTGAGTGGTAAGATGTTTACTCATTTCCAGGTTTAAAAGAATACTCTGACGATTTGGGAGTTATGCCCTTTCTCTATCATTTTCATATTGAGACAACATGATCGATATCTTTTTTTGCGTCTGTACGTCCAGTGGCTGGGTCTCAGCGGTTAGCATTGCGCTTATCGGGGGTCAGTACGTCCTGTGCGGAGGGACACCGGTGAGCAACAGCTGCAGCTGGCTCTGGGACAGCTATGCTAGGTCACTCGGTAAAAGCAAACAAAGAGACGACACGGAAGATATTACTCACTCGACTGAAAGCTGTCCCTCAGCTCCTGCAGGCCTGGGGCTTTTTTTCCAGTTTATCTAAGGAACATGAAAAATGTTTCAATTACGCCAGGATTAGTGATTACTGCAACGTTTTCACTCTTTGTGATGCACTCTCTGCGGTGGCTTTCCTCCTGATGATATATCTCCCCAGCGGTGGTAGCACCGAATCCCAAAATGATTCCACCTCTGTAGGCATAGGTTGGCAAGCACCACCAGTCCTCCCCTGACCTCCGTCTCCCCTCGGCCCCTCGCTGCTCCGGCGCTTGGGAGGATTCGGACTCCATTCAATTCAATTTATGCTGACTGGTCTGAAGAAGTGGAATTCATTTTGGAAACTGTAACTAAATACCTCTGGTTTTAAGATGTTACACTGAGATAACAACAAATAGACACACATTGCACCTCTTAAACATTAAATGCCATCTTTGTTTTCTTCCACTGGGTATGCAGCAGACTATCTAACTATGTTGTGATGTATTTATTTTTTATCATTTGACAGGCAGGTTGTTTGAGGTCAGGGAGGAGTCACAGTGACAAAGCAGAAGCCAGCTGGGACACGCTTGACCCTCGGTCAGAAAGATCACCAGCATAAACACTCAGCAACCTGCTGTGAATAATAAGACTTCCCAGTGGAAAGTTTTCTTGAGACCAGTACGTGTACTGTGGTTGAGGTTGCATTATGTGTGTGTGCATTGCTTATTATGAGGCACTTAAGAGCACCGGGAGCTGTGTGTTTGTTATGAATTACAATGGCGACAAACTCTGAGAGACCACATATGGTATATATTTGTTCAACAAATCATTTAGTCACAACAGCCCCACACAACCGTGACATTCAGTGCTTTGCTGGGGGATATTTCAAAATCTTCATACTTCCACTCCTTTCAATCATGTGTTACACTGTATCCTTCCTCTCAATCATCTACAAAGTCAAACTTTTAGAAATACAGATGGCTAAATCCTCCCAAATGCCATTTCTGTAAGTGAAGCAGCGGTACCTTGAAATGAATACCTTTGATCTTCGGCGACTTGCAGTGAGGTTTACCATGCTGCCATCAAAGAGCCTTGCAAATGGAAAAATGTTTGAACTCATATGGATATGTCAATGGAGAGAAACACTTCCAGTGTTCACACATTCATACAGTAATGAGTATGATTTCTGTTTTGCATTACTGTAGTATAGTTATTAAAAAGCCATCAGAGGATCTTACTGTTAGAAGACTTAGTGCCATAACATCCCTAGTTAATATGATTGGAGGATACATGCACATTCATCAAAGTTGCAAAGCTATAGCAATCGCTATCATTTTGTATAGTACCATTCATGCACCTTTTTTCAAGTAAAATAAATACAAAGAGCTTAAATGAATCTGAACTCTTCCCCAAATGTAAGACAACTCCATTAATAATAATAACTCAAAATACCAGAACTTTCAATAGCAGAATTTCACCAGCTGTGTTTTTGGGATTGTTGCAGACTGGAATGATTTCAAGACAGCTTTTCTAAAAAAAAATGGGATAAATGTTGAGATTTTTATAGGCGTTCTTTGTGAAATTGCAAGCACAAATAAAAATTGAAAACATAGTTATGATGCTGTCTTGGATTCAGAATCAACAATTACATTCAGTATTTCCCACAAAATTAGTATCTATTTGTGATGGTGGGGGCTGACAGCTGATCGCCAATAATCAACTGCTGAAGGACAATCCCCATGACCAACTCTACCCCTGCTCTGTTTGGTTAGCACAAGCTAACACAGCAGCAGCAGCTAACATCCAACACCAAGCTGTTAAATGGTCCCAACAAGCTCACACTGACACGGAAATGGCTCAACTCTGTCGTTAAACCTGTTAATAACCATTTAGGTAGCTGTGTGATGCTAACAGTTAGCCCTATCACTGTAACTGCGTGCGACTCTGTCCCAGGCACAGAGCTCACACTCCAAAGACAAGAGGGGCAAGGACTGGCTTGGTGAATCAATACGCTGCATGCAGTACTATAATGAAATGTGATTTAGATAATCAGATTTTGCTGTAAAGTTGTGGTGATTGGACAGAATTGACCCTTCGCTAAGTCCCGCCCCCAGACGCAGACTGGCCAATCATAACGTAGCATTGGGCCGGCTCAGACCAGGGTCCAACAACAACACAGCTGTGCTCCATTGACTCTAATGCAGTTGTTTCAGCTTTCCTTCATTTTCAGGCTGGTTTTGTGGATTTGGAGCTAAATGTTGTGCCTGGGGCATGTCATGTATTAATGATACTCGTTACTTGGAGAGGTTGGAAGGAGATTTACATTTCTTCCCTGTTTCAAAACCAAAATCAAACCCTGGAAAGTGTAGGGTTAGCTAGCTAGCTACTGAAGATATAGCCTACTGAATGTTTACACATGCTGCTTTTGCTTTGTAATGATTATAACTGTGAAAAAAGACTGACCCTGCTGTACAGGAACCAGTGAAACTTTGCTGATATTCAACCAGCTGTGTGTCATCGCATTGTGTGCAGATGAATGTTGTTTGACTTCCCCTGGAGATACATGCTTGTCCAGTGGCGGAGGTCCAGGCGCTGGCAGTGGCACGGGAGCGAAGCCAAACACTGTTCATCTGTTCACACTGTGATGCCACACAGCTGGTTCAATATCAGCAAAGTTTCCCTTTATATTCATTGTGTTCTGTGGCAATCAGCAGTGATGTGGTGGTTCACTTTTACTCTGTGATCTGTAGGCTTTAGCTTCAGTCTTTATTTTGTTACCTCGACTTCGTTGCTGGTTTGGTCTGACATCCTGAAGATATCCTTCATATGCATACTGTAGACCCTTCTGTCTGCTTCTGTCTGAAATCACTTTTTTGTTTTTCCAAAAATTTGAGAGTATTTCTCCAGGGAGTGCAGTACACAGTGGGAGCACCATGCCAGTCTAGCTCCGAAACCGAAAGTTTGTCGTACTTAGCAACAGTAACTAAGGGGGGCGGGCCTTAGCAAAGGGTGAATTGCAAGGTTGTGCAGAATCCACTGGGATTGGCTGAATTTGCGTTAACTGTTGCGACTGCAATATCACAACATCCTGGGGGGACTGTAAATAGAGATGGCAATCCTTTAAAGAACAACCTAATATTGTTGTCTAATAAATATTTTAGTTTCTAGTTGCCTTTAACAAACAGCTTTTCCCAAAAGCCACACCTTACGCTCCACCACTGTGGGTTTAACATCATCAGCTCAACAGAGGAGGCGAGGCTGTGAGTCTTTTATTACAGACAACAGAACAGAGAGGTTTGAATGTGTAGACGATTAGGTCCTGTTTTTTTTAACTGGGCTTGTTTATATTTGGGTTACAGGTCGTGCGTGAAATGATTCAGTGGGGTACAGGTTTATAGGGGAGGGAGGGTGAAACAAACTATACAGTAAGACTTGAGAAAAGGTGAGTGTAAGCTGAACCTAAACATTGACAAAAAAACCTTGGAACTCAGTTTCTTTCATGTTGTGTACACTACAGCCTCTCTGAAAGCAGACAGAGCTTTCATCAGACACACACCACTGCAGACGGCAACCTCAAATTACAGACTGAATCACCCAGCCAGAAATGGACGACACGAAGGACAAGGATAATAGCCAGAGGTGCTGGGGTGCCTTCAAGTTGGCCAGGAAGCTCAAGGAAAAGCTGGCTCTATAAAAAAAGAGGAGTGAAAGGCTAAAACTGCAAAGCACTGAGAGCCACAGCACCTTTGAGGAAAAAGAAGACGAAAGAGTTTGTCACCAAGCTAGGGGGACAGGAGGAAGAAATACAGTCTCTCCACAAACAGATGGAGCACCAGAAAGAGACCCGGACAAGGCAGGAGAGAGACAGACGGCCATATCCCTTGAGGGTGGTGGAGGCACTTACACATCGTCTGGCAGACATAGAATATATACTCCAGGAGAAGACAGGCCTGAGAGACCACGATGATGCTGAGACATGTTTGAAAGAGGTGAAGGAAGACATCACAGAGCTGACAGAGCCTTGCACCAGCTATACATTGTGGGGAGAGCTCGCTGATGATGAAAACACGAGAAAAAAAAACAGGAAAGAGTTTTAAAAAGTAGAGGTGCTGAAGACTGTATAAAAAGAGAGCAACTAAAGGTTTGCAGTAGAGTTTCACAAAGCAAAGAGAGAAATGAGGCTCTTTGTCGAGGAAATTAAAGTTTCGTATTTTGAAAGCAAACAGAAGCACCATCACTGTGTGTTGGTGTCTGACGGCTTCAGGGGGAAATGCAGCAGGACAACAACAAAAGTTAAAGAGACAAAAAGTCCAAGTAGGGTGGGTGGGAGATTTGGTAGATGGGATCAGCAATAACCAAATTTCACCTTGGAGGCAGGTGTTAGCTTCTTGTATGAATGTAAAGCCAAACCCTGCTACTTTTGCCAAAACCCAACCACATTTGTGTTGATTAAACTTAACCACATGCTTTTGTTGCTGAAGGAAAAAAACATCAATTCACAGTGTTGTACTTGTGCAGTACGTTTCTTTTGAAAGAGACTGTATACAACTTTTATGTGAAAACTGAAGTGTATTTTGAAAAGACACAATGCATGTGAGAGGCTGAAGTTGACATGGCGTCCCAGAACGTCAACAACAGATGCACCCAGGCTACCTTGCACATCTTATGTAGGCATGAAAAGTCTATGACCAAGCGGCAGTATGTGATGTGGTCAGAGTAAGAATGTGTTGACTCATATGGAGGTTTCTGCTGATATTGGGATAGCATTGTTGCAGAGCCACCCTCCAGTTTCCACCCTGGCTAACACCATTTGTCGGCCATCACAATCTCATCTCTATGCATCATATTTTGCCACTGCTAATATGACACTGTGTTGTATCTCGACACAGAGGGTGGTGGTGGTAAGAAGGGGTTTAGGCAACAAAACTATTTGGTTATAAATAATCACAGATGTTGCTACAGAATGGTCTTGAGGACGGTCTTGAATACCGTTCTCCTGAATCAAAATCCAGTGTTTGTTTGACCCAACTTTCCTCTCGCCCACCCTGATCAGACATTGAAGCTCTTTGAACAACATCCATTGCTTTGACCATCTAATAATGATGCAGATGAGTTTACACTGGAGTAAGTGAAAAGCCCAGTGCATCTTACACAGACGCTAAACAGGGACACTGCCCCCAAGCTGCGTATTTTGACATCCTGGAAATGAGACATCGCTGTGTCAGCACTGTTGCTGGTGTTAGTTTGTTTATTGAGTTAGCCATATTAGCTGCTAGCCCGCTCAGCCACCTCCATGTTGAGAACTGCGTGGAGACAATCCCGCCCTCGACTTTGAATCATTGTAATGCTCTGAATGTCGCATACAGAAGATAAGGGTCGAGAGGGACACCCTACATCAACACATGAATGAGAAGATTTAAATCCCAAATTTGAAAAAACAAAGTAAAAGGCAGTTTTGCTCCTGGGAGGCCGTAACAATCAATATATAGTATTTTGTTTGTCAGTTTCTAACTAATACAGCGATATAAACTATTTTAAGGGAATGACTGGTGGTGCTTGATTGACCCTGATCAGCTAGTTATTAATATTCCTGTTGTTATTATTTGTTTGATTTGTTTCCATTGATTTAATTCTGTATGAATTACATGGTGTACTGTAAACACAAGGCTAGAACAAGCTTACTGTGTGCTTTCTGTTAGAATAAATTGAAAAACACACAAAATCCTTGTTTTCCATTTATTCTGAGTCAAACTCTTGCACGATGTACATAAAAATGCCGGCAGTTTATTTGGCATTTATATTAGATAACAGCTGAAGCAGTTTCAGAAGAAAAGGTGAGGGATGGTAATAACATTTACGTATTATAGTCTCTTCTCTCCTTTTTCGCTTGCTTGTTCTTCAGATATTCGGGCCAAGGCGGCGGTGTGATGTGTCTCCAGCAGTTGAAAAATCCATCCCTGAAGTTCTGTCTACACTCCCTCTGGCACAAACAGACCTCCACCTACGCCGTGCCTCGTATCGATGTGCCTGACATTTTAAAATGTTTGACTGACGCTTTATCACTGCCACAGATTTTGTCTGAAGGGATGGCATCAGGATTATGCCAGATTCTCATCTTGTGTCAGGACACGGAGACATGGAATATATTTTGATTAAGATGCTAGAAAAATAAAAGTATACTGTTTATTAAGGGGGAAAAACTATGATACTATCAGTTTAAACTGGTTTATGGTCCTATTTACATTAAAGCACCTTAGGACATACCCTTTAAAAATCTCTCTTTGTAGATGTTTACATTTCACCATGAAAATAAACTTTTTTTATTGCATACATTGAATAGACAGTGATAAAAGTTGATCTGTTAACCAGTGCTGAAATATAAATGTTTTTAGAGGAACAAAATGAATAAGAATAGACTTAGTAAAGCCTGTTTGCTTTGCAGCTTCAATACAACATCTGCCCCAAATAACATAAAATAAGTGTTATATTAAAATGAAGTTTGATTTAAGCAGCAGAAAGCTCTGATGAATGCCTTTGATCATGTGTCCACACATAAATGTAAAAGAACAACAGAGTAAAAGTTTAATCTTGTGAAGTCCTAAACACTATGATAGAGAAATGAGGAAAATACAGTGATATGCATTTGCTATTTATCACTGCCGGTGCAACAACCATGTTTTGAAAATTAGCATAATGGAGTTGCCATGGGCTGAAAAACACTGGTATGAATTGATGATCTCTTTCATGCTTTTCACAACATTAATTTCTATGTTTGTTTTTTAATAAACAAAAAGTACAGCTTCCTTAACGGATCTGAATTCTCCAAGACTTACAGCTACAGAGCGTTTGTAATGTCCAAGTGAATGTTTTTTCTTTCATGCAAATACAACAGTTAAAGCAAGTGAAATGGAGTCATCAATGCACCTGACTTTTTTATGTTTTGAAAAAAGTTTGAAAATTTAAACAGTGCTCATGCATATCAAACAAACCATCCATTTATGTGCCATTTGCCCGAAACAATGTTGGCATTGTACGATTCTCCAAACCACAGATATGTTACATTCTCACCTTATTATGTAGCGGATATTCAAGATTCAAGAGTCAAGAAGTTTATTGTCATAGGTACAGCTAAAACTCAGCCGTTTACACTGCACATTGAAATTGCCAGTCTCCCTTCACACAAAAATTGAGCATAGTGTTCAGGCAGGACACGCTGTCAAGCTCAGCTCACATCCCATCTACATCAGCTGATCTCAAACAGCCAATTAACTGATGGAGCAGCTGATTGATGGAAGGGAGTCAGCTGATAGATCACATGATTCCTATCTATGTAACCAATCAACAAATCTCATTCAGGGCGCCCTATTTAAACTGCTTTAGCCTGCCTACTGTTGCTGCTTCCTCTGCAAGCCGCTGTGCAACCCGCCTCCACCCCAGCTCCTCCTTTTCATGTTGTGTCTGACTTATCAATGTCATATCTGTTTGTCACTGATGCTGCTCTGTTCTTTTCTTGGGCAGGTCTTTGCTGCTGCTCTCCCTGCCTTAGGCTCTCCATGTAGGCGCATGGAAGGGCAGGGAGGTTTGCTCTCTGCCTCAGGCTTTCCTCATTTGCACGTGGAAGGGCAGAGAGGTGTGCTCTCTCTGCCTTAGGCTTTCTGCATTGGTGCGTGGAAGAGGCTTTATGCGTAGGCCTAGGAAAGGCAGAGAGACCCCAGAACAGAGCCATACCACTAAATATAATACTGCAAATGGAAATAAAGATTTCTTTGACTAAAGTGTTCCTGACTGAACAATAATAAAATTAGAACTGAAGTTAGATTTTTAAAAAAAAAATGAATAAACAGTAACAGTTAAAGCAGTCAGCTTTGTCCTTGTCATCCTGGATTTCACACTCCTTTAGTGTCGGCCTGATGCCATATATGTTGAAACAACTATGGTTAATGTGTGGTTAGGTTTAGGCACAAAAAACACTTGGCTATGGTTAGAAAAAAAATCACATTTTTGATTAATACCTGGTTTTGAGGGCACAGTCCTTAGTGGAAACACAGTGATGTCTCTGTAAAAAAAGATAACTGCTTTTCATGGCTCTATCCCAGATGGAAAATCAGCAACAGATTGCTACAAAACACCCACGCAAGGTGCCAAAACAGCAGCTGAAAACAGATCCATGATTTGCTAAAAAAATCAACCAGTTAATTGGTTTTGAACATTGATCTGCAGCTCGTCAGGTGTCTCACCTAAATGTCACACCATCCACTATCCCCTCCAGCTCATGATAACAGTGTCATCTTATATATTACACCACTTTAGAAACGTTGGAATGATACTTATGAAATGTGCAAATGTAATGTATTCGTGGTTTGCAGAAATGCACCATGCCAACATTTTCTTCAGGCAACTGGGCTGCTATTTCTATTATGAGATCTCTTGCCAAAAATTTAATTTGCAAGTTAGGTTGAATGATATTCCCCACAAGCCATGTGTTGTTTCAAAATTGACTGTTATTTCACGTGAAGATTGAAAGATTGTGTTAGTGTGAAGGAAAAAGTTAACAGGAGCTCTCACAGTAGGAGTAATATCCATCCATCCATCCATCCATCCATTTTCATCCGCTGATCCGGGGCAAGGTTGCAGGGCCAGCAGGCTAAGCAAAGCACCCCAGACATCCCTCTCCCCAGCAATGCTTTCCAGCTCCTCCTGGGGGACCCCAAGGTGTTCCCAGGCCAGATGAGATATATAATCCCTCCAGTGTGTCCTGAGTCAGACTAAAAGTTTTATCAGTTATCTCTTTGGGTATTTTATACCTTAATTAAATAACCAACAATAGAGATGGTGGGGAATGAAGGGGATGGGAATAACGTGCAACAAAGGTCCCTTGCAAATTTGAGTAAATTTCTAAACCTAACAGAGCAACTTCTTGTCTTGACGATGGTATGTTGAAGTTTGAAATAACTATACAAGAATTAAAAGTTTTAATTAGTTGCACAGTTAAAAAACAATCAAAGTTATGGATATCCAGTGAAAGACTCTTTGATTGACTCTTTAGTTTAGTGAGTGAAAGGAAGACAACAAGACAACGGAAGTGAAAGAAAGTTTGCTTATACCATACTTTTTATATAGCAGGCTTAGAGCTGTGAGTGTGTGTGTGTGTGTGTGTGTGTGTGTGTGTGTGTGTGTGTGAGTGTGTGTGTTATTGAGTTTCACCATGGATACAGCACATTTCCAGTGGCTGTGAATCATTCTGTCAGACTAAATGAGTTGTCTGATAATTAGGGTTCCTGCATCATCATGCAGTCATTGGTCAGTGGCAGACAGCTCCATCTCTCACATCCCTGTCTCATAATTCCCACTCAAGTCTCCTTCCACATTCACTCTCAAAGTCGTTCATTATTTTGATTTTTTTTTCGTCTGTTTTTTTTAGGTTGCCTATTGTTTCACTAACATTAATCTCAGCGCTTCGTTTCATGATATTAGAATCTGATTTATTTTTTCACATGCTCCAGTGACCAGTAATTTAGAAGGCTGACAAGGTCTTGTTAGTCTAATCAGTTTACTTGACATCAGTGGGCTTTGACTCATTAGTGCTTCTTTTGAGCCAGTAGGAGCACACACGGCTCTTGAGATTGTGTTGGGTGTGAAATGTTTCTCGTGTCAGTATGTTGAAGTTGCCGCACTGATCACAACATCCTGATTAATTGCAAATACGGTGGAAAGCACAACTGCTCCTGATGTTTCCAGCACTCTCTCCATTAAAGACATCTTTCCTGTGAACATGTTGAGAAAATTGAATATGTATTCGTTACTGAAAACTGAAACAATCTGTTATGCGAGCTAAATATTTGCTCTGACACTTACGCAACTGGTGTAAGTGGGGGCATATAATTTGATTTGATGGTTGTGATACCGTTGCACCGAAACTGATTAAAATTGTCTCTTAAGAGGTTGTTTTGCTCAAAGCAGCATCCAAGCCTCCAAATATACACCTACAAACAAGTTATCTCTCCCTGGTCCTTCTACAAGCAATCCTTTTTTTTAAAAAACAACTTCAAATAGCGAGCATACCCACATTTTCTTAGAAGTAAACTACCAATCTTTCAGCTGTGGAAAGCATAATAAAAGCTGGAGGGCGAAATCGTTCACACGTTTTCTGTCTAAAAGCAAATAACGGCCATGTTCACACTACTCTTGTTTCTTTTCTAGTTAGAGTTGGAGAGATGAGTAGGACAGGCGATGCAGTGACAAATCTGAGAAATATGCGACCAAAGAAATGATTAAGCTCAGTGTGTGTTTCTGCTTACATAGTCTAATTTGAAGTGGCATCTCTGGACAGTCAGATTACCATCTGACCCAAATGAGTCTGACCCAACTCGGGAAGAAAAGAGAAAAAAAAACAAAACAGAAAACCCTACATGATATGAAGACGAGCTGACAGATAAAGCTAAACTCTATATCAATCTAATAATCACTTTCCTATTCATGATGCAGCCCCTCAAGATGCATGAAAGCGACGGCTGTTGGAGACTTTCTGAAGGTGGTTTTCCAACTTCATATAAAACTTTTTGCCCAACAGTTGGGTAATAAGCCACAATTTTCTGAGTTCAGTTTAAATTAGTGAGCACTCAACACCATCCACTGCAGACAGGATCTGCAGGCCAGAGTTTCTTCTGCCTAATTTGTGTGGAGAATTAAACTGAATAATGAAATGTGACTGGGAGAGAACACAAGGCGATTTTTCAAAGGGAGCACACTGTTTGAAACAGCTTTTAACTCTTGGTATTCTGCATAACTAAAATACTTAATTCAACTGACAGTTTTATAACCGTAGTTAAGAAGTGCTAATTTGCATTTGCAGAAATATTCAAGAATAATTTCACCAGGCTTTGCAAATGAAACAAAACGTGAGAGCAAAATCTAGAAATTGATTTTTACAGATAAATGTGTAATTATGATTTTTTTTAAATAGACTGTGTTGTGATGACCTCTGCTGTCACCTCTGCCATGATTAATACCTAATATGCATTTTTTGGGTTGGCTAAACACCTATGCAAACACACAAATAGTATGAAGACTTAACACAGAAAGATTTGGTTGGCACAAGCACTCAAACCCAGGTCATTCTTGCTGTGAGGAGACAGTTCTCTCTACCGAGACATATTTATTTTTCATTCCTGCTTATTTACAGTTAGTGTCAGAGGGGTTGGACTCTGACCAAGCATGTCCTGGGCTCATTAGTGTTTTTGAAGACCTGGGGAAAATCTGTTCAGGGTGCCCATCGCTACTACTTTTATTATCCATGCCTCCTTCTTCTTGTAACTGTAAAAATAACCAGCACTCCAAAGTATGGCATAAAAAGACAACAAATACAAGTGTTGCAGTTTTACAAATAAAAAAATCAAATCAACCAATAATGTGTTAATTACAAATATTACACACAAATGAAAAAAATCTATTTAATATCTTCCATGACGACATGTGTGTACCAAGTTCTGGACTGTCCTCAGTGTGCTTTTATTAAAGCAGTACAGTTCTTCCAGCTCAGTTTGTACATTTTCTGGGAAAAGATCCTGCAACAAAAGCACAAAAAGATTCTTTTTATTTTATCCCCATTTATTATTTTCCTATGAAAGATGTGCTGGTGGCAACTTCTTCCATCCTCTCTTTTAGGAAATGTGAAGCCCTCATTGTAATCACAGGGACCTCTCCTGACAATAATCACCTGATAGAGCTGATCGATCAGCAGGGTCAGTGGGTGCAGGCTGTGCTCTCGCTGAACAAAATGTCGAGGTGGATGTCTCTCCATCAGGAGCTAGGGTAATGGGTGAGCATGGGGCTGGTGTGACAATTTGTGTACCTGCAGGCAAAAACAGACATGTATGCCCATAGTCACATTCCCATTGTGCTTGTTGCTCAGAAATATCACACATTATTGGTTATAATTAAAGTAACTCAACTGAATTTCACAATAAAGACATCAACTTGACCAAACTCAGCTGCTGCAGGCAGTGATGGAGTCGCAGAAGATGAAAGATCTGTACTCTGACTCCTTTCCCCAGTAACAGGTTCAGGTTTGTGCAGTGCTTGGCTGTGAATGTCCCACACTGGGCTGCTGATACAGCTATTGTGGCTTGTATCAGGAGCAGTCAGGAGCAGTCATGGATGCCTTCAGGATCTGGTGCAGTAAGTGAACACAGCCAAAACCAAGGAGATGGTGGTGGATTTCAGAGGGAAGAGGTCATACCATCAACAGTCTGCATACAGCAGAAGGACATTTAGGTGGTGCACACCTACAAATATCTGGGGGTCCTCTTGGATGATAAGCTGGACTGGTCCTCTAATACTGATGCCCTCTAGGAGGGGTCAGAGCTGCCTTTTCTTCCTGCGGACACTGAGGTCCTTTGATGTGTGTGTGGAGATGCTGACCATGTTCTATCACACAGTGGTGGCCAGTGCACTTCTCTATGCTGCAGTGTGCTGGGGAAGCAGCTTGATGGACATAAACACCCAATGTTTAGGCAAGCTGGTTAAAAGAGCTGGCTCAGTGCTCTGCAAGAGACTGGACCCACTGAGAACTGTGGTGGAGAGGGGCACATTGGACAAACTGGAAGCTATAATGGACAATAGCAGACACCCTCTCCAGCAGCTGCGGCAGTCGGCTCATCTCACTGCGTTGCTGCAATCTATCTTTGCATGTAAATTCAGCCATATAAAATCTGTAGTAGCTGAGGCAGTTGTTGTCTAAAGTTTAGAGAAGTGAGCTTCCCGGTCGCTGTTACTGTTTAATGGTGCCCAGCAATGCCAAGGGGAAACACACGAGGACAACAACGTAAGTTAAGGGAGTGTAAGTCAAGTAGGACAGGAAGGAGGGATGGTGGATGAGTCCAACAACTTCACCTCCTGCTGGTCACTGCCCACATGAATGTAAAGCCAAACCCTGTTTTTTTCCAAACCAAACCACATGTGTGTGTGTTGGCTAAACCTAACCACGTGCATTTGTTGTTAAAGGAAAAAAAAAACACGTCAATTCGCAGTGTTGTACTGATGTAATACCTTTATTTTGAAAGAGACTGTATGGAAACTGTACATTTCCTGTGAAAACTAAAGTGCACTTTGAAAATACACAAAGCATGTAACAGGCTGTAGCTGACACGGCATCTCAGAACATCAGGAACCAACACACCCAGGGTACCTTGCATATCACACGTCGACATGGGAAGTCCATGACCAAACTTCGATATGTGACAAGGTCAGAGTGAGAATGTGCCATCTGTTTTATGTGCCCTTGAAAAGGTTTCTTTTGTGTCATAGACAGTAGCAATCTATAACAAAATAACTATAAAATCTATAAATAAAGTAATGCATAAAAATACATACAGATTTGCAATAATGATTAGTGGGTAATATGTGTGTTGATGTTATCTAATGTCAAGTCTGTATTTGATCATGTGACGAGATGATGTGATCTACAGCAGCTAGTTTAGAAGCAAATCTGGCCCCAAGGCCTGTCATGATAGCGTGCACTGGGGCCGTCCTAATTACCGTATGCCATGGATTTGAGTGTCAGGGTGTTCCTGAAAAAGAAAGCGTTGCTCTCTAATAAGCTTTTAAGAGATTGCAGTTGTAGTTCAGCTTCATCGGGAAGTAAATCTCACACTGAGTCAAAAGCAGCCCTTTTGCTTTACAGATATTTTGACTTGTCAAAGCAAAAAAAAAAAAAAAAAAAAGGAAAGCGTTCACCTGTTCCTTTCCATTTTAGCAGTACGAGCAAACTATACCAGTGAGATAACAGGGTTATTATTGGGGCTCTGGAACTGGCACACTTAATGGATTTCAGCCATTAAATCATTTATTTCTGTTCCACACACAGTCCCATCCAAAAAATACTAACATAGTTTTGAAGGTGTTATGGTCTGTGCATTCTTAATTAGTCTAATGCCTTAGTTTGTCTTGTTGTCATTCTATATGTTTCTGTAATGATGTGTGTATAGCAGGTCTGTAGTCTGCTCCATTCAGTGCACATTATCAGTGTACTGAAGAATTAAAAAAGAATCATTGTGAGCTTTACTTCACGATCACATTCCTCTTATATTTGTATAGTAGCTCTTCTCTTCTTTCAAACTAATCAGCACATGAATGTTAACTAACATAAACATTTTCTTTCTTTCTTTATTTATTTTTGTTTAATCTCGTATTCTTTTTGGCGAGCACAAGTGGAAATGACAGTAAATGGAGGGGATGAAAGAGAGTTGTCAAGTCTGTGACACATGGGAAGCGGCAGCAGCCAAAAAACACATTTCTCGCTCCGTGCCAGCGTGCCCATACTGAAGCCTCCATTTGACAGAAGTGACGCTGCCAACATCCATATTCATTATCACCATGGCTGCCACAGTATTGCTGCGTTAATGATTCATAAATGGAGTCATTTGTGGAAAATTAGCCTATATGAAACCTGTACATTGCCAGTGCATTGTAAAGATACTGCAGCTGGATATGGCTGACAGAAGACACAAAATAGAAAAGAAAGGGTAATGTATATTTTAAAAATACATACATTGTTATGGCATTTAAAGTTATTTTCAAACTGTGATTTGACCCTTAATGTAATCTACATTTTTGCTTTCAGTACCCAAGAATTCCTAGTACTGATACTTAGGGGTTTTAGGTTCAATACACATTAGTACACTGGTTTATTTTCAATATACAGGTGGTCAACATTTCAGATGATTCAGGTGTAATTGTATCTGAATTGGTGCATATGACCTATCTGTTG
Organism: Epinephelus fuscoguttatus; assembly: GCF_011397635.1. NCBI lineage: Eukaryota > Metazoa > Chordata > Actinopteri > Perciformes > Serranidae > Epinephelus > Epinephelus fuscoguttatus. The sequence goes on along the minus strand of NC_064753.1, from coordinate 27,613,333 downwards.
AGATGCCAGTTTAAGTCATCTGTCTGCTGGACGCCTGACTTCAAAACATACAAAACAGGTTTTTGTGCTGCTGCCTTGTCAGTTTGTTCATAGTCTGCCCATCACAGCAGTTACACTCTTGATCTGCCCACATTTTTGACATTTCTCTGAATTGCTTGCATGTTGATAATTTATCCAGTGAGTTATTTATTTCTCTGATGGACAAATTACAACCCAATCGCCCAACACTCTTTCTGATGTTATGCAACAATGCCACAATGCTGTGGTTAATGTATAGTTAGGTTTAGGCACAAAAACCACTTGGTTGGAGTTAGTAAAACATCATGTTTGGGCTTAAAATATCTGGTTTGTTCCTAACAAAGACGACTGAAAATGTCCCAACTACTAAAAAAAATACCCTGGTTTGGTCGCCACAAGCACACTGAAGAAATGTCCAGGGGTCCGTTTCACAAAACAAGTTCAACAAACTCTGAGTCTAATCCTGAACTCTGAGTTGATCTACTCTGAGATAGGAAACTCTGAGTTTCCGGTTCCAGAACAGCTGATTTGAATCAGTTTAATCAACTCGGAGTAGTTTCACCTGGAGTTAAGCGCGTGCACCACAACTATAAAAAGCCAGCATCAATGGAGCCCCGATTCGACGAGTCACCATGGCAACGGGGAAGAGGAGCGCTGCGTTTTTCACCCCACTAGAATTAGAAATCTTAATGCGCTCATACGGCGAGTTTGCACACGTTTTCAAAAAGAAGTGCAACACCGCTGCAGCTGCAAAAGAGAGGGAGACAGGGTGGGAGAATGCATAAGTTTAAATGTCGTCCTTTGCAATCACAATAATATTACAGGGGAAAACTGCTTGAATGGTAGCCTATTAATTTATTTCATTTAGGTGCAATCCCGCGGGGGAGAAACACACTTGGCAGCAGTTTAGGATGAAATATAAAAACATTGTTCAAACAGGTAAGACCTCGGCATAATCTCATGGGGGTACCTCATTTTGATCATGTTTTACATTGTAAAGTAAATATTGAGTGGCTGTTTGACTGTGCAGTTGTTTTATCCCCAACATAATGCTGTTTTCACACACATAAATGTCTTCTCATCTATATCATGTTCTGTTAAATAATTAGGCCTATTTAAACTAACACAGACTTCTACTCAGCCAACAGAAAGAAGGCAGATGCCCGTAAAACGAGCACACTTTTCTGACCGCCCTGCATACAGTTGCCTTACTCAATAAGTGCTCAGCATCTCCGACATTGTACAAAAAACTTCCATTTGCAAAGAAACGCAGCGCATTTTTATACAGTTTATGAGCGCAACACACAATATCTGCTGGGATGTGAGAGCATGACTACGATTGGTAATGTTGCAAATGCAAGGACGGATTAGGTTGTGTATGTAGATGATGGACTGTGACGTGAAACGGTACAGCTCAAAAATATAATTGTCTGGAAATGCTAAAACATCTATGCGCGGTCTGATAACCATCTCTCGACGAATATTTAATTCTCTGCGCAGTAATGCTGCTCCTTCATCCACGGGATCGTTATCAGAAGGACATGCCATGTTAGTGAAAAAAGTCGCCACATACTGTGCCTGATGGACTACTAATATAGCCTACTGACTCTGATTTTCTTAATGATTTTTTAAATGACAGACGGCAGAACTACGCTACGCCAAAACTCACCTGCTGACTGAATGAATGAGGAAATCAAATGGAGTGTGTGGCTCTGAAAGAGGGCGGAGACAGAGAGAAACTCGAGGTTCACTGAGAAAAACCTGGTCCCGACCAGGTTAGATTCATAGAGTCTGTTACTACGGTAACTGACCGAGAGCTTAAGTTACCTCTCTCTCTGAAACAGGCTAGAGTTACCCCTCTTTCTCTGGTTTGAGTTACCTCCCTTTTTGAAACGGAAAACTCAGAGTTTCCCTCATTTCAGGGTTAACAGACTCTGAGTTTTCACTAAACCTGCTTTGTGAAACGGACCCCTGATGTATCCTGAATGAAATGTTGGCATTGTTCATTTCTGCAATCCCCAGATATGTTACATACACATGATACACATGTCTTAGATGTGGATTCAAAGGATAAATATGACAGAAATGTTTGGCAAAGTCTATATGTGAGTGTGCTTTTACTGTACAACATAAAATAAATAATCTGAAATGAATCAAAACCAGCTCCCCATGAAGTGGAGCTTTGTACTGACAAACTGTTGCAGATATTCAAATGAATGAACACAAGGATTTTGTCCCTGAGCAAATGTTTGCCTGAATAGCTTTGAGAAAATTAAAAGGATAAATAATTTAAGAAGTCCACGTACACACTTTAATTTGTAAAAAGATTCTCTAGAGACTGCACTACAATATTGTCATGTCATTTTCTTAAGGATATTGTGGTGTACACAAGGACATTTCAACCAGCCTGGGAAAAATATTCCATTAAAATGACAGTATACTTTTTAAAACAGCCTATTGCAACCTCTAAGGTTTACAAAACACATTATATAATTTCATACAGTCTCTACACACAGTGAAGTCATTTCTCTAACAGTCGTTCTTCTGGATGGAATAAAGGGACCTCCCATGTTTTATTTCTCACCAGGGTCCCAGCAAACACAGGACAGTCTGTTCTCTCCACAGGTCAGACAGACACATCTCGTGTGTTGTGCAACCTGAAAGTGAAAGATAGTGGTTTTGAAAAAATGTTGGCGAGAGAGAGAAAGGCAAGCAAACACAATAAGCCTGGTCTCATTTATCAAGCAACAAGGTAGATTTGGCAAAAACTGCATCATACTGACAAGCTACCTCCAAATAATGGGCTGACAACTCCATAATGTATATGAAACTGTCAGCCACATAACAATGGGCCAGTGTCAGTCTCGCTTTTATCCAGTGATCGAATATGCTGCGTTTTGTAATGTTTGGATACCAGAAATCCATCTTTCCCTATTTCTCTGCTAAGGCAGCAGCTACACACTGATAGTGAGCAGGGCACCGATATGTGAATGGTAAACAAGCTTCATATAAAGATGAAATCCGGAGGGATTCTTCTGCAAGCACCTGCTCCTTCTAAGATAAACAGCAGTAAATCCAGAACAGGAGGGGATGTAGATTGAGGGGGAGGGGGAGAAGAATAGAGAGGGATGTATGCACTCCATGAGTGTGGTTCTCTATCATTCAACAATGACAGTTTGTGGGATGTCTGTTGTAAAATGGATAGGAATATGAATAGAGCTCAACAACAGATCTTTTAATATCTTAAATGTGGCCTGAATGGCTGCAGTGTGTAGCCAATGGAATGACTGTTGTCTCGTTTATGTGCTGAGTTTTTGAGTGTGAACAAATCAGAACAAATACATTGTATAACGGGCTGTGAGGAAAAGTTTACCCTTACGGTTTTCTGTCAGAAAATGACTTTTTGGTTACGTTTAGGGAAAAATTTTGGTGTGGGTTAAAATTAATAGATTTCTGACAGAAATGTCTTTCTGAAAGAAACATCTTCCATGTGCCAAATGGGTCCACCAGTGTCATTAGCCACCAATGTCATTAGACGTTGATATTTGGTTGAATTTAGGTTGTGATGTCAGGTGACCAAAATTTAGACGACGTCTAATGCTAGCGTCAATTTGACAAAGAATACTGACAACAGTTCAATCAGGAGAAACGGAGGAATGAAGTAAAGATAATGTTTAATACAGAATATGAGTGTACAGATTAACAGATGATTTAACAGTGGTCTTTGGTGCTTGACAACCAGAGGGAGATATTTTGCGATCGAGGGACATCTGAGCAACAGCAAGATAAATCCCCCCATGGAGTCCAGACACTGCTGGTGGCTGATGACTCTGAGGCTGCTGACTGCTGAGGCGTATGAGGCTGATGAATCTGTAAATACTAGGTGGTGATGGGGAGATGGAGGGCGCACACCACTGCAGCAAGAGAGAATTACGAAAAAGAAATGAGGAGCAGTAAGATGATAGGCTGACAGAGAAGGTGTGTCGCTGTGCTATTGGTTGACCCAATTGACCTACACGGAGAATGACACCTAGAGATAGTGAGTGAGCATGCGTGCAAGGAGTGTATGGCAGAGTGAGAAAGAAACTTACAGCCTGTGCATGAAAAGTATTGTCTTCCTGACTAAAATTTTGCTAGAGCTTCATATGACATTAATATTTTGTTGATTTGAAGTTGTGTTGTAAAGTAACTTAAGTCCAGCACCTTCCAAACATCTCATGCCAATGTCATCTCCTTCTACGATTATCTCTTTAAGATATCTTTTCATTCCAATCAAAACTTTACATCTGTCTAATGTAAGAGTCCTTATGTGACATCATATTGACATCCTGTGCAAGCTGGGATGGTTAAAAAAAAAAAACCTAAGCATTTAGTGTTTTTTATTAGCCACACTAGGGGCATGGCTCTTGGGATGGCTAAATGACTAAAATATCTTGACAAGTGTCTGATGAATTTCCATGAAATCATGGTCTCCAGAGAATGGATGGATGGATGAATTTGTTCATCCCCAGGGGGAACTTTGCATCACAGCAGCAGTACACAAACAAACCACCCAGTACAAACATGCAAAACCAAATGTCAAATATCAGAACAAACATAAGAGTATAAAAGTATGCAGTAACATCAGCAGAATCAATGTAATTATAAGTTAGAAGTTAAAGCTGGACGTGTTATGCAGTTTAATGGCCACTTGCAGGAAAGATCTCCTGGGTCCTGTCACTCAGAGAAACACCTCAGGGATATAAGCCTTTGGCCGAAGACAACATGTTGTGGAGGGGGAGTGAGGCAATGTGCAGAATGCTCACCAATTTGGACAGAATCCTCTTCTCCGTCACCACCTCCAGAGAGTCCAGCTCAACTCCTCCTCCAATCACTGAGCTGGTTTTCTAATTTAGCTTGTTGAGCTTGTTAGTGTTTCTTGCCATCACGCTCCGGCCCCAGCACACCACAGCTGAAAAGATAACGCTGGCCGCCATGGACTGGTAGATCATCTGCAGCATTTTGTTGCAGATGCTGAAGCCTCTGAAGTCAACTTTTTCACTTATCCTGTGAAAAATCTCAACATCTTGACACATTGACATAAAATTTTGTACAGCCTTTCATGTTACCAAGTGGATGAATCCTCAAGCACCATCTTGGGGTTCACATTTCATCATTGGATGTGTGTCCATGAAATGCGGTCCAGATATTCATGTCTCCCCTCAAACTGATTCATTATCACTGTGGTTATAATTCAACTAGCACCATCATCTGGTCCAAATTTCAATATATCTAATACTTTGGTTAATGATTGAACACATGTAAAACTGCTAATTAACAATTATTAGCATGCTAACTCACTGAACTCAGATGGTTAACATGGTAAAAATTATACCTGCTTCATATCAGCATATTAGCATTTTAGGAGAGTGACATTACTCCTCAGCTCAAAGCTCCATTGTGCCTTAGTACAGCCTGTTCCTGAGTCATAGTGTTGAAGAGATTGATGCAAAAAAATGTCAGTTTATTTAGAACATACATGCAAAAAAGAAGGGTGTTCATAGTGCAAAAAATAATAATCAAAAAAAGTGCAGAAATGAAGAAAAACAGCAACCAACATTTCAGTCCTTGACTTTCATCAAATAATAGCCAGAAAAATGTTGTCACACTGCAGCTGACCTTTGACCTTTAAGATATGAAATGACCCGCATCACTTTATCATTTTAGATATTTGTGTGAAATTTTGTCATAATTTGTGTATCAGTTCTTGAGTAATTGGCAAAAACATGTGTGAGGTCAGAGTGGTCTTTGACTTTTGACCATCAAAATCTAATCACTGAGTCCGTCTGTTTGTGCTAATTTCAAGAAATTCCCTTGAGGTGTTCTTTAGATATTGCGTACATGGTAATGGAACAGAGAGATGGATGGCAACCTGAAAACACAATGCCTCTGGCCATAATAATGTCCCTATTAAAGTGGAGGCTCACCCACTGACTTCTCTGATGGAGTTTCACAAACCAACAGGGGCCAGTTTCACCAGCATGATCATCGTGTCTACATTTGACACATTTCACTTGCCATATTTCCATCCCATGCATACGCACGTCCTCTTACATGCGAACTTATCTGCATATTGTGAGCAATAATCTGTGAAATGTGTCATTGCCACCATTTATGCTCTGCATGTAAGCATTGCTCACAAATTGCTTTGGCGAGATGGGTCCCGGATCGTCCATCCTGCCATATGAACACAATCTTCAAGCAGTGTGGCCCTGCCAGTGGCTCTGTTGGTGGAGTGACTGTGGAGAGAGATGAGGTCACTACAGCAGTGTCTTGGTTTATACGTGCTCCTTGTCTGACGGTACTTCTTGGATTCCAGGTCAGTTTTCAGCGCTGGCACGAACAGCATTCATCTCTGCTGGGTTATCACAACAGGACTCTTATTTTCCTCCAGGTTACTCTGTCTGGGTGGATAGTCGTGTTCCTTTTCTCTCCACCTGATCAGATGAATAAAGATGTGTGTTGTGAACCGGAATGTGTGTTTCAGCATTCAGCACCGTCGATTCACAGAGACCCACATGACCTCTCTCTCAACCTGAAATAACCTTGCTGACTTGAGTAGATCAGCTTGCTAACTAGAAAACTTATTTATTTGTAAAGTTATGGACACTACATAAAATTAACTGCATCTATTGTGCCTCTGGTTATTATGTCACACACACAGGAATTTAAATTAGAATAAGAAAGTCGTAATTGTCTATTGTTGACTCATTCTGATGTTTTACAGCTCTCTTTAAACTTTAATTTAATGCAAATGTGCAAAATACTCTAGGTGTAGAAAACAATGACACCATTTCTATATTACCAGCACTGCAGACAACTCAGATGGCACCACCTGAAAAAATATTTTAGATGCTATGTTATGTGCAATAAAAGCTGTGGTGTCTGACAGCATCATTATTTGGTCTTGACAACAACTGGGAGCATACTATTAGGTAATAAAGCAAAAAACATTTTTTGTTCCGAGCCTGCAGACACATCCTTTAGATGGCTCTTATCACAGTCTGGTGCTGAAGACTCGGGCCATAGATGAGAATTCTTCTGTTCATTCAGAAGTCATTTAAATGTGTTTTTGTTTTCTGCGGCAAGATTTCATCTCTGGCAGCTACAATCAGATTTTCTGTTAGCATGGTAAATAAAGTAATTTTACCTAACTGACAGATTTAATAAATGCTGAGTATTAAGTCTGACAACACTCCTGAGGCTGGAGATAAAAATTTGACGCTGTGTGCATTACACTGACTCTGCTTTTGATCTTTTTATGTGTCAAAACGTAAGATAAATCATTCTGTATTTGTCACATAAACATAGTTTATGTGCAGAGCTGCCTATATGTGTGTGCCTGTGTGTGTTTTCTTAGGAAGATGAAGGCATGACCTCCCCTACTTTGCCTTACTCTGCCTCTGATGGGCCTATCCTGACATTCTAACCCTAACCAAAACCAGACTCTTAACCTTACCAATCCAACCAGCGAAGGCAAAGAGTACTAGCCAGCTTGAGGGAGAGTTGGGCAGGTCATGTGTTTGCCATCCTGGGGGGTGGGGTGGGGGGGGGGGGCTGTTTGGGTTTCTATCAACTGTTAATTTAGTCACGGTAGAGGCATGGCTCTACAGATGGCAGTGTCAATGGACAGTCCAACACTTTGGCCCAGATTGAAATATCTCAACAACTATTGGAGTGAAATTTTGCACAGATATTCAAATCCCCATTTGGAATGAACCCGAAGGACCTTTCATCTAGCGTCTCCCTGTGGTTAAAGTTTTAATTTGTACAATACATTTGGTACATGGTAAATGGACCTGCACTTGTATAGCAGCTTTCTGGTCACACAACCACTCAAACCACTTTCTATACAATGAGTCACATTCACCCATCCACACACACATTCATGCACTGGCAGCCAAGGCTACCAAACAAGGTGCCACCTGCTACTCAGTTTTTTAACACACTCACACACCGATGGAGCAGCCATCAGGAGCAATTTGGGGTTGAATATCTTGCTCAAGGACACTTCAGCATGCGGAGTGGGGAGCCGGGGATCAAACAGCTGATCTTCTGATTAGCTGACAACCTGCTCTACCTTCTGAGCCACAGCTGCCCAGACTATTGTTATCCATGAATACCTACGAAACTAATGACATCCCCATTATCCTCAGCCATACTTTGCAATCGTTCCTAATTAGCAATGCTAACATGCAAAAATTGAGCATAGTGGTAGTTCGGACAGGACAAGATGTCAAGCTCACATCCCAGCTACATCAGCTGATCTCAATCAGCCCAATCAACTGATAAAGCAGCTGACTGATGGAAGGGAGTCAGCTGATAGATCACATGATTCCTGTCTATGCAACCAACTGGCAAATCTCATTCAAGGTACACTATTTAAACTGCTCTGGCCTGCCTATTGTTGTTGCTTCAACTGCAAGCCACTTTGCAACCCGCCGCCACCCCAGCTCCTCCTTTTCTGGCTGTGTCTGACTTATCAATGTCATTTCTGTTTGTCATTGACGTTGTTCTGTTCTGTTCCCGGGGGATCTTTGCTGCTGCTCTTCCTGCCATAGGCTTTCCATGTATGTGCATGGAAGGGCAGAGGGATGTGCTCTCTCTGCCCTTAAGCTTTTCATGTAGGCACGTAGAAGAGGCTTTCTGCGTAGGCCTGAGGAAAGGCAGAGGGGCCCCTGAACCAAGCCATACTGCCAAATATAATACTGCAAATTGAAATAAAGTTTTTTTGACTAAAGTGACCCCGACTGAACTAAGATAGTGAACATGGTAAGTATTACACCTGCTAAACATCATTTGTTGTAGTTTTACTTTTTGTGTCTTATTTTCTATTGTATTGCTATTAACCATCTTGTGAGTCTGAATAAACTTTGGACTGAATCAGTATGTTAGCTTTTTTATTGTGAGCATAGCATGCTGACATTAGAACTCACCATTTAGTGTGCAAAGAAAACTTCTTGTTTGTGATATGTTTTCCCAGCTACAGATCTTATTGCAAACCCTGTTGTCCAGAGAGGACTATGTCTTTTTAATTCATTTTTTCACCACAAAAAGCTCATTGGGCTATTAATAAACTCTGCAATTTTTAAGGTGAGTACAGCTGCAGAGGAGAACTATTGCCATAGCTGTAACAGGCAGCCCTCCCAGCCACTCTGTGGCTCATTGTCATTCACTGCATGTTACTCCGCATCAAAGGTTTGACGCACACATGGATGACGTCAAATAATAAACATTTCTCTGCACAATCAACGGGAACCAAGTGGTGAAAAGAAAAATTCACCAGCTGTGCAGAAAGGGCAATCACAAAGGAGACTTTCACTTTAGCTCGTCAGTGCTGTCATTTGTTTCATGAAGTGAGCTGTGACTGATCATTCAACAGGGTACTACTTCTAAAGACAGGCATGTTGTCTTGTATGTGACTGTCTGTTGTATCTTTTGTGTTTACATATATGTCATTCTCATATCATTTATTCAGTCATACATGTGAGGGTTTATGTACTGTTGTGTGTATTATTGTTCTACAAATAAATCATATCCTTAAAAAGAGATAGGCATGTTCCTTTCATATCTGTAGTATGTTTGGAGCACTCCTTTCCCATTAGTGCTAGAATACTGCTGCAAACGCTATTTTTCTCCCCTCTCCTGCCTGAAATGATGGCAGTGGTCTCAGTGGTGTCTCATGCAAGGAATATTCAGAGCCAATTGGAGGAAGGTAAATACTTTCTCCTGCTTTTTCCCCTTCAGTTTTTTTTTTTTTAAGAAAAATGCACTCCATTTATGATTGAGCATGTTTGGCTTATTCACCCTTTAAAATGAAATGTATCATCTCACTGTCAAACATTATGAAATATAAGTTGTACTTTTTGCTTAAATAAATTGTAAAGAGATGGCTGAAGACGTACTGTATGTGAAAATACAGGCACAATATTTGAAAATCTTTTTATTAATATTTGAAGACAGACAAAGTCTTATCATTGCAGCTACACAACAGTAATTTTTTATCACAATTTCCGCAGAAATGGAGTGAACCAGGCAGAGTCGGGTTTTAGAATCAGTAGTCTAGAGTATGAGACTGTAGAGCAATGGTGATCTCCACTAGCACAGAGAGAAAAGTCATCTTAAGTTATTCCTGGGGACCAAGTGTACAAATCTTTTCATTTCAGTGACTAAACAACACTGGGCTCAGTAGATTTCATACATACTAAGGACTAAAAACCAGAGGTGAGACTAAGTCACACATGTGCAGGTCATATGCAAGTCTCAAGTCTTAACCTTAGGGTTTTAAGCAAATTACTGTGGTAGGTATCAAGCAAGCTAAGCTGAGTCCTTGCTATAAGTCAGGCAAGACAAGTCAAGTCATTGTTCAGGTCAAGCAAGTCACAAATCGAATCGAGTCGATGATTTGGTCAAACGTTAGCTTTGTAGCTAACATTTCACCCATAGACTGTATATAAAGATGGACGCTATTTGCTATCTGCACTTCCTCCCACTGTACAAAAATTAAGCCAAAATATCCCGAATACAGCCACTGCCATCTTGCCCTGGTGAGGTAATCTAAGTAGTTATCTTCACTGTATCAAGTTCCCACCCATTCACCCGTCAAAGCAATCTCGAGCAGCACCATTGATTGTGAGAGCACTGATTAGCACACAGCTGTCAATCAAGACACCACACCCCCTTTTTATAGCATCAATAAAACCAAACAAAGACTTGAACATACAGCCTACCTAAATGACAGGAACCATCTTTGGGAAAAATGTATTTGACTGTTTGAGTTTTTAGTTTGGCCCATGACACATACACTAGAATGGAGGGGGGGGGGGGGGGCCTTATGACCTATACTCCAGCCAGTCACCAGGGAGCGAACAAGATATTTTGGCTTCACTTTTTGGGAGTTGTTATTTGTTCATCTCTTTATACAGTCTACAGTTTGCCCAGCCAATAAGCCAATGAGTTAGCTAAAAAGACATATTCATGTAGGCTACTTTGTGGGTCATGTAATGATGGATTAAGTCAGTGTGAATGTGTGCATGAGGCCTGTGATAGTCTGGTGACCTGTCCAGGGTGTACCCCACCTGTTGCCCAGTGTCAGCTGGGATAGGCTCCAGGCCCCCACAGCCCCTAACAGGATAAGCAATTATGGAAAGTTAAAAAATTAATGAAGGATTAAGTCAGAAGTTGTTGTGGTGATGTCACTGATTTTTGAGCTGCAGACCTTGCATACTGCTACCATCATTGAAACATAATCCTTGAATCTAAAGTTTATTATTTTCGGACAAGCCCCCTCCACGATAGCTGCCTCGTGCGGTGCTGGTCTGCCGTGTCCCAGTAGTTTGCCAGGTTTGTACACATTGCACCATAAATCACCCCAATATTTTTAATAAAACAAAATCATTTTGAGTCATCTGTCTCAAGTCTAAGTCAAGTCATGTATATTAAGTCAACGCTAAGTTAAGTCTTTTATTAGTGCAAGTCAAGCAAGTCTCAAGTCCTCAAAGTTGTGACTTGACTCGAGTCAGATCATATAATTCATGTCCCCCACCTATGCTAACAACATACTCTGCATATTCTTCACTGATCTATACCAGTGCTTGCTTTTACCTGTAAAGGTAAGCTGCTGTTTGTGGATGTAATTTTGTAATTCCACTGTGTTTTGTATTGCTCACAAGTCCATATCAACTGATGATTAAGAGTTATTAGGCCTGTTTCCACTGAAGAAGTTCCTGGTACTATTTGGGGGGCAGGAACTACTACAGGAACGTCTTCTCGCTCGGCCCTCTCAACCGCCGTGTCTCCACTGAGAGCGGAGTCGGAGGAAGGTTCCTGTGAAGTTACGGGCTCTGGATATGACATAATCGTTGCGCGACCGTTTTGACCGGGGCGACGTAAGGACGCCGTTAGCCGATAGTGGTGTCTGTAATAACTCACTAAGTGGCCCGTGAAAAAAAAATTTTTCCAGCGGATGTCTTAGTTACAACATGATTGAGCTAACTGGCGTAGTTTCATGTCGTATCCGACAACAGGAGGCTTTTAACAGATCACGTCCTGATGTTAGCTTTGCTGCTGCTGTTAGCTGTCCCTGTCAGCTGATGCTTTCTAGACATTGTGATTTCCCAAAACTAAATAAATACCACACATATCAACACAAAACTGCTTTGCTAGCTCAATCATGTTGTAACTAAGATATCCGCTGGAAAAAATATTTTTTTCACAGGCCATTTAGTGAGGTTTTTTTACATGGCGGCGGAAGCTATACGACCAAGCTAACCCTCGTCTGCTGAGTTTTAAAAATGCTGGCTATTTTGTTGCTTTCTGTTGTCGTCACATCCCTCCTTGAGTATATCCAATCAGCACCAAGTAATCCCCAAGCCCCAGCCAGGAGTCTTTCGGGGCCGTTCTGAGTACCTACCTCGAGGCAGGGACTTGTTTAGCCCCCGTAAAAGTTCCGGAACTCTGTCCTTTGGGGGTGGTTCCTGCGGTGGAGACACACACCAATGGCCCCGGCCCCGTAAAATTACCTCGAAGTTCCTGCGGTGGAAACGGGCCTATTATCATAGGAAATAATATGTTATTGGCTTTTCACACAAAATTGCTAAAAGAAAAAAGTTTTGAGGGAGACGTTGTTGTAGTTGTAGACTAGAACCCTGCAGCTGCTGCTAGATCTTATTTTAGATCTGACCAAGAGCACCTTTAAAATGTCAAATTCAAACAGACAACAAATTCAATAAGCCACAGTTCATGAACACAATTCTTTTCTTGAACTCAGTACCGAGTTGTTTATTTGCTGCAGAAATGAAGTCAGTGCACAATCTTGAAATGGTGTTTATTCTGCATCTGGATCTAATTTGTTGTCTTATCTTGTTTAAGCCAATAAATTGCAAAAGGCGGTTCAGATAAGATGCAGACAGAAAGTTCAGATTTTGATCCTAAATTAAGTTAAATGTGAAAATGATTCAAATGTTTTGCCATGTCTCTTCTACCATCTGTTATGCTAGACACACTGGCCATGAGACCCCAGAGAACTTAAAGAGTTACAGTATGACGCACTTGAAATACCTTGAAATCTGGACATGACAGATTGCATTCATTTCAGGTCAGTGGGGGAGCTTCGAAATAAAGCTGCTGTGCTGCTGACCAGCAAGGCTACCAAAGGATTGTGTGCTTGTGTGCAAGTTGCGGCTACCGGCAAAACATCAAAGGTCAGATCAATGGGTCCAGCTTTTCTGCAGTTTAACAGCTTACAGTTTTGCCTTGGAGAAAGTTTTAAGAATTAAAACACACTGCCTCACACAGAGCACGAAAATCACAGTATTATATTTGTGGAACGTTTAATGAAGAGACCCTGTGACTCACATTCACACACCTCTATTCATTCATCCATTTAGTTTAAAGCTAGTATAATGCTATGATGATCAATGCACAGAAGTACCAAAGAAGCAGGATTTGCACTCTCTTCAGGGTCACTTTTTCAATGTCAGACAACACTTTGTCAAAGATACACTAGAGAATGACACCCCTGTTGCATAAGGTCGACTACAGAGAGGTACATTAATTAAATTCAATAGAAGATCTCTGAAAACACTAAAAGCAAAAAGATCTTCAATGATTTTCAGTACCCACGCCTTTTAAATGAGAGGTGAATAGCTGTTATGCAAGGCTGAATTTCTAGCCTCGGTGTAGGTATTTCTGTACGAGGGAGAGAAGCAGAGGCACCATGACATACAAACATTGTGTAACAGGGTCAATATGTGCTGCTTAAATTACCCAGTTTTTTGTTTTTTTTAGGAATGTGGAGCACCAGATTGCTATCTTTCGGTCCACACACGGCATTTAGGAAAGCAGCGTGTTTCTCTGCAAGTCCCTCAGATAAGCTTGTTTTAATTGACTGAACTTGATCAATAAACTCCTCCAGCTGTCTTGTTCCTTCCATCTCACCTCTGGCTCACCCTCTTCCAAACACAAAGGGAACCTCACGCACGCTGTCCCCATTCTCATTATAAACATTAGAAATGGTGTTCGAGTCACTTTTTTTTTTAGATTAAAGCATTTTGTGAAAGAATGGGAGGATTATACAGCGTCAGGGCCATGTGAATATTGATTATTTGAATATGAATCATCTACATTTCTTCTGTATTTCATATGCAATGCATGATTATGTTTATGCAGTCCACCTATGGTACTTTCTCCATTCAGTTTCTTCTCCATTCTTATCTCTGCACACAGCTTTGGATGCTCTTCCTTATGAGTCCAGAGGGAGTGCACGCTGTTGTGTAGATACAAAGACGATGTTTCTTAGACACCACTTTAATAGCTACCGACCTGCCAGGTTGGTTTTGTCTGTGTTGACAGAGCGCCGTTATCACGCAGACAGACTGTCAAGACAGACATCAAGTTTTCACACAATCGCCCATCAAACCGCCCTGCTATACTATCTCTCCTAAACATCATGCATCGACCCTTCCCAGTAGAGGGAGAGAGTGGTGCTACCCACACAGACACTTTCTCTCTCTCACACACACATACATGTACAGACGGATAAAATCAATGGCTACCTTCCTCCACATCAGGAAGTGCTGTACAGTAGCTGGCCAATGGAGGAGTGCACCCACTCACAGGATATTCAATTGCAAGCATGTACGAATTTGTCCTCTCTCCATCTCACTCATGTTCACATGGGATCTGCTACATTTACACATGAACCTTTGGGCAAGAAGTGCTGGTGTGTGCACACCCACACATCTAGAACCAACATAGAAACACACGGACAAACAATCGGTCACATAAAAACACCTCATGATTTGAACCACACAGAAACACTTTAAAAGCAGCTGAATTTATGAATGAACTGAGAAGAGAAGAAGATGGCCCAGAGTGCACTTCCTTCTTTTATTTTTTCTAAATGTGCATTAGGTTACTCTTTAAAAACAAACATTGGTGTTGCATTGGCTGACAAACCACTTTAATGGTTATAAAACAATTTTGTGGCATCATGGGGACAAGCAGTGAATATTTTACAGCTAATGGAGCAAAACTGGAACAATTTAGGCAGACAATTAAAGGATCTGGTGTTGGCCTCCTGTAAAAATAGGCTACCATTTTGCTCTTTGCACTTTAGTAATATATGCCGCATCTTGTGCTATATCTGTGACATGCCTGGTGCTTCCACATCCTTTCAAAATGAGACAGAATCAGGTAAGGAGCATGCAATTGACTGTGCAGTTAACATGAAGGATTGTAAGTGCATGGGGGGAGGGGGACTGAGAATATTAACCCAAGAACCTGAGTCCACCCCCTCCTCCAGGCCCCATGTTAGACATCACCAAGAGAAATCCGCTCATTAGGACAGCGAGAAACACATATATCAAACACAGATAGCTGTCAGTTCTCCTCTGGGGGATCCGGCCGTGGAAGCAGAGAAGACAAGATGTGTGTCTTAGGGCCATATGTACTGTATATACAGTGCATGTACAGTATGTGCACAGTCGGCCTGTCTGTGTGTGTGCGGTATACTATTTATAGGAAAGTGGCACACTGCTGTTACATACTGTAACCTAGGAGTTTGCAGGAAGAGGTCATCATGGAGTTAAAATTATTTCATCGCCTGAATTCTACAATACACATGTAACATTTTATATTCATCTAAATATTTTCTACACAATGTCCAACTGTGTTAGTCCATTCTGGTGATGTACACTTAAGTAATGTCCCATTCATTTCCACAAAGGGTATTTTCAAGGTCATAGGATGAATTTATTGTAACATCAAGTCTTAAAATCACTGGCTGTATAAAGATAATGGGCAGAGGCACCATGATGTCACCTACTGGTTTGTGGAGTGTATGGATTTATAAAGTGTTGAAGGCAGGGCCCCGTTCATTCCTATGAAAGTTGCTCAGAACATGCGGATCTTCCACATCATGGGGCCGAGAGAGCAAGTGCAGTAGAGACTTCTGGGGGCAGAGCAACTGACTTCCTTTTTAGCCCTCCTGTAAGTTGAACAGAGATAAAATGATTTAATCATGCCATTATTCTAGATGATAAAATGTTATTAGACCAAGAAGATCAAATTCTAGTCATTTTGTGGTGATTGTGACAATGGCATCACATGACAGATCTGGAAGTTGTAAATACACACTCTGCCTGCCAATATAGTATGTCAAATGCAGTTTGCCAAAAATACCAGGATATCCAACTACATCCAGTCCAGTTTTGCAGTATGCAAGCCAGCTTGCTTTTCTGTCTATTCTGACCCACAATTCTCTGCACAGCAGGCAATACATCACGTTGACTGAGCCTCGAACAGATGACAGCTTGACAACTTGTTCAAATCTGTCAGAAGCGATGAATGATGAGTGCGCATTCAAGTAACTGATGACCAGTCTAACAGTAATAATAGGAACATTGATTGTTTAAGTGAACAAAATGTTCATAAATATTACAGACAACAGAAGGACATAACTATAAAAATAACAGTGACAGAGAACTTCAGATATAATTTCACTGTCATAAATATAATCTCACTATATAATAACAAAAACTCTGTCTGTGTGTTCCACATTTTTCTCCTCACTGACTTGATCAATCCAATCCATGTGAAATTTGGCACAGTGGTAGAGGGTAATGGGAGGATGCGAATGAAGCAATATTACATCAATTGGCCAACGGGGGCGCCATAGCAACCGACTGAAATTTGCCTCAAGAACCCATAACTTCCGGTATAAAGATTTTCCACCATTTTGAATTTTTGGAAAAACACTTAAAATCAATCTCTTCCTAGGAAATTTGACCGACCCACATGAAACTTGGTGAACATAATCTAGGGACCAATATCTAATGTTCCCTCTTGGCAAAAGTTGGAAAACTTACTAAAACTGAGCTTCTAAAGGCAATGAATATTGCGGAGGACGTGGCTCATCACATAAAGGTGTATAATATCACAAGGGTTTCACCGATCACCACGCAACTTTGGAGGCATATGACCACAAATAATCTGAGGGGACCCCTCCATTATTGACCCCATCAAACAAAATGGGGGTGCTAGAGAGCTAATTTCTTATCGAGGCCTAACCGCCATATCGATTTTTACTAAACTTGGTAGATATGTAGAACAGGATGCCTCAAGGTGACTGGAGAAATTTAACTCTAATTGGCAACTGGGTGGTGCTATAACAACAGAAAAATGCTTAAAAATGGCTAAAATGCTGTGGCTCCCCCTGTGGACGAATGTTTTTTTTCTTTTTCTAAGTTTTGTTAGGATTAAGTCACGATATGGTATGCTGTACATAATCACAGAAACTGTCAGTGTGTCATTCTGTCAGTCAGTCATTCTGTCTGTCCCACGTTTTTCTACTCACTGACGTGGTCAGTCTATTTGAAACTGCACATGGGCATTGAGGATTGGCATAGGTAGAAGGTGAGAAAGCTACCAATGGGTATGGACTAGTATATTAGATTCTACAGTCTGTGCAGTTAGAGCTTTAAAGTTAAACTGAATGTATTGCAAAGTATCGACAGCAGAGCATTACAGGTCATTTTATCTCCAAGATATCGGATATAAAAGCACAAGGGTCAAAGTTCAGGGTGTAACGTTATGGGTTAAGTAGTATGTCCCAGTTGTGTGCACACTGCATGGGAGAGTACATACTTTTAAGGGCAGCTGCAGTACCTACTAAAGGTGAAAAGAAAAAGGATGCGATGTGGAACACACCCACAGTTTTACCACTATGTTAAATTGGCTTCAAAGCCCAGAGCTGTTTCTGGGGGCTTGGTAGACTCCTGTTTTGAAGCCTTGATACTGGCACTTTGGTCGTCACCATCTTGGATTTTTGGGCCAGAAGTGACCATATTTGGATGAGAGGGTGGATCTGACTGAGAGACTGAGGACACTATCTGCTGTCAGCCTGTCACTCAAAGTGGCCACACCTTTAATTATGTGTAACTTCAAAGATTAAATGTGAAAGTTATATAAAAACCCACCACCAAATACAGCTGTCATTAATGTATGGAGACCTAAATGGCTTTTGTACCAGGCTGTAATCATGTTTATTTCTGCTACAGTCGGACATTTCAATATAGGTTTCAAAGGGGATTGACCCGCTTTTGGAGCCAACCTCAAATGGCTGTATTAAGGAACTACAGTTTTTAGCACTTTGCATTGACTTCATTTTCCAGCCTCAGAAGTTGCAGCTTGGTTAAAAATGTCCTCTGTCTTATTAATGGGAAACACTTAGATGTGCAAGATTGTCTTATTGTCTACTAAAGGGGATAATAAATCATTGGTGGTATTAGTGTCCCTGGGAATGCAGGGGAGTGTGTGACTGTGCCTGAGAAGTGTACGTGCTGTTTAATGGACTGACTGTCACACAGAAGAATACCCCTGAAACAGATGGCTACCAGAGTGGAAAAGGTCAGTGACAATCTTTCCTGTCATTTTTTGCCCTTGTGTCATGATTTGTTTTTGTTTTTGTTTTGTATTTTTTAAGGAGAAAAGTTGGCAGCTACCACTCAGCGTTGCAGACAAAAAACAGGAGCCGGAGGAGAGTCTGACACTGATGGCGTGTGATCGTGGAAATTGGACCATGATTGGTTGTAAGGTGTCAGGCTTCCTGCGCTGTGACAGAGCATACATCTTCTGTGGGACCTTAATGGTGATGAATTGTCGACTGACTCGTTGTTATTGTTGGTGATGAAAACTGCCAAGGTGGGCTGCCCTGCAAACTTGGAGCTTGATCGAATAGGTGGTTGTGAATGCAGACAGTAGTGGCATTTTTATTTGCTTCCACTGGACAACTTGCAAAAAACCAAAAACCTTAAAAAGAATAATAGTTATTCTAATTGTAAAACATCGAATTAGCTCTGTTTTACAAGGTGTTTTTAATACAATGTCTCTGTCATATGAATTATTCATGAGAAACATTGGATACATATAGCTGTAATCGGTACTTACTGTCAAGGCCACACTTTACATTCACATCTCACCTTTATTAATTCCACCTAATAAGACAACCCTACTGGATTTGATGAATGTCCTGCAGGGCTGAAACTGTCTTGCTAATTGTAATTAATAAAGCAACATAGACAGCATACAGATCACTGCATTGTGGATTAGCCCAGAACCCATGCATAATGTGCTAACAGTTAAACCACAGTGTATAGATTTGGTGGATGGAACAGCTTATCACAGAAACAGAATCCATCTATGTGACTGTGTGATTAAATACCATCTTAAAGGATCGATTCAGATTCTACATTTGTCACATGCCATGAGTAGTCTGTGGGAGTTATTGGTTGATTGATCTGGCTAATTTATGCTGCTGAAATCTAATAGGACTGACCTTAAAATTAGCTTCTGCACAAAACAATGGCTGTGTTAGAGTGGTTGCACTAGGAGCACTTCGCAGTTAGTAAAGACAGGTGGTACTCATGGCATGTGAGTTTGTGTTAAGACCAAGCAGCAGCAGCAGGACTAAAAATGAAATGAAGCCAACCTGTAGGCGCCAATAACTGCTGTTCTTTGTATGGTCACTTGAGGCTGGCTCCAGAAGCCAGTCTGTCCAAAAAATGCCCAACTTTACAGCACAAATAAACACGTTTACAGACTGGTTCAAAAAATGGTTTCGGTCTCTGTATAATTTCCCCCTTCATGACAACTCTACAGAGTTTTTAAATAACTCACCCATTTACATTTTATCAAGGCTCAAAGTTATGCATAATTAAGAGCGGGTCACTCTGAGTGACTGGCTGTCTGCCAATAGTGTCCCTCGTTTCTCCATAGCCCCAGCCTCTCACCCAAATATCACCACTTCTGGCTCCAACGAAAGAAGTGCTAAATTTGAAGCTTCAAAACGGTAACCAATGGGTGACATCACAGTAGCTATGTACATTATTTTTACAGTCTCTGATTAAAATATAGCAGCATGGTGGTGTGGTGGTTAGCACTGTCGCCTCACAGCAAGAGGGTTCCTGGTTCGATCCCAGGAGGGAGCCCTTCTGTGTGGAGTTTGCATGTTCTCCCCGTGTCAGCGTGGGTTCTCTCCAGGTACTCCGGCTTCCTCCCACAGTCCAAAGACATGCAGGTTGGGGATTAGGTTAATTGGTGACTCTAAATTGTCCGTAGGTGTGAATGTGAATGTGAATGGTTGTCTGTCTCTTTGTGTCAGCCCTGTGACAGTCTGGCAACCTGTCCAGGGTGTACCCTGCCTCTCGCCCGATGTCAGCTGGGATAGGCTCCAGCCCCCCCGACCCTCAAGAGGATGAAGCGGTTACGAAAATGGATAGATGGATGATTAAAATATACCTAAAATTATCCTCTACACGAAACCATGAAACTGACCCTCCCTGAGAGAACCCAGGTAGCCAAAATGACCTGGCCCAGAATCTGCCTGAACTCGGCAGCTGAGACTCGGTATGAATGACAAATCAAAGGTCAAATCAGAGGACTCAGTTCCTGCTGCCGACACTGCCATCACTGGGTCGTTATTATAGATGACCTGGCCCAGCCTCGGCCCAAACTCAGCATTTTTTTAGGTCTTCACTTTGTATGAAACATATGTATCCCCCAGTTTCCTTTTATTGCCTTTCTTGTGCAAATCATTATTTGTATATTTACATTTTGTAGTATTCTTAAAATTGTACCGTGTCAATATCCCATACAAAATAAAGCCAAAGGCAAAACGTATCATATTGTAGAAACCAATGGTGGAATGTAGGTAAGTACATTCACTAAAGTGATGTACTTACTTACAACTTTAAAAGTACCTGTACTTTACTTGAGTATTTCCATTTTATACTGCTTTATACTTCTACCCCCCCCCCCCTTCTATTTAGTTACTTTGAAGCTTCAGATTACTAATACTAAATATAATCTACAAACAATTTATGATGTACTATTATAGTTTAAACTACCCAGCAGCATATAAAGTAGTTAAGACTAATTAAAAACAATAAAGAGATGAACACATGAATGCATCAATAATTATTATCAACTGCATTAACAAATTGCATAATGAATACTTTTGGTGCTTTAAGTAGATTTTAATGCTGATACTTTGTACTTGAGCAATATTTTGAACGCAGTATTTCTGTACTGTAGTATTGCTATTTTTACTCAAGTAAAAGACCTGAGTACTAGGTAGTAATAGTAATAGGAACACACTTGACACTTTATCTGCCACTTGACACTCTGACACATTTTTAGTTACTTTATTCATCTTGATTTATTTTTTTGTTTTCTCTTTTGTCTTATTCTATTTAATGTCTTTTTGTCTTGTGCTGCTGATGCTTGAATTTCCCCTCTGCTGATCAATAAATTTTATCTTATGCTATAAAGTACTACTGAGAGACCTATTATATAAATATTTGTACATTTTACAAAATTATGACTGTAAAGTTAGTTGAAATCATAAAGACGTTATTTGAACATCAGTAAAATAAACTGTGACACAGTTGCAGTGTGTTTGGGAGGTACACAGCAACAGCAGCACTAATTGCACCAGGTGTGCCTCTGATTGCTGAGGTAAAAGGCTACAAGCAGCTGCAGCGCTGCTTTCTAATGCAGCCGCACATCTTTGCTTACACTTTTGCTTACTTTAATTCAAACATTTTCTTTGCTTTTTTTCAAATTAATTTTTCTGCCTACGTGCCTTGCGTTTGACCCGCACCATGCCACTGTGAGGAAACATGTATTCAACTCTTAACTTCACAACTTGTGACGACTCCAACCTGTCAGGTGTTGACCCTCAGAGACTGCAGGAGCTGACGCACCGCTCCGTCAAAGTAAGCATCATTATCGCTTTGGGCCTGATGATCACTCTGGGAAACATTGCAGTTCTCCTGGTAATTACTTCCTCCGTGGCTGGTTGGTCAAGAAACTCTCGGTACTTTCTGCTCTCTCTCACTGCTGCAGACTCTGCGTTTGGACTGCTGGTCATGCCCTTGAATCTGTGGGTGAGTCTGCTAAAGGACTACACTGAAGGGCCAGATGCTTTTTGTCATGTCGTGGCCTTTTGCAATGCCACCGTCTACTCCACCTGCATGTATACACTGGCCACGATCAGTCTGGAGAGGTACATCGCTGTGTTTTACCCGCTGCAGTATTCATCTCTGATGACAAGGAAAAGGACACTGCTCCTGATTGCCTTCGCCTGGTGCTTCCCTCCCTGTCTACTGTCTCCAATCTCATTTCCAGGTGGCATTATCGAGGTTCATTTTTCGACCGCGTCCCTGGTCTGCAACCCAGCCTACTCGACAAATGTTGGATACTCCCTGAGCTTGACTTGCTTTATATTTTTCCCCTGCTCCATCATTATGACATATGCAAACCTGAGAGTGTGGTGCGCTGCAAAGAGACAGAGACTCAAACTGCGCAAGTACGACTGCGCGCGTCGGAACAGGCACAATGTGGCATCCAGAGTGCTTGTGCCTGTGATGGCAGCTTACTACACGTGTTGGACACCCTGCATGGCAGCTATGATCTACAATGGTAAGCAATGAATGGGTGGAAATAAACAATTACAAGACATGCAGTGGGGAAAAACTGTTTATGACACTCCTCCGACACAAATTGCCTCTAACATACTATAGCCTATCCAGAGTGGATATTGGTGGTATATATGGATGCATGGATAGATGTCTAGGCCTTTTTTACATGCTACAACTCTCTAGAATTATGGTAGAAGTTCGAATTGACCTGACCCCTCATAGTTCATAGTGAGAACATGTTATTTGGCTCCTTTTCAGACACTCAGCTCAAACAATTAAATTTAGTCAATAAGAAAATGAGACGAATGTATCTAGAATCATCAGAGGAAGTCATGTCTTTACAGTTTTTTCCACTAACAGTGATCCCTGAAGCACATAAACCATAACACTTGTAGCCAGTGCATATACCAGGCATGCCAAAATGAATGCACATCCTCTGCTTTACATTCACTTTGTAATTTAATGACACACTTCTCGCTAGACTGTTAACATCGGTCTCTACATGGCTGCACCTTTCTGCCAATTGCCTTTCTAGACTGATACATGTGAAAACACTTTTAGATAATGAGTCCACTTACAAATCAGAGCTTGAGTACTATAAATAGGCCACTAAACATTTGGACAGCAGTGGAGACCAATATTGAACAGAGAGATGTGGATGAAATCATATGGCCAGACCCATAAAGAAGCGGAGATTCAGCCTTATTTTTTGTTTTCTTTTGCTGCACTTTATTTGTTTGAGGAGTCTTAGAACATTTTGAGGAAAAAAACATTTTACTCCTTATTTGTATTTACTAGTCCATACCCATTGAGTACAGCATACCATACCATGACTTAGTCATACCAAAAATTAAAATAAACAGCAACATTCGGCCACAGGGGGAGCCACAGCGATCGGTCGCATTTTAGCCATTTTTAAACAGCGCCACCCAGTTGCCAATTAGAGTTAAATTTCTCCAGTCACCTTGAGGCGTCCTGTTCTACATATCTACCAAGTTTAGTAAAAATCGATATGGCGGTTAGGCCTAGATAAGAAATTAGCTCTGTAGCACCCCTATTTTGTTTGATGGGGTCAATAATGGAGGGGTCCCCTCAGATTATGTGTGGTCATATGCCTACAAAGTTGCGTGGTGATCGGTGAAACCCTTGAGATGTTATACACCTTTATGTGATGAGCCATGCCCTCCGCAATATTCATTGCCTTATAGAAGCTCAGTTTTAGTAAGTTTTCCAACTTTTGCCAAGAGGGAACTTTAGATATTGGTCCCTAGATTATGTTCACCAAGTTTCATGTGGGTCGGTCAAACTTCCTAGGAAGAGATTGATTTTAAGTGTTTTTCCCACAAAATTCAAAATGGCGGAAAATCTGTATTACTGGAAGTTATGGGTTCTTAGGCAAATTTGTTCCTCATGAGGAGAGGCATCTCTGTGCAAAGTTTCATGTCTCTACGACATACGCAGCACGAGATATGCCCATTCAAAGTTTGCAATTTCAAACGGTTGCTATAGCGCCCCCCTTTGGCCAATTGATGTAAAATTGCTTCATTCGCATCCTCCCATGACCCTCTACCACTGTGCCAAATTTCAGGAGGAGAAAAACATGGAACAGACAGAGTTTTCGTCATTATATACATTCCTTTTATTTGGAATCTAAGACACAACCAGCCGATGTTCAACCACATGTCTGTTGATATTGCAGTATTTTTCATGCTTAAGTCAAATTTCTGCATTCAGAGGTAGCAACTGCTTCAAAAGTTAGTATTTGAATCTTCTGCAAGATTAATTAGCTTTCTCTTGTATGTAGGTTTAATGGCTATTCCCCCCTCTACAAATGTCTCCATCCATTCCAGCTTTGCCTGTGCTGAGAGACATAGCCGTCAAAGTTATTTATGTAATTCTGGGCATGAATATACTAATCCAAGGCCAGTTTTATGACTCAGGCCCTTTTTCCTCTGTCTTCGCTTTCTCTCCTTTTTTTTTTTTTTTTTTACTTTTTCTCATTTACCCCAACCACGTGCTGTCTCGGAGTAATCAAGACTGAAAGTGGAGTCATAGCTGCATATTTTTAGAAGTGAAGACCTTTTCCAAAGAGGGCTGTAATTCATCTGATATGGATGAAAATCCCCGCAAAATGAAGCTGACAGTCTTAGCTTAAACTTCAAAGTGTGCCACTGTCCAAACGACAGTGAGCCTCGCTGTAAAGTGGTTGCTTCCCCTCCACCAAATCTACCAGTTAATTTTATACTTTTATATCTATCTATAAATGCTAAATTGATGGCTTCCTGTCGTCGCTGTCAGGGGAAAGATCCACATCTCCGAGGGTGATTTTTCACCTTTTATTATCAGTTGATGTATTGCATGACCTACAGTTTTAAAAATAAATGTATTGATTTATAGACATGATCATAAACCAGCCATGTCTAGACTGTGTTTGTTTGATTTGTGACCCTTTCATAAAAAGGTCAACAGTGTTTTCTGCTGTCTTGTGTAAGCTGATGCTGTGAGTATTTGCTCCACTTCAATCCCCCGTGTTTTCTGCCCCACAGCAGTCTCAGGTAGCAACGTACCAGAGTGGATTGAGTTTGTGGTGGTATGGCTGCCGACCTCCAATGGCTTCCTCAACTGCATCTTCTACTTCTGGATAAACCGAAGCTTCCGCAGGAAATTCCGCCTTGTCCTCCAGAGGCTAGCTCTGACCCTTTGCCCCAAACTGGCTAACACCCTCGGGTGGTGCAGCCCTTCAAAGACACAATTTGTGTCAGGAATTATGGATAATAACAACAGTGTCCATGAACGTTCGTCCAGTGTATCATCCACCTGCACCCTGTTGTCTTTGGTTTAGGACGTCTGCACCTGAAGAGCACCACGGGCATGGTAAAGGGCATGTTCAGTGGCCTCTGTGCTGTTTGCTGCTCAACTGCGTTCATGTTACTGACATATCCCTACACAAGGTATCAAGAGAAAGGTATAGGTTATAAGGCTTGCAATGAGAACGTGTTGCTGCTCAGACAGGCTACGATGGCAAGCACTTGAAACATCATAATTTGAGTTATGTTGGTTATATTTTTCTTATTTTATCAATTTGCAGTGTAAAAGTAGTGTTCAGTTGGAACGCAGTCTCACTTTATAACTTATTTGGATTTTTTTTTTTTTTTGTTTTACTTATGCACAGTCTTGCCAAGATTTGATTTCCTGTCAGAGACAGCCTCTTAAACCACCTTTTAGTTGTTTTATAGTCAGCCATCAACCTTATCTGTCCCCCAGAAATGCCTACAGCTCTATAACCATTCTTTTAATAATATTGCATATTTAGACTTGTTGCTTAGGTCAACTTATTTCCCTTCAGACATTTGGGGTCAGCCGTTTACTTAATCACAAGAAACTGATATTTAGACCTTTATTCATGTGAGACATCTGTGACCTAACATCACTATCTGATCATCGCCACGAGCACTTTGAAGGATTGAGGCCGACTACCTCGTCTTCAATTTAAACTGTGCATCGAAGACCTTGGCATATAACAGCTGGGGGAAGTTGACCTTTAAGTCACAGCATTTGAGTGTATGCAAGGAGAAAAGTAATTATGCAGCTACACTGTAGAAAGGTCACCACATTTGTGCTAGCAAGAGATAACTCTGGTAACTTCTGAGGCTGCGGTTGTTTATTCTGAGATATTAAGTCCATTATCTTGTACTACGGTCTGAATTCAACTTGACAGTGCCCCGTGTCATCTTCGTCTGAAGAGTATAGTTTTTAAAAATATTCAATATATATAGATATTCAGAAGCATTTTACGCAGCTTATTTTAGCCTTTGGGTTGCTGCTTGGTGTCACCATCATTCAGGTTTGTACAAATGGCGTCACTCTACACACACTTGTAGAAATTACTGACGTGTGTTAAGCATCAGAGGGTGTGTACCTAAATTCTGTTAAAACAATGACCAACTTAATCATGACCTTTGTGTGTATGCATTTTGTTATGTTTCTAAATTCCTAATTTTATATTAAAAAAATGAACAAATAATGTTTGATAATGTATTGATTTATGGATGATCTATGAAATAAAGCATTATGCCTTTGCACTGAGTCTTCACTTAGTCCAATTAAGTATTCACAAAGGTATACGTGCACGCAGATGCTCACGTGACAAGTGTTTACTAATCGGTCTGTATCGTAATTTTCGGTCATTTGTTCTGCTGCTCTCACATTACTACAACAACTACAACAACACAGACCTGTCAAAGGGTCAGTAAAGCGTAACATGCTCATAGTACAGGAGTGGTTCACAGTATGACAGCATGTAACTGTATGAGCTTCTCTGCCGTGTCAGACAAATCATGGTTTGTTTCCAGTGAGCATCACTCCTTCCGTATGCTGTGGAAATATCTGGGGCCAGGTGCAGAGTAGGACTGCAAACACTTCTGCAACACTTGTAGATGCTGCTGTTGAATTGTTTTTTCAGTAGATGGAATCGAAAAGCCAATTCCTGGCATTTCATGCTTGCAATGTTTCCTCAATGTTTCCCACCAATGAACTATTAGAGCAACTGAAAGTTCACTGACATGATTATACAGCAGACCAGAAGTGTAGAGGTGGGTATACTCAGGCATACAGGGTATACCCACCTCTTTCTCTGTCCATTTACAGTATACCTACCTATCAGCCAAAAAGCCATTGGAATATATGAGAGTTTACCCTCTTCCTCCTCAGTTACTTACCAGTCTACCTAGTAGAACACCCACCTCAACAACTACCACAACACCACTGCAACAGACACATGGGTTTGCCATGCTTTGCACCAACATTTGACATGTTTGTCATGTTTGCTCTGTGTTTACTTTCCTCAGTTTTACATCTAATAAATTGTCTTATGATGAATCATTTGAATTGGATTATGCTAATCACAACCTACAGTCACTACCTGCAGTGCCACATTAGATAACAGGTTGAGCCAGGGTTATGGAGTCAGAGAACATTATTGAAATTAATCTGAGGATGAGAATGTAATGCATCGGCTTCTGAATAATGGATGGGCATAAATTTGATTGATTGTGTGCCTGATGAACAACAACAGAGCAACAGGTCTATATATAAACACGTAGCCAACAACTTGTTTGTGAAGCAGCTACAAGTAGTTTCACAGAGGTAGTTTGTAAAGAATGAGGTTAGAAAGAAACAAACCATGACAGATAGATGCACACTGATCAGCCAAAACATTAAAACCACTGGCGGGTGAAGTGAATAACATTCATCATCTTATTACAGTGCAATATTCCATTGGGAAACCTTGGGTCCTGGCATTCATGTAAATGCTACCTGATGCCCTCCACCCACCCGAACACTGTTGCAGACCAATTAAACACCCTTATGGCAATCGCTCCCGACAATGGCAGTGGCCCCCCAGCAGGACAACGCACCATGCCACACCACAAAAACTGCTCAGGAATGACCCGATGAATGGGACAAAGAACTCAAGGTGTTGACCTGGCCTCCAAATACCCCAGATCCCAAACTGAATCTGGGTCAAACTGCCAAACTCAGCAGCACTGATCAAATATGAGTCAAGATTCTGTCACTGCATTGCTTATTTCGCTCATCAAATGTTTTCAGAAACATATTTTAATGTACTGTTTAGCTGTAAAATGAGGAAGTTTGTGACCTGGCTGCCATGTTGCCGAGCACCGCTCCTTGGCCAGAACAAACTTTTTTCATTCTACTGCTACATACTACACTAAAATATGTTTCTGTAAATATCCGAGTTGAGAAATAGGCAATGCAGTTACAGAATTTTGATGAATATTTCATCAGTGCTGCCCAGCTGGACCACAGTTCTGAACAGTGATTGACATGGGTGACAGCTGTGTTAGAGGCTCTGCAACTCTAATTGGATGTTTTTGATTAGCTGTGGTGAGGTCTAGCAAATGCCATTAGAAGATCTGCAAGCAGGAGGAAGTTAAGAAGTTAACAAGTCCAGCTTTAATATGTGTGACGACAATGGTTTGCAAATTAGTAATGAAATATTGATATAAGGCAGGTGTAACCACATGGGCCATGGAAAGTGCTGAAGTCTAATTTGCTCAGGTATATAAAGCTGTTCACCTGACATTACTTGTACCAAAACTGGTATATTTATTAACTCATATTGATGCGGCGTGATGCAGAGCCCCAGGCTTCAGAATGTGACTTGGCTGCTAAGAAAATCTGACTTTATTTCGTGAGTTAAGTTTTTTCCTTTCATGGGTCTAAGTCCTTCAAACTAAGTGAAGCTGGGAATGTTTTTATTGTGAGAGGTGAGTGTTTTAGCGAACCTTTTAGGCAGTTGTCAAAGCTGCAAAACCCTTTTGGGATTCCATCTCCAGACAGAAAATTTGACACTGACGTTGGTTATCTGTATGCAGGCGAATCTCTGCTGCCATGGTATCACTGCGTGCCTGAAAATGAAGGTTGAATTTGATTTTATAACATTGTTTCAAGTAAATTAAATGAGACTGTGTATGTGTATTCCATGAGAAGGTGACCTTTTTGACTAAGTCAATCCACTTGTCAAGCATCATGTTGATTCCAGCAGCATCTATAAGTGTTTTTCCTCTGTTCGAGATTTTTGCCGAGCAGGTCTCCCAGGACACTGGAGTGTTGTGCATTAGCAGCCTCAGCTCTCCTTGAGGATGACTGCTGACAGAAATGACAGGCGATCCAGTCATGGGGAATGATGTCTATCTGAAGGCTCCATATACTCCCACAGATACAATATGCTTTCTCATAACAGGTCATCCTTCTGTCTGGTCATGCCTCTTGCCACAACACCAAGGCTGAAAAGGCTAAAGGCTAAAATATCTTTAATGCTCTTGAGGTTGAAAACTTAGAGAATATCTTCAGCTGGGATCTGACAAAATACATTTAAACATTCCTTACTTTCCATAACTACACAAAAAACATCCCAGTTTTGTCATCATATTGTCTCCAGACATTATTTCAAACCATCTCTTTGTGCACAGTCTTTATCAGTGTGACACTATCACAGTAATAATGTTGGGTTGTTTTTCATCATTGCATAATGTCTTTGCCACCATGTGTGACAGCATTGTGTTTACTGAGTTTGCTGCTGCTCCATGTCCATGAGATAAACATGGCTGAATTCTGCGATGAATTTATTAGAGTGGGTGCACAAGTCAGATTAGCCATTTTAATATGTATTTTCTCTGTTTCTGGTTAAGGCCAAATGAAACAGCTGACATATAATAACATCTTATGGTTGTAGTGCCACCTTGTGTTTATACTAAGTATGACATGGGAAAATGGACAAGACCTTTTAAACGTCAATACATGTTGCTGTCATTCTATACTACTGAGAGTGTATTTTTTCATTAGGTTTCTCCATGTTGTTTGTTGGTTGCTGATGCACATTTAAGAAACCCAAGGTAGTACTGGACTCTTCTTCAGATTCACTGATTATTCTTTTTAAACAATTCGTCAATTAACATAATGAGGGCCTCCAGATCTTGATATATCTGGCCTGATTAAACCAGCATGAATCAATGGGTGTTGATTTGTGCTTCCTATGGTTTGCTGGTGACAGGCATTCTGCGCTGTGAGGGCTCTTGCGGACGTTGCAGATGGGAAGGCTTTAATTTCAATCACGGCTTCCTGCTCCTCTCCACAGGACAAGTAGCTGTTAGGAGCAGGCATATGCAGAACTCAAGTATTATTCACTTTGTGCTTGTATCGTACCACGAAATGGCAAACAACAAATCAGAGTATTAGTGCACATCCACATTATCAGCTATCTGAATACAGTTTTTACATTAAACACAGTGGTTGACATTTATAAACACGAGGAGTGTGAAGATTTGTGTGCCACTCACCTCCCTGTAAAGCATGAAAAGTGAACTTTTGTAGTGCTATTATGAATTTGTTGCCTGCCGCCACGATGTGTAACACTATTAGAGTGTTAGGGTTTTAAAGCCATTTGTTATTGGAGCTCATGGCCTTTGGTCAAAGTATGAATGAACACCCATCTGAGCTACTGTAGCCAGGAGCAGGTTTGAAATTGAACCCCGTTGTTAAATTTTTAATATCTGCGTTTCTTTCAAATTAGCATAGTGCTGTTGTGACATGCTGGTGAGGTTATACATATTTAAAGGAAGGGAGAATCACACAATGGTGGATATTTAACAATACACAACCATAATCATCTGAGACGGTGTTTAAACATGATGATGTGCTAATGCAACAGCGGTGACCACACAGGACACAAGGCTGTGACAATAGGCAGCTGCCTCGTCTAATGACAAAGTAATGTGTGTGTGAGTGGACTTGTGTTGCTACTGCCACTACAGGTGTTAGTTGAATTAGAGCTCCAGACCGCTCAACACTTTAAGTTGTTGTCCCAGCTACTCTGTACTTGTGTTTTGGGGCTTATTCCTTGTTCCCAACATCACCCTATAATTTCTGAACTTGTGACTGGTCTCAACAATAATAGAAATCAGACTTTTCTCTTGAAAGAGCCCACTGCAAAGTTCAGAAGCTTATTTCCACCAAAGTTAGTTTACGTCTGTCCTCTCTGGCCTCCATACCCATCATTGTTTTCTAAGTTAGATTGCTAGTTTCAAACCCTGCACCAGAAAGCACCTTAAATTCGGTTAGCATTTGCTAAAATTGGTTCTGTTCTTTCAATGTAAATAGGTATTAAGCATATTTTTCAGTTTGTTCTGCACCTATGACACAATTTACTGTAGGCAAGGATGTAAATTAAGGGTTCTAATTATAGCTAACACAAAAATTTGTGGAGGAAATATTGGAGGGTTCAATTTGTTATTCTTAAAAGCATTTCTAAATTGTGTCATTCAGACACTTAAATTACTGTTTCAGGGCTTTCACTGTGGTCATTTCATTTCCTGGGGATAATTTTAAGAGGCTGGTCATGTACACAAACAGTTTTTTTGTTCTGTTTTTAATAATATTTTGCTGTATTTGTCTGACAAATGGCACACATGGAGTAAATTACAGGTTTTGTTTTTTAATTAATATTTGGGCTTTTTTATGCCTTTCTTGGACAGGAAAGATAAGGCATGAAACAGGGAGAGAGAAGGGATGACATGAAGTAGTGGGCCATAGGACTGAATCATACCTGTGGCTGCTACAGCAAGGACATGGCCTTTGTACATGGGATAGCATGCCATATATACATACATTTATAAATCTTGTTGTTCACACAGTGTATCAGTGACAAGCCACTTACACTTAATTTGAAAGATTAATTTTATTCAAAGAGACTTAATGACAGGAAATGTCAGCTGAAATGCAAAGAGATGGCAGATATTTTTCTTTAAAGTCAACCAACGAGATTTTGACATCTGCAAGTAGTCACATGTAAAAATAGCAGCAAGTTACACTCAGAAATTTTGAACTTTGGTCGATTGACAGGTGGTAAATGGACTTCAAATTGCTACGATCATTGTAGTTGTAAAATACTTGTTTTGATAGTACTAGGAAATAAAATAGCCTATTTCAGAATATTCATTAAAAAGGAGTGATTTCAGAAATGCTGTGTAAAGCTCATATTACATATTTAACAGTGTCATCATCTGAACAGCAACCTAGAGAATTCAGAGAGGGTGAGTAACTGAAATAGCTGATTAAATATGCATGTACTGTAGCCTGAAAGACACCCATCTACGGCTCTAATGACTGAGGGCAAGTCCCTCAATTTACCAACTAACACACACACATCAGACCTCATGGAATACAATTCAAACCCTCCAGTGACAGATGCTGGTTTCACTCACTCAAAACATAAAACCAAGATGCATAACGACAAACAAAGCTGTGAAAAAGCATCAGTTAAATAACAAATGGCATAGTGAGGAACGATTAGCATTTTCACACAGAGCAATCAAATAAAAACTTCTCATCTTTCAAGGGTATTTACTCATCATTCACTGTCAGCTATTATATCTGGGTAATAAAATATTTTTGTATCATTACATACTACATAATTTTATATTACTATATAGATCAGGCAGTTTGATAATTTACACAAATTCCTCGTAACAGATCTGTAGAAAAAAAACCCACATTCTACCTTAAATATTCACTGATACAATATAACTCACCACTATTTTTAAAAACAGAACAGACATGAAGATTTGACACCGCAATCACATAATTGGAAAGATTATGCATTTACAATGAAATGATGCAATGCTTAACCAGATCTGCGCAGTAAGGAGTGAACCTAGTTCTTACTGACAGACAGGCAGCAGTAACATTTCTCTATTTGATCTAAGAAAATGCATCGGAAGTTATAATTTAGTGTAAAAAATTGAATGGTCACGGCTAGCTATAACCCTGATTCCATCACCATTCTGCATCCTAACATCTCCTTCAATGTCTCCATTTTGTCTATCTGTGTAATGATGATGCGTGTATACCAGGCTGCTAACGTGATCTCGCTCTGAGCAGGCAAATGGGTAATGAACAAACAAAGACCAAATGGATCAAATGCATATGAAAAGTTTTAAGTTAAACATTAATGACAATATGCATAGTGACAAGGATATACAAAGAAACGGAAGGCAGACAATTTAATTAAGTCTCTGCCCCAACTGTCTGCTCGGTGCACGCTATGTAGACGGACGAGGACGAAAACACTTTAACAAACTGCTCCCCTCCTTCTCTCGCTGCAGAGGAGGCAGACGCTCCCAATGGTGTGCATTCAGGGTGAGGAGGATTTGGTCAAACATTTCAAGGCCTCCAGATGAAGAGTGAGATGAAAACGGGATGCCAGCACTCAAGAGGACTTGTGTTCACACATGTAGAAGCGATACATGACGCCAACGACAATTGCAACAATCGCAGGTATCAACCACGTGGTCCAGGAGCTGCTGGAATAATAATTTAATATTAGTTATTTATTTTTTGAGGCAATTAAAATGGATTTAATACATGAGAAAGTCAACCATTTGATAGAAATATGAATTATATACGGTCATGGCTCATTTCTTTTTTAAATTTGTGACTTTGTCAGTGTTTGTGTTGCTCATCTTAAAGATCATCCAAATCAATAACACAAAAATCTGTGAAAATCACATTAAACAATTTGCAGAAAAAGCACTTTTGACAGAGATTCATACACGTCAGCAGAATCATTTGCACTCTCTTTATGTTTTTCTTCTCACTTGTGAGCTGTCAATATTGCAAGAGGACTTTGTTCACTACAAACTATAGTGATCTATGTTCACTCGCAGCACTTGGTGAATATGAAAACTAAAATGAAACCAGTAAACAATGAGCCTGACACTCAGTGTTCATCATCATAACTCACCTGGACTCTCCTGAGTTTGCGACTTGTTCATCCTGTAGCAGAAAAAAAGGACACAAATTAAAACCAAATATTGCATTATTTAGCTACAAACCAAAAACTTAACTGTTTTTGTTCATTTCTGTTCCAGTGACTTTTCTGTAGCAGTTTTCATGAAAAACTGGGATTACCTTTGCGGTGTCTTTTCGTCTGTCGCACTACAAAAAAAAAAACAACAACAATAAATTAGTATTACTGCCTTCATCTGATGGCGGATAAACCCCCCCCCCCCCGCAAAAGTAGTGATAGAGCACTATAATATTTTGGGGGTACTCAAAAACTATCAAGGGCAGAGGAGGCCTGATCTTACCATGGCAAGCTCCCCAATGAAGTACTGCTGGAGCATCTCCCTGGCATCTGTGGAATGACCCACATCCTCAAAGCTCTCAGTGGCATCTGCGCCCGCCTGCTCCAGCAAAACTTCCTCACCTCCCGGATGCTGAAATCACAGAATGGGTAAACACAGTGTCCTTACGTGCCCCACAGTAGGATATCATACCATTAACTTCTATGATTGATTTGCCCAAAGCAATGACAGCATATTTGAAATCATGCACCCATATGCACCAATGTGGCCTTTCAGTGGTGAAAAGTTAGCCAAGTACATTTACTAAAACACTGTACTTTAAATTTGAGATATTTAACTGTATGAGAGTATTTCATTTGTGTGCTATTTAAAGGAGAGCGACGCCCATTTGCAAAGTTATTCCTATGGTCTAAGACAGTCCAAAAATATTGGCAAACATGAAAAACTCTCTCCCAAGTCCAAAACTCAAATTTGTGATGTCATAGGGTTTAAAGTCTGGAACTGCACCACAGACAATGAACTGGGAAAGATGCTAACGTCAACACTGAGAGCACCCAGGGGAACGCTCTGAATACAGGGTGTCTACAGGTAGCAGGTTACATTTAATGCTTTTTAAGACCCGTTCAAGACACCTTATGACCAAATTTAGAACAGATTTTTGGACAACTTATGTTTTACTTATTTAAGCATTGCAGGCAACTTTTATATATGTGGTCTTGTGCAGATGTAAGTGTTACATAGGAATATGGTTATTAGAGTGAGTTATGTCAATCTACATTTTGCCAACAGGTAAAAGAAAGTATGCAGTAAATGACAGTATTATAGTTTTTAAAAGATCTGTAACATTAGAAATGTGAAACTTTTACATAGAAAGGCTTCACTCATTTTCACAAAAAGACATTTAAAAATGGATAACTAACTAACCGACTACTTAGTGACTTTCAAGGCCTTATTTGTGTAGCATTGAATTTAAGACATTTTAAGGACCTGTAGTCACCCTAGATTATATGAACTTGTTCAACAGCGCATGCCCTGTGCACAATTTGCTATCACCCTGGATTATATGTGTACTTTTTCTGTTTCAGAACACCACAGTAGAATAAAGCTCATTTGGGTATAAAGACAAAAACATAATATGTTCTTTGGGTCCACAAAATCAGGCTCCCATTCACTGTCTGTGGAGCAGGTAAAGACTTTACACCCTATAAACATTTTAAGTTTCCTTCTCTGGTTTCTGGCTTTGAGAGAGTAGCTCATGTTCACAAGTACTGATTGAACTTTTTTAGGCCATGGAAATAACATATTGTTCTCCTTTAATACTTATACACCACCACTACATTTAAGAGGGAAATTTTGTACTTTTTCCTGCAATACAATAGGCAGCCAAAGCCGCCAGTTACTTTACGGATTGGGATTTATACATACAAGTCATGAGATCAGCTTCTAAAACACATTGCATTCTCATTAGTTACTCAACTGCATTTAAAATGTTTAAAATTAGCTCCACTGCAAGCTCCAATCACATTATATATTTTGCATAATTTAATACGTATGACTGCTTTTGATAAGTTTAGAAAGTTAGCCAATATTTTCATCATCTATAAACTTAGTTTAAAGGTTTGGATGTAGAACTTGATTGAGTTTTTTTAACTCTGTGGCATGACTATCTCCAAACTGGTATTTCTACTGCCACTTATTACAGTGGTGCATATTGTTATCTTGTCTATCTAGTTGTATAGGCCAACTTTAGCGTGTCAAGTGTCAGACTCTCATCAGAAACAGGATTATCAGGATGTAATTTTCCACAATTAACCCAAGTTGTTACAATTACTGCATGATTGCCAACAATATTGCTGTTAAGGATAATATTATATGTGTATACAGATACATTTCTGCTTACAAGCAACAGCAGTGTTTTTAAATGGTAGGCAAACTTAGCTAGCGTTAGTTGTTAGCTAATGTTAGCGAAACATTAACGTATAGTATAATTAATGTTGCCAGTCTGGTTTGCGCGAGAGAAACGCTAACCTAAAATGGCTTGACCTTGTTTAACCCCGAGGTTACTCAAAATGTAAACTTTATACTTTAAATGTTGGACATTTCCACTGTTAGTTAACCTGAGCGAAGACAGTTGGCAAACGTGACACGTCAATACATAATCAAGGCTAACAATCGTTTTGTAAATCCAGGAAGTAATCGTAGCCCAAAGAGGAAACCAAAGGCGCAAAGCTCAAGCTTTAAATATGTCAGTAATAGTGCTAAAGAAGTTGCAACCAGCTGACAGAGAGTGTTTCTTACCTCTTCAAGGAAACCTGTGATGTCATACACTTTATCGTGGATGATGAGCCATGTGTCACTGCTCATATTATGCACTCTTATCTCCTCTAATGTGTAACATTTCACACCACCTTCTACTGTTTCGCCGTTTTCCTCAACATTGGCGTTTTCAGTGGGTTCACAGCACGTGTTAATGAGGTTGTCGTTAATTTCCTCACCCATTTTAACGTTAATGCAAATAACCTAACGCTGGCTATATCGACAGAGCAGCAAGCTAACGTTAGCTTGTTATGCAGGTCTGGAGGTAACGCCAGCTAGCAACGTCTCAGAGCAGTTTCCACCCCGTCTGAATGAGGCCAATTGTGCTCATAGAAAGCTCCTAACGACACCACAGAGGCGAGGCGTCATTAACAACCGTATTACCACACAAATGCTAAACAATGATGGGTTACGAAAGAGAAAAAAAACACCCTAACCCGGCACATCAGCAGACATGTGAAACAGACCAATGACATCCGTGTTACTTTAGCATGAAGCGCAAACACGACAACGGACCAATGAGATGGCGAGTTTCCTGTTGGCGACCAATCACAATCGACCACTTGATGATCATGAGACGAGAAAGTGTGCTGAGGTTGTCAACTGCGCGCTGTCATTGCGCATATGTTTGTCGTTGCCATAGACATGTTATTTAATGTGGACCTGTTTAACATTTTATGACCTTTACTTTGTTAAGGGATATTTTAAAGCATTGCAATTATGTTGCACTTTCAGCTTCAGACTAAAGCAAGCAATAAAAATATGTTTGTCTGTTATTTAAAAAAAAAAGGGCTGGCAAATGTTGTCTTGTAATAACTGATGATGTAATACAGTAATTTAATATTGTCTATTACATTATGTGTAATAGACAATATAGACAATCTTTTTTTTGCAAGCTTTTATTTAGGTTATTATGTGTAATTTTCTTTTTAGGAATTAGTGTTATTATTGTTATTAATTCCCCCCTTTTAAGAATAATGATAATAATAGTACACTCTTATTTCATTTGTTTTTATCATGTGCTGCTTGTTTTTATAGTATGGAATACTTAATTATCTTATGTGATATTTTATGTCTGTCATGTATGATGTGTCTTAAGCAAATTGAGTTTACACAACTAAAATGTGCTACGTAAATAAGGTTGACTTGACTTGATTTAATTATATTACATAAGAACATTAATCCCAATCAATTAAATTTAGTTTCTTCAGTGCATAACATTTCAGTGTTTGTCACACAGTGTAAGCACAAACTGAAGAACTGTAGTTAGTAAAAACAGAACATTAATAATAATGATAATAACTTTTTTTTAAGATTCTAATCAAACTGATGCATTTTAATCTTAAATAATATATGGCTAAAATACTCTCTGTATGTTATTTGACATTTTTACAAATGGCAGCAACATGCAGCGAGTGCTTCTTTCTGTACTGATAAGAGGCCCTGTGAAGCATATGTATGCAACTGATAAACAGATATGTACGTTGCTCATGGTTCGTAGTGTACTTAAGTCTGGATTTCAACCTCTCTAGGCACATTCAGGAATGTATTTGGCAAAGTCTTCGAGGAGACTTGTCTCAGGAGGAATTTTAAAAGAAAATACACTATTTTCAGTAAGCAGCATAACTTTTGGTGCAACTAATCCACCAGATAAGAAATCTCTCTGCTCATGCAACAGCAGTAAAAGCACTACAGTGGTTGTACAAGGTTCAAACCCTGTCCCCACCCCACCCAAACAGAGTGCCTGTATACATACATACATACATACATACATACATACGCCATTCTTAAGCCTGAACGTAATTTGCTCAACTATAACTTCCCTGGTGTGACTGACAGCAATGGTCAGGAATAAGGATTTGAACAACCCATTATGTTGAATATCATGAATTGTTTATGCCTTTTCTTTTGTCATTTTTCTGCAAACCAGTTTATTGCTCATAGTCAGGGTTGGAAATTAATTTTTTGTCCACCTGCTTCTGTGGCTGGTGGATTCCAAAATGTGTCAGCCACTAAACAGATTTCCTGTGTTTATTGGCTGGTGAGTGAAGCAAATCTAGCAGCCACTTGGAGATTTTACCTGCATTTGGCTGGTGGCCAGTGCTGATTTCCATCCCGCTCACAGTGCTTTGCCTGATCATGAGGCAGAGATACCACTAACTCTTCAGTTTTCTGAGGCAGCTGGCATATTTTCAGCTATACTGCCCAATACACTTCTACAATTTAAACGTATGAATAATATTTAACAATGGTGTTTCTTATCTCAGTTGTAGACAGATAATGTGGATAGAGTGGTTATAATTTTACAGGGATAGTAAGTCATGTGTGTCCTTTGTACGTCATTGTGTGTTTTGAATTCAACAGTTATTTGTCCTGTTCAGTAGAAACTGCACTCACTCTGCCAAGTACATACCTAAATGTAAATTTCTGGTGTATACGCCCTTCATATTTTTAGAATGTCTTCTTCCCATTGTCTTTTCTAGAGACAATATTTCTTTTTCTTAAGATATTTTTTAGGGCATTTTGCCTTTAATTGATAGGACAGTCAAGTGTGAAAGGGGGAGAGAGAGAGAGAGGGAGTGACATGCAGCAAAGGGCCACAGGCTGGAGTCAAACCCAGGCTGCTGCGGCTACAGCCTTGTACATGGGGCGCCTTCTCTATCCACTAAGCCACCGACACACAGACAATATTTCTGACAGCTATAAAGAATCACTTAAAAAAATGTATCAAAAACATTTACTCTGTATTAGGAGGATAGGAGGTAGGATTGCATGTGCTATGATTTCTAATTATGCTCTATCAAAATGATCCAAAAGGGGGTAGCCTGCAGCAACAGGGATTTGTGGATGTGAATTTACAGTTTGAAAAACATCTTTTACTTTTACTTATTTCTCTTATTAAAAACCTACCTCAAGTTGGGAGGTGGACAGGGGAGACATGAGGACCTGAGCTGGTTCCTGCCTTTATTTCAACTCTGATCTGCTCTGTCTAATCTTTCTTTGTATCATCTCTTAGACTTTAGACTATACACCATACAACTTCAATTAGTAGCCCATGCTATTATTTGCTTAAATCACTAAAATCAACAGGCCTATATTTGGAACAGGCTTCTATATGGGACAGACCTTTAATTCCTTTCACACAAAACTGCCGCTCACCCAGAAATACAATCAAAGTGTTTATTTACACCAGTATGAATATTACTTGTTTAGGCTTCAGATCATATATCAGTTATGAATCATTCATTTGATCTACCTTTGATGGACAGCACATAAGAGAGAGAGAGAGTTACAACACCTGAGGATTACGGCACCTTGCATACCGACACAACACCACTTCATTATGTTAAAACAATACTCACAACTTGGATTCATTTTTATGAAAAACCCCTTTTAATTCTTTTGATCTGAGGACCCTTACTGACTAAAGGTATATGAAGAACATACAAGGTAATTGAGGAATGGACACATCATT
The DNA here is from genome assembly GCF_011397635.1 of Epinephelus fuscoguttatus. Classification (NCBI taxonomy): domain Eukaryota; kingdom Metazoa; phylum Chordata; class Actinopteri; order Perciformes; family Serranidae; genus Epinephelus; species Epinephelus fuscoguttatus. The sequence goes on along the minus strand of NC_064753.1, from coordinate 27,573,338 downwards.
TGAGATAGCCAACAACCTGGTTTTGGACATCCGAAGAACTTGTAATGAAAAAATTAACTTGACCAGGCATCTTATAGAGACGGACCTTTCTTTGTCAATCTGTGTAGCCACACCAGGCTAGTAAAAGGGTCCTCTTGATTCATTCATCTTCTAACCGCTTCATCCTCTTGAGGGTCGCGGGGGGGGGGGGGCTGGAGCCTATCCCAGCTACATCGGGCGAGAGGCAGGGTACACCCTGGACAGGTCGCCAGACTATCACAGGGCTGACACATAGAGACAAACAACCATTCACGCTCACATTCACACCTTCACACCACATTCACAATTTAGAGTTATCAGTTAACCTAGTCCCCAATCTGCATGTCTTTGGACTGTGGGAGGAAGCCGGAGTGCCCGGAGAGAACATGCAAACTCCGCACAGAAGGGCTCCCACGCCCGGGATCGAACCGGCAACCCTCTTGCTCTGAGGCGAGAGTGCTAACCACCACACCACCGTGCCGCCCTCTAGTAAAAGGGACTGGGCTTTAATTGAAGTTGTACAGTATTTTGCACGTTATTTTTACTTTATTGTTCTTTTTTTTTTTTTTTTTTTTACTATTTTTCACCTTATTGTTATTTTAGTTGTTTGAATATTTGTACTTCCACTATGTATTGCAACTGTTGCACAAATAAATTTAGTTTAATTTTAACTTATTTTACAGTCTCTGGTTTTAATAATTCACTGTACTTTAGCTTTTTAAATTTAATATGTGGTTTCTTTAGTATTTATTTTTCCCATTTTCTGCTTTATTCACTCTGTGTGAGTATACAGGAAACACATATCTAAATTATAGATTGTAATAATATCTAAATGCTGTGTTCTTCTCACGCCTCTGTCAACACAACCTATTTAAATAAAGTTTCACCGCATGGAATTGTGGGATTGCAATGGCTGCTCCCTTGTCTGTAAACATACGCGTTGTATTTACGAAAGCTGTTGTGTAAATATTTTCCAGTGACAGCTACAGGTCCCTCACTTCCTGGACTACTTTCCTGTCCATGATTTGACTCAAATCTTTAACTCAATGTGACAGTTTCTGTGTTTTACACGCAGAGAAACAGGCGGCAGTTTGCCGCAGTTTGCCGCCCGGCCTGGTCCGGACTGAACCTGATAGCTCACAGGCTAGCTGCTGCTAGCTGCTCCGTCTGAGGTACGTAGTTTTATGTCATTTATATCTATCTGTTATGAAATAAGGGGAAGTAAGGATTTACTTAAAGATGCTGTAACGAGTCACAGTTAACTGGCTTAATGTTTTTCGGATTAACACCACGTTTCCTCTCGTGAAACACATCAATATTTTCCACTGCGTTTGTAGTGTGTAATATTAAAATGTAAAACAACATGACAGTTGACGTGAAACAGAAGACAGAGGAGCTGCTATGTGCCTTTGTCTGACACTGGAGTAACATACGAAGTGTTGAGGTCACAAATGGGGCTGCTGTTGTTCAAAAGGATGACAGTATAGGCCTAGATGTTGTGTGTGAATGAGTTGGGACTTAGGTTGACTAATGTCATAGTTCTGACTAAGTTAAAAGATGATCAGACGTTGTCTCTTTGAGCTTAAAGCAAAATTAGATTGAACAATAATGAATAACTGAATATTTGTTCTTATGTTGGATAAAGACAAAGGGCTGTGATTGAAGAACCCACAGTGTAGTGCTGACTTACTTATCAGACTGACAAAAAATATTTGACAACACCAAATTTGGTTACATGTTAACTGTTGAAGTGATTTATTAATAAGAAATAGCAAAGAGTTTCTTGTTTGTGCTTCTCCACAGGAAGGATTTGCTGCTATTCTCTATTTTAGGTCACACGGTTAGCTGATTAATAAATCAGTTGATTGACATAAAGTTCATCTGCAGCAATTCTGATCATCAGCCAGTTGTCTGGATTTGTAAGCAAACATTTCTAAAAATTTCACAGGGTCTAATTTCTCAAATGTTAATGTTTGTTTATGTTTTTAGGTGTCTATGATGATAACCTGAATATCTGTGGGTTTTTGACTGTTGGTCAGACAGAGCAAGCACCTCAAAGAGGTTACCTTTGACTGGGATCATTTTACCGACATTTATCGGTATTTTTTTTTCTGCAAAGATTTGTTTTCATTAACAGATGCTCAAATCACAGCACAAGAAAATATCCAAAAACGTAAGGAAAGGGGTAAAGAACAAAAACCAAACCAACAAACAAAATAAATGCACTATAAAAACAACCAAAAGAATACAATAAAATTAAACGTAAGGATACTATTCCTTATATAGTTACAAAGGGAATGTACTAAAACTGAACCTTAGAGACATATTGATGTACTTCATGAAGTCCCCTCACCTCTGTATAGTTCTCCATATGAAAGACTATATAACGAAAACATCATAAAAGTTTAAGTTAAGGTTGGTCCAGGAAGAGTTACATCCCTGTGGTCTGTTACATCCCAAAGAAGGCAGATTGTAAATAGATGGATCCCAAATTTTCTGAAAGGTTGAAAAGGTTTTTTCCTCACATTATATATAATATTTTTTCAGCTGTACAGTAAAAGGCAAGTTTATTAATCGAGTGTCTTGGGGATTGTTGTCATGAGCAACAATTCAGTAGCTTTACACATGTTCACCTTGCACAAATCATTATATCCCCACAGATAATGGACGACGATGTGTCCATGCACAGGCTGGAAGGCACTGATCCATCGGCTCAAGTTGGTGGACTCATAGTAAAGAAGAAGAGCGCTGCTGCAGAGCCTCATGTTTTTCGGGCACCCACTCCGCGCACCTCCTTGCTGGGCTTGGATCTGCTGGCAGCCCAGAAGAGGAAGGAACGTGAGAGTAAGGAACAGACAGATGCTGGTGCCGATGAGAGAAGTAGAAAGAAGTCAAAGGTTTCCTCCTACAAAGACTGGGAGGAAAATAAAAGTGACTCAGGGTCTGATGAAGAAGACGATGATAAGGACAGGAGTGCTAAGAAGGAGAGGTAAGTCTCAGTGCTTCACACAGAAAAACATTTTATTGAAAATCATGGATAATGGTCCATGTTTGGGAAATTTTTAAAACACTTTTTGTGTTTTTGTAGTCTGTGACTGTCACTGTAAGTCATTGCAAAACATAAATGAACTTGTAATATTAACCCCTCTTTCTTTTAATGTTTTTGTAGTCCTTCTAACTTTATTAGTGCACAAATATGTATGCTGGGACGGATGTGTCATGTTTTATTTTCGTCTTGCCAGCAGGAAGTATCGTGTGACTGGCTCCGAGACACCCTCAAACCCTGGAGGGGTCAGTGAAGAGTTCCGACGCAGACACCAGCAGAGGGAGAAAGACAGGCGTGAGCATGGAGTCTACGCCTCCTCCAAAGAGGACAAGAACAGAGAGAGAGACAGAGAAAGGAGCAGAGATAAGGCCAGAGACCGCAGGAGTGAAAGAGGTGATTCTTAAGTTCACTCATGGAGTATTTGCTTGTATTCTAGACTTTTGGGTTTCGTCTAGCATAATTTATCCTGTAAAAATTCCAAACATATGCTGGTAATAGCTTCTGAAATTAGAGGATCTTCAAGATTTTAATAACAAAGTGGATCAAGTATTTGAAAAAAATAATGTTGCATCAGTCAGGATTGTAGAGAGTAACCTTCCCTGTCTCTGTCTGTCAGATGAGCGTGACAGCAGCCATGGCCGTGGCAGCAGTAGTAGCCGGTCGGAGCGTTCTGAGCGCAGTGACAGGAGTGAGCGCTCACAGAGAGATGGATGGTCTGAGCGCATCAGTCGGGGAAGCAAGAGAGATGAACCCCTGACACCACAGCATCGGCCTAGAGGTAGTTTTGTTACATTCATGTCTTTATTTAAATGTATTTAAAGGATAATAAATTGATTTACCAAACTTCCCATATTGTAATAAGTCCGATTGCCATGCCTTTTTATTATAAAGGAGGTATATGTGCTATATACATACGGTGAAAGTATAAAAAGGCTCAATGGACACAGTCTGTATTTAGAAACTGTGCCTTTAAATGAGCTGTCAGGACTTCTGTCAAGTTGTGATGTCACAACTGCACTACATAAAGGTAGAAACTGCCACTACAGTGTCGTTACAACATTGACCAACCAGAGCAGACTGGGTTTTTATGGGAGTGGGGCTTAAAGAGACAGGGACTAACACTGAGTGTTTCAGACCGAGGGTGAATACAAGTATAATCAGGCAAACAGCATTTGTGTTCTAGTCAAAACCACTAATACAAATATGAACCTGAAAATGAGCCTAATATTGGACCTTTATTTGTCTTTACATAGATTCTTTCACACCCTCGCGCTCCAACTGGGAAGAGGATGACAGTGGTTACGCCAGCTCACGGCATTCCCAGTGGGAGTCTCCGTCCCCTGCCCCATCTCACAGAGAGTCAGATCGCTCAGAGCGGAGTCATCGCTCCGGCCGAGAGAGTGAGAGGAGAGACAGGTAAACAACTGTCATTCATTTTATCTCACATTTTTATTCTCCTGGCCCCAAGGTGTGAGACACAAATTTTCATATATTCCTCAGTAGGCATAACATTTTTAACAGCAATATTTTAATTCTATTTTCTCTTAGTGTTTTAGGGTAAGTTTTCTCATGGAGTTTGAATATTTATTTATTAATATTTATTTATTTGAATAAATTCATTTGTTGCTATTTGTATTTGATATTACTACATTTCCAGCTCCATGATTTTTATTGTCATTATTATGTACGGTTAGTTAGACATGTCAGAGGCTTTTATAAACCCTCACTTTTCGTTCTCCTCTTCACATTTGAAATGAAATGCTTAGCTGCTGAGAAACTAGTGCTACTTGTTTCTTCCATAAGACCTGTCTGCTGTGTGCTTAGGTCAGTCAGAGGCCGTTACCCTGACGACACACCCCTGCCTACCCCATCTTACAAGTACAATGAGTGGGCCAATGACAGAAAGCATTTGGGTTCTACGCCTCGTTTATCACAAGGAAAAGGTACCATTTTAAAAACAAGCCACTTCGTGCTCACATGCAGGATTTATCTGTCCGCTAACATTTCTTGTGCCGCCTCTTCTCCAGGTAGGAAAGAAGAAGGTGTGGGAGGCATTGTGTTTGATAACGAGGATGAGAAAGACCAGTGGGAGGAGGACCAGAAGGTGAGTAGCACAGTTATCCTTCGTCTATGCCTCACTGAAGCTATTAACTGTGCTCTGATAATAAGGTTTGTTTTTACATTTCTAATTGTTTCACTGTTTTGCAGCAAGCTGACAGAGACTGGTACATGATGGATGAAGGTTATGATGAGTTCCACAACCCTTTCACTACCACCTCTGAGGAGTATGTAAAGAAGAGAGAGCAGATCCTTCAGAAGCAGACTCAGAAGAGAATATCAGCCCAGAAGCGACAGATCAACGAGGTACAACCACAGTGCCTCACTGTTTGTATGCATGTGCAGGCATATACTGTAAATGCAGGTAGTATACTATGTCTGTGTTGGAGTATCTTTGTGTAACAGTCTGTGTTTCTTGTCTCAGGATAATGAGCGATGGGAGACCAACCGTATGCTGACCAGTGGTGTGGTGCAGAGGTTGGAGGTGGATGAAGACTTTGAGGAGGACAATGCTGCAAAGGTTCACCTGCTGGTTCACAACCTGGTTCCTCCCTTTCTGGATGGAAGAATAGTCTTCACTAAGCAGGTAAGCAAGGCCCAAACAGTTCATGATGAAAGGCCTCTTGTCACTGGGTTAACTGTTTAGGATGACAAATAGCGCTAACAGAATATTAAGTAATTACTCAGTGCCATTGATGGCATTTTTTTTTTGTCAGAGTGATACCTTGTTTTTGATCTGAACATTTGTATGTGTGTATTTGTTTTCCTGCTGCAGCCAGAGCCTGTCATCCCTGTGAAAGATGCTACCTCCGACATGGCAATCATCGCTCGTAAAGGCAGCCAGCTTGTCCGTAAACATCGTGAGCAGAAAGAACGCAAGAAGGTTGGCTGGATTAACTTACACTAATGCTGTCGCTGTTGCTGTTTTAAATTAATTTATCATCGCGTGTGTGTGTGTTGTGGCAAAATGTGGTCCTGGAGGCGCATATTGTAGCGGAAACTACCATAGAAGCTGTTTTGAGTATTTTGCCAAGTGTTTACATGTCTGTCTGTCTGACGGTGGTCAGATTTTTTTCAACATGATAGCCTCACAACCTTGCAAGATGCAGTCATGAAATTTTACAGATGTGTAGTTGAGATCACAATGAAGGCAGAGATTGAAGATGGGTGCAGTTGGAGGAAGGGGCCAGAAGTAGGGGGAAAGGAAGTAGGGAAGGGGGTCCCAGTTGATGCAATACAATCCAGGGTGTTTTGATTAAATCTAGCATGTGACATAACTTGAATAATTGTATTCCCAGGCACAGCACAAACACTGGGAGTTGGCAGGCACGAAACTGGGAGATATCATGGGCATCAAGAAGACGGAAGAGGAGGACACCTCTGGGGGCAAAACAGTAGGCGAGGATGGCAAAGTAGACTACAGGTGACCAGACTGTCTGTGCAAATTTGGGTCTTAAATGACATTTCACATTTTCTTTTCAATATTTCATCGGCTTAACTTGTAGAAATGTAATGTCTGACCTGCCATATTAATGTCTGGGTGATTTTTCTCTGTGCTTTACAGAACAGAGCAGAAATTTGCAGACCACATGAAAGAGAAGAGTGAGGCCAGCAGCGAGTTTGCGAAGAAGAAGAGCCTTCTGGAACAGAGGCAGTACCTGCCTATTTTTGCTGTCAGACAGCAACTTCTCAACATCATAAGGTATTGACATCCCGAGCTCATTGCTTTTCTTAAATCCAGTTTCAGTCTCAGTTTTCATCTGAAAAGTATTTTACATCTCATCAAAACTGTAATGAGTTATTCCTTGCCTGAACCACAACACTGACTGTTTGAATGTGTTAACCTGTATCCACAGGGACAACAGCATTGTGATTGTTGTTGGGGAGACGGGCAGTGGGAAGACCACCCAGCTGACTCAGTACCTGCACGAGGATGGCTACACTAGCTACGGCATGGTGGGTTGTACTCAGCCCCGAAGAGTGGCAGCCATGAGCGTGGCCAAGAGAGTCAGCGAGGAGATTGGCACCAACCTCGGAGAGGAGGTGAGACAGCCGTCTGATGATCAAGCAAACAATAACTGCATTTGGGAATACTTAGCCCTGCTGTTGCCACCCAGCAGTCTGTGTGCAGTGTTATCGCTGATTGAAGAACCCTTGGGAACATCTAATGTGAATTAATTTGCTGTTGATATCCTGAGTATTGATTAGATCATGCAGAAAATGATTTTAGGAGTTCACTGTGTCTATTGGCAGCTCCCCATGATAATTTGCCCAATCTTGCTTTTTTCAATGTAGGTTTGACGCAAATGAAACATTTTTTCTCACAGTTTTGGCACGTTACTCCCATCTGCATTCATTAAAACATTCATTTATCCCTCTGTCAGTTAAACTTATTAATGGGCATCTCCTGGAGGAGAGAGAAGTGTAGAGAGGCTCTGATAATTGCAGGTTTTCACTGATCCTGCTTTTGCTTGTAAGAATGGAAAGTGAGACGAGTTTGTGAATGTGCACAAAAAGTCTCTTTGACTCATTCATCGTATTGTAAAACTGCATGTGGGTATGACTACGGCAAGTATGGTCATTTAAATTTGAACAAGAGAATAGCTGTAACATTTAAAGAAAATTTGGTGAAGAGCCTGAAAGATTGCCTTTGTTTTCAATATTAAGGAAGTAGTTTAAAGGTATACTATGCAGGAACTATCAGCTATTGTCTGTAAACAGTATTTGCCAGTGACAAAGATGGCCAACCCAGCTTTGTCTGCTTGGCCTTTTGCCCCACTATATTTGTGTTTTTTTTTTGGCATCATGTCCACGATTTTAGTAGCTTTCTCTACGGTCTTGCACCTCGTCGCAACCTTTCTAGAAAGTCCCGACCCCACATGCGTGCTGTGCCAAGGAACACCCTAAATATAGCAAAATAGGAAAATACAGGCGCAGAAAGCAGAGTCTCTTCAGCTTGTGCATTGCTATTTAGTGCCTTTTGCCTCTTCTTACATCGTAGGCTGCTGCTTTATAATTGTCCATATTTCCAGACAGGCTGTAGTGTGTTTATAGGGCATCCCAGATGGTTCTGGTAATCCATAGTTTCTGATTGTGGCTTGATTTAACTGTATGGGTGCAGTTGTTTCAGTGACGGACACTGCCAGTCACTTCTAGTGGGTCATAAGTGATGATTGAGAAGGCTTACCTTTGTATGAGTCTATACATTGATTTATTTTTAGGACAATCTTGCTCAGTATATTTTAACTTATGGTAAAACTGTGAACTTGTTTAAAACCTGTCTGATAGCTCATGTGTCCTTGAATCGCTGCTGTGAAGTTGTTTTGAATGGCCTGTACTCAAAAGTAATTAATAGGTCACATCAAGTCTCAGGGCAGCCTCAATTGCAAGTTTTATGCTGTATAACACCGCCATCTAGTGGTCAAAAGAAAACATGACGTCCGCTGCTGACCTGAGGTTTTTAACTGAGGAGCAACAATAAAGGAAAACAGTGGAGCTGCTTAAATATTAGATAGACACTGTCAAAACTTATATTACTTAAGACATTGAGATTTGGTTGTATGTTTTTTATTTCAATCAGGTATGGTTTGTTTGTCTTTTTTGCAACCCTTATGCATGTCATATTTGTGTGTATTTGTTGTAAGCAAGTACGTTAAAAATCATACATATTAGTTAGTTAATTATACTGATATTGTTGCCTGCAGGTGGGCTACGCAATCCGTTTTGAGGACTGCACATCCGAGAAAACATTGATCAAGTACATGACAGACGGTATCCTGCTCAGGGAGTCACTGAGGGAGTCGGACCTGGACCACTACAGTGCTGTTATCATGGACGAGGCTCATGAACGCTCCCTGAATACTGATGTGCTGTTTGGTCTGCTACGTGAGGTCAGTACCCAGCTACCTAACACCCATTAAAGACCGATTTCTTTTTATGTTATTTCCAAGACACACACACAGCTGTGTGTCCAAATGATAAATTACCCAGTGAGGTTGTTGTTTCCTTTGTGTTTTCAGCGTAAACACACTGTGACGTTACTCAGCTGTCTCTCTTTTGTCCTCTGTTTCCCATCAGGTTGTATCTCGACGTACTGACTTGAAACTCATCGTTACCTCTGCTACCATGGACTCAGACAAATTTGCTGCATTTTTTGGCAACGTACCCATTTTCCACATTCCAGGAAGAACATTTCCCGTAGACATCTTGTTTAGCAAGGTCTGTTTCTGTTTCTATTCTACTTTCACTTAACAGCACTACATCTAAATACATCACAGTATTGCCACTAGATGTTTTTGACAAGATCAGATCATTAATTTCTATCAAATTTTAAGAATTACTGCTAATTTTAATTTATTTTATTTTATTTAACCCATATTTAACCAGGCAAGTCCCGTTGAGATCAACAGTCTCTTTTTCAAGGGAGACCTGGCCAAGACAGCATAAGAAAAAATGTGTTTTGCTTCAAGAAAAGTCTATATGAAGGACAGACAGACAGGAAAATGACGTATCACATTTATTCATATTTTCACAACAATACATAGCTCTCAGTTTAAATTTCAAATACCATACAGACAATAAGTAAGCTGTGTAAATTGGCATGAACTATCTTTTGGAATATAACAAAAAGCTTTCGCTTGTCTGCTCTGTCAAACTTAATTACACTTTCATTGTTGTAGAGTCATTTCAGTGGTTTTGTTTTGCATTTGACTGACTTGTTGTGTTCTGTGCTGTGCAGACTCCTCAGGAGGACTACGTGGAGGCAGCAGTGAAGCAGGCCCTGCAGATCCACCTCAGTGGGATGAATGGAGACATCCTCATCTTTATGCCTGGGCAGGAGGATATTGAGGTGAGGGTCATGGCTGCTATTATGCCTCAAATAGTTGCTGCATATTAATTTCAGCATAAAGCACTGTTATCTGATTCATGTACAAAAGTTGCTGTACAGGTAAAGAAGTAGTTTTTGCTCTCAAAAAGACAGAATGTAACCTGTCAGTTGCTGGCCACAATAGTGCAATAAAGCCACAACGATTTAGTCGATTAATCAATCAGTCATTTAAAAGAAAATTAATCGGCAACTATTTGATAATCGGTTAGTCGTTTCAGGCTTTTTTCAAGCAAACATGTCAAACGTTTGCTGGTTTCAGCCTCTTAAATGTGCTGCTTTCTTTGTCATTTATGATAATATATTAAGAGTCTTTTAGCTTTGAACTCTTGGTTTGACAAAAGAAGCAAATCAAAGATGGCTTTGGGTTCTGGGAAATTGTTTTGAGCTTTTTTCCACAATTCTTTGATGTTTTATAGAGTCCATAAAGAAAATAATCATTAGTTGCAACCCCTTTCTATTGTCTGTTCCCAGTTGAAGTAAGGTACATTGTTGTCCTTGCAGGTGACATCAGATCAGATTGTGGAGCGGTTAGAGGACCTGGAGAACGCTCCTCCTCTGGCTGTGTTGCCCATCTACTCCCAGCTACCCTCTGACCTTCAGGCCAAGATTTTCCAGAAGGTTTGTGTCTGTAACTGCCCATAATGTTTCATGCATTTATCAACTTAATATCTATGAGTCCTTGTGATAAACACAAGTGCGAAAACAAAGCTGACTGCCTTGAATTTATCCTCTGCCAGGCTCCAGATGGTGTGAGGAAATGCATCGTGGCTACAAACATCGCTGAGACCTCCCTCACTGTGGATGGAATCATGTTTGTAGTGGACGCAGGATACTGCAAACTTAAGGTACTCCAAGGCCTCCGTCACATTATAGATGTATTTTATTATGCTGCAGTTAAATTTATACCACTCTGACACCATTTTTGTCTCACTCACTTTGTTTTTTTCTGTCAACAGGTTTTCAATCCTCGCATCGGAATGGATGCTCTACAGGTTTATCCCATCAGCCAGGCTAATGCCAACCAGCGTTCTGGCAGAGCAGGACGTACAGGACCAGGACAGTGTTACAGGTAATGGCTGTGGTCTTCTCTCTGCATAACGTATTCATGAACACATGCATTTCTTTAAGTAACATTATATTTTGCATTGCTAATGAGCCAGGATGCTTATAAAAACCCCTCACATTTCTGGCTTAATCCTGCTCTTACACACGCGCTCACTCAAATCTATGAAGAATCAGTTTTGGAGGATCTTTACGCTGACTACAGTCAAGGTGTTAGAGCAGCTGTGGATGTGTGTATGTAGAGAGCAGAGGGAGTGAGTCACGCTGGTTTACTCAGCTTGCATGGAGAATTCCCCACTCAAAGACCCTTTTAGCTGTGACTGCAGGCACTCACTCACAAGCTCAAAAGCTCCATATACATTCAAATCATTCAGTAATTATAAGCACCTGCTTCCGACAGCTGTAATTGTTGTGAGAGCTTTAAGCAGGTCCTTCGCTTTGGACTCAGGCACGGTGGCTTTGAAAGTTTTCTTAGTAAATTGCAGCTTCCTAAATTTGACTTTGCGGCTGATCTACATCTTACTGCTTATGTAGAATCCAGCTGACATGTCTGCACATACTGGAGGACAAAATATTTCACATCAGTGTCACATAACAGCATAAATATCTGTACACTTTTCTTGTTTAGAAAAATCTGATTTTATACAACATCATTCCTGGTGGCTTAAATCTCACTGTGTCTGTCTTTGTCCATGTCTGTCTCCGTGCCCTCCACCCTGTCCAGGCTCTACACTCAGAGTGCCTATAAGAATGAGATGCTGACTACCACCATACCAGAGATCCAGAGGACCAACCTGGCCAATGTAGTCCTGCTGTTGAAGTCTCTGGGTGTCCAGGATTTGCTCCTCTTCCACTTCATGGATCCACCACCTGAGGACAACATGCTCAACTCCATGTACCAGCTCTGGATCTTGGGAGCTCTGGACAACACAGGTGGGTAGTGAACAGGGGTCGGAATTATAACAGCAATCATCATATAATGGGATAAGATCACTTTTGTTTTGTATGTAATACATGACCATGACCTTGTTAATAGACTTTTAATTGGCTTGTGCTTATGAGTATTATACCGTGGTGACAGCTAATTATGTCCCTAACATAAATTTTGTCAAAATGTGCTTTATCCAATATAAACTATTCTGTTAAAAGAAAACTCAGTTTTAACTGCACTTTGGTCAGTTCACCTTTTTCTTTTGGGATTATTAAGTAGACAGCATCAGAAGCATTTGTTACCGTGACCTACATTTAGTTCTGTATGCATCTGAATACATTTTGAACTGGTTATATTATTATAAGATCTACTTAAAAGCTCTAGCTATAGGAAATGCAAATTGACAGACTAAAATGTGGGGCAAAATCATTTGGTGTATCTATTAACTAGGGTTGCAACTTGTTTCTTTACTGTGACAGTAAATGGAATATCTTTGAGCTGTGGACAAAATGAGACATCTTTGGGAAACACTGAGCGACATTTTCCACCATTTTCTGACACTTTACAGCTTATCAATTAATCGAGAAAACAATCTATTGATTATTGACAATGGGAATAATCATTAGCTGCAGCCCTATTTGAGTAGCTAAGACAACAAAAGCTGTGCCTTTTTTTGCCAAAGAAAGATTATTTGATCATCATAATTGCAGATACATTTTTTGTGTATTGACTATTGATTAATTGACTAATTGTTGCAGATCTAAATTAAACATGATTAAACAAACCAAAAAATATATTAATACTTGAAGCAAGCACTACATGATGGACATGATGTGTTCAAGACCTTTACTTGTCACAGAGGGGCAGTTGGTTTTGCTGCAGTAGCAATAAATAAGAAACAAAAACACCAGATAGACACACAAGATAGAAACCACACATACATTACCACACATAATAATAAAAAACGTGGAAGTATAAACAACGGCTCGGTGGGGCAGTGGTTAGCAGCATTAGGGTTCCTGGTACAAATCCAGGGTGGTGAGTTCGGACCCCTCTGTGTGGAGTTTGCATGCTCTCCTTGTTTCAGATGTTTATGTAAACTTAGTCATTTGGATGAATTTTGAGCAGATTATTTATTCTCTGTGAATATTGCATCAAAGGCGAGTTTTCCTGAGTAACTTTTGATACAATTAAATATAATTAAAAGGCTTTTCTTTTATTGGAGACAAATTCAGTGTTTTCTTTTCCCTGACTCTTGGCTATTGCTCCATTAGCTCTTTGGTTGTTTAAACAGCATCCATTTCCAATGCAGGACGAGGCTGTTTAGCAGAGAGTGAAGGCTGTGCCCTTACCCTGAGATTTTTTTTTTTTTTTAAAGAAGTTAACATCTTAAATATTAACACACAACTTTAAAAATAGTCTTCAGAGGAATGGCTTTATATATATATATATATATATATATATATATATATATATATATATATATATATATATATATATATATATATATATACATTTTAAATGGTCTTACACCATTTAATCAAGGAGGCCTGGTGACTCTTAGTGGGGGTCAGGACCCCCAGGTTAGGTACCACTGCTTAACAGAATTAATAATAGTATTAATAATGTATTGCAAAGTATCATAACTGTTTGTTATATCAGTTTTCTTTTCCCTGCCCCTAGTCGCAGGCCTTACAAGGCCTAGACCAGCCTAATACATAGAAGGACCAAACAACATAAATCATCCTCCTTTTGAAATGAAGATGAAGCTGTGACAGAGAATTGTGGGTATTTCAGGGTCGTATTTCCCCCTCAGCGCCGCTTTGAGCTCCTTCATAGTGAAGCTGACACCACAAACACAGGCAGGAGACTCGCTGTTTAAAGGATGCTGCAGTGATGATGCAGACACAGCAAACAGGCCTCGAGGAGGTAGTTGTGAGGTTTAGCCAGTGGAGTAATTGCCTAGTAACTGATCCTGTGTTTGATTTGACTGGTCGGGTCTCATTTCTGTCTCATCCTTAGCCAGATTCCAGGGGATTTAGGGATTTGGGGATGAGGGGGGACTTTTGATGATTCCCTGTATGGTGTGTTAACAGCAGATTATCTCTGATTAAGGCTTACCTGCCCCAAACTGGCTGCTCTGCTTCTCTGCTTTTCCTCCTCATAAGCTTCTTAGACTCTGTCGTCTAATCATTTAAATCAGCACTGGCAAAGTTTTTGATCTCACTCCCTTTTTTTTCTCTACAAGTATTCTCAGCTGTCAGCAGTTCATCCTCGTCTCTCACGGTGATAGACAAATAAGTGTCACATTATGCCGGCTTCCCCCTCACGCCAGCAGGCTGTTGATGGAAAAGAAGCTTATCACTCGTCTTGTGCTTGTTCCTCCTACATTCTTCACGTCTCATGCACTTTTATAATCTTCACCAGTGACCTTGTAATTGTGTTCTCTTTTGTCCTTTCAGGTGCTTTGACACCGACGGGGCGTCTGATGGTGGAGTTTCCCCTCGACCCCGCCCTCTCCAAGATGCTCATTGTGTCCTGTGACATGGGCTGCAGTGCTGACATCCTTATCATCGTGTCCATGCTGTCTGTGCCGGCCATCTTCTACAGACCTAAGGTGCGTCACATTTTATACAGTTACTGTATAATTGACACACTTGCTGGTTTCAACTCACTAAGCAACAGTGACTACATTTACATACACACTAATATTCCACTATTATTCTGAATATGACAGTATTTTGAATTTGATGGGGGTCATGTATACAGCATATTCAATTTGGATAATATGAATTAGGCCTTTTTCTGAATGAAACATTTTCTGATTAAGGCATGTGGGATATGCCGGTACTTTTTGGTCTTAGGGGCATTCTTTGAACACATATACAGCGCATTCAGAATATGCATCTCAATTACAGTTTTTACCACAGTTTGTGACACACAGCGTTTTGCCTGTTTACTGCCAGCTTGATTTGCGATGTAAACAAACTAACAAGCCCGCAGTTTGCAAAGCTAAGAGATGCATGTCCAAGAAAAACACACCTACTTGGACTTGGATAATAACAGGTTTTTGGATATGCGAAAATATCGCAACACAACCTTCCAAAAAGATGGTAAAAGGAATGAAAGAGGGAAACTGTGTTTGCACAATCAAGTGGAAAATGTTTTAAAAAATCCTAATTTGATGAAAAAAAGGAAAGTGGCACAAGCGGCTCCAGCATTTCCACTGTTCCACATTTCGACATGATAAACAACATGTTAGGGCACGTATATCAGAGTACGCACGGCTGCATGTAAACAGGAAATTTAGCGAAATACTCATTTTCAGTCATCTTATCCAGCTTAGAAAGACTTTTGTCTGTTTCAAAATAAGGTCAAAAACTGGAATATTTTGTGCATGTAAACATACTCGGTGAAGACAGAAGGCCGGCAATTGTCATAGTTCCATTCATTCATATTACATGCTTCATTTATTCACCATTTTACAAGTTGTTGCCCCTTCATGCTACATTACACATACTATGAAGGTTTTTGGTGTGTTAAAGTGGCTATAATCCATATTTTTAAATTGACAGTGGGTCACATGTCTACTTGTATGTGGACGGGATTGCTTTAAGTGATGAACCCAAAGACAATTATCCCCTAAATCTGCAGCTCCATTCAGCTCAATGGACCATTTTAGTGTTTTCAGATGATTATTGGGGTTTTCCAGCATGCAAATTTCGTGTTCTAATTTACTCACCATTTTGGTTTTTTGCAGTTGCAAGCTGTTTTAGTGAAAAAGCTAAAAACAGACAAACAGACAGGCAGGCAGACAGCTAGAGACTAGCTGGTGAACATAGTTGTTTTCAACTACATGGCCCAGAAAAAAAAGTCATGCATTTTAAAATATAGTTTTGTTTCAACAATTGGCACCACAAAATGAAACATTCCCAGTGATGTATGGAAAACTTTATCTGTGTTTCTCTGCAGGGTCGTGAGGAGGAGAGTGACCAGGTCAGGGAGAAGTTCTCAGTCCCAGAGAGCGACCACCTGACCTACCTTAACGTCTACATGCAGTGGAAGAACAACAATTACTCCAGCATCTGGTGCAACGAGCACTTCATCCACACCAAGGCCATGCGCAAGGTCAGTCTCCCACTGGTTCACCTGTTCTCTCTATCAACACTCTCTGGCCCTGGATGGAAACCTGTCATCCAGTTT
Source organism: Epinephelus fuscoguttatus (assembly GCF_011397635.1). Classification (NCBI taxonomy): domain Eukaryota; kingdom Metazoa; phylum Chordata; class Actinopteri; order Perciformes; family Serranidae; genus Epinephelus; species Epinephelus fuscoguttatus. The sequence continues at coordinate 27,557,132 of NC_064753.1, read as the reverse complement.
TCACTGGAATTCTAGTACATCAGGATGGTCATGTGGAAGTCTCAGTTTAAATTGTTTTCCAGCTTTTAATTTGGTGTTTAAATATGTATAATATATGATTCAGTTGCTGCTGAGTTATTATAAATGTAGTGGCTAGTTTAATATTTAATACTCTGAGAAATTTTTAGATTGACAAACTTTTACCTGACATCAGCACATATTTTCCCCTAAAACATTTGATTGCAAGCCGACAGGTTGGATGTGTTTTCTACCTGGTTCCACTTCCAATACATATTGTTTTTGTGCAGGTGCGTGAGGTGCGCTCCCAATTAAAGGACATCATGGTGCAACAGAGGATGAACCTGATTTCCTGCGGTTCAGACTGGGACATCATCAGAAAGTGCATCTGTGCCGCATACTTCCACCAGGCTGCAAAGCTCAAGGTACTTCTTCCACTTTGGGTTTTGCTCAGTTAATATGTTACGCTTAGTGGCAACTGGTTGTGGCAGATTTATAGCAGCATAATTACAGAGTGGTGAAATATCCCTTCTGGCCTCACATTAATATAGGGCTAAAATCTGAAAGGGAATTTGAAATCATGACTGTATAATCAAGGTTCTGCGTTTGACTTATGAGTCGCGGGCTAACCCAAGCAATCCTAGCAGTGTTGGATATACTTCAAATTTATTTTCCTGCTGTCTGAGCCAGGTGGAGAAGCAAATTAGCCCATATGACCTGATTTGCTCTGACCTTAAAGTGCTCCCATAGATGCAGGCATAAACACACACACACACACACACACACACATACACACTTAGGCCGACACATACAGTTTAACTGCAGCACACCACACACACAGGGTCCCATTTTCCTGTCCAGAAATTCTGAATTGCACATTTTAATTTGTTATTTATGCCTGTGTTTGCTCCCAGGGCATTGGTGAATATGTGAACGTGAGGACAGGCATGCCATGCCACCTCCATCCTACCAGCTCCCTGTTTGGTATGGGCTACACTCCCGACTACATCATCTACCACGAGCTTGTCATGACCACCAAGGTATAAAGTCTGTGGGCTGCAGAGTTCATGAAAACAATTAATGACAGACAGTATGTTTTGTCAATGTTTAACTTGTTCTTTCTTTTGTAGGAGTACATGCAGTGTGTGACCGCAGTGGATGGAGAATGGCTGGCCGAACTTGGGCCCATGTTTTATAGCATCAAACATGCAGGAAGAAGCAGACAGGTAAGGCAAAAGAAGGCTGGTACATAATTCACACTTGGTTCATTCACCACAGAGCCAGAAGTATTTAGATGGGAATGTCCACATATATTTGTGCTTCTTGGTCTGATCTCATAATTTGGGCTTTGTTTCTTAAGGCCCAGACACATAGAAACAACATCAAAGAACTAGTGGCGGCAAAAGCTGGCAGTTGGATTGCCACATGTCGCTTGTGCCCCGGCCAAAGGACAGGACGGATTGAGGATGCTAGTTAGCTAGTTAGCACATTAACAACACAAGCTGATGTTGAAAAAACAAAGCATATTTACTGTGCGCTAGCGAACAATAACAGTTACGAACAGTTTCTGCTAAAGAGCTCAGTGGCTACAAAAAATGATTCTATGTCTAATATAACAAGTTTGATTCAGTCTCACGCCCTCTTGACTTTAGCCATTTGTTGGCTTTCTGTATTTCCATTTATCTTCACGTGCACTAAGTTGGACTGCCGATCAGAGAAATTTCATTCACCAATGGGCTCCACCATCTCCAAAGCCAATTCAACATGTTGGATCGGCCAAAAAAACAAAAACCCCACAAGGGCTGGCTACTGCCAGTGGTGCAGGACACACCGCCAAAACTAGGGTGACAGATGCTCACCAACAGCCTGACAATGACCAACAGCAGGCCATTGACTTGTGTGTGAGGGCCCTTAGACCAGTGGTTCCCAGACATTTTGGCATATAATCTGTTGAATGAAGAAGAGATTGTTACAGGTTGCATATGTCCATTTGTTGTAGCCCGTTCCACTTAATATTTTCCCGTATACCTTCCTCATCTGTGTGTTTTGCTCTTCAGGAGAACCGTCGTCGGGCCAAGGAGGAGATCACCAACATGGAGGAGGAGATGTCCATGGCCGAGGAGCAGCTGCGAGCGCGTCGAGAGGAGCAGGAGAAGAAGAACAGCACTGGTAGTGTTAAGTAAGTCGGCGACCATCTCTCCTCCTCCTGCCTCCTCATCACACACGGGTCTTCATCTAACAATAGTTCCCCGTGGCCCTCATTTTCCATACACAGTCAAGATAGAAACATTTAATTTACCTACCTCGCTGCCAATCCATATCTTCACCCCTCCCTCCCTCTCCTCCTCTCCCACTCTCTCTACTCCACCTCCCTCACTCTTCATGATGAGCTTTTCTCACCTCTGGTCCCTCCAGACGAGACAAAAAGAAATAATATTGACTCTTGGCTGACCCCCATTACTGCAGCAATTTAAATTGTGCCATAGCAGAGCAGAGAAAGGAGGGGAACGTTCAATTTCAAATTAGACCAAAAAATTAATTTCACACCCATCCGCAAGCTTTACAGAGAGAAATAAGGTTATAAAGACAGATTTAAAAAAAGAACTTTTATTGTTAATTAATCAGTTGGTTTATCTGTCTGAGTTTGCGTGACCACGTCTGTAACAGATCTGTTGAAAATAATCACTCTGGAGGTATAGGATTAAGAATTAGATTTAAGCAGAGGAAGCTGGATGTGTGATAATGAATGTCGTCGGCTCTCCTGGGCTCTTGGCTGCCTTTGTCCTCCGGCAGGCCTCGCAAGCGTCTCCTCTATGAGTTCAGTGTGACCAAGATGAAACATTTCTGCGGGTGCGCCTTCATGTGCCGGCTGCTTATCACCTGTCTCCCTGCTCACCGGCACAGATCTGTGGTGTGAATTAGTAAATGGCCCAGTCAGTTGTTTTGTGTTTAAAAGTGGAAGTGTGAGTGAGTGTTTTTAGAACTACGTCAGAGCTAGGAGTGTGGGCCGGTTCAGTTCCTTATAAAGCACTGAGAGGGTGATACCACAGTTTGTAGCTTATTAAGTACAACCATGTACACTTAGTGCTACGAATCAAACCTTATAGGTGCTGTATATGACATTCAGAGCATTAATATAGCAGCAAACCACTATTTGCTATGTAAAGATTTAGTGGAGTAATGACATCCTGAGCAGAGAATGTGTTGTAATCTGAGCTTCTCTGTTATTTGTTGTGGTAGCTGGCCTGGCCGCTCATGCATGTTAGTATGTGTGAGTCCCTGCGAGTGTGTATACTACTAGCTATCGCCACCGCTCCACACTGCACTCATACAGTGGTTACTACTGATTTTTGAACAGCAGCGCCACGAAAGCAAAATGCCCACCCTCCAGTTTTCCCCCAGTTAAGGTACGGTCACACGATGCAGGTTAGTGACTGTCCCCTGTTGAGGCTATACTCATACTGAATGTAGGCAGTGCTAGACATTACACACAGAGCCTCTCAAACGAGCTTGCTAGCTAACGTTAGCTAGCTTGCGCATAAATACTGCAAGATATGATATATCCTTCCTGTCTCCTGACTCACTGCAAGCCAGGCAGTATCTCTCATGTTGGGGCAGTTTGTATTTTTCATGGTCAATATTAAATAATATCAGCTGGTTAGACACAGCAACAGTCAGTGTCTCCTTCACATATACTTCTTGGCTATTGGTTGAGCCTGCGACATTGGCGGTGAGAGATCACCAAAGTTGTACGAAAAGATGCAAATTTGTTTGCCACCAAAGTCAATGTTTTATTCATCTCTTTGCTCACACTGAATGGGAGTGAATGGGAGGCAAGTAGTCGCCAATGTTTGTTTTGCATGCATGACCGTGCCCTGACATCAGCTCTGTCAGCATTGTTGTTGTTAGCACTGTTAGCTGCTAGCTGTCTGCTCAGCCACCTCCATATTGAGAGCCGTGTGCAGACAATCCCACCTCCTTTAAATACTTCTTTTTCTTTCCTTTTTTTTTTTGGTAATGACTGCAATGTGTATGGGCGAATAATGTCGAAAACTTTCAGATAGAGAAGAAGATAACGGCCAAACTTTCTTTGGTTCCAGTTTCTCAGTTGTGAGGGTTTGCTGCTCTTCTTTGTGATGCATAACTGTAAATTGAATAAACTGTGTTTTGGACAGATGGTTGGAATCAAACACGGCATTTAAAGATGTCACTTTGTGTTTTGAAAGGTGTGATGGGCCTTTTTCATATGCTATTGCCTGACATTTTATAGTAAGTAATTGGTTGTTTAATTGACAAAAAAATTTGCAGATTAATTGACGAAGAAATTAAGTGTTAGTTAGTGTTAGCCTTTTTGTATCGAGGTACAGAAAGTTGGCACTGAACGTTTGGTTAGATTTGTAGTATTAACTTATTCAGTGTTCAGACAGCCTGCGTGAGTTTGAGAAGTTTGACTTGAAAATGTTTTGTAGAAACAAAAGTTTATATTACTTAAAAATAGAGTATATAAAAATATCTTGGGTCTAGACTTGGATATTGCATCAGCAAAACCAACAGCAATACCCAAGCCTATGTGTACTTCACATTGTCGCAGACCATTTTCGACTGCAGGCGATACAGGTTCGGATTTATGGATCTATTTTTTTGTGCAATTCCAGGAAATCACAGGTTTCTGTTCATTTCTGTGCGGGTTGAAAATCAATTGGCAGACTTCTGGAACTTGCTTAAGTGGTGCAATCCATCATAGTGTGCGTCAAAATGTTCCTTGATTTTCGTCAAAGTCACAGTAGTTGTTTTGGATCTGTTACCACCCCTGCTGCAGGCTTAAAGGCTGAACAACAATGCAACCCCTCATTCCGCGTTGAAACGTTTTAAACAGAACAGCGAGGCAGAATAACACTGCAACATTCACCCCTTGAACAGGCTGTATTAAAGGGGCTAGTGACAGAAGGGGGTTACGGCCTGATGGTTGTAATTGCAGCAGGTGTGCTTGTGCGTGTGTGTGTGTGTGAGGAGGAGAGAAAGATGAGGGAAGTGTGGGCAGTGTCAGGGTGTCACGCTGCTGTAATTAAAGATGATAGATTGTGCTGTCAGAGGCATCAGGCGCTCTACGTCCCAACACTCCTCACAGAGACACCAGCTCGCCTTTTCACTCTCCTCCAGTCCTGCTGCTTTTATGTTCACATTCAGCTGCACAGGCCAGTCTTCCCTCACCTTCAGCCCTTCTTTTAACCACAGCTGCTTACCTAATGTGTTTATTATTGGACTAAGCGGAGCAATAAAATGAGGGTGAATAGTGTGTTGTCACAGCAAATAAAACTTGTCTTCCCACTGACTTTTTCTCTGATTCAGGTCTTTGAAAATCTGCACACCAGGAAGAAAAGAAGAGGCCCCCATGACGCCCAGACGCACCCCTGCTCGGTTTGGACTGTAGGACACCCCCTGCAGGTTAAAGCCCAACAACCAATCATGTTGGCTCCTCTAGACTCATTATCATCCAGACCAGGACCACAACAGCACAAGCAAATGCAGTGTAATTTGCAGCTGCCATTTGTCCCTCACAGCATGGCCAGAATCAGCTGCAGTTCATGTACAGACCACTAGAGTGAGAACTTGTATAAGGCACAAGACTGAAAGACGAGCCAGGTCCATCAAAAATGCCGCCCTCCACCTTCACCAGCCGATAGCTGTTTCCATGATGCATTTTAAGGAATAAAGGACTGTTGTTTTTTTGTATATTCAGTATTTCTATGTTGTCATTACAGATGTGTTTTTACAGATGTCTATACTGTAATGATTTTACGTGAGCTAGAAACATTTAATTTTCTATCTTGTTAAATTTCGAGTGTGTTACCAGAGGGAAACTGATAAATGGTGATCTAATTTCAATGTCTTTAAGCTCTTGCATTTACTGGTTCTTGTGCTGTCGTGGCTTGAGCAGCATGTGTGCCACCATGAAGTGCTCCTCTACAGACTGAAGCACTATTCAAACTGTACTTGTGGCACGAGTGTCTTCAGACTCTAGAGTTGTATTGTAATGCCCCCTCAATACACACACACACGCACGCACACACACACACATGAACAACACACTCATGCAGGCGTAGGCAATTGACCTTTTTCTACTTTCTGTTAACCTTGTTCCAACAATGTAATGTACCACAGCTCTGCTTCATACAAAACATTATCACGCTGGATTAAACATATCAACTGTTTTATTTTCATGGTCCTTGTGTTCAAAGTAGCACACGGTTTCCTTTGTGGTTTTCCTCTAAACAAATGTTTGCAAATGTGTCTTTTAAATGGGTAAATCTCTTTGTTGATGTGCGCCCTCCTCTGCCCTCCCAGCTGATCAGAATACCGTGCAGCTTCAGATAGACTGGTCTATCTGTCACAAAACCGTTTAGCGAGGGCCATGTTTGGATAGTGACAGTGGTTCTGTTGTCTTTTTTTTCATACATGGATCTGAGGCAGCAGAAAGGCTGCTAATGGTTTTTTTTCCCTCTCAACATCTTTTTGTAAATGAAAAAAAAAATAAATGTTAGCTATTTTTTTAAATCCAAGGTGATTTCATTTGATATTGTAGTCACTAATGTGTTCTGTGCACTGCAAGTGCCTAACATAATTATGTCATTTAGATGCACATTTTTAAGTTAGTGTTGCAGTGACATGAATGATAGCTCAGTAAGTGAAAATGATGCAAATTAGTTAAGGCTATATAAATTCTCTCTCTGTGAAAACAAAACAGGGGTGAAAGGTTAATTTAGAAGTTCTCAGCTGTGCAGATACAGTATGTCTACAATCATTTCTACAGTCAGATACGGAAAAGATAACAGAACTTCAGGAGTGCAACAAATGATTATTTTCATTATCAGTTTATATATATATCATATTTTCTTCCATAACATTTCAGAAACAACTTTTATAATTTCTTAGAGCCCAAGGAGACCTCTTCATCTAATGATCATTTTCAATATTGAATAATTGTTTGTCAATCATAAAAAAGACGAAGGTAACATCTTAAACTTGCTTGTTTTGTTCGACCAACAGCCCCAAACTCAAACCCTGACTATTAAGAAGTTGAAACCACAAAATTTTTCATATTTTTGCTCAAATAATGACAAAGGATCATTAAAATAGTTGCCAGTTAATTGCTGTTGACTGATCTTCAATCAATAAAAAAGCAGAAAATCCTCACATGAAGCTAAAGCCATATAATGTTTGACATTTTGCCTTGAAGAGTGACAAACAATTAATAGATTATCAAAATCGTTCAGTTTCTGTTGATTAAATGATTTCAGCTTTACTTCAAATTCTTTTCATTTTTTGTTCGACCAACAACCCAAATCTGAAGATACTTTGCCAAGGTCGCTTATGTATGACAAAGAAAAGCAGCAAATCCTCACATTTTGCAAGCCGCAACCAGGTAATGTTTGGCATCTTTTTTTCTTGACTGATTATAAAAAATGGTAACGGTTAATTACTTTTTTGTTGATCAGCTACAAAACTTGCACGTACAAGTTAAGACAGACGATGCTGATGCTGCATTACTTGGTTGGGAAATGACTTCCAGGTATCCCACACATTTTCATGGACAAAATTTCAAAATTTTTCCGAAACTTTTGAAGGACCCATAATACGATTTAATGAACATTAACAGTGTATAACGTGAACAGAACTGTGTGGTATGATAATTATTTCATGAAAACTAAGCAGCAGCCTTTTCCAATCTAATAGGTGGTTATGTTTGTTACCTTACATGTTGAAGAGTACTCTAACAATTAATTTTATTACAATGACTTTTACAAATGTGGATAATGGCATTGTGAAATTCCATGACTATTCCAGGTTTTCCATGGCCATGGGAACCCTGGACTTCACAAGATCTGAAACTGTACGAACAGACGTGTGGGGAAGGTTACTTTTGACATATAATAAGTTGAAGATTATAAGTTACACTGTTAAAACTAATAAGCAATGTAACTGTTTTAATTACTTCATCAAAGTAATGTAACTTATTACATCTTATTACTTTTCTAAGAAACATTTTAAACTGGGCAAAAGAGCTGAAAAGTCCTAAAAACATGAGTGCATAAATGTTACACTCAAATTTGTCGTAATGTCTCGTCCTGAAATATACAAAGAAGAAATTCCTGCATGATGAAAAGACGCAGAGCAACAGAATGAATGTTGTAGTCTACATATAAACTTTTAACCAAAAGCATTTACATTTTGGAAGTAACCCCTTTCTAATGACCAACATTGTGAACTGTAAATTAAATTACATATTTTTTCTCAGTAACTGACTACAGTTATATTGACTTTGTAATTTTAATACGTAGCATTGTTACATGTAACTGGTTCATTTTCCAACACTGCCTAACAGTAGTGCATTTGCTGAACTTTTTCTTACAACTAACTTGAGGTCAGAGAGGTCATTTGCTTTCACAGCAGAATATGTAAATGTAAACATGGAGCAACCCAAACACAGAAAACTCCTGTGAGCTACAAACGTAGAATGGTCTTAATGAAATTTCCAGCTGTTTTCACTGCCGGCTTCACAATTGCAAGCTGAGGCGAGTGAAACTGATCAGAGAGAAACAAAAAGCCCGGGTCCGTCCCTCCCTCACTCAGGCTCTCGCAACCCACAGATGTCACACATCTACATGAGTGATCCCTGGGCTTTGAAACCTCTCAGCTGTAAAGACGTTGGTATGCTTTAGATGAAGAGCCAGACTATATGTGGGTGGATCTTGTGTTTGGCTTTATTGAAGCTGTATGTAAATCTTCAGGTCACGAGTCTGTTGAACAAAAGCCTGGATGGTGTTCCAGCGTCTTCATCATGGTTAGGTTGACATTTCTTGATGTCTCTTAGCTCAGACCGCTCTTACTAGCTGGCATCAATTTGGAGGGAAAAGACCAAAAAAAAAAAAGACGCTGGCCTGCCTGTTATTTCTTCAAATGTAGTGAGCAACAACTAGTGGTGTTTTTTCTCTTGGCTGAATCCCTCTGCAGCGCTCCTTTCTTGTTGGTCAGTGATAGTGTGTCTCACTGTAACCCTCATGCAAATAAGCATGATTATGAGCGTTCCCTCGACCCCCTCAATTCTCCAAGTCATCTTGATTGAGTGTGGCAGGCGGAGGAGGGGATGGATATAATGGACTCCACCAACTTTAATGAGACAAATCTCAGCTATGGGCTGACATTTTGAAATAGTCCTTGTGAATGACAGTGTCAGCAGTCACCTTTACCAAAGCTTTCCAGGGATGGTCCCTGTAATGATGGAGGGAATTAAAATGGCCTCCAAGGCGCTGGAGATGGGAGCCACAGGATTAGGGTGCAAAGCCACGCCTCTTAAATGGGCTCTCCTGCCACACCCCAAATAAAGTACAGCTCTCCTCTGCCGACTGCGTATCGCCGCCCTGAGATTTGATGGAGGGATTAAGGTGAATGTTCGTTGTTGACCACTGTGAGATTTGTTGAGATGAGCCGTCCCTCACATTAAGTGCCCCGCCCTTGCCTTCCTCTCATTCTTCCCCCTTGTTGTGTGTCTGGTGGTAGACAGGGACAAGCTCTGCTGTCATTACAAACTTAATAAGAGCAGAAGTGAGATTGATGAGAAAAACAGAGGCATCAACCGCTCTTTTAATTAACTCTTGTCCCATAATGGTGCCGGGACGGAGGCGCTGAGCAAAGACTGAGACATTTTCTTTCTCTTTCCACCCCTTTCTGTTTTGTTGCCTCGCTCACCCCCGATAATGAACAGCCTTCTGGGACCCAATTACATCCAAGGCTGCATTAGGAGCACAGCAGGCCCAGTGGAAACTTCAGCTGAGTTTTCCCTCATACCCCCCCTCCTCCACTCCCTGTTACCCTGCTGGAGATGGCCTTCACTTGATTGAATTTTGAATGTTACACCCCCCTCACCCCCCACCCTCTCTCTCTCTCACTCACACACACACACACACACACACACACACACACACACACACACACACACACACACAACCATCTTCTGTAGTCCCTTACCTTCACCAGCTCTGAACCCACATGTGGTTTATGATGGAAGCAGAAGGCAATGCGTGCTTGTTGTTGTCTGTCCTTCACTAGATAACTAATTGTACTGATGGAGTGGCTTTGTCCACAACGTGCAATAGGTGGCGCAAATTGGTGCACTGAACTCTGTTTGTGTGTTTTGTCTCTGCAACATAATGAATACTGTTTTGAGGACTTGTGACAAAAGATCAGAATTAGTTAGTTGTTGTCTTTTCAAACCGAATAAACACTGATGGGATCCATTCAAGTCAGTTATGTAGATTACGCTGCGTCAATGAACAATACATTTTTATTTTTTTAAATCAAAGGCAACAAAGGAAAATTTTACATTTCTTTCTGCTGTAACAAATTCAGTTGGTCAAGGACACAAGGACACGTGCCGCCACTTTAAATCAAGTTTAATGCCCATAACAAGTCACAACCAACACAACCTGCTCCAACGTCTAAATACCAGTTGTCATTTATTAACACTTTTTTAAATATCGATAGTCTACAGTCATGCTAGTCACTCAATAAGGTGGTGGCTGGCACAGTGGTGCTTTAACATAAAGGCTAATATTAGCATGCTAACAATGACAATGCTAACATGCTGATTTAGCAGGTATTTATCATCTTAGTTTGGCATGTTAGCACAGTAACATTTAAGTTAGCACTAAACACAAAGTACAGTTGAGGCTGATGGGAACGTCATTAGGTTTGCAGGTATTTGGTCATAAACCAAAGGGATGGATAAATTAAGTCACCAAAGGTATTACAATTCATCCTTTGAACGTCTGTACAAAATTTCACGGTTATCAATTTAGTAGCTGTTGAAACATTTCAGTAACACCCAACATCATGGTGCCACTAGAGCAAAAGTCAGGGGATCGCCAAGGTCAGTCGGCCTCATCCTCTGGGCACCACAAATCTCGTATTCAATTTCATGATATACGTTTATGAAATTTTTCTCTGGTCCTACCACAGTGTGACTAAAAATCCCCCCCTAATGCCAACACTGATTTTATTATATTCATTACCACTTCCTTGTGTTAAAGGTCTAGTAGGATCTAGTAGGATTTAGTGTCAGGTAGTGGTGAGGTTGCAGAGATTAAACTTTTCCCATGTGCCAAGCATGTAAAAGAACTACAGTTGCTGACACAAAAACACAAATGGCCCTATCTAGAGCCACTGTTTGATTTGTCTGTTCTGGATTACTGGAGAACAACATACTGGACTCAGTGAACAGTGAATACGGACAAGGTCCTGTCCGTATGATGATATAAACAGCTCATTCTAAGCTAACAAAAACACAATGATTCTTATTTTCATGTGAATATAAACTAATAAAAACAGAGTTATGAATATTATACTCCACTACTGCGAACAGATGCCCCTAAATCCTACACACTGGACCTTTAACATTCTCACAGAGTATTCACAGACACTTTACTAGAGCCTGGGAGGCCTCTGTGGGATATGTACAGTATGTGATGGCTGAGTGTCTCTTAGATGGGGACTGCCTCTAAATGCAATGCTTGGGGACATCCGAGGCATTAATAACAATTATTGGTGTTCTTTAGTTTCCTCAGACACCTTAAGTGTGGCGTATTGACTGCTATGCTGGAAAGAATGTTGCCTATTGATTTGGCCAAGGCAGAAACCGATGGTGTCCTCTTCCTGTAAGGCTGGAATTAATCCTTACATGCTGCCAGTGAGTAAATAACTTACCTACTGTGACCCCTGCGGCGGGAGAGCCGACTCAACCGCTGTATATCCTCGCTGATCACTTCTGAAAAGACAAACAAAACAAGGGATGGGCATGACTGAATTCTTGGAAAGACAGGATGCTGTGAGAAGAAGAAAAGAGACATTAGCTACTCCAATATTCATAATGTGCTACAATTCCTTCAAGAAAATACTTCAATATTATTTGTATAAATCAGCACTTAATTATTTTTTTTTTTAGACATTTTTCATGAACTTTGTTTCTAGCTTGTAAAAGTCAAATTGGAATTTTACCAAACAAAACAGACACAGTTTACTTCAGTCAGTAAATGCAAGAAATTTAAGAGTGTTGCAGCATGCAGTAATGTTTTTACTGGTCCATTGTCTTATCCCTAACCAACACTTTGTGTACACTGTACTACCATGCTTGGTCTACCTCCCTGTGGACTGTACGGTTACTAACAGCTCATCCACTATTGCTTAGGGGTCTTATTTTGTTCTAGAAGAAAGACTTTATACTGTCAAACTCAGACATCCCATGTGATTGAAGGCCGATGGGCATGGAACTCTCAGAGCTGCCCTCAAAGCTGCAACAATGCCTGCTTTCACACAGCCAACTTGTGGTGGGTGGAGTGAAAGAACAAAGGCAGACTTGTTAGGGTTTAGATGCCTTTATTATTCTTTTATTTGGCTGCAATTTCTTGTCTATCTGCCCATATTCATTAAGATTTTGGCTACATTGGCTTGTGGGGTCTGTAACTCTAAGAGTAGTTACTGTATGTGACTCAACACACATCAAGCGCTCCACTTTTCTTTTGTAGAAATCAACGTACAGAAACTTAATCATAAAAAATAGATTAATATTCCCTTAAGCTCATTGTGTATTCAACGTGCATGTGCTAAAAACTAATGAAATCAAAACACTGATGTGATTCAGGGCATTCAAACAGATAAATATGAGGGTACAAAAATAAATTATTCCAACAGCGGTCTCCACCTACATAGATAAAGTCTCTAATTATGTGAGATGCAAAAGCCTTTTCAATCACAACTGATTCAACTTTTGTTTTTTTTTAAGCTGTACTGTACACACTCTGAAAGTATAATTAGTTGAGTCACAGCTCGCCATCTAAACACTTTGAACAAAAACACATCTGTTAAATCATCAAATTAGACTCCAAACTCAACAAAGGCACAAAATAACAAAAACTGTACTATACAATACATACAGGTTTTTGAGTGTATAGTACAGTAAAATCATTTATGAAAACTTGGTTATATTAAGTGCTTCTCATTAATAGATAAATGTCTGTCCCTGAGATTAAAAAACATGGGATCCGACCAACCAAAGTGACGTGCCAATCTGCTCAGGTGCTCTCTCCTGGGCCTGCAGAAGCTCTCCAGCTCTGCACACCTGGATCCTGGGAACACAGGCTTGGGGAGGTCGTCACCAGAGACTTGTCTCCTCGTCTGCTGGCTCTCTGCTCGACTAATAATCAGAACTCCTCTCGCAGTCAGAGCACAGGTAAAGCACAAGAGACTTCATTCAGACAACACATGCAATAAATTGTTGATCAAAGAGCATTAAGAATGCTGAAAACAAGGGACGTTACAATGCACTTAATCGTTATTTTTGATATCAAGCAAACAAGATGATGCCTAGGGTTAGGTTCTGTTTGAATTCTCTGGAGGCAGCTTCCCAAAGTTTGACAAAACAGCCCTGATGATGATTGAGTTGCAAAATGGGAAAAGCAGGATCCAGTGTTGTTGGAGCAATTCGCCCCTGCTACTTCGATTTTAACCTTTTATTCTTGCGTTGTCTAACTTTATAGAAGTGCAGCAGTAAATTTCCAGAGTTCCCCTTAAAGAAATACTTCACCCCACCAAATGACCATTTATATATTGTTTACTTACCTCGTGTTTTTTTTTTTTTTTTTTTATATATATATACTTTATTAATCCCCGAGGGGAAATTCAATTTTTCACTCTGTTGTCAATTACACACAGGTCCGAATACACACATGCACAAACTGGACCTATACATGCACTAAGTGGAGAGATGTCAGAGTGGGCTGCCCATGACAGGCGCTCTGAGCGGTTGGGGGGTCCGGTGCCTTGCTCAGGGGCACCTCGGCAGTGCCCAGGTGGTGCTCAGGAGGTGAACTGGCACCTCTCCAGCTACCAGTCCACGCTCCATATTGGACAGGGACTTGAACAGGAGTCCCTATGGACTGAGCTACTGCCGCCCCCAGTGTTGCATTACATTTGGGTAGAAAACTTCAAGAAAATGTCTTGCCTGACTGCCGAAACATCCTGGTTGCCCAGCAGTATCGGTCATAAAGCCCACCCTCTCCATGGATGGGACATGGGATGGTTTCTGTATTTGAAGGTAGTTTTTATCACACTGCTGTATGTAAGTTTCTGTTTTTTCTGCTAAGTTTGGTTTTAGTTATTTAATGCTATAAAACGGGGATTTTACAACACAATTGACAACTGTGTAACCCAATCAGCGGACTCGCATTCAGTGGTGCTGCTCACGATTGTTTGGACAGGTGTATAGGTGGGAAACTTGATACTGCAGAGATCGCTACTGCGCAGACTCTGGCTCCAAATGAATTCACCTGAGCAAAATGGCAGCGGCCGTATTCAGGATAGTTTATCTTCATTTTTGTACAGTTGGGGTAAGTAGAGACACATTGTCCATCTTTATATACGGTCTGTGTTCAAAACACTTCTGCATAAACAGCGCAGGCAAGCTTCTCATCTGAGACTGTTTATGTTTATTAAGTGTTTCAAATACTAATGTTTAAACAAAAATGTTTTGAAAGTACCGACGATATGACACTTGAGGTGTACTGCACAAGTTGTGGGGGCACGGTGGTGCAGTGGTTAGCATTGTCGTCTTCCTGGTTTGAATCCAGGGTGGATGGTTTGAACCTCAGGGTGGGGAGTTCCTGTGGAGTTTACATGTTCTCCCCATGTCAGCATGGGTTTTCTCCAGGTACTCCAGCTTCCTCCCACAGTCCAAAGACATGCAGGATAATCGGTGACTCTAAATTGGCCGTAGGTGTAAGTGGTTGTCTGTCTCTATGTGTCAGCCCTGCTACAGTCTGGTGACCTGTCCAGGGTGTACCCCTCCTCCTGCCCAGTGTCAGCTGGGATAGACTCCAGCACCCCGCGACCCCCAACAGGATAAGATATAAGTTTGTAAAAGGATTTTTTTTTATACTTTTGCTGTTATTAAATGGTGCCCCTATGACTTCAATTCATGAATAATTTCCTCCGTTTTGGATTTTTTGTTCACAGTGGAATCATGTGAGAAAAGCAGCATTTTCTTCATGAATTAAACCTACACAAGGTGAGTGACTAACATAAAGTTAGTGAGTAATATAAATAATTTCCCCTGGGGGATCAATAAAGTATTTCTGATTCTGATTCTGATTCTGACTGATTTACACATGGCCATTTGAGGGGTGAAGCATTCCTTAAATTAAAAAAATCCAAAGTTTAATATTAAATATTGTTAACAGCCAACACTACAAGAACTTTGGCTAAAAAAAATATCACAGACAGATCACACATTTTTGTGCCTGTCACTATCACAAGTCTCAGTGTGATCTGACCTACCATTGCACTGAGCAGGTTTCCTGCAGCTGCTGTGTCACTGAGGCCTGGTCGATATACAGTAGCTGGGGGGAGAAAACACCGACTGTCAGCTGGCAAAATCACAAGGGCTAAAATCCTGCTGTAACAATGCTGCCCAAATCCCCAATCAGCAATCACTTGTTATGCTCTTTTCTGTGTCAAAACACTCCCTTATTACATGATTGGACAAAAAGGTTGATGGGGGTTTTTTTATTTGTAAAACAGGTCTCTAACCAGATGTAAATTCTAACAGAATGCAAATTTGCTCTGCTTTTTCTGGCCGAGCTTCCACTGTGTCCCAATCCCTCTTAAGCTTCTTGTTGACCGCGTCTGCCAGCTTTGTGTACACAATTGGCTCCTCAGCAATTCCAACAGCATCGTTAATGTCTGCCCTTTTGTGCTGCTCAATTCCACCGGAATAAACAGAATCACACGTGCAAAATTATTTTCTAACACAGATAATTAGCCGAAGAAACAATCCAGAGTATGAATAATAATGTGCCTCGGTAACATTATAACTTTTAAGCATGGGAAAAGGAGGGATTTGAATGCCAAGGGAAATGAGCTTATCAAATAAAGCTTGAAAATGTGCAGTGAATGAAATGAGTCAATCATTTTAATGTGAGATGGGAGCCCTGAGGAGAATAAATAAGCAATCGTCACATCATGCAGGGAGAACAAATGAGCATGGTACACAATTAGGCAGGGTCACATTCTGCCAGAGCTGTGAGCGTGGGATGGGCTAATGAGCTGTGTGAGCGAATGTGTGTGTATGTGTGTGTGTGTGTGTGTGTCTGTTTGTGCGAATGTGCATAGGAAGAGAAAGAGGAAGTAAAAGATGAAAAAGCTGATCCCTAAGCCCTCAAAATTCTGATGTACAGACTAAGACAGCCAGACAGCCAGACAGCCAGACACACAAGCGGCAAGTCAGGCGAGAGACAAAGACAAAAGTATGAGGGGCTGGTGGAGAAGAGGTGGGCTATCAGTCGACTTGGCATCTGGGGCAAGTAGACGTGCGGGCAGACAGAGCAATGGGCAGGTACAGCAGCCAAACAGACAAAAAGAAGAGAAGTGCCTCAGAAGGACCAACGGCACAGAGCTTTCAAAGGCGACTCATAGTTATTAACTATTCAATCACATAAAGGAGAGCTGAAGGCGTGAAAGGTTGCGGACCGAAGCACTTTTGCTTCAGTGCATTAAGAGCCTGGTCCAGCACTCTTGCTGCGTGAAAGAGAAATAGATTGCCTCCCAGGAAGATGACTGCTCAAAGGAGTTGGCTTTTTCCCCTTAATAACAGCAATCTGCTGTGAAAATCTAATCCCAAGTACCATTTACACTGAATCTAGATAACTTCTGCTCAGAAAAGCGTACAATATGAATATTTCATTCCCCGATATACAAATAAACAGAACAAGCCCCCCGTCAATCAGGGGACGTTTTTAAAGTAAGTGAACTGGAAGAGCAAATTGCTAATGAACACCATGCTGCTAGAAATCAACATTTTAAAATGGCATTGTGCGGATGTTGTAAAAGTGGCCGAAATAAAGAAAAAAGAAAGAAAATTCTTCACAAGAGCGTAAAATTATATTTGATCGTATAGACATGGGTGTACATGACCCGTTCATAAAAAGGAGAATCTTAAGTGAAACACTCACAATGTTGATGACCTGAGTGACATATACACAGCAACAACCCAAGCATGCAGACTGTCCCTCAATTGAAGTAATAGCTCCATCTTTGGCATTTAAGTCAGATATGGACGCACCCTTTAAGCCCCCCGCTCTCCTTCTCGCTGGCCTAATTCCCCCTCCTCAGTGGTGGATAAGAGGGATCAGAAATCCATCCATATGCATGGCCAACTATCTGTAGAGGGGATGTCAGGTCTCAGCCCGGCCAGCTTTCCGAAAGTACTGGTAATGACACTTAATGAAAGCTAGGGAGCCGAGTTCTGAGGGGGAAAGCCTGTATTTGTGCTCCCCCAGCCCCCACACAGCATCCAGACTGGGCCTTCAGACGCCATAAATAAACAAACGTGCTGCGTGTGAATAGATGTGCCATTTCCCTAGCTTCTCTCATGCCATTCCATCCACTTATTTATCTATTTATTATTACTCCCCAGATCTCTAGTTTGCTTTCAGCCCACCTCTGTACTCCTGGCTGCCTGCAGGCTTTTTCGGTGTCCCAAAACATTAGCTGGACTTTGCTCGAGTCACCATGCAGCCCTTAATGGCTGAGTTTGCATCAGCTCTCCGCTGGTTTCCAAAAATATACACACACAAAGAGCTGTAAGACCACGGTAAATCCAGCAAATATGTAGACATGTCACAGATCTCTTCTTGTTAGCAATCACACTACTCACTCCACTTTCTCTAATGGATTAACAAGCTCAACCAAACCCCTCCTAGCCCTAGTTAGGACGTCATCTTTTGAATCGGACTCATTTGGCATACAAAGGAGCTCCTGTGCCTCCAGTGATTCAGGTGATACGGCTGAAGCTGAGAAGAGAAGGGTGAGGAGGGCACTCTAGGTGCAGTGATGCCTGTATTGAGAAAGGTGGTGAGGCTCAAAGTAAACAGAAGGAATGAGGGGATAGAGAGGCTCTTCTTAGCACAAGCCCCTAATCAGTACAGTCAACACATGGCAGATTGGGTTCACATCTTTTCCTCCCTCACTCCCGCTCTGCCTCTGTCCTTCCACCGCCAAAACTTATCCCTTCAATCAGCCCCAATTTCCCTGCTTTCAATCTGAGAGGATATCAGATAGGAATGTGTTGCAGGCAAATGCCAGGTAACACAAATCTGGCTTACTTTGAGGCAAGGTGATGTTGGCTGAGAAAAATTAGATGGCTTCCACTGTGGGACACCACTCCACCAACAAATAATCCTTTCTCAAGCAACACATGAAATTCATGTTTTATTTAGAAAGCTGTAGAAGTTTCCATGGTGATGCTTGACTGACGTGTTTACTTATAAGTGTTCTTTGTGCAGCACTAACAGCGACTGACACTTATCTGTCTGTCTGGCCAGAGGAGAGGGCGTCCTTTGGTCAGCTGGGTGAAAAGTTTGCCAAGTCTAGATGCTCAAAATGTGCCAGGGAGGTGAGACCTCTTCCTCTGCTGCGCCATGTCCTTTGATCACCCACTCCCCCTGCCACCCTCAACATTTCCCAGCTAAATGCACAAATGTGTTAACAAGCTTTAGCCATCAGTTGAAGCGCGGCCACACAGGTGAGGATGACACAGGCCGACCAGAGTTGAGCAGATTACAGTGGGGGTCATCCTGGGTGCAGGAGGAGAGAAGTGCTAAACATGGTTGTATGTAAAGGAGAGCTTCTGCTCTGCGAGATAGAGAGACAAAATGTGCTGGGGCTGCATCAGCAGCAGGACCCAGAGGCACAACCCAGGGGGGGCGGCGGACTTCAAACACTGATGTGCTGGCTGTTCGGGGCTCTCAGGCTGCTGATTTCACAGCCGGAAAACACAGACCATTAGTCACACAAACACACTGAGGCCTATGCTAATCCCAGAACAAGCAAAATCAACATGACAGCCGATAAAATCCTGGGAGTTATGCAGCAGCTTTGCTTTTCAGTGATACTGTCTGTGATGTGCTGGTGAGTGTTTGTATTGACCCGTGTTTCAGATGAGCCACTCCAGAAACACTCACGCTCTGTCTGAAAGCTCACTGCTTTGTCACTGACACTGTCTCTGGAGTCGGCCTGAGCAGAAGCACAGACCATGTAGTCACAGACAGGGGGTTGTATAGATTTGCAGCCTCCTTTGGAGGAGAAATGGAGTCTTTGCCAGAACTATGATAGTTTGACAGAGTAGAGCTGTCAGAGCCAAAGTCATCAAATCATGTACCGTTTCAGGTCAGAGTCTGCCATGTTGCACTGTTAAACTTGGTCAAAGAATACAGAGGAAGTAAACCACACCAACAATAAGGAAGACTTTACTGTTTCTATAGTAAGAATTCTTGCAAGAATTCTCCACAAGGATTTTAAACTGGCCTCAGAGGCCTAACAAGGAACATGTGACATTATAGTGTTTAGAAGAAGCAACGTTTGTCTTAAAAAGTAAAAAAATAAATAAATAAAAAAGGTGAATAATAGAAAAAAAATTTGGGCCTTGATTCATACGTCTGCCGTGTGCTGCAGCACAAACACAACACAAACTCAACTCACTGCAGAATGTTCTGTTTCTACTGCCCCATTTGCATTAAAGGGTGACTTAACATCAAGCTGGAAGGTGTCGTCTTCAATGACCTCTTATGGTCTGTCTGTTGCACCACTGACCACACCCACCATCACTGATAGCTGTGGTCAAGAGTAATATCCACCTTGACATTACTGCAGAATGTTGATAACTCCAAGCATAAGTATGTCACCATAAAAATCTTCTGCTGGTGTTCAGTTACTCTTATAGGTCTAGTGTATAGAATTTAGTGGCATCTAGCGTTGAGGCTGCAGACTGCAACCAACTAAAACTTCTTTGTGACAATCATGTCGGAGAACTACGGTGGCTAGCTTGAAAACGCAAATGGCCCTATCTAAAGCCAGTGTTTGGTTTGTCCATTTTGGGCTACTGTAGAAACAACAGGGCAGACTCTGTGGAAGAAGACCAGCTCTGTATGTAGATATAAACATCTCCATCTAAGGTTGATGAAAACACAACGATTCTTAAAGTCTTCCTAAGCTTGAAAAGTTTTTGTCACATACAGCAAACATCTCCTCACGATCCGCTAGCTACATGTTCTCTGAATATGCTGTGAGAAAGTCCGGTCTCTGTAGGCAGCCCAGGCTCCGCAAATGGCAACAAAAACACTTCACTTCTGTTTTACGTTTAGTCTGTGTGGGCGGAAGTTCGCTGCATAGATCAGCCTCTCATTGGGCGGAACGAGCCACCCGCTTTTTCTGCCATGGTTCGGGTCCTGTAGGCGATATTTTTGTGGGCGTGTTACACCAAAACCTGTTTCCCCTTGGCAATATTTTTGCAAGCCCACCATTGCTGTGGTGGGTCCATGTCATTGGTCCGACGGTCCGCGGTGCTGAACGGCTCCCGGCGGGTGTATTTCTACCTTGATGGTGCACTGCGACCGGCTCTTTGTCAGCTGGGAAAGGCTTGAGGCAAAGCAGGCTCACAGCTTATGTGTTTGTCACTTTCTTTTTCATTTTAACCCACACCATGATCTTTTCCTGACCCTAACCAAGTGTTTTTTGTGCCTAAACCTAACCAGACCTTAACCACAGGGCATCATGATGATTTCGGAACGGACTTCGGAACAATGGGTTTAATATGGTCGGAACAATGGGATGTCGGACCAATGGGATGTCGGACCAATGGGCTGTCGGACCAATGGGCAGTTCCCGCTGTGGCACCGCCCATAACGACTGTGATTGGTTGAAAGAAATACAAGCAGCCGGAGCGCTTTTTTCTCCAATCTTAAAGTGAGAGTCTGGTCTGGGTCTGATGAGCGAGACTAGTTTACATTCAACAATGTTATCAAACACAACAGAGCTAGTTCGCCTTTTAGCCTCATTGTAGCCTGTAGCTCTAACTGGCTCTCTGGGCACCGCGCTCACGTGTGCTCGCTTGCCCAAAACCGTGAGACATGGGTACCGCATTCATGTGTGTGTGCTTGCTTTCGCTGGTCTCGGGCTGGCTGGTTGGTGCAGCCTGGACCCAAATGTTTTTGTTGCCATTTGCAGAGCCTGGGCTGCCTACAGAGACCAGACTTTGTCACAGTATATTCAGAGGACATGTAACTAGCGGATCGTGAGGAGATGTTTGCTCTGTGTGACAAAAACTTTTCAAGCTTAGGAAGACTTAGAGAGCCTTTAATTTCAGGTGATTATACACAAATAAAAACTTAGTTCTGAATATTATATTACATTTCTGCCAATATATCCCCATAAATCCTCCACACTGGACCTTTAATGGCCTCTATTCAACCTATAAATGCAAGTTAGGTTGACTATACACTTGCGGGGAGTACCTGGGTCAACACCTAGATGCTGAATATAAACTTATCATACTCTTCATTACCATAATAAATCTGTTTCATATGGGTTAGCTGAAATATTTTGTGTGGACACATGTAAGAGACCCATAACAATTAATGTCAGTTATATTAATAGTGGTGGATGGAGGAAGCTATATTCTAGGTCAGTGGTTCCCAACTAGTCCAGATTTCTACTCAGTCATCCGTTCAAAGTCCACACAGTGTAATACATCAAGCATGATTGTGTTTGGCCATATTGTTGAGCTAGTTTGGTGTCTCCGGTAAGTAGCTGTCCATAAGTCACTCAATTTACAGCAGGAAATGGCACTTCAAAATAAAAGCACATTGCCACAATTCACTGTACTTCAAAATAAAGTGTGTTTTTTACAAACTTGCGGCCAATTCAGAATGGACCCATGACCCACTTTTGGACCACAACCCACCAGTTGGGAACCACTGATCTAGGTAGCTGGTTTATGGAAAATTTCACATGAAGCATATCTAAACAAAAATACAGCGTTATTACTTTTCAGTACAGAAAAAAAGGCTATTTTTAAACACATTAAAAAACCATCATCATATAGCCACTTAAAGTCGAAATAGGCCTTTTAAGGAAATATCTGATCATCGATGTCGTTTAGCAACTGGAAATTTGTTTAATCATGCCAATTATGAATAAGTATATTAAGGATTTATCAACATGTGTTGCTATGGAAAAACTGACACATATTGCTAAAGGAAAGCTGGCAGTCTTTGGAAATATCTGGGGGAGCTTCATGACTTCAGGAAACAAAGTGCTGATAATGTTTAATAAAACCAAAGACTGAAGTGGGGGCGGTGCGATTGGGTTAAGATTGTAAAGTGTAATAGTCAATGTTTTATTTATAAGTAAAATCTTTTATAATTGAAAACTCGGATTAAAACATAAAAAAATCAGGCCACAATATTAACATTATATTGAAGAACTCTCTTAAGGCTTCATTAAGGCTTCAGTTGTGTGATGGCCTTACATAAATAAAATGAAAACAAATGTAAAAAGTTGACATTCACAACTATATTCGTAGATGTTTGCCCAGTGACTGTATTCTCTGTGTGTGTGTACCTGGATCTTCTCCTCTTCAATCCTTTTCTCGTCAAGCTCAGCTCTAAGTCTCCTGACCTCAATTTGCCGAGCTTCCCCACCCTCCTGCAGGTGAATTCATGTGTGCCCGCCTGTAAACACACATACACAAAAACAAAAAAAAGTGCACTGTATTTCACACACTGTTGCATTTGAGAGCAAAGCACATAAATATAACTCTCCTCTGTCCACTTTCTCTTTCTTGGCGGAGATGGATGATCCTCGTGCTTTTGCTCTTTTATTTTCAGTGCCAGTTTTTCATTTGCTTGCCTGCAGCAATATAGGGATATGATAAAATGTGCATTAGCTATTGTTGGGATAGAAACCAATTATTGTGCAAGTGCAGAGAGACCTCAGCAGTAATGTGGTGTGTATTAAGGCCTTACTTACGTTCCAGGACCAACTGGTTGACAGTGGAGAGCATCTTGTGGACACGAGAGCCGACTGACTGAACACAAAACCTCCACTTTGGACTGAGATGGAGAGGGAGGGAGAGAGAAACAGGGAGTAAAGGACAGAAGTTGTGGGAGGCAAGTAAAATATATATATAAAAATCCCATATCTACAACATACAGCTGCTGCTCTAATGTACTTCTGTTTTTACAGACTCGAGCTTGGAGTTTACAGCAGAGAAAGGGGCACTAAGAAGCAAGAGGACATTTATGGTGTTAGACTGATGGAGCCCGTGTATGTTTTTTTTTGTTTGACCTGGACTACCTTAAACTCACAGCTATCCCTGAGAGATACTATCACTGCCTTTATTAAAATGACACCCTCCTCCCACACTGCCAGCAATGCCTGCTACAATTTGTGCCACTGCAAGTTGGACACTCGGCTCTGGTGAAAGCCTGAAGGCAAAGGGAACATGTTGAAAGATGGTGTGAGCAATGGTTACTCGCAAAAGAATAATACCAATAATAAATGAGCGTAACTGTCATGTTTTTAGAATATGATTAAATACCAGAAATATTATTTAAAAAAAGAACATATACAGTCAAAGGCGTACATTTTGTTTCAACATTGGGGGGGATGGACACATGAAAAGGCGGGTCTGGGATTGCTCTGCCGGACAATGTTGAGCATCAAACCCTTAATTCCCTGCACTCTGGCGAATTTTCATGCACCATTTATAGCGCAAATGTCAAAATAAAAGTCTTCTGCTACTTTCATGTTTTATGGGGGGACATATGCACATGTTCTACATACCTAGGGGGGCATGTCTACTGCATACCCCCTGAAATCTATGCCTATGTATACCGTACATATACTAAAAACATGCTGGAGTATCTTTATGTATTCATTAGGAAAGTGCAGATCTTGAGGATATTTTAGGAGAAGTAATTTAAAGTGACGAGGGGATGACAAACTTTACTGTACCGCAATTCAAACCACAGGTCATTTGATGATCCTTCACCACTAAGACCTCTATTTTCCTCAGTATTGTGCACAGGGGATGCAATAAGTTAGAAACATGTCCCTCATCCAAGGGCTGTCACCTCTCCACTGCTTCCGAGCCAAGTTATTGCCAATGCCATTAACACTGCCTGCCCGGCTCCTCCCTTTGTCAGGCGATGAAGTCATTTTTAATAATGTTTATGCATTTACTTAGCATTCCTCTCAATATCATAGTTTGCATATACCCAGTCAGACTAAGGATCTATGTCTCTGCCACTGATGCTGCCACTTTATATTTGTGAAACATTGGGTGGTGTTCAAAAATAGAATTCTGGTGTAGCATTACTTCAGCAACTTGTTGTGGAGAAATGAATTATAGAATTTGTGATAAAAATCTGTGCACAGCCTGTCAGTGGCTACCTTGTTGTGTCACTTGTCTCCCCCAGCTTCAGCCCCACAGCCATTTCCTGCTAGTCAGGGAGACGGAGGCTGTGAGCACACCACCGCCATCACAATGACCTTTCCACAAGCCCAGGGAGCACGCAATGCAGAGGAGAGGCAATAAAAGTAATGAAAGAAGCAAAGGCAATTAAAGTGGTGTGTGTGAGGGGAGCGTGGCGGAGATGAGCCTAACTGGAGGCGGCCCTGGAATGCACTACAGCTCCACATCCCCCATAATCCTTGTGTGATCGCTGAGCAACCCTGGTGTGCTCCCAGTCTGATCATCCTCTCGCAGCATTCACCAGCTAATCCGTGCAAAAGGACAGCCATGCACATACACTGCTCGCACACACGCACACGTATTAAAGTCATTCAGAGATGCACACATTTCCACACTCACTGCCGGGGTAATTATTATAGGCTGCATACAATATGTGCTGCACGACAAAATGAGGAAACTACTAAAAATAAATTACCAAACACAAACACATTCAGGCGCAAATGCACACACATGTTTAGTTCTAGAAAATGAGTTGCTCTCCTCCCGCCCTCTGCAGCACAGTGTTTCCTCGCGGCCAGTGAGAATCATTAATGCCCTTCCTCTGATGCAGCCACACAACCAACAGCAATTATTTCTAAAAGCAAAAAGTGAAAACAGACGGCGAACGCACAAATATACACGGCACATAATCATTATTTTTTTGTTAGGCTGGCTGTGTGGGGGTTGAGGAGGTGGCAGCAGCTTGGACTTCATTTTCTCTAGCGGAGTTTACTGACCGCAAAATGACAAGGATGCTTTTCCTAAACCAATTAAGAGGCTGCAGTGCTGCTGTTACCATGTGACATTGACAGCACTTAAGGAGGCTGACGCCAGGCCTTAGAGATGAGCCAGAGATGTGCTCTTGGCTCAGGAGTCGGCACACACACACACACACACACACACACACATATAGAGAAAGACACATGTATGCAATCATGCATCAACAGTCCAATACATCAATAAAAGGAATAGCACAGAAGAGCAGCAAGAAACAATGTGGGCACCTGAAACTTCACACCAAAACAAATATACGCAGAATAAAATACTAACACATGAGCTTGCAGTATTGAGTGAGTGGCTAAAATAAAATGTAAAAACTCAATCCAGCTGGTTATATCAGAAAGCATTAAATACAAGTGAACATCCAGGCCTTGAGTCCGGAAAAAGACCTCATTATCTAATCAGCTTTAGGAATACAGAGAGAGGGCAAAGCTACGAGTCTCCCCTTTTCTTGACAACAGGATCTGATCTTGCCTGTAGAGTACAATTAGTGAGCAGTGTGACCTCTGGAGGTTACGACAGAAAAAGGCTGTGTGGTCCACGCTAATGATCAGAATGGTCTGTGAAGGAGCCAACATTGTGCCCCTTCTTCGTTATGGCTATCTTAAACTAATACCCACTGTTGAGAAAGGAGATGAGATGCCTTTTCCTTCCTATTATAGAGCATTCACATCATAGTGGTGCTCGGGGCTTGTAGGGCATTGGCTGGTTAAAGTGCTGCTTAAAGAGGGGAAAGCTGGTGTGTAACTAGGCCTGATCAGTATCAACTGTGGTCCTGGCTGCTCAGATGCTGGGAGCAGTGTTGAGCAACAAAAAGTGTGTATTACGAATCTGCAGCTCACCTTGTGAGTGTCTGCAAGTGGCCTTTAGTTTGATCATCGCTTTGTTTTGGTGCTTAGTCTTCTCCTGTTGGCCTTCTGTCTGTCAGCGGGAAGCTGCTCTGCTGCAGATGGGACATGACTGAGGAAGCCCTGAGACACATGTGAGGGAAAGAAAAATGGTGATCCATTTTCTAAGTATGAGCTAAATTATTTTTTCTCCTGTGTTTATGATTCAGGAACAGGTGAAAAATAGTTTTTCTTGAACTGTGAAACAGGTGGACAAAAGTTTTGCCAGCTGGAGGGAAAAAAAGTATGGCCAGGAACGTTTTTCTAAGTTATCATATTTCCATGTGTGAAAGTAGGTGAAAAAATAAAAAGTTTGCCAGGTGAATATTTTTTGTGTCAGGATAATTTTCTGAGTGTTTGCTGTAACTCACATTCAGCCACAACATGCTGAAGTGCCCCACTACCCCATGTTCTAAATATGACTAAAAGAAATCCTCTTTCCAAAGTTTTCTTCACCTGTTTTCACAAATGAAAAGAAAGTAACTTAGAAAAATAATCCTGAAAAAAAATGAAGGAACTAAGACTGATTATTTTGGCAAAACCTCTTTTTTCCCCTGTTCTTAAAGAAGTAAGAAGAAGTATTTCACTGCTGAAAAGATGGTCTTTTCATAAAACTTTGCCGTCTCTGCAGTAGGAAGATGACACTACTTTTGGAATTGGTGCTACATGACCAGAGAAAACAGAGAAGAAGGACTGTGGTGTTTGCTTTGGGTCAGAAGATAGAAAACCTACAACTACCAGAATGCACTGCATGTGGCACACCTGACCAGTTAACACTCCCACTGGTGGGTGAAGAATGGGAGATGGTTCATTTTGACAACAGAAACAATATGGCGGCAATACAACAAAACAATGTTGTATTACAATTAGATTATTACATACAGTTAGACACAGTTACATATAGTGTGCTGTAGAGAGGAAAAGAGAGAGTAATAAAGGGGGACGAGTCTCTCTCCACATACGCTTTAATACTCTTTTCGTCCGTGGCGCCGCGCATACAAAAATGTGGAAATACAATCTGTAGTTTAAGCAACAGCCCTAAAGTCGGTGAAAACTGAGTTGAGAGATGAGCAGGGAGATCTGGGTGTTGGTAAGATGGAGGGAAGTTTACCACAGTTTACTGACACACACTACCCACACTGTTATGACACACAGCTGGTTAAAAATTGTCAAAGTATCCCTTTTAGTCATAGACACATGCGAGGAAACAGTTAAGATCAGCGTTACAAAGGGGATCACAAGAATTTTTTTTCACATTTGCCTCTCAGGGCTTCAGTACATGCGTAACATAGAGAAGACTTGCCACTCTACAGGCTTAGGCCTCAAAACCTAAAATGGACTTGGGACTTGACTTCAGACTCTGCACAGAACGTCATACACTAACAGCTACCTGCCCTGGATGACATCCTCACCTCCTAGTGCCTGCAGAAAACACATAACATCCTAGAAGACTCATTCCATCCGGCTCATCAATCGTTTGAACTGTTGCCCTACAAAAAACACTACAGGTCCATCAAAACATGCATCACAAGATCAGTCTCAACCCCAAAGCCATCACTATACTGAACTCTTGCGTATGAAGTGCAAGTACAAATGGGTAGAATGTGAGTGGAATGGAGGCATTTATTTATTCATTCTTTTACTATTTATTACTTAGTTTTATATATGAGACCGGTCCTTGAGTGCACCTGAATTTTGTTGTATGTTTGTACATTGACAATAAAGAAACCTGAATCTGAGTCAATCTGACCTAGGACTTGACTCATGACTTGCCTGTCTTGACCCTGGTCTTGAGTTGGGACTTGAGTGTAAAGACTCAAGGCTTACTTGTGACCTGCAAATCAATAACTTGGTCCCACCTCTGCTGTCTAGTGCACATTTTTTTGTTCGTGCCACACGGAGTAAGGCCAATAACCACATCCCTGATACAGATAAGTGACAAATTAAAGAAAAGAACAACATAATACACATTTCTGGAATACATTTTTGACAAAAACTTTTCCTTCATCTTGTGTTTTGACTCTTTTTAAAGGGATAGTGCACCCAAAAATGAAAATTCAGCCATTATCTACTCACCCATATGTTGATTGAGGCCCTGGTGAAGTTTTAGAGTCCTCACATCCCTTGCGGAGATCGGTGGGGGAAGCGGCTAGCACACCTAATGGTAGATGGTGCCCCAGACTAACGTCCAAGAACACAAAATTGAAGCCACAAAGTATCTCCATACTGCTCATCCGTAGTGATCCAAGTGTGCTGCTGCCGCGACATAAAAAGTTGTTTCAAAAAACATCATACGAACTCTGTTTTTAGCCTCACTGTAGCCTGTAGCTCTGACTGCTTCTCTGTGCTAAGTGCTCACATGTGCGCGCGATAATTTGCACTACGGTCTTTTAGCAAAGGACAGCCCAACATGTCTGAAGACTTTGAAATTGAGGAAGAACAGCATTTCTTTGTTGAGCTGTATTTGTTTGAGCCCGAGTATATGGACAGAACTCAGGCTACTGGACGAAGCAGCCGCCGCAGCTCATGAGCCCAACTCTCAGCCAGCCGCAGAATAGCGGAGTTGAGCACTGGAAACCTGGTGGTGTAGTTGTTTCAAATGCAAAGCATTCCTCGGATGAGGAAAGTCTTTGCTGCTCAGACTCAGAATTGGCGATGCCTGCACTTGAGAATGTGGTCATCAGTACTGACGAGACTGCTGCTCTTCAGAGACCGTGCATCACCGATCACCCTGAGCGCGCACACGTGAGCGCGGAGCACAGAGAAGCAGTCAGAGCTACAGGCTACAGTGAGGCTAAAAACAGAGTTCACATGACGTTTTTTGAAACAACTTTTTATGTTGGGGCTGCAGCACACTTGGATCACTACGGATGAGCAGTATGGAGATACTCTGTGGATTTTGTGTTCTTGGATGTTAGTCTGGGACACCGTCTACCATTAGGTGTGCTAGCCGCTCCCCCCGCCGATCTCCGCAAGGGATGTGAGGACTCTAAAACTTCACCAGGGCCTCCATCGTCATATGGGTGAGCAGATAATGGCTGAATTTTCAGTTTTGGGTGCACTATCCCTTTAAGGTGCTTTTAATGGTGCACCCTCCACTAAGTTATCCAGGTTTTCCTTTAATTTGTCACCCACCAGAAGCCCCTGAAGACAACTGCTACATGAGGAAGCTCAAACTACTTTCAGATTCATCTAACAGTAGCAGTAGCCAATGTATGTTAAACATGCACAGAGCACAAATGTCTACTTGCACATCACCATGGGCATTCTTACAGGAGAGTGGTAAGCAGGTAGTGTGATTGTCCTTTTCAGATTGTATCATTTGATATAAAACAAGAAAGAAAAGGAAAAATAAAAATCATTTCAATAAAGAAATGGAGTGGAAATAAGCTGTATTTTTGGCTCTTTGACTCCAGCTCCGCTTTGCACCGCTGCAGCTGAACCACACCTGCCTCTGGATAGCGCTCTTTAGCTCTGTCACACATTCCTGGAGACTGCTTACAGTCCTCCACCAGCTACAGAGAGAGATAATGGGCGGCTGTCAGTTACGCCCCTCTGTCCTCATCTCCCCTAATCAGCTCCCCCATCTCATGGAGCTGCATGGGTGTCGGAGTTTCACGTAGGACTAAGTTTGACAGTCACGTTCCATCTTAACTCTGTGGTGGAGATTTAAAGCACATAGGTGGGCAGATGAAAGATACCCCTTATATGCATGAAAGAGATCAAATTGGGATTAAGGAGATTAATTTCAGATGGTAATTGAGAGAGAAACTTTTTCATCAGATTTATCTAACTTTCTAAAAGATGTCAAATGTGGTGTGATTTAATTTGCTAACAGATGAATGCTTGGTAAATTGCTGTGCTTCAGGCTTGTGTCCCTTTGGTTGGTGTAAAATCATATATCGTCAAATTTCATGACTTGTGAAGATCTGACTCATTTCTCTTGGCTTCCTCTGGGGTTAAAAAATAATTACTAGTTTTGAAACACAAATTCAGACTGAAACTAATTCAATTTGTGAGCATGGCTGGAGGGTGACTCTGAGTGGTGTATAAACGCTGTAGCGAGGCTTCAATCAGAAGACAAGCATGGGGGAACAGTCCCCCTTCAGAGATGACGAAATGACCTTGGAAATCACACAGTTGAGACGCTCATATGGGAACGTGAATTCAAATCATGATGCTCACCTTACAGTCTGGTGCTGCTGGATGTCGTAAATATCAACAGATAAACACTGACTAGATTGCTCTCTCCTTAGTAATACAAATATCTACATGTGTAGCAATGTCTGCATGGGTGATCTATATGATCACCTGGTTAGATATACTGTGATAAAATGTATTTCTAGAATTGAAATGTTTTTAAATTATGTTATAAATTTGGTATTGACCAGTTCCTTGCTCAGTATTTGTGTAGATGGTATCAAACCATACACAGTGTTTACAATGGTTTCTGTTGTGCAATTAATTTTGAAACAAGGGTTTGTCTCTTTATACAAAATATCCTCATTGAAAGTATTTCACTGCTGGAAAGATGTTCTTTTTATAAAACTGGGCTGTCTCTTAAGTATGAAGATGCAAAAACAGAAAAAAAGGGCTGCAAGTGTGCCGACTACCCACATGCACTGTGCTGCATCTGACGGGTGATGCAACAATAGCTTGTCCGTTTTGAAACAGGAGACAATATGGTCGCCAGCTGGTAACAAACTCATCTCGAATTACAGTTAAATGGTAAACTAAAATATATTTTTGAAAACATTTTAGGTGAGAAATAGGCAACGCAGTAACAGAGTCTTGGTTTATATTTGATCAGCGCTGCTTAGTTTCACTGTTTGATCAGAGTCTTTTCAGCCTCCATTTTAACAATACAGGAAACAGTATGCCACCCACTTCCTGTTCACAAATTCTCGTACTACAGCAAAACAGTGTACTAAAATGTTTGTGAAGACATTTTAGGTGAGAAATAGTTAACACAGTAGAAGAATCTGTCGGTGGTGACAGGTATATGAAAATGTGGAAGTACAATTTGTAGCTTGATTAACAGTCCTAGAGCCAGGAAAAATCTGCTGATGAAGCATTTTGCTTCATCCAGTGCATTTCCGAGTAAGATGGAGGGAAGTGTATTACAGTTAATTTACACACACTATCGATATTTTGCAACCATTTTTGGAGTCAGTGCAAGTATTTTTTCAACTACTCTCTCGTGTGCGACCCTCAGATTCGCAGATATTTTTTTTTTCATGTTGAAAAACAAGGGAGCAGTCTGTCAGTGTAGGCCAATGTGAGGATCACGTCATCTACACTCATCAATGTTTCTAGCTGTGGTCGTGTCCAACGTCATATTCAAAGGTTGGCAAAACTAACTATATACGCATTCCTCACCTCTGTGTCAGAGCCGAGCCCTGCACAGAGAAAAGTTGCTAAGGAAAACTCGGATATAGACTCGGAAGAAACCATACAAAAGGGAGCCAAATCTACATTTTAGACAGGAATGGCTTGATAAATTTACATGGCTCAGGTACAGTACAGGCCAAAAGTTTGGACACACCTTCTCATTCAATGCGTTTTCTTTATTTTCATGACTATTTACATTGTAGATTCTCACTGAAGGCATCAAAACTATGAATGAACACATGTGGAGTTATGTACTTAACAAAAAAAGGTGAAATAACTGAAAACATGTTTTATATTCTAGTTTCTTCAAAATAGCCACCCTTTGCTCTGATTACTGCTTTGCACACTCTTGGCATTCTCTCCATGAGCTTCAAGAGGTAGTCACCTGAAATGGTTTCCACTTCACAGGTGTGCCTTATCAGGGTTAATTAGTGGAATTTCTTGCTTTATCAATGGGGTTGGGACCATCAGTTGTGTTGTGCAGAAGTCAGGTTAATACACAGCCGACAGCCCTATTGGACAACTGTTAAAATTCATATTATGGCAAGAACCAATCAGCTAACTAAAGAAAAACCAGTGGCCATCATTACTTTAAGAAATGAAGGTCAGTCAGTCCGGAAAAATTGCAAAAACTTTAAATGTGTCCCCAAGTGGAGTCGCAAAAACCATCAAGCGCTACAACGAAACTGGCACACATGAGGACCGACCCAGGAAAGGAAGACCAAGAGTCACCTCTGCTTCTGAGGATAAGTTCATCCGAGTCACCAGCCTCAGAAATCGCAAGTTAACAGCAGCTCAGATCAGAGACCAGATGAATGCCACACAGAGTTCTAGCAGCAGACCCATCTCTAGAACAACTGTTAAGAGGAGACTGCGCGAATCAGGCCTTCATGGTCAAATAGCTGCTAGGAAACCACTGCTAAGGAGAGGCAACAAGCAGAAGAGATTTGTTTGGGCCAAGAAACACAAGGAATGGACATTAGACCAGTGGAAATCTGTGCTTTGGTCTGATGAGTCCAAATTTGAGATCTTTGGTTCCAACCGCCGTGTCTTTGTGAGACGCAGAAAAGGTGAACGGATGGATTCCACATGCCTGGTTCCCACTGTGAAGCATGGAGGAGGAGGTGTGATGGTGTGGGGGTGTTTTGCTGGTGACACTGTTGGGGATTTATTCAAAATTGAAGGCACACTGAACCAGCATGGCTACCACAGCATCCTGCAGCGACATGCCATCCCATCCGGTTTGCGTTTAGTTGGACGATCATTTATTTTTCAACAGGACAATGACCCCAAACACACCTCCAGGCTGTGTAAGGGCTATTTGACCAAGAAGGAGAGTGATGGAGTGCTGCGGCAGATGACGTGGCCTCCACAGTCACCGGACCTGAACCCAATCGAGATGGTTTGGGGTGAGCTGGACCTCAGAGTGAAGGCAAAGGGGCCAACAAGTGCTAAACACCTCTGGGAACTCCTTCAAGACTGTTGGAAAACCATTTCAGGTGACTACCTCTTGAAGCTCATGGAGAGAATGCCAAGAGTGTGCAAAGCAGTAGTCAGAGCAAAGGGTGGCTATTTTGAAGAAACTAGAATATAAAACATGTTTTCAGTTATTTCACCTTTTTTTGTTAAGTACATAACTCCACATGTGTTCATTCATAGTTTTGATGCCTTCAGTGAGAATCTACAATGTAAGTAGTCATGAAAATAAAGAAAACGCATTGAATGAGAAGGTGTGTCCAAACTTTTGGCCTGTACTGTACAACCAAACAAATAATACAATAAACTGTGTGATCAGCACTAGATATGGCCCTGAATATGCTAGGAAAACAACACTCGCAGGAGCAACCGGTACTGCACAATTCAAACATGATACACTAATGAAACATAATATTAGCGTAAAACATAAAACCTGGTGAGACAGGTTTACAAATGAAACAGAACCCCCACTTCCAGCAGCCTTTCGCAGACAGGAAGCTACAAAAGTGTGAATAATAATGTTGCAGGACAATTTCAGGTGTGCCCCCTAAATGTTTTGCTTGTGCTACTAAAGTTTTCAGTTAGGAGCTACAGTTCTCCTACTAAAAAAGTTAGTCTGGAGCCCTGCGTTATGGTAAAAAGCCAGTTAAAAATCGGCAAAGTATCCCTTTAACAGTCAAAGTATAACATGTAGGTCATGTGCCAATTATGATGGGGAAATAAAAAGTTAAGCTAAAACACGAAATTCCAAAACAAAAGAAGCTGCTGAAATAATGTCTGATTAATTTTAACACATTTCATTCTAACTCAATCTGTGCACTTAAACAGAAACATCTTATGACATCAAGTTTGATAATTCCAGTAAAACAGAAAATTGGACACAGGATTGAGGATAAAAGTTCAATATTTCTAATACAGCATTGGACCTGGCTGTGAGCTGAGTCAAAACTAGTCCGAAGTTACTCTCTGTCCGTCTCTGATTAAATTTCTCTCTGACATGTTGCTCCTGCTGCCTGACTTGTTTTATGGTACACAAGGCAGGCTTCAGTTTGCTCTTGAAGCCGGCACACAGGCCACAGGCTTCACCACTTGTAGAAATTTCTCATTCAAAGTGGCTCACAGAACCGTGAGCATTTACATTTGTAGGATGGCTGGGAGCCAGCAGAAAATCAAACATATCCAACCTCTGCACGCAGAACCTTTGGTGCATGTAAGTCAAATAAAAAATCTATTATTAACATTATGTACTTTATGTTGTTATTTTTCATCATGTTGTCAAGAATTAGCTGCACAAATCAGGGCAGAGCAAGCTGCATCTTTGGCTCAAAAGCCAATAGTGTTAGGATAAAGTGAATTGAAGATGAAAAGATTTAAATCCTGATAAGATTCAAGCAGATAAAACATGCACAACTGAACCAACCGTGTGTTTACAGAGCAGTACACTGAGACACTTGTTTCAATCAATATATTGATGTTTTGTAATAGGCTCTAAATGACTCAGGTTAGAGACTGCTGTGCAGCAAACCTTCTCACTGCTTCTGCAATTCACTTCAGCGTGAATATAAAACACCAACTTAGACAGCACAGAAAAACTAAACTGAGTCAACTAGATGACAATAAAAATATTGGAAATCCATGTTTAGTTGTCTGTGGGTTTGTGTCCACATGTCCCCTTCAGAGGTGTCCTCCAAGCAAGATGCCAAACACATTCCTGCTCACTGACTGGAAGCTTCTCTTCATACAAACTACACGCAACATGACGAAGGTGATGACACCATTTATCTATACAAAATGCAGATGTTAGATTTAATTAGAAATGGAAATTAAAAATTAAATTATACTTGATACTAAATCACATGAATAGTAATTGCTGTGCAAAGTGACATTATTCTTTGTTGACTGGTTTTAAAGGAACACTTCACCCACAAAATGACCTTTTGTAAATCAATAAGTCTCGCCGTGTTACTTTGAAGGCCTTGAAGAGAGCATAAATAAGTTTCACTTTCAGTTCAGTTTTTCAGTAAGGATTTAGTAATACAACTGGATAAAAACATTTCAGTCTAACTCATTCTGCATCCACTGCACGAGTTGTGTGATTGTTTGTAAAAAGAAGTTTTGATATAGTTTTGCCATTGTTCAACGTGGTTCCCAAGCAATCAATAAATCAAAATGTTTGCTGTTTTCTGTGGAGGCATGCAAGAAAAACAACGTTTTCTTGACAAATTCAAGGCAACACGGCGTGACTAATTGATACAGAAACAGTTGTTTTGTGGGTAAAGTATTCCTTGAGGTTAATACATCTAGCTTCTTTCCTTACGTTCTCCCTCCAGCTCAGGGCAAGGCAACCTGCGGCTCTGGAGCCACATGCAGCTTTTTTGCCCCTATCCAGTGGCTCCCTTCGTTAATCGCCTTCAGCCCAGTGCCTTTAACTGTACATTTTGCCAAATCTCAAAAGTGGTTGCTACAGTAGTCTCTCTAGCTTGGCTAGCATGGATTCCAAGTCGAAAACAGGAAAGGTTTTGAAAGAAAACAGAATTTAATTGTGTGTGAAGAGCTTTGTTGGCTTTAACCGCCAACTCTGCAAAGTGAAAGTTCCATCCATCCATCCATTTTCATCCACTTATCCAGGACTGGGTCGTGCAGGCAGCAGGCCAAGCAAAGCACCCCAGATGTCCCTCTCCCCAGCAAGACTTTCCAGCTCCTGTTGGGGGACCCCATGGCATTCCCAGGCCTGATGAGATATGTAATCCCTCCAGCCTGTTCTGGGTCTGCCCCGGGGCCTTCTACCAGTGGGACGTGCCTGAAACACCTCTAACAGGAGGCGCCCAGGAAGCATCCTGATCAGATGCCCGAACCGCCTCAACTGACCCCTTTCAACGCAAAGGAGCAGTGGCTCTACTCGGAGCTCCCTCCAGATGTCAGATGTCCAGATGCCACCCAGCATCTCTGCTTTTCTGCTTTTTGCAGATGATGTGGTCCTGTTGGCTTCGTCACACCGTGACCTCCAGCTTGCTCTGGGGCTGTGGTCGGGATGAGAGTCAGCGCCTCCAAATCTGAGGTCATGCTTCTAGGCCAGAAACCAGTGGATTGCCCCCTCAGGGGTGGGGGAGAGTTACTGCCTCAAGCGAAGGAGTTCAAGTATCTCGGAGTCTTGTTCACGAATGAGGCTACATGAAAGGTCCAACCAATCATAAATAGCCCACTGCAGTGCCACCTGGTGGTAAAACATATCAATGAATGCCCATTTAGACCTATTTGTAATGTTGACAGGCTAACTCTAAATGCTGTATTGTAGGCAACTGGACTTCCTTGAGTTTCTTTACCTAGTTGACAGGGAATCTTCACAAACATGTTGACAGGCTAATTTAGATTTAATAAGCTGTGTTACCTTCATTATGATGCTTAATATGTTTTGTGGCTCCAGATAGATTTTTTAAATAATTTTTAGTCAAAGATGGCTCTTTTGATAGTGAAGGCTGGTGACCTCTGCTCCAGCTGTAGCACTTTTTAAGGCTGTGGACTTTCCACAGGCAGCAAGCCAAACTCTCCTCAACCTCCTTCCTCAGAAACTCAACCAGAATCAATTGTCATAAACTATGAAACAATTCATTTGGGCTACCACAAAAGTGAACATTGTAGAAAACAAATATATTTTTCTGAAAAACTACCAAAATTAAACTAGAGTACACTCAGTGTAAATTCAACTGGCTATATTCAACTTATTAATAATCCTTTTCCAACACATCTTCTGATCGATTGCTTCTCTATTCAACCCAGTCGCAGGAAATTAAAGTTCTGTAAGTATGTCATGCATGCAACTAAATCAATAGACGCCAACGTGTGCATGTGTGACAGATTCAATCTGACCAGGCAGAGCTTTAACATTTAATGAGACGATGTTTAGCAATTCTGCATGCACAGTGTTGTTTTGTACGGCACGCTGTTTTGTGATAGTGACATGTCACTGGAGCATAAGTGATAGAACTAGAATGAGAGAAGTGTGTGCGTGTGTGTGTGTGTGTGTGTGTGTGTGTGTGTGAGCGCTGACCAGGGCCTATTTACTGCCAGGTGAAGCAACTAATTAAATATCAGAGGGCAGGCAGGCTCAGTCCCCTCTCTCCCTCCAACATAAACCAGGACCACAGCAACGGGTCAGAGCTCTTACAAACTCAGGGAGGCAAGCTGTATGGAAAAGGAGAAGGCACAGATTAGAGGGAAAGATGGGGCTGGGTGGCGGGTCACACTTTATCAGTACATAAAAACACTGCTGGTGAGCCCTATTGTCTGCTCCCAGTTTCACCTCTGGACCGCCTCTGAGAGAATAAAGTTCATTCACAGTTATGGAGAAGGAGGTATAGGGAAGTTTGGAGAGCACTTTCATCCCAACATGCTGTGTCACCGACTCTGACTGCATATGTGTGTCAGGAGCTGCTGGTGGTGGTGAGGGATACTGTGGGAAAAGCCCGGAGCCTTTCCAATGCTCACCTCCCTCCTCCATTGACAAGTGAGGTGCAGTAACAGCTAATCGATGGCTAGTGAATTCCCTGTGCACCCCCCTCGCCAGGCTGATCAATATTCCTGGCAATTAGAATCCCCTATCTGCATGGCTGTAGGGACCTTGGGGTGGCTCGCCAGCCCACAAACACCCAATTTAGTCCTCAGCCTATCACTTAATTACTAAATCCTCCCTAATGCCTATTGGCAGGTGGCGGGCGTACTCACAGCAGCCCCAGTGGCTGAGTGAACATGAGACCTTTGGCAAGGTGCTGGTTAAGATGCTCCCGTCCCACTTCAGCTGGCCAGTTAAACATCTGATTTCACACGAGGGCCCCGACCTGAAATGATCCGCCTATTGAACGCCTGGCCCACACACAGCTCAGATGGATGGTGAGGAATGGGAGGAATGGGATGGGTGGGAGGGCGAGGATACAGGAGACAGAGAGTCACGGTGCTAAAGCATCTGTCAGACACTAGTTGTGTCTGTTAGCACAGTGGTGTAAAGCCTTTACAGTTACTGTGGATAACATAAGATAACATAAGATAAAAATTAAACGCAGTCTCATAATCGATCATATCAAAACGGCTCTGAGAAATGCAAATATTTCAGGTTCAATCTCTGAACACTAAAGCGAATATAGTACACCTGTAGCTTTGCAGTTACTGCTTTGTAGATCAGTGATTCTCAACCTTTTCTTCAAGACGTACCTCCACACCTGTATCAGATGAACTCAAGTACGCCTCCATCAACAACACCTGTCAGGTTTTTCAAATGGGTTCATTTGAATTTATCATTTACTGGATATTATTCAGTCGATAGTTTACAATATTGTTACAGTATTTTCTTCATACAAGTAAATGTATGTTGTAATGATAGTGGCAGAAGCTGGATGTTTGGCTATTTCAAACATTAAGCGATTACTTTTTACTTTTACTTTTAACTAAAGGATTCCTACAGCATACAGCAAGCTAGATTTAAGGCTTTTTAGACTTTATTAATGCCATTCATAATGTCAATCAAACTGACGCTTACTCACGTTGCATTCAGTTAGGACACAGTGTTAACACAAATAAACAAAGTAATCCCTTCAAGTAATCTATCTTTAAACAGTAACTGTATTAAGAATACCACCAATTCAAAGTGTAAGGGTAACTGAATACAGTTGCTCTTATTTTGTATTTTTAAAACGCAATACATACAGTATAATACAGTACATATTTATTTGTATTCCATAACTCCCAAACCATGTGTGGGCGTACACCTGAATGTTGCTCAGAGATCTGTTGCTGCTGACCCTGGTGCTGGTGTCGGAGATGGGGGTGGAGGCATGGTGGAGACAAAGGTAGAACAAACTTGGGAAATATATGGTGTATGTTGGCGAGTTTTCTTGGTGCTTGTTTCTCACTCTGTATGTAGTAATCCACTGCCTCAATTCCTACTGTGAAGAGTGTGAAAAACTTGCATAAAATACACAAAGCCTCACAGGCATTACATTGTGCTGGTTTCAGCGACGCCACAAAATCTCTGTTAAATAGCCAGTTTTCAGTGACTTAAGGGTACAGCGACAGCTAGCTACCACACAATGGATAATCTGTTCTGGGTATCCAGGCCGGGAAGAAAATATGAATGTGGTTGGTTTCGCAATCTTTGTGACGTTCATGCGAGATGCTTGTGGTGAATTACTCAAAAAAAAAAAAAACAGAAAAAAAAATGTTCTTTAATATTTTGAGACTTCACAACTGAACATAAAAAGAAAAAAATCATAAAAGCCTGCTTCCCACGTATTTTTAAGACAATTGAAAGATTGAATTCAATACCTTTTTAAAGATCCATCGGAACCCTGTAACTATTTCAATTGCATATTCATTACTGTTTGCTAACTCTTTCAGTCATTTACCCATTACTTTAAGCAGCTAACTATCTGAACTGTATATTCACTTACTTTACAGCATTTACACATTATATCTATCTGAATGTTTAGATGTGTCTTTGCACTTGCTCACTACTTTTCACACACCCTCTATTTCAAAACATTTATTCAAGTTAAAGTTGACTCAGTATATAGGTGCATATACTATTTATTCTATAGTCAAATTTTTATTTAGGTTTTGTCAAATTAGTTGAGCTACATAACAATATTTACATGCATCTTCATGTAACTGCAGAAGTATTCCCTAGGGTACAAGTACTCGTGTTTGGGAATCACCGCAGTAGATGCTCAGTCTGATGCCCACCTGCTGACAACAAAGTCCTCCCTCCTGCCTGTTCCTGGGCTGATATATGTACAAAAAACAGGCATCTAAAATGAAACATATACAAAAACAAATGTGTATGCACCCTCACACAGACACACAACCTAAAGACACATTTGTCTCTGCAGCACTGCTTTCCTGCATGACACTTTAAAAAGTAGTTGCTGCAAGTGTTAACAAGTGTGCAGAGTTTTATAGAGTCTCCTGCCAGGTACAGTTAGGAGCATTTTGTCTGACTGGTACTTCACTTTCTTTCGCTTTATTTACTTTTTTTTTGCAGACATTTTTTCAATGTGCATTCATATGTTAAGACTCTTTTGATATGCATGGTGAAATGTTTCCATGTTGAGTGGAAGTGGGTTTTTGTGAGTGGGTATGTTGTGTAGATTAGTGGTGTGTATCACACAAAAGGCCTTGGGCTGTGAATTGATGGGCCATTTCCGTGCAGGTGAGTGGCTGAGGCAGCTGCCACATCACACACCCAGGTGACTGTCTCACGCAATATATTAAAGCCAGCACTGGAGGCTAGCTGACCTGACACGAAAGCCTGTCACTGTCATTCCCCTTCTTTATCTCGCTCTCCCTGACTTACGCCATTTCAATCATTCTCTCTTTGTTTCAGCGTCTTTTTTATTTCTTCATTTTGTAATTTCAATAGCCTCTTCTTAAAGACACGAGCAAAACAGAGAGACTGATAAAAAGCTGACAGTGGAGTTAAAAAAAAGTGTCTGGCAACTTTCTCTCTGAAAGACTCTCAGGAGATTCAAGACATTCCTGCCCCATCTGACAGTGAAGAATGACAGTAGAGGCAGAACAAAGGGATGAAGTGTGATGTGTGACACAAGTGATGAGCTGACCCGCAGACACACTGTCTCGAACTATTGCAATTTTCCCACAAAGCCCCGAGAACTGTATGACAACACTTTCTCAGTCAGGTAGAGAGACCAGCTGCACTGTTTTTTCATACCTGAGTCTTTGCAGTGGTCTTAGTCTTCCTTGTGCTCTTGCGTACGCTGCTGCAGCTTGGCTGAGGGGAGGCCATGCTGGGTCCTTCTGTGTTGTACCAGTGGAGCGCTGCCATCCGGCTGTGGACCTCCAGCTGCTTGCTGTTGTGCCTCCACGGCCCCTCTCTACAGAGCTTCCTGTGTTTTCCACAGATCCATCTCTGCCCACTGCAGTAGTCCATCACTTCTCTGCCCTGCTGTGAATGTGAGAAAACATAATGAGTACAGTGTGTGAGGCTGTACCTATGTGAGTTTAATTGCTCAATTCACATGTAGGCTAATGGATTCTGACTGTAACATGAGTAGCATGAGTGTCTCTCCCAGCTTGTACCTGCTTCCTTTCAGTGGTTTGGCTGTGAGCAGCCTACAGGTCTCGCTCCAGCGTGGTAACCCTTTGCTCTCAAGCTGTTATCTCCTGCTGACTGCACCGGCCTCTGACAGGACCTCAGCCTGCAGCCGATCCCCTGCCTCCTAAAGGTGCAACACCTAAAGACAAGAATGCAAGCACTCAGTCAGGACACATATGTTACATTACACACTTTTACAGTATGTGGAGATAAAAAGTATCATTTGATCAACTGCTTTTTTTTTTGTTGCAAATGCCAGTCTGCCTGTCTGACATCCGTCTTTGAGCTGGTTGAGTCTGGACACCTCTACTCAGCTGACACACCTCTGCACGGTGCATACTCAACTCTGGGATGCCTTGGGCACACTGCTGCGGGGCCTGGGGGAGAGCCTGGCGAAGCAAGCACACACACGCACACACAAACACATGGTGCTGTCACTTTCCTGTCACATAGCCATGAAAATGGCCTGAGGTGAAGTAAGGATAGGTGCCTGGAGCTTTACAAATCCTCTTGAAGGACAGAGCAGAGGAGCGTCTGCCTTTCTCCACCCCCAAGCTATCTCCACACCTGCTGCACTGCACTCACTCGGCTGCCTGCCCCTAATTTGGTATTTCCACAAAGATGACATATGTATCAGGCAGAGCAGGAAATGTCCTGGGTCGGGAGAGAACAGCTTCCTGACAGGTGTCACCTCCAATCTGCACAGGCCTGCCTCTGATGTGTTAACTATTCAATTAACCAGCACATCGCACTGAGTGGGTGCCAGCACCTAATTACCTCTGAGACCTTGCCTGTGAATGGAGTGAAAGATGTGCGTCGTGTGTGTGTGGATGACAGGTCACACATCATGTTACTGTTAAGGGTTCTTCTCACTCTGAACCACCTCGGCATTCACACAGAATATGTGGTTTGGAGTATATGTGTGTGTGTGTTTGTGTGTGTGAGGAGGGCAGGGTGTTCCCCTCCATCCTCAGTCACTTCTCTCCATATTTCCATCTCTCAGCACCAACCGAACACTGCAAGAAAAAAGGTGTTTAGCTTTGAGTAAAATATGAGCGCAAACATTAAATGAAAATAAAAACAGTATAATTTAGCCATGTTTGAAAATTACTCCTGCCATGCGGCCTCTCTATCTCACACCATTAAAATAACGAGGTGTCACTGAGCTCTGCTTCCATAGCTCCAATGTTGACACCCATCAAGACAAATCTATATTTCATGGCCACTTACAGATGTATAAATAGCCAAATGAGGTGCGCTAACCATCTATAAAACGGCACTAAAAGGTTGCCAGAAGATGGCGAGTGTCATGAGCCAGTTGCGCTGGTAATCAATCTGACGGAGAGACGAGAGGAAAGGGGAGACGAGTAGAGGAGAGGAGTGGGCTGCATTGCGTGGGTAAGAGGCGAGGCACAACGCAGCGCAACAAGCAGGGCAGTAAATCACATCTGCACGGCACGCTCGCCCCACTGACACACAGCCACTTCAACTGACACGGGGCTTGCTCGACAGCCTGATGGATCACCACACTACACTCCATTAAAGGCAAACGGGCACGACAAGCACTGACATAACAAACAATTAGTCACTGCTGTGGGTATGGACTTTACATGCCGAGGGCCTGCCTGGTGATGGGCACTCACCTCCTTTCTTGGGCACTGGGAAACATTAGGTCCCTGGTTCTACTCATATTTAAAGGCTCTATACTGTTGTTAAACCTGAAACCTGCATTGTGAAGACAATGCAGGTTTCAAAACACTGGAATATTCACCAAAATTAATGCGTAAATGTGAGTTTTTTAAATGCTGCAAATCCTGTTAAAAATAGGTGATAGACTGCTTTCCCATTTCCAGGAGACGAGTATGCATTTTTTATTTTTTTTTGGTGTGTTACATTTAATGTCATGAACACACCAGGAAAAGGGATTAGTAAACAGTAGAAAGCAACATGAAAGCCGGTGAAAATGTTACGGTGATTACTTTATTTCCAAAATCTGTTATTTAATCAGTCTCTCTTTCAAACTCAGTGCAGACTAATTTGGAACCATGTTCAAGTGCTGTTTGGATGGAGAAAGATGGAAGTTGTGGCTGTCATGCAAACAAGTTGCACAAATCGTAGCATCATGTTGTAAAAGGGGCAAAAATTAGCGTTTCCAGACTGTATAATAAAGGTGGCAGCTCCTCCAAAGTGAAGCCAAAACATCAAGATCACCCCCTGGTGGCTGGCTGCAGTATAGCTCATAAACCTCGCCTTGCCGTGTTAGTAGACGGGACATGGGCCAAACTAAAAGATCGAAGTACACGTGAAATAGATTTTTAACTATAGATGGATTATGTCATTTAGGTAGTACTTATCACATTGCTCATTGTTTTTTGATGCTATAAAAAGGGGTCTGACATCATGATTGACAGCTTTGTGTGCCAGTCAGCGTGCTCACAATCAATGGCGCTGCTCATGACTAGTCA
The DNA here is from genome assembly GCF_011397635.1 of Epinephelus fuscoguttatus. Taxonomy (NCBI): domain Eukaryota; kingdom Metazoa; phylum Chordata; class Actinopteri; order Perciformes; family Serranidae; genus Epinephelus; species Epinephelus fuscoguttatus. The sequence continues at coordinate 27,513,638 of NC_064753.1, read as the reverse complement.
GACGGGTGTAAAGGCAGAAACTCGATACCCAGAGATTGCTACTGCACAGACTTTGACTCCAAATGACACCACCAGTGCAGGATGGCAGCAGCTGTACCTAGAATATTTTGGCTTCATTTTTGTACAGTCGAAGTGAGTGGAGCCGTGTTGTCCATCTTTATATACAGTCTATGGTCCACCTAGGTGTCATGTTTCCATACCTGCCATCACTACTGCCGAGTCATTTGTCCCGGGAATGAATGCCGCTTGTAACCTTTCCCACTAAAGACAAAAGTCAGATGTTAGTGAATGTTAGGAGGGTTTTTTGTCCCAAGGGAAAGGGTCTTTAATAACAGGTGTCAAACTGTAGCAGTTGTAACGCCTGACTGTTTGCGAGCTAGGATTCATAGTCAGTAGAGACATGGATGAAGGACGCTCTACAAAAATTGCCTTGTATGTTCTCTATACCCTCTCTCTGCTCGTCTAAGTGATAGAAAGAGTTATATCTTCAGTAAATATCATTGACTCTCATTAGGAACTCTCATTCAGGGTGTTAAACCTTTGCTCAGACACCGGCTTCTCACTTTGTGAACTGAAGCGTTTTTTTATGTGATTTGTTTTCTGCCAGTTAATTAACACATTTGGTCCTGTTTTGAGAAGTCTCTCTAATCTTCTAACTTTTTCTTGTTGCCTGTACTTAATTTACAATACCAAAGGAATTTAGAGTAGAGGCTGATTTTAACGGTCCAGTGTTTAGGATTAAAGGGGATTTATTGGCAGAAATGGAACATAACATAATAAGTATGTTTTGTTTGGTGTATAATCACCTGAAAATAACAACTGTTGTGTTTTTGTTACCTTATAATGAGCTGTTTAAAGCTACCCAGGGAGCAGGTCGCACCTTCATGTTCCTACAGTAGCCCAGAACAGACAAACCAAACACTGGCTATAGACAGGACCATCAGATTTAAGCCAAACAGCATCAGAAAAATACAGATTTATAACATGAAACTGTTTTATTCAGTGTGTTTACTAGCTTAAATTATCGTTTCCATTTGTTTTGGAAAGGAAGAAATCACTGGGGATAATTCGGCTTATGGTAAAAACCTCCTGAATGTCTGGATCTCAAGTTATCAGAAAAAAAAGGTGAGCACAAATTAGCAGGTGTTGGGTTAGCGAGATAAAGAGACTTCTGCAGATAATTCTGCTCCTAAAATAACAAACAAACAAAAAAAAACAACTCCTGAACAGTGAACACTGACAGAATCCTAGCTGGGAGCTCACTCTTGGCACACAGGAGGAGTTCCAGCTTGTTGTAATTTGCATCCTCACCACTAGATGCCACTAAATCCTGTGAATTGTACACACTGCTCCTTTAAGTTTTACATAGAAACACATTTGGCTCTTGACCCATAAATACGTAACTTTTTTTTGAAGATAATTTTTACTCAGTGATATTTCTAAAAAAAAAAAAAAACAAAAAAAAAAGAAATATCTTTAACAGCGTAGAAGTACAGGAATTACTATGAAATTACTGACTGTGTCAATGAGAAATAACATCTCGATTACACATAAGCCTATTGACTCTCTCTAAACACACCTGGGTCTTTTATACAGAGTATATCTAAGATCAGATATCAAGAGGACACACACTGGAGCTTCTGTTCACCTCGTGATGATCATAACATAGTTGAACTTAATACAGCAAAGAACACAAACAAGTATTTAAAACATACAGGCCATGGGGTGCAACTCACACAAGACACAACCAGTTAACTGCCTCTGCTGTGTGTAACCCACCAGAGGACTGTGTGTGAGACATGTATATGTTTGTGTGATTAAGAGGGTCTGTACTGCTAATCAAGGTCTGGCATAAGAGGGCGAAATGCAGACATTCCCATGCGTTGGATTCTTACAGGAAAAGCCGGGGTTGCAAGAGCAGGACCGAGCACTTGGGGATTTGTTGTGTCTGTTTACTGCACCTATGGTTGAGTAGAAAATGAGTGTGAAAGTAAGTGTGTAGGGAGCAGCACCTCCACACTTCAATCACAGATGGAGGTGAGCTCCCCCATCAGACCTTTAGCCACCTCCACTCCTCCACTACTGGTCTCCACTGGGCACCGACACCCATTATTTATCAGGCACACATCTCCTCCTCAGCATGACTTTCCACTTTAGTCCATCAGTGCTCTGAGATGCTCTCCTCTTTGTCTCACCACCGACTCGCATGTGAGTCTCACTTACACAGCAGACAAACCCACAGATGCATGCATATGTATGCACGGGAAATCTTACAGGTACATATTCAAGAATGCACACACACACCTTAACTCGCTTATACACATTAAAACACAAGCACATACATCAATACAGCAGTGCGATTTACCAGAACATCAATTCATCCTTTTCCCTGAGTGAAACATGCAGTCCAAGGCCTTTCTATAACACCAAATCTCCTTCCTGAGTTTCTCTCCTTGCCTCTGAAGGATTCTCTATTGCCAGGCATGCTGGCCTCTGCACTCTTTCCTGTTGAGCATTTTCCTGCTGTGTTCTCCGCTGTACGGCAGCTATGACTACAATCAGTGAGAATCAGCAGGAGCACTTATTGAGGTTGTCTTTCTGATAAACGTCTGTAAAAGAGGCACATCACATGCCAGAGTACCTATTTGTCTATAAATGGCGGACACTGTGACCTGACTGAATAAGCAGGAAAGGTAATATAAGAATAAAAGTGTAAGAGAGATGACAACCGTTGTGAACATCGCAATAACCTCCTGCAAAACGTCAAGGACCACATCACACTCTTTACACACAGCTGCTTTTCAGCTCTGTCTGCAATTCATTACACTGCCTTTTTACAACACCTGATATTCAACTCTTCTCCATCCAGCTAATGTGCCTTACTTTATAGCAACGTTCAAACCACACCCAACCCAACCTCACTGTCCTCACAACCATCCGTCCATTCAGCAACACAGATCCTAAAGTCAAAATGTTCTTTACTAGGCAGATATTCGTCGTGAAAAAGTAGTTTTTAAGTGTGCTCCATGTATACAAAAAGAACTTGGCACTTTTTTCATTTACTGTTTTATTCAATTACTCTCGCTCACTCAATAGTGAAACGGGAAAGCTAAAAGCTAAACTGGAGGTGTTGATTGACCATTATAGGTACAAAATCATAGCATACAGATATGTAGGAGGACAAATGGAGAAAAGAGACATATCTGAGTGAAGTCTTAAAAAAACCTTGGTGGCATTGTGTGTTGCCCTTCACCTTGCAGAAACACCACCTGGGCATTTAGGCGCATCAGTGGTTCCTCACACTGATGCTTTGAGAGCAAAAAGCCTTCTTACATACATGTACTTTCAGGAAACTTTTAGAGATGACTGCTGTGGAAGTGACATGTGCCCTGTGATCATTTATGTCTTTGTATGGAGTCTGTGTAGTGCTGTCCTGCTGTGCCAGTTTACTGAGGTCAGCCAGGTGCTTGTAGAGCTCCAAGGGAAGGGAGAGTGGCTGCTGTGTCCCTTGCCTGCCTCCAAATCCTGAATATGGCTTTTCTATCCAAGTGAGAAGTACACAGAGGTCTACTCTAATTGGCAGATGTATTGAAAAAAAGACAGATTCAGTTTATAACACAGGATATATAATTTTGTTAAAGCTATAAAAGGTCCTGCAGTCTAATACAGAAACAGATTAGCAGATGGTGTCTGGTAATAACGTGTGTCTTGGGTGATCTGATTACAAGTGGACAGCACTAAAAGGTGTCTGTTTGTCTGATTGTTTACACCTGCCATTAGAATGTGTCTCCAAACGTGCCTCACGTGACTACTTGTCATTGGATCTTACTTTTCCACTCTATACGCAAATTAACACGTAGCCTACGACACTTCATTTACTAGCAAAAGAGGCCTTGCTGCAGGAGTGTGAGCTCTGCACCAGGGACAGTTGGTTGTCCAATCACACATACACAGTGATAGGGCTAGCTAACGGTTATTAAGAGGTTTAACTCAGAGTCAAGCTGTTTTGGTGTTGCTGTGAATTTGCTGAGCTGCTTCCTTTAGCTCATACTAACCACACAGATATAAAACTGTTTGTTCACTGGGAGCAGGGAGGTACCAAAGACAATCCTTCAGCACTGCGTCTAAACTGTGTTACGGCAGCAACAGAAAGTTTTCTAATGGGAGCGGGCAAGGACGCTGGCTGACGAGGCGGTCCTTCAGTGTGGCCCAGGACACATTAGCATACAAACCGCTTAAAGAATGTGGCCATATGTGAGCCAGACCACCTCAGAATGTGGTTTGAGCGATTAGGGGTCTCATTTCTAAAAAAAAATGCATAGGATCCATGCTTAAAATATACGTCTGAACAAAAGCCAAAAATGGTGTGCGCAAAAAAAAAATTCCACAATTTGTACAACCGGGCTTCCACCTCACCATTTGTGTCCGGCAATTTTCCATCTCCAAAATGTTAGTTAGCGTGGGTCAAAGTTTCTCCCATCAAGTCTGTTTTTATATATCACAACTTTTGAGTGGGAAGTGGCGTATACGTCTTTCAGGCCTTGTTTTGTGTGTACGCAATGTTTATAAATGAGACCCCAGAAGTCAAGATGCATTGAGGATGCAATGGGCGCACTCACACTTGTACTTAGCTGTCCACTTGTGATCTCATCACACAAGACGCATGTTAACATCAGGTGTAAACAGGGCCCGTGTGTTTTTGTACCAGCCACCTAGTCTGCAGCCAGTCGCAGCAGTCCAAGCAGAACTGTGTTATCATGGACTTGTTGTAAACTGTCCTAGGATGCCTGGAGCTCGGCACCCGGTCACTTTCTCTGTTCTGCCTCCTGCTGGCTAAACTGCTCTAACAGCAACAGAACTAGCTATGGGACTGAGTGTGCAACATTGTGTTTTGCTCTGGTTTGTGTGTATTTGCATTGGGGCAGGTGGTGGGATGGAGCACGAGCACCGGTGGGGATTCAGAGACAGACAGATGTGTACCTACCATCTCCCTACAGCTCCACTGGCACTTTAATGACACCAGCTCCAGTGTACATTAGATTATTAGACTCCAGAGTACAATATCCGAGACTGGATAATATTGTTTTTCCTCTGGCTGATGATGCATTACAAAAATAAGGAATGGTGTAACAGATGTCTCTCGGGGTAAAAATAATAAATCACACAGACTTGTAACATGGTTGAGAAATATGCGCCCACAAACACACCCACATCCACGAAACACTCCAGTGATTCATTTACTCTCTTTATTCCAACTGAGCAGCAAGCCGGGAGAGAGGAAATGAGACAGAGAAATGGGGGAAAAAGCGATTCGTTTGCATTTAACTTGCAAACATCATTAGGGCCTCGGTACTAATTGTGTTGTTTTAAACGAGTGAAATCTGATAATGACTTCATTAGTGACTCGGCGTAATGATGACTCCCAGGGTTTAGAGAGGAAGAGAATAAATACAGAGAGACGAACAGTGTATTTGTGTGTGTGAGAGAAAGTGTGACGACACGGAGGAAAGAACACTGAGGCTGTCCGTTGAATCACTATTTAGATTCACACCTAACCGCACACAAAAAAACGAAGAAAATGATACATGCAGGAAAGACACCACCAAAGGCTGAACAGGATAAATAGAATAATAACAGGAGAACAGACATGGCTAAAGAGGTGTGTGCGTATCTGTTTCTAAATGTGCATGTGTGTGTCCTCTCTAATGTGGAAGGGGACTGCTTGAGAAGGAGAGAGGTCTAATCCATAATACGGCAGCTCGCTGCATGGCTGCATACATTACTGCATACATTACTGCATCAATCAGTGCTAAGCTGCAGTGTAATTTTCTAACTCCCTATTTCTTTCCCTACCCCATCACACAGACAACACCCCATGGCTATTTCTGATGAGATTCAGAGCTGGAGAGAGGGAATGAGGGTGAGGAGGGGGAAGGGTGTTTATGGAGCAACCTACCTTCCTCTCCTCTCTCCTTTCCTTCTATCCATCCAGCCCCCTGATTAATTTCCAACTAGATTGCTTGGCCAGCAGTATTATTAGCATAAAATTTCCATGGATCAAGCCCAGCTATGAAACCCTTTCATCAAGCTGCTTGTCAAACACAAAATTTCAAATCTCATTTTGTTTCTAATATCATTTTCATACTGGGGGAGTGATGGGGAGAGGAATTGGGGGTATGATGTGGAGAAACGGAGGTTGTCTATGACGTGGTGGGGGGGTATCAGACGATTGTTATTCCAAAGATAAACGGAGTCATCAATCAAAATTAAAACGAGCCCCAGGTTTGGAATGAGATTCTGCACTAGCAGGCACACGTATGCACGCATGTGTGCACGCCTACATACATGTCCACATGGCTAACGGCCAAGGTCAGTGCTGGGTGGATGGGTGGCGTCTGGGGGCTGGATCTGAACACTGGGACAAAACAAAATGTGAGCTCAGCTTAATTTCTCATCTTCTGGTGCTTTAAGTTAGCAGCACATTCACATATCTGAATTCATCGCCGCACAACACCTCCGCAAACTCATAAAATGCCTATCAATGTGCTACTCTTTGACAGGCACCACAATAAATAATTCTACCCACTGCTTTGATTACAAAATGTGCAACATTGTCACTGTTGCCTCCCCCAAAGCAGCACACTGTACCATTAATTATGAAAAATAAGGAAGGAGAGCGGCGGGGGGTTTATTTTAATAAGGATACAGAATCAATGCAATTTAATCAATCTGAGCTAATTAAAAAAAACTATATTGTGAAACAATCAAGGTGCATAAACAAGATTACAATAAATGAACTGTGCCAAGAGAAGCATGCTCTAATTAAATGATACAAATTGTCATTCCCTGGCCGTGTGCTGTTTGTTGACACCTTGAAGAAGAGAGCGTGACACGCCTGACCACCCTCATGAGGCCCACTTCTATTGCATCTTTAACAGAATTCATTAGACTGAGGGCACATGGTAAATTTTGTTCTGGCCAGAGTATAGACTTGTTCACCTTTTGGTCTCTTGAAGTGAGTTGTTTCAATCTGTAAAGCTGCAAAAGCTGCCACTATATATATGTATAGCAGTGGATCATATGACTACATGCATATAAAAGCTCATAGAGAATTATCCCCTGACAGTTCTTCTTAGCTCTCTATAGCATGTCAGTGCCTTTTAACTAGTTTTGTTTTTATTTTACAGCTCACAAATTTACTCTTTTGTTCACTCTCTCTCGTCTCAGCAGCATTGTTTTCGGACGCAGCAGGCAGCTGTTTTTAGAAAAAAAAAAAAAAAAAAAAAGCTCTATTAACCCACCGTACACTCCCTGCTCAGCACCAAACAGCAGACAGACAAAGTTAGCGAGTAGCTGGTGAATATTGTGGAGCATTTAGCAGCTAAAGACACAGATATTTCCCGTGGGGAGTTTGTGAAGACCAAACCACAGCTAAAAGAAGAGTGAATACTGGAACTATTTTCATCACGTGGCAAAAAAATACTCCACGTAAATATTAATGGCACTCTATGTCTGCTGGATGTGTAAACAGGGAATTATTTGCTAACAGGTTCACCATATCAACTTAAATATAAATATAAACAATGCAGGATGTTATAGCAGCTGCAAGGAGTTTTAAACGGTTATGAAACAGACTCAATTTAATACTGATGCCTCTATATGACCTACATAAGCAAACGAGACCATCAGCAAGCAGAGTGGCTATTTCTAAACAGTTATTCTTAATGCCTGTCTTTAGGTCCGATTCCTCGTGAAATCAGACTAAATAATTTACAGCACGCAGACTGAATGAGCCTATGTTGTGCATTAGCCAGTTAAGAAGAAGCATGAGTAGAATGTGCTTAAAATAATTTTCTTTTTAATGTTATATTTTGTGATTATGGCTGATACTGAGGCAAAATCAGCAAAGAGAAAAAAAAAAGCTGAAAGGGACAGTGATAGAGCACGAGCAAAACACCTTGTCAACCTTGGTCAGTCATGGAACAGATAGAGAGAAATGTAGGATTTGAAACTGATCCTATCAATCATCCTATCAAAAAAACACTATCAAAAATAAGTTGGGTTTTTCCTTCACTTGCCTCCAAAACAAATGCATGCACCAACCAGATCAAGATCTTTACAACACGACGGTGGTGCTAATGGGAAAAGGCAGTCTTCATCCAAGGAAATACTACCGCCTTTGTCCACAGGAGCCGCCATAATCAACACAAAATAAAAGTTCCTTGTAGTTGCTTGGAATATTTCAAAACCCACTCTCCAGATATTCTGATGAAAGATTAAACATGTTTAATTTAAAAAAAAAAACATTGTTTGTAATTTTTAAATAATGTCACTTGATGCAAAGTGGTTGTGTTGTGTTTTGCTTATAGTGCTCTGTTGTGTGCTGGTGTTATTTGCAATACATGCGTGACTGATGTGCAATACTGTTATGTGTGGTATGTTTTTTTTAGGGTGTGTGCTTTTCATTTCTTCTGGACTGTCACTGTAAGTCAGCAATACTTGTCCAAGACAAATTTCCCTATGGGGACAGTAAAGTATATCGTATCATATCGTATTGTATCGTATCGTATGTTTGATACCCAGGATGTATTTTGGTGAGCAACACTGACTAGCATAACTTGAACTTGAAGACAGGGTACTTTCAATACCAGGCTCAAGAACATATGAAGGACGCTAAGAATCCATTTTGGAAAAGGTTTTTGCTGAAGCCTGCCATTTCCAACCACCTACAACCTGTGGTCTATCCAATGTTTTCATTTTGTCAAGAACTTCAGTTAAAAATAGGCTCCATATGAATTTTGAAATGCATCTCTTCATATGTCAGGGGTAAGGTCTTATGAAGATGTCGCCATGCATCTATAGGCCACACACATACACTGAAATTCTCACATTATTAAAAACACTTTATATTAAAAGTCTGGTCGTGGTATGTTATTTGCGGCTTTGCAACTTGAGACAGAAAAGTAAAAAAACGTCAAAAGTAAAAGTTAAAAAAGTATTACTGGGGTATTTTGGCTTTGTGACATTTTGAGCGTTTTTGCGGTAAAAGAAGATTGAACATGAGATCAGATAAAGGAATCAACAAGAAATGAGGAATAAGAACTGGAGAACATCCAAGATCTTGGTAACCCCTTCTCATTTGGTAGGATTGTTATCTTGCCAATGGCACAATTTTCTCACACTGAGATTGGCTATGTGAAAAGAGATGAAGACAGCTTTGATAATAGCAACTATTCTGTTCTAATGACTTCTAACTTTATTCACAAATTGTTTTTAGGAGACACGTCTCACTGAGAGCCTAGAGAGTGAGAAAGACAGCTCTTTGACATAGGGTGCGGTGACCTATGAGTGGGTGAATGTGGTTTCTAAATATGAGTTTACATACACACGTGAGACCTGCGAGAGAGCACTGTACCTTTCCTGCTGGAGTTGTTCTCTGCCGCTCTGGTTTCCGATTCTCCACCTCCGTCCACAGGATCAAAACTTCCAGCTTCAGCACTGCCAGCTACACATGCAAACACAGAGACATGCAAACAGAAGGTTCAAGGACACAGCAATGCCAAAATGAAGAAGTGATAAGTGATCAGTGATTATTATGGATGCACACAGACACACAAATCTGTTTTTCCTTTATGTTTTATGCTAATTGGAATTCTGTGTCCATGAGCAGTTTATGACACAAGGCGAAAGTCGATGCCACAGACACAAACATGCATGCATGCTTGCCCACACACACAAACACACACATTTAAAGTTCAGTGAATCGTTATCACTTATCAGGAATAATTGCTGCATGTTTGTGCAAGTGTGAAATTGAACAAAATCCCACTCTATATAATTAAAGAAAACACAGTGAACACACAATAACACGGGGAGGCCAGGAGAGCGTGAAGGCACGGATACAACCGAAGGCAACCACAGCTTATTATGTTCTTTCTCTATCTGAACCTGCAGCCTCCAGTCCAACCTGTGGAGTCCTGCCTGGCTGTTCAGAAAATTTGATTTCCTCACCTATCACTGCATGTTACCTGAGTGAACAAGCTTTGGGAAGAAAAAAAACCCCACAGAATTAGTCTCATCCCTACTTTCTCTCTGATGCTCTTTCCACCTCTCAACTTCCTCACTTGTCTCTCTTCCTGTCTGTCTTTTTCCGTCTGCTGACCCATCTGCCTGGATTAAAATGATGTTCTCTGGTGAGTCTAAGGGAACACCACATAAAGCAATTACTAACAAGCCTGATGTGCCACCCCCTCCTTTCCCTTTGTGTAGGGAGAGGATAGAGTGGGGCCAAGTGCCCTTCAGCAAAAATGAATTTTCCAATTTCAGTTAGTTCTTCCATGAATAAATAAACAAATGAATAATTGAAAGGAGCAACATAAATAAATAACATCACAAACATTTCGCCGGTACTCATAAGTATTCTACAGATAACTCGGGCTGCATGCTAATGATAAAAACAGTACATGTAGCAGGTTGAGATGCATTATTCACTGCTCTGCTCTAACAAAATTAAATAAATAAAAATCTCTCAAGGAACTCAAAACATCCTCTCAGCATGGAAGTGACAGGCCTGTCCCATTTATAACACACAAGGACACTGTGGAAAACAAATAACTGACCAGTCAGATGCAAGAGGGAATAAATAAACCAGCAAGGAGCTGGCAGCCATTGACAGGATCTCCAAAATTTCAGCAAGTCGTTAGAAGGGAAAAAAATACTTCCAAGCGCTCGCAAAGAAACAATGTTTTCTAAGTCCTGCAGGAGGCAGAAGTTGAATTCTTGTACTGAGTAGTTATTGGAACAGTTGGACGCTATGAGAAAATAGTAATTTTCTAGTAACTGACAATAAAGTTTTCTCTGGGACAGCCCAAAGTTTAGATTTTACATCAACGAAGAGACTGACAGTTCAGTTAGAGACACTAACATCAGAGGGTGACGGTTTCCAGCGTAACTGGCTCTATACTCTGTTGGCTTTGTTTTCATGAGGGCATTCCCCAGCAAATCTAAACAGCAGCACAGGGACTCACTGGAGACTGCAGCAAATCCCTTTGCGCTACGCAGAGCAGACACATATCACTGAGACAAGGGATACACAAAATGCATAGATGCCATAACAAGGTATGGTAATAAGAGCAGGTGGAGGCTAGGGTCATACAACGAGAAATCAATCAAGACAGATAGCAACAGCAGCAGCAGCAGCAAGGTCCAACTAACTGTTATTTGAGAGCTCTCAGACACGTTTTGGCCTTCCAGCACTAGAAAAACCAAGTATGGGGACCTGAATAATGAGGTCTTTGCAGGAACATGTACACAGCTCCTAACAAGTTCCAAATATTTCACAATTCTGCAAGAAAAATATGGTTAAATCCATTAATTTTGAAGCTGCAAAGGTAGTTCTGCATGTGTGTGTAGAAAATAACACTTAACAAATGGACTCGAGACCATGCAACAGTGGTGTGAGGATAATGTCGTGTAGATGAATGGGTGAGGAGTCCAACAGGAACAAATGCCCACAGTAAACTAAGTCCAAATCTAGACAGATCTCTGTTCCACGACTCAACACCCTAATAAATAAAGGCCTCACTCTATCACAACTAATGTCCGATTCTACCGAGACAGTGGTAGGGGTGGGGATTATGTGGAGGCAATATTGAATGAGGGGTTAAACAGTGATTACTAATCTCATTGTATTAGAATAAAGAACAGCACATCAGCAAACACGGGGGAAGTTGCCCTTTGTCCTCTGTGTGGCTCGTTTTCCACAAAGCTCATTAAGGGATACTGTTAACATGCTTCCTAAGCACAAAATGTTAATTAAAAACACAAGGCTAATATGCATTTTTACGCCACGCTTTTGAGCGCCATGGAGGAAAAAAAAAAATCTCATTTCCTCTGTGGTTCTGCTGATTGCAGTCTGATGCGGTGCTGAAGTTAATTAGAACCCTGTGATCTGATGTGATGAGGGGGTGACCGCACGGCACGCTGCCACCAGCTCCCCCCCACCACCTCCCCTCCACGACTGCAATCACCCCGAGCCCTCTCGTCATTACTGCTGTAGACTAGGCCATTTTATCCAGATTGAAGGTCCCGCCCTGTTGCTGCTGTCTCCTTTTCGTCTGTCCTTGTCACAGTCTTCGTCTCTGTCTTTTACCAGGTCCTGCGGTTTTGGGCCACCATGCTGAGGTTTCTTTCATCCTCCAGAAGGCCAGAGAGCTTCTCTACTTCTCCTGCAGCTCGCTATTCCACAGACATCCCAGATCCTTCTTCATGTTCATCATTCTCAGCCCAGCTGTGAAACTGGACTAAGCAACCTGAAAGCAAACAGAGGCCCGGGTCAGCATGGGAGTCACTATGGCACAGTATTCGTCAAAAACAGTCTCAGTAGGAGTGCGGCATCGGTCAGTAATCCCTTTGGTCAGCCAGATGGCAAAACAGAGTATTATTTATGACTCTCATTCGCATTCATATCAGTTTGCACAAAGATTTTTGGAGTATATGGTGCAGATTTTTAGAGGCTCAACACCCCAAATTCTGCTATGGACAAATATGGTCTGTGAACCGTGTTGCCCTCTCGAGTCACAGTGCGCTTCCCCGACATTAAAACAACACGTCTGTAACAGCTCTGATAAGTTTTCACTAAAAGACACTCAAAGAGGGGGGACCGTTTTTATGAAGTGACAAACTCACACAGTGAAAGGATCATCCCATAAAAGTCCATGCGAATGAAATGTACGAGTGTTCGCTGGGTGTGAAAATATACTGCGGCACGCACCTCTGCAGACCCTTGTATTAATCAACCTGTCTGCACTTTGTTTTGAGAGTAATCTCGTCCAACCACCAGAGAAGCACTCAGCAGTAAGTGGCGCTTGGCTGTGCTTTGAAGGCCGTGGTTTATTGCCATCCCAAAGCACAGCAAGACTGCGCTGTAAAAACACATCATCTCAGCGCTCAACACTCGCCTCCGGTTACACACCTCACACATGGCGATCCAGCACGGGCCTGAAGACCTCTTTAACAACTCCTGGCCTACGCTTGGCTATCAGAGGCCTATACATTTAGACACAGACGAGGCCTCTATTCAAGTCAGTTCCTTGTGTTTGTTCATGGAAATGGGAAGTCCTCTTTCTTCGCATCTTCCTTTCTGATTCTCAGTCACGATAAAACAATAAGGACAATTAGGCTCTTTTATACCTCCATTCTCACACAAATAAAGTTAAAAACAGCAGCATGAAAAGTTCCTTAATCCACCGCATGGTATTAAAGGATCAGCTACAGAGGTGAATTTAATTTGGTTGCTCAGAGACGCCACATTATGGAAAGGTCATTTTGGTCTTATTGCCCATCCAACTTCAGAAACTTTTTTAATATTCTTAATTGTATTTTGTTTACTTCTATATTCATGTGCATTCCTTGTATGTGAAAACATACCTGGCAATAAACTGGATCTTGAGTCTGATAAGCGTGAGGTCTTATTAAACAGATTTCTTTTTAACTGCCTTTTGTGAGTGTCAAGGTGACAGAAATCAGTGTGTGTCTGTGTGCACGTGTGTGTTGCTGTGTGCAAGTTATGCTTTTGAAAAAATCCGGAGGGCGAGACCTTGTCCTTCAGCTAGCACTCCTTAAATCTCTCCTTTCTTAGTATGAATCACAAACACACACAGACACAGATGCAAATTTTCCATTAATACATTTTTTTCACTAGTATTCCAGTGTTATATCAGTGGGAGAATGTGGCTTTTCAAAAAATTCATTTGTTGCCATTTCACTTCAAATTAACTTGACAAGGTTTTTTTTTCTTCTTCTTTTCATGAGTGGCACAGCCAGGGACGCCGACACCTCCCACGTACACCCTCCTCTTGACTACTGAGTGGCATCTAAAACTTTAACAAAACAAAGTGCCTCTTCTTGTCACTTAACCTCCTCAAGAATGCCTCCTTTAATATTAGGATGGAGAGTGCAGGTGAAATTTAAAGTAGAAGTAAATAAAAGTGCTGAAATACCAAAGTGGAGGGTGGCGGTCGGCTGGGTGGTGGTGGAGTGGCAGTTAAGGGGCACACACTCACATAGATTTGTCCAACTTCATAATGTATAGCATCCATGAGCCTAATGAACATTAACTACACCAGGTTTTTCCTGACGTTTAAGGGCCCACTGTGTTAAGAAAAGTAAGCAGAGCAGATTGCAGGCATGAATGAGCATTACAAGTCAACACCATATAATAATAAATCACCACTACGAGTGAAATCTAATTTCAAACTGGAAAGAGTGAAATGCATGTGCAGATGTGTCGTGGAGGCAGAGTAAAGCAGGTCTGAGGAAGTGATTGCTCTTAAATGGGTGACCTCCTCTTCTTCACATCCTAGAAAGCTGTTTCAATGACCACAAGGAGTTTTGTGTATAAGAATATATATCTCATATTGTCTTAAATTTATCAATAGTAGCTGGGATTATTGAGTTGTATTACATCAGAATAGAATGTATGTGCACGTGTATGTGTATGTATGTACATATACGTGTATATGCACCTCTCTTGCACCTTGTGTGTGTTGAATGTTCATGAGTCATCGACCAATACCAATAATAATATAAGTTATTTTATTTTCTGTGTGTATTGTATATGTACACACCATGTGCCTTGGTATTATTCACTCATGGTTTTTTTCCTCTAATTTGAAAATTGAAATAAAATTTTGATCAAAAAAAAAAAACATCCTAGAAAAAAGACATTATTGGTCCTCTGTATAATGTGACCTCTGTCTAAACACTGAAGGGGTATATATGAATGTAATATTCATCCTTCAAGGGCGAGGAAGAGATTGAATGTTTTCCTCTTGCAACGCCAATGAAAAGAGCTGCTGACCCACATCTTAAAGGTAGCATACGTGGCATAGCTTCGGATCCTCTTAAGGCAGGGACTTTTATTTTCTCTCAAAAGGAGGAGGTCAACAGGTCAAAGCATGAAGGCCCACAGCACTGCCAGCCTTTTTTTGCTTTCCTTTTTGAGCTCAATCAAAAGAAAGGATGAACTGAAGCCAAAGGTACACATGAGCACTTATATGTAGTGGCAAACCCTTCACTTTTCCTGAGGAAAAGAGTCGTGTGGATATATGTGTATTCATACGTGAGTGTGTGTAAGTGTGTGTGTGAGTGTGTGTGTGCGCCTTCGGTCAATAGGAAGGCCAGTGACCTTTCTTTGCAGCTCTTGCCTCTCATCCTGCAGCAGCATCTTTGGCTGGTCTTTCTGCACCTGTAGCTCAGAAACCTGTTCTTCGTTCTGCCTCTTCACCTCCTTCTGCTCAACACACAGACAGGAATGAGGGAGCAGAGGTGAGGCGCACAGAGGATTGAAGCTGTCTGTTTTTGAAGGTGTCAGCACACCTTACTTTTGCATAATACATATCACACCTCACAGATGATCCATTAGCAGGTTACGGCAAGAGAGACGAGCAATAAGCCGACAAGATACAGCTGCAGCAGACACAGAGAGACAGGCACGCCGCACACAAATACACAATATCCTCCACTTTTACTGCCAGATGAGAGGGTGGAATCGTCCCTTTGGGGCAGACTTGTGTGTGGCTGCATTTAAAACCACTTTTACTGGACTGACTTCTGGGCTCCGACCCTAAACTGCCTCCGGAGAAAGCACAAAAGACAAAGTGCGTGAGGGAAAGAAAAAGAGAGAAATAGAGCGAGAGATGAACATAGAGAGGGAGGCAGACAGAAAAAGAGAAAAGGCAAGCCACCACACCCCCTGCACTTCCAGACACTGATTTATAATTTTAATATCTCTAATTTCCACAGCAGCGCCCATTTTCCAAATGTCATTTTCCAATTTATGTCAAACCGTGTGACCATTTTTCTTAATACAGCTTATGACAAGCTCGGTGGCAAGGCGGATATGCAATTCAGATTGAGTGTTTTACAGGCACAGCAGCAGACACACTAGGGTGTTTGTGTGTTTATCTTTATCAGTGTCTGCTCAGTATTTTGGAGGGGAAAGACTGGGAGCGTTACACACCAGGGAAAAATTGGATTCCCTGCAAAATATGTGCCCTCAGGGAACAAAACCATAATTCTGGCATAAATCTAATAATTACAGTTATCATAATAAGAATTATGATGGTGGCAATGATAATGTATTAAAATATGCATTAACATTAAGAGCTTGAAATGGAATGTGGGCCGGCTTTATGACCATTACATGAATATTGATGTTAATTAAAACAGAACCTCCCTTTTTATGTATCACTCTATCTTGTTGTAATGGTTGTAAAAGAGTTGGACACAGTGGTGTGCCAGATGGACCAGAATTCATTACTGGATGGTTTACTCTATGTGGGGCACTCATGGGAAACTCATCCTACATGTGCAGGCTGGCTATTTCCATCTCAACCTCTGTGAGTGTGGACAAATAGTATTTAAGGTTAAAGAAGCCTCTGAACTCAGTGTTTTAATCCAGATGTGTTTATAACTCAAGTGGAAGCTGTGGTAAGAGCTGGTTGAGTTTTCTTTACCGTCCACTAATTTTGCGAGGCAAACATGGGACCAATGTTTATGTTAGACGGTACAAGATATAATACAATAAATACAATATTTTATTTAAAATTATACCTATGAATCCTCCATGCATGCCAAGTCATGGAGTTCCACAAGGTTCTGTGCTTGGACCAATTCTATTTACCTTATATATGCCTCCCTTGGGCAACACTATTAGAAACTGCTCCATAAACCTACCCAATTATATATACATATATATATATATATATATATATATATATATATATATATATATATATACCATTGTATAGCACCATTGTAAGGAATCTCAGAGTAATCTTTGGTCAAGATATGTCCTTTAACTCCAATATAAAACAAACTTCAAAGGCCAACTTTTTTCAACTGCCTGTCTCAAAAAGATTCAGAAAAACTAGCCTACGCATTTGTGACTTGAAGGATGGACTATTGCAATTCCTTATTATCAGGTTGCTCCAGTAAGACTTATCCGCAGTGAGGGTCCAAGGATAGAGTGTATCATATGTTATAAAACCTTCTGAGGCAAATTGTGATTTTTAATGTTGGGCTATACAAATAAAATTGAATTCAAGTAAAACTGACTGCCGTTACAAAAAAAAGAAGAAATTTACCTCATCCTTCAAGTTTTTAATGGCCAAAAATTGAGTTCAAAAGACATTTTGGACCAATTTGTTTAAATCACCTTGTAAAGGTTCAGCTGGATTCTTTAGAGGCCATGATTATTTATTTACTACATCATGAATTCTCCTTCATGCTTTTCCTTGACTTCATGAGTCACATTTTCAATCAAGAAAAAGTAGTCAACATATTTCTACCAAAATATGTGGTTTCATAAACCGCATATCTTGTAGCTTAGTTTCCCCTTCTGACCATCAGGAGAATGATGAAAAATCAGTACACTAACATAAAGTTTATACAAAGCTATCTGGTGACAGAGTTGGTCACACTGCAGATTTAAAGTCGGGAGACACCTCAAAAACATCCTAAAAACTTCAATAGCTTTCTCGCTGCAAAGGAGTCTGGGTATTGTTGATTTAAAGGACCACACCAATGACTTTCCATGTTTCATCACATTAACTTTAAACAACTACTACTGACCTTTTTCTAAAGTGTGCAATAATTTTAGATTGATTTCCTTCTTTATGCCCCAGGCACCCATTGATTCTAGTTCATGCAACCATGGTTACAAAAATCAATTTACAAACACTTAAAAACTTCCTTGATATAGGTAATCTATTACAGTGGACATTCCTGTACTGCATCATGTTAGAATACAGCTGCAAGCAGGGACTGTTCTGAAAGCTTCCTTGCTTGCGCATTTAAGGGCTTGAGGAGAAATGCAGACATCTGGGAGTAGACAGTTACTGAGCAGCAACCTTTTCAAGGCAGGAAAATCTTATCATCCTTTTCACAATTTTCATGTTTGCTTTCAGTTCGTCATGTAAGTTTGATGAGTCAATATTGATGTACAGTAAATGCAAGTAAGCGCAAATTAAGTTTTTAACAGCTCCAGCATGCGGCTGCTATCCAACATGATGCATGCCTGATATTTAAAGTTATTTATGATCTTGCACCCCTTCCTCTTAAAGGATGCCTGGCCTATCCCTGCATGGCAGGCCAGTAGGAATAGAACATCTACTATGGGTGACTGGGTGCTGTAGCCTTTGCTCAGTCTAGTTTCAATGTTAAAGCAGTGAGAAAGTGGCATTTCACACACACAAATATTTAATACTCAGGAAGCTTTGCAGCGTTTAAAGCTGTGAGAAAAGTCAGCAAAAAAGTGTCATCGCCAATGATTGCTTTGTATTTATTTATACTGATTTTATTTATTATCTCAAAGTGATGGACTTTTATGTACTGTGCTGTTGTATGACGTGTATTTGCTGTTCTATTGTTGTTTTTTGTCTATTTTCCCAGGGACAACAGATGCAAATTAGCTGCTAGCTAGCACCTGTACATTTCCTTTTAATTGTGTGCTGTCCCTGCAAAAATAATCATTAAATTAAATCAAATTAAACAATAATACAAACTTAATTGAAGAGCAATAAAATAAAATGAAATGAACACTGTAATGGGCAAATGCAGGCTGGCCAGCAGTGAGGTTAAGTATACACTAATTTTACACAAATGGGATAAAAGATGCAAAACCACCTGTATGTTCAACACATCCACTGAGCTGCTGATACTTGCTGCATGACTCCAGGCTGGCTGGCTTCTTATACAACTGAGAGACAGACAGCCCTGAGCCTGACTGCCCATGGTCACTCCAATACTATAAAAGTTCCACTCTGGCTACCAACATGCTCTAAAACCCTTATATGATCACTGGGGTTTAAGTGACAGAGCAGGACCTGTCTATGGCGTAGTGGTGTTAAGACCTGCTTAGGGTAATCTAAACAGTCTCACCTCTATCCGTCCTCTCCCCTCTGAGCCAAACACTGATCGACTCTCCGTGAGTGGCGGCCCGCCAGCTCCCATGTTCCCTACTATTGAAAAAAGGGTAAAAATAACAGGAACAAGTTGTCGGAAATGAAATTTCAATTCATCCAGTCCCTTTATACACTGGTGCGAGAGCCTGTCGTTGAGAGGGAGGGATCAATAGTGTTTAGACAGCAGGGCAGATTTTCTAAGCGCCGGATCAATAGGAAGGAGAGAGGAAAAAATACCCTGGCTTTTCTTTGGCTGTTGTAGTAAATACGAACAAATCAGTGGCCTTAGGCTAAATGGATTGACCAGCTGTTTCCGAGTTCTGTGTTGTAAATAAAGATCCATTCTGAGGTGTGTAACCGAGGCCCAAAGGCGAGAGTGCCACTGTTCAGGCTGGCCCTGCATGGGCTGTGCTGGACCACACAGGTGTCAGGGGGCAGGGGACAAAGCAGACAGTCTGGATGTTATTTAAGTTTGTTAAGTATATAAAAGGGGATTTAGTTACAGTATTTTTTTTTTCATACAAGACACACTGTTCCTTTTGATTTTTAGTCTTGGTCCCTTTGTTTAAAAATGTAGAAGGTTTGGTCAAGTTTGAAACTTCCTGCGTCTGTTACTCCAAGTGATGAAACATGAATGCAATCATTTATCCAGCATGTTTAGATATGTTGTTAGATTTCTTTGATCACTTGCTAAATAATTGTCACGTGGCTCCTTATCCCATCGCATAGTGTTCAGGGTGGGAGGCCTGTGCATTTTGCTTATTGTAGCTGGTGGTTTATTGGTTGTTGCGACAACAATTATGCTAAAGCTAAAGCTTATGCTGAAGCCTTACATCAATTTGCAATCCCATTAATGTGTTTATTGTTCTCGTAAAGACAAATATGCAATGGCGGATCTTCCTATAGGTGACACAGGCAGCTGCCTAGGGTGCCAACCAGAGGGGGGGTTGCCAAAACTGCTGAAATTCAAAAATGTACCGTACAACAACATTTCCAGAAGAAGCTTGCCTTGGGTGCCTAATGTGCTAGGTACAGCTCTACAAATATGTGTACATAAACAGATGAATTTCTCATACAATAAACATTTTGAACCACATTAAATACTTATCTGGTATTTTTTAATATACTTTTATATAAATAGAGACTGAAAATATTACCTTAAAGACATGAATAATTGTTATCTCGTCACACAGTAGAAGTATCTTGTTAAAGAAAAAGACAAAACGGCAGAGATACAACTTTTTTGGAGTGTTTTCGCTTTGTTATTTAACAGTTAAAAACACAGAGGAGGCAGGGGAGATAAAGGAAAGGGCCTGAGCCAGATTCGAACCCCGACCACTGCGGTAAGGACTGAGCCTTATGGTACACACTCTACCCGTCCAGTTACCAAGGCGCCCCTGAAACACAACATTATAGGTGGCTAAAATAAATCATTACATGAAGGATAAGACTGGTCTGTGACGTAGGCAACTGTGGCAGGTTAAATATCTCCACCAATATACTGGGCTAATCAGAGGGTAAGATCCTGACAGGATGACTGATGGTGTGCTTGCTTTGCCTCACCTCTGGACTTATTAAAGAAAAACACCACAGGCCATGCTTTCACAAAACTCATTGGTCAACCACAGTGGTGTATGTGATGGGTGAAATTCATCACTAAAAACTCCTCAGCCCAAACAAAACACACATTGGAGCACCGAACGACACAAGATCCTCTGGTCATTACAGATTGCCTCCAAACTCAGCGAGAAGACACTTTAAAGGACAAATGTGCGCGGGAAAAGATGGCTGTTGACTCACGCTGCAGGGTTGACAAAAAAAAAAAAGAGAAGGGAGAGCGAAATCTTAGGCTTTACTGTGCTCGGAGGGACTGTCTGTGGCTGAGAAAAAGTATGCATCTGGCCAAAATCCCTCTCTTCTCAATTCAGGCTCCTGCTAGTCACAGCTGAAAGAACTACCTGGCTTTATATTTGGCCTCCCTAAACATACAGCACAATCTGCTGTTGTCTGGAGGTGACGTATATCTGCCCTCTCTTTGCATTAGGCCAGTAAAACTGCACAGACACATCCTAAACCTACTGTACAACTGCAGTCACACAACAGACACAGAATCTTCACAAGAATACATAAACAGAGCAGCTAGACATGTTGTACGACTCATTTGAGAGCAATTTCCCGATGTAATTGAGGCTTTGTGTGTGTTTGTAAGTGCCGCCTCTCTCTGATTAAGGTGACCTAAGATTGTGCACTTACCGAATCTCAGGCTGAGCAGCAGAGGTTAGAGCACAACTCATTGGCTTCCTGAACACATTACCTTAATGATGCCATTCCTCACGCCTCCATTTCAACACATTTAGAGATGGAGCAGTTACAACGTCTATTAAGACATTCAAATGACTCCCAGAGCTATTTACCCACTGCTCGAGCACAAAAGGGTAGCCTGAATTAAGTGTGACAGCGCTGACTCGCTTCCCCTTCCAAACAGACAAAATACATAGACAAAGTCATCATGCAGGAACGGTCATTAAAAATTTAGATTACAGCTTCCGTGCTTTCCCCCGAAAAACTCTTGTCTTTTCTCCGCTTGTTAATAGGATTGTTTTTCTTTTAATATTAAAGTGTTCATTATGACAGATTGTGAAGCCGACTCTGAATGCTGCTTGTTCTCCCGTTCTTGGCATCTGATCAAACCTCATTTACTCGACTGGGGGATTGAATGAAATGTCTGATCATTAACCCCGTGTCTGCCTCTGGAGGAGGAGTGGCTGTTTACCTCCTACACATTTTATCTTTTGCTGCACCTCAATTTAAGCAGCTCAGATGTTAACATCTGTGTCACCCCATCAGAAGCTTGGATATTAAAAAACTAAGACATTCGCTAACCTGTAAAACACACAAGGTATATGTGGTGTACTTGAAAGAGATTTACTTTCATTGTTAGTTGCCAAAGACAAAATGTTAAAAAGACTAATCTGATTGTCAGCTTTTCTTCTTCTACTCTTGGCCAGGTCACTGTCCGATGTGCTGCACATCTCAGTGAGTGGTCCTTAATGTGGTCAACTCCCCACGGACTATCTGTTCCATATTCTGGCCTATGTAAGCGGTTTTCCCCCTGTTTGGAGGTATTTGGGGTATTCTTGGGAGGAGACAAGGGCTATTGAGAGTGTTTATGTTCCTGGCTTGTACAGAGGCTTCTAATGTGTAACACAGGGCACTTCAGTATTCAGACGCCTGGGGCTATTCTCTAAGTGGTCTTTACTTTGAAAACACAGGTGCCCTCCAGGGGTTGATGAGTGGTGGTTGTGTGCATGCGTGTGTATGTATGAGGAAGCAGTAAGCTGGGAGGGCAGATAAAGGAGCTGCACTGTTTGGAGGTCCATGCAATGCTCTGAATAATATATCCATACATCATGAGTCCATGTCAGACTTTGATTCAGTGTGGTGGTCTTGCAGAAACCACTGTGGTATTATCTTTAATAATGCAAGCTGGGATTAGGCGCTTACTCTCTTCTGATAAATATGGGCAAATCAATTAATTCCACTGACACCGCCCACCCCTTCTCACAGCACATATATAAATCCAACATTGTGCTTGGCTTTCTTGTTTTTGCTCTCTAAAGCAGGACTGAATAGTTTGGTTTTTATGTCCTTGTTCTAAACAGAAACTCCACATTGTTGGGAAGATTTGTTATTGCTGCGAAACACTGTAAAATAACTGTGATGTTGATATTTGAAAATCTAATGAGGTTTGGAGGGAGCTCATAAATTAGAAAAATAAAGTTGCATATCTGCTGGCGCATGAGAAAATAAATACTTGTGATAAAATTAATAGGAGATCTCTGATATATCTCAGGCAACCATGTCCAAGCAGGAAAATGCATTCTATGTAATATAAACATGCATCATATGGCATGACTGCACACATGTCTTCACTGTGTCCTGGTAGAAAACCAGTTTAAATGAGGATAATAAAAGAAAATATGAGTTTGTTATGCGTTTCACAGAGGTTATGGTGTCAGTGGATGCAGTGCTGATGGAAAGGCCTCATGGCTGTTTTAAAAGCTATAGACCACTTAGCAGATCTCAGCTGGTCCTCATGCCAGTGACCTTGGTAATGAGGAGCAGCTGGCACAACAGTCATTAGGCCTGGCTATCTCCACCTTCAGGAACAATCTTTTATTTCCATAAAACCTTTTATCCATTTCTCCTCTGTGCTGCCATACAGTCTAACACCGGCCGAGGGGCCATTAATGACTATAGCAGTATAGCAAATGTCATTACATAGCTTGTCTTATCAATACTTCTAAAAACAGAACATCAATGGGAATAGAGGCAGAGCACATATAATATGTTTCTGGTAGTGTCACAATCTTGTAGGTCTAATTAAGCTGAGTTCAACAGAAAGGCTGCATGAGAGGAGAGAGGAGAGGAGAGGGTGACCCAATTAAAACCAAATCGAAACTCAGACTCACTCTACAGTGTGGCTCATGCACACAATGAGCGGGAACCTGTGAAAACAAGGAGAACAAGCTTTATTAGTCCCTAAAAAGCCCTGTTGCTGCATTAATATTCTAGCCTAATGAAAGCTTAGTTTTTTTCCCCCCATTTCCCTACACTTGCCTGTCACTGTTCGGTTCATAAATATTGTCTTATTATGATCATCATGACTTTTTTCTCTAGATATGCAGAAAATTTCAGAGCCAATTACCAGAATGACAGGTGAAATGGGATCGTGCTGAGAAGAAATGAAGGGTTGCCATGGTGATATAGCCAAAGAATCAGACTGTATGTGTGGTCATGTGACCAATATCTGGCTGAACTGCTGCTATGCTCAGGCCCTGTACACCAAAGGACACTTAACCTCAATCGCTGGCAGCAATCGCGGGCCCATCCAGCTGAATTTATTTGCTATTTCTGTCTGCGGGTCAGGCTGGCTGTGCGTCTGGTGCTGCAGCTACAGCCAAACCCAGGGCATTCTCAACCCCTCTCTTCCTAATGACAGCCCTGGAGAACTGAGCAAAGCGCTGAGGGAGGCCCGCACAGAATATTTACAAAATCTGCATTAAAAGAAGGTTTCTGACAACGTTACAGCATCCAGAAGGAGTGGACACAAAGCAGGACAATACACTTATGTAAACTACATAAAAAACATGTATATGTAACCGTTAGGTGACAGTTAGGTGGCTCACCTGCACAAAGAGTTTATTTCGTCAGTGACAGCTCTAAAAATATGCACATGTTCTGATCTGTTCTGTTGTTAACAGAGCACTGCTGTACTTATATGTGCTGTGTGAACTGCGTCCCACTCTGTGATCCCCCTTATTACGAATACAATACCATATGCACAGACAAGGATTAATAATTGAGAATGTGTAAAATGGAATTGGAAATGAAATGACTTGGATCAAAAGTTAATTAAGAAACACCTTGCACAAATATATCTTTTTAGATTGTGCCTGCTCACACAACAGCATGAAGGGTTCACGCCAGTCCAACTGAGCCAGTCAACGACAGACTCAAACAAATCTACTCTGAAACTAGAGATGAGCAAGAAAGTACTCTTTCAGTCTTTGTATTTGTCTCGATCAGAAGACAAAGTCTACTCGAGGAGGTACTTAAAAAAATTATTTTTTCTTGGTGAATCACTTAATACAAAGTAAAAGAGTGAAGCTTAGTGGCAGGGCTACAAAAATCACCCCCCATTATCACGTTGAGAAGTCGTGAATATGTTTATCTTCCATTAAAACTGATTAAAAGTCATTCAAAAGTGAAACGCAACATACAGCAAATGCAGATGTGCCACTGATAATGACGCTGGAGTGAAGCGTGTGGACAAAAATTATACAAATAAATAAATAAGCTCAAACAAACGGGAAAAATCATCTCACCAGAGCAATTATGGATCTAATCAGAGGTTTCTGCGTGAAGGTACAGCTCTGCTATCTCGCTCCCATTTGCATCATAACACAGTGTGCAATATTAATTTCCGAGTTTACTGCTTATTGGAAGTGCAAAGTATGAAAAGCCATTAAGGCCCCAAATAGGAAAGCAATTTGCTGTCACATGGATTCGGCTCTATTAAAAAGAAAAATCTTGTTAACCATTTGGAATTAGAGTCATTTGGCAAAAGGCATTCTGCCGCACTCCAGTAAAATAAGTAATTATGCTTCTCTTCTTTCTATCCCTCTCTTTCTTTCATTTGCACAGGCGAAGTGGGGAGTGGTGGATAGGGAGAGCGACTGGATGCAAAGGTAATTAAAGTTGTTGGCTATCTGTTTGGTTAATGTAGGGATCAGGCCAGCTGAGAGCTTTGGAGGCGAAAGCAAGATGAGAAACACATCCATTTTTCTGTCTGTGTCTACCAGCCCCCAGGCAAACTCTGATCTGGTCCATATATCACCTATCCCAATCCTGCAATCCACAAACCCAAACAGGGAACTATCCATACAGAAAAACTCGAACTGACTATTCCTCTGAGCTTATCTCAGTTTCATTTAGGTTCCAACTGAGTAAAATCTCATTAGCAGTTCTCAGTTGTGAGTAGCCTACTGTTTAAATTAAACCATCTCTGCAGGCCCTGATGTCTTAGCAGAATACATACCATGTACTTTAAGTGCTGCACGCTGCATACACTTAAGACATTTGTCACGTCGCTAAGTGTGTCACTCCCTCCCTAACTTTTTGTTTTACCAGTTAAGAAAAACAGGTATGCCTCATATGTGATCCTATACAGGAGGTTCTTACTGCCTAAGGCAAATTAGACCAGTGCCACTTGAAATGAAATGTAAGAACAACTATACAATAACCAAAACTGAAGTTCAGCCAGGAACACTTTAATCAAAGACATTTTTTTTCTATTTCCAATATTATATTTGGCAATATGGCTCTGCTCTGGGGGCCCTCTGCTTTTCCTCAGGCCTACACAGGGAGCCTCTTCCACACACCTAGGTGGAAAGACTAAGGTGAAAAGAGCACACCTCTCTGCCCTTCCACATGCTTACGTGGAAAGCCTAAGGTGGAGAGAGCACAGCACACCTCCTGCTCTTCCACACACTTACATGGAAAGCCTTAAGGCAGAGAGAGAGAGAGAGAGAGAGAGAGAGAGAGAGAGAGAGAGAGAGAGAGCGCACACCTCTCTGCCCTTCCACATGCAAACAAGGAAAGCCTGAGGCAGAGAGGCAAACCTTCCTGCTCTTCCATGCGCCTACATGGAAAGCCTAAGGCAGAGAGACCAGCAGCACAGGCCCTCCCAGGAACAGAACAGTGCAGCATCAATGACAAACAGAAATGACATTGATAAGTCAGACACAACTTGGAAAGGAGGAGCTGGGGTGGAGGTGGGTTGCAAAGTGGCTTGCAGAGGAAACAGCATCAGTAGGCAGGCAAGAGCAGGTTAAATAGGTCGCCCTGAATGACATTCACCAATTGGTTGCATAGACAGGAATCATGTGATCTATCAGCTGACTCCCTTCCATCAATCAGCTGCTCCATCAGTTGAATGGACTGTTTGAGATCAGCTGATGTAGCTGGGATGTGAGTTGAGCTTGACATAGTGTCCTGCTTCAACTAACACTATGCTCATTTTAAAACAAAAAGATGAAACAACATCAGTTACTTAGGGTTAGGGACAATGCTGCTCAAACCTGCTGTTGAATAGTTTTCTTGGTGATTATGTCTCTCACTCTACATGTGGGATTCCTCAGCCTTATTCCCCATCATACTAAGTTTGAAAAACTCTTTTGCATAAAATACAAAATATTAATTGCCTTCTATTGGTTTCAGCCATGCTGCAAAATCTTGGTTAAATAGCCAGTTGTCATAAAAGCTAACCTTCCCAATGTTGCCCAAGGTACAGTGACAGCTAGCTAGCAGAGGGTGGATCCTCTGCTCTAAACATCCTGGCTGGAAACAAAACATAAGTGTTGTTGGTTTTGCTATTCTGATCTGTTTGATGTTAATGCAACAGGCATTGAGTAAATTATTCAAAATATTTTTGAGATTTTACAACCCAACATAAGATAAAAACATCTGTAAAATCCTACTCCCCATGTCTTAGCATTTTAAGATTTTTTAGGACTGACTTATTAACATAACAATCAAGACCTTACCTTTAGATTAATAAATTCAATGCCTTTAAGACTCTTTAAAGATCCACAGGAACCCTGCATGAACAAATTAGTGGACACACTAAGAAACACAAAATCTCAGCTCTAAACCTGTCCCTATCCCTTCCCCATGCCAACCAGACTCATTTGGAGTGAACTCTTGCCCTGAACCTTTAGTTAAGCAGTATTTTCTGGATAGTGTCATGACCTCATAATCATCATTATCCCAGCTCAATGGGTAACCTATCCAACACAGGCTTGGCTCCCTACATTCCACCATAGGAATGAAAGCCAAAAAAGAAAAAAGCGCGATTTATGGGGTGGCATGTATGGCCTCTAAGGTGTTTTATGGTTGGACCTGCAGGGCCTATTTAGGAAGCGCTGCGTGCTCCGTCCTGACCACAGGTATTGATCGTCAGCAATGGCCATGGCGTGGCTGACTAGTTAAAGCCCTGCATGTGCCCTCACAGGGAGATGAAAATGAGGCCTCTGTGTGTAATGATCTGTGTATGAGCAGGGAGAGGAGGCCACAGAGACAGAGAGGAGAAGAAATTAAATCATTCCTTTGCTCTTTCAGGAGAGGCTCTGCAGCCAGCCATGCTTGGATGCTTAATGTGGGATCTGTTTTTGAGAGGAAAATTAAAAAGAGAGAGAGAAGAGAGTGAGAGCGGGGGAAAGAGAGATAAATGGCTGGATGTGGAGGCGGTAAATGAGAGCATCCTGATGCAGAGAGCTGTGTGCGGATGTCCCTAATGGGGTAGGCTGATGTGAGCTGTCTGGTAGCTGACCACCACGGTTACATCGCTTTCCTGCCTACCCCACACCAGGCCCTTCCAGCGCTGAGACGCTCCATGCTAATTGGCAGAAAACGATGGTGCATAACAAGTACAGAAGAGACATTGGTCTAATTTGAGAGGGGGTGAAACGATGGATAAAATGCTTCTAATCATATGAGGCATTTTCTTGTCTGTGAGGCAGAGACTGCTGCTTTCTCTCCCTCCTCTGGAGAGCCCAGAGTCAAGACACACAGGGACAATGACTGTATGAGCAAGCAGATTGTGAATCCACACAAGCTTCAAGACAAAAAGACAAGCAAGTAACAACACCTGAAATCCACTTCCTCAAGTTGGTCAGTCAGCAAACAGCCAGGCTATGAAAGTTGCACTACATTTTTACTTAACCATGAAGTCATTAGTCACAAAGAAGAACAAAAAAAACATGGCTCATTCAATTCCACTGTGAATACGACTTTTATTCATGGGCTGAATTTGTGAGTAGTCTACAAGATGTGCGAATTGGACAATCACGCAGTGTCAAAATCACTGGATGAATGGGCGTAGTTCAAGAATAGAGTGACACTTCCTCTACAACACTTGAATGAACCAGCTTAAGTAGAAGTGATGGTGGGTGTGAAGATGCCAATCACTGAGAACAACTGACATTGTATTGTATTGTTTTCACTGGAGGAAGTCAAATAAGGCACAAAAAAACTCTGCTGCACATCACGAAACAAACTGCTCCAAAAGAAGTGAAAATGATAATTTTCCTCAGTAGAGCCATTTCCTTTGACACATGCGGTATGCTAAAAACATCTTGGGGGTAGCGTAAAGACATGGCAGTGACGGAACCTCTGTGGCTGCATGAGACCCTTTGCATGACCCCATCCTCAAAGCCTCTCACTTCCACCCCACAGGGGTGAGTGCCTGTTCATTTCACCTCACCGGCCTCATTAACGCAGCCCTCTGCCATCATTAAGACGTTTGCAGTAAAATTAATTGAAAGACAGATTAAAAATAAATTAAGAAAAATGCGTTGCAGAATGCCTACGTGCACTTCATAAATCATCGGGGCAAAGCCAGGAGCTGGCTCCCCATAATTAACTGCAGACTATTTATTTTATCCTGACGGTATAAATTAGAATTCAGACGCACAGATTATATTAGGGCTGTCTGCCATGCGGAACTGCTGAGGGGTGTGCAGAATATTTTAAGGATACAAAGAGGAGAACAGAGAGAGAGGGGGAGGGAGGGGGAGATAATATGTAGAAAGGCAAACAATATGTAAATGCATACAAAGCAGAGAGATAACATTTGCGTCCCATGGAGAAAGTATTTACTCAGGCAGTGCATAAAGAAACAATAGACGAAGCAATTAACAGCAACAATCAAGTGCATGATTAAAAGAAACAACAAATGCCTGATTAAATGAACTGTGCCAATTGTTCTGTCGACTCCTCTGCGGTAAGAACAGGATACAAGTTTAACTGCAAGTTTACCCAGCGCTGCTTGTATACACTAGGCCTGTGATCAGTAATAGAGCTGGTGACATAACACTGCCCAGGAAATCTCTCCTCATTCTCCCCTGCCGCCCTCCTCTCTCCTGCTGTATCACAACCTGGCCACTTCACATGCAAATGCAGACTAAAGCTCTTCTGCCAGTCAGCCTCAGACACCCCCCACAGACACATTTGTATCTCTCTGTCTCTCTCTTGCTGTCTGTACGTCTCTCCTGCTCTCTCTCTGCGCTACAGTCAGTGCTGGCCACACACTGCCTCCTCGTGGGCACAGTGCCCAGGCTGGCACGGGGCCAGACCTGCTCTGCCACACTGGACTGGCAAAACGCTCCCTCTCTCTCCACACTCCAGATTCCCCGCACATCCTTTCATCAGAATGCCTGTGGCCCTCTCCTCCTCCTTTCTCCGTCTTTATTCTGCACCACAGCTGTGATCCACACTTTGAAAGTATGCCCTCCAACCAGCCGAAGAAAAATAATGCTACCACGACTACTGCCGGGGAACAAATAAAGCACTCACACATTTGAATGCTTGGTTATTATGCAATCACACTGAAGGCAAAACCGAGTTATCTATAAACAATGTTACATCAAGGCGACGTACCAGGTATCAGGTGCATCGTACAGGAGCATGAACAAGCACTGTAAGCCCTGAGATGTATTCAATTTTGTACATTTTTATGAATCAACACAAAAAGGAGAAATTTGAGCCTCCTTGTTGGCAGTTGTGACACTGACGGATATGACAATACAATATGAGCCTGCCTGTTCACTCGACGTTGTTCTTGATAGAAGATGTGGTATGATATGATCTGCATTGAAACCCACAGCCAGGGGACAGATTCTCTATATATAGACGCTGCACTATAATACTGGATACAAACAAAACCACCACAGTAAATATTTTAAAATTAGAGTGTCAACATGATTAGGGAGTCAATATATAAAAGATATCTGTACGCTGTCAGTAGACAGTATATATTGATACATAAATATAATATAGACAGTCATCTAAAAGAATACACATCCACAGTGGGGTGTAAATTAACAAGTGTCTTCATTTCACAGAGTACTGCACTACTGCACTGAGTCTTTTTTTTTTTAGCAAGAAAACTTAAAGCTCAAATAATCAATGACACTCGTACACACACTGGATCATATTTTACATCATCTCTGCAGCAGACTCTCTGAGTTTGCTTTAGTTGTCAATATCGCCTCCACATTTCCTGTTTCTGTTTTCTTTTTCCTGCTCACTGCTGATTTTTTTTTTTTTTTCAAACTCATCCTCGGTGAGCTGGGAGGAAGTGCTTCTGAATTATGGGCAGCAGTGGGCACAATAACAAAATCAGGTAGTGTATCTTTAAGAATTAAGGTTTTTTTTTCTTTCTATTTTCAGTTATGCAAGTCTGCAAGTGTCCTACTGTGACAGCTTCACAGAGGGAGACTTGTACACCGTGCTGCTCCCAGCACAGACTCCATTTAAATCCTACTGTTTCACAGGGTTAGATCTACTTCCCCTCTGACTGTAATGTCAATTTCAGCCATATCTCTGTGTGTGTATGTGTGTGTGTGTGTGTGTGTGTGTGTGTGTGTGTGTGTGTGTGTGTGTGTGTGTGTGTGTGGTGTATTTGCGTTTTGGAGACTCATATCATGCCTGTGTTTTTTGCAGGACTACTGGGGGGCAGTATGGAGAGGCAGATAGAAGATGGTGAACAACCTTTGCTGTTGATGGCTGTATGCCTGGCTTCCTGTCAGTTATTACACGGATATTTTAAGTACAAACAAAAGCCCAATGAGCCACCATGTCCGATCTCCTGATCAGCTGTCAACATTGCGATTTCTGCAAAACTGAATCTAAAATTGTATCTGAAATGTAACAAATGCCACATACACCCAAAACTTTACCCAGCTGGTGTTAGCAAGGCTTATACCCCAAAATACAGAGCAGGTTTTTAACAGTCATAGCACGAAAAACAACCAGCCTGCCTCAGATGTATAATTTTGTTTCCCCGGTGAGTAAAAAGCCTTGGAGGCGAGTGCATACGCAGCAGTCATGTTTGTTAAGATACATGGCTAGAGCCGGCCTTTTTTCTCAAGCACCGGAAAAACCAGTAAATCACCAGCAAAGAAAATAAATATATACTTATTACATTCTGCACACTGCATATATTCACCTCCTTAACATATTGCACAGGCACAGTGCAAATGTGCAGCACTGCACACGGGCAAAAACATGCCATGAAAAATGACAGCAGGGAGGGGTAACTGCGGACCTGGAATATAATGGTGCGGTGGAGCGGAGGAGAAATAATCATACCTAGTGGAGGGGGATGAGGGGAGATGGGAGGAGCAAGAGGAAGATGAGTCTGTGCCCTGTAGCAGGGAAATGGAGCTCCACTGCTCTGCTGCTGGCTGCCTGATTCCCCAATAACGCTGCACAAGAGCTCCCTTCAGCAAGGGGCAACAGCAGGCAGTGTCTGTACTCTAGAAATACACTCCCCTGACACCCCACTGCCACAGGAGACACATATAGATGCTGCAATATTGGACTGTGTACATTGTAGCAGATACTGAGGTGCTTTTTACACGGACACACTCAAAAAACAAATATCTTAAATACAAAGGAAATTATCAGGCAAATTTCGGCAGTGACACTGAAACACCAGCTGGCTCCCGTCCTTCACAGAATTCTGATTAGAGCGAAAAATCAGCCTGCAGTTCCCTCTGTGGCCGTTAGGTGTCTCTCTTTCACTTCGCATGGCTGAAGCTCCCTCTCTCACCAAGTGGAGCTCCTCTGCTCCTGAACTCCCATCTACACATAATATATACACCATCATTTGAAAATGGCAGCTTTTTGAAAATTCACCTTGATTATCAGACATTAAAAGTGACTTCTCCAGAGCTGAGTGTCTGGCTAGGGGGATGGCTGCAGACAGCAGAACAATGCAGCAGGCTTGATATTAATGCCTGGCTGGGGTGTGCAGGGAGGAGAGAGGAGCCAGCCCTTTGTTCTCTCCTACAGCCAATTATTTTTTACGTGTGCCTCTTTTCACAACAACAAGAGAGAATTTAATTTTAATGCACTCTCTGGAAAAAAAAAAAAAAAAACGGGGGAAAAAAACCATCTACAGTATTCTTAAACAGAGATGGGGACTAGCATCAGCGGTTAAGTATATATGCACACATCTCTGTATGAGGCACAGACGGATGACAGGGGCAACAAGAATGACATCAACACAAACACACACAGCAGCATGAATCCTCTCATGCAAAATGCTAAAACACATACTGCCTCACTCCCAAACCAAAGCAGAAGTGAACACAGCCCTACCCATCTGGAAGAAAGACCAAAATGAGAGGAGAGACACCAAAATAAAACCACGGTTATTTCATTATACAGCATTATGGTGCAGTGGCGGGGTGCACATTAACATGTGCATACCCAGGACCCGATGATAAGAAAGCACACTGTAAAAATAGCAAGGATTCCTGATCAAATGGCATGAAAAATAAAAACCCAGGATTGCTGTTGGTAGGTATGTGGCCAAATATTTTTCTAATTGGAAGGGCACTTTATCTTGCTGTCAGAGAAGCAGTAAAAAGCGGTGCTGTTCCCAGAAGGAGAGGAGCACAGCTTGCTGGCCTTTTATTAGTGCTGGAGCTCTGATATATGCGTCTGCTCTAGGCTTTCATCAGGAACCAGCACCATAAACACACACGTACATACACACAAAGAAGTGCTACAAACTAGCCACACTGAAATCCCAACGCAACCACTGTTAAACAATTCGGCTGATGTACTTTCTAAACATGCAATCAGCATACACTCAACTAAAAATTACTGACAAAATGTTTTCTACAACAAACTGATGATGCCAACAGCTACTGAGGGCATTCTTAGGTTTACAGGTTAGCACAATGATAACACATCAATTGCAAAAACTACACTAAGAAGTATTCAAATCCAGAAACAACAGAGCAGTGCACGGAGCAAATAACCGCCTCAGTACAACCAGACAGTGTAAAATGGTACTGTAACAACCTGGCGGAGTAAAATGCTTAATTCACTGGAGAATTTAAAAAAAAAAAAAAAAAAAGGCACAAAATACAGCACGAACACACAAACACTGCAGCACAAGCTCTTACATATGCAGTTCATGCAAAGCCAGTTTTTGCACACAGAGGCACTCCAAACTGACTCATGCAGACAGACACACAGGCACAGACAAAGACAGTCAGACTGACAGACGCATGCGCATACACACACACACACACACACACACACACACACACGTGTGCACACCCACACTCACAACACACTGGCTAAATTAAATTTCAGTCCTTGGGCAGACAACTAAACTGCTTGTGTGTGGGACCTACTCTGCAGCACAGCAAAACCAATTCTCTGACGATGGCGAAATTAAAGGGCAGAATCCAGCCTGTTTATGGTGCTCACTCTCTTCTCCTCTCAATCAAATGTTTTATTAGCAATCATTTGGTCCTAAAAGTCATGTTCTTGGGAAGCAGCCGGCATGATGACAGCAGCCGCTGGACAGACAACACCACTTCAGCACATACCACTCCCAATTATTTACACCTGGAGCTATGGGTCTGCTGGAGGCTCTAATTACCCACAAGATAACCATGTTTAGAAGGGGGCAAGCTTACCTACACCTTCTACTTCCACTATGTCCCAAGCTTTAATATGTACTGTATCTTGAATAACCCTCAAAATTGGATGTATAAGGAAACACATGACTGAGTGCTAAGTAGCAGCTGACAATACAGAACATGTTTACCAGTTTGTAGAAATAAAGCCCAGCAGGCCAGAGGGTGCCTGGAACTGGCTGAGCAA
This sequence comes from Epinephelus fuscoguttatus, assembly GCF_011397635.1. Classification (NCBI taxonomy): domain Eukaryota; kingdom Metazoa; phylum Chordata; class Actinopteri; order Perciformes; family Serranidae; genus Epinephelus; species Epinephelus fuscoguttatus. The sequence goes on along the minus strand of NC_064753.1, from coordinate 27,479,421 downwards.
ATATAAAAAACATTGTGATCCTACAAAGGGAATAATAATGTGAACAAAATGCAATAATAACACAAGACTTTATTGATCTGCTATGGAGAACGCCCTACCTCGTAAAATCACTATTTTGATTCTGTTGGCTGAGGTCTGAGCTGACGGGAGCACTGTACCTGCTGATTGAGGCAGCCATGTTGGACAACTCTGCATGTAATGGCAAGAAAGCACAGCAATCAGTAAGATGTCCAGTGTCTTGCTTTCCACAGTGTTACTTTTTATCTTTTTACACTAGGCATTTGGGGAAAAGCTTTCCACTGCGCATTGCATTGCACTGACTGTTTGTGTGATACATTTATTTCTAATCTAAAATGTCAGAGCTCATTTTCACTTTAAAAAAGGTAAATGAAATGAGCATGTGGTGTAACAGAACAAAGCATAAACAGACAGTGGATGTATTTCTATTCAAAATTATCTCAATGGATGTCGTGTGTATGTGTGCACATTCACATGCATGTGCTGGCCCCCCTCGATCTCTCTGTATATTGTATCACTGAGGCATCTCTTTCTACCTTTCTACCCTCCAACCCCCACCCCGCTCTGCTCTTCTCTCCTCTGGTGTCTGGAAGCAGTAATCTGTTCCTGAGCCAGCGCTGCAAGGATTAGGCAGCGACTGGAGATAGGATATATGCGTCATTAAAGCGGAGAGCACAGTGTTGCAGAAGGAGAGAGACAAAGTCAACAAAGGTGACACAGAGACTGAGGAGACAAATACCAGAAACCCACATGTGCCCACACACAAACACGCACATACGTGCACATGTGCATGAATAAAATAAATAGGCCTGCAAACTTATACACACATCTGCCAGTGCCAACACACACACACACACACACACACACACACACACACAAAATCGTCTTTTCTCTTGCATACAATTTCCTAAACCTCCAGTGAATAAGAATAATGTAGTGTTGCAGTAATGGGTGCCGGAGAGAGAAAGGCAATGCATTAAACCTGAGGTGCTAATGCAAGACAATGCATATACACTATGTAGACAGACAGGCAGTAATAACTCTCAATACTTTGGAAAGTAAAGTTGGTGCTGGTGTTGGTTACAATGCTGCAGATTTACCCTCACCTGACGCTCCACATGGTTTGTTACACAGAACAAATCTGAGCAGCTGTCATTGTTAACTGTTTGGAAAAGGGCAGGCACTTTTAAGAAATACTTGGCATGTGATTGGTTGAACCATCTGTCTGTCTTGTCTATCACAGAGGCCAAAGCCAGAAGATGAGTGAAAACATGGAGAAAAACCTTCATTGCATGAAAAAAACCTCTCCAGATGAGATATAACTAATGATCTTGCAGCATCTACCCTAAACTTCCAAAAAAAAAAATGCCATTGTTGTTTCGAATAAACAGTCCCCCTTTTCTTGTCTCGCCACGCACACCTATACCATGACCGTAGCTGCCAGTACTTCCTAACAGGATGCTAATTGTTCCAAACTGCTGTTGGTGTGAACACAAACATATTACATGAAGGGGAATCCCTAAAAAAACTGGCATTTCACCCAGATGGGCGTGGTTTTGCAGGACGTAGAATTGTTCACTTCGGCGAGCTCCATGACCATCTCTGCCAGTGAGTGCACTTTAATGCTTTATATTATAATAAAAATCCTGAATGATTTTGGTTTGATGAAAATAAGAAGATGGACTGATGGGGCAAATTTTGGGCTTGATGTTTTCTAAAGCTTGGAATTTTGGCAAACTAGACTGAATAATACAGACACACAATATGAGATGAAAGCATACAGAATATATTATTCATGTTTTCTTGTAATTTGTATATTTGGTCTCACACTGATGTACAAGGACGATGATTTAGTCCATCTAAATATTAATATATTTAAGCACTACTCAGTTGTACATATTTTCAAGTGTAAAAATATGATGGTCAATTTGAGAACCTATCAGCAGTCAGGTAAGTCGTTTGAAAATCTGCAGGGAAGACTCATTGTGTTTGCAGCCTTGCTAGTAGTACAAGGAGCAGAAATCGAAGTGTATCTTCGTAAATCAAGACTCACAAAAGAATTTAAAATTCTCACTGTTTGAAGTTACAGTTAGGCGTGAGGTCTCCTGTACGTTTAATCTCAAGGCAAAGATTAGGTTAAGAAACAACTTCTATGGTTACAGTTTTGCTATCTTATTCAAAAAATTACAAGATGACCCAATGCAAGCCGACATGAATGCTTATCAGGCACACAACACTCTGCATGACACAGGACGTAAGGTACCACCCCCAGATGAAATGCCAAGTCCCTTACTGGAGGCCTGACAGGATGGATTTTTATTTGATCTTGTGATATCACCTGAATCCAGCTGCTGTGCAAGGTAAGACTTACCCTTCTTTCCCTATGTAATTTACCAATAAATCCATTGTAGCTCTGTTTTGTGAACTACAACAACCATATCATTACTTTTGCAGCCAACATTTGGCTGGTAAACAGAAACTATACTCTAACAATTGTACGTTTCAGGCAGGTAATCATTTGAGTTACCTATAGAGAATGTATTACTCTAATTAACTTATTCATGGCAGCTAAAATAAGTCTCACTGGCAAAAATCAGTTAAGCTATATTTCTTGTTAAATTACAGCACATTGTGCAGAAATATTTCAGATGTCAGCTTAAGAGTTTTAACTTGCTTAAGTAAAAAATCTAAATGCTTAAGAAAGTGGTGGTTCTCTCACCTGCTCCTGGTGTCCTGTGTGTTTTTCTGGCACTGTATAAGTGAGGTAGGTCTCTGCCCCAGATGAGCCTGCAGGTCTTTACATCTGTGCCCCACCTGGGTGCATCTCTGCAGCCAATCTGCCCCGTGCTGCAACTCTGCAAAGAGCATTTTTCTGTCATTACTGCTACACCTGAAGGATAAACACAGACAAGCAAACATGCTTCAAGAAATAATTTGACATTTTGGGAAATATGCTTATTCGCCTTTTTGGTGAGATTTATACGAGACTATTGAGACCACTCTTATAACTGACTGTCAAACATGAAGCTGTAGATGGCTCGGTTCACCAAGCATAAATACTGTAAACGGGGTAAACAGCTAGCCTGGCTCTGTCCAAAACTAAAAAAAAAAAGAAAAATATCAGCCAAGCAGCACCCATAGAGGTCACAAATTAACATTCAAAATGTTTCTTTAATTCTTGTAAAAAACAAAGCGTAAAAACAACAGATTTGGTTTTTACCAAAGGTTACGTGCTGGACTATTTCTTTGCCAGATGTAGCCACTTTCTGGAAGTTCCTTTGTCAAAATGGCTAACTATTCCTTTAAATACATACTGTAATACAGTATGAAACACACAACTGATACATGGTCATCTCCAAACCGAAAGATAGGTGTTAGAGTTTTATCTTCTTCTGATACTCCTGAGAGTGAGACCAGCAGTGAGTGAAGGTTCATCTCCAGTTCTGGAAACACATGGAAATGAGTTCAACTATCCATCTTCATTCTTAGCATTACACATTCCTGTGTAAGACCCATACCTATGTTGAACTAACTATCCATCACTTTTGGTCCTGAGACTTGCCAGCCAGCATTTCAAGGAAGAAACTTCCAACAGGGAATTCACAACCAGAAATGAGACATGCAGGAGCAAACCGTCCATGGCCAAAATATGTGGCACAAAGAACTTTAGAAGTCTCTAAGATGAGAGGTGAAATGTCTTCAAGAAACCCAAGCAAGTCCAGTTGCCTATGATATAGCATTTAAGATTACCATGACCTGGATGACTGAGAACCTTCACCATTATGTGGCACAAACATTACACTCATGTGATTGTTAAACTTCTCATTCTAAAACCAGAGGCACTGATATAGAGTTGCCGAAGTCCTTTCCTTTATAATGACAGCAGCAAGACACTGACTCATGGTAAACATGGCTTACTATAAAAGTGTGTTCAAAAAATGAAGTCTAAGAAAAGCACTGAGTGCTTATGAGTGGCCTATTTTATTGAATTCTACTGCTTGTCAATAGAGATTGGACTGTTGGATGTTTGATTTTCTGCACCTAAAGTATTAGCAATAGCTAAGGCTGCTGAACCCACAAAAGCTGTCCACACTTGAAACCATTTAGAAGAAGTGTGAAAAGTCTGTGTCAAAGTGATGCCTATCAAAAGTTCACAGAGGTTACAATCACATTCAGAACCACAGGCAGAAAGGCACAACAATTACAAATTAAATTCAAAGCCACAATCATTCTCTCTGATATTTTCAATAAACTATACAGGCACAAAGGCCACGGCCAGTCCCAACATTTTTTATTAGCAATCCACCTACAGAGAAATTTTACTTTGTTAGTGAAGATCTGAATTTCACCATACCTTGATTGCTGGCAGATGCACAGAGTCTATTATAGAGTCAATTTTAGTTTCGTAACTCTTGCTGAAATTTCTTTTTATTTTAGTTATCTACAACACTTATTATTGTTAGTGTTTTTATTAGAGGTACTGTATGTATCTTTAAAAATGCATAAATTGTTTTTTTATTGCTATTGAGTGAACAGGTTGTAATGTAACTCAAAAACTGCGACCTTTCCCTGCCTTTTTCTGTTGCCTCTAGCAGCCTGTGGACTGATTTCCAAGTAAAGGAGTCGCAGAAGAAGACTTCCCAGAAAATCCAAAGGATGTGACAATATGTGCATTCCTGTGCCTCACCAGGTACAGGTACCAGACTCCATCTCGCTAAGAGATGGAGTCTGGTACCGTCAACAAATGACCAACACCCATCACAACACTGTCTACACATGCTGTGTTTTCATAATACACATTTTGTAGCAGTGGCCCTGGCGGAAAATGACCTTCATTTGCACCAACTCAAATTCAGCCAGAGCAAGACCAAGCGCCCGAGTGCCAGGGGTCTGATCCTGGACTACCTTCTTGACCACCAGAAGTCCCCACCAGATTAGCAAACTTCTGTTGCTGCAGTTCCATAGATTACACCCTGCGCTGCACTAGCCGCCAGCCCACTGGGAACCCTAGGGCTGAGGCTTGCACTGGCTGAACTTGAGTTGCTACAGTGGCTAAGGTCCAGGCTGCCATCAATTGACCTTTCGCTAAGCCCCACCCCTTTGTGATGGTTTGTTAAGCTCTCAGAGCTGGCATGAGTACACACTGTAACTAACTGCACTCCCTGAAGAAATTTTTGGAAAAACGAAAAATTGATTTCAGAGAAGGCAGACAGAGGGGTCTACAAAATACATTTTAAGGAAGTATCCAGGATGTGAAACTAACTGAGCAGCAAACACAAATTAAAAAAGATGAATGCAGAAGCTAAATCCTAACTATAGGCTACAGATCACAGTTTAGAAGTAAATGACCACATCACTGGCGATCAGACAGCAGACAACAAAAATAAAGGGACATTTTGCTGATTCTGAACCAGCTGTATGTCATCACAGTGTGTGCAGATTAAAGTTGTTTGGCTTCTCCCCATGGCCAATGCCACAGCCGGTGAACCTCCACCAGGTGATGGGAAGGGAGCTCTGGGGGAAGCCAAACACTGTTCATTTGTACACATTGCGATGACACACAGCTGGTTGAATATCTGCAAAGTTTCCCTGCTTCCCTTCACTGGTCCCTGTAGAGCAGGGTAGGTTTTTATTCACTGTTATAATCATTAAAAAGCAAAAGTAGCATGTGTGTGCATTCAGTGAGCTATCCCTACAGTAGCTAGCTAGCTTGCTAGCTAACCCTATACTTTTCAGGGTTTGATTTTGGTTTTGGAACAGGCAACAACATATATCTCCTTCCAACCTCTCCAGGTAAGGAGTATTATTAATAGATGTGCCCCAAGCAGAACGTTTAGCTTCTGATCCACTAAACCAGCCAGAAATCTGAAAGGATTGTATGAGAGTCCATGGAGCACAGCCTGTTGTCCGACCCTTGTCGGAGCTGGCCAATGCTACACTATGATTGGCCAGTCTGTATTTGAGGAGTGAAAATCAGTTGTCAGGAGAGTGCCCTAGCAGCTCGGAGCTCTGGCGGGATGTGCTGGATAGCTAGCTAATTATTGTCTCATTTGTTGGCCAGTATGACAATTCAGTGCCCCCCAGTGCTGGAAAGAAGTCCTAACGTTACAGGAAGCACTGACATGTGAGATATATTGTGACATTGTAATTTGGATCAACTTACGTTAGCTAACTTTAGCAAGCTTGCTAACGTGGACAAATTGCTAGCTAGCTAATAAAGCAAAATATTGTCTTGAGTCATTAACGTCATTTAGTTCTTCCAGACTAGAGGCTGATCTGGCTGGCAAATTAGTCAGCATGCTGTTTGCAATTACTTTATCAGCTGACACTATGAATCAACCAATGCCAGATCAATGCAGCGTAGCTTAGTTAGAGATAGCCGGCTAACTTAGCTTGCTTGCTCGCCAATGTTATCACTAGCAAAATACTATGTGAGTGCATATGTCAGTTGGCTCGCTTGCCAGATTACTTCCCCAGCTAACGTGATCCACCATACTAACTGCTGCAAGGGTGGCCAGTGAGTTAACCATAACCTGAGCTAAGGTTAGTCATCTAGCTGCTATTCTACATGGATCTGCAGGTGGTTGCTTGTAGTACATTATGCATTCAACATTTTACAGCATTAAAATTAGAGCTGGGTATCATTTTAAAAATTCAAATATCAGTGCCCTCGAAGTGATACCGATACCAACAGATTATCATTTGATACCTTGTTTTTCTGCTTCATTTGACACCATCATGTGAATGGAAGTTGTGTAAAATGTCACCAGACACCACAGATGTTAAGCATAGCCATATTTTGTATCATTTTGGTGGCATCTTGGCACACTGAATAGCCAGCTCTGACAAATACATTGCATTAAACTTCACCATATCACAGACTGTATATTATAGCTGCTGGGGCAGTGGGCCAATCACATTGCATTGAATTGAACACTAGTGGTGATTGTTTGACTGGAGAAGTTTTGATACTTCTTGGAACTGGGCTATTAAGGGCAATACCTTAAGGGTATAAAGTACTGATAATCAGCCCTAACTATAGGGCAGATGCTGTACTTCCATTATGGAAGTACAGTAGAGCCCATGATTATTAATATATCGGTATGGTAATAAGGGAGAGCTATATAACTATAAAAGAACGTACACTGCAGAACAGTACAGTGACCCCTGTGGATTTACAAAGTTTAAGAGTCAGAAGAAACATTACTTTTATGGACCTTGACATGTAAGAGTGGAAGCACTATGTTGGATCAGAGTCCCCTGTTGGGCGTGATTGCTTTCTTGTTTCCCAAGTAGGTACATACAGTGTGTGTAGCCCTGCCAATGTGAATGTAGATTGGACATGTGTGTGGATGTGTGTTGGTCAAAATGTAGTCCCGCTGACCTGAGCTCTCCACTCCAGCTTATACTCCTTTTCATTAGTGCTTCATTCTCTTCCTCCAGGCGCCCTTTAACTGCAGCTGAAGAGGACATGACAGAGAGAAAAAGATGGAGATTATACTCTACCATGGCACATTACAATCCAAATCACACATTTACGAAACTTGAGTACAAGTCTTTAAAGTTGACATATCTGTTGTCCACTGTAAGTGACTGAAAGCAGTAAGCGTTTCAAGTCTTTAATAGAATACAGTCTGGTTTGAAAACAATTTTACTGTCAATTCTTCGCCTTTCTAAACACTTTAATACCGTCCCTCTGTTCCTCAGATTTCAATTTAGTTTCAGCTTAACTCTCTGATTTGTTTGAAATGCCATCTGCTTTGGCAGTAACCTTTACATGGTTGGGATGTTCCCATCAAATGGACGCAGTTGGCTGAAATTCATTAAGTGGTATTAACAGTTGATGATCAGAAAAAACAATCATGACATACTAGTCATGTATTTCTGAGCTTCTAATACCCAGAAATTGTTTTGGCCCGGTAATAGCATGTGAAGGACCAATGAAGCTAAGAGGATAAAAGTTTCATTCTTTATAAATCAATACAGCCTCTTAGAAGACTAATTTTTGGCAGTCTCAGAACAATAATTCATTTTAATTTTAATAATAGGTTATTGTAGAAAAAAAGGAAATATCCAGCCAAATGGCGCACCTCTACTGCGGACTATGAAGCTACATTACTGGCCACAGTCATTCTATGTCATTAGATTGAACATAGGCTTCAAGTGCACTTCAACATTTGTGTGATTTACAGTACTAAAATTCCAGACAACCTGCCACCGAGCAGACAGTTTGCATCTATAGTACATACACAACTTGCCAAGAAATGGTCATGATTTGCATGATTACAGACCAGTTATTTATATCCTGAAGAACTTTGTTCCAGCTCTACGATATCTAACTTTATAATCACTGCACACTGCACTAAACCAACAAGTCCTCTGAGGATGTATTTTTAATATTCATTTGTGCTGCTGATACTTTACCAATGCAGGGTCACATGAGATAATGATCTCATGGGTGTTAATGCTGCAGTACAGCAGACAGTCCTCACTCATAATAATGAGTTTTAAATCACATGAGCTGGATGTTGATGGAGATGCTGAGTTAGAGGTGAACCTTTGGAGTTTGGTTGTCATTATAAACAAACCTTTTGTATTTGTCATTTTGCACCAAACCACATTATATAAAGTACCATTATAGGTGTACCACAAAGCACGATTCGAGGGTTACAAAAATTAACCTCGTTGGGATTTGTTTATTTTCTGATTTGTGACTTGAAATCATCTAAAAAGCTCCTTTCACCAATCATCTCCTTTGGAAACAGTGTCACTATATAGTAAACAGCTCAGAGAATACTTTATACATGCAATCCTATTGAGCCATAACATGACATTAGTAATGCCACAGAACTAAGCTGTGCAATTAAAGTAGCGCCTACACATCACTTTGCGGTTTGTTTGTTTTTTAAATTTGTTTGATTGTTTGTTTGCAAGGGGAGCCTACAGTATATCAGTGATGCAGAAAATCTGAGTAAGAATCTATCTTTATTTTATTCACTGAGTTGTTCTTGCTCTCCCTGAACTACTGAATGCGTTCATAGTGTTCTCTGGTTCATTTGCCCACACTGGCTCTAAAAGAAGCCTCTGAATTACATTGGTATGCTTGGTCCTGATTTGCTTCCATTTATAATATTCTTCAAAAGTATAAGTAGGCGGCATGGGATTGATCAATTTCAAGAGTCAAATGAAACATTCAACACATCATTTGACTATTTTTTTAATGGGAACGTGCACAAAGCCTGAAGAAGAAAGCCTGGGTAACAGGCAACAGAGCAAGCCGATAACCATCTTTGTGGTACCTGTTATCTCTGACTAGCTAAGGCAAAGACAGCTTGGCTGTGTTGAATCTGCTTCGTAGTAACACCTCTTTAGGCCTAACAAATATGCTGACTGCATTTCCTACGTATTCAACACATTACTCCTACTAACTCTTACAGATATTTGCAGTCTGTATAATGTTTATCACATCATTCTCATTCTGATTTGGTGCGTGCATCACTATAAAAACACAAGTTACAAAATAAGGGGGAACCTTTAATCAAAATATTGCTCTACAGTGCCACAAGTGGCAAAAACTCCACAGGATATTTTTTAATTTGAAACAGATTTAATTAGGTTCAGGAACAATTTACAGTCGGCAGGTCGTGGAGAGTTTGAATGAGTATCAGAGTGGGTAAAAAGTGAGTAAAATGTTGGGGGATATTTGCGGGCAATGACATTTGGAGGAGCAGCAAGGAGACAGAGAAAATAAGTATAAATTCACACAGTGACTAAGGCAGCATTGAGAATGTTCCAGTCAACAATACTGAAAGAGTGCGAGTGAGATGACACCTCAGGCTCTCATTGAACAACACAAACAGAGTCTGCCCAGAGGCTTAGCAACAGGTGACACAGACACCATCAATCAACAGTCAGTGGTTCAGATTGGTCAGTGTTTTTTCCTCTGGGAAGGTGGCAAGCAGCATTTTTTCTTGAATATATGTCTGAAACCCGAGTCATCAATCATCAGAATCCAGGGTTTGTCTTGCCTGTCAATGTGACTAAGTGCTTGTTTGTCATACAGAACATGTTTGTCTGTTGACTCAGTGGACATACATCCCTGCATGCATCTGTGAAGTACACATTTTTCTTTCTGTGCAACATTTGTGCACTTACATGCATCACAAATGCCATAATGTTGCATTTTTGATCATCAGTCTCTCAGTCCTTAATGTACATACATACATTTTTACTGTGACGCCACAAGCTGCATAATTCCAGATCAGATGGCACCAGCAAAACCACGTTCAATCAATATGAAGCAATGCTGGGATAGAAATATTTTAAATGTGCTTCTCAAAATACTACTCAGATTGAAATGCATTAATAGGGATGGGCGCATGAAGCATGATGAGTCTGAGGCCTGCTGGAAAACCCCGGGCCTAGCAGTGAGCACTGTACCTGACTCTGGAGCTCCTGGGCCTGCTGAGTCTGCCTCTGAAGCTGCTTTTGGTGTTGCTGCATGCGACTCTGTTCCTCCGGAGATCCAGACGGCTCTCCCGCAGTTCACGCAGCGACTGAGAGATCCTTGCTCCTGGATGTCCAGCTACTGAACCACAAAAGGAGGCAGGGCAGCGAGAGGAGGAGAAAAATCAATCCAGTACACAGAGCCTATCCTCTCTGCGCAGCAAACCTGCTCAGTCTGTAGCTGAGGCTAAGATGCACCATGGTTCCCCATCCTCCTGAGCAGAAGCTCAGAAATAAAGCCAACCAGAGGTCCTGTCCTGTCCTGTCAGTGGCAGGCCTCAAATTTGCCTGCATCTGCTAATTCTGTCAGAAGGACTGCTGAAGATAACGCTTAATTTTCTTGAAACCAAATTCAATACTAAATTGAAACAAATGTTTGCACAATGAAATCACAAACAATACACTTATTGTGATGGCTAGGATTATGTCTTTATTCAAATAAATAAATATATATCAGTTGATCAATAACTCTATGTAGATGATGACATTCAACACGGAACAAAATAAAATGTATATTTCTTCAAAATCAAGACTTGTACATTCAGGATTTCATAATTCTTGTTAAAAAAATTTTTTACAAATAAATCACTTTACAAAATCTTTTAACTATAAGGACAGGATGAATCCAAATTAAAAACTAAAAATGACAAATCTCCTATTCAAAGACAACACAGTGTTACATCATGTGATAACCAATCATAGAAAATTTAAATATCAGTGTTTTATAAAGGAAAAAAACTGATTATACTGAAACAGTGCAGCTACAGAATACACAGCGATATAGTTTTGATATTTAGCAAACGGTGGAAAACACCGCTCTTGCAAAACTGGCAACAGTTGCCTGCACAGTAAGTGCGCCAACAATAATAAGCAGGCCACTAATTAATACTACCTCGAAGTGCTAAATCACAAGAGGGGACGGGATGGAGGGGGAGAGAGAGAGCCAAAGACGCTGAGAGAGAGAGGGAGAGGAGGGAGCTTGGGAGAAAGGAAGGGAGGACAGTAAGAGGAAGACAAACAGACCTATCTCCTGGTTCACTTGGACGGAGGCTTTAATCCAGTGTGCCAGATGCTGCTGCGGTGTCGTCGTTGCCGAAGGAATTAAAACCAGACAAGATGGAGACCCGGACAGGAACCAGGACAAACCATTACTAAACTATCTGTACACAGGCTGGCAAATACTCCATGAAATCAACAAAAACCAAGAGTAAAAAAAAGACAGTTATTTCCATTCTTGCCCTCTTCAAAGCACTGTGTCATCTCCATGTCCGTTTTTGCTTCTCGGAATAAGTCAAACAAAAGAGGCTGGCGGTTATTCCTGAATTAAAAATACAGATTATGCAGAAATCCATTTCACGGAATCGCTTAAAACGTGTCTCATCCGTTAGCACTCTCTTTCTGTATGCGATCCACACCGATAACCCTGGTCTTGCTTTCTTTCCCTCACAATCGCTCCCTCTCTCTCTATTCTCCCCTCCTAAACTGATCAATACTTCATTTAAATCATGACATTAGCACACTACTACTGGAAAAAGAGAGCGAGAACAAACACAAATGAGCTTCCAATGTTACACAGTAACTGATGTTAAATGTCCAAGGACTATAAGATTTCTCCAAAACATAATGTGAAAAACAAAGGCAGAAATATATGCAAGTGTGTGGGGGCTGTACTGCTGTTTTGATTTGAGCTCCTGAGCCTCACACTGATCAATACACATTTAAATCCAGACTGAGGAGAACTATCACAATATCTCGTCTCATCAGAAAAAGGCAAACATGCTATCCCAATTATCATCTCAAATGACTAGTGTCGAGGGAACACAAGTTGGATGCTGATAGAGGCATATTTCATATTTATTCAGCAGAATTTTTACATTAGCACCTGAGCGCATAATTGCCTAATATATATGCACACTCACACTTTTATCTATTCACATAATTCAGAATGAGCACAATCAATACTGCCCTCTCCATACACGCTCATAAAGTGCGTCTGCATTAGATCATATAATAAGCCGTTCAGAAAACCCCAAACGACACCGGCTAATTTCCTGGCGCTCATTGAAATTGCGAGCGAGAGTAGCTGGCTAATCTTCCTGTTCGTCATTAAACCCGGATATTTACCTGAGCAGCTTGAGAGTCACGGGCCTGGTGAGGGAGCAATTCATCTCTTTGGAGTCTCTGGATGGTCTCATCCCGCTGAGATAACTGAGAAGAAGCCGATCAGGTCAGGTTTTCTCCACTCGGAACATGGGTGAACAGAGGCGAGGACAGGAGAAAAGAGAGAAGAGAGAGGGGCAGACCGTGAGCCCAACACTAGGCGGGAAGTGGTGGAAATAGAGCCAAAGTCGATCACTCGGGGGAACATGCACTTACATATAGTCTGGCGCCAATGTCGACCAATGAGCAATTAGGCAGACAAGACTAAAGTTATTGATCGGGGGTTCAGGCTCTTTTCTCAGGGCTAACTAGCCTGCCTGAGGTTGTGTGATGGCTGCTACAGCTGTGGACTGCAAGACATGGAAAGGCAGTACAAAAGGAAGTGGGAGGAAGGGCAGGGCAGGGCAGGTCTGTTTCTCCTCAGGCCTTGAGCTCTTGAGGTGGGCACTGGACATTATCATTTAGGCTGCTATTGATTGCCACAGGCTTAATAAGCCTTCATATCAAGCAGTCACTCACAGAAAGAAAGGCACTTTGGAGAATGCAAACATCCAATCAAATATATTATGGAAAGCAAACAGTCTTGGCAAAGCATCGATGACCGTAACTATGAGGTTTTCGTTTCCAATTTGCCGGATAATAAGAGAGATTAATGTCAAGGAAGAGCTTGACAAAAGTTACGTCACACATAAAGAGCCAACAAGTTTAAATTTAGTTTGCAATTTAAGTAGTGAAGGTCAAGACAGGCTATAGATTTAGTGTCACATTGTCAACAGATATTATAATGCTGCAATGTGGCCACTGTTAGATGACACTGCCAAACATAAATGTTTTCGCAAGACCTACAAATTTGCTGTAGAGTTGCTAGAAGGTCAGGTCTTTCAGTTTTCATCAATGCTAACTAGAGCTGGGCAATATATCAATGTTAGTTTGATACTGTGAAATTAGAACAGATATCTTCTTAGATTTTGGATCATAATACTGTAAGTGTTGTCTTTTCGTGGTTTTGAAGGCGGCATTACAGTAAAGTGATGTCATTTTCTAAAGATCAGACTATTTCAGCTGCCTTTAACCACTTGCTATTAAAAATCTCATTGTATAATTATTTGTGGTTGCAACAACAGTCAACCCTATAATATCACTGCAATATCGATATTGAGGTATCTGGTCAAATGTATTGTGATATCTGATTTTCTCCACTTAGCCCAGTCCTAACCATTTCCCATTGCTTCCAAGACGTTAGACTCACAAGTCCATCTTTAGACGCTTTGCTTAACTAAAGACTGATGACTTTCTCCCAGATTTTGTGTTTAGATGGGCAGATGCAATTTCAGAGTTTAAAAAAACTCCCTGCGTTGCAGAACCAATAGTAAATCTGCAGGGCGGTCCTTCGGTGGCTCGCTGAACTCTTGTGTTTGTAAACATAGTCCCACTAGAAACTCGTATAGCGGTACAAAATGGCTCAGCCGTGCTTGCAGAAAACGGCGTCAAAGTTAGTGGATGTTTGTCACGTTTGCGGCGACACATTCTTTCCAACTAAAACAAACAAACATAATCTTTTACAAGGCCATGACTCATCCGTCTGGCCGGCCTATAGAGGGAATCACCTTGTTGTTTACAAATACTTCCGGGTAGAAAACCAGCAGAGCTTTTAGCTATATATATAGCCTATATATCACATTTTTCACATCACTGTATCACCGTTTAGACTAATCTGATGTTTGTAAAGTCTATAAACACAAAGATTGAACAAACATTACTATTTCTGTGTGCACGTTTAGCTGGGCTAACTGTTAGCTGTTAGCCCTGTTAGCCGTTAGCGGTGTCTGTAATAGGTAATAACTCATTAAACGGTCCGTGAAAAAAATATTTTTTCAAGCGGATATCTTAGTTACAACATGACTGAGCTAGCAAAGCAGTTTTGTGTTGCAATGTGTGGTATTTATTCAGTTTTGGGAAATCACGATGTCTAGAAAGCATCAGTGGCTGCAGCTGACAGGGACAGCTAACAGCAGCAGCAAAGCTAACATCAGGACGTCATCTGTTAAAAGCCTCCCGTTGTCGGATACGACATGAAACTACTCCAGTTAGCTCAATAATGTTGTAACTAAGACATCCGCTGGAAAAAAATATTTTTCACAGATGAGCACACGTTTGATAAAACGGAGTTAAATCTCTCAGCATCCACTTTCCAGCTCTCTGTGTATTTGTGTCCTTGCGGATGAGAAAATTTCCGAGAAGGCGTGTCCTTTTCCGAGAAGGCGTGTCCTTTTCAAAAATGCAAGAGGCGTTGCTTTGTTGCCGGCCGTTTTCGCTGGTGTGTTAAACACACTTTAGAAAGGAGTGTCCCCAGACTATCAGAAGGCGGAGATCTCTGATTGTCTGGTGGCGAGACTACCAAGACTTAAGCGAATCTAAACATATGAAGTGTGTACAGACACAGCCTGCTTTGGCTTCGTCTTGCATTCGAGGTTTAACTTCTGAGGAAGTGTAAGCCAACCTGAGCTAGGTTAGCTAGCTAATAGCTAATACCAACACGTAGCTTTTAGTGATGTCAATGATACCAAAATTATGACTTTGCTATGATACTAAATACTAAATACTAAATATGTCAATACTGATACTGAAATGATATCATGGCAAACACCTAAACGTCAGGAAATGATTTAATAAATTACACTTGTTTAACTTACATCTGAGGGCATAGGCATGATGTAATTACACTGAACACTGAAGTATACTCAACACTTGAAATAAAAGATCCAAGACTTTCTCTATGCACACAAGGCTTATTTCTCTCAAATCTTGTTCTCAAATTTGCCACGTTGTGTTTTAGTGGGCACCTGCACCTTTGTCTTGATAATCCATTTACATGACAGTGAGGCATGCAGTGCGACATCACGTCTCCTTGGCAGAGTTGATCAGGTTGTTGATTGTGTCCTGTGGAATGTTGGCCCACTCCTCCTTAATGGCTGTGTGAAGTTGCTGAATATTGGCAGGAATTGGAACATGCTGTCGTTCATGCCGATCCAGAGCATCCAAAATATGGTCAATGGGTCACTTGTCTTGTAAATATGCAGGTCATGCAAAAGCTGGGATGTTTTAAGCCTCCAAGAACTTAGTACCGGTCCTTGCAGCAAGGGGCCATGCATTCTTATGCTACAACATGAGGTCATGGCGACTGATAAATGGCATGGTACTGGGTCTGGATCTTATCAAAGTATCTCTTCACATTCAAACTGCTATCAAAAAATGCCTGTGGTTGTTGTCTTTAACTTATGCCATCCCATACCATAACTGCACTGCCATCGTGGAACACCTTGTTGACAACTTAGACCACCTGCCAATAGGATGCCATACAAACTGTCTGCCATCTGTCTGGTACAGTGTAAATCAGGATTAATCTGTTAGGAGAACACTTCTCTAAAATGCCTGATGCCATCAAAGGTGAATAGTTGCCCACTGTGACGAACTGTAGCCAGGTCAAGACCCTGGTGAGGATGACCAGCATGCATCCTCACCATTGTTACATCAGTTTGGTGGCTGGTTTCAGATGAACTTCAGGTAAAGATGCTGGATGTGGAGGTCCTGAGCTTGTGTGATTAAATGTGCTCTGTGGTTGTAAGGCCGCTTGGCTATACTACCAAAGTCACGAAGTGACACTGGAGACGGCTTATGGTAGTGAAATAAACATGTAGTTCACAGGCAACAGCTCTGGTGAACATTCCTGCAGTCAGCATGCCAATGGCATGCTCCATTAAAACTTGCAATATCTGTGGCATCGTGTTGTGTGATTGCACATTTTAGAGTGGCCTTTTATTGTGACCATCCTCAGGCACACCTGTGCAATAATGTTGCTGTTTAATCAGCATCTTGATATGCCACACCTGTCAGTCAGGCCGATGGATTATCATAGTAAAGGTGCAAGTGCTTACTAAAACAGATTTTAACAAATTTGTGAACAAAATTTTAAAGACATAAGCCTTTTGTGTGCATAGAAAAAGTCTTGGATCTTGACTCTCCCACTTAGCCTGCAGGGAGTGGGAGTAGAGCACTGCAGAGCCATACACTGTATAGAATAATAGCTTTAGCTACCAAGACTTCACCTATTGGTTTGTGGACTGTTTTGAAGCCTCAAGTTCGGCATTTTGGGTGTCACCATTTTGGTTTTGAGGAGCAAGAAGTGACTATATTCTGATGAGGGGTTTGAGCTGGGGTAGATCGAGGGGTGGATCTGACTCATAGGCTGTAGCGACACCTTGTGGACAGCCTGACACTCAAGCAGCCCGCCCTTAAATATGCATACCTTTAGGCTTCCATTAAAGGTAAACAGGTGAGTTACATAAAAATGTACACCCTGCACAGCTGTCATGGTCGTTGAAATAAGCTAATGAGACCAAAACCATTTTTGTGCCAGGCTGTTAACATGTTTATTTCTGCTGTAAAGTTGGGAATTTTAAAATCAGTGTCTGTGGTGACATACTCTGGTTAGGAGCCAGCCTCAAGTGGCCATTCAATGAACTGCAGTTTTTGACACTTAAGTGTTGGCTTAATTTTTCATCATGGGAGGTTGCCGCTTGTCTGTTGCACATCATTGCAACTCATGGGGCATATGGCTCTCATTAAAATACTGAAATTCTTAAGCAACCCCATCACCAGGACCATGTCGGCATTTTATATTTCTATAAACTACAGATATGTAACATTTGTACATAAAAATGTGGCAGGTATTTTAAAAATTCATGTTTCTTTATGTTTCAACAAAACTGTTATTATGTTTTATGTTATGTTTTGGCACAAAACCTACATGATGATGTTCTCAAAAAGATCATGTTTTGGTTTAGACTTCTGGTTTTGGTGCCACAGTCACAGCTGGACTATGGCAACGATAGCTCGCGGCAGTATTTTGAATTTGAGTGCAGTAACCGTTTTGGCCACATTCTTACATACAGTGCCTTCAAGTACAGGTACTAATAAAACGGGGCGTAGTACTGTATTTAACAGCATGGCATTGGGATACATCTCCAGTATGAATATACTGTATGGTTTAACACTAATAGCTCTTTCTTTTTTGATTTAATATGCCATTGGCTGGCTCTCCCATCCTGCTGTATTGGTCTCTATATAAAGTATTTGATGCACTACATGCAAGTCAACCATAACCATGCTGATTTGGGTGTTCACCTGCTCTGTTGAGTTTGTCTTCTTTCTTATGAAATTCCGGTATACAAAACAACAAAAAGCATACTGCAGCAGCACACAGTCAGAACCTTGTATTGTTGAAAAGAAGTCTAAGATACAATATATAAAGTAGTGTGAGAATGAACTTGATGTGAACCTTCGTCGCCAAATGCATCAAAACATAAATTCTTTAGAAAGAACACCTTCACAGTAGCATGTGTAGAAAAGAGCTGTTTACCAACTGCGCAAAAACAGAGATGAGTCACATGTGACTTGCATACACAAAAGTGTACTATAGCATGTGTTCTTTCACAGCATACTGCATGTGGATGTGACATGCTGGTCAAAAGTGTTCCAAGATCCATCTAATGAAAAAACACAAAACATCATTTAACCTTTAAGGGAGGTTTGAGTGCAAAGTGAAAAATAGATTTAATAATTCCTTCCTGTTTTTCTTCTTGAGAGCAGAGATAAAGGATTTATATAACAGGACCTATCTGACAAAGGTTTGCCCATCTCCCTTTCAGGCATTTGATAATTAAATTTTGTCTGATGTTCGCATTATTTTGTCTAGCTGCTGCACATGCCAAGGACATTATTTTAACTCAAAATCATCAAACACTGCATTTAGTGAGTGACTGTTCTAGGAGGTAAAGTAAAAAGAGTTGCTGTTTCTAAGTATCTCCAGCTCTTGGTCACATTAAAGGTCAGTTTCTGTTAACCAGTCATTTTAGCAGATAGAACTACAGTGTTTATTATGAAGAATATGCAGAGAATGCTCCATACGTACACGCCAAAATGAGAGAATTAATGAACAAGCATTGTGTTCAGAGGCAGTGTTCTTCCCTTTTGCTGTGGCCTGTGCCTTTATATGCAGTCCTTTCTTGTGTTTTGAAAATCAATTCTGATATTTCAAAAGAAAGAGGCATGATAATGAAAGGGCACATAAAAAAACTCTCTCTGAGGCGATTGCTCATTCCTCACAGCTTCCATTGCCTCTGCATCAGAAGGACACCTTTAATATTTGGACTTTCCACGTCACTCTAGGCTAAATCCCTAGCAACCACCATAGCAACATACTCTGAGTTCAACGTGAAATGCATGGCAAGTTCCCTGCCGCCACCAGCCAGAGAACAAAAAGGGGAGAGAGAGAAAAAGAATCACAAGAAAGAGACAGATATGCTTGAAAGACCAAAATTAAGTGAAGCTGAGAAGATATAACACACCACAGAAATACTCATATCAGTAATCACACACAATTGTGTGTGTGTGACGTATGCCAAATGAATCACAAGACAAACCATAAAACATATACCTGACACAACATATGTGTAATGCAGGCAAAGAACCTGGTATCCTGTTCACATATGACATAGATACATACAATAGCCTCTTTTGATGACATAGCATATCTCATCTGGTAAAATACATGAAAATGTAAGGATGGAGTACATGAATAAATATGAGCTTGCGCAAACATATAGGCAATTAGTCACTACATAGCTTAATGAATGAAAACATCTTTGACATGGATGAAAAATAACTATATGGCATCATTTGTTGTCAAAACCTCAGTAAACACAATCAAACCAACGATTATGCATTCATTAATGCACCTATCATTGTTGTAATGACCCTGGCAACACGTCACAATATTATCCTATCAAAACTATGCAAAAGTCTCAACTCTGGAATTCATTTTCCAAGCTGAAGCATTGCTTTCCCTGCAACAATTCTCATGTACAGCTAAAAACAAAAGCTCATTTTTACACAGAGATCATGCGATAGAGCCGCTACGAAGCCCCTTCTTTATGCTGGTTTTGCATTTTTACACAGAACAGCAGCAGCATCATGCCCCTCCAATAGGTGATTTTAGATAGCATGGCAGCATCACAGAAGAGGCTTGATGGGCATGACATGTGACACAACAGTGTTGACCTCTAGTGTGACATGTAACATGTCGGCAGCACTTTATAAACTAAACATTGGCATTAACATGGCAATAACAATCATTTACTGATCTCCGCCTCTGTGTGTAGGGTAGGGAACTCCTGGACCTCATTGTTTTCTCAATTCCCATTTTCCCAATTTTGACCGATATTCGTCTTCTTTGAGGTAGCTGCTAACTGCTATCAGCCACATTTTAAATCTCTTGTAGTAGGTCGCACGTGTAACACTTTGTCAAAATGTCACACCCGTGCCACATTGTTTGGTGCTTTTACTAGTGCCAATCCCGGCTGAAAGGCGAGACAACTTTGTTCCCCGAATTCCATGATTGTGCCTTTTATACAGAACAGCGAGGTGGCATAACGGCATGAAATTCCCACTTTGAGGATGCAATGTAAAAGGGGCTAAACAGATAAGAGATAGAAAGAAAGAAAGAAAAATTCTTAAATCAGCAGCATCTGTCTCTGGTCCTGATGTTAATGGTGCCCTAATGGAATATTTCACAAAAATCATTTAAAAATTCATCCTCATTCATTTATTTTCCATAACTGCTTATCCTGTTAGGGGTCGCACGTATGCTGGAGCCTATCCCAGCTGACAGTGGGCAGGAGGCAGGGTACACCCTGGAACTGACACTGACACACAGAGACAGACAACCATTCACACTCACATTCACCTACAGCCAATTTAGAGTCACCAATTAACCTGCATCTCTTTGGAGTGTGAGAGGAAGCTGAGGTACCTGGAGGAAATCCATGCAACTCATGCTGCATGCTGAGAGAATGCAAACTCTGTGCGCTGGGGCTCCTCCACCCCACCCCAGGGTTCGAACCAGGAACCCATTCGCTGTGAGGCAACAATGCTAACCACTGCACCACTTTGCCATCCTCATTTATAAATACTGTGAGATTGTCTGGGACAGTTGTCTAATAATCCAGATAGATCTATGTGTACACTGTATGGTCCAAACATAGTACGACAAAATGTGGCCTAAGAATACTGCTTCCATGTATCACCCACACAGTGACTTCATGTTTGTCCCTCCAACGAACACAAAACTAGTTACATGTGACAAAGCTAACAGCTAACAGTGCTACAACAAACAGAAGCTATGTATTTAACTATACTTTGGTAAGAATGTGAGTGTGTGAAACGCGTAGATACAGGTGGACAGTGGGGAAGCAAATCGTGCTGCAGGAGAGGTCTGAGACATTTGTATGGACGTTGCACCGTTAAAGTCCGTTGTAACTGCTGTGAATTTAAACTACCGTGACAGTACCTGTCATCCTTACAGCCACTATTCAAGCCCACAGAGGTAGAGTGTTTGATTGTGTTTCTGTGCGTTATATTCCTTTAAAAAGAAGGTATCCCTTTAAAACACTGAGAAAAGATAAACCCAGCCCCGTCCATGAGTATTTATTGCCAGTCAGGGCAAAAACACACTCACTAAGGTGCTCTGAGTAGCTATTAAACAAGTGTAGAGGTGACCTCTGGTTTTAAGCGGCTGTATCTCTGACAGCCAAAGCTGCAAAGGCCATCCTAAATGGATTTCCTAAAGTTTCATTCAGGAAAATAAAAATGGAAAGTAATTCAGAGGCAAGGCTGGGAGAGAAAGCTGTGTTTCGCTCATACACTGGGCTGCTTGAGTGCTTCCCAATTCCAGGTCGTTTTCTATGGAGGACCTGACTGGTGGCCATGGTTCAAAAGCAAGCCTTGGCAGAAAAAATAAAAATAAAAACAGGGAACACAACTGTGAAAAATATTTTACAGCTTTGCTGTGCATTTGCAGGAGCTGGAGTGACTTACTTTGTACATGGAAATGCAGCTGCGTGTGAGTATCCATGTGATATTCATAGGGCTAACTTGAAAAATCACCTCTCTTACTGTGTCACATTACATCCTCAACAACAACTACCACAGATATTCAGTAAATCAAACATTTCTACCAGAGATGCTTGTCCATTCAACAAAAAATAAATAAATGTGTCACTGATTCTGGTTATCTGTATGGTAA
Organism: Epinephelus fuscoguttatus; assembly: GCF_011397635.1. Taxonomy (NCBI): domain Eukaryota; kingdom Metazoa; phylum Chordata; class Actinopteri; order Perciformes; family Serranidae; genus Epinephelus; species Epinephelus fuscoguttatus. The sequence goes on along the minus strand of NC_064753.1, from coordinate 27,457,595 downwards.
ACATGCAGACAATGCATCAACATGAGAGTAGGAGTGAACCACCGTCACTCCAGTGCAGTAAGGCTGTAAATATTTCAGCAATACATGCAGCAGTAAAAATGCAGCATACATATGCAACAAACATGAAATGTTCCTCTGCAGTAGATTATGCTGTTAGAATAGTGTTTGATATATAATGTAAAATAGTGTGTTTTTTGATTTAAGGTCTAATGTAAACTAATAAGATTGCCCTGCAGCAGTAGCAGTAGCAGTGGCTAGCAGCAGGTGCACTCTGAAGATGGCTAGCTGTTAACTTCACTCTGCCACTGTACACACAACACCGCCACAGCATTATGGGTTAAAGGGATGAAAAAGCAGTGAACATTTAAATGAAAATCTGAAAACCTCCTTTACCCGACCCTTAGCCTTTGAAGCGAAAGGGGCTTTGTGCAGCAAAAAGCAGAGGAAGGCTCAAAAGCAGGGCCTGAATCAGCTAGATTGCATCCGATTTTAAATGCAATTAATGAACCTCACAAAGGAGGATTATGCTGACAGGATTATTTTCAACAACAATGCAGCACCCGCGTCCAATTACAGACACACACACATGCTATTCATGCAAACGCTAACCCTCTTTAATTCAAGCACAGCTTTCAAACAAACACTATCAGCACTAACATAGTTGAGTGTCCATTGAAGTGACCAATGCAATATTCATTTCATCATTACAGTGACTTTTATATGCTGTTTAATTAGTCCCAAAACCTGCGCACATACAAACAAGGCACATGTGCGTGTTATGGCCGCACAGAGCAGTATCAGCAAGCAGAAAAGCATCCTGGCGGGAGAGCATCTCTGCTGTGTGCACCATAGACTATACAATAACAATGGAAAAGCTCACAACAAGTAAAGCCAAAACATCTAGAGGTCATAAGGTTGAGGTGATAAACCCTGCCCCCTCCATGTTAATGGCAGGGACATGGACCATAAGATCAAAGTCCAGGCCAAATACATTTTTTTTCCAACATGGATTTTTTTTCTCCCTTTGAGTAGTTGTTATCACTGCTGAATGTTCCAGTCTTTTTTTTTTCACTGATAAGTTTGATTTAATTAGTTATTTGATGCTATAAAGAGGGTTCGTAATTAATGACACTGTTCACAACTGGTCAGATGGGTGAACAGATGGGAACTCAAGACAGTGGATGTCCCTACTGCTGTGGTCGTATCTGGGATATTTTGGCTTCTTTTTCTGTAGTCCAAGTACGTGGAGACAAGATGTCGACTTCTATATACAGTCCATGGTGTGCACAAACGCGGTCCCACAAGCACAGGGCTGTGACGAGCGTTAGCAAGATCCTCCCTACGCTGTGCAACACTCACTTGCTGACCAAACTGACTTCTGAGGCTTTAGAGGCAGGATGGACTGGACAGTCGCTGAAGTCTTTGCCCCCTGATTTGGTCACTTTGAATGTTCATTATGACCTATGAGTGGTTGTGAATTGTTATGAACACTACACTGGATATATACTAGGCTGGAAATCCAGACCCAAATCTAGAAAGATTTAGGGTCTGGCTATGAGTAATGCAAATGGCCCAACTCGAGGGGCGGCACCAAGCATGCATTTGAAAATATCACTGCACGCAATTGGATAACACTACGACCAATCAGAACAATACACGGGGTGACGTATCCAGAGCGCTACCAGTGGAGCTAACTGGTAGATTAGACTCTCGCCGTATCCGTTTGGCAAAACAGCAAAAACGTCCTTCTTGCAAAGGAGAGATTTGAGCGCCGTCTTCTGTTCTTCTGTTAGAGAAAAAGCCAAGTCTAACTCGTTCATTGTAGCGGCCAAGGCCGTGTCAAACTGGTGTTCATCCCTAGCCATCTTGCAATGTTTACTGACTGATTCCGGTCTTCGTCGTCGCAGCGCTGTCGTCATCCGTTTAACTCGCCTCTGGCCCGCCTGTATCAGATACACCTATGCGACTGGTGCAACTCACAGTATCAACAGTGGTATGATACATACAGTAGAACTGAGTAAGCAGTGCAAGTTAGTGTAAAAATAGTGCAGAAAGTGTAAGTACAAGTTGTGCTGATGGTAAAAAATTATATACAGAATGACAGCTGGAGCTATGAATAGGTATGTAAACTATAGATCAGTTATACAATATAGACAATATGGACCTTAAAGTATGTATATAGCTATACTCATTCATATCGGACCTCCATAATGTATGTAATTTTTTTTGAACAAACACTGCTTACTATGTTCTATAGCAGAGGTTCCCAACTGGTGGGTCGCTGCTCCATTCTGAATGGACTGCAAGTGACTCGCAATCGTGTCATGTTTGTAAAAAGCACACTTTATTTTTAAGTGCAGTGAATTTCCAGCTGCAAGCAAAGAGCTTGTATTTTGAAGTGCCATTTCCTGCTGTAGAGTGAGTGACTAACGGACAGCTACTTGACAGAGACAGCAAACTATGATGCTGAATATATTTAACTGTGTCGACCCTGAACTGATGACTAAGGAGAAATCTTGACGCTGTGGCTGGACCAGTTGGGAACCACTGCTACATAGTATGTATCTTAGCTTACTTACACTAGCTACTGTTAATGCTGTATATATCTAGTGTAGTCATACCCATTATTGATCATTGCACATTCTATCTATTCTATATTTTTTCTATTACTCTGCACTCTGAGTTTTGACTGTGTCAGTGATCAAACCAAACAGCCAATCAAAGGTCATGGTCAATATTCAAAGTCACCAATCAGGGAGCGGAGACATCAGCCACTGTCTATTTCATCCCTGCCTACAAAGTCTCAAAAGACAACTTGATAAACAAGCAAGTGGTGAGCAGTTCAGAGAGCATAGGGAGGGTCGAGCTCACACATGTCACAGCCCCATGCTCCCAGGACCGCATCTATGCACGTGAAGCAGAAATGCTCCCATGCAAGGATGCTTTTACACTTGCAGATACTGTTCTGTGCACCCAAATTACATGCACACCTGTAGTTTGTATGTGCACAGGTTTTGAGACTAATTAAACTCCATACTTTTAGAATTCATTACGTTTCTACGTATTTTGCGCCTTTACAATACACCAAACCATTCCCAGAGTCTTAGACTTTGTCTGTAACTCATCTCTCTCTGGTCTCACCAAAAATCATCTGTAATGCACATACAGTGCAGCACCAGTAACTCAATCAGCTCCTGTGAACTTTGCAGAAGAACAGAAATGTTTGCCTTGCTCCAACATTTGATCTCAAGCCCCTGACAAGGATCTCAAACTGTCTGCAGACAAATGAGAGCTGTCTGGTATTTCTCGGGGCAATGCTAAATCAAATTAGTGAAAGCAATGTTAATTTCAAGCAGCATTTCATTAAAAAGGAAAAGATAATCAGCAACAAAGACTCCATGTCCTTCTGACTAATCTAATAATGCTTCGTTTGTTTGCTTTAATCACATTTAACGATTAAGAAGCAGAGACGGGGCTAAGTCATGTAGACAGAGGGATCTCATAATCTGCCTGTCAGGGCCACCATCTGATTTCCTGCCATTCGTCACAGTATGGATGGAGGGATGGGTGGGTGGTGTGTCAACCCTCAGCTAACGTCTTGAGAGGTGCACTAGCCCCAGGATGGGACTGCTCATCTTCAGAAGAGAAGGGAAGAGAGGGTTCAGGTATCACCTTACCTTAAAGAGTTGCAGTACTGAACTGGGGCCACTGGCTGACATGGCTATTAGCTCTGAATTTGGGAGCCTGGATTCTAAGAGAATAATCTTCTTAGAGTTTCGGGGCAGAGCCAGAGATCAGGGAACATCTGTATAGTGTTAAGTTCTGTCATGTCAGTTTCCAATCTTCCGCTGACAGTGAAATCCTACACCGATTGGCCAAAAAATGGAACAATATTCAGTAATGCTATTCAGCAGAACAAGCCTGCAATGAATATCATTATCTAACATTTTTTGTTGACACAAAGTGTCTACAATGGCATGTATTGAGGAGACAGAGTTAACACCTCAATGACACAATCAACAAAAATTTAACATGATTTTGGGTATGGTAGTTGTTAGGGATAGGCATTCTAAGTAACTTTATATTCAAGTACTCGCATTCAATTATCATGGAGTACTGGCAAAAAAGTCTAATGTAAAAATAGGAATTTAAAATGGCCAACAAGGGGAAAAAAAGTGCATTTTTAAATTCACTTAGCTAAGAACCAGACTTTAATTAGCCTCTCAAACCATAATTCTAAAGTCAACATAAGAAAACTCAGCAAACTTTTTGACACTGTTAATAGGTTCGACGCAGCACGGCAGGACCATCTCTGGAGTCCAGGGGCCATATTCACAAACATTCTGAGAGTACTCTCAGAGAGCTCCTAACATAGACTTAAAAAAATAGTTGCTTGAGCTTGAGTTTGATTTAGGAAAGTTCTCAGAGCAACTCTGAGCAAGGAAGGGACAGAAACTTTTACCTTGAGGTGTGGTCGACCCCGTTGCTAGGTATGACACATTCTTTTAACATATGTGATTGGTTGTCACAGACATGCCCCGTTGTGAGCCTACAAGGTGTGGACACCAAGTGGATATGAGAGTGAAAGTGTTGTCATTTTCAGTGTGATCATCCTGCTGTTGAAAGGTTGAGACAGATAGAAGTCATCACTGCTGCACTGTTGCAGTTTTCCAAATACCTTAATGTTGTGATCATTTTGTGTCTGGTGTTGAAGTGTTATTTCAGTGGGTGGGAAATGTGTGCGTATCCCTAATGAGATCAAACACAGACATAATTCCTGCATGATCTAATCTGCAGGAATTTACTTACTGTCATTCAGTGTATAGAGAACACTTGTTCAACCTCTTTGTGTTTCCACCATTTTCGCCTCTGCTTAAGAAACCCTTAAGCCTCTTAAAAGTCCTCCTCTTTGCTCCTAACAGTTTTTCACTGTAGGAGCTCTTTTAAGGTCTAAGATGCTCTGTGAATAACTTCTATCTTTACAAGGACTTAGCCTTAACTTTAAGGGGAAATTCTAAGACACTGTCACAATTCTAAAAATTTTCTTAGATTTCATCAGCAACTAGGAGGAAGCTTTGTGAATACGGCCCCAGAACGGCTCCTTTACCTTTAAGTTCACTGTCTGCCTGATTACCGCAAGCTAACACAGCAGCAGGGGCTAACACCTAACCCTGTGCCATTTAATGGTCCCAATGAACTCACACTGACACTGACACGGCTTGACTCTGACGTTAAACCTGATAATAACCATTAGGTAACATTAGTTGTGTGATGCTAACAGTTAGCCCTATCACGGTGTGTGTAAACGTGTGTGTGTGTGTGTAGACTCTCACTTATTCTCCCCAGGTACAGAGCTCACACTCGTGCAGCAGTAGTCTCGTGATAAACTCACAGAGAGCGACAGTTGAGCAAGGTGGCGTTAAGTGAAGCAACAAACTGCACACTCATCTACAACAGAATATGATTTTACCCATTTTAAATAGTAATAAAATATGTGAAAGTCACGTTCACATGTAGGAGGTTGGGCGGTAATAACTCTATACGTTGAACAAATACTGACTTCCAAATGAGCACTCAAGTACTCATACCCATCCCTAGTTGTCGTAGGGCTCCTCTGTTGGATTGCAGTATATTGTATACGGGTCTCTCTTTTTCTGATTATCCAAAACATTTAGTTGTTTAAAAGTAATTACACAGAAAAGTATTCATGTGCATTTCTGGGATTAATTCTGTATTAAAGTGGAAAGATCATGTTTGTTGATAGACTGTACTGCCAAAAGTACTGCATATAAAACAACTTTATAGCTTTTTTTTAATTATCAAGGAGGAATTCCCATTCATAATTGTATTATTTTGGGTGCAGCCAATACTAATTATTTATGTAGGGCAACTAAAGTTTGGTGGTTTTCTCCATCAGACTGTTTAGTAAATCCATAACACTAGATAGCCATGTTTGTAACTGTGGTGAGTTTGCTGTTTTCAGAGTATTTTGCTGCATAACTGGGATTTATGGTGACTATTTATTTCTGCAGCTGGGACTGTAAATGGGAGAGTTTGCTGAATAAGGAATAGGGAATGAAAACACTCATGTTGAATTTTAAAAAACCTCATCAGATCCTCCTCCCTCAGAAAACATTAAAATAACTCATTCCTCATCAGTGGGTACGATCACTTGAATGGAATCAATCAATTGTGTTCCGCTTGGCTTTGCTCTTCTTTGCTCTTCGTTTCCAAATCCAATCTCTTCCATGTCATCTCAGAGCACATTTATAAGGGCCCAGCCTCTTGATTATCTCCCTCCCTCGCCTCAACTCCCCCGCTGCTGCATGCTCCAATGTATTAAATTAAATGAGGTGTCTGTCCAGGTCACCCTCGCCCCAGCCTCCCACACCCCCCGCTCTCACTGCTGGTAATCAAGGGAGAGGACCCCTCCCTGCTGGTTTTGTGCCAGCCAGGCTGCATAAATTAGCATTAATGAGGGCTGGAGAGACCTGCAGTAAAGGAGGGAGGGAGGGACTGAAAGGAGCAAAAACAGAGAATGGGGGAGAGAGAACTGCAGTTACAGCTTCAAACTGAACACCCACAAAAGGTTACATTTCTCTGTCGTCTTCCCCTCTTTCCTTTTTCTACGTATCTTTCCATTCTGCAGCCCAGCCTCTGTCTCTGTCTCTCCACTGGCTATCTCCCACAGACAGGCTACACAAAGCTCCGAGGAGTAAAACAGTGGTGGCTTGGGTTCTGGCAATAAATGAATCATAGATGAGGTTGTGTGAACACTGTTAACATAATCCAATGGCTCAAGCTCAAAAATACTGCAGGGCGCTAACGTCTTTGTTGTTCATCAAATATTGATGCATACATAATTATTTTAGCATAAGTGTGCAGATGGTGAGAATATGTAGATACATTTCAGTCTTAGTATTGGCTTTATGAAAGCAAATTTGATTCCAGTGGATCTTATTAGTCTAATTACCTAGGGGATACATACAATTATCTTGTCATAATACAGCGTTGAACGTGTCATGTGTTATATCGACAGTATTTGTGTGTATGCAGTTGGCCGTGATTATGTATGAGAAACTGTCAAAGCAGCAAGCAGATGTACAGCATACTGTTGCTGTTTGCTCCTCTCTCCTACGCTCCCTTGTAATCACTGGTGATAGCTATGACAATTACAGGAAAAATCATCGCATCACTTCATTCTGCTGCTCCCCAACTTTAATTGCTTAATGCATCCTTTACTGCTGCACCGTTCCCCTTCTCTCAGTCTTCCCCTTCCATCTCATCATTCCTCCCTACCCCTCCTCCCTTTCTCATCTCTTCCACTGCCACCTCATTTACTACCAAGTTCTTCCTGGTAATTAAAGTTGAACTACATGTAGGCCTCTAGTCTGAGGGCGGCAAATTGACACAATCAGCCAATAACTACCCAGCATAGTGTTTTCTTTAAGTTTTGCACAGGAGCTAACTCTAACGAGATGTCCCGTTAGTGCCTGTGTAAGACTAGAGTCCCACACAGAGTCCAGCACAGTGGGTGTGGCATACCTGATGTGGGTGTGTTGTAGATATTCTGCCAACAGTGTGGAAGTTTGACCAGTGCGTTACCACCTGTGACAACTACTGTTGTCACGGTACCAAAATTGGGACCCACGGTACGATACCAGTGAAAGTATCACGGTTCTGAGTAGTATCATGATACCACAGCAAAAATGAGGCAGATGTGCCTTTTGTCATTTATAAAAAGATAAATCATTTTTCTATAATACATCAATGATATTTCAATGGAATAAATTACTTACTGACTTATTCATACTTCAAAAACAGTATCAATAAGTGATGGACATGGGGGGGATCAAAATAAAATAAATAAAAAAAATAAAAATGAACCAGCCACCCTCCTCCCATGACAAGTAAAGAACAGTCCCTTCATAAGTAAAGAACAGTCCCTGAAGTGCAGTGAGGTTTGTGGACCGTTACCTGCCACAAAGAGAGAAATGTGAACGGCTCGTTTCTCCTCTGACACGTCACATACCTGTGTGCAGCCACGGCTCGGCTGTTCACGTTCTTTTGGAAGAGGAAAATATTGGACCTGGAGCCGGGCTTATCAGTCGTCGGTAAACCGCGTTATCTTGCGTGGCCATAGTGCTCCGCCGTATTCCTGTCTGTGACCCCCGTTCAACCCACAACCCGCAGGATTCGCCTTTCGTTTCTGCTGCTGGTTGAAACCTGTACTCGCACAGCGTGCTCTTGAATGATTTCTTTTGCTCGCACAAAACTATTTTTAGTCGCAAATGTGAAAGATAGTTTTTCAATCTCACTGGGATTTCCTGGTTAAATAAAGGTTAAATAAATATTCCAGAGAACCTGTTGACACAGCTAACACAAAATGAGTTGACAAAAAAAATAGCTGGCAGAAGCACAGTAAACAAATATTAAATAAATAAAGAGCAGGATTAAATTACCGTTGCATAAGCAGAAGGCACTTTTTATGCAATTAGAGACCTCTCGTAATGTAACATAACAAACTACTACTACGTCTGTTTTTTCTGTGTCCAAGACTTTTATGGGCGTATACTGCCACAGCACTCAAGCTAGGTCTGGAACTTTGCTGACTGCAGGCGCCCAAGAGACACAGTGCTGAAGAAAGGCAAATATAGCGAGGCAAAATGCCAAACGAGTGAATCCGGGGATGGCTTTTACTTTCAAAAAGTAACCAACAATCCTGCATAGCCTTTAAAAAAAGAAGGAAGGAGAATATTAAAAATAGGCGAGCCAAGCTGTGCTTGTTTTTTTAAATCAGCAAACTTGACTGTGATGTACATCAAGGCAAAAGTTCCTCTGCTAATTCAGAGGGATTGCTATTGGAGTAATATTTCTTATGATTTCAGCAATGGCTGAATGGTGACACCGGTGGTTACTGGTGGTGACAGCAAGTGCAGTTAAATGATGCAGGTCCCAGAATTGTGGAGGACGCAAACACTTCATGAGCAGCTACTTTGCCAGACATACAATAGAAGACAACTGATGTGGCTATTTATAGTGCAGCCAAACAAACACACATTATTGTAATAAAGAAGCCAGTCAATAATTTGATTTTTTTCAACTATGCCTTGAGCAAACATAAACTGATTTCATGCTGTTCATGCACAGTACACACCAGCTGGTAACAGTTAAGTCAGTTAGTTTGCTGAGGAGTTGGAGGTGTGCAGCCTGTCTCCTGTAGCTCTATATCTAACAGCTCACTGTCGCTGCTCCTTCTTGTTCCATTACTTCCTGCAATATCTTAAAAATGATCTGCTGTCAAAAAAAAGACAAAAATGACTACTGTCTTGTTTTGTTGAGGCATTTTTGATGAACGATTTCTGTCAGCACTAGCCTAAATGACAAATGCACTGTGTTTCCAGTGACTGCTTCGCAATAAGTGTTTCACCAGCTGATTACTTTGACTACAAACTAGCAGTGGTGGGAAATGTTCTGTTTGCATTAGCAGTAACTTTATACAGCTCTAACACAGACGTGAGGCTGACATCAGTTCGATAGAATTACAAACAGTAATGCTGGGTTACAGGCGTCAATTTTATTCCTGTGACAGACAGCAGACCACTAACAATGAAAATTATAGTGCATTTATATATATAGGTCTTTCTCTCATTTGTTTTTGTGTTAATGTCTTTGGTTATGTAAGGATACATATGTAGATCATTCATGCACTTGTATTTCCTAGTATTAGTACAAAGCTACGTAATTGTTTTTAAATGTAGAAAATGTTCCTTTTAGTTTTGAATTTTATAGTTTAATCTGTGTATGAGTGAATTACTCAGGTGGTTTATGCTTTTACAGTATGTGCAAAAATGAGCACTGCTGTGAAAAAAAATTGGCCACACTGATCCAGATCAGCCCGTCCTAAAACTTAAGAGGCAAGCCATCAAATGATTCCTATTTCGGATTCATGTTTTTCTGGACAGATCGACATCTCTGCCACAATTCTGACAAACACTAATGACTGTCAAATAAGGTATGCTATAAATATATATATAAATATATACATATGGAAGGCTCATTAATGGAGGATTAATGGTGCTCTAGCCCCCAACATTGTAGGAGATAAAATATACCGATGAATATCTAGACCAGAATTCTAAAAAGCATGCAAACAATTACCAGACCCAGGTACTGTACACACCTACATGCTGTACACACATCTGCAGTCAGCCATTATTCAGCTGTACACCTCTCTTGACAGCAGCTTCAGGAGAGGCTGCTCTGAGGGCTCCAGGAGAGGCTGTTATTAAGCAGCAGCCCAGTGCCTGTGCTTGAGCAACCGAGCACAATAAAAATTCCTTTTCTTTAATTAACTTTTATGGCCAGCGAAGAGGACACGCTGACACCTGTCTTGTGCAGTAGCACCGATTATTTCTTGCCTTCCCCATCTGCACATGTAGTATAAGTGTTATATGTGTGTGTGGTGGTTGTTTGCCTGCACGGAGACAGCACTGCAGCATACATCATGAAACATGGCCTTTTCCCTTCAATGCCCTCGAGGTTTAAAAAAAAAAACAACTAATGAATAAAACAGTCACAAGCATAATGATATATAACAAAAAATTCTATAATTATAAGCAATTTATATGGATGTTGACTATGACTGTATCCCCATGCATGCCAAAAAGCAGATATGATAATGTTGTCAAACGAATCACATACAAATCACATCACACTCTCCAAATGTTTTACCACACTTTGCAGCAACCAGTTCTTAAAATCTACAGCACAATCACTGCACATTTGTGTATAGACACACACACACACACACACACACACACACACACACACACACACACACACTCACGGTTTACCAGGGATGACACAAATTGGATCATCTAAAAATAGAAATGCATTTCAAAAGCAAAGCAAAGTTTAGCAGCAGCTAGAAAAGTCCTAGCTCTACAGGGATTTTAATTAGTGTTGCTCAGTCAACAGCATAGCAACCTACTTCTTTCTTACTAATAAACAAAGCCAGACTTCTTTTCATCACGAGCTTAAACACATAGCTGGTGCTGATAGGAACTACTCTTTCTCTGCTTAGTTTCATCTCCTGCATCTTGTCTTGCCTGGCATGATAAAAGAAATGTTGTAGGGAAACGGAAATTAAATCTGTGACAGATTTCAAGACTTGGCCTGAAAGACAAGAAAAGAAAAAAAATCTGCCCAGTATCTGAGCAAGATAGAGTTAACACCAAGATGTGACATAGTAGTTCTCTTTCCAGGTAGTGAAATTAAAAGGATGCCCCTGTTGTTAGCCATTTGACAATTCAAATATTCTGATTATTGCACTGACTGTATCAATACTGTTCTTCCTCATGAAAAAAAAGATTTTATATACCTTGTGTAGTTGTGTTTAGAGCGTTTTATTGATGTTCTTTGATATACAGTAGGGGTGAACAATACACCAGTGCTGCATCGTCATTGCAATGCGCACATGTGCAATAGTCGCATCGGGTTTAGGGTTAACCCTCTGATCAGCCAAAACATTAAAACCACAAACAGCTTAAGTGATTAACATTGATCATTTCGTTAGAACGCAATGTTCTGCTGGGACACCTTGGGTCCTGGCACTCATGTGGATGCCACCTGACATGCTCCACCCTGCCAAACACCATTACAGACCAAGTACACCCCCTCATGGCAACAGCACTTCCCAATGACAGTGGCCCCTCAGCAGGACAATGCACCATGCCACACCACAAAAACTGACAAAAAGCTCAAGGTATTGACCAGCTATATCAGGTGGCATCTACATGAGTGCCAGGACCCAAGGTTTCCCAGCAGAAAATTGCATTGTAACAAAATGACAAATATTATTCACTTCATCAGGCAGTGGTTTGAATGTTTTGGCTGATCGGTGTATACAGCATTGCATACATTAGGAAGGGATGTGAAGCTACACTGCACATTAATGTGTTGTGTAATTTTTTTTTTTTTTTAAATCAAATGTATTAACTGGAGTGAGGTTTGTATGATGAGATGTTGAGACTAGAGCACACCAGATACTGGATCTCCACAGCATAAAAGTGCAGTATGGGGAGCTAGTAGAGATGTAATATTAGAATCCAACACTATCATCTAAAATAAACCCAATCAAATTTCAGTCCCTTCTTTACTGTGCTCTACTGTGTTTTGTTGAGTGAGGTTGGAAAATTACACAGACTTGCTAATAAATGTGTTAGTTCTCCTTTCTCTTATTGGCAAGAAGCAGTGTCTAAAACATTCATTTAGCAGCTTCTGATTTTTAACTTGTGCTATCATCGCTTTCACAGGTAGAATGACATTGCTGGCAGCTGGTCATATCAGCTGTCGCTAATTAATGTTGAGTAACTTGATTAAGGTTGAAGTTAAAAATGGCAGGTTTGTTTTGCTCTCTGTAAATAGTGTCTGTAGTAGCCAAAGATCACTCGCGTGGGAAGATGTGCAACTCTGTTTTTGTAGTTCCAACCCTTACAGAGTGATATTAATATGTCTTCTCTCTAGTGGATGGTATTATGTCAGTTTCAGTGGTCTAATTTCTCCCTCATTAACTTTCAATCAAATCATATAAATATTTAACTCATGAGCATAATGTTTCTTAATCAGAGCCTCAAGTATTTGGATTATGAAGTTCGTTAGAAATCAGGTATGTCAGATTTAGCCAGCAGCTAAAGCTAGCATTCATTCTCAGGACAAATGACTCTGCAGTGGTCACAAACTGAGGTTTAGGAGGCAGAGCAGGTGGTTGGAAAGTTGGTGATTCGATCCCAGGCTCCTCCAGACTTGATGTCAAAGTATCCTTCGATAAGATACTGAGCCCTCAGTTGTGTGTGAATGTTTAAGCTGATGCTAACTTCTGCCACCAGTGTTTGAATGGGTGAATGTGACATGTACTATAAAGGCGCTTTAAGCGGTCGGACTAGAAAGGCACTACTTACAAGTGCAAGCCCATTTACCATTTACCTGCCCCTGTTTTGAGCGCCTCTTTTCTGACAAGATGCAATGACGTCACAATATACCATCCATCTCTGTCCCAGCAGCCCTTAAACATTGTTAAAAATTAGTCGACACAGAGTTTGAAAAAGAGACTGAATTAGTAACAGATATTAAAAAAAAGTAACCGTTGCAACATTTTCATTGGCCTCCATGCTGCTTTCTACTGTTTACTAACCCTGTTTTCCAGCGTAGTTATGATGCTGAACGTGACACACCAGTAAATTAAAAAACAACAAAAAAACAAACAAACAAACAAACAAAAAAAAACAAACAGGAAGGCATACTGGCCCACTGCAGAGCTGCGTACATGGCTATGGTCCATTTTTAGCAGGTTTTTCTGTGTTTCAAAAACCTGCATATATGCACTAATTTTGGTGATTAAAATTGTAATAGTGATAGCACATGAGGGCATCCTGGTGGCCAAGTAGGTTCAGGAATATACTCCAAGATTGTGATGTCCTACAAATTGCCACACGACCCTTGTTGCCATCACTCTATACTGTCAACTGTCCAATAATTAAATATTTTAAAATCAAATCAATATTAAACATACTTAAATATACATAAAGCTGGAGTTAAATATTAAATATACTTAAATATATATAAAGCCTGAATTACAAGCAGGATGACACAAGAAATCACTCAGTAACTGATGAACTTTGGTAGTAAAAAAAAACCCAACACAGTTGGTTCTCTGACACTGTCATCATTCTGCTGTTATCCCTCATCTTTCTTTGAGCTGATGTTTATTGCTGCACTTCCATTGCAAGAGCTTGACTCTCAAAAGCCTGCAGTAAAATCTCTCACCTTACACACTTCTCAGCAACCTTGAGGTTACAGACAGCCACAAAACACCAGAACGTACACGTTTATAGAATTCCACCTAACACACAACAAGAATAATGAGAAAACTATTTAACTGGGGTTGATGATTGTAAGCATTCTGGGAGGCCATTAAAAGTGTCCTTGTAATGCGGACCTCATAAGTTCTGTGGGGTGGGAGGAGGAGAGGGGGCGAGGCCTTGATTGATGGCCAAGGATGAGCGATTAGAGCTGTGAGCTGCTATAATATCCTCCACGGCCGGACATGCTGCAGGAGCCAACCACAGCACTGTAAACATTTCACTGCATGCCAACATGCTTTACTGCCTTTAAGGGGAGGGATATGTGCATTTAATACTAAAGCAAGTTGCTGCCAAGGCTCATTACCACAGCCCTGTCCTAACGCATCACAACATTCATACACCCATCAACAAACTCATACAGATGGACCTTGCCATCCCATGTTATCATATGCAGACAGCCTTACCCAATATATGGTGGGCAAATCCGCACATGCATTAACACAGGAAGTCACACAGTAGGTTACATTCTAGCCCTTTAAAAATGTATTACATGTCACTTGACTTATATCAAGCCCTCTAAAAACTGGATCAGCAAGTCCTCCAGCTCTTTCCCTGAAGCTATATTTCATAGATGATATGCCTGCCATGTGTATCTGCTACATGAGCATTAGGTTTAGTTTTTTAATTTATAAATAACAAATGTATTATTTTTTTAACCCCCTTTGCCACTGGACCAAAAAACCCACTAACACCCACGAACATCTGGCTGTTGTGTTTAATGGGAAAGGCTACAAGCAACAAGCACCTCTGGCACAAATGATGGGTATTATCGGCTCCAGCTCTGATCAGCGACAACTGGCAGTGATGGAAATGCAACATGCGGGTAAACAGTACCCGAATGCCCATTCCAAAACCATCACTGTATGGGGATCACAGTCTGGTGCATGCACAATACATGGTATACTAATGGGCGTAATGTGTAGCCAAAAATCACAACTGCAAGTTCACCTGTAAAATTGGAGCCCATATATTGTTAGCGACATATGTTGAGGTTAGCACAACAAGCAGATTAATGTGGGAGTCAGTCACATTATGGAGGGTGCAAATGAAATGTCTGGGCTGGAAGACCCACCTGCCGGTTACCGGTCAGCTACAACAGCAGAAGAGAATTGTATATAAGATGAGGACGGTGTGTTGGTGTTGCTCTACCGCTGTAGGGTATGCATTTCATACCTCTGCAACAGGTGCCCTCCAGCCAACCGATGGCGTATCCTAACACTATGCAAAAATTACTGACAAAGTGGCAGTATTTGACAAGTTCAGAATGAGAACAGGCTGATATTTGATGGCATCACCCAGATATGCTGATTACTGAGATGATAAATGTTTGAATGCTTTAAATGTTTAAATTTTGCCAAGGTAAAACTAATTGTAACACTCCTCCTAATGCCAAAGTTTTATATTTTATAATTTGCATTTTGTTAGTTTCAGATTCATAATGTAAAAGTTGCTTTTCAGTTTAATGGCCTGTTGTGACCTGTTGCCTTTTGAGGAAGTGTTTGTTCAGTCTCCACTGTAATACAGAAGTGTTTGAATGCTTTTTTATTTTCATAATAAAAATAGTTTACCAAAGTTGCCAGTGGGCAAAATGCTAACTTAGTCCTCAGCAGGAGGATTTCTATCTGTCTTTGACACTTGCACTACTGTCTGTTCAAAATAAATAAAAAGAAAAGTATCCTTATGCGTGTGGGTTTTTTTCTTTTTGTACCAAACTCCTAAACCGGAGTAGGAATCAAACTGTGACTTTTGTGTACCATTGCACCCCTGCTGCCTGCAGAAAGCCATAAAGCGATGGAGGAAAACTGTGAGAGACACAGCATGTTTACAGGGTAAGGGAAAATTACCTGCAATTCACGTTAATGGATCCGCAGGGTCTCACGCATAAGTACAGGTATACAGGCATGCAGACATGCATTAAAACAACAATATGCCTTCCAGGTGCATTCACTTTCCTCATGATGTTAGTGGTGCGTATAATGCACAGATTTCCAATTTGACAAATGCCATGTACTAAAAAAATGACAATGTACAAATGGAAACTGAACTATTACTGATGCACAGTTGAATATGTAATTTTAAAACCCTGGTATGCTGCATACTAATTCAACACAAATCCTGAGTCAAAGAGTGACCAGAAAATGTCCTTCTGCTGGACAAATAAATAATAGCCCCTAGACAAATCAAAGCAAATCTGTTTGTATCAAACAGGCATGAAAGGAGTGTGCATGCACATTAAGGCCCATTGCAGATGTTCAAAGAAAGATGAGCCAGTTCAAATATGGTTACCAAGTGCACATGGCTAAACAATCATAAATAGATGAGACCAAAAAGTGGGCAGCATGATACCCGTACCATGTAATCTAAATCAGACATTGCTGTGGGAAAATATTATGTGTAATAAAGTGGGCATCTTCCTTCCTAAAGATTTCACGACAGTTCTAGAAAGATAAAAACACAAAATGCTCCTTCGCACAATCTGTGAATATGTATAACCATTAATTTAGAGTCTTAATTTCAGTTTTGGATTGTCTGCTGAAACCAAAATCAGAGCAACTCTGCAAGCAAACATTGTCTATCATTCATCGACTACAAACATGACGTATCATCTGAGACATGTGAGTAGCTACATGCCCATTAGCCACTTAGCACAATCATTACTGCTTTGTCGTCATTAACAGGTGGCTCGCTCAGTGTGTGACGTGCACTTGTAGATAAAATATAGGCCTATATTAATGAAGGTTCATTAGTACGGTTTTGTATTTCTCTGTAATGTAGCACAGTGTTAACAATGTTACTGATACTATTCTTACCCACACCTTAAAATCAAACCATTGTGTTGCTCTGCCCAAAATATATAATTTAATAATCAAATTAATATTGTAAACATGCAGGTGACTAGTTGACTAATGGCCCTAAATGATGACTATTGGTTGACTAGGAACATTCTTAGTTGGGGGCAGCCCTAGAATCCTACCTTCAGGATTTCTAAATACCCTGGTATACAGAATACCTTGATACCACCAAAGCCTATATGTAATATTAAAAATCACATTAACAGTAAGCAGGTACCATTAGCACACCTCTAAAATAACAATACTCTTGGAACCATTATTGAGTCTAGCCACAAAAAAAGTTTTGTTTTGTTTTGTTTTCACGATCACAAAGCACAATTATGTGTACTTAGGAGATCAGCAGCCTGTGTTCGTGTTAAGCACTACACACGGCTGCCATTTACAGCAGTAAGGTACTCAGTACTGAGAGAATGTTGTGCTACTGGCATTGCTCACTGGCTAACCTACTATCCCTGAATTACTCTGGATCAAGGGACTTGTGACAGCATGGAGCCATCAGGATGAAAAACTACGGCCTAAAAGGCAAAGGTTGGCACTGCTCCTGAACCCTGTATGAGAGGTGTATGGAGACACAGAGAGAAAGGAGACAGAGCAATGACTGCAGGTAAATAGAGAGGAGGTAGAGGAGTGGAATGAAAGCGAGAGGGAGGGAAGGGGGTGAGGGATGAAGGAGAGAAATTAGGTTGTTATGTATATTGCTGGCAATTCACACACGCACATTCCATCTGAGATCCCATCAGCTGTCAAATTGGGAAAGCGATGGGGATGTGAGAGCGGCAAGAATCTCAACAAGGCCTGAACTTGGCGCACCACTGAGACCTAATCAAAACACAATCACGTTCACTGCCAGAACAGACGCACACAGGCCCGCACCCATACACTCATTCTCTCCACTCCCATTCACATCCAAGCAAACTCCTAGTCACTCCCTCTCTTTTTCACACAAACACTGTTAAACAAAATGTACACATAATCATGCACACACTCACAGAAAAACATTAACTTGCAGTCACACATGGGCAAACATATTTTGTCCCATGCAATCACACTTCGGCCTATTTCAAGCTATCCACTGCTCCAAGGCGGAGAGATGATGTATAAAACTGCCCGGTTAAATACAGGCTCTTATCTCTCGCTATGACCCATGACTTGAGTTTATCTCCATTATGCAGCGGTTCATTTCAAAAGCTTCACCTCCGTTGGAGGTTATTGGCATGGAAGACACAGACAGGAACTGTGGTTGCATATAGGGATCAGCCCAAATGCTTCTCCAACTGAGTTTAGCCTTCCTCCCTAATGCCCCGGCCCCCTGGACAGTCTATCTGCTGCTCTTGTCAAGCCCACTCACTCAGGTGTGACAGCATCACGGCTGACCAGCTCCCAGGTCAGCATTCTCACCGTTAATCCACACAGATAGGCCAAAATGCTGACCACCAGCAAATAACTGCTTGCGGTTGGCTCTGCCAAAGCCACTGTAATGTGGGAACAGGTGTCTGAATGTTAAAAAAAATAGTATTTTTTCTCGTTGTGATTTGTTCAGTTCTGCTAAACTAAGAGATTCCTCTGAGTAGATGTCACTGATAAGATTAGGTCTGGTATGGTTGGTGCAGTATTTGTGATAATGATAATGCTCCAGCTTTAACACGAATATTAAATGTTTATTTTTCTATCTTATCCAGGAGCCAAAGAATCTTACTGTGTGCCAAGTGCACAAATATGTCTGTTGCTTCATCGAGTAAGAAGTACTGACTTTGAAGCATTTTCCTATTTACTACCGTCCATTGAATTTGGCACCCTTTCCTGTGAGAACAAAGGAGGTGAGTTTCCAAGGCTCGGCTGTGTCAAGAGCCCTATCAAATACTCTTGACTTCAGCAGCAGGAGAGCAGACAATGGAGAAGCGCGCTAAAGATAAACCGATGACATGATAGTGATGCACAACAAACTTGACTTTATAATACAGAAATATCATAAATAAAACAGAATACAGTATAGCCCTAAAAAAATAGCAAACAAATGCGCCCTCTGCCTCTTCCTCTCGACATGATTTACATTGCTGTAGTTATACTGATAAGTGGATCTGTCAGATAGTGGAGAAAAGTCAACCCAGTAACAAAAACACAGACATCTTGTGGGAGGTTTGTGTAGGGTGTTTGGAGTCTGGCACTACTGCAGATGGATAACATATAAATGAGACATAAGATAACACTGGAAATGTTTCACTGACCAAATCTTTGCCATTAAAAACAGGGTTAGAGCTACTGTATAAAGCGCTGGTCTGTTCATTAATATTGTGTCTGCCAGGCACAGAAAGGTCAAATAAAAGTATAGGTTTCTACTCAACTCTACTAACAGGTCTTCAGTGTGACATCGGGCCTCCGGGAACAGGCAGTCTGCCAAGGTAAGAGAATGAGCTCCTTCCTGGCGAGAGTCACTCTGAAGGAAAGGATAAATGCTGGAATCACCCATAGGCTTTAGGGGGTCCTGTGGGGCCAAGGAGCACACTGGCAACACAAGGGAATGAGAGGAAAGCAGCAAGAATACTTTGTTCAGAGAAAAGAACAGTGAATCTTTAGCGCACACACACTTAGCTGTCCTTTTGAGTGGGATTATGGGGTGCTACAGTGGAGCTGCAGATGTGCAAGTCCACAGACAGAGGCCCAAAGCTTGGTATCAACTTAACACTGACACACCACACCATGGCTTCAGAGATTACAGGGGGCTAGATGTGCCATTTCTGACACAAAGTGCAGTCTTGCCGACTTTAACACCCCTCTCACTCTTCATTTCTTTTCCTCTCATCTGCTCTTGTCTCCTTTGCAGTCCCTTTCTGTCAAGTGGCACAGAGGAGAAAAGAGCCAAACGTCTGTGTCTGCTTACTGGGGCAAGTGAACATTTGAAATGACAGAGGGTGACGTTGGCTTGAGTGCCGGAGAAGATGCCTCAGAGCTAAGTGAAGGACCATTAGGGAGACGGTGATAAGATGCATGCATGTAGACAGGGCTGCAGAGTGTTCACCTTGAACAGTCTGGTGTCATCTGCTGAGGAGGGCTATCACACAGTGAGAGCACAGCATCAAACTCCAATCAAACTCCATCGCAGCTGACAGCAAAATCAAACCGATGCCTACACACACGCCGAAAGGTGCTGTGACCTCCACACCCCGTTATTATTCATGCACAGTGACTAGCTATTACTTTGATGCCTTCTCACTTCGGTTGGCATTCCTGTATTGGTCAACTAAGCAAAAAGCTTTCAAGAGCTACAGTAACACTGATGAACTGAAGGCTTCTTGTCAAAGGAGACACTTTCGGTAAAGTCAAAGCATGAGAGGAGGCATATACGAATGAGGTAATGTAAACATCACAGCTTCACAGCTCAGGCTCACAGCTGGATGGTTACCTGTCTTGTTCTGGAGGACAGAGACACCGCGACTTGAGTTTTTATATTATTGAAAAAGAAAAAAAAAATCTTCTGTTCTTTTATGATATACTGTACACGTGTAACAATGAAATCACCAATTTAAGTGGTGTATCTATGCATGTATGTATGTTTTATACATCATTATGTACACTATTATTATGGTTGTTGGAGATGACAAAGCTTGAACTATCTGAATTAGAAAGTACAGTAAAAACTGTGCCATAGGGTTGGGTACTGAACTCCGTACTTTAAAGGGCAGTGACCAAATTACGCACTACTACCAACTACCAACATAATTTGGTCGGTGCCCACGTTAAATCCATCTTTGTCAAATGTCTGTACCTGAGTGTGCATCTGGGGAAAACCTGGGGTTTAGACAAGAGCCGGATGTGCTGCAAAGGGCCCTGAAGTCTGGAAGCCAGGTCTGAATTTGAACCTGCCAGCTCACCTCCGAAGGAGCTCCGAGGCCAGCAACAGAGCTCCGTGGAGCTGGTAGGTTCAACTTCAGAGAAGTGGAAGAAGCCCATCAAAGCTGGGATGCCAGCAATGAAGCTCTTCGGCGGCTCACTACAGTTGTGGCAACAGCTAGTTCAAATATTACATTTTTTTTATAACAGTGAAATTCCAGCCACTACTGAATTCCAGTTCAAATGTGAATGGTATCAAAAAAGTTGCTTCATTTGCTTCTGCAATCTGCCGTCACTGTGCAACACGTGCTGAGTTTGACTGTAATGTCAGGTGAACTGTATGTGTTCGTGTTTGTCTATAGCTTCTGGATTAAACATGAATGAGGTAAATTATTGCACAAACATGTTCCCTTACCAGGAAGCTAACCTTGGTCATGTGTAACCTTGTTAGCGGCACCAGTGCAGGGATAAAGAATCAGCCAGCAAATGGCCTCAGTTTGTCCCTCATGAATCAAACACATACACACATTCTGTCTTTCCTGCATCTCGTGTCTTCCTACCAGTGTTTGCAGAGCTGAAAATTTCTTAAATAATTTATGCTGTTAATAACCAGCTCAGTCTCTGAGGTACGGAGCAGTCCTGTTCAAACATAGCTTTGCATCTATGTCCGTGTGTGTCTCTGCACAGCATAGTGGAAATGGGACAATGTTTGAACAGTGAGGTGAAGGTGGATGTATGAATGTGTATGTGATTGCAGCGTGAGTTATCACAGACTAGGCAAAATTGACTGATGTGATAGTTGAGGGTGGTTATGGGGTGGGCTGCTGTGTCAACACAGGGGTAACCACAGATTTCTTCCAACAGTGTAGAAGCTGAAGGTCACACGCTGACCTATCCTAGAAAACAGAAGATAGAGGAGGCACTGGGGCGTATTGTCAAAGCTCAGTTTTGTTGCGCTACATCATAAAAACTCCTGTTCAGATGTGGTGACAAACACATATACAACCCCAGACTTAAAATATTCACACAAAAATATCCAATTCATCAGCAAAAGACAAAATTTCAATACAGCAATCAGGGCAAGAAAACACAATTAACATTTACGGTGCAATCAACAATCATCATTAAAAAAAAGCAATTGGTGTTAATTATGAGGGTCACATCATCAACATCACATCATCCTGCCCTATTCTGGTTTTTCATTCTCTTGTATTGTATCTGTCATTATTCCCTTTGTTACTTTGTTACAGTCGGCCAGCCTGTCTGCTTGTGAGCTTGCCTTTTTTTCAGCCTGTCTATCTGTCTGTTTCTCAAGATGGGAGGCGCAAGGAGGAGGCGGGGCATACTCTCAGCAAGGATGACCTTGGCAAAAGTCTGATGATTTGAGGCGAGCAGCAATATCAATAATAATGGAGAAATTAATAAGCTGGTGCATTGGCCTGAGGGTTGGACTACAGAAGGTGGAGGTGGTAGGGGAACAGTGGCGGGCTGTAATCGTCGGGTTGGGGGGGCATGGCTGGAGGATGGCAGGAAGGAGAGCAGGGAGAAAGGGTGGGGGGTTTAGGGTGGTGTGGAAGAGGGGGTGGTAAGTGCACGATTTCCTTAGCAGCAGTGTGGTGCTGCAGTCCATGCTGTCACACGTCAAAGAGGGAGCAAATCAAAGGCAGCTCTTTTGATGAATATAAAACAGAGAGTCCTGCTGAGAAGCACTCTCCCTCCCTCCCTTTCTAATCACAGAGCCGCAGAGGCGGCGGGCTGCACCAATCCCCCCAGCCCAGCACAAAATGAAAGGAGAGCAGAAACAAGGAGAAGGGGACAGAGAGCACACGCGATCACAACAAAGGCTGCTTTATAATAGCAATAAACATTTGTCCTCTCGAGACATCTGCACAGAATGATGGGTGCGGTGTGGCAAGATGCGAGAGAAGCCGGAATGGCATCAACACATTTTTACCCCCCACCCAAGCCTGAAAAAGGTTCACCTCCTATCTCTACAAGTATGGTACATGCATTTTATCTGCAAACAAAAACCTGTCCACTACTCTGCCACGCACTGAAGCATGTTGCTTAGCTTGCAGGGTTTGGATAAAATGTCTAATATTCCCCATAAGATGCTCAAAAGAACAGCATAACGTTATGGGCATACGTCTAATTAACCCATGCTTCAGATAAGCGGGAGTGCTGACTGTGCTTCTGTTGAATTCATAACATCCCCTTTCACCAACTCTGAAAATGCTATTCAGGTAAGATTATCACAAACTGCCATTAGCTTGTTCTCTTGTACAGACTGGAACAAAGGCAAAAAAACACTCTTCATGTGTCATCAACATCTCTTAAAAAACAACTGATGTGTATGAGCGTAAAGTCAATTAACACCATTATGACATGGAAATTTAAGTGATACAGAGCACATCTCTACCTCTTTTATGTCTCATCTCACTGTTGGTCTTACCTATAAGTTCTCAGGTAGCAACAGACAAAAACAATTCGCTCTCCTTTCAGGGCTCCACAGTTAATCATTAAATATCAGGATCTCAATTCAGACATGTGGGCAATCTCACTCTTCTGCCATATTTGCTTTGCGAGTTGCATATTTAGAATGATTGCTCATAATTTGTCCCTGCTGCAGCACGCACAAATGCATTTCAAGGCTGATGGACTCTTCCTGAACCCACCACTTTGCTAACACTCAATCAATCAAATTGCCACAAAGCTGTCTGTAAAGCCAGGCTGGGTCTCCACAAACAGTGTCTCAGTCTTTGGTCGAGGTTACATGGGAGGCAGTCACAAGCCTGGCCTGTAGCTTTTTTGCATGTGCACCAAGCACTGATGTTACTGTAAATATACGTTAGCTCTGTTTTCAGGGTTTTCCCTGCCATAAATACAAGGCGGAGAGCATCTGGAGAGGAAAGTACTGTTAGCAATTGAGCTAGCTAGTGTGACTGCTGTTACGACCTAGGTCTACTAACCAACCAGCAGAAATACAGCATGAAATTACTGGCGCTAAACCCAAACAAACAGATCGATAGCAGCTCGCCATGGAGGCAAAATGTGCTATAAGAAATGTGAGGGATTCCAGCAAAGAGAAAAACCTTGTGGAGTTGCGGCAACGGAAGCCTTGCATGTATGATGTGTCCTCCAGCTCGTACCACGACCACGTAAAAAAGAACAAAGTATGGAAGGAAACGGTGGCGGAACTGCAGCTGCCAGGTGAGAAACCTAGCAGCTAGCAAACACACACAGAGACACACTGCCGTATATAGTGCCCATAAAACAACTCAACACTCTATGTTGTGCTTTACCATTTAAGAAATAATAACCGATGCGGCATCCTTGTGCACTCAGTATGGGAAGCTATTGCATCGTATGTCGTAGCCTGCGATTCAGTAGGCGCTGTCATCACACAGTCTGCATACATCTAACCTGATGTCGTACCCAAGTTTATTAGATCCATGTTGCACAGTGTCGCTTCCACCAAACTTATGAGATTGCTAATCTCACAGTCTGTAGAAGGCTTTAGAGCGAGTCATCTACATCATTACACCAGGATGTCGGTTTGGAACTGGTCATTTATTAATGTACAAGTATAAGCACTGATAAAACGATTACATTATTATTTCTATTCTTATGACTATGGCCGTACTCATCTCACACAGTCACGCTATGTTTGTGGGGACAACCTCAGTAAACTAAATAGCCTAGGCTGCACTCTGGATTGTCATTTTAACAAAGTGAGATGGAACCGGAGTCAACAGCTAAACTTGACTGTCACCCTAAATGCCCATAATATAGGATTTATTCTATTTTACTTTAAGGTCACAATGAGATCACTTCTTTCAGGATGTCCTGGTCGACACAGTGACACAATCAGCACAATCAGATTCATTTAAAAATGAACTATGTTACATAGACAACACATACAAGACATTAAAGCAACATAAGGGGAAACAGTGAGAGAGGAGAGATATACAGGTCATACCAATGACATCCATTCACATTCAACCAAGGTCAAGGTGTAAAACACAATATCAGATTGCTTATTGTGTAGTCAATAAGCGTAAGTAGCACACTTGAATGGATATGTACAGTCCTGCTTCGTTTCGTGTCAATGGCAAGACCCTATTTGTTACTCCATCTTCAGTACAAATTAGTTTTATCCAACTTCCATTTAGTATGAAACAATCCATCTCCTCAACTCTACTGCTCTCTTTGTTGACCCTATATACTCCAACTCCCAGAAACCATTTGTGCTACTGTGGGTTGATGGGGATGTAGATGGATAGACAAGATAGTTGAGTTGTTCATCTTTGTGGTATTTTAATAAATTTTGTATAAGTCCACATGCCAATCAGGCCAATCAAGATTCTCATTTCATCAGGACTCGTGCAGTTCTACTTCTCTTTTATCCCCTACTTCTTCTGTATGTATCTTACACAGTTTATTTTTCAATACTTATTTCAGATATTAGCATTTTTGACAGTATTACAATCTATATCTTTCTCCTCATCTTAACTGTCACTAAAGTCATTAAAATATTTGATGAGTTACAATTATATAATTAAAAAAAAATCATTAATGTAGACCAATGGTTCCCAGCTGGTCCAGCACGGGGTCCAGATTTCTCCTCAGTCATTAGTTCAAGGTCCACACAGATAAATATATTCAACATCATACTTTTGTTTTGTTCGTGTTGTCGACCTAGTTTGCTGTCTCTGTTAGGTAGCTGTCCGTAAGTCACTCACTCTACAGCAGGAAATGGCACTTCAAAATAAAAGCTCTGTCCCAGAAATTTACTGTACTTAAATATTAAGAGGTTTTTGTTTTTGGTTTTTTTTTTTACAAACTTGACACTTTGCAAGTCACTTGCAGTCCATTCAGAGTGGACTTGTGACCCACTTTTGGGCCATGATCCATTAGTTGGGAACCACTGATATAGACCATATTTTTTCATAAAGCTGAGTATCTCACTTGTTTCCATTTGTCACAGCTAAACTATGCAGGCTGTGTGAAAAGACTTATTCCATGTACATAGCAGGGAAGTAAGAAAATCTATTAGCCTATGCATAGATCAGTCACTACCACCCACATGACAATGACACGGGCTCCACAGCGGTGCAGTGCAGTCCAATCTACACAACCTCCACAGCTCAAGAATTGTCATTGCTGTATTCAACCAGAGCTCAGCTTCTGTAGCACTGCCTGGCCTCTCCTCCCCTGGGCAGTGCTCCTCTACTGCTCCCCAGGCAGCATTAGTGTGTGACACCAAAGCCCACTCCCACCCAAGCCATGAGCCCAGAAAGTGACACATGCATGGGTGTCGCTGCCGTTTCACCTCCTGCCTGCTGAAGTATGAGGCAATTTCCTGCGAGTGGTGCATGGTGAGAGAGAGCGGGAGGCTCGGCGCAGCCCAACTCTGCTGCTCTCTTTGATACTGTCAGGGAAGAGTAATGGCTCTCTGCAGCAACAGCCACCACCAAACTAATGTAGTGTGACTTTGGTTCTCCTTTTCAATGCATTACCACCATAGTGAGTAAGAAAGAGATGGCAAGAAGATAGCTAAACTGTGAAGGATGTGGGAGGAAGCACGGGTCTACACAGGGAGAGACAGAATCCTTCACAGTTAGCATTCACTTTCATTAACTCCCAAATAAACAAAGACATGACAGCGATGTTTCTGTAATCGGAGCGCATTTGTGCAGTTGCCCAACTCTTGCCAACCAGACAGGATGCTGCTCAGACTGTAGGCCTACCAGGGAAATCCTGCAAAAGCAAAAGCTAGTCCTGTTAGTCAGGACAGCTCTAACTAATCTTTACAATGATTTCAAGGTCACAGTGCTTTAGTACACACGGAGAGAGCAGCTTATCACTGGAAGGACCTCATCTAATTGGGCAATCTACTATCTCAGCAGCTATTACAGCCTTGTTCATTGTGCCTGACCTTGCAAATTTAATAAGCAGAGAGTAAAAAGTTGTCTCATCATTTTTGCACATTTTCTGCACAATTTCCATATTAAAACAAAAAAGGCAAAGAAAGCTGCTCTATTTGCAGACCTGCATACCTCTCGGGTTGAACTCTTGCCCTTCTTTCAGTTACAGATGTAATTGCAATCAAGCCCATCCAGAAATTATACTGTAATTATGCAGAATTAGAAGATAATTCAAACTGCACAATGTTATAGTTCATTAGAGGTAATTGAATGGCACGGTCTTTAGGCCGACTGCCATTTGTGTGGAGATGTCAAAAGATAGTGGGTCCTCTGTGAAGCCTTAGGGCTGGGGGTTGTCATAGAGGGACAGACTGCTATTCTACTTGGCCTTGGCTTACACATTGAGTCTAACTTGTGCCATCATTAGAAACCCATTTAACAGGCGCCATTACAAAAAGCCCCAATACTGAGCCAAAGCAATTACATCTCTGGCCAGTAATAACATAACTGTGTGACTTTCGCCTACAACTATGGAAGTAGTGATCATGTAAACAATTTGAGGGACTTGTGCACAATGCATACTGGTTCATTTCAGCACTGAGGTGGTTTATTTAATATGCAGGTTGGCTTACTTTTTAATTTTCCATAAGTATTTTTTTAATTAGTTTTCTGTCAGGAAATAGTGACAGTATTTATTCCCCATATCTCAGGAAATACTACTGTAGAAACCAAATTAACAAAACTAAAATTTCAAAATACATTACATGTCCTTGTTTCTGAAAACAGTACGCAAACACAGATGCACTTCAGCTGCCTAAAGGATGTCCTTCAGTAGTCACCTTGGCAGTATATAAACACAATAGGGATCTTACTTTCCACTAAAAATCGTTTTCAGAGGTCAAGAATGTTTTCCACAAACAAAATGAAAGCATGTTCAGATTTATTTAATGTCGTTTGTCCAAGTAGACAACGCAAAGATTTCAAAGCATCTTTGACACGTCATAGAAACTGTAGTTTAATAAACATTTAACAGTCAAAACTTGCGACGTCCTACATTTTATATAACATACGTTGGTTACTGGATGTAAGTTTAAAAAGTAAACTTTAAACTCAAAGCAGTGTGTTCTTACAAGTATCTCCTTGTAATGTATGCCGCCATGTGTGCAGATGCCAAAGAATACAATTGCCTACACCAAAGTTTCTCAAAGTACTGTGCAGTCCTCACTGTAGTGGCTCCGCTGTATATCACTGCTGTCTAGGCAACAGCACCCTTACATGACCAAAGAGAGGAAGAGGACTATGAAATCCACAGGAAGTGGAAGAAGTAAACCAGTCAACTGATCCAAAATGCAGAGCTGGTGTATTGCATATCAACGATTCCATTTAACAAAATCCCAATGTCCCCCCAGCCTGCAGGGCATTGTTTATATTAATGTAGGTTAAGCCTATATATCACTTGTCTTGTTGCATAAAACACCACTTTTCAAAGAACATCAACGATTGAAATAAGTATATAGACTAAAAGATAAAATTAAATGAACAAAGACAATACTTCAGATTGACAGACGGAGTAGAAAGATGTAAGTGGGGGGGGGGGTTTAAAACCAGTGTTTGGGAGTTTGGGAGATTTTGTTTTCTGTAGTCTGATGACTTTACAAAAATGAAAATAACAAAATATTAAGTAGACTGCAACAGCATTTCTTATTTTACATGCTTTTAATTTAAGTTTCAGGAGAGAAAACAGAATAATATGCCCCTCTTCGAGAACTTGCATGAATCTCTGGCCTGAACTAATATTAATCAGCCTGCATTCATTCATTTCATTGCACCTCGCGACCCCTGTGCTCGACAGGCACATTCTACAAAATGCACGCCCTCTCCATTAAAACTCTCTTTAAGGAATGGAAATTCTTCTTTTCAGGATGTCTGAAATTTGTTTGAGTATTTCTTTCTTTTAGTGCTCTCCATTTCTCTCTCATCTCGCACTCCATGAGGAGGACGAGCTACAAACAGCTCTCTTCTGCGTCATGTGCGTGCTAGGAAACACTTGGTGTAGCTGTAATCTGGGTGGAAACTGTTGACTTTTAGAGTTGTAAGGCTTATACAGGCTGTACAGTGTCAGAAACAGGTTGTGATAACAAAAAGGCAAAGAGAAGGTGGGAAAATTTGTCATGAGTTGGGAGAAATGGGAGAATTATGACGCAGGACGGATACCAGGAGTCCCACTGGAAAGTAAGGACGGCTGTCAAGTATGGTCTTATCTGGCAATGAGTAGGCAGGAGGCACTTATTAATCTACTATCGTGAGTATTCCCGTCTTCTAAAGCCGTCTTAGGTAAAAGGTGAAGATGCTTTTTAGAGACATCTTTGGAGTTTTAGAAGGTTTGAAAACCTGGTTTTATGATCATCACAGATACTCTGGAGAACAGAAGTTACAATGTGCTTCTCCTTTATCAAATGGATGGTATTAATACATAATTAAAATGTCTTAAAGAACACTGGAGTAAAAAGAAGTTTCAAATGTCACAACAACCTTTAAACTTCCTCCAATATTATTCAAGTCAAAAGTAATTTTACTTTCCAAACAAGTATCTACACACACAGGGTTCAAATCCTTAACATTTGCACAACTTCTCACTGACTTTCTGACTGTGCTGCTGTGTAGCGGTGAAAACTTTGGAGATGCCATGACACTGAAAATGTATTTTTCTGTAGACAAGAGCTTGAGAAATAAATAATGAACATTAAACACTTTTAACACATTCAGTACATCTGTGGATAGCAGGAAGAAACTGCAAGTGGCCCAGACATTGAAAAGAAATTCTTTTTAAAGGAACTATTCAATGTACGTTTCTATCATGGATTACCATCTATTGTTCGTTACGTACAAACAGACAGACACCATGCAGCGTGGCTCTGTAGCATATTAATAAAATCCTGAACAGGTATAAGAAATGTCCAGTATGTACTGCGATGTATGTGTTGTTTATGTCTTCACGCATTGTTAGCTCAGGTGGTTTACACAGTATGATGTTTTATTAGGTTTAATCTAGTTTACTGTGTGCTCATATGTTGAAAGACATGTTTACTCTGAGAGACCACTTGCCAAGACAAATGGCTACATCCTGAATGAGCACTCATAGAATGAATTGATCTGAATCAATGTAGAGAGGGGCATAAAAAGGAAATATAGAAAGACAGAGAGAAATAGAAACAGAGTGCAAAAGTGAGGTGGATGAGGGGAGTGTAACGAGGCAGGGGTTGTCTGGAGCCTGTGGCCTGGGGCAGTGCATGGAGAGAGATGAGCTGGTGTGCACACTGCAGGGTATCGTCTGAGAATGGCTGGGCTCCTCTAACAACTACTGAGGCTAGGTTTGTAGCACAGTGGGTCACAACCTACTAGTGTCTGGTGTGTATGTGTGTGTGTTTGAATGATGCATTTCAAAAAATAGTGGAGAAATGCAAGACAGTGGATAGAGAAGTGAAACAAAGGGACATGTGAAGGAATAAAATACACATAAGAAACATTCGCTAAAACACCTTAGCCGATGCTGTGTGTTCCTAAGATCCATCCACTGTGAACTGTGGGGCAGATGTCTTCAGCTAAGGGCAGCCCTCCCAGTATCTTCAAACAGGCTCTTTGAACACATAGCACTGTTTTCCCCTATGAAGCCAGTCTCTGTCTGCCCTCTGCCAAGGCCTCCCACCCACCCTTTTTATTTGTTCATTGTTGACTTGTGCAGCACTGTGACCTGGCCGTATGTATACCTGTGCTTCTCTTTATTCCAGCTTCCCCGAGGAGAGCTCCTGTGAAGCCCTGCTTCCACTGTATAATGTGCAAATTTGAGGAGTTTTGTGTTTCTAAAGGGGCTATTATACTATGCTCATTATGTCTGACCTGATGCTAGCCACAGCAGGCCCAGCACACTGCTTGAACTGGGTGTTCTAGTTCTTCCTAAACCTCAGCATTAAGTAGCCTCTTTGATCTCTCACCACTGTGACAAAGCAGCACCACCAGACCTCCTAAATGAACCACTCAGAACTCAAGCAGCAGGCAACAACATCAAGTAGAGCTGGGGAGAAAATATGCAGATCCACTAGGAACGAACCATAAATAAAAAAAAAAAAAAAAAAAGGAAAGAGATGAGAATACAGGGTCCTCAGTATAATTAACTACAATGAGCTGGAGGCAGATGTGTGACTCCAGAACATAAAAGAAAAGATTACTGCCAGTATTTTCCACAAATTGCTCTGAAAATTAGGAGTTTACTCAATAGAAGCAGAACATTTCATCTGTTAAAGGTTATTTGTTATCTCCAGGCACCCAGAAAATACTTCAATTGTCTTGATCTTCACAGGTTTCAGTGCCAATCATTAGCATGCTAATCACAGATGATTTTCCAGACCTACAATGAAGGAAGAAGCACACAGAGAGTCTGTGTCATCCCGGGGTCCTAAAAGATCTCTCATTCTCTTTCAGAAAAAAAAT
Source organism: Epinephelus fuscoguttatus (assembly GCF_011397635.1). Classification (NCBI taxonomy): domain Eukaryota; kingdom Metazoa; phylum Chordata; class Actinopteri; order Perciformes; family Serranidae; genus Epinephelus; species Epinephelus fuscoguttatus. The sequence continues at coordinate 27,426,575 of NC_064753.1, read as the reverse complement.
AAGCTTTTTGAACTAAATTACAATACCCTCTCCAAATAAGGCCTGCAAAAAGCATCTTGAAGTAGTGCAGGTGCTCCCCTGAACCCACACAGGAGAGACAAGCCCACAGGCCTGTTTTGTGATGCCATAATTCAACACAGGCACCTTGTAATAAGCCCTCCAATTACAGACATGGAGTTGAAGTTAGCCAGCACTTTCGCTGTGAAAAATTCCCTTTGTCTTTCCTCCCTCTAAGCAATAAAGCAGATAAACTGTATGACTTAACCTCTTCAACTTCAACAATGTTTGGAAGAGTATAGGCACTGTTTTGAAAGGTCCTGAGGAATACTGCTTTTGAATGAAATCTCAGCTGATTAAACAAATAAACATGTAGCTGATTGAAAGAATGTATACAGCATTGCGGTTCTAAGGATGGAAACACCCCATTAACTATCTCTGCAATCTCTCCTGTGTGCACTTATGTGGCATATCTATATTGAAAATCTCATTAAATAAGACAGGCTTGAACAGCGGCTTCTGTATTGAATCTCAGTGGATTATACCTAGAACTTGTGAAGCATCACATACATGCTGGAAAATCATTAAATTTTCTATAATATTCGAGCATCATTTCATATTAAAAGAATAAATAAGCCTGAGCTGAATTGGTGGGTGTTACCTCTCACTTAATACCGGCTTAAGGCAATCAAATTTTTCCACAATATACATGGTGAGATTTTTCAGACAAAGCTGCCTTCACACTCACCAAACCTACAACGCTGCACATATCATCACCACCTTAGTTAGTTCCTCCAACCAGATCGTCTAGGCTAAATGCCAGAGGTCACTCTTCTCATTCAGCAAGAAATCAAAATGATAATGACTCCTTATTAGAAATTCTATCTGGAAGTGCACACAGGAAACATCAAAAGGTGCTGACAGGGTGGCTGGGGGGCAACGATGAGGCTCAGTGATAATCCACATCAAAGCAGAGGCCGAGGGTGTGGGGACATCCATCAGGGAGCTAGGACTGTAACACATGTGCTGCAAAAATAAATACAGGCAGACAGAAATTCTCAATCTACAATTGGGATAATTCACTGCTCTGAAATTGAAATGTATTATTGGTAACCATTCCCAAAAGGAAAAGGCACTTTTTGGGGGCTGATGAGCCCAGTTGAAGGCAAGCCAGTGCAGATGGGATGATGTAGTTTGGTAAATTATAAATGATAGCCCCACGGTAAAATTACATAAAGGAAATAATAAAATAAAACATCTAGTGGAGCCATGATGAACGTACACTGGAAATGTGCACTTCAGTAAACAATCAGCCAATGTCAATTATATGAAATTGGGCTGGCTATGGAGCATTTCTATTCCGGCACTGGCACAGTCAACCTTTTAATGGGAGGCTGTTAGGTAAAAGCTATCTGTCTGTTGGCCTCCAGCTTGAGTTCCCAACAAATCCTTTTCACACAGACCTATTACAGAGAGGCAGCGCTGGTCCACAGTTACCTGAGAGAGGCCTGTTTTACAGGGAGACTGACAAACCCAACACTGTGTCCAGAGATTGATGGAGTTCACAGTGTCCATACCATGTAGGTAGAGGTCAGTGGCACTGACCTGTCCTTGCTCTATCCAGCCTCCTCCTCTGTCCAGCTTTGCCCATCTGACAACCAGGCACAGGACGGTCCAGCATATGGCCAATTTACAGTACAACTCACAAAGCTAGAGACTCAAAAAATAGCTTAGACAACCTTCACTGATCAATAACACCTGGCTACCAGCATGGACTGACACCACAAGACTGCAGCAACAATGCAGTAAGACAACAGTACAACAAAGCTTGTTTCAGAGTATCAGCAACTCTCATCCTGGACCTCCTGCTACTGCAGGCACTACCGCACCAACCCGACAGTCAGCTGTTGGTCAATGTGGGACTATGGTGAGCATCTGTCGTCTGAGTTTTTGCTGTGTGTCCTGCAACGTTGGCACTAGTCCACCCTTGTTGGCCTTTTTTCTGCAGATTTAGCAGAGCCTGTCGGTGATGTATACAATTATTTGTGTTTTTTAAGCAGTTGAAAAGGTACTAATGAGTCGACTGGATTAAAAACCAGAACATAATGATTAGGACAGAAACAAACCTCTTACACAAATAACAGGATATGCCTACATCTAGAAACCTAAAAACATGTTACAATAAATGAAAGATTTATTTGTTAATGTGACGATGATGATGATGAGTAGGGCACTATTTTCCAAGACAGTCATTACTAGTCATTATTTTGTTTAATCCCACTGGTATTGCTCACACGATGTACACCAAAAGATTAAGCACCAGGACTGCTGACTTCTGATTTTCTTGCATCCACAGGGGCATAAAATTTGCTTAAGCCTGCACTTGGCTACCACATGGCTCCCACACTCTCCTTTCATTACACAAAACCATCCATTTTCCAATTATGGCGTGATATAATTATATTACACTTTAACAAGTGAGATTTCATCCACACGTGGATTTGACAGCATTATACTGTTAAGTCAGCACAACATCAAATTTGCTCTGATGGGTAATAAAGAAATGCATACTTTATTAAAGTTTCATTTAATTGGGTTTTCTATAAACCTCTGATTAAAAACAGAAGAGAAAAGATGAAGCACTGTGCTTCTTAGAGTTAGGCAATGACTTTAAATTTCATCTAATAAGAGGTTCAGCTCACCAGACAACATGGAAGATGCTATGGTTCAGACACATCACCACTACTGTTGTGTTGAGCCTACTATTAAATTTACGAACAGGATTAAAGCCTCCATCAACATTGAATTCTCTTCTAATTTTTAGTGCAGTTTGCATAGCAACAGTCTGTAACCTCTAATGCAGTGGTTCCAAACTGGTCCAGTCACAGTATCCAGATTTCTCCTCACTCACAAGTTCAAGGTCCACACATTTAAACACATTTAATATCATACTTGCCCTTAGCCATGTGCTCCTGCTAGTTTACTGTCTCTGTCAAGTAGTTGTCCGTTAGCTGCTCACTGTATAGCTGGAAATGGCAGTGTAAAGTGCAGGCTCTTTGTCGGGAATTCACCATACTTAAAAATAAAGTGTGTTTTTTACCAGCTTGACAAGTTTTCAAGTTACTTGTGTCCATTCAGAGTGGACCTGCGACCCACCAGTTGGAAACCACCGCTCTCATGTCATACCAGATCAAAGCCAGCCGTACTGCAAATGCAGTTGAGTTTTTCCAGTCCCAGTCTACTTGTTGTTATTTCCTCTGTTAGTCACTCTTCTGGTTTCAAATGTTGTTGTTGTCGTTGCTGTTGTTGTTGTTGTTGTTGTTGTTGAAGACCCCCTCCAGTGAAAATCAAGCTTTTAACCTTTTCAACATGTCCTTATAATGTTTTTTTTTATATGCTACAAGGCATTTCATGACTGAAACAACCACTCAATGCTGTGACTGGGCATTTTTGCCCTGGAACTGCTGTGTACCAATGACAGTCTCAAAAACATGGATACAAATAGCCAGGATTTCATATGTCAAAAACCAAAAGAACTAATGCCGTCAACTTGCAGGGTGGGGCTTTCTACAAGTTACAAGTTAAGTAAGTAAGTTTCACTTTTACTTCACCTTGTCAGAAGTCGCCATTGGGAACAAGGTTATTTATTTATTTATTTATTTATTTATTTGTTTGTTTGTTTGTTTGTTTATTTTTAAAAATAGGACAGAACATATTAATGAACATTAACAATGTAAATATGGTAAATATGTGAGAGATTGTAGCCAAGCGGCTAATTTCCATCCCTTGTCCCATTGGACATTAGCAACGGATTATTAGCTGTTTGATGACTTAGACAAGCTGAAGACTGTTATCTACTGCATAACCATTACATTTCTAACATTGTAGAGACCTACGAGGTGAGCAGGTATAGAGGGGCGGGACTAATTGCATATTCATAGATCTGTGCATACTATTCCGATACTCTGACTCAGTCATTGTGAAGGACGGTGTTCCACAAGGATTGGTTTAGGGACCCTTGCTTTTTTTTTTTTTAACTTAATATTCATAATATTTGTGTCCCCAAGTACCATTTGTATGCAGACGACAATGTTATGTACTTCGGTTCCCTCACTGCAGAGACAGCCTTTTCAAATCTGCAGACTAATTTTAACACCCTGCAATACATACTCACGGATCTGAAATCACTGTTAAACTCAACCAAGGCTAAAATCATGAATTTCCCCCCTGGGCAAACAAGGGTTCCAACCCTCTCCATCAATACTCTTGATGGTGTCTCCATTCTATCTGTTGACAATTCTAAATACTTGCAAATTTGGTTGGATAAATGTCTCAATTTTAAACACCATATTGACTGTCCTGCAAAGAAATTTAAATACACACTAAGCTTTCTGTACAGGCTCAAGTCCTGCTTTTCCACTAAATCAAGAAAATACTTGGTTGTTGGCCTATTTCTGACTCAGGTTGATTTTGGTGGTACTATTTACAGGTTTGCCTCACCGTCCACCTTGTCCACACTTGACCTCCTGTATCACTCAGCCCTGAGGTATATGACTAAATCTAGTACCTTGTACAGCATGGTAGGATGGTCATCCTTCATTTTGTTTATTTACAACACTGGTACATTCTAGTCTAGAAGACTGCCTCAGATAAATTTCCAACCCACCAAAGCCAGAATTTTTATCTTTACAAAACAATCATAATCTCAGGTTACCCAAATTGCTTCAATTAAAAATGACATTTATCAGTACAGAAGTCTGTTCTACTATGGCCCCTGGTCCTGGAATGATCTACAGGCCAACACAAGACCCTTATCTTTTTGAATGATTTTAGACTTAGAATAAAGGAATTGGGCACACCTTACTACAGCTGCTTCAATTAACTAACACATTCTGGTCTAAATAGTGCTGCCTTGTCAATGCCCTGTATTATGTAATATATTTTCACATACCTATTGTCACTGTTGTGATTTGAAGTTGTTTCCTATTTGTGTTTGATATTGCTATTTGACCCTATCTTGGCTAGGTCTCATTTGCAAAAGAGGTTTAAATCTCAGTGCAACTTTCTAGTCAAATAAAGGTTATGATGTTAAGAGAGGCAAATACATAGAGTTACATCTAAGATACCTAAAGGCATGAAGGTTTTTTTCATGGAAAAAAAAACTTCTAAATATGTAATTTTGATGACCAGGGAAGCTTTTAGGGGTCGGAGAGGCACTTGCACTATGCATGTAATTCAAGGACATTTACACTCTGGGCACACACTAGGCTTGTTGAATCACTGAAAGCTATTCTTCATGTTTTCTGGGTCAAAATTTTAATACCTAACCAAACACTGTGTCCAACAACAGCGGATGGCATCTGCTGTTTTGGTTGACTCATTTCATTTCAAAATATTGTTGTCGTGAAATAAAATGGTCTGACAGAGTTTTGCCCTGCATGAGGAGTTTTATAAAAGTTTTGGTAGTGAGAAAAAATACTTCCAAATTCTAAAAATCTGTAAGATATAATAAAACCAGAATAACTAGAGCTTCTTCTTCTATCCCCTGCCCTGCGTACCTGTAAAAGAGCAGAACAAAGCAAGAAAAGGCCTCCTCCTTGCACACTCGCACTTTCTTATTCCATATACTCCCCTATCATCCTTACTAACCCAACCCTCTACCTACAAACTCTATTCTTCGACACATCTGGGGAATTTCAATCCTACTTCATATCCTAGAACAAATTCCTTCCCTGATTACTGATGCATTTCAAAGCAGGCATCATTATATTTTCAGACCATTTTCTTTTAAAAATGTACTGAAAACCTTTATGCTGGTTCCCAAGGGCCCCCTTCTCCTCCTCTGTTATGCTCTTATTAGTCTGTCTCTCCTGCTGCCTGCTGGGGGATCCACATTGCTATTCATTTTCTGTCTCTCTGACCTCTGTGTGGATGGAATTCATCTGGCCTATCCCTTCTCCTTTACATTACTTTGGAGACAAGCAGCAACTGTCTGGTGCCGCTATTAAAACATAAACACCATTAAATAAAAATGTGCAGCAGTAATGCCTGTGGACAGAGACAGGCAGAGAACAAAAAATACTTTCTATTGCACTATGCTAAATTCTTTAATATCTATTGTTTGAATATATTTGGAACTAATGCGTTAAGAAACAGCGTTGTCACGACTTCCAGAGATACTAATTTTGCAACCAAGAAACGAGTTGCCCTAAGAGGGAGCTGAACCTGTAATCTATTGTAATGCAGTCAACAGCTCCTGTAAACACACTTTACTCCCACTGGTCACATTGGCAAAGTATGGTTCTGATTTACAAGATGGAGCAAAAAAGCATTAAGCCTTAAGGTAATGATGTATCCTCACAGGTGCATGTTCAGTTGGATTATCAAGAACAACAAGATGCACACTGATTTAGAGTTCACTCTGAGTATCAAAAGTTTTAGTGTCTGATTGGTGTTTGAGAGTTTGGCATAACTGGCCAACTATTGTAGTCTTCAACAACATTTTAAGAAACAAATGCCTCTTACAAGACAAAAGAATTTAAGTGTTTTATAACTTTTAAAAAGTTACTAAAGGGCTGTCCACACCAAGAATGACAACTGTAACAATAACAATGTGAGCTCCACACTGATAAACGATTTCTGTTAACAGTGCTGCCAACTGCATGCTGCATGCTCCAGCTGTGACACCCTGTTAATGTGGATGGATTCTGATTGGCCGTTAGTGTTTCTTTTGTTCATCAAATCACTGTGAAAGTGATCCTTATGATATCCTTCGCTATTGTTGTTGTCATTATAGTTGTGGCGTGCACTCTGCCACCCACTTGAGTTTGAACAGTTTGGTATAAAACAGTTTATTTATCGTTATCATTATAGTTATTGTTATTGGTGAGTATGGCCCTTAAGTCTCACTGTTAAGATCACCCTGCATTACTCATTACATTGGATGTAATGTACTGTAATATACAAGGCTGTCCCCTAAAATCTGTTGCTAAGATTTTAAATAATGTTGCTTAAAGCTTTAGGAGTTGTGTTGTGTTTTGCTTATGGTGTTCTGTTGAGTGCTGGTGTTATCGCATCGTATCGTAAGTCAAAGATTCAAGCAGTCATGATTTATTTTAATTTTTTTTGTCAGTGAGAGTGTAGTATACTTCTAGGGAAGTCTTGGTCCCCAGAGTTAGCTGCAGAATGAGCGCTCCTCGTTTTCGTGCTGCTTTCCTGTACAGGTAGCTGCGGACCCAGATCCAGGGTGTGTCTGTGGCAGCTGCCCGGAGGAAGAGAGGCTATCTTTTGCCATCTGCTTAGAAGTTGTGAATTCACAGCTCACAGCAACTTAATAAGATACAGTCTCTGGCTTTTATTGCTATCTGGTGTGGGCAAAAAACGTTGTTGCACTATTTTGATCAGTCAGTAGCGTCATTTCCACGCAGTAGCTCGGAGGGCTAACTTGACTTGTTGTCTATATTACGCCGTCACCCTGCACATCCCACAGAACCCCGCTGAAACTCTCAAACTCTATATAGAAAAATAAGGAGGGAATAGTTGAATAATTGTATTGAACAGCCAAATCTGATTTTAGTGACATAATTCTGAGTCCAGTACAGCCCCAGTAATATAACACCGTTGGGATTTTACAATAATGCAATTTTCATCAAGGAAGTAACTTCACCTGAAAGGAACTAAATCATCTCAGTTGAAATACATGGGATGAATTTCATCTCTTTCTATAGGCCACAGCCTTAAACTTGTATTAAATGTTTTTTTTTTACCAAATACATTTTTTACTGAAATATACAGTATGGTTGGCTTATCAATTGTCATACATAATGTTCCTCTAACAACTGTCAATTAACACATCTTGCAGATACACAAACGTCAGCATCACACAGAACACAGAGTTGTGTTCACCTGATATCCAATACATACTGGTGTTTAACGTCTGGTTTGGTCTGCCACCTCCCAAAAAAAGAAAAAGTCTTAATTGCCTCACTAGCTGCCCATCCAATTTGGCTTGTTCAGCTTTTCGAGCTTCTCTGATGGAATTGGCTTTCTGCAGTTTTATATAGCAAGGCCGGTGAGATCTGTGAGAATCATACAGTAAATGAGGAAGCTACAAAACCAAAACAATGGGCTTAAAGTGGCTCAAAGCTGCATAAAGTGTGTTTGGCAGCGCTGGCAGCCCTTTCAGATTACAGCAAATAATTTGAAAGTTGGTATTAAAAAACATTACTTGGCACAATAATCTAAATTCACCTGATTGGTTATCAATTTTGCTTTGAGATTCAATGTTCTTTTAAGAATAGTGTGGGTGAGTGAAGGAGTGAGTGAGTGTCTAATTGAAGGATTTACTGACAAAATAAATGGGTTGAGAGAGAGGGAGATGGACAGAGTAGGAGGGGAGGGGAGGGGCTTTTATTGCAGCAGTGTTTAATGTAAACCCTGAGTGGCTGGTCTGGCTAGGAAGCCCTGCAAAGAACTGCTGGAGTTGATGAGGTAGTCCAGCTGAATGATATACATCGCCGGCCACAGGCGAGAGCTGTCCATTAGTTACGGGGTTCCTGTAATGCCCAGCTCCAGTACATTATTTCCAAATGCATCAGTCAGCGTCGTGCAGCACAGATAAATTCTAATGCTTAAGATCTGTAATGCATACTCTCACCTCTGCTATATTACGCTGCAGGTTAGGAGGGCAGGAAGAGAGAGGGGGGAAAAATGTAATTTATTTTTCACTGCAGCCAGTATTCTTCCCATTAGCTTCAAACGTGAGATAAGTTATGGACTTTAACGAGCGCCTTTAGCCACCAGAGCACGCTGCACACAAGACTGCAGGCAGAAGAGGTGGGCCTAGGGCTAAGGGAGGAGGGACTGGCAATCTGGATGTATGGCGCTAATGACCCAACAAAAAGTACCTTTCTGTCCACAGTGAGATCAGAATGCAGTTATTACCAGAGCGGTAGTAAAATGCATTCAATATCAAATACCATGAAAATCTCTCAATGCCTTATTTGTTTGTACCACATCTGCATAAATGTAAGAAAACCCTCAACTGGCTGTCAAGCTCATTACAATAGTCTGCTGTCCGAGGCAAATGATTTTTAAACTGTGTTGATAGGCTACTAAAGTACAAAAGGAGGCCACACTGCAAAGAAGAGGAGGACTCAAAGTGGGTGGCTGCCTGAGGAAAGCGACCTTTCACCTCTTCCATTCAGATTACTTTTTTGGAGCATGTAGAGGAAGCTTTGGCTCATCCCTACCACACTCACATTTCTACCTTTGCAAATCAAATGTCACGGCTGGAAAAAGCAGAGCTGTCCTGACCTTTTAAAGAGCTCTGGGATCACTTCCTGTGTTTCTGAGAGCTGAGATATGCCAGAGCAGGAGTTAGGTATAGGAACAGTCTTCCTATAGCTTGGACTGCCAGATTATGCTAGAAAAGGTCACACACATCTTAATGTTCTGGATTGTGTGCTGTTGTTTATTAAATTAGCAGCTAAACCGTTGAGGCTGTTTCTCACAACCTCGTGCCAAAGCCTTGCAGTTTTGTCACGGGTCATACATGGGTCCCTGTCTGCAACAAATTGAGTTTTTGTTATTGATCATTTACCACACCAAGGACCTAAAAAACATATTAGGGGCTACATAAAAATGGCTTGAATGATACTGTCAAGTGTTTTGCACAATTTGTTCACAATGAATAGTCTCAGTAATTTCAGGAAACGTACTTCACATTAAGTGTTTCCTGATTGTAGGGATATATTATTACTACGCCTATTTGCAAAACAACAATTGTGATAAACAATATAAAACAATTTTTGGCTCAGCTCTACTGTATATAAAATGATCATAAACAACTCAAGTTAACAATGGAAACATAATGCTTAAGAACTGACCGAATTAAAGGAATACTCCACCCACAAAATGACCATTTGCTATGAATTATTTACCCCGTGTTAAGTTGAATTTGTGAAGGGAAAAAAAAAGTGTTTTTCTCGCATGCCTTAATGGTAAACAAAGAATCCAAACACGGCAAAACATTGTTGATAAAGTGGAGTATATATCAAAACATCTGTTTCCAAAGTCATGCAGTATAATACAATGCTTAATCCAGTCTTATGCTCAGTCCTTCCCAAAGAAGTGTATTTTCGCTTAAAATATCAGTATTTAAAACGCTAAATATTAAAGTTTTAGTAGAAATGCTTGGGTTTACGAAGTACTGATCATACAACTGGATACATGAGACTTGGATTACACTGCACAAGTTGTGTGCGTTTGTTTTGCTGTTGTTAAATGCAGCCACCTTTTACATAAAGTCTTCAAGAGTGTTTGCAATTTTTGGATTCTTTGTTTACCGTTGATACATGAAAAAGTTTTCTACATGAAGTCATGGTAACACAGGGCAAGTAACTGATAAACAGATGGTTATTTTGTGGGTGAAGTATTCCTTTAAAGTAATCTCTTAATTAGCCAATAACATTAGCACTGAGAAATCCACAAGTATTACAGGGATATATCAAAATTCTACACTTCTGCTGCTTACATGGACACGTGCCTTCTCTATCCTCCACGTTTTTCTCTTCTTAGCAGCCTTGAGCTGTAGCTGCCTCTGTCCTGGAAAACATCTTAGTGTCAGTTATCGTCATGTGACTAATTAGCTGTGTGCCTGTAAGATTTTCCTTCAGCTGCAGTGGTAAGACTATTAAACATGTATGATCAACACTGTCAAAAGACAAGCCATCATGTGTTGACATCTGATTCAAACTCTTGGACAAGTCACTCAATCACACACTGATGATTATTTTCATTTAATTCAATAAAAACACCGCTTTTGGGTGAAGAGCATTGTGAACCTATCATGTTTGGAAAAATGTAGCCATTGTCTAGTGCTTGCCTGTCCATTTGCTTATTCATAGTATCTGGAATCACTGCGAAATAGCAGTAAACATCTCGTCGCTCTGGTGAACTACTGGCCATACCAAGTAGACAACAGCCAAAAGGAATCATAATTTATCCTTCAATACTAATATCAAAATTTACAAGGAAATAACGGGGAGTGAAACTGAAAAAGCTTTAAATACAATGATTCAGTCTAGTGTAATTCTAGATAATGGAAATGAATGAAATGAAATTCTACTTCTAGTTGTCAGACACTTATCTGTAGCAATAAGCAAAGAGTAGAGCAAACTAAAGTTCAGCACTGTGTTGTATAAACTACTAAATTCACATTAAGCAAGAGATAATGTAATAGTGTCTAGTGTGTGGTAATTGCACAGACAATAAATAATTGAGTTCTTGTGTAAATAAAGCTTCAGATGTTACATAAAATACACAGACAGGATTAAGGATCGGTCTTGCATTTTTATGTGTTTTATCTGAACCATTAACTGATGTTAGTGTGAGAGGCGGAGGACACGTTGGCAGAGTATATGAAGAAAGATGGCTTTCTTATTTACTACTACTCCACCTCAACCCTAACTAGCTGCAGGGTAAATGAGAGAAGACAGCAATCCTATGCACAAGTGCCATGTTGTCTCATCTTACATCACATCATGTGCCAGCTCTGTTTATCCCAGCAAAACTGCTGGGCCTTTAATGCAGATAAATTATGAAGTGACTACAAGACTCTTAATTACCCCATCCACCCAGTCTGAATAATGCACGATTCTGCTTACAACCATGTTAGTGCTTATTGCGTGCAATACTTAACATAACTGCTTAACACAGCCCTGGGCTCCAGAGGACTGGTGTGTATTTCAGGATTAAAACTCATTAGTGATGTGTCTGCATGTATGAGTACAAAGATGTGTGTGCTTCCATTGACTATGGCATGTGGCGCATGCTAAATGCAGCCATTCAGGAAAGAGACATGTGGCAGTGGACATGTTTACCCTCTAGCACTTGTCTCTGGTTCATCAGGCGTGAGAGGGCAAGGGGCTTTGGAAGCATCTGCTGTTAGGAGAGGAGTGGAGTGCAGTGAGGCAGAAGACTTACACAAATACATAGAAACATGCGCATACCTGCACAGCAAGGACTGCCACTAAGAATGTGAAAGTATAATTATGTTGCCAGGACAGTGAATCTATCTGCTGTGCAATGATAGACATGAGACAATGAAAGATACACAGAGCCTGGCCTTCGTGTTAACACTGCAAGATCTTGCTGAGGTGCAGGTTCATGTTCAGGCAGACGAAGAACTGTTTGGTGTACAGCTTGCTAAGAAGCAGTGATTCAAAGCTGAGGTTGGCTACACTACTCATCTGTCAAACACTTTGTGAATACCCATGCATTCATGTCAAGTTTGTATCTGAGCATACGTCCTGCCACAGCATTCTCATAGCTGACAGATAACAACTGGGCAGGAGGATTCTGCAGGGCACACAAAGCTCATGTAGCCAGACCTTTCTCCACAGCGCTGTCTCAGCAGTAGAGAAAGGTCTGGAATCACTGAATACTGAAATTATTCCATAGTTTACTTCTCCTAAAGCTTAGGATTGGCTGCAAAATAAGTCGTACACTGCTCATCTTTCCGTGAAAGTTAAAAAAAAAAAAAAAGAAATTGCTCTGGCTTGTTTTTGTTTCTTTACACCAATCACAGTTGTCTCGGGCAGTTCTGAGCCCAGGATGAAGCAACGGTTTTCTTGTAAAATAATGTCAGGAGTCAACTTGACTTTGGTGGAACATTTCCACGTAGGGAGGTGAGCGAGCATTGTCATTAAAATCACTCCGCAAAAAGAAGCACCACAAAAACGTTAACAGTCTTATGTCACAGTGTGATTCGACTTTTAGTGATAAAAAGACAAGTTAATTTGATAATCGCTGCCCTGGAGCTGAAGCCTGACTATACTCAGGCTCTGGAGGAGCTCATTGGATCCATTAAAACTCCAGATGTTTTGCTGGCTGTATGTGGCTCTAGCAGACCATTATTACGACGATTTCACAGAAGCTCATGTGAGATGGAATGGATTGGTACATTAGTGAGGTCAATGTCATTGGCACATGTCACTGCCAGAGTTAAAAGATGTGGCAAATCTTAAGATGTTTCACTTCCCATAAGAGGCTCCTTCAGTTGAAGAAGAAGCAGCAGAAGCCTGAAGCAAAGGGGAGTGGGAAACAGTAGCATGCAATGCTGGCTGAAATCAGCGGCCCGATGGCATGCTCATAGCCAAAGTCTAGCCAAAGTCTACATCCAGTGAGTCAGACTAATAGAGTTCTGAGGTGTCTCTACATCAGCTCACAGCAATGACATGGGAAATGTGGACTGTGATGGAATACAGTATAGTCCTCATCCTCCCCTCTGCTACTTGTCCAGTGTCCAGATCCACTGTCCTGATGTTTATCTGGCCTCTTGGTATCTCTACCAGCACTCCACTGACAAAAACAGTCCACTGGCCACAGCTGACAGAACGTGTCGTCTGTTTCAGACAAACAAAGACTTTGCTCTCTTTTGTACAGCAGCTCTGTGTTGTCAGACCAATCACTGGAGGTCCTTAGTTTAGCTGATGGTAAGCAGCAGCTTCTCCTTAAACAATTTAACAGCACTGTCTATCACCTGGGAAAGTTCTGTTGGTTGGTTTGAGAAGTTTTGTACACCTCTGTAACATTACCACAGATGGACTCTGAGAGGGGAATGACCCTTTTGAGTTTGAAGTCACAACAGAACAAATGAACAGATAAATGACCTATAGCCTCCTGAGACGGGAGGCACACTATGGAGTTTGCAAGAGCTGAGTCCATAATCTATGAAAACATTTTGATGTCCTCCTACCAAGGTAAAGTGCCCTGAAAAGGATTATGCAAGCACTGCAGATACATTCACAAATTACACAGTAACAAAATATAATTTAAAATGTTGAGTTCAGAGGCATCTACAGGCAAGAATAAAGACTTTTACATGCTCAGTTTTTCTTTGCATCGCTTAACCTGTCCTATACTTTCTTAGTTATTATCATGTTGCAGGAAAAGACACTTAGCAGTCCAAATTATTATTGTGGGATGCCCTTGTGTCTTTTTTTAGCACAGCATGCTAATCTTAATATATACACCGTTTCAGTTTCAGTCCAGTGTAGTCTTGAAAGCTTTAGCAAAGCTGACAGTGAAGGAAAAGTAAAGAGGAGTGGAGTGGAATTAAAAGAGGATCTGTCAGTGTAATGTACTCTCACTCCAACAGTGTCCTTTCCCGGGGAAAAGTGCTGGATGATCTGGCAGAGTTGAGAGTAGAGTTGTGCAATTAAAGCTAAAATGCTAATCACGATTATTCTAGGGGGAAAAATTGCTACAGGTTTTGTTCAAGCTGGTAAAGGCCAGACTCAGAAAACACTCTTAAACAATCACAGATATCTTTTCAGTTCCCATCAGATCCTAAAATCTTACCACAACCAAAATGGTGTGTTAATTCAAATTGGAAAAGAGAAATTAAATCACATAGGGAGCACACAGCCTTTTTTTAACATGGTGTGCTTCCACATAGGCAGACTGTATTTATGGACAGACCCATTTGCGTCTCTGTGATTTCAGATGCTGTTAGCCAGAATGCTAAAACCTTCATGCTAGTGGAACAAGATTGCCACTTTTATGGGAACAGCTTGTGCTGATATAAATCCTCACCTACTAATGTGTGCTGATGGGTCAAGGGGTGCAATGAATGTGAAGGGAGCTTTCAGTGAGAGTGGCAATCCAGCCTTGCTTCACATTTATGCCTTCCCTTTAAAACACAATCACTTTGTACCATCGTATTTCACACGTATGTTGTTACTATGCTCCAAACTTCACCTAGCTCATGAATATTTAGGCTTATCATGGTGTCTGATCAACAACACAACCCCCACAGTTGTGAAGTTCATCAAATGTCATGCTGCTATTTATGATTTCAAAGATTCAGTGTAGTAATAAATTAAAGATGGGCTAATGGGCTTTGCTATTGGTGTTCCCCATCAACACTCTGCCTTGGCACCCGAAGGCCCTGTTGGGTGGTAGCCCTACAAAACAATGGTACACCCAACGCTTGGCTGCCTTTTAACTCAGCAACCTTGATTATAGACACAGTGCTCAACAAAACCTTCGCGATCCTCAGGTGTTGCTTAGATTTCCCTCTGAGCAAGTCATGTTGAAGTTCTCAGTCTGCTCGCTCCTTCTGCTTTCTGATGGGAGGCAGTGGTGGCGAACTAGCCATTACACCAGTAACACAAAGAAAATGACTGACACATCTGTGAAAGAGTTCTTGTGCTTCCTCCGCATCGTCACGACATACCACACACTTCTGTTAACTGGTAGGCTAGAGCCACTCACACTGTATCACTAGTTACACCAGCTACAAGAAGTACATCACATCTCTAACAGCCTTCAACTCCAGTGTTTTCCAGTTGTGAAGCTCCTATGAAATAGAAACCGCGTGCCCAGATGGCTCCTGTCATCAGTTGTTGGGCTCAAAATCGAGCTGAGTGACGAATCCGCCAGTGTTTCAGAGGGCACACATGAACCAATAGCAAAACCTATTAGGAGGCAACCTTTGCATTCATAGAATCAGAGTTACATCCAGGTAGCTACCATCTAATGTGTGCTACAGACTCCACCTGAAGCCATGTACGATCTAACCCAGCAAGCAATAGTCGTGATTTAAACATATTGGCTATATTTAGCTCTGATTTTGTCTAGCTACACGTAACCCAAATCTAGCCGATTTAATTTTGAAATTGATTAAATGTAATTTTCGCCATTGCAGATGGCATGCGGTATGATATTCAATCACGTATGGAGAGTCAACAGTAATTAAAATATGTTTATCTCCATTTTTTGGACATGGTCTCTACATAGCCGTATAATTGATGACGTCTACACTTTGGCTATGGTTAGACGTCTACCAAATTTCCAAATTTTTTTGGAAATACACACCAAAAGTGAAAATATACTTTTTCAAAGAAAACACATTGACGTTAGTTTAAAATGAGCAGTAAAAATGACCCTGACATGCTCAAGACTCGATTCCACTGCCTCGATCCCATTTTACCACATTTGAAACACCTTCCACATACAGCGCAGTTTGCTTCGTAAACCTTCCAGGCTCTGGCTTTAATTACCACGAGTAAAGGGGTGTTCACACAGAAATGAGACGCTAGAGACGCAGACACTTCAAAGACGCTTGCAACGCTGGAAGCGCTTATTCAATGCGCGCTACTGGCTTCTGGCACTCAAAAAAGTTGAAAATATTTTAACTTTTTAGCGTCTACACGTGTCTAAAAAGAAGCGTCTACAAAAACGCGCGTCTAAAAAGATGCCGGAAAAACGGCCGTCTAAAAAGACACTTGAACGCTGGTTAGACGCGCCATATCATAGGAAAACAATGGTT
This sequence comes from Epinephelus fuscoguttatus, assembly GCF_011397635.1. NCBI lineage: Eukaryota > Metazoa > Chordata > Actinopteri > Perciformes > Serranidae > Epinephelus > Epinephelus fuscoguttatus. Next base: position 27,410,242 of record NC_064753.1, on the reverse strand, counting down.
TTACTGGCGTCATGTTTCTGGCGTTTCATCTCAGTGTGATTGCTCCCTAATTGTTGTTATTCTTTTAAGCTAACTGTCCTTACACTTGCTTTTTCCCATTTTTCCATAGCTTGCAAGATCCTAGTTTAACAATGTAGACTCATTGCGTGATCTAAATGTGTGAAGGGGCAAAAATAGGGGCATTGTGCACATACAGGTGTTGTGTCGAAGTATGATACCAAGTCAAACAGTGTTTCTCTCCTATTAAAATTATGGTTCCTATAGCACTAACACCAAAAATTATCAATTAAGGCCTTTTATTTGTAAATGTGTATTTATCCCTGCTAATGGAGCCCAACAAAGAAATACTAACACTAACATTTGACAGCAAATGTGATTCATGACCACAATAGCAAACTTTGGTAGAAATAATTAAACGACAAATGAGTGTAAAAATAGATGAAACTGCTGTTTCCTTTTAGCTCATCTCAATTTTAATTACTTATTCTTAACATTCTGGAAAAAAAAAAACAGATTTAAGGTTTAAATCTAGTACTACTGACAAAAGTTCTCAGTAAGGAAAGTAATGTGAGGATGCTGCAAACTAAGTTTTTAACTTTCTAACCCTTTTTTTGTTTGTTTTAGAAAAGGACACACAGCCCCTCATACTTGGATAAATAACCCTGTTCTTCTTTGCAAAGTTTTTTTATTGCTCAATAAAACATTCACAAGTTGCTAAATTAGATGTATTGTTAATTTTGACAGAGAAATCTAAAGGTGAGAAAAAATAATGAAACACATTGAATGGATGAAACAATCTTTTTCATTTTATTCATTCCACAATTAACCATTTTCTCTAGCCAAGGACACTCTCACTTCATACCAGATCAAATACTCTCAAAAAGAAGGACGCTATTGTTGCTCCCAGTGTTAGCTACAATGTTCTCAAGATGAACAAACAAAGGAACAAACCCGCTGTAGAGATAAACTACTCCCAATTAGATAACAAAAATGTACAGTGGCCCTGCTCATCTTCCAGAAAGCTGTATGGTACAGTGTTACTCTTTGGCTCAGCCCATCAGGCCAAAATTATTTTCGCAGGTTGGCCTGGATGGGAATCTTACACTGCATTTTCACTGCCTGATTCAGCACTTGACTCAACTCACTCTTGGTACCAGATCCTTTTTCTGGTTTCGCGTTAGCACCCTTGCACTGAAGTTGGGATTCTCACCGCCACGTGACTCTGCGTGACACTGCGGTGATATCCTTCAGCATGGATATCGCTTTCGACACCACTGATCAGCAACCAAACATAGAAATATTTGCGCTTTGCCAATTACACGACATGCCATTTTTGAAATCTGACTTAAGTGATTAAGTGACAATTCTCTGACCAATCAGTGGTCCACCTTTTACAACTGGACTGTCGCTTGAATCCTCAACCGAGATGGTACCAAAAAAGTACGTGGTACCGGGTACAACTGTTGCTATTGGACAACCAAAACAGAGCGAGTCGAGTAGAGCTGCGCTGTACCATGCAGGGGAACTACAGCACTATAAGACATCAAAAACAGCCTGACAAATACTCGATTACTCAAATATACACATACTTTGAACCACAGTAAACCATAGGTATTGTATAAAATAGTACAGGTGGGTCAAAAGCACTCTACTGCCATATTGACACTGGTTGCTATGGATGCCATTCAAATCATTAAATGTGACATCATTAAGGTACCTCAGCTTGATGCAGGTGATATCTCTGTGGCAGTTTGTTTCCCCTGAGCGGTCAATGTACAGTGTGAAAACAGTTCCAGTGATACCTACATAGTTCTACCATAGCATTAGCCAACATTAGCTTCTTCAGTATCTTCTAGTGTGTTGTGCACAGAAGTCACAGAGAGCAACATGAAGAGAATGGTTTGATTATTGCTCATTTACCTGTTTGACATTAAAGTGTCGCGCTGCTTTGACTGTTGTATTCATTCCTCAAATGTATGTTTATGACTTCTTCCTGTTTCACTGTCATAAGAAACTTAAAATAACTAATATTATGAGTTTTATGTTTAAGTAAAGGATGAAATTGTGAGTGCTGTTTTACAGGCACACCAAATACATATTTCTGAGTTAGGAAAATAAAATATTGATATTTAAACTTCATAAATTTGAAGTCACGTCTACTTCTTCTTTGGAAACTCGCTGTCCTGGGCAACTCTTATGCCAAATCTGTGTCACCACTACTTTGATCAACCATACAGTACATGAGATCATAGAACAAAAGCAAAACATATGCAGAACACAAACTGCAAGGAAACATATGGACACACACACACCATTAATATACCGATCTAAAGCTTATTTCCTCCTTCACTACCAACTTAAACTAATATTTCTGAAAGGCCAATGACACACAGTATCAGTGTGTTTCTGTCAGTGGGCAATTTCTTTTTACAGTCTTTGGTGAGGCTTTGTTCCAAAGAGACTTGGATAAATTCTACAGAACTTGGATATTAAATATGAGTTAAAAAAAATCTGTTAATGAATTTAAGAGGTAGGCCTATTTAGGTTTTCCTTCAAACACATGAAGATGTGAAATACAATGTAATACTCAGCTACCATGACATTTAAAGTAGGCGTATGTTGAGTGTCTTTATTGTTTTCGGTATTTAATTGATTACTCTTTTGTAGTTTGTGGTCTTTATTTGATCTGATGATTTGTGAACATGTTCAGCAGCGTAATGTAATCTTTCTTTGTCCTACTTGTTTTCTACAAGTGTCAGTATCCCTACTCCTTGTCTCACCTCTTCACTAAGGCCCATATGCTAGCTAGGATCACAGCAATCCCTACAATGTTCATTAACCATGGATTTATTTTTTAATTTGCCAGTTGCATTTTATTTCTATATCTGTTAACATTTTATTGAATTGCTTATGTATCAAATTTATTATCATTATCATTATTAGGTTTGCAACTAAAATATAAAACCACTTAATGCAAATTATTGGTTAAAATAAACATGTGCTTAAGTGACAGTGATGTTTTAACTCATTTTTACCAAAGGAAATAAGATGAAATATGTAACTTTAAAATCAGGACAACCGGTTTGTGCAGTCGTCACAGCCTGAATGTGAAATTTGCGATGCATATTCAGATACGAGTTTCAAGTCCAAATATTCCATATTTAAATGAGTCATTCATTAGAGATAATGAAAGGTCTGCGCGGTATAATAAGCTGCCAGTGGAATGCTAATTCCAGAAAATAATTGCTCGTATAAATAGCAGGCATACTGAAAATTAATCTCTGCAATTTCACTGCGTCATTATACACAAAGAAAAACGTGTTAATAAAAGATGCAAACTGAGAACCTTGACGACATAAAACACAGCATTGGATAATGATCTTGACATCCCAATTGAGAAAGGTCTGAGTTGGAATTAGCGACATCAACAACAACAATCAAGTGCGAGAATTAACGACAGCCACAAGGTGAAATAACACAACACTGGAGAATGGTCAGTATTTCCATGGGATGGTCCTCGTTCCTTCCTGCGATCCAAAGTCCTGATGCAACAACAGAGAAGCTGGCACACTCCTCTTAGTTAAGCATGTGTGTGTGTCTGTGTGCATGTGCTGAAGAAAGAAGCAGAGACACATCATGCTGACTTACATAATGCAATCTCCTTTGTCTCATTCTGCTTCTCATGAGCACACATGCCCTTGCGCACGCATACACACTCCAGCACACGTCTGCTGCTATACAATCACTGTCCAACATGGAGGGAATAGATGCCCCTTCAGGCTGAGGGGGAGGCGGGCACACTCCCTGTGTTTGTGTGCAATGGGGTGGTCTTGGCACAAACACCTTTCTACCATCAGGAGCTCTGCAGTGTCCAAGTGTGAGAAAACGTAGAAATAGTGCATCCCGATTTCCAGCACAGAGGCATCTGATGCAAAAATATGACGACACGACGTTGGAATTTCTGTGAGAACAGGCCCTGAGGAGGAGTTCAGAAAAAACAAACAAGTTCTTTTTTTATCATTCATGTCCTCAATGAATTGGAGTGCAGTGGTGGAAGCCTTTTCTCCAACGCAGTCCCCTGTGGCTCTTTTTCTCCGGAACAATGTAGATTTGTCTCTTTAGCCATTAGCCTCACATCAACTATGCAAAGCAGGCCAATCATCACAAACGAATCGTAATAGAATAATTGCAGCAAACAGAATCCTGCTGGGGAATGAGAAGCCCAAACAACTGGCGTGCAATTCACAGCACACATCAGGATGTGTCTGGTCCTAGTCTCCCTGGATACAGCCTAGATGCTCTGTGCTGGGCTTTGCTGGGCTGAGTGGTGGCATCCCAGGGTACTGGTGGAGACTGACTGGAGCCCACACATGCATGCCTTGAGATACAGCCTCTCTCTCCTTCTGTGTTTCTCTCTCCTCTCCATCCCACCCAGCACTCAGCTGCCTTCATCCAACTGACTCATGAGGAAATCCTCCACAAGAGGAAAAAGCTGCCAGCTTCTATGACAGGAAAAAAAATCTCAAAAGCGGGCATCAAAGAAATGGGAAAAGAGCGCAGAACCAACGCACACGCAACAAGACAAAAAGAAGTCAGAAATCGCTGTCGCTCCGCCTAGTCGAAATCTTCCGCCTTTGTTTTTTGTCTCTCATTTTATTTAGTTTCGCTGTTGTTTTAGAGAATTAGCATCTGCTACTGAGCCTTTGTAGAGGGATTTATGTGCCCCCCTACACATTTCCACCATACCAACCGTCCCCGCCCCTTGCCTGCCTCCTTATCCCCCATCAGTCTGCCAGACAAGTTTTTCCCACCCAGTCACACTACCCAGCCAGCAACCCTTTTTTGTGGGTGTGCTTGTTTGGTGTGGGTCTGGTCTGTGAGTGTGGTCGTGCCAGCTTGGATAGGAGGAGAGAGGAGGAGGAGGAAAAAAAAAAAAAAACTCTTTGTAAGTTATGGGAACACTATGAGACAGACGCAGGCTCTCATAAATTATACGGTTCATTTGCATATTCCTGGCATAAGGCATTATGCAAATACTGGTCAATTTGCATAATGGATTCCTCTTGTTGCCTCAATTGCCCAGTTGCTGCTTTTTATTTAATAAAAAAATAACAAAACAAAAGAGTGTGAAACAAGACAGAACAGCACGATTGAGCCCAATGAAGCTCTTTGCCACAGTTGTCTTGAAACACCAGACTGAGAAAGACTTCGAAGAGGAGAATTTGTGTTCAGATCATCTGTAATTACACAGCCATGCAACTGTCAAACATAAAATGTGTACAGTATATACACAGACATAAGACAGAAAGAGGATATGTAAGAATTTCTATAGCAATCGCATGAAGTGTGTCGCACGGTATTTGCGAGCGTTTGTAAATTCCTTCCTTAATTAGTCCATTCTACCTCGACTATTAAAGCAAGCCGCAGCATTGCTAATTAACAGCAGTCTGCATGCGCTCTTGAGAGGGAGGGGGATTTTATTAAATAATTAAACTATTTTGTCTCCCGCTTTTAACCTCATCAGCTCCGTACCAAACGACCAGAATAAAAACCTACGAAAGAGCAAAAGCAGATGTGGCCGAGATAATTATTCAATCAAATATGCGCCGCTGATGAAACCGCTAATGACGAAACCGCTAATGACAAGAGAAAAGATAATTACCACACATATATAGAGAGCTTTATCAAAAACGTCCGAATAGACGGTCATTTGTTTACAACCCGTTCGTGTTGCTTTTTTATCCATGTCCCAAAACAGTAACAGCAAAGCAGACGGTCACAAACGCAGCTTAAAAAGTGATCGTGGTACAATTAAAGACAATTACAAACAGAGACAGTGAGGGAGGGAGAGGAGGAGTGTGTGGACCGTAAAAAGGGGTAGGGAGAATAAAATGGGAGAAGTATATCAAGACAAAAAGAATAGAAGGTGGTTGAAGGAGGACTTTGATTATTTAAAAAAATGCCAGGACAACATTGTGCGGTGGGATCAGCCACAAAAACGTCATCTTAAATCTACAGTCCGATAAGCAGCTTGAGATTCTTAACTGTGTACTGTGGTGCATACAGGCACAGCTCACCCTGGTTTTGTTGCACTACACCAGGGCTGCTGGTTGTGGGACGAGGCTCTGTCTTTCTCCATCTAGGACCAATGAAGAGGAAGGGCAAAGCTGCTAATGCCAGGCACCGAGGTTACACGGCAGGGCGCAGAACAGTTAGCCGCTCGGCTTACGAGAACTGTTAGACAAAATCATCAGCTTTTAGAATCAATTAACCCAAATGTTAATTAATGTCAAGTCCATGGAAGAGAAAAAAAAAGGGAGATGGAAGGCGGGTGTAGTGGGCATGTGGAAGGAAAGCTAGGGAGAGGAGGAGGGTGGGTAAGAGAGGGACTGAGAGAGAAAGGGGATGGGCAAATAAGGGAAACAAGGAGCGAATGCGGTTGATGGCAGAGAGAAGTTGGCACAGTGCCATCCATTCAGTGGTAGCACCAAGGCGGACTTCTGCTCGCTCTCTAGGGTAGGTGGTTAGATGAAGCCTGGGAGACAGAAGGGTCCTGCCGTTATTTTGGTAGCATTACAGCGCTTCGAGTTTTTCTTTTATCTTGATTTTTTTTGTTTGTTTTTTATTGCGGATGGAGAGCTGTCTCATATTAGAAGTTGCAGTGAAGATAAGGGCACAATCATCCTCACTCCAGCATCGTCTTGGAGGACAAGTAAACATCTGCTGACGACGACTTCAAGAAGTGACCTACACCTGAATGAATTCTGACAGTTGCCATTCAGATGGATTAGCTGTTGCTGCATGGCACCAACATGGAGGTGCAAGGGTGGATATCCAGCAGGCTAAAATACAGCAAAGCTGTGAGACAGGAAGTGAACCTACAGTGATGGGTGCAACATACACAAGAGCGGGAAATGGAGAAGGCATCACATGGGATTAATGAAGGAGGCTGAAATTGTAAAACAAAAACAACAGAAACTTGGGGCTGTTGTTGTTCTAGTAATAACTCGGGGGTGTGGCGGTGGCACAAAAGGAAGCTCCTCCCACTCGCTCCTTCTTGCTCTCTCTCTAAACATCTGAGGCACAGCTCTGTGTGCCAGGCAGCCAGGCAGCCATCTGGGCAGGAGACGCCATGCCAACTCATTCGTTAACAGTAAAGGACGTACCCTTGGAAGATACGGGCGATGACAAATGCCATTTCCATCTCACAGTTGCCATTTATGGACTTGAGTAAAAGTCATTGGTTTGGAGGATGCCCAAGGAGCAATAATTTGGCACTTGCCGGTCTCAAGTGGTGTGCCAGCGGGAATGTGATGGCATCTGGCATGAAAACTGGCGAAGGACGGGGAATATATACCACAATTAAGACAAACCGACACAATCGGATACCCTTCACGTTTCAGTTGCCAAAAACAAGAGAGAAAAGACCAAACAGAGACATTACAGCATCTGATATGACTAATTAGCGCAAAATTTGCTTCGTTAATTAGGGTGACACACTCAATCAAAGGGACGACTTGAATTATCAACAAAAGAATCCATAATGGAGATAAAACAACAAAAAACAAGATGAAGACAAAAGCGGCGAAGTGTTTAACTATTAGCAGAGGGTGTGAAGCGAGTGCCTCTTTTTGTGCCAACACCCTTCCCCCTTTACCCCACATTTTCCCCAGTGTAAACTGCCATTTCTTATTGCACTGGATGGCAGCCACATTGAGTGTCTACCATAGGCACTGCTGCAACAGACGCTGCCAATCTGCCAATCGCCTGTGTGCCTCCCTACAAGAAGAGGAGGGGGGAAGAATGGACCTGAGGGACTGTGCCTGAAGCTCAATAGCAGCTGTTTACAATGTCACAGACACAAAAGAGAGACAAAAAATGCAAACATGAGGATGCATACTAATGAACTGCCAAAACAAATTATAATCAGCAGACAGACAGGAATTAATTAACTTTTTTTCCTCTATTTGAACTTGTGCTGATCAAAATTAATCACACATCCTGTTTTCCTCTAGATGATTTCTTCCGTGGCAGGGGAAACTTCTTGGAGCACAACACTTTTGAAAAGTCGTAAAAAGACCACGAATTTCTATATCTGCAGCAAGCCAAGCAATGGCAGAGAGGAATGCAGGCATTTGTGTGCTTCATCTACATTCACAGCAATCATTATGGACTTAAATTCCTATAGGCTCAATGTAGTATCCAGCTGCATGCGAGCCAAGTGAGAGAGGTGGCACGGACACAACAGGAACTCTGAGGAATGGGTACAGGAGGCACAGGAACAAGGAGGCAACCTGAGTTCAAGAGACAGTGAGGGGGAGGTGCTGGCCTGCCTGCAACCAAACTGGGGGTAGTGAGGCCGTGGGAACTCATTACATCCTCCACACCCACACCCCACATCTCTACGACTTTTTTGCCCTCTTCTTGCCAAGCATCCAAAAGAAATTAACAAACTCCACCCTTTCAGGCTTTTCCCTCCTGCGCTAAACTATCATAAACAGATGCAACGCAGACCTACCAACTGGTTTGAGTTGCGGTTCGGGGCACTCTCTGGGTCCGGAGGAACGTTCCTGTGGTTCCCGCGAGGTCTGCTGGCATCGGGCACGTAGCCAAGGATGGGCATCGCTGCAAAGACACACAACGGAGGCTTTCATTAAGTTCGTTTTCATTGTTAATATGCACAGTCGGAATTAAAACAATAATTAGCAAGGCAAGGATATTAATCCACTGGCATCAACAATTATTGTTTTTTTTTTTTTTTTTCTCCTGGATTTCTTTGGACAAGAAGCATGGTTGTGCAATATGAATAATTAAGGAAGTCATCCAAAGGGAGGGATTATAACATCTTTGTGCTTGCTACCCAACCTTGGCACTGCCAAGATGTCTGAAACTGGTTGTACCACCACTGAGAACGGACCGCTGGAAAGATGGCATCTTTTTGGGCATCTCAAACGCGATCATCGTGATTGCAACAAATACGAATAATGATTAATCTAATTTGTAATTGGTGCCGAATTTTTTTCCATATTCATCAAGGGGAAACACATGGATATTCTAATCTTTCGGAGCTAATGAACTTTGGATAACCACCCTTTCATTTAATTCCATGGGGGATGTTAATTGTGCAGCGTCTTCATTACACAAATGGATTACAAAAAAAAAGGGCTTGCACGAGAGAGCAGAATGGAATGGGGGGTGGAGAGTGTGTGTGTGTGTGTGAGTGTGAGTGTGTGTGTGTGTGTGTGTGTGTGTGTGTGAGTGAGAGAGAGAGAGGGAAAGCAGGAACGGGGATATTTTTCTTCCTTCGTTATATGCCAGTAGTCAAATAATGCCACAGTACTCACAAACAAGCAGAGAAAAGCTCCTGCATTGCCAGTGATGTTCAAGTGCTCCCTGTTGGAAAACCTGGTCTCTTTGCTCTCTGCCTGCTCTCTAGAGCACCATCTCTCACATATGAAGACATCTGCCTTTCCTGGTTCTGGATCTTACAAAACTGGAGCAAGAAGACACCTTCCTGGAATCTAATTTCTCTCAAATTGGATATTATTTGTGTTATTCAAATGATTAGCGCATTAGCAGCATTGATCTTTATTAGAGTGGTGTTGTTGGCGCCTGTTCGAAGCGGAATGCAGAGGAGACAGCAGACACTGTGGCGGGCACTGGCTAATGTCCTCTGTGCTTAATCATCCTACAGCAGAATGGTTTTATGCATATTTCATTTGCATATCATTAAATCGCTAAGGCATACGGGCAAATGGCAGCAGAGAGCGAGGGACTGGAAACAGAAAAGCATAAAATATAAAGAGAAAAAAAAGCGACTCATTATGCGATGACAATCTTCAAAGCTGTGTGCCTGCGTTCTGGCAACCTGCCAATTCGTTTAATTCAACATTAATTAAAAAAGTCAGTGCGCTCAACCTCTCCGACACGGACTAATTGAGCACCTTACAATCTGTGCGAGGAGCCATCTCACATACAGTGAATGCCTGTTCACGTAGAACTAATGGATGTTTGTGGATTTGTGAATGGAACAGAAAATAGATTATTATTGCGATTACGGACTTCATGAAATATTTGCATGTGACCAGCTAAATCGAGAATACTTGTTTGAATGTGGAATTCGCTGTTAATTCTGTGAGAGGTTTAAAATGTTATACAAATGAGGGCAGAGCAATGCAGGTGACTGTTGGCAGCAGGTGTGAGTCAGGCTGGTTACAGGCTGAGTGGGCTGAAAACTAAATTAGTTGATGGGCATAACTGATAACAATTAACGCTTTCCCATTATCTTCCTACACAAGATGACACAAACTGCTTCAAGTTATTCATCGCAATAACATGCCCCACAATAAACCCCAAAATGAAACCCAAACCTGTTTCTCGCTTCAGAACCAGGCCCATTATATTTTAATTATTAATGAATTAATCCCTCCCACACACACACACACACACACACACACACACACACACACACACACACACACACACACGTACGCAGGACGTACTGCAAGATTTAACATTTTGCACATATTATGAAGTTGTAAAAGAAAACATGTAGAATAGAGGAGGATGTAGTTAGTGAGAAGAAACACATTGTGACCCACTAAAGCACTCTGAGAGTTCCAATGGATCGTTCTCTTAAATACACTTAATTTAATGGCTAAAACTGTTTTAAAGGAGACTGCAAAAAGCCTCATTATCAAGAAATCTTCCAAAAGAATCACAGCCTGAATATGATTTAGATTACTGTGACTTTCAACCAAAAAGTTTCAAACATAAATAACGGAGCCAAATTTTATATTCAGTTCCTAATTGAATGAAATCAGCTTTCGTATAAAACAATACCCTGGCGAGGCACAACACACACACCACAGAAAACAATAATTTCGAGGTAAAATTTTACTCCTCAGAGACCCGTGTATCTAATTGCGGATCCTCCCTTTTCCAGACATCCTTGCTTAATTCTTCCCATATGCAAAGCAAAATCCCCCCCAAGCCAGAATATTCAAATGAAGTGAGCTTCACGCCTCACACAATTAGCCATGTTTAGTAATTTGAGAAATGACTGCCGCAGGTGCAGGGAGGAGGGGGCGGTGCAGACGGGGCGCAGGCTGGTAGGGGAAGCCCAGTGAAGTGGGTGGGTATGAGCCTGGCGCTTTGTAACCATGGCACATGCAGATGTCGCTGTAGTTCTTCCAAAAGCTTCTACCAACCAAGTGGGAGGGAGGTAACGAGGAACTCGTTTGGCATCACACACCTCCACCATGCGTTTCTAAGGAGGAATGTTAGTGTGCAAGACTGGTGGAGTGTGTGGGAAAGAGGCTGGCAGCCAGGGCCATGGGAGCTGACGTGGGTGAGACCAGGGTTAGGGGAGATTCCTCCCTGCGTGAGGGAATGTGGATGCAAATAACCATGGTGAAGCATAGGAAAGGTTAAGCAGCACCACTGAGGTGTCTGTGTATTTCTGTGCCTGTCATAAGATGTAGACATTATGCAGAGTGCTGATATTAATATGCATGCGGGCCCTCTTTATTATGCAGCTCAGCGTGAGGTAATATTGCCAGGCTGCTCTGCCTCGCTTTGGTTACTGTCTGGGAATGTTATCTCTCCCTGAACAAACACAGCCTTTATTTCCTCACCCTCCTGTCAAAATGTTTAATTATCGATCATATCCACAGAGGTCAATTTAAAAAGGAAACACAGAATCCCCCAGCGACGAGCTCTGCCATTGACAAACTGACAACGCTAAATATGTCAGTAGGATGATATGGTCCATACGTTATCAATGTCATTTCATGGCTACTTTTACCCAAAGCATCATCAATGCATATATTCAGATAGCAGACATTTTTTCTATTTGTGGAAACATCCGCTCGTTAGTACAATATCTCATAAACATTCTGTCTCCATTACTTAACCAAAGATAAATGACATGGGAAATACAAACCAAAGACACAATATATCTTTGTGGTTGTCCTTAATAATAAATCGAAATATTCTAGATGTTTTTAAACATCGTTTTATATTCAATTACAGTACCCAGAACAGTCTGAAACTTTAGGATCTTCACTAGAATTCAAATAACTGTAAGTCTATAAGAATGGAACCACTACTGCGTCTGTCAGAGTTAAAGCGGTTACATTAAATTTGTTTCATACAGTAAGGTGCATAAAACAAGTTTACTTCAGACATACATTATCTTCCGAGAAATCGTTTAACTTATTTACTGTAATGCCTATGTCAGGCTAACCAGTAAAATATTATTTAAAATATTCTCTACATGTCTCCTCCATATACAGCACATTCAGTCTACATGACAGTTCAAGAAGACAGACAGTTGCACTAATAAGTCAGCTCTATACCATGCTGGGTCAGTGCAACCTCACCTAAGTACACCCATGGTGCCTCACCTGTGGCTCATCACACAGACATGAGGTTGGTGAGAATGAACCACCCCTGTAGTGAAATCCAGGCAAGTATGTTCCTGCCTCTGCCTGAATCATACACATATGCAGAATTTCACTGAGTACATAGGACTCGGGGGCATTTAGTGACTATATGGGCCAAGCTGTGAGGCAGTACTATCTCTTTAACCACTGTCTTGTCTGGGGGTCTGCAGATTAATTGGTTCCTGGTAATTCTATCAGATTAGTATTAATACGCTGTCACTGAGGCAATCAAGGTGACCCACTGTATCTAGCTGGCTGCTCATAAACTGGTGTGAAGGTCAACTGTCAATCAACCTACACAATATGATAATAAGTCTTTAAAGTCAGCATGAGGATGCCATTAACACCAGCAGTAATGGCTGATGAAAGAACTGTCATAACGGCGAGCCTCCGGGGATGAATGCTTATAGACTGGCTGGTAGCAGAGGGAAAGAAGAGAAGGAGGAAGCTCGGCCATTGCGTGAATGTGCAATTTATGAAATCCTGTCTTTGAAACTAAAGGTGCGACTGAGGCACTGCACATTAGCAACACCTTTTAGCCAAGAACACCATACAAACTAGCTGGGGGAATATTAAATACTCTTTATGTCTTAAGCAATATCACAAATTAATGTCAAAGCTTCAAAGACTTCTTTTTTTCAGGGAAACTATGAGAGTAAAATGACCTTGTACGTGAAGGACATGTCCAGTAGGAAGCAGAGTGTGAACTCACTCCTCTAACAGAGCAGTTCTTACAGCATACTACAGCTGTCAGAGAGATAAAGATGTAGCATCAGAGTGTGACTATTTTGCCTGGTCTATTGAGAAGCTGCTGCCTGTTTGCCTATTTCAGTGTGGATAGACTTGACTGCCCATGAGAAACCCACTGTATACTGAATAGAGTAGGCCATCCTATGGGACACAGTCACTAAATGCCCCTCCTGAGTCCTGCATGGTCAGTGAGATTCTGTATGTGTGAATGTGATTGTTGGCATGTGTACAATTTACTATCTGTGCAATAGAAAGAGACAAAACATATGACAGGCCTGCCATGGTCCCTGACCGGGTCAGAGTTTACTGAAGGAGAGTGGGAAAGGAAGTAAGGGCGGGGAGACAAGACACAGGGAGAGGAAGAGAGAGGGAGAGTGCAGGAGATGAGACAGTATGAAAGAAATGGTGCGTCTGTGCTGTGTCCCAAAGGGCCTGAACTGGGCAGCTGGCAAGGGAGCCATTACATGCGTGTCTCTGACAGCTCACTCTCTCATTACGCCAGGAGACAGTTAACACCACCGCTCTCACACCCCAGCTTTGTAATGCAGACTATATCATCACCCACCACACACACTTTAATAGTTTTAGTGCGAGCTTTGATATACGACACATTAAAAGGAGCAACTTATAAAGCATGCTACCCTACATTTAAGCTCTGTAAAGGCACTTCAAGCCTGGACCGCAGATGATGTCGTTGCCTTGGTTAAGTCAGGCAATGATGCGTTCTGATAGAGAAACTCAAAGTTAACTCCAATCAGGGCTCCCACAAGATGTTAAAAGGTATGTTTAATATGATTTTTATAAAATAAACTCTAAAGTGAAGACACATTGTCTATTAAAATGTGTGCATATTGCAACATTAATGACTCTTTTTTTCTTACCATATTTGAATCACACATATATCTGATATAAAGCAAAAACTAATACTACTCAGCTTTGAAATTCCCAATCTGGATATATACGTATAGTCTATACTGTTGCAAAACAAAATGGTACCTGTATAAAACTACAGAAAGACCTGCATCTTTAAATAAATCCATTTGGTGTGTGTACCTAAGCTGGGCAAACACTGTACGATTTGAGACCGTTTTAGAAATTGACTGATTCCAACTCCCACTGTATGAGTAAATCATTTGCGATATAAAGCCCAAGCACACAATTTATGTGCTCACACTGTGTGATACAATCATCAAGCCTTGACCTGAGTGCTTACACTGTACATGTAAAGTAGTAATATACAATAAAACAGTCCGCTGGCCCCTGCGCATCGTCACGGCTATTGACAATTCTCAGTAAAGATTTGTTTGAAAGGTTGTGGGAGGGTTAAAGTATGATTGCTAGCAGAGGAACAGTTCACAAAAATGTAGACACACATCCCAGAAAGAGCTTAAATGTCCATTTCTGCAAAAATAGGTCAGTCCAAGTTTGACACTGACACACACACAAACAAATTAGCAAGTAAGCAGCACCAACAAACTACCTGGTTATAGGCTACACTGTATCGTCTGAGTGAGTAAAAAAGCACTGATCCTGGGGAATCGACTCGTGGCTCTGCTTGTATTGAGCAAGAGCCTGACGATGGCCGACCCAAATTTCTGATATGTCAGCAATTCACACGAATGTCAGATGGCTGTTGGGAGCAGTTGATCAGGCCACAACTGGTCCTTGCTCCCCCTGTAAACTGCCCGACAAACGACACCCTACCAATCTGAAATTCAGTCCAAAAACAGGTCACAAACAGGTTCACACTGTTCACTGTTTGCCTGCCATTACTGTACTGCTACGAGCAAAAGCCAAGGGGACAAGTTTGCATGTGCAAGGCTTGGAGATACAACAGGAAAAACAATTCACATAGCTCAAATCACACATTTAAAAAAAGGGCAGCAGGAGGTACAGTGAATGAGACTGCATGTGCTGCATGTGTGAAACAATTTGACACTTTTGGCTGACCACGCTGTATACATTGTGTCTCTCTGTGTATACAACGATCAAAGCCAAATGTTGCACTTTGTTTTTGTCATAAAACTGTCTCTCTAAATGCACATGGTAAGGTTTATTTAGTTTGGATTAACGTCTCCTTGGAGTCCACTTCTGTAGTTTTCATCACCTTGTCATTAGTGGCCTCTCCCTCCCTCCACCGTTCCTACCTCTTAAACCCCAGTTTTCTTCTTTCCATTAATCTGTCTGTAATAGAATATGCTGATTTTACTTGGCTCACTCCCATTACTCCCCTGGCTCTCTCTACTTTGATAGCATCGTCCTGATGCACTATGGCTGCCAAGATGATCTCCCAGAGCTCAGCATGTTCGATAGACAGCTACAGTACTACCTAGAACGGGATGTTCCCTGTCCCATATGCCATACTGATCTAATAATACTAAAGCCCTCCTGAAACACTATGAGCCTGTGACATTGAGAACCTCTAGAAATTACATGTTACTCACAATTTACAGTACTGTCAGGAGACAACCTGTCTGGTTGAAATCTCCCTTGTCCCACCCACTCAAAAGGAGCTGAGGCTGTGAATGTGATGAGGAAAAGGCAAGAAGCACTCATAAGAATAGAGCTAGGCAAGCAACCATGAACATGACCTCAGCTTGCTGTGGAAAAAATCTGCTGCCTCCACACTTTACTGCTAAAGGGCAATGACAGACTTAATTGGACAGAAAAAGACATTTCTTCAAGACTTTTTGGCAAATCCTCCTGCTAAGGTTATGAGAACTGCTCAAAGGAAGGAGCCAACTTAAACAAAAGCATTTGTGAGGCGAGAGGACATGCATCTGTAGCTGTTTTAGTACTGCAGGCATTAGTCAACTCATTGATACAAAATCTTGATATAAATAAAGCAAACAGTGACTGCATGGAGCTGTCTGTTCCAAATCTTTCAAAACATACCATTTAAACGGAAGAAATGCACAGAAAAATCAATGCAGGGAGGCCAAATACCAAAATTGGGAAAAATACAATCGTCTTATGTTTAAGCTAGCTGTGACAGCTCAATGAAACATCCTACTCCTGTAACTTCACAAAATGACTGCTTAAAGACTCCTGCCTGTTGTGGCTGGTTAGCAGAGTTAGACTTCAACTTCAATGCCTTCTCTCTACATATGTCCAGTCTTATATAAGGTTCCAAAGGGAGGATGGAGGGAACTGAAATACTGTAGATGAAGGCCTTGTTTGAAAATGATTGACACGAGAGGCTTGTAATAAGGACCTTGAGGCCCAATTTCATTTTTATTCCCACAAGCCAAAGACATTAAGCAGTGTTTTCAGTGCAAATGTGGAGAATTACCTCGATCATGGCCAGAACAAAAGGAGGAAATGTGCCTTTTAGAGCTAACAGCCTTTTATGCTTTTTACTTCTTAGAACTTTTTATAGATTTGCCTTTCTCTTGTGTGTCGACTCTGAGGAAAAAGGTTCATTAAGATGAAATGCCTATTTCTTCTTATATTTCTCAATGTGGCGGACAGGAATATTAGCCAATCTTTGCAGACGCTAAAAAAGCCAGACTTCCCATGGCCAAAGCTCTTTGGTAATGTTGGTTCTGTTAGAGCGCTATGCTCTTGCTTGCCTTCCATCACACTTGTCACCAGGAAGATGTGCAAAATCAAACAGCAAAAAAAGTGGGGGAATATGAACAAGGAAGTAAAGGGAGAGTGAAGATTTGCAAGGTTAAGAGCAGGATAGAAGAAGTAAAACTGGAATGTTAGGGTAAGATGAGATGGTACTATAGCGTAAGCCACATGGAAGACATAAAATGGGTTAAAGATAAAACTATGTAAGACTGGGTTACAGAGCAGCAGACTGTGAATACATTTAGCACAAGTAATGTATAATTAAGCTTTATGCCACTTTGAATATGACACCAATGATCATGTAAACAACATTTAGCCATACCGTTTGCAAAGACCTCATACAGACCTCGTACAATGAGAAACAAAAGTTCTACATTTAGCAATGCCTAAGGATTAGATAATACATATTAAGGGATATAAGACTGGCAGGGGGAATTACTGTAAGGAGAATTAATGCATGCTGAATGTGTCAAGAAAAAACATTAATTCTAAATTTAAAGAGGTATTTCACTGCTGTAAAGATGGTCTTTTCATTAAAGTAGGCTATCTATGCAGTAGAAAGGCGCAAATAGTTTTCAAATTGGTTCTACATGACCAGAGAAAACAAAGAAAAATGGCTGCAATATTTGCTTTTGTTTAAAATAATAAAAACCCTACAAGTAATAGACTGCAGTGCGCTACACCAGACCAATAAACACTGCAGCTGGTGGTGTAATGCAAGCTTGCCCATATTAACACAGGAAACAATATGGCCGCCGGCTGGTAACAAACAATATTGAATTACAGTTCAACAATAAGCTAAAATAAGTTTCTGAAAACATTTAAGGGTGAGAAATAGGCAACACAGTAACAGAATCTTGGTTCACATTTTATCAACACTGCTTGGTTTAACTGTTTGATTCCAGTTTTTTCAGCCTCTGTTTTTACAATACAGGAAAGAGTGTGGTGGCCACTTCCTGTTCACAAATTCTCATTTTACAGCCAAACAATGCAATAAATATGGCTCTGAAGGCATTTAAGGGTGAGAAATACACAAGGTAGTGTTGATTAAATATAAACCAAGATTCTGTTACAGTACTGCATTACTATTCGACTGAAGTTTGGTCTGAGAGAAAGACGTGACTCTCTTTCTGGATCAACTTTTATAATCTTTGTGTCTATGGTGGCAGACATATGTAAATGCTAAAGTACAATCTGTAGTTCAAGCAACACCCCAAGAGCTCGGAAGTGGCCAGGGAGATCTGAGCACTGTTAAGATAGAGGGGAGTTTAACATAGTTCATTTGCACATACTACCACATTGTAATGATAGAAATCTGGTTGAAAACAGGAAAAGTATCCCCTTAATACTTACTTACTACTTAATACTTACTTACTATAACTACATTGAAAAGTAAAATGTTAAACAAAAATGCTAACAAAGAAGGGGTAAAAATGATAAGGCTGGTGTTTTTGATGTACTTACGTAATTGTTTCCCTAAAACATTCACAAAGGTGAGGCGTGGAACAGTGTTAGTTTCTTTGATGAAAACTATGACAAAATGTTTTTGGAACAACCTTTTTTACATGATGAAAATGAGACGATGACGCGCTAAAAATAGATGTTAAAAATCAAACCTAGTCTATATTTCATTTTCGCTGACAAAACATGATGTTACGAAAATGTTAGGTGGACTATCGGACACTGAAAGGCGAGAATGTTTGTGCTTACATTATCTTCAAATGTCACATGAGCAAATAGTCAGCACTGTGATCTTTCACTAGCAACTGAACGGCAGCAGAGCAAGCAGCCAGCGGCCTCCTGACTTGAAAGCTGAGCACCGCAGGACTTTACTCAGGTCTGGATTCGAGGAGGGTTATGGTTTGATGCTGTCTGACAGGCAGGTAGGAGGCTCGGTTATCTGTGAGTGTAGCTGTGTTGTAAGTAAACAGTCTGAATTCAATTCTCTGATAGCTGAAAGTTTAGCTTACATCACAAACTCTGTGACAAATAAGTTTAAACCTCCAGACATGCAAACATTTTGCATATAAGAAGAATTCAGGCTTTAAATGAGTTATTTCTCTGCTTCTTAACACTGAGATGGATAAGTCAGAGTTTACAATGAACCTGGGTAGAAATCCTAGTTGTCTCAGATAAGTTATTCGTGTTGTCAAAGTTTTTTAGAGAGATGGTGGGGGGGGGGGTCATTACGCGTCGGCGCTGAAACGTTCACTTACAGCCTCTCTTTGGCGTTTGAGCAGCTTTATAAAACATGTTGAACATGTAATAGCTCCTTAATTAGCAAGTTGACTTTACATAGACGGCATATCTTTTCAATTTCTCCTGACATTGTGTTGTTTGGTTTGTTCACTGCTCCGCGACATGCGCGTTAAGGCCCGACAATACTCGGGCGGAAGATACGCGGAGCGGACTCCGCGGAGGTCCGCGCGGACTCAAAGCGGACGTCCGCAAGCCCTGTGCGCGCAAAGCTCAGATTTTACGACCGCGCGGACTCCGCTCCGTGCACCAGTGACTGCTCGGCATGTATTTTTCACATCACGGGGATTTTTCACGCATTTTTACAGGAAACTACAACGCGGAAGTGCGCTCGACTATGAAAGCCCGAATGACTGCGGACATTCCTCGCGGAGTCCGCTCCGCTTATAGTACGCCCGAGTATACTTGTGTTGAGCGGGCGGAGGCGTTGATCCCCCCCACCCCCCGCTCTCTCACTAAGCAGCCTCCCTCTGTCTCCTCTCACTCAGCCTTGTTCTCGTCAGCATGCTCCACACACGCACTGTCTCCTATATATAAAAAAGACATCGTGAAACAACCCTTCTATCAAGTAGGGTTGTGCCAATGGGCGATCCGATCGCCCATCGGCACAACCCTACTTGATGATGACTAAATTTAGGTGGGCAAAAAGTGGATGTATCGATATCAGGATCAGATGTCGGTCAAATAAATTGTAACATACCAGCATATCCGATATTGGTAAAAAAAAAATCCAATACTGGGCATCCCTAAAAGTTAACAGCACTATGGAAATCATATTGTGCAATGATTCGCCCACTCTGATGTCACTGACTGGCAGAATACAGTGTTGGCGTGGCAAAGACAAGGGTGGACTTGAACTTGATGAAGAACACAAACACTTTGTTCAGGGCAGTAGAGAAGGGCATTACAAATGGTAGCACATAAGAGTGATGTAGACCGGGACACCACAGAGACATATGTACCAGGATGTACTGTAATTGAAGTTGTGGTGAGGGGAGAATGAGGGAAATTAACAAGACAAACATCCAGAAGACAAAGACAAGGAACTGAGATAAGACGGGGTAAACAGATACATCTAAACACTCTTGAAATAAGCTAGCTGTCTTCTAGTTGGGGAGAAATGGCTCTCTGATGTCTAGCAGTGACAGGAAACACTGATGTCCCCGGAGGCCAAAAATTGTGGTTACTTTGAACAAGCATTTGTGGAAGAATATATAACTGTGACACTCATATATATATATATATATATATATATATATATATGCTTACATGATATATTGAATTAAACAGAATAAGTCTCGCCTAATGGAGGGGTAATATGAATAGCTTAAAGGTCCAGTGTGTAGTATTTAGGTGCATCTATTGGCAGAGATGGTATATAATATTTATAATGTTTTTATTAGTTTAATCACCTGAAAATAACAACTGTTGTTTTTCCTTTACCTTATAATGAACTGTTTATATCTACATACTGAGCAGGTTCTCTTCCACGGTGTCCCCCATGTTATTCTACAGTAGCCCAAAGCAATCACTGGCTTAAGATAGAGCCATTCATGTTTTCACGTCAGCCACCGTAGTTTTCCGACACACTTGACACACAGGAGCCGTTTCAGTTCTGCAGCCTCATCAGATCCCTCTAAAACCTACACTCGACGTTAAATATTTCTAAAATCTGCTCTTTTGCTACACGAGTGCTCCAGTGATAACATTCTTCTGTAGGGTGACACAGAAGCTGGCATCGCCCTGGTTCCCTCGTAAAAAATCCAATTGAATTTTTCCTTTGGATTTTGGATTATTGCAGAAAATAACCTCTGCATACTTGCATGTTTTGCCAGCAAGATAATCTTCATAAACGGACATAACTTTTATGATTTTTGAAGCGTAAATGCAGTCGCCAGAAGGAAAAAGCTAACGATAGGCTTCAAAAAGAACTACACCTCGCTTTCATGTCTTAACGTCACCCCAACAGAACAGCTGTAAAGCCTTAGTTGGCACAATAACCATCTGCAGATTTAACTAGCCGCTTGTTAGCAACCACCTTTTTTAAGACACATAAAAGCTTCAAAATTCACTGGTGGGGTATTTACTCACAAATTCTATGTTGTAGAACGAAATGTGAAATTCTCGTGAGCTTGTGTTAACCACAGACCTTATTTCAGGCATCTAACCAAAAACCCACTGACTTTAAGACAAGGGAATCGTGAGTGGTGAAATGCTAACTCATTTCTGAGTTTTGGGACTCATTCCTGGGACATTCTATTGACCATGAATAATATCAACCACATAATTTTCGATATATAATTATGAGATACATATGTCATACCTATATCTTTAAAATTAGCAGGGCATAAAATTGGAAGATCATTCTTCATAGTGTTGGAAGCACAGCCCAGTCACCAGAGTAAATGCTTGCATTATACGTTTCTGCAAATCACGCTTATGTTATTGTGTGGGGGACATGTTAAAACTGCATGATTCGATAACGCTGTGATTAATGCGTGGTTATGTTTAGGCAGGAAAACCACGTGTTTATGTTTGGGCAAAGATCACATTTGGGCTTAAATACACAGTTTCTGTGGCATAATCACGGCTGGAAATGTGGCTGATGCCTATCTTGAAAACAATCAGTTTTGTTGTTTGTTAGTTTCGAACTGTGGTCTGCAGCGTTCTGCAACTTGGCAGCTGTCTTGCCTCGGTTTCACGCCATCCACCATCCACCCTACCCTACACCTCCCAATGATACACATGTAATCAGAACTACGTCACTTTAGAAACGCTAACATGATGCGTATTAAACATACACATTTAACATATCTGTGGTTTGAAGAAAGATAAAACTACAACATTTTCTTCTGGTAACTGGGCTGGGAACCACCAAGCTCATCAATCAAATCATCCTAAACTTTCAAAATCATCACAAACAATTGAATCAAAACAATTAGAATTAGAATTAGAAAATTACAATTATTTCAACACACAATTAAAAAAAAAAATCCAGAATCATTAAACAGCCTATCTTGGTTAATTTAAGGTTAAATAACAAAGAAAAAAAGATGCTTTTCAATTGCACCACATATTTCCAAGCAGCTACAGTTTAGTCAGTCAATGAGGCACTTTATCAAACTGGCAAACAAAATGTGTACAAATATGTACACTGTAGTGTGGAAGCTAAAAGTTCCAAACAAAATTGTTTCATTGTAAACAACATAATACTTCATTTTCAGTGCCTTCCTAAGCATCCCATATGATGTTCCAAAAGTGATTTACAAGAGCAACAGATTTATATAACACTTCACAAGTGTCCTCACTTGTAAGCGTCTTTTTGGGTCACATTTTGCAGTGTTTACAACAATCCACCTACGTGTTATGTGAGTTATGTTATATGCTGATATGTGTGTGTGTGTGTGTGTGTGTGTGTGTGTGTGTGTGTCTGCGTGTCTGTGTGTGTGTGTTTGTGTGTGTGTGTGCTCACTTGATGTTCCTAAACCTGGTGCTGAAATGTAAAAATGAATCAATAAATCAATAAGTAAATAAACCTAAACTTGTGCTTTCTGTGAAAGGGAATGTAGAAATGTACTTTCTTGTTGTCAGTCAGCTTCCAACAGTGTTCTCAAGTACCTGAAGAGCAGCAATACTGTTTTATGCTTGAAAGTTTCATGTAAATGCAGTATGCACAGTACATACACTGTTGTATATATATATATATATATATATAGAGAGAGAGAGAGAGAGAGAGAGAGAGAGAGAGAGAGAGAGAGAGAGAGATAGATATGTTTTTTTGATACTGTTGCAGTAACGGTCATTAAGTTGTTCTCATATGTTGCTCTCAAGAGCTGCAGACGTACAGTATTATGTCACTTTAAGGTCCTAGTTCCAACAGAGTTTTCTAGTAACCAAACCATGATCAAGTATAGATCATAATGTTAATTTAATGGTTCATAATATTCCCACGAATACCTACTCATTAACGAGTGACATTCACCAAGTTAGAACAAGCAATTTCGGACGACTTTGTGCTATTAAGAGGGTGAAGCCAAACCTCACAGAAAAAAGGATATTTTGAAGGATACAAAAATGATCTTTCATGAGGCCCAATACAATGTTCAAATTATAGTAATAGGAGGGCCTTAATGGGCAACTCAAATACAGTTACTGCTCCTGCCTTTATCCACATGTGTAAAAACACAAAGATAAACAATCTGATACAAAAAACATACTTGATTATGAATAGGGTCTAAATCAATGTCTGGCGAGGAAGACCACCAACAACCCCTTGCAAGATGCATTTACTGGTAGGAACTAGATGATTCCTTAAAAACACGTAAGACCCATTATCCCATGGCGCATTACATCATTCAATAGTGGCCCCACTGCAAATATTAAAGCAAAACAAGGGCCTTTGATACAGAACTCTCTGTGTACCCTCCCTACAAGGCCCAGGACTAAATTGGATTTTCCCAGCACTGTTTCGTAATTTGAAACATCCATCATTTATTATTAAAGAAAGGAAATAAAGGGAAGTAAGGGAAGAACATGCCTTTGGCAGCATCAGGAAGCCCTGTGCTAAACCACCACCCACAACTTTGTGCTTTCCCACACCCTCACCCTTTTAAAACCAGGTAACTTTGATATTCCCCAGAACAGGTCAATGTGATGGCAGGCCTGCTTTCCTTTGTTCTGATTGTAAGTGCACTCTGTATTCTGTATTCTGCATTATGTTTAAAATCAGTGTTGATGTCATGTCCCCCAAAATCAAATTTTCATTTTGGTTAATAAGGAAAGAAAGGAAGGAAAAATTTATTCACTGGAATAAAAACAATACAATACAATGCTGCCATCGTAATCTTTTGTTGAAATTAAAATCCTATTGCTAAACTGATATCATTTTTGTGCTGTATTTACATATTGAGCTAACAAGATGTAATGTTCAATTCACTCTTCTAGGTCTGATGTGTTATCTGACAATAATTTTAACATGTTTTGATTTAATTCAACATGAATATCTGCAGTAAAATGAGACCTTAAGAAAAACAGCCTGTGGACTGATTGTACTCTTTATTCCACTACCTTATATACCTCAATGCCAAAAGCCAGCATCTATTTGTAAGAAGCATTTCATCCTTTCAATGAGAGTCTGTGTACCTTTCTTTCAGGAACCTGCCTCTTTTGAAAGATTCATTTTATTTTTTGTCCAAACTTATTAGGTTGAAATGATAAGTTAGTATAAAAAAACAGGAATGATTTATATGATAATAGATGCTGAGACAGCAATGTGTATGCGTCTGCATGATGGATATGTCATGTCAGACAGGACAAGGTGAGGGACAAACTGCTTTGAATGGCCCCCACAGAAACAGAAGGTGGTGGTGCATCTCTCAGACACCCAGGAAATCCTTCTTAATAAAAGCTACTCCATGTCCTTTTGTAATCCTGCTCTGTATTATCAGTGTGTTGCAGCTAAGTGTTGCAATTAGGCCGGCCTTTTTCATGCAAATCAATTTGACAGCACAACAATCAGTTAGTTATGCTAGCTGCTGCTCTCTCATTCTCCCCTCTCCACTCCTTGGCTCCCTTGCCCTCTCCCTCCCTTCTACCTCATTTTCTCTGGCATTTGCAGAGGTTGCTACATTTGCATTATTTATCATATAAGGTTAGAATATGCACCACTCAAGCCAAGAGCATATGGTTATTAGCACAGTATTACAAATGTTAAATACAAAATGCAGTGATTTGCCTCACCCATGCTCCCCAATGCATCTCCCAAAATATAGTGGGATCATACTGCACTTTAGCAGTTCACGTCAAACATGGGACGATGTAGGAGAACCTGTCCATGGCTCGTAAGAGCTAAATAAACACGTTAAAATACTAAAGTTTCCCTGGTTTACTTGAATGAAAAAGTGTGTCCCAACTTTTGACTGGTACTGTATTTCACACCCTTCTTTTCTGTGTGTAGAGTCCCGATACCTGGTATCAAATTACTAAAAACATGCAGGCAGCAGCTACACCACCCCTGACAGGTGGCACTAAAGTCTAGAACAGAGGTCGGCTACCTTTGCTATCAAAAGAGCCATTTTTGTTCAAAAAGAAAAGAAAAAAATCTGTCTAAAGTCACAAAACATATTTGAGCCTCTTATTAAAAGATACCACAGCCTTTTAAGTCAAATTTAGTCGATCAACATTACTATTAGATCTAAATGAGCATTCATTATTATGTTGGCTATTGTGCAGTGGGCTATTTTTGATTATTTAGTACTTCAATTTTGCAGCGCTGCTGATAAAACCAAACAAATGTGTCCACACACTATTAAATTTTTCCCTAAGACTTGTCCTTATTTGGATTTGGAATCCACAGCTAGCCTAGCTAGGAGGATTCAAGACTACTGCAGCCATCACTAGTGATGTTTTTAGAGGAAAAGGCACCAGGCCATACATACAACGCACATTTTAGTTGATGAAATGTTAAAACTTTTTTTTAAAAAAATAGGTGTATAGGCTACGCATTTTTACAGTTGAATAATGTAAGAATCACTTTAGGCCTACAACAATAAATGAAAATTAATAAATAACGATTATTCATTTCCATAAAATTTTCTGTCAAAGCCACAGTGAGCCACTGGAGAAAGGCCAAAGAGCCGCATGCAGCTCTGGAGCCACAGGTTACCTTCCCCTGGTCTAGAGCCTTGAATGCATTTTAGCCTAACAACACGCAAATTGATTCTTGGATGCAAAGCGTTTCTCTCTCTCTGAAGATTATCTCTCGATGCAAAATAGTCAATAACCTGAGATTTAAAACCCAATGCTCAACACTATGGTTGCGTATAACAATTCTGTTAGACCAGGCTGTACGTTGCTTACGGCTGAACTAATTAGATGGTCCAAAATAATAGACGTAAAAATGCGCATCACTGCGTTGTGTTTATATTCCTTATGGCTGAATCAATGGTGAAAACTTGAGCAACTGCAGACGGATACAATGCAACCGGCATGCCGTAGGCGTATGGTTGGTGAGGCGATTTTATCTGATCAACTTCAGCTTCGGCCAGTACAATCTAAGAACCTGTGCAACGTTAAGTTATCAAGCGTTTGCATTTTCATTTCACACTGATGTCATGGCGTGGTGGCAGAATATTGTGTTTTGCCATAAAACAGAAAGTTGTTGCAATTTGAGCATAAATTTGTCAAATCTGCTCCAAATTTTACATGCTGGACAAAAGCCCAGGCTAACAAGGATGCTGCTACAGGCACACCAATCTCAGGAACCCTATCGGCTATCGGTGTGATGACAATAAAGCCTCTTGGGTGGTGGGGGTGAGGAGCTATTTTGGGCTTATCCCTAATCACTATAAAAGTTTTCTGCAAATGAAAGCAAAGCAGAAAACTTATAAATAATCTGTTCATTTCAAGTATGAATCATCACAATATGCTATGTTTTAAAAACACCAAGTAGTCACAGTGAGAAAAAAAAATAGAAATAAAAAGAATGTGATGCATTAAGATGCATCAGTAATCGTTTCATAATCCCATTGTAACCCTGTGAATCGAACCAACTCGTGAGGTGCTGTGAGATTTCCACCCCAATAAATGTACATGTTAAAGGCTTCTCCAGCAGTAGGTCCCTCTTACCTTATGATGCATGTGCTGTTGGAAGGTTGGTCATTGAGAATATTAATAGATACCATTTGTTCATAGGAGGAGTCCCATCAAAGGCCTGCATGGACTTGTGCTAGTATGATGGATAGATGTGGCTTTATTACCATTAAAAAGTCATTTACAAGACAAATAGGGCCAAGCTTTCTGAATTATGGTTACTTTATAACACAGTGGATCTAGAGTCAAAATTACAAACAAGCTGTTAGTTTGCAGTGACGACTTCAGGTGCAGATTTCCTTCAACATGTGACTGTTTGCATAATCAATAGAGCAAGTGAACTGAACAAGTGTGATGGACATAAGTACTGTAGGCAGAAGTCAATATGTCCGTAGCTCTGTTTCATATACACAATATATTTATGGATATTGAGTGTGTGTGTGTGTCACGTGTGACCAGAGGGCCTTTTAGTCTCGCAGTGGTGGTGTCTCATTAACGTGCCAGCCTACTATAAAAACGATCTAAATTCATCTCTTCATCAAAGTCCTTAGTTAAGCACAGAGGCAAGATGGGGAGACGGCCTGGCAAAATCAGAAGGAAATAACTGCATGTGATCTTTTTTCTAAGGGTCAAATAAATTAAATCTGACAGAAAAAATATCGAGGGAGAATTTAAAAGAGATAAAAAAAAAAGAGCTGTGGGTGAGGGAAAGAGTGTGAGTGAGAGAGAGAGAGAGAGAGAGAGAGAGAGAGAGAGAGAGGAAGAGAAACGTAGAAGAACTGCTGCAGGATGGTCTGTGTGCCTTTAAACTGAAGTCTCAATCTCACGTAGTTTTGTTCCTTAAAAGGAAATCAGAGGGCTTAGCTGAGGCATTGCCTTGAAAGTCATGAATAAACATCAGATTGCCTTTCTGTGCATACATCATACATCACAAGATGACACTACCTAATGGAGGAGGATTCCTCGCCCTCCGACACATGAAAAGGCAGTGAAATTACCCACCAAACCATGCAGCCGCATGGTTCTAAAATGGACCGCTGAGGGAAAGGGAGGGAGGGGCTAAGGGGGAGAGAGGAGGAGAAGTGAAAAAAGGAATCTCTTAGTAAAATGGATCCCTGTGATAACCACATTCTCTCCATGTTGGAGAGCCTGTGTTCAATGCAGGGAAAATATAACATATACTGCAATAACCATTTACAGTTGCGATGAGAATTTGGTTCTTTTTGCATGTCTCCAGGGGCTATTTCTCAATTCCTGTGCTCCCTTTGCCATAAATGAGGCCCCTCCTATCGTTTCTGCAAGTGTTGATTCTAATAGCACATTAAGCAGTGGATGCCATTTCAGACCAGACATTTAACAAAGTGAAAGGGTTATTATTCCAGACTGTATGGGAAATAAATTGCATTTATCAGTGTGTCTCAGCACAAAGAGTGAATTTGTTATGAGGGGCAGTGGACTGACTACAGAAAAATGTCATCTACGAGCCAGCACACAGGGCCCACTGATAAGAACAGCCGCCTGGTTCACACACTGTCACCTCCCAGAAAGGACATGCAGCCAGGGTGCTGCACCAGGTGAAGAGGGCACAGACAGACAGATGCACTACTGGGAGGAAGAACATACACAAACAGGGACGGGGGCAAGTGAACAGCGATGTTAAAAAGGAGGAGGGAGTAGCAGACTCACAGGCAGTGCAGTATTGCTGGATGCAGTGCTGTAGTGTAATAGTAGATATATGAAAAACCCTGACAAGAGGAAACTGACTCAACCATGATTCTGCTACAAATGTTCACCACTGTGCTAATTGTTAAAAACGTATTTTCATTTTTTCCTCCAATGATTGCATTCCTCAAGAGCAAACTCCCTTTGTCATTAACACAGCAAACATGCAAAATGAAATGCAATGAATACACTTTGAAATCATTTCTTAATATAACAAAAGACCCCTGAAGAAAAGGTCTGATAAAAATTCAGTAGGAAAACACTTGTGGTAATATGTCCATGAATAATTTGTGGTAGGGGTATGGAGAACAGACTATCATTTTGAGCTCATGCATGTCTTCCATTTCCTATCTGCAAGCGTGGGTGCATCATCTGCAGAGAGCCTAAGGCAACTATGCGCAGGACATTTCCACAGAGGATCACTTGGAAAATATCCATCAGAAGGAGATACTAATTAGTGCGAGTCCATGTGCGCATATGTATGTGTATTTGTGTGCATGCCTGCGCATGTGCGTGTTAGGGCAGAGGGATGTACACCTAGCCAGGCGTGAGAGCAGTGTTGTGCAGCCGAGTGCAGTAATTTCTTTGATCATTTTTAATGGCCATTCTTTCATGTGAGGCTGCAGCTCGCACACAGCTCCCTGCAGGTGTCATCTCATTCCTTCAGTTGTGGGATTAGTATGCGGCAGGCAATAAAAAGCCAGGCCATTACACTGTGCAGCACACATACATAATCTCAACACAGTGGGATCATTACCTTTTCAAAGGATGATATCAGCTCACAGTCTACAGAGGGACACAAAGAAAGTGATAGAAGCTGAGCAAAAGAGGAAAAGGAACCAAAAGAGGACAGAAATAAAAAGGCATCACACCACAGTTGCAGTGTGGGATGGAGGGGGTTAGAGAAAGAGCTATCAATCAGCATTGCAAATAATGGCAGACAGGCAGGCAGGCACAGGATGATGGTTCAGGTCTCTCCGAAGGCTGGTATGATACAGACACAGTGGTACCTGTTTTATTCTGAAGTAAAGTAAAAACATTCTCACCTCGACCATTCTAAATCCCCTGATAAATTATTTAGCCATTTCAGCCTTTCCTCTTTCTCTTACTTGCAATACGGTAAAGAAAAATATATTCTGACAGTGTGACAAAAAAGGACCAGACAGGTGCCACGCCAAACCCTAAACAATGTAAAGATTCTAAAACAGTTCATCACAGAGAAAATATCCAGCCGGCTCAGTGCTGCAAGTCAGCAAGCTGGGCACTGGAGTGCCACTCTGACTGTGGTAGAACTTCTAACGGATCATCTGTGCAGCCCCACACATCCTGCACTCTATACACCAAACACCAGTTTCCACCAGTAACTAAAAAGCTCTCCACAAGGGCAAAGAGTGCTCCCACTGTGCCTTTCACAAACTCCTGCGCTACTGTAAGCCAAGCAGACAGGTAAAAGATCTGTAACCGCACGTAAAAAGCCATTTTCATGATATGTGAATCTGTACAAACCAGCATGTTGTTTCATTATTAATATTTCTCAGGAGGCTCTGCTAGTTGAGAAAGACAGCTGGCTTATCTCATCCACCCGCATACGGCATCTCCCATGGTGGTCCACTGAACCCCGGTGCAATTTACACAGTTTTTATCTATTTATTCAACTCCTGTAACCTGTTCTCCCGTCAGTCTTTCATTCAAAGACAGTGTGTGCATGTATGTATTGTACAGTTTATGTGGATATGGATGTGTGCAGTCTGAAAACTGGAGAAGCTGACTGCTTTATTATTCATCAATCATTCAAACAATTACTAAAGTAACTGGATCAGATTTTTTTAACAGTAGATGCAGAGATGTGTAATGATCCAGGTCTCTTTAAAAAGTATTGGTTTATTAGTATAAAAAATAGAGTAGCTGACAATTTTTATCAAACATTCAACCAGAATGAGCAAACAGGATTGTCTTTATCGTGTTCTTGTGACTTCTGTTTTTTGTTTTTTTTGCATTGCCCTCTGTTTCCATCACCCTTCTCTATTTCCATTTTGTAGGTAGGTAATTTTAAGGCCTTGTTTACACAGATACTGATACAAATAAAAACGGATTTTTGTTTATCCCATGTATTAAAAAAATCCGGGTTTACACGATCAGTTGTGAAAACGATATTCCTGTTTACATGAAAACGCAAAAACGGTAGCTTTTTGCTGCAATTAGCATGCCAGGCCAGTAGGTGGCGATACGCCATATGTCAAACACCATAGAAGAACATTCTGCGCATGCACAGTGATTTAGTAATAAAAACAATGATAAACTACATTTTAACCTTATGTAGCATAGTGAGCTGCTATGCACTTACTAGTATTGGGCACAGCAGATGTCTTTGTGCGCCGATGTAGCAGTGATGTTGATGAAGCAGTGCTAAGTTAATTTGTAAGCTCGTAAAAAGTCCCAAAAGTGCTAACAAAACGTAAACAATCTGGCATATATCCACCATCGTTGTTGTGGTTCCCGGGCGCTGAATGGGCATGCGCAAACTGGGTTGCAACGTCATTGTTTTCCAAAATCTCCGTCTTTCTTGTTTACACGTCTCCATAGAAACGGATATTTTTAAAAACATTTTTGAAAATCTTCCGTTTTCGTCCAAAAAAACGCCGCTTACGTGTAAATGACAGGTGTAAACGCAAAGATAAATACCCATTTTCAGAAATATACCGAACGGTATAAACAGGCCCTAAGACATGGCTCGGTTTGTTAAAAGTGTATAGCCCACTTTGCTGCTGTCCTGTGTTGCCTCTGTGTACAATGCTGCAGCTAAATACAAAAAAAAAGTGCACTGACAAAATGAGATTCAGTGCAAAGACCGATGATCTGAATCATTTACATTTAGGGGGCAGCCCTAATATCTGCTGTTTTTATTCATTCAAAAATGCAGTACAGGCTCAAGACTTCACACTATTATGTTTTGTTAACTGTATCAACTCAAAGATACTGTATTAGGGCTGTAACCAATTTAGGATTATGTCAGGCAAATCAGATTCAGCAGTTTTTGTTTTGGGGTTTTTTCATACAAAATTTTAAGGTTTGAATGGGTTCATTGGGACATTCAGTGTGACAGCCACATTCATGTAATACAGTAAATAAGCTAACTGCGCTGACAACATATTGGAAATGTGAAACAGCATTTTCTGCCGACAATAGAAACAAAAGCAAGTATCTGTGAGGAAGATATTCTTATCTCAGAGCCCCATGGTCAAAAGCCTCTCCTCCTCCATGCCGCTGCATCACGTTCGCGGCTGTCTGTACCAAAGAGTAGTGTGAAATTCAAGAACGACTCTCCACAGCAAAATCTGGGACCAAAGTTTCCCCAGAAGTACACTGCCCAGCACATTGACTGGCAAACAAAAAACAACTGCTCAACTTGAAGCAACTTCAGTCGACTGAGGGGGCCCCCAACTGATGATTCAAATCTCAGACTTTCAGGGGGCAGCCCTACACTGAATGGATTTTACTTAATAATTTACATGCAAAGATAGGTGGCATTTTTGGTTTTGTGTTGTGTTTACGCACCAGACTGCTAGATCCTTCAGTGTTGTAATCTAACACCATTCTGAAGTAACATGTGACGAGTCTAAACACAAGAACACAGGCTTGTGAAATAGTCATAAAGGCCACACAGCTAGCTCTTAAATAAGATTTTATAGAATTGCAATATATCGCCTTGCTTAGAGTATCGCAATATGTAAGTTTGTGACCCCTGTATCATGATATGTTTCATAATGGCCCGATTCTTGCCAATACACAGCCCTCCTGCTAATGTGCTATTCAGTACTGGAATATGCCACTTCTCCCAAAGCTCTGCTAGTACGGCATCTTTCTGTCCATCTTTTCACTCCTCCCTTTTTTGCCTTTCAACTTGAACATGCAACAGCCAATGTCTTTAAACATTTTAATTACCCAAGTTTCTCAGTTTGCCCTAAATTCTAATTAGCCAAGTTTGCTCTACACGGACCACTATTTGGCCTGACATAAGGCGCTGGTGCTGTGACTGAAATGCAAACTCTCATGACGACCAAAGTTTATATACCACTGAAAATTGGAAATTTTAAGGAAGCGCAGGAGTGACATTTTTACTTTGCTGGTAGATTAACACCTCTTATGCTTTCCCATCTCTCTCTCTCTCTAGTCTTTGCACCACAGCAAGCCTAACTCAACACAGTAATTAGTCGACTCCAGGGAAAGACGTAACATGATTCTTGCGCTTTGCATTCAGGCAAAGCTGCTGATCCCTGGTATTCTTTAGTAATCCCATTAATCACCAAGAATGTGATAATATCAATTATTTCGGTAAACAAGGAAGTCTAGATCAAGCCCTTGCCCCTCACTCAATCCCTGCATTAAATCACCACATAGACAGATTTAGCAGCTAATTGGAGTAAAATGGAGCTTTGTGAGGGATAATTGAGGATTTCTATACAGTGTAGCTGTGCCCGTAAGGAAAAGTACACAGTGTATTTACAAGAGGAATGGGGTATGGGTGTAGCAGCTAATAATGGGAGATGACTGCTCATGAAGTCACATGGACAATAATATGTTTAATAGTGATGTAATGCTGTTTTAAACTAACAAACAGACCTTGGAAATTCAAAAACATACCTATTTTAGTTCAGTCCATTAGTGTTCTTTCATTGTACTTAATAAATACACAGTTTTTGATATTCTGTTTTCAGCAGTTGTGAAGTTTTTAATAATTTTTCAATATACGGACTTGTTTTGGACATAAACTCTGTCAGAGGTGGAAAAAAAATCTAAGAATTTTCACTGGGTTTGGGCCAATCTGAGCCATCCCTCTGCTATTCACTACTGGCCTTTTTCTGAGTGAAAGTGAATTATCTGAAGTAAAAACATCTCCAAGAGATGTCTGACAGGCGTTCGGATTCCCTGGTTCATAAGGGAGGGCTCCCACTGGTCCGATAAAAGGCCAGGGTTCCTGCGGCAAATGATGCCTTTCTCCAGACTTATGCCTACGCTTTTCTTTTAATTGGCCTCTTCTGTAGCTGTGAACCTTAATGACTTTGTTCCGGGATTAAAAGCCTCAGTGTTCAGGCAAGGCAATTGTCCTAACCTTTTCTTGCCTGGTCTGTCTCTCCTGCTACACTCCTCCCTTTTCCTAGATCTCGGTTACTCTTTTATTCTTTCTACATTACACCTCTGTCGCTTTCCATTCTTCCACCATCCTTTTCCACAATACTGTGTGAGGTGTAGATTGCATGTACGTGTTAGAGGTCTGCCAACCTCCTATCCATGGTCAATTGATATCAGAGACTTTTGTGCCAAACCTCTTAACTATTTATCAAAGGTTATACTCATTACATTTTATTTACTTAATCTTTTAGCATGCTTTTATTTATTAATTTTTTACTGCAATTTCCCTCCATTTTTAGTCCTCACTTTGGTATGCCAAATACCCTGTCACTGCTAACTCCTCTTTCTGCCCTTAAGAGGGTTTGAACAGCCAGGTCTTGTATAAATACCAAAATTCAATCGAAGTATTTTCATAACAATGTGTCATGCTAGTATGAGTAGCATACTATGCTAGTGACATATGTTCCGTATGTCTGGTGATGCTAAATTACGTTAGTAACAAACCTTGTTTAAACCCTTTGAAAGCTGGAGCGACATCACTTTTCTTGTGCTGCTTTCAGACACCTTTTGCAAATTGGTGCAATTTCTTTCAAAAACATGGGGGAAAATGGCTATGACCAACTTGGTAAGATTTGTTCCACAAATTGCAAAAAACTTAATAGATTTAAAGAATTATTCAAAAAAAAAAGTTATGGGAAAACTATATTCCTATTATCAATATTATATATTTAAAATTATATTACAGAATTATCATCATTTTTAAGCTCTTTCTCCACTTCATTTCCTTGTTCGTTTGTTTGCTCCTAACTTTCTTTTCTTTTTTCCTTTGTTTTTGTTTTTTTTACTCATTTTCATGTTTTTATTTTCTCTTTTTCTCAATTTCTTGCATATTTTTTGGGTCATGTCTTCTTCTTCTCTGTTTACAAAGAAACCAAGCCAATTTGCTCTGGTTAAGTCAAACCATGAGGTGGTTCTTATAGTACAATTTACTTAATAATGAAAGGTGCTTAAAGTTCCAAAACACAAACTTTAAAGTTTGTCTGGAATAGGCTCATTAAGTGAAAGGAAAAAAGACCGAAACAATATCTGTGTACCTGCTTTAAGTGTTCACGTGTTTTGATGTGTGTATGTTTGTGATTCACTTGAAGTGAGGTCATTTCCTCAGAACGGCTGTCAGTCCTCCCTCACCCCCACCACCCAACCCACCTCCTCTCCAAATGCCCAGACCAGGCCAGTGCTGAGTGATAGACCAATCGATGTGCAGCCTAATCAGCCAGCTTAACTCTAATACCCTGGACAGGTCCACATCATTATCATATCAGCCTCCACACGTTTCGAGGTGACATGGAAGAGGCAAAAGATTAAAGACAATCTTGTAAAGAGGCAGCACAATTTTTAATGCGTTGACCAACCAAAAGAGGCCTGTGGAAGGTGGCAGCAGCAGCAAGAAGGAGCTTAAGGTAAAAAGAGTGAGGACCAAGAAAAAAAAAATAAGAGGAAACCCAGACAAAGACTTTGCTGCCACCTTCTCTGCTTGGAAAGCATCGTGCAGAAGGTTGATTATTGGCATTACTAGGGCGCAACCGCTGGTCCCCGCAGCCAGGCCAGTGTCGGCCCACTGGGGGTCTATTAAAATGAAGAGTTTGTATAACTTAAGCGCATATTGCGGAGAGCTCAAGGAACTTCTAGAAATTATCTATAAACTGCTTTACACAAACTGTTTACAGGCAGTAAATGACGCATAAAAGAAGAAACAGGTTTGAGGTTGCGGCTGGGAGCTCCAGGCATGTGGTAGAGTCTGCACACTTAACACAATTATTTTTACACCTACACACATTCGCGCATGCACACACACACACACACGATCTGGTGTTGATTACACTTAGCAAGGGAATGACTAGACATCCACGCTTCACAAACCCTCCCAACGATAAGTGACACAATCACTACACAGAACCAACGATGGAATCATTTTGTTTAAACATACAAATGTATTTAAATCATCTGGGTAATGTGTCAGCTTATCTGCTGTAAAAACAATGCTAGACTGTGTCATTTAGCATTGTCTTACTATATGGATGTTCCTCCAAATGGCATTACTATGTGTGCTTTTCTTTTGAGCACAGTAGTGAATGACCAGACTGAGGAGGTTTGGATTTCATAACAAAAAGGTCAGCCTTTTTAAGTTTAAAGAAAGATAAAATCCCTCTGTGTGTCAAATGTAAAATATTAAAAATCATAAACTCAGTAAGCCCTCTGGTAAAACGTATATTTGCAATGTTTAAGCTGTGCTCCTATATTGTTGATCAAAGAAAACACAGGCAAGTCAATAAAAGATTCACAGGATGTCTCCAGCTACCATAAACCAGTGGTACTGGTGTGTCACCAATCGCTACTTGTCTGTTTTTTGTTTTAAGTTTTTATGTTTCACTTCATTCATAGTGCTACTACGCTTGAAAATGAATCTCTCTCCCCCTTAGTCAGGAGTGTAACTCGAGGCAACGGCTCCCCATCATCATTAATGTTTAAGATGGCTAACAACTGTGCTGTCAACAGCTTCCAAGATAATCGACATGTCAATCAATGACGGGTGTGAGGCCGGCTTTTAGAGGGTCCCTAAGGTGGCTGCTTAGAGCACGCTCAGTTTAACACAGTGGCAATGGGAGAGTGTAAACAGAGAAGAATATAGACTCCAGGATTGACTGGCTGATCAATGCCATTGATCATTTTGCCCACAGTGCCTCCACTTCTTTGCATGGGCTGCTCATTTCCCCCTCAGTCATCCCACTCTCAGGCTTCAAGCTCTGGATCACTACAACCCTCCACTCAGCCACCAACAGATATAGCCTGCACACTAGAGGGAGACAGAGAGGGGGGCCCACAACAAACACTACATTTGGTTAATGGATCCTGGCTAAAATATATTTAAATAAAGCACTACACACATACACGCTATATGCCTATCAACTATTTGTTTGATAGTGTTAAAACTTTGATCTTTTTTTCATTAAAGGGTTATATTTACCATCACAGTGATGGGTGTCCCTTACTCCCATTACATTAATGAATATTTTTCCATTTAAAGAAAGAGGCGGATATTTTTCTCAGGAGTTGATGTAGACCAAAACAGAGCCAAAAGGAGCCAATCAACTTGTTTGTTTTTTTTCAGTTTGTTCCACTGCCCCCAAGTGGCAATAAATAAATAGATAATAATAATAATAATAATAATAATAATCATTATCATCATCATCATCAAATTAGAGGGGCAACGTGAAGCACATAAAAAATAAAGCAATCTGAATCACAGTCAAATTTGCCTCTGATGCAGAGCTTCAGGTATGAAACACTTCAGCATTTCTTCTCTTTTCATATCTAGGTTGTCTAATTTCCCCTTTCAAGACTATAGAAATATCTCATGGCTCGACTGATACTAAAAAGCAGAGTTTAGGAGGAACTCATATCAGTCTCAGATTCTGTCATTAAATGCAATGGGTATAAACTGAATCACTGTGACGTCACACGAACATTCACTTTTGGGTGTACAACTGGCATCTGATTTGAATTGTGGAGATATGTGCTCTGTTGTCTCTGTAAGCTGTAACTGTAAGGTTTAAAGATACAATCAAAAATGCTGGGCCAAGCTATTTGATGTTTTTATCTTTAGTGTTGCTTTACTAGTGTCTTTAACAAACCAAATCTATCAGTACAGAAGCTAAACAATGTACTGCTGTAGATGGGGACTGGGGCAAACTTTATT
The DNA here is from genome assembly GCF_011397635.1 of Epinephelus fuscoguttatus. Lineage (NCBI taxonomy): Eukaryota > Metazoa > Chordata > Actinopteri > Perciformes > Serranidae > Epinephelus > Epinephelus fuscoguttatus. Next base: position 27,373,015 of record NC_064753.1, on the reverse strand, counting down.
TAGCCACCTATAAAGATCAGCATCTGTTTAGGTGGACGCGGTTGCATGTAGACAGGATAACCGTGGTATTTTATTACCTGTCTCCATTGTTTGACGTCAGAGCGACGGTAAATAGCTAGTGAAATGGCAGACCAAACAAACATGCTGGTGCTAACTTTACTTGTGAGCGTGCTATCTGCTGCTATCTCTTTGGATGGCATATCCAGCTGCTCGACCTAACGCCCCACGAAGGAGGCTGCACCTGTTGCTAGCTACCCCAACTACACTACCACGAAAGCAGCGACGGGCCTGCCAACAGAAATTCTGGATCCAGCCGAGTCAGACCTCTGTTGGCAGGCCCGTCGCTGCTTTCGTGGTAGTGTAATTAGGTTGTGCTTTTTTGTGGATCGGAGTGTGGTTATTTTCCGCACTTCCCTATTCCGGTATTGACTCTGGCCTCTGATTAAAATGGCCTTTCCGTTAGAAGTTCCATCGCCACCTACTGCTTTGGCATGTGTATTACATCACTTGGTAGCGGGTTTTGCAGTTTCGTGTGGATATCATATTTTTTTAATCACACCACTCGTGTGGACGAATTTTTTTTTGGAAACCAGAGCCCGAAAAACTCATTAGTACACGGGTCCGTGTGGACTAGGCCTAAATGAGACAGCATTCGCTAAGTGCTGTTTATTTTTTATGTGCATGACATGGGGGGGTTTAACCCAGAAGTAACTGAAAACAAACATTGTGATTCAGACTATATCATAATAAAACATTTAGTCAGTTTAATTTAATTAAATACAACTACTTCGTTCATCCCTACAAGGACAATTGTACTCAGCAGCCACCCACCCAGTTAGACAAATATACACAGTACATAGGAAGAAAGAAATATACTGTTAATTACAGTAAATTAATAAAATCAATATCTCAAATCCTAGAAAAAACATATATGCTGTATGGACAGCAATGAATACACTGATAACTAAAATAAACAGTCTCAAAAGATACACAAATTAATTAGGCTTTACAAAATAGTAATTAAAAAAAACATTTAACTACACTGATGTAATCTGCAGAAAATGTTTATTATATTGGGTTTAGATTAAGTTACATTTAGTGTCATACATTTTTTGGCTACTCTGTCAACAAAGATGCAGAAAAATTGTGATAAATGCTCAAAGTCTGAGAGGTATTTGCCTTTTCAAAGCCCTTTTAGTGGCGTGGAAATAGAGACAAACTCAAAGTGACAGTTGGCACACCGAACTGAAACAACAAGGAAAACCGTTTGGTTTGATTTTGCCTTGATGCCATGCGGAGTCCACCACTTCAATCATTGTACAGGCTGATGTGTTCTGGCAGCATTCACTTTGTGAACTGTGGACACTACACAAAAAGCAAAGACCCTCAAACACAGATCTAAATTGCCCATTCTAATATACTGGTGAGAGTCCTCTGTGTAAGATGGGACAGCACATATTGGGCTCCCCTAGAGTGACACCATGCCCAGCTCCTTTTTAAGTAGCCTTGCCAACACTTGAGAAAGTATGTGCCAGTTAGGACAGAGTCAAAGTGACAGCAGGAGCATATTATCTGTTAGACCTTCTAAAATCTCCCAAACCAGCTGTGAAGACTTAGACCGAACAAATCTTCTGGTCAAGGTAAAAATACTGCAAATCAAATGTTGAGCCTCATGCAGTAAACAATACACAAATACAATTCCTCTCATTTTTGTTCCCATCCACGATTTGTTCTTATTTTGTTAGCATGCGCTGATTCTAAGATTCACCTATGTTTTCTTGTTTTTCCAGGCTGAAAACACCAGGTGCTCCTCAGGAAACACCCAGCTGAGAGCGTCTGAGAGTGCTTTGGAGTTGCAACGTTTTTTTCAGTGGAGACGCTTTGGTTACTATGATACAGGATATACGTAAAAGTAAATATGTCGGCACCTACTTGCTCTGGATGACGAAAAGGCTGAAGCATGCAGAGAAGCACGTCTCTGTGGGTTCATGAGAGGACACATACAGTACAGGCCAAAAGTTTGGACACACCTTCTCATTCAATGCGTTTTCTTCATTTTCATGACTATTTACATTGTAGATTCTCACTGAAGGCATCAAAACTAAAACCATCAAGCGCTACAACGAAACTGGCACACATGAGGACCGACCCAGGAAAGGAAGACCAAGAGTCACCTCTGCTTCTGAGGATAAGTTCATCCGAGTCACCAGCCTCAGAAATCGCAAGTTAACAGCAGCTCAGATCAGAGACCAGATGAATGCCACACAGAGTTCTAGCAGCAGACCCATCTCTAGAACAACTGTTAAGAGGAGACTGCGCGAATCAGGCCTTCATGGTCAAATAGCTGCTAGGAAACCACTGCTAAGGAGAGGCAACAAGCAGAATAGAGTTGTTTGGGCCAAGAAACACAAGGAATGGACATTAGACCAGTGGAAATCTGTGCTTTGGTCTGATGAGTCCAAATTTGAGATCTTTGGTTCCAACCGCCGTGTCTTTGTGAGACGCAGAAAAGGTGAACGGATGGATTCCACATGCCTGGTTCCCACTGTGAAGCATGGAGGAGGAGGTGTGATGGTGTGGGGGTGTTTTGCTGGTGACACTGTTGGGGATTTATTCAAAATTGAAGGCACACTGAACCAGCATAGCTACCACAGCATCCTGCAGCGACATGCCATCCCATCCGCTTTGCGTTTAGTTGGACGATCATTTATTTTTCAACAGGACAATGACCCCAAACACACCTCCAGGCTGTGTAAGGGCTATTTGACCAAGAAGGAGAGTGATGGAGTGCTGCGGCAGATGACCTGGCCTCCACAGTCACCGGACCTGAACCCAATCGAGATGGTTTGGGGTGAGCTGGACCTCAGAGTGAAGGCAAAGGGGCCAACAAGTGCTAAACACCTAGGAACTCCTTCAAGACTGTTGGAAAACCATTTCAGGTGACTACCTCTTGAGCTCATGGAGAGAATGCCAAGAGTGTGCAAAGCAGTAATCAGAGCAAAGGGTGGCTATTTTGAAGAAACTAGAATATAAAACATGTTTTCAGTTATTTCACCTTTTTTTTTTAAGTACATAACTCCACATGTGTTCATTCATAGTTTTGATGCCTTCAGTGAGAATCTACAATGTAAGTAGTCATGAAAATAAAGAAAACGCATTGAACGAGAAGGTGTGTCCAAACTTTTGGCCTGTACTGTAAATTAACAAATATACATACATATAAGTATTTTTTTTACAGATTTGTCCTCCATTGTTGTTGTTCAGCACTTACACACAGGATATAATGGTTTGTCTTTGCAGTATTTGTCCTTCCTCCACTGGAACTGAATGGCTGAAGTGACAGCGATGAGCGCGGCATCTTAAAGAAAGTCTGACCAGCAGCGCTTAGCGCAGAATTCATGCCTAGCGCCTCATCACACTGCTGGCGTCTGTAGCGCAGTGTAAATACACCATGCTCCCATTGCCCAAGAGGAAAAACATCTCATTTTCACAGTCAACAAACTTGTCCAACACAAGGAAATAATTTTAAATCTGAGGAACAAAAAAACATTAATATCATATAACCAAATTTAGATTATAATATGTTTTAAAGTAATTATTTTTAATTGGCTTATTAAATTTGCGGGCTAAATAAATCCTACTGGTCCACTGATCCCTACTGAGACTACAAAAACCCTTGGGTGATATTGCATGTTTTCAAATTCTGAATGGCATCACACTGTTTTTACAAGGCTTGCTGATGCAGACTTTACACAAAGAACGCGTCTTTAGCGATCACATCTATTTCATGAGACGGGTTAATGGCTGACAAACTTAATTTTATTTACTGTGCATCCCTCTGTTGACCACTGGTGGAATGAAACCAAGTAAATTTACTCAAGTACTGTACTTAAGTACAAATTTGAGGTACTTTTATTTTACTTAAGTCTTTTAATCTAATGCCAAGTTTTTCATCCACTCCACTACAATTATTTGATGGCTTTAGTTACTTTACAAATTAACATTTTTTCACACAAACCATACAAAAATATATAAGTGAGGCTGAAATGATTGGTGGATGGATTAGAAAATTAATTGGGCAACTGTTTTGAAAACCATTTAAGTAATTTTTCATGCAAAATCATTTTATGGTTCCAGCTCCTCAAATATGAGGAAATGCTGCTTTTCCTTTTCAATATTTACTTATTTGGATTTTTTTAATTAAAATTTTCTGCATTGGGTACTTTTACTTTAATTACCTAAATACATGTTCCTGATTGTAGTTATGTACTTTTACCGAAGACATTTTCAATGCAGGACCTTTGCTAGTACAAGAGTATTTTTACAGTGTTGTATTAGTACTTTTACTTAAAGGGATACTTAACCGATTTTCAACCAGCTTTGTATCATAACAATGTGGTTAGTATGCGTATTGTAAATGAACTGTGCTAAACTTCCCTCCACCTAACCAATGCCTTGATCTCCCTGCTCCCCTCCAAGTGGAACTCCGCCAGATGACCCGTTTTTGCTGGCTTTCAGGCTGTTGCTCGAACTACAGGCTGTACTTCTGCATTTTCGTATTGCCCACCACCCCCGCCGCCACCATGGACACAGTATAAAAGTGCATCAAGAGACAGACCCGCCCCTCTTGCTCTCTCTCTCAAGTTCAGACCAAACTCCTATCAAACAGAAAGGCAGCGGTGAACAAATATAAACCAAGATTAAGTTACTCCATTGCCTATTTTCGCCTAATATGTTTTCAGAAGAGCATTTTAGTGGCCTGTTTAGCTGTAGTAGCGAGAGTTCGTGAACAGGAAGTGGGCGCTATACTGTTTCCTGCATAGTGAAAAAGGAGCCTGAAAAAAAGAAGATATAAAACAGTAAAACTAAGCAGTGCTCATCAAATATGACCCAAGATTCTGTCTTGCCACGGGTAGGGCCGTAACAGTACATGTATTCGTGTCAAACCGTTCAGTACGCGACTTTCGGTTCGGCACGACCCTGTACCGAATTATTGGGCGCAGGATATTATTTTATTTTATTTTGTTTTATTTTAATTCCGTTTTTGCAAGCCGAACCATTTAAAATATCTAGTTCCCCGACGGACATAATTGAGTGATGGACCGAGTCCGACCGTAAATCTCCGCTTTCACTTTGTGCAGCGCATTCTCGCATTTTGATAACATGGCAAGTGAGCCTGACGAACCTGAAGACCCACCCGCAAACCTTAAGTCCTCCGTTTGGGAACACTTTGGTTTCAGGGTAAAATACGAAGATGGAAATAAACAAGTGGACAAGACAAAAGCAGTGTGCCGACACTGCAGAACAGCGGTCGGGTATGTACTTGTTTTGTTTAAACACGTCTAACATGCTAACGCATCTAAAGCGACACCACCTGAGTTTGAATGTTAACCGGCACGACTAGAAAAAGCAATCTGGTGCAAACTACGATATCGTCGTTTAAAAAGAAAGAGCGTTTCCCTGACCATCGCGCTAAAGAAATAACCAACGCCATTGGAGTTGAGTAAAATTGTTTAAGCTGCACTTTAGATATAAGCATGTTTTGTTTACTGCACTTTAGCAAAGTGGGAAAGCTAAGTAAGTTCCTAGTAAAACTCAATCTGAGCAGGCTTTAAAGCTGACCAGCTGCACTATACTTTTTATTTTAATTGAGTAAAACTGTTAAAGCAGAAATGTATATTTATATTTTTCATTCAAAAAATGTGTTAAAAAAACAGCAGGATTTTATTTTTCACTTCTATATTTCTATTTTCATTCAAACAATGTGAAAAAGCAGGATTTTATATATATTTGTTTCATTCAAAAATTGTGTATAAAGAGTTAACTGCTGTGGTGGTATGTTTTAATAAGATTACCAATAAGTAAAAGATATTTAATAGTTGTCTATTTTTTTCATTACTGTACCGAAAAAAAACGAACCGTGACTTGTGTACCGAGATACGTACCAGACCGAGATTTTTGTGTACCGTTACACCCCTAGCCACGGGTGTTTTCAGAAACATTGTGTCAAACAGATGAGTTTGCATTACGTCACTCAGCAGTGGGAGCGTTTACTTGTTCAGTGCGGTGCAGTAATTGTAGGTTTTTTACCTCTTGAGCAAAAGCGTATGCCACAGCACTTTTCTTTGTTTTCACTGATCATATCGCACCGATTTCAAAAGTAACTATGACAATTATTCCAGCAGTGAAATACTTCTTTAAACAAAGGATCTGAATACTTCCTTTACCCCTGCTGCTGACACGGCATTTATAGTATCACGAATGTTTTGCCATGGCTGGGTTATAGATTTTCCTGTAAGGTCATCACTGATACTGAAAATCGCGTTTCGTTTCTTTTTTCTGTTTTTTAACAGTACATTGATTTCACTACTGTTTAAGTTATTCTTCTTCTTACACCCTTTCTTGGTGGCACCGCTCGAATTCGCTCCCTTATATAATGTTTAGGGGGCACTGCCTGTGTTGATGGGTTACTCGTGATCGAGTGGGATTTATCAGTCGGCACACCTTGGTAAGAGCAGATTCAGATGTCAAAGAACATTTGGTGAATCTGGAATTCTGTTATTTTTTTCTCTTAACAAAAAAAATTAAGAGATAATGTAAGAGAAATTTCAGAGAATATTGCTGCACGAGACCCTATTACACACATAATAATCATAATCCAATACCTATTACTAGTCAATCAACTACATCCAGGATAGTGGGTATCTGTAACTACACACAGTTCTAAATTCGTGATGAATTTTTATTCTTGCTCTTTTCTCAAAGCATCCATTTCAGATGAGATGAAAAAGTAATATTCTGGCAATAAAGCTTGATTTACATCCCCTCCGCTGTTCCCCCCTCTTCCTTTTTTATTTGATCATTTAGCCAGGATCATATAACTGTATATCAGACACAAATGAAATCAGGTCCCATGCACATTAAGGCCATGTCTTTCTGCAGCTAACATCCCCTCCAACCCAACCACCCAGCTCCACAGCAAGCCAAGGGCAGAGTCCCATTCATTTTCAGGCCCATTTCCTCCTATGATTAGGCGATCAATCAATCCCAGCATTCAATCTCATCAAGCAGACGGGATTATCTGCCCATCTTCCCCTCTGCCTCTTTCAACTCACTCCCTCCCACACACACAGCAGCACATTAACATCAGATCAAGTATCACCCAACACAAGCAGTCTACCACATCCTCTGACCACAAACAGACAGCTTCTCATCTTAGCCATCTCTCACTCATCCATTCCATCTCCTCCGACTGGCTGTGCTCACAAATACACATGCACACACACACACATACACAAAACAGACAACGTCATGGCTAATATTTAACTTCTCTATGGGTGTTAAGATTTCAGGCATCATTCCTTAAAGGGACCGTTCACCCCAAAATCAAAAATACACATTTTCTCTCTTACCTGAAATGCTGTTTATCAATCTAGATTGGTTTTGTGTGAGTTGCTAAGTGCTGAAGATATTGGCTGTAGAGATGTCTGCCTTCTCTTGAATTTGAAGGGACTAGATGGCACTCGGCTTGCAGTGTTCAAAGCGGCAAAAAATACATTTGAAAGACTCAACAACATCTCTCTCCAGAAATCATAACCCTGTTACTAAAGACAATCCACAGACCTTGTTGTTAATAGCATCCTCTTTGGCTGCCCTGTGACATTAGCTAGCTCAGTGGTGCTGGGTGTGCTAACAATAGAAAAGTTTATCTTAAAAGGGAACCTTTGCTGAATTTTAACCAGCTTTGTGTGATCCACCTGTGTGCAAATTAATGGTGTTTGGCTTCCCCCGTGCCGTGGGCAACAAGAGATCCCTGCTCATTTGCCAATGGAAGAAGAAATGGTCCCACTCACCACTACTTGGTCAGTAAGAAACTGGTCAGAGATAGTAATAATGCACAATATGTCTATACTATACATCTTGTAAATAACAGCCGACACTGCTTCATTTAATAATTACTATGGTCTATCAGGGGTTCAGTAAGATTTAGGGGGTGTTAGTCGAATATAGCAGTAGGGGTGGGAATCACCAGAGGATCCACGAAACAATATTGCAATATGCCGAGTATTAAGATAAAATATATTGCTTTTTATTACCTTTTTAACTGTAAATTATGTACCCAAAGGAAAACTTTGTCAACATCTGTTTTATCTCATAGGATAAAGTTTTCAGTCTGTTCATCTCACTTCAGCCATGTTTTTTTGCACTGGACTGAAAAAGCAAATTATTACATTGTTCTGGTAGGCTACCTAAAGTTTAGTTTGTATTTGTAATATTAATAATCTATATAATTTTAAAAATCGTTACATGGCACTGTATGACAATATGATATTGTCACACAAAAATATCGCAATACTATGTTGTAACAATATAGTACCATACCACAGTATAGCAGATTGCTACCAGCTGAAACTACTCCCAGTTACAATTCCTTCAGTGTTCATTGTTAAGGAGGTTTTTAGCGGGTGCCAAATTATCCACAGAGGTCTCTTCCTCTCCAAAACAAACTGGCAAGGTGATTTAAACACTGAATAAATCAGTGTTTTCCAACATTACTCTTCACAGATGGGCTCCTAACTACGGAGGCTGATGCGAAAATGCAAACACGAGCGGCCAATTCTTGAGCCAGCGTGTGGTTGTCCGCCCACGGCTACTGGTAGAAACATGGCTGTGAGCACTGAGATTTAATGAGGACATTAATGAGGAACTGCTCCCTATAGGGATGTCCCGATCCACTTTTTTCACTTCCGATCCAATACCGATATTACAGCCTTAAGTTTTGGCCGATACCGATCCGATCCAAGCACGTATTATACATATTCAATTATTTTGTTGTCAGTCATGTTAGAAAAGGTTTGATCAAGAGATATTACTCTAACAAGAACAACTACATAATCAGGTTAGTTAGAATGATCCACAACAGTTGGTATGAGAAACTGACCTGTTTATTGTTAACGGGGTTAAATAAACAAACTTTAAACTTGAACATTAACATTAAATAAAAAATATAGCTGGTTTGCATTGGCTGCTTTGGCCCCTTAATAAATAAAAATAAATCAACACAAGAAATCTTTAAAATGTCTAACAATGAAATTAAAATAGCAGCAAGACTCCACACACTTGTGCTTTGCCCCCCTAATAAATAAAAAATAGATTAACACCACAAGACATTGTTGGCATTTAACAAACAATGCAGCCTTTCCTTTTCAGTTATTTTAGTAGTGTTTTTGTAGTCCATCCATGGCTCCAATTTCACTAATTGTGCCCAAAACAATGCCATCAGTGCTCTTTACTTAAACAGTAAGAGTGTAAACCAAATAAAAATATCACTCTCAAAAAACCAGAGCAGAAAACAAATAGTCAGTTAACTAAGTTGACCGCTACTCTTCCTACCCTCCGTGTGCGTGTCTGCCGTCTGCATGCTGGCCTGGTGGATTGATAGTAAGAGCTGGAGCGGATCACTGGAATGGACTGCTTGAATCGCGGAGTGCTGGGCTGGCCGGAAAACCTGGAGCGGATTCCGTGAAAAACTGGATCGGAGTTCTTGGATCGGCATTTTTCCATGCGGTCCGATCCGATGCCGATGCCCATTTTTTGCTAATATCGGTGGCCGATACCGGACATCCCTAGCTCCCTATGTAGATATTAACGGCTTATTCTAAGGCAACAAAAATACAACGATTCTATTTTCAAGTGATTAATCATTTCTACCAATATACATACTGAACATTTACCATTATATTACTATGGCACATCAAAATCATCACTGATGCAACCAATTGTTTTCAGAGGACTCATGTTGAATAAAGATCACCTGTCAGTAATCAACGTGTGACAATTGATTTTAGGTTAAATATGATTGTGTTTGAGAAGCCAAATTGTAGGTGATTAAATGTTCTGCTACAAACTACACCATAAAGATAAGGGAACATTCCAACCAGCTCTATTACAAGTTTACTGATAATTACTAATCCAGGGAAGGATATAGCAAAATAAGAAAAGGCAGCCACCCGCTAGAGGTCACAATAAATATATAACACCAAATCCTAAAGCCACTAATATCATACACAGACTGAGAAAGACTGGATCTGCTCATCCTTACCATTTTTGTTATTCTCTAGTGGAGATGATTATGATAAAACATCATATTGTGAAATGTTGAGGAGAAAAAAATGAATTAGTAATAAACGTAGAGAGTCTAAGAGCACACACAGGAAAATGAAATTACTTTTTATGCCATCACTAATATTTAATATTTCTAGTTTTTTTCTCTTTTTTTCAGATAAGCACTTGGTAAAAGGGACATTTTCCTTGCAGCTAAAATATTTAATAATTTCTCCTTAATGGCAAAAAGCTTTTTGATGTAGAAATGCTAATTCTTGAAACAACACTGATGAAACTGTCATGCTTTCAAGACACACTACCTTTTAGTAACCATGTGCTGGGTTAATAAAGTCTCACATCTGAAAGGCAGCATTTCCTTCCATGCTCATAGCCCCATAAAGGTAGACTGCAACACCCCAGAAAAAAAATCAAAGCTGGTACAGTCACACTGGCAAACGAACAAGTCTGCAACAAGAACTGTATCACAATGACTTTAAACTGCACTGTGGCCAGGCAAACTAAACAAAATGTTGCTTCCTTTACCACCTCCACCTTCTGTACTGTATATACCATCACATTCTATACTTGACAGTACTTAACAAGAGGAGGCAGTGAAGTGTACATTAAGAAATCAACATTGAATCCTACTCTGCGGCATGTCAGTGCTGAGCAGGCCCAGCTGATTCTAATTTTGTATTAAGATGGCAAAAGGTAAAGACCCGAGTGACTCTGAAAGGGTTCATTCAAGGGTTCATGGCACAGATAGCAAGAGCTTCAGACACAGAGACTGCTCAACTGGCTAGTGTTAAAATATGGACAGTGACTTAAGTGGCATCAGCGTACATTTGACAACCACGATACTTGTGCATCAGCGTGATATTAAAGAAAAAACTGAAGAGCAACACTTCCTCAGGTGACTGAGAATGTCAGGACGTGATCAGACCGCATCAGCAAGAACAGTCTGTCAACAGTGACTCAGAGAGGGACATTATAGTAGGGCTGCAGAGCATAAACCCATAAAGATGTATGCACATTTGAGAGTTCATTGGTGCAAAAACCATAGGCACTGGACTACAGAGAGGTGGAAAAAGTGATATGGTGCGATGAGATGTCATTCACCATGTTCTTAACGTGTGGGCGAGTGCACATGTGGCGTACACCAAGAGAACGGTACAGGCCTGAAATCTTAACCCCTACAGTGAGGGGATCTCGAGGCTCTGTTATGTTGTGAGGGGCATTTTGCGGCCATGGTTTGAACCTACTTGTCCCTTAGAGGAAAGGGTCACTGGAGTAATCACTGGATGACAATCCCTCCATCCATTGGGTATGAGGGGGTCACTGAATGTTTGATGACTATGAAAATAATGTGAATCATATCCCATGGCTTTCATAATCACCAGATCTCAACCCAGTTGAACAAATATGGGCGATTTTGGACCAACGTGTTAGATAGCGCTGTCCACCACCACCACCACCATCAGAGCACCATGGGGGAATGTCTTTTGGAAGAATGGTGTCCCACCCCTCCAGTAGAGTAAGGTTAGGTAACATAGACATTTGAGCTGATATCTTTTTCTGTGTATATGTATAGGTGCACGTAACTTTTAAAATTACACCCACTAGTTTTTTTCTACCTGCACCACAATGTTATTATTTGTCTTTTTCTCAGCACTTCCGCCATACTTGAATCCAAATGAAAAAAATCCAACATTTTCAATGTGTTACAATATAAATTGAGCTGACTTTCACTGTCCACTAATGAACAGTAAAACTACTTTAAACTGTATATGGTCAAAGGATCATTTTTAAGCTGAAAAATCCATTGCACTTTCTTAGCAAACCTATTGGAGAAAACATTTTTATCGTAATAGGACTGACCAGATATGATGTGTGTTAAATTGTTGCTTGGAGATGCACCAATCGATCGGCTAGCGACTGGAATCAGATGATTTTCACAATACAGAAATGTTAATATCAAACCCTATTCTTAATTTACATGTTTTATATTTACATCTTAACTATAGGGCTGCCATGATTAGTCGACTAATCGATGACTCATCGACTATTAAAATAATCGGTGACTATTTTAGTAGTCAACTAATCGGCTTGAGTCATTTTTCATAGAAAAGTACTATGAAAGTACCCCAAAATACTCTTACTGCAGCTTCTTACGTTCAGATATTGGCAGCTTTACACACCCTCCTGTGACAGTGAACTAAAATCCTTTGGCGTGAGTATGAAACAAGACATTAGATGACGTAATTTTGGGGTTTGAGCGAGACAGACTGACATTTTTCAACATTTTAACACATTTTTCGATGAAATGATTAGTCGACTAATCGAAAAAATAATCGACAGATTAGTCGACAATGAAAATAATCGTTAGCGGCAGCCCTACTTAACTGTAATCCTTTTTGGCTCTTAGCAGGTTTAACAATGAATTTCCCCACCAGGCCATTAAAGTTTCATCTTCTCTCTTACCAATATAAGTAACAAAGAATCCGTGTTTTATCATGTTTTTTTTAAATGTCTGACTTTGTGTGTTCCTGAACTTAGTCTGATCTGTAATACTTTTTTTCCATCAACAACAGGTGAAGTGGTACACTTTACCTATGTGACATCACCTGTGAAGCGCCCATGGGGTGGATCGTCCATGTGATCGTTGCATTATGGTCACGGTAGACCAATGGTGGACCTTCTTGGCAGACCATCTGGAACTCCTCCAGGACGTTTCACAACTGCTCTGGTCACTGCGTGTCAGGGTATCACCGATTTCCTATCAATATGAAGAAACGCGTCCATTAAAACCACACACATCTAAGCATACGACCTAAACGAATAGTATCCCAGAAGCAAAACTGAGAAAACAACACATGGATAAATAATAATAATTAAAAAAAACTTTTATCCTATTCAAATGCCAATAGCAGCAATATTGTCAAACTCTCTGTGGGACTCTTGACTGTCCAGGGGAAGCTGAATGTGCAGCAATAAATGGCTTTAATAACACCTGAATCCTCCTCAGCCTTTGTTCTGTACATGCCATTGTTTTTAATTATGTGCCGAGACCAACTAAAAGGTTCTTACTTCAAGATGCAAGTGCTGGCATGTCCCCTTTACCAACAACAATTAATCTTAGGTATGGAACAGATAAACCAAGCCACAAATCTAAAAACTGAATTTCAGACAGTGAACTTAGGTCTGCTTATGGGCATTTCTGACTGTGTGGGTATTAGGCTGTCTACACATGATAAGCAGTCTGATCTGCACTGGCCGCTGGGTTAGACACAGAGTCAGTGCTGAGAACTAAACTCAACTGTGATGCATCATTATAAACAAGAACTATTTAATTCATGCTGAGGCAAAGCCAAATAATGCATACGTATTATTTAAATTACCCTAAAATTATATCAGCTCAGGGATATTTCTCCATGTTTAAGCATCTTTGTCAGCTGTAATCTGATTGGATATGCTTTAAGAATCAGTGGTGTGTTAGTTCAGATTTAATTGGTTTAAGTTCAAATAATGTGAACTCGTAGCACACTGGAAAGGTGTAAAGGACACAGTGAACCATGGCTCGCACCTGCCAAAAATAAACCTGCAGATGATCATGTGTATACGTCAAAGGTAGGTGTGTTTATTTCCTTCAGTGTGGGTGGCTGGTGATAACGTGGGGTGGAGTAAAGGGGAAGCTGTATGGAAAAAATCAGTTTGGCTACATCATACCCTCTTGCAGAGTAGCCTTGACCTGCTGGATGATCTTGATAGAGCTATCGTCCACTTAATTCATATGGATACACTAACATCCCCCAGTATGCCTTATCTCAGTGAGAACCAGGTAATATATTTGGGATTGGATTAGAGTGATCCCACTGAGAGAGAGAGGATAGTACCAACAGATAGACAGAGAGGCCTGCAGACCAACAGAATTGGTGCGACCAACAGCATATCAGCTTTTAACCTTGAAAATGTAGAATCATTATAAAGAAACCTATAAGTTTATCAAGCTAACTTTGGATAATTCTAACTGTGATATGAATAAATCAATGAATTCAACAACAAAGCTGTAATTACAAAGTGAGAAAATCCAGTATGTATAGGCACAAATACGCCAGTCAGTCAAAATATTAAAACCACTGGCGAATAACACTTCTTGTTACAATGCAATGTTCTGCCTGAAACTTTCGGTCCTGCCATTGTTGATGCCCTTGATTAGTTGGACCTACCCAAACACTGTTGCTGACTAAGTACACAACCCTCATGGCAACGGCACTGCCCAATGACAGTGCCTGATTGGTGTATGCCAACATATATGAATGTAATCCAATGCATCTTTACGTCCTTGATAATCTAAATAGGCCTTTTCCATAGAGGACATTTTGACATGTCACAATAGGAGAAGCACTTGTGTAAATAAAAAAATATTAACAATGGCTGAAATCCCATTTATAATCTTTGGTTTCAGGATCCTGGTATTTACCTGTTCCACAGCAGACATTAGCAGAAAAAACACTGGTGAAACAATTTTAGTTAAAAGCTAGTGAGCCAGCACACACAATACAAAGGCCCTGCAACTAGTTCAACTAACGCTTAATGGAATGTGCTCATTATTTTTATCATTAATTACACCTGTGCTTTCCTGTACTGACATGCAAAAATGCCACTGAAAAAGGTCTATTGTGCAGGCTGGCTCACTGTCAGGGCTTACTGGGACACTTGAATAGAACGGCCTTGCTGTAGAACTGAGCCATCATTAACATTATTAGTAACGGTGGTGCTTTTCCTGCTATGAGTCAAAATGACTGCTGTGACTAAGATCTACATGCACATGCTATGATGAAGCTGTGATGAAATGCTGAAGTCTGGATAATATTTAAATGGTAATCAGCGGACAAGCAGGGGATTTTAAGTACTGGAGCTGAGCCTACTGTACTGAACTTCAAAGTAATTGTGCATACTGTGTTTTTATATGACAACATTACTTTTGCAAACTAACTTAAAACAGGAAGTGTGCAAGTTAAATCACAAATAAATCAGCAACTTTTGCATTACAAAGTCAGTATCATGTGTAGTGTTGGGGAATAGTGATCTACATGTAATCAAATTGGATAAGGTAAGGAATGATTTTAATTTTCATTTTACCATTGCTTCACCACTGTAACTAAACCCCCTTTGACCACAATTACTCACAAGTATTGATTATTACTATTTATCAACAAATGTTTCAAGAAGTTGTTGCAAGCTGCTTTAGAAGTTACATGGCCCCACCCGAACTCTCATTTCTAAAGCAGGTTTCTGACAGATGGACATTGTACACTCACCAGCCACTTTACTAGGTACACCTGTTCAACTGCTCATTAACACAAATCGCTATTCAGCCAATCACGTGGCAGCAACTCAATGCATTTAGGCATTTAGGCATGTAGACATGGTCTAGACGACCTGCTGAAGTTCAAACCGAGCATCAGAATGGGGAAGAAGGGTGATTTAAGTGACTTTGAATGTGGTATGGTTGTTGGTACCAGACAGGCTGGTCTGATTATTTCAGAAACTGCTGACCTACTGGGATTTTCACACCCAACCATCTCTAGGGTTCACAGAGGATGGTCCCAAAAAAGAGAAAATACCCAGCGAGTAACAGTTCTCTGGGTGAAAAGCCTTGTTGATGCCAAAGGTCAGAGGAGAATGGCCAGACTGGTTCAAGATGACAGAAAGGCAACAGTAGCTCAAATAACCACTTGTTACAACCAAGGTATGCATCTCTGAACGAACAACACGTTGAACCTTGAAGCAGATGGGCTACAGCAGCAGAGGGCCACACCAGGTGCCACTCCTGTCAGCTAACAACAGGAAACTGAGGCTACAATTCAAACAGACTCACCAAAACTGGACAATAGAAGATTGGAAAAATGTTGCCTGGTCTGGTAAGTCTTGATTTCTGCTGCCACATTCAGTTGGTAGGGTCAGAATTTGGTGTAAACAACATGAAAGCATGGATCCATCCTGCCTTGTATCAACGGTTCAGGCTGGTGGTGGTGGTGTAATGGTGTAGGGGATATTTTCTTGACACACTTTGGGCCCCTTAGTACCAACTAAGCATGGTTTAAACACCACAGCCTACCTGAGTATTGTTGCTGACCGTGTCCATCCCTTTATGACCACAGTGTACCCATCTTCTGATGGCTACTTCCAGCAGGATAACGCACCATGTCACAAAGCTCAAATCATCTCACACTGGTTTCTTGAACACGACAATGAGTTCACTGTACTCCTATGGCCTCCACAGTCACCAGATCTCAGTCCAATAGAGCACCTTTGGGATGTGGTGGAAGAGATTTATATCATGGATGTGCAGCTGACAAATCTGCAGCAACTGTGTGATGCTATCATGTCAATATAGACCAAAATCTCTGAGGAATATTTCCAGCACCTTGTTGAACCTATGCCGCGAAGAATTAAAGCAGTTGTGAAAGCAAAAGGGGGTCCAACCTGGTACAAGGAAGGTGTACCTAATAAAGTGGCCGGTGAGTGTATACAATACCAACGCTGACATTCCTGCACTTTCCCATGAATAGTGGAATATTTTATACATTATCAATTCAATCTTTTTTTCCTTACTTTTTCTGAGTTAGCTTTCTCAACACCCGTCACGTGGAACTGATATAAAACAGTGTACTGGATATGTTTGTTGGAGGTAAATAAGTTAATGCAGTGGAGAGTGACAAGTACCCAGCTAAATATTAATAATTAGTTATCTAATCTTACCCTAGCTCACAATAACCACCAAAAATCGATTAATAAGTTTAATATATACCTTTTCTGCGGCTCATGTTGTTGTCCTGATGCTTTGACAACCTTGTTTCAGTCTGTGACGCCACACTTTCAGCTAATAGACCCACCTGTTCAGACGGGAGCTGCTGGAAGAATCCATGTGATGACTTGATATGGGTGTCCATTGTTGGTTCATTCCACTGCTACGTTAAACGTTAGCATATGTAACGTTAGCGGTTTGTAGCAGCCGCTTTGTCCTTGTTGTCAAAGCTAAAGTTAGTTTAGTAGCAAAAATTTCCTTATCTGACCATCTTCACGTCACCTAGCACGCACTTGTTGATCACGCCGTTACATCGTGGTTGAGTTGGCTTCGGGTTACAAACGCGCATGCGCGGTGGTAGTTAAATTAGATGCAACCTTTTTCTTAACCTAAGAGTATAATGATACAGTGCTAACCATAATTAAGAATGTACTCATCCTTATATAATTTGTGTATCAGTAATAGTAATAGTAATACATTTGATTTTTTTTTTTTTTTTTTTTTTTTTTACCTTTTTGTAACAGAAGATGAGGATGTGGGTGGATAGTCAAGTTTTACAGGGGATGATTTGTAAAGCTGATAGCCTTGGTCAGAACGGGCTGTAATCATTTCTCAGAGTACAGTTTTTGGAACAGATGATTTTATGTCGGTTTAGTAGCAACCCTTTTCAGCCTTTTCTTTGCCCTGGTATCAAATGCTCGACTGAGCCTTGGAGAAACTGGTCCATTTATCATGTCGTGCAGTGTATCATAAGAGGACGATCACCGATGTCATATTTTAGCTCAGTAGATCTGGTGTGTTGGCATTCTAATGGTTTAACATACATGATTTTATGAAAATGTTTTCTACTTCCTAAAGTCTGCTGAGATAGTCTGTAAATAGACAAGCAGATTATATCGTTATGAAGTTGTTTAGATGCTGAGTAAGGTGTCGATTGGGTTTAACAGCAGGGACAACATGCTATTTATAGCTGAAAGAGGAGGAAGTAGAGAAGAAGTAAATGGCACCTTAATGGAGTATCGAACAACTTTTTTTTTTTTTAGTATCAAAACTGTAAAGTACCAAAAGAGGACGACTAATGCTTGCACAGATTTGTAGCCTTGTCAGCTTATTTTTGATTTGATGTCTTCTGATTTGAACAGTAGTTTATTAAATTTTGTATAATATCTTGTAGGCTTTTTGTGTTTACACTACTAAAACAGCATTTTCAAGGGGGGGGGGGGTTCTTTTCTGTGGATAGGGGATGAGGATCCTGGTCAGTCAGTCAGTCAGTCCCAGTCTTTGACTCAATCAGTGCGTTGACATAGACAGTTTAATTCCCTTTTCATTCGGAATGAAAGTTAATTCCTATTAAAAGTGATCTTGTAAACACCTAATTCGGAATGATAATGGCCAATGCGATTGAAAATTCAATCCGATGTAAGGAGCTGGAATAATCCATTTCTAATTCTGAATGAAAGAACTTGTCGCCCTTGTATACACATTCCTCTCTAAGTTCATACCGGTCTTTCTGCGCATGCTCGTTTCCTTGCCCTTCTGGCGCAATAACATATATAGCGTGCTCGCCACAAGATGGCAGCTTCTAAAAGCACAGCCTTCTATCTCCCTGCTTCGACCTTCTACCTCCCTTCTCCTCCTCAACAGACGGAGCATTAGCAGAACAAGGTTGTTGTCATACTGCTGCTTCAAGAATATAAACAAAACTAGAAGAGCACTCAAAGAGTGCAGACCTCCACCAAGTAGGTGATATTCCCTTCCCCTCTGCATCAGATTTTGCAGCCTGCATCAAAATTAGGTTATTTGCATCACTATCATTGTAATTTTATGCCTTCACCATGGAGACACTGTGGTGTATTTATTCCATTTTTATTTTGTACCAACACAGAATATATGTTTTTTTTTTGTATTTTTCACTTTCATTTTTTCCAACACAACATTAATTTGAACTTTAGAATTACAACAATATTTAGCAAGTAGAACAAGATGTGCTTTCCGGCCACCAGATGGCGCTATTTTCATCTTTAGAAATTGGAATTGCTGCTGAGGCTGTCAGACGATAGACTTTATTTATTATTTTATCCACTTTGCTTCAACTGATCACCACCAAAGGTTTATCATCTGTTCCTTGTCCCATTATCCAGCTTTCCTGAAAATTTCATCAAAATCCGTTCATAACTTTTTTAGTTATTTTGCAGACAAACAAACAAACAGGCAAATAGACCAACGCCGGCGAAAACATAACCTCCTTGATGGAGGTAACAACCCTGAAAAAGGCACTAAGAACGGCGTCGTCAAGCATCTTGTTATCCGGAACAAGGACCACAGTGTTTTCTTCTGGTAAACGTAAACATGTAACATCCGCCCCGTCCCCTATCCAATCAGAAACCTTCACTGCCCCAAACCTTGTGCGGACCCAAATAAAGGCGATTTAAAGGCGATTAAGCTGATCTCCTGCGTAAACCCTCCTTCGGAATGAATATTTCCCATGTCAACTACCTGGAAAGACTTTAATTGATGATTTCATTCAGATTTATTTCATTCCGAATGAGAAGCCATTATGTAACCGCACCCACTGAGTGCAGTTACATTGCTGTTATGATCATTTTCAGGATATTGTGTTTACATGAGCATAGAGAAATCAGGTTATACATATTCCCTGTATACATCCCGGTCTCGTTCAGAATACTCCAGCTAGCATATTTAGGTTTCTCATAAATGTAATATGGTGTTTACATGCTGAAACACATAAATAAGATACTCCAAAATTGGGATTATAAACGGGTTATTCATGTCCATGTAAAGGCACTCATTAAATAGATACTTTAACTTTTGAGTCTGCAATGTTGGTCTCTAACCCAGGAGAAGTACAAATGTGAAAACAAGGATACATTCAGTTCTAGAGGAAAGGGGGAATTAAAGTGTGACATAACAATGATAATGACAGTTGGGTTTTAAATTTCTTGTGTTTCTTGATGTTAATTAATACTGATGGGCGAAATGAAATCATCAGTTTAGTCAGAAGATTTTGTGGAAAGGAGTGCCTTCCTTGGGGCCGGTGTGAATTATCTGGCCAGTAAAAGTGGCCATGCAAGGCTCATAATGCGCCTATGACTTGGCAACATCTTTGTTACAAACTAAGATTATTAAAAATATGTCCCTTGGCAACTCATTATACCATCAGCTCGGGCCATTTTCTCCTTAAGACTTTAATTAAATTTGAATGATTACAAAAGTACAGAAGAGTCAACAGCTACATGACTGCCAGCTAGAGCTGCATTATGCCAGCAGGCAGATGACTTGTTATTATTTTTTTAATTCCTTTTTTCTACATGCTCACAGCTCCTTGGCATACTCGTTGGTCTTCACAATGTTGACATTTATTACTGTCTGTATTCCTCTTATTGTCTCTGTACTCCATTCTTCCGTATCTTTCAGAGGAGTTTATAAGCCAGATCACACAAAGTACTTTTTTCTGGTGACATTTAGGAGGGTAGAAGTCTTTTGAAAAAAATATAATGGTTTGGCAAACAGTGTGGATTAATAGATCCAGGCCATTCTTGGGATACAATAGAACCAGGGCTGCTTTCATCTCAACATGTTCATTGTATACAATTATGTTGATTTATTATCATGTAAAACTTAACTATGAGGCTAATTAGAAGAGAAATCAGTGTGTCAACTCCACTGCCCCAATCAGGAAAGGAATGCCACACAGGACAGGTTGAGAGATTGTTCTTTGTTCTTCCCACCGACTTGCTCTTAATGGTTCTTTATGATGAAAAATTCAGTAATTGTGGTATTAGTTCAGTACGTAGACATGCTAAAAGCAAGTAATGTCAAGGTAACTTTAGAACTGTTGTTCTTTAATCCTTTTGTGCTTGTGAGAGCTGGAGATGATAGTGGCAAGGTAGTGCGGTATATGTGACATACTGCACAATCACGTGATGTCTTCTTGGGAGGAAGCACAGTAATTAACTCAGCTAGGAACACAGTCAAACCTCATAGTTTGGATTGGGATTTCTAGTCAGATCTGCCAGAATAATTATGTTTTATCTGCATTTTTTGGGATAGAAGTCAAAAAAGTAAACATGGTGGTTTGGAAGGCCTAGTCTCAATTAATATGGTTTGTTCTGGGGACACAATAGAGCCAGGTCTGCTTTTGTCCTGCCTTGTTCATTCTTAACAATTATTTTAATTTATTAACATATAAAAGTTACCTTTGAACCTTATTAAAATAGAAGTCAGTTCGCCAGCTCCACCGCCACAGCGAGTAGAAGGATGTCATAAAGCACAGATGTAGACGTTATGCTGCGCTGTATGTACCCGCCACCAACTTGCTCTTAATGGATCCTAACTCTGACAAATGTGGGAATTGTGGCTTTAGTTAAGTGGATAGGCATGCTGAAAGCAAGCAATGTCATGGTAACATTTGATTAGTTGTTTTTTTAATCCTCTTGGACTTTTGAGAGAAGGAAATTAAAGCAGCAGGGCATAAACGGGCACACAAGAACAGTGTGCAGCATGTGCCATACAATATAATCACAGACTGTCATAAAAAAAAAGTAGTAATATAAAAGTGAAATGGCTCTTGAATTTAGAAATTAAGAGAAAATCATAACAAGCCCCTCATATCTGATAAAACAAGAATTTTGTTGTGACGAGCTGTTAAAATCATGAACAGTTTAAGGGATATTTTGCCTATTTTTAACCAGCTTTGTATCATTGTGGGTAGTACGAGCAAATGTACTATAGTAAACTTCCCACCACCTTACCAATGGCCATGTTTTTTTTTTATTTCCAATGTTTTTATCCCATCCTGAAAATTGCTCTGTCTTCAAACATGTGAATTCACCTCTGAATGTTGCATGCCCAATACTAAAAAAGGAGATCAGGCAATGCCAAAATTCCTGGGCACTTTGGATTTTGAAGGAAGGACTTGCTAATCCAACTAGGTTTGCTCCCCCATTTAAAAGGAATAATACTTTTATCTAGCAATTTGAAGACAGATTTTTCAATTAGGATGAGAATGTTCTGGAACAAATATCAAAACTTTGGTAATACCATCATTTTAATTAGACTCACACATCCTGCTAATGATAATGGTAAAGTGGCCCAGCAATTCATGTCATTTTTGCATTTATTAAGGATAGCAATAATAATTTTTGTAAAAGTAGATTGGAGTGAGCAAGTGACCTCGATCCTCAGGTATTTAAATCCATCTTGGCACCTTCTGAAGGAGGGTAAAACTAGAGAGGACATCTGGCAGATTTTTGATGGCTTTATAATTATTATTATGGCTTTATAATTATTATATATAAATATATATATATATAAATAATTATATTTATAATTAAGATTGATGTTTCTCACACTGTAGATTGTACTTCCCCATTTTCATATACCCGCCACCACAGACACAAAGACTATAGAAACAGATCAAGAGCAACCACTGGTGCTGAAAAGTGCCCATTACAGCCCCTTGAATGGTCACTTGAGGCTGGCTCTGGAAGCATCTCAATCCCCATAGACCCCCATGTTAAAAAGCCCAACTTTACAGCAGATAAAAACTGTGTGGAGCAAGACATGGTTTTGGCCTCTGTAGCTAATTTCAATATTCATGACAACAACATAGGGAGTACAGCATTTTTTTTATATGACTCATGCATTTATGCATTATTATGGCTTGAATTGCATAATTAAGGGCGGGGCTCTCTGCAAGGCGTCACTACAGTTGATGAGTAGGATCCAGCCCTCCCTCATCCACAGATCCAACCTCTTGACCAAATACTGTCACTTTGGACTCCAAAAATCCTAGATGGAGACGCCCAAAATGCCAAACTCGAGGCTTTCAAATGGCAGCCCACAAACTAATGGGTGATATCACAGCAGCTATGTTCATTATTTCATACAGTCTATGGCCGAGACAGACGCCCCTCTTTCTCTACCTCAAACTCAGACCAAATGGTAAAACTAAGCTGATCAAATAGAAACCAAAATTTTTTGTTACAGCATTGCCTATTTCTCACATAAAATGTTTCCAGAAACATATTTCAGTGTCCTGTTTAGCTGTATTACATGAGTTATGTGAACAGGAAGAGGGCACCATGCTGTTTCCTGTATTGTGTAGGCTGAAAAACTGAGATCAAACAGTAAAACTAGACAATGCTGATAAAATATAAACCAAGATTATTTTAACTGATTGTCTAAAACGTTTCTAGGAAGATCACTTACATCATTTTAATATTAAATTGTTTGTTATCTGCAGATCACCATATTGTCTCCGAACAGGAAACACGCATTACGTCACCCACCAGGCACAGCGCATTCTGGTAGCTGTAGGTTTTCTGCGTCTTGAGCAAAAACAAATGCTGCAGCCCATTTTCTCTGGTCATGTAGCGCCATTTTCAAAAGTGCTTGCATTTCTGTATTGCAGTTTTATGAAGAAAAATCTCCAGCAGTGAAATACTTCTTTAATTCAACAATGTTAAGTCTCAACTTTGTCACTGTTTTCAAAAACCCTGCAAAACTATAAAATATTGCGTTGTGCAATAGCCAATGTCACTTGCATATAAAATGCATTTACTGCTAAGGCTCTGTGTCTCTTAATATGTTTGCTTTGGCACTGCAATGAAGAAAACAGAGCATGTGACAAGTAGTATTAAATTGCTTTTGTGGATATTCTTGGCCACTAACTGATTTAAAGTTTTCTATTTATTGATGAAAGTGTGAACGTCCCAGTCATCAACACCGTTTCAGGGATCAGCAGGAGATAAAACATCAAGAGTTTGTGTCATTGATAGTGGTGATGAGGAGGCAAATGGTTTCTGTCTGTGGCTGGTCAACAACAAATAAGATGGAAGGATAAGGCAGGTGACTTTGTGAGTCATGCTTGATTACAAGATGTGCGAAACCTAAGCTCGTGTTTTTTGCACCTAATTTGTTGTTACAGCCACAGTCTGTAACTGCCCTCTGTTGAAACACTGTTTTTCCACCGCTTGCTTTGTTTACATGGTGATTTATTGGTTGGAAGATTGGTTTGAACATCTTTCTTCAGCCCACAATACTTTTTAAAATACAGTTGTCTCGCATCCACCTCCCTGGTCTAAGAGGAGGTCTGTGGTGTCAAGTGAAAAGAGGAGAAGGCACACACACATATATTCATGGCATTCTTGTAGCAAACACATCGGTACAGGTTGAGTGTGTGTTTGCTGTATTGCAATTTTGAATAATCATAAATTGGAAACATAGGACGAAGAAGGTAAAGAAAAGAAGGCTGAAAACTTAAACTTGTGTTTTAAGTTCATCTATTCTATGCATAATGGTTGGGGCTGTGTACAGTACTTGAATGCAAGTGATAGCAGAAGAATGCAGGTGGATGTGGCTACAACTTTGGCATTAGGGTAAGGTTACAAATGAACAAATGCAGGCAAGTTACTATTGTGAGACTAGGCAATGAATGTTTTCTTTGTCTCTCTGCTCACATTGAATGGGAGTGGACAGGAAGCAAATTTTTGCTAATATCAATTTCGCCCATGTGTGACTGTACCCTTAATACTGTAGCATAAACCTAAGACAATATAGACTGAAGCATGGATGACATTATCTTCAGGTCTCTGAAGGCACTTGAGGCAATTAGTTTATGGTATATGTTGTATATTACTTTAGCTATAAAATCATCCAGATTTTGGCAAAGGGGACAAAGCCTTATCAGCACTGAGGTGAGATGAGCAGCCACACTACAGCTGGATGTAGGCTCATGGGTAAAAAAACCTGGAAATCAAGCCAGCTTACCCCAAATTGCTCTGTGTAGTCCCTGATTTCCCCTTGATGGAACTACGGCCCTTTTTACACAGAGACTGTGCTATAGCAGTGGTTCCCAACTGGTGGGTCACAGTCCAAAAGTGGGTCATGGGTCCATTCTGAGTGGACTGCAAGTGACTTGCAAACATGTTTGAAGTTTAAAAAAACACACTTTATTTATAAGTGCAGTGGATTTTCTGCACAGAGCTTTTTTTTGAAGTGCCATTTCCTGCTGTGTGACTAAAAGACAGCTACTTGACAGAGACAGCAAAGAAGCTCGACAACATAGCCAAATGCAAGTATGATGCTTCAACTGTGTGGACCTTGAACTAATGACTAAGAAGAAATCTGAACCCCATGACTGGACCAGTTGGGAACCACAGTGCTATAGGATCGATACAAAGTCCTCTATTTATGCCTCCAGTGCATTTCTACACAGCACCAAACAACACTGGCATCATGCCACTCCAGTGTGATTTTAGATAGCATGCTGGTATCGCTGACGCAAAAGAGGCATGACGGACGTGACATGTAACACAACAGTGTCAGCTTCTAGTGTGACATACAATATGTTGGCAGCGTTTTCTAAATAATAACAATGACATAACATGGCAATAACAATTATTTACCATCCCTTGTTATGTGGTGGCTGATCTCACATTCTGTTTGGAGGGTAAGGAGTCCCAGGCCTCATTCAATACATTTACATGCACGCAGTAGTCAAGCTAAGCTCATTCTTTGGCTAATCAGTCAAGTCGGACTTTTAAGCTTGTCTGAGTATACATGCAGAAGAGAAAATCAAATTTCTGACCAAGTACGTCTGACTCTGCCTCGATAGGCGGCACTGTGTCCTTTTTTAATATAGTGCGTACTGAACTAGTTCCAGTTGACCCGAAGAGGAAGTTGGCAGAGCATGAATGTAGTTTCCTCGTCCACCCAGAAGTGCGTTTTCTGCTTCGGTCGCCATGGTGTTTGTTTGTTTGTTTGTTTGCTTGTCTTTCCGGGAGTTACTGCACTGCTATATACTGAACTGCTGCTACGTCATCTCCTTCTTCTTCCGGGTGAAAGCCTGCAAAAAAAAAAGTGGTGCATGCGCAGAACGCCGAGTCTGACTCCAGTCAGTCGAATTATCAAGGTGTGTTAGTCGAGCTACAGATAGTCCAATTTCAGTCGGACTAAGCTGTTAACATGCATTTAAAAGTCCGGTTTCAGTCGGACTAAGCCAATAATTCGATTTTCTCAAAATAAAAAGTAAATGTATGTGGACATTTGGGGACATTTTCGACCGCTGTTCTCCTTTGAGTTAGCTGCTAACTGTTATCACCCACTTTTTAAATCTTTATGATGGGTCACACACGTAAGATGTTGTCAAAATGGTACACTTGTAGATGACAGGCATCACGCCCATGATCCCCTCCAACAGCTGTCCTGTTTATACAGAGATCGTTTTGATGCTGTTACTACCTTGGATGCCGCCTTAAATGCGAGACAAGTCTGTCTCCCCATTCCACAACTGCACCTTTTATACAGAACAGTGAGGTGGCATGATGGTGTGAAAAACCTGCCTTGAAGAGACAGTATAAAAGGGACTGATAACTCTGAGATATACCACAGACACAAATGAGGGAGTAAAATCAAGTTTTGAGACCCACCTTCTTGAGGAAAAAATACTGATTTCATTTTTAAAGAGAAAGATATTCCCCCTTGACTGCACTGGCTTTAGCTCTCAGCTGTGATGGTCGCTGCCTGGGCTGCACATACAGCTGTAACAAGCAACACTCTGGCTGCTCATAAGAAAGATCTGGTTGCGGTGAGCAGAGGTGGACATGACATTAGTCACAGCTGTGAAGAGTGTGACATTAGCTGCAGCTGTGGTGGATGTAGCTTCAGCTGTTACAAGTGTGAATGTGGCTGCAACTGTCAAGGATGAGTGTTTATGATTAGGATGTGCACTTTGAGTTGGAAAGTGAAAGAAAACTGATTTAGAAATGAATATAAAAGCATTTTTAATATATAAAATGATGACCATGGGCACCCTTTCTGCCCTATCTGGTGAACTCTGACTTCTACTCCCTAAATTTCTTCACTGGACGTTCACAATATTACAGTTATTTGATACTAGCAATGTTAAATAAAGGTTAAATCAGATTAGCATAGGGCAAACCTTTCTGCTGACATGTGTAGGCTATCGTTTCTATCTGCCCAGAGTTGGCTTTCACAGATTGTAGGACTGTGTGTGAGAGAAGGCTGGATTATCAATCTGCTTTATATTTGAGAGTAATTAGAATTCTTCATTTCTCTTTGAAGCCCTGCAGAAAGACGCAGGGTGGTGGTGGTGGGGGTGACAGGTTAATTGAGGAATAATACCCTTCAGAATGATGGATTTTGGTGACTTGAGATGTCAGAATCCATTATAGGAAATTTAAATTTGCAATTAAAGTGGGAGGTTGGGTGCAGAATTCTTTCATTTTAATTCCCCCTTGCTTCCTCCCCTGTTATTATTAATGTTCTGCATTAAATGTCCAGGCCCTCTGTTCTCTGCTTTGGCATTCACCCACCATCCAACACAGTTTGCCAAAATGAGGCTTAATTAATGAACTCATACATACAGTAAATCAAACAGTTTTTTTTCAGAATAGGGATGCTGGACTAGAGGGCCATTTCATGAGGTGTAATTGAAAATATACACCTCATCACGTTAAGAAAAAGAACTGAAAAAAACTTCAACATTACCAGCATCACATATATTACTGCTTAATGAAATCTGTCCTTTTTTTCCTGTGTTGAGAACTTTTTGAAATGTGATATTTAATCTCAGTCAAGTCAAACCTTATGATCTTTGGCTCCGTGAACTCACTTTCACAAGACAGATTTTACTGTTGAAGGACAGAGACTGTAATGTGATGCAGTCGACAACCACTGAATATTTCTGCAACACTTCACCTGTTTACAAAGCTCATATGTGAGGAATTTTGAGCGTTACATGGTGTATGTCAACACTTGTGTCAATCTATTTTTATTGTCAAACCTTTACCACCTGCCACAGGCTAAATAGTGTGTACATCCTGTTGTGCATCTGATTCTTCTCCACAAATTACATTTCCAATTCAAATTATTCAATGTACACTTCAGTGTGTTATTTGTTATGCATGGCTTTATATTATACACTGCTGCAAAACCACAACAAGAGCTGGTAATTCTGTTGATTTAAAAGAAACATCTTCATAGAGATCTTATATAAAGTTTCCTTTTGCTGTTATATCTATAGCTGTTATACCATATCTGGATTACATTAGATTAGGTTAAAAGGTGTGGTCCTCCATCTGCGGACTACAGATGAACAGAACATAAGCATAAAGACTTGAGACATGACAAGACAAGAATACATGGATTAAAAAACGTTAAAGGTTTATTTTGCAGGATTGTCGGCTGCTGTTTGCAAACATGCTCGCCAGTGAAAAGTGAAAGTAAAAGCCAATCCCCAGACTCACTCTCATTTGGCCTTTTCAACTCGCTGTATTTGCGTTTTCTTGGCACTGTGTCTCTTGGATGTCTGCTGCTTGTGGTCTGACACCTGGTTAGTACATTTTTATAAAGCCCCGACCTCACCTGAGCTCTGTAGGGGTGCACGGCCATAAACGTCCCTAACACAGGAAATAAGAAGAAAATAAGAAAATGCAGGCAGAGGGCAGAGTCTCTGCAGATGAATACACCGCCACACACCTCTAGTGGGCCATAAGCGATGATTGTAAGGGATTATTCCACACAGTTTTTCTTCTTTAAAGGAAAATCCTGCATAGTATATGTTTAAGATTGAAAAATCTATATTTAAATATTTTGATATGATGCAAAGTTTGATACAGATGCAGTTGTTTGACATGTTAACAATAAGGCATTATCTGGTGCAAAGGAAAGAGAAGGGACAGATGTAGAATATTTGGTGAAAATTGAGGCGGTGGGTGAATAAATTCAGCATCTCTGTTTCCCTGTGAGGACTATCTGCAGCAGCAGCACATTAATGCCACTATCAGCTACTATATCACCAGTCAAAGTGACAAATGGCAGACAAGCGCCTCTCAAATATTCAGGGAGGGTGGAGTAGCGCAGGGGTGGTAATGGGTGATAGTGTTTTTCTCCATTTGGCAGTAGTACTTGGTGTAAAATTTGGGGAGAGAGATGGCTGGAGCAAAAGTGAAAATTAAAAAAAAAAGCAGTGTTTGGAGTCTGTATGTTTGCATGTCTACATGACAATGTTTTAGAGCCGCAAACAAATTATTGTCTTATTGTCCTTTCTCTGCACTCCCCTCTCCCTCTCTCCCTCGCCCCCAAGCCCCCTCGTCTCCCCCATCATTCGGACAGCTGGAAACAGAATTCATCCGATTCGTTCTGCTGCTTTTCTCTCTCCCAACTGCCCCATTCCCCCCACCATTCCCCAGTCCCCCTCACTGTCGTAATAGGATCTGCAGGAATCATTCAAAGGCTAGATATAATTTACTGCTTGCCGTGCACAATACCCCCTCCCACTCTCACCCCCTTTCTCAATCGCACAAGGTGCCCTGCGGATGAACTAATCATACTTGAAATATTATTTCTGCTTCTTATTCCTCCATTTTATGAACAGCTCCTTTTTATGGTGCAATGGATTTAACCCCTGCCTGGTCACACTCACACCAGTCTGTGCAGGCAGAAAGAGGCTAGGTGGGTGGGTGGTGTGGGCGGAGAGAGAAATACATAAAAACCTTTTTTGTTTTTATATTTCTTTGTTTACATGTCTCCCTTCTGTTGGTTTTAATACATTCAAATTTAAACCAAACCTTATTTCCCAAGGTGATGACTCAATCTAACTCCAAAAAAACATTGCTTAAGGAACATACAACTAACACAGCCAGAAGCTTCACCAACAAAACCATAAAAAAAATCTATTCCACAGGGCTCTTTTACCCACAATCCCTTTGCTCCCTTTATGCAATCCACATATTTGGACAAGTAACTCCTCTTCATTCATAATATATACAGCACAGTAAATGCTCTCCTGCATATGAGCTACTATTAACACATGAACTGAGCTGTTCTTCAAGAAAAGTATATTTTTAAATCTATTTTAAAAACGGCCTTGCTCACATAAACTATGATTTACCTCATAGCAAGACTTCCCTCCTGTTTAAAAAAACCCCACAGGCTCAGTGTGTAAGTGTTAAGTTTAATAGTTTTCATTTGAGTCATTTGGCAATATGATCTGGTTGAATGCTAGACAAAGGGAGACGGATCATAGTCGAGCAGAGTTTGGTCAACAGTGGAAAACTGATGGAGACAAATATAAAAGTCTATTGATTTGGCACTTCGTCCATTGATCTCTTGTGGGACAAGAGGCCTGGATTAGGATTAATGTCCTCTAAACCTGCTTGGGGCCTGACATCATGAAAGAATTGCCTAAGCCTTTTTCTGTCTTCAAACTTGGTAAATTGACTTGAAGAGAATTGATTCATGATAGGAACGTAATTGTGAAAACTAAACATCAGCATCAGAGTTCTCAGTGGGTTCAAAATGACAACCAGGAGTGCGTAGTCTGCGACAAACACGTTTTTTGATATTTAAAGGTTGTATGGAAAACAACAACAGGAATAGTCCCTTTTATATCTCAAACTATTGAATGTAATCAAAGGAGTAGTTTCAAGATTTGGGGTACGCAATACATCATTTCCCTTTAGCTGACAAAATTTCAGGATGTTATTCTGATGAAAGAGGGCCCTGCACAGACAGAATATTAAGGGTACACCTCATTTTATGGACTTAAGAGTGGGTCATCTATCCATACAATTTCAAACACAAAAGAATATTTTTAATTTTGTCTTTCAAAAATTCTTCCTGCTAGATAATACCCTCTGTCCCACTATCCCAGATCTACTAGAGCCTGACCAATTCATCGGCCAATTTTAATTTATCACAGATATATCAATGTTGGCTTATTTGTCAGCCGATAAGTAACAAGAAATTACAGCATAGAAACGTAAAAAATATGTCCAAGGTCATTTTAAAACAGTCTTGCTAATACAAAGTTTGTACATTTTTGTACATTTGAAGTATTTATTGAAAAGAGAAGTATTCTGAAAGAGGCATTTAAAAAAAAAACCCCTGAAGCATATTGGCCGATATATTATAATCAGATTTTTAATTCTTTTAGATCTAAAATATTGGTATTGTTATCGGCTTCAAAAATCTAATACCCACCTGACTATACAATCCAAGGTGCATTCAGCTTTTTAAATTGCTGCAACCTGTGTAGCTTACTGTACATATAGAGCTTTACAAGGCTTATGTGCCTGTTGAATAGAAAAGGCATTAAATCTTCCTCTGAATATAGTAGCACCAGGTTTTTCATTGTAGTCTCAGTGATTCTTAAGTAGCCAATCCACCATGTTGATTACAGATATAATGAAGCAGCTGGACACCCAGAGGGGTGATCTATTAGTAGCTTTAAGCCAGAGGCCATCAGGATGTTGTCATGATACCCTCTGTTCTTTTCTGGCCCTATTTTTCCTCTCTGTATAAAAGGTATCCTGTAGAGGTAATTCTAAACATGCAACACATTAACGCCGCCAACTGTGTAAGGCACAAATAGTGTTACAGGGTATCTTTTAAGCCTTATTTCTTTTTGCTTCATACTGTATATTATCAATGTCGATTTAATCATCACTGTGGAGTGGTTGTAGATCGGTGTCCTTGCATGAATTTATTAATTTGTCTATCTATTGTGGCTTATAGCTCTCTGTTGATGAGATTTTGTTGAAGCGTGCAGAGAATGGTGCGTTTCCATTCCTTTAACATTGGCTCGCTACATCAACTTTTCAAGTGTTTGTCCATGTGTTCCAAACAATTGGATCTAATATACTTTTAACTGTGGCAAAGGATGCATTGAACCATTGTTTTACAGCACAAAGGGTAACACTACAGTTAAAGATCAAGCTAATTGGCTGAGGTGAGCTGCAGCATTGTTGTTGTTAATAATTACCTGTTCTTTAGAATTACCCTGCTTGATTTAATGTAGTCTATTGATAATTAGCCCATATGCACGTTTTCAGAACATGGCCTACACAACCTTTTCAAAGGGGTTGTCACACATTGAAAAGCGCAACACCTTTTCAGATGTTCACTTAACATGTACGCTTTACCCTGACCTGGCATCGACTCTAAGAACAGACGAAAGTAACACATTGTGTGCGGACTGCATTTGGATGCACACGGACACGCTTGTACACAAACACATTAAATCATGTAGTCTTTGTTGAGTATGAACGTATTGGCTCAGCAGATGGAGAGATGTATGTGACAGAGGGAAAAAGAAGAGACAGAAGGTGAAAAGAGATGGAAAAAAGTAGAGAGGAGAGGAGAGATAGGAAGGCAAAGCGAGAGAGGTAGACAGAAGGCAGCTATCAGCTGTTCACTTGTACTTAGGGAGCACATTTACTTTCCATTGATTTCCAATGCTTTAGTCAATTTCCTGCCACTTTTCATTGCAAGTACATGTGATCTCAGTTTAGCTGCTTGCAGGAAAAAGGAGAAAGTCCAAAATGGATATTTTAGAGAGTCTATAACACAGCCGCTACAGGCTCTGTGCTTCCTGTCTGCAAAATCTAATATTACTCTTGGCAGGTGTATATCAAGAAAAATACGTATTCAGCAACAAGTTATTATTATTTAGTAGACCATTGTTTTTTATAAAACAACCAGTGTAAAACTGTTATTGTGCAACCAGCAAAATGTTCCCTGTAGGAAAGTGAATACAGTAAAAGTAAAAACATATTGAAAACTTCTTACAGAGGATCATACCAGATGAAACTCGTATATCTCCATACAAAAACTGACCAGTCAACAGACAGCTCACGAACAGATGTGGTGCCCAGCAGTCCTCATGAATCACTAAACTTACTGTAGCTGTAACAAAAGAAATGTTTTACTCTTTTTTCTTTACCTTCTACCTCTGTTTTTTTTTTGTTTTTTTTTCTGTGTAGTTTCTTTCGTGACTATTTTCTGTGCACACAGCTTACAGGTTTGATCCGTATCCCATTTGTTTTTTCAATCTCCCACATCTTTCACTGTTTTTCTTTAATGCAAATACTCATTCACCTAGTTTTTATTTTGGTCTTTTTATTCCCGTTGCCTGCCTTCAGAGAGCATCGCCGACTTAATATTCAGTTTGAAATAGCACAACTCCAAACAAAGGGCATTTTTTCCCCCTAGCACATCTGCTTGCGAGGGAGACAGGGCCTTAACACCTGGAAGTAATAAAAGACCAACACTGAGAGAGAAAATAAGGTAGGATTATTGTTCTGTGTGAGGAAGAGATTATGTTCAGAGAAAAGACAGTGAGGCATACGGCTACACTTTCACCTCAAACAACGGGACTAGAAAGCAGCCACTGATTAAAACTGAAATGAGGGGAGAAAGAACATCTGAAAATGAGGTGCACTTTCATGCAGAGACAACAAGTAGAAAGCTTTATCTTAAATGGAAATAAAATAGACTGGAATATTCCAAAGCTCCTGCAGTACTATTACTCAGTTACGTCATTATCTTACCCCGGCTTAAAATGATACTAGCTGAGAGAAAACTGCATAGCATTTTCCCAATTTTGATGAGACTCATTTGTTGCATTTTCTTTTTTTCCCCGCTCTGTGTTGAGGATGTGCATTTGTCTGCTTTCTTTTCCTCAAACCCAATCAGCCTGTAATTTCATCAGAGTTGTGCAGAAAATGAGAAGCACAGGATGTTATCCGACTTTCCATCAAAACTATCTTAATTAACTTCCTTTGAGAGGGATATTTATTATAAACACCTTACTAAAAAAAAAAAAAAGAACATTTCTCTTTTGCATTCTAAAGCAGACTAAAATGAATCCAAACTTACAGAGAAAGCATTTCTAATTATTTGAGAGCAGAGGCATGGGACAGGACAAAACAAGTAGGAGGAATGGCTTAGACAGGTAATTATTCTGTGACATCCAGGCACCTATTTCCATTTGCAGGCCAACATCAAAGCACTGGGATGCGAGAAACATACAAAGACAACAGCAAATGTGCCTCTCCCTGCGTATATGACCTAACAATGGCCCTGCACAGACTGT
Source organism: Epinephelus fuscoguttatus (assembly GCF_011397635.1). Lineage (NCBI taxonomy): Eukaryota > Metazoa > Chordata > Actinopteri > Perciformes > Serranidae > Epinephelus > Epinephelus fuscoguttatus. The sequence goes on along the minus strand of NC_064753.1, from coordinate 27,339,179 downwards.
GTTGGCCCATAACATCCAGTAGAATCCAAATAATCCACACAAAAAAAAACAATTCAAGCCGAGGAAAGGGAGTAAGGGATCCAACACAGTCTCTCCCTTTCTCATCGCTCTCCCTCATGTTGACTGGAATGACATTAGATGCCAGTGCTTGTTTGTGCTCTAATGACAAGTAAGAGGGGACTGCTGTCTCCATGGCAACAGCCAAGGCTCAATACATCATACCTTGTTACAGTAGTCAAGCGGGGACGTTTGGTCAAAAATTAATATATCAAGGGAAGGGGAGAGGGAAAGAGTGCATTGTGGGAAGATTGCCCAGCATTTGTTATATGAGTTTGGTAACTGTAGCATTTAAATGGTGGCCTTATTAATTTCAAGCTGCAGCAATAGGCAACAATTTAAAATGAATGTTCAGTGACCTTGGCTTGACACGTTGTGAGTATCATGTCTATACGAGGAAGACAGTGAGAGAGATAAAGAGGCAGACCAAAGGGTAGGGTGTGTGTGTGTGGGAGTGTGTGAGTGTGTGTTGGGGGTAGGGCTGGGCTCGAGGCAGTATGCTGCAGATTAATTGCGTATGATTCACATTTGCAGGAATTGCAGCACAACAGATACTTAGTCAAACTGCTCAGACACTGTTTGACTGACTCCTGTTACTGTGTTGGTTGTGTCATATGAACTCAACGATGTGCTTTGGAGAATGAAGACAAGAGAAACATAAGAGTGAATATGTTTCTCATTACACTAGGTTTAAATTTTTATTAGTATTTTTTTTATCTGTCAGAATAAGGGTGATGAAAAGAAAGACCCAGCTGAGGCATGTAGCAGCTGCATGACAACACAAAGAGTCACAAGGACACAGTTTGGGCCTGATGCATGAGTCCAGCAGTGGCGCCCCTAGAAATTTTTCATAGGGGTGGCCAGATGGGGCCCCTGAGGTGGCACACCAAAAGCAAACACCATAAGTGAATTTCAGGAACCCTATTATTCTGTTGTGTACATAGCAATCCATAATCATTCTGAAGTCGTCAAATCTGGTGTTCGGGCAGTGACTTGCGGAGTCAGACACTGACGAAAAAAGCAATCCTTTAATGTCAGCATGATATGCAGCTGGTCGCTGTTATAATTTAACGGCACTTGGCAGCGCCAGGGGGAAACGCAGCGGGACAAGAGTGAAAATTAAGGCGGCAAAAGTCCGAGTGGGGCTGGATGGTGGGGTGGTGGATGCGTCCAACAAACACTGACTTTCACCCCGGGAGAGCGATGTAAGCATCCTATAAGATTCTAATGCCAAACCCTGTTATTTTTCCCCTAAACCCAATCATGTGCTTTTGTTGCCTCAACTTAACCATGTGCGTTAGTTGTTGAAGGAAAAAAAAACCTGTCAATTTGCACTGCGGTACCTTGTATGTCATATCTGGACATGAAAAGTCCATGACCAAATGATGATATGTGACGAGGTCGGAGTGAGAATGTGTTGTATACAGGCTTGCTGAAAACTATGTCAATATGAAAAGTTAAGGAATCACTTACTGATATAGTTTGGTTTCTTATTTTGCAGCTAATGCTGCTAATCATCTGATGTGCATAGACTTATACCAGTACAGTTAACATTTTGAGTCCCACAATAATCCTGTTTCAATGTGTTATAAAACTATACATGTTAGGCGATTCATTGCTCTACAAATAGGCTGTTTTTTTTCCTTATAAGACAAATATCCAGTTTTAATTTGAAGGAGCATATTGACTGCAAGGATCAAAACATTTCCTGGGAACAAGCCTTCACAAGATTACAGAAGTGGAAATCCATAGAACCCATTTTCTTTCAAATATCTTGAGGTGAGAGTTAATGGAACCTTGGCTTGTGTAGTATCTATTTTTTATACCTTCATACCTACCTGGGATTTCACTGGGGTATATGGTATTTGACAGTATTTGTATGTGGCAGTAACACCCCTACTGGCCACCGACTTTGCTGCATTCTGCAAGCTCTCCTGGAATTTTCACTCCAATAAATAACTATATAAATAAAATCTTAAAAGTCAAGAGAGGTAATATTTTAATACCTATTTTCCTTACCAAACAGATAAATACAGCCATACACTTTCTGAATTCTTGTTTTTCCTCTTTAACGGAACTGTGACTGCCTTGTTAACTCACCTAAAACACACTAGTCCACTATTCCAGCAATCAGCAACTCCGCTTTGGTCAAAGGAAACCCTTAATTCACTTAGATGTGAAAACAAGCTGCTTTCCCTGTCAACTGTTCTGGTCTGTCCTGTAACGTTGTCCCCACCAATTGCAGCTCGAGTAACTGTTGCACCAGACTGACCTCTAGTGGTGTGTGATGTGTACTACATGCAAAACATCCTTAGTCTCAAGTCCTCTCGAGTATTAGGTTAATAAAAACTTGAGCGTCTGTATTTCTGACTGTACTGAAAAGCATACTGTCTGATTTCTATATAACCTGGTATGCCATAATACCATGATACCACCCAAGCCTAAAAGAACCCCTTGAAAATGGCCATGCCAGTTGTCCCCTCGCCAAAATTTAGCCTAAATTTGAGGTGTTAATTAGAAAGCTTCCCAACAATGCCAACATGATTGGTACTAATGGATGCCTAAGGTAATCTAGTTTCATAAGATACCGCTACCTTCATGCTAGCTTGAAAAAAATGAGCACACCACAGCCTCTCAAAGACAGTAATATTGACCCCCAATTAGTTTTGCCGAGGGGGGGGGGGGGCATAACCCATTGGACTCCAGCCAAACTCATGCATTTTAATCCACAGACTTTTAATATATATTCTGTCCTGACAGGTCAGGTGCATTGACAGCTCTGGAGGAATAAACTCAAATGAAGCATCAGCAAATTGAGCGGCTGAATTTTCATCTGAAAACAACCCATTCACTACGTAAAAAGAGGTCAGGCTTTATGATCCCAACCTGACAGAAGAGCTCGCATCTGCCAAAAAAAAAAAAAAAAAAAGTGTGTTTGTTGTCTTTCACACACAATGTGCTTGAAACATATTCATACACACTTTCATTGCCTTTTTATTTTGCGATTGAAGTTTTCAATCACTTGGAGCGGGCCTTTGTGCCTCCCCGAAAATTATCTGGTAAACATAATGACTGCTTGATTTACACAATATGAAAAAGCTATATTCCAAAATGTGCAGCCGCATTTTGGCTCACAAGATAAGCCATCCTGAGTGACAGCCCTTTTAATAGCCAGACAGAGTAAATCAAATAAGAATCTGCCTCACTGCAATATTCTCATATTCGTATGGATTGACTACCTTTGCATGCTTGTTCATACAGTATGGCAGCCACTGTGATTGCCACATATTCATGTGGGAATAATTAGTAATCCACTCACTTGACAAAAAGGCCTCAGCAGGACCCTGTTCGATTTAATTATGCGATAATCTCAGGAAGACAATAGTCGGTGATGATAAGAGAGTCATTCCTATTTGTATGTAATCAATGTTTAATATTTATCATTCAACAAGCTCTCATGGAGAAGACTTTAATGAGGACTTATCATCACTTGAGTCCCTCTTCAACATTTTCAGCCCTCTCTCCAATTGACATCAACTGACCTGCTGTAGAAGACAGAAGTGGGGCAGACTGTTTCTCCCACAGGATCTGCATGAATCTTTGAAATATGTTCTCAGAGGGTTACCGTAAAGGGTTAAATTGTTGATGTTAAATGGAATGTTGGATTCTGCTAGCTGCCTGCTAATTAGATTGTAATTACAGCAGAGCTTTGCAAGCCTGTCTGTTCCAATTAGAAACACTTTTGCGGCCAGTCTGCCTGACCTTTCTTTTAAAACTTCTCTACTTTAAATTAATGACAGATACAAAGGGGTAAATGCTCAAAAATAGTTGCTCTGAATGGTCAAATTATCGTGTTTATGAATACCACGGAGACAACCGTGTGCACATTATTCAAGAAAATATAGATTCTCAGCCCACATTCTCACATATATGAATGCAATATGGTTTTTATGAGCAAAATAAAGACAGCGCAGCACCAGTTTAAATACAGGTGCAGCACTTGGTGGGTTTCCAAGTCAAACAACTTAAGCATATATACTTAAATAATATATTTTACATATATATTATAAAGTATATATGTGTGTGCATGATATGGAGTGAGAAATTGGACTGCGGCCCAGTTCGTTTTCAACAGCGGCAGTGTGCCCTCCCTCTCACTGAGAGGAGCTCTCAGACTGAGTGAGGAGTGTCTCAGGCATCCACAGCACACCTGGTCTCCATTATCTCTCCATTTCACAGGCTTGCACCCCCTAACAGGGCAGCCTGGGAATGGGCCTGGCTCTTTCATCTTCCCATCATTATAGCAGCCAGCCCAGGGTCAGGGCCCAGTCTGACAGGCATTCCAGCAGCAATACACTACAACTGATTTTGGTTAGGGTTTAAAAAATACAAAACCTGAGTCAGAGAAATATTAATAAGAACAAGTCTCAAAGCAATTATTGTATTAAGAATTCTTCTCAGAGTTGACATTCTCCCCAAAGCTATGTGAAATATGAGGCTGCACCTCAAAGCTGCGCCTCCTCAACAGCATCACCTTCCCTCACCCGTGTCTTAAACCCAAGCTCCTTTATGGCACAAGTACGCCGTCTTACAGTTGTTCTACTGTTTGCTGACAAACACGCAGGAAAAACTACGGGATAATAGGTTTTGTTTTTTTTTTTGTTTTTTTTTAACAAACCCTCCAATATGAAAGTAGTGTTTACAAGTGTGTAGTGATATCATGCTGAGTGCTAGGTTTATTCTGTTGCTTTATCACTCTTAAATCTCGTCCGCAGAGGGACATTTGAAGACAGATCAAGGAGAAGCCAAATTCTTTCCCTTCCCCTTTTTTTTTAACTGTTAAAGGGATTTAACAGACCCCTTCAGACAATCTGTGAAACACATTTATGGAGAAAGGATACACCACCTGATGGTTCAGGTCTGACATGGTCCACCCATTATCATTTTGCATATGAGAACAAAATGAGGTGTGATAATTGATCTCTCATGTACTTCAGCTCAGTCTCTCACGACACTATCAGCACAGCTCCGTTTAAAGGCTGAAAACACTCTCAGGCAGAGCTCACCCCAAGCCTTTTTAATGCATCATCACTTTGAGGTTACAGAAATGACACCACGAGAAGCACTTTGAAGTGAAGTAAAATTATCCCTTATTTCTACCCCCGCAAATGATTTATTAAGGGGGAAAAACAGGGGGAAAAGAGAAAAGGAAAAGGGCAGATGAAGGATAGAGAAGGACAAACACATTCCCCGCACATATTCTCTTCATTACGAGCGAGGAGGGGGGGGGAGCCGATCATTCAATTACTGACTGCCGTCACAGGCTAATATTCCTGCCTGTCAGGGCCCATTCTGGCTCAGTTTTGGTCAGAGTTCTTCTGATGGACCTCATTTCCTGTTAAACAGAACCAGAAGGTGCTGTGAAAATGGCGACACCTGATCCTGTGTTCAGGAGACGGGAAATGCTTCGGCAAGGCCCAGAGCCTGCCAAGACACCCTCCACACCTACCCCAGCATGAATCCCATGCGGGTGGGAAGCCGTCGAGGTAGAGAGTTTAGGCGGAGGGGTTTATAGGCCGCTCGCTTAACCAGCACAGGTGGGGCTAACACTGATATGTATTTTTTTTTCTGGGCTTACAATATAAAATGATGTGAGGATGTGTCAACCCACTTTGAATCAGGAAACTTAAGGCTATAATTCAAAAGAAACCGAGTTTTTCCTTTTAATTTTTTCATCCCTTTGATCCTCACCCACCCATCATTTTATCTGACAGATTAGATTGAATTAGTTTGACCTGTCCTCAAGGCTGTAGTGTAATTTGCCTTTGACATTGATAGGGGAAGAAGACAATGTGGCCAGGCAACGAGGTATATATGGGGGTGGAAAATGGGGGAGCAGGAGCGGCGTAGAAAGAAGGACTATGCGGCTTTCAGGCTCGGTGGTGAAATTCCTGTTCTTTACCTATGGTATTTCATCTATGTTATTTCACCAGACTGTCTGTCAGGGGTTAACCCTTGACAGTGACAGTGCAAGCTGCTCATGTGCAAAGCAGACCAGCTTAGCTAGGTCTTTCATTGGCTTAGTCGCAAATGTATCCAGTATGTCCGCAGTATCTGCTGGTGACACACTCCAATTTGTTACTTCAGTGCAGTTCAGAACAGTTTATACGCAATTCAACGTTTTTCTAAAGCCTTCAACAGGTTCGGTATTAGTGACAATGCTTGGATCAAAGTCTGCATACTTTTACGATTTCTCATCCTCCTACCACATGATGCTGTCGGACAGTTAAAGGTAGTTTCACTGTGTCACATTTTTGGGTGTGTGTGAACACTGCGGAACGGGACAGGGAACAGGCAGGGGTGACCTTTCTCTTGGCTAAGATGGAGGCAAGATGCCCTGACTATAGCTGTGTGGAATTGGATGCTGGGATGTGTGGTGATGTGGTTTCCCTTACAGCTTCTGCTCCTCATTTGCTGCCTTTGTGGTGTCAAGTGGTAATACCAACCCTAAGCCAAACAACCATTAAAGAGCTATGTTTTTTATTTAAGACAAGGCCCAAGATGACATAGCACAACTTTTGTAGTCGTTTTGACGAGAATCATCCAACATTTGCACCACGATTCCCCTGCAAAGGTTGAAAGCTGATACTAAAGAGCTCTGGAAATCCCAACAAGCCATTATCCCAACAAAGCAAGAACTTGGACCTCAGCATGGTAACACCACCCAGCTCGGGTCAGAGAGAGACAAACCGACTCTGTGATATTCTATCCAACAGAGCTGTGCTTGTCTTCTGTGCTACGAGAGAGAACATTCTGTGGTATGTCAGAGGCTATTTGGGATATGTAAAAGGTTGACTGGTCGAAAGAGACAAATGACTCTAGGAAGCTGTCAGCTCCACCTCTGACTGAAATGACTGAGTTAGTGAGGTGCATTGAGAATGATAATTAAATATGGGGCCAAAGATTGGCATGGTGGGCCCTGTACCTTTAGGCCAGGGGAGAATGGGTTTGGGAGCTCACATTGCCCAGGGCCTATGTTAGACTCAGGCACTAACCCAATTTCACACTGTGTGACTGGGCCTGGCCTGTTTCAGTATAGCATCTGAGTGTGAGTGCCATCTGGTCCAGGCCTATGAAGGAAATGGCCTTGCTTTTCACACTGATCGGATTAGGGTGTTTTTAATTCATTCGGGATGTGCCCTTGCGTGTTAATTGGCTCAACATGGCCAATGAATCTCGCCTGTTGCTTGACACAGGATGGCCTCTTTCTTTAACTCTCTTTAGAGGTTTGCTGTTCCTCACATTTTTGCTGTTTTCATATTTTCCTCACAAAGCAGCACGATTTTAACAAAGTTCCTGAGAATGTGTTTCATTTATAAAAGACATGAAGCTATTCAGCCATATTCTATGAGCAGCGGAGCGGTTCAAAGACCACAGTGACTCAGTCCCTTTAGAAAACGCGAGAAAAATGGATGTTCAAGTCAGTTTATAGCAATAAAACTTGACTTGTCTTAAAAGATAGGTCATATTTGAAACAATATGTTATGGGTTTGTGTTTAAGCCATGACATATTTCTCTGAGAAGTAACTGTATGATAAACTTGCCCTACATTTAAAAGTCTGCCCTCTCTAATATGACAGATATGTTGCATAATATTTCAATAATATTACTAAAGCGGGGGTACCAAAGCTGTAATTGTGTAAATGATGCCTGTCTCAGATTAACACAGACCATGATATCAGTTTAACCATGTTCCCGTATTTGCGCGAATGAGCAATACATGCAAAACCTCCTAGGTGACAACATTGCACTTCAGTTCGCCAAAATGCTAATTCAAATGCATAACAACTTCTATAGTTTCAGTCTTGCCCGCACTTGGATGAGTTAAACACCCAAAAGTGTAGTTATTTGGAGATCCCAGTTTTGATGCTCTTTCCACAGTTATGATTTATGAGGCAATTCTCCGATTAATTCTTATAATAAATCTCATTTTAAGTTCCACTTTTCCAAGCTTCATTGTCAGTGCCTCTGATTCTTTTAGCTGCACATAGCCACCTCTAATTAAGAAGAAGTTCACAGTTGTTGCTTAATATGTATTAATTAGGCTGGGGCACTTACAATTCCTACCAGCCATCTAAATATAACGCATGGGCAGATCAGAGGATGAAGGGATCTGACAAGATCACTCTACATATCAATTAAAACAGTGTTAAGCCACTCTAATTTTAACAACACTGCAGAATTAAAGGCACAATCACTAATATCTCACTGCTTCTTTGTACAAATTGACCAGAACATATCAGCGGGGGCTCGTACATGTTGCTGATCAATGCCAGTCCCTCTGTTAGTGAACCTCAATGTCTGCTGTGAATTACATTTTGCTTAACACGCAGAGCTGGACCCACTCTGTTTTCACTGGGTATAGTCCAAACTCCCAGCCCCCCTGAACTACCCACTGCTTACTGAGCATGGTGTATCATTTTCCCCAAGTTAAAGAAGCTGTACAGGACATTCAGAGCATTAATACAGCAGCTATGTAAAGATATTGTTAAGTTGTAACGTCCTACACAGATAATCAAGTCACGCTCCCTCTGTGTTGTAACCCGAGCTTCTATGTTCAGCATGTAAACGTTAGTTAGGGTGAGCATATTTTCAAACCCCCAAACTGGGACTGAGTGTATTGCACATTCATAGACACATACATGTATGCGCTTATGGATGCACTATAGGCATTTTCATCAGGATGCGGGACAATTATTTCAATGCTTAGCACATCTACCGAGCACACCTTTTCAACACTATGGTTGCCATGAATGCAGCATCTTCATTGCTGGATATTTAACAGAAGGATTTCACTGACTTTCTCTTTGGCGTGACAGCTACCCATTAGCGTACTGACAGGTTCTGTGAGAAGGAGCTGCAAGCGTCGTAGCCTGTGACACCTACGGTGACTCATTGGCTAGCAACAGCCTTGGCAACAACATACTGATTAACGGACATAAATACAGACGCATAGAAAATTGTTGGTTTTTATGTTGGGTTACTAAATGAGTGGGACACAACATAGGCAAATAAACGTCTACGTAAATGCTTGAAAACATGAATAATACAAATACTATTTTAATTGTGTTAAAAACAATTTAAAAACAAACTGGAACATTTTAGTGTTTTACATTTGTTGGAACTCGGGACTGGCAGCTTTAAGCTGGGACAAATCCCGAATATCTGGTCATCGTAATGTTAGTGCACGCAACTCCCTGTGTTAGTATCCCACTGGCTCGCTAATCGCCACCACTTTGCCCTGTGCTTATATAGAGGTTACTGCTGATAACACCGTCCTGACCTCCTGACTCATTCTCATCCCAACTTGTCTTTTTAGTGGACCTAAACGTCAAAATACGACATGCTAGTTACCCTTGTGTGTTGATTTTGGACATTCAGGTACGGTGTCTCGGTTGACGCTTGATACATGCATTGTCCTTTAAAAATACACTTCTGGTTTTCACAGGAAATGTACATGTAGTTATTACGTGGGTAGAATACTTCATTAAATTGGGCAACAAAAGCACATGGTTAGGTTTAGAAAAGCATGGTTTGACTTAAAATAAGTACAGTTCTTACTAACATAACGTTAATATTACGTCATGTGACATACATCACTAGTGTAGTATTCTACACATACTAGCACATTACGTTATTATTAAAATAACTCGTTTCACTTTTGGTTTCACACGGGATATGAAATGCGATCTTGCGGGTGAAAATCCAGTGTTTGACCCCAGCCCACCCTATACGAACTTTCTCACTCTTTAAACTACAGTGGTTGATGATTACATCAACAACAGCCGTCAGCAGGCGTGCATCTTACAGCTGCGAACAGTGTCTTGGTGCATTGGTCTCTGACGCTAACATTCACTGACAAAGCTGCGGTATTTGACAAGTTCGGTTGTGTGTGGCAGCATCAGAAATAACTGCTGGCTGACGTGTATCCTACTGCCACAAAAGCTGACTTTGCGCGATGGTATCTGATGGCAAAATTACTAACAAAGCGGCGATATATGATGAATTTGGCGTACCCATGGCTGCAGAACGACATCGTCACAGAAGCATAATGCCCACCCTTAAGTTACATGCATGTTAGCAAAGTTAGCTCTGTCAGCACTGTTGCCGCTGTTAGCTGCTAGCCGCTAGCTTAGCCACCTCCATGTTGAGAACCATGTGCAGAGAGTCCCAGCTCACACTCTGAATCATGGGTAAGTTGTAATGTATGTAATGTAATATCCAAACTATGTTTAATCTGTTTGCTGATGTTTTCCTTGTAAATGCACAATCAGTGATTCTGTTGGAAAGATGGGGTTCAAATTTCTTTTCATTCTTAAAGCAAAAATATACTACTATGGAATTATGTGAACATCTGAAAGTTTAATTTGTTTACTGTTAAGATTACACATAAAAAAGTAATTAATTACTGCAAATTGACTGACAGGTAAATATGTAAAACATAGTTTTTGGGTCTTTTCAAGATTATTTGAAAGTCAGTCCGTCAGTCGGTCGAGCGCTCAAAGATGAGTCCACACCAGTGCCATTTATGCTCATACTTTTTTAATGTATCACAATGAGCAAGAAACATACTTGATGAAATATTTTCAAAGGAGTATATTCAATTACCATCTACAATCAACTTAACTAGGACAACAAGGTTTTGTGACAAAAGTTTCTTTAAAAGTCTGAAGTTCCATGTGGTTGTATGTATGTTAGTTTCCATGTAATTTGGTACAGTTTGGAAATCTTCATCATATAATTACAGTAACAAAAAAGCTAACAAGACTACAGTATAGAAAAGACATCAAGAACAACATTTTTGGTTTAACTTGCTCTTTTTTGTACATTGCAAGGCTGTTTTTTTCTACCCTCGGATGGGCTGCCTGGAGCCACAGAGCCATGCTTATGAGGCTCAAAGGAGGAGTAATTCAAGGAAACAAAAAGAAAAAACTAAAAGCATAAAAAAAACATTGTGGCACCAGAAGTCACAAAAGGAACAGAGAGCTCCAAGTAACAGTTCATCTTTGAAGTTGGAGCAAATGGTTGTTTGGTTGTTAGTTTGGTTGTTAATTTTGGTTAATACGCTTTTTTAGTGTAACTGCCTCTTTAAGAATGACAGCTTCGAGAACCCGTCCCCTCTCTCTGTTATTAATTTCTCTTTTTAGATTATGTAATCAACAGAGAGAGGGGTGAGCCGCCATTTGACTGGAGAGCTTAACTTGTCAACCAGAGACAAGCACAAGGAAATGAAACGGGTAGCAACATGAACTGGGAGAAATGAAGCAAGCATGTCTGTCCATCCTGTCCTGAAATTTGGAAAATGTCCATCAAAGAGCAGAAGCAGAGGCAGAGCTGGAGAAAGAAAGAGACAGACAGAAAGGAGAAAGAGGCAGCTGGAGCCACTTAAGTTCAGTTTCATCTAAGGACTTTCCTCTCTGTGTCACACATGTCCATTGGTTCCAGAGTCCATTCCCATTACAGAGTTGTCAGTAATCAAATAAGGAGGTGGTTTTAAAGCTGTTTTGAGCCTGCCTTTGGCTCCCATGCCCAGTTTTGGTGTGCCCACAGCCTCTCATGTCCTCCTAACGAGATTTCCAAAGCTTCCCAGAGTCCTTTTTTTCTCTTTTCATTCCTTCTTCATCTCGTAAGAAAAAAATAAAAGAAAACAAAAATGAAAAAAAAAGTTGATGTCTTGTTTTAAATATATCTATATCTGTATACAGGTACACGTTCGTTTTCACAGTGGGCAAAAGATGACCTCTACAGCAAAACCTTGTCTTTATCTCTCTCTTTGTAAATGTCCATTAAAATCAAGTATCCCAATGTAAGTCGGTGGATGCAATTATCCACAATAGCGTTTTGTGCCACAATAAAATATACACTTATCTCGGGCACAACTTGTAACTTTTTTTTTTTTTCAACTGCATAAAGCTTTGGCCACATTCATAAATTCAATCAAAGTAAAAACTGCTCAGTGCTTCGGTATCATTTCTGATCGTTATCGTTAAAATTGGATTTTCTAAATTTCACTTATTCATAATCCAGCTTTGTGGTTCAGTTTGTTTTGGTGTGTAACATATACAAAAAAATAAAAGGCAAACGAGAAAAAACTTGAATTGATGCTGGCTCTTATGAAACACGCGCGCACACACACGCACACACACACACACACACACACACACACACACACACACACACACAAGCATACAAACTCACACACAGTCCATGCTGGCTGAATCTGATGTAGAGACTTCAACTTTGTCTTCCACAAAAGAGCCAAAAAAGATTACACTTTGGAAATAAGAGAGCAAACAGTATCATCGAGACAATGAATATAAAGAACATTATCACACCATAAAGTGGCCAGGTCATATTTTTTGTTTTAGTTTCTTAATTTCAGCAATTCAAATTAAAGCTAGTGTTAATTTATGATAAAAAGTAATATACAGAAACTAAAATAAAATACAAATACTTATAAGAAAATAACAATACATGTCTGACATTGTCTGAAAATTAAAATAAAGCAAACATATTTGGGAAAACTGTACAACTTAAGAAAGTTTTAAAAAATAAGTACATGTGAACAGTATTTCAGGGAACTGGACTTTAGAGAAGTAGCAAGCTTGCAGACCAAATCTCCTGACTTTCGACAGCATGCTGTGGTATTAACACCAAATCACATTGCTCTGCAAGACGAAGCACTTTAAACACACTTCTGAGATTGTGCCTTGTATTCATTAGGGCGAATATATTGACTATACAATAGTGGCCAAAAAGTAGTTCCACAAATTTAAATATGTCTTGGTTTTTAAAAATAAATGTTTTAGTTCATTGGATCATCAGTGAGAGGGTGGGGGGTACCTATGCACATCCATTTCCATTGCAACAAAATGAAGTGGGTGACTTCTTTGGACATGAAAGCATCCTTGCTATTTGAAATCAAGGGACATCTTCAAAAAACCTCCTACTTTTTCCAGAAATAATGCTTTGGAATGAAGATGTCCCTTAAAAACCTGTAATCTATGTGTGGAAGTGGCACCCTGCAGACACGTGGGACAAGTCACTGGTGGATTTCCCAGGAAGGGGGGCAACGACACCTCGGCAGAACAGCCACCATTTCCCTCTGAGACTAGTTGTATGTTGACTGGCATAAATGTCACTAAACCTATGAGACGCATCAGTACCAGATGTATTATATACATTTTTTGGTAACCACTATTACTTGCTTAACAAGTGAGCAACAACCTTGACTGGATGGAGGGATTCTCAGCAATGTTCCATGCCAGCACAAAATGACATATGGAGGTCACGTTGTTCAGCAACCAATGATGCAAAAATTTACACAACAGTTTACAGTCACTTTAAAAATGAGAAGAAGAAAAAAATAGATTGTGACAATTAAAAGCAATTAAATGAAATAGGATCAGTCCTTGCTTAAGAAAAATCCATTGTGATATTTGGAATGCACTGTTCTTTACAAACGTTATAGATCATTGGCTTTAAACATTGGTCTGTTCAAAAAGAAAATCGGCAAAATGTCCTTTGGAACATATATTCACAGTCTTCAAAGTTCCGTTTTTGCAACAAGAAAAAAAAAGGTGTTGCAGAGGCAAGAAATTGGTTTATTGTTTGTTTTAGTTAAAGCTTAGCCAAAAGCAAAATGAGCATGCATCTAGGTACTTTTTTTTTCTTTCAAAATTCTACATTAGCAGCAAAACGTATGTCCTTGAAGACCAGACCTTATACATTTTCTTAAAAAAAATGGACATTTGAATGTGACAAAAAAGTCAAACAAAGATTAATAACCTCTATCTTACAAACTGCAATGGCTCTGTAACGGTGCTACTCCACAATGCAAGGACAAGGGCCCTTTTTGGTTTTTGGTATTTACGTAAAAAAGCCACCTGTTTGCTTGCAAAGAAGCAAAAACGGCAACTCTGATGCGTACTCCTTTATCTTTTAAAACTTTGTTTTCTTTCCTCTAAAAACAGCAACAAATTCTCAAGTATAAAGAAGCCTCTTTTCTCATATTTATGCACCAATGGTGAAAAGTGTTTAGTCTTTGGATTTTCTTTTTGTCTTAAAGCGTGAGAATTATTATTAGTATTCTTTTTTCATTTTCATTTATGACAACAAAAATGTCAAAATGAAAATAAAGACTGTAGCCACACTACATGAAGAACAAAAGACCTGCTTTGTAGTGTACATATCTACAAACACAGGAGAGCAGAGAAAAATAAGTGCGAAGAGAGGAACAAGTAGAGTGAGAAATAGGTGTCAGACAGTGATAAGTGCACAAAGGTAACACAAAAATTAAATAAAAATAATAAAACTTTCAATATTTCACCCAGGATCTATTTGTTTTGGTTAGCGCAGTACCAACCAAACCATAAAATTTAAATAATTCTAAAAGAGGATCCTGCCTTGTCAGGAGGGGCATTTGGGTGAACGTTTCCCAAGAAGTTTGAGAATAAGACAGAAACAAAGTTGAGATAAATTACCTGTCCATAATCTAGTCTATCGGAATGACCAAGACAACATCAAATGAAGCGTCTTAAAGTTGGACAATACAAAAGCTAAATGTACACAAAGTTTTTTTTCAACCTACCATACTGTTTAAATTCATTTCCAATGCAACAATCTACTTAACACCAAAAATGTTCATATCTATCATAAATACAGAAGGTTGTTTTTTTTTTTTAATCAAAACTCTTTTTATCGCCCGTTATGTCTGCAATGCTCTCCTTGTCTGGGTATAATGGGATTGCGATTTCCCCCCTTTAAAAGGATTTCCAATGTTAAAATCAGCAAATCATTTACCCTTTTTGAATGCCCAGAAACAATGCCTTATTAAAATTTCATTCTACTTAAAACTTTCTGTTATTAAATCAAGTTATGAAAGAAAAAATGCTTATCTTCTGTTGGAAACAAAAGGTGTAAAACATGGATTTCTGTAACAGAAAAAAAAACATCTGTGAGCTGTTGACCTGAGAATAAAATAGACATTACATTATTCTTTTACTTTTGCAAGCCATTGGTATCTGAATGCTTAAATAGCAAGAAAACTGATAGACTATTCTCCCATACAGTACATACTGGCTTTTTGTGACTGTGCTATTAAGTAGAAATTATTACAAAACAAAGGGACAGCTTGTTGACTCGTATTTCTTCAAAAGGGTTCTTGGGCCATTTGTCAACTTTGAGGCAGTCCATTGCCATACAGTACAGCATTCCTCTACCATTACCCAAAACATAACTGCAGCGATCTTTTCTATTCTCATATATTAGTATGCATGTATTTCAGTTGAATAAAACAAAAACAAAACAAAACAAAAACAGAAAACAAAACAAAAAAAAAACAAAAAAACAAAAAACAAAACGAAAACCAGCATGTTGATATGGGAAAACAATCCACTAACATTTAAATTTTTGGTTACAAGCTTTGGAATTGCAGTTAGTCTTTACACATCTTTTTCTGAAATTGGTTTGTATACTTTTAATGTATTTTTAACATTGCTGCTTTTTATGTTTTTTCCATTTGTGATTTTTTTTGTCTTTTTTTTTTAGTGTTTTTTAAATATTGTCCATCACTGAAAGCTCTTTTACAATCTGATGGAGTCTGTTCCTACACTAGCAAGATTACTACTACAACTACTACTGTCTTTGACAAAGCCAGGCTGCTGCGGCTCCTCCGCCGTCCTGCCAAGCCTGTCTGCTGACTTCTGACTGCTGTCAGAGTCAGACTCGTCGGTAAAGACGTCTGTTGGTATCGAGGTCTGAACTCCTGAGGTGCTCAATGAACTTGAGGTAACCGTTGAAGGTGAGGACATTGGAGGAAAAGAGGAGGAAGAAGAGGAGGGACTGGCATTGGGCTTCCCAGCTAAAGCTCTGGAGAAAGGGGCCTGGGGCCATGGTTTGCCGGCAGCTGTGGTGTTGAGTGGGGTAGTCGAGGAGGAGCACAGGGAAGAGGAGACAGCAGAGGATGGCATGGTGGCTGATGTTGTTGGCGGGGGAGGGGGGCTGCTGATGGGATGAGTGGCAGACTGCGAGGTAGATGCGGTGTTAGGATTGGGGAAGCAGGCTGAAGAGTGAGGTAATAAACTAGTAGCGTGCTCTTTGGCATTTCTGGCTGATCGCTTGATTGTTCTGTGTTTGTGCAATGCCGATTCCAGGTGTTGACTGAGTGCTTTCTCCCCATCCAACGTAGTGTCACAAGCCAGGCAGTCATAGAGACTTCCAGCCCCTGCACCTACGCCACCAGGGACACGCAGCAACATCTCTTGCAGGTTTGCCACAGACTGACCGAAAAAACAGTTAGATTTAAGGTGGGTAATCGCCGCTTCTTCCTTGGTGAAAACTGCTTGACACTTGCGGCATGCCAGTTTACACTGCACCTTGGGGACGATGTACTGGTCTAGATGGGGGTCCACAGCTTTGCCATCCATCTCTTTCTGCTCAGAGGGTACTTTATTATGAGAGGAGGAGGAGGAGGAAGAAGAAGAGGGGGAGGAAGTGGGGGGGTCACTATGGGGTTTGCCCTTTTGCTCCTCTGTTTTCACTGGATCTTTGGCAGATTCTTTGCGATCCCCCAAGGTTTGAGGGGGAACTGGAGTTTGGCTCGCCTTGGGTTGCTGGATCTGCTGAAGCTGCCGCTGCTGCTGCTGTAGTGCCTCCTGCAAGCTCTGCTGATATTGCTGGTAATGCTGCAGCAGGGACCCTGGAGACAGGCCCATCAGTGCTTGTGACAATGCTGGGTTGTAAGGGAAGAGACTTTCCATACCATACATGGGTTGCAGGTAGCCCCCTTGGAGAGCCCCGGGGATCTGTGGGGTGTAATACGGGGAAAAGCCAGGCATGAAGTAGGGCAAAAACTGGTTTGTGAGGAGAGCTGTGGGGTCTGATGCCAAAGCAGCTTGCAGAGCCTGAAGCTGGGCAGGGTCTACCACATACTCCATACCAGGTGTGGGCATGGAGGTGGCAGGTACAGCTGTGTCTGGTTTCTCCTTCTTGGCACTGGCAGCAGAAGTGGAAGGGGCAGGGGTGCTTCCAGTTGATGATGGGGTTGAGGGCTTCTCCGTCTTTTCCTTGGACTTCTCCTTCTCTCTTACCCTCTCAGCATCACGTTCTTTGGGGGGTTCAGGCCGGGAGCCGGACTGGGTGGTGGAGGAAGTGGAGGTGGATGTAGAGGTGGGGCTCGAATGGGAAGCAGACGTGTTGGTCTGGGCTGGGCTGGATGCGGCAAGAGACGATGAGGAGGGAGGCTTGTTGGGTAATCCAGATGTGGGGAGGCTAGGTGAGGGAACACTGGCACCAGGCATGTTCAGGAGGTTTGAAGGTTTTGGAGGAGTTAAAGCTGGAAATTTTTCAAATACAGACAAACATTCAAGAATTAATAGGCATATAAAATATTCAATGATATAAGTAGACAATACGATAAATTGTGTCATTATATAAATACACACAGAGAAGTAAATAAAAATAATGAATTATAATAAGCTCATGCAATCTTCGCAAAGTCAGACTGAGCCATTGTTCACTCTGTTTTGGTTTAGGTTAAGTTAAGGTTAATTTCTGACATTTGATGTGACGCATTCAGTACATGTGCCAGTGTAAATGAGTACACGAGACGGACTGATTGATAAGCTTTAGAGAGAGTAAAAATGTTGTGTTCTAGTGTAATGTGTTTTATAGTAATAGGTCTAAAACTCTGCACCTCATAATTTATCTGTTAATGCGTGAGTGAATCCAAATGATGACATACCTGAATTAGATGAGTTAAAGCTGGAAAGAGAGGGGCTGCCAACCCCTGGCAAAAGGACAGGTGGGATGCCTTGCAGATTTGGATAAGCTGACTGGAGATTCAGAGCCTGCATGGCAGGGTTATCAAACATCCCCTGCTGCTGCATGGCCTGCTGCTGCGCCAGTCCTAAAACTTCATTGGCCTTCTTAATGCGGTCCATCTCTTGCTGGGCCATAAGTTGGCGGACAGTGGCGGGGTCAAAGTATTCTTTTTCCTTATCGATCTGGCTGCCAATGGTATCCTTCACCTTAGAAATGTGTTGCTGGGAGAAAATGTGATCACGGACAGAGAGGCGAGCACTGTACTTGACACCACACAAAGTGCATTCAGTCTTCGGCCCCTCATAGGATGTCTGATTTATTCCGAAGTGCTTGGCCATGTTAAGCTTAGCCTTTTTCTCCTTGGCACGGGCATTTTGAAACCACACCTGAACCACTCTCTTTGGAAGTCCAATGTCATTGCCAAGTACCTCACATTCCAGCATAGTGGGAGTCCTGTAGTCGTTAAAACAGGATTTCAACACTTTGAGCTGGAGGTTAGTCATTTGGGTACGGAAGCGCTTTTGGCCAGGGCGATCTCCGCTGTCAATGCTCCTGGTACCTGAGGCTCCAGGACTTGGTGAGCATGGGTCAGCCAGGCTGGACGTCTCACTGTGATCAATCATATGTTCATTGTCATAGTCCTTAGCATAATAGCTTGTTGCAGGGCTTACTAGCCCTGAGGACATCTGGTCATCACCTTCAAGGAGGGCAACTGTGCCCCCAGACTTTGACAAGTAATCACCGCTGATTTGGCTGTGCTTGGCATCAGCACTGTCATTATCAGCATTGGCCTCATCACCTGTGGTTGTGTCAGTGATGGCTGTATTCACAGAAGAGCAGTCATCATTATCCAGTTTGCTGTGATCAAAGCTGAGGTTCACAGAGGACATGGTTGCGCTCTCAAAATCTTCCATCCCCTCAACTTTAATGGATGAAGGGCTCAGTAGAGCCCTGGGGGACAAATCCATGCCTTTGTTTACTGGTGACATAGAGGAGCTTTGTCCATCACTATTTGCTGGGGCCATTTGGGAGTAACTTGCTGACTCTAAACCATCTATTTTTATTTGCATACCCTCCTGTTCAGGTAACATACCAGCGAGAGCCAAATTATATCCAGCACGTTTGGCTTCATGCCAGTGACGAGAGCGAATGTGTGCCTCGAGGGCAGTTTTTGCTTTGAATAGAGCTCGACAAAAAGGGCACCTACGATGAGCTTGAGCTGGCCCTACTGCTCGAAACTGGCCTTTTCTCTCTCTGGCTCTGGTATTTTGGAACCAGACTTGCACTACTCTCTTTTTTAATCCCACCTCGTGAGCAATGTGGTCGAGCATTTTTCGTGTAGGATTTGAATCTAATAAATACTTCTGATAAAGGATCTCTAGCTGCTCAGGTGTGATGGTGGTTCTGAGCCGCTTGTCTCTCTGTGGCTCTTCTCCGCTGTTTGTGCTGTCATTCTCTCCAGGGCTGGTGCCAGCTTTCTCCTCTAACTTCCTCTTCAGGGAGTTCATGGTGGAGGTGGGGGTGGACGGAGAGGTGGCAGAGCTGCTGGGAATCTGTGGCATTGCCCCAGAGAGTAGCTGACTTGCCAGGAGAGGATTGCTTGGATCAAATAGCATGAAAGACATATCAATTGGACGGTCTAGGAATTGAGGGTGGATGAATTGATTTTGCACAGAAAGGAAGTGTAATTGCTGGTGTTCCTGCCAGTGCTCAAAGGAGGGGAAGCCAATCTTGCACTGCTCACACTGATACGGGATCATCTGTTGTGCCAGTTGTTGTGTGGCAGAGGACAGGTGTGCATTGAGGCTCATGTGAGAGCTTTGCGATGAGGCCTGGCTTGTCTGGGAGGCAGAGGGACCACACTGCTGTTGCTGCTGAGAGAAGGAAGGAGATGAATGTTTGATGGGCTTAGAAATAGTTTGAATCTTCTCTTCCCTCTGGGGTCTATGGTGTTGTGCCTCAGACTGGGGTTGATGCACAACCTCCTGCTTAATAGAGGTTTGGTTTTCTCGTGGATCTGCAGAAATTCCTGGTAACTGCTTGGGCTTCTCATCATCGTAGAGGTTTGAGGTGGACGCTGGTGATGCCTCCTCCTTTTCAGTGGATGAGAGGTGCGAGAATGCCGAAGTGGAGGGTGGAAGTGGGCAGAGACTTGAAGAGGAGGGCATTGGGGTGTGACAGGAAGACCCAGAGGGAGTGTAACAATCATTGGAATAATCCAGCGAATCCTCATTTTGGCTGTCATACTGTCCCTCCTCATCTTCATCTTTGTAACACAGCTTCTTTTGGTGTTTTATTAGATCAAATATACGCTGGAAAACCAGACTGCATTTCTTGCACTGGTAGTTCAGATTTGAGGTGCGGATATAGCGATCATTTGACAGTTCTCGCCTTTCACCATCTTTTGCACCCTCACCTTGGTTTTCATAATTCTTCCTTGCCTTCTGGCGTGCATTTTGGAACCACACAACAATAACACGAGTGGGGAGGCTCAGAAGGTTGGAGAGTTGTTCAAATTCATCATCTTTAGGATAAGCATTAGCATCAAAGAAGTCTTGTAGCACTCTTAGCTGGTAGTCAGTAAATCTTGTCCTGGATGATCTCTTACTTCCATATAATTCTTGTTTCATAGGTTCAGGGGAAGGAGGTTTAGAGTCAATTTTTGTGTCTTCTAAAGTTGTCGTTGGTGGATTATTGAAATTGTATGGTGAGTCTTTGTTGCGCTGTCGCTCTTTAAACAGCGTGTTTCTGAACCAGTGCTTTATGACTTTTTGGGGCAATCCTGACTTGTCTGCCATCTCTTTAATCTGCTCCTCATTTGGTGAATTGTTGATATCAAAGTACTGTCGCAGGACCCTAAGCTGGTCATCTGTGATGCGTGTCCGTGGCCTCTTGTTCTGCTGCTGCTGTAGCATGGCTGGTGTGAGCTGTTGTTGATAGAGCTGGGCCAGGTCTGAGGCCAGGCTTGGTTCAACAGATGGCAGCTGAGGAGTCAACTGAGAGGGCAAGGACTGGAGAGACATGGGCTGCATCATGAGTGGCGAGAAAAGGGGCAAATCCATTGGCATGGGAATCTGTGCCATTTGAACTTGCGGCTGTGGGGTAGGTACTGTTGGAGGTGTGAGTGACGCAGCAGAGACAGGAATATTTGGTGTGGGAGCTCTTTGGGGTGGAGGGGGTGGAGGTGGAGGTGGGGGAGGAGGCTGTGGAGGAGGAGGAGCAGCCTCTGGTGTAGGGGGTCTCAGTGGATAGAGTTTATCATATTGTTCTCTGTATTCCTTGGCAAATCTCTCGAGGGATCGAAATGGAAAGAAAGCCTGGTGGATATGCTCCTGGTGACTCTTTAGAATCAGTATGTTTGAAAACAGCTTGCCACAGGCTTCACATTCCAGTTTCTCTAATCCCTCAATGGGGTCCACCACTCTTGTTATCCCACCTGGACCACTTGATCCTGTAGGTCCAGCTGTCTTTTTCTGAGCTTTCTGTTTATTTTCATTGTACTGAATTACTAACTCAAACCCAAAATTTTCCAGCAGGGCTTTAGTTGCATTTCCTCGAGCATCTGAAGCAATCCTTGGTGGAGGCAAGCCAGTATCATGGTTTATGTTTATTGAAATATGCTGAATGTCCTTCTTTTCTCTTGGCTTGCTGTCTGTAGAATCTTTGTTGGGGTATTCCTCATTTTTTTCACTTGTGCCCTTCTCTCTTTGTAGTTCTCTGTCTTTCTCATTCTGAGAGGAGGGAGGTCTCTGCTTTTTTTCAGCCTGCTGAAGAAGAGATGCATTCTGCTGCAGCATTGCCATCTGCCCCTGAGCCTGCTGTTGTTGCTGCTGCTGTTGTTGCTGCTGCTGCTGCTGCTGCTGTTGTTGTTGTTGTTGATGTTGCTGCTGAAGGTGGTGGTGCATCAACTGCTGCTGCAAGCAACTCTGCTGGGCCTGCTGGGCTGAGTTTTTTAGATCTTCCAGCAGTGAGGAGGTGGAGGATCCTGCTAGGCCAAGTGCTGAATTACTGATGTTGATCTCTGGGTTCAGCTGAAATTCTGCTCCAGGGATGTAGAAAGGGAACAGTAACTGCTGCTGTTGCAGGGGGAGAAGTGCATCAGTTGTCATGGGGAAGTGCTGCAGAAGTGCTGGGTTGAAGAGCTGTGATTGTAAAAGAGCAGCCTGCTGCTGGATCTCTTGCTGAAGCTGGGCTTGAGCTTGGGCTTGAGCCTGAACCAATTGCTGTTGTTGCTGAAGCTGCTGCTGCTGCTGCTGTTGTTGTTGTTGTTGTTGTTGCTGCCCCCTAGCAGAAAGCATGTCAGAAAACTTTGATTTTTTTACCTCGTGGTTCTCAGATGGTGAGGGATGGCAACTCACTGAAGAATTCCCCAGGCTTTCAATGCTATGAGTCTGGTTCATATGGTTTCCTCCAAGAATATTCTGAGCTGTTTGGGACCCAGAAGAACTGTGGTTTGTAGAGCTAGTCGTGGAGTTGCTGGCTGGGCTTGGACTAGATGTTGAAGTGTTGATGCTGGAACCCCCACCACTTAAACCAGCAGCACTTGCAGAGCTAGGGATCCCTCCTGCTGCTTCAAGTTTGGCTGCCCTAGCTTTGGTCTGATGTAGAACAGAGCGCATGTGGATCTCCAGCGTAGAACTCTGGCTGTATGCCACATTACAAGTACTGCACTTGAATGGCTTGTTGTCAGGGCTGCTGGTAGGCTCAGGTTGGCCAGTGGTGGACTCCTGAAGAGCCCTTTTCACCTTGTGCAGATGGGACACAGAGTTATAGTGAACCAGAAGAATGTTCTTCTGAGTAAAAGACTCTTTGCATACAGTGCACTTGAAAGGACGAGATGGATCCAAGAACTTCTCCATGGTAAAGTTGGGGCCCTTTCTGAATGGCAAAGCACGTTTAGGTTCAGATCCAGAATCCTCCTGCAGTGAGCCAGAATCACTGCCTGTTGGGCTTTGTTTTTCCTCTGGGTCACTTTCATCTCCCTCTTTGTCATCTTCTCCCAGACTTCCATGCTCCTCACCAAGGGATGGGTCACCCATCACCATAATGTCACCATTCATCAATAAGCCCCCATAAAGCTGCTGGATATCAGCTTCACTCAGCTCAAGGTGGCTGGTTTCTAAATGTTTCTTCAAGGCCTGTAGTGTTCTGAAGCTTCGCTGGCAGAGGCAACACATAGTGGCTGCCCTGATCACATGGTACTGCGAATGGAGCTGTAGTTTCTCCACGGTTTTGAAGGCCAGGCTGCATTGGTTACAGCGGTACTTGTATACATGGCGATCTGAAACAGGCAACTGGGGCCTTTTGTTGTGAACTTCATTGAAATGCATCTGAAGGGAGTTGGAGGACTTGAACACTTGATTACAGCCTTTCTTCCAACACAGGAATCCTGTGGCATCATCCCTCTCTGACTGTTGATCTTCCAGAGGTGACTTGCGAGATTCTGCTATTTCTGTAGGGAGTGACACCCCTTTCTCTGGATCAGCATCTGATGCATCTGTGAATAAATACACCAAAAGAAGAAAGCAATTCATTAGTCCCTACATTTGCAAAGTTTTTTTCCCCCCAGTAATGCCAATAAAGGACATTAAAGTACTCATTGTGTTAGCCCTCTTGTGAAGGCGGAAAGAAATAAAGGGCAATGACTAATTACAAATACCAACCATCAATCATACTGTCTCGTTGTGAATGAAGGCTTAAGTATGAAAGAGTGTATTGTCTTTCAATACACTGTGTCAAAAATACAATTAAACCATTGCCATCGCACATTTCTTTCAAATACCTGAATAAAGATTCTTCATTTCTTAGTAAAAACAACTACTGACCTAATACTGTACCAGTGTGTGCATACACAATCATAGTGATACAACTGAGTTCACTGTGACAATATGCTCGTTACAGAACACATACTGTAGGTAAAACTTCTGTAAATGATTCAGGCCTTAAAGACACACTTCATAGGAATTTGTACGCTGAAAAAATTTACCTATTCTAAATTTCCGACAGAGTCAGATACTAACCAGCTTGCTTCTTTGTCTCTTCCGAGTTCGAGTTGGTTGTGGCATGAGGGGTGCTCTGGGACTCTCTGTCTGGACTTGGTACAGGTATGAACATGCTTGCTGGCAGTACTTCAGATGCTGTTACCTGGAAAAGCAAAGCACAAAGGAATTCTAGTGTGAATAATCTTGTTGAGTGATAATGTAATTTAATAGTTTAGTTTAAATGATTAAAGGAAACTACAGACACAAACACAAGGATACACAAAGCAGTTACCAGGAAGGGGTTAGACAGATCAATAATGTATACTGTAACATTTTTACATAGCACTGAGTGATTTTGACACTAAACACAACAATCAAGGGAGTCAGTGCAGAGATTATCACACGTTTGTATGTTACTATTTACATATGAATCACTCATACATTATGTACACATACATACACACAGTTATGACCACATTTATGAACATACCATTTTTCACATAATGTAAAGTTTCACAGCCCTTTGCTTTAGCATGTGGCTATTTAAAGGAACAGTGTGTAGGATTTAGTGGCATCTAGCAGTGCATATTGCAGACTGCGTTCAGGTGAAACCTCTCCCATGTGCCAAGCGGGACCTTCCAGTTAGGATTCTTTCAGTGTTCATTGTTCATGAGGTTCTTACTAGAGGCTGAATTATCCACAGTGGTCTCTTCCTCTCCAAAACAAACGGCCCTTTTAATTCAAACCAGTATAAACACTGAATAAATCAGATTCACCCTAAAAATCAGTGGTTTTCAAATACTGTTCCAGGCTGCTAGCCCAGCACCTGCTAATGTGTGCTCAACTTTTTTCTCTGATAACTGAAGATCCAGACATTCAGGAGGTTTTTACTGGGAGCTAAATCATCTGCAGAGTTTGCATCTTCTCCAAAACAAATGGACCCAGTGATTTAAACTGGTAAAAATGCAGAATAAAGTAGTTTCAGTGTTTGTTTGTTTTTTTATAATGCTGTTTGGCTCATCATGGAAGGGCTGCTAGCTATGTTGGCCGATGAAAAAACGCAAATAGTCCTGTCTAGAGCCAGCATTTGGTTTGTCCATTCTGGGCTACTGTAGAAACATGGCTTTGCAACACAGAGATCTTCGCAGACAAGGACCCGCTACCTTGGTAGATATAAACAGCTCATTCTAAGGTAACAAAAACACGATGATTCTTATTTTCAAATGATTATACACTAAAGAAAACATTCTTATTTTATTATAATAAATGCAATTTCTGCCAATATATGCCCCTAAATCCTACACACTGAACCTCTAAGTGCTGCTGCTGCCAATTAGGATGACAGACCTCATGTCATACAGTATCTCAGCCAGCTACAAGCTTTATGAGGGGGGACTAATAAAATAGGACTAATGAAAAAAACTCTTCAAAAATAACTACTGTAATAAGTAGAAAAGGGAGATAAACAACATCCAGCCTTCTTACAATTCAGCTTTAGCTCCGGAATTCTCAGTAGTACAATTATAAAGTGCCAATTAAAAAACAAAACAAAATCAATTGAAGAAGAATTACTAAACAACACTGTGTGCTCTTTAATAAAACGGTAAAATCAAAAGAAAAAAAAAAACAACGTCATCACTAATAAGAAGATCTGCATTTTTTATTTAGCAAAACTTTTTTTCTTTGTACTTTTCTAATTCAAATATGACAAGGACGAATAGGTATTGATTGAAAAAAGTACAAAGAGGAACCCAGGTTCTTCCTCCTCTCAAAAGGTTGGAGTCATTCATGTGTGAATGACAGCAACCTCTGTTTATTCTTGCGGCTGTCCCCTAAATTTCCTCCTGTTTCTCTCTCTGATAACCTTCTCTCACCTTAAAACCTGATAATTCATCAAAATCACTGATTAACAGTTCCCTATTTAACAATAATCGTCAGCTGAAACTGCGTGAGGTTGGAAGATGAGGCCCTCTCTGTGTCACCTTCCTTCAATTAACTTCACAAACAGAGTAATCAGCTTCACTCTACATGCTGCATTTCAATTCCCTCGTCTTTTCCCTCCTGTTCACTGGTGAACCTTTACTTTAAAACGTTCTTCACCTTATACTTTTAGCCTTAAGACTTATAGGTAGTCATGTTTATAATAAAGATGTATCAAACAATGGAGACAAAAGGGGGAGAATCTCAAAGGATGCATCCTAGTGGTATGTGCCATATGCTTTCTAATTACTCCTCTAATAGGCACAGTGAGAACACAGCTGAACGTACTGTAGCATATCATATAGCCTACGGGCCAGATCCAAATGGAGCAGAATTATCCTCAAGCAACAGGAGTTTCAAGGTTAAACAGTTAACACTTTCCATCACCGTGTACAGACTGCATTTGGCTGGTACGGTCACAAATTTAACAGTATACATCCAGCCATTTCATTCTTTGTTTTTGTTACCTCTCTATCTCTTCAAAATGAAAAGTGGGGAATTAATGCAAGCAACACTGAAAGTCACAAAACAAAAAAAGCAATGATTTACATTACAAAGTGGACTGTTTCTAGACAACTGCTTCATTAGGCGATTAGTGGAAAGAGCAGAGTATCCCAAGGTCACTTTTAATTTGGACCGCCTAATTGGCAAACATAGTTCAAAATGGCTATCATCCAGCCAGACTCAGAATTAATGAAGCACAATTATTTTCATTACCCCTATCTTACACAGACAGAAAATGAGACATAGAGTGAGAGAGGGAGGACTGGGGGAGTATGTGTGTGTGTGTGTGTATGTATATATATATATATATATATATATATATATATATATACACACTGTATATATGTACTGCATATGAGACAGAGAGGCATGAGAGACATGGGATGGAAAAGAGGGAGGAGGAGGGAGTGCAAAGACGAAAGGTGGATGGAGGGATGAAGGGTGAAGAGTGAACGCATCATTATGCATGCTTGGCAAGAAATAAAAGTCACCTATTTCAGAATTAATTAGGCTCCTCTCCTTAGACATGTGAAAAGGATAAAGTACCTTTCCATCTGCATTCACCAGTTATAAAAAGGTGCTAGCTTTAATGTGTGTTATATTACCTCTGTTCTATCACGATGCTCTTGTAGTGGCTCAGTACATTACTACCTCTATAAAAGAAATAAATATTGCCATCTACCATACTAATGTGCTTGCCATTTACTTTCTAGATGGGGGATGAAGATGGCTAGGCAGCAGACAGAGTAATGTTTTACTCGGTGATTGTCCAGCACGCTATTTAGCTTCACAGGATAGAACAGAGCAAAGATTTGCTCAGTGATTTACAAGAAAACAGGGCAAATAAAATTTTATTTCCCCTTGATTAGCATTATAGGAAGCAAAGAAAGTATTCTCTCTAGGTAGGAAATGGTGCCCCAGTGCATTGCAGCTGATATAAATCTAACTTCAGGACATAGGAGTCAAAGATCACATGACTCAAGCTACAAACACATAAATTTTGCATCTTATTTTCTGTAGGAATGGACCTGACATAGACACTATAAACATTATGTTTTCTACGTGTCCTATAAAAACACACATTTTCATATGAGACTTGATTGTGTCATGATTTGTAGTGAATAATAGCATTTCCATTGCTTGTACTTGAATTTCATGAAGTGGGGAAACGGTTCATTAAATTTTGATTAATCTGTGTCACAATTATTTTAACATATTCATCATGAAAAGCTTTGTTTTGACTAGCGCACAGGTGATCACAGACATGGCTAGAATGTCAGTGTAGTTATAAATGAACTGGGAGCTCAGAGACCTGCTCCTTTTGAAATCATTAAAAAATACAAAAACAGATTATGAGTTCCCCTCCCCAAATGACTGTGATTAGAAGAGAGCTGGAGAAAGGCTCTCTGATGATGGGCACATTAAGACAATGAAAAAGAGGGGAAAAATATGCATCTTAAAAAGGCCCAATCATTTCCAATGAGCCAATGGGATTGCCTGCAGCCATTTCACAATTAACAGCATTCTTTGTGTTTGATAAAGGACTGAATGTTGGCAATTTAGAGGACGGAAGACAGGAATGACAATTGTTCCCACAGCTAGGGAGCTACTCCGGGGTGAGGGATTGATTGAGAGCGAGTGACTCATCTTCTTGGCATTGCTGAATCCTTACGCTGGTCCTTGACCTGACCCACTGTCTGCAATCTGATGGGCCTAATGTGTATAAGTAGCAATATGTCAGGCCTATATAGCACAGCTTCGACCAGCTGTGGTCGCCTATAAATGACTGTGTAGATAATGACAGACACAATGCGTGACAGAGTGGATAGAGAAATTGGAATCAAGACTAAGACTGGTGCTATGTATACAATTCAGCTTACCCAGACGGCCATACATTTATTCATCTATTGTGCTTTTCCTCCTCTGCATTCCCTGCCTTATAGAAACTATGGATAATGTGTTTCCTAAAGTACTTATGCATTCTATTTGTTATGGCTCCGTGCACTCGCCATGCCAATCTAATACATACCAATCTAACAAAACACAGGCCAGCTTTAGGTTACCTTGAAATATACAGGTTGGTAAAGAAAAGAATTCAAAAGCATTGCTGGCCGAGAAATGTAAGAATGAAGATGGAGTTAACACTTCAACCTTTTCCAACCACCCCAGTATCTAATCACACGCAGAACAAACACAACAGAGGACTTACTGTGGCAATAAGCTTATCCACACAGTCAGGAGCCACACTGTGGAGGTGTGTGAGGTGGAACTGCAGGTGGATCTTGTTGTTGAGCATGTCCTGGCATAATGGGCAGCGTAACATGGGTTGGACAGAGTGCTGCGTCATAACATGCATTCTGAGACGATTCAGGTCCGTGTTGGTGAACTTGCAGTAGGGGCACTGGTACATCTGGGTAGGAGAGACAGTAGCGGAGACGGAGAGAAAGAGGAGGGGGTTAAAAACAAACCCACGGAGGGTTAATGGGGTGAAATGCGTGCGGTGAGGATGGTGGGCCTGCTTGAAGAGGAGCTGTAGATCAGGCGGAAGATTTGGGGCCCCCTTCCCTCAAGCAGGCAGATCCCTCTGATCACAGACAACTGTGTAATACTGAGCACCACTGAGTCTTGGCACCTACTTCAAAGTGCTCTCATCTGTCAAATACTATATTGATTTTCCACCTTATACACAATTAGCAGTGCAACTGCAGCAGGAAGGCTAAAATAATTTTGAGTAGATTTAGAAAAAAAAAATCCTGCATAATATAAAAAGGGTCAGTGAGATAACTAACTGAAAATTATCAGAAGTATGTTTTTACATTTCTTCTTTTAATTGATGTACAAGTTTCAAGCTTATAATGAGATGACCTTTAGCAAGAGTCCCCTAATTCAAAGAGTTTTAAAAACAGAGTTTCATGAACATCTGAAGACATCAATGTTATCATAACTGTGTGAGGTGTGTAACTCTCACCTGCTCCGCAGCGCTCTTCTCAACTGTCCTGGGACGCTTCGAGGAGAGCGGGCTCTCGGAGGTCTCGGACCGCGAAGAGGGCCTTTTGGAGGGGACTGGGGAATCCGACTGGTGCCGCTCCGAGTGGCCAGACACTGCTGCACATTCACACAGACGCACACAAACATGGGAGTGATAAAGAGAGAAGAGCAGACATGTCAAGACAAGGTGAGGACTTGGCAGCCTGGGAGCAGGTCAATCAATAACACTGTGGATAAAGGGCTTTGGAATGTCTTTCTTAAATGTGATATAACTGCATTTAATGGGAATTGGGCAGAGAAAGTGTTGTTATCCAACTCATGTCACCCCATGAAAAATACCACACACTTTTTTTTACTCATCTTCCCATGCTGCTGCAGGTGAGCTGTCTCTTTCAATGTTGTCTTGTCAGGATATCATACAACACCGTAAACCGCTAATGAAAATATTAATTTGCCACAGGGTGCAACTTTAGGTTTCATCACATATTTTCAGACCTCCTGAGTTTCTAAACTTCAGACAAGGTACACAAACATGATGCAACCTTATCATACAGTGAGAAGAATAAATGATCCACATTAGACTCAACTGTGATACCGTGATATTGTAATATAACCATATTTAAGAACAAAGCAAATACCTCTAATTCAATTTTTGATATTTTGACCAATTTTCACACTCCTGCCTCTCCAAAGTTTGTATTATCTTTCAGAGTGATCAGGACGTTTTTAAGAGATCAAGAGAGATTTAATTTTAATCAAACAGTGCCTACAGTTTGACCAAGCTTGGAAAATTCAGCAGCTCTTTGTTTCCATAAGCAGGGGAATGCCAGTGAAATTCTCTGTTTCACTGTAACCAGCTAAGCCTTCTCCAATGTGTTGTAGTTCTGTGCAAGTGGACTGTGACAAAAAGAAAAAGAGGACAGCAAGATTAGAAAAACCTCTTTCCAGGCCTCTGAGCAAATCTCGATATTTCCTTAAAAAAAAAAAAAAAAAAAAAAAAAAAAGCGAGGCCGCACACGACATCAAGCTTTCATTTGACTCGAAGATTTTAAAGACTAAAAACATGCCATTGGGCTCAAAGATGGCATCAGACTGATGATTAGTCATACCCGAGCATATTCACAGGATACAGCCATGCCTTGGTGCTCAGTCTGTGGAAATGTAAAAAGGGGCTGCAGTCATTCACATGTGGCTGCCAATTTCTTGAAAGATTTCCATTATATTCACCTGTAAAGCTACGTCAAGTGTTTCACTAGCTCACAAACTGAATTGCACGGCTAATCCTTTCAGTGCAAACAACACCAGTATTAGCAAAAAATAGCACGTCTGCAAGGCCTCGCACAAGAGCCCCTGCAAACCACTACTGCTGCTTTATGAAGAAAAAAGAGAAGCTCGAGGTGGCACACACATATGCACCACAGCTGAGCACTCAGCTAAGCAAGGGCTCGCAGAGGAGCTAAATCCACATGGAGCCACCACGGAGGAGCCGCCGTAGCATCGTGCTTTGTCACCAGTGGAAAGAATTCACTGTGAAACTTAAGGAGGTGTCTTGCCAACCCCCTAACAAGCCCATAAAGAGTTAAATTTGCCCTGATTTGTACAGTCCTGGAAGGGCAAATTGAGAACAGAGGGCATTGGTAAGGGAGGGGTGCTTTGGCGGGGGGTCAGGTTAAGCAGGGCTGACCACGCTCCTGCTCCAGACATTAAAATGTCAGCTCCAATCAGGACGGGGGCAGTTGAGCTGATTACCCAGTGGGGGACCTGGCTTTGGACAGAGCAGCCTGCGAGATCTCCCAGAGACACCGGGATCAGCCAGGGAGGCCCTATTAGGGTCCAGTCACAGTCAATCCTATTAAACACATCCGCCAATAAACAAAGGGAATGTTAAACAAAAGGAACCTCCCATTCCCTGACATTAACCTCTCAGTCATGGCACTGTCCTCACTCCTCCTCCTCCTCCTCAACTCCACTACAGTCCACTCCGACTTCCCCTGAACTCATCTCTCGAGGAAAACATTGCCGGTCATCTGTGGCCACCTTCACATCTCAACAGCCTGGATGATCTTTTGACCTCTCTCATGTTTGGGGGTCCTAATTCAATTTAGTAATGATAATATATCATCTTAAAAAGGCTCATTTCTCTTTCTGTGGACCTACTGAGCTAGAGGAAAACACTCATTTCTGTATCTTGGCTTTTTGTCTCTCAATTAGCAGCTCAGTAGCACAATATAGCACCAGAGGTCTCACAGATACAATGTAGCAAAGGAAAGCTAACTGTTTTCGAAGTCAAAGGAGCAGCATCTGTTAAAACTATTAATATCAGATTGCAACATTTACAAGCACCTGCTCTCTCGTGTAAAAAAAACGCTGCATTGCATTTGTGCACAAACAGAAGGAAACAAGCACAGCAGCTGCTACAACCTAAATATGTATAATTACCATTCACTGGGAATGACTTAACTTTTGTAACTGAGAGAGGAAGTGCAGAAAGAAATTCAAAGAGCAGGTGACGCAGGGCTCACGCTGTGGCTATAAAGTACATACATACAATGCGGAAAGTAAGCATGGATTAAGTAGACACAAGTATCCTCTCAGCCTCATGATTAAGAGGATAAACATAATTGATTATAAGTATATTCCACTTCCACAATTACTCAATAAGCACCAGAGAGGTGAAACAAGTGGCTGTTTATGCTAAGGCACTGGAGAGCTGCTGTAGAAGGGGCCCAAACTGGCTCTCTTGCTCAGTGTGTTTTATGTTTGTGTGTGTGAGAGAGAAGGAGAGATTGAGAGAGGGAGAGGGGGACAGATGGAAGGCTGGGGAGGCTTACTCACACACAGTCTTTCTCGTCATGGCCAATTAGGACTCCATAAATCTGATCAATCGCCCTCTCTTAAGAACCCTACACCCCGACACCATCACCAGCACCATGACTAACATCCAACTACTGTATCCTGTTTTTCCGTGTCAAGGGTGATGAAAAAAAAAAAGAAAAAAGAAACGGCAGAGACATTGAAAAGCTGGGAATGAAATAGAGATTTTTTTTTTTTTTTTTTGGTCATTACACACAGTCTGTCTAACATGGCAGATTGGACACTGGTGTCCGAGCATAGATGCGTACACGTGAGACACATGGATCTACGATACGAGCAGGAGATCAGAACCAATGACCAAAACATTGGGTCCTGATGGACTATTACAGGAGCAATGTACTGTCAAGAAAGAGCAGAAAAGGACTCTGGTGAGATATGCTATGGATGTCAAACACAGCTGACAACAACTAGAGGTGAGGTCTAGTTTTACTTTCTGATGTTAGGCTGCAAGAGAAGAAATACAATCACGTGTTTTTTAAAGAATAATTCCTTCTGTTTCTTTGGAATATATAATATAGCTGTCACTCTGGCCACATTACTCATCGCTGGGCCCTGTGAGGCTGCTGTGGAGATTACAGAGGCGTCCTTAGTGATGACACTTGACCTCAAACTACAATGCATTTCTGTATTTAAACCTTGTGGTTGCTTAGATTAAAAATGCTTGTCCAATTCCCAAGTAACTGTCCACAGAGACCACCGTGGGCTCCCCCTCTGTCAGTGACCTTAATGTCTGTCAGGAGTCTGTCTGTTCCCCTGACCTCTTCTGCCTGGTCATTAGACACAGATCCCCCATCCACACCAAACCTCTTCTGACAGATACACAGGGTGGGCTTTTGTTTGAAAGCACAAAAGGCAGGGCACGAGTGGAGAAAAAAAAAAACCCTAAGAGTCAATTAGGTGATTATTAATTCATGCCCCTTTTCCGTAAACCAGAGGCTTTTGTGCTGTCGAGTCCCGTAAGTGAATTGGACTTTGGCACCTTGTCTCACCTCCCATAGCTGGACTGTATTATTCAAGCAGCAAAGGGGCTGTCAGCACACTGCAACGGTCTCTGGAGCAATCACAGCCTTGTTGTGCTTTTAAAGGGGGGGAAAAAAGATGCCTGCTGAACAGAGTGACTGACACAGCACAGACTGAATTAACCACAACAGGTCATCTGCCATTGAAATCTTCCAGGAGTGCAATCGCAGCTGCCATTAATCTGCTTTGTCCTTGGGAGAGGTTGTCCATATTCTAAGACGCGAGTTACAGTAAACAATATGTAAAAGAAGTGGAAGATGGGAAAAAGATTCCTGGTGTTTTTCGGAGGGGAATTCCCCTCCTACTGACTGACATGGGGTCCTCATCATCTCCGGAGCCTCTGCCCCCTCATTACCACAGTTCCTGTCTCGCCGTGGCAGCTTCAGGCCTCCGGTTGTAAAAAACATAACCTATCATGCAGTCCGTCCACGCCAGCGAGACTGCATAACTTTACTGTAACTCTGCCCAGAACAGCTACAGTCTGCCAATCACTTTAAACTACAGCTCAGCCCACATTTCCTCTGCATAGTAAACCTCAGTGGTACACTTTCTGAAAACTGTGTCCTCTGATCCCCAACTCCCCAAAACCTTTCACCTTCACACCGCAGAGGGCTTCTGACGCACCTCTGCTACTTGGAATGTAGAAAATCCTAACCTCTATTCCCTCTGCAAGTTGGCCATTAATATGGAGATGATTCAACTCCCCCAGTGCTACAATTCATTCTCCTTTAATGCTATGCTAACAATACCTGAATATTGTCTTTTCCTTTTTCCATTTCTATCCAGGTTTTAATCTATAGCCTGCGTCAGAGCCCAGAGCAATAAAGGGCAGTGTTCCATTTCATCTTATGTTTCTCAGGTAATTATTCTGCATCCATTAAAAAGAAATACCAGAAAACTGAAACCTTGAACTAAAAAGCCGATATTGAAGCCACATATGAAATCATCTCCTGTTATTTATGAAGTCCAAGAATAAAACACTAAACTGTGTGATATGAGAGTGTTATGCACCCTAACGACATGATTGCAAGAAAGGTAAATACGAGATGAAGAAATTGAGAGGAGATATTAATTAGCAGAAGCGTTATTAATCTTCAGGCCACCGAACAACAGGATGACATAGCGTTCACCTTTACAGGACGCTCGGAGACACAGCACTGGTGCTTGCCCATTAGACACCCCGTGGTAAAACTCATAAACACTGAGCTTTCAGGGAGTTGGCTCACAAACAAGGACAATTTATGGCCTATTATCTTCAAAGACAAAAGGAATTACAATTTGAGGGATGACAAGCACTCAAAGGACGTGATATGAATATGTAAACATTTTCACCGCTCTGTCTCCTGATTTCTCAAACTACTTAGGGTTTAAAAGCAATAACAAATCACCACTGCACTGAATGTCTCCCAGTTTATAGTAACAATAACATAAACTTGAATAATTTGATTGTAACTAACCATAAGCATCAACCGCAGCTAATATTAAATCTACATATCTGCGCTGTTACACGGAGAACAATCCATAACGCTTTGTATGTCTGTTTCTGAATGAGCAGCACCGGAGGACTAACAGCACAATGTGGAGCACAATAAAAAATGAGAAGACTGCAATGCCACGGTGCTGGGTCTAGGGGATGCTAATCATCATGTTCATTACACAGACTAAATGCAGCATCTACAGTGTGCGACACAACATCTGCTTCTCCTGCACACCTACACGTGCACGTGTGCATGCTGAAGCACATTTATACAAACACACAGGTGGATGTGGAGCCAGAAACACACACACAGACTTGTATAAACACACCCAGCTGCCAAGTCTTCCTCTAAACAGTTTCACAGGCAGTGTCAACCTTTAACTGGACGTAATGTGGAGAAATTTTTTTAGCTGGTCTGTGTGCAAACCTACAGTATGAGCTAACAAACAATCAGATACATATTGTAAAACATCTGTTAGGAAATACCTAGTTTTAACATACCATAATTTGTTACCATCTCATTACACTATCTCTGTATTACTCCTTACAAATCCACAGCACATGCTTCAAACTTCACCACAACAATCAGAACAACACCTCTGCTGAAGGTGTGAAAAATGCAAAAAGGTTTAATTATGCATAAATATAGCTTTAACCTATTTTGATTTTATTTATGAGGCTCAACACGTGAGAGGTAAAAGTGATGTTTTCTGGCATAATGAAGTAGGATAATACCATAATATGCACTATTTGTACACAGGAAGTCTAAAAAAAAAAAACAACAGTGTGCAGCAGCTAATCGAATGCTGCATGTCACCTTTAATTGGTGCTCCACGAAACTATGTCAAAATACTCCTACACACTTTAACAACGCTAACATTTAAGCCCGAGCTAACACAGACAAGGCCAGCATGGAAAGTGACTGTAAAAAGGGATTCAGTCACAGGCGTAGATTAGGAAGGGGACATGTCCCCATCAATATTTAGAACATGTGCTTTTGCCCCCTCCCAAATAAAAACATTAAAGTAATGGAGGACTTTTATTCTAATGGAAATAAAGACATTTCCATCATAAACTGGTGCATAAAATTCATCACAATGCAGGAAATTAAGTGTTTTGCACTCAAATTTTCCAGAGGAGGAACCCCAAGCCCGCTTTCATATGTGTTCCTCCCCAATACTAAAACAAAACCATCACCCTTGGATTCACTGCATACAAACATGTGCTGTGTGCACTAAATATATGACTGTGGTCATGGCATTGAATTTGAAAGCAGCAAAATATATATGTATTTTTTTTTGTCAAGTTATTTGGCCTGAACAAACCCCGGTCTTATTCTGACTAACTTCACATTAATGGCGTAAATCACTAGTTCCATTATGATACTGATTCAGTGTGATTCAGGGGTCTGTGCACATACCACTTAACACAGTCAGTTAAAGAAGAAACTGCCACCCCTTTCTGTCTTTGCCTTTGGCCATGGTAGATAAAAATAACACATAAATAATGGTAAGTAATTGTATCCACTTGTATCCACTGCAGTGCAGTTAAGTTTACTTTAAATTGACTCCACTAACACATAAAACAACAAGTTAGCATTCAGGGTTTTCTAACAGAAAGCCTTTTTCTGGAAGATGCGTTTTCATTTTAACCCAAACCATCATCTTTTTCATACAACTTGAAGGCAAACTTCTCCCAGCAGCCATTAAACATGGATTAACAGCAACATTATTTAACAAAAGTATTATATTTGGCTCAGTAACAACTGTCAAGGTTCATAGATAAATTAGGCTAGCAGCTAGCAGACGTTTGAGTCACTGCATCCCCAGACAGAGCAGCACGTTTGAATTTTAGCCTGCACGCATGTTTTTTCAGCTGAACATTGTTGAAACAGAGCGGCTAATGCTGCTGTAGCAACAAGTTAGCAGAGTGAGATACCTGGCCAGGCAGGTACGCCCTGTTTTATCTCATAACTGCATCGTTTACATACAACATGTGCTTTGTCTGTTGACCCTATTTACTCCGAAACTGAAATTATTTCCACACCGCTGATTTATTCCAGTTTTTTCTCGGCTGCTTGCCATCATCTGCCTGCTGCTGATTGACAGTGACACAGAATTTCAAAATAAAAGCGTAACCTAAACATGACGATATGGATCGATGTTTTCACTTTTGAACTGATCACTGAATCGACGGATCAATCCAGACCGATGGATCATTACACTCCTGCTTCACATATCTTGCATCTTGCTAAATGATGAATGAGTTTGGGGACTATGCATGTGGTTAACCAAGCAGATGGACATGTTTGAGAGCAATATTAAACATATTAAATATTAAAAACTGTTGGTATGTTTAAATAATCATCAGCCTAAAGTAGATACTTTAAACTATGAGCCACAGATTCACTCACATTTAGTATTTACAGTATATATAGATATCATGTCGCCAATAAGAAGTGTAAGGTGTTTCATCTACTTTTAAGTCTGTCTGATCTCCATAGTAAAACCACTGATCTCAGAATCTGGATGACCAAGGCTGGAAAATCATTTTTCCTGCTCCCATAAATTGAATGTAAGGAGAAAGAAGGTATGAAAAGAATTATTTATCAAGCTCAGTTTCAGAGGACTAGAATC
This sequence comes from Epinephelus fuscoguttatus, assembly GCF_011397635.1. Lineage (NCBI taxonomy): Eukaryota > Metazoa > Chordata > Actinopteri > Perciformes > Serranidae > Epinephelus > Epinephelus fuscoguttatus. Next base: position 27,301,779 of record NC_064753.1, on the reverse strand, counting down.
TTCGCAGCTCCCGAATGGAGAGACTACTCCTCCCTGCCTCTCCCCCACCCCCCAGCTTTCAATATAACCTTTCCCCATACATTTATGTTAAATATGTCAAATCACATTGTGTCCAAGTCTGTAGGTGTATTAACAATTCCCCTCCTTCCTCCTCTTCCTGCTCTCTTCACCTCCCTATCTCCCCTACACTTGCCACCCTGCCTTTCTCCTTGCTGCATCCCCATACATTCAGCTGCTGCATAAATACAGCACCTGCTTTAATGAAGGAAGGTAAGGATCCTGTTCCTATGTAGAAGCGCTTCCCTTCTTGCCAGTGCTGTCTCAGCTAGGTGAAGAAGGTATGGGGAGACAGGAAAGAGTCTCATAGCTGTCCGGTTATACATATTTCATAACTAGCATTAAAAAATGACCCTTTGAATCACTAATCACGCAGGATGACACTGTCCAAATACATTAAGATTTTAGTATTCCGCTTATAATTACTTTTACTGTAACTTGTATTTTCTTCTCTCAGAATATACACTTATAATAATATACTGTATAATCACAAAAAAGTTGCACCACATGTTTCGTGCAGTGTTGGGAGCATATGACATTTACATATGTCTGAGTGCCTGTACATGTACATATATGTATTATCTTTGAGATAAATAAAAAACAACAGAATAATGAAGGCATCTTTCAAGAGATGACATGCTGAATACATATGCATTTTACAAAGGCTTCTGATGTACCTCTAAATGATTTTAATGAATACTGAGGAGCTGCGGAACAAGAAAGAGAAAATAAGATTGACAGTGGCTTTAAAAAGGAGGAAGCCTTTTTTCTGCGTTCGCTAATGCCGTCTGTCTGACAGTGACTGTCATTTGTAAAGGAACAATGTTGTGCTCTGTTCCAACAGCTACATGACAACGATGAGAAGAAATACTTCAGTAGTTCTAATGATGGACCTTAGAAACAGCTCAGCCTCAGACAGTAGGAGACCGAGCACCTTTCAGATAAATAACAGGTTGGCCAAGATGCTCGTACGCCATATTCTAACATACACACACCTTTTGTGCGCCCACTGTAGAAACATCTTCAGACAATCACTAGCCCAAACAAGCGCGCCTCTGTTTACCAAATGCATTGTGAGGTCTTCCTCGCTTTTTTCCCTACAAGATAGCTTTTCTGCACTCGCTTTGAATGGGCATTGTATTCATCAATCACAAAAAGTTTGAAGTACAAAAAGGGACCCTTCCATTAAACTACAGCTGTCTACCTTTCGCTGACAACACAGCCTTGAACCCACCACCCCAACCTACCCACCCACCTTTTCACTGACATCAAACAGAACCTCAGACCTGGTTCCCTAATGCACATGCTATTTTTAACTAAGCGTTTCTAATAAGCTGCTGGGAAGCTGTAAATTTTTCATATGCAAGCACATATTTCCTTTGTGAAAACACAGAAACACACTTATTTGGTGATTAGCGACTGACAGAGGGGAGGAAAGGAACTGAATATGCTTGTATCAAATTGCATGCCTTTCAAAAAGGAGGAATCCTAATGCGAGGAGTCGTCTTCCTGTGCACCACAGGTATGAGTGAATTATTAATCGGCCAGCTCATTTTAATGCTTTTTAAAGTGCTTTATTTTGATGTGCTAAAACATACTTTTAGCCATATTCAGTCAGGCATGCATATCATTATTTCTTCCATCAAAGAAGAGTGTCGCCCTTTCAAAGAGCACAAACAACTCAGCCTCATTTAAAATAGAAGTTCGAATATCAAAGACATTTTACAAAGGCTGGGCTTCAAACACTGTGATGAAGTTTTTTTTCCCTACACTTTATAAAAAACTTAGGTATGCAAAAGGTCTGAATTGTTTTCCAGCTTTTAACCTGACTAGTGTAAATCAAAACATCCTGCAGTAACACAAGAAGTTAGACAAGTGAGAAGCATCTATCCAGGCCTGTTACTGCTCAGTGTCATCATTATCAGAAATCTCTTCTATTGAATAAGAGATGTCTTAACTGCCAACATTGTTTTTCTAACACAGGCGTACAAAGTAAATTGTGCATAAAGAAGAAAAATGAAGCTATATTTCATTTACACTGACGTTGGAGAAAACGGTAAACAAAAGCTTTATATATAATTAGACGCAGCGATGCACATACAGTGTATGGCATGGGATACAAAATCTAAAGTTTTAGATTCTTGCTTTAAATTTCTCATTAAACTTTGAGAACATGCTTTATTCATATTGAGGAGATGAAGCTGGGCAGCTCAGTTGGAAAGGCAGCTGCATAGATTCTGTGTTAAAAGCAGGGCTGGGCAATATATATTGATATTATATCAATATCATGATGAAACTAAACATTATCTTTTGGATACCAAATATCCTAAGTGTTGTCTTTTAAAGGCTGCATTACAGTAAAGTGATGTAATTTTATGAACTTACCAGACTGTTTGAGCTGTTCTATAATTTGCCTTTACCCACAAGGTCATTATATCCACATCACTGATGATTATTATCAAAAATCTCACTGTGCAAATATTTTGTGAATGCACCAATAGTCAACCCTGCAAATCATCACAATATCGAAGTATTTGGTCAAAAATATTGATAAACATACAATATTTTTTTCATTTTTTTCCACCATCATCAGTGCCATCATCTGTCATTGTAAGCAGCCCTTCTTCTAGGCCCTTTCAGACAGAACCAATCATACCAAAACTCCAACATTACTCAAACTTTAAAAGTTTTTTTTTCACCATGTGTAGTAGTGATCGTCATAACTGACAAACAGGAAAAATTCCACAAATGTATGCATACCTAATTTGAAAAAAACATAAGATTCAAACCTTAAATGTGTCCAAAAATCCTGAAAACACTTTTTTAGGACCATTGACCACAGCTTGTTTAGGCCTCAAGCTCCTCCCCTCACCCCAAGCCCAACCCCCTGTTTAGCATTCACCACCTACAGCTGTCAATTAAGACATCCACACGTAAAACCATCCTGATCTGATAACTTTAAACACAGGCAAGTGTTGACTGTGTCCCTGTGTGTGTGTGTGTGTGTGTGCAGCAAAGTTTAGGAGGGGGCATTGCTATCACATGTGTGTACACACATGGCTCAGCTGGAATTATGCATGCAGGCCCCACTTTTCACATCACCCATTGAGCAAAGACAAAACATGGGTCACATGTCACCTGAACATATTACCTAAATTGATAGTTTATCCTCACTGTATCTGATGGGATTTAATGCCTGGAAACCTGCAGCATGAAAGTGCAGCCTTTGAAAACTACAATTGGATTTAGGGAGGTTTTTTTTAAGAGAAAGTGTTTAATGCTTAAAAAGGCTCTCAGTATTTTGTTAAAAAAGGTTTACTTTAATTAGACAAAAGGCCTGTTGTTCAGCACCATTCAGGTGCAGGGCCACATGTGTCCTGTGAATAGTGGTCCCTAAATGTGTGTGGTGTAAATATTGGCCTTACCTGTCCCTTTGGTGAGCTCCTTCTCCCCCCCACTTTCTCTGTCTTTGGTTTGGTCCTCCTGGTCTGTGGTGGTCTCACTAGCAGCCTCCACATCCTCACTCAGCTCTCCTGAAGGGGGAGGGAGGACGGGATATGTAAATTACCACGCCATCAGAATTGGTGGAAGCACTTAAAGGGACGGCAGCGTTTTTTTCTATAGGAGCTTGCAACAATTACATATGCTGACACACAGTTGCAAGGCTAGCAGACAAAGAGGGCAGAATCTGCTTTCTGTCCTGTGCTGTCTGATCATCACTGTGAAATTTGTTTTGACAAGAATTATAAAATCAGGGCTGAATTATGGGGGGAAATTACAGGCAAATATTTCTGATTATTATCATGCTTATTATTTTAACTAGTATTATTGTTGTTATGTTACAAATATATCTGTATTGTATATTGTATTGAGAGCTAATTTATTATATTTCTCCATGTATTCAGGACCATGACACAAATATGGTTTCCTCGGTTTAATGTGGACATAAAACTACGGAAGAAAAGCACACATGTGGCCTGAAGTGGGCAGATGGAAAAATAATTGTGTGAGCAGTATCCTTCAAAAGGAAGACCTTATAGTAGACAAGCTCCCATTCTCTTTCTCACACATGACCACAACACACACATACATTACTGTCCCCTGCTGCAATCTGCTAGGTTACTTACCAATACAAGCCTCATTTCACTTCTTCTATTCTACTGTTGTAAAAAAAAAAAAAAAAGAAAAATCATAAATATTTAAAACTTTCAGAGCCACAATTCATTTTATTTTTTATGCCAAGTCAAAGGCAGAAATCCCCTGTAACCACCTTAAAAGCCTCAGCTCGATATATCAGGCCATTTAGGAGCATCGAAGTCCAAACAATGGATATCCGATAACGCCATTTGTAAGTAACACACAGAGGAAAAGATAGCAAAAACAGATAATAAAAAGGGCATCAATCTTGTTTATTTCCCTCCAGTGCCCCCTGAACATCCCCTTCGCCTGTTAAGTTTGTTTAAAAGTAGTGGGACTTGCATGCAATCGCATTGATTTGACAACAGTAAACTAGGCCGCAGTCAATAGGCCCTATCAGTTATTACACACGTCAGCTAATTCACAGCAAATGTACTTAAATGCTCTTTTGAAAATGCTTTCATGCTCAGGTCTCTACTCTATGAGCTATTGATATATTGACAATGCTACAACAGCTACTGAAATATCCTGTTCAAGTATTCAGCCCTGCAGTCATCACACATCCAATCTTAGCTCACCACATGACTACCCACAGCCAAAACCACTTTTATGACGTTACATTATCCCCAACACTCACTGTTTATCCTGTCAGTTGTGAAACACTGCATACACTGTATATAGAGTTGACATCGTGTTCTCAAACTCTGGTATGTGTCATTATCGCAGATACACTTTGAACACTCATAAGTCTCTGAACCACATGGCTACTCTCACAGCCCTCTTCCTGATGACAAGTCTTACTCAGAGAGAGAATACTCAGAAACATTTTTTTCACCTGAAAGGGTGAATAGAGATATTGTATGCAAATAAGTCATGTTTGTAAATGAAAAATACAAAATGCATTGTGAGGTCTTCCTCGAAAATTATTGTTTGACATTTTATTCTCTGCTGTGTGTGTGAAAGAAAATCAGCTGCTCTGCTGGCTATAAAAAGGTTGGATATTTAAGATTATCTACATGTTCTGCTATTTTAAGACATATATAAACCTGTCTTGCTTGTTAAAGGTTGACTGAATACACACTAAGACTACAAAGACATGCAATTGTATTATGCATGTTTGTACATAAAGGGTTATTCAAAAAAAAAAAAAAACAAGGTCAATGGATAACACCTTTGTATTACTTGCAGAACAGGAACAATATCCTCCATTTCCTGCTTGCTGACACAAATGCTGCAGGACACAGCTTTGTGAGCAGAGTGATTGGTGCATGGATTGTGTTGTTACACATTATTGCTAAAAGCCGATCCTGTGATCCAATGATCCCGCGTTTAAATAAATACATTTAAAAGGGATGACTGACTCCTTGCAAAAAGCGTATTTAAGTGTTCCCCTGATCCCACACACACGAATACATTTTATTCTTTTATTTTTAACCATGTTTCTATTATGTTTCCAAGGCAACCCATGAATTCCATCCAGTGCAGCCCATCCCGTGCTGGTGAGGCAGATCTTAAACATTCCCAGAAAACCAGAGATCTCCTACCTAGTCCTGAAATCCCATCTAACTCCTGCCTGCATAAATACCCGCAACTCGGCGAGAATTAGGATACTATACAGCTGCATAGGTGCTCAGATTACAAAATAATCCCCAGGTAAATTTTTTCACCTTTAAAAACGGGGCAAGGTGTCATTTCTTAGCTATGTGACACTTGTAGTGAGACTAATTCCCCACCTACACATTAATACACACTTTGTGCTTAAACATTACACTGATAGGCAGCCAACATTCTAATGCTACTCAGCTTCCCTGTACCCACCCCCAACTTCCTGCACACATACTGTACGTGCTCACATGTGCACTGATATTTATTCCTCCTCATGTTTTCAATACTTCTTTATTTAGATGTTTAATCAACGCATATGACACTTTTAGCACACGCAACACAGAGCCCCGTCCATAATTTATGCAGAAATGCAGACATTTAATTCCAGGAGCGGCGTTACATCTTTAAGTGGCAAATGGCTTTGCCTATTCCTCATCTCATCTCCAACGGTATTACAGAATGATTAAAGCCAGGCCGACCATAATTAATGAAAGGTCATGAGTGGCCTAAGAGTAGGATGCAAATGGAAGAGACACTAAAACTGTAGCCATAGATTAACTCTGAAAATAGATGAGGAGAAACACTCAAAGCTATGGCAGCAGGCCATTTCTAACCCAAATCTGAGAGATGTTAAGGACAATAGCCTGAAGGTTGTCTTCTAATTAATTGTCTTCATTAACCGTCCTAATACAATGATATGAAACAGTTCCATTAATCTAATCATGCAAGCTGAATAAGCCCATTGCCGACACAGAGATTACACTCATCTGTTCTGAGCATATAAATATCAGCTTTGCTCTGCCAGTCACTCAGTGGGGACAGTCCATGGGCTCTCTGTTCCAGCATCTCGCAGACACGCGCAGACAATCGCACACACAAACTCACACACACAAACTCACACACACACACACACACACACACACACACACCATACAGACGCTTAGCAGCCTTCCCCTCTTGTGTTTTGCCAGTGAGTGCAGAGGCTTAATCCAGCCCATAGGTGTCACTCTTTACAAGCTGGGAGAGAGCAACTTGCTCACACACATTAATGAGGTGCGGGGGGAAGGGGCCGAGCAGCAACAGACAGAAACACACGGGGAAGGGGAAAAGGGAAGAAATATGTGGAGATGACAAAAGCAGATGCTATGCAAGAGGCGTCCGGTGAAGATGAGACACTGAAAACGGCAAGATTACCTTCAGATGAGAGAGAGCAGCCTTCCTTTCCCCTGAAGAGCAGTGATTACACTAATGCTAATCAGACTGACAAGCACAAACGGCCTAATAAATAATTGATGGTAACCACTGCACTTTCCAGTATTCCTTCCCAGACTGTAGAGAAGAGCAGCAGCAAGTAATAATAGTCACTCTAGATATCTTTCACTAGGTCAGGCTCCTCCTCCATCCTCGGCCTCAGCAGAATACACTGCTATGATGATAACTGCCTTTCTTAAAGTACAGAATTCCAGTCCTACCTGAGAATGGCTCCAGTCTCTTCCTCAAAACAGCAGTGACAGCCTGCTCTTTTTTGTTGCATATACAGTATCTCAGTCAACAACACTGTCTTGTCTGTCTCTCTTGGCTTTCGTAAGTTCTGGAGAACCAGCGCGGGGGCTGAGCTGAGCTTCTCCCTCTCCCCGGCTCTCGAGTAGGGCTGAGCTCTGCTTCTCTCTGGGCTCTTGTGTGGAGCTGTGTGTCTAAGCTCTCATTACTCTCATTATGATTATTGAGGCTGTTGTTATCATTTTAACCAGGTGTCACAGGACTGCACTGTAAATCAGAGAGGTGTGCTTCCCCCCCCGGCTTTATCCAGGGCCGGACAGCTTCCTTTTCTTTAACGCTGCACTGTCGGATAAAAAGCAATCTTATTTCACACTTCACAGACTCTATCTTTCTCCCCTACTTTTTCTTTTAAAAATCCCCCTCTTGCTCCCCCCCATCATCCCTTGCACCCCTTCCTTATATCAAAGTTGTCCTGACTCTGGACTAGAGGGTGCAAAATGAAAGTGACAGGAGGGTACCATGGGACAATGAGACACAGGACCCATGCTGAGGGCTTTCATGCATTGTCCGCTCCTCATATCAGCACCTCTGCGCCCCATACGCAAGACCCCCCTTTTAGAGCACAACACACAGGAAAACACTACCACCCCTCGTAAGCCCCCTCCAACACACACACTCATAGAAGATCCCTCCTTGTGTCCTCACAAGCTACTTCTCATAAAACCACAACAGAGCAAAGCATGCCCACAACCTAGCCAGAGAGAAGAGGTGTTTGCTTATGAACACCCAATAAACCACAACATGGTTTTATCAGTATCCGTGCTGCCCACTGCACTACAAGCATGTGTATGTTGATCAACCTTATGTATCCCAGTTGTATAAATTTTTATGAACTTCAACTTTAAATAGGAGATACAGTCAAAAATGCAAATGCTATTATTCAAAATGAACCAAAGTGTAGTACAATACGCATAATTGCCCTTCACAATCTATGTAAAATGTTACACACAAACACTAGACCTGCCACACACACAAAATTAAAGTGTATCTGTCTCTGTACTCTTTTTTCTCCCCTCACTCGTGCTCTCACTCCCTCTCTCCCACACACTTTCACATTTTGAAAGGAAAGAAGAGTAAGCTACCTCAGCGCTGCTGGTCGGAGTTACGTGTTAGATTCCTGACCTGTCTATGGGGGGACTCGCTGGCCTCTCCCTGCTGGCCCTGCTGTGACCTCGGGATCTAAATGTGAATGAATACTTTGTGTCTCCATGGGGCTGAGGGCGGGGGTTGGGGGGGGTAATATAGGAGGAGGAGGAGGAGGTGCAGGAGATGGAGGAGGGGTATGGGGTTAGGGCAGCTAATAACTAAAAAAACTTTAAACGGCAAGTTAATCACAAACAGCAGTGATAGCTCACACTGCCTTCCAACAGCACCGCGGCTACCCCCTCCTCCAACGCTCCACTGCTCTCCCGGTGGTGCCTGCTCATCAAACCGGCCCCATAGGTCTTCCACACAACACTTAATTTCATCCCCCTTGTGTTTCAAAGTCACTGGCTGTTTTAAAGGAGGCTCGGCGCATTCAGGTCACAAAAAAATCACACACAGAAGTCATGTATTCTTCAACAGAAAAAAAAAAATTAAACACTAAACGCTGCTAATTTAGCTGCGTTTTGTGAGTGAGGATGTGTTATTGAGCACCATGTAATGTATTAAATATGTTCCCTAACGTGGTATCTCCTGGGAAAAGATACTAATTAGAAATACTTCTCGTGATAATGGCATGTTTAGATACATTGCAACTAAAGTGGATAAAGTGAGTGCCGCTCTAGTTATTTTCTCTTTGTGTGTTTTACTTGAGTGATGAAGGAGAGGAGGATCTAGGTTAATGTGGCTACACAGGGAGTGAGCATTCAGGGACTGCTCACTCTTCTGTCCCTGCTGACACACACATACACACACACACGCACACCACACTGTGACTTCCTTGAATGTCCAAGATGATGACCGCTCGCTAACACATATTATGTCCACAATGGAAGATGCAGGCTGTACTTTTCCCTGCTAGGATGGTGGGCTAAAAGCCTGGATAGGGGGCAAAAACATCACTGGGCAGTGCTCTTCCATCTACTCTGCCTGAGGGACATTGTCCTGCACAAAGAGTCACTCTGCCTCTCTGCCACCCCCCGCCATGCATTTATGCTTGTCGTCTTCCACTGCTGCCTCCTCTTAAATCAACCTCCTTTTATTAATGCATCTTTTTCTTTTTCCTCCAGCTCACACCACAATGCCTTCACCTATTTGCAGCTATTCAAAGGGACCAAACAGAATTGGGGTGGGTTGACGGAGTGTGGGGGTGGCTGAAGGGGTGTCTGAAGAAAAAAAGAGGGAGGAAAAAAAAAAAACATCACCGCTGTCATGAAGGGCAATCACATCAACTCTGAAATATTCACCAGTGGGTTGGAAAATGCGATGGTACAGTTATGACAGGAGAACAGGCGACTCCCCCCCACTCTAGCCCACAGTCCCCCGCCCCTCTCTCCATCAGGGCGGAAGCACGGTGGACACTCTGAATATGTATAACCCGGAAAATGTATTGATTTTTCATTTGGCAAAAAAGGGACACAAAAATCACATAACCTGAAACTGTCACAGCTCTTTTGTTCATAGCTCATCTCTCCTGATGTTTGGCTTTTGCCACAAACTCTCTTTAATTACCAGGTACAGCGAGCTTCAGAGCCTATCTCCACAGAGACACAGCCACATACAGCCTGCTGGGCTTAACAAGACAGCACACATCTATTATATATGACATACACCCAGCAGCTTTTGTTTCATATCTGACTAATAAGCGCACTGAATATGACTATACCCACAGTTTGTTTTGTTATTATACACAAGATATAGTGCAAAAAGCTGTCTTGAAGAAAACCTTGAAAATTAAAAATATAGTCCGCCACATTAAAAACTGCATTTTCGTATTAAAAAATAATGCTGGACAGACTCAGGATTTATTTGATGTGCTTTTCTGAAGCGGTTCTGCTTAACATGAAATTCTATTATCGATCTAAGTTTTCCAAGGTACAGGCAGGTGCTTGTATGTTTGTCTGAGTGTGCACACTTGTGTATGTGTGTGTCCATTAACAGGTACTTATCTGTTTATCTCTCCTTTTAGGCACTGCAGACCAGTACAGTGGACTGTCTGAAAAAGATCTCTGCCTGTCGATTTATCGAATGCGCCATTTGCATATCTTTGTAGTGCATCCATCTGCCTGTGGACTGTTCTGTGGAGGTATTAGCTCAGAAAATCAATGTTGCCATGGTTGGATGTATGTAGCGCCTACCTCGGCGCGTGTTAGGAGTCCGGCTCGCAGCTCCCACATGGGTCCTATTTAAATGAGTCCTGCCGGCACAGGCTTTCCTGCCGGTCCTTCAATCTTTGCAAACTTAAAGTACACAAACACATTTCTCAGCATAACCCTCCAGAGTGGGCTGGTTTGCCATTCTCCTCGATGGTCATCCTGCCTCCTTGTCTCCATCCACAGCCCAGGGCCTAACCGGCTGTTTGTTTATGAAAGCGTGCGCCCAGATAAAACAGAATCCGACGAGGTTATGAATACCAATTTTGCTAATCAATTTTATTTAAAATATAATAGGGCATCATTGATGTGTGTTTGCTTTCAAAAGTTGTAAGGCCTGCTAAGTTCAAAAGTTTGAGGGTAGTTGAGAGGAGAGGTGGTGGTGTGTTTTATCTTATTTATTACGTTTATTTGTATTTATTACATCATACAGCTGTAGAGATATTAAGACAGTGTATGTGTGGGGATTGTACTATAGATATATATTTTTGTGGTAGAGACTGCAGTGGATACATCAGGCAACTTTTCCTCTAACAACTACCCCGGCTGGTTGCTCCTAGCTAATTGCTAAAGAAATCCAATGATTACACTGCACAGGCACTTTAAAACATCCATGAGAGTGCTACCACTTATTGAAAAAAAAAAACTCTTGCTACCTCTATCCATTCAGTTTCTAATACAAATCAAACACGGGGAGCTTTCTTTCACCATTTGTCTTTCTTTCTGTTCCTCTTTGCATAGCCCATCCATTACTTTCACATGAAATATGAAAAGGCAATATCCTCTCTGTGTTTGTACTGAAGCGTAATGCGATTGTGTTGTCATTTATAGGAAATAATCGCAAACCTCTCTTTCATTTTCCAGTTCAAATAACCATGAAAAATTAGCCTTCAATGTCAGGGAGGACAACAAAGGGATGCACACAGACTATTGCTTCACCACCGCGCTTGACATTTCTCCTTAATAGGAAAACGGGTGGTTGTTTCTATCTTTCTTTTTCAATCTTTTTCTTTTTCTAACCTCGTTTTTTTTTCCGTAATTAAAAAGTTCTGCACTCAGATCTTTGTAAATCTTCTGTGCGTCTTTATTCAGTGTGGTGGGTCTGCGTGTGAGGGAGGGTTGGAGGGTTAGAAAACTCTGGTCCCATGCACATTGCACCCTGCTCATTAGCACCCCTACCCCTTTCTGCTAATGGCTACTGTTGGAGGGAGATGTCGCCAGACAACCACTACGGGGCCTAGGTCGCCGTGACTACCGTCCAGCAGCTTGATAGATAAATAATTCAAGAGCTATCAGACTCCCTGGCAGCAGAGCAGCCCCAAAAACACACACTTAGGACACAGCTTGTAAAGGCCTTCCTAACTGATCAGCATTTAGCCTTTACAAATGATGTACAACCAGATGTCTGTACAAGACCCCACACAATTAGCCATAGCAGTAGTCAGAGGATCCTTTTAATTTAGAGAAATCTTTATTTTCAGTGTGAGCAGCAAAGTAATGGTAATTGCTTTCTGTATTACTGCCATTAAAGGCTTAATAGGCAGGTTGTTTTCCACTGTAATTATGTACAAAATAATCAACCAACTTTGCAGCGCAATTATTGGAGATGCATTTAACCAAGTTTATGTTTTGCTCGCAACAATAGGTATGGAGAAAGCGAACAAAACTGAATATCAATACCATGAGGTGTTTTGTAAGAATGTGAAAGAATCTTTAATATTATTTTAGTTTGGTAGCAGACATCACCCGTACTGCTAGTTTCTAAACCTTTTGATGTATTTACATGTGATTATAATGGCAGATATTTTTGGAGTGAGGTTATGTCTCAATCCAAACTGTCATCAAAACATTTACTCATATATTTTTATATCTCCCAAAAAGGCTGACACTAAATGCCACTAAAAAGCTGCAAACCCTCAAAGACACAGAGACTACAAGCCAGGTCAGCACCCTACTCTGGGTTATGATGCATCAGTGTTTTTCCTTTGACTTCTGCCTTTAATTCTTTTGAGTGCAAAGAGGTTTAAGCTATAACAAAACTGGATAACAAATTCACATCTAGATATCTGTTCAAATGCAGTGTTATGACTCATATGGTTTTCCTAACATAATACTTTATTCTTATTTGCATACTTTTAAAACTGGATTTCATCTGGCACCATGGCTTGTGATGCATATAATGAAATTTCCTCTCAAAAGGCTAATGAAAAAGACTCATCTCATGCAATTAGCAGCTCCTTTATTCACTTCTTGTAATGTATTAATTTATTATCACATAATTCTGGCAGCATTATTTATTTATTTGATTATGCGCACACCTTACAGCCTTAATTACAAAATAGACTCAGAGCCAGATGATGGGATGCAATGGACCAACTCAACCATCATTTAAACTAGTTATCCTTCTAATCTCAGTGGTATATCCCGCCTGTATTAATCTGAGCCTAATCAGTATGCCAAATTGCTTTAGGCTTTCAATTTTACCTGAGATTCGAAAACGTCTCAGATTGGCAGAGCGCCCTGCATGACGACGCCATTTTTTTGTGTGTGCTGTGAAGTTTATTCCAAGGACTGGTTCAGTTGAGCCTATCCACAGTGGGTCAGTTGGTTTCTCACCACAGTTTGATCATTAGAAGATAGATGTATCCAAATAACATACAGTTAAAAGGCGTGCGCTTGTGCACTACACGTATGTAAGTAAACTTGGCTTTGTCTGATTCTTCATGAACATGTCATAATACTGTGAAAGTGGGCTGAAAGCTCCTAGAGGGGTGGAACCGCGCTGCCCGCTGTGCTGCTCTCCAGAGAAAGAGACTTGGAGTGATTACAGTCAAACACTGCTACTCAGTTATCTTTGGCTCAGCCACAGGAGAGGGAGAGGAAGAGACAGGCAAGGGAAAAAAATGGAACTGATGATGTGGCTAAAACACGGGCCGGCTATTCTAAAATGACCAAAATGACTAGTATGTCTGATACTGTTCTTGTAACATTTACCCCATGCTAAAAAGGAAAAAAAAAAGGAAAGCCACGGCACCCTTGAAGCAATCACTGAGGCTAAAAGATCATAGGATGAGCACCAAGACTGTCTGATGTCCACTCGCTGCAAGACAACCGTTTACAACAAAGTACATTCTTCCCAAACACTGTCAAGAACAGCTCTGTAGGGGGAAGAGATATTATTAGAGACATTTCAAATGCCCTTGGATTCTGAAGTGGAGGCCAATTAAATGGCTTTGCAGCATCCATTTTGTGCCAAGTGAACAGGTATGAGCAGGAGGGGGGAGGGGAAAGATTTGATGGCAGCAGGGAGGCAGAGGGGAGAGAGCGCACTGGCAGGTAGGTGTGGTGCCTGATCGGCCTATCAGCAGACTCCACTAAGTACATTTTTTTAATTTATGCACATTTGTGGAACATTATGATGACACAACATCACATAATTTAAGGTAACTTTCACAGGAAACTGTTATTTTAATAGTCTAAGGATCACATCTGCAGCAATTGTAAAACGCAGGGTTTATTCTGCGCGGCTCCGCCTCTGTTCAGTGCTGACTGTGCATGTAGGCATGGAAATGAGCAGGTTGGTCAGAGCTGTGGAGTCCCTAGCCTCTTTAAGGCATGGTCAGGGATTAACAACCCCTGCCCTATGGAGACCGAGCCTGCTGCTAAATTGGTGCTGTGCTATACCGCATCTCGCATTTCTATTGTATGCATGGCTGTGGTTGTTAGTGTTGCTGTTGTTTTTATAATAGGTGCCGTTATTGTCCTTGCTGCAGAAGACTCTTCTCACTCATTAGCCAGAGGTTGGCGAGTTAGGGGTTAGAGCCCAGTAAGGTACAACATTAATTATTCATCTCAGTGGTTGGTGCTTGGGTGCTGCTATGGGGCCTAAAGCAGGGACTCTAACTAGCAGAAGTCTGACTCTGGAGGACTGCAGGAATAAATAATTGAAAAAAAATGTTATGCCATGGGTGTCAGTTACCAGGAGAAAGCAAACACTAATCACCAAACTAATCATTAAAACAAGCTGCCGACAATAATATGGCTCTCTGTGGATTCATGGTTCCTCCCCTGTGTACTGATCCAACATCCTAAAGCTCCATCATGTCCTCAGTCTAGATCCTGCTTCTGGCTCATGAATGGGCCCAGATACAGCCCCCTCCTCTACATTCAGCCATGGCTTCTGTTGGCTCCAGCCAGGACCAGTGGCCTCCTGAGAAGGCTGTGATAAGAATTCATTTCTTCCTATTATGTGCTCTTGTCCACTGCCTCAGTTCATCAGTTCAGTGCAACCAAGTCAATGAAAGGGCCTGTAATGAAGCAATCAGATGCAGCCTGGTTCTCTGGGCCCGGCACTCCATTCTCCGCTCCCAGACCCTAGCTCCCAGTGCAGGGTGTGCGTTGGGGTGGGGTAGGAGGGGGGGCGGTGGCAAGGGGGGAGAATGGACACAGTCTGCACAGAGGCATTAATTCAAGACCTTGCCTTTCATAGACTGGAGGATAAGCTGCTCTCACATGTGCTTCACACCAGGTCTGCTGTCTCCTGTGGATTCAGAGAATCATCCAGTTTTAGAGAGCCCCATTAGTTAAACCAGGCTCCAGCGTTGCCACTAAACCAGCCAGACAGGTTTCTGCTGGACTCTATGCTCAGGTTACCGGTGAAGGTGGTTTGATGGAGCTCTCTTTCTTCATCTCCCACTATCTGCACCTAACCTTTTCACTCCATTGTCCTCACTGCCATCTCATCCCTCCAGCCTCCACCTCTTCAACATGTGGAAACTATTACGGGGAGTTTGGGAGAGGAATGTATGTGTTGAATCTTAATCGGTGCCTTAAAGTAGAGGATTCCTGGTCTCCTTTGTCTTGTAATGCTGTGAAAGTTTCATTTCAAATTAAAAAGGGCCTTTTTGATCTACCTAATATTGTTTTCTCTCCCTTCAGGGGTTGGAAATGGTTGGTGTTATCTTTGATCAGCCTCCCTTCTTTATCCCCTCTTATACACACACGTATACAGTGCAAACACACATGGTTGGAGTATTTTATGGTCTGTGCTACGGAGTGGTCAGGGCTGGGGTGCCAAGGCACAAAAAAACAGAGTGCAAAAAGAGGTTATAAACTCAGGTTGATACAGAGCAACAGTGATGCTTACAAGTCGCTAACACAGCTTATGCAGAGATAAACTCGGAACCTATGTTGCTTAAAACATAAGGTTTTCCCCGACTCCTATACTTCCCCTTCATCTTCCTCATCTGTACCTCCTTTTCCACCCTCCGCAGCTCACCTGCTGCCAGTTTTGGCAGAAAGACCCTGTGGCTGGATTCTACCTGACAAGAGCTCCTTAACAAGCAGCAGTCATTAACCTCAGGAGCAGGCAGCTGCCATGTGATGTAGTGCACTCGGCCTGCTGCAGAAGGGCCCTATTGATCCAAGACATACTTGGTGCCTTCCTGGATGTTTATAATCAATATGCAAATGGCCCGCGGCATTGATTCAATATTAATTTTCAATTAGGGAATTCTCGGGGGGTCCTGAGGGGTCAATACAGAACTATTCAGAGCAAAGGCTTGAGCAAGTTGCAGGCATTGACGTTCCTCTACCCAAGACAACTTACTTACTGTTTATTTAGCCTGCCCTGCTGTAAGTCCCGATTAAGGCTTCGGATAATAGGCTGAGAGACAGATGGGCCTTTCTGCACTTCTGCAACACCCATTACATAAACTGGATTTTGGTCTAAAGGGCTTGTACCAACTAATAAGTCATCATCTCACACTTAGTTCTGTTTCTTACTCTGTTAAGTCTGTTTAGGGGAGAAGACTTAAAGCTAAAAAATAATATACTGTAGGTATTTGTTTTTACCTAGGTCAGACATAAGTGATAAATATATGAACGCATTTTAGGTGTTACTTATTAAATATACAACACAATTAACACATTAAGTGATGCTTGCGCCCTACACGGCTAAACAACACACATTTTTCCAACAAGCCTCCATAATTAATTGAAACCAACTGCAGCCGCCATGTAATGCTCAATGAGTGAAAAGCATTTACTGTAAATGGGCAGAGGAAGGCAGGGTGGGTAGGGCCCGACAAGCTGCATGACTGTCATTTACTTAACACTCTATTGTTTCTGAAGTCAGACTTACAGTACAGCACCAACTGTCATACAACACTTGCTCCTTTGTTTCTTCACAATACCCTGGCGCTAAAATGCTGAAAACCCTGTTTTATTTACATCATATGAAGATGTGATGAATGGAAATGTTGAGCAATGAGAGAGGTAATGAATTCCAGGTAAGACAATTCTTACTGTAAAACATAAAAACAATAGTATTGATTTATAAGCCTGCTATTATTCATGTACAGACAGCATGTCTATCAGAGGGAGCTGTGGTTTCTTGCTTGGCTCTGTCTCTCCGGCTTGCTCTTTGTTGCAACTGTCAAGACAATCAAGCTTTTGTGGCCATGGACACGCACTATAGACTTATTCTTCACCACAAGCTACACTGCACATAACATGTATAATTAGAGTTGTAATAATTACATTGTTCTGAAGTTATTGGCCAACAATTATGTTTGTTGTGCCACCAGTAATTTTTGCTGTGTGAATACTGGGGGACATTAGAAACCTCACTCTGACTCTGTACCTCTCCGTCTGCAGTTCAGAGAGTTATAGAAAAAGAGGATGGAGGTTTAGGAGACTGAAAGAAAGAAGAAGGGTCCTTACAAAAACAATAACGTTCCAGCTCTACGAGCATGAATCCCCATATAAAGGAACAAGATGAATTGGATTAGGTCAGAATAGGAAGCTCTGACTACTTTAGATGGTTCTTTAACTTCAAGGCCGAGGCAGCAAATAATGTAGTTTTATTTAAATACAATATAAAATATGACTCTTCAAAAATTTCTTTCCAATTCATTTGATAACACGTGCAATCACTTCACAATATTTTTCTCCCTATGGGCTGTGAATAGACCGGTTGAGAGTGCAGCCTTACAGCCGTGTTAACTCACAGAGCAGTAAAGAGGCAGCATGAGAAAATTGCAAAGAGTATAACAGAGATAACCTGGTTGGACTATTTGCTGCGCTTTCCTGTAGATGCACTGCCTGAGGTAATTGGTTTAGGGATAACATTAATTACCACATTGCTCATTAATGGATGAAGCCTTTATTGGTTCCATTGATCAGCAGGACCTGTTAGCCATCATCCTAAGCAATGGTGGATGTAACAAGCTTACATATTGGCATATCAATTAATGCAATCAATTCCTGTCTAGCAGTTGCCATTCCCCCTGTCTACCCCGCCCCCTTCCAATCGCCCCTTCTTTCTCCTCTATCATGTATCTGGATGGCCAGCACAAAAGGCCCACGTCAAACCAAAGTTCATTAAGAGATTTACTAATTGTTCCTTAAGCAGAGATCGTTGCACAGTAGACTGATGGAGCTTATGTTACGGTGTCGGGGCAAAACAGTTCTCCGAGTGGCCACTAGTGAGAGTAGTCCAAGGGATATCAGGACCTGAAACTGAACACAGGAAGTGCAACATACAAACTGTAACACTACTGGTAGAAAGTTCAACTGATATTACGCACATACTGTAACAACTTTATACTCTAACGTGCACGTCAGCCCTTTAATATTAAAAAGTTCAGTAGTTTAAAGAAATGTGAGTTATATTAACATGTAACTTTTGCTTCTCATGTGATTATAAATCAAAATAAATGCATCTAGTAGTGTAAGGCATTAATTTAAAAGACAATCTTAAAGTAACAGAGGTATCCGATCCCCAAGTTTGATACCAAGTCGGGCGTCTACCCATTAATTTACATTCGTATAACAAATTGTGCCTTTTACTTTACTCAGGATAAAAAGCTTAGTTTCAAACTCCATTTTTCATGTAAGATCAACGCGCCTTTAAGGAGTCATTGATTACAACTTAAAACCTTTCTTGTGTCACGCGTGCTCCAAAGGGGCAACCGACTTCAAACACAAGGCTGGCGCACCCTGGTATAACGTGGCGAAATGGGTAGAACATCAGAAATGAATGAGGGAGCAGGGTGCGATAACTGAGAGCACACCATGACAAAGTGGAGGGATTTACCGTTGGGCCCGCAGCACTTCATTTGCTTAATAACAGATCATTCTATAAGAAAGTGGCTGCTCTGAGGGGGATATCACCCAACGAGGATGTCTCACTTGCAGAAATCCTATTTGAAGACAACACCTTTTGAGCGCTCATCCTCCTCCACGCCTAAGACGATCTACGCGCATGACAGGCCCCATTAATATGACGCCCCGTGTAACCTTGCTCTTTCTCCCTCGCTTCCAACAGGAACAAAACTGATAGCCAAGGAGGAGGGGCATTATGTTCTGACTGAGCATGTAACGGGAGGGGTGGTGTTCGTTTTGAAAAGATGTCTTACATATCCTCCTCTGAGCCACCTGGAGCCACTTCTTAGGAGGTGAGAGAAGTACGAGGAACGGGGGTGAGAGCTGCGTTTATTTTCTTGCAATCATGTTGGAGCCAATATTACTTCTGTGATGAACATCCCAGAACAAAGAGGTGGCCTCGTGCCTCTTGAGTCGATCTTAAAAAATTGTTTTTGCTTAGGGTTTGGGTTCACTCACTTCCGACTACTATCTCAAGCAGTCGTCATTGCATCTGTGGGTCTGTGACCAAAAGGAATAAGAGAAAATTGATAGCACTAACCTGACACAAGCCGACATACATAGACAGTACACCTGAATCCATCTGAAAATACTGCAGATAGCCACACAAATAGGCTAAATAGATAGACAATAGATTTTTGTCTTTACGTATAGAGCATTTCTCTCCAACGTATAATCATTGGAGAGAAATGCATTTTCAGACAGGCAAGGCAATCATGACCACACACACACACACACACACACACACACACACACACACACACACACACACACACACACACACAGCCCTTAGTTCAAATTAAAGCCTAAATTCCAGTCTTACCATTTATCAAACATTATTATGACAAGCGAAGCTAAACTAAGCTACGTCTATGCCCACTCCACTATGAACAAAACTTGTTTAACAAGCACATATGCTATTGTAGCTACAATTAATTCTTAAATACACTATGTGGAGCACGCCTCTGGTGATTGTCACTGCAATTCTGTGAAGGTCAAAGAGAGAGTGAGGGGAGACATCATGTTTGTTGGACAGTGTTATGTGTCGTGTGAGAGACCAGACGTGCAGGCAGTTAGTCGGACAACCCTCGCTCACTCAATGCGGGACCTCCTGAAGGCCCCTGTCCCCTGAGCAACGCACAAGTGGGCTGAGCAATTAACAATTTCATGCTGATTGCCTGAAGCATGTTTTGCTATGCCATAAAGATAATAGCATGAAGGGTGCAGCGGTAGCAGCCCCCACTCCACCCCTCCTCCGGTGTTCCTCTATTGCTTCCATCTCTCAATTCTCTCCTGTGCAATTCACATGTTGGAATGGCGCTCTGCCTGCTTGCTTTATTAAAGACACTCTCCCTGCTTAGAGGGCGCATTTAAGAAAAAAAATATATAAAGATGACTCCCTGAAGAGTAAACAGGGATGATTATTAAAGGGAAGGAGAAAACTAGAGTCTTGGTCTCCCACTGGCTTCTTGATTTGAAAGTCTAATTTGGCAACTGCACACAACAGGCGTGCAGGTAGACAAAACAAACAGGTTCCATTTCCCCAGACAAAGAGAGCATGCTCAGAGTGGCGGCTGGTGACAGCCCTCATCTTCCTCATTCTCTTCCCCACCATGGCATGACAGCAATCCACTCTGACCATGGAGCTCACCGCTGTGCAACAGGAAAATCTGTGCACCACTAAACCTGCTATACAGAGCAGAGCATAGAAAAAAAAAGCAAACACTCCAAGAACGTGGCACGAAACACGAGGCTCTCCCCTCAATTATATCAGTAGTTGTGCATGTGTGTGTGAAACTAAAATGGTGATGTTGTCTGTGAACAGAAAATGAGATGTGAATTATCTTTATTTCACAATTGTTAATATCTATTTGTCTGGCAAATAACAGGAAAATAGTTGAGTGTATTTTCAGAGAATCTTGTATTGTGACTCAATGAGAAAATACACTGTACATGCAGACAAACGGATAGAGCCACAGCCACCATTGTTAATGAGTGGACAACACTGACTGTAGCACACTGTCCCCAGCCTGGTGAGTTCACGATATAGTGCAGAGAAGCCATGAATTACTTCATATTTGAGCTGAAGTGCTGCCTTGATACTACTAATGATGTTCCTATGTTAATGAATGCAGATTTTATTAATGCAGTGTCTTAACGGATCATATTGGCAATGTAAAAATGTGTTATTTTTGATTCATGGTATGAACAGGAAAGAGAAATTTATATTCTCCATACACTAATTTAAGAAGGTGTCTTAAAATCAGGCGTGTAATACACAGGGAGAAGCTACTACCCATTATTACTTAAGTTCACTTTGTCATAGTGGCAAATGGCCTCTGGATACAATGTGCATTTTCTTTTCTGAACATGCCAGTAAAAAGTTTAGAAGATAAATCACTTTTTTAATTAAAACACACTTGTAAATGACTGATTACATTAAGTCTGAGAGTCTAACTATACAGACAGCCACATTATCAACACTATAACCCCTTTGTTATTGTTTTTACTGTGTGAAAACAAACCCTAAAGACATAAGGAGGATCTGTGGACAAAGGGTTGCGCCACCAGCCCCCTCTGCCCCTCTGGCCCGCCCTCTCTGACCCCCCCTCACCTCCCAGGCTTCTGGTTGCCCTTCCACCCCCCGGCTGTGTGTGAAAGTCCAGCTGGCGCACTGACTGCCTCGACACCTCGGCTGAACGTGGCTGCACTACAGGCCCCATATTGTTTATGATATGGAGCCTGTCATTAATTTGCATTATTAAGTGGCAAATACACACACACACATACACACTTACCATGCGATAAGGAGAAACATGTTTTTGCGTTAATTTATACGATACAATGTCACACCCCCAACCCCAGACACACCAACAACACACACGCACACACTTATAAATTGCAGTCACATCCCCCTGCTAGAAGGGGATGATAATTGCAGACGGCCAATAAATTACTGCTGCCTCCACATCAATTATAAGCATCACGTCTGGCAATGAGGAAAATGAGATCTTGTGACAAATTTCATGAGGCTTGGCTGCCCAGCAGCCTTTCTTAACATGCTACAGATAGCAATCCCTTATCTAGCCTCTGTAATGGGGAGCTACGGATAGAGAGATGGAGCTGCAGCCATTTAATTAAAAAGCTGGGGGTAGGGGGTGGAGAGGTGTAATTCATTGAAAAGGCACAGGAAGGAGACAAAGCCTTTGTCTCCAATACATATTTTGCTCAAAATTGTCACTCATCAGAGGCCAAGCTTGTATCTCCTCTGACAGCAATTCTGGAGATTTTTCCCGTCTTTGTGCTCATCTATCCACTATTTTCTTCTCTGTGTCTCTCCCTCTTCTTTCCTTGTTTTTTATATTTCCCAGGAGTCCACTGTTTTCTCCACTGGGACAGCTCCGGCGTTTTTTACGAATGACTGCGGTGGACAGACAGTGGCACTGAATGAAATGGCCCCTGCACCTAATTGTATTCCCACCTGGGGAAAGCAGGCAAGGGCGGAGGCTTCAAGCACACAGCAATGAGGATTTATGGCAGATGGGGAGACGGCAAAATAAAACACCAAAAGGGATGGCTCTTAAATCTCATTCCCAGTGCAATATTCATTGTAGTTGCAATCGGGTGTGCTGATAGAGCATTGAAAAAACGACCGCTGTGTTCAAATTATGGCTGTACTCTCTACTAATATTTAACATCATTAGAAAATCATTAGAAAACCATCATAAAACCTGGGATTATGACCAGAGCATTAAACACAATGATTATTCAGTGTGTTCCTTCGCCGCTTTGCCTTGGAAATGAGATTTGCTCTGCTGCGGCTATGTAGGGGAAAAGTAAGAATATTTTTCATAATTACTGTAACATTTGAAAAACATTGGCTTGCATGAATTACTATACCATTATGCAGTTGTGTTTGTCTGCCCAAAAGCAAAGTTTTCAATGAGGCTTTGCATGGGATATCGTTAATGCATTTTCATGGGGGCATCAGCAGGAAGAATGCCAATATTTTTACTAATCCTTAACCTTACAAAACTTTGGCAGTCATGTGGGTAGCAGGGGCACACTGACTTATAGCTCGTGTTAAAAAAGGAAATGCAAAATGCAAAAATGATATTCATTTTTCTTGCATCATCAACAGCATGATCAGACTGCAGTGTCAAAGGTGGTGAGACATGAGAGGGACAGCATCAGCTTTATTGTACTGAAACCACAAACCATTAACTAATCCTCAGTAATGGATACCAACTTGAGGAAAACGTCTAAAAAGAAAAAAAATCGAGCAAATCTTGGTTTCAAGACTGCAAATAAGAGTGTATATATGTTCTACTGTACTCTGATGTACTACTCTACTGGAAGAAAGGGATGGCCAATAGTGTCAGAGTTGAGTCTTTACTTTTTGGGATTTCTCGGCAGCCCCATTATCAAGAGCAGCCATCAGCACAAAGATAAAAGATCCTAATGGAGCTGGCCCTGGTGGAGATGAAAGGTGCAGAGATGGCACACTGTTATGAATCTCTAATGCAGCCCATGTTTCTAAGGTAATGACTGACTCTCAGGCCCCTTTCACAGGCTTCCCTGCGTAGGGCCCAGGCGATAAAGGTCTCCTATTTCTTGTCACTAAGTAGTAAGGCAGTAACCCCGTGGCCCTTGCTCTCGCTGGTTCTGGAAACCATCCTGAGAAGGCACACAAAGTCTGGGAAAATAAAGGCATATCTGTGTCTGCTCTTATTTAGTCAACGAATTGACAAAATCAGCTCAAAAGAGTTGCAAGGTTGAAAATAATGCTCCTTGTCATCACTGAATTTGACTTATGGTCCACTGCTGCTCCTCAAATGAGCGGCAGTCGTTGTGATAGCAATGAGAAGTGACAGATGGCATAATTTTGTAACTGTATGTTCAAAATAAACATCTCACTTTCTCTGCATAACACAGAGGACAGTAAATCTTTTTCATACAGTCAGATGCGGTAGTATCCTTGTTTTACAGTAAGTGACTACGAACAACATATTCTTTTTGGGTCAGGATGAGCAGCAGGCTAATGTAAGAGCAGTTCCTTGTCAAGCTTTTCAGAGTAATTGAACTGACACTTATGAGAAGCAATGTTCTTTTGAATGCATTACTTGGCAGATATTCGGGCTTTTGTCCCTTAAACTTTGCCAGCAAAAAATGATGCCCTTTGAACAACAGGGAGAGGTGAAAATACATAGTGAGAGAAAGAGCAAGTCTTCGCTCCAGTCCCTTTCACAGAACCTAATGGATTGTGAGCACTTAATGCATTAATCAATCAATATCTCTCACTGTACATCAACAACGCGACCAAGTTATGAATGACCTTTGTAACAAAAAAAGGACACTTTAATGCACACAAGATTGCTCCTAGGTTAGTAACTTGGGGCTGGTTTTTATCACGCATGATTACACCTTCACAAGGCAGAGGGCCATTAACAGTGCACTAAATATACTGAGGTTAGTTGTTATACAATTTGCACATGGATTTGCTGGAGGTAGTGGATAAGCTAGGTCCTAATACAGAGATGCCTCATTTATCCACAGGCTGCGGCCCAGTCATCAGAAGAAAATGTGGGCATTGTGCATTTCTGCAAACCACGGATATGTTACATTTGTATGTTTCATATGTATCATATCGCAGTTTCTAAAGAGACGTAGGTAAGATTACATGTATTCGAGCTCGTCAGGAGGTGGATGGGATGGTGGATGGCGTTGCACCTGGGTGGGATGGCTGACAAGCTGCAGAGACCAGTAAACAACAAAACTGTTTTTTCTTTAGTGAGAAATCGGTGGCATATTCAGCTGTGATTGTGCCACCAAAACACAATGTTTTCCTAACCATAACCAAGTGTTTTTGGACCTAACCATAACCACACCTTAACCATACGTAACAATGTACAAATGTTACAGATCTGTGGTCTGCAGAGATGTACAATGCCAACAATTACTCTGGTGATTAGCTTGCCTGCTGCTGATTATACCATATTCTAAAAGACACATAGATTCAGAAATGTTTAATAAGGGTTTAGATCCACTTTCAAAATCACACCAAGGCCATCACTGCTTCTTGTGCATGACAATCCACTATAAGTAGCAGGCTTGGTCACCAAGCAACGTAAGAATCACTCTGAGAAGACACCATGAAAGGTAAGTGCTCCTCTTTGTTGTATGGCTCAAATACTGATTTAAAGACTGTCCCTATCTTGAGAGAAAAAGAATAAAAAAAATCCCTTTCGCTTGAGAGGAATCATTATAAGTACTGGGGTATACTGCAATAATTGTCCATTGAAAGTCATTTTCAGATTTACACGGCTGTCAAGGTCTGTTCAGTGATCAGATTCAGTTAGATTAGCAGCTGCTACTGTACTGAGTGACACTGACACATGGCAACAAAAAATACTTAAGGAATAATTGTTCCATTATTATTCTATGATGCTAGAAAATAAGTTTATTTTCACAAGTACAAATTATCTATTGTACATTTGAAATGGCAAGACTTTGTGTGTGAACTCATGGAGCAATCAATTTTAATAATTTCTCATTAAATGATTGGATTCTTTAAAACTGATAACAAGAATATAAAGATTCTCTTCTCGGGGCAAAACCGGACTACAGACAAAGCAGGAAAAAAAAGTGTGCCTTTCCTCTTCTATCTGTATCTTTTTAATAGTGTGGATAAGAAAGCAGGACAGGAAGGATTGAGGATGGTGATGGTGATGGTGATGGTGATGGTGATGGTGGGATAATGCAGGATAGGAGAGTGAGGTTGAGGTAATCATGATGGGGGGCATGTTTCTGAGTCCCCTTCCCGAGCACTGGTGGAGGGTGGAAGTGAAGCGTGGAGACAGAGTGGAACGGACAGGAGCTGACTGCACAGAGCCAGAGAAAAGAAGAGCCCAGAACAAGAGCACAAACTAATGCTATTGTGGTCAATGCAACAATGGGTCCTGCAAAGTGACTGCAGAGGGCCCTTAAACAAAGAAGGTATTGCCATTCCCACTCCCCCACCCAATTAGATTTTTTTTTTTTTGCCTGGTTTATCATGACAAAAACACAGCCCATTTTTCCTAATTCTGGCTGCCGTACTGGCCCCCGTGCCACTTTAAATCGAGTAAGCCTCAGAGTGCTGGCCTGTCTGTTAGACTGACAACGACTTGTGACATGGATTCAAACACATCCACTGTGTTCTCCACTCTACAGCTCACACACAAATATGTGCCCCATCTCAGCTTTCCCAAGTGCTTGAAATATTCACCATATACATGAGAGGAACTCATTTCAGGAGCATTGCCAGCCATCAAGCAATTTTTTTAGTAATAGTCACTGAAAAACTGGATTTTTTTTTTCTTAAGGAGGAGATTTTCAACCAGATTTTATGCTCCCATGCAACCCAAGGATGATGTATGTCCTGCTGCAAGACAACACAAGGTCCTCTTGAGACAGTAACAACTCAGAATATGCACAAATGATCATGTGCCATAGTACCTCAACTTAATGGGGAAAAAAAGATAAACAGCTAAATTACAGTACAGCACAATGAATATTTATATTTTTGCTTTCCTTCTTTCTTTTAAAATGGCTGTTGCTCTGTCTTATCCTTTCAGATTACACACCTGACTATTTCTGGACAAACATCAATGTACTTCTTTCAAACTGGCTATTCAAGTGCACATATATCATTAAAATATTATAACTTAAAAAAAAAACATCTGCCTTCTGAGTGGAAACTGGAAAACCTTTTTATAGCAGCACTTGGTCCAACATAGCCGACTAATGCAGAAAAAAGGACCTGAAATTGCATGTCCTTCCCTCCTTGACTGTGCAGTGCAGCTGAATTGACTCGATATGCTCTCCTGTATGCTTACTGAGCAAGCAGCATGAAAATTGACCTTTGCTTGCTTTCTAAACAGTGGATTATTCATCTTAATGCTTCAAATTGGTCAGGGTGGGTTTTTCTGCTGTTTCCAACTTGTTTGACTTCTCTCTCTTATTGCTGTATACAGCGTGTGTGTGAAGAGAACTCTTTAAAACAATATTAAGGGATTCCACAAATAAACATGCAAGAAAAGTACAAAGGCCTTTTCTTATTTTGTATTAGAAAGACACTTGTTTTGCCAAGTAAAGCACTCTTTTTCCTGTACTTTGTTGTTTTCAATTTGAAATAAGCACTGTTAAGTCTGTCAAACAGGAATAAACATGTGCAAACTTTTATTTCTTTACTATCCATGTCTGTGTCAGAGGGCGCACGTCTTGCCAAACACAGGCAGATCTATGGGGAGTGAGTAATTAAACAGTATTGCTAGCACATAAACATTCCCTGATGGTATTTGAACGGGTTTTATTATAGTCCAAACTTCAGATATTGTTTAAAAAAGCTGTTTTTTTGGGAGTAATTGGTTGAATTCACATTGTTGCACTAAAACTCCTTTCCCCTCTCTATGGCCGCGGTGGAACTTTATCTCTTCAGTGTGCATTTACAGTGTAAATGCCTGGCTCCTCATTCATTTTCCCTTACGTAAATATCATCCATCACTATGCTCATCCAAGCGCCTTTACTCCAAACGGACAGCAGGAAGAGCACATCCACGGCCAAACTTATAAAACAGCAGTGACAGAGGAGCATTTCCAGCCAGACAAAGAAAAAGAGATAGACCGTAAGTTGGACTAGGAGGGACACCATAAATCTGACTGAGTCAAACAGCAAGAATGTCCAAGATTGTCACAAAACAAATGCTATTTTGTCTGAGAGTGTCACTGGGCAGGCGATCACATCTGGCTAAACAGGGTCGGGCTGTTGGGCATATCTTCCCTCCAGACTTCCTTACTTTAACAAATAGTGCCTTCACAGGATAACTGCTCAGTCAGTAGCCACCACACAGCAAGAGACCCTGTACTGAGTGTGCTCTGCTCATCAACCACGGTGTTCTTCACACCACTTATCCTGAGAGAACCGCTGTCTTACTGTGCGTCGGGTTTACGGGATAATTCTACGGAGGTAAGCAGACACAGGCCTCAGACCTGGAAGTGCTTTGTAATCAATGGCAGCGTACTGTAGACTACACTCTGGTGGTACCAAACTCAACGTGGTGTGAGAATTTCTGTCTGCCTGCTGATACGCAGCTATATGGGGGCAAGGTGGACATTATTTGTGGAAACTAGACAAATCCAGAATAATTCCCAATATCCATCTGTGGAAAGTTCCCCCTAATGTCACACACCACCATCACTGACATACAGTGGAGCCTCCCTCCCACTCATATTATCCTTTCGTGTTTTTCACCAAACCCATCCATTTCTCTTCATCCGCCCTCCTCTCACCCTCCTCAGGTGGTGTGTAGTGTACTGTCAAGCACAGTGTGAATCAATGACTGGTGCTCACGCCCACAGGTAAAGGTTAGAAAGGTTCACTATTGAATTATTTCTGCACTTCTCTCATTGCTGCCATCTGCCTGGCTGCTTTTAGTTGGTGAGGTTGAGGCACCGGGGGGGGGGTGGGGGACTCTTTTTGCTAATGCACTCAAAACATGGACGCGTGTCTGTTTCGTGTATATCCCGCATGTGTCTGTAGAGGTTTTTTTGTCTGTAAGGATCTTCAAATGAACCCAACGTAACGCGCATTCGCACATTAAGCAACATACACATGTGCAGTTACACACCTACACTTAAACACACTCTGTTCACTGCTCTTGCCTACAGTATCTATCAGAGAGTGGATAATGAATCACAACATCTGTGCTTTCAGCCATTCTTTGTTTCATCTGCCTTTATTCTAATGGAGCCTTCGGAGTGTGAGGGCAACATTGCTGCTGGATAGGGCATCCTTCACTCTCTGGTTTTGTTTTGCTGTCAGCGAGGCCTATCGTCTCGGCTGGACCCAGGGTGAACTCATCCATAGCACAGATCATGCCCTTTGATCCACCAGCTCTCTCTGGGGGGCACAAACAGCCTTATTAAAAATGGCTAAATAAAACTTTCCTTGCCTTGACTCGATAGTTGCCAAACTTTACCCCCGTCTCTTCTCTGATGCTGCCTATGGTCAAATTGAGCTGCCTAATTCTGACAGCGAGCAGCACTGTTTGCCCAATACCAAAACATAGTAACAAATGAAGCAATCTAAGTGTTTAACAATTTATTGGTTCTGGTTCCTAGACTACCTGGCATACACTTGCACTACAATCAATATCATAGATGAGAACATGCTGGATGTAAGAAGACAGTGTGTGCCTTCAGGGGAAGTTCAAGTAAGGAGCGTGCAGAAAACTTGTGAAAAATAAAATATTACAACTACTACATATTACCACTAAAAAAAAAAGGCAAATGAGAGGAACGGTATCTGCGCTGTATTGCTACCACATGCAAGTTATTTTAACAACAAGTGTATAGAATGTGCTGGGTTTGCATTCTTTGACAAAGACAATCAACCAAAGTGGGTTTGATAATGAGGGACAGACACAACTGGCTCTTTGTAACTGTAATCATATTAAAAGAGTCAGTGGAGTCGTGTTAGTTCGACTTGTGGAGACGCATTTGTGCAAGTATGTGTTGACAGGACCCTGCATAATATTCTCTAATAAGAAAAGTCAGTCACTTATGCATTTCACACATACCCATGACTGTATTGGAAATATTTTGGACATGATAATCAAACTATAAATTTGTCCCGAGCTCTATCAAACACATATCACATAAATCAGTCATTAAAGAGTAGAAACTGTCATGCTCCTCTGTCCTAAATTGACTTGTTTCTCCTTCATCTCATGCACCTGTATGGCACTGACATGACTGCTGCTATAATTAAACCCATCACAACCATTATGTCTTTGGCACCTAATCTATTCTCTCCTCCACTGGCTGTGTCTGTCTGTAACCACAGACTTCCCGCCCTTGGCCCTGATTGACAGCCCCTGCGGAGGCTGTGGTCACTGCGTGTGAGTGACATGAGGGGCAGCAGGGCTACTGCATTACCTCCTTCCCCTCCCTCCGTGCTAACTCCTGATCCTGCGATGCAGCACCTCACACCACCGATCGCCACCTCTGCTCCAATATCCAGCAGCAAAGCCTCTAGGCCTGAAAATAGAACTCATTAACACGTTTAGTAAGTACAAATGAGATGACTGTCTCCTGATGGACTGTCTATCTTTTGGATCAGCTTTCAAGGAGAGTGTCTGGTAATGACAAGAGAGAGGGAAACCAATATTATAATGTGCTGCCAGTCTCCTCTGAAAATGGGCTTGATGACAGGGAGAGCCTCTCGCACCCACGCATGGCCTGATTCTCAAAGCGGACACCTATGTGCGTGCTCATTTATGGGTATGCGAGTTTGCAAAATAAAATCTGGCGCATATTTACACCCACATGACATAACTGACAGTGAAATCGCACACAGGGCATAAAACATGCAGGGCACACACAAGGTGAACTCAGCATGCGTAAACATCCCAAAATACTGCATTAAAAAAGGTTCATGTCCTGATTTGGAGAGGCTATCGCTTTTGTTGTTTTTGCATGACTCAACTTGTCCTCATTTAATTTATCACTTTTCTTATCCTCTATTTCTCTCTGTGTATCAACACTCATCTCTGACATTTATGCTGCCCCTGTTCTCCTCTAAGCCAGATCTATTGGACAGGCTGGCACAACCAGGACCCAGACTTTACCCGCCTTCCAGCCTGGGGGCAAAGCTAACCAGTATTTACAGAACGAGGGTTCAGTCAGGAGAGGTAGTAAAAATCTGGACAGAAGACATTTTTATTCACAGCCCATCCCAGAATAGCGTGGTGGCTTTCTGGTCAATTTGCTATTACAGGATGAGCCAGCAGAGGAATTCATACCGAGCTTGTCCATAAAGCAGGGGGCAAAGGGAAAGAAAAGACTTGCCTGTGTTAGTTAGAGCAGCAGGGTCATATGAATACTGATACACAACTGGAAAATCTATAAAGCCATCATTTTGGCTTTTTAATAAACGTCTAGTCTTTTGTAATATTTTCAAAATGAAAAGTAATGTATTTATGAATTTCCTGGCACGTTCTGCGGACAGCAAACAATTTCCTATGCTGCCTCGATGCCCTTCGGACAAGGATTAGAAGGCAGGCGACTGACAGAGGCCTGACTGAGCTGCGGGCCCTCTGGGGCCCTACTCATCCAGGCCTGCATAGTCCTCATCCTCATATCCACTCTGCATCACCAGGGCAATAACAGCCTTTATTAAAAGCGCATTGCAGCAGTGTCTGTCTATACAACTTACTTTCAGATTGGCCATAATGTGGCATGTAGAAAGGGTCTGGTGGTTAGGGGCTACAATATCCTGTTTCTGGAAAGGTTTACTTTGCATTTTAACAAGCATGAATAAAGGAGGACATTCCAGAAATGGCTACCGTCTGTTTTGCTCTTGCCCTTAGGGAGCAAAAGCTCAGACCATGGCCCTTGCATGCCATCAGAGCGTGGCCTGGCTCACCTCTGATTTTACCTGGCTTTAGCAGCTTTGGCTTAGCTACCGGACATGCAGATAGCAGGGCATGATAGAGCATGATAGCAAGGGAGAGAAAAGCCCTTTTAATATGTTGTTGGTAGCAGAGGATAAGGCAAAAGGATGAAGGCAAGGTTCAATATAATGCATATTAGATATTTGGAACAGTAATTTTGACAGACTGCACGTTGACACAAGCGCTCTGCCATCACTGAATCTCGATGTGAGCTGCAAGGTGCTGTGCAAATCCTAAAATATGAGTGACTTTTCTCTATTTGCTTTATTAGTGCATTTTTCCATGTCACAGCCCATTTTCCAGCTTTTTCCAGAGTGTCTCAAGAATTATGCATGAGGTGGAGAGGGAGAGGGAGGCAATGTGGGGAGGGAAGAGAAATGCCTCTGTTGTCAGGACAGGCCTTACTATTAGGTGTGTGACCCTGAAAGCGCACCCCTTTTAGCGAAACAAGCAATGGATCTCATTTTGGATACCACTATTATGCAGTAATTTGTATGCATCCTTTCGTCTCATTTCCATTTAATAATGCACACAGCTCCCCCTGCCCAGTTTCTCAAACTGGTCATTTAAAGTAACACTGATCTAAACTGGAGGCTTAAGTTCCACTTACAAGCTCTCACTGTGTGCTGGGTGAAACAACTGCAGAGTTAAAGTGGGATGACCCCCTCCCCAAACCAGTCTTCGCCCTTGAATACCCAGGGCCTGTATGTCTACACAGACGGGAGACAATGACTGGTGGCTGCCCAGGCGGCCCCGGCCCCAGCCTTCTCCTTCCCAGCCTCCGAGACTCACAGACAGGGATTTCCTCCTGCGATGAGAGCCAAGCCGTCACAGCCCAGCGATCAAGGGCCTGCCATCTGTGACTGAGGCAGATTTACAGCAGGAGCTAATCCACACTGTCAGCCACGTTTGTTCTCCATCTCTGCCTCCTCCATACACATGCGTAGAAACGCACACACGTAAACCACCACAGAAAAATACAAATGTTTTACTCTTATAAAATTTTTTCGCCTGCATCTCTCTGTCTCTCTCTCTCTGTCTCTCTGTCTCACTCACACACACACACACACACACACACACACACACACACACACACAAACCAAAGCAAACATTCCCCGCAGAAGGGCATCCACCCTTCAGTGCAATTTAACTTTGCCCTTTTTAAAGGCATGATCTCATTCTGTTCTATGCTCAAAAAATAACTTTAGTCGATTAAATGTTAAGAAATGAGAAACCTCAATGTGTCATTGAGTTATATGCCCTGGTGAACATCATTCATAGGAAATAGGGTCATCACACGCTCAAGTGTCACACTAGCTCTCACACGCAACCTCCCCAAAATTGTCTCCCCCACTTCTTTTTGCTTCCGTTCCTCGCCACTTTCCCTTGTTCTCCATATATCGGTCTCTCTCATGCACATACATCTCAATGCTTTACGCTGTCAGCAGTCACCATTAACCCCTACACTTGACACCAACATGGCACTCAGTTTTACCTTTCCTCTGTAACCACTAAACCTAAAATATATTTTGTCCTCATGCTGTCAAACCAGCTGTCCTCACAAGTGAATGCTTCATGGGAGTTTTAACATTTTCCTCTCGCCTTCTCTGTCACACACATGTCTCTCTTTTCTATTTTTTGTGTCTACCTGCCACCTGGTAATGAGCTGCTATCCTTAAAACTAGAGGGCTAGCACTGCTGCAGACATTGGTTCAAGTCAGTGCTGAGCTTTAGTCAGTGAGCTTTGTACTCGGGGCAGCTGTGTGGGACTGGGGTCCCTCTGTGGCCCCCTTTGTTTCCCCCACAGATAAAGGGTTAAAGAAGACAAACGGAGGCGGGGCCACGGAGAAACATGCCTAAGCAGCACATTTTCAGTATGAGCAAGAATTAAAACAATGCAAGCCTTTTATCCCTGTGTTAGTCTAATTGGAAAGAAACCTCAAATCTGCTGCCCTTGCTCTCCTCGGACATCGAGCCCAGAGGAGATATGTGGCATCGAATCCCTGCAGTCTGCTGCATCCACATAAGGGGCATTAATATGCAACGTTGTGAAGTGTAAAATTTTGGGCAGGGCGTGGAGAAGGCTTCATATGTTTTGCAAAAAGATCCCAGGCAGGCTACAACTCCAGCACCTAACGCCAGCAGAGACCCACTCACAGGATCACAGAACAGCAGCAGGCAGGGGAATTACTGTCTAGGTGACCCAGAAATCCAGGGGCAACTTTGTTTTAACAAGCCAGGGAACGTTCCACCACTTTAGCAACTCTGCCTCAACCACAAAAAAGAGCCCTGTGCCACAGAAGAGCTAGCGAGGAGGAAATTAAATATTACACTGAGAGGGAATGGTTCAGCCCTGGTGGAGGGGTGGGGCTGTGAGGTGCACCGGTGCAGCTGAGGCTGTTGGAACAAGGCATCTGGGGTGTGAAATAGTAGAAGTGAGAGGTGTGGAGTCAGCAATTTTAGAGTTAATGACAAAGCAGTATGATCATTATTGAGGTAAATTGATCGAGATTTTATTTTTTCCACACCTCATAACATTTGAAAAAGAAACAAATGGAGGTGGTGTCGGATTGAAAACAATGACTAAGATCTAAACAATAACGGGTCACAACTACCGATTTGGTGTTTCTGTGCTTATCTGTCTGCTGCTCTTTGTAAAAGAGCAGAATGAATTTTCCCTATGAGGGCTTATAATTAGTGAAACAAAAAAAAAGCCTTTTACATTCTGTTAGATACTAGTGGTCTGCTAAGTAAGTGAGGGTTATTGTAATTTGATGAAGCTCTGCAGGGGAGTAACTGCCGTCTACGTGTGTCTCTATCTGTGTAATGATACTACCCACACACAGCCCCACTGCAGGGGCCCATTACCTAACCTAAAGCTAGGATCCCTCACCCTGGCATAAACATGGACATCCTGCACATCAAAGGTTAACAGAGAAAAAAGGGGATTGATAAACACAACATCTGCTAAAAAGAAAAAGGGAGAGAAACACACTTATTTGCAAACAGCACAACAACTCCTCCTGTCTGAACACACAGAAGTAAATTCCCAACCCCCAACCCTTTTAACCTAAATGGCCCTTCCTCTTGCCTTTGCATGTTCGCTGTCCACTGTACTGTAGTCATTAACATATTTGGAGTGCAGCGAGCAGAAAGCTTAATTGTCCCTAATTGCTCAGCTAAATATGTTCTCTAATGATTTGCTTCAGATCTGTGACTGCCTTTTGCGCAATTTCCCGGCCGCTGGCTTCATTATCCCTGCCTCCTTGGAACAAAGCATCTTCACAGGCTGGCCTTTTTTTCCCCCTGCATAACACAGACAGCTAGTATGTGTGCGAGGGAAGTAATGGCTCCCTCTTGGAGGGACACACAATAGAGCCCCTTTGTCAGGGCACAGGAGTTAAAGTGATTGGAAAACCAAATCTCTGCTAAGAAAGAGTGTTAATTGACCACAGCTCACTCTTCCTAATCAGTCCATAATAAATGAGCAGCCGAGGCACTTTGTTTCAGTCGTGCTACTGTTGTTGTAGCTGTGTCTGTTTTGTGGTGTTCTTGTTGTTGTTGCAGCTGCTGCTGTTGCTGGGCTCCTCCTTCTCTGGCCTTAATGCTCGGTCTCAATATGTCTTTGATAGCTAAAAAAAGGGACAGCTCCCATTAACAGGGATCTCGGCTTTCACTGCTGAGGGCAGGAATATTATTGTGGAAATGATATCGACCTAAAATTATATCAATATCAAAAATATATCTGAAAAATAAAGTTTTTTTTATTTAGATGGAGGGACATTCCCCCAGAAATCTTTTTATTTTATCTTTAAATGGGAACACCTCTTCTCTTTTTAGTTACAAAGTGACTCAGCTCTGTCAATGTATAAGTCATACTGAGTGGTGTGCTGTACTATTCTTCCTATCTAAAAATAGTGATGTATATTTGAGTTTAATACTTCTGTTTTTCAATTATGGCTGTATCCCACACAAAAACCCACTTCTATGGGAAGGTAAGTGTAAAAGCAAGAGAGTAACAAATTGTGAACCCACATTTGACAGCTCAGGCATATCAGTGGATCAGATGAATGTGTGTTTATGTGTACAAGAGACAGAGCAGCAGAGGTGGAGAGATCAAGAGAGTAAAAGGAAGACAGGCACATAAAGAGATACTAAGAAAAAGGCCACAGGGGCAGGTTCTGACCTGTATCCGAGGAAGGGCATTTGCGAATGGTGAAGATGGAGCTGAGGTCTTCCTCCTCCTCTGGCAGGCCCTTCTGCAAGCGCTGAAGCTTCCTGAGGCTCTCACTGCGCTGGTGCTTCATGGAGCGCACATGCTGGATCAGGTTGAGCTTGGCCTTGGTCGAGTAGTTGCACAGCACACAATGGTAGTAGCAGGCATCACCCTCCACAGCGTTTTCGTGCTGCTGCAGGTGCTGTGGGAGGGAATGTAGAGAGCAAGAGAGAGGGAGAGACAGAGAGAGATAGAGAAAGGAAGGAACACAGAGAAAGAGAGAGAGAGGGAAAGAAAGAGAAAGAGGTTATTGTAGATGGCAGATAGCTGGCTAGGCACCACCGACTCACTTTCACTCAAACAGTTGGCAAATGAACAAATCAATTCCCAATCACAGCCCTGTTGTTTAACATCCAGACCTCTTCCACTTCAGGACAACTGTTTGGACTGCGCACTTTGTCTGCGTGAGTGTCTGTATCAGTGGGCTAACAGGACAGGAGAGGCCTGGGAGGCACGCAAATCTCAGGGGCCCAAGGGCGGGCAGGAATCACATCAGCCACCCTTCAGAAGCCGTGGGTCTACAGCCTCACAGACGGAAGGGAGCATTGATCCCCTTCACTCAACAGAAGCCTCCCGTCTCTGAAAAGGAAACTCCAAACATCTGCTTGTTTCACGCATGGGATACTAAATATTGATCATGGTGAGTTAAATCCTCGCTCTCTCATAGAGAAAGAGAGGCAAAGTCAGCCGGTGGTGAGGCAGGAGGGGGATTTAGCACACTCTGAGAGAAACTGGAACATTCCACAACAGGAGGACAACCTTCAGAGGACGAGAAATCAGCACCGGTATTGACCTGTCAACCCCAGCACATCCTCCAAGACTCAACAGCAGGCCTAGTCCAGCCGTCAGCCCACCCTCCGCAGCATCACCACATGCCTAACGCCCCGTAGTGACACCATACCACCACAACCTCTTGTCACACCACAGAGCTCCAGTCTAATTACCTCCTGCATGGCTCAATCAATGATGCAAGGCCAACACAATATGGCTGGGCCTGGTGTGAGCAACAGAGTTATTGACCACTATCCTAAAGCATCACACTGATTGTTTCTGCATGTTTACAATAAAAGCCCCAGACTCGGTATGGCCACTTGTGTCACGCCTGTCATGTGCTGCTCCTAATATCAAACTCTGGAGTCTCGCTGCGGATTTCTGCAGCTGCAATCAATGTCAATCACCAAAAGTTTTCCTCTTTTTCCTCTAATCTTCTCGGCGCCCATGTCTCCTGTGAGGCATGCTGAGTGAACAAAATGTGATGGAATATGTTATGTTGTGTTATCTATGTCCAACAAAATATTGTGGATGAACACAGATGCTTTTAATATGTACATGTCAAGGAAACACTATTGGAAAGATTTAATAGTAAATTAATCTGCTATTTCTAACCAGGTGAAATGCACTGATGAATATTTACTTGCAGTGAGAAGACGCTCAAGTCATTAACAATCCTAAAAGCTTGTGATCGGTATTTTCGATCAGGTTTCATCACTAGATCTGCATTTTAAGAATATAAACCTTCCTGTGTTCAAAGGTTCAGAGAACTAAAGCATTCATCAAGAAGACACTGAGCTACCCCCTCCTGCACTGGATGGCCTGTTTGGCTGGCTGCGAAATGTAAAAGCAATGGAAACATTAGACATTTAACCGCATTACATCTAAATCAGGTGTTGACAGGCTGGTGAAAAAAAGTCATAACAATATTATGCTTCCCTAAAATGCTCTTGTCCCTTTCTCCTAATGTTTAATTTTCTGGCAATATTATAATATTGCTATGGGGTTTTCTGAGCTATTGTGTTTCATTCTCTTTGGTTTCATATTTCTCACTTCTACACCTAAAATGTGCATTAAGACACCGCTTCCAGGAAAAGGAATAGGAGTTTTTTTTTTCTCTCCTTTTTGTGAGCCCCACAGCTCAGTGTAATAGAGTTATTAGGTGATTGTAAAAGGCTCTGTGTCTCTGTGTGCTCTCCTTTCTCGCCTCGTTTTAAGCCATCCATGATGTCATGAATAGGTGTTGCTGGATATTGTGGGAGCCCTCCTCCTTTTTCCTCTGTGCACAAATATTGCATCAGAACTAAGGTAGAGAGAAACCTGAGAGACAGATTCAGTTATAGATAACACCAAATCCATCATGCAAACTGCTTTTACTAAGAGCAGATGTCTTGAGCAAATGACTCAAGGCTCCAAAAATCTACAAGAAGACAAGCTGGGGAAAAAAAAAAAAAAATGACAGCACCTGACCGAAACTTCAAAGCTAGTCTCAGGAGGTAGAAAAAAAATCCTGGGAGTTTTATAGTTTCCCATAAAAAGCACAGGGTTTATATAGGAGTGAACCTTAGACCGCCTGCCCCTGAATCGGCCATAATTCACTATAAACCTGACGGGCCAGGAAGATGGCCTCAACAGAGCCAAAATTTGCCTGCCCCATAGCTACAATGTCAAACGGTTACACCTGTAAACCTCCACTTTCACCATCTCTGCACTGGCCGTGACCCAACGCAGTCTGGGGCATTTTAGAGTCAGTGAACGAGGTAAGAGATCAAACCAACGAGTGATCGGTGAGGTGCCCCCTGCTCATTCAGTATTCCGGGGAGAACCGAGGCAAAATGATACCACAGAGCCTAGGAGAACAGCATAGCTTGGCCCATGAGTGCAAAACCCCTCTGATCATCACAAGCACTAACTCTATCTAACATGGATTCCCACTGGATTCCACAGGAATTATCCATAGGATTATAGCTAAGAGCACAAACACAGTATGGACACAGTACACTCGCAGTCCATCACCCTCTGCGGTTCACAAACACACGCATGCATACACACTCTGAATGTAAAACATAATAATGCATGAGACAGGGACTACGTCTGTTTCCTATGAACCTGCAATGAAGCCCCTAGTTGATAAATCACCTCCAACTGGAGTGCAGGAATTTGGCGGCTTAATGAAAAAGTCATGTTGAGCTGGGAGGAGTTGGTCGGCCCAGCTATGAGGTTTCTGAGCGTCCTGTCGAGGCCCCAACAGGAGGGGAGCTGTGGAGCATGATGGGGGAGGGAGCTGGCTGGGTCAGTGGCATGGATTCAATACCACTGAACTGTCTGGGAATTTACAGCAGTCATATAGGAGATTCAGCTGAGCAAGAACAAATGTGTGACCGTCTAGAAGGCAGTGATGTTCTCAATGGCAATTGGGCATGGGAGACATGCTGTGTGCATGTGAATGTACTGTATGTGTGGTCTGATTCAACAGATAAGATCACAAAGATACTTTGATTGTGGGTAAAAATACTTCAGTTATGCTTTAGTTATACTGCAGTGTTCTAAAAGAAAGATGCGATAGTCTGCTACCTTAAAATTTGAGTCTGGTTTGATTATTCTAAAATATACTAAGCTACCTCTGTTGTTTTATGCATTTTACAAAATGTTCTAAAATACAGTGGAATTAAGAGATCACCTTCAATCTGGTTTTTCTGCTGAAAAGCCTGATTTTAAGCTTTGTTTTATACTGTGGTGATTTTCACAGTTAAAAAATGCAATCGTGGTTTTTCAAGCCTCTCTCTTCCATGGAGCACCTTATCTCTTTCTGTGGAGGCTGAAGCAGTGCTCTGTGCTTTTTCAGGTAAAGAGGGACAGGGGCGGTGTGGGCACCACCCCATCCTCTCTCACACAACTCTACAGTGCACCTTGCCCTCTGAGTGGGCAATGCACGCCTGTATCAGTTTCACCACCCACCCAGAGCACTGCATACATCTGCATTTCCATCCACTTAAATGCAAAGTAAAAGTGCACCTTTAACACAAAACAGTGTGGTTGCTGAGAGAGTCCAACTAACACAAGATAGAGGTGGGTATTACTGGAAGGGTGGAAGGGAGACAGAGAGCCGGTAATTCCAAAGAATGGCTCCCAATGGAGCCGTATAATACAGCATGTACACGCAACAAACACGTACAATAATATAGACAAAGAAGACATCAGACATGTACACACACAAACATGCACGCATGCACATACAGACTCTGACACACACAGCCACATACCATTACGATCATACCCTAATTTCCACCATTAAATTTGGCAGTGCTGTTAATACAAAATTAATGCATTAAAACAGATGACTATCTGTGAGCTAAATAGCTATCAATTCTAAGAGAGCTGCCAAATTCCCCTCTGTGAGAGAGCCAGTGAGTATCTGCCTGGATATTGCTTTGTAACTGCCCCCCCCCCCCCCCCAATTCTCGGCACTAAAAGCTGGTGTCTGAGTGTGTGTACGTGTGTGTGTGCCATGGGAGGCTTACTCGGGTTAGAAAACTGCAATTCACACCTGATGCCACGCAATGCACTGCAATAGACCAAACCTGTCTCCTCATGTGAATGAGAATATTTTATCCTCAAAAATCACAGAGGTAGGAGTCAGCTTTTCTCTATCACCAGAGAAGAAAATATACAAACTAGCTCTTGGCTTGAGACGTGTTAGAATAAGCCAAGCAGCACCTTTGTTATTCAAACACAATGATGTCATGGCAGTGATCATAACCAGTGAGGTAACTGTATTTCACTCTGAAGAGAGACAATGTAATGTGGCTGTTGGGTTGAAAAACACACCGTGGCCAAAGGGAGAAGCAAACACCCCTATGTGTGTCTCAATTCACTGTTAGACAACTGCGGCCGCAGCGTGCATGTACTGTGTGTATATGTATGTTTCTTATGATCCTGTTGCATCCAAAAGAGAAAAGCTAAAAAGTAGTTGCTGTCTAATTATGAAGGTTATAAATCAGGATTATGTTAAATTTAAAATATATATATTTTAATGATGAGGATTAAGTTTGAGGTTAGGGTCTAGAGAATGAAAATATTTTAGTTTAATGACCTCCTTTCTTCCCAGCTGCAGTGTATTTGTACATGTGCAGAGGTTTGTTGGGGACTTGATTCTCATAAATCTGCACTCTGGGATTCCCCTGGAACGTAAGCAGGTTATTTAGTAAAGCGAAGCGGAGTGACTGGAGTCAGTGAGTGCTCGCAGTTTGGCCTGTGTTTCCCTGTCTGCCAGCAGCACGAACAACAGCTCCAACCACAGAGGCCCCACTGTGTGCCAAGTGCGGTGGCTGCTTTGAATTAGCCACTGCAAGCTGCAACATGCCTAAAAGTTAGGTTGTGGCTTAAGGGGACTGTGTATTCCAGGCTCGAACATCCTACCTACTGCTTCCTGAACCTTATCCCCACCCTTGTCCTTTCTTCTCCTGTACTCGTCCTAATCTCTGCCACCCCTCCACCACATCCTGTCCCTCTGTCTCAAACCCCATAATGTGCTAAGTTGCTTCCTCTGCTGCCTTGCTGTAGAAATGATCCATCACTACCGGTGAGTAAAAACAGGCTGCATATTTGTCTCTGGGAGGGAAGAGAGAAACAAAACGGACCTCTGTGTCGTAGGGGAGACCAGCGAGGTAAAGATGGATCGCTGTAGGTGTCCTTGGAGAGGATGACTTAACATAGGCCGATGAAACAAAGTAGCCGGGGAGGGGTCATACAGACACTTAAAGACAATACAGCTACTGGTGCTCCACACCCACCACTCTCACTTACTTTAACATTAAATAAAGCAATAATTATTGAATTCCATTTGAATGAGTAAGATGCTAGAAAGTAAACAATGGGAACATAATTGCGGAGGGAAGGCAATCAATGCAGGCAGTCATTTGGGCCATGTTGATTGTGTAGGCTGCTGTATGTGCTCAGTGTGTGTGTGGAAGCGTGTGCACATTTGTGTAGCCCTTGCAAATCTAAGGTGAGCTGAGGGGAGTATGTGCTGTGACAAGGAGCTGAGTAATACACTCTCCCATACACACGCTCAAAACAAGAGTTGGGTAATCCCTCCTTCAATAATGACCCTGGGCTCTAAACAATAGCTCTCAATCAGCTGATCAATGTGTCCACATAATTCA
Source organism: Epinephelus fuscoguttatus (assembly GCF_011397635.1). Classification (NCBI taxonomy): domain Eukaryota; kingdom Metazoa; phylum Chordata; class Actinopteri; order Perciformes; family Serranidae; genus Epinephelus; species Epinephelus fuscoguttatus. The sequence goes on along the minus strand of NC_064753.1, from coordinate 27,260,252 downwards.
TGTGCGAGTCACTGTCTTTGAAAGGGGAAGAGGAGGAGGATAAGCAAGCGGGCGGTAGAGAGATCAATGCCTTGTGTGGTGATAACGAGCCTGGGCCTATGCCCACAGGAGCCCCACACTGGCGTCCAGGGTCTCTCTCATTAAGAACATTTGGATAAGCATGGCTATACATACATAATGTGCACTTGTAATCGTAGCCAGATAAACACATTTCCCCCCTTCTTAATGAGCTCGGTCCTGCTTTTGTGACACACAGCGATGACTCCAAAACAGGCAGGAAATGATGTCAATCCACAAATAAGAAAAAAAAAGAGTAAAGCAAATTAACAGCAAGCTGTTGGCCTCCTCTTTCAGTAGCTAATTAACAGCTTAACCTCCTGGTGCTTTTATGAAAGCCATGCTGGGAGGAGCTTGCCAAAATTGCAGTACAATAAGTCTGCCTGCAGGAGGCGAGAGCAGGGTGGAGCCATGGGGGTACCCAAACAACTGTTACAGACACTTGATGACATGTGTACTGGCAAGGTACCATCTGGAAGCTGAATGGGGCAAATCAGGACCTGCCCCGGCCCTTCTCTCCATTACCCAGAGTACTGTGTCAACATCACAACCCTCCATTTTGGACAGCAGTGACAATAATTACTTGTACAGAGCTGGGGAAAAACATTTTTTTTATTTTCATTTTAGCAAAACAGGAGGCGCACAGCAGGCTGAGAGGTTCAGATTTGAGACTGAATAACAGTTAATTGCATCAGTGTTTTACTAACACTTATCATAATAACTCACGACATTAGGGAGGGAAAGAACAGGTTTTCTTTGGTAACAAGTCATTTGGCTGTGATAGAGCTGAGTAGAAAATAGACGATACAAACAGGAAACTCTTTAACACTGTAAAGGCTACAATGACCCTTTACCACAGCACCAACCTACGTCTCTATACTCCACCCCAGTATCTGAGGATTCTTCACAAGCAGACAAGGATGACTGCATCCTGAGGAAACTAGTATTACTCTTAAAACCACTCCCTGTCTTCTGGCTAAGAAATTGGGCCATAAGGCAAGATTTAAATCTGAGTAACAGCCAGCTTGATGAGTCTCCTCGCCTGTTCAGGTATACAGTTTTTTCAGATGCTTCCTGTGAGGTTTGTGTTTGTGATACACATCACAGCAATACCTTGACAGTGGTGGGCAGAGCACTGAAAATCACTATTTAAGTAAAAGTCTAATTACTCCTATAAATATGACTCAAATAAAAGTAAACAAGCACCTTGGTTAATAAATTACTCAAAGTACAATTTACTTTACATGTGGGTTGGTGTATAATAATTTTAAAAAAACACTTGTTTTAATGAGCAGGTCGGCTAATGAAACATATAAGAATAGCCTATACAACTGAGATATGAATAATCTTCCACTGTCTCTCCGTCTTTTCCTCTCTTCTCTCGTTCCTAAACCATAACACGTTGCAAATAATGTTGCATATGAAAAGTTAATGTAACTAACGTTAGCTATAACTTCATTTTCACCTACAGCATGTGCAACTTATTCAATGCAAGGTTCGCCCCAAAAAAGTATCTTTGGACAGGGTCTGGCATGGTACGGCAGACAAGTGTCTTTTTTGATGGGGGCCAGTGACATTTAGTTTTGATTTTAATGTTAACAATGCAGCTATGTTAAATTAAAATCATTTCCTGATGTGTACAACATAGTATTAGGTCTCATAGGCATGTGGAATATGATGCAGATTTGGTGTGTGGTCATGAGTGACTGAAATAACAGGACAAAACAAAATTTTGGATTAGGCCCCGAAAAAGCTAGAACCGGCCCTGCTAACTGGTGTGTCAACTGCACAAGATGCACCTGCCACGTGGAGAGGAGCAGCACATTGCCAAGGACAAAATGTGATGGAGAGATCTCAGTGCAGCCTTCAGTCCCACAGGGGATGAAGAGGAGTCAGTAAGTTGGTGAGTTGTTAACGTTAGTAACACGATGTGTCTCGGAGCTTTGACTCCTCACACTGAACATAACAGAAACGTATGCTCAATCACAGTAAGTGCAAATGTCTGCTGCTGACTCCTTCACTTAAGGTTATCGTTATAATCAAACAGTCTAGCGTTAGCTGACTGGTAATGTTAACATTAATACTAACAAGCTAACCTCTCTGCCGTGGGTTGAATTCCCATGTTGCAGCTGCAGCTATGAGGTCAGTGGCTAACGGTTCTGCAGCTAGTTTAATTTTCATCTCAGTTCATTGTAACATCAGTAGGGTGTTTTTCTTGACTGCTATGCTACTGTGGTTTCAAAAACATCTTAAAAATACATTTTTGAAAAATCCATGATGCTTTAACTTGGGCTAGGCGGGCTTCCAGGTTTGCAGTAGAGGTGCTGCCCGGGTAAACATGCTAATTTTAGCTCCTGTACCAGCGAGATGCAATGACACGCCACCACAAAATACTGTCCTTTTCGGCCCAAAGAGTGCTCATACATTGCTCCAAATTAGTCTGCATTGAGTTTGAAAGAGAAACTAAGTAAAAGATATATATATATATAAAAAAAAGAAGTAACCACTGTAAATTTATATCAGGCCTCCATGCTGCTTTCTACCGTTTACTAAACTGTCTGGCTGGTCTGCGATGTTGAATGTGACACACCAAAACTCCCGCCACACACACGGAAGGGCATGCTCATCTGCTGCAGAGTTTAAAAAACCTGGTTCAGGTGCTAATTTTGGTGGAAAAGGGGTATAGCTGTAACAAAGGTATAAATGGCAAACGCAGTGAAGTAAAGAGAAGATTACTGGCTCAAAAATGTACATGAGTAAAGAGTAGAAGTATAGCTTAAAAAAGGAACATACAAAGTACTTGCTCCTTAAATTTTTTTTACTGTTTTACATTACATGCGATGTGTTACTACCCACCCATGCCTGTTAAGCTATCAATCAAACAGAATCATCTTGTACATCTATAACTTCCATGAGATTTAGAGGAAAATCTCAGGAATGTATGAAAGGCACCACACTGGATGTCTGAACAGAGCTATATAGGGCTTTTAATGGAAGTGTGTGTGCATACCAGATAAGAACAAGATAACTGACTACCTAGATCTGGTCTCAGCTGTACTGTAGGTCACTGGTGTGTTAGTAGGCTAAAGGCAGAGGCAGCCCTGCACCCACACAGCTGACAAGAGTCTCCAACACCTCACTGCCTCTCATTTGTCACTTGCCAGCCTGACAATGGCAGCATGGCCTTGTGGAGTTGCCGCAAATGTAGGCAGCAAAAAGCTTGTTAGATGGAGGCAAAGGATGAAAGAAGAGTTTGGAGAGGGTGGAGGTGAAAGAGCCCTATAAGAGTGCGGGAGACGGTGAGTCGAGGGACAGGAGGGTGCTGGATTAAGATACAGGCAAACACCACTTGTAATGATTAATGCAGTCAGTGAGAATTAAATTCAGAGCAGGAACATTACCCAAACACAATTAGTCCTCGAGAACAAACATCACACTCTGCCGTGAATGCAGATTCATTGCCATATTATTGTGAGGGAGTAGCCATAAGAAGTCAAAAGGACTCCGGAGGTAAAACTTTACATGTCTGACGTGGCCTTCTGGAGAGTCAGTGTTACTAATACGTGTCCCCTTCCCACCTGGCGTGCTACTGTAACCCCCCAAAAAGCCCTTAAAAGTGCCCACAGCAGTAGGGGTGACCCAAAGCCATGGTTACTGAACTGCAGGACTGCCCACGCTCTTGCTTCTAAGCCTATTGTCATTAGCTGATCTCCTGTTCCACCTTTTCGCTGACGTAACGGCAGAGAGGAGACACAGAATACAGTCTCCTCTGGCTTGTATTATCTAGCTTTCACCCCTGGCGTTCTCAGTTTGGTAGTGTAAATATTTCATTACCACATAATTGGTTGCTGCTTCAGGCTACGCAATAAGGCTGTCATAGCTGTAACACTGTATGTTTTCTGAATATCCTGTATCCTTTTTTTTAATGTAAAATTCATAGAAATGTGTTTTGGGGAGAGGGGGTTTGAGATCTCATAAGGGGAAATGTTTAGTTGTTCATGCACTGCCCTCGCACAAGCTTTCTAGAGACACCAGCTAATTAAGAACAGTGATGATGTGCTCAGCCAGTGTCAATATTTAACCCAGTCTTACACTGCTATCTTTATTAGAAGCATTGCGCCGACAAAAGGAGCAACATGGCCTTTGAGAGGTCCTCTTCTTAAAATGAAAATTAATGAGTGGGGTTGAGTGGAGGTGAATATACAGAGTGGATCTATATGTGGGCTTATTTGCATGGAACATGAAGTGCCTTGTTGGAGTGAACCTGCTGTGGAGGGTTCTTCAAGCAATTCATACACCAAACACCCACCAGTTTCACCTGTCAACTCTACAGTAACCCTGACATTGCACTTTTGGTGTTACAAACTAGAGATAAAAAGTTAACATTTTAAATGTAATGAAAAATACTGTTGCTTCCATAATGCGGACTACTTGGAGTGTCAAGGTCTTTGCACCATAAAAAAACCCACTACACACATCCCTCCTGTTCATTCTTCAAAAAGAAGTCTTCAAGCGATTACTATTTTGAAATCTGCAGGTATTAAAATGTAGAAAGACAGAGCTGATGGCTCACCTTATAAGAACCTTTTCTGTTTTGTTTTTTCTTCATAACACCCATTGTAGCCTTTGACCTATGCCCACAGGGAGATAGTGCACTTTTGAAGTATGCTCCCTGTACGGTGCCCCCTCCCTCCCTCCCTCCCACGAGCATAACCAACTCTATCACTAATACACATGTGCCTCGCTAACACAGATTTTTTTACAGGGTCATTCTGTTGGGCTCGCTCATTAGCTAAAGAAAAAGACATAACTCCACATTCCATAAAAAAAAGGAAACAAAAGTGCTCATTGATCAGGGTGATCAATTGAGGATCAATAACCTAAACCCTCATCATTCCCAGTGCAGCATAATTGCAGCTGAGATATAGTTGTCATCACTAAAAATCAAACACAGACCAGACTAATTGGAAGAGGCCTATTGCTTTGCTCATGCTGGCAAAAAGCTTTACAAAGCCCCAGAAAGACTTGTGATGGCCGGTCATTGGAGCTTCCTAAAATAACTGCTCATGCCATTAGCAAGTGTCATCGTGGAGGTCATTGTGCTGGCTGCCCATTTGGGGACATTTAATACAGGGCATAGCAAGCTACCACACAAGAGTGCTTTATATCCCCTCTCATGTAACTTGTGCAAGTAAGTTATAAGATCACATTAAGCCCCACTTTTATTGGACAACTTGTGATTTTAATCTAATGTTTTGGGGGAATGTCCTTATTAGACAATTTGTTGCTGACCTCTGTGTTAAGCAGTGGTCAGAAAAAAAGATGTCATTTTCCACTCCAGTAGTTCAGCACAGTAAAGAGGCTTAGAGAGCTGGTAAAGCAAAGAGGCGTGCCTGATATAATAGATATTTCACAGGCTGGCATTGCAGCCAAGCTGCCCTTACTGGCTACACCATATACACTGCTCAATCGTGCAAAAAATCTCAAACTATACTTCAAAGCCTACCACTTTTCCCCTTCCTGTTTATTGATTAGATAGAGCTCTTGTTCAGTAATTGTGCAGTAAATCAAGCATGGTGAGCACTAATCTCAAACCCGGGAGGAAAGTGTTAAAGGTAAAACCTGCTGAAAAGTGCATAATTACGGTGCTGTGTTCAGCCAGGAGAGAGGATATACTCCTCCCTCTCACATTTCTCACTCACTGCCTGCCTGCGCAACCAGAGGCAGCAGGGAGAGGGGTTGGCAGAAGAGCAACGGGAAGTGTATACAGTTTCTAACCACCTCTCACTCCCTCCCTTACTCTTTCAATCCTTCTCCCTCTCAATGCATTCCCAACCAAAGCGCCGGGGGCGCCATGCTTGTAAAGAAACCACAGCCTTTTGAGTGCCTCTTGTATTTACAAACGGAGGCATGTTGGAATCAAAGGCATTACCACATGACATAGCACATTAAACAGCTGGCAGATTGAGAATTTATAGACTGAATAGATAGTGAGTGGGGTAAACAGGAATTGTGCCATTGTTGGATCAGTTTAGCTAGCTATACTTGGTATGAGAGCCAAACTTACCTAAACCAGGGTACAGTTAGGAGCGAAATGCAGCAGCTCCCTCCTTCCCCTTGCTTTGCCTTTCCTCCTAACACACAGCTCAGGCTATACTCCAGGTGGAGACAGCTATCACTTTCCCATCAACTTCCCGTTCCTCTTGTCTCTCCGCCCCTCTTTTCTCTCCGCTCTCTCACTCCCAGCTGCACAACTTGGTTTCTGTGCCATGTTTGAAGAAATACAAAGCTGTATCTTTTCCCCCATCTTCTAAAGTACTAAAATCTGCAGTTAAGAGATTTTTTTTCCTCTCTCCTCATCCCTCCTTCTCTTATCCTCCTCCCCCAACGCTTTCCCCATGTTGCTATTCTGCCTAATCTCACCTCAGTTTTTATTTCACCCTCATCAGCAGGGACCTAAAAATAAATGATAAATGGAATATGATATTTTAAAGTCTTATCTCTTATCTGTTCTTACAGGGGAATAATAGGGTAGTTAATCCTGCAGATCCTACTCAAATTGATTAATCAGCACATGCGGACAATCAAATAAATGATTAATATTCCCCAGTCCTGTGGTCGGACAGTTACCCCTGAAACCATCAGTAATAATTCAGTAACCCTTCCCAGACCACAGGCTGCAGCTAGTCAGCCTCACTCAGCATCAGCCCTCTGATGTTCAGCAGGACTTTGAACTCCCCGCACAGAAACTCAGACACACCAGGGGTAAGACAATCTGCAGTCTACTCTCTCTCAAACTCTCCTACAATGCCTGCCTACCTGATCAAACTCACATGCAAAATATACAACGGATTTTAGGTAGAACAGCAACATATAAGACAAGGGGTGCTTTGAGACAGCAGCATACCCTCATCCAAATGAGGGAGGCTGTAGAAACAGATGTGTATTCTCCTCCCCAATGACTGTATAGATGTGCAAAATGTACAGTAAAATCTTTCTGAAATTACCAAGAGGAGGGCCAATTATAAAAATTCACCACACGGTCTTACAAAAACCTGCACTTGCATGTTATGTAAGTGCTAGGTACCTGAAAAAAACATAATGCCACCATGTTCCCACAGCTAGAGAACCAGATGTCTCTGGGCACTCACGTGCAGACAGACTGACAGAGAGACAGGCTGTTTAGCAGCAGCTCTCCCAGGCCTCACCACACTGAGCACACCCTGTCCCGCTGGTGGACAAAGGGGGGGAATCTCCATTGAAATAGACCCTCTCTTCTCTCCCATTACCCATGCTGTTCTCCCTCCCACTGAGGTCACACAACAGCTATCGTCAAGGCGCTTCTCTGCATCTGCCAGCTATAACTGTTCTTAATCAGGGAGAGGACCAGTGGCAGAGGAGAGCACCTCTTGCTCCCCCGCATCTGACCCAGGCTGGGACTGAATGGTAGGGGTGATGGGCTGGGGTTGGATGGAAGATGTGTGCGTGTGTATGACTGGTGGGGGGATAAACACTGCTTCTAGGTGTGGAATGTCTGCTCTGCTCCTAACAGCCCTAGAGTGCTATAGCTGTGAATGTCTGTGTCTGTCTCTGTCAGTGTTTGGACACATGAGGCCAGTACTCTGCTCCGACAAACACACACATAGATACAGTGTACACACACTGTTTCAGCCCACCCTGATCCCTCCTCTCTGCCTTACAGGAGGCTTGGCCTTTGTGTTGCGTCTGACCAGCTGGTTGCCTGAATCAGCATGTGCAGCTGTCAACTACTGTGACGAACATGACTCTATACCACTACCAGGACGCGGTGACTCTTCACTGCATTGCTATGTTTTAATATGGCTGTCTGGCATTACTGGAGCCATTTAAAACCCAACCCTAAGAAGCCACTGACCTCGGGGGAGTTTACACAGGCCGAGAGCAGGTTGAGTTTTTGCTATAACACATATTGATGGCCTTTAACTAGTGTTTGAGAGCCTTGGAAGGTTGTGCTGTAAGAACTTGACTCACAACTGGGGGAAGACTGAGCTCTAAAGTGCGAGTGGCCATTCAGTACTCTTGCCAATATGCCTCCTGATATATAGCTTTGTCTTTAATAGGCACGGGCATGGTGTGTAGGGCAGTGTCGTGAAAAAGCCCCAGTTTTATATAAGCGTTACAGTTCACTTTGATCTCTTCTCTTGCTCCACTGTTTATAAATCAGCCACACAAATATTTATGAGCGGAACGAGGAAAATTGCTGGTCTGGTTTGTATCTCTGCCCTCCTTCCCTCCCTCCCTACTACGTTCCCTCCCTCTCCTCATGGCTGATGTGTGGATGAGGCCACCGCAGATGCAGAGCGAGCACATAGGCCCCAGGCCACATCCATCATATCTGTTCTGTCTCTGGTTATTGTGTGGCCCCAGAGAAGGCTGACCTAACCAAAGCAAGTAACAGAAAAGACAGCACAATTAGTATGACTGTATGTATTACTGGTCACTGGTTTAACTTGTATGAAATGATGTATAATAGCCGAGCTATGAGTGTGCTGCATGTACACAATCAACAAAACCATCAATACCAGCCTGTGTGTGGTGTGCATAGACACACGTATGCATTCGTGACCCTGACTAATGCATCACTAGTTCATCAGTAACAACGCTCGATTAATTAATACGGCCATGTTCAATACATATTGGCTCTGCCTCCCTTTTAGCTCACCTATCTTGTTTCTGCCCACAGCACACACAATGGGACAAGCCCGGAGCTTCTGGATCCATACACTTTAATTGCTCCCCCCTGCCCTGACCTCTGATCCAGATCACTCTGATATACAGCATCTCTATTAAATTGGGAAGTAGGTAAATATTCTTCTAATGACCCTCAGTTCTAGCGACACCATTGAAAATGGAGGAGAAAAAAATCAATCTTGTTTTTTTTTTCCTTTTTGCCCTTCACTGACTCTATTAGTTCCCTTTTTATCTGAGGGTTGACTCCAAAAATGTGGAGAGAGACCGAGCAGAATGGAGTGTCTACTCTCATTTTGACAGGGCAATGGACTTTACTGAGATGCATTTCGGTAATGAGGAGATTACAAACCTATGCTCAGAAGGAAATATCTTTTTAACGGCATCTCGACTGTCCTTCAAGTAACACATTGGGTTTACTGAGCCAATATAAAAAAAAAAAAGAAGTCAGACAACCTTTATCTAAACCGAACAGAATGTTGATCCTGCAATCTAGACTCCAGATAATTTAAAAGATAACGCAGTTCAAGCGGGAAAGAGACAAACTCGACCAAATGTTACCCATCACGTAGCGCGGGTGCACACACAGATAGTGGTCTATGCAAGGCTGTGTGCACGTGTATGCGTCTGTGCATGTGTGTAAACAGTACAGTAAAAGCTGATGAACTGTATGCGTGTGTCTGTGGGCAGGGGCGGGCGGGGGTAGAGAGGGGATGGTAGTGGTGGACTGGCTTGTCGATCGATGCAGTGATTGGCAGTTAATGGCTTTTCCTGTTCTGCCTTGGTAACCCTGGCCTGATGGCTGTTGCTTCTGATCAGAGATGGCAGATGGTGTTTGATTTTCGTATATAAACCCCTGACTTTGTGGAGATGGCTTCATCATTTTTAATGATTTAAAAGTTAAGTTGAATACTGGGAATACTCCAGTGCTGGATCTCTCATCTAAAAAGCCCTAACCTCCATTCCAGATGTAAGGACTGATCTCTCTTAACTACATGCGCCGCTCACGGTTAGTATTCCGCTATAAGACACCCAATCCGTCAATGATAAGTTATTAGAATGAAATTCACAACACATATGTTTTTCCTCTACTTTATGCTCGCCTAGTTTTCAGGCTGCTCCATCACAAACTTGCTCCAGATCTAATACGACCACTCAAAGAATAAAAAAATCCCTTAAAATCACAGATAATCCCAAACACCTAAAGACCTATCACCAAATTGTTCTGTCCTTATCACACTACCAGTCGGAGAAACTGAGCTTAGGAAAAGGGAGGAAAAGTTTTACATGTAGGAAAATTGAATGATAAGCTCCATTTGATGTGTAAGGGAAGATGGTGGGAAATCGGAATACAAACAGCAGGTCCTGAAATCTCAGATTTTTCTTCGAGTAATTTCATGTTCTGCGGGGTTTGCCTTTATTTGGCGCCTCACTCAACCAGTTTCAACTGCTTAAGGCTTAAGTCTATGGTTTAAGTCTATTTAATATCCCATAAATCCAGACATTTTGACATTTCATCTCCCTGGAAACTCAAAAGGAGCTGATTGCAAAGAAAAACCTCGGAGATGAAACTATCTGTATTAGAAGGCTGTGCTGTCCCTGTTTAAAAAAAATAAAAAATAAAAAGTCTGATATGGCGGTTTGGATCGCCAAAGCTGTTGTTGTCTCTTCATGTCTGTAAGCCGTCTGTGAAATGATACTTGCTGAGAAACAGGAAGGTGTGGCCAAACATTGGTGAGAACAAAAGCATTTTTGTGTGTGTACGTGATGATGATGATGATGATGATGATGATGATGATGATAATGTTGTGTGTGTGTGTGTGTGACAGATATGTGTGTGTGCGTGCGAGTGAGAAAGAAAGAGAGAGAGATTTAGGTCACACTGGGACTCATAACTGCAAAATTAATACGCCCTCACTCCTGAAACATCAACAAATAATAAAATACTTTGCTTTACAGAACTTATTAAGATGCTCTTTCTCTCCCTCACGCCTCTCAGCATGCAAATTAATACATTGATCATTTGAATAATAATTTGCATTCCAGATCTCACAATTTCATGTTCAAACTTTAACAGCTCCCAGAGTTCTCATTTAAACAGTAGCTGCACAGACAGCCCTTATGGTTCAAATTATTTCAACATGACTATTCCAACCTAACAAGCATAAATTAAGGAAATTCCTATCTAGTGACAGAGAAAGGCCATCTGAAGGAAGGATCCAAGTTTGAATTATTCAGCAGTCCTTAATTTTAGGGCTAGTGTTGATTGAATGTGGTGACATTATTAAAAAAAAAAAAAGAGTTTGTGGTGCTGGCAAGGAAGGCAGTGAGGGATGATAGTATATGATCTGGGAGTGAGCCTGGGAGTTCAGTGGCTGTGGAGACTTCCTCTGCTGTCTGCTCCTCTGAAGAGATCTCAGAGGAAAGAGGCCTCTGTAAATCAACATGAGATTGAAAAGGACTTTATAAAACACAAATGTGTGGAGCTGCTTACACTAAACAAAAGCCTGCACTTCAGTCCCTCACTTTCGCCAGCTCTGGCTAGTAAAAGAAGAGCGTCAGACGGCGTGACCCTGAGGTTCGCCACATAAACGAAGCAGGGTGAGGTGAAGGTGAGCAAGGAACGGAGATGATATGTTGGGGTGGGGCTTTAAGGCATGGTAGTTAAACTCTTTTTCTTCCCCCCCCAGTGCCACTCTGTCTATTCTGGGCATCAGTTTGTCATGCAGGAATGTGAAGGCCATAAAGTATCGGTGCCCTTGAGAAACTGAAGAGCATTCTCGTCCCCAACTCTTAAAGCTGTCTCTCCCTCTTTCACTCACTATCACTTTCCCCAACTCGCTCCCCCTCTCGCTTAAAGTAGAACACAGGTGTAGAAGACGGCACCCGTGGGAAAGATAACATTTGGGAACATTCCTGGGGTTAAAAAAGACGTGCGTTTTTTCTGATATTCCTCATCTGGGGAACTATGTAATTGCCTTAGTTCCATGACTATGCCTTTGTCCCCTTTGTGCCTCCACCCTGCGCTCCCCATCGCTACCTCTTACATCACTACCTAGTAATTTCCATATTACGATTTAAACAAGAGATTCTATTCTCTGCTACCTTTTTTTCATTTTCATCTTTCCATTTTATCCATCTTTTGTATTGAAGAATAACAGGCATGATGAGAAAACAAGGTGCAAAATGATCTGTTCCAGGGCCCCCAATAAAAACCGCATGACACCCTGGGCTGCACCGCTTAATTACAAAAGGATGAAATCTTTTCTTCTACATCTGGAGAAAACATTGTCTGCATAACACTGATAGATTTACAGTTCCCAGTTCTAACCCTGGACTGCAGCACACAGCAATTAGGCAAAACATGGATGGACAACCAGTGCCATGAAGTTTAGAAAGAGAGATGGCTCGGAAAGGCCTCTGACGCCCCACTGTTTCAAATAAAAACTCTACCCAGAAAATTGTCCTCAGGAAACCAGTGGAAGGTTAATCTTTAATCAAGCCTTGAGAGTGGTCAGAGAGGTGAGGCGAACTTTTTGTTGCACAGACTACTTCACAGAGTTCACGTCACATTTTGCACTACATAACCCATCCAAAATAGACTGCTTTGAGAAGAACATGCATGCAGGCATCAGCACCTCTCTGACCCATCACAAACAACAATGAAATCCAGGCGAGAAATTGCTGAAGTTCTGCAATCCAACAGTAATCGATGCACCACAAAATGGAAAGACCTTAGGGGCAGATTTGTTAAAACAAAGAAAAACCTAGGTAAAACAAAGGCAGTACATGCTCTGCGCACATAGGAGCTATTTAAATGGCTGCAGTACTGTAAATCAAGCATGGGTTTGAATTCGGCTGCCTTCCAGCAAACTACATAGCCAACAGAAACTAAATGTCCTCACTTACAAATACATGTATATAAAATGACTTAATACTGCGTATATTTTTTTTGTTTAGCTACTCAAACATCATTTAGGACTTACAAGTGGAACATTACAAGGCAAGGGGAATGAAACAACAGCCAGGGGCACGTATCTATCATTCTGTAAAATTTATCTGTCCCATGACTCTACTCTGTAGGCCAAACCCAAACAGAATAGAGGTCCCTGTGTGCTCATCCTGGTACCTAAGACCTCCTCCCCTCTCCTCATCTGTCTCTTCACCCCACCTTGCTTTCATGTACAGCTTCACTGAACACAGACCGCAGAGCTGAGTAGTTTTGTGGCCCTGACCACTCGGAGGCCATTAATCTGGTGGCTTAGCCACTGATGTATTGATGGCACAGAGCCGGTAAGCCTGCCTGCCTCACTCTCTCCATCCCTTCAGCTTAGGAGCTACATAGATTCACAGGAGCCTCCATCTGGCCTCATCAAAGCAGTGTTTACCTGCCAATTGCCACTGTTAGTCTTTCAGGTGCAATGGCTATAGGTCGCCAGATGTATTGACCAGCTGTGCAAAAAAGACCTGTGAAACACTTGATTCGAGTCATGATAGCCACACAGTGTGTTTGCATGAATTCAAAACACATCAGCAGCTAAGTCTAGTTTCTTTTAGAGTTCGAACCACATGCAGCAGTTTTCAGCTTACAACTAATGGCCCTGATACACCAAGCATGATCAATGTTGGGTCATCAGTGAGCATATATCACCCTAGTTTTTGTGGTGTGTTTCACACCGTTGGCACCAGTCGTCCCTTGACACCTGTTCTTTGGCTGATTTAGCATATTGAATCTGCATCAGAGCCAGCAGAGCCCGTCAGTGAGGGAAATCATTCTGATTGGCAGTTCAGCTCAGTGCACAAGGGGACAAACAGAACAGAACAGCTAAGGTCAAGAGGGCGTAAGATAGAAACAAACTTGTTAGACTAGGTAAGATTATTTTTTAGCCATTTAGCAGAAACAATTCATAATTGTTTGTGTTACTGTTTGCTGGCGCACAGTAAATATCCTTTGTTGTTTCAACATCAGGTTGTGTTGTTGATGTGTTACTGAGCTAACTAGCGTCTTGAATTCGTCCTGTCAGTCTTCCAGTTTCCCTTTCTGAATAACAAATACAGACTACTGTCACCTGCTGCTATGGCATGCTATTTCCTCTCATGCAGGTCCAGACTGTTTTGGCACAGACACATGCGACACGAAGGGTTTCAACAGTTGGCCTTTGTTGCCAGTTTGGTTTGTCTGGTTCTCAACACTACAAGAATCAGAACTTACATTGAGGTGTTCTGTTGACAAGGAAAATCTCCAAATTAGCATTAATGCTACTGTGCTAATATATGAGCCTGTAGGCAACCACACATAATTCTAGACATTAACTGGGTCATTAAACAACACATGTTGCTTGGTTATTGGGAAATGCAAAGCAAGGAAAGGCCAATCACTTCAATCTGGGTATTCATAGTAATATGAGTCATTTGTGTGCATGTAAATGTGATGACAGTCCGCCTACATGACAATTCATTTTACTGCAGTTTGACTAGCAAATACATAATGAGTTCATAGGAAATTGCGGAGGCCACTAATTATATGGAATCCTAAGCCTGAAGGTGTTTTCAAAGACAAGGCAAAGTGAATACTATCTCTGTGGCATCTTTACAGCAGGGTGGTCAAATCACAGGATCATAATTGATATGTCTGTAATATTATCTTTCTCCAAAATGTAATTGTCCTCTCAATAATTCCACCATCCCCAATAATCACTTTAAAGGGAACAACTTTATTTTACCATTTGCCATAACCACAAAAATTAAAGACAAATTTAAGCCTGGAACACTTTGTACGTCTTCTTTTTTTTTTTTTTTTTTTTTTTTTTTTTATCTTTGGGAGCAAGAGCTGTTGATTTAATAAGAGTATCAGTGCGTTGACAAAATGTTAACAGTACTTTGCTCTCAAGTGAGGAGTAGGGAACTTCTGAAAGGCTGATGAGTAAGTAGAAAGAGTGGGACGGGGGACACAGATGCAGGATTATAACTCAGGAGAACTTTTTCCAGCATGGTTGGATTAAAGATATTTAACCTTAAGCAGATCCCCATTCTGGACCACCCACTGCGTCATTATCCATACTGGTCTGTTTGGTGGCTCCCTTCACCCCCTGTTTGTTAGGTTTATTAATTTTGTGGAGACAGTGAAGAAAAGGTAGGAACAGCGAGGAGAGACGCAATATAACGTAGATAGAAGCAGAGTGGACTGAGAGGTATAGAGTCAAGGATGGCTGACAGTTGACAGAAACAGTTTTATTGTCTGTAAAAAGAGGGGGATGTAGGACGGGAGGTATACACTATATATGTGCACCGTATATCAATGCTTATTGTGGCAGAACTCACCTAATGTACAAAAAGTGGAATTTATGTCTCCTTTGCAATGAACCCCAGCCTCAAAAACCGATATGCCCTTGCCTCCTATTTCTTTTCCTTCCCCAATAGCCAATCTACCCTCTCTGCTGATGGAGATAACAGGATCAGCAGCTTCCTTGCACTTCAGCAGGAGCGTGCCCTGCTGCTCACATCCAGAAACAAAAAAAAAAAATCTAATCAAAACAAATAACCATTAACACAATCACCAAGGAGCTCCAACTCCCAGCTGACAATGTAACACATCATCTCTATCCCTTCTCGAATCCTCCTATGGCTCAGCGCGAGGGAACACAGAGAATGCATCTCTATTGCCACCACAGACCCAAGATGGAGGACCTGGTCTGGTAATGCACTGGGCCCTTTTAACTCCGGCAATTGTGGCGAACAGACATTGTAAAATAGAAAAAAAAAAGAAAGCTGGGAAAAGACCAGCCTCCCCTGTGTAAGCAGCTTTCTGCTCCCTGTCTTTTGCTTTTTTTCACTGTCACTTTGTCAGTCTCAGCAACACCCACAGTAGGGCAGTTGCACATACAAGCAACAGCAGCAGCAGCAGCAGCTGTGCCACAAGTCAAAAGCCCGACCCTCTCCCTGGCCTTCTCAAGAGGTGGGAGCTAGAAAAGTTGTGAAATTCTTGCACATTGCCAAACACTAACCAGCACCTACCAGCCCCCTTTACTTGCCTGACAGCACCTCTCTCCAATCCAATTTTTTTTGTAGTGTGCCACTCCATCCTTGTTCCACTCACCAGTCAGAGTAAGTGAGATCTGTTTGAGATAGGACACTAAAGCTCAACATCCTGCAGGCAACCCCTGACACAAAGGGGGTAACTGGGGTTCAGGATCACGACTTGTATTGACTAAGGAGGTGTTACAGGGGCTTGTACAGAATTTTAATACTTCCTTAGTGTGATGCCTTTTATCACATGTAAATCACTTGTACAGAATCATATTATAAGAACTTCTCTATGAGCAATTAAAATGATACATTTCATGAGCCCTATGTTGTCATCTGCTGGCACTTTAGATTACAAGATTGCGTGTGTGTGTGTGTGTGCGTTTGTGTGTGTATTCACACGCTTGTGCATGTGAAAGGAGAGAATGGGCTGTCTCCCAGGATGTGCAGCGAGCGCTTTATTAGAGCGGTAGTACCAGTAAATCAGAGCTCAGCTCTTCCTGGAACTGCTGCAACCTTTCCCACTGAGCACTATTACTGAACAATCATAGGCTAGCCATGATAATTAGCAGAGTATCTATCCTTCCAACCCTCCTGTCGCCCCCACCCCTCCATCCCCTCTCTCCTGTCTGTCTCTCCATCCTCCTCCTACCCCTCCTCTTCTTAGAAATGTCTAGTGGGTGAGTGGGTAAGGCCAGGCGCCCGCTAGACATCATTTCGCCAGAGGACATCTCACAATACCTGCTGTAATTTTTATCTTGATGCTGGCCAGCGTGACAATTTGGGCTCATTTGTCTGCTCACAATATGAGACCACCACAAAATATTTAGAATTTTTGGGACATCATGGAAAAGTTAGGAGCGCAGGAGAGGAATACGACATGATGGTGCCGACCCTGTCACAGTAGTGAGGCGTAACAAGACTCCATAATAACCCTGTATGTGTGAATATCTGACAACTCATCTAGGATGCCAAAATCAGCGATCCTGTCATCTAGTGGGCACGTGGCCTATATCTAAGTCAGCAGGACTGACCTCCTGTACAGCTCTTTTTGATTGATATTTTTTCTAGAGCTGGAATACAAACATCAGCTATTTGTGGTTGTAACCTAATGACAGACTATTGTATAGTCCAAGAGAACTGGAGTCAATCCTGGTAGTTATGATCATTAATGGGAAGAGGTCAACACAATTTGCATTCCTGAGTCTGAGAAGCCAGTGCTTCAGGATCATCAGTGAACCACCTTAATGCCTTTTCATGTAACCGCTAATCCCTTCATTTACATTACTACCTCTTTGCCTCTATTATGTTTCATTGTGATTATTTGCTCTCTGCAGAGTGTAGACTTTTTCTTTCCTCAGCGTTCACTGATTCTTTTGGACTGCACTGAAGGGTAAAATAAGAGCAGAGACTCCATCCAAGTTACAGATGTATTGTGTTCGCTAATGGGCCAGCCGCTGGGCTCCACTTAACACTATGTTAGTGCAGTTAAAATGCAGAACATACAATCAAAAGCTCTGTTCACATAGGTGAGGAGCAGACAGTGGATGTGACTGTGCGTGCAAGGCGGAGGGAGAGATAGGTGAGAAGTTTGTATAGTTATGTGTGTGCTCAATAGAGCGGGACCAGGAGAGAGGGAGGGGTGTCAGGACTTTCTTGGTTAAAGATTCCCCATCTGATAGTGACGGCACTTTCTCCCTTTCTTTCCATGGCCAAGCGGCATCTGGAGTGGATTTTGTGCTAGCAGACACCGAGGAACATGATTACATTCGGCTAACTGCGCTCTAAACTGATTATGCATGTGCCAAGCTAATGGACTACATTTGCAAGAGGAAAAATAACATCCAATCAATCTCAATTACCGCCGATTGCACCGGCCCCCGAGACAAGGAAGGTAGCCAGCTAACTCCCCATGCTCCTCCCCTTTCCCCCAACCCTTGACTGGAAGCTGAGGCCTGTGGCTGGGCCTGGTTAGGCCCCACCCTTTCTGTCTGGCCAGAGCAGCCAGGGCCTGGGAGCTGGATTAGTTCCACTCATCTCACCTCCACACTAACACATAGCCAAGCCCTGAGGCCTACTGCTGGTGGTATAAGGGCTATCATATTCACACAGTATGTATGTAGCTAACTGTAAAATGAGAATGTAAGCTGGGTTTGTTCAAGATGAACAGAGAGTCTCAGGGGAGTGCTACGTAGTCTCAAAACACAGAGTACACAAACTAACATTTGGGTTATCTGGATACTGCAACACAATCCATCTGTTTGTGTTTAGGAATGACCATCCTAGGAGCAGATGGGTGACCATCATGCTATCATCAGAGCCACGAAAAAACCCTAAGGTCCATGGGAAAAAAGAGAAGGTGAAAGTTAGCCTCGGAGCACAGGGGTGTGTTGGCAGGACACGCTGCACTCAGAATGGGTATGTCTCAACAGAGAATACAGTACACAGGGGAAGACGGCATCACCCCCCACTGTGTGGTGGTCCATGTGGTCAGGATGACTTGCAGGATCTTTCTGTGGTCTTTTGGAACATTCCAATAGTTGGGGTGGTGGGGGTGATATTTTTAGAAAGCCCTAATATGGGCCGCATACCACAGACTCTCAAATTATCCCATCCAGCTTAGCCCTCAGTTTAAACCTTCCTTTTTAATTCCAGTAATTACAGGCTCCAATTTATATGGAGCTGTGCACACAAAGGGCCTGTTTAATGCAAACCAGTTTGATTTGGGTGAAGTGTCCCAAGCATCTCCCACATCACACGGCCTGTTTATGCTGACTTGATGATTTATTTTCTCCCCAAAAAAGGTTAAAAATGGTGCCATTTGCATCGGATTTCTTTGGGGAAGAATAAATGAATGGTGATTTTCCTTTTTTCGTCTTTGCATAGTACACCAAGTTGGGTTTACAGGCTTGTGGGCCACTGTGGGTTTCTGCCTGTCAGTATCTCTACCAGGACAGTAAATCGAATGCAGCACGAAGACTGTGACATTGTCAAGTGGGGAGCCTGCGCTGCCAAAGAGGCCTCACAACCATGTATTTGTTGTCCGCTAATCACATTTGTAAGTCATAAAATATTGTAATAATTCTTGTCAACTCCAAAACATCTCTGTTTTTAAGTAGTGTCTGGGATGAGGAGAGCTTATGAGGGCTGCAGTGTTCTCGGGTTGAGGGAGCAGGTAATTTCTGGACAAATGCACACACTCTTACTTGGAAGATCAATTGGTTTTAAGAAATATGGAGCCATCTTAAGAGGCTTAAGTCATAAAAAATGATCATGCCTGGATGTGTTGTACATATTTAATCCCCCCACAGCCTGAGCTGCAGTATGATGACATATGTCTCTTCTCTCTTAAAAACTTGTGCAGAAAAAGAGACAGAGGAGAGAAAAAATATGTTTCTTTTTTGCCTTTCGGGCTCATAGCAAAGTGGAAAGCACAAAGATAATGTAATATAAATTGCACCCTATCCTGCGAGACAAAGCAAGTCTCTCTGTCCAAAAGGTGTGAGGAAGAGAGTGAGGATTATGGCAGTGCCTGTCTATTTTGGTCTAATGTGAAACTGTCATTGGAATGTGGGCCAGTAAGTCCAGCAGCTAAGGCCAGGAGAGAATGACCATGGGCTGGAAAAAAACACAAGGATAACTGGCCACGCTTTTCTGCTGTCTCACAACTGACTCAACACATTTGCAGATTAAGTTGCATATTTGCATTTGTATGCATCTATAAATATCCTGTGCATCTAAAAAAAAATGTTCCTGTGGTCCTCTCATTTATCCTGATGCAAACCACAAATTCTCACCTCAACACCTCCTGTGTCCTCTGGTCTCTCTAACAGCTGTATAGCAGGAGCATCACACCGTCCCCTTTAACTGAACACTGAAAATTGATTTCTCTCTTTTACTGTGATTTCAGCACAAAGGACTTATGGACAGGAAACATGTCTATCATGCCAGTGGTTCTGAGGAACCACTCAAGACGTTGGATGATTTTCAAAAAGACATCCTTTTTGAGGCGGTTTAAGTGGATGGGCCACTTCACCTTAGTTTTTAATGTGATTAAAAACACCATGCTTGAAGCAGCACATTTTTCACATGCCTTATAGTGCCTCTTTTCCAAAAGAAGTCATGGTATACTAAGATACCAATACAAAAGTGTCAAGCAACAGAGCTGTTTAAATAGTTCTTCCTGTTTACTTTTTAAGAGTCAAACACTTGACAATGGAGTGGACTTATTACAAATAAAAGCTGCATCTACAAGGAGACGGTGCACATTACAATGTTATATGTTAGATTATGTCTGTGTGTACGTAGTGTAGGCTTACAGGGAGCGCATGTTGTCACTGTTTGTATGTGTTTCGTTGTGTGTGTTGTACGTGCGTGCGCAGCTATGCCAGTTTGGGTTAAGCGCAGAGTGGCCAAAGCCGCAGACACACAGGATAGGTACCTAAGTGGAATCAGGCCTGTTAGATTTATGGCCATTTGTTCGGAGAGTGTTCATCCATTGGCTATTATGGAATGATTAGAGGAGAAGGTGAAGCTCCAAGTCCAGCAAAAATCAATACGGCTGTCGAGAACGATTCAGCCTTTCCCGCTCCGAGGAGTATTAGCACCAAACCTCTGTCTCCTCACACTTCTTCATTCGTCTCCTAGTGATTCACCCCTAAGCCTCCAAACCAGCTTCACCTGCCATGTTCTTCTTGTGGCAGCACTGTGGCCCCTGCGTCTGTCTGACTGCTGGGATGGCAAGAGTAACACAAGAAAGCCATCATTCATGCCTTGGAAAAGCAACTAGTTTAGTGGTGTGGGCAGCACTGGAATATTTACTGTGCCATGCGGAGGAGTATCAAGTTAAGAGAGGGAGAGGATTAAGGGCACATTTGTGTAAAACTCATCAAAGTTCAATTGGATAATAAATGCTTCCAAATATGAAACAAATGTACTACTTCCTATGGTTGTACTATATAATCTCAAACTGTACAATAATATATGTAGTGTATATATTCAGTAATGATATGAAAACTGTGATACACTGTCATGACAAAGTTGATTGTTAGATGTGATAAAGGAGCCTGAGGACCACTGACCTTGTAGAGTTTGAGGCTAGCCTCATGGCGGGTATTGACAGTGTGCATCCTCAGCTTCTCCAGGCTGTTGGTGTAGTAGTCGCAGGCATTGCACTTCAGGTGTACCGGGTTGCCTATGGCCACACACTTCAGGCGCCATTCATTGCCTTTGCCCCCTTCTTTTATGTGGGCCACAAGCTGGTACTTTTGCACATGCTTGTCTGTCTTGCAGTGAAGCTGGAAGTTGGCCTTGAGCTGAGTGGTGTAGTGGCACAACTTGCACTGGTGAGAGTCGCCCACCACAGCGCGCCACTCCTCCTCCGGGAGACTGCGTTCAGCTCCCATATGCATGCCAAGCACATCCAGGTTGTCAGTGGTGAAGCGGTTGCATACAGCACACTGAAACAGCTTGAGGGAGGGGTCGCTGGTTTGTGATAGACTTTCTCCCAGGGTCATCAGTTCTTCGGACACCAGCTGCCCACCGCCCAGCCGCACATCCATAGGGATCTCCCCACCTACTAGAACGTGTGGGGAACACAGAGAAAGATGGAAAAAAGAGAGGAAGAGAGGAAAGAAAGGTATTTAGATGGCTGCAAATATACACTTGTGTTAGACACATTCAAAGCTCAGACAGCTCAGAGTTCTGTTTTTAAAGATCACTTTATCTCTCAGTATTTTACCTCAGGACATGTAAATCATTATTTTATTGTTTTGAGTTAGTGAGCATAGTGTTTTCCAAATGAAGCCACAGTTTGTGCATCTCTCATCACCACAGGTTAAGTGAAGCTGTTCAGCTTTGAAAAACCACACTGTCTGTCGCTACGACATTGCATGAAGGATAATGTGCATGCATGAATTTATGGACCTCTGGCTATCCTTGCTTTGAGCTGAGAAATAACAAAGATCGGACTTTTCCATAAGGACCAAAACCTCACACTGCCAGAGAATGAATGCACACATTGCCCTGTTTGGGCTGGTGCACTTTCATGGCCTGTCTTGTAAATCAACTCCAGAGGCCATGAGCTCCGCAGAAAAAAAGCAAGTTATTTTATCATTACCAAAGAACTAAAGAGTTCCCAAGCACACATTACTGTAAATCAAATCCATCGCCCTTATTCACTGAATAATAACATAAAAAAAATCCACTTCTCTGCTTGGATACTTTGCTTGGATTCTTCTGCTTCTTTCACTCCAGATTGCCTCTAAATCAATATGGACACCTACAGCAACAGATTAATTCTGCTTGGTACTGAGTCTAAACGATGAGAGGGGGAAAAAAACGCAGCAAGCACATATCCTATGACACCAACCACAGAACTGATGTCTATACAGTCTGGGAAGGCTGACTTTAAAAATTAATACTAAAAATATGAGGTAAGAGCAGCCGGAGTTTTTGCCTTTGCTTGCTGATCTTTAATCTTTCACTGCCCAGACTGAGCATGCAGGCTTGACCCTGCCTGGCTTTACACTAAATTAATTCCAGCAGCTCCTTTTTTATTTATTGCTGCAGTATGCAGCCTGCTCTTGGACTTTTCTCCATTACCTGAGTTTTTATAGCCAGGAGAGGGAGACCTTTGAGAAGCCCTCTGAAATCACTCACAGACCTAGCTCCCCAGTCATGGCTTCTTACACTCTCTCTTTTTTTTTTTTTTTCTTAACAAACACACAGATGCACACATATGCCCAATCGCTATCCCAGTCCTGTCCTTTCCTCCACCTTGCATCTCTCATTTCTACCTGGCTCTCATGCCCCATTGCTATGCAGATTCAATGATTTACCACAGACCTGGATCATGTTCCTCACTAAATCCTGGTTGTAGGCCATTAGACGAAGACTCTGACTTGTAGCTTTGCATCTGTTTTCATAATTTTTTTTTTTCATTTCATTTTATTTTTTTACTGAAACCCAATTATTGTAAAGGTATAGAAATATAATGAGATCACATTTTTTGCTTATACGCTAAGTTTTTAAGTGAATAGCTGTCTCACTTCTTGTTTGTGCTGTTTCATAGTGTCCATTGGACAACAAATTCCAGCACTAATAGTGAAAAGTCACATCCTCCTCCCTTCTCCTTTACTCTTTTGCGCCCAGTCTCATATCTTCCTTTCACTACAGTAGCTGAGTGTTAGGGAACGAGGATTACTAGGAGGATGAGATCATGTGAGGTCAACATTTGTTATCTATCTCTTTGGCAATACACTCAAAAGTCAAAAATCCACAGCGAGAGCATGAAAGGGCACCTCTCACTTTAGCTGCTTGGTCTGAGATCTCCTTGTGATGGCAGATTCTCTTAAGAGATTTACTGAGCCTTATGTGTCTTACTCTTGAGTTAATATCGGAGTGTTTGTGTATGATGTCTTTAAGAGTTCCTTACAGTGTGACAGAGGATGACACCACTGTATTTTATGGGCCCAGACTGTCATCATCGCCTCCCTTGTAACATGCTTATTACAACTCACCTCACAAGAAAATGAACCAGATGGCAGAAGAGGGAAAAAAACGAATTAGTCACAGCAATCAATTCTTGTTTGTGTCTTTGAACCGGCGACAGTTGGAGACAAGTCTGTACAAACTGTGGGGTTGTAACTGGCCCGCCGAACGCTCTGCTATGCTGCTGAATTACCCATGCTGAGCCCTCTAACCTCCCTTCTTTGACCAAGATAAAATTTATAGCTGCAATTACAAAGTTGGAAAAAAAATGGAGAACTCCAGTGGTGAAGTTCAGCAGCAGTTTGGGAATAATGACATAAAAAAAAGCTGAGGCTGGCTGCCTGAGGGGGAGTGCAGGGAGAAGAGAAAATAGAGGCATGGCCCTCTAACTCACCTTTTGTGAGCAAAAGTGGGTATCACAAAGTGAACTTCAAAATTCAGTCAAAATCACATCAGTACAGTGTCACTTACATGTCCTGTTAAGGAAAAAAGAATTACCCCAGGGCATCTATTTGCTACTTGGCACATTTAAAGCTATATATTTGTAGATGAAACTAATTGGCAGACTGGTCTTGTGCACTAGACATTTTTACCATGGAAGTCAGATCAAGGCATTGAGCATCGGCCTAATGCCATAAAGACACCTATCATGTATGGAGAAGGTCTGGGGTAACCCCTCCTTGTAAACCTGTCTCAAACAGTTCATGTATCTTTCACCTCTCCCTCTTCACATTTCAGTGACAATCTGCTTGTAAAATGAGACAATGATGTCAAGTTCACTAGGGCAGGCATACCTTACCTTAGGGCATGACAAAGAAAGGCAGCTGCCAAAACTAAAAAGCTGTGATATAACTAGAATACACAGCAGTGCAGAGAGGCAATATGTGGATAATCCTGCTCGTCGTTATGTGTGTTGTTAACGGTGTGTAAATTAGGAATCAAGATCAAGTCAAACTGAAACTGATTCCACATTAAAGTAATAGCTCTGAGCTGTACTTTGTGATTTTGTGGCAACCGGGGGATTTTTGAAAGCAAGAGAGACAAAATAGGGCTCACCAAGTGCAGGGGCCAGGGCAGCCATGTTGGGATCCAGGTGAAAGCTCCCCATCAGGAACTGGGCCTCAGCTCCAGCTGGGTCAATCTTGAGGCCTGGAGGAAGGCTCATGTTCTGGGTCAGGTAATATTGGTAGAGCTCAGCCTCAGATGGTGACGGCATGGCTCCCAGGCCAAGTCGGCCATGCTGCATCTGAGTCACATTCTGCTGGAGTAGCATCATGTTGTGCATGTGCTTCTCGCTGGTCATGTGGATGCGCAGGTTCCGTGCCACGTTGGTCTCGTAGTCGCACACCTCACACCGCCAAGTAGGTTTGCTCTTCGGCTTGGTCGGGGAGGGGGCCCCACACGGTCCAGCCATATGGGTGGAGGACTGTGTAGGGTGGTGGTGGGGCGGGTGATGGCTACTGGCCTGGGTCACTGAGGGGACAGCCACCACTCCTCCAGGGGTATGTCCAAACACCTGCTCCTGCGCAGAGCCAATGGTGCCTCCATTCTGCAGGGTCTGCATGTTGTTCAGGTGCTTGTCTGACTGCATGTGGATGCTTAGGTTGCCCTTTGTGGTGGTCGAGTAGTTACACACCTAGAAATTAGAGGACATTTTCCATTAAACTGCAATAAAGGCATACATATATTACTTTTGAATATAATTTCACATCTTACATAAGCCTAAATGGCTCAACAACACAAAAACAACTTAAACTGCAACCTCCCAGAAAAAAAATTGAGCATCGCCACATTTCTTTGCTACATACCTCACACCTGAAGGGCTTGTATCCACAGGTATAGCTTTCTCCACGAGCCAGACGAGGGTGGCTCTGACCACTGCTGCAGTACGCACAGGAGCCTCCAGAGTCTGGGTGCTTCTCTTTCATGTGAGCCTCCAACGTCTGCTGGTACTTGTAATGCCAGTTGCATTTCGGACACTTGAGTGTCTTGCAAGAGTTGCGTGAATGCATCATGGTCATGTGCCCACCTAAGGAGCGTGAGGAACCCAGAACGGTGTCACATTTAGGGCATTCTACCCCACTTCCTCCGTTACCACCAGGCCCATGGTTCTGTGAACACTCGCCCATCCCCGTCATGTCACAGGGGCCTCCTGGGGGGAGGTGGGAGTGGCCATGAGATGAAGGGTGGAGGTGATGATGATGGTGGTGCATGTGGTGATGGTGCAGAAGGGCTCCATTTTCCTCCTCTCCCTCTGCCGGGCAATCATTTGGTTCTGGAGCTGTGGCACTATCTCGATTGGCACTTTCATCAGCAGCAGCATTGGAGGACAGAGGTGAGGAGGAAGTTCCAGCAGTGTCATCCTCGCTCCTTCTGACGGCAGCTGCCGCCATTGCCATGGGAACAGTGGGCCCCTGGCAGTTAAAGCTCAGAGGGAGCTCTGAGGTCCTCCCCCCACCGTCTGCAGCTGAACCCTCTTTCTTGACAGAGGAGGAAGTGGAAGCAGGGGCTTTGCTGTTGAGTGTGGAACTGACCGCAGAGGTGCAGGCAGAAGGCTGGAGAGCGCTACTAGGCATTAATAAAGGAGATTTGGAAATGCTTTGGTTTGAGACAGCTGGTTCCCCCGCTTCACCCCCGCCGCTGCTACTGTTACCACCACAGGCCACTGCGGTGCTTTCTGCCTCCACCTCATCTTCCTCCTCCCCTAATAACAGTTCCTCTTCTTCTTCCGAGCCCCCCATCTGGCTCGATAGGTGCGCCTTGTTTTCATGTCCCTCAGTGTCCCCATCCTCTCCCTTGCATGCCAACTCTTTCCCAGCAGGCTCCTCTGTTCTCCCTCCCTGTTTGGGCAGGGCACTGGAGTCTTTGGCAGAGCCTGGGGATGAGGTAAGAGTGGACGCTTTGGGAATGCTCAGCCCTCCAAGAGAGAGGACCGAGCTTAGTGGGGTTTGTTGCTGCTGCTGTTGCTGGAGGCCAGAGTCAGAGTCTTTGTTGAGGAGGGTCTCGCTGTCCCTGCTGCTGTTTCCAGGCTCCAGATGGACACCACTAAATGTGCCATAGAAGCTCTGGCCAGAGTTAATGGGGAGCAGGGTAGGTGGCAGAGGAGTGCTCTTATTTTTTGGTTCCAGGAAACTGATGAGGGGCTCTTTGTCCTTCCCAATGCCCTGGATGATGGCAGATGCCTGCTTGTCCCCTAGCAGCTGCCGCTCGTCCTCACACAGTGTCATGCGGTGATCATGGACGGCATGAGTGGCAAAGGAACGCGCATAGCCAAAGGACAGCTTGCAGAGAAAACACATGAGAATGGGCTTACCCTTGCCATACAGGGCTAGTCCATCAAATTTGGAGAAATCCACGTTGTTGGGAACATCTTTGGATACACAGGACTTCTTGGCAGACCCATCGCTGTTCAGGTAATCCTTGTTGCTTTTGTGCCGCACATCGAAGACACGGAAACTGTGCAGGACAGGGCTGAGGCCTGCCATGGTTGAGGTATTGGGGAAACCTTGGTCTGAATTGCCAAACCACTTCCCGAAGGACGAGGCTATGTGGAACGTGTTGATGATCTGAGGGTAGACCGAGGATGAAGTCCCAGCAGGTTCCCCCAGTTTTCCCCCACTGGTGAGAGAGTTTGTGGGAAGCAGGCTGGGTACCATGCCCCCACCACTTTGGATCAACTGACTGAGGCTCTCCACGATGTAGGCTGAGCCGTCTGGCTGGTAGACTATCTCTCCAGCCAGGTTCTCCACATCACTACTCTCCTCTTCCTCTTCCTCCTCTCCTTCCTCACTCCCACTCTCAGGTGCTCCCTGCTGTCGTGTGGGCTGATGTCGCAAAAGAGTGGGCATGCCTCCTGCCCCTGAAGCCATCGGCACCCCAGGAAAGGGTTGAAGACTTGGGAAACAGCTGTCAATCTCCATTTCATCTAAGTCCTCAGATTCTGCCTCTTCACCACAGCTCACTCCCTCTTGCTCTTCTTCCTCAAGACCCTGTCTTCTGGGATGCAGCTGGCCTGTGGCAGAGCTATCACGGTGGGCCTGGGGTGATGTCTGTTTTGGCTGCTGCTGCTGGGACTGTAGTTCTCTCACCCCGTCATGAGGCGCACTGGGATTTTGGGGTTGAGAAGGGTAGGGAGCAGAGAGAGACAGGGGGTCCAGGGAAGGGGCCTGGTTGGTGCAAGGGACCTGTGAGCTAGAGTGATCGTTCCAGGGCTGTGGTGGTTGCTGCTGCTGGGAGGAGCCGAGCCCATCGTCTGTCCCAGAAACCACAGGAGACTCACAGCTGTCCATGCTGATGCCTACATGAGGCGTTCATCGCATCCAGGCCTGCAGAGACACAAATTGGGTGAGATGAGAGGTTATTGTTGTGTTTGGCATGTTAAATGTAAACACAGACATACATACATGAGAGCACACAACTCATCACATTTAAAATACCATTGTTGGAAACATAAATGTTTATATATTCCAAAATAATACTCCGCCTATTAAGAAAAGATCATATACAAAAAAAATGTGAGGGAGACGCTATGTTTAAGAACCCCAAAAGAAGGAAATCAAATGTATAGCGCACTGGGTGAGAGACAAAAGTCTGAGATATAATTGGAAAAATGACACCATGCTCATTACGCTAGATTAGGTACTTAAACACAATACCTGAGACAAGCACTAATAAGCCGTCCATGATTCATCTTCCTGCCATATCAGGAAGGTACCATCTTTTATCTTCACCTTCCAAACAACACCCCTAATCTTATATTCTGCAAATCCTACATCCGTTTTTAATTAACTTGCAGTCAGAAAAAAGGAGAAACAGGCTAACTTAATGGATCAAATAGATTCCCTGTGAGATAATTAGACACTGAGAAGCCACCCATCAGCACATTGTACATTTACATAACTGGGAGAAAAAGGGAAAACTGCATCTAAAAAAAGACATTCTGAACAGTATCACCATTATCGCTCCATCTCCAAGTTGTGTACATATGAGAAGAATACATGCGCACTATTGATATAGATGTGTATGAACTTTAACAAGAGCAATAAAAGGCTGTATTTTCTATGAGCCCAAAATACATAAGCTGGGTTGGGACTTCGCTGCAGCTGTGTTTAGATCTTGCATCCAATAACCTCTACGCTCAGCCTGGTTTCAAACACTCCAGCCATCCTCCGCCTCTAAAATAATAAATGGGAGCTGAGCTTTCGGGAGCTGGCCATGCCCCGAGCATCTGAGAGGCCCAACACAGGCTGCAATTTAGAGCGCAGAAGAGATAAAATGATAGCTCAAGATACTGCTGAGCTAATAATTTTATTAAAGGGATGCAGCCAACATTGATTAAAGGGGGCAATCGGGCTGAAACCAATAACTCTGGGCTGCCCTTTAACCCACCAGTACTGAATATTACATGAGCAAAGTTTCCCGGCACCAAGCTCACCGCCATGTCCCGGTTGATTAGCACATTCACTGCTTGCACTTGATTTATTTACTTATTTACTTAGGGATGCAAATTTCAGCTGTGATCAGAATGGAGTCTACCCCCACACCCTAACATATTAACCACTGAGGGAGAGGAGAGATTGATAATGTCTGTCTGCCTCTTCATGAATGTCTGATGAAGCTCTCCTCCCACGCAACATACCTGAGACCTCTCTAGTCTATATGCACTCACACTACAAAAAGAATGGACTTCCATTTTATGCTTTTGTATTTGGACTTCAGGATGACAGGCCAGAGGAGCACATTGTGGGCAAAGTCACAATAAATAAAGAAGCATTTTAACAAAAGAGCAATGACTTTGGTTAAATTTACAATATGACTGCAAAGATGATGTAGATGTTATTGTCATAAATACCCGCGGACATTCATTTTCTGTCAGAACGGTCCACTTGATTGTTTTCTCTACACACTACAGATGCTAACCCCGATGACCCTTGCCTTGTTTTGCATATAAAATGAAAGATATTAGACCAGCTGGCTTATTAACAAGATTGCTTTATACAGCCAGACATGATTTAGAGAAGGCTGCCATATTGAGTGAGGGGATACTAGCCCTTACTGGTCTGTATTTATTATCTGCTCCATTAATAAGAGGCTATGAGCTCAACAGCCATTTCACACAAATGGACTGAGGGCAGTGAGAGTAATGCAAGAAAAAAAAATATGCCACATGTCAAACAGACAGTGATTCTTCAAACTAAAAGCATGTGGATAAACTGTACAAAACGAAATGAAAAAAAAAAGAGCAGAAAGTGTGACTTGTCTGAAAGGACTGCCTCATAGGAAAAAGTCTCCATGTGTCCTGTCTGAGCATGGAGTGTTTCACACCTTGTTCCTGTAATCTATTCCATCAGCCCCTCCTCCAGATTCCACTGCCTGTCTCGACCAGGCCTGGGAACACTGGGCTCACATGCGCAACTAGTAGTTAAGACGGTTAATTCACAATGACCTCTAAAGTTCTCTACTCTCATCTTTGCATGGTCCTGAGTCTGAACACAGTGGCTACAGTGCACTGTAGTGAGTGTATGTACCCATCCATTCCTATTACTGCTGTAAGATTCCTGAAGCAATTAGCAGTAGACAGGATAACACGATGACTCTTGATCAGTGCTGGAGCTCTGAGCCAGCTTGGTGTGTCCACTGCTTACAGAAAACAGGATTGCCCTTTAAAATCAAGATGGTGTAATTCAATAACCTGCAGTGGTTACTGATGAGCAATGGGATTGTCTGGAGTCGGCAAGTCGCAGATGGGCCAACTGATATAACGCTGTTTGTCTCTCGGAGGTCTGCCTGGCTCAGTGACACCTGTTTAAAGCAGGAAAAGCTTTAATCTCTGGGAGGCACTAAACAAGTCGGGGAGACAGACAAAGAGACGCGGTCGAAGAAGAGGGGAAGTGGAGGAGGCCAGTGTCTCTGTGTGCTGACTGTGTTAATAACCACAAATCAAAATGATGGAGCAGCCCACTAAAGGTGACTACTGCTGAGTGGTATTATGCAAAGTTATACACTGTAAAACGCAGAAAAGTTGTAATTTTCTTTTGCATACTGGCACTGGTGCTGATTGCACAACACGAGTGATCCCGCCATGGCCTCTGCCCTTGTGTTGTATCGTAATTTTGAATGTGGGCCCACTGAGTTGACAATAAGCAGGCTGTATGCAGCCAAAACAAGCCTTTGCTGACAATAAGAGATAATCAGAGGGAAGAAAAGCCTGGATTCCTGAGCTGATCTGAGGGAGAGCATGTCGACGCACAGATCCTGACTGTAGAACTCACACTCCTGCTGCCACCTGCCTTCAAAGGCTTTATGCCAGGGTCCCCCTGCTCTCTGTCTTTCTCTCTCCTCTGACAAAACAATAAAAAGTCATACTCCACCTCTTCCCACCACACTAACAAAGCAGATAAGATTGAACCTTGTGAAAAGGCCTCAGTCCTAATGAACACTGTCAGAGAGTGGGTCTGGATGTCATTTGGTAGGGATGGAAAATGAGATAAGTTATAAGTTATGGGTCCTTTCATTAGGTGGGATTTACCGGCCAACTGAGGGAGGAATTAAAGGCTAAGGAACCATCTGATTATAAGCATGCCTGATCACCTGCCTGAAGGCCTGGCCTTGCCTCCAGAGGACCCTGCTCTCCAGGGTTTCCTGAGGGAATTAGCTCTGACTCAGCTCTAGCTGTGAATACTGCTGGGCTATGGGCGGGACGCAGCCCGGACCTTTACTCATATCCGCACAGATGTCAGCAGTGAGGGAACACCTCTTTAAAAACGGAAAAACACTGTTCCTTAACACGTCTATAAGACCCCCTAACAATACACCAGATCTGATTTTCAGTTGTCCCTCAGTGATGTTGCCTGTCTGTGTCTGGTCTCTGAGCCATCACAGAGCCTGGCCAGCCACCGCAGGGTAAGGGGCGCTTATTGGAAAATCAATGGCGTGAACACTAAGCAAGTTACAGGAAGATGTGGGAAGGAAGGGTTCTTATTGATAAAGCAGGGGAAGGCCTTTGATGTTGCACGAGGGACATGCTCATTGATGGGGGAACCATTGTAGTCCTCAGGCAGAGTGAGGCCCGGGTTTATCTTCTAGGTTTGTTCCAATTAATCACCAATAAAGGCGTGCATGCATTGCACTCTTAAACATAAGTCCGTTTTAATGCCTGACATGGCTTGGTAAATTCTGGTTTCAGTACCGTGCTCTTACAGTGAGAGAATTTATATTTCTAACACTGCGCCTCAAATGTCTCATTGTGCCTTTCTCTACTCTGCTCTCTATTCTCTGCCAAAACTAATTGTAGCCTGCGAGCCTATATCTAATACAAAAACCTGATATTCACCTGGGGAATAACTATGCGACATCTGAGTGTGCAAGTGTGGCACAAAACTGGCAGACTGCTGTCACAAGCTGATTTGCTGTACAGAATCAAAAATAAATAAAGGCATGAAATCATTTATATTATACTCTTAATGTCATTAAAACACCTCATGTTAATCAACTACTTTTTATGAAATACAAAACAATGACAATGATTCAAACAGTCTAAAAGGGGAAATCTTTCAGTGCTATCACAGGGTCCCTTTGTCAGGGTGTTGTGAGCCAAAAAAGTTTTTCAACCACTGCTACACACAAAGGACCATTATAATTCTATTAGGTACATGAAGTTCTTGTTCTTTTTGATCCACAACACTGTTAATCAGACAATTAACCATGTGCAGCATTGTTGTTTATTGTGTGCTGTAAATATTCTGTCTGCTATTCTGCTAATGCAGACATAAGGGTGCTCCAGTATTGCTCCAACTGCAGGAGGCAAAAAGTCACCTCAGGTCGATGGCACTCAGCCTGTAAACAGGGCTTCCCGTAAAATCAATGATCTTCAGTAGGAGCTATCAGTCTGTGGAACAGAAATAGCCGTGGCTGTGTTGAGTCTGAGGCGGGGAGGAACAGTACTGTGTGTTTACATGAGTGTGTGTGAGTGGAGGGGGCCGGTCACTGGCATGTCTGGGAGTATTTCTCAGAGATAGCAGAACTGAGGCATGCAGCTTTTGTCATGTTACAGCCAGTGGAAACCTAGATGCATTAGGTGCTACAGATACAAGACTGCAGCTCGCAGATTTCATTAATATTCTTCTGTATGTGTACGTTACGCATTAAACTGGTGTTGAAACAAATATATCACTTACAGCTAAAATAATCCTTGCTGATTACAATATGAGCAACTCAAATACCCAGGAGGCAATGTGCTGATTGTTTTAGTTTCACAGCACTCAATTTTAGTAACCATTTTGCACTAGTAATACTGGCCAGAAAAGGCAAAATTGATTTGTTTGTAGTATCAATTGCCTCCTTTGTTAATAGACCTGAAATAGAACCTTGAAAATGATTTTACCCTTTACGCAACGCCATCAAATTCTGCTAATCCATTCCATATTGCAGAACGGAAGAGAAGTGATTTAAGGCAGAGCAGCGTTGAAATCACAGAGCAGAACTGTATGGTGCTCGTACACAGGGGCAGTCTGATTAAATGATCTGATTGGAGCTCAGCTAACTTCCAAAACCCTCTAGAGGGGATTTACACATGGCACTAGAGTGTTTCCTCAGTTTTGGAGGATGTGATAGAAACAGCGTGCTGGTGTAATTAGAAGTAGTTAATTAGCTGTGGGTTAATTACTGGGTTCTGCAGAGTGTTGGTGAAAGACCTGGTGGGGTGGCAAAGCAAAGGGAAGCAGCGAACACACAGCAGGAAGCTCCCAGTCTCCCGCCAATTAGCAAGCAGCATGGGGGGGCTTCTGTGGTATACTAGGAGTACAAATGTGAGAAGGCTCATATCATTTCACTCAAACCTCAGTACAGGGGAAGAGATAAAGGGAGAGCAGACAGAATACATTCTATTTAAATATGCACGCTGTTAGAGACTGTTTTTGCAAAAGAAAAACATGTTTGCCAAAAAGTTGCAGCGAACCTTTAAAGAGTGATACTAAAAAGAAACTGACAACCAGGATTCTGAGGAGTGCCAGATTAAGAGTAAAACAAAGCAGAGGCTATTTTAATTAATACAAAAGTAACTTCTTATTACAGCAGCCACGAGCTATCTTTCTGCATTTACAAACCATGCTGAAAGACTGCACTGTATTATTTTCCTGTTATGTCCCGTGTGGTTTGTTTAGAAAGCTTTGTAATTTATAAGAGCATTAATTATCCTTGGAATTAAGGTATTGATGTATAATCAGAGAGGGGCTATCGGGCA
Source organism: Epinephelus fuscoguttatus (assembly GCF_011397635.1). Classification (NCBI taxonomy): domain Eukaryota; kingdom Metazoa; phylum Chordata; class Actinopteri; order Perciformes; family Serranidae; genus Epinephelus; species Epinephelus fuscoguttatus. The sequence continues at coordinate 27,226,714 of NC_064753.1, read as the reverse complement.
CAAGCTAACATTCGCCCCCAGGCAACCCAGTGCACACAGCACACACAGCACACACTCGTGCACAGTGGGGTGTCTGTAATTGCAAGACAGACAGAGAAGGAGAGAGAGATAACTTCGAGCCGTGTCTTTCAAATTCTTATCAGATTATTTAGATACACATCCCCCATTTCTGCTCAATTTTAGACTAACAGACATGGATATTGAATGATTTGCAACAGTCTGACGTGGAACCTCACATCCTTTAGCGTGCAGTGCTGACTTTCCCATAGTGAGGAATGCAGAAAAGCTGAGAGAACACTTGATACTTTGTACACTGGTCCGTCTGGCACTAATCAATCAGAAAACAACACACCGATTATGATCCTTGGGAAGATTTCTAAAGGTAAAACATTTCAAAATCCTATAAAGATACATGTAGATACACAGTATGTATGACTCAGTATGTATAACTGTGTCTGCAGCATTTGCAGATTAGCAGGGAAGAGAGAGGGGAGATAGGGAGACAGAGAACGTCAGATTGAGATATAGAGCCAGAGAGAAAGTGAGAGAGCTAAAGACACATGTCCAATGAAAGGTCAGGGACAAGGGGGAAATGTGCTGATCAAAGTCTTTGAGCCCCAGGACCTTCATTTCTACTAATTATCAAATCTGCCCCTATTTATATCTGCGGGAAGCAGACGTTCTCTCAAGAGAGGATGGAAGTGAAATCTGCTAACTACAGTGCTTTCGGAGCTTCTGTTTGCACTCACTCCATTACATTTGTCCTATAGTAACAGGATGAGGGTGGCGGGGTGGTTAAGAGAACCGATGACCACAACTTATTTGGGAATGTTGTTGTTGTTACGAAAGTAAAGGACAGAACAGCGTGTACAGAGGACTGCCGAGCTGAGCAAAACATGAAATATAGAATCACTCTACTTTTCATAGGTGGTAAACTTATTTATATCATATTAGAAAATGATTGCCTTAAAGGAAAGAACGCATGATGCCATACACACATGCACACATACACACCTTCTTGCCACGCTGCAGTTAAGGCAAGCAAACCACAAACACAGTTGTTAAAATGATCAATACCATTGAAATATTAAACCTTAAGAAGCCGCATTATTGATTGGGAGCCCAATGATAAAATGGTTTATTATCACAATTGTGGGGCTTTATGTAAATGTTTTGGAGAGACCATCAGCTGTCCAGCAACCAATGGCTAAGCGGCTAAGTGGGTATGTGGCTAAATTTGACCCCCTCAACCGCAAACACACACATACACACATACCCCACAACCCAATCACCACACCACAGCTCCCTTACCCTGCCATCCAAACCCTGAGGAATTGCAAGGATTGGGGCGAACAGGGAGATGTCATTACCACTACTTCTACTTCCATTAAGGAGAGCTGACACTGATCAGCATACCAAGCCTGTGTTGACAGAGAGACCGGAGAAGGGGGATTTGGCCCCCCAGAACAACATGGTAGCTCGGGAACGTGGTCTAAGGGATCTCCAGCAGGCATGACAGCAAACAGGAGCATACAGTGGACGAGGATCCAGGCTCCATGCAGGGATCATGCCTTGACAGACAGATAGGGGACATGGATAACATGTTTATAATCCTAGGCCTTTCTGTGTAATCTGGAAAACAAATACCTTAGTAATGACCCAGTTCTGCACCTGGTAAAACACAGGGTTCACTAGCACCTGGAATTAGACAAATATCCACTGCGGAGCATTCTTAAAGGGACACGCTCCTTTAGCGAAGCGCTTAGGGGAATTTTAGAAAACACCAACATATGAATTAAATGTCGCATTTCCTGTCTACAGGCCCGGACCATACAGCAAACAGAAAATAGTAAATCTATAACGTGGTTAAGTGGATAAGCTGGGACACCCTTTGAGATGAGTTAAGTCACACAGAGGCTCAGCAGTGCAGCAGTGAGGCAGTGCCAGAAGTCTGAGGGTTAGGCTCAGTGTTCGGTTAAGTGTCTAAACCTGAGTAGGGTGATAAGATCCCTTTTAGAAGGCATGTGAGGGCCAAATGACCAGGAAACCTGAGTAATGTGGGTGAAAGCTGTCTTGGGTGAGAGCAGAGATGTGGAAAGTCATGCAGTGTTATGTGTGGAAAATGGAAACTTACTATCTCTTTTACGCACCTCATACCGAGGAGTGGTGCAGTCCCACATGCATATGCTTGTGCGTGCACATACCCCACCACACACACACACACACACATACGCACATAGAGCAGGGATTAGAGGGTGTCCCAGTGAAACCATTCTGTGGAAATTATTTCTTTGCAGAAAAAAAAGGCATGAAAGCCAATCGTGACCTGGCCTCTAATTCTAGAGTAGGATATCCTGGATAAATAATTAGAGGGTTCCTTTGAAGACCCTGCACAGCCGAGCCATTCACTCCCCACTTCACATTTGCTAAAGTCATTAATGACAAAGATTTAGAAAGGAAAAGCGAAAATCTTTCTGGTACACAAATACTTTTTTTATGAGGCCTGGCCCAAATTCCTCTCTGCTTAGCTGAAGCCCTTATCCTGGGAAAGAACTGCACCCGTTTTAAACAATAAACCTCATGGGGAAAAGTGTTTTCTATTGCCCCCTTCCCCCGCTGAATTATGAGAGTTAATAAAGTTAAAAGAATAATGTGCCCTGTGTTTTAAAAGAGGAAGTGAACAAAAAATGTTGGGACACTGGATGTCTAAAGACACGGTAAAATCAAAGCAAAGTGAGACAATAGTCTCAAACTCTAAAAACAAAGACTGTTTTATGCTTGAGAATGACAAAGGAGTGCGATAGCAAGCCTGCTATGAATATTAAAAGGATCCCTAATGAACATCACTGACTTCTTACACATGGCTATTCTTGTGCCACAGTGGCATACATCTCCAGTGAGTGCTCACACTTAGTCACAGCATGTGCCACTTTTACAGTGAGCTGTGTGGCTAACCAGGATCATTCATTGGGAATAAACAGGGGGGGGGGTCTAGCAGCTGGAATTACATTTATCATATTCAGATTACTCTCATTCCCAACGAAGGAAAACAGAGTCACCAAATTGTATTTTACATTCCACTGCATACATCTTAGAGTTATTTAATTTAGACATTAAAAAAAGGAACAATGTGTCTTCGGGAAGAAAAGCCCACTGAGCGCTAGTTTACATGCCAATGGGATGCCTACTCTTTACACTGGCACTTTATAAACAAAGCCCTCATAAATCAGATCTTGATGCAATCGTCATCTTGAAAGGAGAGCGGCGCTTGCCCTACAGTTTACAAGGACAGATTCCAAGGCAAACCTTGGAAGGTGATGTGCATTCCTTCTGAGTAGAGCAGTGATGAGGAACTGTCAACAGAGGAAAAGGGAAGAAAAACAAAAAAGAAAACAACTTGTTAAGTGTATAACAAGGTGGCCTGGAGGGCAATGCTGAAAGACACCTCAGCACTTGACTCTGAAGTGTGCGAGGAACATCAAACGGCATTTCTGTAGCTACGTTGAGCACTGACAGAGCCGACCACGCTGTTCAGAGACCCTTGTGTGAGGAAAAACGCTACAGTTTGGCAGAAAATAAAGAGGTAAAGTGTGACTAAAAGACAACAGTTCCTCGTGCAGCAGTAATCATAAGTGTTCATGTGCACTAAATCTGAGTTCTGTTCTGAGCCACAGACCTCCAGGGAGACCTGTCGAACATGAGGGAAAGCTGCTGCCATCAACCTACAAAACGGAAACAGAATAACCCCATTCTGAAACGCTACTGCAAACAATGAAGCAGTTCCGATTAGATAACGTCTACCCCTGTGTTGAATAGCTAGAAGGTGTGTGTGTGTGTGTGTGTGTGTGTGTGTCTGTGTGTGAGAGATGAGGCTTGGGTGGCAAGCATGGCCGACAGAAACAGAGCAAGGGGCAGAGTCAAAGCATATTTACTGCACAGCAGCTGAAAGAAAATCAACAAATATATGACCATTAAAGCTGTTGGCAGCTCAGAGCTTGCACCAAAACTTGGCACGCTGGTGTGTACAAGTGTCCAAGCACTTTGATCTGGGAAGGCAGATGCCCATGAGCTGGAAACACATTCAAAAATCCTATCTCTACGGGCAGGGGGGAAACAGACAAATGAGAGGCAGGGAGAGGCAAAACCGGTGTGATATTTTAAGAAATGCGGAGCGTGTTAATAAGTTCCTCTTCTTCCTCTCCTGGCCTGGTCTGAGTGTTGTGACAGCTACAGTGCTGTGGAGCTATATTTGAGAAAGACCAGCCTCCTGCCCCTCATCTCCACACACACACTGCAGCCCTTGTTCATCTGCCTTAATGAAATGGCCACATGCCTCCTCTCATCCCAGAGCTGCTCGCACACTGTAGCACCTGGTAGATATAAATCAGCCCTACTGAGCTGTATTTGGGAAGTGAGGCATTAAGCATGACATGGGCTGTCAAAGTTCAGATCGCACCGACCGCAACATCTAGTTGAACCGCTGCGGAACAGACCCGAGACCAAGGAGCAGGCCTACCATCGGCCTCTTATCTTCTGCCTCTCAGCTCCGCATGACATGGCTGCCACATCTGGGCCCCAGCTGGGCAGCCTGCTGAGCACAGCGTAGCACCACTGAGGCTAGGGTAGGGGAACACTGGAGCACCCACGCTACATGGATTCATGGGATCAAAAGCCTATGAACAACCAATATTTTAGTGGCTGCTGTTTGCTGCCAATTATCAATGAGCTTTCTTATCTGTGGGGGCTTGTGGGTATCATTACAGATTTCAAGTGGTGTATGTTCTATTTCTGAGCAAGGAGATAAAAAAAGCTGAGTGCATGTTTGTTGTGCGAGTGTACTGTATGCGGTGAGCTATATGTGTGTGAGTGGAATTTCAGTCACGTGAGCCCGAGGTCTGAAGGTCAAGAACTGCAAGAGAGCCCACACATTCCTCAGAGGACAGGCACACATCTTTAGTGCACGTGAAGGTTTGCATTGACTTGGATGCATGCATGTGTAAGCATATTAAACTAGCCAGCGCTCCAGTTTTCCGCCACTCCACCAGCCCACCCCAGAGCTTTACACTTGAATATTAAATATATTCTCACTCTGAGCTTTACATGTATGGGATGAGTCCTCAGACAGATAGACAAGACACAAAGGCAGGAAGACAGAACGCTCAAAGGAAAGAGCACTGTGAAAAACAAAGTGAGGAGCGACAAAGGGAGGTAAAGAGTGAGGATAATGATTTATCATCTGCTTGGGATTTGGTCGTGGGCTTTCACAGATGGGGACGGTATGATGTCTTGCTCTTATTAGGTAGCAGCCACAATGGAGAGCTGAGGTGGAGTGGAGGCTTGAGGACAAGAGGGGAAAATACAGAGAAACGAATGAAGGAAAAGCAGATGAAGGGACAGTGCAAGAAGCCCAGGTTCAACTCAATCCTACTGTAATTTACATTGCTGGGTAATTAGCCTCAGGATCAGGGGCTCAAGCCAATGACGGAGGCCTCTCACAGGAAAACAGCATGTGAAGAGGACCACAGCATTACTCTTATGACACATAACATTCATTGATTCAGTCTGTCAGAGGGAACATGTGTCAAGGGCATAAAAACTGCTACGTTTACTGTACAGAATAGAGAAAAATCTATTCATGGATTTGAGGTTATCTTTAGTAGAGGGAAGTAAAGTAAAAGAAGACCTCATTCTAAATGTGGGAAAGAGGTTGAGACCCTATAAATGACATCTGATGGATGTTTGTGTTAAGTTAAGTCTTTGTTTGGAACTGGAAAACACTGTTTACCTTCCCTCCATGGATTACATCATTACATTGATATTTAGGACTTAGGAGGCAGGTAACAGGAGTAACCACAGGAATAATACAAGGAAAGATGCAGAAAACACATGGCCACATACAAATATTGGCAAAACACATTTGCATAATCGTCCCATATTATTGCACTGACAAAAAAACAAACATGTTTTTTTCACAGGGAAATAAACCTGACTTAGTGGCAGTAGTTTCAGCACTGCCTAGTGGTCCTCCAGAGCTGCAGATTTAATACACATTTAATTAATGATGTCATTGTTTTGACATTGAAAGAGCATGCCAGCAAACAAGATAAACAAGATCTAGCTCTGGGAAGAGTGCTATCAGAATACTAAAGGAAACAGAAAGCTGGGAGATCACAGACAAAGCACTTTGAATCTTAACCCTGGGCCCTTAAGACAGTTCCATTCAATCCCCTCATACGGCGAGGGAATATTTTACTCACAGCACCAAGCTGCTAGCTCTGCACCAAGTTGTGTGTGAAGACACACATACCCATGTTTAAGGGTCATATGTATGCATGTGAGACTAAATAGCAGTGAGATACAGTGCCATATTGTGAATGAATTCTCGCTATGGAGCAGTGAGTTTCCACTCATGCTGCTATGCCAGTGTCCTGGGCATAGCTAAGAGTCTTTACACATGCCAACTAGAACTGGGAATGAAGCCATAAGGCTGGGAGGATAGACATATACACTGCAACACACACACACACACACACACACACACACACACACACACACACACACACACACACACACACAAACAAAATCCACAACATACCACAGATAGCACAAAAAAACATAAGACACAATAGAAAATACCCACTCATTCATGTAAGCATGAGCAAACTTGTTTATTCACGTTTGCGCTCACCTCCTTGCACATATGCACTGAAAAAACATGTTAGCAAGGAGGTGAGAATTAGAGCAGGGCCAACTGGCTCACCCTGAAAGTTCAAGTTGAGTGCCACTACAAATTACAAGTTGACAGCTTAAATTATCCCCTGTATGCGTTTCTTACAATGTATGTGCATGTTGGAGTTTGCTAAGGCAACCTCCAGACAGCTGTTCTGGATGAGGTATTTACATGTCAACCATTATCTCTTCTTAAAAAAAAAAGAACAACAGTATGTAATCTCCCTCGAGATACACTGACCAGCAAATGCCCAAGACCAGCAACCTCCCTCATGTTGTCAATGATAGGACCCTCTGCCCCATCTCTAACAGATGCCCCCATATTTGAGCTGTGAGGGGGGAGAGTGATAGGGACAGTGTAAAATGAGAGGGTGACTAATTGGTTCATAACCTGTAATTAGGGAGATGTAATTGGAGTGGACTTGCAGATGCCAGGTGCACCTTCAGGAGGTGGGGCAGCGGTTTGCCCTTTGACTGGCTATAAGGGGGTGTGTGTGTTTGTGTGTGTTTGTGCACACAAGCAGCTAGGCAGGATTAGATGTTGGGGGAAAACAAGACTTCTATTGCAAGGGCCCCCAAAGAATATAGTATAGGTGTGGCGTGTGCCTGTTAGGACCTTAAAACCACATTAAAGTGCGTGTCCTGAAACCTGCCACAACACAGCACAGCCACGCCCAACAAGAACAGGCACACGTATATGAATACACACACTCAAACAATATATACACACGCAGTATACAACAGCTTCATGTCCATAGGCAAATTTTTTTTTTCAATACGCTGTTGGGAGTAAGAAATCTGCAGCTCAACATTTTCTCATGGTTCACATGGTGGGTCAATGTGATCAATGTGCTCATGGCCCACCTAGCCGATACTACACCTCTCCCAATCAATGTAATGGGGGCTGAGTGTTAATTGGGACAGAGTAAGAGGAGGGTGGGTGATGGAGTGCGATGTGCTTTTTGCAGAAGCATCAGAAATGCTGTTCAGGGTCTTAATGAAAGCTGCTTAATGTTGACAGCGTGCCTGTTTAATCGCTTGGTTAAGAAATGTTTTTTTGTACAACAAAAAGAAGTGGATGGTGTGTGCTGAGGTGTAGAGAGGGGGGGTATTTGCAGGAACATCTGTTTGTTCTGCCCATCACCATATGATTATCGGTAATTAGCCGCGACGCCTGCAGTTGCATGGGTGCGGTCATGCATTCCCCTCTTCGGGCAGGTATGTAGGGAGGACCCATAAAATATACTATCTCTTCTCTCCTGCTTCCAGCCCCTCTACCTTCCTTATGAGTCACACACTAATCTGCAAGTAGACCTGTCTAACAGGTACCATCTTAGAAACTACCAAACAATCACTTATTCTATTCCACCAATGCACTTCACGTTGTATTATTTTGAGTAGGTAAGAATGATACAAGACAGCACCAAGTGAACTGGGGATGGGAATGAAGTGAGTAGAGGTTGACTATGACCAGTGCTGACTGTTCACTTGCATGGATGTTTCCTTTGCAAAAAGCAGTGTACCTAAGTAATGGAACAAGAGGGTTTTTCCTAGACACTGAGCTCAGTCGTGAGGAGATACTCAAAAGAAAAGTGGCCTTCACATCCTGCTTTGAACAGGACTACAGTATCCTCTTCAAACAGAAAGCAAATAAACTCATCTCCACTCAACAGCCATGCCTCCCTTTTAGTGGGGAGAAACAAGTGCTAAAGATGGCGATGAAAAATAAAATCTACATTGTAAAGTGGGAAGATGTTTTTTGCTGTTCATTGGTGGAATAGTTGAGATGTGATGTATCATAAATTGTTAAAAACATTTAAGCGTCCTTTTCGCACCATGCATCTTTTGATGAAAATGGTGGGAAACTTCTACTGAGGAAATGAACAAATTAAACCAAGGCGATGAATGAAGAGAGACAGTGAGAGCAGTCCAAGGAGAGGCGTTACAGAATCAACTATTTATCCAGCTTGCTTTGTGCATGGTTGTTTTTTTCTGATGAGGAGCTGCAGCTGACATCGAAAAAAGTATGTAGAGCACAGGAAAAACCTGCCTGACAGATATTCTGTCTGTCAGCTAAATGGAAGTAGGAAGTGATGGTAGGGGAAACAGCCTCTACCAGAGTAAAGGCTGTTTCCCTTGTGTTGCCTGTTGTCTTGCCCTGTTTATACAGGGCACAGGGTTAGTCAACGTGGCATCCAGCCCAGAAAACTGCTGCACCGCACACAGCACCGTGAGGTTCCACTTGTAATGTGAAAGTCCAACATGCAGGCAATCACAAAAAGAATGAACTTGTCATTATACCTTGTTGGAAATTATTAATAATAAGTATAAAACCTTTTTAGCATTGCAAACTATCACTCCCCCTCAACATGAACCATTTATTTGATCCATTAGCTGGAAGTGAGGACATGTGATAGAGATGTATTGATTTTCCACCATTTCGGTGTAATCTGGTGAAGATTAATTAACATACTCCCTGGCTCTACCCATCTTGCTGACACAATGAACACCGGTGGGTCAGAGGAAGGTCTAAAGTCAGGACACAGTCAGCCCAAAAACAAGGTGGCCCCCGCAAGACCCTGGCCTACCCCCAGCCTCTAAATTACCTAGGCTGACACCAGGGAGGGAGAGGCATGGGCCCACTTTAGCTCTGTACTCAGGCCAGTGGCTGAGCAGGTCAAGACCCCCCCATTAGGGAGCAGGTCAAAGCCACATAACTCTTTAGCTAAGGTGAGGGTCACTGCGATGCTCTGTCCAGCCAGGGTCAACCAGATGTCTCTGGCCACTGAGGTTCATGGCAATACAATAAAGTAATCAATCTGGCTGCTGGACCTGGTCAATAATATACTCCCAGGCTGCACAGGGTCACCACCTGTTCCCTGGCCTCTCCTTGGACTGTCCTGCTCTCCTGAACTGCTTAGGTCTTACATTTCACTGTCCTGAAGGGAAACTGGAAGACCATGGGGGACCGTAATCAAACCCTGGGTCCAATCAGGCGCTGTATGGCAATGAACCATGACAGACATTATATACAGGTCAGGCGGCAATGGGAAGAGATGGACTTCTAGTACTATGATGTGGCCAAATGTTGTCAACTCTGGTGTCAGTTAACATCATTTTGTAACAAATGTGGACTTTCTCTTCTGCAGACGACACCTCCGTTTATTTTCTTAGCAGGCAAATGTGTTAAGACTTTTCATAAAGTATCCTTTATCAGAGTACAGTCTAGACAAAGAGACATAGCTGGGCCCATGAAATCGACACTCCTCACCAATATGAGCCGTATTTTCTCTGAGGAAGTGCAGACGTGCATTTTTCTATTATACCTCTATTGAACAGACAAAATCTCCACATATACTACACAGACCCACAGAACACATCATATACTGTTAATTCTTCTTTCTTCCCAACTTCTGTCAGGTTTTTGTGACACACATTGCCAGCACTGTTTTTTACCCTCCCCTCTCTGTTCTTTCCTCTTTGCCCTCTCACGCTCGCCATGAATGGAGGCAGACAGCATCCTTGGCGGCTGCCAGGATGAGGCAGCAGTTAATTCTTGGCTGCCCTCCCTCTCTGCTTAAAGGCAGGTATAGAGTTTCCAACAGCTCCAGCTGGCTGGATACAATGGAGATCTCAGTGCAGGGGCAGAGTTCCAAGCAGGTGAACTAACCTCTCCTCCTTTCCCTTATAGCCCTTATCAGTCTCCCAACAGCAGTGCCACTAACACCCCAACAGCTCAGACTCCACCAGAGTTTACCCTATCTTGCTCAAATTCCAGCTGACCCAACCCTTAAGTCTCACACCATTTCCTGGCTGACAGTCGCTGCACCCTGCCTCACAGAGAAACATAAAACTACAGTGATAAGATCTGAAAGAGAATCTAACGAGCTAATGAAACAGTGCAGGTTCATATCCCAAAACACTGTGCAAATCTAAAGCTATGAAGAATACAGTAAAATAATAACCGATGTTTATGCCTGAACACATGTTTTCAGTATGAGACAACCCTGGCTTTTTGACTCATTCTGTATCTCCATCTTCTTCCTTCCTTCTTCCCCCTCAGCTCTCTCCTGCCAACAACATGACATGTCATTAGGCAGTATAATCAGCATGCTATTTGCATACATCTGCTTTATTTTATTGATTGCTCCTCATTCGTTAAGATTCAGGGTATATAATTAATGACCAACCCCCTGGTGCCACACCCTGGGGACAGCTAATTCCACTGCATACTAAGGGGATTTCAGCAGAGGGCACAAGTGGGCTTGTCACAACGGGCACTGGGCCAGTATCAGTCCCGGTCCCCTCCCTGCCTCCGGCTGTCCTTGGTCCCAGCCAGCTCCTCTAACAAGGAGAGCCCTTCCTGGGCCGCGTTAACTAAAAGGACAATTATCTTGAGAACAATGATGCTTTTCACAGGGGCTGTGTTGTCATTAATGCAGTGGATCTGGTTACAACAGCCAGCTTAAGCTAATTAAGGAATGCTATCTGTGGACTCTCATTGCTTCTTAATTAAGTAAGATTCATTTCAAAATGGGGACAAACAGTTACTTTTTTGCAAGAGGAGGGTGGTTGTTTTGCTTTTGAATTTTGTTTGAATTCGCTAATTTGGTAAGTTATTTTCATAAGACAAAAAATAGCCCTGAGCTGCACTGCAGTTAGCTAACCTTTGCTTCACAGTCACATAAAACTGGTTATGTTTCATACCTTTTGTCTGGCACACAGCTAATCATGGGACGCATAATAATTAAACTATACAAGTATAAACTATTAAAAAGCAGCTTTTGAGGAACATTAACACCTCGCCTTCTCTGGCTGTCGGCAATTAACAGTTCACTCTGTAAAGCGGTCTTTAAGTTTTTCCTGTCACAAACACTATCTAGACTCCACCGCCTCACCGTCCTTCTCCACTATTAACAGCGTATTTTGATTAGAAATGGTCGACTGACTGACTGACTGACTGACAGACAAACTGAATGCTCTGGGAACAGTTGCTTTCCCAAAAGACAGCTGACTCTTTCTTTCCAAGGAGCATGCTGACCTTTTACACAGGAGAGGGCTGTTAGTCACCAGTCACTCAGCACTGACTGACAACATGGGGAAAACTGAATGAGAGAGGGAATGTGTGCGCGCGCGTGTGTGCACATGTGGCAGGGGAGAAAGAGAGAGAAGTCGGAGAGTTCTGACTGTGCAAGATACTGCAGAATTCTTCACATCCTTGGCTGCTCTCTTAAGGCGGACTGACACATGTGCAGAGGTTAAGATGACACATAAGCCCATTCAAAGCCATTGCATATCCTATCTAATGACACATACTTACTGCCGTCTCAGGACTCCAAGACAATAGCTCTGGTTCACAGATGACAGGCAGCTAGTCAACCAATCATATGCAACCTAGTATTATAAAATACCGGCTTATGTATTTTCAGTATCTAATGGGTGTGTGCGGGGGTTCACGCGGGAGAAAGCAAATGTGTAAACACAGACACACATGAGCGCAGGGATCTGGTTTGGCAAGTATATATGCCCTTACTTGCTGGGTATTGTGAAGGAGGTTACAGCTGTTGATTGTGATTAAAATGTAAACAAAAGCCGAGTTCAGAGAGAGGGCGAGTATGTGAGTTTGAGGGTTGATCAACTCTCACAGTCCTCCACACCCACTGAAAAAACTCTCATCCTTCACACAGCCTACACGGCTGGGCAACCTCAGAAACACATACTCAAATGCATACTGTATATGTACAGTGTATATTGGGAAATAAAATCAATGAAACATCCTCCAGATCAGGCTGTAAATTTTGTCTGGTGTCATTTTATTAAGGAAAAATGAAAACATAGCTTCCACCAAGCCTAGCAGTAACATTTGCATGAATTTCAGGGGATCCACTACAAAGCTCCCAGAATACATCAGCTCGAAATGAGGATTTATCTCCTCTCTGTGGTGCCCATGTCTGGGGTCATCATGACCCCATCGTGACTGCTCCTCACATCACCAGCAGCGCTGCTTCTTCCATTTACCCTGCTTTTAGCCTCTCAACAAGAAAAATGTACTGTTGTAAGTAATCCTTGTTTGTACTGACCGCAATTGATTGGGTAATCCTGGTTTAACATGCACTAAAACCAGTGCTTAAGAATCTATTAGGAGGGCTAGCAGCTTAAGGAGGCAGGATCTATCTAATGTTGACTTCTAGATCTGTGTTCCAGTGCCTAGAGGTTGGACATGTTTGATGACCCCTCCTACACTGACCCACTTTAAACCCCATCACACGGCCATCTCTGTCTTCCAAGTTCCCTCTCTGATACTTATTTTCTTTCACTCTGTTTCTGTACTTCTCCATATGGTGGCACGGTGATACATTCACTGCCAAGGCTGATCCTCTAAACTCCGCCAGCAAATCTCTTGGCATTCTTCCATCAACCTGGTGACACAGTTCTGGTGGTGTTTAGGCCAGCTTCACCTAGAGCCACAACCCATCTCCACAGATACCATGCCAAAAGTCCCTGTCAACTCGACATGACACACGCCACGCCGCACACTCATCACTGTGACAACCCTGTCATAATCAACACAAATCTCTCGGCGTCAGCACGAGGAGCAAAGGTATTATGGAGCTGGAAAGGGGGGGGGGGGAGGCAGACACACTAAGTACAGGTCGTGGTACTGTCATCTCAGTGGCTCTGGGATCAGGCAGCAAGTGTGAATGTGACTGTGCACACAGGACAGTCAGACACGAGGAAGGCTAATTCCTGCTCCTCCCTCTGCCCTGACTGCTGTGGTTTCTACGTGACGCAGGAGGAGGTGGGGAGGTCTCACACACACATACAGAGGAAAGAAGAGAAGGAGAATAATCCCCACCAAGACCTCTGCCCTAATGGGGCCCACTACTGTAATTACAAGGCACAGATTTCAGATCAGGCACTTAAGTAGCCAGCTAAGAGTGCCCAGAAAACAAAAAGCTCTGTAATTATCGTCTGCCTCCTCTCTCCCCAGTGCAACTTCAGTTACCTGTCATGCTGCTGTTTTGTCAGGAGTCCGTTGTTTCCTGGATTCTCCCTAATCCATGGCTGGAAGCAGCCCTGGCAGTGCGCCTGCCTGTGCAAGATGCACATTTCAGCTCGCGGGGGCGAGTGACGACATGGCACACAAAGATAGCAGAAACCTGAGTCCTCACAGCCCCACAAGCACATGAATGCATTTTTTTACAAGAGAAGGGAGGAAAAGAAGGAGGGGGAGTGTTCAGTTTGCTCTAGACAAAAGATCCATTGTGCAGTGAAACTTTATATACATATTAGAAACTCGAAACCCATAGCCTCTGCAAGCAGGATTCTTGTAACTGTGAACAAGATAACATTACCTACCATTCTTTCCTTCTGTCCACAGAAAAAGAGAAAAGCCTTCAATCCTACTTTTCTGCAAGAGTCTTATTCTTCATGATGGATTCCTGTTTTTTTGCAGGGTCATCTAATATCAGCGATAAGAGAGCTGTGGTCTCCAGGCAGTTTTGTGGCCCATTAGGTAACACATTCCCCAGGTGGAGCAGAACAGGAGGCACAGCTTGTCGACAGAGATTTGCACTCAGCATTCTCTTAGCTTGCAGTCACCATCCGCCTAACCTCTCAGGTGTTCCAGGAGGAATGTTATGTCCATTCCTAGACTTGCTCATTCACCCACTTCAGCCTGGAATGCATTCTACGCGTACTTCTGTTTCGATAATACCACTCTACTGCCTTCCAAACAAGAGCAACTCATATCTTTTTTAAAACTCCCTTCTACTTTTGAACACCTCCCCTATCACCTGTAACCATTCAAGAAAGGTCAAGCAGGATATTTTGAGAATAATATACTTTTGGCACAAGTCCATTCTTGTTAGAGTTGTCGAGCTGCTTGTCTATTTTTCAACAGGCAAGTCAAATAACCACATGCATAGTACTAATAAATTCAATCTGAGACATACACTAAACATCAGGAGGAAGTGGGCTATAAGCAGAGATGATTCTCTGGGGAAGATGACTAGGACAGTCCTGAAATAAGGCCTCTCTTTGAAACTTTTAAAATAAGACTGACACACTGAAAAAAGGGGAAAACCTTAAGTGGCCATCACAACTCAGACCCACTCCAGCTCAGCTCAAATAAGGCCGTGTCCACACGCCTGGGAAAGGTTGCCAACATGGTGACATCATCAACATACAGACATGTAATTAACCTTTTGCAGCCATGCAGTCAGGGGGAAGGCCGGACAGCCAGGCTCATAATGACAACCCGTACAACTTGTAATTATTTTTCTCGAGGGACAAACACAAACGCAGACACGGGCGCTTGTACGCACAAACTATACACACACGAGAAAAGGAGGGGTTGCAGAAAATAATGCCTGTGAACGCAAGTATCAGCGTTTGAGAGAAGATGTGTAGTAACTAATATGCAACAAGGGTGACAAACAGACGTCATAACAGTGAGCTTATAACGTCTCATTTAGGGTTTAAAGGCAATGCGTGTGGTTTACTACAGAGAAACATTAGAGCATAATTAAATCAAGTGCTGGACAGTATTTTGGTGTTCTAAACATAGATTAATGCTCACTACAAAAAGTACATGTTGATTTCATTTCTGAATTATACTTCAAGCAAGGTTTTAAACAAATTGCATAACTGTGCTTTACACAAATTTCCTAAACTGCCTTGTGATGTTTTATTGCTGATTTTTAAACGGTGCTTGTGCCCTAAGTAAATGAGGGGCCTTGGTAGGCAATAGCATGTACTGGAATGTTAACTCAGTAAATGGGCAGCCGGCCCTATAGGGCAACTCAGCTCTCTGAAGAAACAGTACGGCGGCTGGGGATCTAAATTTAAAAGTTACTTAGGTTATGGGGATAGGTCAAGGTATGAAAGCCATGTGTACAGATAATAAATCATGAAACCCTTTCTAACTAGAGACAACAAACATGGGAGCAGGGTGACTAATCCTGACGCTTTCCATTTTGGTTCTGGCTCAGTCTTTCTATCACAAAGACATTCTGTGAGTGTTTGGATAAAAGACAGCTTCCATTTTTACAAGTTCTATTAATATGGGCTTGAGGTGGATGATTCATTGTGAACCAGACCTGGGTTTTGTCAGGCTAACTTGTTCCATGAATACAGAGGTTAACTTTTTCCACTGATCTAGATCTAACTAATAACAACTATGACCAACACACACTCATTTGTTTAAAACTTTATTGTGCCCCGGTGAACTTGCTGATCTTTATTCCTTTTGCATTTATTTGTTGTGAGTGCCAGGAAAAAGAAATATAAGAGCATTGTGTTGAAAAGAGAACTAATCACTAGTGTACTATTTGGGGGCCTCGACGGTTTTGCATGAGGCTACATTAGGTGACGTCCAGTCAAATGATGTAACTGGCGCCTAATTTGAGGAAGCGTAGGTGACCCTTTGTAACTGCCCTCAACCATGGAAAGATCATATCAAAGAGTGGAAATCAGACAGATACTGTGGACTCCAAATGAACAGCGTCTTTGTCTTAGCCTGTTCTTTATCTCACACTGGGCTGGGTTAGGGCTGGCTGCACTGTGATTGTCTCGGCTGAGCTGCAGTAAGTATCAAGCCTGGTTTGGTGTGGTCAACTTAGACCCGGGGAGCCTTGAGAGTAAAGAGGGCTCTAAGTTAGTTTTAATAGGCACATTATTTCTGCCCCTAACACTCGCACAGGCTCCACTCTGAGCCATTGGCTGTTTGAAGTTGGTAACAGCTGTAGTGTTCCAGCCTTTATTTAGAGGTCAGCACACTGACTTCACTTAAAAGGAGAGTGGGACTAAAGGAGAGAGAGAGAAAGAAAGAAAGAAAGAAAGAAGAGAAGGCAGTGGGAGGAGAAATAAAGAACAGAGAGAGAGTGAGAGGTGAAAGAATGAGTTAAAAAAAGAAAGAGTTACTAGTGTGGCGAGGGATTAGCTGAGGGAGAGGTTAAAAGTTTGTGGAGTTGCATCTGGCCTCCTGCCTGCTCTGTTGTTTATTGCCGCGGGCCTGAAGATCTGGTGCCAACATTAACCGCACCTGAACCACTCCACAGCGCACGCGCGCACACACACACACACACACACACACACACACACACACACACACGGGGACAAAACAGGAAGAGGCATACGCACAGCCTGCACTACTCTCCAATGCTTTGGCAAGACGTTACAGTGCGCCAGCCTTTTCTCCTTGCTATACCAACGTGTGTGTGCATACGTTTGTGTGTGCCTGAGTGTGTGAACTACACTCGCAGATGCCAAGTCATGACTTCTCATTTGTTAATACCCCGTTGCTCCTATTACCCTCATCTTTCCCTTTCCATCTTTGTGCTCTGTCACTCTGGATGACTGCCTGGCTGCAAAGCCCTAACCCGCCTCAGCCAAATCTCTCCAACTTAGTCTCCCGAAGCCTGCCTTGACAACAGCTCCAAGTCTTCTCAAACTTCCACAATAAGTTCAGTGAACTCAAGGCAGATGGGAGTTCTCATGGTCTATATAGGAGTCTTATGTGCCATCAGACAGTAATATAACACTGACACGACCAGAGAAATACACAGGGCCACTGTGGGCAGAAATCAAACACAAAGAAGAATGCTAAGATGCCACCCACTGCAGATTCTGGGGACAGACCCTTCTCTGTTAAACTGCTCTCTTTCACTGGAATTCCCCTTAATAATGTGCCAGCTTACACAGTGAAGCATGTACATGCACATGCACGCACAAGCACACACACAGACACATACTAAATTGAAGGGATGCAGGAGGGTCCGGGGAAAAGAAAGGGAGTTTGAAAGAGGACAGTTGGAAGACACTGGGGGTGTTGGGTTGAGGACAGGGTATTCCTTTTGCCCCAGGCAGTATAGACAAGCCTGGCAGCCAATTAGTGCAAGCTGAAGCCACCCCCACACCCCCATTCCTCTCACCCCCACCCCAACGCTCAGCCTTGCCCTGGTCTTCTGAACTTAGTGTGGTCAGGGCTGGAATGTTGAAGCAGGTCATGTTCACATGCACATCAAAAGCGATTAAGTCCAAGCCTCCTGGATTAAGATGAGTCTGTGGACCTTCACATCTTGGGCTAACCTCTCGAAAGCACTTGGCTTCCTCCTGCCACAACAGTATCCAAGTTCACTTTGGCCTGACACAGGCCCCTCCTTTGCTTGTGGAAGTAATACCAGATTACAGAGCAACTGTTGTTAAATGTTGATATAATGTGTTTTTCTTGTTCTTTTTTCCCCTCTCTTTGTTTGTACAGCTGTTCTTCAACAGCGGGACATCTCGCTGTGCTGCTCTTGTATGGCTTACTCTGTGCAAATTGACGACTCATTTCAGTTTAATATACAGGAATTACATATAAAATGTGCCGGGGGGAGGGGACTTCTTTAGGGTGATAAAGCCTGTTGAATAGGATTGACAGAGATGTGTGGCACATGTCTAACTTTTCTACTTCCATTTCCTTCTGCCTCTTCCATCTCTCCGCAGCTGTGTGTGGTTTGGCAGACTCTTCCCCTGTAGTACTGTGAGGGTTAACTAATCCCTCTGTGACTCAGGTATATGGGACATGTCCTGACAGGCGACCCGCAACTCCAACACACAGTGCAGGGATCTGCACAGCCCACAAAAAAGGGGGATTTTCACCGGAGCAAGAAGGTCTAAGAAAACAAAAGCAGAAGAGGAAAGATGAACACCTCCTTGACAACATTCTTTTCTTTGTTGAATCAAAGTAGGTGAGAATAAAAGAAACACCCATCAAAACACCCATTCATAAAACATACCACCTTTAGGTGCTTGTGGTGAAAGGAGGAGGGGAACAGACTGAGAGATCGGATCACTGGCAGGTCAGCGAGCACAGCAAAGTTGCAAAGGATATACAGAGATGGTATACAGTGTATAAACTGAAACCTGCGCTCTACCTCTCTTACTCAAACCCCTCCATCCCTCCCTCCCTGTGTGTACATGTGAGGACCCAGCAGGCTGGAAGCTCTCCCAGGGCCCAGATGCTCTCTGTCAACACCGAGATTCCAGAGAGGAAGCAGGGCTTTACAGCAGCAAGCTGCACACACAGCCAGGCCCGGCAAAGACCAGGAGCCAGGAGAGGACAACCTGCTCCACATAAACACAGACCTCCCTGTCTCCTGTCTGAGCCACTGGTTCTGCTTCCTGGCTCAGGATGGGTTTGGTTCAGAGCGAGCTAGAAGCTGTGAAGTCCTGAGAGTGAGGATTGAGCCACAGAGTTCCTCTTGCCGGGCTGGGCCCCCTCTCCGCCTGCCACCGTCAAGAGGTAAATAGCTATTGGCTGCTCAATAAGTGGCTTCAGTGCGTTGGAGTGAGGGGCCTTTTTTCCCCCACACTCTCCCAGCCTTGACAAGCATGTATTGACAGAGCAGTTACACACTAACCCAATGGGGGAAATCCTCCACATTGTGCCCCAGGCAGCTGATAAATGGAACTCATACAGTACCTG
Source organism: Epinephelus fuscoguttatus (assembly GCF_011397635.1). Classification (NCBI taxonomy): domain Eukaryota; kingdom Metazoa; phylum Chordata; class Actinopteri; order Perciformes; family Serranidae; genus Epinephelus; species Epinephelus fuscoguttatus. The sequence goes on along the minus strand of NC_064753.1, from coordinate 27,207,513 downwards.
TAAGCATGATCTCCTACGCATGGACACGCAAAAGTGCCTTTGCGCGTATACGCCGCTCAATACTACCATACTAATGCAGACATAAGTGAGGAGAATAGGGGTTTTATGATATATAATGCAATAAACTGATAAAGCTGTGGAAAGGTACAGAGAAGAAGAAAAGGGGGTTAGTGTGCTGTGGTTGGAGCTATCTTGTTTTTCTGTCTCAGTGCTGACATTGTGCCTTTCTAACTTATCATGAAACAAGGATGAATATCAGAGCCGGAAGCAAGGTCTAAAATCGTGATCGAACTCTCAAACAAAAATGTTTTCATTCAACTGATGATTAGGGACCTTGAAAGTACTTTTACACAACCAAACATACAGAAAAGAGAGGAAGGAAGTGAAAGAGCCACAGAGAACAAAAGAGAGAAAAGTCTTGTGCTGATGCCCGTGCTGAAATATCACAGAAAGTTTTCACTTCCCAACTTCAGCCTCATTCAGTCTGAGCAGTCTGCTGGCTCTATACGTCCCCCTGGCCTCACTGCTGCTACCGTATGGGAGCCACCGCAGTCCAGGGGAGGAGTTGTGACAGGGCAGGAGAGGAGGAGTCACGGCTTGAGCCCCCAACACAGGGGGAAAAGTGCTGTCCTGTCTCGTCCTCTCTCCCCTCCACCCCTTTCATGTCCGATCCACTGCTGATAAATAGCTAGGGGTGCAGCACTCGCTTTCACTTTGTGATATGATGTCAGTAACCTTCATTGATCTGCGGGCGGGCAGGCAGGCCTTATCACTGCCTCTCCCTTGTGATATACTGTGATCCAGGGCCCTGACTGCTTTTTAATACACTGCACTTTAGGTAACGGTGTCGCAGGCTAACCACCCTGCCTACTAACACCTGAGGCTGTATTTTACAGCAGTGCTGTGATGGCCAGAGAGATTACACAGAAACTAACTCTGGGAGAGCCTGCCAGCAAAATGATAACACTGGCTAAAGCGGGACAGTGGAGTTGTGATATGGAAGGAGGGGGGGCATTCTGGCACAACTTCACCTCCTAGCAAGGTACACAGAGAAGGGAGGAAATAGTGCATGTTTTGACCTAAAACCCTCATCAGGGTCATCACACTCATGCACCTCCCATCCTAAATCTATGATCCTCCTCTCACGTCTCTCCTCGGAACCTTTCAATCCCATGGCTGTGTCGGAGGCGCTACCTGCACTGTATTTTTAAGCCTAATCAAGCACCTGTGTCAGAACATAGAGCTTGTGTTGACAGAGCCCAGGGCTCTTAGCGGCGCTGAATTCATGCTGACAGACACTTCCTCCCACCAGATTTATACGTGCAATCACTCAGAGACAACACCTGAACTGATTGCGGGGAGCTGGACCTATCACACCATGAAAATGACCATGAGTCTGCCCTGAAGTGAACTGTGGGCCAAAACTAGCACACTAGCTGCTGAACAGTTGAAAAAATATCAGAGTTTTAAGGCGAGCATTTGGCAGCAGTGGTCAAATACAATCTGTGGTGGCACTGAAAACGGCATTTAAGAAAATGCAAGCAACACTCACAAAAAGCAAAGTTGTATGTAAGTGTAACTATATAACCTCTAATATACACAGAGGCATACTCCAGCTAACCACCACCCCCATGTACATGGGTTGAGGAAGGCTGCAGATAAAGGAGACTGGACGACTAGCGGGAGAATTATCCCAACTATTGATTTTAGCTGTTGGGTATTACAGACGGAAACAGCGGGTTTATCAGGCCAGGATCCCTCTGCACTTTCACTAACTAAACGAGTATTTTCCGGGCTTATCAGGCAAAAAGCCTATTACTGATGGTCTCAGCCTCCCCCACAACTAGACAAAAAGAAAGCTTGGCCACCATTATGTAGCCACTGGATAGGTTAGGTTGCATGGCTCTTCTGGGGACCTCTAACACTTACCCAGCACTTCACAAACCCAAAATGATGTCCATATATTCAACAATATAATTGTCCTCAGGGGTGTTGCACATTTTATTATATTTATGTACATTTACGGTTATCTGCTAATGGACTTGTGACCTCCTCAACTGTCTGCTCTCCATCGTCCTCTCTTGCTGTCTGTCTCTCTCGCTCTCTCTCTCTCTCTGGGTCAGTGTCATTTCTATGGCTTCTATATATGAGGACTATAACAAGAGATAATGGGAAGTGCTATAATCCCTGAGCAGAGCCTAATACCGGCCTTAATCACAAGGGAAAAAAATGTATGTTTTAATTACCGACTAAAAGATTCAGGCAGATACCTGTGAGGTACGTATCCCAGGATCCTCAGTGAGTGTGTCTTTCTTATCTGTGAAACCTGAGGAAACCCCAGTCCTCAGTACGCCTGCTACTCTGTATCAGCTGGCATGAATTAAAAGTGCTCTCGTTATTTTAAGATGAAATTATACTCAGAGACATTTTGAATGTATACCCATTTCCCAATATTAATAATGAAGAAGAGTAGAGACAGAGAAAATTTCCCTCAGCAATTACTGTGGAAATCCATATACTGATCAATGTGCAATCCCAAGGATTGTCTTAATACATATAAAATATAGACAACACTGCATGTGCGTATGAATGTGCATGAATTTATTGTGGCGTAAAATGACCTCAACAAGATGAGAATATTATTGAAGAAATAAAAGCTGGGTGTAATGATTTACATATTTCATCACAGGCAGCAATGAAAGTAAGTGATTAAACACACAGTGAGAGAGAGAAGGAGAGAGACGGAGGGGGGAGAGAGGGAATATTGACAAGACTGAACAAGACAAACTGCTAAACAGAACAAAATGATAAAGAAATAAAACTACTTCCCACTTGGGTCAGCCATACTGAAAGTGCATCATGGAACAATAAGACATATTGGATAAATATGTCCACCAGATGCTTTAAACTGTGTTAGTCTAAGCCGGTCTTGTTCTAACTAAAGACTACAGGAAAATCCTTCATCCGTTATGTCAACACTAAAAGTCTTCATGGTCTATTCCACAAGACAGAAGTGAGCCCAGAAGTGGTGGAGACTGGCACCGACAGTTAAACGGGAACAGGACGGAGAATCGTGGCCAGACTTGGCACCCGCAAAGGGGCAGTGCTCATCTGCCCGCCGGCCTGCCTTTATGTCTCCAAGTCAGCCCTGTAATTTGCTTGGGGCGGAGATAAATCTTATCTCAGAGACCTGATTAAGTTTTTAATTTACACTCCAATCAATAGCCCAGGTCTATTGGCAATGTGTCTAAAACTCTATTTACCAAAGGATTCCCTGCTATCAATTGATCAAGGACCCGGCAGCCATAAATTATGGGAACACATGTGTGTGCAAGAGAGAGGGAGAGAGTGAGGGAGACGGAGGGAAAGGGTGAGAAGGTGGTGTGAGGATTAGAAAGTGAAAGAGTCAGGTCGAATGTGACTGATTTTCGGATAGAAAAGAGATATGAGCTGTGGCCTGCTTACAGTCACTTGAGACCGGTGCATGTGACCTGCGAGCAACACAAACACGCCTTTGAAGCTCTGCTCAATACACTTCAACAATATTCGGCTCAACAGCTGATAAGTCAACTGTGGGTATTTCATCCATACAGCCAAGTCTACAAACACTGAACCCTATGGCAGGGAGAAGTGGCGTGTATAAACGAGCAGCAATATTGATGCAAAATGCGCAGCTGACTCACTCCTATATAACTTTCCAGAGATTCACACCCAGAGTGCCCATTCTTAATGTCTGGACAAGTGAGACCTCCCACTTCCAGCCCTTTCTGCATGAGCAGCATTATCTGTTTACAGTACCTACTTTCCCAATGGAACCGTTAAAAAAGGACTCTGCTGGGGTCTGGGTCCCCCACACAGAACTCCTACATGCTGTTCCAATGCCATGCTCCGTGACATACTGCCTGGGAAGGATTGTTCAGGCACCCGTTTACACTGCTATGACATCCAGGAAACAGCTATTTTCTGTTGGCTATTTTCAGCAGTTCAGATGTTTGTTTAGGGATAAAGAAGATAGAAGGATTAGCCATGCAGCTCTGGATCATCGCAACTGTAAAGATCCAATTAATCTTAACCGAGACCATCTTCACCTGATTTCTGAGCCCGGTTCTGTGACAGAACAAAGGCAGTACCGTTCTGCTCCAGAGTAAAAGGGCACAGACACAGTTCAGACTCTTCTCTGCTGTTCCCATGCAGAGGAAGTGAAGGGGAGGGAAAGGAGGGCAGCGTTATCACCGTGGAGAAAGTGTCGTCATGGCGGTTCTGCTCTGACCCTGCTGACTCGCCGATTCCTTAACATGAGATCATTTTGGACAGCTGACCTCAATATCACTGCGCTCTGAGGACGAAACAGATCCAGTGGAGCTTCTTACTCCCCTCACCCTGCCTACCAAACCTAAGCAAGGAGCACAGCTAACAGCCACATGCAAAAAGTCTCCTCCTCTCCTGCACCACCATTAACAGGAATTAGAGGAATTAACAGAAATAGAATAAACAAGTCAGTTTCCTCCCTTCTCACCATTTCCAGCGAGACATAAATACACGGGAGGAAAGACAAGCTAGGCTTCACAGCGTCAGAGCATTCTTAAAAAAACACTCACATTTCATTGTGCTATTTGTCTTAAGTTTCACTTTTCTTACACTCTTTATATTTAACAAAGCAGATAATGCAGCATTTGTTGTAGAAGGGCAGAACCTACTCCCCCGGCTTCTCAACAGGTCAGCCAAACTAGCGCTGCATGTTTTTTTTTTTCACCCACTACTTAAAATTACAACATACAATAATAAGGTAGAAAAATATTGTTGTAACAAATGTTTGGGAGGATGTTGTGTGCTACTTTGTCATTAGTGGAGAAGCTGTCTGGTAAAATCAGGCATAAACATGTGTCAGAATTACATGTAATTATAGTTGAAAAACTTCCGCATGGGAGTATGAATCACCTCTGCAGCTGGCTGGCGTGGCAGGAGAATACAGCACCCTGCTATCCTCACCTTCATAACTGCACTGGGGGGAGGGAGCACAACCCAGGAGACGTACAGACTAAAGAAGACAGACAGGCTCATGCCATGTCAGAGAGCCCGACTTGCTGGTCCTCTGCTGGATTATCTAAAGAGCCACCGACGGATATGTGTAATCAGCCCCATCCCCATGTTTCTCTCTCACTCTCTGCCTCTCTGGCTAATGTCTCCGCCTGATTCGATTGAGGCAATTAGGCAGTAATCTATAGAGCTAGGGAGTGATGGAAACATTTCCCACTGTCCTCCTCATGTTTCTCAGAGCTGCTATAATTAGCTAACTTTGTTTCTCATTAAACATCAGAGCAGTATTTACATACCCAGATCCAATTTGGCTCTGTAGAGCTCATTCCTTTTAAACCGTCTTGAAACCCTGAAACATGTCTGTAAACAAAGGAATGGGGGAGCTGTAATCTGCAGTTATTTCAATCAAACATTTATATTTTATATTGGTAAAACACAATGTATCCGGAATGTACAGATTCATAACAATGTCAAAGTGTGTGTACATAGCACAGCAGATGATCATTCCAGAGCGGTGTGTTGTTGTAGATGTAAATGAAGCCTAGGAAGGCATGTTATGGCATGAAGTTTGATCTTAAAAATGGAGGACATCCTTCCATCCCTGGTTTCAATGAGCCGTCATGGGAACTGGCACGGCAGGCCAACTTATATTCCCCTGTGGCTCGTATTCAGTTTAAATCGTTTTTGCAGAGAACAAGCAAAATCGCTATCACACAGAGCGGGGGAGAACATTAAACTAAAGTGCACATGGACAGAGCTTGACTATCTCTCTGGAGAAAGTGTGAGCCTACCATTTAACACAGTTTAAAATTCTGTAACTGTGATCTGAACATCATGATCATTATATATCTGATATTTGAAGGAAAACAAAACATATACTTTGACAACTCATTTATATCTCTGTTAAACTGCAGGTGTTAAAAGTTTGGTGATTCACAGTGTTAAACTTTGCTTGAATCTTGTTCATTAACAAAGCGTGGTATGACTTTCCTTTTTTTTTCCTAATATTCTGTTTCCATATAGTAACTGTGGCAGTTTTATGGTGGTGCCACAATATTTTTAAATCAGTCTTAACACTCCTCTTGGGCTTATTTATTCAATTAATTTGCAAACAACACAGACTACGGTTATAACAAAGCATTAAAACTATTTCTGCATTTGGAAAGTCCTGTTTAACATTTCATATTCATGTGCACGTTCAGTAAAAGCTGAGCATTAATTCTATTTTCTATTACTATAATTTCCACTTTTTTTTCCTACCCAGGTCTAACTAGTAGATAATGTTCTCTCTGTTATGTTAGGCCTTGCAAAGCAGGATAGATGGAATAGTAAATAAAATTAAGAAAATAAAGCTCAATTTTCCACACCAAATGTTTCAAATTGTCACACTCCTTTTGATGAAGAATGTGCTTTAATATTTTTACAATGCAGAATTCAAACTCAATTTAATTTCTAAAAAAAAGGAGAGCCAGTTAGACCAGTAAGAAAACAACAACTTCTCATAAGTGTGTGTGTGTGTGTGTGTGTGTGGGGATCTACAATAGCATTCAAGAGCAAGGGAATGCAGGAAATTATCAAACCTTCATTCATGCTGAATTGCCCAATAATCTGTTTCAGCGCGCTACAAACAGCCTGTTGAGCTGAACAACAGAGGTCAAAGGAAGAGACAGAGGATCCCTAAAGAGTGCATCTCTCTTTAAAGCTGATCGGGCCTGTAGCGGCTCACACACACACACGCACACACACACACACACACACACACACACACACACACACACACACAGAGTAGTACTGCAATTGTAAACTTTTCTGTTGATATGCAAAGCAGCATGGATCATTTTATGTCCCCATGGTAACCCTGCCCCTGCTTTGGAAAAATGTAATGATTAATCATGGTTTTGATAACAATGGACAAAATCATTGTTCCAACATTAACGGAATGCGTGTGTGTGTGTGTGTGTGTGTGTGTGTGTGTGTGTGTGTGTGTGTGTGTGTGCGTGTGCGTGTGTGTTTGTGTGTCTGTGTGTATTTTCCAGAGCCAGGGATGGACACAGGCACTGAATGTGGATCCCTAGTGGTTACATCTGCCATTGCAGCTCGGTACAAAGCTGATTCTGTTTGTTTTTGTGGTTGTTTCTTACTCTGACTAGTTGTGTTGCGTTTCTACGATGCATTAGAATGCAGTTCGTAGGGACACATCAACTTCCAAGGTAGAACACAAACTCAATTAGCCGACACTTAGACAATTAGAACCTCGTATTTTGTGTGGGCTGCTGCAGCAGAAGTTAAAATTCATTTACTACCACTGTGGCTGTGGGGTTATTTTTAGATCAAATAATTGCAACTGCTGCCATTTTGAAAAGTTGAATATGTTCATATGTTCATATACTGCCACAAGTTAGTTGCTTCTTTCTTCTCTGGCATCGACAAATGACTACTAAAGCACATGTACATGGACATCTAACCATGAGTGAATGTGTACAAAAACTGAGTTCAGTGAAAACAGGTTACATGAGCCGCATTCTGACATATCTAACAACCCTAAAGCTTTGATAGTATAATGTTAGAATGTGAATGAAGAACATAGAAATCTGATCTGCCCCCCTTTGCTTGTCTATTGTATGGTTTAGCTTGAATACATATGCAGGAGTACAGCCAGGACTGAGGAGAGGGGTAATTCAATCAGCGGCACTCCAGCCTGACACAGATTCACTCTGACAGTTGTGCTTTACCAGTAATTCATCTTTCTGAAAACAGACACTATCCCAACAATAATTTTCTCTCAACTTCAATACCTGGCAAATGGGTGGGTGAAAATTTAATAACAGGTTTTCATTGGCTAACACCACAATCCCTTCAGATCTCATCCTATCAAGAGTTAGTTTCCTTTTCCTGATGTTCCTGAGAAAGCAAGAGCCGGCTCGTGTAGCAACGTCCAACAGTGCAACGCAGATGGTAACTCCTGCAATTATGCCTTAACTCACAAGTGACCACACTTTTAAACAGACGACATGCACACACACATGCACGCTGACTGGTAGTGGAATGCATAAGTAAACAGTGTGAGGGGTAGAGCTGTGTGTAGGGGTCCAGATGGGCAGGCAGGGAGGGCTGTCCCAAACCCATACGCCCCTCCTCAGTACCCCTCTGGCCCTGTGTGCAGGACTGCAGCTCGCCTGGCCTGAGCAGCAGAGGGTTAACCGCACTGCCCAGTCACAGGCGTGAAGTGAAACAATGAAATAATGGCAGCGAGTGAACGCTCAAAGGCAGGGGGCAGGGTGGGTGTGGGAGGGTGGGGGCTCGCCATAGGCTCCTGCAGATGTTGCCGGGCTTCGGCGGGTCACACAATCACACGTATTAGCATTCCTGATAGAGGGAGCCCGGATTAGGGAGCTGAATGCCTTTCTCAACTCTGTCAGAGTTTGAACACGCCAGAGAAGCAGGGCAGAGGGAGAGAAATCCCAGACATGTGGCGAGGCAAGGTGGAGACAAGAGTATAGGAGAAGAAAAGCGCCCTCAGACAGTGTTGGGGAAGGCCTAGCTCACAGAAAGAGCAGGCACAATGTTGAGGGAAGTGAGAGAAAGGCAAATGCAGAGTAAGATTGACAGACAAATTGCGCCAAATTGACTAAAACAGCTAATGAAAGAGTTTAACAAACAGACAATAAAGAGAAATCAAGCATGTGATAATTTAATGGTTTTGTGAGGTTGGCAGAGGGAGTGTATATGTGAAACGAAGATTTCTATTTGTGGCTGAATGAGTGAATGAGCATAGACAAACGGCTTTCTTTCTTCTTTGTATGTCTGAGCGAGCAAGGGCAGAGCGAGCGGGAGAGAGAGAGCAGAGACAAAAGCTTTTCTGAGTGTATGTGTGCCGTCCTGTCCTTTTTTCCCAGGACAGAGGTCTGGAGAGGCCTCATATTTCTGGCTGCTGTCAGGCTAGGGTGAGAGGCAGAGACAGCAAGAGGCAGCTGTTTTCTACGAGGTACCCTGGCTCCCTCACACACGGCCTTTGATCCAGCTTGGCTTCCTCGGCCAACCAAGCCCCCCCCCTCTGCGTATGTATGTATGTATGAGTGTGTGTCAGGGTATGTGTATGTCAGGGCCAACACATGAAAGTGTGGGTGTAATTGGCGTAGTAAGGGGCACAAGTGGTGGCAAAAGCATGGAACAAGCGGCGAAACTAAAGTAGTAAAATGAAGTGAGAGGCGACACTAAACCAGCGCTTTTGCTCTCTTCCTCTCTCTTTGTTTTAGCACAAGACAAATAATTTCACAGGAATGCAGCAGGACCAGTTGGATATGGTTGTGTATTCAGCAGAGATTTAGAATATAGAGGGGACATGTGAACAGTGAGACACACTAATGCACACAGATTGAGCAACACCTACTCCTCTACAAATGCAGTTTTCACTGTATAATAAAGAAGGTAATGCTGCAGCTGATTTTAAAAAGGACAGCAGGATTATACAGTCATACTGCAACTAAAGCAGGTGTAGTTGTGAAACACTGTGTACACACCTTTTACTACAGTGACTTAGTTGTGGTTTCATTACTACAAATTATACAGTAATTTCTGGCAGCAACAGGAAGAGGAAAAGAAACTATTCAATTCATATTTCAGAGTCAAGTTCTATGCAATGATAAAAATAGGGCTACCTTAGTATGTGGGCTTTACCACACTATGATTTTGTCTAACAGCAGGCATTTCTTTATACAGGTTTCTAGTAGGAGCCTATGCAGTTGGAGCATTTTCATTGCATCCTGCTGTCATTGTCCTCAGATCTGTGACAACAAAGAAAAAAAAAAAACAGGCAGCGACACGGAAAGCACATAAAAACCTTCATATTTGACGGTTAAGGGAGGTGTACCTTTGTCCCCAGCCAATGACTATCAGTGACTCTACAAGTTAATATTTGCTTCTGCCTGCTCATAAATTTGCATTGCATTAGAACCTGACCTAAATGCATTTTTATCACCCAAAGTAATTAGCTGAGCATTAGTTGTAGGAGAGTGAGAGAGGGAGAGAGTACTATGAGGCTGAATCCTTCCTGAATGGGTGGTGGCTAGACATACAAGCTACAGGAGGGATGGCTAAAAAAGTAAAGCAGAGCGGGGCGACCAGATGAAAGAGGAAGTAAACAGGGCCAGAGTGCTGCCTCTTTAATCTACTACATTAACTCCAGCACCACAAGGGGAGGAGCCAGCATGCAGGCAAACGGCACAGCCACACAAAAGGGGAGTGTCAATGAGGGGGTAATAAGGAAAGACAATGAGTAAACAAGCAGGGGAAGTCCAAGCTCTGCGTGCTAGTAACTCCCTGCTTCTCACTGCCTGGCACACACAAAGGCCCTGCTGTAATTAGCCACCCCAATAGGTTGTTTAGCATTTGCATATAAATGCCCTCAGAGGCAAACGCTAAACACGCTGACACAAGCCATGCCCAAAACAGACGTTCGCCACACCTCTACCCCTCCAGGAGGTCTCAGGGGTCCACTTATGCCGGGGTACCCCCTCCCTTCGCCTTGTGCTTATACCCACTACAGACAAGCTGGCATCCATTACGAAAAAAAAAAGCAGACAACACGCCATGGCGCGGTTACTCGGTTCTTGTTTCTCGAGATTGTGAAACAGTGTAGCCAGGCTTCCTGTTGAAGGCCCACATAGCCATCTGTCATGTGAAAGTGCAGTTTTTGCCCTGACCACAGGACTCAATAAGACAAAAGGGTGCAGGTGTCAGTTTTTTGTTACGCAGAAATTCTGTGTGAAAGACAGGAAAGAACGCATACAGATATATCCATGTACATTCACACATCCATGCGCCTGTGCACATTTGCATCAACGTGCACAGAGGTATCCCGAGGAAGCTGGGGGTCTACAGAGTGTGAGAAATGAGTGTTCAGTCTTGATCGGGGTCAAAACATGTAGGCTTGTTTATTGTACGCTGTCTGGGAGGAAAAAGAGAATTGTTGTAGCTGCACCAGGGTCGACCAAGCTGGTAGATTACAGATTCGTAGAGACAGAGGCAGACTACATTTACACAACAGTCAATCACAAGCATGCTACCACTTTTATATTTTCTGCTGTTTTAAATTTATAGACATTATAGTTATTGAAATTGTTGTAGTGGACCTGTTAGATCTACACTTCCTCTTCTGTTGTTTTGACAATGGCGATTCATGAAAAAAAAAGAAGAAAAAAACTACAGGAAGGAAGTGATGAGACTGGTGTCTGTGCCCTCCCTCCCTCCCCCTCCTCTGACCACCGCCTCTCTCTTTTCTCTCCTTCCTCCAAACCCATATTCTCTCCAGTGTAAACAAAGGCTGTGTCATCTACACACTTGTCCTGTTCCTGGTGCTGCTAGGAGGGAACGAGTACATCCACAGAGCTCCTGCACCATACAAGGGCTACTTCCTGTGTTAATCCTCAGCCCAGAGTGCGATTTTACTACTACAGTCCACTACTGCTTGCAAGTTTCCTCGGCTTAGCTCACGGCACAGAAAGACGACAGAAGGAAAAGCTAACCTCTAGCATTAAAAACCTGGTTCTCACCTGCCATGTGGCCTGTTGTTCCCCATCGGGGCATGATCCAACACGAGGAAACACCTGGCTCCAACAAAAAGCAGGAGCCTATTTTATAGCCATCCTCCTCCTGATATGCACCTTGGCTGAGTTGCAGGGACACCACTGGGTCTACAGAGGAGATGCTGCCCAAACTATATCTCATTTATGAGACTGTTTTTTTTTTATTTCTATCAAATGCACATGATTTAGAACAGCTCTGGGGGAAAAGGGCTTAAATATTGCTCTGAGGGAGAGTGAAAAAGAAGCAGACGAGAGGAAAAGCAGAGCATTACTTGTCAAAGAATTGGCACTTGGCATGTAAGGAGGAGAAAAACTGTTCTAACAGTCAGTATCCGTTTTGAGCCTAGCTCTTACCTCAGGCTGACTTCCTATATGTGGTCAGGGTGTGTTTTGTTTTACTGCCTCACACAACAATGCTCGCTTGCTATTTGTTAACCACCTGGGTAATACAGAAAAGTCAAATGTTCAGCCAGCCCTGCTTGAAAAAGAGAAAGACATGTCTTTTGATTAAAGCTAAACTGCAGTGTGATAGACGTGCAGGCATGCAGCAGATGCCCAGGTGACAGAGGGCATGTTTTAAACTCAAGCCATTATTACAGGTAAAGTGCTTTCCTCTAGTATCACCAGGTCTCCAGAATTCACCAGAATGTCACATATAGCTGCAAAAACTAGCCCAGGCCCCTATCTTCATTTATTAAACAGCAGGGAAAATTAATTCCATGGTGACCAGACGAGGCAAATGACGTCACAAAGCCGAGGTCACCAGTCTGTCACGGCCGTCTAGCCCTGTGTCAGCCCCGTGGGACCTGCCCCACCCCCTCCAGCCTAGACCAAATCTCTGCTCCTGTGGCACTGAACGTCAGAAGGAAAACCAAACAGTCGCACAGGGCTCCGTGTCGAATATGTAAACGCCACGGCACTGTCGCTGTCATGAGACATCAGCCAATGGGTGCAACAACAGCGGTTAGAACGTAGCCTGCCATGAAGGTGGGAGCATCGGGAACGGCAGACGAGAGCTGCCATTAAACTGGATAAATATACATTTTCAGTTGCTGTGTTGGTGTATGTGTATTAGAGAGAAGAAGGGAGCATGTGTCCTCCTCCTTAGGCTAAACACACACACACACACACACACACACACACACACACACACACACACACACACACACTGTACATCTCTAGTTTTCGGTGTTGCTGTGTGGGAGTCTGCTTCTCTCTAATCAATTTATTATGAGGCACCGGGGTCCTTATGTTTGTTCATTTAACACAGGGAAAATGAGAAAGAGCATTTGTTTTAGGTACAGTGAGACCCAGAGAGGAAACCACACATTTCAGGGAGGAGGAGAGCAGGAGAGGAGAAGGGTGAGGCAAAGGCACACAAGACAGACACCCTGCAGAATAATGTCGAGATGTAATATTGTGGCTTTGAGGAAATGTTGGTTTAATTGCAGTTTGGCGCAACATTTAATGCCGTCTGTATGACACCTGGCATAAATGGTTTACACTCGGGACAGTGCCAATTATAATCCAGCCAATCAGAAATCTTTCATAAATCCACTGACATGCTCACTGCAACAGCTAGATGCTTATTTGACGAGATGAGATGGGATGGCAACAGACGCACATGCGGTATATCTTCTTTTTAATTACAACGTCTGCAGAGGTGGGACTCTGCTATAAACAATCATCTGTGCAATCAGACACAATACCACCAACACTATGCATTATAATAACACACTCTCAAACTGAACAAATAAAATGATCACGCACAATATTTGTATCATTATTGCTAGTAATTCAACTGAAAGAAAATGTAAAATAATATAGCGGCACATAACCAAGGTATCTAACTCTGTAGCATTCACTCAGCAGCTATAACAGCGGGACTTCAGCGTTCGATTTGATAATGACTATCAGGTGGTGGCGGTGGTGGTCAGATCGGCCTAGATATTTAGTGGCATTCACAGAGGCAGAGACACACACACACACACACACTCAACAGTATAGAAAACAGAGTACCATTATCATTCTGCTGAATGTAAAGCCTTAATAAACACTTAAAATTATTCTCGTAGCTCATGAAAAATATAACATGTGTGCAGCTTTGAATGTGCTTTGTGAGAGCAGTTAGCACACTCTCACTTCAAATAACCCTGCAGGTGCTAACAGGTCCTTTACAGTATATATTCTAATATTAGATATTCTGATTATATGTATTTTGTGTTTCCATGCAAAGCACCAACACAGGTCAAAATGACCTGAAGTTTAGTATGTGATTTAAATGCACTTTCTGACAACAAAGGAAAAAAATGACACGTGAGCTCAATCTCACATAAGTAATTAATTTTTTTTTTTAAAAAAAAGGCTAGCTCTGCATGAGTAATGAACACTGAAAGAAAATAATGTACAGTATGTGTGTGTGTGAACATACATTGCACGCAGAGGCATGCCCATGTGTTTGTAGAAAAAAGGAAAAATATAACGGCAGAAGCTGGAAGAGAGCTGACATCAGAGGACTACGGAGGCTACAGCACTTAGAGGCCATTTTATTGCTTTGCTGTGGTCAAGTGAGGTGCACCGAGCTCAATTCCACCACAACAATGGCAAAGAGGGCCGCAGAGACAAAAGAGGGCTATCCCTGCTTCTTAACCCCTTCACGACTGGCGGATCAGTCGCCTGGGGTACTGAGCGAAACAGCACCGGGCCACCTCAGGAGAAGCTAGGAGGGGAATGACAAATAGCGAGTTCAAACTTATACACCTATGACAACAGCTCACACACACACACACACGTTTAGTTACTTACACAGTAAAAACGATACATGCACACAAACCACAAAAGAATCTATCAATGGACAGATGGAGTTGGCTGCTTTTCCAGTCCAGGAAGAAGCAGTCGGTAGCTTCACCTCAGCCCAGTCTCACACTGAAACACACTGCAGCTTGCTCTCTGTGTCTTTCCATCTCTGCCCCTCCCTCTCCTCTCTCTTCTTCTCCCTCTCTCTCTCTTCCACTGGGAACATGGACAGGCTACTACACATTTGCAAGTGAATTACACTTTTTGTTGAGATTCTGTGTGTGTGCGTTTGTGTGAGTGTGTGTGTATTGTAAAAAATGGGGAAGAGGGTGTGAGAGGGAAAGGGTGCTCCTGCCATCGCTCTTTTCTTTTCTTCTCTCTATAATCCTGAGGAGGATAAGCTGTGAGGTACACAGAGAGGAAGTGCCATAGACCTGCTGGGGTCCTGAACATCCTAGCAGTGCATTCCTATTTCAAAATTAGTAAGAAATAATGACCATAAAAACAACAGTATCACAACAGGGCCTCGATGTGGCAAATTCAAAAGAAATAAGATTTTCATAATGCCAACATATCAGAACATGTCTGTACACACACACACACACACGTATCTTCTCAGTCATAAATCAAGTCTACCACAATGATTTAACCAAGATTGTTAACACGATAACATATTGTGAAAGAGCAAACCACAAAAAAACCCCGCCAACTTCACTTCAAGAAGATAAAAGGATGACACTGGTGAAAAAGAAGAAGAAAAGCTCAAAAGAAGACAAGGAGGGGAATTTTAAAGAAAAGGGGTGCTTTCTGTGGATAAAGAGAAGCCCTTCTGGACACTCGGGGCTGCTGGGATTAAGGATCGCATACAGCATTCATGCACACCAGAAGCATACACACATGCACACACACACACACCTGCATGACAGTCATCTCTTCCACTCTCCCTTCCCACTTTCTTGCTCACCCCTGTGCTGAGCCGAGATCCCGCCCCCCGCCTGCTCTTTTATGATAGCATGACATGTACACTGGCCTCGGCTGCAGGACAACTGGAACAACTGGTCGTCGCTGCACGACCTTGCATATTCAAAACTGCGCATCACATTCAAAGCCATCATCTGTGTCGACTGCCCTCATCTACATATGTCCATAAAGCTAATGGCTGACACTTTACATTCTTCTCTGATTCCAGTGAAAACACATCCACACAAAGGTAGACCTTCATATTTATAATGCTCTGCCTCTCACAGAGCAAACGGCATACAGTAAAAAGGAAATAATTTAACCGACTGATTTATAAAAATACAAAATAAATAATAACAACAATTTCTTTTTAAAAAATTCCATTCACACAAGATACAAAAATCATTCTGTATTTTACTTATCAGAGCATAATTAGGTGGATTTTTGTGTTCTGTGTGCACAGACTTCCTCTTGCAAACACACCTAATGTGTGTTCAATCTCCCATGTATGGCCTCTCTCTCTGGTAGCCACACACACACACACACACACACACACACAACATGGTAGTGAGCTCCCCCACGGAGCCAGTGCCCGAGCACCGAAAGGTGGGAGTTAAGGAGGGAGATATGCAGAGACACACTGAGAATGAGAAGGAGAGAGGGAGACGCACAGTGAGAGGAGGAGAAGGGGTTATGACAGCCAGAGGCGCTGTCTCCCCTTTCTCTGTGTTACCCCCAAACCATGAAACAAGCCTGTCCATGACGACTGCTGCTCCCTTTATCTCATTTCCACCGACTGCAAGTGTTATTCCTGCTCATACAGTCAAATGACATCTGAATACTCTGAATATACCTGTCATCGAATATGGTAATGGAGGGGGACCGAGTGCTAACAGTGGACAAGCTCAGTTCAATTTGCAGCCCTGGTGGTCCCTGTCATCCCTGCCTCATGATAGGAATAACAATAACAACAGCAGCAACACACACACACACACACACAGCAATTCATATGCACTAACATAATAAATCATACAACTACAATCTTGTCCAATCACTAAATGCACAGCAACACCGTCACAAATAAACAAAGCTGCACTTTTGAATCATTTGATGTTAACAGACAAAGGATTTTGTTACATGTCTAACACATTTAAAGAACATGCTTATAATTAAGTTATTTTTATAACCATGTATGTAATGGTTTAAAACAGCTGCCTGGTGCCACAAAGCTATAGGAAGAAATTCACAATTAATTAAAATAAAATCTGATTAAATTCATTTGAATAATCAGATGAGTAAAATATTTGCACGAGAGTGTTATTCATTTATTCTTTTCCATTTTTCCCTTCAGGTGTGGTGAATAACCTGGCTGTATCGAAATGTTTTAATTCATCTAAATATTAAAATGTTTTTTTTAAAAATATATATACATTAACAAAATATTCTTGATAAACATATTAATAAAAATGAAGACATAACCGTGACCACAGGTAATGAGTTCAAAATGAAAATGGCCCATTTTCAATTATTTTTAACACTGTCAGTGGTGAAACCATCACTCTGGTGGCACCTCAGCACTTCACAGTTCTCGTGAACGCAATACTTCCAATATCACAGCCAGGGCTGAGCATGAGATAATATAGTTAGCTCCACCGAACACAACGTCTGACAAACACATATTTGAAATAGAATACATAGAAATAAAGCCAATGACATTCCTATACCTTTGCCAGGAACTGTTATAATTAAACATAAATATGACAATGAGACAAGACGGGGAAATCAGACAGGTGAGATGACAGTAAACATTTCTGCTGTCTTTGTTTTGTAACAGAAGACGGAGGGAGAGGGAGGAGGAGGAGGAAGAGGAGAGGAGTGTTACTGTCAGACAGGGGAGGAAGGGAGATCACTCGAGTTTTGGCACAGCAGCCTACCTGCCCTATAATATACACTGCAACACCTTGGAGTTTCTAATCACTGGGACTGAAACACACACAATTTACTGTTGCGAACACACACAGAAAACAGGGGTGTAGAACTGCACAACAATAGATAAAAAAAGAGGAAGGAGCTAAATATGAATATTATCACTGTTTAAATTAACCAGTTTCCCCTTTTTCTCCCAAGTGCTAATCTCTGTCCGTCTGCTCCTCTCCAGTCTGAAAGGTAGGAATCTGTTTATCTGACCTCTTCCCCTGATTCCTCCTCTATGGCCCATGGCTATCTGACCCCTCCACCCAACCCCCTCAACACTCCCACCCTCAGCCCCCTTATTTTTTTGCCTCCTTCTCTCGCCTCACCCCCTGACAGCCTTAACGTTTTGTTTTATTAAACCTGTTACCAGTCTATTTTGCTTCTCCCATCCTAAACTAAAAGCCAAAGTCTTAATCCTGCAGATGCTGACAACCACAAGTGCTTTGTGTGGCTCCCAAAAACACAACCAACAACTACCATCACCCTGTTTTTTCTCCCAACAAGACCCCACTCTCTCCCCATCATCCCTCGGCTGTTTGCGCGGGGGTTTCCTCTCTTTCCTTTTTATCTCTGCACTCACTCCATGACCCCTGTTCCCCCTGTTTCTTGCTGTCTGACCTACCGCCCCCCCCTCACACACACACATACACATATACACATTCACACACAGCTTCTCACCCCCCTTTCTGTTTCCCCCAACGGTACACATATCCTATCCATGCCTCTCCTCGCTCGCAAAACCTCCTTTTTTCCTCTTTCTTTTCCCGTCTGTATGTCGCGTAAAATACCCGTGCCTGACTTATAATTCTCGCAGCTTTTTCTGACTCCATATAGCTCCATCCCATCCGAAAAGCAGTCGCTATTTTTCTGCATATTTATGGAGATTTTCGGGCTTGCACTTGCACCTAAACGTCAAGATAACAGATGCATTTTCTTTATACTTTTGCGTAAAAGTCGATTTTTGGCGAGCTTGGTAACAATGTCTAGTTCTAGGTAAGGTTAGTGATACAAAATATATTTTTTTGAAGGGGGGAAAGGCCCAGCAGCTTAGACAGGCTGTCTCTATTCAAGCCTCGTATTTTCCTCCGAGAGTGCAGCCTATTCTATTTTGGGTATGTGCAAGATATGTTGTGCAGCTTAACTTTAGAAAATCCTGCAAATGTTAACTGGCTAAGCGGCTACTAAATGCATGCAGTGACCTATAGGTTTAGCCTGAACCATAATTTAAGTTTCCGGCAGTAACTTTGGAATGATTATGTCTGCTTAAGGTCAGACTAATAGGGCAATGTTTTGTTTTCATTCCGGTCAGCATTTCTCGGGGAAAAAAATGTTCTTCTTGAAAGTCAGATACGGTAGCCAAGTAGTTGGAGGCAGCAGCAGCAGCAGCAGCAGCTCCAGCCTGCCTATGTCTCCCCTGAACCACATGTCTGTTCTCTGAAACGCAGCTCAGACTCTCAGGCTGTCCGTGTACAAGGTCCTGCTGATCCGCTCTTGTCATGAAGGAGACCCGGGGCTTCGTTTATCTCAACACACCACATTCACACAACACACACACGCTCGCAAACACGAACCCCTTTCGGCGCACGCACGCACACATACACACACACACATACACATGTCGATCGATTTGCATGTGACTTCGTCAGGGAATGAGCGAGAATCGACTTAAAAACAACGCTTCAAAAGAAGCAAACAAGCGATGAAAAATAAAAAAAGAAAGCAAAGATGGACAAAGTGGGGGAAAGGGGAAAAGTGTAGCTAGAGGAACTAAGACAGGGCGGAGGGATTGCACATTTCAAAGAGAGACGTGTCGGAGAAGAACAAAAAATGTGTTTATCCAGAAGAGGATTTTAGAAGCACACGACGGTGCCGAACACCCCCTGGATGTGGCAAGTGTCAAATCTGTCAAAATTTAGAAAGCGAGAGATGTTTCCCTGTCGCCGGACGCACACGGACCCACAGGCTGGACTTGGAGCTCCTTTTCTGGGCTGCGCTCATGTGGAGCTGCCGCTGCCCTTCGTCCGCTCCACACAGCCCCCTTTTCTTACTGCATCTGTGCCTCAAAAACACGCTTCTCGACACCCATAAGCCCTCCATACCTTTTCCCGATCCCACCGAAATGCACACATTTGTTTCAAAACCGTGTTTTTCTACGGTCAACTGCTTGGAGAGGATCGCTGTCTTGCCCATTTCTTATCTTCCATTCATGAGGAGGAGAGGACGAACGCTGATGTAAACACAGGTAACGATACGAATACAAAAATCGAGAATAAACCAAACTACTTGCATGAAATGAACTTGTGATCGCCAGTCATTTCTCACAATGTGAGAATTAGCCAGCTCCGCTATACACGTAAACTACGAACAGATAGGGGGGAAAGAGATTCAGATAAGTGCACAGCGAAAAGAATAGGATCGTGGAAACACAGAGAGGAAAAGAGACAAACGCAAAGTTGAAACTTACAATTTCTCGCTGCCGCTTTGTGATCCTCGCTTTTTAATCCAGTATTGAGATGATTTAGCTAAAGATCCCATCAAGGCAGTCCCCTTTTGGTCAGTTTGCGCTTAGGGTGGCAAAAGAAAGATCATTGTTGTTGCGGAGTGTAAAAAACCGAAGTAGGTAGCTACTATTAGTTGTTAAAGGCAATATAAAAATAATTTGGATGCAAAGCAGGCGATGAGTCTTGTGTTAGAGGGAGCGAGGAAGAGGTGAAAGTGAGATCTGATGATTGAAAAGAAAAAACTCTTTGGATCTTTATTCCTGCTAATTAGTTTCCTGCAAAAAATGGCTGTGATTAATTCAGTGCGCATGTGCTTCATTACACAGGCACGAAGGGAAGGGCTAATTAGCCGCCTTCTGGATCAATAAGATTCAGCAAAGGAGAGAGCTCGGGAGAGAGAGGGAGGGAGGGAGGGAGAAAGAGGAGGGAGGGAGGGATGGATAGATACAAGTAAGAAAAAAAAGAGGAAAGTAATGATCAGGAATTGAAAATATGGAATTAAGAACAGCGGAAAGTAAGAGTTTGATTAGACGGAAGACAGTGAAAGTTAATACTGGAGCAGGCAGCCGCAGCCCGACGCTACAGGCACAGCTTTCTCCCTCCGCTCCTTTTTTAACACTTTTCAAACCTTTTTTACCCGCTTTTTGCCTTTTTTAATGAAAGATACGCACAAACCGTGGCCACTAAAAGCACATAAGCGATCATGCTTTATTTTATTCTGTCTCTTTCAAGCCGAGTTTGTCATGTTAGTCGCGTCCAAAGCTGCACACCGGGGCTCTTTCTCTACAGTTACTTTACAGTCAACTTATTGAAATACATAACTGAGTTACGGCGGCTGTAGTGACCCAAATGGAAACATGCTATTCTTCTGCACACTTGTAAATATGTAAATAAGTAAAGTGTTTGTAAACAACTAAAAGAACCGCTCGCCATCCCAAAAAATACGCAAGATAAAAGCGATTTCTACATGTATGCAGAAGTGTACTGTAACAACATATACAGGCAGCCTCGGGACTATTGTAATGTGCAATGAAGGGAGCTTATCGTAAGCACAGAGGCACCTGGATATTACCACAGCTAGCAACCGATTTGTTTTTGCAAATATATATTTTAAGCATTAAGAGAAAGACATAGAAGATGGCATTAAATAATCCAGATGCGTGGCTGCAAAATTTTAACTTTGCAAACTTGACGTGAATCAACCTGTGCACATCTTAGAAAGAAACTCCGGATTATTTTTAAGTTTAGATTGCACAAAAATATTAATTTAACAATATGATATGATGTGCTTAATGATAAGAGAAGACTACTGTAATAAAACTTGAAGCAATGGGTGTTCCCAAACTAAAATTAGTGTGTATGCATGGATTAATTTGAATAAAACTGCAAAATTGAAAACTCATTGCTATATTTTAAAAATTAAAGTGAAATTAAGCAGGTTAAAATATGCCATATGTGAAGGTATGACGGAGATGATATAGGACAGGCGTGTCGTTTTTACACTTTCTGTCAGCTCAAAATATCACTTCAACTTTAAAAGCAGTGTAACCTACTTTTTAACAGCATTGTAATATAAAAGAAACTAATTGTCCCAGTGATGTGAGGGCATCCAAGACACAAAGGTTGAAATATTTTCCACTGAATTTGGGAAACACCTGAGAGCTGCTTTGTATAAGTACAGTATGCAAAGCAAGTGCAACTCTTTCTTTCTTTCTTTTTTTTTTTTTTTTTTTTAAAGAAATACTTGTTGAAGCCTCATTGTATCCTCCATGGGTGTGACAATTTATTTAAATTTTGCAGTATGTGTCGCGGGTGTTTAGGAAAATATAAACAGGGTTATAGTTCTCAGGCAGCACAGCAGTGAGAGGCTGTGGAGCTGTGACACAGAGGGATGATGGGGGAACAGGTTATCGTGACATCTATTGCGAAACTGCTGGGAACACGTTGTCGATAGAGGTTCTCTTAAATAATAATAATAAAAATAATAAGAGCACAGTAGAAATGTGTGACAGAGGTGTATGAAGGCGTCTGGTCACCCCGGCCTGTTTGCATCAACTTTGCCATATATGATAGTTATTCTGATATTATGACGTGAAGCCCAGGTGGTCAGTGTGTCATCTCATTTTGATGTGTCGTGATTAGGAATTTCTAAACGCACAAATGATCAATACCAATATAAAATGTGTTGAGGGTCTCTCGTTTGTTTTTCTTAACAGCACTCTTTCCGTAAAGCACGTCGCCTCTAACGGATGTCCTCTCGTTTCCTCCGAGTGAAAAGGCTGCATGTATTGCAAAAATCAACCTTTGAGTCTCCCAGTGCTCTTTGTTATGATAATTTTATTGTTGATTCTCTGAGGGAAATGGACAATCCCTCACTCTCAGTACGCACACTTTCTGTGCAAACAGCTCCATATAGAGTCCTGGTCCACTGAATGCAAGTAGCAGCTTCCACTGATCACATAACGTGCTGTGTTTATTGAAACAATACGGATTTGATAGTCTGCGCCTATATAGTGAATTCCGATACAGAGTTAATAGTTAAACGGCGCATATACGCGAATCCAAACATTGTCCAAACATGCTAGAGAGCTCAAAGTGGCCGTAATACAAGAGTACATGGGAGATAAGGCATAACTGGGTTAATAAAACGGCCTGAGATATTTATTTTTTCAGACGTGTGTTGGATAGAAATGCATGGCACTGATACATCTAATGTCTGTTTTTATTTTTCTGAGATTGCACACAAGTGATGTGTTGAGCACTTGGTGATGTTGTGGTGTTGAAGATGGCAGATGAAATGTATAGGCTATATTTTATATTTTCCAAAGGCCTTTGACTTAAAGGTTAGAGAGGTTATGGAACCCCCATGGGACGCGGCGTTTCCACAGATCCAATAGCACATGTCCCTTAGAAGAGCCTATGAAAATCAAACTTCTTATATTGTAGCCTATATGACCAGGACCCAACTCCCCCTCTCCATCTCTCTCTGTCTCTCTCCCCTCTTCCTCTCTTCCTCTCTCCCCCTCTCTCTCTCCCTGCTGCTAGAATATATGGTGTGCTGTAACACGGCATTTCCTCAGCACTTGCCATCCATAAGCCGAGGCAGGCACTGATACCTGTTTTTAAGCAATGTAGCATCTGCTGTGTGGCATGCCTCTCTCGGAGAAAAAAAACACACAAGAAAACTGCATCGCCCCGTCGAACAGCTCACATTTTTGCAGTGTGAGAGGCAGACTGCAGGAATCTCGAGGATTTGTGCGTGTCTGCTCTCTCGGGAAGAAGAGATTGTAAAAATGAATAGGTTGAAAATAGCGTGCGAGGGGAGTTAAAGGGGCTACGAGATAATAAAAGAGTCTGGTGTAATTTGAGGCTTGTAGGAGGCAGCTTTGAGCCAGTCAGTCGCCTAAAGCCTAACAATGCAAACTTCAGTTTACAAATTTATGCAAAGGCCTGATTGACATTACTCCATCAGTGACCATATTGAGTATGGTGTAGGCTAAATCAAAAGAAGACCAGCCAGACGGAGGCCTTGATGCTTTTAGGGCCTATGCATCACTGAAAAGGGGGAAAAAGGGGGGAACTGACAGGGTCTGAAGCTTTTGTGTTACCAGCGTTCAATTGCGCCTCTCTGTGGGAAGGATAACTGTCCACGTGCCAGCCTCAATAGGCATACATCGATGAGTGGCATTGCAAATTCAACACAACCTGTGGCTATGACAGCCCGTGGATATGACAAAGAAAGGCAGAGTGGCTTAAAATGCAAAACGGTGCGTAGATGTGGGGCACATGACAGCGCTTGACCATCACCAGAACTGCAAGGAACAAAACAGAGCATTCACACAGAGGGCAGAGCCCCATAATCGTCTCTAACGGGGGGGATTTCGCAGAGCCACGTGCACGTCATGTCAACTTTTTAAAAATATTTATTTTAATAAGCCTCCAAATTAAATTAAATTTCACTTTATTTGCGTTATATTACATTATTTTATTTATCTGCCGGCTACTGTGCGCGTGCACGTGCGCGCACGCATGCATGCGCAATCCCAGACAAAGCACAAAGGGAAACAGAGGAAATGAGCAGGGGTGAAAGTATTTAAAGATAAAAGCTGCAATCGAGAAAAAGTCCTATAACTTTATAAAGAGATAACGACCATTATATTCCGAAGGATTTGGGGATTTAAGATGCTTATAGGCTGCGATATTAACAAGGAGGGTGTCAGTCATATGTTCAGGCTATGGTAAACACAGATGAAAAGGGCATCAGGCATTCTTTAGGAAACAATCTGGGTGAGATTATGTTAGGAAAATATTTCAAAATAAAAAGCGAGTGTAGGTGGACTGGAAGCTCAAGGTGGGACACAAATGAAAATCGTAGACTTCTTTTTTTTTAATGAAAAATAAATTTTACTTTAGTGGTGAAAAGACACTTTAAAGTTAGTGTGCGTCACACAGCGCCTGCAGGTGTCCCAGCTGGTTTAAGGGTGGTAGCCCAAGTTTCCTATGGATGGCAAACACCTTCTTTACGCGCTTCATCTTATTTTTTATTTCTTAAATGTACATGATCCACACTGAAAAACTTTTTGAAATGCATTTATTAATAGTATGTCACTGTGGCAGTATTTTTTTTTTTTTTTTTATAAAGGGAGCCTGTAACTTTTTAAAGAAAAAAACTTTAAATTTTACTGAAGTTAATTTCACATCAGTCACTGTTTGTCTCTTTATGATCCTCGACTGAATGAAACAGTTGTGCCTGCGCTGTTTACCACCACATCACTGCACACGAGAGGCTGGTGTCCGGCTCTCCATGTGTCTAGGGTGGATAGGGCAGCGCAGCCAGGTGCAATGGGAGCGCCCTCTTATGTTCAGCCTGACCACTGGGATCAAGCAGCGCATCAACTCCTTTACAGGAGCCAAGCGCCTGCGGACCAGCTGGTCTTTGCAAACGCGCACCTTTTGCCTTTCAGTCTAACATCATATATTAGACTGCCTCGCGTGTCAGGGATGTAAATCAACATGCTCGGGTTATTGCGTGGTCAAAAGACATGTAGCTTAACCGTAGAAGGCGGAAACCACAAACATTTCACATAAACATCTCACCAAAAATAGTTGGTCTATTAATGCCACTGCACACTGTCCAAAACTGCCATCAGGTTTTAAATAGCCACCTGAGTGTGGAGGGAGTGACGAGGAGCAGGAGCCAAACACACATCAAACTTTAAGTTGGCCTAATTAGCGGAGCATCCTGCAAAAAAATCAGCATAGTTGATGCATAGTTAAAAAAAATCAATATTTAAATAAAAATGCGTACTATAAATAAAGTGAACTTTCCACAGTGGTTATAATGTGTCTGAGGCTGTACATGCAGCAGGTTTTACACCCCAGATGATTTTCCACCATCATGCTGAAAGCATCTGTCTCTGGTGGACGGGAAACAGATTTTTTTGGGAAACCCTTACTTATATGCATTTTATTTATTTTCAAATTTATCTTCCATAGCAGTATTTGCAAATATCCCAACCCTGCATCCGCCTGTGGCCTCGTACTTTCCTTTTTTATCCTTGTGTCATGTTCACAGACACACGGAGAGGGTTGTTGAGGTGGAATACAACTGAGTGTGGAGATTTTTTTGTGTCCTCAAACTGAAATGCAACGTGTGTATTTGTAATTGCTGCTGTTTTACTGATACTATTACTTGTATAATATCATGTATCATTTTTTCACTCATCATTTAAGTGGTTTTAACTGATTAGATGCAGAAATGTATCCTCACTGTGGAAATCTGCCCTCTGTGTTTTACATGTCTGAATTTTGTATTGTTCTTATTGGTGGATATTTTATTTTGTCAAAACGTTTTTAAAACGCTGTCATATTAAATGCATGTGTGTTGATGGATTTTTTTTAATTTGTTTGTTTGTTTGTTTGTTCCAGATGTTCTGTTTGTCTTAATATTGGAGTATTTGGAATATTTATTTATTTGTTTGTTGACTCAGTGGCTGCCTGTTTATAGCAATATGTTTCCATTTATTTTCGCTTGATATTTTATTTTCAGTAAATACTTTTGAAATAAAAAAAAATATTAATATTAAAATGCTCCTGGACAAAATTCGATGTCTCATCTGCCCGTTTGTTTGTTTTTACATATTTTAACACTGCATCCCGAGATTCAAATATTTCTAACGAAAATGTGAAATTGTTTTATACATGTTAATGTTAGATCGTATGCAAACCAGCAACACAGGAGCAAGCCTGACATCATATTTCTGAATGCAGTTTGAAGTGGAAAAACAGGACCTGTTTTCTGCTGCTGCTGCTGCTGCTGCTGTTGTGATTTCAGAGTTTGGGATAGAAAAAAAAATGACGAGCGGCCGTCTGGTCAGTCTGCCTCATTTACATGAGAAACAAGAAGGCATATCAATTCCTCTCTCCCTCTCATCCATTTACTCGTCCTGCCAGTACTACCTTATTAATGATCCTATGCATTATTCAAAAACAGTTTGGACGTTTGGATTTTTTTTTTTTTTTTTTTTTTTTAGAAAAAATAGTCGTGTTAACACAATCAATCCAAATCTGATGTCTGTCTGTCAATATTTGAAAAATGTCGTGGAACATCCAAAAATGTCCGATGTTTGCTGACTTTAGTTGAGTGTCCAGATTATTTCAGCCTGACCGGTGCGATAAAATCGAATAAAAGAACACACACACACACACACACCACGCACATCGCACATACACAAACCACGCGCACAGCAGCAGACCCCCTCCCAAAAAAGCAACGAGCGTGGCTCTGTGTCTGTCTCTCTCCCTCCTTCCTCTATGTGTGTGTGTGTGTGTGCGCGCGCGTGTGTGCGTAAAAGGGGGGGTTACGGTGTCGCATCATATTTTAAAACGACTTATAATAAAGAAATCCAATTTTTTTGACTTATTTTTAATGTTATTATTGTTATCATAACAGAAGTGCACAGGTGCAAATCACACACGCACGCGCACACACACCACCACCAACAATAAAACAAAAGTGTATGTGAGCCTGCAGAGCCATCACACCTCACCACCTTCAAGTCCACAAAACATTTTTGTCAGAAAATCATTTTCAAAGTGATTTTATTTTGTTCATATTTACTGCTATTATGACATATTAGAGATTGTAATTAAAAGGTTTCTGTGTGTCAATGCATTTTTTTTTCTTTTTTGTATGTTTCAAAAGCAGATGCCTGCTGGTAGCCGTCAGATCTCAATATCTTACAAGTGCACCCAGATATAGATTCCAAGCTCACAAATAGCAAAAACACTCTGCAGTCCAATGCGCAGCAGCACGAAATAAATAGTGAGGAAAATAAAAAAATAAAGGCAGTGGTTAAAAATGTGTGGAATTCAACCACAGTGTTGCAATTTATCGACGTTTCACGCCAAATTTTCATGATAAATATGTGATTTTTTTATTATTTTGAGGCAAATAAAAGCAAAAGAAGGAGAGGAGCACAGGCCTTCTGATGATGCATATTTCAGGTCGGGGATACAGTGAATAATGGAGAAATCCTGAGAGCTGCTGTCACAGACTCTGGGTGAGAGACAGGCGGGACTCGTGGGGTTTTACGCGTTTTGGAGAGACTCACTGAAACAGAGGGATCCCAAATCAGAGCCATATGACCACTCCAGGCAACAGCAACACTAGCTAGTGGTAAACCGACCCAAAACGGAACAGAAGGGGGGGGGGGGAGGAGAAGAATAACGGATCCCCACAACGCCGAACCCACTCAAACACCACTCCGTGCTTTCTGCATCTCGCACTTGCATATAACAAAGTTAAAGAGTGTAATTTCCCTTGATGTGGAGGAGAGCCCTCCGAACAACACGACGAGATGAAAGATGACAGGTGGAAGCGACACAGAAGGCAAATACAGATCTAGGATTATCGCCAGGGGTCAAATCCAAATCCTGCGTCACACACACAGCCTCTGGATGCCTCAACATCATCTTTCTACAGCATTAGCCCGGGTCAAACAACACAGCGATAATTCCAAGTTTGTCCTCTTATAATTTTCTGAAAAATAATCCAGAAAAAAGGCATCAAGAGAGGGATGCTAAATATTTCCTACGCAGTTTTAAATAACGTCTATAAAGCTGTAAATGCGCCAAATGACGCACCCAACAGCTGGTTATTGGAGAACGAATCAGACAAAATGAGTTTTACAATTCAAATCAATGACGTTAATTTGAGGACAACAATGATGCCGATTAACGAGCAATGATGAATAATCTTTACAGTGACGATAATGGACAAGAGAAGCCTCAACACAATGAATAAAATGACACATTTTCTTTTTCACAAACATCAGGAGCTATTCAGTGTTTGACAGTGACATGGAGCCAGCAGTCACTGCACACACTCACACACTAACAACCGCACCACTCAGTGGGCTGCAATTCAAACAAGTGAGACAAGTGAATGCAGACATGGGTGGGATCATGCAGAATTTTACATGCGTGGAAATCAACAACTCACATCACGCTAATCCACACAACGCCCGTGCTGATGCAGTGACAGCATATATATATATATATGTATGTGTGTATGTGCAGCATCTAGTTAAGAAACAGACCCAAAGAGCTCATCCCATGCCACATATGATCAAGCCCTCCAGAGCTGTGAAGGAGCCCCCCTGGACCAAAAGCCACCCAGGGATGTGTGGAAGTAATTTTAGACGGTCAAAGCAACTGAGGCAGAATTATGGATGTTTAACCCCTAGCGGCTCTCCTAAACTTTGCCTCTGTGGCAGGTGATCCCACCCATATTTGCTGTGGGTGGTGAGTTGGGAGGGTAAGGGTCACAGAACATTGCCTGTCCATCAATTGGTTTGGCCCCTGTGCTCTAAATACCTCAGTGGAGGTGAGGTGAGGCCCCCCTGTATGGCCTTAAGTGTTCCTGGAGCCAATAAAACTAAGCGATTAGTGGAGCTGTTCCGTTTTTAGGTGTTAGCTCGTTAAGGGAGTTAATAGTGAAGGTGTTTACTTTTGCATGACAGGCACAGGAGGGGTGGGCTACAGTATACGACCTTAAACCAGGAGCCCTGCATCAGAACATCTACCAGTGCTCTCCTCACCTATGACACATACTGCTGTATGTATGCATGCACATATACAATACCGCAAAGAATCACATCAGCTGAGCTTCTTTACTCGGATGGAGTGCTCTCACACTGGCAGTCAGAGGCCTTGCACACGAGGCACAGCTAAGACACTCAAGAACAACACCTATCCTTGCTACTTGCGCTCCCAGCCAA
This sequence comes from Epinephelus fuscoguttatus, assembly GCF_011397635.1. Taxonomy (NCBI): domain Eukaryota; kingdom Metazoa; phylum Chordata; class Actinopteri; order Perciformes; family Serranidae; genus Epinephelus; species Epinephelus fuscoguttatus. The sequence goes on along the minus strand of NC_064753.1, from coordinate 27,178,380 downwards.
CATGGCCCCGCTTTCCTGCCAAGATCACTTTTGTGTTGTGAATTTCAGCATGTGCGAAACAGTCGGCTGACCTCGTTCCATGTGGCAAAAATACTACTCTTCACATAATTCAAGCACAAACTGTACTTTTTGTGCAGCTCAATCGGTAGTCTGTCTATTGTGTGTGAGAGACAGGTATCACAGTGAGTCATGGCAGCAAGGAGCTGTGGTCCTTGCTTATCTGTGCTAGCCTACATGCAGGCATTCACACGTGTGTGACTGACATGTTGGAGGAAACTGGCAACAATTTAAAGCCACTTCTACTTAAGTCAGATGTGTGTTTACTGAATAATTTGGGGTGTTGTGCAGGTCTACGAACATGTAAAGTATTACATGAAGCTAATCCACTTAAACAAGCTGTTTTGCTGCATATAAAGGCAAAAGATATCAACATGAAAAATTGTCTTTGGACCCCAAAAGGTCATACCCTCCCTGTGGTCAAATGACAGACAGAGATGTGATGTTTCCCTTCAGAGGATAAAATGTGCGCATTGGATACACATTAATTCACATCATGGCAGCTGGTGAGTTAATCTGAAATCATCAAGCTGGTCTTTCCCTCACCTTGAACTTGAATTACAATTGAAATTTTCAGTGATTACACTATAAAATCAGCTGTTTTTTAAAGTCTATTTTGCCATAACAAACCCTTTTCAAACCTCTCACTGTGTCCAGTTTTCAGACAACAGAAGCAGATCTTTGTTGACTGAGGCTTCCTCAAATCCAGCCACTAACACACAACAGATTTCTGCCCAATGTGATTTACAAAAATAACTTCCTCGGTCTGAAAGCAAGGGAATGCAGATTGTTTTCCCGCTATGAAATGTTTAATTTAAATGTAATACAATTCTAGATTTTTCCTTTGTTTGTAGTGTCTGAAGACTGTGGTTTCATTTGAGAATGCAAACCAAACATACAAGCAGCATTATCCACACCATGGATACATCTGTAGAGCTACAGTGTTTACTCTGCTGAGTTTGTTATGTATTTTGGATGGATGGATGTATAGCATTCTGTGGTTTGTATATGTATATATATATTAAAACTTATTCTATGTTGCATGTGATTCAGCTATTTTTATATCAATTTAAGCTGCACTGATTTAACAAGACATCTTGAGTCTGAGGAGATACATGTCAAGATAGTGGTTATACTTTTAATTGTAAACTAAACCATGATATGCAGAGATGAGTAATACAGTCAACTTGATTTCCTCCTGACCCCAGCTAAGTGTAAACTGCAGTACATGCCAGAATCTGCTGTATTTCTCTGCAAGCTACAACACAACTGCCTGAGCCACACACCAATGTAGTGGGATTATAAGATATATTGGTAGTTGTTTGTGCATTTTGAGCATTCACATGAGATATAAAGCACATAACAAGAATGATAACCTGTGTTTTGTCTATTTTTTTTTTTTTTTGGTTTTTGAATATGTGAAAATACATTTCCTCAGGAAGAAAAGGGGGCAAGACAGAGGAAGCCAGTTTTAACATATTCTGTTTAGAATTGTAAATGTATTGCATAGGCCCTGCTGTCCAATTACATATATCTTTCATGTATGAAATCATGCATGTCTTTGGCTCTAAAAGGGGGAGGGCTGGCACAAAGGGAGCAACCCCGACTGAAGCAGAACAGTGTGCAGCCCACATGAAAAATAAGGTCTAGTGTCAGAGCCCTGGAGCCCTGGGCAAGGAGTGCAGCTCCATCAGCACACAGGCCAGGGAGGGGAGCTGCTTTCCTCCAGACTGGAGCCCTCTCCACCCCTGACTTCTGCTGTATTATCTTTGTCCTATTGTGAGGCAGCTGACCCTTTGGGTCCGAAATCACACTTTACAGAAAACACGTTTCAGATCACGTCCTTAATTAGCTCGGCAACAATAAATATTGTTTCTCGCGCTTTCAAGTGTTTTATTTTTCCCCATACTAAAAATAATCTTTAAAGATGCAGGAGAGAGGAGAAAAAGTGTCTGTTTATTTATTTTCTCTTCTTTCATTCTCATTTTCAAAACAATGACTTGCTGCTGGGTACTAAATTTCAGTGACCTAAATTTGCTAAAATTACTTTGAACTTTACAAAGAAAGCTCTTTAGATCCTTAACGACATAACTCATCTGAACCGGTACGTCCTGCTGTTTTCACTGTCATCTTTATTAAAGTATATTCATATAATTGTATAAGTACTTTTTATTTTTAATTAGGCCTATTTTCAGGGCAAAAAAAGAATGCATTCCTCTGTAGCTGAGGAGCTAAAGTTAGCTGTTTTACCTTTGTGTGATGGTGGTGGTGGTGTTGAGGGGGGGTGCTTTGCCACACAGGTACAAAGCTTAATCTCAATATCCTTATATCAGGCGCTATTTGATTCCAAGTCATTGCCTGAGAAAAAATAAAATCACACAGATTCCCTTATCAAGCAGAATAATTTAATATAGTCCAGATAACCTGGGATCAAGTCTTAATCACCGACTGAAAATGTGTTGTCAGTCTTCGAGAAAACAACTGGGACACCAGACCCTAATAAAACTAGAAGAGTGACACTGAGTGAAATCAATTTCAAAGTCACTCTGAATGGGAATACTCATTTCACAACCATGTGCTATGAAGCCCAAAAGTGCACACATGCATCAGAAATGTGCCGTTTTTGCACATTTTCGGATACAAGACTCAAACACATACTGTTTGTCTATTCTTATACTCACACCACACACACATACACTCAAAATATAACATACACCCATCTGTAAACACACACACACAAACAGCGGTGACATTTTATCTGCTAGAAAATCACTTTTGTCCCCTTAGTAAACTAAAAAACTCCCACGTCTTGGAACATTCACACAGCCCATCACTGACGATGTTACTGATAACTGTTACAGAAATGGTTCAGTAGAGTGTATACTGTAGACATGTTGTTTTATGAAGCCATTAAACTTAGTATTTCATATCAATGTGAAAATTTACATATGTTGGTCTGCAGGTTTACTGTATGTGTATGTACAGCATGTGTTTGCACATCCACACAGAGAATATGCTCATGTATGTGTGATCCACCTGGTCAAGCACGCCAAGCTGTGTGACGTCTCTAGCACATTAGCTCTAGCTCTGGCTGGTCACTGGACAAATCTACAAGGGGCCAATGAAGAACCCAGAGCGAGCGTCTGCCAACCAAACAACTTCAACATATTCAAAGCCACTAATCTGAGAGGAACAAACAGGTGAGCAGAGCATAAAAGAGGGGCATTTATCCGCCATCCTTTCCTTTGCACAAACTCTGACGGGAAGCTAACTGTGTGGGGGACACAGACTGAGGACAAGTTAGCTTCAAAGCCCTGAAGAAGTTAAAGGGCTTAGGGCTTGGACAGCAGGAGCAAGGGGGACTTCACAGCCTTACCTGATGGGGTTTTTGGTCTGAGTTGCCACCACGCGGAAGCCTCTCTGACTGCGTTTTCTTTTCAAGTGTCTGTTTGAAGTCAGCAGGCAGAAAGGTCACGCCCTCTCGGTCACAGCAGGTTCGTCAGAGCAATGGTGGATGGCCAGCGGCTATTGCTAACGTTCAGACTTTCGTCTCTTTCTTTGTATACAGAAAAAAATAATAAAGGAGAATGTAAAGCTATTGATCCGGTGCCTGGGCACCTTAAGAAGTTTTGGTGATATACTCCTAGAATTCCAGGTATTTCCAGGGTTTTCCAAAGCTATACGGTTCGGGGTTTAGGGACTCCCGGGTCACGAGAAGAACAAGTCAGGATGACACCATCACCTGGAAAAAGAAACAAAGAGAGAAAAATAGAGTCAGAAACATGATTCGAACACTGCTGGAAATCAGGACAGCAAAGAGAGAGTTCCTCTGCAGTCCTGTCAGAGCGTCTGCATTTTCTGTACCTCATCCCTGAAATCTGAGTACATAATAAATGTCTTTCAGAAGAGGCAAACCAGAGCAGTATGATACCATCAAGACTTCAAAATTAATCAGCTGTTTTTAGAGCCAACAAAATTAATCTCTAATTATTTGTGTGCGACTACTGCAGGAAAGCCTCTTATGATTTCAAGATTACATTTAATAGCAAATGAACTGCTGTGAGTAATTTCTCCTCTCATACCACTGAAGACTTCTTTAAAATGAGAAATGAGAAAGATTTCCGGAGAAACTTAATTTCCCTGTAACCAGAACAAGACATATTCCTGTAATGGCATATATAATTGCCTGTTCTGCAGAGGATCTCCCGTATACGACAACAAAGTCTCATAGACAATACATATTTATTCAACTGTCAATTCCAGCGATGAAAAAAAAATAAAAATAAATAACATGTTAAAAAAAGACTTTGAATTCCACATGGGCCTGGTTTGTGAAGCTGGGTAAATATGCTTGTCATATGTTCCAATAGTTCCACAGCGACAGAGATTTAGTTAGGGAATACAGGCGGGAGAGGCAGACAGTTTTTTGATAACTGAATAGCTCTTTTGAAGCCACTTCCATTTGGAAACATTGTGCGATTATTTTTACCTCTGTGGTTAGACTTGAGTTAAAGCCCATGTTTAATTGTTCCCAAGAGTTCTTATTGTGGTGCTGATAAGGGGCTCGGGGAGCAACATTTAAAACTGCAACAAAAATAGTGAGACTCTTGCTCATTGGCCACAGGTCGGAAAGAGTGACAACAGAGGATCCACACAGCAAACAGAAGCAAAGACACATGAAAAAAAGTGTACAGACAGACAGAGAGACAGAGAGACAGACAGACAGAGAGACAGAGAGAGAGACAGACAGACAGATGTAGAGGTCTTGCATGGTTATGATGGCTGTGAATCTAAATAGTTTTATCAGATTCTCTTGGTCCTGATTTCAATGTGTGTTCCACTTTTCAGAATCGTATCACTCCTGTTTGGAATATTAATTTAAATAATGATCATTTTGATCTTAAATAAAGAGTACACAGTACATTACTTGCTAATCAATAAATAAATTATTTCCATGACAGTGTTACAGTAGACTGAGCGCAGCGCTGTTAATTTGTCGTCTCTCTTTGTCTCCCTCTCACTCCGTCCAAGGCCACGACTTCCCGGTTTGTCAGGGCGACCTGTGGGAGTGTGTGTGTCGGATCAATAGCCCACCCACAGCAGAGCCGCGGGCCATCCCTGACCTGGGCTATTGATTAGGCCTGGCTCAGCTGCCAATAGCAATGTGCTGGATGTGACACCAGGCTAAGACAGGAGCTGAGGAAGGGGGATTCTGAATTGCCAGTGGCAGCCCCACAGCACACCGCAGATAAAAGTCAATTCCACTTAACCAAATCACTGACAACTAAATAGTTAGCAGACAGAAGAATGCCGAGAGTCTCTGATGGCAGCAGCTGGATGGCTTTGGGGATTTCCTAGCCCCTGACCTGTGTCGGGGAGCACAACAGGCCATGGGAGAAACACTGTGACATACGCTGGCTTCTATTTGTGCAGGCAGCATGACCTCTGCCTGCACGTCAGTCTGTTTGTCTTTTAATCTGGTCACTCCTCACTCTGCAAGTTACACTTGTGTCGTTAGACCATTAGGGACACCTTCCATCAATGGCTCCCTGTGGACCAAATACATTATCAGGTCTTCAGTAATGACTGATGTTCATTGCATTTTGTTTTACAGTTAATCTGCAAATTGAATAATTAACTCATTAGAAAGATGTCTAAGCACAATATAAAGAATGCTGCTTCAAGTAAAGGAGACATGGAATAGTGTTTATGTTGCACAACTGTTCATTTTTGCAGCAAATCATCAGATTTTCAAAAGCAGCTATTAAATGTAAGCTTTACAGTAGTGTCCCCCTGTGCCTGCATGCACAGATGGAACGCAGCCCCACTGAAGTTGTCAGACTCCTTCCGATCTATCTTGCTCCCAGTCATTACCAGTCCATATTAGAGTAGTTTACATGTCACTTTACCGGTCCTTTGCCTCTTGAATGTAATTCTGTGGCCACTGCCTCCTTGTGCATTCAGCACCTATCTATGGCTCCATATCTCTCCCAGTAATTGCTGAGTGACAGAAAGGCAATACTGACCACTTCATTATAGGACAGCCAGACTGACTGGACAGTGGCCTCTTGGCTCTAGGTCACTGTGGCCAGACTGACCTTATCTGCCCAGGTCGTCAGGGGTCAGTCACCCAGAATTTATAAGGACTTTACTAGAGTTGCCGTGGGTGCCATACAGCAAGGTCGCCTGACCCTGGCGGACTGCTTATATCAGGTATTGATTGCAGTTTGTCTGCTTCAGTTGAGGCTGGACTAATCTCCCAACTCTAGGGTCTCAGGGGCAAAGGCTTCAGTGTAAAGTTAAGTATTGGAAGTAACAAGAGTGATGCTGGGGCAAGTGGATACTAGTGAGCGTAAGAGGGACACAACAAGAGTTGTGGGGCTTTGGGGTTTAAAAAACAATATGTGTAACAATAGGGACATGTTGTAGCAGGACTGGAACTACGACTAACATTCGAACCTGGAAAAAGGTTTTATTCTTAGGGCACACTTGGGGGATGAAGTTCCGTGCATGACAATTTTATTGAGTAATGAAATAAAGGATGTTGTAGCAAGATATATTGAACAACCGCAGTACTGTGCTTCAACTGAATGAGGCCCTCGTTCAGTTGAAGCACAGTACTGCAGTTGTCTCACTCTCTGAAGCAGCAGGCAAATTAAGTTCACCTCAAGCCTGTTTTTTAGTTGAATTATATCTAAAGTTTAAAAAAGCCACTGTTAAAAGGACTTTTTTTGAAGCTCAATACATGTATGATCACGTTAGGTAATCATGATCTCTATATTGATCAAAATAATTGTGATTTTTGCCATATTCAAGCAGCCCTGAATGAAGGTCCGCAGTCTAATGTTCCCTCCTGCTGCCTTGTAAACAGAGAGGATGCCAATCATCTGTATGTGTGAATTCAACATGTACTATTTATTCATGTTGCTTGTTTACTTTTCTTTTGTTTGCTCCCAAGATTAAGTTTAACGCACATTATTAATCATAATATGTCCAAATCCTCAATACATATTCCCCCAAAATATCAGTAATCCAGCTGCAAAAACAATTAGCCACAAGTCTCTCTGTCAGCCATCCTTAGCAACAACATATGGATAAAGACATGTGGGATTGTTAGTCTGCAACTAAATGTGTATTTGTGTGTGCATCTGCAGCAGCTTGTGTCTGTGCGAGACCCTTTATGTACATACTAAAGCATCCCTGACGCTCGTTAGATCTTGTCTCTCGGCAGCTACTTGGCACCGTTCATATTAAATCACAATAATGGCAGATGAGCTCTCACGCGAGAGAGACAAGCATCTGTTTGAAACTGCACTTTATTACACTTTGTTCCTTTAATCAAAAAAAAAAAAAAAAAAAAAAACCTACGCAAAAAAGATAACCCGGTTTTTAAAAATCCCAGATAAACAGCAACGATTGCATCTTTAAATAATAAATGATCCCCTGCCTCTTACAGACGGGAATATAACTGAAAATAATTGAAGACAACAATGTCCTATAAGAGCACCACTCGAGCAGTGCTGATTCAGAATCCCTCATAACTTCAAACATTCAGTCATAAAGTATGGATAATCCGTAAAAGAAAGGCATGCGTCTGTTTACAATTTCCTTCTAATTAAGGCTACAGGATGGGGTCTACCTTTGTTAAAGTTGATGTGTGTTTGTTAGACTTCCTGAGAAACTGTACCACTGGCAAATTAGGGGTGGAATACAAAACGAAACAAACAATAACACTCTAATATGATCTGCAGTCAAGGAATAAATATTTCACAATCTGTCTACATTTGACACACTTTCAGTTGAGAACAAAGGATTCCTAAACAACAAATTGCCCAAACTTGGTCTTGAGACAATAACCTTTCTGACCTGCGTTAATTCACAAAATACGGTGGCTCTTCCACTTCACGACTGTGCATATAATCTGTCCTCAATTTGTCTGGAAGTTAAGGACACTATGTTACTTCTTTTTTTTAAGTCAATGAGAAATTTCTGTCAGCAGTTATGGAGGGGAACAGATTGAAACACATCAAGACGGTAACAAACAAAAATCCAGAGTAAGATAAAGATGCACGTGAAAACAATGAAATGGGGCGAAGCATAATGGTGTGCTACTTTATAACCAGTGGTGTCCAGCACTGATTAGCCTCTACATGGAGCCTGAGTTAATAACTGGTCTTAAAACCGTGTTTATATCCTTGAGATGATAATACACCGCAGCATTTTACTGTATACGGACGATGCTGAGGGTGAACTAAAGAGTATGGAAAATCAGGTAAGCGCCGTGCTGATGAAGGTGATGTTTCCCATTCTCCCTCTCTGAACCAGGCCAGCAGTGTGCTGTGTGTCTAAGAGGGATAAGGCAGTGCTTGATGATTAATCACTGGACATAATAAAGCTTCTCACCATGAGCACACAGTCCAGCTGATTCTATGATATGATTGGGGCCGATTAGAAAAGAGAAATAATCATTCCTTACAGTGCATTCATAGTACACTCTAATGATATCTTCTGATTGGACCTTGCGGAGAAGATAATAAGGGCCGTCTTCAGAATGGACTCCAAGATTATTTCTTTAACTTCATGAAATGGGGCCACAGGCCTGGATGCTGCAGATTTGAGGATTAAGATAAGCTGACCTTTCACATTATGTTGCCATGTATAAAAGATGAAGTTTACAGTCCCTCATCACATTAGACCTTATCAATGGTTAGAGCCTCTGTGAAGCCCCTTTGAACATCACAATGGCTTTCAGTATACAACAGGCCTCTACCCCCTAGTGTGGGATTACTGTGCTGGTGTGTGAATGTGTGTGCTGAAAGGGGTGTGTTGTGGACGTGCATGCTCGCTTGTTTGGACAATAGTGAAACACTAATCCAGTGTAAAAACTTTATTCTATCTCCTTTCTTTTTCATGCTCATGAGGGACAAAATATATTAAAAAATAACTTGAGACTGGTAGGTGGAATATTTTACGCCTCAATTTAAATGATGTGGTGTGTTATTATAAAACAGATTTGACAGCAGTGGGTTATTAGCGCAGGGTTACTAGCATACAATCAGTGCATATCAAACATTTTCTCTCTCACACAACTCCGTCAGGCTCTGCCCCCCGAAAGCCCACGTTAACTCCTCGTGTTGTTGGGACAGGTCGCTCTGCCCTGCTAGTGAGACACTCAGGAGGAGAACGGCACAGAGAGCGTTTCATTTCCAAAGTTCTCCAAAATATCATCGTCGTAAGTCTTAACATCTAAGTATTCTATGAAAAATGAAAAAGCTGTCAAAAGGGAGGCAAAGTGTCGCTTGTTTCAAATGCAAACCAGCACACTTAAAACACTCTCTGGGATCAAGTGACATTATGTTGAAACTAGAGGAGTAATCCACCTGTCAGTTACAAATACTGTCACTTGTTTCAATCTCAAAACAAGTGAAACTATATTTGAAAAAAGTCAAACGATCTCACCCTGATGGCAGATTTGTTTTCTTTTGTTCGAGGTAGACAAAACTAAATTGAAATCAGTAACTTAACTTTTGCTAAATTTTGGGAGCTTGTGACCACTCTGATAGTGAGTGACACTTTTGGATCATATGTGTTGAGCAGAGACACGCACTCTGCCGGGCTGGGCTGAACAGCTATAGGCTTTTTACAGGCATCAAACTACTGGCCAACATCTCCAGGCTTCTTTGATGTGGGAGGCATTGCTTACCCCTATAACTTACAGCCCAGCTCTGCAGGGACTTATTTTTATAACCTCTATTATTTTCTATCATAAATATTCAAATCCAGATCTTAAATCCAGAGCTTAGTGAGGAGAATAGCCAAAAACAACATGCAGCTCCTCAGCTTCCCCCAGCTCTCGCTCTTCTATAGAAAATCATTATGAAGATTAATACAGAAATCAAACAGAATGCTGAGACGAGACTGTAGGACCCAGTAAAAATAATGCACTCATGTGAAAGACTCAGGATGGAATTTCTGGTCAAGGATCTTGGGCTTTTTTTGTTCTTTATTTGTTTGAGCATTTTGACATATTCTGCATTTCCTCCTTTTGGCTGTGAATTAATATTTGCAGCTTGAATATTAATCCTGATTCAGTAGTGGATTACTTTGCTATTGTCCCCTCTGTGCTGAGCCCTAAATAAAGGCGCTGACATGGAGAGGAAATCTATACCTCTCTGCCCTGCAAACAAAGACCTCTGCACCCAGAGATAACACATGTCCCTGCAACACAGACCCCCCTACTCTACCCACATGCTGGATTCTCCATCTCCCTCTCCCTTGTCTTTCTCCCTCAACCCCTCGATTCCACATTTCCCCTTCCTCTCACCACTCTCTTCCTCCCTCTCTCTCTCTCTCTCTCTCTCTCTCTCTCTCTCAGAAAAACTTTGCCATGGTAGATTTGCAAGGCAATTGTGCCCTTAAACCGCGCCTCTTCCTCAGCTTATACCATGCATTTTCCAGAGTTTATCAAAGAATACAATGGGGTTATGCTTTCACCATTATTCTCCAGGCAAGAACAGTAATTTAAATGCACCAGTACTACTGAGGCAGGGCGCAGCCCTGCTGTCTCACTATGGAACAGAGAGAGATGAAAATGCGTTACAAAAAACGCACTGCATTACTTTGTTGACCTTTCCTGTTCTCATAGTTTACAAACAGCTGTGAAGCTCCTTCCTCTGGGCTCTTTGTACATCAGAGACTAGGACTGATGGAGGCACGCCATGCTTAAATGAAGGGCTTTTTCTAACTTGCCTCCGTTGTGGCTCACAAACACAACCTAACAAACACACATTTACTTTATCTCTGCCGCCAAAGCAGTTGCCAAAGTGAGGGAGGAAATACATAGTGAAACAGATATGATGGCAGCCTTTCATGTAAGTATATATATTTTAACACACAGTCTGTTCAACAAGAAAAGAAAAAAATCTAAACATATGCACACATCAATACAGCCACCCACACACAGACACAAGTTTAATTTTCTCATCTGCTGTAATAGCAGCGGCGAGTATTTTTCAAAAGTTAGTCTGTATTTATAATTGAAGCTAAAGTTGCTCTGCTATTTTGATGCAACTAAATGTGTGGAGCACAGTTCATCTCAGACTCCCGTTTAAAACGAAATGCAAACTGCTGTCCTCAATGACACTAATCAGCACATACCTGCAAGCTCATATAGTGAGATATCTGCACACATGCACGGACATACACAGATTGACGGACACACACACACACACACACACACACACACACGTTTCATCACGGTATTGTGAAAGCAACCGGGAACACTGAGTACAGTGCTTTGGATGGTGGTTCTACATGTGTGACCTGAGGCTGAATGCCAGGTGAATATTAACAGGGACCTGAGAGGAGGAGGAAGATGCAGAGGACAGAGGATGAGGTTAGAGAAGGAAATAAAGGAGGGAAAGAGTGAGGAAACAAGGAAGAAAAGAGGGAAGAAACAAAGGGCCCTCCCTTTGAGGGAAAGGGGACAGAAAGGAAGTACTGAGAATACAGTGAAGAGCCAAATAACAAGTGGAGAGAAAGATGGTGGAGTGCAGCAGACAGTTGGGGATGGACTGGACCAGCCTGCAGACCTGGTCAGACTGATGAGAACGGGCAGCCATAGTGATGCCATTATGTTGGTAATCAATCCATTGGTGTCTGCGTGTCTGGGTGGGCAGATACTCACAGTCTAGAAGGGGTTAATGGGAAATCAATGAGAGGGATGTGCTTATGAGCAGGACATGGGGAAAGAGGGACAAGGGGGAGAGAGTGAAGAGAGATAGAGGGGCGGGGAGGGGGAGATAGGAACATTGTTTCCTGTGATAGCAGCAGACTTCCCAGATGTTATCTGTCATTCAAAGGAGCACTCTGGTGACCAGATGTTTAGGCTCAATGTGGTGGAGTGGGTATACACCCTACTGGGGGATCAATATAGGTCAAGTGCATGGTAATATTTATCACTACTCTACACACACGCGACATTGATGTCTTTGCAACACGCAGACTTGTGCTGAGCAGGAGGAAAATTATGTATATGTATTAAAAAATCACACCCTGGTGAGATGCTCATTTATTTCAGGAGGATATATATCTGGCATGACGGTGTTTTCTCATTAATATGGATCGTATGTCTGGTCCGCATCAGCAATATCTCCTTCTTATGTCCATTACAGGAAACAAAGGGGAGCGCTGATTTGGAAAGAAAGGTAAAATAAATACAGCGAAAAATCCGCCAGAGTAGTTTTCTAAAGGCCTGGGGGCATTTGGGGAGGTGGGTGGGGGGTTGGAAAGGGGGAACCAAGAGCAGGTCCCAGTGCAGTAAGGCTCTTTGTAGTTTGAGCAGTCTGAACTAGCCAGAGGCTTACTGCTCTAACCCCTACCACTCAGAGAGACTGTTTGGGGAAATTACACCACAGAGTAATAATTAATCAAGTAAACGCTGAACTGCTTTGATTTGGATTACATTAACATATTATCAATAATGTATTAATCAAATACAAATAAACACCTCTGCATAATAGCATACTTAACTAACTACACTTTCACACTTGGCGAAAAAGTTGGTCTTCTTTAAGCGATGAGGGGAAACTACACTGGAAGCAGCAGAGTTTCTGCTGTTTCGGAAGCAACACCTCTTGGCACTGAACTGTCTCTGTTCATCAACTCCCTTCTTCATCACGGCATCACCCATTTCAAGTGCTTCCACCAAGAGGCAAAAGAAAATTATGAATTCATTTATTTATGCTTAACAATGGCAGAATGCATCATGCAGAATAAATAAACACGCCACTGATGAAGCACTGAAAACACAATGCACGTAATTTGTGCAAAGCTACTCCAGGTTTGATTCCAAAAGTAGCTAAGTGGATTGAGGAAAAGAGTTAGTCACTTTTATCATTTGCAGAGGAGTCGAATCAGCTCTGCTTTTGTATTTTCACTTAAATGCATGTTCTGTTTTTCTCAGATAAGTTGTGTTGTTTAAAAGCATCCGTTCTCGCCTAACGCTTTGTTCATTGGGGGAACTTCATGCCCAGGGATTTTCTAAACACAATTCATCAAAGTGGAACGGCAGTCTTTTTTTTCTGCATTCCTAATCCTTTTTGCTGCAGATGAGAGATTTGCTGTTCAGACTCATTAAGATTAAAGCGTTTTGCCAGAGTTATTTAAGAATGCAAAGTTCCATGTGAGACCTCTCAGAGTTCAGAACAGAAGAAAATCCTATCGACACGCTCGGTGCACTGGGGGCTGATCTTAGCCTATATTTCTATATTTGGTGTCAGTGATTGAGTGATAGCATGTGAAATGGTTTTTCCTGCTGCGCTATGGTTTAGAGTTACAATCACTTTTCCATTCTTACCATCAGTAAGAGGTTATGGGTGTGATTGCTCTGTTTGTCTTCACTTATGAGATTAGTTTGGTGACCTGTAAACATATTTAGAAATGATGCTTTTTATCTATGTTATAAAGTTACCAGCTGCTTCGAATCAAGTGTAAACTGACAAACACATTAGCTGTCTTTTATTAAAGGAAACAATTATTCCCATAGATTGTAAATGTGCTGTTAACTAGGTAGTATGCTGCTTTCTAGTAGTATTTTGGCAGCAAAGATTTTGGCTGTTATCAGTCATCTTGGACAGACAATGGTTAATGTTTAGCTGGAAGAGATGGCAGACTTTTAGCTGAAAAAGAAATTATCATTGGACCGGACTGAGTGTTAGTCTTCTGCCTAAGGATTTTTAATATTAGCTTTTTTGGCTGGAGACTCAGTAGTCTTTTGGCTGCTCTAACGCGGGAGAAAGACTCAGATCCCGTTGTTGGTAGAACACAGCTCCAGTCTCGGCACCTTTCCCAAACTTTCCAACTCCAAGTGTCGCAATCTGGTTCCATTTTACAGCTGGCCTTGAGATTGTAACAGAGCTCCTTTCTCTCCCTCCTCAACCGCATATTTAATCCCTGTGCTTATGTCAAACTTAATTACAAGACCTTGTACGAAAAAATAACAAGTGAGCCTTGTAGGGGTGGGAGAGAGGAAAGGAGAGTATTAAGAGAGGGAGAGAAAAAGAGACATAGGGAGAATGCTAAGAGGTGTGAGGGGGGAGAGGAACAACAGAGACATTTAATCTGTAGACTCAGTATGTTAAATGACCAAACAAAAAGCTTTGATGGAGAGTATCACTTTTTTCTTTTGTTTTTTTTTTTAGCTGACTCTGACAAAAGCTTATTGTGAAAATCAATATTGGCATTTATTGATCACTGTATATATATTTAAATGGCCAAAAACACCAAAAAATATCCTGTAGCTCAGACGTACAGCACAAGGGTATTGTCTGCCTTGCACCTACTGTACAAAACTATGACGGCTAACCTACATTTTCAAATACAGAAGCAGAGAAGGTTAAAAAAAAGTGTCCTAGAGGCCCTATGCCCATATCTTTTAACTTACAACCCACCAAATTCTCATGAACCCCCACAAACCAAAAAGAAATAATCATTAGACTAAGTCAGTCACCCAGTGTGTGTGTGTGCGCGTGTGTGTGTGTGTGTGTGTGTGTGTGTGTGTGTGTGTGTGTGTGTTTGTGCACATAAAACTATTTACTCTGTAGAAGTGGAACAGCCGGGGAGAGAGATGTTTAGTCTGTCAGTTTAAAACTATTACCTCAAACTCTGAAAATATGAGCTGAGCCTGTCGTGCATCGACACAGGGAGACAGCACTGTGAAGAGCAAACCTTTGAAAAGTCTAAATCAATTTTTGGGGGAGTAACATAACAAACGCTTCACCGCAGTGAAGAAAAGGGGATCTCTTTTTTAACAGTTTGAAAAGCACATATTCATACAATCTTCATAAGGCAAAACAGCATAAATGCAGTATACATGAAGTCTTTTGAAAAGGGAGATGACAGGGAGGGAGAAAGGGAGAAGACACAGGGATGTTCCTCAGAGAGGCAGACAAAACACACAGGAAGACCACCACCACCATACACAACCCTCCATACTTTTTTCCCCCCTACAACACCCACATTGCACACACCTACCCACGCACCCACCCTTCAGGCCAGCCTGCCGGCTAAAGCCTTCCCAGACTGGACTTGAGTGGCCGAGCAGCGGACCAGAGGAGGGAGAGAGGTTCCCATGCCACTGGTGCTGGAACTGGCGCGCCACCCGGAGGTATTTATAGCAGACCAGCACTAAAGGGCCGGGAGAGAGGGCATGCTTGTTTTCCTTTCCATTCCCCAGGCACATTCACCAGGCCTCACATGTGGGTGTTAAATATATACCCAAATACTGGGAGCAACAGTGTGGGGGCAGAGAATAGGAGGCAGTGGGCTCCCTTGGAATAGGGGTGGGTTGGTGGTGGAGGGGGGGAAGGAGAGAGATGGAGAGTTGAGAGAGGGAACAGGAGAGTGGAGGAAGCCAGAGACAGACAAAGAAAGAATGAAAGAGAGAAAGATGAACAAATTTGTGTAGGCTTTCCAAGGTCCAAAGGGTCTCAGAAAGTGAGACGGGCTCTGTGCCAGCTCCAGGACCCAGGAGTAGAGGTCAGGACAAGGATCAGAGGTTAGTGCCGAGCTGAACCCGGTTCATCTGGAGACTCCACAGAGGAGAGGCAGGGGAAAGTCCAGACAAAACAAGGGCACATTTGCATTGGAGGTAGTGGAGCAATCCTGTTGTTGTGGCCTCCTTAACATCAAATGATATCTGGATCCAAGAAGCAGCCCTCCCTATCTCCAGCTGCTTCCTCTATATACTCTATGATGTATGTCTCTCTGCCTCTTTCTCCTTCTCTCTCTCTCTGCATGGGAATTCCAGAGTGACATTATTACTATGATGAAAACAGACCCTATAAATACTGAGCACTATGATGAATATAACAGCGATTATGGGGGCAGCGATAATTAGATCAGGAAAGAAAGAGAGACTCATTGAAGTTTGCTCTGTTTTTGTGTTTGGGAATTCCTTTCAACCGTGTGTCTTAATTCTATGAAGAATTACAGAGGCAACGGTAGCATGGTAATCATCTTGGTCTCTGCGAGGGCCTCTTGGGGCCTCTTCAGTGATCCTCTCTCCTGTTTCAGCTCTCTGCTCCCTCTCACATCTCTGTAAAAGCCACCCTGCTGTCTGCTTTTTTAATGATGGTTTGGCCAACAAACAATTAATGACTGCCCCACAGATGCCTGTTAAGAATGAAATAGCAGAAACTATGGAGCACTCCCAAATGGGGCCATCCAGCAGCTCCCGCTATCTTTCCATCCAGTTTTGCTCGTCAGGTTTTTACCCTCGTCAGCAGATCCCTTACCCACCCAGGTCCGGCTTAGATCTTTAAGTCCTAAGACTACAGCTTTAACAACACCCTGACCTGAGCCCCTGTCCAAATCCCAACTGTACAGCAGCCATCCCACTAGCTGATTGCGTCAGAAAGATTCCACAGCCATGGCCTCTGTTTTTTCATACTTGTGGGAAAATAGCAGTTCATGTTTCCTTGGATGCTTCACACATTCCTCACCCTGTCTTCACATCGCGGGGCCCCAGAGACTGGGTAGGGCCAAAGCCACTCAAGAGGAGGTGCTTGGCAGATTAGAGGTGTGGCTAAATGAAAAGGGGAAGGCAATTTTTTATTGTTTATTTAGGAGTGAGTTGCTAAGCGATGTGATCTCAAAAAGGCACTAATTACATTTCCCTGAGTTTGATGAGTATAACAGAACTTGGACAGAAACTTTCCAGCTCATTTAACTTCTCAGAACACAGCTGGGAATTATAGATAACAGAACATCTGGAAGTCACAAAAATACTTCTCTAGCGTCTAATCCAAACTAATTCAAAAGTCACCACATCCTGCAATGAACGACATCCCAAAGCT
This sequence comes from Epinephelus fuscoguttatus, assembly GCF_011397635.1. NCBI lineage: Eukaryota > Metazoa > Chordata > Actinopteri > Perciformes > Serranidae > Epinephelus > Epinephelus fuscoguttatus. The sequence goes on along the minus strand of NC_064753.1, from coordinate 27,161,467 downwards.
AACTCAGTGACAGCTCCAATATTTCAACTTTTGTTGTAAAGAAAAAAAAAAGTATAGCCATGTCTGAATGGCATTCCAGCTATGTGGGCAAAAGTTCATGCATACTAGATCATGCAGCATCTTTTGCTTCAATTTCATCATTAGACTAAAATAGACGTCATGGAAAAGTACCCTAAACCCCTACAGTCATTACACAAAACTCACACACTGACACTTTTGCACTGTACAACAGTACTTTATGTTCACATACTCTATTGTTCTTTAGCAACAGCACAAGTATTACAACACACTACATCTACTAAATTCATGTACATCTCATACACACACACACACACACACACTGATACACAAACAGAGCTTTATCTACTTGGCCACACTCAAGTTTGGTCTCATCCCAAATTCCTGACCTCAAAATTTCAACAAAGGTAGTTAGTCTTGATTTATGCATGCTTCAGTTTAGGATGAAGAGAGCAGGACACAGTAGCAAAGCAATTAATTTTGATGCTGAAAACATTATTAATGGTAATGTTTAAAACATCAAAGCCCCGGCTGACAGAGACACAGCATCTCCACTCTGACAAGATGGAAAAGATGAGCTCAGTTGAGTCAGTCAAGGTGAGGCACAGGGGAAAATGTAATTTGTCTATCCGTTGATTTTCATTGAGATTTCCTGCAGAGGCTGTAGTTTACAGCAGGTTAAACTTGTGTAACTTGTGTCTGCTGTATAGTAGGACAGGCCACTATGTGAGGGGAAGAGTCTACGCTCTGTCACTGGCTTGTGTATCTGTCTATGTGCCACACATGCATCATGCTTTGGATTGTTTTTAGAAGAAAAGTGAAGCATATTGTTAGCATGGGGGAGGAGCCAGGAGTTGCTCTTTAAGGCCTAGATGAGCCCGGTCTCACTCCAAAGTCGTGAAAAGTCTGGCACTTGGGCAGTGACTTGCAGCGTCAGAAACTAGGACAAGGACAAGGACGAAAGTTTAAGTGGCTAAAGTCAGAGTTGGGCGAGCAGGAGGGATGGTGGATGGGTCCAGCAAACATTGACTTTCACCTGAGAGTGGTGTTCGCGTTCCATAAGATTCTAAAGCCAAACCCTACTGGTCACACCTCCAGCCTGGCAAATCGGATTTGCCAGGCTGGTCACATCTCCGGGATACTACCAGCTGATAAAGACACGTCATGACGCATGTCAGATGACGCTTCTGAAGAAGACTGCAGTCACAGTCGAAACATGTCAAGGTAAACTACATCTCCTTAAAAACTCATTGTCTGAAAAAAAGAAACCTTTCTATACTGAAACCAAACTACCATCGAGGAGCTAGTGGTGATAAAGGCCGACTGTTGTGTTGCCTCATGTGGCCTTTGTGTCAACCAAGAAGTTGCAATGAACACAACACACAAACTCCATCCGACAACACAACCTGATGTTGAAGGAACGAATGAAATTTGTTGTGCACTAATGACAAACAACACAAACAATTACAAACCATTTCTGCTAAAGAGCTCAATGGCTAAAAAAATAATCTTACCTTGAATGACAAGTTTGTTTCAGTCTTATGCCCTTTTGACTTTAGCCATTTGTTTGCTTTCCTCACTTCCAGTTTTCTTCTCGTGCACAAAGCTGAACTACCAATCAAAGTGATGCCATTCACCAACCAGTTCTGCCATCCCTGACATTCATTCAACATGCTGTATCAGCCGGAAAAACCCGACAAGGGCTGACTAGTGCCAACAGTGCGGAACACGCCGCTAAAACTAGGGCAACGGATGCCCATCGATGGCTGACCATTTGTCCAGTGTGTCAGGACCCCCAAGACCAAAGGACTAAATTTTACCACTCAGTACCAGTTTTGACATGGGATGCAGGGTACAACAGTGAACACACCATCTGTGGGAATGTATAAATCTTAAGTTCATAATGACTGAGGGTCCAGTGAAGAAGCCCCTCCTCTATCTGCGTGGACTCCTCACTGTAGCTTTGGGCAAGGGGATAAAGCTTCTCTCACTCCCACATATTCATTTACCCCCCACCATCACACCAATTGAACCAAGGAGTCTGGGGGAGCCACATTGATATTCACTACACATCTCCATCCCCCAGCCACAACCATCCCCACTGGAAACATTATTTCATTACATATATTATGCATTCAGCATAAGGGAGTTGGTGAATGTGCAGTGTGCAGATGTGTGTGTGTGTGGGCGAGCTCAGATGTTTCCTTCTATGTATACATGGCTGTGACAAGCCTGTTGTAAAAAGAGTTTTAAAGAGGGTGTAGAAAGATATAACGCCTCAGGGGTCCAGTGTTAATGGTACTTAGTTTACTTTGTGAGCGAGAAGACAAAATATTTATTTCGTAGTTTTGTGTCAACATTATAAAAGTGATTTTGCAATTTTTTACTATGCAGAGGGACAACGTTTCCTGCAGAGTTTGCATGAATTTTCTCAGTCCATCTGAGTGTGTGCATCCACATGTGAATGTGTGCTGTGTCTCATGCAGAACAGGAGATAAAAAAGATACAGAGAGAGAAGAGAACAGAATAAAAGACCAGAAGGAGATGAAGATAGAGGCAGACAGACAGATCTTTCATATGGCCCACTGCTCTTTGGGCCCTGGTCCAGATGTCACAAGAGCAGTTTTTATTTGTTAATGTCTTGTTTTAAAAGCCCTCTTAAAAGTGGCCTGCCGCCTTTCCCTTAAGTCTTTAAGTGGCTCAACACAAGACACTCTTGTCTGATCCGAACTGGAATCAATTTGGAAAAGAAACCATTTCACCTCTGATTAAGCACTGCTCTGTCTCTGCTGTGGCATGCTGACCTTTCCAGAGGTCTGTCTTGTGCTGCTAGGAAGGGCCAGCCAGATGATATGCTGGGCTAATTAGACTGATTGACGTCAGAAGGCAGGGCCCGAGAGTGGCTTGTGTTTGAACCCTCAGCCATTTGTGAGGACTCACAACCCTATCTCTGTCAGAGGCCTTCTGAGTCTCGCAAGTCAGATTCAATGTCTCTTTTACAATTATCCCATCATGCTTTTCCCTTTCATTGTCTCACATTCATATATCAATTAACTTTTGCCCTCTGACTTCAGGGCCAATCAAAAATGTGACGCCTGCTCAGTGTCTTATGATACAGTGAGCCTGGTGTTCTTTGCTTTGTGTTATCATTATGTATGTTCAAACATTAATTATTCTCATTTTGGGGCCGAAGTGTGGAGACAGCACTCATACATGTCATACTCAGGCCTGTCAGCCATTTTGCCAAATTCTGCCTGCCTTGTCATCTTTGAAATGGCTGCATCCAGTGTGATCTGTGTGATCGCCACCTTCCGTCTCTGTATTCCTCATCAATTCCTTCATCTCTCACCCTTTACTACAGCAATGTAGCGCCAGTCCAACATCTGTATGTATCATGGGCTTGTGTAACATATAAACCATGGAAGTCCCTAGAGCTATAAAATGTTGCAAACCCAGAACGCCTTTAGAAGAGAGATCAGAGGGAAGGAGTCCACCAGAGATCAGAACTCGGTCCAAATTCCAAGCACTTTGCCTCATACCCGGAGAAATGTTGCCTACAGAGAGGCCTGGTGGAGAGAAACCTCACCTCCGGTTCAAGCGGATTCCTCTGCCCTTTTATTTGCTCTCGTTTGGCTGCAGGGGGAACGTGCTCCACTCTGACCTGGGGGCACTCATCCAATCAGCTCGCTATCTGCTGCAAGGGCCTCCATAATAGTGACATTTTTCCACCTCGTCAATAAAGTGGTGAAAGCCACCCTCCACCCGCTACTTGACCGTTTAACTTCTTCCTGAAAAGGCCCTTTCTTTCTGTCTGTCTCTGTGTCTGGCTGAAATCAATAAAAGCAGAGCAAGGAAAGAGGCCAATCCAGCGGCTGCATTTACTGGTGGTCTCAACTGCTGTACAAAGAGGATGGCTGGCAGAGAAAAGGATACAGGAGAGCTGGCAGCTCGAGTCCTCCTCATTCATACAGCAATGGGAGAAACCCGCTTCTTGTCTACACTGTATGTTGTTGCCCAGTAAGGATATGGAGATTCTGAAAATGCTGAATTTAAAAATCCAGTCATACACAGATACAGCATGCTGCACACAGTCTTGTGTATCCTAAGAACAAAACAGAACAAACTTCCATGTTTGCACACAGACTAAAGACTACAATCATATGCAACAAAACTGGCTAAAAAAACCTCTAATGATCATTGCTTGCCATGACTCATTTAGCAGCTGCATTCACACATCACCACATGTCTGCAGTGATTGACATAATGGCATCAGAGTGAGAACAAAATGTCTTCCAATGAAGGAGCGGGAGGGAGAAAATGAGAGAGATGGGTTACATCTATGCCCGTGCTGAAATGAGTGCAGCGCTTTGTTTGGTTATGCTGTCTGAGCTGAAATTGATTACTGTGAGAAGCATGCACCAAAGAGCCCCTGCATTCAGATGAAATAAATAACACACTCTCTTAGAGATGGGAGGGTATGTGGACGAAGGAACAGAAGGTGAAAAATGGGAGAGGGGAGGAGGGAAGAAACAAAGATGGATGAGGTCAAAATGAATTTACAAGGGGATAAAAAAGCAGAGATGAAAAGGAAAAGGAAGGAAATGACTAAAGGTGGGATACTGAATGTCATGTCTCCAGTCTAGTGCAGCACGAAAGAGAGACAGCCTGGAAGACATCTGGAGTAGTCGAGGATAACAGCCACACACCACTCCCCAACCACAGACAACATGATGAGGGATTAAACTTCATTACAACATGTTATGGTAATGAATGGGCTGTGGCCAGTTCTGGATGTGTTAGAGTAATTACCACACTTCAGCGCATGTGTGAGTGACACTTCCTACACATGTCTGTCTGTGTGTGTACATGTGTGCTGATCATTTTTCTGGGGCTACAAATTTAGTGAAAAACCAGGAGGTCCTCTCCACCATGCGCCAAGCAGAGGCAACTGCTGCAGCTAATTAAAAGAATGCAACACACAGCTACTGTCATATGGATCATCTCCCATAATTAGCTTAACACTGTTCTTTAATAGGAGATGGGCTGGGGTAGGCTCAGACATTGTGGTTTGGGCCAGTGTCTGGGATTCTGAGTCTATGGTAGGTGCCAGAAAGGGAGGGGGACAGACAAAGCCACGCACCCCAGAGGGGTGAGGTTGACTCTAGGTCACAGAGGCTGCCTGGCCTTATGGCTGACAGATGTTAGTCTGGTTCAACAAGAGTTGTGATTCTGGAAAAAGTTACACCACACTGTGCTCAACGCTGCAATTATCTTCTCTGTGTAAAGAAACATCTCATACATCATCACTCAGCAAGACATAAGCAAGAGCCCCTCCCTGGATTACAAAGCCTTTGATACACCATGTCACTTGAATCTGCTTGAATCTAGTTGTGCTGCACTTTCTTATTCCAGTGTTTGAGCTGGCCGGCCTGTCGGCAGCATTCCCAAGTGGAGCAACAGTGTGCCTGCTGTGGTTGGTGTGCTGCTGCTAAAGTTGCTAATGATCCTCACAATGGAGTAGCAAAGACTGGAGCTGAGTCATTTCATTTACAGTAATCTTCAAAGTGTGAGAGTCAAGAGGGAGGCAAGGGTGAGAGCCAAGGGGGAAGGCCTGTCCCCAGACTGCTCTCTTTTCCCTCATGACAGTACAGCAGGGACATGCTGGGGATAGGTGTTCCTCTGCACACTGCCAGCCTATGAGTTTCCCTATATTTGTTCATGCTGGGATCCATGGTGTGTGTTTGTGTGTTGGTCTGTTGGTGTGTGAAACAAAGGCAAGGTTTGTGAGGTGACCGTTTCCCGCAATTGGCATGTGGATATGTGGTCGGCAAGCACGGTGGCGGCATTAAGGAGAAAGAGTGTTTTCCCGCTAAGATAAGGGAGAAAGGGGAACTGAAATGACAGTAGATCATTAGACTGGGATCGCCTGCAGCTTGCTAATTTATGCAAATTAATTTCTTGGCTGATGTGAGAGGGAGCGGGTGACACTGCTTGGCGAGCAGTCAACACCGAGCAGCGAGAAGGTTAAACTGCTGCACTCTGCTTTGGTGGTCTGCAAAGTTTAGCGGCGTAAGCCAGGGAGAGCTGTGGTATACCGAGCAACAATGACAAAGAAACGCACACTATGCCAGCCCTCTTCCTGGCAAGGCGGGTAGACAGGCAGCCAATCAGGTCCGTGCTGGCTCCCTTGTAGGCGAATGGCATGGCATGCTGGCCCTCTCGTCGCCCCGCCTCCCCTCCCCACTGCACTGCAGCTGCCCAGAATGATTTTATAAACATTTTGCCAGTGGATCAATACCTGTATTGATCAACCATTGTGAGAGTGATCCGTCTAAAACCCAGAGCAGCCTAGAGCTCAGAGATGGGAGGAGCGAAAGAGAGAGGCTGCAGAGAGGATGGAGAAAGAGAGAGAGTCTGCAGCCACAGTGAAAGGGAGAAGAGGTACAAGGGAAGAGAAGCGAATCTGAAAGAGAAGCAGACGCAGAGCTGAAGGCAGGTGGGGAGGCAGGTTTTCGGACAACGCTGCCAGGCCACTGGGACTGGGGAGAACCCTATGGTAATTGCGCTCTCATTAAGGGAGGGAGGGTGAGGGCGACTAATGACTGCTGCTTTAAGTATGCGGGTAAGTGACAGATGGAGATATAGTGCGAAGAAATGTGTATGTGTGCAAGAAAGGGGTTGCTTCCCCACACCTGAGGTTGCTAATGCCTGCACTAGTTTGGCCTGCTATGTAGCAAGTCAGGTACATTGTTGCATGTGCATAAGTGTGCATGATTGCATGAGGTTCAAAGGGAAGATGAGGGGCAAATGGTGGGTGATTCAGATGTTTTGCACACAAAAAATATCTTGCTTTGCTTTTATATTTTGATTTTTTATGTTTTGTCTGAACAGAACTAGCTGGAGTGTCAGAGATCTGCAGTTTGCCTCGGTGACAACATGGGACAGAGAAGGCCTGAAACGTACTGTGCTCATAACCGGAAATTCCTGGGAAAATCAAACAGTGAAAGATGTAGCTTGCATCCTGGATACAAAGATTCATGGAGGAAGTAACGGGAACATTTCTGATCAAGGCAAAGTTGGATGTATAATCCAACACTGATTTCAAGCTCCAAGATGGTGATGTAAACTGTGGCAAATAACAGGTTGTTGCAGTTTTGAAATGGTGGATAAAGCTAGCTTTGGGATGTTTTCTTACAGTTTGTTGGATTGGATTTAATTTTTATTATATTTTGTTGGAATTTTACTGACCAGACGACTGACTGGACCACTAAACAGCGATGAATGTTTGATTCAAGGCCCCAAGCTGCGCTGCGCTGGAGGAGGAGTAGTCAAAAGGCGTCTGGGATCATCCCCCCCAATGCTAAAGGGAAATCAAGTTTCCATTGATTGATTTTAAATGTGACTTCCATGTGCATAATTGTGGATTTGAGGGAAGATGTATTTCTCCAAACTGTGGGGGAGTACCTTGATGCTCATAAACCCACAATGCGCTGGAGCTCTAGTGTGGGAACACTGAGAATAAAAGGCCTAAAACCTACAGGTTCAATCTCCTGTGAACATGTAGTTGATTTAAAAGAATGAACATTCTGTGCCAAGGACAAGAAGCGCCCACATACAGTTTTGTTAAATAAACTATGAAACAAATTAAATATTATTGTGTGGTACACAATGCTCATGGCTCTAAGTGTGTGTGGCAGTATATATCCTTGGCTGTGTCCCAGTTCCACATTGTACACTAATACAGTGAGAATGCACTGTATATGTTGAGGAGAATACTGTTGTGACAGTTGTTATACAAGAAACTAATGACAGGAAATGATGCAAGATGGTCACCAATAGACCTCAATTACACTGTGGAACCCGACTGACAATTTCAAATTAGGAGAAAATAACATGAATGCACAATGTTTTCCAAAGACTTAATTAATTTATTCTCTCTCACCACCATCCACACACCACACTGCCAAAATCTGCCAAATTTGGAATGTATCATCTATGAATGTATGCTCTATTTACACATTTCATCACTTTTCCAAAATAAACATTCAAATAAATTGTAAATTAATACAAATTGTGAAAATGGGACACAGCACTTGAGTGTCATGTTCTCGTACCTTACTTGAGCTAAACTCTTTAGACAAATGTAGCTCAGGTACAGTACAAGTAATGGTGATCAGGGAGACTCGAATGGTTTTTAAGTGTAGGGAGGAAGATAAACATCACAGTACAAGCTTGCCTTCATTAAAGTTAAGTTAAACATACACAGCACATAGACAATGAGTTCAGTGCAGCAACAGTAATTTTTCTCAATGCCAGAATAGGTGTTGGCATTGTACTGCAAACCATGTCACATTTGTATGTTTTATATGTTAAGTTTGTACATTATATAGGTAATATACACTGTATGTTACATCTGTAGGGGATACGTTAAAACTTTAGGTTGTTTGGTGGCCGACATGTTGTTAAAACTAATTGCTTTTGTTGTTTGTTGGTCTCAAACAGTGGCCTGCTGCAGTCTGCTGTTTGGCAGCCATCTTGCTTAGCTGAACTACGTCACTGTAGAATTGTTAATATGATACATATGAAACATACAGATGTAACAAATTAATGATTTGCAGTACAATACCAATATTTTATTGTGGTGACTAGGCTGTTTTTCTCATTATCACTGACTGGTAAACTGTGTTGAGTTTATCAGTTGCAGAAGGATAAATAGAGTTCACAGACAGAAAAAAATATGAGAAGAGCCAGTGGTCACAGGTCTGACATCAGATTCAGATTTATGAAACAACCAAATCAGATGTGGGTAAATATTCACCAATGTGCACATTTATTAAAGACAAACCTTTATACTCTAAACATGCTGATGGAGTTTGAAGCTCCCAGTTAGCTGGATGAAAATGTGTCTCAACTGTGAAAGGAGGGACTAGAACTGTTCATTTTCTTAACAGAAACCCAGTGGCAATACAATTAATGCTTATGAACAGCACTACCTGCAATACCTACGCTGTGCTAAACCAGTTTGTGCTTTGGATAAACCCAGCTGAAGTCTTGCAAATTCCAATGGCTCACAGTGTAACATAATGTAAATGCTAAATATGGCTGCCAGTCCTCTCAGCCATGCTCTTGTTTGTTTTGAGCTGATATCTTGACTTGAGTGTGATTATTATTTACAGCCAGTATATGTGGATATATCAAAGATATCAAGAAATAAGTAATTTTTTTTCCCCATTAGGACAAATAACCAAAGTGCTGCACAACTTTAAACACTCAGTGGTTTGTGCTAATATTGGTGCCTTACCATTGTCTACATCAGTTTAATTTCAGCGAGATAAACACTCTTAACTGTTATCACCTTACACAAAGAGTTAATTCATGTGCTATCAAAGCAGCGCTGAGACACTGAATCATTTCCTTGTTTCCTTTCATCGTTTTTGTTTGATTCCTACTCTCAAAAACAAACCCTTGGATGAGTGCCAAGCCATAAATTAGGATCTTCATTAGACACATCAAATCTAAATTACTATTCAATTAACAGGCCAGTCAACCTGAACTAATCAACCAATTAGGCCGTGTGTGTTCACAGAAAAGCTAACAAAAGCACACGAGTCCCCTGGGAAAGCAGTAAAACACTGCAGAAGAGTGACAGTGCAAATGAGAAGCCACTGGTTCAGGAGAGAAAAGGGAGGATCAGAGAGTGGCAGAGGAGAAAACTTGACTCTGAGATCACATCACTATTCACCCCCTGTCAGTTTTTGGGAAATGAAACTTCAAGTTACGAGAAATAATTAAAACTGAGACAAAGAAAAGGGCAAAATAAAAGAATTTATAAGAGCTTTGATCAATTTGCATTGTAAATGGGTATACTGTTTTCAGGTTAATGTTTGTGACCAATCTTTTTATGCTAATGGGTTTTGATTGAAAGGCGTATAATTCCTCTGATCATAACTCATATTGTGTGAAAGCATCTGCTGGCACTGTTGCAAACTGAATAAACACTGGTCGGGCTCACCACTAATAAAGCTAAACGGGTTGTTAAGCTTAATTCTATTAAGGAAACTGTATCAAACCAGGCAATTAAAATCTTTGATTATAATGAAATGGCACAAAATGTAAATTTTGTTTTTACATATGATATTTTCTGCAGATCAGACAGAATATGAGCAGTGACTGTACTGCTTGAGTTTCTTTGTGCAGGATAGAAATTCACATTTACCAGCTCTGAATGAAGACTAGTTTGAAATCTTGTCACATAATGTTGTCTGCAGTTTATGGCACTCATCTTTGGTGAGTGCTGTGGCAGAGTGAAAGGCTTTGTGATGCCCCATTCAGTGAGGCAGGGCTGCTGGGGCGTCTGTGCTGAACATACCTTTGGGCCACAGGAGATCTGGTAGGCAGCACAGGCTGATCAAACGTGTTCTTTACACAGACCAGAATGCAACCTAAGAGGGAAACAAAGACACACACATTACATATAGACACTTATATACATACAGAGTAAAGCTGGACTGACGCTGGATTATTCTTTACGCTGTTACTGATATTTGGGAGTTTAAAAAATATCATTTAAAAAAAAAAACAGAAACAAACAAACTCAATATAAATCCCTTAGATGTGTTTTTTTTCTTATTGTGACCGAGATACAGTCAGAGCGGGGACATCTCTCCCCCTTCCCACCCTCACATCTAAAGGTCTGGGATCTGATGGCGCTCCAGTACAGGCCAAAGGGGGTTGTAAAGAGGAGAACACCATTATTGTACTAGTAAATGTCAGAACAACCCCGTCTAATTGTGCCATTACTAATTCATGTTTATTAATGCAGTGATGTATGATGGCTCCACAGACAGACTGAGCTTGTCTGTGCCTGTCATGTATGGCTTATTCTTTGCCAGTGAGGGCTGCAGGGAGCGTGTTAGGAACCGGGTGGTGGATGCGGTGGGTGTGGGGCATATGGTGCACGTAGTGACAGTGCCAAGTGGTGTGTGACTTTAACATGAAGGCAGAGGGGGTGAGGGAGTTGACTGATGGTGCTGGTGTCTTCTGCTGGCCGGGTGCCAGGGCCCCTGGTCCCCTGTGCCCCAGCCCCTCACTACCCCAGAGCCTCTGGGCAAGTACCACAGTTATTGTTTTCACTGCCAAGCAATTAGCGGCACTTAAGATTTATTTAGTCATGCTCTAATGTGTGGTAATTAGCTTGGGGCCCAAACAAGCCCCTTCATCCCATCACCTTGTCGCTCGCATCAGCGCAATGCATCAGCAGGAGACAGTGAGGGAATGTGAGAGAGGAAGCAGGAGGTACAGAGGGTGGGGATCGTGTCGGGGGGAGGTGGAGCACAGCTAGAAGGATTACAAGAGCACCAGTCCAGCTCTGTGGATCAGCACTTTTTAAGAGATCTTCAGGGGCCTGTTGGCTGAACGCATAGCAGGAGGAAAGGGCAAATACAGCCCAGTTACACTTTTATAGAATGCTTTGTGGAAAAACACCCCTGACACACACCTCGGTCTGGCAGCTCGGTTTGTCATATGGCCCAGGGGGCTCCGCTGGCCTATCACATGACCATTGTAATGACCTTAAAGGGCAGCCTCCTCAACAAGCTCAGGCCACTCCCACTGGCTGGACTGCTCTTTGGGAAATGCAGTTTGGGTCACTGCATAATGAGTGATGCACCCTACGGCTGGAATAAAAAAAGAAAAAGAAAAAAAACACCATGTAGAAACGAGGCCAAAGAGATTATGCAAAAGCTGCCAAGAAGGGTAAAACAAAACCAAAAAATGTCAGCCAAATGCTAGTATATCTACTGTTCTTGTTTCATAACGCTTTTGGGAATTAACATAATAAAACACATGATAGGAATTTTCAGATTACGTCACAAATTTGTTGTAGGTGTCACCTCTATTAAGAGATAGAAGCTGTGCAATAATAGATTTATTTTTTGTTAATGTGTTATGGTTTAAGCCAGTGCTTTGGTAATATGATGTGTCAGCTATAGTTTGGTCCTCAGTACATTCACATACCAGCTAGTGGTGATTTTCTAACCACTGTGGTTAAGGCATGAATTAAATATAACATTCAATGAACAACACCAGGCTATACAGAAGGCTGGAGGCAAACAATCATCTACTCTACCTTAGTGACATCCCCCTACATCTCCATTGAAGCACGTACAAAATAAAGAACGACTGCACTTTTTGAATAAGAATATATGCAGTCTTGAGAACTGAGGAGTATCAATGCGTAGAGTGTTATAACTTACAGCTTCTACTTCAGCGAGAAATACTTTCCTTTTTAAAACACAATGCGAGTGCTGCAGCAGAAGCTCACTGAATACATGTGAGCAGATGAAGGTCAAAGGCAGGTTCAACTGCATATGCACATCTTATACATATTCATAAACAAAACCCATCAATCTTTGCTGGTTGGAGGGGGTGGGAGAACATTTGAAAAACTACGTATTAAAAACAGCATGTGGGAAACTATACAGCACATGCCTTTGATCATTAAAAAAACACAGCAAAAAAAAACTGCTGATGCAGGAAATCAGAGTAGCCATTTTTGTGTTTAGTGTTTGACTGGTGGATGCACTCTAATCATTTCAGAACTGGGCCTCCTCATGGAACTATCACCTAAAATTGCTATGCAGTCTGGAAGGGTGGTGCTATAAATGAAATATCACTTTCCATTTTATCTCCAGGGGCAGCGTGATGCTCCGAACCAATCAAAACCTCACAAGCCAACCCTTGACCTTTTTCATCTCAATATGACTACCATTATCTTGCAGAAAATTAGAAGCGTCTCGCTATTGTTCAGTAGCGACAGGGGGTGGAGGTTATTTAAAGATAAATGCTCCAGTGTTCATGATACATGTGGCAATCACACACCACCAACACGGAGCAGAGGGGAAACATGTCTGCTAATGCCGTGTGGCTGCATGAGCGCACATGCGCGCATATGAGGTCATGTGTAAATGGATTCGTGTTGATTGTCCGGTGCTGATGTAGTTACGTGTTCGCCTAGTAAACCTGTCTGACGGTGTTGGGCAAGCAGGTTTCAGTGAATGCTTTAGCATTATTATGTGAGTAGTAAAATGAACTGGTTTAATGCACTATTTACAGCCCAAATTTTGAAAGGGAAGCCACATGATTATACAGCCTTGATTTCAGCGGTCTCCATAGGCAACTGGATCCCTGCTGGCTGTCTTATAAACATGAGTAGTGAGAGGGATAATATCCTCCTGGTAACAAAGCCATTAGGTGACGAATGTGAATAGAGCTGATGTAGGACTGAAATGACATGACAACGTTGATGCTGTGGGTGTGAAAACTAGCTGAGCATCCGTTAGCCTTTTAGCACACTCTCCCACAGAGGTATGCACACAGCACTCATACAAGTCACACACACATATGACAAAGATACTTGGGAACACCGCTCGGTTCAAGAAGCTATTTCATCCCTTTCATGTGCCAGTCTAAGCAATATTTTTGAGAATGAACGATATATTTAAATGTTGAAACCCAAGAAGCTTTAATGGGGTTTATATGTTTAGATGATAGCAGGGACATTCACTCAAAACAAAGTTACAGCTATATTTTAATAGGTAAAAAAATCACAATCAAAAAGCTCACTCCAGCATTTTTAAAAACAAGCTTTCAGTGGCTGACATTTTTGTCTTTCAGCCTATCCCTAAAATAATTATTTACTGGTTAAATATGAGCATGAATATCCAAATAAAATTAATTTTAACAAAAGCTTTGCTGACAATCCTGTATATTCTGTGGCAGGCACATTGTCCTTGTTCTCACATAGATCTAACCTGAGTAGTAGGTACAACTACAGAAAATCTTCTAACTTTCTTGGCTACTCTTAAAAGTACTAAATCATCAAAAGTTTATAAAAATGTTCAGAAAAAAAGCTAAAATATTTAAGCATATAAAGAAATAACCTTGGAGCACAAATCCTCTGTAAACTGTTGCACTGAAGCAACTGTTTGACAAACGCATTGGGTTAGAAATGATATATATTTAAATATATTTAAAACATGCTGCACTGGACTCCTAGTATTTAAAAAATACCTCAGATATTTTGTTCTGATTGACTATTGTTTTGGGTTTAAATCTGAAATCATGAGAGAAAGCCTGTCACTATTTATTCTCATAATCAGAGCAATATAATCAGGACAGAAGACAGTGTCAGAAACCACGATACCAATTTCTGTGGTCCTCTCATATTTTGGTAGTTTTCGCTGCCCTAACAATGGCAGGATGAATATTAAACAATATGTTAAATGTGCACTGTTAGGGGCAAGAATAAAAAGGACCATGAATTTGCAGTGGTTCTGCTGAAGGACTTGCAAATGTCATAAAACAGCAGGAAATCAGCAGTTCTACCCAACATATGTCAATAGCAGGATATGCTTCCTAAATAAATGAATATATAATATTTTTGTTCTTTTTCCACTTCCAACATTAGTTATTATCTATTATGGTGCATGCATAATGTTACAGAGGGTCACAGGATAGTTCTGCTTTAAATGTTATATTTCCATGATTGGTTCATTCTCTCCATTTCCTGTTCATTGTGTGCCAGCAAACTCCATTGTCTGTGGGTAGGTTCTGCTCGGCCCTCAGAAGGGCCATCCCTAGGGAGCACTGCATCTTTTATTAATCAGGGGCGCTGCGCCACAGCCCCGCTTATCTAATTTAGCAGCCCGCCTCAGATACAACTATGTTGGGCTTGGTGTGGAGAGAAGGGACAGGGGTGTGGGGGTGCAGTTGGGTGTAGATAGGATGGGGGTTGGGGTGCCTTCCTTCAGTTTTTCCATATTGTGGGTGATGCAGGGTGGGGGGGGGGGGGGCTGTGAGGGAGCGGGGGGAGACAGAAGGGAGGTAGCGACTTATGAGACACCTCGTCACCAAGTTTTAGGACTGAATCACAATACAGCAAATTACCTTCTGCTGACAAGAAAAAAAATGAGCACGGCCCCCATATGAAAAAAATAGGATTGTCAGGAAGAGGTGACACATTGATTGCTTAGTATGCGCATCCAGAAGGCTGGGGTTCAGCGGCGTCCTCCCTATATATATGTAGAAGAGGTGCAGCAGTGCACAGCACAGCCATGAGGGGGAATGAGAAATTGAAATGCCATGTTAGATTGGAGTCCTTTCCTCAAGCCAATCTCTCCGGTCTAGCCCATTCTAGCCAATATTAGACCACCATATCATAGTACATGTGTGTGTTGCGGCGAACGTCCATGTTTCTATACGTACCATCCACTACTGAAGAGAAAACAGTTTGGCGTTCACTAACATTACATTGTGCTGGAGGGTATACAGTATCTGTTGTACTGATTTTAAAAACAAAACATAAAGGCCCGGTGACACAAACAAAATACACAAGCATAACCTGGTCTCTAGGTGTTTTATCCTTATCCTCTGGTCGTCCCTCCTCCCCCTTCTCTCTCATCTGTGTCATAGCTCAGATGAATCAGTGTCATCGGTGTTGAGAGCACTTACTGTCAACCCTGGCGCCCCGGGCTACAGCACTGATGGACACAAACTATAAAATATCAGCCCCCTAGGGAGACATCGCTCAAGCACTGCCCCATAGCCCCGAGGGGGTGTGATCTGGTCAGTGTGTATGTGTTTGTATGAGTGTGGTGAGAGAGCAATGGGGCAATGTGTTTGTCTGTGTATCACTTGTGATCCTGTAAGTATGGTATAGTGAGTGCAATCATGTGGACAGTTTCCACACCATTTGCATGAGAAAGAGGTAAAAGGGAAGCTGATGAAGCGGAAGGATGTTTTTTTCATGTCTGTGAACGACTACCTTCTTGGTAGTCGTACTTCTTAATAGACTTTAGGAAAAGAAAATATTATAAACGTGACACTGGGCTTTTCTGAACTTTTCCCATTTCTGCGCCACAGTCACAACAATGACCCTCCCCTGATCCGACTGAACACTTCAACAGAATTCCACAACTCTGTGTATAAGCTCAGCCCCCCTGACAAAAACTACAAGCAGGCAACCGTATGGGAAAACCGCAAATGAATCAATCAATAAAATCAATGGCTCTGTCTGAGGACATGTCCTGCATCAGCTGATAAGTGGTATAACCTCCCCCCTCCTGTTTTAGTGAGACGCAGGGAGGGTATAAAGGGTCTGCATGGTTAGAAATGGAAGAGGGAGAGGAGGCAAATCAGCAAGAGAGGGAGAGAAGAAGCCTTTCAGCCCTCTGATGAAACCCTCCCACCCTCCATTGGTCACCGGGTTGCTATTCCCTTCTTTCAATTCTGCAAGGTCGTGGTTTCTGCTGTACATCTGAGTATGTGTACGGCTGCATTTATGTAAAATATAAGGGACACACCATAGATGCACACACTTATATTTCATGAGATGAAATACCATAGGGAAAAAAACACCAATATACACAAATAAACTTGCCTTTTAACATGCCTTTACCATATTTCCAAATATTGACTATTCATTTACACTGTCTGCAGTCTGTTGCTGCTTGATTCACCTAATAGAAGTATATTAACAAGGCTCCTTTGAGATTCAAGGACAAAGGCATTAAGAGGGAAAAAGGAAGGTACAGAACAGTGCATTGTTGCCCAATGGCAATGGGACATATGGCGAGGCTTATGTTGGGTTGTACTATTATGCATTACTCTGTTAGCGGTGGAGGTAAAGAACTTCTTGAGTGGCTTGGAGGAACATATAAATGCAAATAGGTAAAATCAAAGGAAAAGCACAGATTGCTGTTTGTCTTCATTTTTTTTTTCTTCTATTTTTTTTGTTTCTCGTCGTAGTGCCATAATGGAAGAGTCATGAGGCCTACCATAAGAACTGCAAGATCAAAAACAGTTATTCTTAGTGTGTGGCAGGTAAATGACAGAAGACAACAAAGGCATCTCTGTTTGATCACATACATACAAAGAAAAAGATAGGTACCAGTCAATTACAACTGTCATGGGTTTGTTTGTGGACTTTCACTGGCTTGAGCCTGACCAGTACTCACTAGACTGCATTCTAACATACCCATATCCATGTTTAATGAGCAGAAAGCACCCCACTTATGATCTGATTTGGATAAAACAAATAAGTCTTAGTGGTAATGCAGTACGCCACAACTGTCTTTTGATCTTGCTATGCCCCTGTATGGTAAGGCAGGAAGGGTCAGTTTCCAGAAAGAAAGAAAAAATCAGCAATGTGTGATATAACACAGAAATACCCAGTGTTAGCACAGACAATAAATGTTACTTCCAATTGGAGGGATGGGGGCTCTTTCAGAGGGGAGGAGGGCTTCTGCAGACCCCTGTAACAGTCACTTAAGTTAAGCACTAGTCTGCCAGGCCTACCGCCACACAGTAAAACTCATCTATAATTTGTGATGAGTGTAATGCCATCTCCACTTCATGATTATGTGATATTCTTCACCTCTGCCATAGCCAATGAGGCCAAGAGCTGGCAAGTCTTAATGAGGTGCCTCAGAGTTCAGCTTAGGGGAAGGAGAGGTGGGAAGATGAGTGTATGGAAAGAAAAGGAGGATGAGAGGAAGAGGGGTGTGGGCCTTATGCAAGCTGGATAAACTTATAATCACAATACTGAAAAATACATTCAATTTTGAGTATGTTTTGTGAGGTATCATCTCAATAAACTTTGATTGAATATCATGTGCTTTTCCTTATTTTCTGTCATATAGCGTAAAACTTCCATTAGTAGTCCGGGCTATTATTTGCTTAAATCACTGAACTCAACAGGCTTATATTTGGGACAGGCCTTTAATTCCTTTCACACAAAATTGTTGCTCAGCAAAGATCAGGAAAATACAATCAAATTGTTTATCTAAACAAGTACAAATATTACTTGTATAAAAATTAGGTTTAAGATAATGTATCAATTATGAATCATTCGATCTAGCTCTGACAGACAGCGCATCAGAAAGAGCAAGAGAGTTACGGCACCTGGAATACCGACATAACACCACTTTATCCTGTTAAAACAATACTCACAACTTGGATTTATTTTTATTAAAAACACTTTTGATTCTTTTGATCTGAGGACCCTTATGGACTAAAGAAATATGAAAAACTTAAAGGGTAATTGAAGAATGGGCACATAATTTCAGGTAGCCAAGAAACCTCTTTTATACATCTGACAACTGATTGACAACCAGACCAGGCCTCTAATTGAGACAGGCCTTAACTTGTCAAAATGTGTAGCCACACCGGGCTAGTAAAAGGGACTGGGTGTTTAATTGGGCTTGAGTTAATTGAATTTTTACGGTGTATAATGTTACAATGTTGGATGTTGTCACCAAACATGGACAATGTTTCAAATACTGAGGGAAACATATGTAAAGGTTACCCCTGTGAGCAAAAACCTCAGGCTTCAGACCGTTCTGAATGTATCCAACATTTTCTTTATATGGTCGTCCGCTCCAGGCACGTTACTGCAAGTGTTAACATTACACTGTGCACACTGCTACATGTAGCTACATACTAATGTCAGGCAAACATGTAATCTTAGCTGCTTATGTTATGTTGTCCAGTTGTGAAGATTTTGGTTTATAAGTTATTACTGGTGATTTTTCACAGTAGTAAGAGCTGTTATTCTCTGTTATAGTCATTCCCCGGCAGCAATGATGGTGCAGAGATGCCAAGATAAGGAAGACCTGGAAATGCTGACCAATCAGAGCATGGGGGGGCTTTTTCAGGAGGAGGGCTTGACAAGCCAGGCGCTAAAACTAAGGGTCTCAGACAGAGGGTGAATACAGGTGTTCCAGCACAGACAGCATGAAGAAAATAAAGTTGTTGTTTTCTTAACATAAAAGCATGTTAGCATATCCTAGTTGAGACCCAAAAATACAAGAATGAACTTGAAAATGAGCATAATAGGCCCCCTTTAAAATCTGTTGAAAATTTAAGACCACACAGCAGATTGCACCGCTCATCCTAATGAGACATGGTCACAATAAAACAGCAAGAGAAAGTCATTAAGTCCTTGCTCAGAGATACAGACCCCCAAAACACTTGTTAAGGGAAGCATGGCATCCTGGTTTTGTCGAGGATTATGTCCACCAAGGAGATCTCATGAGAGAGCCCCTTAGACTCATTTTCAGCGAAGTGCATTGCTATGCTCTTATGGCTGCTCTCGATGTTATGAATAAGTAAATAACAACATTTTTCCAGTCGTTTAATCTCTGAGCACTGCAATTAGTAAGTCTGTAGTTTGTGCTGCCTTTTTTTCTGCCCTTATTATTGTTATTGAAATGTCACGCTCTTATTTAGCTCAAGGATGAATAATAAATAAGCTATAATTACTGTCTTGAATGAGCCGACGGCTTGGCTGGGTCAATGGTAAAGGGAGACCTACCCCCCCATATACTCTCTCTCTCTTCTTCCTCTTCTTCTCCCTCTCTCTCTTTAATTGGATCTTGTAATTAGTTTCTCTGATGGATCTGGGAGGTCTGAGGCATCCTCTACAGCGTTCATTAGTGTTCTTGGAGGAGGGTGCAGCTTTTTAAAAGCTCTGCCTGCTCCGTCCCTCACATGTCATAACACTAGATATGATTCTGCCCAAATACAATAAGAGCACCATTTCCAGCCTGGTTTCAGGTTTGCCTACATACCACCAAAACAAAGTAGCTCAGCACCGTGGGCCTTGAGGGACATGTTAAAGCAACTCCTGGATGACATACATAGAAACGCACTCTTTTTTTTGCCATTAATCTATTTCGGAGAATTTTTCCATAGGTGTGCTCCAGCGAAGAGAATCCGGCGCTCAGTTTAAAAAGCCTATGTGATGATGGTGAGCACAGTGAGAGATTTACAGATTCTTATTTCTTTTAAGGAAAGGAAAAGACTCAGGCACATCTAGACAGTGCATTGCTGCAGGTAGCAGAGTGATCTGAAATCTGAAGTAAAATGTCCTTTAGCTTACTATTAGAGAACTGACCAGCCTCTACAAATTCTTTGTTGAGATGCACATGTACTACACACACACACACACACACACACACACACACACACACACACACACACACACACACACACACACACACAATGTTCAGACCTATAATATACAACCCCCCTCTAGCACCCCAACACCATTTCCCCCTTTTCCTCTCCACCCTCCGCTGGCCAGGCTACACTAGACATCTCTCCCTAATCAGCAGCCACGTCTCGCTCAGGCTGGTTGCCATAGTAATATGCCGGCTGGTCGACATGGCAACCACTCTGAGGTCCACTATTAAATGAAGAAGAGTGGAGGGAGGGATAGGGAGAATGGAGTTGGGATGAGAGAGAGAGGGGAAGAAGGGGAGAGACAGCAAGAGACAGAGAGAGATTGTCCAAGATGGGGGAAGGGGAAGGGTGGGGTGGGGTGTGGTGGGGGGGGGGCACAGAAAAATGAAAAAGGGGGAAAAAAGCACAGAAAAATGCGTACGGGGAGAGGACGAAGAAAAAGGAGGGGCAGCTGGAGGAGACAGAGAGCATCAGTAGCGCTGTTTGAGCTACCTATTGCATTGTACGGCATTAAAAGCTTTCGATACATGTCGCAACAATGCCATTAACCTAATGCATGACGTCATTAACTTAATGCCTTACACTTATAAATTTATACACATGAAAAATGCATGTGCAGCCTGTCCCAATCTAGATAAAGGATCCTAAACTAATACCATGTTTTAAGAGCTACTTACAATATTATTGTCAATCCACGTCAGACATACCTACAAAATTATATGAAGAAGTTAATATTTATAAAGTATAAGGGTTTTATGGAGCGCCGACTCATAATAATGATCAGTGAAGGCATGTGACAAGTTTATGTTAGTATAAGACAAAGGGGTCACATTACTACGGCTTTGATTTGATTACCTACAGAGCAAAAGACGGAAGCAGCTGCAGCCTGCTTTATCAACAGCAAAACATTGCCCTTTAAAATACTGTTACTTTTGGCAGCATCCTGAAGTTCTTCAATCTTCTGTGCTTTAAAAACATTTGGCACCTCTATCTCGTTCCACATAATATGTCATATTGGATCAAATTTGTAAAATGTGTGTGTAATTTCAAACACAGTCCGGGCCCGACAGTTCCAGGAGCCATTCTGTCATTGTGCCATCAATGGTGCACACCATCCAAACTGAAGTGAGAATTCACCGGGGCTCACATATCTCCATGTGTCTCTACCGTGATCTACCTCGATCACTCTGTCCTCACCCCTTCTCCTACCTCTCCTCTCATTTTTTATTTGCACCTTACTTATATCTTGGTGTCTTCTGCTATCACTGTGCATTACTCTCCTTTCATCACAGTCCCTCTTCTCTCCCTTTGACTGGATCTCTCTGTCTTGCCTTCCCTGAACGTCTGATTCTTAAATGAATGAAATGCCATTCCATCAAGATGCCACCACAGCAGTGACACAAAATAGCATTTGTTGCCTTGTGTGTGAAATTCCTTTATGAATTGGAGCCCTCTCTTTTTCCCTGGAGCGTCTTATGAAAGATAGCTAATTGCATGTCCACATTGTGCCGTCAGTCCCTGCTTCCCTAGCGCACCATTCAGAGGCAATTAAAGTGAGCTTAAACAGAGTAAGAAAGTGCGTCATCCTCTTAATGCAATTAAGGAAGTGTGCACACAAACATGCAGTAATACTCTGAAACACAAAAACAGGAACACATAGAAAGAACACAGAATAAAAGACAAATGGAAAAGGTTATTTTATCAGGCAGTGTAAGCTTGTGACTTGGCTTCATCATAAGTGACAGTATCTTTCACAGTCTGGGTTTCATCGCCAAACTAGGGTGTGTTGATATTTTAAAAGGCTACCAATCTGCTTCCTGTTTATATAAATGATAATAGTTTTACACTGAAATACGACTTTGAAAAACTATAAATGCTGTATGAAGATAAAATCATAGTTGCTTTATGTATGTCTGTATGTATGTATACTTGTACTTGCTTTGCCTCCTTAATGTCAGGCATGCACTATAATAAGCAATTCTTAAAATTACATTAAGGCTGGGCAAAATAAATATATATCGATGTCATGTGATATGGGACAAGATATCATCTTAGATTTTGGATATCCTAATATCGTTAAGCATTGTCTTTTCCTTGTTTTAAAGGCTGCATTATAGTTTGGTGACTGTTCTAGCTGCTCTATTAATGGCCTTCACCCACTTTGTAATTTTATCCACATTACTAATGATTATTTATCAAAAATCTCATTGTGGAAATATTTTGTGAAAGCATCAATACTCAAAAGAAAAAAAACCCCTCTAGGGCTAAAAAAAAATGCCAAAAAGTGCCAAAAATTGCAGTTCCATGAAGGGCCACTTGAGGGTGGCTCCAGAAGCGATATAATTACCATAGACACCCATGTTAATGTGTGACTTTACACCAGAAATAACCATTTTTAACAGCCTGGTGCAAAAAAACTGTTTTGGTCTCTATAACCAATGTCATCTTCATGACAACTGTACGTGAATGAATTTTTCTTTAAGTAACCATTTACATTTTATTAAGGATGGGCCATTCTGACTGACAGGCTGTCTGTGAGGCATCACCACAATCTGAGAGCCAGCTCCACCATCTTGTCCAAATTTGGTCACTTCTGGCTCCAAAAAAACCAAACAAAAAAAACAATGGCAACAGCGGAAAAGCAAAACTCCACAAACCGATGGGTGGTGTCAGGGTAGCTATGTCCAGGGCCGTCTCAACCGGACAGGCAAACTAGGCAATTGCCTAGGGCCCCGAGCTGGAAGGGGGCCCCCAGAGACAGCTGACATTGGTCCATATTAATGACAATATGATGGAACCCCTATAGACACTGCAACAACGACAACACGTTGGAATCCCCCCTAATGGGGCCCCTTACTAGCTGCTGCTTGCGAGTGGCTAAGTAGGGTGACCAGATGTCCTGCATTGTGCCGGACTGGTATCCAGTGACATTTCAGGTATTAGCTGAGCTACTGAGTATCTTTAAGCAGTGAAAGTTATTATTTATTTCTTTTTACTTCTAGGTTAGATGTGTTTATATATGCTGCAGTGTTTTTTTTTTCCACAGAACTCGACGGTGCGAGCATTTTACTCACATTTGCGACTAAAAATAGTTTTGCGCAAGCAA